>NC_079475.1:10370124-12893477 GCF_026230105.1 Diorhabda sublineata
AGTTGATAAAAAGTTATCAATTCAATCAATATTTACATACGTAGATGTAATAGGTTGATATTTCGAGTACGCCGATCCTCGAAGCAATCAGTCGTGTAAATAATGATACTTTGACTACGATTTTTATTGAGTGTTAACGAGTGGAATGTTGATTATATTGTCATTTAGTTCAAATATATTCCAACCATTCAACTATTCACATAATTAGGAAAATGATATGAATATACTGAGGTGTCATGTAGTTTGCATTTTTGCCTACGTCCACTACCAGTCAAATGATTTGGCAAAATAATACACTTCATTACATTTTTCTTCATACCTCGACGAACCGTGGATTACAAAGTGAAAAAATATCTATCCACCAGGAGTTTTTGCGATAAAAAACGTTCAAGGCAGCCTGGAAAAATCACAACCGTTAAAGATAAAGAATAAGTATTGATCAATAAAGGTGATCAACGATCGAGTGACGAGTCAAAGTTTGCGGTTTTTGGGTCTAAGAGAAGAATATTTGTGCGCAAGTTAAAGAAAAACGGATGCTAGATCAACGTGTAAGCTGAATTGTAAAATATGGAGAAGGCTCAGTAATAGTTTGGGGATGTTTTGGAAGAAAGATGACTAAAAATTGAAGGTATTTCGAAAAAAGAAGACTATAAAGAATATTAAAGGAGGCTAAAGTTTGATCAGCAGAAAATTGATCTTCCAGCATGATAATGATCCCAATGTATTCCTCGAAGCAGTACAAAGAGTATTTGAAAAAATTGGAAAGGAAGAATGTACTGAATGTAATGATTTGGTCAATCCTATGGACAAATTGGATAGGGAAGTCCAGTATTTCATGAAAAACGAATAGAACCAAATAGACGACAATTATTTGTGTCGAAGAGAGAATACTAACATAAAATCGATCGTATTGTTGTTATTTGCACACTATAGAGTGGTCAAAAACTTTTAACCGGTAGTGTAGATTTCTGCTGCAGAAAGAACGGCATCGGTATTCATTTCAATCGGAATATGTCTATATCAACTATATTGCGAGATAGTTAAATTTCGTAGAAGTTTACCTGGAGCTGTGGGAAATATTCTGAGTAAACTTCCAGCTGCGTTATATTTAAGTATCCTTGTGTTGCAATAACCATCGGCGATGAAAATCTCACCAGTGAAAGCAATAGCTGTTGAAGTTGGTTTGCAAAAGTGGTTTTTATCAGATCCTGGTTCGAATCTTTGACCAAAGGTTTGTGACGGCTGAAGCTCACCGGGCTTGAACTGAAAAATAATTTCATATCATACTTAGTAGATCTGCCTCCATTTATAAATCTTATTTCTAATTCTAAGCATGAGATTTTAGTATTAGTAAACGCGAGAAGTGGCTATGAGTGACTGGATTGTCAAAAGAAAACTTAAAGCAGCTAATCTTAAGCCAAAAAGGCCAGCTTCTGGACCCAAACTATCTACAGCCCACAGAGGAGCCCGTCTACGATTTGCCAGAGAACACGTTTATCGGTCTGACAAACAATAGGGCTCGTTTTGGGCAAAGATTCTCGTAGTGTTGTATAAAAGAAAACGTGAATTTTGGAGGAAGTTCCTGGTCATTTCAATAGAAGCAAAAATCTAGTTGGTTTTTATTCAAACTGTGGAGCAGGGGGCGACCAAAAAATGCCCGTCCAAATACTGAAGATTCCGTATGGCAATATTTACTGGATGTCGGCAAGCGCGTAGCCTAAACTTAAATCCTATCGAGCATTTACGGGATGAACTTAAGAGAAAAGTTCGTGCTAGAAAGAGTGAAGATTAAGTTGAGAAACTTTTTATGAAAAAAGGTTTTGAAGCTGTTATTAGTACCAGGAGATAAAACACTAAATATTTATAGGTTAATTCCAAATAAATTATTATTTTGAAGAATTATAGCTTGTACTTGTACTCTCTATTGTTAATTATAAGTCAGAAAGGTCGTTGAGCAGCTATCCACTTGGGAACGCGGAGTACGACCTTTACCTATCTAATCCACGTTCAGACTTAGTTAAGGGTCAATATTTAACAATGAAACAAATGCACAATCACTTGCCAATTGATATCAAACCGATATCAAATCGATGTAATCTTTTCCCGCATAATTTGAAGGCATATATGGTAGAAAAAAAATTACTCAATAACAACATAGGTCACTCAATATGAAATTAAAACTAATGGCTTTGAGATACTAAAATCAGAAAAGAATGGAAGCTACAAATTTTTGGCCAGATAAATTTGACCCCGAGCGTGCGAATTCAGTAGATTTTTTTCCTAACAGGTGTTTTATATTATCGTTGGGTTTCTGAATATTACCTTGAATACTTGATGCAACGCAACGTCTGTTAACCAAAGATTATCGTGTCTATCAATTGTTAATCCATGTGGCATATAAAAGAAATCTGCTCCCCATTTTCCCAATATTTTCCCTGTTTGGGGATCGAGCGTAAGAACTGTATGCTCTTTTATTGGTCCCAGATAAGCCAGCTGGAAGTGATGTGTTTCGTTGAAAGAGCTAAAAAAATTTCAAATATGTATTAAAAATTCAGTTCAGTCAACTTTCGAAAGAAAACCCACTTTTAATTTACGACTAATATTCATTCTGAACCTCCATGCAGAACCGTTTTTATATGAATTCATTGTTAAAGCTTAAAACTATAAAAGCCGATGTCATTTGAAAAGCTGATCAGGCTCTTTGACTTGATTGTTTCATATACATGGGTCGAATTGTGTGGCTTGCTTAAGTGCTGGGCACTCATCGATCACGTTTGCAGATAGTTCGTGATTATTATAGCATGAAAATAGTATCTTAGGTGGCCAATGTCATTTGAAAAGCTGATCAGGCACTTTTATTTGATTGTTTCATATATACTGGTCGAATTGTGATGCTTGCTTAAGTGCTGGGCACTCATCGATCACGTTTGCAGATAGTTCGTGATTATTATAGCATGAAAATAGTATCTTAGGTGTCCAATGTCATTTGAAAAGCTGATCAGGCTCTTTGACTTGATTGTTTCATATACATGGGTCGAATTGTGTGGCTTGCTTAAGTGCTGGGCACTCATCGATCACGTTTGCAGATAGTTCGTGATTATTATAGCATGAAAATAGTATCTTAGGTGG
Source organism: Diorhabda sublineata (assembly GCF_026230105.1). NCBI lineage: Eukaryota > Metazoa > Arthropoda > Insecta > Coleoptera > Chrysomelidae > Diorhabda > Diorhabda sublineata. The sequence goes on from NC_079475.1 coordinate 10,373,254, forward strand.
CCAATGTCATTTGAAAAGCTGATCAGGCACTTTTACTTGATTGATTCATATACACTGGTCGAATTGTGATGCTTGCTTAAGTGCTGGGCACTCATCGATCACGTTTGCAGACAGTTCGTGATTATTATAGCATGAAAATAGTATCTTAGGTGGCCAATGTCATTTGAAAAGCTGATCAGGCACTTTGACTTGATTGTTTCATATACACGGGTTGAATTGCGTGGCTTGCTTAAGTGCTGGGTACTCATCGATCACGTTTGCAGATAGTTCGTGATGATTATGGCATGAAAATAGTATCTTAGGTGGCCGATGTCATTTGAAAAGTTGATCAGGCACTTTTACTTGATTGTTTCATACATACTGGTCGAATTGTGATGCTTGCTTAAGTGCTGGGCACTCATCGATCACGTTTGCAGATAGTTCGTGATTATTATAGCATGAAAATAGTATCTTAGGTGGCCAATGTCATTTGAAAAGCTGATCAGGCACTTTTACTTGATTGTTTCATATATACTGGTCGAATTGTGATGCTTGCTTAAGTGCTGGGCACTCATCGATCACGTTTGCAGATAGTTCGTGATTATTATAGCATGAAAATAGTATCTTAGGTGGCCAATGTCATTTGAAAAGCTGATCAGGCACTTTTACTTGATTGTTTCATATAAACTGGTCGGATTGCGTGGCTTGCTTAAGTGCTGGGTACTCATCGATCACGTTTGCAGATAGTTCGTGATTATTATAGCATGAAAATAGTATCTTAGGTGGCCAATGTCATTTGAAAAGCTGATCAGGCACTTTTACTTGATTGTTTCATATATACTGGTCGAATTGTGACGCTTGCTTAAGTGCTGGGCACTCATCGATCACGTTTGCAGATAGTTCGTGATTATTATAGCATGAAAATAGTATCTTAGGTGTCCAATGTCATTTGAAAAGCTGATCAGGCACTTTTACTTGATTGTTTCATATATACTGGTCGAATTGTGATGCTTGCTTAAGTGCTGGGCACTCATCGATCACGTTTGCAGATAGTTCGTGATTATTATAGCATGAAAATAGTATCTTAGGTGGCCAATGTCATTTGAAAAGCTGATCAGGCACTTTTACTTGATTGTTTCATATATACTGGTCGAATTGTGATGCTTGCTTAAGTGCTGGGCACTCATCGATCACGTTTGCAGATAGTTCGTGATTATTATAGCATGAAAATAGTATCTTAGGTGGCCAATGTCATTTGAAAAGCTGATCAGGCACTTTTACTTGATTGTTTCATATAAACTGGTCGGATTGCGTGGCTTGCTTAAGTGCTGGGTACTCATCGATCACGTTTGCAGATAGTTCGTGATTATTATAGCATGAAAATAGTATCTTAGGTGGCCAATGTCATTTGAAAAGCTGATCAGGCACTTTTACTTGATTGTTTCATATATACTGGTCGAATTGTGATGCTTGCTTAAGTGCTGGGCACTCATCGATCACGTTTGCAGATAGTTCGTGATTATTATAGCATGAAAATAGTATCTTAGGTGGCCAATGTCATTTGAAAAGCTGATCAGGCACTTTTACTTGATTGTTTCATATATACTGGTCGAATTGTGATGCTTGCTTAAGTGCTGGGCACTCATCGATCACGTTTGCAGATAGTTCGTGATTATTATAGCATGAAAATAGTATCTTAGGTGACCAATGTCATTTGAAAAGCTGATCAGGCACTTTTACTTGATTGTTTCATATATACTGGTCGAATTGTGATGCTTGCTTAAGTGCTGGGCACTCATCGATCACGTTTGCAGATAGTTCGTGATTATTATAGCATGAAAATAGTATCTTAGGTGGCCAATGTCATTTGAAAAGCTGATCAGGAACTTTTACTTGATTGTTTCATATATACTGGTCGAATTGTGATGCTTGCTTAAGTGCTGGGCACTTATCGATCACGTTTGCAGATAGTTCGTGATTATTATAGCATGAAAATACTATCTTAGGTGGCCAATGTCATTTGAAAAGCTGATCAGGCACTTTTACTTGATTGTTTCATATATACTGGTCGAATTGTGATGCTTGCTTAAGTGCTGGGCACTCATCGATCACGTTTGCAGATAGTTCGTGATTATTATAGCACGAAAATAGCATCTTAGGTGGCCAATGTCATTTGAACAGCTGATCAGGCACTTTGACTTGATTGCTTCATATACACGGGTTGAATTGCGTGGCTTGCTTAAGTGCTGGGTACTCATCGATCACGTTTGCAGATAGTTCGTGATGATTATGGCATGAAAATAGTATCTTAGGTGGCCGATGTCATTTGAAAAGTTGATCAGGCACTTTTACTTGATTGGCGAAATAGCCGATTGCAACGGCTTATCTTCTTAGAGACCGTGATTATTATACTGATGGCCATCCTACGAATGGGCTGTGGATCTCTTCATATTACGAAATATGAAAAATAATATATCAGTTGTATAATATATGATAATTTCACAATTCTCAATTAAAATCAGTGAAGTAATTATTCACGGTTTAATCACTTCTTAATTATTATTAAGCATTTTGAAGACAAATCAATTTGGGATATTACTAGAAATCTTTATTACTTATTACAACAATAAAGGCACAGCTGTACCCACATCTTACGTTCAGTCATTACACCCCAAAAGCTGTTTGGTTCATCGAAAAACTTCATTTTGTTGTATTGTTTCCTTTCACCAACACTTAAATTCAATTTAAAGTGCGATGGATAGCGGAAACAACACCAAAAAATCATCCCAACTCTAGTCCAATATCAAGGTTATTTTTAAAACAAAGTTTTTCCCTTTTCGTTTATTTCGTCCACTACATAAACGAGCATCACATTTTGTGAAGCTCGCATAAACCAATTATTAATAGTACCTATTAATTCGGGTATTTTTAGTGATTTTTTTCATTAAACATGATTCAATATTTGTATGCATTTGCTACCTTGAACTTCTAAGGCAAGCCGGTAAAGTTTCATACACTAATTGTGTGAAGCATAACCTCAAGGAAATCATACTTACAATCGATCCCATACTCGGTCTCCTCTATGAAAGATAACAGGTTGCAAGGCCGAATTGACAGATACACCAGAAACTTGCCCTAGTTTTAAAGGCTGCTCCGGCCAATTTTTCACCTCTTTCGGTATATCAGGTTTCTCAGAAATATCGACGGTTGGTTCTTGTTTCTCATTTTGTGGTTCATCCTGGAAATAAATTTAAATAAAATTGTCCATCCTAGGGTTTTGTAATTATAAAAAATATGTTTCCATGTCAACCTCTTGTTTTTCAAGCAATTTCGAAAGATCAAAATACCGAGTATTAATTTGCTCACTCTATGCAACAAATTATCCTCATAACAACCAACAAATCAATAAATTAGGTTAATAGCTTTGATGTGGAGTTTGAATGACGAGTTTCTGATCGGACTACTGAGAAGAGACGATGGTTCTATCGGTTAATTGGCAGATTAAGGCCAAGGAGTTGAATGCATGCATGCAATTGATAAATATATCATTTTTAGGTTGCTCAAACTTTGTATTCTACTGATTGAAATTATTCTTCAATTTTTGATAATATCCTGTGATTGCTGCGGTGTACTCTGGTGAATATGGAATTGATTCAAATCCCACCTAGGTTATTGCGACCTGATGTACGTGAATTCTTTTGTGCAACGCCTAACGAAATGTCGTAACTGAATTGACATGAAATCAACATCACACGTCACTCAATAAGTCATGTGACTGATTAAGAAAAACACTTTTTTGCTAAAAATATATTTTATTCATCAATGTAATCTCATTTAAGAGCAATACAATCATTCAAACGCTTCCCTAACTTCTTATCGCTGCAGTTGTAGAAGAATTTGTCTTTGCCCACAAAATAGGCTCCAGTTTCAGCAATTGCTTTTTCATTTCAGTTGAATTCTTCACCGGCTAGCATTTTTTTGAGATTAGCGGATAGCTAGTTGCCACTGGGCGCTAGATCTGGGCTATATAGAGGATGAGGAAACAATTCGATTTGTAATTTGTTCAATTTAATCATCTTTGCCATCGACTTGTGAATCGTTGGACTGTCTTGATGAAACAGTAGTTTTTTTCTTGGTTTTTGCATTCAAATGATCCAACAACTCTATGTAGTATTCGCTATTGATTGTTTCTACCTTTTGGAGATGGTAAATAAACATTATTCCAAAATACTGAAGCCAGAACCTTTTCATCTGTCATGTGAAACCAGCTTCATGAGTAAACAGTAGTTTTCCAACAAATGTATTATCAATTAGTTGTTTATCTAGAAACTAACGAGCGTAGTCCAGTCTTGCTGGATAATCTTTGATGTACAAATGTTTATTTATTTATTCATAAGTTTTCCAAGAAATGTTTGATTGTGTTTTTAAACCTCCTGTAAGTATTTACTCATCTACTCACTCCTGAATTTTTTGCATCAAGTCCCGGAACATCCGTATGTTTGAGAAAAATTTCATTTATTCATTTCATTCAAATTCATAACCACTGTAAAAGGTGAGTGAAACAAATTATTCGTGAAACCTCTAAAGTTTAAAGGAATATCATGATACCTTGTGATATGAATCCTTCGCAAAAGCCCGATATTGAAGTATAACGTCAAAGTGCTGCTATGAATCAAACATTTTGATAGATCACATGGTATCTTACTACTTACGTTTTTTGTTGATTCAACCACACTAACAATTATTATAATTGAGAAAAAAAATGATAAAGTAACCACTGCCACGACATAATTCGCTTTTATTTTCATCGTAGTACCGGTCGCACCATATTTCTATACACTCTAAAGGTGTACTGTCTACCAGGAGATTGTTGAGGTCAGTTGATTTCGTATAACGGTATATTTCTCGTTAATGCTTGATGTACCTCTAATATAACATTAACGAAAAATTCTCAGCACCCAGTCGTATCGGAAGTTTTCAGTTAATTTGGAATTTATTAAAACATGAATTAAACTACATTATTTTAGAGTCATCAAAATCATTTACCCGTAGCCACGTGATAGCAATAAGTAGTAACAAACCAAAGGCGTACGGGACACTTTTTCATGACAGTACTCTCCAAACTAAATGGTATATTTTGATAGATTTGAAGTGATGATGTAATTGATCCTAATCGAAAACATCGTAGTTCAAAATTTTTTGAAAATTCTTGATAATTGAATACAATAAAAAAACTTCTATTAGGGAGACTGGAAAGTCCTTTAATCGCATGTTGTTATTTTTAGTGGGTTTGGGTTCTTTGTTGAGTTTCAATAGGTACCTGTTAATGTACACAAAACTCAGTTTCTAACTTTCACAATTTTAATAAAAAAATATTCAGGACAAACTTATTTGTTTGTTCACAATTCTTACAATCCTGTAAAAGAAAATTAATGAACAAAGTTTTGGTATGTGGCGACAAGATTTGAATACAAAAATGAAGCTTAATTTGATACGCAATGAGCATACCTTTTGAATATTTTGATAATACTTGTTTTGATTAACAAAACAAAACTGAACAATCGTCGGATTGTTGCTCAATACTTAATAATTCTTCAGATTACAAATTGAAGCACGTTTGCCTGTCGCCATTTCATTTCGCTTTTTCGCTGTCGCGTGAATATATCAACTGCCAACTTAACTAAATTAAAAATTAACATGAACATGGTTACACCAGCTTTGACTCTATATAAAACAAAATAGTGTGAGGTAAGGTCAGTCAATTTGATCAATTCTCAACACATGTCAATATTTCATTGTCATTTGTTAGGTCATTGTGTGCATTGAAGTCGTTTTAATAACATTTTAAGTTTATTGTGACTTGTTCGTTTCTTAATTATTGAAATTTAGCCAAATACCAGATGAGCTTCTTGAGTTTAGTAAGAAGAGTAGGAGACAACTCCTTAACACTCTTTACCAATTATTTCTTTGACAATACAAGGGCATTTTCAGCAGATCAAAAAAATTAGCAGAGTAGGTGTTTTGGTCCCCCGTAATCTATGTGGAAAGAAAAAAGTCGGCCGATTAATTATGGTGAATTGCTTCAACGGCACCATACAGAACCATTCTTCGATCGCTTGATCACTGGAGGCGAAAAACGTAGCTGCTTTTCACTTTTCTTCCATGTTTTATGGATTATATGCGTTCTTTTTTATTTTGAAGTGGCGAAACCTGGACACGCTGTTAATTCAAATATCTATTGTGAACAATCCAGTGCATCAATATTTAATAAAAGTATTTGGTGATTATCAATAGAAAAAGATATATTTCGCATTTTTTTCACAGGTTCTAAATAACTAAGTCAATTTCATTAAAAAAAATGTTTTAAAACAAACAAGTTTGGTGAGGGAAAATCTGATAGATTAAGAAGTCGCGGTTGCCAGAGACGATTAAGAAAAACCTGAAGACTGTTTAAAACTGGAATGAGGTCAGTTTTAAAAACAATTTTTATTTCGTGCTCTATAAAATATTGTTTATGAGGATTATAGAAATAATTATTGTTTTTAAGTGGACTAATTAATCGAGATTCTAGTAAAAAAATGAAAGGCGTTACCCAGGCGAGACATCCTACCGAATTAAACGTTTAAACGATGAACTACTGGTGTCGTTTGTTATAACGAGATTGGGTGCCTGTATGTTGTTTATGAGCAAGTTATATATACTTGCAACAAGATGGTTGCCTATACAGAAGAATTTATGTTTATATACGAGAAAATTTATTTTTTCAGGGCACTATTATTCTATTATAATTGGTTCTCCCATCTTGAACATAGACAATTACTAAACTGTATGGCAGTTCCAGATATGTATTAGAAATATCAGTGAATCAGGAGGTTTAATGTAAGTTCAATTTTCTCATCAATATTTTTTTTCTTTCCGAGAATATAATCATTGCTTTCCTCCCCTAAAGTGATAGTTCTTTCCTTTACTTCCATTTTAATTTCCAAGTTTATATTTTCTTCAGCTTAGCACTCAGTTTTTCATATATTTTATCTTATTCCATTTCACAACATGTTCAGTTTGGTTTATCTTATTGGAAAACTAAGAACTCTCAATTCTGTTCAAGCTCTTTTAGTCGTACAATCCTTATTCAAATACAGGGTTTGAAAATTTTGCAATATTCACTCATTTTATAGGAATTATGGACTCGGTCGAGCAGCACCACCCTCTATTTCTTCAGATGCTAATGTTAAGTGCTGAATTTGAACATGGTATACAGTTATAAATCAAAAAACCTACAGGTTTTGCACCAGCCCAAATGAAGGGGGAAAATGCACACAAGCAAACTAGAAAAACATTTCCAGTTATCTTTTAAAGCAGAAGAAATCATTTTTATTGTCAATTGAAAATATTTACAATTGAAAACGGATCGTTCCGATGCTAGATGCAATTCTAGTGACAAGTTTCTTCGCAGACATGTTACTATTTGCTTGATAGCTTGTTCTTGTTTATTCAAATTGAGAATATGATATTTTTCGTTACTTTATTGCTGTAAGCACGTGTTTTAATAGTTTTTTGGGTGTTTTTCAAGGAAGTACTGGTACATCGAGACACTGAACATTTAAAAAACATTTTATTACACAAAAACAAACAAAACACAAAAGAAAGCTGTTTACACTGAATAAGTTATTTGAAATTTTGATACAATATGAAAAAATATATGGTAAACCTATAAACGGTGGTTGCTACTCAAGTTTCGAGACAAAGAAACATATTTATTATTGGATACGACTTCATTGTTTTTCAAAATATTTGTGATTTCAAATCATCGACTGCTTATTTAGGTATAGGAAAATAGGAAATGAAAAATATTATTTTTAATCTCCTGGAGTAAGAAGAAGTTATTGCTGCAATTCTTTGCTCCAATCAACACGAGCTTTTTTAAGCGATTGTCAAATTATGCGGTATTCAAAGCGAACAAAACTTTTTGACAGCCAAATATCCATGCAATTTTGAATTATGCGAGTGGAATTGATGTCCAAGTATGACTCAATCTCAAGGTGTGTCAAATGAAGTTCCTGCAAATTTTGGACGACCTTGACGAAATTCATCCTGTAGCAGATTGCGTCCACGATTGAATTAGGAAAACCTAGAAGCTGAAGACGGTGTTTCATCACTAAAAAATTAATTCACGTCATACAAAATCATCGCACGAACATGTTTGCGATTTAATTCCTCTTTTGACTAAAATGAATATTTGAACTGTCTGTAAATAACTCAAATAGTCCGCGTATGACAACTTGCTGGGTACGTTCACCATCAAAAAGTCAAACTTTAAACGTCAAACTACATCAGTGTAGCCAGTGTTAAAAATTTAAATAGCATCCCTCTTATAACAATAGCAATAGTTGCAAAACGATATTTAAATCTATGAACAAAATATTCAATATATACACAAGTACACTAAAAATTTTTTTCTTTTAGGAAAAATTGTTTAAAAACTTGTATACAAAATCCTACTTTGTAGGAAGGAGACAAAACTTTTTTGGAAACATAGCAGAGCACCTAAAAATGTTTACCATGAGCTGCCACTGTTAAGAACACTCAAATTCTGAAAATAATTGCATACATATTACATTTTTTTACATATAATTTACATATTATCAAAAGAATTAGTAAACAGTTTATTTATAATACCCGTGCGATACATGACCATTATTTCAACAAAAATATATTTACGATAATCTCAGGTAAGGGTTAATTTCTTCTATCAATCTAAAATAAACCTATTAAACTAGTCAATCTTTAGCTCGCTGCCTGCATAGGTCTATACTAAGGTTTGTTTTTGGTAGCTGCACTGGAACTGTACTGAACTGGACGAGTACAGGCCAGTTCATGAGTGTATAGAATTGGTTCGAGTAGTGCAGAGAGCAATGGAGCATTTGTTGATTGTTATATTTGAGGTTATTTGATGTGATTGAAGCCTTATAGCATCAATAATAATGGAAAACGATTTAGTACTTTTTTATATATTACATTCATCCTATGAAGAATATATAGTACCACCGTTTCCAGATTACACTTATTGCACTGTCTTGCACTCCACTGGCTAAACAGGCTCTAGACCCAGTGCAAACAGTACAGTGAACTGAGTGAACTAGTTCTCTTGCACTGCTACTAAGAACAGCGACACTAGCGCTGGTTCTGCTGCAAAGAACGCTTTAGTGTACACTAGTTATGCCAGTGCAGCTACCAAGAACAAACCTCTAGTTGCGCCCGGTTTGGCCATTTTCTTATCTTCAGGCTAAGGTTAGGTTAGGTTAGGTTAGGTTAGATCATAATATTTCAACTAATTACTCTAAATTTATTTCCATCCATAGTAGTTATCCCAACATGAGAGGGGGTGTTATGATTAACACGTTTGTGAGCTCCAGGTAAAAAAATTGTTAACCAGAATTCAATATCTAGATGTTGATAATCTCGGAAAGTATAATAGTTTGCAGAAATATTTAGACCACATTTCTTGAAACGGTGAAAAATTTGACATTTGATTAGTTATATTCGAATTAAGGACTATTTGTTTTTATAAAATGAAAGAGCTTCACATCCGTAAATATATAAAAGGGAGTTTAAGGGGTCGGTGAACTACTGGACTATATGGAATAGACAGTTTTCATGTACGAAAATTGATCTTTATTTGCATAATTAATTGCGTAATAAATATTTTTATCCGTTACTTTATAATTTTAATATGAGTAATATGAACTGAAATATATAAATATTGTTTTCCAAGCACTTGATAAACAGACGGTGGAATTACGGAACAAATAAAACCAATCTGAAAAACCTCATAATAGTATATCTACTCAATTCGCATACATTCATATTCACATTAAATACAGTCTATACAGGATAGTTATTTAAAAATGGAATAGATAATTATTGGAATCTGCATAAAAAGTTAATCTTTCAGGTCCACACAATATTATAAATTCAATACTTTCTACGTGCGTTCAAAGATTCTCACAGAGTGAGAAATATCCGCCATTATAATAAGAAATAATTTCTTACTATTATTATAACCCAAGTCAACTATGAATTGTTACATGTTAAATTGATACGTCACGTTTTTCATGTTGACGAAGAAACGCCGACTATTTGCGAGCAACATCTACTGACGGCATCAAAACAATTCATAACAACCCGACCACAACACTACACAATTATTATTGCTGTCAACTTTCCGAATTGGAATAGCTCAGTTTCGTTAAATTATGATCATAATGCAATACGAAGATTTAGACTGAGGAATTATAAAAAATATGAACGAAAATAGGCAGATGACAGATGACAGATAAAAGATGACAGATAAAAGATGACAGATAAAAGATGACAGATAAAAGATGACAGATAAAAGATGACAGATAAAAGATGACAGATAAAAGATGACAGATAAAAGATGACAGATAAAAGATGACAGATAAAAGATGACATTGATGATAATTATTTGTTGGTTAAGTTATGTCATGGAAGATTGTATTTTTGGTTTTATAATCAGACAGCTTTAGGTAATGGGCTTGCAGGGATATACCATTGAGATGATCTTCGAAAATTGAAAAAGTCTATCGACTTGATAGGGATTTTGAATTATCAAAATTGCAAATTTAGACAAAATAACCCTTGATATCAATAAATTTGGTACCATGGTAAAAAATATTTGCAATTATATTGGCCACTGTTTTCGCAGGTCATTTACTATGTAGCAATTTTTTTTAATTCGAAATCGTTGTTGAAAATCCAACTCTAAATTCTTTATGGATAACTCTGTAGTTAACAAAATGGAAATGGTATAGAAAAATTGAGTCAGCCTCCAGTTCTACCTGAATAGGAATACAAAAATGCTGTGCAAGCTCAGTCTTTTTTCTCATTTGCATAAACGTCGACCCTGATTAATATGTCAATTACGAAAAATTTGTTGAAGCCAAACGATCCACCTGGAATTACCAAAATTGTCCAAATATAACTATTAATTACAATTTTATGTGAAATATAAGAATTAGTGTAATTAATGTATAATGGATTGAAATTTAAAACCTTGTTTTGAGCACATAAAAACATCGTATACTTTTATATTGTATATTTTTAGATACTTTGAAAGGAAAACTGCATTTTCCAAGACCATCATTCTCAAGTAGTAAACTTTGACTGCAGATGATTCGCTGCCACTAAAACTTAATAGAGTTTTGAAAGGTGTAGATGAAAGATTAAAAGATGATTGTTCAAAATGGCATACAAAAACTTTAGAAAATACAAGAAACTGTTATATTAGTAGTTTTACAATAATTAGGGCACTATCACCTCAATGAACACCTGAAGACGTTAAACTTAGTAGATAATGCAGCCAGCAGAGTTCGAAACGTTTATCCACGATCTCTAGAAGTGTGAAACACTAAAGAACTCCAGAGATCTACACCTGGGAGCGTATACAATGGAAATATAAGAGCCATCCCATAATCTAAACTTTCCAATAAAAGGAAAATTAAGTCGCAATGTATATAAAATAATCTAATATATAATATGTTTATTTTGAATTTTTTTAATGTAATAACAAACTGTCGTTTGTCTCATTTTTTTTGTTTTATTTATGAAGCCCTATTCTCCCCATAATTAAAAATGAAAGTATATTCAAGAGCAACGTCCAGTTGGAATAAAGATTTGAATTTGAACGTTTAGTACTGCTAATGAACCAAGATATGGCGCTGAAACGGGAACTCGAGTTGGCTATCTATAGTATGTGGTTCATCTACAGGGTGTTTCTATATTGGACAACGCTCTACCACAGAGAGATTTCAAGAAAAGTGACAACTAACCCTGACAGCGCGCCACTGGTTAAATGTTTCCAAAGTTTGTTCATGTAAAACTTTATTAAGGAGCGTATTGGTCACCAAATTCATATCAAAATGAATCATTTATTGAGATTTCTCTGTGGTACAGCGTTTTCGGACGAATATAGAGTCAGAGTAAATAGTAATACATACAATTTGCCCTCAGATTATCAATTTCTTAAGAAAACATGAACGCGATGTGATTTATTAGGAATTGAAAGTGAAAAAAAGTCTTGCAACAGTTGCAACGCACATTTGGTGATGAAAGTCCTTTACCAGCAACTGTATTTCACTGCTAAAGCGAATTTGGAAGACGATATAAACAAGAACACATTTTTATCTTATATTGAAATTGAACGCTCTACAAAAAAGTTCCTTTATAATTTTTCCAGAAACTGACGCTATTCGAAATTATTCAAGTTTAAAATAAAATTTAAATTATTTTTTCTTTTCGACGAAACTATCAATTTTATCAAAAAATTTTTTGAAACGTTTCAAATTTTTTGTATTTCATTATTTTTTTGGTTTCACGGATGCTTTTATGTAATTTCGAAATTTTTCAATAAATTAAAATTATTTTTTTTTTCAACTGAAAATTTTTTTTATGTTTTTTCTCTTTAACTTTGTGTTAAATAAAATCATTTGTAAAAACAGAAAAAATTTAAAAATTTTTTAAAAACTAGATATTTTCGTGAAAAAATTGGAAAAAAAGTTGAACTCAATTTTATACGAGGATGTATTGATATCTAGTTAGCCTAGACCAGTTCCATGCTTAAACAAAATATTGCGTTACCATAGCAACGAACAATAACTTATTAGAAGTGTCAGTGTAAAGTTTGACGTTAAAAAAGTAAATCAGAGTTACGCAATAAATTAAAAGAAAAAAGCCCCCTGAAATTGTGAAAATCGAAAAATCGGAGTATCGAGCCATCATCAAGTACCTGTATTTGAAAGGGTTAAGAGGTAAGCAGATTTACGAAAATATGCTTATTACCCTTGGTGAGCAATGTCCTTCGTATACGTCCGTGAAAAATTGGACTGCAAGCTTCAAAAGAGGTAAATTTTCCATTGAAGATCGGGCCAGTTTCTGTGTCAATCCTCGAAAATATCGATGCAGTTTATGACATGATTTTATCAGACCGTCGAATTGGGCTAAAACGAATAGTTCTCGTCAATTTGGACATGAGAAAAATTGCTGTAAAATGGATCCCCAAATGTTGGAATGTTGACTAAAAGGTGCAAGGGTAGAAGCATCGCGTTCGATCTGTGCTCGATTTGAAAACGACATAGACTTCTTAAACCGAATTGTTACTATGGATGAGACTTGGATACATTTCTACGATACAGAAACAAAGCAACAATCGACGGAATGGCGACATTCTGGTTCTCCAAGACCTAAGAAGTTACGTGTCCAAAAATTTGCTGGAAAAGTTCTTGCCTCAGTTTTTTGGGATTGTTATGGAGTAATCATGATTGAATTATTGGATAAGGGTAGAACAATAACTGGAGATTACTATTCAATATTACTGACTACTCTACGAGAAAAAATTAAAGAGCGAAGACGCGGAAAGCGATCCAAAGGTGTTTTGTTTTTGCAGGACAACGCCCTTGCAAACAAATCTCATGTTGCCATGCTAAAAATTCGTGATTTAGGGTTTGAATTACTAGAACACCCCCCTTATTCTCCAGATTTGGCTCCGTCCGATTAACATCTCTTTCCTCAACTGAAAAAAAGTTTAAAAGGTCGTTAATTTTCTTCCAACGAGGCGGTAATAAAAGCTGTAGAGGTCTGGTTTGCAGAGCAAGAAGAAACATTTTTTTTAAAGGTTTAGAGATATTGCAGATTCGCTGTAATAAATATATCCAATAAAGAGAAGAATATGTTGAGTAATAAGATATTTCGACATTTAAATTTTGTTTGGTTCTATAGTAGGCTAAGAATTTTTCAATATATCCTCGTTTAATACAATTATTTGGTCTAGCCGTTCTTATGAACCATTAATGAGTTAAAAAATTAGGTTAAATTAGTTAAAAATTAATTAATAAACTTTCCTGTTCATTATACCGGAAATTCAAATTTATCGTGCGGGATATTTTAATATTAATATTCATCAATTTCAACAATATTTTCGATATCTTATAAAAATTATAGTCGATTTTTTTTAATTTTCTTTAGTCTCTTAGATATATTAAGACATGTACTAATAGAAAATATATGAATGCTGTAAGATAAAAAGATAAATAAACAACATATGATTGCTCACCTGAACATATCTTTCATTGAGCCTAAGCAATTGCCTTACTTCATCGTAGAGCTCTTTGGTGGCCCTTTGGTTAACATCCTCGAACCCTAAAGCCGAAAGTTGCACCACCAACAATCCGAAAACAGAAAATGCGGCGACGATTGAGTTGACCATGGCCGACTGAGATCGATACAGGACGCGGCGGAACAAACGATGATCGGCGGCGAAAGCGCGTACAAGGTATGGATGAACGTATATAGCTCTGGAGTATGGCAGGTGGAAAGATTCAGGGGTAGGAGGACAGAATAGGGTGCGCTATAGGTTTCAATTATTCCCGTACTTATTATATACTTTGAAACAGAAAAACTTCTTAATATAATTGGATAATTAGACACTTTTGTTATCAAGTTTATTCCAATGTGGTGTTAAAGAATTCTTCCGCTAAAATGTATTGAATAATAGGAAAATTTGAGATTGTAACGTTTCTAAGACTGAAGTTTTATCATGTACAAATAATACATTGCAGCTTTTTTTATTAAATAACACCACCATTGACGTCGTTGAATATGTAAAACTCTTAGGGCTTGTTTTCGAAAATTTCTTGAAATGGGAGTTACATATTTTTTGCGCTAAGATCAGTTTCCAAAAAACTGAACTTTTTCATTTTCTTAACAGTTTATTAAGCGCTTGCATCTCCGATATGCCATTATCTTCTGGAATACGTGTGGTGCGACTCGATTTGATCGAATCTTCAAACTATCTTCAAGCTTCTCCAATTTCGAAAAGATCCGGTTATCCACTTAGGAACGCGGAGCACGACCTTCACCTACCTACTCCACGTCCAGAATTAGTAAAGGGCTCAATATTGTACAATGCAAAAAAATGTACAATCACTTGCCAATTGAAATCAAATCGATATTATATTATCCCGCATCCCGCAATAACTTGAGGGCATATTTACTGGAAAGTGCTTTCTACTCTGTAAAGGAATTATTACCTTTCACTATTACCTATAATTTTGTTATTGATTGAGGTTTTCTTCTGTATATTGTATATTTATTTTATTTGTATCTTTATTTAGTTATTTTCATGTTTGCTCTTTAGTTTTTACAACCTTTTGTCTACAAATTGTTACAATTTTTTAACAATATACCATTAACAATTAAATTTATCAGAAATATCTTGAATAACTACCAAAATATGTAAAATTTATCCACGTTTGTATAGTTAAATCAAAAATAATTTGTAGAGCAATTTTTTTGACTTAGTAAAATGTAATGGTTGATTTAACATCATAAATCATTGACGGAGAGTTTTTAAACTAAAATTTTTGATATTATTTGTGCGAAAATATAATTTTTGGTTTATTTAAATAAAAATCTAAATTTTCATCTCAAATTTTCTACCCATTTCACAGTGACATTGTATGACGCGCGTCTTCTGAATAAAAAACTATTCATCAATTGAATTTGTGTAATAAAAATTTAGAGTGTCTAAATATGTTCCTGTGAAAGAAGTAAATTTTACTGTAATAAGGTGTTTAGAATACCTATTCAATCATACTAATTTACGATGTTTTCAACAGTTAAAATAAATGAAAACCAAAGTTTTAGTTTGGCATTCAATTAATAAATACTTAAGAACAAGTACTTATGATAATAATTCAAAATGTGCTCGATATACTTCCTGACAGTGAAAGATCCTATTATTAAATTCTTGTCGGACTCGATAAAATGTGTCAGTGGAAATTCAACATACATTCTTCAACAATTCATTGTTTTAAAGCCGGGATGTCTCTGCGCGAAACTGTTTCCGAAACTGTTTCCCAAAACTGTTTCCCAAAACGATTTCGCGAAACTGTCTCCCAAAACTGTTTCCTAAAACTGTTTCTCGAAAGTATTTCGCGAAACTGTTTTCTGAAACTGTTTCCCGAAACTTTTTCACGCAAATTCCCTCACTCAGGGAATCCCAGTTACTTATTTTGGGAATCCGAAGTCATCTTTCTTTTATAACCTTCTTAACGTCTTATAGGTATCTCCGATACCTGGTACACGTTTAAGGAAACACCAACATACTTACATACAACCAGGTGAGACGTTGTGAATCGAAGCATAGTTCGTTATTTCTCACTACCTCATGTACTCTATTTGACAGATTTACTCCTTTGGATTATTTTCTGATCGTAGACTTTAAGAAACGTCGCAGGGAACAGTTTATGGAGTTGAAAGGAAATTACGTTGAAAAATAAATATATAAATTTGTTTTGTAGAACCAGATACTTCTGGGTCCATCCTCGTAACATGATAAACGTCATATTATATAACCTAACGACGACTAAAATTTTCCAAAATACAGTATAATTATTTAGCCACCCAGTAAACAAATTTATCGAATCATAGGTTGGTTTTTCATGTGTCTCATATTTCAAGGAATAAATTATTCAAAATCTGATTTATGCCTCACAAAATATTGACTATTTCAACTGAACATACTTATTTTTAGAAATTTAGATTATCGTATTTGAATATTCAACCCAATATCAAATAACATATCATGCATATTTCACTATCAAAAAATTGAATAGCTCATAAATTGCTTTATTCGTTCCTCAAAAATCGGATCCAAATTGTTAAAATCCAATTGATGTCATATAAGTAGAAAACTTATTTCATTGAACATAATTTCGAGTTAAGAACTTACTACGGTGTATATTTCGGTCGTTATGGAAAATTCAAGTTTATCCAAACACTCTACAAGTTCATTTTCTTTAAGTTAGACAGTGGCTAAAGGCTAGATCACCAGTGGTCGAATGGAAGAAAAAAATGAACACGACCGCCTCTAAATTTGTCTCTTTAATTAAACTCATACTTGACATTTGAATCATTTGAACACTTATACTGGATCCTTTCATAACTATTTCTAAGACTAGGTGGCGAAAACATTGCAGTCGGAGACTTTGTTTGGCATAATGGCATGGAAACTTATCATCACATATATAACACAGGCAAGACCGCCGATCCTTTCTCTGAAATAGAGGAAAAAAATACAAGGCACATCCTCTGCAACTGCTCGTATAAACTCACGAAGGAAAGTCCTACGATTTGACCTATTGGAAGAATTTGATTTGAAGCCAGTGACTACCAGATAATTTTGGAGAGTCTTTATGAGCTAGAGCTAGGACGATCTAGGTGACTTCAAAGGGATTAACCAGGCAATAAAGTATATCAAGACTTCCTAAATCACTGGATTCTTTTAGTCAATGAATCTTAGAATGTTAGCTTATCAGATGTGTCAAAATTTGTCAAAAATCTCTGAGTAGTATTCGCTATTGATTGTCTCTCCTTTTGGAGATAGTTAATGAACAATATTCCATGTAGATCCCAAAATACTGAAGCCATAACTTTCCCAGCTGACTGTTGTACATTTGGAAGTTTCAGACGTGGTTCACTCAAATGATGATGGTTTGATTCTGGAGTTATGGATCCATGTTTCATCCATTGTCACATATTGATGCAAAAAATCTTATTTATTACGTGTGAACATGACCAAACACTGCTCTGAATAATCAACACGTTGTTGTTTTTGATCGACTGTGATTAAACGCGGCACCCCCTTTGAAAAAAGCTATCTCGTGGTCAAATATTCATCCATAATCCTTCTTTTCAGCCACAGCTATCTGACACAATTTCAATTTATGATTAGATATAATCAATTTGTGGACTTTTTTGATGTTTTCTGAAATAATCAATTCAATTCAACGACAAGAACGTTCACGATCATCGGTGTCTATACGACCACGTTTAAACTCAGCAAACCATTGACAAATGGTTCTTTTAGATGAAATAGAGTCCGGATAACACTTTTCAAGACATTGCTGAGCTTATACAGTATTTTTTCCATCAAGAAGCAATGATAAATTAACATAAGAAATTGTTTTCAAAATAACAAGTAGCTTCACTTAAATGACCGTCAATTTTTTCTGGCTAATCGAAATGTCTCGAAATTTCACACATAGTTTTTTGAAAGTTGGTACTTCATAAACGTCATATGGATTTGACAATGGCAGCGCCATCTGTCAGCCACACGACCTATTGAGTCATGTAATATATTAGTTGACAAGTAATTAGATGTCAAGGTGAAATTTTCATTAGAATACCTATCAAAACAATACAAAATGATTGGGTAATTCATTTGCTTTCTTCGGTGGTAGGTTTGAATGTATTCCATTGAATAGTAATGGGAACATATTGATAAAAATACTAATATTTCAGTTTTTAATAATATTTATTATTTAGTACATTCAAAAAACGATTAACAAATTAATTGATAAACCAGCCTGCAGAAATATCACATGTGTCCTTTATCAACATCAAATATTTTAAAGTGGGATTTCTAGTAAACTTTAAGTGTGATATTGAAGCTCTGAACTACAACTTTCAGTCGAAAGATAACCAGAATATATGAAATAGTACGTAGAATATATTTTCCATAATACACTATGTGAAAAAAATAACCTCAAATCGCAACTTTTCCTTTGTTATATCATTGGAAAATGATTGAAAAGTGAATTCACAAAATCTAAAAACGAAAGTATGCTGCAAATGAGAAAAAATGGTTTATATTGGAAAACACCCAGTGAGTTATTACCGTTTGTTTCGAATTATTTCTTGACTGCTTTCACTTTTATATCACATTGTTACAGAAGCGCTTCCTGAATCTTTTCCACCTTTTTATCTAATTAAAGTTTTTTTAAAAATTTCACTGAAACCGATAATTGTCAATATTATGAAAGCCCATACAATGGATTAATGGAAATAAATACAAATTGGAAATAAAAACCATAGTTTTCAATAAATCTTGTAATATGTGTGAGATAGGCATTCCATCTAGGTTTGTGTTTCTGCTGCCTCTCTCCATCCAGGCTGTTTCCAAATATATCCAGTTGTTGTCATGGTACAAAAAGCGTTATAATACTTTCCTGGAGCTCTGCAATATGACCATTCCGGACATTTACATCTAAACTGACTTCTGAATTCTTCTTTACAAATTTCGTTCCACCAACAAATCCTCTGTAAGTGAAATAAGTTTTTAAAATCCAATTATATCATGTAATATTAAAAAATAGTGAAGATTTTTCAATTATTATGATTATTATTTATTCGTCTTGTCCTTGGTAATAGAAATGGTTGGAACCTTCGAAAAATTTGACAAAAACTCGAAATCTAGCGGTTATTACTGTATGGAATGATCGAATAAATTCAAAATAATGTCTTAGTATCATCGAGATAGATAAATTATTTACCAAGAAAATACTACATGATATCAAAGCTTTTTTTTCGTGGAAAGAATATAACTAATCAATTCAAATCACAATCCTAGAATAGATAAATTCCTGTTTTTTGTTAAGATCCTTCTTACCGCTTCTATTAAAAAGAGAATTCAATAAATATTCTTGTATATTTAGAAGACTAGTTTTCAGAAATTACACTTCAAGAAATAATAATTCAGGATAGAGTGTCAATAGAATTAGCATTAAGCGCCGAAGTAATATGCCACTCGACCGCACTCATAGTACGGGTATAGTAAGGGTACCATTTTATCGCATCTGGTAGATCAACCCAAAAGAGATTAAACAAAAAATGGTTGATGAAAATTTATAGCTCTGAATGTAGTGTTTATCTTCTTCTTCTTATTTTAAGACTATGTCTTAAAAGATGCAGCCTAAGTTGTGACTGCGAGGACCAGCTCTCATACCAGCGCTTTGGTGGTCTTCCAGGCGGTCTACTTGTCTCACTATATCCGGAACGTCACACATTCTTCTGATTTCGTCTTTCGTCTTCATCTCGGTTGTTCTAAGAATCCGCTTAGTAGCTGCAGTCTCCGCCCTCGTTTCTATGGCGTATGTCATTACTGGTCTGACTGACACAAGTTTTATATATCCGTGTTTTGCTTTTGATACTTTATACTGATACTGATACTTGATACTGATTTATTCCTCCATATCACGGTTCGAAGGAATCCTGATATCCTAGATGCTGCTGTTGTTTGCGTTTTGACTTCTTGTTTCAAGTTCCTATTGCTCGTGATGTTAACCCCTAAATATTTAAAAGATATAACCTGTTCTACACTTTTATTATAAATTGCCAGTTTGCATCTTCTTGGTTCTCTCGCTATTGTCAAGGATTGTGTCTTTTGTTTCGATATGATCATATTGAATTCTCCTGCAACTGTTTCAAATCTGTGTAGCAGTTTTTGCAGATTATCCTCATCTTCAGATATCACAACCGCGTCATCAGCGTAGCAAACTATCTTAAACTCATGTTTTCCCATTCTGTATCCTCTGCCTGCCGTTTTGACTTCTTTTATGATTTCGTCCATTATAATGTCGAAGAATATTGGGCTGAGACTATCTCCTTGTCTGATCCCTGTTGATACTGGCATTTTACTGGAGAGTTCGTTGTTTACTCTTACATATGTGCTATTTCCGTTGTTCATGTCCCGAATGATGTCTATTGTCCTTTGGTTTACGCCTCGTTTTTTTAGTAGCTCAATGACGTCATGTAATCTCACTCTGTCAAATGCTTTTGTTAAGTCTATGAAGCACATAAACGCGGTTTTATTGTACTCTATGACCTTTTCGGCAATAGTTGTTCTTCGCTCATGCCGCTACTTGAGATTTCTTCTGCAATAATTTTTGTTAGTAATTTTGAAGTCGTGCTTAGGAGGCTGATCCCTCTATAATTATTTGGATCTTTCTTTTCCCCTTTTTTAAAGACGGGGATCGTTATGCTTACTTTCCATTCCTCTGGTACTTTTCTCTGGTCGTATATCTTGTTGAACATGACATGCATTTGGTCTATTAATTCATTGCCACCATATTTAAGAAGCTCGTTATTAATGTTATCCAGCCCTGGTGATTTCCTATTTTTCATCTTGCGCATTGTTGCTTCAATTTTGTCTTTTGATATTAATTGTTGTTGGATGTCTTCTCCTACCTCAGATATATTTTCTTGTTTCTGTTCTGTGGATTGGCTTGTTATTATGTCACCGTAGAGTTCATGGAAAAGTAGTGTTTATATTTTCTATAACTATGCATTCAACTTCATAATCTCATAGTTTGTTAACTAATAATCATTCATCTTTTTGGTAAGATGAGTTGAAGTCTAAATATCTTGAGGACCAAGAATATCTATCTTGAGAAACAAGTTGTGTTTGTATACCATTCGACTTTCATATTATTGTTAACTCTGAATGATATATAATTTTTTTTATTTTTGTATAATATCGACGTTTCCTTACCATGTGAACAAAGATCTCTTCAAATATCAAATTATTTTAATAAACATATTATTAGGGACGTAATACATTCTCATAATATTTCACTAAACAATAAAATTATATATGTGGATAGAAGTTTCGAATTCTATGTAAGTACTACTGGTCAAAAGTTTTTTTTTCACTCCATAATTCATTCATCAATTTTCAAAATTATATACTTTATTTAGTTTCTCTTCCATATTGTCAAGTCAGATACTTAAACGAATTGTTTAAGTTATAAAATGGGTTAAACCCAAAGAATCTATCTGTTAAAACACGTGCATTAATCGCAAATCTTCATGGTCTAAGTAAAAATAAACGTACCATTAAAAATACCTCGACGTACGGTGGACTATAACATGAAAAATATGCATCCACCAGGAGATTTGGCGAAAGAAAACGTTCATGGAGTTCTCGAAAAACCACAAAAGCAAAACATCTTCACGATGCTGTTTTTGTTCCATTGTGAGCAAACGCGGCAACCATCTTGTACACAACTTTCTCATAACCAAATTTTGAGTTAAAATGCGATGTACCGCATTTTTTGAAATGCCTACTACGTCTGCTAGCTCGAGCACTTCAATCGACGAACATCCAGTACAGCTTTGTAGATTTTCTTCAATATTTCTGCAATCGCCTCCTCATTTGGTCTACCACGGCGATGCTGGTCATCGCAGGTCGTGCGGCCTCTCCTACCCAATATTTTACTGTTGATCTGTAGAATCTAGTTCAGCTTTTATATTGATTGGGCTAACGCCTTTCAAGCAAAAGTGTTCTATCACATAACAATGACCAATTTTTTCCATATTTACAAACTGAAAACTGAAAACGTTCTCTATTGATGGTTGCCAAACTAATCTTAAACAACGTGGCGTCTTCAAATTTGAAATATTTGCTGTATAGATTGTGTATTTTCTAATAAATTGGTATTTTTCAAGCAACCACCGCCATCTCTAGGCCAGGCCAGGTACTTCTGGGACCATATAATAAACAATCACTTGTCAAAATAAAATGTTACAAGGAAAATCACAGCAGTTTTCAAATCAGTCAATTAATATGCGTGTTATAATGTAGAGAATATCTTGATAAAACGGAATGTGAAGAAAACCACGTTATGATTATGATAGATAGATGAATAGAAAAAACCAAACAGGCATAGGAGTTTATTCTAAGAAATATTTTATATCACGAATTCCAATCATTCTAAGAAATATTTTATATAACGAATTCCAATCAGTCTCACATTAAATTGGCTTGTTATATATGCATCGTTTTAGCTATGAAAAGGTTGAAAATACGAAAATACCCACCTCAGTCAGATATCCTTTGATGGAACTATCAGTACTTCTTCTAATTATCACCCTATTATACACCACGTTACATATACTGATTAAGAAACATATCTAAAAATAATATTGCTAGGAATACAAAATCTCTGTTTTCTGGAAAGAACTCACCTGTAGCAATAGTTTGAACATCTTCTAGGGGAAGCTGTGGAAACTCAAAACGTCTACTATCTCGCTAACGGGGAAATTTAATTTCCTTAGTTCCATAATTCTTGTCATCTAAATTCTAAATGGTTTTCAACTTTATTAATTAGAGCTGTTTTTGTAGAATGATAGATTGTAGTTTAGGATTATCACTGGCTTTTTTCAATTTATGTTTAGGAGTTTGCAATTATCTATTATTGTTTACGGCTTCAATTTTCTGATTCTTTGATCTATTTGCTTTTTTCTTCTCCTTCATAGCCAAAAGAAATGGATTGCAGCCTAAACAACTATTGAATATGCTGCTGGTTATTCAGGGTATTACCAACATTATTCCTAATTATACGGAGGATGAATCCTTAATGCTAATTAAAAGTTCACTCGCATTAAACATTTAAAGGAAGTTTTAGATGATACATCATTATACCATGACCCTTCATTGGAATTGAAGCAATGGAGTTCATCAGAGAAACGTGTTGGTAAGGTCATGTCTAGTGTCTTTTGGTATTCAGAAGGTGTAAATTTTTAGATTACTTGGAAAAGGAGACAAGCTATAATTGACCAAATTATGCTAATTGATACCAATATTAAGAAAAAAGTTTTGTTTCATCACGATAACACACCTGCCTCTTTAACTGATATTGTTATAGAGAAATTAACTACGGTACGATATGATTTATTGTCCCATCCACCACATTCCCTTGATCTGGTAAATGTGTACGGCAAATGGTATTAAAAAATAAAATATGTGTTTGACGGTAAATTTTTCATCTGAAAGTCGACATCAAAACGTAGACCAAAACAATTACTCATAACGACAGATTAGTTATCATAGTGACATAGTGACTGATTTTATTGAGAACCATCAATAAAAATCTTCCTTCTTTCAAATATTACATTCAATTTTTCGCTTATTTCCATAGTCCTATAACTTAGGAGGGAGACATATCCAGTAGCTTCCAGATGACATGTTGAAGTCCGGATTGGATTTCAAATTAGTATTACTGGAAAGGCCTTCTCGATTCTAATTGCCAGTGTAATATCCCATGGAGTTAGACAGTTATAGAGAATATATTATGTCCTCCTCTTTTCTTCACAACTATCAGTCCGGTTGACGGCAAATCTAAGCTGTTTGTCTTACCTATAAAGGTTTCTCATTTCCATAGCTCAAGATATTTCATAGTCTGCAAGTAAGAGCAGAGCGATTCTACTGCTAGCAAGCTTATTAACTGCTTTGTAGCATTCAAGATACAACTCTGATACAGTGGTCAAGCAATGTATTGTTCTTAGTGCCTCTGCAGTCTTTATGTTGATGTTCGAGGCGAGTATATTTACTAGCTAGGTCCATCCAACGTTTATAAGGGAAAGGATTTGATATTATACCCATCCATATATTCCATTTTGTATTCTGAAGACAATCTGACCTTATTTTAATCCCCATTCCTTCTGGCTGGAAAGCTAAACCTTGATTTCACTAGTGGAGAAGCTCAGAGGATGTAGATGTTCACACACGGATGGTACCAGTTCTTTGGGCTTTTTTTTTATCACTATCATAGCTATTTTTTGGCAATCCTCTTCTATCAGACCGGAGAAGCCTAAATTAATCTTTGTTTGAGATTGGTCTCCAATTTTCACCTCCATAGACATTTCGAAGTAGAATAACATATTTTAAATCGTGAATAATTTGTTTTGAACTTATTCCATTGATATTGAAGTAAATCTAAACTTCTTTCACAAATATATGAGAGTTGCTGAATTTGAAAGTCAAGAAACGTAATTGAAGACTTTATTTAAGAAGCTTAAGCTAGTCTGAAGCCATGAGAAGCTATGATGAGATTTTATTGATGATCTTGTATAAGCCAGTATAATGATGGTGGTTTCTTCGCGTTCTAATAATTCGATAAGTATGAGACCTTAACTACCAAGAGCTCTGTCTTGAATTTTTCGTTGGCATGCAATTCACCTACGGAATGAAATGGCACAACTCTCGTTATTGGTATCATTCCACTCCAGGAAAGCAGGGTATTCATGATACCGAAAGATACGCTTCAGTACTAGTCCCATACGCAGAACTTAGTTAGCTGAGCTTCTTCTTCGGAAACCACTTCTGTCGGGTATCAAGACTACCAGCATTCATACTTCGAGAATTCGATTTGTCTTCACCAGATCTTTCATACGGTTTGGCCTGATCTCGGATGAATAATGGACGGTTTTAAACCGCATTCAGAAATTTGGTATCACCTTACTGTGCTCCAATTGTCGACTTTAGAAGGTTAATGCCTTAATGTCCTCAGATGAACTACCAGGCAGTTGTGTGTTACCCCATAACGACATATTCAAATCTCAAATGAATAATTAATTATACTAGTAACAACTGTATGTTCATTTTATGTCAATCGATGTCTATATAAAATAATTATTGATTAGATTATCAGAATAAAGCAAAACTGTGTTAAAAATAATTGTACTTTAATGAATCCCTAATTTCGTCACGATAAAAAATAAACTTAAGCTGTTGAATAATTTTAATCTATAAATTATCTTAAGAATTATGAAAATATGAATTGACATCACGATTTGTTTAAATCAAACTTATAAAGTTAAGTTACACGTCGGAGTAAAGTGAGACACGATCAAAGTTTTATCGATTTTCTTTCAGAAGATCTACTCTTGCGTCATCTTTTGTTGAACTGTAGAAGGTTCAAGAATATTATTTCGTTGCACCAGAGATATAAGGAACAAAAGTATTAACCTTTCCTCTAATAAACAAGGCTTTTACAGTTTTTTACAGTTAAAACAATGATAAAATATATATTTCAGACTTGAGTATAATCAAACTCTTTAAGCTTTGTTTTCTACTACTGTCTTTATTATACGACTCCATCCGTTTCTGTTCTCTTCTTCTTGTCTCCACTAAGTTATTTCCACTTTTTTCAAATATGATGTTACCTCTTTTATCCATTTATTTTTTGCCTTCCTCTTCTTCTGATTCCCTCTCTCTCCATTTGTGCTCTCTTGGCAATTCTGTTTGTATCCATTCTGTACAAACGTCTCAACCACCTGAGTCTTTGGGCTCGGGATAAATCTTTAATATTAGATGTTTTATTTATTTATTTCGATTCAGAATTTTGTTTCCTTCTCCATGCATCGTACTTTCCTCTATCACACTTTTCAGCACTCTTCTGGGCTAGTACCCAGGCCTTTCACCGTACAGTCACAGTACAGTCGTTTTGAACAAACTGTTTCTTGCGGTTTTAAATATTCCTTTTCCTCTCAGAATGTTACTCAAGTACCTCATTGTTCTACAACCCTTAGCTATCCGATTTTCTAGCTCATCATCCGTATTCGTAATCCTAGAAACTTTTTTAAAATGATATTCTCTAAAGCTGTGCGAAAGATGGGTGTCGCGTTTGCTCACAATAGAACCAATACAGTGTCATGAAGATGTTTGGCAATGAAAACAATGGACTGAAAAGGGAGAAACGGTTCCAAAGAAGGCAGAGATGGTTCCATCTGCAGGCAAGATCATGGCGTATGTTTTTTGAGATGCGCGTAGGATAATTTTCATTGACTATCTTGAAAAATGGAGAACTATCAACAGCGAGTATTATTACATCAAGAAAATGCACCAGTTCATACAGTGGTCAAAATTAATGAATTGAAGTTTTAGTTAATACCTCGTGCACCTTATTCACCTGATTTAGCCCCTCCGGATTATTTTCTATGCCCTTCTGGAGCCATCCTCGTAATATAACGTAAATAATAACAGGAATGTTAAAAACGAATAGATTAAATAAAAACACTCACGGGGAACTGTCAGCTGAGGTGTGGAAATTTTGAGATTGGTAATGTGAGTTACATGAAAGAAAATTCCAAAACTTCCTAAAAATTGAAACCCATTTATTTTAATATAAATGGGATTGTGGTAAATAATGAATTGTAGTTAATTCGCTTGTGAAATTAATTATGTTCGTTCAAACTTTGATAAATAATTTAATATAATGTAATGTCGAGTTTAATAAATTTTTAAAAATAAATTTTTGGACATTGAAAATATAACTGGCGCAGACAGTAGGATTCGTGCGGTTGCGATTTTTTCCGCATAGTGTAGTTTTAAATTTTTAAAAATAAATTTTCAGACTTGTGTTGCCTCAGGTACTGACGTTTAGCGACAAAAGTTACCGCAAACATCAGAGATTATACACTTAATAAAAACCGCAGAATTGGTTATAGCGTCCCAGATTTTGTAACAGTTCATTAAAAGCTCTGAAGCTTTAGTGAATCTCTTTATTCCGTGTAAGACCAGCACATATGAAATTGAAAAGTTTGCTGTGGCAGATGCGCGAATGTTCTAAATTAAAAATACGTCTTTAGGACAACAAAATATTTGACATACTGAATATACTGTTCACACCACCACTACACCAACACTAACAATTATACTGTCTGACGCGCGTGTCGATAACCAAGTTATCGTCTTCAGAGACTGAAGGTAAACTGACGTAACGCGCGTTAGTGTTGGTGCAGTGGTACAGTATATTCAGTATGAATATCGCCAAAGGTTCCAGAAACTCCAACTAAAACTATATGAGATTTCAAAAAGATTAATAGTCCAAACGTAACAGTGGAAGATCATGTAAACCTTTGAGCAGTTAGGGCCGAAATTTAAATATAAAATCTCAAAAATTCCCCTATAAATTCAAGTATTTTCGTATTCGTACAATCTCGCGCTTTAGAGTCTTATGTAACTAAGAAAAAGAATGTTCTGATACTGTCTAGTACGCATCGGGGAAAAAATAAGACAGAAACTAGAACGAATTAAAATAATATCAATGATTTTGTTCCGTTCAATCAGAAAAAACATATAAAGGGGTGAATTTTATAGAAAATTGGCTTTGCATGTATCACATTACCACTAGATCTGCAAAATGCATAGCGAGGAAGGTAGAAGATGTTTCCATTACCATAAGAAGAAAAACCGAAAAATAGAATTGGTTAAAACATGAACTAGACTCTAGAGTAGCAATGTTCATTTCGATTTAACCAATGTGGAAGTTGCTATGTTCTTTTTTTTCTATAATAGGAAGATTTTTGTTTAAGTCAGAATCGTTCATAGTAAAATAGGTTTGGAATATCTTAAAAATATATGAAAACTCATTTTCACAAGACATTTTCTAGAATAAACGATTTTGCAAGGTTTGATCTTGCTAGCTCCAGGGGGTTGAATATCCAAGAGGGAATGAATCGGAACGCTATCTTCTAGTCTATAAAGAAACAAAGTATCACGTTTATTCTCTCATTTATTTATCTTTATAAGTAAAAAACCATATTCAAATGCTATCGGTACCATTGAAGAAACGCCATAAGACTAAACCCACTCAATATACATATAGCTCTAGACATTCTATAAATTCTTCTCTCTTTTTCTCTATTCAATACTTCGAAAAAGGTTATATACAAAATTGTACCCGCTGATAGTCCTTCAAGAGCTACAACAGCCATTGATTTACCTTTAGTATCTAGGTCACTGGTGTAACTAACAAGGATTCCCAAGAATACTCCTAATGTGCTTGAGAAAGCTAAACCGAAAGCATGAATACATATCGCTCTGAAATTAACTCTCGCTATAACCATTTCTAAAGTAATGCAGAACAAAATAGTAGCTGAATGTATGCAAACGGCAATAAACATATACCAAATGTTACCGATATTTTTTTGTAATCCTATAGCTAAGCCTTCAAAAATAGCATGAAAAGAAAGAGCAACTATCACTAATACTCCACGTATAACTTGTTGTTTAGATTTAATTTCAACATCAATTCGTTCTTCTCTAAGAATTTTTTTTTCAGTTTCTTTGGAATCCCCGTCCATATCGGCATTTTTCTTATTTTCTTGCTCAACGCTAGAATTTAAGCTCAACGAATCAAAAACAATGGACTCATGATTCTCGTCTATACTTAAAACATCTTTCGATTTCCTTATACTGTTATCATCATCTTTTTCTATTGGTGAGCTTTCTTTATCTTCTTCTTCTTCTTCTTCTACAATAACCTTATTATATTCTTCAATAATAAATACTTTCTTTTCGCAATTTGGTGAAGATGGATGGTCAGGAATTCTAGTAACTGCCCAGTGAGAAATTTCTTCTAAAAAGTATACAAAGAAAAATCCCAAACATATCGCTAGTTGAGCTAATGGATAATCATCATTAATATCTCCGAATTGCTTCAAATACTCCACAGAATTGTTAACCTTGAAAAAAAGATATCAGTGAAAGACTGTTAGTTCATTGAAATGTTACAATTTAAGGACCGAATATTACATTTTTCAGAGAACGCAATTTATTTTTTGGGACATGCGTGGGGGCTCAATAGAAGCCTAACCTCAAGTTTGTGGGGTTGCTACCCTTGTCCTCCAGCCGCCATGTTTGAAAAAGAGGTTTTTCGTGATATCTCAGAAACTATGGGTCTTACAAAAAAATCGTTGAAACATAATTTGTTGCAAATTGTTTTGCCTACTAATGTACTCATAGAACTTTTGCCCTAAATTTGATATTTAAGAAGTTATAAGCAAAAAAGTGCTCCATAACTTTTTTTATACATTTTACAAGAAAATTACCTCAGACCAATCTTGTTGATGATCTTTGGAGGACAATTTTTTAGAATTTTGCAGAAAAGCAGGCTTGAAATGCTCTACAGTATGCCTCCATTGTTCTGGCAAAACATGCAGTAACAACTACGATTCCAATTTTAACTCCTCTCATTCCTCAAACTTTCACATCGATTCACATTCTTAGCCGTGGCTTGGACCATCGAAGAAAAGTAGATTAGAGTGGCTAGATAATAATTGATTGAAAATATTAAGATTTCAAGGATTATCTTATAAGTAAAATGTCCGTGGAATAGGCCTTCTGGGGATACCACGTAAAAAAACGCGCCTACAGAGTCTATCTCATAGATGGCGGGGAAAGGAGTTAGCAATGAATAAGTGAAGTTGTACGAATTTAACAAAAATTTCTTAAGAATATATTTAGAACAAAAAAGAAATCAAAAATAAGTTAAACATTTCGTTTTGACCGGATTCTCATGAGCATTGACGAACCAGGTCAACTTTGGATCGCTGTAGAAACATTTTAAATGCATGAAATGAAAAAAAATTGCAGAGAAAAATTTTTCTCGAAAGATCATCTACAAGATTGGTTTGAAGTAATTTTTTGGTAAAATGTATGAAAAAAAAGTTATATATGAAGAAATAAATTTTTTATAAAAAAATACAGCACTTATTTGCTTATAACTTTTTTAATTTTAAATTTAGGGCAAAAAGTTATATGAACATATTTGTAGGCAAAACAATTTGCAATAGATTACGTCTTCACCAATTTTTTGTAAGACGTATTGTTTCCGGGATATCCAGAAAAAGGTGTTTGCACTCCTTTTTCCAAGGGTGGCGATCCCACGAACTTGAGGTTAAGCTTCTATTGACCCCCACATATGTCCCAAAAAAGCTCATGTAACATTTCAATGGACTATGTGACAAACACAATCACTTATTTTATCCGTATGAAAATTTCAATCGTTCATATATACACTTCTGTTTATTTAAATAGCATACAATTCTTGGGACATATTTTTGCAATTTTTTACCTGTGTAAATTTGTCATTTGTTGCCGTTTCTACCAATAATAAATCTTCAGAGAAATATCTTCATTACACGGTAATTATTAACCCTTTCAGTCCGGTCGATGTATGCTTGAGCTTAAGCTTAAATTTACTAGTCACTAATACTAAAAAATCTCTATGCCGTTGTATCTATAACAACCAATACTCTTTTTACTCCATGTTTCTAAATTGATCTAAAGAACTTGAGTTGATATGGACATCTGATCAAAAACTATGATCATTAGAAAAAATGTTTATAGTGATCACTAATGAAACAAATAAGGTAAAACAATGAAGTCTTCCGATGTTATTGGCAAAAAGAGCTACAAAATGAAAACATTCAAAATAAATCGTATTGGTTCATAATAGAACAGCAAACATTGGCTCAAAATTTGTCGGACTTATTACTTTCAACAACATATCGCACGACTTGAATGTTTTTCCATCTGTAAAGACAATTCGTTCCCTGAAGCAATGTTTTGTAGAACTTGCACAGCTTTTCAAATCCCAAGCTTTAATTCGTTCTTTCTACATGCCGTAGGACTCGATTCTGGAAAGTTTGTTGCACATGTAGCCGATTCAAAGAAAAAAAAATAATCAACGCAATATCTTGTGAGTCACTTGAAAGTTCTCTTCATCCATGCCCAACCTTTCGGTTCAAGATCCTGTCTTCTTCACTTTAGATATGGTACTCACATTAAAATTTAGATGAATTGCTATTTTTCTGATGGAGTAGCTACCTTCCAATCTGGCAATAATGGCAACTTTCTCAATTCTGAATTTTCAGTAAACGGAATTGTACATGGACATTATTAAAATTATATACGAGGGTGGTTTGAGGGAGGCGTAATTTTACAGAGGTTGACAACAGTTTCGCTACGTTCATTAATTTTTAGTTTCCACAATTTTTCCCAAGTTTGTTTACGTAGTAAATATGTGAATGAATCGTTTCTCTTAAATTCTTGTATTAAAAAAATATTGTTGTTAAAAATATCTATCTAGCTATCACCTAAGTGATAAACAAAGAACTGTTTTTTATAAGATTAAAATTACATCTAGAAATTGTAAATATGATGCTGATGAATTTTGTTATATTATATGTGGTAGATTTATAAAAGAACGAGACACAAAATTTATTTATAATCATAGTTGTCAAATGTTAAAATATTAATTTTCAGTTAAATTTGTGTTTCTAAGGTCTTAAAAGTGAAATACGGAAAACGGAAAACAAGTTAATTTCTTAACAATTTCTATTCTAACATCAATAGAATGTAAAAGATGCTACTTGGAGGAGAGGATAGAGCAGACCTTCATGCTTCATATTTTGATATTTAGCATTCATTTCAAAATAATTATCTTTTTTGATTTTTAGTATGATTGATTTTGATGAAACTAACTGAGATTGGAAGAATCTCCTATAATATATAGATGGAAGTAGAACTAGAAGAAGCCTACAACCACTTGTCCTTCTTTATCAATGTGGCATATAAAAGCAAATGACCAGTAAAATCAATGGCAATCCATAAAGACGTACATTGGTGGCAGGAAAGCTGGATCGCTTGAGGCCTGAGGTAAAGAAGAGGTTCAACGCAAAGAATACTGACAATTGGAAAATAACAGTCCTAGCAAACTATGCTAAGGAACTTAGAACATTTAAGAGAAGAGCTTGGGAGCAGTTCTGCAAGGGAATATATGAGTTAGCCACAGCACAACGTCTCTTAAAAGTCTTAACCAAGAACTATTCAAACAGTACTGGACTACTTCAGAAGCCAAACGGAGATTATTGCTATAATCATCAAGACAATTTATCAATCAATAATCAATAATAAGAAAAAAAAACGAAATAAACGAGTCCCTGGGGAATGTACTGAAAGTAGGCAATCAAGAGCTTACATAATTATAACTCACTTGCAAAAGGCAACATTTTTTTAGCCATGCTACTAAAAGGCTGTGAAGTAATGAAGAAACATTCGAAAGGTTTTTGAAGTTAGCCTGATTGTAGGCTACATACCCAAAATATGGAGAGAGCCAAAAGTAGTATTTATATCAAAAATGGGCAGGAGACCAATTACGTTACAATTAGATGCAGAGATTTGTCCAAAATATCTTGTAGGTGTAGGTACCGCGTGTCTGAAACGCCACAGCAATCTACATGACACAACCATCAATTTGTTTATATTCTTTATACTTAAGTGTAATTATTTATTAAATTGAACTACAACTGTAGAGAAGATAAACTTACCTCTAACATCATATGCAGAAAACAAGTAGCAAATAAAACACCACCTCCAAAGGACTGACAGAAGGCAATTGCTAGCGTAACTTGCTTGTGTCGTTTGTGATTAATAAATTGCCCTGAAGAGGCTTCTTCTCCCTCCCATTTTCTCAAAAAATTATACAACTTCACTGGTAAAATTGAGAAATTAAATCTTATGAAGAAAAACAGCACTGCCACTAGTATTTTTGTAGCTATTAAATTCATATTTCTTTTTAATTGTACCTGAGGTGTGTTCACCACTAACCTTCATCAGTATATAACTCGAATACTCAGTACTACAGCCTGTTCATATAAATTGAGAATTTTGAAGATAAATAAAAATGTTTACAGTACATCATCGTAAATACAAGGAAATAATTTGATATTGAACGATTTTTTCACAGCGGTAGAGAGTTCTGTAAACTCTTATCAATTCTTAAGATGATAAAGGTTATGAGTTATTTTATTATCAAGAAATCATCACTGTACCATTAGTCCAGAAGCTACTATATTACTCAGTTCCTTACAGGCCACGGGGGTTTTGGAGTTTTTAAACGTTCAGGCAAAAGGGTGACCGAGAGCTGTATGTGTTGTGGATACGAAAGAGACAACGCAGAACACATCGCGCTCCTCTGTATGAGGAATTAAATATCAATCAAATTGAAAAATAAACCGCGAGGCAAAGCTACCATGCGCCAAATGTTAGCTACTGTCAACTGTTTAACCTGAACCCTATTCTTTCGAATGCGATGTCTACCGCGTCTGTAGATAAATCAGTCTAGCCGTGGCATTCGTTTGTATAGAGACTCGTTTTTTGTTTTGTCGTAAAAAGAAATTTTAAAAGAAACTTGGAAAACTGCAACTGAAACTTATAATTTATTGAAACAATGTTAATCGCGTCCACGTGTTTTTGAGTGGTTAAAGTGTTTTCTTCAAAATGACCGAGGAGATGTTGAAGATGATTCACATTCGGGACGCCCTTCCACGTCAAAAACGGATGAAAATATCGGAAAAGTCAGTAATTTTGTTCGATCGAACCGTCGGCTAAGTATTCATGCGATTGCTGAATCTATAGAAATTGTGCGGTGAATTTTAGTGTCTGCAGGTCTAATGCCTAAAATCCATTTGAACAATAAGAAGCTTGCAACTACAACATCCCAGTTTGACCACCCAACTCAATCGCCGGATCTTGCATCGTGCGACTTCTACCTTTTTCCTAAGGTCAAATTAGTACTAAAAGGAACAAGATTTGAGTCTTTTGAAGCTGTGAAAGCTTCCTGCACTGTTTCGAACAATGGAAGATTCGCATGGAGCGATTTAGTGTATATATTGAAGGAGATAATGAATGACTAAACTTGTCTTTTCCTAAATCAAGATGTTAAATACGAAAAATAATATTTTCTTGTACAAAGCTATATCGATTCTGATGAAAATTTATAAATATATAGTTTCAGTCCAAATATTTTCTATTATTTTGCAAATTTCTATACTTTTTTATTGAAAGTATCAAACTAATTGTTAGACTTAAGCTGCACAAATGAGTGAATTGAAATTAATTTGGCAAAAAAGTGCACAATCACATATTTGTGTGTAATACAAACTTGGCTGTAGTGCTTTCTATATTCGTCTTGCAAAAAAATCAACGTCACCGAGTACATTTTCAGTTAAATGTTTTAGAGAGACTGGAAAGAAATAAGAAGTGAAAATAATATTGGAGCTGGAATTTATTATTTAGACCGCGCATGCTACTTCACTTTGTTACGTTATGAGAACTCTCATGTAAATTAGAACCATTCCCCTTGATTGGAAGTATATAATTTCGCAGCCCCATTAGCAAGTTATTGGATGTAGGGTTGCGATAGTATTGACGTAAATTTCAAGCCATGTTTACTAATCGTATACTTTCTTTGCGAAATGCATTAAACATTTGTTTTTGACATGATGAAATTGATTTCCAGTCACGTACTCCTAGAATTTGCATATCTTGTAGAATTTGATCTTCCTATCTAAATTTGGTCTACCCGGCAATCTTTTCTCTAGGTCTCCATTCCTTAGTTTTCTTTGTACTTTGTCATTTTTCCTTTCTTTAAATGTGTTCGTACCATTGTATTATTTTTGCTTTAATTGTATCTACTACATCCTCATGTATTTTCCTCTCATATATCCTTAGTTGTTGTTTGTCTATATTTGTTAGTCTCATTAATTCAGCGTCGTATGTAACTATTGGTTTTATCGGTGTCTTGTATACTCTTAATTTGATTGCTCGGCTTATTCTTTTGCTTTGCATTATAATTTTATACTATTTATCTATATCTGGCATGAATTCTTTGTTTTGTCTTATTCTTTGTGTCATTTTTGTTGCTTATCATTTCGTTGCTAAGTGCTTAAAGGTGTCGAATACTTTTCTATTTCCATATATTTTGTCTTTTTCTGATTTATTTAATTTATTTATTTGATGTGTCTTAAAAAATTTCTTTGTTGCTATTAGAGCTTAATTTTCAGCATATACTATTGCTTGTTTTGATTTATCAATGATGTTTCCATAGATATTACAATCCTTAATTATGCCTTCAACTACAATGTTAAGCAATACCGCTGAAAGTCCATCACCTTGCCATTCCCCATTATTTATTTCTAATTCCTTAGATGGTATGTTTTTTGTTATTATAATCCTAGAATTTAACACGCTCATTTTCACCAATCATATCAACTTTTGGGGTAGTTGTAGTTTTTTAGTTTTTCCATGTCCGTGGAAAAGTTACTTCACTGTAAACAAATTATCTAATTCAACTCATTTCGAATTCAATTTTTCACACTATCCAAAAAAAAAAAATAATCTTCTATACTATAAATAATTTATTTGGAAACTATATACAAACAAATATTTATAAATATGTTGCTGTAGTAATCGGTTAAAGTTATCCATAATTGCGTGCGAAAATTATTAAACAATTATTGCATAAGTAAAAAATAGTCGCAAGTTATATTTTTGATGTCTGAAAATAGGTTTTTAAAAATTACAATATTAATTTTTAGACTAATCTAGTTTTTTTCTTTATGTAACTCACATTCTTGACATCCCAATAAACATTTTCTGTAACTTATGGTGATTCCTAGTTATATAAAGACTATATAAAGGTAATGAAATTATATCAAAAGGTTACGAAGTTTTGTAAGATCACCTTTTAGTAACACAATTATACATACGGTTTTATAAAATTTCTGTAATTTGTGGGTATATAAAGAAGTGGTAGAACTGTTTCCATCACCATTTAATAAAACATGTAGTAACTGTTACCAATGTGTTTATAACAAATTTATATAAGGTTTTCCGTTACCTAAATTATATAACTATGTAGGCTCTGAGTTATATAATAGTGTTTCTAAACACAATTGAAAAAATTGGGGACTATTATTGTTTGTATATCCTATTAAAAAACTTTTGGTAACCAAGTTAGGGACAATCATTTCTTTTATATACATAGGTTACCTTAAGTAAAATCAATTGCCCTTATATAATATATTACAGATTATTACAGATGACGATTGACAAAATAGTTGCCGGTGTCGATTGTCGAATAAGAATATATTATTAAGATACAAAGTTGATATTAACAGTACTAACACCAGTTGTTTGTGAGCAGTGAGCAGCAGCAGTGTAAAAAACATTAATTTATTATTGTAAAATATCGCTATGTTACGAAATTGGCAAAAAATAAAGCACAGCTCTGCGTTTCGGCGGAAAGTGACAAAAAATTTTAAGCGAATCGTAGATTGTGTACCGGTTACTGCTACTGTTAGATAGATAAATAATGAATTTTTTCCGCCACCAGATATTCCTCAAATTACAGAACAAAATGATAGCAGTCCAACGCCAACGACGGCAGAAAATGATCTTACTACTACTACTACATTTAGGCTGCTCCTCAACTATTACTTTTAGATCATTATTATTTTCATTTCTTTGCCGTGTTTGTTGACCAAAAACTGCCTCTGTGGCCTTCTGTAAAAATATTGGTATATATTAAGCCCTAAGTGTAGGTAACTTGTTTTAGTAAACATCTAAGGAACTTAAATACTTGGTAGGTTTAGAGATCCGCACATGCAAGTAACCACTTTTAAGTAGGTAATAGAGTAAAGCTCTGATGTACACCCTCTTACATCTTTATTTTTAACACCGAAAATCACTGATTGTTTTTAGTATGCAGTGGGATCAGGTTTGGATAAAAGCCTGCATAATACATAATACATAAGACATTTGAATGTCTTTTTAAATATTTAAAACTTATACTTAATACTCTTAATAGCAATCGTTTTATTTTTAGTTAAATTAAGGTTATGTTTTATATCAAACATGTGTTAAACCATTGTCAAACTTGAAATGTTCTTCAAAACTCAGCTGCTCGCACGTCAGTTATTGAAAACGCGATGCGCGGGTTGCCTAACTTTAAGTATATAACAACACTTTCAGTAACGTATGTTACTTTTAATTATATACGAGATCCTTGGAGGCTTTAAGTTTTATTTTAACACTACTAGTACTTAACTCTAAACACTACTATATAACCCACAAAGTTATATATCATTACTATCGGTTATATAAGATCACAACAAGTGATTTTTAGGTTTCCATTATTTGTAAAATTACTATACAATGATTCCGCCATGATTGTTTACTCAAATGAAAAGGGACGATTCATTATGCCTTCAAAAAACGAAAATTAAAGTTATTTGAACAACATGGAATCCAAAAAAAAAACGCCCGTGCGTTTTTTCAAGGCATCTTGTCCATGTTAGCAGTAAAAACCGTTTCCCTCATGAAATTTAAGTAACTGCAATGCTAAAAACGCCTAATTAAGATAAATGTTAAATGGCATTATAGGTAACGTGTATATAATATATATTTATCTGCCATCTTATAAATTTTTATCTTGCTGATAATACTCGAACATAACCCAATAAGAAAAAGAGCGATGTAATAAAGTTAAGTACGAAAATGTGTGTCCAAGTGAGAGAAAACATATATTTGACAGGAAAAAGAGTAACAGAAATATTATCAAAACCATTATAGGCAATGTTTATAAGGGTAACAGTAACATATATAACGCTACATTTGACCACTAATAGGCTCCAACCGTGGATTTTTAAGTAGTTTTATAGTGGTTGCCAAAATGTTTCCGTTACTCTTGGTTAAAACACCTAAGTTTATATAGCGTTACTAACCTAAGTTTTCCGTAACCTTTATATACTCCCCATTTAAGCTCTTTAAGGGGTTTATACGAGTAACAGAAATATTACGGTTACTATCATATATACATTTAAGTTATTTAATGAGGTGATATAATATTTACGGCAACTGTTATATAACAAAAAATGTTTATTGGGATGAAAGCAATTAGTAAATATTAACAAAAAATTGTTAAATGTTAAATTCTTAAATAGTTTGGTCACTTTAGACATTCGAAGTTACATACATCATTGAAAATATAATTACAAATATAATTAGTAAGTTCCCCATATTTCCGTTGCATGGAAAATTTTTTGTTTGAGGTTAAATGTCAAAAAATGTGCTCTTCACCATTTCCAGTCAAACGGTAAATGAAAACAATCCAGTTAAAAATTGTAGATCACGAACTTACCTATAAAAAATCCATCAATACCTTTTTTTCTACGAGCCACCAATTCTGAGATATAATGATTCAAGAAGTTTCCACACCACATATGAAGTAGTGTAATTAGCGCGTTTTTTTAACGTGGTTTCCCCAGAAGACCTATTCCACGGGTCAGTTATGATCCTGTTTAGGTTGAAACTATAGCAAAATAATGGAAATTAGCTGAGACTGGAAGAGATCAGCGTTGTAACTTAAAAACAAGTTCATTCGTAGCTCTCAAATTCTTGATTCTCTTCTTGGTCTTCTTCTTGTTTTATCTTCTTCTTCTCGTTCATTTTGTTCTTCTTGTGAGGAGATATCGGTGCTACAGACAGAGGGACGAATGGATAAAACGTCACTAATAGCAAAAATAAATTTTGTATGCTTCAATGGTTCTCAACTAGTAAATGTGACATCCAGTGACAGATTTGGGCTTAAAGCCGCTCTAGGCCCCGTTTATCGCACCGCCCTTAATCTTGGAATACATTTTATTAATTTTGGTACATTATTTACATTTAAAATTTGAAATAAATGTATTTCACTAGAATATAATTATTCATTAAAGCTAATAAATTATCTATCTCTCATGTCTTGAAGGAATAGAGCCAGAGAACTATAGATAAGCACAACGAATGATAAATCTGCTTGAGATTCTTGAAGCTTCTTACTAGCAGCATTAAATCGATCTAGAATTACATTCCAAACAAAGACCAGAATCGCTGTTTCTAAATGCTGTAATTTTCACCGCAATCCAACCGCAGACCAAGGAGTTTGAGATAGACTCTTAACTTTGTACGCTGCACCAAGATTTCCCAACGATGGGTGGATATAAATTCTTCGCAAAAATTAAACTGAATTAATTTCACTTTTCTCCCTTCAAATCATACCGGGTCTCGAATGCCTAGGCGTGAATCCATCCCTGGTGACATCTTTTATGATAACGAAATTTTCTTCAAATTTTTCACTTCTTAGACTTTTTATATGTTTTTCGTGATATTTATCTTCCTTTTTATGAAAATCGTAATAATCGGAAACTAAATATGTTATTTGGGTTCGCCAACATCTCTAATTCAAATTAGCGAATCAACCCCAATCTGAAAGTTTTATTTCTATAGAGAAAAATTTTTAACTCTAGATTTGATGATGATTATTTCTTCAAATGACGAAATTTTTTTCGGAACGAACAAATATCAATCTATGTCTGTTCTGTTGCTACACTAGTTCGATTTCCCCTCGTCTTTTTCGTCCTGGTTGATTGCTGCAATATATGTAAACAGTGGGGTCGTTATCAACTATACTATTAGAGATTCCCGTGTAATTTCATCGATTAAATACATATGAATAAAGTTGTTTGGTGTTTTAAGGGATCGATCAAGTTTATGTCAAATATATTTCAAGTCAGTTAAGTCATTTGAAGTTTTATCCACATGATACGTTATTAAAAATATAATAAACTACAATGTTCGAATTGCCGGTATACAAGTGTACCAAGAAAATATATAATAAGATGCCGAACGATGTTGCTCTTCCTAATCCGACTATTTCAGGGTCATACCAACACGTAAGTCATTAACCAAAAATACAGTTTTATCAATTAAATTTCATATTTGAATCATTTTTTTTTTAATTTGTTTATATGATGGAAATTAATAAACAGAGCGTAAAATTCTCTACATATTATTGTATATTTCGATGCATTGTTCTTTGTAGTTGTTCTAGTATTTTATCTTCTGTTTTTTAGGAGTTCTCGATAGTCCACGAGAATCTGTTTAAGGGTCAGTTCCCTATTGCACTTCTTCCAATAATCATTTCAATTTTTCAACATAATCTGGTTTTGAATCTACACATTTTCAGTGCTCTAGCCTTTTACCAAGTTTATACTCTTGGGAACCGTTCACTGCTAGTAAAATGTCAAGTTCTGCGGATCAGATCTGGTGAATAAGATGAATGGGCAACCAATTTGAATTGTAATTCGTTGACATTAGCCTTGGCAATTACCGAAAAGCGATAAGAGGTGTTGTTTTGATTGAATAGCTCTCTGCTTCAAATGTAGTCGATTTTTCCAATTTCTCCCTTTATTAGATCAAAATATACGCAATACTTTTGTTATTGAAGATAGTCAATATACACAATTCAATATCCTGAAAACACTCGCTATCATTTTTCCGGCTTATCGAAGCGTAGTCGCAGCAGGTTTCCCTTTTGCAATTCTCTGTTTTCACTGTTTTTTCATTTCAGGGGTATCTTGGTGGGTCCAGGCTTCATTTAATGTTATGAATTAACGCAAAAAATTCGACTTATTTTGTTTAAACCTTAAAAGGTCTGGGAAATTTTTATTCGAATGCGCCTTGGGTTCAAAGGTAGTAAACCATTTTAAATTGATACCGATGATATATTTACAGTGTTGTTTTTATATTAAGTATATAAGCAGATATATTTTTCTAAGTACCCGAAACACTTGCTTCGATAGAGACATAGAAATTGGAGACATTAGCCTATTTATCTGGTGTTCACAAACTAGATCTGTTTTCTGATCTGTTGCTCTTCATGTAACAGCAATCGTGGTTTTGGTTTCTCGACTAAAATGCTTGCTGCTCCGTAAGTTGAATGATCTAACATGTAAATGTATGTCTCCTTCAACTTTTCTGTTGCTTACAGCGAAATCGATGTGGCGTTTATAAGTCTAAATAATTGGTTTTCTAAATATGAAGATAATCTTCTACATATTAATGATCCCTATGTACGTAAGCATTTTCTAAACTGCTAATTATATAGTTATATATTATAGTTACATATAATTGATATTTTTTTTTGAATATTTTTGCTCTTTCGTTAAGTTTCTATTTCGCTGATTTTTAAGGAGTGAGCTGGAAAGTTAGTAAGCTGACACATAGATAGCGCTACTAGTATCGAATCCATGATTTTCAGTTAGTCATAACCTTCAAAAGACTTGTATATAAATTTGACATCTGTCGTACGATTAGTTTGTCAGTTATAGCATTTTGAGTTAACATATATTGTTACTTTTAAAAAATTAATTTAAAGGAATTTCGTTTGCTAATAAAGCATTAGTTATGGACAAAAAATACTATTAAAGCTTAAGCTTGGCGTGATAAACTTTATCAGTCTCCATCCCAGGAAAATTGAGCTTTGAAAACTCTCTTATGTGGCGGAATGAGCACTGATGACGATGCACGCAGGCTGTCACCGACGCAAACATCGAAAAAGTCTATAAAATAATTTCGAATAACTGTAAAGTTGCGCTGATTGAGATACCTTAGACTTTAAACGTATCAAAGGAACGTGTTAGACATATTGTGAAATAATACTTGGGAGCACAGATTGTAAAGTGTGGAAAGATGCAAGAATGGATTGGAAGCGCATGGTATAATATTCATCGGTATTCTTGACAAAGCGATAAATAGCGACTATAAGATATAAGATAAGAACAAAAAAAAGCTGTTTCATGAAGACAATGCAGCATGTCACAAAGCAATGAAAAAAATGGCAAAATTGTATGAATTCTTACGTATTCTCGAGGTTTTTCACCCAGCGACCTTTTCATGTTCTTAGAACTCAAGAAAATGCTCATTGGACAGAAATTAGGACGATGAAAAGCCGAAACTGAAGCCTATTATGA
Organism: Diorhabda sublineata; assembly: GCF_026230105.1. Taxonomy (NCBI): domain Eukaryota; kingdom Metazoa; phylum Arthropoda; class Insecta; order Coleoptera; family Chrysomelidae; genus Diorhabda; species Diorhabda sublineata. The sequence continues at coordinate 10,415,350 of NC_079475.1, forward strand.
GACTAAAGACAAATCGTATTAAAAAAGTGGTATCAAAAAATTGTATGACCTCTATAATCGTTGTATGGGTCTCGGAGGCAACTGTATTGAATAATAGAATCGAATTCTATCAAAAAAATATTTGTTTGTCCTATCCTACGACCTTGTTAAATTATTAGTGGCAAATTATAAATATAATTTTTCGTAATGAATTTATATGTTTTGTACAGGTTGGAAAATCACCATGTACCAATCATCTGTTTCGTGCTTACGAAGCTAGACGCAAAAGGGATGTAGAAGAAAAATTAAGGGAAGACGAGGGATCAAAACTGTATCAGAAGGGTTATGTTTCTATGATGTATGATAACCACGTGGAAAAAAAACGGACTCAGAGAATAATACGAGAAAAAGTAGAACAGAAGATACAAGATTACGAAGAAAGTATCAATAAAAGAAGAGAAAAGTGAGTTGAGGGATGTTTTTCCAGCGGGGAGAATTTATTTGGCGTGAAATTTCATATCGGTTCCTTAACAACTGAATTATAGAGTAGTGAGGAATAGGTTTATATAGGTCTATGTAAATTATCCTCACATTTTTTTATACAAATTATTTTTTAACAATTTTACATTATTTATATTTAACTCTTGACCCAGTGTGCATATTTTCAATGAATTATGTGCTCTTCAAACCCATCATCAACGGATCTTTTCGTTTGCCCAATATATTTCCTGTCACAGTCATTACAGCTAATTCCATATATACCGTTCTTTTTCAAATCTGGTATTTTATCGTTGGGATTACCCTACAATCGTTTAAATTATTTAAATTTTGATTGTGGAAAAATCTACATTATCGAATCATCATATCTTGTACTGAGAATAAATGTTCAGTCTAGACCCACATTTTTTTCATTTTTAGACTCCAAAAAATGCTTTGTATCGAAGAGAGAGAGTTCTACCGAATGACTGTTGAACAAGCCCAAAGAGGAGACGAAAGAAAAATGGATAATATGAAACGAACAGTTGAACAAATCAGAGCCAAGAGGGAAGAAGAAAGATTGGAACTTGTGAGAAAGAAGAGAATTGAACAATACATGTAAGAATCAATTATCGTGCCTTGAATCGTGAATTCTAATCTCTAATCCCCCCTATATGAAATCTCCAATTTTTAAGTATATGTACATATTCTCTTATTTCAATTTTCAGAACTCGATGTCAAGATCTCAGGCCCGCTTTGTTGAAGAAACATCTCATTGAATCCAAAAACGCTCAACTTCAACAAATGAGAGAAAATGAGGCAAAACGAGAGGCAAATAAGGAACTTGATAGAATGTGGAATGAATTGAACCAAAAAGAGTTACGAGCCAAGGTATGAAAATAGAAAAACTACCACGCGATTTTCCAGAAAAATATCATTATACACAATGGAAATTGTTCACAGTTCAATGAGGCACTTACTCTCACAAAATCATAAATAACATATGAGGGGTGGTGTTTATTTGATATTCGCATTTCTGATCTTCATCGTTCAATGTTATAATGAAATTCATTATTCGATTCGCAGATTGAAAGGGAGGAAAGGGAATTATTAGCAGCAAAAGCACAGCAGATAAATGTACACGAGATTTTGAAAAAACAAATCAGGGCAAAGGAACTTCTGAAAGCTGAAGAGAAAAAAGTAACTATGGAAGATAAGATTGAAATCGCTAGACACATGGAAAAAACACGATTAGAAAAAATAGAAGGTCAGTAGTTTACAAAAATTCATTCTAGTGTGATGGTGTTAGCGTTAACGTTATAGGAAATTATTTTACAATATTTTTCCAACGATAATGAGAAAAAGAAATTTGTATTTCTACGGAATACTGGCAGTATAATTTGTGTTCTGAAATGTATAAATATCACTCAATAGTTCTTTGAGGAATTTTTTAACTCTATCCCAACCTCAGCTGGAATGGCTCTAATGGCATTTCTATATGTTGTATATTTTCCAAGCATCGTCTGCAGAAATCTGCTCTGGCCAAACCATTCGTTCGAAAGCTATCATATTACCAATTGGAACCACTATTTAATATTGCAGGCGTAGAGCCTCCATCCAGTATTCTCAGTGATATAAGACTCGTAACTTCTCGTTATAATAAGATTCAGGAGACGACACCAAACTTTGTCTAGTTGCATTTCAATTTTTCCTTTTTTTCAAGAAATAGTAAGGTTAGTCTTTTCAAATGCTACGGCTTATTAGATACTTACCAAATTCCCAAATTCTTTGGATCCAAAAGGTATAGTATGGTATTTTCAGTTCAATAATTATCAGATTCTTTTTCCCTGAGAATATCCAAACAAAGGCGTGGTACTTAGAGTTTTTAACTGATGGTTTGTTAATTCTTTTTCAAAATATTACTCTTCGAACAGATCTGCAAGACATTAACAGCTGCTTTCCGATAATAATTGTCCCTTGCTTTTACTGTCCAGCTCTGGATGTTTCTCTCTTAAGGTTTTCTTTCACCGCTTCCCTTCACCGTTTTTTCGGTCTAACTCTTTTTCTTTTGCCCTCTTGTATCTTCCATGCAACTATGTTCAAGAGCCCGTCTTTGTTCATTCGTTCATTGTAATCTTTTTGTTTTTATAAACGCGCTAATTGGTGCCTTAATCAAAAGTGTATAAAATTCATGGTTTGATCTTCTCTCCTATACTAACTCTGTCTGCTTTTCTCCAAAAATTCTTCTCAATATTTTTCTCTCCCAGATTTCTGTCTCTTTCTGTTAATATTCTTCTAAGGCTGTTACTTTTGGCAACTCTTAGATCGATTTCTTTTTCTTGTTAGCATTTAGGAAAACCTAGAATGAAACTGTTTTTATCACTATTGTAGAATTGAAAAATAAACGGAGGGATGCAGATTCGCTGCGTCAAGATCTTCTCAATCAAATACGTACTAACCAAGATATTCTCGAGAAACGAAAGAGAGAGGAAGAGGCGATTGATCAGGCATTTGCTTATATGAGCAAAATGGAAATGGAGAGAGAAATGTCAGCATTCGAAGGTAACTAGAAATTTTATTTTATTCAATGAAATCCGGTAAATGATCCGATTTCCATTATACTACCAATCCAGAGATAAACCAATTGGAACGAAGAGTCTTTTAAACACTAGTCAATAAAAAACTTAATTTTTGTTCAATTTTGAGATTAGTACCAAAGAAAAAGCCTATAGAACATAGTGTTCTTTATCCAGGAGATATACACACCAAAATTTCAGTTTAGAATTATGGTAAATTTAAAATTCGCGCTTGATTTGATTTTTGATATGTTGCTAATAACCGTACAACAATCATGTTCGTTTCAGGTTAGGTTATGTTATAGATAATTAATAGTGGAAAAGTAGTATACTATCATGGTGAAGTCATTTATAGGCCTCGAATTTTATTCCTTAATCTTGTTGCTTGGTCAATAATAATAGTCTTCACGGTACAAGTTCTTTTAATAAATATCGGCAACATTAGTAGTGTGCGTTTGACCCCCAAATATTCTCGAGTAAATTACGTAATGTTTGCCGATTATGTAACCTAACCTAACCTAAGCACTTCATGTATTCTCGTGAAACAGTGTATCGCTCATTTTCTGGACACTCTGTATAAAATAAAAAGACTTTTATTTGGATACATGTAGATTTCGTAATTTATATGTTTTTATCATTGAAGAATCCGTGTCACAAATGAGGAAAGAAACTGCAATGTATAAGGAACATCTGAAGGAACTGAACGCAAGTAGAAAAAAAGAAGAAGAGGAACTGAATGCGCTCCTAGAAGAGCATAGGCAAGCGGTTCAAAAACAACAGGATGAGGCAAAATGCAAGATTATCGAAGCTAAGAGAGCTTTACAGTGTGTAAGTTTAAATTATAGTTCTTCTTGATTAATATTGGAACTTTAGACGTTTCCTTTCAAGTTAATTATAATAATTGTTGTTACTGTGAGAAAAGCTTATAAAGAAAAAAATATTTTAAATACAAAAGGACTACAATTGGTTTTCTCCCAAATATGCACAATCAGACTGAATTATTTGGTGTTACTCAACATGGAACATGAAACAGCTGAAATATTTGACATTTGACAACATCATTGACTATTTAGATAATGAGATGTTAGATAATATAAGGTCTTCAGTAATTTGTAATGATATGAGGTTTAAGAATTGTTTTATCTTAAATTTTATTTTGAATGACAGGTTACGAAGCTTCAAAAAATGCAATATGATATTTCTAAATAAAGTATGGTGTTTTTTATTAATTAGTTTCAAAATTGTTCGAATATTTTGTTAACTAGTAATATTAGAAATAGTCAATTAAAACGAAAAACTAAATAAAACTAAAAATTAATAGTTCAATTGAAAATTTCAATACCAAAATGTTTATAATTTAAAAATTAAGTACCAAAATTTACCTACTTATTTCGAACGTAGCTATGTATCAAATGATTTGTATTTTGATGAAACATTTTCAGACTATATTGCATTTTTTAGTCCTGTAAGCCAATTAACCTATTGGTCTAAAGATGTTTCAGAAAAGTTCAGCTCATGCCACGAATTTTTATTAAGTTTCAGACGTACTTTGGGAAAATGAGATATTAGACCAGTTCAAGAACAAAGTTACTTTCAATTTTCCCACGGGGGAGAGGCTCGGGAATAAACTATGCTCCGGGCCACTAAAAATCTCTCGGCGGCTCTGCGTATTTGTCTAAAATTATGCCCAAACTTATAGCATGTCTTTGAGCTCAATCCCAAATTTATTTTCATTTTTCCTTTACAGTCTTTTTTAAACACAAGCTTTGGCTTCTCCTCACTATTAATGCTCATTTAACTGAAATGATTTTCAGTTATTTTTCATACATAAATTATTACTTAAATAAATTCATTTGAGCTCATTTATTGGGGTCTACTAATTTTATATATAAACCTATATATCTAGTATTAAATATTTGTCATCAGTATCCATTATTTTGCTTCGTAGGACGTACAGAAGGGACGCGCAGAGCAATTGGAACATAAGAAGAAGGAAGCGGAATACCAATTGAAATTAAAACAAGCTGAAAATGAGCTACTTCGATTAGCATTCGAAACCAATGCTTGCCTCCAAGCGGAAAGTGACCGTCTCGAACAAGAAGCTATTAGACAATACAGAGATGATTTGAGAAAGCAGATTGAATACAACAATTTGTTGAGAGTAAGGGATTATGATTATTATTTTAACTATGAGAGAACATTTTTCACTGGAAATGTTATTTTAATCATAAAATTGTTCATAAATTGTTTTATAATCTAAATGGGCTCTCTTTAAGACATCTGACGCATGCTTACCATGTTTGAAACTCATTTGGGACTCAAGTTCCTAGTTCTTTCAGTTCAGAATACATACCATTTTACTTTGTTAGATCCATAGAAAAGATTTTACAAGAAAAGTTCTAAATTTTTATGTTTACTATTTTTTAAATCTGTACAAACTACGTATCATATTGTTTGATATACAGCAAACTAAATCAAACGAGTACATGAATGTTTTATGATTTTTAATCATAATAATATCCAATATCCTTTCCATAATCCTAAACGGCCCATTGGATATACAGATGCGTCAAAGACGCAACTAGGTGCAGAAGCAAATCAGCTCTTAAACTAGTCTATTAGCCACAATGTTTCAGAGTTAGATGCAGTTTGGGCAGATGCTCGATATCTAATCAACTAAAATTACAAGAACAAACACACTTCTATCTGCTGTGATAATCGACAAGCTCTTGAGACTTTGGGATTGTGGGTTATTACCTCTAAGGTGGTAAGAACACTATATTGAGCGGCTTCAAAATCTGTCAACGAACGGCTATGTGGAACTTCTGTGTGTTCTTGGAGATTTTAGAGTCAAAGAAAATGAAAAGACAGACGTACTAGTGTGAAGTTCTGTCATGAACTCTTTACCGGTGTTCCCAATGAAGAGCTGGATACAGTTTACTGAACAGGTGGCTGGAAACAAGTGGCATGCGACTCGCCAAAAACTCTCCAGAAGATCATCCTTACTACTGGGGGACAGTTCCACCTAACTCACACAACACACATCAATAAAGACTGATAATCTAATTCATTATTGTCAGTGGTTAAAGGCAAAGCATAATTAAGAAGATGGTCTTTAATGTTCGAGTTGCAAAAGAGAGGAGGAAATACTAATCCACGTACTGTTCAAATGCGCTACCCTTTGAGGGATGGAGCGCGGAAAAACCTTTCAGTATTAAGGAGTCAGATACATGTAGACTTCTTAGCTCAGTACACAAATCTCTACTCTAACCCATGAATTCCAGTTTGAAGGGCTAAATTGCTGAGCGCCAGGATGAGTCAGAATTCAATTCCTAAGAAAACAATACGTAATTTTTCTCTGCAGTAACTTTGAATTCGGGTCCAACTGATTTCATCCAAATTAACTATAACTTGATTAAATCTAACACTATTGTATTAGTAAGAAAAAAAGTTTCACAGCAATTGAAATTGAGATAAATAATCGAAACAATGAAAAAATAGAAAACAAAAGTTTTTAAATATACATGGATTGTTTGACAACAATATCAATTGATTGATATGCGTAGATGTGAAAAAAAGTATAGTTTTGATTATAAGGTGAAATCTGAGATTAAATCAAAATTCAAATAAGTTAACGCCCGAGAATTTTCGTCACTTAGCAGTACTCGACATTTTATTATTATATAGAATGATCTCTGCATTTAATTTCATGTTCATCTTGGAATTTCTTTTTTATTTCACGAATTCGTGAAGTGAAAGTGATACCTGACATAATTTTTAACTCAATATATGTCATAATCGAATTTCTCATCATGTTACCAAATTAATGAAATAGTATGAGAAGCTCCCTAGTAGTTTTTTCACTTGACATTGGCGCAGACGACTGAACAATTAGAGTTGCAACAAAATCGAAAGTAGTTCATGGAGTAGATCATCAAAATAATTGTTTGAACTTTACTTTAAACCTTCAAGATCAATATTAAGTGTTGGTCCATTTTTTTTCCTTTTATAGATTGGAATCATAATTACATTTGATGAAAATAGGTTATGTATTTTTTTATGTGAACAATGGATAGCCACGTTAAAATATTTTTTCATTTGAAAGAATACATATTAAAGTCAACGAAAATCTCAATCTGTTGAACTAATCACGTCAATCCTTACTAATATTATAAATGTAAATGCGTGGATATTTGTTACGATTTCACGCAAAAACTACTTAACGAATCATCATGAAACTTTGTACATATATTCTGGGAGGTACTAGAAGTAACATAGTATACTTTTTATTAAAAAAAATATTGTTTACAAAAATAAAAAAAATTTTGTCAACAAATATCAACATTTGGCTACTTCAGCGCCATCTTACATTCAGTAATGAAGTTCAGCCGTTTGGAATTTTTGAGGTTAGGTACCATTGTTATTTTCAACTGTCTGTGAAAGCGTAAATCTACATTATCTAAAAATTGATCACGGGCCCGTGTAGCAAAAGTTGCACGAAATCAAGAAGAATCTTCGGTTATTGCAGAGCTGAGAAGAAAAGAGCAAGCAAGGCGACAAAGTGATTTGAGAGCTGCTGAAACACCTTTTCAGACCCAACGCCAGAAAAATCACAGGCTAGGAGAATTGTTAGAGCATAAATAGATACTACACGCCGTCGAAATTTCATGTGTAAGGGTTTGTCCGTATTTAATAATAGTGGATTTCAATATGACCCTACAATGGCATATCACCATCATCCTCTATTTGTTATTGGTTCAATGAATAAAAAATGTCAATAATAATTAGTTCCTCAATTATTTTTCCATCAAGTTTTACGTAGAATAAACTCCGGCAAAAACGTTTTTGCTCAACTTATTACTAATTTCCGTCACAAAAGACCAGGAAATAGCAGTTGCCGTAGCTTACAGGAAAATATATTTTAACATTTGTTATTGTATTTCAATAAAACATGTTTTGAAACTTCATTGTAAGTAGTAATTTTTAAGAAAATATTTTTTATGCTTACAGATAAGTTTCATTCATTAGTTTGCAATTTGGTATTCCGAGCATTAATTTATCTTCAAATCTTAATTTTAATTAACGAGGATCAAACAGGATTTCATATTTTGTCGTTAAATATCAAACAAGAATACACTAAAAGGCATCCGGGTTTGACGTAACAGCTGAAGAGCATACCTGGAATATTTCTTATAAAATTAAATCTATGGTATTGGATTTTGGGAGCGAACCTTGAACTTTTCCATCCCATCTAGACCACTTAGAATGTTACTGAAATGATTCCTTACTTCTTGGAGAGAGTGAGGCGGATTTCCATTGTACGTGAACCATTTATCTCTGCTAATTGTAGAGTATTATTATTCGAAAAAAGTTATGGAAAATCATCTGGTGTATGCGTTTCTCTACAAACACTCCCATCTAAATTTGAACTTCTGATCATTTTATGTCAAACACAAATTTCCAATATATAATTCGCAAATTATATTAAAATATAATTTTCTGCTACTGTGCGTAAAGTATTTACTTTAGACACACCAAAATGCGTGAAACTTTGAGCAGTATTGCGTAGAAAATGTATTATTAAGGTCTCCGTAGTGTACAAGGCTCACATGCGGGAGGTCCCCGGTTAAAATCGCGTTGTGATTGCCATTTATTATTTTTTTACTTATATCGTAATAATTATTTTTAGGTAGCAATGTTGTTGTGTCTGTTAATTTGTTTTAATCTCAGCTGTGTCGTCAAACGAAAGCTCGTATAATGAAAATCTATTTTAGCTACTAATTTTGACCTTTCCTATACTCGAAATTTTGGTATTGAATTATTAACGATGGATCGATGAAAACTTTTTTTGTTTTTAGGAAAGAGAACGACAAGAGCTGGAACGACAATTACAGAAAGGTAAAGAGGAAGAGGAATATTATCAAAAACTAGTTCAAGAGATCATACTCCAAGAGACTGAGAGACCAGGAAATAAACATCCATTCAGAAGGGTTCTTGAACAATATGATTGTAGATGTCCAATACCTCCATTCCAGTAATAAAATATATACAATTCATTTCTTATATGGAACCAATAAAAAAATACATATGTCCGTTATTTTTCCAAATATATTCGAAATTATTTCTTTTTGATATTACATGAAGTGAGTTTCACGATTCCTCTCCAAAGTTCGATCACTTTCTGTCGACCAGAAGGTTCCAGAAGTACCGAGACTGACCTGAGATGCCTGTAGTTGTTTGGAAAATAGCATATAGCAATAAAATTTAAAGTTTGAGGACCCCACAAAACTTTTACTTGAAAGGCATTAGCCTAACCAATGTTGAAGCTTAACAAGATTCTACTTTGGTTGAGACTGCTCCTTCGTTATCAACAGTAAAATATTGGGTGGGAGAGGCCGTATGACCTGCGAAGACCAGCATCGCAGTGGTAGACCAAATGAGGAGGCGATTCCAGAAATGTTGAAGAAAATCCACATCTAGATTTCAAAATTGATGGTCTTCAATGGCGCGATGTTGGCACAAAAGAATTTAAAATATTCTTTGGATATCTACTAAATATGGGCTTCAATTAAAAACCACAAATTTCAATGTATTGGAGTACGTTCTACTCCATGGTTTCTAGAGAAAGGTCTGAGTCAAAACAGATTTTTATCAGTATTAAAATTCTTAAGATTTGCTGACCCAAATGCTCTTCAAGTAAATGATACATTATGTTGTGTTAGACCATTTTTAGAACGCTTAGAGAGAATTTTTCAATATAACTATCAACCAAATAATATTAATAAATCATTGATGTTATAAAAAGGTCGCTTGCATATCCGACAATATATAAAGTTAAAGCGGTCCAGATTCGGCGTAAAAATTTTTAGTCTATGCAACTCTGATGGATATATGTACAGCTTTGAAATTTAAACTGGACAAGGTCAGCAGCAGTTTCTTCTTCCTGACGATTATCGCTTTCAGAAATAATAGTAATTCATCTTGGTAGAAACTTACTGAACTTGGGTTATTCTTTCTATACAGATTATTGGTACAGTAGCATTCGGCTTGCTGAATATTTATTACAAAGAGAAACGCTACTTACTGGTACGATACGGTCGGATAGAGAGGTTTCAAATGTATTAAAAACTTCTCCACTCAACAGACACCAGTCAGCATTTGCAAGAAAAGAGAATTTAATTGTGTACAAGATGATTGCCGCGTTTGCTCACAATAGAACAAAAACAGCGTCGTGAAAATGTTCATGTCCAATGAGTGTTTGACAATGTTTCACTTGGGTCCATCACTTCAGATACGAAACCAAAAAAAAAACAATCCAAACAATGGCCTGAAAAGGGAGGACCAGGTGCAAAGAAGGCAAATACCGTTCCATCTGCAAGCAAGGACATGGAGTCTGTTTTTTGGGATGCGCGTGAGATAATTTTCATTTACTATTTCGAAAAAGGAAAAACTATCATCGACGAGTATTTTACGAACTTATTGCAACGTTTGAGCGAAGAAATTAAGCAAAAACGACCGCATTTGGTTAAGAAGAAAGTGTTGTTTTATCAAGACAATGCACCAGCTCGTACATATGTTATTGCAATGGTAAAAATTAATGAATTAGAGCTTGAATTGCTCATTCATACAAACTTTTTGCCAGATGTAGTCCCCAGACATGAAAAAATTGCTCGGTGGTCAAAGATTTACCAACAATGGAGACGTGATGCAGTTGATAGCTTAATTATTCTTATTAAAAAAATGGTATCGAACTTATTGAACATCGCTAGGATAGGTGTATGGAGCTGAAAGGAGATAACGTTGAAAAATAAATATATTTTTTTTCAATATTTTACTGTTTTCTTTGTTACGCCAAATACTTCTTAGACCTCGTAATTTGTTTGTTACTTACAATTGTAAGATAAGATAAAGGTTATAATGATCAAAAATACATGTTCTGATGATTCATTGTAATGTCAATTACTTGTACAACTTTATATAATTTTTTTTAAGACGACACAATCTGAAAATTGTTCGTTCTGTATTCATTTACATAACGAAAGCTGCGATTTGAGTGTTCCATGTAGTAAAAGTGACAGTTCCGTACTGCAAAACACTTTCGGAACGCTCTTGAATAGACAACCTTAAATGTGACTCTAGCCACTTCAATGTTGACAGTTGACAGTTTTAATTCGATGATTTTCCATAACCTTAAATTATCATTTATTAGAGTAGTGGTCTTTTATATTTGTCTAATAATAGCTGTGGCAGGTGGATTACGATGGGATGAATTGTGAAAATTAAAATTGATTAATATTCAAGATAAAAATGATTTTTCAATTATAACAGTACCAGAAACCAAAACTGGCAAACAACGTATCTTAACTTGTCTTGGTATAAATCCCATCGAATTGTTTCGTAAATACTTAGCATTGAGACCTCCACACACAAATCCTTCAAATTTCTTTTTCAGCTATCATAAAAGCAAGTGTTCAACCCAAGTTGTGGGAATTCATACCTTTAGTAAGATATCATGTAATATTGCTAAACATCTACATATACAAAATCCAGAAGATTATTCAGGCCACTGTTTTAGACGCATCTCAGTATCCCTTTTAGCTGATGCTGGCGCAGACCTTCTAAAGTTAAAAAGGCATGGTGGGTGGGCTTCTTCCACTGTAGCAGAAGCTTATCTAGATTATTCCACCACAAATATGAATCAATCAACAAATTCTATCGAAGACACAAACACATCTACAGAGATTCCATCAACATCTAGTGGAGAAATGCATGTCTGAATCCAAACCAATAAATATTAATAATTGTTCTGGAGGTACAATCAACATTATTTTTTTCAAATAATTAATATTGGCATTACAAATATCATTAAGTACATTATATTGTTCAATTTTTGGATCTTACGCGTCGTCTAAAAAATGTTGTGTACGCCGCGGATGAAATACTACTTTGTTGGACTCGTCTGTTTTCAGACTCGTCCAACAAAGTAGCACTTTCAGTCCTTGGCATACAAATAACTATTAACGTTACGGACGATCCGGCATGTTTTCTGGTTTTAACAGAAGAACTCGTTATAAGCTAGTGATGAACTTTCCGGACATTTTTTACTGAGAAAATTATTCTCATTAACACTTAAGTAAGAATTACTAAAACGGCATACTATTACGCATTACATTATAAATAATTGTAAAGGATTCACTTTTACTAATTACCTTGAAATCCATCTCAAACCACCTACATTCATTTATTACAGATTGTTAGAAATAAGTTTTTATTTGTATTACAACAGAAGACCTCTATTTTTATGTGAAAGGATGTTAAGTATCATTGGCGCTATAAAGACTTTTTGGTATAAACATATTTTACTCATTGTGCAATGACTATTCAATGTGAAAATTCCAATTCTGTATATACCAGAATTTTGTTGAAATTTACATCATTATTAATGAAACACAATATACAATGTCAATGCAAATTATAAAATGTGTCATTACTTACAATGTCGCTCAGAAAAAGGAATAGGAAAAGGAATATGGAGAAAAGAATGAAAAAGGTATCAACGCTTTCTACACCTGGTAAAAAATAGGGACTACAATCATAGCTTGAGATATGATTGTCTCAAATCTGACATTGTCATCATAAAATTCAATATTTTTAATAATGAACGTTCTAGTATAGGTGAGGTTAGTTGGTTGTTAATGGCGTTGAATTTTTATAGAATTTGTTTTTTCAAAATCACTGAAAATCTTAATTAATTACTGTAAGTAAAATTTTATCATTTATTATACATTTATACTTATTTCTTATAATGTATTTAACCATAATTTCAGTTCCAGACTAGGAGTCTCCAAACTTTTCAGCCTTAGGGCCATACTGATTACTCCAGTAAGTTCCGAGGGCCAAAACCATATTATCATTGTTGCCGGTGGTAAAAAGTCCACTGATGAAAAATAAAGTTCGAAAAAGTATGCAACGTTTAAAAAAGGCTACAAATTGTACTAAAGTCCGAAAAACGGCAACATTGCATATTATTAATTTCTAGATTAGTGAGGGCTAACGTGACACGACATCTGGTGAACACAAGCGGAAATAGGTAGTACCTTATATCGCTAACAGATGGCGTTAATAGCACGTACAGAATAATCTCGTTGGTTCGAGAAAGTTCTGGTGTCTTCCACTCACTTCTAGATGGCAGTAATTGGAATATATAAGAAGGCTAGTGGCGCAACCACAAGTCAGTTCCTATGACACTGTTGTGAAATAAAATAGTGCGTACCTCCTTAAAACTTGTTTATGCGTATTTAAGTTTAAGACATCTTTGTAACAGTATTTTGATTTGAATTGTTGCTTTTGTGTGTGATTTAGTAGTATGGAAAAGAAGCGAAAAATTGATAGTGAATGCAGAAAATTCAAAGATCAGTGGAACATTCAGTATTTCGTAATTGAGTCCAGTAATAAGGCGCTATGTTTGATTTGCAATGAAAGCATAGCTGTTTTCAAAGAATATAACATTAAACGTCATTATGAAACAAAACCTTTTCAAAATTACTCAAAATATACAGAAAGTTTGCGAACAGAAAAGTTCGAAGCTATGAAGGGCGGATTGAAATCGCAGCAATCTTCATTTACAAAACTCAAAACTGAACAACAGGCTGCAACTCGTGCCAGCTTTCGTGTGGCTTTTGAAATTGCAAAACGTGGAAAACCATTCACCGATGGAGAAATAATCAAAGAATGCGTAATTGCAGTAGCCGAAGAAATGTGCCCTGGAAAGGTAAATTTATTAAAAACTGTCGGTATGTCAGCAAACACTGTGGCTCGAGGTAGAAAACATCGATAAAAATATATCCCCCCAACTGTTCGGCAAAAATGGATGAGTCAACGGATGTGTCAGATACTGCTCAGGTGTTGATTTATATTCGAGAAGTAGATAAAAGCTATGAAGTGCATGAAGAACTTCTTGATATGTATAATATTCATGGCACAACTACTGGTACAGATATTTTTAAAGGAGTTGAAATGGCCATTAATGGAGGCAAAAACATGAGTGAGAAAGATAAAGAAGTGGTCGCTATTGGTTCAAAACCATTAGTCTTACATTGTATCATTCATCAACAGTCTTTGTGCGGAAAATGTTTGGACATGTCTGAAGTTCTGAAACCAGTCATATCAACTGTTAATTTTATCAGATCTTTTGGGCTAAATCACCGACAATTCCTACAATTTATTGAAGAGATTGGAGAAAATGACTTACCTTTTTTGAACTTCGAGCAGTAATCGAAATTTTTTTGAACGAAAAGCATCGCCCTCTTACTGAATTACAAAACAACGCATGGCTGTGAAAGTTATCATTCTATGTTGATTTGACAAAACCTGTGTACGAAATGAATTTGAGATTGCAAGGAGAAAACCAGCATCTTCCTGATTTATACATTAATATCAAACCGGAAGAAATTGATACTGTTTCAATCACAATTACGAAGCAAATGTTTTTCACATTTTAAAACATGTGAAATATTCAGCCACACCACTGAGACTGACTTTCCTTTCGATTTTGCAATAGAAACTTTGAGTGCATTGAAAATAAATTTTGATACTAGTTTCTCGGACTTTGATGCCATTGCGAATCAAATTAAGATTTTTCAGAATCCTTTTGATAATGACATTGAAACCCTAGCCAGGGAACTTCAAATGGAAATGATTGATCTACAGTGCAGTGATATAATTAAGAACAAATATCATCTTTGTTGGAATTTTATAAGAGTCTTCCACTGACACAATTTGATAATTTCCATAAATTTGCTCGTGGGCTGTTTTCTGTTTTTGGTACTACTTATTTGTGTACACAAGTACACAAAAAATGTTTACAGATCTAAATTAACTGATGAGCATCTCAAATCTCTTTTAATAATTGGTACAAGTAAAGTTAGTTCACAACTACAAACTATTGTCAGAGGAAAATCTCAATTACATGAATCTCATTAGTATTTCATACGTCATTATGCTTGTTATAAGTTATGTTTTTATTTAAAATGTATAAAATGTTAGTTGGATTCATTTCAATAATTTGTAAGTTATACTGAAGTTAAATTTTCTGCATATCATACATGTCTTCACTCATTACAATTCTGTTTCTTTATTCAACTTATCACAAAAACAATAACAATAAGCCTGCAACAATGTTATGAGTAGTTAGCCCATTACCATATCAATGTAGATGTCATATTAAGAATTATTCAACATAAAATTAGAATACTTCAGTAAACTAAATTTAATTTGCTATAAAAAATATGTGAGTAGCATCAGGTAATGAAAACAATTTTGAAGCTTCAATTTCATTAAACAAATCATCGGAGTCTATATCGTTATTATCCTGATTTGTCAGTCATTCTTCAGAACAGTCTTAAAAAATCTCAACTTTTATATTAAAATTGGTTTTTGTTTTTTTGCAAATTTTTTTGCATTGTTTTGGATCCTAGGTTTTGAAGCCTTTTAAGGATACCGCCCGTGTGTATTGATTGGAATAAAATTACAAAGTTGAAGAGTATGTTAATCCTAGATAGAGAAAATTATCACTTAGCTCAACGTTGTATGTTAGATAGAAAAAATAAGACAAATGGTAAGTGTTTTGAGGTTCCAGTAACATATGGTGATCATTTTATTATTGATACTGATACGAGTGCGAGAAAGATATCATGGATAAATATCACCATATGGAAATATTATCAATTATAGTCTCTCTAATTACATTTTCTGCTTAAATGAACATTCAACAACTTTATTACCTCAATCATTGTCATAATTCATTGTTATCCTTTAATGCGTGATATTATTACTTATATCACCATAATCTAATTATTTAATGTCGACATGTTATGTCTGCCTCTCGTTATAGGGTGAGACAAGTTAAAGAAATGATTTAAACTCAAATGACCAAATAAATATTTAACCACAAGTCAAACATTAATCACAGAGGAATTCCAATATACTACAAATTTTAAGTCAATACTTTTCGAGTTATTCGCGATTGAAATTGTTGATTTTCAGGCAAAAAACAAGTTAAATAACTAAAAAAAAATGTTTATTCATGATATTTGCGAATTTTTTCGAAATTTCCTTATCAAAAAATAATATATAATACAAGGGTTGTTTGAAAATTTAACGGCCTAACAAATTTTTAAATGTTTAATACAAACTTGCATACTTCACGTTAATATAAAATAAAAATAATTCATGAATTAAATTGAGCTTCTGATTGAGTCTAATGACAACTATCAATATTGCAAAACTATTAGCTTATAAACTGAGAATAAATTAGGTTATGTAAATGATTACTTACTTTAGACCATAATCAATATAGCCATACCAGTTGACAGTCCATTATTTTTTATTTGATGTCTAATGCAATTCAATATACAAGGATTGTCTAAAAATTTTTCGACTTTTCGAAACAAGATATAAATTTTACCCATAATCATTTTTATTTTTAAGCCTAATCTCCTTCCAAGTCTATACACTTTTTTCAGCGATACTCTTAACTTTTTAACCATTTTTAACAACCAACACATACTTCATGAAGCGATAAAGTTAGATATCACTTCCAAGGTTTACAAGTCGCTGATTACGAATTTGGTGTTAGAACTACAAAAGAAACGATCCCAATTGTTCATCAGTCTAATTAATGTGTTCTCGGGCAAATCGCAGATGGGCTGCCGGTGATCTGGGGTTAATTAAGGGTTCAGGCCATTTCTCGCTGACTCTGGTCGCAAAAGGGTGATGAAGCTGCTCAAGAGGTAAGCAGCTTTACCACATGTTGTGTCCCATTTTCTAATGGAGATGTGTATCGATTAACGTTTAATGGTGAGTTAGGTAGATAGCCTCTTGAAAGGTACATAAAAAAGCATAAAAACGGGGGTTACCGATCACAACATATTGTTAAACTTTGAGAGCAAGAAACTTTATAATTTTCATATCATGTTGAAACTAATGCTGATAATTTGAAAATTTAATAAATAATAATAATAATAAAATAAAAATAATAATTAAAATACAATTTCGTGTTCAGTTTTTGTACCAGTGATATGCTTGTTTTCCAGAAGTTAACGGTTTCTTCATACAGTTTAAATTTTTAGAACATTTCCGTCTATCTGCAGCGCCATCTCCCGCAGGAATTATTTTTGCATTTAATTGCTATAAAGCTGCAGATGTGCCGAAAAAAAAAGATATTTTGAGTATTATTAGGAAAAAAATAATCAAATTAATTAAAATGTGATCCCATTGGGTAAATTACATGAATTGATTTGAATCGACATCGAGAAACATCACAAGACATCGATAAACATCAAATGACAATAAAAATTATTAATATTTTTCTTGTTTTATTATTCATAGAAATTTCCTTTTATAAATTAAAAAAAATTATTATTAACCACATCAAATTTCAATTTTTTCTATCGATAATAGTACAAATTCAACATTAGAAAATTCATTTATACTGTTAGCAACGAAAGACTTGACTTAACAGACTTAACAGCGTGCAGATTCTGTTGCACAAAGAACGAAAACTCTATCCACATAATAGATCCTTTGGGTTCCAGTGAACCTGACACCCTAAATTACAGTTTACATATTTACATATCAACAGCAAAAAAATGTGCGGCTACATTTAAAACTCGAAGGGGTTGGGGTCTATGTTGAGATTTCAGTTTAAAATTACAATACAATTGAGTATTTTTGCGTTAGAAATAGCGTAGATAATAAATTTAGTTTAGGATCTACTGTATTTTAATCTATCATTAGATATAAGTTATATCGCATTGATTTGAAGAGGTGAAAGCAGATATAAGCCAAGGATGGGTGAAAGTCACGATCTATGTGTTTTTTTTATTACAATTATTATTAGCGGTAGTTAGACTGCAACCTTCGATTGTTTGCGTTATGTTAACTATTTATATCACATATGTTCATGTTCTTATCACAATACGATTCCAGAAGTACTTTCATCATTTCCGTCACTATTGTCTTTTTTTTAATTTAAATTCTAAAACAATGAAATAATTAATATACAATAATGTACGAAGCGAATATGCGTGTTGATACAACTGCATGATGAACAGTAAATTGATTTTTCAAAATATTTTGATAATGGCCGAAATTTAGATGAAACTCTATAAAGTTTTTTACTAAAATTGAATGACAGTATCCAAAAACACGGGTCAACAAATTTTTTTTCGCGCGTGGGTTTCACTTTCGCGGACCTCTCGTTTTTTGGCTCTTGATAATCGAAAAATCATCCGATTTCGATGAATTTTTGAAGTGAAAACTTTTTTAGCGGCGCTTTAAACTTTTTGTGTATGTCTGCCGGCAGCAACTATTGATTGAATTTTTAAATAATGAATTTGGTATAACTATGTCAAACGATCGGAATCTTCCAACAACGAAATACAAAACTACTATTGATGCGGTCTTTATTAGACATTTAAATAGGTTCGAATCAAAACTGTTCGTTTCTTACTTCAGCTATCATAAACCGATCGTATTAGTTTTAGAGATTTGCGATGATGGTTCTGCTAATAATGATAGTAAAAAAGTCGTCGAAATTATGGATAGAAATTGATTTTTCTGAGAGATAAACTGTCAAATAAATAAATATTGTATTCTACCACATAAATAATAGTACTTTTATACATGCAAAATTATTCCCTAACCATTCCAAAATATTAAAAATGCACATCGTTAATATTCAAGTTTACACTTCTGCCGCCACTCCCCGAGTGCAACCTGTCGTTTTTTATAAATTTCTGATATCAGTAACATTCCTTATTTGGGAATTTGAGTTAATACGGAACCAATTTAGAACAAACTATAAATTTATTGAAAAATCTTTTATAAAAAACCATTTTGATCAAGAAAAAAATACATAATAAATAGAGGCTCTATCAATTCATTTTTTAATAATAATTTTTCTAAATTTTTCATTCAGATATCAACAATTTTCTTTAATATTAAATACATTTAGATATTGTTCGTTCCATTATTAAATTTTCATCGATACTGGCTTTATTTTGTATATACAAATATTATTTTTATAATAATAATCAACGAAATATGTCAATAAAAAGAAAAATCGAATAGTACTAATTTTATATTTAAATTTAAAATTAAATTGAAATTATTTAATTTTAAGTACGAATAAAAGCACTTGATTTCAGTTGGACATTTTCCAACCCTTCTAAATATACTTTAGTTGGTTTATTTTTCATATAGTTTCACTCGTTTTTCCAAAATTATTGGTATTTACAATCCAATAAGAGATGGAACAAATTTTCTTTCCCGTTACTCATTTCGTAGAGGTGTAAACTTGTATAAATTAATTTGACTTATTGTTTCATAATTTTCTGAAATTTCAATTCATAATTTTACTGTTATATGCTGAATGGCATGTTACAACTTTGCTCCAACATTGTAGAGACTGTCATTTTAATGATAAACCTCAACAGTTCATTTTATTTTATTATATTTATTATTTCATACTAATTCAAAGCTTTTTTTTAAATCTTTGTTTTTACGGCGAATTTACGGAAAAAATTATGGGAATAAAAAAAGTGAAAACTTATATTGGTTCCAGGGCTTTAAATGTTCATGAAAATGCACTCATCCACGTATATTTTGTAGATAACTTTTTTCCAAGTTTTTATATATTTTTTTCATAATCTACACAAAAAAACAAACGAAATTGAAAGTAAAATTCGTACAACAATGTTGATTTGGGAATAACAATTAAAAATAATAATAAATAATAATAAAATTGACCTTTTCTCACATGTATGTACCTTTTTTATTAAGTAATCATTAAAATTATATGTACAAAAACATTCTTAAAATCACTTATTGTAATCAAGTATACAAAATTAGGAGTTAACTTTGAAAAATTAAAAATTTTCACCATTAAAAAAATGGTATCTTACTAAGTTTGACTGTTAGAGATAGAAAAGGAATAAACAAACATTTTTCAATTTTCTTTCCCAAAATGTTCGTTTTATGTGTAGATTAGCAATATAAAAGTATTTGAACTGCTTTTGATGCTTTGTAAAAAAGTTATGAACGATTTTACGGGAACAAGAGCGTTTATGATCACATTTAAAGTTATAAAAATATAACTATATTGAAAACTCCAGATGAGATATTTCTCATATCTTTTTTCATAAATCCGCCGTAAAAACTAAGATTTTAAAAAAAATTCATCGAAATCGGAAGAGCGAAAGTATCAAATTACCATATTCTGATTCTATAAGCATACCATATGTTTTTGAGGAAACCGGTCATAGAATTTCCCATGTTACCGTTTAAACTCCATGTCAACTCGGGCTATTTTCTCGCTCTGAGGGGGCGGACGACCGCCGACCATTTCGGGTCAGTCTTTATAACAATTTTCGTTCATAATTTTTTATCGTCTCAATACTATTATATTAATTAAAGGGAAATTACATTTATTTAGGTTTTTGAAAGAAAAAAATCGAACAGCATTAATAAATGACACGTCTGATTAATAGCTTGAAACTGTTTTTTTTTTAGTTTAAAAATCGTACTCGTGGCACCTAGCCTTCTAAGAAATTTTGTGAGACACCTTCTGGTCCTCTTAACCAAAAATTATATTTGAAATTGTTATCGGAAAGCTTTGATTCGAAAAGTAATATTTACTTTAATGTTCTTCATTTAGTGTTTAATAAAAATTTTGTCATAAAATACTATTAGTAAATTTGTTCATTTACAATCCCTTAAAATAAAAAATACCACTTATATCTCTGATCGAATATATAAAAAAAGTTCCAACTAGATAAAGTAAAAAACCATAAAAAATTAAAAAAATGAAAATTCAGTCAAACAGTTTCAAGCTACTAATCAGACCTGTAATTTGTTAAAGTTGCTCGATTTTTTCATTCAAAAACCAAAATTTATAATAATAATAAAATAGCATTAAGAAGATAAAAAATTATGAACAAAAAAAATTGTTATTCCCAAGATCGGCCCCACCCCGAGCGAGAAGGGTCTGGCCGCGCAGGTAGGGTACTCTAAGTTAACATGGAGTTTAAATGGTAACATGGGAAATTCTATGGCCGGTTTCCACAAAAACATACGGTATACATAAATAGAAATGTGATTAGAATTTATGATTTGATTTGATAATGTTTGAATTTTGCAGCCAATTGGTGGTGTAGAATGAAAAGTAAAAGGGCGTTTGAGTAGTGTTTTTTTGCATCGCTAGTTGTGTACGACAGTTGGTGTTTGAATATTACAGAGAAATAACGTTTTTACTTACCATCCACATCTGCTCTAATATCACATACAAGAAAATCTTGTACCTGCTCCACCATTGTTGGAAAAGCGGCTACTCTCTCAAAGTAGCTCGCAATCACGAAATTCATCTGTATCCGTATATTCTGAATTCGTTTTTGAATCTGAATAAAAAATACCACACCTCATCAACTCTCAATATCTCAATGACTTAATAAGAGATTTAAATCTTTCAAAAAGTAAAGCCGAGTTACTAGCATCGCGGTTAAAAAAATGGAATTTAATTAAATCTGATGATCGAATATTCTTGTTTCTTCAGTAAGGAAAATGGGTATTCCATGTCATACATCTGAATGGCGTTTTTCTATTGATAGTTCAACTAAAAGACTGAAAGCTGTTCTACTACATAATGAGAACAAATTTTCATCGATTCCATTAGCACATTCCGTACATCTCAAAGAAAATTACGACAGTATCAATTTGCTATAACTAACAATTAAATATATGGAGTACAAGTGGGAAGTTATTGGTGATTTCAAGATGGTGTATTTTTTGACAGGAATGCAAACACTCCTGTTATCTATGCCTGAGGGATAGTAGAAATGATGATACTCCTTACCGACTCCTACCCCTGCACGTACTGAACACAAAGTAGGAAAATACGAAGTTAAACGGGAGGCTATTGTCGATTTCAAGACTATATTTATGCATATTGAATTGAATCTTATTAAACAATTTTTAAACGCTCTTAATCATGAGTCTAATGCTTTCAAATATTTGGAAAATGTTTTTCCATGGCTCTCAGCTACTCAGTTTAAGGGCAGTAGTTGATGGCTTTCTTGGAAACCATCGAGCTGAAAAGTACGAAGAGCTGATCACTGACACGATCAGGAATTTTTCTATTATGGGATGTGGAATGTCCTTAAAAATATGTGTTATATTCTCTTCTTGATAAGTTCAAAGATAATATGGGAGCTTATTCTAAAGAACAAAGGGAACGCTTCCATCAAGACACAATGGAATTTGAGGGACGTTTCCTAGGGCAGTATACTGAAAGCATGAGTCTAATGCTTTCAAATATTTAAAAGTTTTTTTCCAAGGTTCCCAGTTACTCTGTAATAAATGGAAAAAAGACTGGATCATGTTGAAGTCAGTGGTTTATATTTTTCTTGGAAACCATAGATCTGAAAAGAACGAAGAGCTGATCACTGACACGATCACGAATTTTTCTATCATGGGATGTGGAATGTCTCTCAAGATATGTATTACATTCTCTTCTAGAAAAATATAAAGATAATATGGCAGCTTATTCGAAAGAACAAGGGTAATGCTTCCATCAAGACATAGTGGAATTTGAGGCCAGTTTACTGAAAGCAAAACTGGTGGGAGACAAAACTTCTAACGAAAATGGCAGAAAAAGTAAAAAAAATTCTCAACTCCACTTTAAAACTGTTATTTATTGATTTGTTTCAATAAATCTTCTCCTTGGGGATTTTCTATGTACTGTAATTGATTTTAAACTCATAAAAACAATTTCAGAAGTTTTTTTTTGTTCTAATTCTTATTTCTAGACAAAAAAGTAATAAAAATAAATAACGTATAACCCGTGCGTAAAAATATTGTAGACCGGTGTAATAGACAACAGATATTTACTAAAAGATCAAAATCTGTTTATTTATAATCTTCGTCCACCCTTTTCTTAGTAAAATTCTTTTCTCTTGATGCAGGTTTCTTTACGTTATCTAATGGTGTCCTTTAGACTGTCCGGTATATTATTGCAAGCCTACTTTTGTGTGTTTATTAGCCTATTAGTTACCAGAATACGAAATTTCCCCTTCCTAAGCTCATTTCATCTAGTGCCAATATCGGGAAAATGTATAAAAAAATAACTACATAAAGTAAATCTCAACATATGGTCATTGATCCTTCCTAAATACATTTTGTTGTGACAGTTTCGAGCCCAATTATTTTTTTTGGTATCCATTAATGATGTCACAGGACTTACGATTCACTTTATTTGATGATGAACCAGCGGGCCATGGGCAAAGATCTCATTGCTATTAAGTCCTGGTCCGACGCGGACAGGGTCTGTTTAAACACTGAGAAAACTTTAGTTTCATCCTACAATGGAAGTTTTATGACCTCTAAAACTCAACAATGTTGTTTCTTACTCTATATACATACTGTACATAGATACTTACGTACAAAGTTATCCTCTGCTTGTGTCGCCATTAAAATTGTGTCTGAACTGCTCGATTCTAGTAATGCTTTAACAACTTACTACTCGTTTTTCGAATCATATCTTCGGTTTGCCTTTCTGGGGGTATTGTAGTTTGTACCTCAAAATTTCAACTCTTCCCACTTTTTTCATTGGTTCGCAAACACAATTCAATTGAGAGACATTCATAGATACCCTACTAGGAGAAAAAAATCATCAGCTACCTTCGGAATTGAAAATTGCAAATACGTAAGTTCTGGAATTTCTCAAATTCTTATCTGAGTAAATTCTCATCCAAAAATGAAAGCAGATATTTTATAAACAAATTTTCACTATTGAAAATAGTGAATTTTTTTATCCCTACACAGATATTGGCTTTTTCATCCAATAAATTACATTATGTAGCTCTATCTTCTTCTGATAAGATTAAATACATAGATTGTATCGCGTTACAATTATAACTAATTTTTTCAGTGATTATTGTAAACCAATTTCGATTTGATAGGAAGACTGCGATAGAAATGTGAACATGTTATTAGTTCGTTGTACTATACACTTGTTTTTTGTTAAACTATTTTGTATATTATTTCTCGCTGCTACTAAAACATCAGAAAATGATTTGGTCAAGGTGAGTTCCTCATTAAAATTCGTAATTTTGTAATTGGAACCAGTTTAGTTCAGCTCCTTTGTAAAATTCTCATTACCAATCGCTTTTCAATCCAACAGTCGTTTTTTTGCGTTATCACGGTAGATACATGATGGCATTAATAGTTTCATAATCCCGAATTTTTCATATCAGTCAAAAAAACTTCACTCATTTTGTTCTGGGTATCAAGATACCCCAATGTTAAAACTGTTTCATTTATCTGGTTCCTCACGTAATCACCCTGAGATCTAATTATTATAATTTTGTATTTTGCAAACTTGATGAAGATTGACAACTTCCAATAAAGAATTTTTCTGTTGTAATCGCGAATTGAGTATTGTTTAAAGAAATATAGATGCTGCTTTTTCCAATTTATATATTCAATAAGCAATTCTCAAATTTGCGAATAAATATAAAACTTTTGGCATAATATAGTTTGTTATATAACTTTTTACGAAGATAAACAATTATAGGAACTTCACATTAAAATTATCCTGAAACCGCTTAGTTCTATGAAATGGTTTGTAACTAATTTGCTGCTTTCAAAACTGGACGGATGATCCTAAATATCCGGATAATAATTCACTGTACTACTCCAAAATTGTTTGGTAAATTCTGTGCCCTTATACCTACCATTTGTAGATCAAAAGTATGTGAGAGGGCTGATGAAATAAATATTTTAACTGTATGAGGATGCAAGCAGAAGTTATTTGCGAGGTGGGTGCAGAGATTGTTTAATGCTGATCAAATGTTCTCTCGCATGAAAATTCAAACGAATACTGGTCTCCAGGAGGCGATAAATGTTTTTACAATATTGTTTTGGTATTTCCATTTTGATTATTTAGAAAAATGAAAAACGATTACTGAACCATATTATGCTAAGATGGCACTGCCATTGTCAAAGCCATAGTACGTTTATGAAGTACTAGCTTTCAAACGACTATGTGTAAAATTTCATGACATTTCGATTAGTCAGAAAAAAGTGACAGCCATTTAATTAAGTTCTTTTTAAAACAATGAATTCAAAACAAGTTCGTGTGTTAATTTATTATTGCTTCTTGATGAAACAAAAAAATACTGTACAGGTTGATTGATGGCTTTAAAAATGTTATCCGGACTCTGCTTTATTGAAAAATTTGTTATTGGTTTGCTGAATGTAAACGTAGTCGTACAGATACCGATGATGGTGAACTTTCTGGTCCTTCAATTGAGGTGGTTACTCTAGAAAACATCAAAAAAGGCCACTAATCTAATTGTGAATTGAAATTGCGTGAGCATTTGATCATGAGAAAGCTTTTTTCAAAGTTGGTGCTGCGTTTACTTCCATTTGATCAAACACAACAACGTGTTGATGATTCAGAACAGTGTATAGGCATGTTTATTCGTAATAAATTAGATTTATTGCGTTAATAATTGACAATTTATGAAACATGAATCCATCATTTAACTTCGGAATAAAAACGATCATCACCAGAATGGACTGCAGCCGGTGAAACACGTCCGAATACACACAAGTCTGCTGAGAAGGTTATGGCTTCAGTATTTTGGGAGGCGCACAGAGTTGTTGGACTGTTTTAATTAAAAATCAAGGAAAAATAGCCTCATTTGTCGAAGAAAAAACCACTTTTTCATCAAAACAATCCACCAATTCACAAGTCGATAGCAATGATGGTTAAATTGTAAGAATTAAACTTCTTCATCCACAGTATAGTCAAGTTTTTGCCCCCAGTGACTACTGGCTTTTCGCTGATCTCAGAAAAATGCGTGCCAGTAAGAAATTGAGATCATCAATTGAAGAAGCAAATGCTAAAATTGAAGACTATTATGAAGCAAAAGACAAATATTTCTACAAGCATGGCATCGAGAAGATAGAGAAGCGTTGGAATGATTGTATTGCTTTTGAAGGTGATTACAATGATGAATAGAATCGATTTTTGGCAAAATTTCTCAATAAGTTACACCACTTATTGAGTGATGTTCTAGGAATGGTGATGTGATTGTTTTAATCTAACTAAGTATAAAGTTGAATGGAGATTATGTTGCGAAAATAAAATATCTTTCATCAACAGGATTTTTTTTTTAATTCTAAATATTTTTTTCTATTCTCTCGAGTTTAAGACCCTTCAAAAATCAAGAAGTTTTCTCCTTTCCTATCACACTTTCTTTTGTGAAAAATCTTGTTTCACCACTAGTTGTTTGTATTTGCGAGACCTTTCGTTTTAATTATTAGTTTTACACTTTTTTTTATCCTTCCTCAGTTTTTTCTATACTATGTTAGTACGCCAGTTTGCATTGAAAGTAATATATCATTTGGAAAAAATCAGTTAAGCAATCCGAATAGTAACAATGTCTAATTAAATTTCTGCTAGCACCTCCACGTTACTAGTTGAAGTAACATCGTTTCCATACGTATAGTTTTTCTTATTATGCCTATCAGTCTTTCCCATTGAAGATGTTCATGATTTTATAACTAACTAATCAATATAATTTTCTTTACTGAAAGCTCAATATCTGGATATTTCTTTGATCAGTATATGAATTGAGATTATGATCTGAGATGTTCTTATGGAGCGAATAGTTTTAGGAGCTCCAATTGTTACCTTCACTGAACATCAAAAACTCATTTCCAAAATCTATTAAATCTACAGTATGTTACGGTTTGACGAAAGAGTGGTTTTTGAAAAAAAGTTTTTTATATTGTAAAGAAAAAAGTTTCCTACCAAGCCTTATTTAGATTGCGAGAATCGCGGTGAATCAAATCAGATTAAGACGGATGAAGCAATGACTAGTAACTAGCGTACTAGTGGAAAAAATCGTTGGCGTGTTGTGTCCAGATGGAACACTACAAATTAGCAGGATATTCGCCGGTTATAGTTTTCCATTTTTCCAATAATCAATGAAGATTACACCTTTGGAATCGCTAAGAAAGTGGCCACACCTGTTCGTTGAAAATGTTTACTCCATTGGATATAACCTTTTATTATTTAATCGATAAGTATAAGGGCAGGAATTTTATTAATCATTCCTTTAACGTGTGCTTTTAACATTAAATGACAGTACCTACAAGACTTCCTGCATCATTTGTGTTTATAGGACCAGTTTTAAAATCAGAGAATCATTCACCAATCATTCCATGAGAGGCGCCACTTTTTCATCAAATCTTTTCCATAAAGTTCATTGACTGAATTTAAATAAACCTTGGAAGTAATGCACTCTTGCCGTAGAAGTCTGTAATCAAATATTTTTTGAAGTATTCAGTGAAAATTACAATTATTAAATTATCTAACATCCCTTGAATTTTTGAAAAATGAATACTTTTATTTTTGTATGAAGGAATGTCCATCAGAAATTCAGGATGGAATTATATGGCCAAAAACTATGGAAAATGAATGTACTTCTTCGGAACCAATGTGCCTTGACACAAATCGGGAAATAATAAAAAGGTGTTGCTTAGAGAACCAAATATGGGAAGTAAGTCCTGCATGTGAATCGTACCAAGATGACACCAGGAATCCTTGTCCAGATTCGTCAATTAGGAAGAGTAATATTTGTTTATTTGTATTAAATTCAACTTTTCCTCCAAAATGTCCTTACGCAGAGAATCTGGACTTTCAAGAATATATAAGTTATGTAGATGATGATCTTTTTCCGATTTGGCTACCAGTAGAGAAAGAATATTCGATTTATGGGGAAGGTAGGTATATACTTTCAAGCTAATATTAATTATTAATATTAAAAACACACATTTGAGAAGAAAGTTTTTTAAGATTTATTGTTATAAGGATCAAAAAATCTATATATTTATGTTTCTAAATGTGCTTGATTTCAGGTGTTTTCTGTTTTAAAATTGGTTTTTCTTAATAATTTTTAAGAGATAAAAAATTGACGCTTCGACTAATTTCAAGTCTTAAAATCAAAAACATTTTGAAACATAAACATATCAAAAGGTCTATGAAATAAAAAAACTAAATAAAATCTTTTTATATATATATATATATATATATACACTGGGTGATTCATTAAGAATATCCAATCTCTGAACTGTAGATTCTAGACCTCAAAATATGATGATTCTGTTCAACATGCCTTATGCAAATATTCTTAGTTTCCGAGATACGGTTCAAAGTTTAAATTTAAATTTTGATTTTCGCAATAACTTTTTATGTTTTCACAGTTTCTCTTTGAAAATTGGCAATTTTACGTATTTTGGCATGAGGAATCATAATTTGCACTCTAATTCAACTTTGAGAATAGAAGGCGCTAGTTACACTTGTTTGTGTTAATTAAATAAAAGTAAACTTTTTTTGGGCTAAACTTACAACTAAAATGATAAAAAATATTAAAAAGCGTTTAATTCTACAAAAAAAAAGTTCAATAAATTTGAATTTCTTCATAAAACAATTTTATTATTTCTCTCTTAATATCAAATAATCCTTGTTTATTATTTTTAATTACATCCGCGGCTTCTTCTATTTTCCGTCGCAGTTGTGGAAGAGAACTAATTTTTTCTTTGTAAACTAATGCCTTCATTTGCGACCAAATTGAAAAATCCAAAGGATTTAAATCAGGGCCTCTTGGTGGACAAGCAAGTATCCAATCTCTGAACTGTAGATTCTAGACCTCAAAATATGATGATTCTGCTCAACATGCCTTATGCAAATATTCTTAGTTTCTGAGATACGGTTCAAAGTTTAAATTTAAATTTTGATTTTCACAATATTTTTCTATGTTTTCACAATTTCTCTTTGAAAACTGGCCATCTTACGTATTTTGACATGAGGAATTATAATTTGTACTCTAATTTAACATTGCTAATAGAGGGCGCTAGTTACACTTGTTTGTGTTAATTAAATTACAGTAAACTTTTTTTGAGTTATACTTACAACTAAAATAATAAAAAAAAAATTAAAAAGCGTTAAATTTTACAAAAAAAAGTTATTCTATTATTATTTTTGATTCGTGTAACTCAATCGGTTATCGAGTTATTTGCTTCTAAAAAGTTCAATAAATTATAATTTTCAATATCAAAATCACATTCGTGAATTAAGCCGTGGTTTAATTTTTCGTTTTCCTTTCAAGTAGGCTTGTGTCGCTATTAGACAGTTTGTGTAGAAGCAAAAATTGGATAATAATAAGAATAAGTAATACATTGATATTCATTTATTAACAATTTAGTAATTAACAAGTGTAATAGTTATTTATTAAATAATACCTAGGCATAACGATTTTTCCAATAATGAGATGCGCGATATGATTTGTGTGTTTGCTCAGTCAAATTATAGTGGTCCAGCTGCGGCTCGAAGATACTCACAATTATACCCAAATCGAAGGCCACCCAATTACAAACTGTACCGAAATCTTTTCAACCGCGTAGGTGAAACGGGGTCTTCATGCTCCTAAAACTAAGCACGGTGCTACAAAAAAAAATCACTGCCGATGAAGAAGATGAAATTTTAATTTGAGTTACGGAGAATCCAGATATCAGTACTCTTCGATTAAGTCTGCAAACAGGTATAAGCCAATCATCTATTTTTAGAATACTGAAGAGAGAAAAATTCCATCCATATCATTATACTCCTGTTCAGAATATATTACCTCAAGATTTACCTAAGCGTCTATAATTTGCCCATTTTTTGCAAGATGAACAAAATGTTAACCCAGATTTTCTGGATAGAATTCTTTTTACTGATGAGGCAACATTTACTAGACGAGGAATATTTAATTATAAAAATAATCATTTGTGGGATTCCGAAAATCCACATGCTATGAGGGAAACACATTTTCAGCACGAGTTTAAGGTTAACATTTGGTGTGGTGTAATATGTGGGTATTTAATAGGTCCTTTTGAACTGCCAACCAATTTAAATGGACCTCTTTATTTAGATTTTCTTCATTTACACGAATTACTAGAGGATATACCTCTCGCTTTAAGACAAAATATGTGGATTTTGCGCGACGCAGCACCACCACATTATTCTTTACTTACAAGTTCGTCAATACTTCAACGAACAGTTTCCGCATTGATGGATTGGTCGTGGAAGTGAGTTTGCTTGTCCACCAAGAGGCCCTGATTTAAATCCTCTGGATTTTTCAATTTGGTCGCAAATGAAGGCATTAGTTTACAAAGAAAAAATTAGTTCTCTTCCACAACTGCGACGGAAAATAGAAGAAGCCGCGGATGTAATTAAAAATAATAAACAAGGATTATTTGATATTAAGAGAGAAATAATAAAATTGTTTTATGAGGAAATTCAAATTTATTGAACTTTTTTTTTTGTAGAATTTAACGCTTTTTAATATTTTTTATCATTTTAGTTGTAAGTTTAGCCCAAAAAAAGTTTACTTTTATTTAATTAACACAAACAAGTGTAACTAGCGCCTTCTATTCTCAAAGTTGAATTAGAGTGCAAATTATGATTCCTCATGCCAAAATACGTAAAATTGCCAATTTTCAAAGAGAAACTGTGAAAACATAAAAAGTTATTGCGAAAATCAAAATTTAAATTTAAACTTTGAACCGTATCTCGGAAACTAAGAATATTTGCATAAGGCATGTTGAACAGAATCATCATATTTTGAGGTCTAGAATCTACAGTTCAGAGATTGGACATTCTTAATGAATCACCCAGTATATATATATATATATATATATATATATATATATATATATATATATATATATACATAAATATAATATACAATGGGTTCCAAATGGAATGGAATAAATTAAGTTATTGTGTTAAAGATGCTGAAATAGATCGATTTTTATTCTTTAATTGACAATTTACTGTATTAAAATATCATCTTCCCTCAGCACCTCCTCTGAATTATAAGAAGGCCCTTAAAATTTTCAAATAAGATACCACATATTTGTGTGGTACTTTGTTGGAAAGGGATTTTAGCCCTTTGTTCAGTGATATAAAGTTTTTTAAATTTGATGCAATCATAACTGAGAAAATCACTTTTTAAGATGTAAGATTCTGATAATGCCTCTATCACGAAACTTTACGTAGATTGATTTAGAGTGTATTTTTCAATGTACTTTACAATTAAATTAAATGACAACCATTCACTTCATGAAAATAATCAAGGCGATTTTGGAATTCTCCTACAACATTTTGTATGACCTCAGGGGTTATTTTGTTATCCTAATTTTTGTCTGGTCTATTGAAACATACTTAAGAAATAATCACAATAATCACAAGATACTAGAATATTAGTCAAAAAGCCAAATAAACAATTGATATGAATGCAGTAAAATGCTGTCTTTTATGTATGTAAAGTTACTAAAAGACGTCTTTGAGTCCGAGAATATTATTGACTGTGGTAATAAAACAAACACAAAAGAAGATTTGTGAAATTTTTAATAATTAATATTTGATCAACACGTTTCACACTCTACAGTAAGCAAAATTGAAAAAAAGTTTCGTGAAACTGTACATGTAAAAAATATTAGAAAACTAAGTAGAAATGTTCAATTTACGGATGATTTACTGATACTGATTCACTTCAAGAGTTTGAGGAAAATCAGCATAAGACAACTCGAGAATTTGCCACCGACAATGATGTAAGTGAGCCATCCAGTTTGAAAGTTTTACATAAAGAAAAATTCCGCTCTTACAAAGTTCAGTAAGTTCAGGACTTAATTGAAGATGATCTGTGAATTGATGATGGTCAGCATGAACGCAGATTTGCAGTTTATAAACAAAATAGTTTTTCCTGATGAAGCGACGTTTCATTTAAACGGAACCGTTAACAAACAGAACTGTAGATATTGGAGCAGAGGAAATCCTCACTGGATATGTGAGGCTCACACTCAATATCCTAAAAAAGTGAACGTTTGGGCTGGTATGATTAACAATAAGATGATTGGCCCTTATTTTTTTGAGGGCACAGTTAACGGTGATCTAATTTTTTTGATTAACTTCTTATTGCCTAAATTACAAGGACTTTTTCCTGATGTTAATCATCCAAATGAGATAGATCGATCCATTTACTACTAGCAAGACGGAGCTCCACTGCATTTTGCTTATAACAAGGAGAAGGACATAGTACGTGAAAAAAGGAAACGAATGGAAAATCGAAAAATTTAACTGTCAAACCATCAGTTTTGTTAAAAATGGTATAACAAAACGCAACTGACAGCTAAACGAACATTACGATTTAAAGGACTAAATAAGAGCAAGAAATTGCACGTGAGCTGTGCCGTGTTAGTGGGCTCGACGAAAAAAGTTTCGATTACAGCACTGATTATTGCGCTCGCATTGGACCAATGGACCCGAAAAATGAAACTAAGATTCAATCCGACATTCATCCATTTATTTGGATGTACCAAGCTTACCAGCGCACAATTTAAGATTAAAGGTTGACTCCGTAGTAATCATACTTCGAAATATAAATCAACTAAAACTGTGGAGCGGAAAGTTTTTGGTGGTATGTAATAAATAGATGAACAATGTGATTTATGCGACGATACTCAAAGGAAAATTCGAACGTGAGGTTCCCATTCTAAGGATCCCGATGATCCCAATCGATTTAGCGTTTGAGTTTAAACGGTGTACATCACAATGTGCTTTAATGAAGAGTGCAACCTATACCCCAAAATACCTGACCATCAAAATATTTGATTTTTTTCAATTTATACTGATTAATAACATCCAAAATCTGTTTTATTGCTTCTAAGGCGCAACAAAGTTCGCGGGACTAATTAGTAACGTATATTTGCAACTTTTGAAGTCAGCTATTCTATTGGAAGACAACCTTTAAATTCAAATTCAAGTTATGTAATAATATACATTGCAATTAGATGGTTAATGCATACATGTCATAAAAATTAATTATGCAAATGAAACTATTAACAAGTTAAGTAATACGTAATATATAGACTTTTTATTGCTCAGCAAGTAAAAAATCAACCTATTTTGGTCAAAATATGCTGCCATTAATAGTTCTATTTTATAAATTTCAATGTCCACGAATAATTTAATTTATGGATGGCACATATCATATAGTTGACCTCACCTATTCTCCATACATTCAGTAAACTATTTATTGGGTTTCTAATAATTCTTTCAAGCATACCAGTTGTTCTTTAACTCTTAAAGGTTCCTTGGATGGTTCACATAAGCACGAAGAAAACTCACGGAAAAAAGTAAGAAAGGGAGATGGGATTAACAACTGCATATTGCACCTGATTGCGACGAGGCGTTTCTCTGAAGTATTGCCCCGAAACAGCCTTCGATGCTCTGTATGGTATTTGTCGTCGCATCACCTTGTATTCATTGAAAGTGAAATATTTTGCTCAAAGAACCAATGACTAATCATTACAACTCAGGAAATTCCAGACCACACTGTAAATTCAGCTGAATGTAAAGACCTCATGTAATTTTCAACTTCAAGGACACAAAATTAAGGTCTATTAGACCAGTACGTGTATACAAATACATTTTTTAAATCGTCAGCCTATAAGGTGGATAATTTTGATTACTGTTTACTTATTTTTATCGGTGAGATGAATTTATAAGTCTCTTACTTATTGGACTTATTTAGATTCACCGGTTACTTTTCTATATCGTCACTATGACTTTTTATTATAAACTAACTAACTCTGCTAAGCATGCTTAATTTATGTCAGAAACGACATTTCTAGAATTTTAGAAAGTAAATAAACAAAAACAAACAAATAAAAAGACCTTCATAAAGATGAGTTCTAAAAAAAAACAACTTGCCAATGTTTTTGAAAAAGGTAGCGATAAACATCAAACGATTCGGTATATACGCAAAATTTTAGAGTTCCTTTATAACTGGACAGGATCGGCTTCACGGTCCTTGTCGAGGTCTTGTTCGTAACAATATTCTATTATCTAGTACCTATGAAATATTGATAAATTTTTAAAAATGTGATTTAGGGGTAATAGTTTATATTCATTTTAAATTTTTCGTTTCAGGTTTATATTATTGGAAAGAAAAATCTGAAAATTACATGTCGGTGTTCAATAGCTCGTTCATCTACGATCAGAATTCCACCAATGAGTCTTGTTTACTCTATTATCCAGATTTCTCAGTGCAAACTGCTCGCTGTGACGAAATACATACTGCAATTTGCGCTTACGATTCGATCACCAATCGAAATAAAACTTTCTGTTCTCAAGTATTCGGATCTTCATGTAAGCAAAGCAACTACTCTCCAAATTCAACATGTTTCTGCAGCATTCATCGAAACGAAGAAATTTTGTACAAAATTGAATTATTGATCCCCTACCAAAATTTGTTGTTCCAAAATCTGGATGAAACGTGTTACATAGGATTGCAAAAGACATACAATGGGTATATATGGGTGAATTCAAATACATCTATAAATTATACTTATTGGTCACGTGACGCGAGTTTTGGTAAAAATTATTTATACGGTGTTATATCTGCTGATGGGTGGTTATTGACATCCGAAGACCAAGAAAATAATTGTATCTTGATTGAGAAAATGCTGCCTGAAGCAGAGGATGAAATAATTTTAGCATACAATGAGACAAGTTCTGAGTTTACCGTCACAATTCGAAAATCGTCGTTATGGAAACATAAGAAAGGTTCTGATGATCCATTAATCATTTGTTTCACCGACACCAGTATCCAACATGTGATCAAAAAGCTAAACATTAAAAGAACTGATGATAATCGCGTTGTGAGTTTTACCTTTCCAGCATTAGAGGATGGACCTGGAAATTACTGGTGTAATGGATTTCTCTATCCAACTTTGGAAGTCAAGAGATCGGAAATATATTTTATACGGTAAGAAATACAAAATGAGTTTATGTATTGAACGTCTCAAAAATCTCGGAAACGGCTTGTGATACAGCCGGAATTATGGCCTTCTAGTGTACCATTTATTTCAAAACTTCAATGGTAAGTACTAAGCACATTTTTAAAATCGTATGTAAGACCGGATGTACAGTCCAACTATAGATCAGCCGTAACAAACTACACCAAGGAGCTCAGAAAATCTCAGAGAAGAACTTGAAAACAATTCTGCAAGGGAATATATGAGTTAGGACCCACTCAACGTTTCCAAAACCTATCCAAAAAGAATTCGACTAAATCAAAAGCTCAATATTGCAGCAATTAGCAAGATAGATCGTTCTAAAGAAGCAATTACTAGGATCAAAAAGCATAAAAGAGACTGAAAACATACTAAAAAAATTTTTTTAATAAACAGAATCAAGTGGGTGGCTGAGAGTTCCAAGCCCTACAAATCACCTAACAAAAAAGGGGTTTATCTTTGCCAGCCAGCTTGATTCTAGGTTACATATTAAAAATATGAAACGAGGAGTTTTTCTACCAAAAAGAAAGATATTTTGACGTTTTGATTTTTCTTCAAATCTTTATCAAAATACGATATTGACACTGACAATTATCTTATTTTTATTGATCCATAGATCACCTTCATGATGAATATCTATCAAAATGAGGATAAAATCAAATTGGAACTTTGTTCCAATAAGAAAAATTAAATCAATATATTTGAGATGTGGAAACCAAGGAAAAATTAATTTTTCTTATTGGAACAAAGTTCTAATTTGATTTTATTCTTATTTTGATATTCATGATGAAGGTGATCTATAGATCAATATAAATAAGCAAATTGTCAGTGTCAATATCGTAATTTGATAAAGACTTAAAGAAAAGTCGGAAAGTCAAAATTTATCTTTCTTTTAAAAACTATCAACAAAAAACTAATTTTGAAACAGAAGACGCCTAAACTTAAGAACATCTAGATTTATATATATAAATATAAATATCATCTTGAGCTGTATTATTACCAAATATTTCTTCGTAAAAAATTATTTTGATTTTCAGACCTTCTTATGAAGAATTCGTAGCACCGATTTCTCATTTATTCTCGGATAAAAAGAACCCATTTTCCGAAGAATATCTTCAGTATACTCAAGAACTTATGGAAAAGGAACTAGAAAGAAATTTGCCGGACACCCCGTTATACCCTAGGATATTTGGTATTTCAAATATTAACCTCAAGACCAATACAGCGGTTCTTAATTATCATTTCACTACCAACGTTTATGTCTCAGTATATTCAACGCATATGTCGTTACTATCTTTACAACTCGATGACTTTTCCCTTTCAAGTGTATACACATTTTCTAGTTGTATTGGGGGTCGGACAACTAACTCCGATGGTAGTCAAATCACTTGGACCACCACTGAGTACGGTAACACCCTCTATAAACCTAACGAGGGATGGTGTATTGATCAAGATGGATTTGTGGTTACACGAACATGTAAAGGTAAGTATATATTCAGAGATTGACAATGATTTCTCTTAAATCTGCCAGACTAGTTTTTATTATTGTATAAACTTTTTTTGTTTCGTCATTATAAGGGAAAAGAGTCTCGACTGTTAAAAACTAAGAAAAATGTTACAGAATGATTTGTAACTGGTTGTGGAGAACCAGTAACAGATTTTTATGACCAAGTGTCTCCCAATGGAAAATACTGGTGATAGTCAGCAGCGACTCTTGAGTTGGGCGATCATTTCCTTATATTTGAAAATTTGTCATATTAGAGTTGACATAATATTTTGAGGTTAGGTTAAGTTAGGTTAGGTTAGGAGCTCAGAAAATTATAAACTGGCAAGAAACGACAGGAAATGGAAAGTTGTGGCGGGAAATAAGCGACAAGGTGTAGAAATGAACTATGGGGATTGATACACCCCAATAAGAAGATTTAGATCATGTTTGCCTCATTAGGGGCATTGATTTTAAAAATCAAGTTTTAAAGTCGAAATCGTAATTAGCATCAAACTATTGAGTTATTATGCTTTTTTAAAATTATCTACATCGAATCTTTAAAAAATAGTTTATTAAACGAGGGAAAAATGTACTAGATTTTAGCTCTAGATTGTACTATCTTCCGACACGCAGCGAAAAGCTAGTTTTTTTGTCGTGTATAATGCACATTTTTTTTCTGTGATGTACTGTTTTGTACAGGGTCCTTTACGACGAGCTGAATCGATATGTATATGGAAAAGAACTGCGACTAGTGCTCTGAAAATTTGCTTGCATGATTTTCCGAAATGGTCGTTTCAGCTAAAATAATTTCAGTTTTCTGAAACTTCCGGTTATACCCAAACTTCGTTATTTTAAACGGAGTGCTATAGTTTTTATTAAATTTTTATAATGTACGAAAAATTTCAATATAACTTTATATAAGCATCGTATGCCTAAAGTCTACCATTTTTTAATGATTTAACATTTTTCAAATTTTTGGACACATGCAGCCCTCCCTAAAAAATTATATTTCTAAGTTTAAGTGAGTCAGGTCATATATTTTGGGGATTTGGACAAATAACACTCACAGCTATCAAAATCTGTGGCAATCATGACAAAAATTTATATAGGGTGTTCAGTAAATGGTTCCGAATTTCGCTATCTAAAAACATTGAAAACTTAATTTTTTCAAATGGCAACCCCCATTTTTCTCTTGCTTTAAATTAAAGGGACTTCGTTAGTAAATTCATATACTCAAATTAACGGATTTCTAGAAACTTGAGAAAACTGAAATCTTCATGGTTTTTAATTGTCGGTTGAGTGGAGCGACCAAAAAAAAAGTATATCAACAAACAATGAAAACATTTTGTGAATTGATTTAAAAATTGTGAACCTAGTATTGCTTAGAATTAATTTTCGATACTATAAAGTGAAAAATATCTGATTCCAATATTGTGGTCAATTGTGATGTAGTCATTTGAAAATATTCCAAACTAATTACATTTCTGGAACAAAATGGGAACGGTTACAAGCTCAAGAAAGCTACGATTTTTACGAGTACATTAAATTAATTATTTTTTTAATAATGCTCCCGATTAAGTACATCTAATAGTCAAGGTTGTTGTTATATTTGGGATTTATGAAATCAGCCAGGTAACATCAGATAATATTGAAGATTCGGAAACGTTATTAATCGTCGTCAAACTTAAGGAAACACAGAATGATGTAAACAGGAAACACCGAGACAGTGCCTAGTTTTCTTCAACTTAAAAATGCTAACTTATACAGGTCATTCATTTCGATAATCGTCTGCTACACATATAGTTAAATAAGGTGGAGATGACATTAAAGAAACATGGCGGTTGGAAATCATTAACAGTCACTGAAGGCTACGTTGATGAATTAGTAGCACGCAAGACAGAAATAGCTAATAAAATGTTTAGAACGTTTGGTAGTGCTAAAACAACATCGGATTTCTGACCAAGTACATCAACGGAAGTTGTGATGACAAGAAGAAACAGAGAGAGAAAGAGAAATGCTTTATTGTCAATTACAATTTGTAGATAAAAGCTTGTAAAAACAAAAAAATAATATAGAAGTAAACTACTATGAGTAAAAAAATTATAGGTAATAATAATAGGTGATAATTAGTATATAAGTCCATGGCAAAATTAAAACCAGTAAGCAGCATGTCCGGAATTAAAAATTATTTTTAGAATAAAATTTA
This sequence comes from Diorhabda sublineata, assembly GCF_026230105.1. Classification (NCBI taxonomy): domain Eukaryota; kingdom Metazoa; phylum Arthropoda; class Insecta; order Coleoptera; family Chrysomelidae; genus Diorhabda; species Diorhabda sublineata. The sequence goes on from NC_079475.1 coordinate 10,454,042, forward strand.
CAGAGTAGAAGGCACTTTCCAGTAAATATTCCCTCAAATTACTGCGGAATGCGCGAAAAGATTATATCGATTTTATTTCAATTGGTAAGTTATTGTGCAGTTTTTTGTATTGTAAAATATTGAGCCTTTAACTAATTCCGAACGTGGAGTAGGTAGATAAAGGTCATAAAGTGGATAGCCATGCAATGATCTTTCTGAAATTGGAGAAGCGTGCTTACGAAATAGGCAAGATCCGAGTAAATATCTAACGACTCTTTTATGTAGTTTGAAGATTCGCTAAATTGAGTCGCACCACACGTGCCCCAGATGGGAAGGGAGTATCGGAGATGCGACTCAATAAGGACGTAATAAACTGTTAAGGAGGTGGATAAGTTCAGTTCTTTGGAAACCGATCTCAGCGCAAAAATATGTAACTCCCATTTCAAAGAACTTTCCACAACAAGCATTAAGAATTTCACAGATTCAACGACGTCAATGGTGGTGTTGAGACAGAGAAGAATAGTATCGCATTATGATTTAATGGTGATTATGTCATTAGATATGGTCGTATTAAGTGTCGCGAGATCAGGGTTGTTTCAAGAGAAACTAGAGTCGTCTGAAAATCTGAAAATTGACATATTTTATCACTGATGTTTAGAAACAAAATTAGGCCTAGTACTGAGCCTTGGGGCACTCCACATTCTATTGGCTTGCAAGATGACATCGTTGTATCAACCCTTACAAGTTGACTTCTGTTAGTGAAGTATGACTTAAACCACGTAAGAGGTATTTCCCTGAAACGGTAGTACTGCAATTTGTTGATTAAATATCATGATTAACACAATCGGAAACCTTAGAAAAATCACAGTTGATGGCGGCTTAGGCTAGATTAGACACTATTTAGGAGAGAGAATATAGCAACATTTGTAATAATATGATTTCAATACAAGAAAATTCGACAATCGTACCGAATAGTTGAGGGAACGTGTTATTCATGCAAAGTATATTTAATAATTGTAATTTTGATATAGAAGAAATGTACTTTATTGTATAATAAAATATGCCAAAATTAAATATCTACGTTTGCTCATATTTTTATACAATATCTGGTTATGTCAACAATATCAAACTTTTTCCTGTCAAAAAAATTTCGTTAATATTAGTTTATTGATTTATTTTCATCAACCCAATATGAATGTTCTCAATATTCCAATGCTGTTAGAAATAAAACTAAAATATTTCTCTCGTATTAATCTTTGAATAATCTAGAAAATTCTTTCCAGGTAATTTCATTGAAGGAGCATCTTGGAGCGACATTTCTGGACAGAACTGTTCCCTTGACTGGTATGACGTCAGTCCAACTTTAATATTAGAACAAATCATAAATGCCGAGCATCCAAATATGTATATGCCGTTAGCCGTTCTACAAGCTCAAAGAATATATGAAATGCAACCCAATGATGTTGATCTGGTAGCCCTATATTTGAATATCTTAGTTCAACAAAATAATGACATTAACATAACACAGTTATCTCAACTCGTAGATGCTGTAATGAAAATTCCTCAATCGGTCTTAAAAGCGTCACAAGAAAGTTACAAAAGCACTGATAAAATTTTGAACAATTTGCTCGAGATTTTAAGAAAAACTAATTTTATTGGAACCGTCACCCAGGACTATTTATCTATTACATCTTTTTCCATAGACACCTTCTACAGCGATTCTATTATTTGGAGGAAAGTTAATGATACATACATTGTGGATTTCTTTAACGCAACTGACAGTAATATCATAGATGAAGAAGCATTTGAATCGGGTATTATTTTGAATCAAGAAATAATGAAAGATATAAATAATATTTCGAATAACAATAGTCGAATAATAATCATAGCTTACTTCAAACCTACGCTTTTCAACGAATATTTCGTGAGAGACTATAAATCAATTATATACAGTACACTATTTCTTAATATGAATATATCTTCAAAAAATAACTGGGACAATCTTTTAGTTGTTATTTACAACAACTTTAGTTCTAATACGTTCAGTTGTTCTTATTGGAATGACGGATTTTGGATACATAAAACCACAAGCCATTCCGATTCAAAGATACTCTGCAGCTTCAAAAATACTATAAACGTTGGATTAGTTTCTACTACTAATATAACTGCCCTTCTAGAGGAACTACAGAAAGATATATCTTGTTATGATAGCATCTCAAAAACTTTGATGTACTTGAAAAAATATTTGTCACTATTTCAACCTATTGATGTTAGTATCGTATATCTGATATTAGATAAATGTAAAGACGAAGATTTATTTCATATACACATGAATATAGTGAACCAACTACTGGATCTACCAGTTAATATCATTCAGACTGCCAGAACAGAGTTTAATGCGAATATTTTACAAACTTTCGAACAAATATTAATAGGATATAATCGTGAGTTTCCACTTACAGAATTTAAGAATTTCATGGTTGCAATACAGGATATAGATCAAAAGAATTTAACAGGATTATATATTTCGTGCAACAAAAATAAATGTTCCGTAAAGATGATGCATAACTATTCATATATACCAGAAGAAAGTGAGATCTACCTTGTGTTTGATGAACATCTCCTCGATCAGCTTATATCGAACAAAATCCCAAGAATTATTATTACTTTATTTGCCAACGATGCTTTTTTCCTCACCAAATCCGAGTACGGCGAAAAATCATTTTCAATAATTATAGGTGTAACTATCCCCGGGTTGGATATGGAATTGGAAGGGAATATATCTGTTACATATAAATTGCATTCCGAAGTGGTGGATAAAACCTGTGAATATTGGGACGACTATGAGCAGAAATGGGTTGTATCAAGTCCAGGGATATCAATGAACAATCAAAGTTACATTTGTACATTTTCGAAAACAAGGTAAGTATATTTAATAAAATAATAGTGAAAATAAAGTTGTAACTATAATAAAAAGTCGATTTTGTACCAGTTTTCAAATATTGATATCTCAGCTTCTATATAACCGAAAGACTCATGCCCAGTGATATTTTTTTTAGGAAGACTTCTACTTACTAAAAATAGATATTAGATTTATATTTATACCAAGCTCGGTTAATAGCTTCCAAATAAACAATTGTTTTGGTTAAATTTTACCTATTGTAATATTTTTATTATTTATTTATACTATTTCAATCAGTGGGGTGGATTTATAAACACTGTCTCTTACTTTTTAAATTAATTAAAAAAACTTACACTAGACTTGACTTATATAAAAATTAACTCATCGTTACTTGTATAATAGTCATTTATGCAACAAGTGAGTAGAGTAATACTTTTCCCACGAGTAGGACAAATTCTGGTGGTGGAGTGTAAAAAAAGATACTTTACTCACGTGTTTCATACAAAAAAATTTCTACGTCCGCAGACGTAGAATAATTCGACGAAACTTTTGTCAATTGGTATTTGAATTGAGAACATTTAACGAGTTCAAAGAAATAACACCGTCTGTAGCCGTATTAGTACTTATTGGATTGTTTGTAGGATCGTGAACATTTACAATGTTGCTTCAAGTCGAACTAGTTCTTCCCGTTAAAATTTCCACTGCGGAATCCATTTTGTTTTTTATTGAGTCATCTATGTAATCTATGTAACCCTCCGCAACTGTGTTGGATTTCCACCCACCGTGCTTCTTTAGTTGAATTATATTACCATTGGAATCCGCTCTTAGAGATGCTGAAGAGCGTCGAAATGTATGCCCAGTGTAGTTTTTTGGATTAGGTAAATTCAGATATGTTGGTAGGGAATTTTTGAAAATGTATTGATACCTACAACTGCAACTATTTTGTATTTTCCATTTCTATAATGCAAAAAGAAATGATCTGTTTTGACATTTGTGGATCGTTGGTTTTTATATTTTTTATAAATGTTTACCAAGTTTAATCTATTGTCAGATATTTCACCAATAACAGTAAATCGAAGTTGAATATGGGGTTTTGTATCAGGTACTGTGATAATTAAAACAGTTCCGGTATTATTAATATCGTTATATAATTCGTTCATTTACATAGGTCCTGCGATTCCGAATATTGAAGCAGCCTGAAAGATGTTACAAATAATATCTAAGCTACATTAAAATTTATTGCTGTCATACCTTAAGCATGAGATGAAAATCGTCTAGGCGCTTGCAACAGAAACTTATTAATTTCTTCACAGGCAAATGTTTTAAATTTTTTAGGTCTAATTGAGCCAAATGATTTATTTTTCAAATTCGCAATGAGTTTTGAGTATTTACTGATGTCTACGTCGTTATTTATTATTAGGATGACTTTTAGTTCTGAATACGTCGACCAAAGTGTTGAAGACTTCCACATTTTGCATTTAGTTTCAATGTAAAACTCTTTCTGTGAAGCTGTTTATGCTTTTTTAGTACACCACTCCATAAGAGAATTATATTCCTTTAAATATATTTCCCTGGATTTCTCAGGAAGAAGATTCATAATCGATGCAGTTTCTTCACTATTACTCTCCACCACCACTAATAATCCTACACTGCTTTTAATTAGACACAAAACGGATTTTCTTGTACGAATATCAAGAAGTTTCAGGTTTTTTGACCAATTTAGAAATTACATTCTTTATAAATTCAAATAATTGAAAAAAAAAATGTGAATATGATAACGGACGTAGAAAAATAAATATTCACCACAATCACTTTTCTAGTCTATTTCAATTTACTGGTTATTTTTCTATTGAATTTTGTTCACTATGAATTTTAAATATTAACCAACTCTGTTATCTGTTATCTCGAATATATATCACAAACGACATTTTTAGAATTCTAGAAAGTAAGCAAATATATGAACAGACCTTCCTAGAAATTAGTTTTGAAAAACTAACATAAACAACTCGTTTATAAAAAGCATACCAAAGATGCCGCGAATACGCCAAATTTTACAATTCCATTTTAAGCGAACCGGCATCATGGCTCACTATTTATAAAACATTATTATATGTACCATACCTGAAGTTGAGGGTCGACCAGGCTTTTATCTTTTGTCGAGTTATATTCCATTGAAATCCATCAAGCTTTTGATTAATTGCTCCGATTTTGTAAAGTTATAGCTATCAATGTTTTAAAAATCGCGGTTTTTGAATAGCTAGAACTTTTTTCTTTGAACTTCGATTTATTTCAAAATTTTAGGATAGTTGCTTCATTTCCCAAGAAGCACTTGAAAAGAAAACTTGAACTGGGGAATCGAGATTGTATATGAGTTATCATTTTTTTTTAACTTTGGCTAAATCGCTTTATTGGAAACAATGTTTGCTGATAATTTCTCACATATCTATAGAATTATTTAAATATTAACAAGTGAGTTGATATGTGTTTTATACAGATGTAGCTACTGTTAGTTTTCAATTTTAAATAGCGTTTCTCGTTAAAAATCGCTACGATTGTTTTTATAATGTTTGAATTAGTACTGAAGGTCGAGCCAAGAGATTCGTTGGGTATATTTTGGGTGAGTTTAGGAAATTTTTTATAGAGAGGAAAGTTCATTGGAATTGACCCTGATATAGGAGCTACTCCTCTGCAGGGGTTGTGGTAACAGGTTTCTAATTGCGCTGCGCCAGGAAAAAAAAAATAAAAACGGACGACCAAACGTGAAGAAGAAGAAAAGAAAGCTCAAGCCTAAAAAACAAACGGTTTTTTCCAGGTTTAGGTTTTTTTTGTTTTTTTGCAATTTAGTGTTTTTTGTTTATTATTTGATAAGAAGCGGGTATTAGGGGGCGGGTGGATACAGCTGCGGCTGCATTATCCCCTTTCGTCGGGCATTTGGCTGGTGAACCAGTACACCAGGTAACAGGGAAACCGCAGAAAACCTTCAGTAACAAAACAGCCCGGGCGCGACCTTTAATATAAATTCAAATTTGATCTACTGTAAATGTTTTTTAAATATCTACAAAATAGCAGATACATCTCAATACAAAACATATTGGTACTTTATTTGTTGAAACTAATATCTCAATGCGATTTTTTCTGAACATCCAGAATTGTAAAACAATGGTCGATGATGATTTTTTTGTTTGAATTGTACCATGAGGATTTTCATCTGCCCATAAATGTAAATTATGGGAATTAATAAAACTCTTGTGAAACCAGCTTCATCAGTACTTTTCCAACAAATATATTGTCAACTCAGTCTAAAAACCAAAGAGCGTCGGCTAGTCTTGGTGGATAATCTTCTACTTCCATGGCATGCACTTTTTGAATGTGAATGAGATAAAGAAGTTGCTCCTGAAGAATCCTATGAATCATTGATACTTCAAATTTTAGTGACATTTTGCGTATGCTAGTTGTGGGATCAGTATCTGATGCATTTTGCTCTAAAGCTGGTGTTTGTATAGTTCGTTGTAATAATGGAAACTAGTTAATTTGTTTTATTTAGATACACATAGACATAATTCTAGAGTCTGGTATAATTCTGCCAGGAAAGCGTTCATTATACAACCTCCTGGCTTCTAACGAGTTACCAGAAGCCAAACCATACATCAAATGCATGTCGGCATATTAAATTGAGGTAAATTATACCATATTGAAAAAATTCATCGAAAAATTTAGGTTATCCCTGTAAACAAATTAAAAATTCACAATGTTCGAATGTATAATTTAGAAAATATACTAAAATATAAGTTCTGATTTTGCAAGGTTTAAAGGCCTATAACTCAGAAACGAGGAGTCGTATGAGAAAATTATTTTTTCGAAGTCGCAGCATTATTTTCACGTTATCTACTCACTCCCGAGTGTTTTACAAGTCCCGGGAACATCTTGTATAAATAATAATCTCACTGTTATTTTTCTTTTCAGTTACTATGTATTAGCCTTCAACGCGTTGAACGTTACCAACTTATTGGAAACACTTTTGAATTCAAAGGAGAATAATCTAGACATTTTGGAAGGCATCGAAAATATCACATCTAAACATCTAGCGAAATTAGAAGCAATAGATATTTCGCTAATTGCCATTTACTTCCAGACAATACAAAATGAAGATGAGTTAGGATATGACGAAATTGATATTTCTATACAAATTATCAACAATCTTATGCATGCTGCGCGATATATCATACAACAAGCTGAATCAGACTTCTACGCATCAAGCAAAATATTGATGTTTTTAAAAAAACAAATGACTAAAATAGAAACATCACAAACATTCTGTAGCACCAGAATCATTGTGACAGTATCATATAATACAAATGTTTCCGGAATCGAGATATACGACGATAAAAATTTCTGCAATTATGAGTTAATAGAAAAGAGCCATGATTATGGTATAAACACCACAGGAATAGTATTTAGTGAAGTGGAACAAATCTCAAATTCGGATCAAAAAATTATCATCATCGCATTCTATAATGACGTATTTTTCTATGACGGAGCTGTTAATAATCTTGAGAAAAATATAATGACGATTGGAGTATTAGTACCCGATAATACAGTTAACAAATTCAACGAAGAAATATCTGTATTTTATTCCAATATAACAAATGATCTCAATACTATAACTTGTGTTAGTTGGGGGTTATATGACCCGAAAAACATAGCAGATGGATTTTGGGAATTACAAAGAAAATTATCAGACGATTACTCTTGTAACTATTTCAAAGAAGGTTGGTATACATTGTGGACGCAAGATCAACAGATAAATGTTACGTTGATGTTAGAAGATATTAAAGATGGATCAGTTGAGAGAAAATTAGATCAACTCGAAGCAGTTACATCTTTTTATGATAGCTTCTCCTCTCACGACGTATTTTTGATGTTAAATATATTATATAGATGTACCGATTTAACCACAGATTCAGGTACGCTATCAGTTTTAGGAAGAATAATAATTAATTTTTCCAAAATACCGAAAGATGTTAAAAAAAACTCTCAGAAACAATACAAAACCAACGCAATCATGTTAAATTTCATATCTAAACTGGCTACTTTAATAGATACTAACATCAATTATAATATCAAAAATTACTTCCAAATATCAGTTTGTAACCTCTCTGAGAGCAGTAGCATTATTATAATGGATGAAAAAATCGATTGCTATACTTTAGAAGAAAATAACTATAATTATAGTTTACGTCTAGATTACTATCCGTATATACTAGTGAATCCTGAGGTTCTCACAGTAACAATTTTTAAAAACAACGAACTGTTTCAAAATGATGAAAATTACGATACTTCGGATATAATACATCTTTCATTGAAATCATATTATAATCAGTTAAGTACTTTCACCGTGGAATTCAATCAGGTTCAAATACAGAAAATGGATTATTCGTGTGCTTGTGGATCAGGTTATGGAACATCCTCAGATCATAACTGGATGTATTTTAAAACAATAAGGAATGATTTTTTAACAATTTGTGAAGTTCCAAATCTAGTGACATGTTCATACGTTTCATTGGTGAATCTTAGCGTTACTGATATACTGTCAGGCATATATTATAGGAGTGGAACTAGTAACAAGCTTTTATTATTGGTGAACGTTCTCACTTATTATCAGGATCAACTGCAACTTTCCCATATAGAGAAAGTTTATGACATATTGAATATTTGCGAAATCGGAGACGATAAGGATTTAGACAACTTGGCAGCTATTGTTGATGTTATAATGGATTTGGATAGAAACATTTTGGCTTCGGCGCGTGATAATTTTACAGAAGAATTACATAACTGCATCGAAAAATTGATCAAACAATTTAAAGGTGAGTTTTTTCTTTAAAAAATTTATTCCAAAGAATTAGTAATTAGCTCTTTTTGGTTAAAAATTGCCCTCTAAATATCTTTAGGAATGCTTTACCACCTTTGTGGGCAAAAAAATCGACTCAAATAGCACGCACACATCAAAAGTCTCTAGCAATAAATCTGTAGCTTCCATTCTTTTTCTGATCTCAGTATCTAAAACCATTGATCTTGTTTTATAATTAGTGGTCACATTGTTATTGAAATTAACCTATCAATCGCTTTTTCATGGATCGAATCCAAGTTTCTTCATTCGATCTTCTTCGATGCTATCCAATTCTTCATTGAACGCATTTTTGAGGTCCGATTTCGTGGCTATTGCAGGATTTCAAACACAAACTTTTCTCTCAATTTCATTCCATAAATGCTCGATTCAAATCCGGACTACATGGTGGCCAAGCCATAGCGGCAATTTCGTCATTCTGTAAATATTGTCGTTCGGAGCCTGCAGTATATGAACGAATATTATCTTGTATTAGAATGAAGTTTTCGCAGTTGAAACTGGCGTAGAAAACTATTTAAATTTCTTCTATGTATCGGTTCGTCTTTAATACGCTTAACCACCAGTTTCAATAAAATACAACTCGTTTTTCACTTCCATCGAAATGCCCGCCCAAACCATCCAGAAACTTCCTCCAAAAGCCACATTTTCTTTCATGCAACACTGCACTAATACAAGTGTATTAATCGTTCGATGGGCAGAAGTTAAATCTTCTTCTGAACGTCCAGCTTTTCCTCGTATTTTTCCAAGCTCTTGTTGGTGTTGAACATCAGTGAAGGCTCAATTTTTTTTCCGGAACCACATCTTCACTGAAAGTTATCAGTAAAGACGCTGAGATTTGGAAACAACTGGCTGACTTATGATCAGCGCACTGGTCATTTTTGGCTGACTCTGGCCTTGTCGCTTAATCACTTATACTTGTGTAGAATTCTTATTTTTTGTCAACGAAGATGTGTATTGGTTGGTGTTTGATGGCTAACTGATAATGGTGAGTCACGTAGATAGCCTTTTAAAAGGGTATTACTCTTAATTAGCACCATTGCCTAAATACGGGGGCAGACATCTCAGTATTTAGAAAATAGACTAAAAAATCATCAATACGATAAAAAATAAAACTGCATCAGCGAACCACGAAATATCAAAAAACTATGAATTCAATTATAAAAATTAGAAAAATCTTTGGAACTTTATCTAATAGATGGTTCACAAATTTCTATTTTGATTTTATTTTTAATTTGTTAATCAATCTGTCGGTTGATTGATTAATATAAATACCTGAAATGTTTACCTTTCTTTCAAAAAAACTGATTTTAAATCAGAATAGTCCTCAAATCAAGTCGATTCAGAAACGTATTAAGAGTTCTAAGAAATAAGAAGTCAAAGAAATTCAACAATAATTTGATCAACGTATTTTTTTACCTGTAGGTGAAACTAGAATATTGCAATATACAAACTTCGCCGTACTTATTGGATCAGATATTACTGGTATATTGTTCGAAGAATCCAACTCTTCAATGTATTCCATTAAAAGAGTTCTTACTGATGAGTTTGATACGTTATATACCTCAGACATAACGTTGATCATATCAAGTTTCATGGTAGATGAATTAGATACTGAATATACAAAAGTGTACCTGACAGTTTATTTTAATGATGCTTTATTCATCGGAAGGTTGAATATGGCATTCAAAAAGTATGGAATAATAATTGGATTAGAGTTTGTAGATCAAACCATAGGAGACTATATGAAGTAAGTATTGAACAAACGAAGTAGATCCACAAATTTGGTTATGATAACAGAATAACTATATATGGTATTTAAGGCAGTGCCAGGGGGTTGAAATGATTCCAACTAATTTTGATTTAAGATGAAAATAGATCTAGTGATCTTGTCTTGTATTGAGATAGGAAAATAGCTCAACATACTAGCGGCTACCTAAAGATTTGGGGATTGAGGATTATTATTATTATACTAATTCCAATTTGAATAACATACTAGCGGCTAGCTAAAGATCTAGGGATTGAGGATTATTATTATTATACTAATTCCCAAATACCGTTTTGCGGTCTACAGCAACACCCGACTAGAATTTTTGGTGAGGACCCGATAAGGACTTCAGGTAGCTCCGCAACTTAGTCAGGTATAGGTGAGGATAACCTGACAAGCAGCTGACAAGGATGTAACGAAGATCAGTTATGAGGTTCTGATCAGGTTTGCATTATATGGTTCTGATCAGGATTGCCTCATAAGATCCTTATCAGGATTACGTTATATAGTTCTGGTCAGGATTAGTTAACATGGTCTTCATCAGGATGACCTTGGACTGCTCCTCACCTAACATATTTCTGATTAGATTTTTCTTCTGGTTTCAATGGGAGTAAATGGGTAATACGTTCAATAAATTATTCATAAAAATCAATTATAGAAACTTATATCCATAATGAATTTTGTTTGAAAAATTCGTATTACAAAAAAATCATAAACACTGTCTTTTCCTTTCAAAATTTCAAATTTTAGATAATTCTCAAAATCATAAAACAGTAATTTTATTAATGCATCAGTTTCTTCGATAAAATAGGACCATCCTGATCCTAGCGTGGCCTTCGCCAGAACATTATGATGTTTCAAGAAATGAGGAGAGAATTCTAGTCATTCTACCTCTCCATATTGACTAAAATTTGTTAGTTTTACTTGTCTCAACTCATTTTCAATTGATCACCCCCATAGTTTTAGTTTTGGTCTCTATAAATTGACCACTGATGTCTTGAATTTGCTCTTTCATCTGTTTTGCAGAAATTTCTTTACCAATCATTCTGAGCTAAGCTCGCCCTCCTTGTAGAACTTCATTTTTAACATCCAATATAAGAGCTGTTAAATATTTACTTATACTAAACAGCAGGATTCACTTCTGGGACTTCTTTGAGAGATTAAAAAATTTCATTTCAATTCATGAACACGATTCTCTAGTTTTAGAAAGATCTTTGCACAGCTATCTACTTAGGAAGTCGCAGTATGACCATCATCTAACTATTTCACGTTCAGAATTAGTTAAAGGCTCGATACTTTACAATACAAAAAATGCACAATCATTAAATCAATATTTTCTCGCGCATTTCGCAATGATTTGAAGGCATCACCATTCAATGAATTGCCTAGCACAGTATATGAAATAAATTGTTCAAATTGTGACAAAAAATACATTGGTCAGACTAAGAGGTCACTCATCAATCGAATAACCTCCCACAAGAGTGATAGCAGATTATATCTTGATGGATTTTCATTAGCGACACATATCTATTATGAAGGACATAATTATGAATTATGAATCTGCGAATGTTTTGACAACTAAAAAAAAAACTAAAAAAAACGTCTATTTTTATAAAAAAATATTGCCCAAAATTATCAATGCATCAATAAGAAAAGTGATTCAAATAACCTTAGTCGAGAATTGTCAAAACGGGGTTCAACTCGTGAACTTAGTTCTTTTGTTCATAATCCTGTCATGATTTTGAGTAACTTTTCAATTAGATTGAACAAACGCGTGAAAATCGAAACCAATTATCACAAACCAAAGTGTAGTAACTTATATATTTTTCCGAGCTTTCGCATACTTATGTATTTACCATCAGGAAATTAATTAGTTGAGATTTTTAGTGTCTTAAATGTTATTTCATATATACCTCAGTTAACAATAAATTTTTTACGGCTTCTGTTTTTTGTGATTTTGTTAAAGCCTTCGATTGTGTTTATCATAAAATTCTGATTAATAAATTAGAGTATTATAGCATCCAAGGTGTTACTTTAAAATGGTTTGTATCTTACCTAAAATGTCGAAATAAATTGGTACGAGCTAATGGTAAAGTTTCAAGTAAATTGTCAATTGGCAGTGGTGTGCCTCAGGGTTCATTTTTGTGCCCAATTCTTTTTTTGGTATTCATTAATGATGTCACAGAATTAATAGTAAATTAACTTTATCTGCTGATGACACCGGTGCAACCTGGAGTGGTCCGTCCAGATATACAAGCTCTACATTCGACCATGGGCAATGATCTTATAACTATTTAGTCCTGGTCTGACGTAAAAGGTCTCATAAACACTGAGAAAACTTTAATTTTATCCTATAAAGGGGTTTTAAAACTCGACGATTATAGATACATAAGTATTCGAAAGCTCGAAAAAAATGAGAATCACTTTTTGATTTTCCCATTTAGGATATATTTCGACAACTACCAAAATAACACAAATGTCTGTGCGTACTGGAACCATCAAATAATTGATACAAACATTCAAACTTGGTATTGGGATACAGTCAATCAAAGTCTTTGTGAAAACAGAAAAGGCATAAAATATTTCGCTGTATTAGAGAGCTATAATGTTACCGGCAAATTGGAAGATATTTTTCAGTCCAATAGTTCAACCGAAGATCAACTACAAGAAGTTATAGACATCGTTAACCAGAATTCAGGAGATCTCAAACCAATTGATATTCATCTTATAGCAAATATACTAGGTGAGATAAAATTTTTGGATACTTTTGGTCCTTAAAACTTCTTTATTTAAACAACAACTGCGCATTAGAATTCCGTTTCATTTTTCATAAACGATCAAGCTATAATTCAACATAAACATCTTCTTCCACAAAATTGATGTAGGTCTCCATTGAGGTCAACACATTCTACCATCGATGTTCTAGCATCAACTAGTAGAAACCACCAATTCTCCGCACTTATGACTTCAATATATATATATATATATAAGAAATTCGCTTACCACAAAACAGCCAGTTATCTCTGCAGGTTATGTCTGAAAGATATGGTGTAATTGAAAACTATTGTGGCTGTTGCAACTTCTCCCGCCCTTTTTTCTTTAACACCTCATATTATACCAAAAGTACAGTAAGTTAATATGATGGAATATACCTTTTTGAATTTTTTCGGCGGTTTCAAACCTCTTTTTATTGTGCACTTTGGTAGTGATAGATTCATTCATTCAGATCTACTGTTATTAATCCTGCAAGAAATTTCTCTTTTTCTTCTATATAATGCGTTAAAAGACGACTAAAGCTGTGTGCATCTGTTAACATTAGTAATGGTTCTGGATGATCCGCTAGCATGTTCGTCTCCATATGATTATCCACCATAAAGGGCCCATAACACAATCTCTCCAGTATGCCATGATATATTGAATATTTCCTTTATGTATTTACCAAAATCATGTTGCGTTGATAATGAATAATAGATTTGATTTATAAAAAATGTTGGAAGCAATGGAATCAGTCCTCTTGAAGTATACACTAATTATATTGTCACTTCTCAAATAAATACCTTGGAAATTTTTGTACTGAATAGTTTTTGGGAATACAGCCAAACTATCCATTATTTGAACCGATTCAATCAATATATTTCTTAAGCCAACAATTTATTACCGATTTTCATTATCATAAAATATCTTTTTCAATTTTGGAAAGCTTCCGTTTCAAATATAAAAACTTATTGATAGTAAACAAAGCTTTTGTTTAAAAATCAATTTTTTGTCTTAAAAACATCGAGAAAACATAACTTTATTATAAATTTATTTATAGGAAAAATGCTACTAAGTACGAACATCACTAAAGAACATATTGAGCTCACTTCTTGCATCATAAGTTATCTGTTTACTGTAAACAAGCAAATTTTGGCTGAAGCGCAAGCAATTTACTCTGCAACAGACAGTATATTATTCACAATCGATGAAATATTACGACGATGTGAGGATGTCTTCGTTGAACCCATTATTTATAATAATTTCACAATATTAAAAACAGAATTCAAATCAGGTAACATAACAGGTGTCATACTAGATGAATGTGCAAATACAACTTGCAAAATAAGCTTTCTGATGAATCAAACTCAGATAAGTGTAATTTCCACGGAGAGCATGGAAATATCCATAATATTCAGTGATAAACTAATGCAGCAGATTGTTTCAAATGGGAATCCTGTTAAATTGATTTTAACTGTACATTTCCACAATAATTTTTTCACCAGTGTATCAAACAAAGATATTCAGACAAGTAAAATCTTGGGTATTATATTAGATGGTGAGTAACTGATCTATAACTTAATTCGTGCGGTTTAATAAGAGATGGCGTAACTTGTATAATATTACATCGTTTCAATATTACGAACCTCCATTGGAAAGCTACTGTTATTGTACGTCTTTTCAGTATATGTCATTCATTTGAAGCGTTAACAACTATAATTTTTTTTTACACAAATAAATCGAACTTTGTTCCTGAAAAAGTGTTTTTACGGGGAGTTCTTCTTCGTTACTTTAATGTAGAAGAAAAATGCTGCCGAGAGTCATCGTATTTTCGTGGAAGTTTATGGTGAACATGTTCTAGCTGAGCGAACGTGCCCAAAGTGATTTGAACGATTTAAAAGTGGTGATTTGGGCTTGGAAGACGATGAACGTCCTGGTCAGCCAAAAAAAAAGTTTGAAGATGAAGAACTGGAAGCATTACTCGGTTAAGATTGTTGCCAAACATAAGAAGAACTCGCAGAATCTTTGGGTGTCACTCAAGCAGCCATTTCAAAACGTTTAAAAGCAGCTCGATATACTCAAAAGCAATGAAATTGGGTTTCACATGAACTCAAGCCGAGACACGTCAAAAGGCGGTTTTGCATGTCCTGGAACGCCACAGAAGGAAGTCATTTTTGCATCGGATTGTTACTGGTGATGAAAAATGGATACATTACGACAATCACAATTGCAAAAAATCATATGTGAAATCCGGCTAACTAGCCAGTTTAACGGCAAAGGTGAAACCATTAATGAAGAGAGAACGCTACCGAACACAATTAATCCGTTTGAAGGGAGCAATAGCCGAAAAACGCCCGGAATATGCGAGGCAATAATTTTCCATCATGACAACGCTCGCCTTCACTGGAATACGGTTCACATCAGAGCATGATATCAAAAATTGGCTAGATTCATTCTTGGCTGCCAAGTCGGCTCAATTCTTTTGGGAAGGGATCCACAAATTGCCAGAAAGGTGGGAAAATATCAAAGCTTCAGATGGGCAATAATTTCAATTATACCATTGTACATGTTTTTCTTCAATAAACGTTAAAATTTTGAAAAAAACCGCACGAATTAAGTTATAGACGACAATTTTTATAATTTGTGTTCTACCGAAATAAAATGGTCAATACTACATTATGTTATACTACTTAATAATTGAGATATACGAATTAAAACAAATATTTGGATACGGCTTCATTACTTTGCAAAATATTAGTAAGATCAATACACTTTTGCATGCGATCGAACCAATTGTCGAAACATTTTTTCTATTTCTACAAACCATGTAGATATGAACGCATCAAATGCTTCTTCAGGTGTAGAAAAATGTTGACCTCGCAATTTATTTTTCATCTGGGGTAATAAGAAGAAATCATTGGGTGTCAAATATGGAGTGTGTCGTGGATAACCCATCAATTCGACGGTTTGACTGTTTCAAACGTTTATGTTTGAACTGATGTATGAAAGCTCGCATTGTCGTAGGGAACATGATTCGTCTTATGCGATTGGTATTTTTTCGAATAATTCTAGTAAGCAAATGTTTGTATACATCCAGAATTGACCGTTCTACGTTGATCTAAGGGACTGGTGGACAGTTATTCCGGAAAATTTCTTCGAAGTGCTTCGTGCCCGAACAGCTTTTGTTGGATTTGGTTCGTTTTGATACGATTGTTGTTAGGTCTCGGATTTGTGTACATCTCATAGACGTATTTTGAAGCACCGCGATTGAATTTTCTCAGCATTTCTTTGCAGCAATCGATACGAGCATTATCAAATTATGCGATATTGAACGCGAAAAAATCTCTTTCACAGCCAAATGTTGATGCAATATTTAATATATACGAATGGAAAAAAATGCCGACGTATGCCTCAATCTCCCCGTATAACACATGACGAGTTTGCAATATTACTTCACGCAGAGTATCATGTTTTCTGACAGAATAAACAATTCATCCTTCAACGACCATTATTGAATTCAGAAAACCAGTAAACACGGTGGCTAGGGATGGTGTTTCATCGTCAAAAGTCGAAGCGAGTTGATCGGCACGTGTTTTAATTATCTGTAAACAACTTTAACTTCATGGACATGTCACACTTGATATATTCACATCAATGTTACCACATCTCAAAACTTAGTAGCAGGCCTCGTGAAGTGAATTCTTAAAGAGATCAATAACCCAGATAGAAACTTAACCACTACCATAAACTTCTTCGTCACTGCTCCAATGAGTAATTGCGACGGTTGATTGGTGCTCAAACCAATGTCTTTGAATGGAAATTTGAATCGAAATTTATTTGAAATAATAATAATTATTATTTTAAAAGTCGTAGATAAAATAAGAAGAGGAGTTGAAAGTAGTAGGGTGCTTTCTATTTCAATTCCACTTTAATTTGGACTCTAAAGAAAACTTCGATGAAGTTTTAGAGAACGCTAATGAAGATATCTTGGTTAATGTCTTTCTTGTGCTCTCATGCGGCGAAAAGCTCACAGAAAATCTGCTTAAACATTTGAAATTGTTTAATATGAGTCATCACTACAAAGGAACGAGATTAGAATGCTTTAGTCACTTTCTATAAATAAGGATCATCCTCACTTGTTCATGCAGGGCAAAATTATGAACAGGAGGAGAGTAGTTTGGTGCACAACATCGTGGTTCACAAATCTCAATCAATATTTCAGTCCGCTACGACTCCGCGAAGGAGGCGTGTAGCATTAACCTCCTAGGTATATAAAAAAACTAGACTTGCAATCATTTCTTATATAATATGTCAACTTGTAGCTAACTATCACATAGTGTATTATATTTTAGCTGGTTCTTTTAACAAATATTTTGTCATTTTGTATTTTTTTTTTTCAGGACTGGAGGATCCAGTTTTACAAGGACCAATTTTAATTACCTATAAGGCCAATCATTTAATTAATGATAATAGTAGTTGTTCTTTCTGGAATTATCAGGTGAGGCTGAATGAAGATTAGTTTTTCTGATCAACTTTAGCTTGAATATACATTACCGGTCAAAAGTTTTTGCGCAACCTATAGTTGGCGTGGTACGCATATAAAAACAATACGATCGATTCACACTTTAGATAGAGAAGATATATAGTTGAAAATTTATCAAAGTACAATCTGTTATTTTTACAAATTTAAATTTTTAATTCATCTGCACAACCCCCTTTTGCTTTTTTTATTTCGGTGTACAGTTTTAGCGTTCTTTCAAAGCAATTTAGTCTGTTTGGTTCCATTTGTTTTTCAGGATATACCAAAGATGTGAAATGAAAGTAGGACACTGCTTTCTGACTTCTCCTGTCCAATTTTTCCATTAACTCAAACCTCAATTGCGTTCGGGCGACTGTTATGGCCAAATAAATAATTTCAGTACATCCTTCCTTCCTAATTCTTCAAAATATTCTTTGCAAAGCTTCGAGGGATCCTAGGGATCGTAGTTACATTTTTTTACCTAATGCGGTGTGGGTAACTTATAATAAGGAAGTCTTTTTTTGAAGGTTTGTCTAAAAAGTTTCCGACCTCAACCTAAAGATGTTACCACATATCAATATAAGTAGTGCGCTTCATGATTTCTTAGCGTTTCATAAAAAGGAAAGTCACAAATGGAATAACCCTAATTATTTTTCAATATGTATATTATTTCTTTATTTCCACACACTTTTAAAAACTCCTGACGAAAGCTTCTATGCCACTATAAAATGATTATGCATCTTTAGGTTCATTGTCTGTTTAATTTCATCGTCGCTTTTAAATCTTTCACCTCTTAATTCGGTCTTCAACTTTGGGAACGAAAAGTAATCGGACGGAACCAGATCAGGATTATATGGTGAGTGTTCAATTTTTGTGAAGCCACATTCGTGTACAGTAACCTTGAAAAGCGAAGCATTGTGGACTGGATCATTGTCATGAAGAAAGCTCACATCTTGGTTGATTTTTTCGATAATTTTTCAATGTCTCAGTAATTTAAAGTTTATGGTTTGTAATTATATTCTTTAAAATCAATCAAAAGAATACCACAGCAGTTCCAAAATATTAGCAATTACTTCAATGCTGTTTTTTGAGATATTTACTTTTTTTAACACGGGCTTTCCTTCCTGAAGCCGGAATTCACTTCTTGGTCCTCGGGACGCGATAGTTCACAATATTCTATTCGACACTGCTTTTGCCGCCTATCTTAAGATAAAAGAACAATAGGAGATTATCACGCATCATTGCTGGACAATGTATAAATAGAACAAATCGAACCATTTGAAAGAAAAAACGTATCAAGACGAAGAACTTTTTCAAACTTCGGTTATTGCCATGACGAATTGTGTTGACCACCACTGTATTCTCCAGATCTGGCTTCCAGCGGCATGTTCCCTTGTGTCGATTCAACTAAGTTCATATTGGCTTTTTGAGACCTGAGGTTAATAACCACCACATAAAGCTGAGAACATCACTGAAAAAGCGTATAAACTCAAGAGGAGACTCCTCAAAAACCCTCGTATTGGAAGTTTTAAATAAGCATTAATATTTAGTTTCGTAATATGATCGGAAATCATTTAATAAAAGTTCCAATGCAAAATTGACATGTTGTTTATCCTAATCATTTCTTATTTTCGCAGGTACAAACTTACAACGGATATTGGCAATATGACAGCACCCCTACTAACTTTGGCAATAAATATCTGACGTGCGAATACGATCATTTAACACATTTTGTACTTTTACTTGCAGGCTCTAGTGGCGCGGTTGATTATATGAACAATAGTCATATATTGGATATACTCACAAACATAAACAGCATTTTGTCTTTACTAGGCCTTTTCGGTATATTATTGACCGCTGTACTATTCGACAGATGGAGAAACAATACAGGAAATCAAATTTTGATTAATTTCACAGTAGCTGTATCCATAAAAAACGTTATGCTCTACATCAGTGAAGGAGTTTATACTGAAAATAATTCTAGCATGGGATGTACTATAACTGGTGGTATTTTACATTATTCTATACTTTCGGAATTTTGTTGGATGTTGATTATAGCAATATTACAATTTAAAAGATTCGTAGAAGTTCTTGGAGGACCTCTCAAATACGTTTTGCTCAAAGCTTGTATTTGTGGTTGGGTATTTCCATCCCTCCCGGTATTTCTTATTATTATCATTGATGTTAATAACTACAACGCTAGTAAAGTAGGTTTGTGCTATCCATCAGGTTTTGGTTTATATTTAGGGGTTTGGCTCCCTCTGTTAGTGATAATAAGTATAAATTCCATAATTTTTGTCTTTATACTTTACAATGTTTTCCATAAAAAAACCGAATACAGAGAGCAAGTGAATCATGAAATTATATTTCAATGGCGACTCGCTATACTCCTATTCTCTATGTTGGGTCTAACTTGGGTTTTCGGATTTCTAGCTTTATTATCTTCGGTTACAATATTTGCAGTAATTTTTTGTTTTTTGGCTACCTTACAAGGGTTCATAATGTTTTTGTTTTTTATTGTCTTCAACAAAAATACGAGATACATGTATATACAGGGTTTTAGTTGGTGGATGTATTCTAAGGGTTATAAAGACAGATTGCATTAAACCAAATAATGCAAATAGCGGTTGACCAGTCATCATGTATACGAAGATGGTCTCAGAAGTATCTGGCCCGACCTGAATATGACGGTAGTTGCTTGAAAAATACCATAGAAATTACACAATCTATGCAGTATGTGTTTAGAGTTTTAAGACGCCACGTTGTTTGGTATTTGTTTGTATTTGAACGTTTTCAGTGAATTTGTGAACATAGAAAACATTGGTCATCGTTATGTGACACATACTTCTATTTGAAAGGCCTTAGCCCAACTAATATAGAAGCTGGACTAGATTCTACTGTAAGTGCAGTACGAGGCCGTATGACCTGCGAATACCAGCATCCCAATAGTCGACCAAATGAGGTGACGACTCAAGAAATGTCGAAGAAAATACACAAAGCGGTACTGGACGATCGTCGACTGCAAATTTGGACATGAGAAAACTGTGCGCAAGATGGGTGCCACGTTTTCTCACAATGAAACAAAAACAGCGTCGAAAATGTTTCCAACGAGTGTTTGGCCATATTTTAGATAAGTAAAGCCGAATTTTTGCACCGTTTCTAACCATGGATGGAACATGGGTCAATAACTTCATACTCAAAACAAAAGAACAATCAAAACAATGGACTGATGAGGGGATACCGGCTCCAAAAAAGGCAAAGACCGTTCCATATGCAGGCGAGGTCGTAGCGTCAGTTTTTTGGGATGCGCGTGGAATGATTTTCACTGACTATTTTAAAAAGGGAAAAACTATCAACGGCGAGTACTATGCAAACTTATTGCAACGTTTGAGCGAAGAAATCAAGCAAAAACGGCCGCATCTGGCTAAGAAGAAAGACAATGCACAAAATTAATGGATTAAAGTTTGAATTGCTAACTGTATTCACCAGATTTAGCCACCTTGGATTATTTTGTATATTGTTTGGAGCTGAACGCTAGTATTTTATTTTTTGGGACAGGTACTTGTGCGACCACCCTCGTAATTGGAATGGACTGAAAATCTGAAATGAAATAAAAGTTTCAGGACCGGCCTATTTTATCACGTGAAACTCACAACCTAATAGTAGTTGTTCTTTCTAAATATCGTCACTATATGAATAAAAAAATTGAAAATATCATCCAGTTCTTTTATTTTTATTTAAAACTATAAGAAAATTAATCAGATTTACGGGTTGAAGCGTGTAGAAAATTTAAATTTCTTCGTTCCCGTAGTTCGTACCCAAAGATCACCCTTTCGACAGATTCCCCACCAAAAAAAATGAAAGTAGCCGAAATAGAAAAATAACATTTTATATTATTTTTTTCATTATCATTTATCATACAAATCTTATATTTAAACGCGTAATCAATGCTTACGCAATTATTTTGCAAATATTGAAATATTTTTAAATACTACATTGTGTTACTAACAAGGTACTAATACATAAAAAAATCGATTTTCATTCGTTTCACCATCTCAAACGATACAGTTGAATGTTCGTTTGATAATTTTTTTTTATATATTTCTTATCATTTCATGGGATTTTGGAGTTTTACGAAGATTTCAGTATCTTCAGTATCGCATCATCAACTTCCAAGATGAATACTTTTGATAAAAATTGAGCAAACTGAGATTTTGGAAAGTATATCAATAAACTCATTACATTGGGTTGTTTAGAATTGAGCTAGGTAACTTGTTAATTAAAATAAATAAAATTATATATACTACCCAGGAATATTATTTCATTGACCACCAACTTTCATATTCCAACAGAATAAACGTTTTGATAATTCAGTTACTAACTTATCGAGACAACCAATATTCGTAGTTAATTATAAAAGAATATGATAGATTTAATCGGTTCCTATAATTATTATCATTATAAATATTACTTGCAATTTAACTCAGTTCATCTTTACAATCATTTTCGCTTCGGAAGACTTTCACCTTGCAATTATTACACAATTCCTATGAACATTCAGGTGGTGAACAGAATTCTTAACACCTCGGGCGTACATGTACGTAACTAAATGCTTTTTTGAGGGATTAATTTATCTATTTATTTATATAAATGACTTGCTATTCGTTAGTTTCGCTAAAACTCGAAAACGGCTGGACCGATTTGGCTAATTTTGGTCTTGAATTATTTGTACAAGTCCAGAGAAAGTTTAAAAGGTGAATAAATATGAAAATGCACGGAATTAAATGAAAACAATAATTTTGTTTTTCCTTGATGCTACAAATTAAATTTCTGGACGCATCCATAATATTTGGCAGTTGACAACCAACTAATCGATCCTCTATTCGATCAAACAGTTCATTCTTCTATCTTTGTGAGTGACGATTAATTCGATGATTTTTTGTGATAGTGACATTACAAGATTTCAAGTTCTGCGTTTTTTTTGTTGACCTTTTGTGACAATAAAATAATAAAGTCACTGACCGGATTCATCACAGATTTCTATGACATCACAGACTCAAAAGAGGAGCTTATTCAGAGTGTTTTCCTAGATATAGCGTAACAATTCAATAACAATAATTGGCTGGGACAACGAGCAATATTGACGGCGGCGAAAATTAAAGATATCAAGGATCTCAATGCGACTATTCAGAATTATCTTCTGGGATGGTTGGTTTCCTTCAAATCAGTCGACACCATTATGAACCAGGATGACGGAGTTAACTATCCCACGGAGTTTTTAAATTCACTGGAATCACCTGGATTACCACCTCACAATTTACAGTTAAAAGTAGGATCAGTTGTGATCATGCTGCTTAACATTAATCAACCTCGACTTGCACTAAAAGACTGGTTGTGAAAAATGTGATGAATAACGTCATTGAGGAAACATCATAAAAGGAAAATACAAAGAAGAGGATGATTGCAACGGATTTACCATTCGATTTAAAACATTTAAAATTTCTGGTACGTTTGGCCTTTAGTTTGCGGAATCAACTTGGAGTTTCGCGCTAGGATAATTATACGTCGCGTGTTTGCGCGTCAGAAAACCTTCATCTTTGTTTATTTACGCAACAAAACAAAAAAGTTGGCGACGAATCTCTGACGATATCAAATAGCCATGTAGGGTTAATACGGAAGAAGTAGATGGATGGATGTTGTTTAGTGCCGTTTTTCTCTTGCACCCTATATATCGCCAAGATTCTTGGATGAGATTTTTGAAGTAAGTCTTGAGATTATTATAGCTAAACTAGGATTTCTAAGGATTATTGGGGGCGATCTGCAAATAAGAATTACAACTTTTTGAAGTAATAGTATTATAAAGACGTAGATAACTGTTTCTCTACTTATTTAAAACAGTTTCATTCGGTAAAATTACTCGTAAAGTAAATTGAAGAAAATTTTCTAGTTCGCATAATTTTAATTTTCAAATAAAATATTATCGAAAATACAAACAAGATATGCGTTGAACTACTCGCTACTTTGAAAATATAATTAGGGTCGTTCACGAGAACCGGATATTTTTGAAGTGGATTGTACACGGGCGCTCATGGTAGGAGGGGCACGTGACTAATATCTAACGTTTCCTTTGTTCATAGCGTTTACATTTCAGTCATTGAGATGGAGCCGTGGACGTGTATGACAGTTTTGTGTGAAATGACAAATCCGTAACTGCTGTTCAGCGAGATTTCCGCCGTCAGTTAAATATCCATGGTAATGCATCGTAACACAATATTGCGATGGGTGAACAACCTTCGAACAAGTGGATAAATATTGAAGAAAAAGCCCCAACTCCGGAGAACATCCAACGAGTAAGCCTTTTGCTGAAGCCCACGCCGCTCTATTCAGAGGCATTAAGCAGCATTTCAAATGAGCACAAGTACGGTAAGACGAATTCTGCATAAAGATCTTACAATATAGCCGTCGTGCAGCAATTAAAAGAACAAGATTCCCAGCAGCGATTACAATTTCGTCGACAAATCGTTGGGCAACTGGTGGTTTTTTCTTCAATATTGATCCACTTGTTCGAAGGTTGTTTACCAATTGCGATAATGTGTTACAAGAAGGAAAACTTGTATTACGATGGATATTGAACTGACTTAAACTGCGTTGGTCTAGCATCCACGGCTCCATCCCAATGACTGAAATGTAAATACCTACTATGAACAAAGGAAACGTTAGATACAGAAACATCCGGTTCCCGTGAATGATCCTGTATATATACATAAAGTTGGAGCGGTAAATTTCATAGATCCTGCAAACCGCAACAATGATACAACTATGCTAACACTTATCATGAAAAGTGTGTGTCACCGAACCTCTGACCTCAATTTTAGAAACCACAATCCTCACTCGTCGCATCGTTGAAATAAATTAAACTATTTAATTTCGTTTATAGCATAATGAAAACTTTGGATTGGAAATTATAGATATTAGAAAGGCATTTACCAATAGAGACGTAGAATAATCTAATAACAGTTTTTGAATTGTGGTAATTGAGACTAACATTGAAGAAAATAGATCAATGATGATTCGAACATCTAGAAATGCAAGAAATTGAGAAGATGAGCTAATAATAGTTGAAAGGTGTATAAAATGTTTACCATGCTGCTTGGTGTAGCATAATTTCAGAAAACTCCTGCGGGACGTGACTCTGGGAGTTGCAAGGGTGGTTTGATGGAAAAATGACTGTTCAATAAAAAAGTTATTTTATTGCTATGAACCAAGTCCAGCAAGTTTCCAACTTTGTCAAATTATTGAAAAAAGTAGCTCAAAATAAGTATTTTTCTCTGCCATACCTCTTCATTTGACAGAAATTACTTCCCTCAAATTACTTTCCTCCAAACAACAATGTCTTGAGTTTAAGTTTAGAAGATAATCGAAAAGAGTCTTATTAATTGAATTTGGAATTGAACAGTAATGCAATTCTACCGATTTTTTTGCAACAGTAATGTAGACGCATTGTCGTGATATGAAAAAACTGTTTTTTTTTTCAAAAATGCGATCCGGAATCTTATCATTTCCCCTTCCTCAATTTGATTCATAAATAATATGTAGGGATATTATTGATTAGGTAAATGATGTATTTATAAAAAAAGCTATTTGGTAATTATTTAGTTTAGGTTGCATACGCTCGATTTCCTTGAAATTTTAGTAGGTATGTTGTGGAGAAAATGATTAGGTTACGTTAGGTTAGATTAGGTTATGTTTAGGTTAGATTAGGTTAGGTTAGGTTAGGTTCGTATTCAAAATATCTCTATAGATCTCATTTTCGTCAGTATTATGGTGAAGTTCTATTTAAAAGACTTATCCATATTCAAATAGAATTGAAGCATTTATTTAAGAAATGTCACTAAAGTATCCAATAGAAATTGATAATTATTTGTACGTGTAAATAAATTGGGGGCGAGAGGGGTGTGTTAAAAGATAGTCTAAATGTTCAAAGGAGCCCCCACGCCCCTAATCCTCCCCAATATCAAGAATTTGAAAAATATCAACTATTCAAGATAGTGTACATTTTCCAATGATCAAACCTTAAAAACTATGTGGAGGAGGAGGAATGTTTTCCGCTAAACATATATATTCTTTTTCAGCATAAAAAACTGTATAACATATTTCAAGGAAATCGGGCGTATGCAACCTAAGCTAAGTAATTACCGATTATTTTATTTCTTTTAGAGTTTTGGATTTCGGATCGGAGAGGACTAACTACCTACTACCTAAATTTAATATATTTTATATTTAAACTTATAGCGGGTTTTACTGTAGTTCGATAACATTTATTTTTCTTTATTTTAGGAAATACCAAAATATATTATCCAGCAAGGTAAAAAATGTGTTTAGCAGTTTTAAAATAGAAAATTATACTTCCAAAATCGTATTGAAGTTATTATTATGAAAGTATAATATCTTAAAAGAGGAGGATGTCTGCATTCAATATTTCCAGAATACATTTTATTATATCCCTAAATACTATAAACATAACCTTATTGACAGAAATAACAATTTTTGCTGTTCGCCATGGGTAACGTTCACGAACTTTCTATTACCTCAAAGTTTTCTTTGCAGGGCAGAGTTGGTCAACAAACGAAGACTTTTTTATCTAATTTTCTTATCTATTGTGTTTAAAAATAAAAATTATTTTGGAAAAAAAAAACGTCTTGTTTCATTGTTATTTTTCATATAAACCCAATACAATATAATCGACAAGAAACAAATTATGACTTTTATTGAACAGGAATTAGAAATTTTATATGTTGTGAAAGATATTGAGATAAGTGATTACGAACTTTCGCTTTTTTTAAATTCAAATGAAGTATATCGAATTAGAATGTGGACCGTCCAAATCTTTTTAGATATATAAATATTTTATCGTTATATAATTATTATGTTTAATAAAATCTACAATCTCAATCAACTACTAATGTTTTATATCTTCTCGTTCAAGTAAAAGTTTTTTCTCCTCTCTACACATCTATTAGAATATTTACACTCATAAATATAACAGTAGAATATATTTAGCTTGAAACAAACCAATTTCTTAAAAAAATCGAATATCTCTCCGAATTTTTACAAAGAAAACTCCGAATTCTTCCAATGCCTCTATATAACATCTTTTTTTGGGCTATCGAATCAGAATTAAGCACGGATTCGAAATAACAAATTTAAGTTGCATTTTACCAGCAAGTAATAAACAAGTCATTCTCCTGAAAACAAAGACTTGGGAGATAAATATCTCGCTAAAATAATAATATAAATACTAAATGGTGCACGTTAAATATTTTTTCGTATTTCAAATTATGATTTTTTTCATAAAATCAATCCTTACAATTAAGGCAGGAGTCCATTTTTATAAAATGGCCCTGTATCTCATACAATAAAGGAAGGACTTTTACTGAGGATGTGGCTGTAGTCAACGGTTATAATGAGGAATTTCTTTTCCAAAATCAAAACCGGAAAACGGGAAAAATAGATCTGATAGATCTCAATACTGTTTAAACCTGAGGATCGGACAACATATTCAACAGGGGTGGGTTCAAAATTAATTTAAAATACAACAATACATTAAAATATTCATTTGTGTATACCCAACATAAAGTACCAGATTTGGAAAAGATTGGTTGGGCAAATTAAGAGGTTTGTTAACGTAAGACTTAAGGAACACCTAGATCGTTTGAAATATGGACCGACGAAAAAATCGGGTATTGCTGAGCGCGCTGTCTGTCATAGTCATGGAATAAATATGGATTAAGCAAAATTATTAAAAACTCAATACAATAACAGATTTTTGGATGCGTTTGGAAAGATTTAGATTGCCAAATATGAGAAAGCTGAAGGTAAACAATTCACCTTTAGTCTCTGAAGACGATAACTTGGTAGGTAGATCAAATTGATAAGTTTTAGTTCATCTTCAGTCTTGAAGACGATAACTTTTGGTGTAGTGGTACTATGAAAAGTGTGCTCACTATATCAACAAAAGTTCCAGGGTTATGATATAGAAACTGGTATAACAAAATCAGAAAAAGTTTATAGAAATAATACTATATAAATAGTTGAATTAGAAAAAACGTAAAATAAACAGTAGTATTGGTCCACTATGTTATAATATGAAAAATACGTTATAGTTCATTTAATGGTGAGGTGATTAATCAAATTTCTTGAATAATATGAGGATGTTGATTAATAAATCTTTAGCAACAACTATTGTTACAATATTATCAAATTCCACACGGAATTGAATGATGAGAAATAATTAAAATGTAAATAGGAGCTGATGTGGGATGTCGTACCAAGTTTTTTTTTTAGAAAACAATGGACTAATTACAAAACATAAAAAATGTAAATTGTAGGCTGGGAATATTATTTTGTTATATTTGAGTTTTCGGTAAAAGAATTTTTTTGGAATATATGTTATGGAATAAGTGATTTATAAAGCACTATTAATAATGGATCTTTCTCAAAGAATTTCGTCGTTATTAAATTTTTCATTCATTCAATTAGTTGTTTCATTCTACCGTCTATTTGAACGAGTTTTCTCCCAGTACTTATATGTTAATGTCCCATGGTATTTTTATAAGTACGGTTCAGTATAACTAGGTGTTTATGCCCTTTTTTATTGCGATATCATTTTCTAGCACCAATAATTACAGAACCGACAATCCCGCTTATTACAAGAGTATAACAAAAATGTGAATCTTAACTAAAATAACTTAAGTCACTATTCTAGGACCACTCTTAAGTACTAATCCTTCCAATGAAGCGGGTTCAGTATTTTGGGGTTACGTTTTGTTCTTCAAATTGCACAGAAACATGAATCTAAGTGCTCTATATTGAGGATTTAGTACGCTATTCAATAGAAACTTTTGCGAATCTATTGCACAGTAAATCTTTCATTAGGGGATTGCCCCATAAATATTAATCCAGGTGCTCTATATTGAGGATTTAGTACGCTATTCAATAAAAACCTCTGGCAATCTATTGCACATGAGTCCAGGTACTTTATATTGGAGATTTAGTACGCTATTCAATAGAAACTTTTGCGAATCTATTGCACAGTAAATCTTTCATTAAGGGATTGCCCCATAAACATTAATCCAGGTGCTCTATATTGAGGATTTAGTACGCTATTCAATAGAAACTTTTACCAATATATTGCACAGTAAATCTTTCATTAAGGGATTGTCCCATAAACATTAATCCAGGTGCTCTATATTGAGGATTTAGTACGCTATTCAATAGAAACTTTTACCAATATATTGCACAGTAAATCTTTCATTGAGGGATTGTCCCATAAACATTAATCCAGGTGCTCTAAATTGAGGATTTAGTACTCTATTCAATAGAAACCTCTGGCAATCTATTGCACTGAGTCCAGGTACTTTATATTGGAGATTTAGTACGCTATTCAATAGAAAATTTTGCGAATCTATTGCACAGTAAATCTTTCATTAAGGGATTGCCCCATAAATATTAATCCAGGTGCTCTATATTGAGGATTCAATACGCTATTCAATAAAAACCTCTGGTAATCTATTGCACATGAGTCCAGGTACTTTATATTGGGGATTTAGTACTCTATTCAATAGAAACCTCTGGCAATCTATTGCACTGAGTCCAGGTACTTTATATTGGAGATTTAGTACGCTATTCAATAGAAAATTTTGCGAATCTATTGCACAGTAAATCTTTCATTAAGGGATTGCCCCATAAATATTAATCCAGGTGCTCTATATTGAGGATTCAATACGCTATTCAATAAAAACCTCTGGTAATCTATTGCACATGAGTCCAGGTACTTTATATTGGAGATTTAGTACGCTATTCAATAGAAAATTTTGCGAATCTATTGCACAGTAAATCCTTCATTAAGGAATTGCCCCATAAACATTAATTCAGGTGCTCTATATTGAGGATTTAGTACTCTATTCAATAGAAACCTCTGGTAATCTATTGCACATGAGTCCAGGTACTTTATATTGGGGATTTAGTACGCTATTCGATAGAAAATTTTACCAATATATTGCACAGTAAATCTTTCATTAAGGGATTGTCCCATAAACATTAATCCAGGTGCTCTATATTGAGGATTTAGTACGCTATTCAATAGAAACTTTTACCAATATATTGCACAGTAAATCTTTCATTGAGGGATTGTCCCATAAACATTAATCCAGGTGCTCTAAATTGAGGATTTAGTACTCTATTAAATAGAAACCTCTGGCAATCTATTGCACTGAGTCCAGGTACTTTATATTGGAGATTTAGTACGCTATTCAATAGAAAATTTTGCGAATCTATTGCACAGTAAATCTTTCATTAAGGGATTGCCCCATAAATATTAATCCAGGTGCTCTATATTGAGGATTCAATACGCTATTCAATAAAAACCTCTGGTAATCTATTGCACATGAGTCCAGGTACTTTATATTGGAGATTTAGTACGCTATTCAATAGAAAATTTTGCGAATCTATTGCACAGTAAATCTTTCATTAAGGGATTGCCCCATAAATATTAATCCAGGTGCTCTATATTGAGGATTCAATACGCTATTCAATAAAAACCTCTGGTAATCTATTGCACATGAGTCCAGGTACTTTATATTAGAGATTTAGTACGCTATTCAATAGAAAATTTTGCGAAACTATTGCACAGTAAATCCTTCATTAAGGAATTGCCCCATAAACATTAATTCAGGTGCTCTATATTGAGGATTTAGTACTCTATTCAATAGAAACCTCTGGCAATCTATTGCACATGAGTCCAGGTACTTTATATTGGGGATTTAGTACGCTATTCGATAGAAAATTTTACCAATATATTGCACAGTAAATCTTTCATTAAGGGATTGTCCCATAAACAATAATCCAGGTGCTCTATATTGAGGATTTAGTACGCTATTCAATAGAAACTTTTGTGAATCTATTGCACAGTAAATCCTTCATTAAGGAATTGTCCCATAAACATTAATTCAGGTGCTCTATATTGAGGATTTAGTACTCTATTCAATAGAAACCTCTGGCAATCTATTACACATGAGTCCAGGTACTTTATATTGGGGATTTAGTACGCTATTCGATAGAAAATTTTACCAATCTATTGCACAGTAAATCTTTCATTAAGGGATTGCCCCATAAACATTAATCCAGGTGCTCTATATTGAGGATTTAGTTCGCTATTCAATGGAAACTGTTGCCAATCTATTGCACAGTAAATCGTTCATTGAGGAATTGCCTTCCAGTTTAACCGTGATGTGGAGTAGCGGTTTTTTGTTAAAACATAAAACAGAATCATCTGCCTATCTATATTCCCATACATTCAATTTAAGAAAATGTTTTTCGTGGAAAATCTACTCAAGGATTTTCTTCAGCCCAGCAATAGCGAATATATCGATTTCCCGTACCAATTACAAAAAAAGACAATCGTGGTAAAAGTAAATTTGTCTGCGTTAATATTTTTTTTGTTACTTGTAATCTCACAAAACTGTATTGTGATTCTTCATTGAAAACAGCCGTTGACGATTATATTTTAATTTGGAAAGAAGAGTTTAAAAAAGAATGTGTTTTGATAAATGACGGATTTCTGTATTCCAAAGATGTATCCCTCTTAGAACGTGCCTCAAATTCTTCTCAAAATCTAATGAATACTGAATTGTTGTTTGTGTTACAATTTGTTATTTTGTTTTTATTTCCTTCTCCTCTGCATGAATAAATGACACCTAAAAATAATTGGGACCTCCCCCATATGAGACTCGTACTTAGCCAGTATCCTACGAAGACCTTAATAATACATTTTTTACACACGACTGCTTAAAGTATGTTTCTTTACGTAATAGTGCGTGAAATATAGTTCGAAAGTGTGCCTATAATACCTATTTTATGTATTGTAGTAGATAAAATTATTTATTGATCACGAGCCAATTAGGGAAACATTCGAGGTTTACTAAGAAAAATATTATTTTTAATTTTGAAGTATCATGCAGTTTATGACTAACAACAATTTTCACTTTGAAATTTTTATCCAGTTTCTTAGAAACTAACAAATTTTATTACTCGGCAAAGTAATTAGATTTTTATAGAGGATAATTAAGAATAAACTCGGAGCACATATTCACCACTTTCTCTAGTTGTATCCTCAATTCCTAAAATTACTTGTTTTTGCAGAATTATTTTGAAACTATATTGTAATTGATTTTAAGGTTTTTTCGCCGATTTTGACACTCTTCTATTTGTAACCAAATGCAACGTAATTATTATCATTAATGTCTTACGTAATTACACACTTATGAATTACTCAAAAGTAACTCCATACATTACGTAATCAACAATACAATAATTCAATCGTCATTCTCTCGACAAAGTTTCAACAAAAATTTGAGACTGCACGATTTACCGTCTAGTCAACTTTCACATTGCCCCTTTCTCTGCAGCAATTCGCCCTTCTACTTAATATTGTCTTCAAGAGACTTCTTCTTAGATCTTCACTGCATTTAGTACCGTTTCTCTCTCGTCCCGAATGTGTTTATCGAGAGAATACTCTGCAATATCGGAAGATCATCATCAATGAGCCAATGATCACTATTATCAACTATTAAAGTGACGTGATAGTGTTTGTGTCGCGAGAAGATACTATTGATACGAAAATGAGGACTTTTACAATAAGTGTGAGTTTACCCTATTAAAATTAGGATTAACCAAGTTACAGAGTTATGACGAAAATCTTTAATTATTTAGTCGTACGTTCTAGATGGCGCTGAGCTTAAATCTATTTTATTACATGTTTCTAGAGTCAACTAGACATGAGTATTCTTAAATTCTCTTCTCCACCATGCTTCGTTATTTGTGTTTGAGTCCTCCTCCACGAAATGTATTTTTTTATTGAAAAAACTCTAGCGACAATAATATGAGCATGTTATACCAACACATAAAATATTTTTGAGGCCTCATGGGTCCTTAGTTCATATCATATGATTAGGATTATTTTTAAAGAGAAAGGGAGGTTTTTTTTATTTTTTTCTTGATAACGAAGCTGATGATTTAAAATTGTAACCAATGAAGATATATTGAATTCCTTAATAAATCATATGGGGTGTTTAAATTGGTTGTCAACAAGCAGGTTTGAGAATAGAGGTGTCAAGTTAAAGACATATTCGTATACGCTGTTTTAAAAGCCCTTATATGTTCTTGAGAGAAGAAGAATTTTTTTACGGTTTC
The DNA here is from genome assembly GCF_026230105.1 of Diorhabda sublineata. Classification (NCBI taxonomy): domain Eukaryota; kingdom Metazoa; phylum Arthropoda; class Insecta; order Coleoptera; family Chrysomelidae; genus Diorhabda; species Diorhabda sublineata. The sequence continues at coordinate 10,487,115 of NC_079475.1, forward strand.
TCTATACAATCACCGCCTCTTTCAATGGACTAAATAAATAATAGCCGCATGGTGACAAATTGGGACTATAAGGAAAGTGTTCCAGTATTTTTCTAGTCAATTTTTTAGCTTTTCCATCACAAACCAAGCTGTATGCGATCTAGCTTTCTCTTGCAGCAATATCCATTTGAAAATTGCGTCATTTTGATCTGTAGACAGGTTTCACTGTGATTTTTAGGAAATTATTACAATGCTGTGCGTTTACAGTTCGTTGTTCAGTCATAAAACCAACTGCATAAAATACACAACACCTTTCTCGGTGACAGTGTAACCGCCGCCCTCCTCCACTCCATAATCACGCGTTTACTTTCCAGAATATAGTGTTGTTTCGTCTATGGTGAGTATTCATTGCCTTCCTCCTCAAACCGCTGCAGAAGTCGCCTGCAAACTTGATGTCAGTTTCAGCTCAAAATTCGGTAGTCTTTGGCTGAAATTTAGCTGTCATCGAGCCGTTTATGAATTATTTACTCAATACTACCTGCGCTAATGCTTAATTTTCCAGTGCTTCGGTCTCTTGAAATGAGTTCTGATAGGTAAACACTTGTTCTGGGGAGCGCGCATGGGGAACCACTTTCAGAAGGCAGAACTCCATTAATTTTCGATAAATTTCCGCGGATTTCAGATTATCTTTGGCTAAAATATATATTGGTACATCCTTCCTATAAGTACATTGAAAATAAGAGGTTTAAAAAGCGCGTCTATTAAAAAATTCCACTTTCGTATTTTCAATTTCGCGACTTACCAATATTATTAATAACAACAATTCAAATTTCATTAGCTTACAAGTCTCCAATTGCGAACCCGAACAAGTTGATTAAATCCTTTCTCCTTTCATCTAACGAGTTGTTGCTCTCTCGTCATGTTTCACCAACGTTCGCTTCAAATATTATTTATTCATATAATTTCCTTCTTGTCGACGTAGCGAGTGATTTGTTGACAATTCGAAAGAATATTATTGCGATAAGTCTATTTATGTATTGAGGAATGACAACACCGGTATCGTGAAATCTTTCGACAACATATTAAATTTTAATATGCGAAAAATATGAACTTCATTTTTTCACTCAGAACTTTCCTGTCCTCGATCTTGAATACCACATTGAATGATATCATTACTAATTAATATGAAAAAAGTTCAAGAATACACATAAGTCACAATAGCGTATTGAAATAAAAAAATCTAATTAACGAATCGGTTTAGACAGGGTTACTGAAAATTTGATATCAGTTAGATAAAAAGTCGAATTTTTGAATTCAATGAGTTCAAAAAGCAGATGTTAAATGAGCTTTAAAATTTAAGCTTTGAGCTTTAAAAGTTTTAAAACATCCCATTAATATGTGAGAAGGTTTTTTTAGTGGGATTATGGCTAAATTAAACACTAATATATTTACGGCTTTCGAATACTTATGTCTCATCGTATTGATTAAATTAGTTAAGAAATGCGACATTTCAAATTTCGTTGATTAGTTTAAAAAATACTATATTCATTGATTTGGAAAAGCAATATTTAAATTGATAGAAATATCAAGGCTATTGTTTATTATTTTGTTTCATTTAGTGAAAAAAGGCTTTTACGAAGTTATTTAATCAAAAAATGATTCAAATAGGTCGAAAAGTTGATATAGCGGCTATTATTTGAGTTTAATTTTATCATTCGGTTGCTTAGAGTTTATTTTTGATAAAACATACTTCTCTGTGGTTAATATTGAAAAATTTCTGTTCCAAGTTCATAATAAATGGCTTTTCCTGACTAAATTTTGTTGAAAATGCATTCCCGAATTCAATTTTGTGATTCCTACGAATTGCATTAGAAAATAAAGGTTTTTTTGAATAGAATTAAGTCAAACAATGGTGTTTCTAAATCTACTTTGAAGAAAACTTCACAACCGAGTTTAATTTTGTCCTTACCATTTTCCGCAGCGTTCAATATAGTCGAAAAATTGCATTTTCAGCAATTGGGGCGCAAAAACAATCAATAACCTTGATGTTTCTATAAAGAGTCAATTTGAATATTGCTTTTTTCAATTTAATGTTTTTCAGAAGATTTAACGTAATTTAAAATAACGCAATTCCCAGACGATGAATAAATAAGTATTCGTAAGCTCGGAAATATATTAGAGTTAGTACACTTTGGTGTTTAATTCAATTTATCCTGACAGGAACTTCTTTTATCGCTGACTAGCTAGAATAAACTAACCTAGCCTAATCTAACCCAACCTAAACTCAATCAGGTTGATAGGAGTAGATATTGGATAAGCGAAGTCAGAGACAAATGAATGCAAAGGATTCATGGTACCCTATTTAACCCTTGCAAACGTAACGAAGATACACCATGTAAGAAAATCAGTTCTTCGCAACAATCAAAATATAATATTCTCACACAAACAAGTCGGAATATGAACTACAGACTAAACTAGAATCATTATTTGTTTGTATTATAATGTGTTGGGCAGACATGGTCATTTACTTCTTAATAACATGTTGTACACGGCTCATTTACGTCAGTATATCATGCAATACAGTCAAATTATTTTTTTAAGATGACTAGCCGACCAGTGACCTACAGTGTGAATATAGATTACATAGATTTCAATATATATCAAAATAAATAATTTCTACTATACCTCTCTGAAAATAATTTTGAAATTTAATATTTTGAAAATGTATTCTGTCGAAAAAATAACTACTTTCCTGGCTAATGCACATTGAATTACAAATCCTCTGAAGAGCGTGATGTTCATAGACTCAAACGTTTGTTATACCGTTCAAATGACACGTAATAACCTCGAAACTAGCAAATGGTTACAACCCTCTTCTACTACTATTGTTCCAATTTTTATTTTTGACTCTTAACAACAAACACTCAAACAATGATAATGTCAAGGTGTAGATGTGATTAAAAGAAAAATTGGTAAATTAAAATCAAAAGAAAAAAATATCCCCTATCCAGAACGGCCTTAAAAGATTTTCACCCTCAAAGAATTATTATCTACTTAGTGGCCTTAATAAAACGGTGAGGACTTCAATCCAATACGTAACTAAGTACAATTTTTACATGAATTTCAAGTCTTGTCTGCAGTATTAAATTCCTGTCAATACTTTCAATTGTATTCGATTCTTTTACATCGACATATTTCGAAGTAACGATTTTCAATCTACTTTTACTCGACCATACTTTGCCAAAGGATGTACTCTGTTTATTGTTACATGAGGCATATTAATTAATTTCAAATCGAGCTCAGCCAGTTAAGTACTAGAAAGTGAAAGGACCAGTAACAGTATATTATATATATTTATAACAACTGCAGAATCCTCCATAAGTATAATTCATATAAAATCCTTACATGTAATAATCACTTGATGCAATACGTATCTTGTTTAAGAAATATATTCTGATTTATTACATAATTTCGATTAGATTCATGGACAAATGATATCATTACTTCAGTAATTTAATAATATATTAGGTTTCAGAGTTAGAACTCGTTAGAATTGTAAAATTCCAAATAAATAAGAATAAGTTACAACTAAACAAACCAACACTCTCTGATGTTGTTTGACAAAATTTTACATAAATCTGACGGATAACTTAGTTTTCATACCAATTTTTTACGTGGAAAAATAATTAGAAACCGCGAGGGAAAGTAACTTGAATAAACCCGGATGCTCTTCAACCGAACTGTTATGCAAAAGCACAATTGTTTGCTTAATGTCGATCAAAAGCTTGCTGGCATTAAAAATTCAAATTAATGTTTAATATATTGAAACAGGCTCGACACAAAGATAGAAAATTACACAGAAAAAATTGTCCAAACTAATGATAATAATCTTTATATATAATAAAACATTTGGTACAAAAATGATCATTATATACCATCTACTTATATAAAAGTGATTCAATAATTTTCTTCTTTCCTAGAAATCTTTCGAGTATTGGAATTTTAATTTTCAATGTCTTTCCATATATTTTTTGCATTCTTTAAAATCCCTTGCTTGTTCATTCATCAACAATATTGTTTTCTCTTGTCTTCCCCCTTTCCGTAAACAAATTTCCGTGGATTTTTTTCCTTATCTGCTTCTATAACTTTTCTTATTAGGCTTTGTAGAGTTTCTCTCGTTATGTGTTTTTAAATGATTTCAATAAACCCGGATGTTCTTCAACCGAACTGTTATGCAATAGTACAATTGCTTGCTTAATGCCGATCAAAAGCTCGCTATCATTGAAAATTCAAATCAATGTTTAGATATTTTCAAACATAATCTAAGAAAGTTTTTTGATCTAATATCTTAGTAGATTAAAATTATATCATTATACCCATATTCGCCATAATCCCCTGATCTAGCTCTCTCCGATTACGTTTCCCGAGCTTGGTGGAAAGTCATCTCACATAAATGGAGAGAGGACTGGTAAAATATCGACGCGTATTTTAGGGAACTTCAGAAATATCATTTTTGGTGATGTGAAAGAATTAGAAACTAAGTGTGAAAAGTAAAAAAGGAATTATGTTAAGAAAAGATATGTTTTTCTACTGGATTACCGTTTTCTTTGCTAAGTTCATCTTACATTAAACCGCCCTTGTTTAATATATTGAAACAGGCTCGACACAAAGATAGAAAATTACACAGAAAAAATTATCCAAACTATTGATAACAATCTTAGACATTGATGACAAAATATAACTGAAACATTTGGTATAAAAATGATTATGATATACCATCTGCCTATATTAAAGTGATTCCATAATTTTCTTCTTCCCTAGAACTCCTTAACTCCTTTCGAGTATTGGGATTTTAGTTTTCAATATCTTTCCATACATTTTTTCCATTATTTCCAATCCTTTGCTACTTCATTCATCAACAGTATTGTTTTCACTTCTTCCTCCTTTCCGTAACCAAATTTTCGTGGATCTTTTTTCACTTATTATCTTATATCTTTCTGTTCCTATCACTTTTCTTATTAGGCTTTGTGGTGCTGCTTCATCTTAGATGTTACTATCTTTTATCTAAAAATTCTCATATTTAAGTCATAGTTTTGGTTGAAAATGACTTCCAGATATTAAAAAGTATTTACTCTATCTACCCGTTGTCATTTCATTATTAAATCTTCCCTATGTTCTCTTTTTTGATTCATCACAATCTTTTGGCATTTCTTGATATTTACTTCCCTTTCCAGATCTAATATTTTCTTAAAGGTATCTGCTACGATTACTATATTGTCTGCATATACTAAACCGTCTATTTTTACTAGCTTTGCTTCTATAACTAATTATTATCTACACTTTAGGTAGGTCTTTTCATGATATCCATGACAAATATAAATAGATGAGGACTAAGATTATCTCCTTGTTTTATTCTCATCTCTTGTCCTAACTTTCTCAAACGTCTATTTAAACTGTTCCTCTTTGTGTTTATATAACTTTTGTTCAATTTAATAATCGGCAAATTTAACTAATTAACATGATTAAGTCAAATACCTCATTGACTCAGCTATTAAAATGACTGACTAGGTCTACGAACGTAAGTAAAAGATTAGATTACACTTATCTATGTAAAAAAATCAACCAATAGCCAAAAAGATACGTGGAAATTCGAGCGAAGTAATTTGTATGCCACTTTAAATACGAAAAAAGCTCAAAGATGAAGTTTTCGCACAGAATCTAAGAGAAAAAAGTATCAAAATGTCAAACGGATACTGGACAAATACATAATTTTCAGTATAAATCCACAAAGCACAACTTCCGATCGCTTCGTGCAGACGCTACGCAAGCCGAAGAAAGCGGTCCTGCGCTCTCGTCGACTGCGAAGTTCTCGCACTACACACTCCACCATTGTTAACATTCGAGCGTCAGTCGGCGTTGTGCTACAGCCACGTAAACATGTCAGCTATTATTGATGCTCCCACCAAGTGTAAATTGCAAACTGAGATTCGTTTTCTACAGGCACTAGTACTGCAGAAATTCATCGGAGTATGAGTCGTGTGTATGGGTAAATAAGTGAATAATGTCGAAAGTTTAAAGATGCGCATAATGAAAGAAGCCAAGGACGCAAATCTGTCCATTCAGATAACCGGAGATTGAAAAAAATGACACTCGTCTAAGAGCAAACACTAACACTGGCACATAAATTAACATTCAAGATGTCAAGAATAAAATGTTTTTTATATAATTCAACATCAAGACTATCAAAATAAATTATCATATAAGGCTAGATTGAAATTAAATGCTAAACAGGCACAGAAAATTTTCCATTTTCGTCGACAAACTCAAGGGAAAATACGCTTAACTAGACGATAATAGTAGTTATAATTTTAAGCAAATACTGGGAAGATACTTCTTCCCAATCAACTCGAGGTTATTGTAGTAAATATATTTTCTTTCATTCCGGTACATTCCATAGAATATTGGAATTCAAATGGCTGATGATTAAATTTTATAAACAATCACTTTGAGATATTATCGGGTTCGTTGGAAAACTTTTAGAAAGTAGAAGTGAAAGAATTGCTGTTATATTATATTAAAAAAGTCAAATCTCATTAACTAATTCATATCTATGTATTAGAATGATATAAACTTCACCATATGGTACTTATACTCATTTTTGAACATTTAAACAACTATAGAACGTAATAATTGCAGAAATCGTATCTACGATTATGTAATAACGCTAAGAAATCGGTAAATATTGGAATGAAGCTGGAAATCTTAATTATATCACGTGAATGAGAGAAAAATAAGACAAGGAGAAGTGCTAATATTCGTGGTGATTGTTGACAATCAAGTTATGAATTTTTACTAATATCTCTTAAGAAAATATAACAAAACCAGATAGGATAAAGACTGGATAATATTATATATATATATATATATATATATATATATATATATATATATATATATATATATATATATATATATATATATATATACAACTAGAATGAATAAATTAGTAAACATTCAAGAAGAAAGATCATCATCGTTTATAACTTACTGTAGAGTAATTATCGATTCCAAAAAAAGAGAATTTTAATATTGCTTACTACAGTGTAACGTTTTTCGTATTTACACTCTTTCTATTCGTGGGATGAATTAAACGTTGTCTCTGACATTCTTATTTTATTTACACACTAAACACTACACTAATTTATAAAAATCTTATATATATAAAATGCTCGTGTCGCGGTTTTTGTAATTGAACTCCTCCGAAACGGCTTTACCAATTCTCATGAGTATGTTTGTTATCTTCCATAGCTGGGCCTCGAGGCGGATCCTCAAATCTCCAATTCTTCTGGTAGCATATTCTTCAGATCTAGCTCTCGGTAAAACTATTGGATTCTGATGTATCGAGAGCCGTTCGCTTCTTGTACAAGGCTGATGCTTTGATGGGCTTTGAGCTTATTCTGGTAACTCTTGGCAATATATTTCCACGCTGTATATACCACGATTGGGATAACGATGGCGTTTATGATGTAATTTCAATTTTGAACAATTTTCAATTTCTGAATTCACATGAAGATTACAGTGATATATACAAAAAGGAAACATTTAGAGTCTGCAATCTGCAAAAATTTCGCTCCAATATCTATAATAATTCCGTAGAAAATATTCTTTTTTTCTTATGTGTCAATAATCAATTTTCTTCAATACAAATATGTTCGTGCTACTTTTTTCTCATTCCTATTTAGACAGTAGTTAACAATAGAAAGTTTATTTCAAAGAAGAGTAATTGCCTCTTCGCTTCTGTGTAACATCACAATTTGTTTAAAAACTGCTGATATCGTTTATTCACTGTCTATTCGGACTTTTCACTATTCGATACATCGATTTTCACTCCTTAAGTAAGTTGTTTATCTGTATTTCACTACATTAAACTTAACCTCTTTTCAGATCCGTAAAAGTTTTATGAAAAGCAATCGCAGAATCTGCCAATAATATTTAATCATAAAGTGAATGAAATGTATTAGTTTGTTTATTATACAGGTTGTCTTAATTTCGTAATAGCGGACATATCAATGTAATGAACTATCCAATAATAGCGTTATATTCGTACAGATCATCATAGAATATGAAAGTACAGGGTATTCCAAAATTTTCTGTACAACTTCGAAAATAAACAAGATATTTATATTCAGTCTTTTGCATGTGCATTTTACTGTAATTAAAAAGTTTTCTTTAGTACACTTCAACATGCACACCATTGGGGCTCTAAGCACTTCCAGATTGTAATCAATTTCAAGCCGGTGTCCGGTAAACAATGTCCTTTAAATAACCCCACAAGAAGAAGTCGAGGGGTGTTATTTCCGGAGACCTTGGTGGCCGTGAAATTGGGCCGTCTTGTACAATCCATCGGTTGGGAAAACTATCGTTGAGGTGTTCCCAATATGCTGTCAACCAGTGTGGTGATGCACCATCCTGTTGAAAGGACAAGTACAATCCAACTGAGGAAGAGCAAAGTTTTGAAGCATATCCAGGTACACATAGCCAGTAACTGTGATTTCTATGAAGAATAAAAGACCAATGATTTCGTTGTGCAAAAGCCATACACACATTAACCTTTGGGCTGTCTCGTTGAAGCTCGACTACTCCATGTGGGGTCTCAGAACCCCAAATTCGTACGTTGTGGCTATTTATTATACCAGACACATGGAACGTGGCCTCATCACTGGAACACACCTTTTTCAAGAAATCTTTATCATGCTAAATAAGTTGTAACATGTCTATGGCAAATTCCACACATTTTGGTCGATCTGTTGGTAACAGTGCCTACAGCAACTGTACTTTATAGGCATACAGACACAACAGTTTATTAAGAGCCCTGTGGATTGTGGTTGTAGGCATTTGGAGTTGTCTGACGAATTGAAGTTTTCGGATTCTGCTGGAATGTTTGCTGTATTCGCTCCACATTTCCTGGACTTGTGCTGGATCGTCCAGCTCCACTTTTTTGCAATACTGATCCGGTGCTCATTTTGTACCATGCAAGGATGGGGGGTCTGGATGGTGGGTCTCTTTGGAATTTTGTCCTGAAGTTCGGTTGAACCTGTGTATCTGATTTCGTCTCTATGAACTATGACACGCATTGAGCTTCCTGTTGTGGTGTCCACATCTCTACTTATAACTGTTCAGCCTATTGGAAAAAAACGTTATTAGTTCAGTAATACATGCAAACGACAGAATATAAATATCTTGTTTATGGTTCCAAGTTATGAATTTTTAAAGTTGTAAAGATAATTTTGGAACACCGTGTATAAGTGGATATTAAGGTATTTGAGTGATTTTTCGAGCACCACGGCTTCCACGAATACTTACTGTATTACAAATACTGATTTTAAAATAATAAAAAATCCAAATAAATTATACCGTATCTACCGTTGTAAACGCAATGAGAAAAATAATTTGCAATCTGTCGCATGATATTAATTTTTTGTTTTCACTATTTTCTTCACAGTCGTTTTTGGTTGTGCTTCGAAGCAAAATGAGTTTCGATATTGATTATTTGAACAGTGACTATTATACGTATCGTTTTGATTTTCCTGTGCAACTTCCCTGGTAATTTTACTCTCGTCGTCAATTTATCATTAAGTTCCAGCACAAAAATTATTTATTAATAATTGAAAAAACAGTTTTGTACTTAACATTTTTTGCAAATAGTTTTAAATCAAAACAGAAACTCAATCTGTCGCATGATATTTATTTTTCATTTTCACTATTTTCATCACAGTCGTTTTTGGTTTTGCTTCGATTCAAAATGAGTTCTTATATCGATTATTTGAACAGTAATCACTATTACTAGTGATTACTGAAAAACCGTAACTTGCATGTGAAAAGGAATACGATAAGTTAATTCATGACAAAATTTGCGCAAACTCAAGAGCACAGTCGCTTTTAACCCATTAGTGACCTGCGCCAATGAAAGTTGCATAATAATTCAGAATTTTCTGAGAAAAAAGTCTATCTTTTAGGATAACTTTTAATGCTAAGACGGCGACTGTAAAAAATATGGCTTAGTTGACAATATCATGTGAAAGTGAGTTGTTTTGGGTAATTTTTACCTTGTGGAGAAAGGAAATTTTTTGTTCTAAGGAAGAATTTTAGTTTCATATTCATGAATCCGTTCTTTTGCCATGGTATAAAAAAATAAGTTGCTGCTTTTTTTTAAGGAAAAATTGAAAAACTTTCTCGTATTTTGCTATATCTCTATTATCTACAGGCAGAGTTCCATTTTACAAGGGCAATATGTGAAAAAAAATTATATTCTTGATTTATTGAGAATAAACCTTGAATAAACTTAAACAAAATAGTCCTTTGGGAATAGTGACATTACGTGGAAATAAAGAAATAAAGTAAATCATAGGAAATCACAGGATAATCATGAGGTGGCCTCATTAGTTTGGGCTATAAATGCTTGTATGGTCAATGATGGGTATTGAATAGGCAGATTAGATTCTAGCATAGATCTTTTGTAATTCGAGAGTGACTTTGACCTGTACATTCTTCAGAATTATGGTCCTGAACAACACAATGCTCATACAGGAAAAATGAGCTTGGTTTAAGATTGTATCATTTAATTGCTAAAAGGGAATCCAAATGTTGAGTGTGTGTATCATATAAAAACCTAACAATTTACTTATGTAAGAAATGCAATCTTCCACTCCATCCAGAATGTTTTTTGGGCATCATCAACCTTAAAATATAAATTGTTGACGATTGGAGAAAGAATTTATGAAATTTGAAAGTGAAAAACTTAGATTTCAATTCAGATTTTAGATAAATGATTTTATAATAACTTTTTTTATTATCATAATTTAACTCCAGTATTTCTAGATGGAAATTTCTCGTTAAGTAATCAGGAGCAAGTGTAGTTTTTTGGGCCTAACTTGATGATTACTTATTATTATGTATTCAAGACATTTTTGAAACTTTAGAACGAATGATTCAAAAATTAGTTTTAAAAACATTTTGGGCATCAATGGGTTAGAGCAGAATAAACTTTCTTGTTTGATTAATAACGATGTTTAAGTGATAGATCAAGGAGTGGAAGCATCCGAGATTACCACTAGCTAAAGAGTTCATATAACCTCCAGAAAAAAACGTCGTGATAAGTGTAATTTGGGCTGCTGCAGGCGTATTTTTAGGAGATTCCCAGACGCTTCTTATGTCATTTTATTTCGTTAGCTAGTGAACGAAAAACGTGAAGATAGAACAGCCGAAATAGCTCAAGCAAGTCTCAAATGATTTGCATATCAATTCTAAATGGTACACCAGCATTTGTTTGCTAGAAGTGTTCGAAAAAATCAGAGAAAAAAATCGCAGGAGACAAATCATCATTTTTACCATGACATTGCGAGCTCTCATTTCGGTTGGTTCAAACCAAAACGGTTTTGAGCAGTCAAATATTGAATTGATGGGTCTTCCGCTTTATAGTTATTTCTTCTTATTACCGCAGATCAAATCACTATAATTCGGTGGTAACCTCCGGCAGGAAACTTCGTAGTAAAGTTCTCCCCTACCCTCCCAAAATAGCTAAAATAGGTCTCAAATTATTTGCGTAACTTTCATATTCCCAAATTTAGCTAATAGAGATTTTAAAGTTGAAGCATGAGACTTTATTGAAAAATATTCACCAATTACTTTGCATGTAAGTCGGCGGCGAAGCAAAACGATCAGTCATTGTAGTTTCTGTAATTTTGGCACAAGTTATTGACACAATTTTCAGTACCTCATTTTTGAATCACAAAAACAAAGATGCTATCAATTTTTTTAAAGTAAAATAAACACAACAAATAAAAATATGTATATTAATAATTCAATATGAATTAGCTTGAAACGAAATATTTAAAATCGTCGTTTTGTAATTATTTCTCCATATGGTAGCAGGAAATGATTTAATAATAAGCGTAGAATTGTGAAGAAATTATCTGTTGATAAATTTGATACATGAACATTGAACTGGAATCTGCAGATTAAATCGTTTAATGAAATTTCTAATGTATTATTAAGAGAGGAATTCATTTAATAATATAAAAATCGTTGATTAATGTTATTTATAATAGGTGCTTTCTCTATTAATGTACTGTTAACGTTACTTATACATTAAATAAGTTATTTCCCATACGATTACCTCATTAAAATGAATTCACCAGCATTTAGGGTAATCGAGAAACTGGAACAGCATCTTCTATGTTCGAAATATTTTATCTCCGATAGTGATCTAGTATATTCCAAAACGGGATATTTTGAGTCACAAAATAGTTATTTATGTAACGAGGTCTGGTTATTAAATAACAATATTGGTTACGAAACAGGATTTTATTATATCCCCTCGCCCCCTTTCTATACGTTTTTTCCATTGATCAAAGCGGTGCTGGAAGTCTTTTTGGTGAGCGCTTTCAGGAGCTCTGTCGTTTTTTGCTTTACCGCTTCCATCGATTAAAATCGAGTCCCTTTCAGAGCAGATCTTTTTCTAACCTTTCAAGGAAATCCTGACGCAAAAGCTTTTGGTCAGGAGTCAGATTTTCTGGCACCAACTTCGCATAGACTTTTGTCATGTGTAATTTCTCATGTAAAATTTTTCTAACCAGATGCTCATTCGAGGATCTGCGCGCATAATTTGGTTGATTTTGGTCACCATTCCCGGAGTTGAAACAGTCACAGGGCAACCTGGGCGTTGCTCATCTTCAGTGGTTTCTCGGTCATCACTAAAGCGCTTACACCACACAAAAACACGCGCACGAGATAGAGAGTCCCCATGGGCCTGTCAAATCTGACACTGGTATCTTGAAGTTAAACATTTTAAATGGTGAACGTATTTAGAATGTGCTATTTGAGTTGTTGGAAATGAATCGCAAATATTTCTGTGCGTTGACTTGCTATTACTTTCTACGTGGATTAAACTAGAACCCAATCAACTATCGGTGATGGAGCACCATCTCGAACTATCGTCTTTCGTTGGTTTTCCAGAATCAATCATAGTCGCACTTCGCTACAGGAACAATTTTTTTATATTCGTTCTAAAACGGCTGTTGTACCAGAAAACATCTATGCTGATGCTGTTGATATTGACATACTACGAGATTGAGGCATACTTGGGCATTGGTTTCACTCGCATACATTCAATATTGCATGAATATTTGGCAGTCAAAAAGATTTATTCGCGTTGGATATGGCATAGTTTGACAATCGCTCAAAAAAAGCTCGTGTAGATTGGTGCTAAGAAAAAATTCAATCGCAATACTTCGAAAGGAGTCTATAAGATTGTGGCAGGCAACGAATCTAGGGTTTATACATATGAACCCGTTATTTAAAAACAATCGACTGTATGAGTCTTCCAAGACTAACCAAATCCAACAAAAGTTATTCGCACATGAAGCACTCAGAAGCCTGTCGCCTGTTTTTACAGAATAACTGGAAAAGTCTCCACGGTTACAATAGAGCCACGTAGAACGGTCAATTCTGATTGGTACATCAGCATTTCTTTGCTAGAAGTGTTCAAAAAAACAGGAAAAACAATCGCACCGTTTTTAAACAGTCAAAACATTGAATTGATTACTAAATATCTAAAGTAAATTGCAAGGTCAACGTTTTTCTACACCTGAAGAAACGGTTGATGCTTTCAAATCACTTCAATCTCATAACTTGAATAACAACTCTCGTAAAACAAATGTAATACAATTCCTTTTTCCATTTTGTCCCTATTTTATATCGAAAAACATTATACTAGAAAAATTGTGGCAACTATAATTTGATGTTAACAAACTAGATAATAAAAAATAAAAGAAAAAGGGAATGGAACGAGGTGAAGGATTTAATTGCAAACCTCCATAACCACAAAAAGTAGCAGTAGAGTTCATAAATAATTTGTTTCCAAAAAAGTCACGCCTCGTTTTCGAAAAAGCCTATTAGACATTTCGATTATGGTGCGACGCTAATAACGTCCACACAATAATTTAAATTATTATGCTTATTTTCAAAGTAAAGATAAAAAATGATCCATCTTATTGTCCACACATTCAAAGTTGAAGGTCTGCTTGGGTGTAGATGAAAATGTTATATATTTAGAATTATTCAAGATTTTACGCTTACTTGAAACATTTTCTCAAGAATATGAACCTAAAAGTCCAAAGTTTTGGAATCTGATGATATTCATCTTTAAAACACCAGAAAGTAAGGAGAGCAAAGGAAAACTAAGAAATAGAGAATGAGCTAGCGAAGGAAAATATAGTGAGATACATAAAAGCACAAAGACTCAACTAGGATGGGCATATAATGAGAAAACGAATTGAAATGATCAAAAGATTAACGCAATGAACCCCTTTGTGGCCAAGGAGAAGGGGCAGGTCGAGAAAGACTTAGAGAAACAGAGTAGGACATAAGAGCTCTCAATATAGAGAACTGGAGGGTAAAATGCCGGAACCAGAAGGAATGACAATAAAAGCAGCCAAGACAAACGATAAACTATGAAGAAAACAAAAAAAAACAAGGAGTAATTCACCTCAAAAAATGATTTTAAAGCGCTAAAAGCGATAGTCATAATCCAAAAGAATGAAAGACTTGATAATGATTTTTGTTGGAGAGTGAGTAAAAGAAAACGTTTTATGTAAATTTGTGAAATTTTTGGAATTGTTTTTGCTAGAATTCTCTTTTTCGTTAACTAATATTGAATCTTTCTTTTTTTGTCGCTTTCCAAAAATTATTAAAAATTATATTAAAAACAATTTTTTCAAACAGGATAAACGTCTAATTTGATTGGCCCATAAATTTCATTATCATTATACACATTGATTTGGTTACTTTTATTTTAGTGATTTTGTTACAATAAAGAAGGCGTTAGAGCAACTTTAATTCTCTAGCCATACATTATTGAAGGGCAATAACCATCAATTAATAAAAGTAAATGAAATATTAAAAAAGTGTTCCATTAAGCTTTCCACTATAAAAATATACATTGAGAGTACTAAATGATTTGTGAAAGTTGTCCAGCAATGTCTTTTACCGACAATATCCGATGATGAAATAGCCAATAATTTAAATTCTTCAGATGGGTACTTTCAAAAATTCTGTATATATTATATTGGAATTTTAATCAGAGAAACCGGTTATTTCGTTCTTGTAATGGGTTTGACTAAGCGCGATGATGTCTCTGAAATGTTAATTGAGTTTAGATAAAACTCAACCGAAATATCCATTAATAGTTACCCTACTTGAAAAAAAAAATTTAGACATTTACTTAACAACATCTACCTCTGATCTAGTGAAAAATTTCATCATATTAAATGCCAAAAAATCAGTCAAATACATTTAATAAGTTCCAGGCATAAATGCCTAAAAGGCAATTATGCCCGAAAGACCTTATTATTCTGTGGCAGAATTCTACAATCTACCATAGAGTGGAATATGAAATAAGGTATTAATATTGTATTATAATAATTTTTAAGTCAAATTCTTATGTTGTATTATCTTATACAGGGTGTTTCGAAAAAAGGTAATCCCGTCTCTAGGATAGGTAGAAAAGTGAAAAATGTTTGGGGTTTGCTCAATAAAAAATTTTCGTAACGCCATCTGTATTTAAGATAGAGAAAGTTGTAGAAAAAAAAAATGATTTCTTATACCTTACGATTTTGCCGCAACTACTGGCAACGTTGTATTGAAATTTTATGCGAATATGTTTGCTTATACATCCAATGAATTTGTTTTTAAGTCTGATTCTCATAGAGGACACTAGTTACACGGTTCGTACCAAGTAGTATTGAACATCACTTTTTCAATATTAGATTTATTAAGCAAAATTTCAAAAGAAATTTATCATTATCAATTTTACACTAAAAAGATACTCTCGATAAAACTCGATACTGTGTATTGTTTTCGGAATATTTTGATTTGAAAATTACGAAAAATGATAAAATTATTATTATTAGTTATTAAACATTATTAGAATTGAAAATTTTCTTTCGCGTGAATTAGACCCCATCGATAAAACGAATACATTAAAAAAACTGCGACTACAGGCTTTTGTTTCTTGTAACGTTTCACAAAAATCCAGGTTAATCAGTATGAAATCTTGTTTTCCAAAGTTGAATAATTATAAGCACTGAGCTATTGGAGGCATTAGTATGAAACAAACAACAATTTGATGATTATGTATATCATCAAGCTGTTGTCTGTTTTGTACTAAGGGCCCCAATAGCTCAGTACCAATAATCACACGGTAACAGCATTTTCTCTGAGTTTGGAAAACTGTCATTCATTGATAGTTATAACGTTGAATGAATAATAATTACATTTCTGAAGCCTCGTTATTTGTTAAATTAGATATTGTTAATAAAAATATTCTCAAATTTTGACACACTGACATGTTATAAACCTTAGTTTAGGAAACTTCAGTCCATCTGTTACATTTTATGCAGAAAAGTTTCCTCATTTAGAGCTATTGAACGACGTTGTCGAGAAACTGGGAATGTGAGACCTAAAAAAATAAATTCCGGTAGACCAAGAATGATTTTAAAATGATTTTAAATTTAGTTGATCAAAATCCAACAGTTAGATTAGGTTAAGTTAGCATAAGGCATATTACAAGACAAACAAATACGTCTTCTTCAAGTACTTGGAGGATACTCAAAGAGCTACATCCTTAGAGAGAGCAGTTAATCCCAATTTTTTAAAATGTATTCTTTTTTTAATTCACATAATGTCTACTAATTAAAAATAATAATAATAATAATTGATAGCTCTATCAATACTTTATACCAGCATCGGTTACTACTTCATAATTTTCAAATCAAAATATTCCGAAAACGGTACACAGAGTATCGAGTTTTATCAAAAGTACCTTTTTGGTGTAAAATTAAATGATGTTCAACGTTCGCTTGAAATTTTGTTTAATAAATCTAATATTGAAAAAGTTATTTCAATACGATGTTACGGAAAAATCGATCTATTCTAGAGAAGGGAACACCTTTTTTTGAAACACCCTGTATAAAATTGTGTGGCTTTAGGTACTTGCTATTCAAAAATATGCATGTTTAATTTGAACGTCGATAAATGTGAATTTAAAATTATGTACGGTAACCAAAATAAATTGTTTCCAAAATCTATATCCACATACATATTCATCACAATTACAATTATTATGTTTGATAATTTTTTCGCAACTACTAGATTTATAAGATAAGAATTCATCTAGAGAATTTGTGGTTCAGACCTGTCTAAGCGAAAGAATTTTCCGTAAATTCCTTAAGAAAACATTTATTTTTATTGGGTTGAGTAAAAGTGAAAGAATAAAATAGGAAAAACAAAAATTTACGATACTCAACGTGAAATTATTTACCGTTAAGCTAAGTAACCTTTCAAGGTCGAATTTATTGGACGTGGCCTTAATTTGTTGCCAACTTTTAAATGTTTTAATACAAAATACTAGAGAAAGGAACGGTATGGACGAAAACAGTAAAATAATAGGTAATAAAATAATAATAGTCAATTCAATTCAATTCTTTTTTATATTAAAGGAAATATTTTAATTTTAGTGAACCATACATGAGGTTTAGTGCTTAAAATTAGTTATAATCAAACGTTAGTTCAAAATTCGCTTCATTGAACAGATGGCGTTCAATATTTCGTTTCAAATGAGTATTTTATCACTTCAAATTCAATATAAATCTTATAACTCAATAAACAAGAAATTTTTTATTGAATTTTTATATTATTTAAGCTGAAATTCCGAAATTCTATTGAAAAAAACAGATTTTTATAGCAAAATGAGCAATTCTAGATAACTTTCATAACTTTCACACAAATATTGAATAAAAATAAATTTTTCCAGCTTTAAGAATCGATATCTCGAAAACGAAGTGATATATAAAAAAATTTTATTCCTTATTTTCGACTTATTTTGGGTCGATTCACAAAATGGCATAGTCAAATCTTGGTGCTAGGAAATCGTACTCGTGCCAGCTTTTGTATCTGACCACTAAGTCCTTTGGGCTGTTTCTGTTATAATGTGCCAACTCGTGATCGTGGTTGTCATGAAGATTAAACAACTCGTGCAGTTCGAGATTTTGATTATGATATGAAAAACAAAAATAAAATATAAATCCACAGTGTATTTCAGTAAAAAATATTTTAGATTCCTAACACGTAACCAAACACATGAAAAACAATAGAAAAGATTACATTTTGTAACTGTTTCGCTTTCGAGAATTTTAAAACTTCATTTCTCTATTAATTTTTGAATCTCCCAGCTTTACAAAATTGATTAGGTAATACTCCTAATGAATCTGACACGAGTTGCATTATGTACTGGGACTACCTTTTCGTTTACCTGAAATATCCCCGTGCCGAATCATCGAATGCGTAGTAGAAAAGCTTTCATTTCGTATTTCGGATTCCACTATTATTTACTATTAGCTAGCATTGAATGATATATTTTTCATTTCGAATCTTCGTGATAAATCTGATAATATCTCTCTTCGATCTTATAAAGAAATAAATTTAGTTGTAATTGATTTGGGGACTCCACATTGAAAAATGTCAACCACACAATAATAAGAAATTCTCAAAAAGTGAATTTATCAAATTATTCCAATTATCACAAGAAATGTTTAATGATTTTCAATTACTATAGAAAGTTATGTTATCAAATGGAAAAGGGTGAGAGCCTTGAATTCAATCTCTAAACGTCAGTGGGTAAATCGCCGTTGATTAAGTCTACAGTTTCTTCCTTTTTCCACAATTAGCGATATTACGAATCGTTTCCGATTCCTTTAGAGCTTGGAAATGGTCTCTTAGATGAAGGTGTTCGATTAAAAATACAATGCAGATTTAAATTAGTAAACCTTTTGAATGGAGCAGTTGATTATTAGCACAAGCAAAAGGTCTATCTATGAGTGCCTCAGCTTTTCTGTTGCGTGGTATTTCCAATCATAGCTCTATAGAGACTCTCTTGCAAGCAAACTTCTCAGCCAAGTGAAAACTAAGAATTGACTTTAGACCTCACAGCCATACATTAGTATCCGAGAAAAATTATTTCGACCAAGTTTTCCTTGAAATGTTGTTGGTATTAATAAATTATTAGCAAATAAATGAACTACAAATTAATTCAATCAAACAATTTATTTTCACTCGGACACAAAACTTCTACTAATCGTATTACATTTGACCTTGATCTATGTGTACATGAATCGACAAAATAATCATATTGTGTCTTAATATATTTACTAGATTCATCATTTTCTAGATTATCATCTGTTACTTATTGGAGTTCACGTCTGCTATAGATGAACACCGGCCAAAAAAGAGCGTCGAAGATCGAGGAAAAAGAAATCTTGAACGCCAAGTATCTCACCATTATTCATCTCTTCCAAACTACCGTTTAGAAAGAAGAATTTCATCTGGTCCTCACTATCAAAATCCACAGTTCTATTCCCGACCATACAATAAAGGTAGACCACAATCTTATCCCATTCCTCCTTATGCAGTTCAAATGGAACCTCTTGTCCATTATTCTCAAAGAGATCCTTTGTATGATACTAACATTTTGTCCCTAGATCCAAAGAACGGAGATCTACTAACAGAAAATAATCAAGTCCAAGAAAACATCGACAGATATGGATACCATAAGCCACGTGTCATTGAAAGACCCGTGTATATCAAAGAACCAGAGCCTATCATCGAAATTATCATCAAAGAGTCTAATGTGTCATTACCGGCGCCACCTACAGCTCCTCCACCACCGAAAAAAAAGAAAGAACAAGTACAGGTATTTTACGTCAAGTACCAGAAAAACCCACATGGATCAGGAAAAGACAGCATTTTATACGATAAACCAGTACCTGCCATTTCACCTCATATTCCTGATGATGAACCCGAAGAAACACCGATTCCTCAATACCAACAGAGCGTAACTGCACCTCCACCTCCTAGTACTACTCTTAGAACTATTATTAAGCCCGATTCTGAGGTTTATCATAGTCCAAGTGGGGTTAAAGTCACATTCGGTAAAGAAGGATTTGATTACGATAAAAGATCTAGTAAACCTGAGGATTACGTTCCTTTACGATCTGCCGCCCCACAAGGAAGACAACTAACATCCTTTTCAAATACTTATTTTAAGAGTCCTACTAGTAACAGTTTTCCAACTGTACCACACGGCTTGAGCTCAAACCTGAGACAACCACAGCCTTACAGAACCATTAATCTTCCTTCCAGTTATAAACCATTCGGAAGGCAATCTGGACCGTCTGCACCGCAACAGATTCCAAGTTTCTCATTCCAAAATTCTCAATTTGGAGCACAATTCAGTAGTTTCTCTCAACCCACCCCATCCAAATTTGAGCATTCCGTTTCGCACCCTGCTCCTGCTAGATTCCAGGCTCCATCAAAACCAAATCTTCCTCAAAATAGACAACCTGTACCTTATAAACCGTTCGATAATCTGCAACCACAGCAGAATCTTCCACAAACATCTGCACTACATCAACCCATACAATTAAGACCTGAGACTCATTTCCCAATACAACAACAATTACCTCTACATGAAGAAACTCGAAACTTCAACTCCCAGAGATTCAATCATTTGAATAGTGGAGAAATATCAGCTCGACAACCTATCTCACAACTCCAGATTCCACAACAATATCAACAACTGCCAAAAAATCTACCACAAGCAAACTTCCGCCTACCTCAGCAAGATCACTTGACTCAAACTTTTCAACAAACTAGACCAGACCATCAACTAAACGTCTACAGACCTCAAAAGAATATACAACCTCAAATAAACTACCAAATTAAAAATCCCGCTCCGGCTGCTACTCCATCGCAATTCCAACATCCTCAATCTAATCCTCCTGAACATTTCCATGCTCCTCATCAACATAATTTCTTTTCTCAGCAAAATGCTCCTCCTCAAACATCACCATTTAATATTCAAAGAAGTCCACAACAGCAACAAAATTTCGTTACTCAATCACCTCATCAACAAAATGAGCACGTTAAAGATATATCAGCAGCTCAAAGTATTTTACCACCTGGTGGTCAACTGATTCCATCAGTATCCAAATACGAAACACATATTTCTTCGATCGAACCAGCTCCTTCACAAAGACTATCGCCACAACAATATCAACAAAAAATTATACAGCAATTCAATCAAGACAATTTACCCCAAAAAGAAACGAATCGGGAGTTGTTGGGCAGTAACGAACTACTTACCAGACAACAAAGTTCTGGATTACCACATAACAATCAAGCGTTCCGTACTTATCAACAAAGCAATTCGGGACAACAAAATACTATACATCAACAATATTTCTCTCAACAACAAAATAAAAACCCACAACCGAATCAAAACGAAAACTATAATCAGTATTTTAGAAATACTCAATTGGCAGAGACCTCACAACCTCAACAAAGTAGTCGAAACAAGGACAACCAATTCAATGGACGACCAGAAGAGCAAATAAGGCAGTTCTACCAGCAAAGTTCCGATTTTGGGCAGGGTGCAAGAGGTAACTACTTTCTACTTAACATTATTCATTATTCTATTTAGGTTTATATTTGTTTCTCAAGTTCAAATATTAATGTGTTGGAAATATCATAAAACTGTGGGTTTCTAATTGGGGCTCTTCTTATTTGCAAATGAAAAGAATTTTAAAATAAATATTGTATATTATATTGCCTTCTACTTTAAAAAAGTTTGTTGCAACAAGGAAGTAAAAACATATATTGCTGAAGAGATAGGAAAAGGCTTTTTCAACTAGAGTTTAAGGAATGTTGGAGATGTGTCTGTATTGAATAAATGTATGCCCTTATAGTCGAACTTTTAATTTTTTTATATCTCAAAATATATAGCGTTACTCATTGCCACAAGAATATTCAATGTTGCTTTGTACATTATAGTTTTTTCACCAATTCGCAGGTAATACTGTAAGCTACTCGCAGTCGATTGGAAACGAATATCGAATAGGAGACGTGAAAACAACATCCAGAAACCCTTACCAAAGTACTACGCCAACATCTACCACCACCACAACGACACCAAAGCCTCCTTCAACTACTACCAAGGATCCAAAAATTTTAGAAGCTCAACTTCCAGATGAAGTACCTGATGATCTTAGGAAGCAACTGTTATCTTCGGGTATCTTGAATCATGCTGATATTTCAGTACTTGATTACGATAAAGTTGGAGATATTCCATTATCTGCTTTACCACCAGATCAACTTGCCAACTTTTATGGAGCAGGGGGCGCCGCTCAATTATCAGGTAAACTCTTGATATTTTATTTTGTATTCTTATTTCATTAACAATCATTCTTTTCCGATCATATCTTGACATATCTGCAATTTATTATCGATTTCTCAACATCAGTGAGATATTTGTAAAGCAATTATCTTGTCAGCTTCTCGTATTTTGTGTAATTTTGTAATTTGTGTAAATTTACCGCACATATTCTTTGTCAATACCTACAGATTTATCGCACGAATACTTAACCGACTTTTTCGCTATTTTCATCTATTTTTCAATTTGGGAAGGTTCCAAGATTACAAGTTCTATGTGAAATTTCTTAACAATCCGTTGTTTTAGTTTTATGTCAATAATTTTTACGGCAAAACATAAAAGCAGTCCCTATACAAATGAAATATTTCAGGGCAAACAGCTGATAGTAGCTAATGTTTGGCGTATGCGTACTTTTTTGTTGCAACGATCTCGTTACTTGATAGCCACACCTCATACTCAACTAACATTGGTGGGACTCATCCGTACTTTGGCTATTTGCCTTGTCAGGTGTCAATAACGAAGCAGATTGATAATCTTCTATATTGAATGCACAAATAAATTGTATGTAATTACACACTTATTACTTGATAGTTAAGATAGGAGATTAATTCGTTGGGAAATATTTTTTTCAGTACTAATGAGTCATTTTTTTGCTGGTATCTTTTTTGAAACACCGTTTTTGAGAAATCACGCGTGAATCGTGTCTTGTATCATTGTCATACTTGCTCAGTTTGGTCTATAATTTAATCATGAATCGACGAACAACGCTTGCCAATTATTGAATTTTACTATCAAAATTCATGCTCGGTTAAAAGAGTGCATTGCTAACTTCTTCCAATTTATGGGCAGTTTGGTCGGTCTACCTAGGGAACTATTCGGAAACTTGTGTCTGAATTTCGAGCCCAGTTTACACCATTTGGCATTAAACCATTAACACCCAAACGTACAGTGAGAACCGAAGAAAATTTTGCGAAAGGATTTTTTATCGAAAAATTGTGTTCAGAGACGAAGCTCGTTTCTGGTTGAATGAAAACGTCAACAAGCAAAATTGCTACATCTGGTGTGAAGACCAGCCAGAAGCATTGCAAGAGTTACCAATGCATCCCGGAAAATTCACTGTTTGTTGTGGATTTGGCCAATGGCATCATCTTCTTCAAAAGCTACAAAATGACCGGAACGTTACTGTGAATGGCGAGCGCCAC
Organism: Diorhabda sublineata; assembly: GCF_026230105.1. Taxonomy (NCBI): domain Eukaryota; kingdom Metazoa; phylum Arthropoda; class Insecta; order Coleoptera; family Chrysomelidae; genus Diorhabda; species Diorhabda sublineata. Next base: position 10,510,617 of record NC_079475.1, read on the forward strand.
CATGTGATGATTGACGATTTTTTTTACCAAAATGGAAGAGTTGGACATACCTGACATGTGGTTTCAACAAGACGATGCCACGTGCCAAACGGCACGCAAAACAATGGCCAACTTGAGAACCGCCTTCGGTGAACATTTCATCCCACGTTTGGGGCCCGTCAATTGGCCGCCTAGATCGTCTGATTTAACGCCTTTGGACTATTTCTTGTGGGGCTAATGTCTACAGGGATAAACCAGCAATGATGGACGCAATGGAAGTCGATATTTGTATATTAAAATTGGAGGGGCTATCTGAAGCGGAGCCACGGCGAACACTTGCATCGCTCTATCGATTCCAATATAGTTTTCATCAATTTTTCCAAATTTTTTGTGGTTTTTTTCAAAATCAAATCCTACAACTTAAAAAATCACTGATTACAGCTATCAACATTAATTTTTATATAGTTCATATTATTATTGAAATATAAAACGACGACATAAAAATATCAATCACACGATTACTAATCTTTATTAACAACAGATGTCTTAGCTAGCATGAAACAATTAGTGCCACAAGAAGATGGTATTTTTTTGTAATTGGTGTACAGTCTCGATAAAACTTCACCTACCACCATTTCCTTGACCTTAATTGTTACAGCCAGTGACCCAGTTCCTTCGGTGGTACGACAAGACGGTACAACAGTTGAAGATCACGTGGAATTCGAAGGCGACGAACCTGAAATGGCTGCATCGGAATTAGTAGAAAAAATAGTTGCAAGTCCGTTGGTGGCTGAGCCCTCTAGTCTCGAAATGAAGGTGGTCCGGTACGATCCAAGTACCGATAACGGACAACAGGTGCAAGAAAAGTATGTCGAAGAAGAAGCGGATCAGGTGAATCCGGTGGTATTAAACGATAACTCGTATAACAGGTGAGAAAATAAAGTCTTGCTACAGATTAATACTACTATAATTTACAATAAAATAACAATCAGCGAGTTTTAAGATGGTGAAAATTAGTTTTTCATTCAGAAGTTCAGAAAATCATTTTTATATTTAAATTCTATAACTGATTAATTGATAAGGCTCATAAATATCTTTTAAATCTTATCAAAGTCCTTTGTATCAATTTCTTTCTTTAGTAATAAGTTCACTACCTCCTTTTACAGAATAGGAAACAATCTATCTGACAAAGATATCATTGAAACAAATGAAATAACATTGAATATAAGAAATAACATTAAATTTAATGTATTAAAAGTTTACTATAAAATAAATAATCACAATGTCATATCTTGTCTTAACTAAACTATGAAATGGCAAGGTAAGGCAAGGCCTTGGTAAGTTATGAAAATTGAATTACTGTAGTTCTATGGTGCACAGAAGTACCTGGCCTGACCTAAAGATGGCGGTGGTTGCTAGAAACTATATTAGAAAGTACACAATCTATACAGCATATGTTTCAAATTTGAAGACGCAGCGTTGTTTAGTATTTGTTTGGTAGCAATCAATAATGAATTGTTAAACAAGAAAAAATTAGTCATCGTTATTTGATACAAGACTTTCATTTGGAAGGCCTTAGCCCAACCGATATAAAAGCTGAACTAGCTTCTGCTCTGGTTAAGACTGGGTAGCAGAGTTTACAAAAGGCCGTACGACCGGCGGGGACCAGCATCACAGTGGTCGACTAAATGAAGTGACGACTTCAGCTCAAGGTCTTGACGTCTGTTTTTTAGGATGTGGGTGGGATAATTTTCATTGACTATCTTGAAAGAGACAAAAACTATCAACGGCGAAAATTTTGCGATCGCATTGCAGCGTTTGAGAGAAGAAAACAAGTAAAAACGGTTGTTTTTCGCTAATAATATCTCAAATAATTACAATCATGCCCAAGAACGGGCATATCAGGCATTTTGTTTATTTTGGAATTCTATTGATATTTTCACGATTCTGTGATTATAAAAAATATATTTTCTTCAATGATGACTGCGAGTATGATCTTTGTAGCAGTAATATTTATCTATAGCAGATATTACAGACCCATATAGGATTCTACGATGGGCCCAGTATAGGCCCAGTCTTGGGCCAAATATGTACAACTCTAGTCCTAGCTTGGAATCCATTATTGGCCCAGATTTGCTGTGACTCTGGCATGATCGCAATGTCCCTTGCTTGGTTTGCAAGCCTGGACCAGGCCTGGTTGCCTAGATAAACCCAAGACTGGTCTGCAACCGTAGGCCAGACAGGTTGCTTGTAATGGTATGGATGGGATGGCCATGGTAAGGTTACGTAGACTTCAACCAAGTTTAGCTGACTATAGAATGGCTGGCGCTAAGCTACTCAGACTTTAACCAGGCTTGGACCATTATTGGTTTGCCAAGGCCGGTTCAACCGGCATTAGCCCAAGCTAAGCCCCGTCGTTCAAGTATGAGGATTCCCACGTTGGAGAAGAAGACCCATTATACTGTTAGGTTAAAAATCTACCGATCAATTAAGCGAAGAGAAAACAAAATAATAACAATAAATTCATAATCCTATTATCTTGATCCTAATATACCCATTTCCGTTTTTTTTTTCAGATACCTTCCTTTGAAAATTAACGGAACTCAATTTCCAATTCCTGATGTACAAGAATTGAAAGGAAAGAGAATTTCTAGTGTGGTGGTTCTTGCTCCAATAAGTTACGACTTTTCTGTCAATCGAAAATCAAGAGAAACAACCAGAGAGCTGTCGAAAAAGTCGAATGATATCGATTTAATCGAAGGAACAAGTCTAAAGGAATTGCTGAGGAACCCTTCTTCAGATAATTTTAGGAAATTTCTTGAAACCGAAAACAGAACTAGCAGCGACAAACAAGCAGTTATTTTATTAGTAGCAGAGTGAGTAGTTAACCTGAATTATCTTCGATTTTCGAGCTAGAATATATCTTACCATATTTCAATGATGTATGTAATGTAAATAATTTGGAATTAGGGTCATGGTATTCATAATTTGAGCAACCATTTCAAATAGATTATTTCTTTTCTAACAATTTTATCGATATCTTTGGATATTTTGACAATGGAAATCGAATCGAATTCTACGTTCTTTTTTTGATGACTATTTATCGCTAGCTAATTCTCAGTTAGGAGTTCTATTAAGACGTATTATTTCGCAAATGGAAGAAAGTGGATTGAATTATATTTATAGAAGAACAAAGTAAACGAAAACAATGATCAGTAAATATCCCGGACGAAACGCGGTGCAGCTTCGTTATTGGTTTAAATCAGTTGGACCTTAATATACCACAAATAAAATGCTACGTGGGAGAGGCGAGCGCCACGTCGCTGAAGAAGTCGTTAGATCAGGTGTAATATAGGCATCATATTATTGTACTGCAGTGCGATGGTTTATATTTGTCTGTGGCGTAATTTTCTTAAATATGACTAACACGGAGACAGATGATGAAGTTGTTGACATTAGCTATACTCCACCCTTATTATAAATGTGTTTATTGTGGTAGAAAATGAAGATTTTATTTTAATGGTTCACTATAGGTATAGTTCTTCCAATATCAATTGCATTCATACTAAATTATGAAATGAAAAATAATGGTCACTCTCCGTATAGAATTAGTCAGTCCATTTCTATTCGAAATATTCCTGCTAGACAGTCTGCTATAAGCAGTGGTGTGACTTGGTGAGGTTAATTTACTTCATATTTTTTTTAAATAAATAGAAATATGACGTTCTTCAGACCATGGGCGAATGAAGACAATAAATTGCACAGTGTAGTGAGAATAAAGTCAGACAAGTTATTTTAAATATATGCGAATGTTTAAAAAAAAAAAGGAAAATATTCAGCAATCTGATGATGTGATCATAATAAGAATTGCTGAATTAACAAGAGTAAATAAATATTCCATTTATCGAGTAATCACGAATGGGGTTGCTGTGGATCAATCACAGAATCGAAAAATATGCAAAGAAAAACTGAAATAATTTGACAACAGGTAGCAGATTATCCAGAATACAATTATACCAGTTTAGAAATGTTGCGTTTTGTGAGCATATGGTTTTAAACACAAAAAACTGAATGAACGGATGGCAATAACCGAATCGTCAAGGATAGTTCGATGACTACAAAATTGTTTGCATCAGATAAAAGACTAACGAAGTTCTAATAGACGAATTGGTTACAAAAAAGGCTCAGTTCACGTCTGGTACCCTGTTTAAACCAAACTCCCGCACAGGCTGTTACATTTTACTCGTCTATTCACGTTTTATAATTTGATATTTAGTTGTAGCAAGTTAATGATTTATAATAATCATTTTTTTAAATAAGTTTACAATCGAATGTATTTGTGTTTGTATCTGTATAAATTTTTTTTAATTATCTAAAAATCATCCACCACCCCCTATCGACTTGGGATTGTGGAGGGTAATAAAGAAAAGTGTACTGAACTCAAAAAAAATTATTCCAGCCGTCCGTCATCCCTTGTTAAAAAAATAGAGAGGGTTAAAATAAAACTTTGACTTTTTTGGAATTACGTGTGTTAACAAAATATATAAACAAAAAATACAGCTAAATGTATCGAGTAACCATGAGTAATTATTATTTTATATACATATGAAAAATTTTAAAATTCAATAACTATGTTTTTATGGTAAAATAGGGTAAAAAAAGGATCAAGAGGTGTAGCGGGGATAGGGTGTTAAAAGAGCACGTAAAGATGTTGTATAAATAGTGTTCTTGAGTAGAACCTAACCTAACTTAAAAACAATCACCGACGGCTGATTCCACCTTTCATTTATTGTAATTACCTCCCACAACCCCAAGTCGATAGGATATGGGATATGGGGGATGATTTTTAGATAATCTTCAATTGATATTGGAAGAACTATATATCTTTTCGAATATTTTTAAATAAAGTTGTTCCATATTTTAGCAATTCACTTTATATCTAATCCAAACTTCCCGTTCACATTGTATATTTTTGTAATAATAATTGTAAATAATTATTTATAATTTATATAATTAATCTGCTGTATGAAAGCGCAAATTATTTCTTAAGTGCGGAGTGCGGTCCTGTTATATGGTCAACTTTGGAGCTTTCAACCCTGATCACGTGCTCTATGCGTGAATATGTTTTGATTTACCATTTTTCTTCAATTTGGGATATCACTTGTCATCCTAATACCACATAAAACAAATTATTTGAGTAGAACTCTTTTTAATTACTTCATAACTCATAAAATTTATATTAACCTATCAGTAGACTATTTCTACTTCGATAGAATAGGATTATTTTATTTGTTGAGAGGTGTGAAAATACTATTTACACACAATAAGTGGGAGTCTCGCCTCGGTTAGGGTGACGCCCTACCACACCTCTGCTTCCACCTTTACAGAATTTTGGGACCGCTTAAACATTATTTCACTTTCGCACACACAATTTCACGTTGTCTGATATATTATTTCTATACTTCTTCTTTTTCTTTGTGGTGATCAGTACTTATTCTTCTTCTTATTTGTGGTGATAGGCTCAATCCTAGATTATTCATCCAGGCTAATTTTTTCACTGCTACTGAAGTCTCTTAATTGAAAGTCAGCTCTCTTTATTCCAAGGAAATCTTCTATCATCTTGACAAAAGTAGTCGAAAGTCAGTAGGTTTTCAGTAGTGAGGATGGTGTTTATTTCTCTACGGCATTTTTCTCTTTATATATTCCCCTGACAGTAAAGAGGGGATCGGCGTCGTCGTTGCTGTTACAGTATTGACATATTAGGCTGTCAATTACGTGGAAACGATACAGTTAGCTCTTAAATACCATGTCCTTAAAGTGCTAAAAACTCATTTCGCCGTGTTTCTTATTGATTCAATCGGGTAAGTTTTGAATGAGTGTTCTCATCCAGTTGTTTGTGTTTTCCCAACGATTTTTCCATCGAAGCATAATGGTATTACAAGTCGTAGTTTTGTCGGCTCCCGAGTGCCCTTCATGTGGTTCTGTGACTAGCAAATCTACGGGTGGGCCCTTGGCGAGTACTGCGATAGTTGAGATAGTCGGGTATTCACAGCGGCACGCGTACGTTTTCCGTGGCGCCTGGATTTGAATATGCCATTTTGTAAATCGACCCAGAATAAGTCGAAAACTAGGAATAAAATTTTTCGAGATATCGATACTTAAAGCTGGGAAAATTCATTTTTCTCAACCTAACCCAACTTAACCTAACCTAACTATTTCGTGGTTGAGTGCAAAAAGTTCAAAAATCGTGTATTTTTTACAGCCAAAATTGTCTAAAAAAATTTTTCTTCGCGTGATGATTATTTTAGTTTTATTTTATTATTATTTTTATTTTCTTATGGGGGGCTTTACCCCCTTTCCTCCCGGGGTAAATGATATAAAAATTGAATAAAAAATCTTTTGTTTATTGAATTACAAGATTCATATTGAATTTGAAGTGATAAAATACTCATTTGAAACGAAGTATTAAACGTGATAAAGCGAATTTTGAACTAACGTTTGATTATCATTTCAAGTATCGATATCTCGAAAACGAAGCGAGATTTTGGCCTAATTAAGCCAAATCTGTTAAATTGCTGCGTCACGGCAATCGTACTCTCCCTTTCACAGCAAACTCTTTGCTGCCATCTCCATAATTTCTCTTCATACTAAAGCTGCGTGGAGAATGGTTAAGTAGGCACATGAACACAGTACTTTTCTTGATAACACGCCAATAAGCTTTGAAGTTTTCTTGATGGTTTTAGCTTCCTGTCCATTCTATTCCTAGATACGTTTTCTACGCCTCATAGCTGTTTTCTACATTTTTTCTGGAAGAATAATATTGTGAATCATTTGATAATTTGCTATCCAGTATTAGCCTATTTATAAATGAAGAATAGTTTGAAAATCTCAATTGATTTGTGGGGTTTATTGATTCAAGTAATGTTTTTTCCTTTCTAGTTCTGATTCTGTGGACGGTCAAAAAGAAATTTTCATGTATGACGTAGCAACACAAACCGTGAACAAATTGGACGGAGAATTATCATCTGCCTTTGTAGAAGCTGCTGAAGCGAATTCTGATGATAGCGCTGAGGATTTTGCCTCTTCGAATATTGTGGAAACGACTGTTCCGTTACAGCTTCAAAAAAGTGGACAAAGCTTTTCTGACTTCGAGATGAGCGCAAGAAGCAACATCGAATCGAAGGTAAAAAAAAATATATTATTATAAATTGGTCTAATAACGAATAGAAAATGTATGTGTAAATATAGAGATACAATCTTTTGTTGATATATGGGCTTTGTGGATTTTTTTGAAATTATATATTCCGTGCCTTCTAATGCCTATTTATAGGGACAACTAGTGTTGTCATGTTCTCACCTAACAAAACCTCTTGTTTATTCGAAAGCGTAGATGCCATGAGCACGGTAATGAGATTGTTTTTATGCCCTCGATTCTGTTCGATAAAATAGTGTGACGCCAGTTCATCGATTGATTTTGTAAAAAAAACACGTTTTGTCCTCAATTTTTTCTCCTTCTTTCCAGTTTTTATTCTTCAGTGAGTGTGCAAAATTTGAGCTCCACAAATATTTGGAAATTCCAATACTAGACTTGAAATTATAAATCACCAATAATCACTGATAGTTGACCTAAACTCGGCTCCTTATGACCATTTATCCGTCCGTCCTAGAAAGCTATCATCCCCTTTCCAACTTTATCACTACTTGCGTTAACTGATCAATTCTACTGAACATTTAGACCAAACTACGAACATTAATAGTTTAAGTTAGCGCTATATAAAATTAGCTTCAAGGAAGCAGACCTTAGTTTTCGATTGACCTAGATGGCAAGGCAAATATTTCCATGAAAAATCTTTGAAACTTTTTTATCTCCATCAAAATTCCCAAATTAATGTAAAATTTTCAAGTATCATTCCATCTTTTCCAAAATATCTCCTTATCTATATCTTCTATATCTCCCTATAGGAAATTTTGAAATCCTGAATATTTCATTTACAAATTTCACTATTTTATGTAAGAAGAAGGGACTTTTGAATAGCAAGGCAAATATTTCCATGAAAAATCATTGAAACCTTATTTCCATCAAAATTTCAAAATTAGTGTCAAAATTTCAAGAGCCATTTCAGGGATGGATTTTGTAAGGAATCCACGTCTTGTCCTCTGCGACAATCTTTTCTAAAAATCTCCTTTTTCATGATTACTATTAGGAAATTTTGAAATCCTGAATATTTCATTTACAAATTTCACCATTTTGTGTAAGAAGAAGGGACTTTTGAATAGCAAGGCAAATATTTCCATAAAAAATCTTTGAAACCTTATTTCCATCAAAATTTCCAAATTACTGTCAAAATTTCAAAAGCCATTTCAGGGATGGATTTTGTAAGGACTCCACGTCTTGTCCTCTGCGACAATCTTTTCTAAAAATCTCCTTTTTCATGATTACTATTAGGAAATTTTGAAATCCTGAATATTTCATTTACAAATTTCACCATTTTGTGTAAGAAGAAGGGACTTTTGAATAGCAAGGCAAATATTTCCATGAAAAATCTTTGAAACCTTATTTCCATCAAAATTTCCAAATTACTGTCAAAATTTCAAAAGCCATTTCAGGGATGGATTTTGTAAGGACTCCACGTCTTGTCCTCTGCGACAATCTTTTCTAAAAATCTCCTTTTTCATGATTACTATTAGGAAATTTTGAAATCCTGAATATTTCATTTACAAATTTCACCATTTTGTGTAAGAAGAAGGGACTTTTGAATAGCAAGGCAAATATTTCCATGAAAAATCTTTGAAACCTTATTTCCATCAAAATTTCCAAATTACTGTCAAAATTTCAAGAGCCATTTCAGGGATGGATTTTGTAAGGACTCCACGTCTTGTCCTCTGCGACAATCTTTTCTAAAAATCTCCTTTTTCATGATTACTATTAGGAAATTTTGAAATCCTGAATATTTCATTTACAAATTTCACCGTTTTGTGTAAGAAGAAGGGACTTTTGAATAGCAAGGCAAATATTTCCATGAAAAATCTTTGAAACCTTATTTCCATCAAAATTTCCAAATTACTGTCAAAATTTCAAGAGCCATTTCAGGGATGGATTTTGTAAGGACTCCACGTCTTGTCCTCTGCGACAATCTTTTCTAAAAATCTCCTTTTTCATGATTACTATTAGGAAATTTTGAAATCCTGAATATTTCATTTACAAATTTCACCATTTTGTGTAAGAAGAAGGGACTTTTGAATAGCAAGGCAAATATTTCCATGAAAAATGTTTGAAACCTTATTTCCATCAAAATTTCCAAATTACTGTCAAAATTTCAAGAGCCATTTCAGGGATGGATTTTGTAAGGACTCCACGTCTTGTTCTCTGCGACAATCTTTTCTAAAAATCTCCTTTTTCATGATTACTATTAGGAAATTTTGAAATCCTGAATATTTCATTTACAAATTTCACCATTTTGTGTAAGAAGAAGGGACTTTTGAATAGCAAGGCAAATATTTCCATGAAAAATCTTTGAAACCTTATTTCCATCAAAATTTCAAAATTAGTGTCAAAATTTCAAGATCCATTTCAGGGATGGATTTTGTAAGGACTCCACGTCTTGTTCTCTGCGACAATCTTTTCTAAAAATCTCCTTTTTCATGATTACTATTAGGAAATTTTGAAATCCTGAATATTTCATTTACAAATTTCACCATTTTGTGTAAGAAGAAGGGACTTTTGAATAGCAAGGCAAATATTTCCATGAAAAATCTTTGAAACCTTATTTCCATCAAAATTTCAAAATTAGTGTCAAAATTTCAAGAGCCATTTCAGGGATGGATTTTGTAAGGACTCCACGTCTTGTCCTCTGCAACAATCTTTTCTAAAAATCTCCTTTTTCATGATTACTATTAGGAAATTTTGAAATCCTGAATATTTCATTTACAAATTTCACTATTTTGTGTAAGAAGAAGGGACTTTTGAATAGCAAGGCAAATATTTCCATGAAAAATCTTTGAAACCTTATTTCCATCAAAATTTCCAAATTACTGTCAAAATTTCAAGAGCCATTTCAGGGATGGATTTTGTAAGGACTCCACGTCTTGTCCTCTGCGACAATCTTTTCTAAAAATCTCCTTTTTCATGATTACTATTAGGAAATTTTGAAATCCTGAATATTTCATTTACAAATTTCACCATTTTGTGTAAGAAGAAGGGACTTTTGAATAGCAAGGCAAATATTTCCATGAAAAATCTTTGAAACCTTATTTCCATCAAAATTTCCAAATTACTGTCAAAATTTCAAGAGCCATTTCAGGGATGGATTTTGTAAGGACTCCACGTCTTGTCCTCTGCGACAATCTTTTCTAAAAATCTCCTTTTTCATGATTACTATTAGGAAATTTTGAAATCCTGAATATTTCATTTACAAATTTCACCGTTTTGTGTAAGAAGAAGGGACTTTTGAATAGCAAGGCAAATATTTCCATGAAAAATCTTTGAAACCTTATTTCCATCAAAATTTCCAAATTACTGTCAAAATTTCAAGAGCCATTTCAGGGATGGATTTTGTAAGGACTCCACGTCTTGTCCTCTGCGACAATCTTTTCTAAAAATCTCCTTTTTCATGATTACTATTAGGAAATTTTGAAATCCTGAATATTTCATTTACAAATTTCACCATTTTGTGTAAGAAGAAGGGACTTTTGAATAGCAAGGCAAATATTTCCATAAAAATCTTTGAAACCCTTCAATTTCCATCTTAATTTTCATATTAATGTAAAATTTTCAGGTGCCAATTATAAATATATCCCAAGATGAGGACATGGAAACACAAGCATCAGAGCAACTAGGAAATTTCGTTGATATATCCGCATATTGAAGATTTCAGTGTTTCCATTACAATCAAAATAATGTGAAGACTGGTGAAAAATTTGCATCATGTAAATATAAATATTAAGTTATACAGAGTAGCGATAAAAACTCGATCATTTTGTCTCTTTATTTGGTTTCTATCAATCACAAAATAGAAATACATTTTTAGTAAATAACTTTTTGTTATACATAATAAGAAAAAAATTATAATATTAAGCAATATCTTGAGCTTCCACAGCATACAGTTTTCCCTTGTACGAAAACTAATCCATTTGCTGTGCCCCTGTTTTATTTTTGGTTCAAAAAAAAAAATAAAAAAATCAATGCTGATGTAATTTCTAATTGTATGGGGTATAAAAAGATTCATTTATATTCCATATCTATCGAAGATTACCCAAGTTAATTGTAAAATTTGATCAATTTTTAATAAAAATTTGATGATTCAAATCTTGTAAGCCTCGTATAATTGGTCCAGAATACATTTAGGTGAATAAAATATAATCTGAAATGAATAACGAATTAGTATTATGAAAATGGAGTGCGATAAAGTCTGGATAGCGTGATTTTTAAGAAATTTTTTATAAGAAATTAAAACAAATGATGCATGGCTCGCACTCCATTCGGGTTCAGAAATTTGTGAAAAATTATTTCGTGTATCCTAATGTCCTAATTCTAATCACCAGCTTTGAAAATTTCATGTTATTGAATGATCTGTAGCTTATATTATAAATGATTTTGATTTTATTCTCTGTATGAGCATTTGATCAATCTTTAACAACATGAAAAACGATAATTGTACAGTGTAAGATATTTTATATTATTTTTGTAATAAAAATGTGAATCGGTCTTTTTATTCAATTACTTCCCCCTCCTCTAATGAAACTAAAAGTAGTATTTGAATGACATAATCTATTAGGTACTTATTGACTAACATAAAGCCACTTATTTAATGATGGTTATTAAATCAAAACATCACGAAAATCATTATATTAGATAAAATAACAATTCTGGAATCTATAAATAACAAAAAATCACTTTCACTTAAGGTTCAGAAAGTAATAAAATAACGAAGTAGTCGTGATCCATAGGCGCATCGCTTCTTTTAGTAGACAGTTGAAGTTATACCTCTAAATAACTAAAGTGCAATTTTTTTGAATTGTTTTATTTTTCCATAGGTAAGTTCAGAGCATTGTGTCATACTGGTTATAGAGGGTGTTTCAAAAAAAGGTTATCCCGTATCTAGGATACGAGCTCCAGCTATTAAATAACGAGACTGCGCGCCTAGAGGGTGCCCTAGACCAGGGGTGCTCAAACTTGAACTGCTGGCGATCTACCTCAATATTTTTAGACTACTTACGATCGACTCTGAGAGGCTGCAAGTATGTGTGATGCAGGGTTGTCGTACATACACGATACACCCTACCTACCTAGGTAGGGTGTACCGTAGCATATACAGATATTAGCTTCCACACAATATAGGTACATTATTTTAGTCAAGGTTTGGGTTAGGTTTAGTTAGGTTCTTCTCTACAATATCAATGAAAAAACTCATAATTATTCAAAATTGCGAGTTTATTGGTTGTTACAAAACAAAAGAGTTACATATGGTGTTGAACCTAACTAAAGAGTGGCTTCGGATGTTGAAGCGTTGCACTGCATGTCCTCAGCATACTTTTCATAAGATGGTACGTAACCACTGAGTGCTAATCGCAAGCATGATGACATATGATCATCAGTTAGTCGATTGCGATATTTTGACTTAATTATCTTCATTTCAGAAAATGCAGACGCGCACAAGTAAGTTTACCCAAACAATGCCGTCAGTTGAAGGGCGATTTGCCTTAAATTTGGATATTTATCTTCAGATATAAAACACCAGAAATTTGTATCAGATGCTGTAGCTTTGAGATGTATATCTGATATAATCTGTACCAACTCATTTTCAAAAAGAACATGAGTTCATATTAAACTGACTTGCTATTTCAGTAGCTAATTCCTCAATGTTTTTACATGAAAAAGGATAACTCATAAATGATGCTATATTTTCCAATTTACTGCAATCATAAAAACGCATTTCGAATTGTCCTAAAATATTTGATAATTCAGCCTCATACGTATCATAATTAAACTGAGGAATCCTTGCTTTCAAAGACGAAAAATGTTTCAGATCCTTTATTTTCAATTGATCTATCATAAGTTGCAATTTACTTTTGAATGCGTTTACTGCGCTAATCATCTCAATAATAGTTTTTCCTTTAGTTTGAAGCTCCAAGTTAACGATGTTTAAGTTCATTGTGATGTCAGTCAAAAATACCAAATCAGTCAGCCATTTTTCGTTTTTCAAAATCTGAGTGTCATCACCTCTTTCGTCTAGATTCGAGCTGTTATTTCGGGCAATAATTCTAGAAACCTTTGTAGGAACTTTCCGCGACTCAACCACCAGACATCTGTGTGAAGAACTAAATCAGTGTGTTCAGCTGACTCCCTATCTTCCAACTGCAACTGAAAGAGCCGCCGTTGCAAGCTGCGTGCACGGATGGAATTCACAATTTTTATTGCAATGCCCATAATTTCCTCCGTGTTTAAAACACAAAACTTGTTGATGTATAATGCAATGGAATGAAAAAAAATGAAGGGAATTCTTCATTAGCTTGACACAATGCCACAAAACCGTTTTTGTTTCCAGTCATTGCTTGTGCTCCATCGGTTGTAATGCAATTTATTTATTGGTAGCTCGTAGTTTTTTACAAAATAAAAGAAAACTTCATATATATCTTCGCCACGAGTCTTCCCCTTCAGAGGAATGATTGTCAAAAATTCTTCCTTAGCCGACATGTCATTGAATACCATCCGAATAAAAATACACAGCTGGGCAGTGTCTGTCATATCGGTGGATTCGTCGAACTGTAAAGAAAAGTATGTACATTCCATGATATCATGTTTTAGTTTATCTGCGATGTCCTCACTCATGACTTCAATACGCCTTGTGACAGTCGGACGAGATAACTGAAGTTCTCTAATAGCAGACATGATTTCTGTTTTTTTTTTTTTAAATCTCCAAATAAAGTCTCACCCGCTCCAATAAATGCTTCCTTCACCACCGATCCATCTTCGAATTGTTTCTTGTGTTTCGCCAATATATGAGATATTGTAAATGACGCGATCGTAGCAGCTTTTGATTGTTTGGCTGGTCTTGTGAACATGGTTTGTTCTTTTTTCAAAAAAGATATAAAATCACTTACTTTTCGTTTTCTTAATTCACTCTGTGGCGGAAAATCCTTTTGATAGTTTTTATGAACCGTTTTATGATGTCTCTCTAAGTTACCACGCTCAGGTATTGCAACTGACGCACGACAAATAACACAAATGCACTTATCCTTCACCATACAAAAGAAAAATTCTTCCTCCCAATCCTTATTAAAATGATACGTTTTAGATTTCTTCACTGCACTCATTTTCCACTATTTAATAATAAACTTTGTATCGACGTAGTATCGCTATCAAGTTACAATTCAGACTGACTCCAATTCATGCAGGCGCAACATTTATATCGGCGTGAAAGAAAGTCTCGAATGTTCCCGTCAAACGCGCCGCCCGAAACTAGACAGTACAGTCTAGTCTAGAAACAACGCGGTTTTCTTTGACAAGTGCCGCGCGTTCCTTTGATAAAGCCGCCTTTTGCCGCAAGCAGTGTTATTTTATTACGTAATACATTTTTGTAGATTAGTTACTTACCTACTTATTAATAATTTTTTTCTTCTCTACTCAAAAAGCACTCGCGATCGACTGGTCGATCGCGATCGACCGTTTGAGCACCCCTGCCCTAGACGGTTGATATTTTGTGTATGCGCGTCTCAAAACACGTTTCCGTCACTATTAGAGTATTTGTGCTGTAGCGGTTTGAAACAAACGTGTTTTCTTCTCGTGATGAAAAACAAATTTCTCGTTAAATTGAAAAAAACTCCGACTGAGTTCTAAAAATTGTTGTAATAGGTCTCTGGGGATAATTCTCTATCTCGTGCGCTTGTTTTTGAGTGAGAGCCGATAAAGCAAATTAAAATTCAAGGCAATAATGAACGTTTTTTTCGACATGTATCATGATGACTGAATGGGTTCCAGAGGATCAGACTATTAACCAGACTTACTATTTGTTAGTTTTGGCAACACTGCAAGAACAAGTTCGTAAAAAACTGCACGATTTTACACCAGGACAATGCACCTGCCCATAACGCGCTATCTGTGAAGCAGTATTTGGCCAGTAAGCGTACTACAATTCAATGCAATGGGACGGGGGACGGGGTTACGTTCAGGAAGTAGCAGATAAATCAGAATCATGCAATGATCTCTTTTTCGAAAACATATCACCCTGATCACCAAGATCGTCAGAAATAGTAGAGCATGTATAGAACATGATTGGTTGAAAGGTGTTGAATGTGCTGCATTCTTCATAAACATTAGCAGCTTATGAAGTTGAGGTAGCTTATAATGGGATATAACAATATCAGACCCAAACCAAGAGGCAATAATGAGTATATTAGAAATCAGTCAATATATAATTCAATTACTATAATGAAATTATAATAAAAACAAATCACTAGAAAGTTTCAACGAGTGGATGGAACCAAAATGTTTCCTCAAGATATTTAAGAATTTTAATCCGTATCATTAGGCTTGCCAGATGTCCGGTTTTCGACCGGACAGTTCGTTTTTTTCGAGGATCATCCGGTTGAAAAATTGTTGGTAAACCGGATAAGCACATATAATTATGAAAAGGAAGAGTGCTTTGATTTCTTTGAAAGTGAATACAGGGATGTTATTCGACACGTTCCTACAAGATGGCTAAGTTTGTTTAAAGCACTTGATACAGTACTATCATCATGGGAACCATTAAAACGGTGTTTCTTAGAACAAGGCCTCGAAAATTCTCCTACGGCACTTTGGGGTATTTATCAGATCAAGAAAACGAAATTGCAAATGAGACCAATCCTATTTATAATGAACTGTATTGTATTTTACTTATAATTTTACGACGTCTTTCCAAGAAATTTTGCTTTTGCTAGAAAAACATACTACAGCAACGTATAATCTGTATAATATAATGATTAAATTCAGAAACACCCTTTAAAAAAAATAAGCGACCAACATTTTGGCATAAAAATACACATGGCCTTGAAGAATATCAGAATATCATTCTAAATAATTTGTGACGAATACTCTAAATGTTTTCCAAAGCGCTCTAGTTTACAAAGCAAAGTGGTATAGCTTTGAAAATAATCATTTTAAGACTTTTAGTTGCTTAGATTTGGAATCCGGAATATTGCCCATCCTGGATCAATTGATAGATTTGTGGTTAATTTCTCCTTGGTAACAAGAGCAACTTCCCGTACTTGAAGGTAAAACAGTTGATTGTGGTGTACCTTCTTCAAGAAAGAGGTAGCACCAAGTTTAACTTTGTTTGCAGCATTCCCTTATCCAATGTCTTCGTAGAAAGGATATTTAGTGTTATGGGAAATGTTTGGACAAATGAAAGAAATCGTAGAAAGCGTTGAGTGTGAGCTCTGTGTTTTTTCAACATAAACAGTAGTTGCATCGAATTTAAAATAAGATATCAAGAAATAGGGTGTTATTAAAAGCAGCGGCATCTATGTGAAATATATTAAAAAGTGAAAAAAAGTTTAGTTACCTACAAAAATATTAAATATTCTGTGTTTTTTAAACTTGTTATTGTGGAATAAAATAGCTTTATCTTTTGAAATTAGAACCTGTCCGGTTTTTTTTTCCGAACACGCCTGGAAAGTGATTTTCTTCAAATAATAAAATATTGTTTACATACATACATATTTGCTAAGTATGTCAAGAGTCCATTAATAAGATGAGAATTCCAAAATACTTGAAACGAGGGAGTATATAATAAAATAAAAGAAATTTGTCATAGGAGGAACGTTTGTTGGAAATTAACCTGATAACAGGCAACATACATTACTCTCCTTTGTATTACTGGTTGCGGCAATGACAACACTTACGCGCAAGTGTCATTAAATTTTCAATTAAATGTCAAATTAGTGACTAAACAATCACTATGATGTCAGTGTACTTTATATGATTTTGTGTGTAGTTTTTCTTGAATTTCGTGGATATGGAAGGGTCTCTTAGCAAATGGACTAATGTTATGAAGGGATGGCAATACAGATGGTTCGTGTTAGACGATAATTCTGGTCTGCTGTCCTATTATACGGTAAGCGAACATCTCACCATCTTACCTAGTTCCATAACCCAAGTTCTACTCATTTCATATTTAATTTCATGTACTGAATTTGTATTTTCGGTTAAAAACAAGTTTATATCACATTAGGTTGCATAACCACAGTTAGTGAATTTTTAATTAGTGATTCAACTTATTTACACGTTTTTTTTCGGGGATTTTTAATGAAACTTAGGCAGTTGTAGATGTAATTGGTTTCAGTTTATTATCAGTTTAATTCTAATTACATTCATTAATTCTAAAAGTTTAGTATTGTTTACAAACGATTCACTTTAACAACTTATTCTCAGTGGCGTTTCATTTGAAAATGGTATATGTAATAATATACATAAATTCAAGGAAATATTAGTAAATATTGGCACTTAATAATAATAATAATAATGGTGAAAATTAGAATTATTTTATATCATTAATTACTCTTATTAGTGATTATATGTATCATTAATATTAATATAGACATATATTTGATAGACTATATCAAAATTTGTTATAGTCAACTATGCAATTAATGATTTTGTTGAACACACCAATAAAATCAAAATTGAATAATTAATTTACTGAATCTACACATGTCATACTAAAAGTCTTAGCAGGAAATGTGAAATCTAATGTTAGTAAAATAAAAAATAATCACCTATGTAGTATTCAAAAAACAAAAATTAGATTATATTAGATTTATTAATTCAAGCAAGTAGTTGGTACTGTGTTGTAGAATTACATTTTGAGTACAATAAGGCATTAAGAATAGAATTAATGTCTATTTTGATGAATCCAGTCAATTGGATAATCAAATTCAAATAATAAGTACAAATTTTAAATCAGGCAAATTTACAGGAACAGCATTTTCAGGATTATACTTTTGTTAGTATTTCTGTTAGTTATGATGTCTCTATCAAAGTTTAAAGAACTTATTTTCTGGAACTGTACACAGTTCTCATGTATATACGTTCCTTGTATTCAGTTAGTAAATCCACTCTTATATTTATTAAATTACTTACCGAAACAGCGATTTAAAAAATGAATTAACTTTTGTAATTGAATTTCCAAATTGTACCTAGTGTCTAAAAGTCACATTGGTGTTTAAACATATGCCTGACACATCTTCGTGTCTGACACTTTATTAAAAAAGGACCTTGTCCTTCTAATCTCTAATCAGACTTAAACAACAACAGAGGTGTAAGGGAAGTAGGTCTCCTATTTGCCTCCAAAGATTGAAATCTATAAGATTCTTATATAAAGTAATTCTAGCATCCCTAGATCTTATTTGTGAACTAGCTATAAGTAGTAATAAGAGTTTATTTGCCCTACATTGACACCATTATGATAATGGTTTATGATTTTAACAACTTTTTACTGGAAAGGTTTGTCATCTCTTAACTTTGGTCAATAATTTTTTTTATGTATTCACTCATTTTTATATTTGTAATATTGAGTAAACATTATTGATATCTAAATGCACTTTTTATACTACTAGTATTTTATATTCATTAATAAATATCATTTTCTTCCTCACTCCTTATTTTTTCCTCAATTTTTTAGAAAAATCTTATTATGATTACTTATATTTTTTTTAAAAATTCCATTTTTTCACATTCAAAATTTATTACTTTTAAATAGGTAGTGTTAATAAAAGTAAATTTGAAGCAACTAACTATTTATTTCTGTGAAAGACAGAGAAGTGTTAAGTTAAATGTACATGGTTAGCTTATAGTAGGGAAACACCTTCATACTTTACACATTGGAAAGGATAGAAACATCCAAATTCGATTAACTTCTCTTCTACATTATTTATAGTACAGGAAAATTAGGCGATTTTTAGCTAAAATCTTAAGTTGAATTGGGCGGTTTTGATTTTCAAGATTCTTGTAGGTTTTGTGATACTGAATAAGACTAACAACTATTTACAAAATTACGAGCACGTATTTCCGAAATTTTGGGACTTAAAAACGCGAATAACTCGAAAACTACGAGGAATTCGAAAAACACTGCCGTAACAAATAATGTAGAGTACAAAATTCTCTACCAAAAAGTATGTCATATATCATATATCATCTAATGATTTGATTCAAATATCGCCGTCTAAGGCTAGATATCTCCTTGACTAATGGTTCGCAGTTGGAAATGAAGATGTCGCCAGAAGGCGTCGACTGAGGAATATTTAACTACATGAATCAAGTAGCAGCGCCGACTGGCTGTGTCTCCAGTTCGGATTAGATATTCCGAACGAGAGGTCGTTATGCTACTCCGAAGAGATGCAATAACCTCGAAACTAGTCAGTAGTTACGACCCTCTCCTTGTAATTGCGAGCCGCCATTAGGGATGTCAATTTCGGCGGATTGTCGATGACATCACGTTCTTCGGAGGAGATTTTATTCAATATTTTTCGTGGTATTAGCCAGGAAAGTAGTTGTTTGCTCCTTTCCTCAAATAGATATTATGTTTTTTAATTAGAGAGAATGCCTCATATATCACCTAACGATTTGATTCACGTATCGTTGTTTACGCTGTCTAATCTTATCATTATTTACGCAATTTAATAAAAAACTTGATTCAATTCACAATTATCTTATCGTGTCGCATAATACACATAATTTGTAGCCGGCCATAGTACGGCTGAATAATCGAAATCAAATTCTATGTGTTAAGAATTACATAAAAGTGTAATTACGTACGAAATGAAAACTGTGTGTTGTAAATTTTTTCCTGTAAGTTAATTGAAAATTTCACATTTAAATCATCACGATAATTACCAATATCAATATAAAATATTCTACCAACTAAAAACCAGTCCAACAGTATAAATTTTAGTAAAGTCTAGATAAATTTGACCAAAACATTAACATCTGTTATTTAATACAATATTTAAATTTGGGCGCTGTTTATTTGAACATTTTTGTTTAAATTGTTATTTTACTGTATGAACTGCCTCCATGTCGATAGCAAAATATAGATTTTTTTCAAATAACGTTCCATTACAACAAAACATTATCAGTAGATAACTGTGTTAAAGGACAGAAATTTCAATACTGTCGTCAAATGTTTCAAATCAGGCATTAGACTAAGAAGTGTTTATAGGCGAATAAGAAATTCTGGGCTTTTTCGGTAACTCAGTTGGTGTTACCTTTTTAACTATGAAACATTTTATTCAATCCCTTTTTCGTTCTACCTCATCTGCGTAGACAAGGATCTGTGTTTTCTTGTACCCTGGATTCCTATGCTACTAATTCTCAGGATCATTTCTAGTAAAGGGTTGAAGAGCACTGTTGATAGTGGCTCTGTTTGCTTCGAACTGCGTTACGATTTATTGTTTCATCTGTCATATTAACGTAGTTTTCTTCCGAAAATTTGACATCAAATAATAAAATCTGATGTTAAATATTAAAGAATTATTTTCAGGTAATATCAATAAATCGTTCAGAACAATTATCAATGACGTAGAAACCTTTGCTATCAGAAGATTAGCACCACGTTATTGAGATTATAATAGGGAAACTGTAATCGGTTTAAATATCCGGTTAAACTCAGTTAACAGTACCGGGTGGGCAATTTAGAACGGCCGTCGGCTATATTCTCAGAAACGGATTATATTACAGCTTCAGGGAAACAAAAGTATCCCCCGGAAACACGTGGAAATTATTTTCAGAATTTTAGGTCCACCACTTGAGGGCATATTTGAAAATACAAAATAAAATTTTTTCAAATTTATCGAATTAAGTGGCACTTTATATTCGATATACCTAAACCGGCTCTTTTATCGACTTTGAATAAGAACACGTTCTTATCACTGAGTAGATTGGTAAATTTATTTTTGGGGCTGCTCGTACCCTAACCAATTTATTAATCTTCTTCTTTCTCTTGTCTTAAGATTCAGTCTTATTTCTTCTACTATCCAGCTTATTGAGAAGTAGATGTACAGCTTTCGTGCCATCTCTTAGAAGCTCGGCCGGGAGGTCTCCTTGAAGTTTGTTTCTTATCCTTTGCTCATTTAGCAGATCTTTCATAATTCTGATCTCGTAAATCTTGATCTATCCTGAATTTTCGGATCTCCTCTTATAGTTTTGCTTCTTATTCGATCTCTTAGGCTCACACCTTTAATAGTTCTTAATTTCATCGCGGCTGTCCTCATCGTCTTATTTTTGTGTCCGCTTGAGTTTCTCCTGCATGTATAAGTATAGGTCTTAACGATTATTTTGTACATGCGGTCTTTACTATAGATGAACATATATTTGTTTTATCATATGAGGTCCCTCAGATAGCCAGAGATTCTTGAAGCTTTATTTACTTGAGTTCATATTCCTTGTTGTAAGTAATTTACGCTATATTAAATATAGATTTACGTTAGAAACTGGCAGGTCTCTTGAAGTGCGTCTACAGTAAAGGCTCGAATTTGAGATTCACGCCTTAGTATCAAAATTGAACGTCTACAGCAACGTGTGGTGATTAAAAACTTGCGTTCAAGAGTTGACCCCGACGTAAATGGATGAGTCATTTATCCATCACTACGACGGAGAGATCAAAATACAAAATCAAATATCGAGTTTGACCATCGGCGAAAAGATTTGAGGATGACCATGATAACCGTATTTTGGGATACTGAAAGGATAATTTTAATAGGTAACCTGTTAAAAGTAAGGCACGATTACAGGTGATTATGAAACCATTTCAGTTTAAAAATTATGTGATATAAAATAAAAACGTCGAGGTTGTTTTTTTTTTCATTAGAAAAACGTACCCAATTTCAACTCATGTAAGTTTCGAATGGATAATTATTAACTATCATATTATCCAGATTTGGCACGCAGCTATTACCGGTTGCTTACAAAACTCGTGTCGTAAATGATTTTCTTCGGATCAAGGTAAATAAGTGGTTCGTAGGGATTAAAAATTTTCCTTTCGAGCGCGTCTAGAAAATCGATAAGAACATTGTGTTAATCTAAGACTAATTTGAAAATTAAAAATAGCTCTGAAATGAATTGCATTAATATCATATAGACTAAGCTTAAGAATTAAAATTTGCTAGGATGTACGAACAGTGTTTTATTTTTCTTACATAGATACAAAAAAATTCCCAAGTCGTTTTTTAACTTGGAAGATATAAAAACTTTACAATACTGGACAACCCAAAAGATAAATTGACATTCAATGTTTAGTCACTGTTCTTTCCTTTTTTGTCCAATCATAAGTTTCTCTGAACACATAATTTTCTAGTTGTTACTGGTAGAAACTTGTTATGATATCTTCTTTTCTCTTTGGTGATGATTCAGAGATGCGGATTTGGATTTGTAACTATCCTTGTAAAAATCGTAGAACATTTTGAAAATTAATACCAGATTTGGGAGGTACAATAACATGAAGTATTTAGGTATATCACATTCTGGATGAAAAGCGCTTAATGAATGAATTATCAATAATGTGAATTGTATCTGTAAGAAGAAAAATAATTAATAGAATTAACTTAAGCATCTGTCCGATCTAGGATCATAATTAAAAGTTCAAGATATAATACCGGTCATCAAATAGCGATAATTTTCAGAATCAGTGAATCATTTGAAAATATAGAACAACATTAAACAAAAAATTAATCACTTGGAATTCCTAAATAAAACCGGTTACTGAATCGAACAGTACTGAAAAGATTATGAAACTAGATATTATTTCTATAATTAACAGGGAGGTACTTTTAGTAGAGTTTCTGGTTCACAAAAGTATAATTGCAGACACGACTTTTTAATTGCAGTGACCTAGATAACCAGTGTTCTTAAACCAGGATCTCATTGAGCCATGCAATGGAATGAGAGGATAATTTATTTTTGTCAAATTTGTCAAAATCGAACAAAAATTTTATGCTAAAATGAAACTATTCGATTGCAGCAATCTTTGACATATCAAAGAAAATATTTGGAAATGTTGACGTCGAAATTTAATAATGTATGTTTATACATACCATTTGACACATAGTTAGCCTTGGTTTCCATGGTCTCAATTTTTTCTGCCATTCTGGTCCTAGAGATGACATATAATAATAGGTGTACATAAGCACGTGTATAAAGGAGTTCAACATTGACGGAACCGATGCCATACCACCTTAAAATAAAATCAGACGAATGAGAAACTGTTGCTTTTGTTTATTATGAGCTAAATCCTTACTAATATTATAAATGAGAATGTGAGTTTTTCTTTTACGCTTTTGACTACTTTACCGATCATCATGAAACTTTGTACACATATTCTTGGAGGTATTAGAAGTAGCATGAAAAAAAAAATCTCAAAACTAGCTTCTTCAACGCCATCTAGCATTCCAGTAATTTCAGCTGATTTGAATTTTTCTATAGGTGTCACTTTTGTGGTTAGATGCTATTCTTTAATTTAAATCTTAATTCTTACTATGTTTTTCTTCAAAAATGAATCGGAAGCGCAAATCTGGTCTATCCAAAGATTCATCGCAAGCCCTTACAGCAAAAATTGTATGATATCAGGAATCATCGGTTTACGCAGAGCAGAGTTCGTTCAGAAAGACAAGCTACCCTGCAGGCAACTAGAAGAGCAAGAAGAATGTATAATGCAGAAATTCCGACCACGCGCCGTTGAAATTTCAAGAGTAAGGGTTGGAGAGTATTTAATGAGTTTCAATTTATGAATATCATAACTATCCTTTGATTGTTATTGGCATATGAATGAAAAATCTCTTTACTGCTATGCTGTTTCGTTTCGTTTTTCAGGATATTCCAAAGATTGGAAGTCGAAGTAGGACACTGCTTTCTGACTTCCTTGTCCAATTTATCCCACAATAACTCATTGGGGTTGAGGTCAACATTTTCCTTTAATAGTTTTTCTTCATAACCCCTTCTATTTTCAACAGGTGTCCAATCGCACTTCCTCCAAAACATCTCTAAAAATCTGTTCTTTTTTTTTACCCAAGAACAAACACTCTTCGACCCAAAAACCTCAAACTTTGGTTCATAACTCAATAATACACTCTCCCACTCTTCAAGCGTTTAATTTTCATGCTCTCTAGCCACCCTTCCGAAAAAGGCCAGGTTCTCACAATATCCTTTCCGCTGTAGACGTCAGATCCCTAGATACATTGATGCGAGCTGATCAGTACATTTATCTTCAGAGGTTGTGGTTAGTTTTGGCCATCCTGAACGCTTTCTATTACAAAAGCTCCTTGTAGATACATATTCTTTCACGTTGGATGATTTTAATTGGGCGGAAATGGTATAAAACAATTTATATACGAATTTCACAAACAAATCAGCCAGTATTTGAAAGTTCTAACATCTAACGAAAAAATATAAACAAGTGCTCGTGGAATGTAAACAAATAACGGACACCATTATGTTTGGCTTGTCATGACAATATAAAATGAAACTTTAGAATTTTAAATGTGAACGAGCTTATTATCGGCATTAAGCAATCACGGCACCCATCTTGGGTTGATAAAATGGGGCGGATGTTATTAAACATTCCCGGATAACCATTTTCATAAGACCACTTACTAATCATTCCATAGAGTGAAGCGCTTTTTGGATAATATTTATGTAGGTTTCTCTCATTTCTTCGTTTGCTTAAAATAATAATTTTCAGTTAGCAATCGAAATTCCGTTTTTACTATATTTATTCATCAACGAAAACTATTTTCAGTGATGACATCAGACTCATGGTGGTAACTAATTTTAAAATCACCGTTGTGCGTGCGAAAGCTTTCATAAAATTAAATGTTTCTTAATAAGGATTTAGCAGTTCACAGTAGAATTTTTACTCTTTTACCATCGATCTTTGGTATTTCTTATAAATAACTAACCTCCTACAAATTTGCATCCAATCCAGGTTAAGAAAAACGTCGAACTGTGATGATAAACATGTAAACCAGATATTTGATTGAACTTTTTCCTCAAGGCAAAGAATATTGTTTCTACCAATTCCACACCTTTCAAACAATACAACCAGTAGAAAGTACCGACCATTCGTAGCGCATTTGGTTTATTGGACCAATCAACTGGAGCGCAACCGATACTATATTCACCTTGTATCCATCCTGCTGTCAAGTACTGCAAATGAAATTATATATTGTTCAAACTAACAAATATTTGTCACAATTAATTAGACAACCCTGTATCAAAATCTATAATTGACAAATTTGCCCTTCTTAATTTTTTGGATCAATTTCCCTTATCACATATGCTTTACAGTTTTCAGCAGAACTTCATATAAAAATAATGTCTTTTTTTTTAATTACGCGAGGTGTCTGGCGGTAGAATTATCTTTTGAAAATTAAATTAAAAAGTAATTATTCTGAACACCGTTTTAATAAAGATATTTATGATGAAGTCCAGATGAGAATTTTACTTTTTAAAAATTATGTTATCCAAATTTTGTTTCGCGATACACACTGCAGTAGACTCGTTTGAATTGCGCTTATTTTATCTCAAATAGGCCCACACATTGTTACTGTAAACTCTTTCTTTGAGGTATTAGCCCCATAAAAATCCATGAGAGTCAAGTCGGGTGATCTTGGGTGACCACGTGGTGTATCATTTTATGAGAAAAAATTGTGTGTGGATTGGCACCATCCTGTTTTTGGTGTTTCAGGAGGTATTAGAGATCAGTAACGGCAATTTTGCTTGTAAACGTAGCCGTTCAAATGGAAATGTCGCTCAAAAAATGCAATTAACATTGTGAAAACGCTAAGTCATATCAACATTTAGATGATTTAGATTTTGAAATCATAGAACCTCAAATATTTTTCAAGCCAGTGACGCTGACCTTTTTTGTGAATTTTTAAGACCCAATTTCAATAATTTTGGAGTTTCTTCGAGATCAAGTACGATCTGGCCAAGGAGTGTTGTAATTGGATGAAACCTCTGCTACCACGAACTAATTAAATTTATATCTGGTGCATTACTTAAACTTCCGATACCGAAGTGAGAAAAAACTATCCACGAGCGACAACGAAAGGATGATGACTCTTGAAAACGCCTCGATGACGCACGAACTTCACTGGACCAATGTGGCATCGTGACTGAGAAACCCAATGACGCCTTCTCCTCTCATCGCTTATAACTTTACAAAATATTCGTATTTAAAAACAAATTTGCCACCAGACACCATGCACCATAGTTAATTGAATGATGTCTTTTTAAAATTTTTCGAAGCTTATTTCTGAAAGGTTAATAATATATTTTATGGAAAAAATTGAAAATGCGCGAGTGAAACTACTATTTTCTTTAGTTTTCTAACCTCATTCAACCAAAAAAAAATCTGTAGCTTCCATTCTTTTTCTGATTTTCGCATATCAAAACCATTAATCTTAGTTTTATAATTGTTATTGAGTCATTTGTAAAGAAAATATGAAACTAAATCGTAAACAATGAAAAAGGGTTATAATTAACATTAAAGAAAATACAAGCTTAAATTCGTCAAAATTATTATTTATTTGAAATTAACCTATCAATATTAAATGACCCTAATAACAACTTCCGATCAGTTTTGTGGTTCGATTTCGTGGCTTTTGCAGGATTTCTAACTCGAACTTTTTGCTTTCATTGGAAGGCCCGTCCAAACCATCCAGGAACCTCCTCCAAAAGCTACGTTTTCTCTTATGAAACACTGTGCAAATCGTTGGGGTTGGTTGGGGGCCTTTTTGGCTCAAGGTCAACTTCTTTTGACTGTCCAGACAATCCGCAATTTTTTCTGTGCTCTTATTTTACCTGGACTGATTTCTCAGCGATGTACTGCATTGTATCGGTCATATATTTGACATATATTTGGTAACGTTTCTGGAATCAGCAGACTGACCCTGTTCAGCTCATTGGACATTTCTCGCTTACTCTGGACCGTTTGAACAGCAAATAGTATCGTAAGTAAAAAAAAAAACTATCGAGTGATAAGCGTTTAAAATTAATTCATTTTTCACTCATAAAGATACTGCAATGGTAATTTTTCACCGTTTATATGTGTTAGTTACCCCTAACGAAGACTATTGTGAACAAGCTTTGAGATTTTACTGAGAAAAATATAATTTCGTTTTCAGTTTTTTTGCCAGTGACTTGCAATTGTAGTAGTGTCGACTTCTATGCTCAGGATTGTATATTTTTTCCAAATATTTCCATGAAGAAATTTACGGTTGCTATTTGTTAACGATGTGTTGTAAAAAAGTGAGTAATATTTCTTGGGAAAATTTATTATAGTATCCATAATATTTACCTACCATATAAATAAGCAAAATACACGCAACTACTTGAAATATATTGTATAACCTTATGATTCGTGTTAAATTGAATGGTTTCCTATTTTTCATGTAAAGCGGTAATATTTTCAAAACTAATAACAGATACACTGCTATTATGGCCAGTGTTGGTAGAGGGTTGTCCATGAAGACCCATTGTTTTACTCGGGGATCTGAAATGATAATAAAAAAGAAAATTTCAATGAATATTCGAACTCATTCTATTGGCAGTTGACGGCAGTCGAAGGGTATTCGACAGTAGCGCCCCTTCCCAGATAGTAGCCGTCGACGACCCTTCGACATTATCGAAAAGAATCGACTTTTCATTTTTCCGTTGATTTTGGAAATATAAAAAACTCTGTTCAGTCGCCAAAATGTTTTAAGGGAAGGTTAGTGTAAAATTACTTTCTAGTTTATGAGCTTGAAACTCTGATTCTTCGGCCACCATTTTGAAAAATGGATACAAATGGTTGATCTTAAAGGTATCACAAAAACTATCGAAACTTTATTTGTGGAAAATAAACTTCTTCATAACTTCAGACCAATAACTTATAATCATAGAAAAAAGATAACAAACATTTACAAAACAGAGCAGACAAGTTTGTTGGTAATCGAAAAATAGAAAAAGACGCAATTTCAATTTATGATTAGATATAATCAATTTGTGGACTTTTTTGATGTTTTTTGGAATAACTATCTCAATTGGACGACCAAAACATTCACCATCTGTACGACCACGTTTAAATTCAACAACCCAATAGCAAATGGTTCTTTACAATGGAGCATAGTTCAGATAACATTTTCGAAGTAATTGCTGAGTTTGTACAATATTTTTTTTCATCAATAAGCAATGATAAATTAACACACTTAAATGGCTGTCTCTTTTTTCTTACCAATCGAAATGTCGTGAAATTTTCCACATAGTCTTTTGAAAGTTGGTACTTCATAAACGTCATATAGATTTGACATTGGCAGCGCCATCTGTTTGGCAGTCACACAACTTATTGAGTCATGTAATGATGAAGTCAAAGAACCATCTTACCGTAGTTACTGTATGTATTATCAGCAGTAGCTCATTCTTTCTAGAACATTCAGATATAGGCTTCAATTCTGTATGAAATCACTTAATTTGCGTGGAAGTTGATAATCCCAGATTAGTAGATGTATCATAACAACTGCTGCAAGCAATTGCATTCTAAAAAATTGTGTAATAAAGAAGGAAAGTTTTGCTGCACCAATGAAATGAAGTGTGATGAAAAGTGTCGATTTTGCATGGCGGATTTGATAAAAACTATCGAAGAAGAAGAAGAAGGTTTTTCAAAGGAAAGTTCACCTTTGTTCGCCCCAGGCCCTCGACTTATTGGAAAGTAGGTCGAGAAGTTAGAAGAGATCGGATCAACATAGGAGAAATCCAAAATCCGGGGACCCAGACCGTTCGAAAATATATACAGTGTTACTGGGTCTTACTTTTCTTGAAATTGTTTGTTTTTTTGAATTGAGACACCTTATACAAGACGAAATTTGGTTTTTCAATGAAACTGGTCAAGATTGTATAGTCTGTTTAAAGATTTTCTTCACAAAACTACATCTAGCACACAAACCAGTAGTACGATATCAAGCAATATCTCCGTTCTGATGATTTTATGAAGGATATTCCAATCCGTACTGCGATAATGCTGCAAGACAAAGCATATACCTGAGCTTACAAGGGACCGTTGAACATATTGGATTAGTAAACACCCTCCTTATTATTCCGATTTGTCGCCATGCGATTATTTGATTAATTTGATCTATTGGAAGAGACACTTGGCGAACTGAACCGCAATATTTTTATGAAAAAGGCATCCGAAAGCTTCCGAAGTGGTGCCAAAAGTATGTAGAGTGCGACGTATTTTATCTAAAACAACTCGGTAACTTAATAATAAAATTTTATATAGTCAAATTCCCATTTTTATTTGAACCACCTCGTATACGAGGGCTGCTACTTGGAGATATGAATATGCCAAATCTGACAATGGTGAACGTACTCAGAACGATTGCTATTTGAGTTATTTACAGATACGTCTTGGTCAAAATTAATTCGCATTTCACATTTAGTGCGATGATTTTCTAACACATGGATTATATCAACAGCAATGTGCCGATCGACTCGCTTCAACTTTTGGTGATGAAGCGCCATCTGGAGCCACACAATTTCGCTGGTTTTCCGAATTTAATCGTGGTCGCACTATTTTCCATGATGAATTTCTTGAAGGTCGTACAAAATTGGCTGATGTTTCCAAAAAACATCGGTAATATGCGTAAACTGATATTTCAAGATCTTCATGTGACATATTGTGTGATTGAGGCATACATGGGCATTGGTTTTAATCGCATACATCCAATATTCCATTAACGTTTGCGTTGTCCAATCGCTACGAAAAAGGCTCGATTTGTGCAAAGAAATCCTGAAAAAATTCAAGCACAGCTTAAAAGATGTCTATAAGATCGTGACAAGCGAGAAATCATGGATCTATGCATATAGATCCAGATGAGCCAAATCCCATAAAAGATGTTCGCGCACTAAACACTTTTAGCAACTGGTTCTGTTTTTGCGGATTAACTGGACATGCCCATTAGGGCAAAGTAGACAGGTCAATTCTGAATAGTACAATAGCATTTTTTACCAGAAGTGTGAGAAATGTGAAAAATGAGGGAAACTAATCGCAAAAGACGAATCATCTTCCATAACGTGGTTTCGCACATCAGTTCAAACAAAAACGTTTTTGAACAGCCAAAACTTCGAATTGATGGGTCATCCTTGTTTGGCACCCAATGATTTCTTCCTATTACCACAAATGAAAAATAATTTGCGAGGTCAACGTTTTACTACACCCGAAGAAGAAGTTGATGCATTCAAATCACATGTTTTGGAGGTGCTAAAATCAGAATGGATTATTTTAGAAACCAATAAAGCCATATCCAATTACAAATCATTTTTTTTATCCCATCATTGGAGAAATTAGGAAATAGGCGAATCACTGTTTATAATGACCTCAGCACAGTGGCACCATACAGTCTTGTTTTGATACCTCTTCGTTTTTTTTTCTCCACATCAAAAGAAAAATTTCCAATACCGAAAATGTCACAACATAATATTTTTAATAAAGAATAAAACTATTTACGTCCAAAAATTTATGTTTTTCCATTATAAGGCAAGAAATATAAATAGTAATCCCCGTATTTGTATTGAATTTGTTCCTTGAGTTTTCGTTTCTTGCGTTAAAAAATGATTACAGTCGATTTTATATCGATTGCCAAATTCCTTTGTGGCAACATCCTTGAATAAACGCAAATCTGATAATATATTCGTGTTGAAATAAAAAATTAGTTTCTATATTCAGATTTTTTCTATTCTAAAAATTCGTAAAAAAATATGCGATCAAGTTCTAAACACCGTGAAAGTTACTTTGGTAATTTTGTTGATCATAATTCATGAACGACAATTACTTGCAAAAATGTTTCGCTGATTTCCTTTGTAAATTATTCATAATTTTCGTGTATTTTTAGTCGAAAACCATTTTGATTTTTTTTTACAATGTTAAGCACGTATTTCGAATAGTTAATTAGAATTCTCTAGTTTGTACATACCGTAGAAAAAAATTATACAGAACGTGTAATGGATTATGCTCATATAGCAATTAAGTTTATCGTTCTCAACGGATTAGTACATACGAGGTTCTTAGAAAATTACATGAAAATAGATCCATAGGGTTTTACTATGTTTTTATACAAGACCGAGGGTTATCTGCAAAATTTATGAACTCTAACGGCAAAAATCAGTTTCGTATAATCGTATAAGTGAAGTTTTTCTGAGAATGGAGCTGTTAAATATTTGTTTTTGATAGTCAATATGTCTATATAAATGAAAGAAGTATTATATTATGTACGGTGAATCTGTGCTATAACATTTCCGATAGTAAAATGTTTGGCAGCCAAATTCGAACGTATCCGTATCTGCATGACTGATGACAACCGTTCGGAACAGCCAGAAACTGCGACAACCAAATAGTTCACCAAATGCCACGTTTGCTCACTTTGGACCAAAAGAGCTTTCGAATTTCCCAGGCTTTATTGACGCGGTTTAAGCAAAACGTATCTGATTTTTGGTAGATGAGAACTAGATACAGCTTTTGAAACATTGTAACAGTCTGGACAGTGGATTGCAAAAAGGCAATCTGCTTCTAAAAATGCTAAGACGATTTTATTGGTCGGAAAAGTGAATGCGATCTTTTTTTGGAATAGTCATGGGCTTGTGTTGGTAAACTATCTTCGAAAAGATGAAACTACAGGAGTGCAAAAGCAACCGCATTTGAAAAAAAACCAAAGAGCTTTTTCATCAGAGCAACGCATCTTATCACATATGGGTGATCGCCATGACTAAAACTTACTTACTGCACTTTTACCAACCGTATTCACCAGATCTGTCCCCCACTGACTTTTCTTGTTTCCTAACCCTAAAGTTTAACTTGAAATATAGAGATTTTCATCATACGAATACATTATCGCGAAGAA
Organism: Diorhabda sublineata; assembly: GCF_026230105.1. Classification (NCBI taxonomy): domain Eukaryota; kingdom Metazoa; phylum Arthropoda; class Insecta; order Coleoptera; family Chrysomelidae; genus Diorhabda; species Diorhabda sublineata. The sequence continues at coordinate 10,542,498 of NC_079475.1, forward strand.
AAGAAAAATATTGCTGACTAGGGCTAGTATTGTAGTTTAAAATAAATAAATGAAAAAACTAAAAATGTGTTCATATTACGCAACAAATAATGAATTTCATGTGTTAGTTTCTGAAATACAAAAGCTGGTAATACTGCAATGAGATATTTTAGGTAACTACAGATCTCAATATTCTGACCTCATCAAGAATTCTTAATGTATATTATAAATTAGGATGTAGTATGTCTTTGAAAATACACTTTTTTACATTCCCACCTAAATTTTTTTCCGAAAAATGATAGCGCTTTACTCCAGACTCCGAATATAGGAGACACGTGAAACGGTCTAAGAAAACAAAAAACAGACAATATCACCTCTTCATTTTTGGAAAATCTTTGACCACCGAGCTATTTTTTCAAGTCTGAGAACAGAAAATACTGTGAGAGGGCTAAATCTGGCGAATAGGGGGCGTGAGGTAGCAATTCATTGATTTTGGCGATTGCAATAACGGATGTGTTAGCTGGTGCATGCACAACCCAAAAACCGACGCCATGACCTAGCCTGCAGATAGAACGGTCTTTGCCTTCTTTGGAGCCGATTCTCCCTTTTCAGTCCATTTTTTTATCGTTGTTTTGTTTATGGCGTGAAATGGTGGACCCACTTTTATCTATGGTCATGAAACAGTGCAAAAATTTGGCTTTATTTCTGTGAAACATTGCCAAGCATCTTCACGACGCTGTCTTTGTTCCTCTGTGAGCAAACATGGCACCCATCTTGCACGCAGCTTTCTCATATCTAAATTTTCAATTGATACGTGATGTACCGTGCTTTTTGAAATGCCTACTATGTCTTCTAGCTCGCGCACTTTCAGTCGACGATCATCCAGTACCGCTTTATACATTTTCTTCAACATTTCTGGAGTCGTCACCTCATTTGGTCGACTACTGTGATGCTAGTCATGGCAGGTCATACGGCCCCGTTCAAACTCTGCTATCCAATATTTTACTGACGATAACGAAGAAGCAGTCTTGCCCAGAGGAGAATCTAGTTCAGTTTTTATATTTGTTGGACTAATGCCATTCAAATAAAAGTTACTGTATATCTGATACAGACGATGAGGATGTTTACAAATTCACTGAAAACGTTATTATTGATGATTGTCAAACAAATAATAAACGTGGCGTTTTCAAACTTGAAACATATGCTGTATAGACTGTGTGGTGCTTCTCAAGCAACTACCGCCATCTCTAGATCAGGCCAGATACTTCTAGAACCATCTTCGTAAAGAGACCACAAGCCTAATGAGAAACGTAACAGAAGCAAAAAAATCGAAGAAAAGAAAAAAATGACTGAATAAAACGTGGATACGACAAAAAAAGGGAAGACAAGGGAAAACAATGCAGCAGATGAATGAAGTAGCGAAGTAAATTGTAGTTACAAAATTAATTATTTGTATGCACGTTTTGTCAATGAAAAATTGGAAATAAAGGTGATTTGATCCAAACTTCTAAAAGAAATAACATTTTTCGGCATACTGCAATTATTGATATTCGTACTCACAATTGAATTTGGTAATTTTGAATAGAATTTTACATCATGAAATCATATCTCAAAAAATGTTTATAATAATTAATATTATAATATATTATAATTATAATAATCATTTATAATTATAAATTAAACGAAAGGCACGCAAAAAATTTCATTTTATATAATAATGTCTCGTCTAAATTGCCCGATCCTGTATATCAATAAGTAAAATTCACTCTTTTTTAGTGGTTTTTATAATGCCATAATTTTAGATACAGTACAATGTCTTCTTTATAATAAATAAATTTCGTTTTGAACTCATTTTCTCAACAAATGTGGAAAACTATTTCCGAGCATTCTTATGTTATTTGGGAAAAATATATAGTTCATTTTGAGGAAATGATCAGTAGAAAGTAAATCTTTTCAAAATCTTGATACTTTTTTTGATACATTATCAACTTCTATCGATTCATTAAAAAAATGTTTTTCCTGATAATATCTTTATCTTTCCAACGTCTAACCGTCGATTTTAAAAATTGATTTATCGTTTCTCACCTGCTGATCTCGATATAAAATCATTATAATATTGAATAAGGACCGACATTATCAAAACTAATCGGACACTCAGCACCCCCAACCCTCTCTCATCAAACACTCGGAAGCACTGCAACAATATATTTTAAACCCACATTATAAATGTTTACCTTACAATTTTTTCAATAGAAAAGAGCGACTATTGTTTGTTAATATATTCATTTACAGAACATGATTTGACGTTTTAACATAAAATTAATTGTTATGGCCAGAAACGATAAAATGTTATCGAAATTGTAGGTGAGTTTGTTTTTATCAAGACTTGAATTATCGTTCTGGTATTAAAATTACTTTCGCTTATTGTAAGAGTGACCAGTTAATATCAAATTTTAAATCAAAATTCCAAAGTCCATATTATGATATATCAAATACTCTGACTTGTTTGTCATTTTTTATATGTTCACATTGTACAATCACATGGATCTAATATCCGTTTTTCCTTTGACCTGCGTGCAATCACTCTTTTCCTAAACACAACTCTCAAACTTTGACTCATCACTCCATAAAACTCTTCAAGTGTTCAATTTTAATGTTCTTTAACCCACTGCAACCTATTGATTTTATTTTGACTTCTCAAAAGAAGTTCCATCCTTCCAAAAATATCATCTTTTCTTTGTAATGTATCTTCGGGCTAACTAACGATGGTTGACCATATTCGTTGTATTAAAACATCAAAACCACTTTGAAATAAACTATTTATTAAATAATAAAAGTAGTTAGACGTGGTTTCAATAATCCCACGACCATACTCGAATGAACGCCAGAATATCAAGACATCTATCTCTTTACACACCGCTCTTAAATACTAAAAAATCCTTTTATATGAAAGGTTATAATTATAAATCTGGTCGTTAGACTCATCAATATACAATAAAGTGCGTAATTTGATATATTAATGAAACTCAAGTGTCCAAGGGACACCCGGAATCAATCATCTATGATGTGGGTCACTATTAAGATCGTGTACCATAAATTTTAATGAATACAATAAACCTTGAGTTTAAGTAGTTAAATTTATGATTCTTCATAGTCACATTATCCTCCTAAATAGATTTACACACAAGAGATTACATCTCTGTCTGGGTACATTTGCGCAATGTTGTTAAATTTAAATAATTTTAAATGGAAAATTATTATGTCAAAACACTTTAAATCTCTCTATCGATGTAGAAGTGCTCGAAGCAGATCTCTAGACTCATTGATCTGAGCTGGTATTACTGTGCCCCTGAGTCGTCGATCACGTTTACTGATGCGGTTGTGGTTTCTCGAGACCGCCCTGAACGTTTTCTCCTGGTAGATAAACATTTTTTACGTTGTAGTCAATGGTACCATTACTTTTACCTAGACTATGAAGACTTGCGATTAATGCAAGAGTTTCAACCGATAGTTCCTTGGTTTTTTTATCATTTTAAAACTTACAAGTCTGAATTTGCGAAAACGAAAATAATTTGTGTACAAATTTAACAAAAAGATGTCTTGGTCCAAAAACTATGAACCACAGTTGCGTCTCAAAGGGCTAACTGGGACTAAACTACAATCATTAACGGCGGTGTAGCAAGTTTTAACTTGTCGCTTTCACCGATAAAATTATTTTTGGTTTATAAGATATCATTTCAACCTTCGCTTGACAATACGAGAGAAAAATTGGGGTGAGCAAAAATTTTCGACCGATAGTACGGTAAAAATAACAAACAATTCTGCCGTTTTCAGCGGTGTCCCTTACCTAAATTGTATTATAATAGAATTTGATCGATATTATTTGTTTTTTCACAACTCATGCTGTTCATAAAGAAATTTAATGATTTCGAGTTTTTATGGGATACCTGGTTAGAGTTTTTGGAGTGAGATTCATGGCAACAATCTACGTCACACAAGAATTGATTACTCTGCACGTCAATACCTAGGTCTTGGACCCTAGTTTTTCTGTCCGTGTAACCTCGATCTTCCGTAAAAAATAGCACTAAGCTGTAAATCATCGAAGCACTTCATTTTTGGGCGAATTGTACCTCAACCTCAAAACTAAACATGATTTTTCACTTCCCTATGAGCCCTTATACCTTAACACAAAATCGATGTGATTCTTTGTTTGATTCTATAAGGCATGCTCTTTCGAGTTCCAAGAAATATCCTCCGAAGACCTCGAAAGTGTGTAAGTAAGTTTTCATTTTTTCCTTATGTAAGTAACACGATATTCGACAGTATACAATTCAAATAGAAGTGTTTGATTGTGTTTGAATACCTCCTGTGAATATTTTCAATAAATAATTAGAATTTATGATAATTTTCTTCAGAATGTCTCTTTATGGCGAACGGTTCCGTTACATAAATTTTATCGAGTTAAACAAACAGATGTTGTACAGATTGTCCCTGTAAAAGTTACGGATTGTTAACCATTAGGTATGAGTCGACGTTGGCGTTCAGATAGTAGTGTAGAATAATTTATTTCGTCTATTACACTACATGGACATGGACATGAATATTTAGAAAATATATTTAAATATAATTTCTGATTTCGTAACATTATAGGCTTACAAGGAGGGGACGTTTTATTTGAAATGTACAGAGCACTTCTTTTTGGGTCAAAACATTACAATACAATGATTAGAACTATTTTTTTGTTATTCCGGAACTCTAACTTCACAGACATCTTCTTTCTAAATATTTAAAGTGATGAAAGTTAGAGACCACAACATCAAACCATGAAATAGGCAAAAAAGATCTTTAGAATAAAACCAAATACAAGAAAAAGAGAATTTTTGATAATGTTTCACAAAAATAGAAAATGATTCACTGTAAAAAATAAATAATTTGCTTCCAAAAAAGTCGCGTCTCGCTTACGAAATTTACGAAAATACGATGCTTGCTCAAATCGAAATTGTGAGTAAAGTTGGGGGTTTTCTTGCGTGTTAATGTAAAATATTGAAAGTGAGGTTATGTTCAAAGTTTTCGTCTTTCGTTGTACGTTAACTAGTTGCCGGCTGCCTCTACTATCTAAAATACCCATATTTGATAAATTTGGTGATAATTCTTTTTCGTTGACGAGATCATCAACAAAGACAAAAAAATTTTATGTTGATTTATTAATTAATCAACCGAGCAAGTTCATCACCTTAATGTGTTCATAATATTCGCTAAATATTGTTTATTGATTTCAAGGATATATGACAAGACTTTTTGTTTGGTAATTTGTTCCTAATGATGTTTTTTTTGGAAATTCATAAGATTTACTTTGACGCGTAGTATACAACAATGATCATTTTAATTTTTCGGACGTCACTGCATATATGTTTTATTCACCAGCAAAATCATGAATTATATTAAATATGCTACGTTATTATTCCAAAATATGATAAAACGAAAAGATAATCAAATTTTGATCGTTACTGCCACTGTCGATTCCCTGATGTGCTTCGTCGCTTTATATTGCAATTTTATGTTGTCGATCGACGCTTAACATGTTAACTACAAAATAATTCATAATTCACATCCCATGAAGAGTTTTTTTTCAAATAATTCAACTAAGTTTTTCTAAAATCCTACATTTTCTTCAACTTTCAATGATAACTGTTTATTTAAATTTAATGCGATTAAATGGAATTGTGGAAATTGCCTTGGCAGTCAACGTGTTAATTTGAACTCGGTCACGTGCTAAGAATTAGGCTAGAACGCAATCCCAAATGAATGTAGCGTCAACCGTGAAGAGCGTTGATTGCAGGGAAAAACAAAGTAACCAGTTTGACACTCAACGTTCATTTTGATTTTTCAGTTGGTTAGAAATATTTTATGTAGGATTTGCTTCTTTTCGGATGGCCCTTTTTACACAAAGTTTGAATTCGCTGAATTACGAAATTTCCATTAAGGCGCAACACTAACGTTTTATAGTCGATGTTCATACATAAATTTAGTACGAAGAACCTCAAATCATGTTAAGGAATGAATATCAATTTTTCCCAACAACACTAAGGCTAACTAACTTTTAAAAAAATGTCACATATAAAACAACTGCAAAAATAAGGGCGATAAAAGTCAAAAAAGCTGAAATCGGTATCCAAAATTTTCTATATTACACCATTTTATCCCCGATTTCATTACTAACCCTATACATATTCAGTGCGACCTGCTGAAATCAGTTAAGATTGGTAAAAACATCATACTGTGTATCTTGCGCAAATGGCATCATTGAATGTGTATAGAATCAGTAGATTCAACCTCCGATCGCTCCGTGCAGACGCTACGCGGGCATAAGAAAGCGGGAATGCGACTGCATAGCTCTCGCACTACACACTCCGCCATTGTTGACATTCTAGCGTCAGTCGGCGTTGTGCTATGGCCACGTAAACATTCCGCCATTATTGATGCACCCGCCAAGGGTGTGAATCGTTTTCAGTAGGCTGATGATCATAGTGCTGCAGAAATCCATCTGAAAATTAGGGAAAAACTTCATGAGTGATGGTGTAGAAAGCCAAGAACGCAAGTCTGTTGTTTCAGATGACCTGCTTGAACGAGTTGATAGAATGGTTAATGAAAACCGCATTACTACTTTGTCTATGGAATTTCCAGAAGTTTCAAAGTGTGTTTTGTACACTATTTGAATTTATTGGCGGCAACTTTTGTTGAAGAGGGTATTCAAAAGCTTGTTCACAAATGTCTACATCTCTTGGGTAATTATGTCGAAAAAAAAACCGAAAGTTTACCAATCCTTTGGTAATAAAATGATGGTTAAATGTGAACTTGTCTTTCATTTATAGCCTATCGGGGGCTTTCCTCTTTTCAGCGCACAAAGCGAGTAGAAATTACGAGGCAGTAGGCACTCTGATTGATTGGCTGATATAGCACAATTTGCAAAGATCATGGTAGAAGGTTTATGCACAACGAGTGCATAAACACGACCCTCAGAGTTTTACAGAAACTGGTGCAAGGATACTACATCCATCGGCACTAAACTACCTGCGGGTCAACACTTAGGAACCCCTAGAAAGCAGCTGGATCCCTAAAGGGAACATCGTCTCGCGGTTCGCAAACCATCAAACCTATCAAAAAAACGTGCGGGTTAGGGATTAAAGGCTACGGCTATGATGATTTGTTTAGCGGGTCGCTCTGTATTAGTGACAGAAAGTTTCATATTAACAGTTTTTTGCAGCGAATTGCTTCTGTAGCACACTACTTGAAGCAGCGGTGAAAGTCCTCTTCTTCCAGAAAATTTGATAATAATATCATAATAACCTAACCTAACCTAACCTAACCTAACATTGTTTATTCATAAATTCATCATACAGCTGTGAATAAAATGTGTGAGATAAGCGTAGACGTTCCGTAAAAAGAGATTCTATTGAAATATGACTTTGGAATGTGGTTTGACGGAATTTCCATACGAATTAAGAGGTTGTACGTTTTAAAAAATACGGATACATTACAAATCATTTTAACAGTACACCTCAATTAAATTTATTAAGGTGTAACTAAAGGTGTATTTATTGAACTCACTTTCATTTCCATATCGTGATGTAAAAATAATTATGTCAATGTTTAAATATCATTCAAATTTGGTAAAACAATGGAGAAAATTCAGGAATCTAATATAAAATTGAAATTACATTACGTTATAACCTACTGCATACGTTTGACTTTTAATTGCAATACATTTGCATTTATTTGACATGTATGTAATAGAATTTTCTGCAGTTGAATTATTATGAAAGAAAATACAAAGAAATAGTCCATTCATTTAATAATGAGTTTCTTATTAGAATTCTATCATAAACTACAGTGTATTAAATTTTAAATTGCACTTGAATATGCAGTTGAAATAAGGATAAAAACAATGGGGTGAGCATCCAAGGAAAAATAATAAAAAAAATTATTTCGAATAGAAAGTGCAAAAATGATGTTTTTTGTGTTTATTCATAGATATTGTACAAAAGAAGCTGAAGAAATTAAATTACTAGCAAAGAAAACGATGAAGGAATAACAATACTAGAATGAAAAAATAATGATCCTTTTTACAAAGTATGCTTTTGAGACAATAAACATTGACAGATGATCAGAAATGATTGTAAAGCCTTATGCAGTGATCGACTATAACAAATGCAAATTTTCTACAGATCTGTCTAATCAAATGGCAAGTTACAACACTTCTTTGAGGAGGACGTTGATGGGGCATAGAAAAATTGCTATAGCGCTATAATTTGGTACAGAAATGGTAAATGCCCATATTCTTTATAAAATAATAACAAAAAAAGAATATAGCAATTACTGATTCTCAAATCAGTGTACCAAAAAAGTTACTGAGGAAAGAAACTTCGGTTGTTGCTGATTAAGAGACGCCAAACCCAAAAAACCCATTGCCTAGTAAAGAAAAAAGGTATAAGTCACAAGGTAGAAAGAGATTGTGTAGGGTATAGTGAAAAAAGTCATCATAAAAAAAACAAAAGGACCAAGTGTAAAGTAATGTTTCAAGGACCCAGGACGGTTCAACCAAACTGTAAAACACATTTAAATAAGGTACCTTGAGCTGAGAAGGTTCGAAATAAAATACGTCGTGCGGGCCATAGGATAGCTCTGGGCAGTGGAGAAAGTGGAGTTGCGGTCCTATGTACCGCACCTGAGTTCCACGTCTTAATCTTGAGTAAGGAAGGAGTCTAAAATAATATAACGTACAAACTAAAAAAAAAATGGAAATACCGAAGGTCAGCAAAATATTAATGAACATATGACAAACACACAAATTTATGCCACATTTAATTAATTTTAAATATTCTTTTACTATATCGTACACTGGGACCAAATAACCAATTTATGCACAAAACCCTAAATTATATATCTATCTGCTCAAGAAAAAATCCTTTTATACTCCTTATCACTTGTTTAGACCGGTTTTATGTTAACCGTCTTCAAGAGAATTTGTACTGTTGAATATAATTAACCATTTTTTGTGTTTTTAAAAACTTGTATGTATTCATATCAACGTAAGAAAACGAGTTTAAGACATGTGCCGCCCTAATTTTATTGATGAAGAGGAGAGTTTTTGTGAATTTGACATCAAATTCATAATTAGCCAGCCCTTGAAAATGATATGTAACTTTATTGTTCTATGAAGTTTGGGCTATTTCATGCAAGGGGGTGGTTATTAGGGGTTGAAAGTTATAATATTTTGTTAATTTGACATCAAATTCGTAATAGTTGCCCTGAAAACCTTGAAAATGATGTGTAACTTCATTGTTCTATGAAGTATAGGCTCAAATGCAAGAAGGTGATTATTAGGTTAGGTCAAATCAGTCACCTCGAAAATCTTGGAAGTGTTATGTAACTTCATTGTTTTTGTGAAGCATGGGCTATTTCATGGAAGGAAATAGTTATTGGGGTGTGAAGAGGGTACGTTTTTATAGATTTGACTTCGAACTTGTTGTCAGCAAACCCAAACTAACTTTTAAAAAACTCGATGATGGACACTATCTTCGTTCTCGGTTTATTATTATTTCAATATTCAAAGACTTCTTAATAGTTTTTCTTTCACAAAAATTTGGGTACTCATCTTGTGCTCTACAGTTTTGGCTCCGGCACTTTTTTTTTTGTTTTCTACGTAGTTTTAGATTTATTTTTGAGCATTCAAATCCATCTTATAGTAGGAATTTTGAGGCTAGGAAACAAATTAAACCTTTTCTGTACAGAATGTTGTGCTCCACAATTTTTGACCCGGCGGTTTATGTCGAAATCATCATAGTTTTCGAGTTATCCGCAATTCATAATGTTTTTGAGTACATGAACCCAATCAACGGTGAAAATTGTGAGGTTAGGAAAAAATATTTACAGACCAATCTGTAGATAATTTTGTGCTGTACATTCTTTGCTCCATTACTTTTTTTTAATTCCTCGCAATTTTCGAGTTATTCGTGATTTAAAATATTTTTGAGTGTATAAACCCATTTTAAAGTGAAAATTTTGAGGTTAGGAACAAATACATGGGATACTTTTTTGTAGATAATTTTGTACTCGACAGTTTTTTTCGAATTCCTCATTTCAAAAATCCGTATTTTTGTTAAGACTTATTCAGTATCCCAAAATCTAGATAATCAAAATCGCCCAATGTAATTTAAAGTTTTATCCCAAAATCACCTAATTTGCCTGTACTAAAATCGAAATATTTCATCAACAGCATCTTTTATAAATATTTCTACATTCACTTTCGTCAAAATCTCCGATTTTTTTGCATGGTATCCTGCTGACTCGACATATTTAACGTTTTTAAATTTTCAAAATAAGCAAGTATCACCATTTCCCTGATGTTCTTTACAACTTTAAAATTTTTGGTAGGCCAGCGCGTATCTAATTCTTCATTTTTCAGTTATTAAACTACCCACTGCAGCATTCGCAGACTCTCTTACTACAAATGGATCACTACCTGAAGACGTTCCAATTAAATACTTTCCGATTTGTTTGCTTTCATAGTAAGAATATTTCAAGATCTGCTTCTTTATTAACACTACTTCTAATAATATTTTCATTCTAATTGAAGATTCTATTAAATATTATGAAAGTGCGGAATTAGATAAAACGTTGAACGTAAACACGTTATGAAAAGAGGGATATTGTTCAACTCGCGGAATTTGCAAAGCTGGCACTTGTCTTGGCAAATATTCCGCTTGCTGAACAACTAGTTACGAAAATAATTATCATTTGGTTCCTTGTTTTAGTCGAAAGAAAAAATGATGCGCGGTGTTCGGAGAGGATGCGTTCGGTTGAAAGGAGCAGTGATCGGTATAGATGATGAAGATGATAGTACATTTACAGTCACAGTAGATCACAAAACCTTCCATTTTCAGGCCAGAGATGCCGAAGAAAGACAAAAATGGGTGCAAGCGCTGGAAGAAACTATTATAAGGCACGGTAATAGGGTGAGTTATTGAATGAAAGTAAACGAATTTATATTAATTTCTCGGCATCACTTATCTCATATTTTTCCCTGAAACTGTGAAATAATCCATTACTGAGATACAACATAAATTGCTTGAAAAAATCGACTTTTTTCATTGCTCTAATTGGTCATGTTTAAAAAAAAGCGTAAATTTCTATGTTTGGGTTTTCGCATACAATCTTTTTAACTAAAATATTTTCGGAAGTCGACTGTAACTTTGTTATTTTAAATGGAACACCCTGGATATTAATACATTGATATTTATGAAGTTAAACTTTGAACACTTTTTATACGCACCCTCTATAAAATAAAAAATTTCTCAATATGGATTCAAATACGTCTGACCTTGCTAAAAGCAACCGAACAGAAACCATTTTCATATCTTTAAGGGTATCTTCGTGAAATAATAATTTATAAGGGTCTGCAAAGGTCAAATTTTTTACAAATAAATTAATAATTCAAAAAGTATGCATTTTTCGAAAAAAGTTTTTGGACAAAAATATACTCAAATTTTACGTAGATTTCAAAAATGTATTAATATACAGGGTGTTCCATTTAAAATAACAAAGTTACAATCGACTTCCGATAATATTCCGAAATCTCTAAAGGTAGAAATTTTCGTGATTTTACTATGATTATTTTGCCATATACAGATAGTTTTAACTCGTCGTGGGACACCCTGTATAATGAACCTTTTTTTAATTAGATTGCACAAAAAATTCTTGATGCATCCGTATTGTTCTACTTAGGAAATTTACTGAGTAAGAAAAGGAATTTTCAAGAAGTTACGAGAACCCTTACAAAGGGTGTATATTTACAATGGTTGCACGTGAAGGATTTCCTTTGAAACTTGTTAAAATTAAGTTGAAGGAAGTAAAAGCGAGAAGTGATTCGTTAGCGAACTCAATTAATTTCTTAATTTGAATAAAAATAATAGTTCTATATTGTAGAAGAAAAATTATTGTAAACAAACATTTGCAATTTGTTGAATGAAAATTTTATCAGGTTTTTTTGCGGCGTCATATTTTCCGAATTGATTTAAGAGTCAAATCAAATAAATTTAAATAATTTATTAGAAAGAAAATGGTAATTGGTAGTTGGGGTAGGTAATTGATGCCTACAGTTAACAAACTAGATCTTATTTGAGCTGCGGATTCTTTTGATCCACATTTTTTCAACCAAAAGCCTGTGGTGTTTATCATTAATCTGAATATAAGGCGTCAGTGAATAACCATGTCCACTTTGTTTGAGTAACTGCTCTTTTCAATACCTCTTATCACAAGTTTTGATCAGACAGGTGCTTATAAGCAATAGCCCTGGTTAGCAGTGTTTTTGCTGCCAGAATTTTTGCATCTGATTCTATTGGTGTCATGAATTCCTGTATGACACTAGATTTTGCCCAGTAGCTTGAAAAATTGGCGTTAAACGATAACCATCAATTTGACGTTTTAACTGCTCAAACACGTTTTTGTTTGAACTGATATGCAAGAGCCCGCGTTGTCGTGGGGGAAAATGATTCGTCTTCTACATTGTTCCAATGAAACGGTGATGACATGTTATTCCGAAACAACAGATGACCATCTGCATCGAAGGGCTTCGTGCGTGAATAACTTTTCGATTTGGCTGTCTTGAAAGGCCTATACAGTCGATTTTTTAGTTTCGAATTCATATGCATAAATGACTATCAGGACCAAATCTATTTGACAGCCAAATGTTCATTCAATATTGCAAGTGGAACTAATGCCCAAGTATGCCTCAATCTCACGGTATGTCACATGACGATCTTGCAATATCAGTTTTCGCACAGTTTTTTGGACGACTTTTTCAAAATTCATCCTGTAGCGAAATGCGATCACGATTGAATTCGGAAAACCAGCGAAATAGGGTTGCTAGAGATGGTGCTTACCAAAACCGAAGCGAGTTGATAGGACACTGCTGTTGGTTTGATCCGCGTCGACATTCTCCAATGCATTTTGGAACAGTCCAGCAGTGATGTACCATAATGTGCGAATCTTCCAAAAATTTTCAATTTTTCATCTTGTTTTTCACTGGTGTCTTTCTGAGAAATAGAGCACCATGGAATTTGAAATTGCTAAGCATCTCATTTACCTAACCTAACCATTTGAATATAGTTTTCCGCCTTCGATTTACCCAAAATATGTTGGAAAACTGCAATAATTGAAGTTCATGCTTTTCTTTCAGTTTCACCTATACGAGGTCTGGCTGATAAATAACGAGACTGGTTACGAAAAAGGGTTTTATTATAAAAATTATTCTACATTCTAATGCTCCCCTCCAATATACTTTCCTTCCCTTGCCACACACCTTTCCATACGTGTTTTCCATTGATCGAAGCAGTGCTGGAAGTCTTCTTTGGTGAGAGCCTCTAGGAGCTCTGCCGTTTTTTCCTCACCGCTTCCATCGACTTAAATCGGGTCCCTTTCAAAGCGGATTTTATCTTCGGAAACAAAAAAAAGTCGCAAAATGTCAAATAGTGTGAGTACGGTGGGTGTTCGATCACTGGGGTGCGCTTACTGGCCAAATACTGCTTTACAGATAGCGTGTTATGGGCAAGTGCGTTGTCCTGGTGCAAAACGGGCCGTTTTTTACGAACTCGTTCTCGCAGTGTTGCCAAAACTGCCAAATAGTAAGTCTGGTTGACAGTCTGACCCTCTGGAACCCATTCAGTCATCACGATACCGTTAATGTCGAAAGAAATGATCATTATTGCCTTGCATATAAAAACCCTTCTCAAACTGCTCCGTAAGGCTCAACTTCATATGAAGTGGAGATAAAATGATTTTTTTTTTCTCGTTCAACTAAGAGGTTGTTAATAATATTTTTTCCTCCAGCATCCGCTAGCTTTCTCTCTTTGACCACACTTCTCTATCCCAGAGATGCGACTTGTCTCTGCAATCCCAGAGACAAAAGAAGCAAAATAAATAAGATACAGGGAATTGTATTCAACATGAATAAGCGTTTTTGACAACACTCCTCATTTGTTTATTAACGAATTCATTCCCTTTGGCTGTTCCATATCATATAAGCTACCTTTGAACGCAAAACTGCTATCTATCATTGCGTTGGGATAGTAGAAGCAAACTCTACAGATTAATTTATAATAGACCTTAGCAAATAATTGTATTAACAAAAAATCAAATTGTCAATCTAATAAAATCTTACTTATCTTAATACTGTTCAGTTCAAAACGAGAAGAAAAATATTCCATAATTGAAGATATGAAGGCTGCAAAGCAAGGCTGCTCAACCTTTTGAAGAGTCGGGCCAAACGATGGATTCAGTCGTTAACAACGGGCCACTTACATTTCCTGGTTCAGTTACTCTCAGGACAAGCGCAATAAAAACTTAATTATTAAGAAAATAAAATTGAATTATTGTTTATTAGGAACAAATTGTATCTTATTCTAAAATCTAAATAAAAAAACAAAATTGAACTTACATCTAGGGTAATTTGTTTATACAATCAATGTTTGGCGACAAATCCGTCGTTGACAGTAACAACAAGTCACAAATATGTTGCTTAGTTAAGGATGTGCGGTATTTATTTTTTAGCTAATTAGGATCTGAAAAAATCTTTTTGCATACATATGTTGATCCGAAACTACTTAAAAACTGTAACGCCAGGTCAGTTTTTGCTGGAAATTCTCCTTTTGACACCAATTTTCAGAAAACTGCAAAATCTTCTGAAGAATTTTGTGCTTTCGAAGACTATTTGTTAGCAAAAAGGTTTTTCAACGTATCATGATTTTGCAGTTCAACAAGCTCTAATTGAATATTGGCAGGATCAGTAACTATTTCAGCCAAACTTATTACGAAAGGATTTATAAAAATTTGTACGTTGTGTTTTTTATTGGTATTAGAGTAATTAACAGAATCAATATTGACCTCCTATTTCTAATGTTAAGTGTGGGAAAGAGAGGTAATTGAAAAGATTGAACATAGTCGAAAGTGAACACTCTTTACCCTGTAATTTGAGATTCAAAATATTGAGGTAATTCGTAATGTCAACAAGAAAACCAATATCACTCAACCAGGATATATTCTTAAGTAAATCAAATTCGAATGGTTAAAGCCACTTTCTGCTCTAAAAATTGCGACACCTGTTTGAAGAAATGTTTCAACATGCTGTCCCTTGAAGCCATCGCACAGCACAATACAGTTATAACTCTCCATATTATCTAATTTCTTCTTCAAATAACATTGAATTGCACGTATGTAATTTATGCAGCGTACTACTGAATCTATAATGTGCGCCGCGGGATTTTTGAATTTGGTGCGTATTTTTAAACCACACTTGCGCGGGCCACTTAAAATTCCTTCGCGGTCCACACTGTGGCCCGCGGGCCTGGAGTTGAGCAGCCTGGCTCTAAAGTATACAAGGATAGTGTTCTAGCGCCTACATTTTAGTTGATCTGTATTTACATCGTCGACTTATATTTTAAAAATTTGTATCGATGATTCTCTTGATGATTCTTTCGTCCGACTTCCAATTGTCAATTTAATTACCTTGTTTTGATAACTTTCAGTTCTCTATAACTCATTTGATTGTATAAAATATTGTTTTTTTTTTCGATATAAAAGGATTACCAATCCATATAAATTTTGAATTGACGCAATTTTGGTATCCAGTATCACTGTTATATTTTTAACATTACCTTAAAAGGATTAAGGAGCTATTTCTAGGATTTCACTAAAATAAATTACAAAGGCGTTAGAGATAATATATAAATGCATTGAAAATATACAAGGTATGGCTATTAAGTACAGAAAAAGTACGCAAGCGTCAAAAGTTAGCGAAACTAAACTGTTTAGCCTGGAGCCTACTCTTTATTGTGAACTTTCACATGAAGCTTGAAAAAATTGCAACAGAAACTTCGTTCTAAGTGGACTAGCAATTTTAACCATCTTTATAAACGCGCTGATTGGTGACTCATTGAAAAGTGTGTAAATTTCATGGTTTGATCTCTATCTCTCTCTCTCTCTCTCAGATTTCCAATTTCTGTTTAGTTCTATTCGTCATTATCCAGGTTTTACATTGCGTATCTCAGAGTGGGTCTCAAAATTATTTTATAAATTCACATCTTCGTAAATCTGGATATCTCTTTCGGCGTTAATATTGTAGTGTTTTTCTTATTTATTCCCCCCTTTGTGTTATGAATTAATAAACATTGTCAATTACGTTCTTAATTTATTAAAATACCTTACACTTCACTAACTTATAATAATTCACTTATCACTATCACTTAACTAACTTGAATAATTTAGTTAAATTCTTCGATTACTTTGTTAATTCTTTCTTTTCACTACGACTATCTATTATAAACTGAACTAAACTGTGCTAAACAACTCCTTATATACATATATATATATATATATATATATATATATATATATATATATATATATATATATATATATATATATATATATATCCCAAAACACCTTCCTAGATTTTCTTTTAAAGAAACAATGTAAATAAACAGCCTGATATAATGAAAAGTTATATAAAAACCAAGTAGCAAAAGTGTTTCGTCCAAATTTTTGGAATTTCACTAAATCCAGACAGGGTCGGCTCCAGGACGAAGACGCGTTGGTAAACATATTTTCTTAGGCTGCTGTACAGCTGTTACTTTTGGCAATTCTTATTTCGATTTCCTTTTATTATCTAGTATCCGAATTCTATTAACGTCCAATCATGTTTATGTTGTTTGAAATTGTTTTTTGTTTTGCTTCCACATTTATTCTTTATTTCCATAAATTTTATTTTTCATTATTGAAGGTGTAGGTTTATTTCTTCTGCAACTGTTTTTAGTTGTTTTGTGGTTTCTTCAAACCTTCTTAGGTCGAAATTGAAACTTTTTATTTATTCATTGAAATAAGTCTGTGGAAATGAATGTTTGTCGCGTCTACGTGTTTTTTAGTGGTTTAGGTGTTTTCAAAATAGCCGAGATGTTAAAGTCGATTCACGTACGGTAAATTTTACATGAAAATTCGATCACTATGGGCAAAACTGATGCCTCTTTCTTGCCTATTATAGCATTCCAATGTCACACCTCTACTACTTTATTATTAGGATCAAATCTGCATTAAAAGGAACAAAATTTGAGTCTGTTAAAGCTGTGAAAGAAAAAGCTGCTTAAGCTACCACCATATCAACACGGTCTGACATACGTTTCGATAATCAAGTTGTCGTTTTCAGAGACTGAAAGTATATTAAAACTTGTTAATTTGACCCATCTATTCATACCCATTTTTTTTTCCTTCCACAAAAAATATTTTCAAAGGAAAAACCATTTCGGAGGGAAATTTGATAAACTAGGTTTTTTACCCCTATGCAAACAATTCCTTCATTTAACAATCTCAATACTTTCAAATGCATCCACAATTTTACGTTATTTTTATTTATTCAATGATTATTACTGACGGCGAGCTCGACTATATCAGATTTTTTTGTTTGTTCATATTTTAATTATATTAGGTGTTCATTAAACCGGATAATAAAGAATCTCTTAGTTTGTCTTACACACAATTAATTCCCAAATTTGATATTTTATCCTCGAGATTACACAACGATTATGTATTGTTGGATTTATGAAATCTAAGTTGAAATCTACTGTGTAAAAGATATGTTCTAATCGTATTAATAGGTACCAAAACAAATTTTTCCCGTTTTTATTTCCATTTGGGAAAAAGGGATTTCATTAATGGTTAATGACGGTTAATCAATTTATCTACAATTTTCTTATCATCGTCGTTGAAAACAGCCACATCCTCGTACTTATCTAATACTGAGTGTAAAATTCAAGATAACATTGAAATACATTATGAAATATTCTTCAAGTTTCCTTTGGACTAAGACAAGAACTTGGTTATTGGAACGTACTAGTAATGTACCAGTATGTCATTTCAAACGCCATAGACAATGTATATTGTCTATGAGGTTACAGGAATAAACATGAGTGCGAGAGTGTAGATGGTGCGATCCTTCCGCACTAAGCGTTTCGTGTCTGTTTTTCGAGCGGAAGGCAAAGTACATGACGGCTTGAATATGAAATAAATTGGGATAGAAGATGGCTGGCACTCCGGATATTTTATGCAACATATTTTTTATTTTCAGATGAGATATGAAACGCATCATCCCTCGCCGACTATCAGAGATTTCGATAACAAAGTATCTGAAGCCGATGCATATCTACAACTCATGATTGACCAAACTAGGGTAAGTTTTTGACATTTTCCAATGAATTTCAACTGATATTAAAGTGGGCTTAGTAACTGATATGTTATTGAAAAGTGCGGTTAATTAGGTAATAAATAATACCAATTTCAATCGACGATCATCCAGTATAGCCTTGTGGATTTTCTTTAAAATTTCTGGAGTCGTCACCTCATTTGGTCTTTCACTGCGAAGCTGGTCATGGCAGATCGTACGGCCTCGTTTAAACTCTGCTACGCAATATTTTACTGTTGATAACGAAGGAACAGTCTCACCCAGAATAGAATCTAGTTCAGCTTTTATATTGGTGGGGCTAAGGCCATTAAAATAAAAGTATTGTATCACATAACGATGACAAATTTTTCACAAATTGCCTATTTATGCAAGCCAGGTACTTCTGGAACCATCATCATCAAGCTTAATAAGTAACAGAAGCAAAAAGATACAAGAACAGAAGGAAATGAAAACTCTGGAGACCGTGGCTATAACAAGTAAGGGGAAGGACAAGGGAAACCAATGCAGCAGATTAATGAAGTACCAAAGGATCGGAAAGAATGGTAAAAATGAAGAAAATGAGGATGAAAACTGAAATTCCAATACTAGAAAGGACCTAAAGGGTTCTAGAGAATCAGAATAATGTAAAGAGTGGAAAAAATAAAGAAAAGGAGAATGAAAACTAAAATTTTAATACTAGAAAGGACCTAAAGGGATCTAGAGAAGAAGAGGATTGGAAAGAGTGGTAAAAATGAAGAAATTAAGGATGAAAACTAAAATTCCAATAATGGAAAGGACCTAAAGGGTTCTAGAGAAGTAGAAGATTGGAAAGAGTGGTAAAAATGAAGAAAAGGAGAATGAAAACTAAAATTCCAATACTAGAAAGGACCTAAAGGGTTCTAGAGAAGAAGAGGATTGGAAAGAGTGGCAAAAATGAAGAAATGGAGGATGAAAACTAAAATTCCAATACTTGAAAGGACCTAAAGGGTTCTAGAGAACCAGAATAATGTAAAGAGTGGAAAAAATGAAGAAAAGGAGAATGAAAACTAAAATTTTAATATTTTGACGCTCTAGTGGGCATGAGAAGTTCTAATGAAGAAGAAACAAATGTTTGGTTCTGATTTCACTTATTATTGATCACTATCTACGAGCTCCGTCCCATTTCAGTTGGCCCAATTGAAAAAAATTACTAATTATTGCTTTTTCAGCTATTAAAAACCGGCAAATTGTTTCGTTTTGAGCACTTTTTATTTTCTATAAACATTTTAGATACTTTTACAGGAGTTACAAGTCCTAACATATGTTATAATTACAAACCAAAAAAAAATAGAAACCAAATGTAATCAGAAAAGCTTAAATATTAAAAATACAGTTTTCCCACTCCTCTTGCAGATATCGAACCCCACACCGTCACAGATGCCGGAAATTCTACTTTCCGCTGCAAACAATCTGGATGAAAAGTTTCATTTCTTTTGTCTAATAACTCTACTTCGATCGTCACCCACGCAAACTTCAAAACGAGACACATCACTCCAATGTATACAGCTCCACTGTTCAAAAGTCCAATTTTTATGCTCTTTTGTCCATTTAAGTCTATTTTTCTTTTGGATTTGGAGTCAATAATGGCTTTTCGTTGGCCTAAGTAAAGAAAATTTAAATTTAGAAAAATATGCATTAAACTAAGGTGTTAAAAAATTCACCTTGTATGTCTGAAATCCTAATTTTTGAGCCTCTCTGTGACATGTGGATCTCAAAACCCGCCTACCCACTGCATTACTCCAAAGTACACTTAGTTGACCATAGTTAGCACGTCTGTTTTGTTGAATTATTCTTTTACACTCTCGTTTATCTTTGTCTGACAATTTCGATTTTCTTACGTACCGGAGTTTAGGGACAATCGAACCATTTGCTTTATGCAAGCGAACTATATTTCGAACGCTGTATTTTGACATGTTTACAGCTTTCGCGATTTCTGAGTTCTTTTCCCCATTTTTGAATAAGTTTATTATGATTAATCGAATTTTTTCATCACTAATTTTTCCTCTGCACATTTAAAAAATTATACTCACCTTATTACTTCAAAAATCTATCTGTCACTTAAAAAAAAAACATTTTGTGAAAATATGACTTTATTGTTTGCGTATTTTAGACCTAATGAAACTTTGAACACAATTTTGGAAACAATGAACCCTTGTATATGCATAAAAAATTATTATCAACAAGACCTATCTATTTCCATCATATTATATGTCATTCAAAATATTTGACAATATTTATCCAAAACCTATTTTAGACAAGTTACTTTTTGGCATTTTAAAATAAAGTTTAAAAATTTGGAAAAGTGGGCCAACTGAAATGGGTCGGGGCTCGTATATACGATTCATTTCCAACTCAACCAAATGAGAAATAATATTTGTTACAGAAATTAGAAGATAGAATAGCCATCATTACCGACTCTGATGAAAAAGTTAAATGCCAGGTTATATTAGATCACGCAAATGTAAGTTATATTAAATCTCATTACTTTTGTTATAACTATTTGATAGCTAGTTAAATTTTATACATTATAATATTTATTTCATCAATTTCGACTATACAATACTTTTAATGAATATCTTCAACAATATTTAGAATAACAAATAACTATATATAAGTCGTGTACCTATAACGTGTTTCATACTTGTACCAAACCCAAAATAGAACAAATTTTAGTAATAAAATTGCAGGTTAAATATTTTTTTACTTAAAAATTGTACCTACATAAAACTAAATTTTCTAGTTAATATTCTTGTAAAAATCTAAATATAATCAATAAGGGAATGGAAACTCATTTAGATCCTCGTTCATAAGAAATTGTTTTCCATGACTTAGTTTCTCTTTTTCTTTTTTTTTTTATAAATATAAAAGTTTTCTATGACTGTTATTCCATATTTTATGCTTTTTTCCAGATTATGTTGGATAACATCAAACATTCTATAGTGCTACTACAAATAGCAAAGGTAAGTATTAAACTTCTCATATTTAATATTAATTTTAAATACGAAACGAATACATGCAGACGCCAATGAATTTTCGAGATCAAATCAGTTTCCTTGTAGTAAATATTTACATGGATGGATTTAACACTTTTAGTCCACTCAAATTAGACTTTCTTGCAGAGAAATTTTCCCCACAGTAACTTGATCAGTCAATTCCGATGTATTTTGGCTGTTGGAAAACGAATTTTGGTCTAGAAAAGGGGGAGAGGGGTGGAGATAATGACATAATACATTAAAAAATCGCTGTTTTTGCACTTATTTCACTATTTTGCGAGAAAAATATGCGTCTCAGCGAAAAACTTGATCCAGTCGAGTTGTAGATAATTAAATTTCCTCCAACTTTGCCAACATTCTGTCGTACGTTGCATAGTTAAGCCGCTAGGGGGCGCGCAGAAGATTTCAAAACTCATTACTTGAATTTTCTGGAAAATCATGCTCTTCCCGGGAAAATAGTGAATCACAAAGTTGTAGCATACAAAATTTCCGACAACTTTTGCCTGAAACTATTTTCTTAATAACGCATATTTTCGCCGCTAAGGTTCGCGAAAAATTTTTAAAAATCAGTTTGTTCGATTTTTCGTGAAAACTATACGTCTTAGGAAGAAAATTTAAACGGCAGCGTTATAGAGCACAATATTTAGTACAACTTTATTCTGAAGAACGCATGTTTTCGCCGATAGGTGGCGTGAAAAATGTTTAAATATCAGTTTGTCCGATTTTTCGGGAAAACTATGCGTCTTCGGAAGAAAATTTAGACGGCAGCGTTAGAGCATAAGATTTAGTACAACTTTTGTCTGAACAACGCATATTTTCGTCGCTAGAGGGCAAGAAAAATTTTTAAAAATCAGATATACCTCAATTTTATCCACCACCTTACCTTGTAGAAGGAAATTTTGTTATAGGTAAACCCATTATAGTTTTATGCGTAAAATCACCTAAATTTTATCGTCGAATTTAGAAACATCCTGTATTCATTTACTGAATGAAAATATACAAAAATAAGAGTTTTATTACTGTTTTAACCAATATTGATATTTATTTTTTTCCCCAACCATGTTAAAATTTCTATCCAAACAACTAAATTTGACAAAATGCCGTCATAATAATTTTTTCGTATTAATTCTTCTTCAAAAGATTAAGAATTCTGACTCTTCCTTCCTTATTCATCTTTGAATCCACTTAGGAACGCGAAGCACGACCTTCACCTACCTACTCAACGTTTAGAATTAGTTGAGAGCTCGATACTTTACAATGCAAAAAAATGCACAATCATTGCCAAATGATTTTGAAGTTGTATTTATTGGAAAGTGCCTTCTACTCTGTACACGACTTCTATTCTAATAATATATAATTCCCGGCTTGCTGCATACTGGTTTAATTTTTGCTATGGACCCATATACTAATTTTTCCTATAATTTTATTATTTATCGTGGTTTTCTTCTGTATATTGACATTTTATTCTATTTGTATCTTTATTATTTTAATGTTTGTTTTTTTTTATTTTTTACAAGTTTTTGTCTACAAATTGTAACAATTTGCTGACAATAAATCATTTCTCTCTTCCTATTTTTAGAATACGGCACATCCTGTTAATGGAATATACCACCAGAGACCAAGTACTTCAAACTCCAATGTTGCCGCAACAGGTAAGTTTTTTTTTTATTTACGATTTCCAATATTTCCATCCAGTTTTCTCTTCATATCATACGTATCATTCATAAACCGTGTGAAGTTATCCAAGGATTTCTTCCACGAATATGTTTTTACAAAATAAACTGAAATTTTGCGAAAAAATGTAAATAAAGTAGACATATAATGACATTATAATAATCTACGTAATTTTACCAAAATTTGAAGGTTGAGTGGATAAAACATTTTTAAACGCGTGTTGTTGCACATATGATTCTGAATCGAAGATGCAAAAAGAATTATTCAATTGTTACAAGGTTCACCTAATTAAAAAACAAATAACCAAAAATAGAAGTTGACACAATATAATTCAGCATATTGTGATTGGTGAAGTAAATTGGATTTTATGATTAGGGATACTTCAAATACTGTGCTTCTTTAGTGGTTATTTGTAAAGCTTCTAAATGCTCTTAATTTTAGGTCTCTTCTGTTTTAAAATTAGTGTTTTCCAATAATTTTTGAAAGATTGATAAGAAATTGACGTTTCTACTTTTCTTTAAGTCTTCATCAAAATATGGACACTGACAATTTATATTAACCATGAACATCAAAATAAGAAAAAAATCAAAATAGAACTTTATTCTAATAAGAAAATTTAATTTTTTCCTCAGTCCTTACATCTCAAATATGTAGCAGTTCTTAATCAATAAAATTATTTGTAGTTTCATTAGAATTTCCAAAATTGAGCTATAAATTTTACTCAAATTATTTACTGCTACTACTACTGCTATTTGAAATGTAAGGACTGAGGAAAAAATTAAATTTTCGAATTAGAATAAAGTTCTATTTTGATTTTTTTCTTATTTTGATGTTCATGGTTAATATAAATTGTCATTGTCCATATCTTATATATTAAAAAAATTGATGATTTCCATTCCGAGTCCGTTTAGGCGTTCTACCCAACCGATTTGCTCAATTTTTTTCAATGAAAGGTATTGATGCACAGATCAGCCATCAACCATCGGTTTTCATCTAATTTTCACCATTCTCAAGTTATACTCAAATGCGATTTTCCCCTGTACATTACTTATGGGAGTTTTTCACATACACACGTTCTATCCTCGATATCTCGGCTTCTATTCAAGATAGAGACTTCGTTTTGGTTTAAGAACACTCGCTGAAACACCTTCTTTCTTTTGAGTTTTTGAACACTTAAATTGGTTGAGTTGGAGAGGAGCTAGGCGCGGATATTCAATGTGGATTTTTGTAGGTTTTTGGCAATTTCTCTACATTCAAAGATCTATATAAGTGGAAACGTCAAATTTTCATCAATCTTTCAAAAAATATTTAAAAAATCTAATTTTAAAACAGAAGAGATCTAAAATCAAAAACATTTAGATGCATTTATATATATATATATATATATATATATATATATATATATATATATATATATATATATATATATATATATAAATATCAGTTGGATTTTTTATTAACAAATGACAAATAGCTCGAGTGAATTATAAATCTGTGAAAAAATAAACGATTTTTTCATGATTCAAAGCGAAGTACATATATTTTAGGAAATGAGACTATAGCAGGTGAGGCTGTTGTTCAGTCAGGCATCGAATTAGGTTCTGAATGTGTTGAAAACGCCAGGCGGCACAGTAGAACAATCAGTAAGTAATTTTTTTAACCGTTAACAGTTATATATTAAAAGTTTTGGTTAAAATTATTCATAGAAAAAAAATTGAATTCGTCTCGATTCTAATTTTTATTTTTTGATGTTTAACCATAATTGCATGACTCCCACATTTGATGGTGGGTCCTGTAACCGGATCAGCCCCCCTTTCACGTATACTATATTTCAAAAATTAAATGGTAGACGGGGGAAAGTAGAAGGAGTGTATGGGGCCCGAGCAGGGGTTGTATGCAAACAGTAACTAGCACGTGCGCACCCAATTAAATAGTAACTAATCTAGAATTGACATTAATTTATGAAAGATTTACGGTAAAATATTTTGCTACAAATTAAAAAATTGAATCAAAAGAGGGTTAGACCCGAGCCCTGTGACCTAAGTTACACTAGCCCCACCCTTGTGGGGACCATGCATAATTTACAAAACACAACTGTTCAAAAATGTGGATAATTACAACAACGTCAAGATTGATTGACACAGAAGAAAAACTTGAATTTCAAATTTCAGTATTATTTCATTTAATTCATCAAATATCTACCCACTCTAAAGCCAGTTGCAGCAACTACCATAAACACAAGCAAGATTATTACCATTAAATCGTTTTTACACACAGACTCTTATTTTTTTAATTGGAATTATTGGAACTGTTGGTGATGTTCATAATGAACACACTGTTCACACTACCACTATACCAAACTCATAATTACACTGTCTTATATGAGCGTTTCGATAACCAAGTTATCGTCTTCAGAAACTGAGGATAAACTTCCCTATAAACGCAAAAGAAATAATGTAAATATTAGAGCATTCAATGTAAACATAGCGCGCAGATCCTCGACCATTCAAAAAGGAGACACTATGTGACCACACTGTTTCTATCAAGCCACTAGAGTCACAATAACCTGATCTCGAACTTCTGTAGGCGGTAGTGTTCGGGAAAGAAGTGCGATTACTCTTGATTCTCCATATTGCTCTATAGCTTCAGATTATATGCTGGTTGTACACGGTTGATTATTGATGGTGTTAAGATTCTCAAGATATCTCAAGACTACTGGTTAACGACTTTTTTAATGACTTTGGCAATGACTGGGACTGAAGCAATCGAATGGTATTTTTTGGCAACCGTCTTTTTCTTTTTTTGGTATGGGCTGAACCCGTGCAATTTTCCGATCTGCAGGGAAGGAAATAGCAGTTGCCCAGTTCCACAATTCTTCAATACGAACGGTGGTATTCCATCTGGGTCAGTCGCTTCATTGGTGTTTAAGAAGTTTTGCCACATATTGGTGTCGAAATTTTATTTCTGGCAAGCTCGGTGGTAGTTTTACCCGCAAATGAATGCGAACCAAGAAGTCCGCCTCCTCTTTTGCGGTCACTGCGATTGTTCCATCTTTTCCGGTTAACGGTGGAATTTTTGACTTGGCTGACCGCTTTTTTTACGGAACAGAAAAACCTCAATACATTTAGGCAACTGAGTTTAGTTTTCACTCTTTGATCCAAGCATTCATGGTCTGCTTGCAGGTATTTCTCGAGACAACAAAATTAATACGACTTTCGGTACTAAGATGTGAGCTCCATTTCCGATAAGCAGCATTTTAGTTGTTGACTGCCCTAGTGCAGTTTTTATCAAACCATGGAATGTTTTTGGCAAAGCCTTTGAAGGAATAAGTCATATAGGCTTCCATACCTCCCAAGATTAATTCCGAAATCTCATTTGTACACACTGAAAGGTCGTTGGAATTGAAGCTAACATTCCAAGGAAACATAAAAAGGAAATCGTTTATATGCTTTTTTTTTTGGCCAAACTTTAAGTGGTCTTGATGGATCCTGAGTTTGGATTTATAGTTTCTGCTTTGCTGTGATCAGTTTGTGATTTGATGTTACGAGTGGTGCATGTACGAATACATCATCTATCAACACTACTAGAGAACATCGCAACTTCTAATATTCAGTGTCTAAATTTCTTATATAATCTTAAATCCAATGACTGATTTTGGAAGTTACGAAGTTTTCATTATTATATGTTAAATCTGCCGTTATTTCTTTATAAAGGCGTGGATTTTTTTTTTTTTTTTTGGTAGATAACGCAACGTCGTTAATGGTACCTGATATGTCGTATTCGAGTTCCGAAGGAGAAGACGACTTTTACGATGCTAATGATTCGCCGTTTTCCTCTGGTAGCCAACTTCCTTCACCATCGTAAGTAATAATTACAAATTCACTTGAATATAGGCATCGATCGATATCAAAAAAGACAAAAGTGTTCAGCGTTTTTTGTTAATAATTTTTTTTCGTAATCAAATTTTTGCATACATACACAAGTTAAAGACATGAATTTTAGTAATTGGAAATTTAATTGAATTGCAAAATTATTAATAAGATAACATGACGTAACCCGTTTTGAATATTATCCCAATATAGAAGTTATTAAAATTTTATGCTCTTGAGAGTTTGGATAGTTTTGGACGCCCTCCGGTATTGATGGTCTTTAACCTTTCGCAATCACGACAACGCATGCTACATCGACGCCGACGCATAAACGGCTATGATATCTCTATGCTATGTTGCCAATGTTCGTCGGAAAGTTACGAAATCGATTACTAAAATACTTTCCTTTTTTATTTTTCCTAATCTGTATTCAAAATTTTCTCATTCACATCCTAAGAATATTCAAGACTTGTTTTAGTCAGAACAATTTTCTGACCTCGCGCTAGTTATGGTCGTTTTCAGGTTAAGAAATGGTCAGTCATATTTATACCATCGTTATTATTTTGATGAATGAGTGGGATTTTCTTTGGAGAACAAAATGCAGTTTGAAACATCTTGGATGTACAAAGACATCATTACTCACATGAATGACCAGCAGTAGCTAACTATACAATCAAATAGTTATGAATTTTGAGATTAGTACTGAAAAGTCCATAAAACATGAGGTTTTAAATCGTACTTAACGTGTTTCGTGCACTAATTTACTTAGTGCCACATAAAAATTTCAGTTTGAAATTAAATTAACAAATCATGGTCGTTTTGAAATTAAGTTAGGTTAGAGAAAAATTTTTAATTTCATCTTTAAATTCGACTAATAGTGGAAAAAATAGTAAATATTTTATAACCAACGTTAATAAATCCGGATAGTATGTATACTAGACTGGACAAAAAAACTACGAATTTTTCTAACGATACTGTGAAAATATCATTCATGATGATAAAAAGAAATTTTCATGAAAGTTTGAGTCTTTTATAATATTAAGGGATGAATCGTTTCGACTATTGATTTTTTAACAGTAATCGCATTTTTTACTCAAAACTCGTCAATTATCAATCTAAAAAATTTTAGTGATGCGTATTCTTATAGGAAATTAGATTTCCTAAAAAAAGCTTCAATAGTGAATTAATGTATAAAAAGCCGTTTCCTTGTAATCGTATAATAAACATTAATTTTTTTATTCTATTTTGCGTTTAGTAAATTTCGTTATCGTATATACTGACCAGTCACGTCACGTGACTTAATATTTGTTTGACGGCTATCAGTAGTAAAAGTTTTCAGAGAATTTGTAACCATGGAAAAAACTGGTCATCATTATGTGATACAATACAATTTTAAAAGCATTAGCCCAACCAATATAAAAGCTGAACTAGATTCTACTCTGGGTTCCGTCGTTATCAACAGTAAAATATTGTGTAGCAGGGTTTTTTCATGAACATGGATGAAACTGAGCCCACCATTTCACGCCAGTTTCAAAAGATCAATCAAAACAATGAATTGTAAAGGAAGAACCGGCTCCAAAGAAGACATGAGCCCTTCATCTACAGACAAGGTCATGGCGTTGGTTTTTTGGGATACGCGTTAAATAATTTTCCTTGACTATCTTCAAAAATGAAAGCTATTGCAATATTTGAAGATATCAATCAAAAATGGCCGTATTTGGATAAGATGAAAGTGTTGTTTCATCAAGAAACAGCACCAACTCAGACGTCTACTATTGCAATGCCCACAATTGATGAATTGAAGTTTGAATTGCTACCTCATGCACCCTATTCGCCAAATTTAGCCCCCTCGAATTATTTTCTCTTCCCAGACTTGAAAAAATGGCTTGGTATTCGAATATTTGCCAAGAATGAGAAACTGGATGATTATTATTATGAAAACAATATCGAACTTATTGAACATCGCCGGGAAAAGTGTATGGTTAGGTTCATTGGGCCAAATATTTCTGATACCATCCTCGTATACACCAAGATAGTGAAGACATTACACCTTATTCCTTGGAGTTCAGTCAATAATAATATTCTTCACCATTTTGGTGTATAATACACTATTAACTATTTCATAAAAAAATGTTATTAATCAATGTAGTGAAAGTTTCGTTTTATAAATTTCGGCAACATTGCCAGACACGGCGCCGACTAAAACGTTCAAGTAGAGTGCGTTTGAACCCCTAATGTCTGGAAAATAGCGTATTCACGTGTAAATTACGTAATGTTTTGCCGATTGAGCTCTTCCCAGAACGTATGTTGATAGACTTATACCGTACCTGTTACCAATTATTTTTTATATAGTTCTTGAAATATTTTAAATAGAGTGGATGTGTATTGTTAGTATTATCAACGGAGTTTGTTTACTTGTGTATAAAATGATGCGATTATGGAATAGCAGACTAAATTTTAGAAGACGCAGGTATATAGACACAATAATTTAGTTTGTTTATTGTAGGTATGACAAGTTTAGTTGTAAACTTGCAAATCAATATAATCATTAATAATTAAATGATAAATAAATACAATTTTCGCTAAACTGGAGTGAGTGTGTACTGTCTTTAAATTCTACATCAACTGAAACAAAATTATTATCTTATTATCTTTAGTTAGTATTAATCGCAGTATGACAATTAAATAAAACTCAAGAAAAAATAATACGCTCGTGGTCAAAATTCTCTAGCAAAAAATCTTTTTTTCTGATCTCAGCATCTCAAAACCATTATTCTTGGTTCATAATTAGTGGTTCATATTGTCATTGAGTTATTTTTTTTTGTAAAAAAAATATAAAACTTAAAGGAATCTTTAACAATTAAATACTCAATTAAATTCAAGGCCGGACTATGCGCTGGCCAATCCTTAGAGGCAATTTTGAGACACCTCTAAATACTGCCGCACGGAACCTACAATAAGTAGACGGGCATTGTCCCGCACTAGGGTGGACTTATTGCCAATGGAACTGGCGTAGACAACGTGATTCCCAAAAATTTTTTCTATTTATTGGTTAGACCTTAATATCCCCGCTCCAACGCTAGTTTCAATAGAAACCAATTCGGTTTTTACTTCCATTAAAATTCCTGCTTAAACCAGTCATGATTTTATTATATTAGCTGTTTTAAATCTTCTTCCGACTGTCCAGCCACTCCTCGCGTTTCTTTGAACTCTTGTTGGACTTAAACACTAGTGAGGGTAATATTTCTCAGTCATGTGCTGACAATGAATCGGTCATCTTTGAGGGATGTGCACGTCTTTCTCCCGAAACAGCGTCTTAGATGTAATTTACCAGCAGACCAGCAGACTGACTTATATTCAACGCACTGGCCACTCTTAATTGAAATGTTTGCCCAAACCGGGCACGTTTTTTGCTATGGAACACTACGCGAATCTTTATCCAGGTCTTTCGTAGACTCGTCCTCTTCCGTCACTAGCAGGCAGGCACACTCTCATTTTGTCTGAGAAGAGAATGAAGCCCCATTGTTTGTCCAATTAATGTACTCTCTGGCAAATCGTAGATGGCTGCTCAGTAAGCTGAAGTGAATTTGGAGGCAGTAGCTTGCTTTTTTAGCTCAAGATTAGCTGCCTTGAGTCTTCTTCTGAATGTCCAGTCACTCGCAGCCACTCCTCGCGTTTTTCTGAGCTCTTGTTGGACTTGAACACTAGCGAGGGTCTCATTTCTCAACCATGTGCTGACAATGATTCGGTTCATTTGATGAGTTCCTTTCGCTTGCCATATCAACGGTCGTAACAATAAACGGTATTAAAATAAAGTAAACTTAAAATTATAGCAGGAAAAACCTCACTTGATCCTTTCCAACTCCTTTAGAACGTCCTACCACCGAATATAACGAAGGCATGTTTTATTTATTTCAAA
Source organism: Diorhabda sublineata (assembly GCF_026230105.1). Lineage (NCBI taxonomy): Eukaryota > Metazoa > Arthropoda > Insecta > Coleoptera > Chrysomelidae > Diorhabda > Diorhabda sublineata. The sequence goes on from NC_079475.1 coordinate 10,573,236, forward strand.
TTTTAAAACTACCCTTTATGGTTATAATAAATTTGAATTTATATTTATGATCCTCTCACGGCAGTATGGCAAATAACGTCATCGCAGAATAATCAATATTAATTATGACAGTGACAGTAGCATATCGTGTTTGTATTTGCGCATTTTTATTTTTCAGTAGTATAAGGTCATTTGATAATGACACCCAAATTCCAGTTCCTGTTAACAAATCATCTATTGATTCAATCGCTAATAACATCAGACAAGATAGTATTAGATCCAGATCAACAAATTTCGAGGATCTAGATTACGATGGTAAGTAAACAATAAGTTTCCGGTTTTTATAATTGCAAACATCGAAAACTGATAAGGTGCTCTATCAATTTCCATATTAACAATAATAGATTGTCATTAATAATATACAGTGAAATTTGGTTGACTGAGACATCAAAGGATCAGCAAATTGGCTTCGCTCATAGACGTATCCCACTTACCAAAGATTTCAAATATCAAGTTGTTGTATCTACAGTTATAGTGGCACTCCTGATTCTAATCAAACTGTCACTGTAATTATTATTCGTTTGAAATATAAGCGTCATCATCCCTAGAAAAGATCTCACCTCATCAACGTTCCTGGGGCGAGGCCACAGCTTTGGTTATGGTCAGCGGTTAAGTTAGAATTTGTGGAATAATTGGTGATATTCATACTGAACACACTATTTATTTTTAGCACTACACCAACACGTCCGACCCGCGTTTTAATAACCAAGTTATCGTCTTCAGAGACTGAAGGAATCAGTTTATTGTCAGTCTCTGAAGAAGATAACTTGGTTATCGAAACGATCTATCAAACGGTGTAGTTGTGGTGTGAACAGTGAATCCAGTCAGGGGACTTAGTATTTTATTATGTTCAACTATATTCCCAAGAAATGAAACACGAGTTTGGAAGACAGCACATTTGTTCTTGTACAGGTACAAATCAGATTTTGCTGGGCCGTTTGATGGTAACTATTTTCGAATTTATATGCAAATTCCAAACGGCTTGAGATGAGGATACTGGAAGATGCCCCTTGCTCTGATTCTATCAAATTACTGGATGACTTGTCTTTGTGTTTGGATACCCTAATATTATTGATTCGGATAATGCAACGATATGTGTAAGCTCCGAGTTTCAATCCTACTGTACTTTCACAAAAACCTATCGCCCCTAGACACCCAGAGACCAACGTCTTGGAAGAGTGAAGAGTCCAAACGATTAAGCAAAAGTTGAAGGGAATGTCTGAAGAAAAAATTGTCACTGGCTGAGAAGGTCTAGGAAGGAAATTACGGGCCGAACTGGATGCTATTTTTCCGCCAAAGGAATCAAATCCTCATCTTAACATACTGTTGAATTAAAATAATGGGTTTTGTCGATTTTTGCGGTAATCAATAAATTATTTTTTGAAACTTGAACAGTTACGTAAAATTTTTACATAACTACTTTCTATAACTAACATATGAAGGTTTCGTAATATCAAGAAGTGATCACATTTGATAGAGGGATTAGATAAACTCTTTTTTTTTCAGCATTGTATGAAGAAAACGACGAAAATAGCTTAGAATTGGAAAGCCATGGATCCGTTATTCGACATCTCCTGTCACAAGTGAAGATAGGAATGGATCTTACTAAAGTAGTTCTACCGACGTTTATATTAGAAAGACGATCGTTACTGGAGATGTACGCTGATTATTTTGCTCATCCAGATATGTTTCTTAAGTGAGTTTTGTTACAACATAATAAGTTAAAACAGCGCTCACTATATCGAATTAAATTTCAAACATCATCTTCCTATTAGTTCGTAATTAATTTTCATCCATTGCAGTTTATTTGAAAATAGGAAAATAGAACTGTTTTTAACGGTGGGGTGAATTTATACACTAAATACTAAACTATTCACTAAATTATCCACTAAGATTTACTCTTCGCTAACATATATAATTTATTTAAATTCACCGGTTACTTTTCACTATTCCGATGTTTTCACTATGACTTGAAGTATTTATTGACTTTTTTGCTAACGAACAAGTTGACGATCATTCGGTTTTCAAAATGTGAACAAACAAAAAGGCCTTGATATTATAACAATAGCTATAACATACATACATTATAAAAACAATATAAATAAATTGCGGCCGTTTCTAAGAAAAACTAATGTAAGTCCTTCTGGAAATTACCCGCCTCATCAGATTTTATTAACATAATTAGAACAGTACCAGCTTCACTATTTACGTCAGCGGACGAGTTGGGAACATTAATGTAAATCAGAATAAAAACATTTTTAAAATATTCGTTTTTAATTTTCTAGTCTTTTTCAAACATTATTTCCATATTTCATTCAATAATTCAATAATTAATATTTGCATCACTTTAAACGTCCCCTGTCTTGTCTGTCTGACAAATTTTATTAGCTTGGTTTGTATAGAATTTTTCATGATCTAAGAAAGTGACTAGCACTTAATATATGAGATGCAATAGAATAGACTCAACCCTCATATTGATACCCGACCCTTAAAAGGTCTGATTATGTATGGTACCAACGCCCTGTGTTATTTCATTTCGAGCCATGAAATAGTGTGTATTATAAAGTTTTAACATGTCTACCTTTTTTTAACTCAAACTGCAATATTCCTCAATAATTTAACCTTTAGAGTAATATACCAAGTTTATTTTTTATACCAAACCATTTCTAGTATTCCGAACATCAAAGATCCCAGGGATCGTATGGTACAAGTAGTCCGGTGGTATTTATCATCGTATCATGCTGGAAGAAAAAGTACCGTAGCAAAAAAACCTTATAATCCAATTTTGGGAGAAGTATTTCGATGCCATTGGGACGTCCCCAATGTAGATAACGGCTCGGATGACAGTTTAGTTGACGACGGACCTATACCGTGGTGCAAGAAATCCCAACTCACATTCGTTGCCGAACAAGTATCCCACCATCCACCTAGTAAGTAGTAATTTAAAAAAAATTCGACGCAATACTTTTATTCTGTTGGCTTTAACGTTTCCACGTGATTTTATTAGTTATATCAAGATATAAAAAGTAGTACCCCATGAACTATGACCATGTTGGCAGAGGTTACAGAACATCCCAGGGTCCCTAAAGTGCCTTTTCCATTTAAGGTCCATGAATATCCATTTTTTGCAAATTAGTCCCTAATTCCTTATATTTTTTCTGGTGTCCAACAAGACCTCATAGAAACACGATGACTGGCTGTGAATTGCTGAACAGTCCAAATAAGACTTGAGGTAGCTAACTTTGAGCCAAAAATTCCAGCTACTGGTCCCAGCTCAGCTCACTGAGCAGCCCATTTACGATTTTCCAGAGAGTATAACATCATAATATAATAAGTTATAAAGACTCTATAGCGACGAGTGTCCAGTGCCTTGAACATGAGTCAGTCTGCTGTTTCCATAGTTTACTGTCGTCGCAAAGAGATTACTAAGTTACATCTAAGACGCAGTTTCGGAAGAAAAAGATGCACATCGGAGAAATGATCGAATCATTGTCAGCACATGGCTGAGAAATGAGAACCTCGCTGGTGTTCAAGTCCAACAAGAGCTCAGAGAAACGTGAGAAGTGACTGTGAATGGCTAGACAGTCAGAAGAAGACTTAAGACAGCTAAGATTGAGCCAAATAGGACCCAAAGTAACCTCAGCTCACCGAGCATCCACGATTTGCTAGTACGTTAATTGGACGAACAATGAGACTTCATTCTCTTCTAAGAGTGTGCCTGCATAGTAGCGACAGAAGAGGACGAGTATGTAGAAGACCTGGATAAAAATTCGTTAAGTGTTGCAAGAAAGAAAACAAAGCTTTTTGGAGGAATTTCTTAGATGGTTTTGTCAGGCATATCAATGAAAGCAAAAATTGAGTTGGTGTTTATTGAAACTGGCAGTGGACCTAACCGATACGTAGCAGAAATTTCAGGGGATCACATAGTTCCTTACGTCAGCTTTATCGACGAAAACTTTATCCTAATGTAATTTATCTTGTTCAGCTCCTCCCGATCTTCCTTTCTTTCTGTTTTATATATCTTCCTTATTAATAGCTTTTCTTCCACTAGCCAAACCATCTTTGTAGTCCTTATGATGTTAATCCTCGTTGTGTCGTTCTCTTAGAAATCTAATTTCTGTACTTTGAATTTTGCCTTTTTGTTTCTATGTGTTCATTTTTTTTGAGATGTGAGAATATCTAATTTCATGTCTACATTCACCCTTATTCGATTTAGAAAAATTTTGGAGGATAATGGAGAGCTATCAACCATTTATTTGAATATTTTAAGACCGAGCAGTAATACAATAAGTTGCGTGCAGTTTTTTGCATGTTGTGTTGCTTCATCTGTGATTCTCACCAACAGTCTGTTCACGATCGCTTTAGACATCAAATTCAGTACCTACTGTGTTAAAATATCTTTTGAAAGGTCAACTTTTTGACACTATTCTCATGTGAAGAAAGTTATCCTCTCAAACTTCTACACGTCCTTATTCAGCTTTAGGAAAAAATTTAGGATGTTGTATGCTTTGTATATGTATAATTGATTAATAAAATAATATATTTTTTCAGTTTCTGCATTTTATGCCGAACATTACAACAAACGCATCAGCTTCAATGCTCACGTTTACACGAAATCCAAATTTCTTGGTCTATCGATATGCGTCTACAACATTGGACAAGGTATTGTTAACGTCATAGACTACGACGAAGAATATATCTTAACATTCCCAAACGGATATGGTAGATCGATATTAACTGTACCTTGGGTTGAACTGGGAGGTACCGTTACCATAAGTTGTCCAAAAACCGGTTATAATTGTAATATCGAATTTATAACAAAACCATTTTATGGTAATAAAAAAAATAAGATTACTGCTGATATTTACGGACCGGATGAGAAGAAGCCATTTTTGACGGTATCCGGAGAATGGAGTGGCGTCATGGACTACAAGTGGACTGACAGAGTAAGTCAAATTACATTCCTATACTTTTCCTCATCGGTCTCCACTGATGCATAAGTTGCTAATCCATAGGTTGCGATCCCGAACTACCTCTACCTCTCAAATATCCTTCAAAACTACAACCAATCATTGTTTCTTTAGCCTTCTCCTCCTTCTTGTACCTCCCTCTCCCTGTTCAATGACTTTTTTGCAGATCAATTTCCCGGCATCCAACTATCTTACTCCTTGGGCTTTTATGTATTTGGTTATTGATGGATATCTATACAAATCCTTCAGTTCTTTTTTAGTTCTTCTTCATAGCACTTCACTTGTTTTCATCAACCCTCAACACCTTCCTCTACCAACTAGTTTTATTTCTTCAGCCTTTGTTAAAACCCATTTTTCACTTCAATATATGAGGGCTTTATCATACTAGCGGATTGCGAGCGTCTTCAAAGCGGAGAGAATGCGCAACGAATTCGCTGCGAATAGCAGTATGGGCGCCATTTTGCACTGTGTACTTATTTAATGTTAAACATATACCTTATAATAATTACGAGCCTCCCTTCAGGTGTCACTCATAATCTTTTATATCAGATGCAAAAACTCAAAATGTAGGTCTTGACATTGGCAGTAATTTTTTTTTTGGATTATTTATTATTCGTTTGCAAAACAACATAAAGTAGTCGCTCTCTTCCATTCGATCCTCACAAATTCATCAATACTTTCGGAATTCATTTTGTTAATGAATATATTGTGCGCTACAAACACTCGACGAAAACGTTCGCAACTTCCTCGCGGCGTGCTCGCGACGCATTCGTTGCGAGCCCACTCGCAAACCGCTAGTTTGATTAGACTCTAACTAATCTAGTAATTTAATGACGTCCCGGCTTTATTTCCTTTAAGTATTCTTTATTTATTTCAGTCCGCTCTTCATTTTTATATCACAGTGTTTCTGCCAGGTATTCGAATCCACAAGCTTTTTAATCTTATATTTTATGATCTATATCTACCAATCACATTCCGTCTTAACACCATATACTTTTTTTCCTCTTGGTTTACTTTTGATCCATAACTTTTTGCAGCCACTTTTTACCGAATGCTGTTACCATTTCTTTCTGTGTTGTGTAAAATATTTGATATCCTTGTTTTAATCCCTTTTCAATCCTAAATTGTTGTAATAGTTATCTAATGTCTTCCTGACTAGCTTAACAATTTGTTTTGGGGATCCTAGTATATTAAGGACAACATACATTTTATTTTTATCTAATCGTAATCTATAAACATAATATGAAGGTCTAGATTCTGCTCATAGCATTTATCCAATGGTGAATATCTGATCCGTTATTCTTCTATCTTTCTTGAAACCTCCTTGGTATTCTTCCAATATCCCAATACCCAAAACGATATCTCTTCATTCTTGAGTATTATTCCATCTCTCAGCCATTTGTTCTTTATTGCAAAATTCTTTTATGTTTATATGAATTTTCATTAAAACGTTGCTCCTTAAATTGTTACAATATTGTTGTTCTATTTCTTTTATAATAAGGGCAACTTTGTATCACTTAACTATATGATTAGCAGATGGTTCCCGGACAAGAAGTTGTATCTCTGTCTGGGTTACATTAGTGCAATGTTGCCTAATATAATGGTCTATTTCAGGAGACTGAAGAACATGTAGACGTAAACCAATTGAGTATAATAAAAAAATTAGTACGACCAATAAACATGCAAGAAGATAACGAATCGCGTAAATTGTGGAAAGAAGTAACTGCCGGTTTGAAATTTAACGAGATTGACAGAGCTACAGCTGCTAAGCAATCGTTGGAACAAAAACAGAGAGACGAAGCGAGGGAAAGGAAAGAAAGCGGACAGGAATGGCAAACTAGGGTAATTTCATGTTATCGTCTTGTTTAAATTCATGTTCAAGTAGGGTTGGGTATAAGGGACCCTTATAAATGAGAAAAATATAAACTGTCAAGTATGAATAATTCTTCTCTGTTGTTTGTTTTAGTTGTATTGTTCGTTGGCTTTACCATCACCTTATGAAATGGTAGGGTATTATAACTGTAATAAACAAGGGCTATGTTGATCATTCCATTGCTTTTAGAAATACCATTGAGGAAAAGGTTCTTCCAACCTCAACAACTCAATAGATTTTGAACCGTCATCATCCAATATTCTACTTTTTCACATACAAAATAAAATATTTCTTTTAACACTCAAATCATAATTTCTTCAATATTGTTTTTATACAAAGTGCGTTTTTGAAATGTCTTCAGATCATTAGGAAATGAGCTAGGCTGGTTATGTTTCCTATCTCAAAGCATTTAAATCACCCAGGAACAGTGGTCAAAACAACACTAAGCGTTGCTGTGGAACCGTTTCACCTTTCCAGTAACTTGATTGAGATACCCTGTATTATATATTTCACTTTTATACATATATGAATATATATTTTATTGATTTTTTCCAATTTTAAATTGAAATCGTTTCGATCCGTTACGAATGAATTAAATTTTTATAAAATATATTTTTTCAGAATCTGATGAAATTAATATTTGGTTTTTTCCCGTTCACGTTCATAATTGTAATAACCCATTATTTATTTACTTTTAATATTTCTTTTGCTTTCAGTTATTCTACAAATCTGGAGAAGAATCATACACATATATAAAGCCTTTAAAACAGAGGATATCATCTGGCCAATCAACGAACACTTGAAAATACGACACAACTCGTATTTGTTACGAATAATATTGTGCTTTTTCTAAACTTTCCTGACAGAAAAACTACTTTCGCCTGAGTTATTATTGTTAGTGAACTGTGATACATATTATATGCATGAGAGATGTATTTTTTAAATAAATCGCTTGGGTTGAGCAGAGCGATTAAAAAATACACGAAACAGAGTTTTATGAGGTTTTTATACACTGAATCGGTGATTGATTTCATTATATTTTAGTTTAGTGGGAAAATGGGAAAATACAACGGTGTATCATAAATTGTTAATTCTATCCTCCAGAACATCGCATTTTCATCAATTAATCCTTAATATTTAAGAGTTTATTGTTTTTCTCTATTAATAAACATTTATAAAGTATTAATCAGCCTTGTTATACCCATCATATCCTGTCCTACAATGATATGAATATAGTTCAATTTATAAACTTTTGCGCACGCGCTGTCGCCTACGTTGGCATGGTATAAACAATTTACGAAATGCGATTTATAAATACGGATACAGAAGAAAAAGGTGCACATATACAAGAATAATGACAGATTCATTGACAGCGTATCGATGAGGAATCGGATTCTTACTGATGTTGAAAACCAACAAGAGCTCAGAGAAACGCGAGAAATGTGATCCCAGTTAAGTTGTTCCAAGATCAAAATGACTTTTCGAGCGAAAGGCGAACATAGCGTTGGCCAGAGCATAGACCAGACTTGAATCATATTGAGCATTTGTGGAATGAACTGAAGAGGAAAGTTCGGGCTAGAAATCCTGCACCAGTCACGAAATCGCACCTCTGCGAGTACTTAAGAATGAGATATCATCGAACAAGTTCTAGTAAAGAAACTAGGGATTTTGCGAATATACAAATCCGATTTCGAAAAGTTGGAATTTCCGATTGATATTAAACCTTCGGTTCCTATATAGTACAACATCGTAAATCCGTAATCGCGGGGAAAGGACTGGTTCCGGATTTTAGATTTTTTCGTTATTTAGATCATACGAACATTTGAATGCATTTATGGTGGCGCTAACGAGAAATCCTGTCACATTACATAAAAATGTAAACAAAACGTAATAGTACTGCACAAAAAAACATTTAGCAAGTAATAATAATAAGATTAAATACTCTATAAACATATTCTTCATTTTATCTAGTGGTAAATACAGAAGCTAAAAATTACGATACGAACGAATGAAATTTGTATAAAAAATCGATAAAAACATTGCGCAACATGTTCCAAATTGAATATTATTAAAAGAATAAAAGTCATTTACAAAGTAGAAAGTTTTTCCAGTAAATATGCTTTCAAATTATCGAGAAATGTGAGAAAAGATTGGCAAATGATTGTGCACCTTTTTATATTGTAAAGTATTGAGCCCTTAACTAATTCTGAACGTGAAGTAGGTAGGTAAAGGTCATATTAATAACCTCTGAAATACTTGGAAACAGCAACTACAATCATATGGTCGACGCCATTTTGAACATCTAATCTATAAATTTAGTTAATTTTCTTTGCATAGCAATTTTAATATTTGTTTTTGTAGGATTTATTCTAATTTTAGTGTGGTTTTGGAAACATCAACATTGATTTTTAGCAAAATATATAAAAATAACTAGGTTGTTGGTTTTATTTAATAATTTTTATATTGTAATCTTCCAAATTCAACTAAAAAATCGAGAATAATCAAATTGGATTTTAACAGTATTTTGTTTTCGTTTCTTTCGCGGTTCCAGCCAGACTGTACTAAGCTGAAAAATTTTATCTGATAGTGACTTTTATTTACATTGATAATTATAATTCTGTCATCGTTATTGCAAAAATTAGGAGCAATAAATATCAGCGAAAGATACGACTGGAGGTCTCATCTGGAATCCCTTGCTTTCCTTTCAATTCTGGAATTTCTATGTAGTCATGAATTTCCCATTCTTCTTCTCGAGGTATGTCATCATTTTCAGATAAAGTCTTTTTTATAGGTCTGCCAAAAGAATCAACTGATAAGTAGTCTTTTATATGCTGAGGAATGTCTTGATGTGGACGAGCATTTTGTAAAAATGATAGATCATCTATAAGACCGTTGCTTCTAGATAACTTGAAATTCTAAAACAAAAAAAAATATACAATCTAGACTATATCGTAAAAATTTATAATACATTCTATTATATTTTTATGTTATCTTATTCAAATCATTATTATATGAAGCAAGTCATGGTAAATAGCCCACCCTGATGGAAACATTCGTCAAATTCTATAATATAATATAATATAATTCTGCTCTCTTGAGAGCAATTTGACCAGAGTTGACTAGAGACTTGGACACCTTAGAACATTAACCTCACTTTGTTTTATCGATACTAAAACGGCAAATTTTCTTCCGAGCTGTCTTCAACGACCAATATTTGCGAGCAGACGTGGCTCATAAACAATCGCCTGCAGACACTCAGAACTTTAGTTTATTGAGACTTCTTTCATTGGAGAATTGCAAGCCTTTAGAATAAGTTTCTGAACACTACAACCTACAGAAGTTCAAGATCAATATCCACAAGCATCTCCACACGGTTTACCCTCTTGGACTTGCTTTTTATTATCTTTTAGTAATGGAATAAATCTAGTAATTCAATTTCCTTTATGCGACTTTCTGAATTACTTACCTCTGGTAAACAATGATGCTGTAAACAATAATAATTTAAGTTATTTCTCTTGTTGCACCAAGTTCCATCCGGAAAATATGGCGAGATGCCAAGATCATTTAATTCTATTCTTGGGGTGTAATATGTTGGGGAATCGGCTCTCTTGCAAAAAATAGCGCACCCCATCCAAAGTCGATCTACAAAACAACGATTAATTGAATGAAGAACAATATATTCAGGTTAAAGTGAGAACTATCCAAATAAGAAAAAAAATTATTGATAGAAATTACCTTCTTCGTGTGGAGATTGGAGACCAAATCCTTTGGAATCTAGCTCAGGCAATACTCTTGAAAACTCGCGGCATTTTTTAGAAGCATAATCAACTGCAGATATTTTCTCATTGCACACCTGAAAACGCACAAGTTTCAATTATCTTTGTTAAAAGGTGAGTAAGGTTTAAACGTAGTTAGTAGTTTTGTTTAACAAGTGATTGTAACAAATTGTTTGTTTTATGAATGTGTTACTGCGATGAAAGGCCGTTGACCTGATCCTGTTTTTACTGATACTACCACGGCAGATGCTCTTCCAAGCTGCCTAACAAAAACCCACCCAGAACAATATTTGTAGGCCCCAAGAACGTCAATTTATCTTTTCTTTGAATAAGTGCGACCCTTTTGTACATTCTTATTAACTTTACCTTATTGTCATTACACAGACCAAACTCTATACCAGATCCTTCACATCCTTGATCGGTATTGACAGGAATCGGATTATTACAAAGTCTTCTTTTAGAAGTATGACCCATTGAATTTATTATGCAACCCGAATTACAAACACCTTGTTTCCAACTGCTCCATCCTCCTGGTACTACTTTAATTGGTTTGGGTAAAGCTTTTTTAATACAGTTACCTCCAAAACAGTACTACAAAAGAATTTAAATAATAACTGTATCGTATAACAATATTTTCAATCAAATGTACCTTTCCGTTTCCGCATTGGGTTCCTTCAAGAGCTGGTCCTGCAAAATAATGCCCACTTTTGTGGGGAGTTTTACAGTGTAAATTGTAACAAATTGTTGATTGATCTTGACTTGACAAAATCGTGGCATCTTTGTCTCTCAACAATATTTCGCACTGTTGCTTTGCGGTATATTTTTGACCTGGTATACCCAAGAATTTGTTGTGGTCATAATTTTTATTCGTTTTCGGAGAATCCTCTAAACATTGTGCCCATCTATAAGGATTAGTTTACATCATTAATATCATATCATTAATATAAAGTACATTTTAATGAAGTATCAAACCCTGTCTACATATCAATTAATTCTCTTCGTAAAATACCTAGAGTAATGAACAAATTGGTGCAGAACATTTTTCATTAGTATATTATCAAATAAAAAGGATAATAATTAATTTATTTGCTTACTGAATAAACTGTTTACACCACCACTACACCAACACTCACGATCACACAGTCTGACTCGCGTTTCGATAACCAAGTTATCGTCTTCAGAGACTAAAGGTGAACTGTTTACCTCCAGTCTCTGAAGACGATAACTGGGTTATCGAAACCCGCTGTAGACAGTGTAATTGTGGGTGTTGGTGTATTCAGTATGAATATTACCAACGGCTCCAGAAATTCCAACTTAATTTATTTGCTTTATAATTAATTTCATTTCATTTCAAAAATGGTTTTTTTCATGTAAAAAGCAAACGCAAGAAGATAAACCAGTTTACACTCTAGTAGCTCGAGTGGTGTCTGTCGTGTAGAGATGCCTGTGGATATTCATCTTGAACTTGAATTATAGGTTTTAGTGTTCGGGAAAGACGTTCCAAGTTTGCTCTTCTCCTAAGAAATGAGTCCCGATAAACTGATGTAGTCAAGGCTTCTGCAGGCCCAATCGATGTTCATATGCCACGTCTACCAGTCGAGTAGGTCTTGCAAAAACTACTCTAGGGTCGATAGAGAGAATCTCTGCCTTGTAGAGGACTAGAAGCTGGCTAGTCCTGGCTGTAGTCACCCGACTATGCCAGGACATATCGATTCCAATCTCAACACCCAACAAGCGAATTTGTGGTGATGATGATATTTTATGCTCTGACAGAATAAAATCTTGAGCTTCAGCTCCAGCCTTCTTTGTAAAAATAGCAGCCTGGGATCTTACTGCATTAAACTCACTCACAGATTGTTTACATTACGCTCCAAAATGTTACCAAGATCGGTTTTGATGGTGATGATCTGCTTCTGCTTACGGATTTGGGTGTTAGCTGAATTAATTTGGGTGGATAATATACTAGGTCCTGTACACTACACACTGTATACCAGCAGTATACCAAATCTTGAATAAAATCAAATTGCAAGGTTTTCCTATGATACGGTCATTATAGCTGTCGAAAACAAACATCCATAGACCATATAACACCTGGACTAATAGATGTATCAAGTTGAACGAAAATAAATCTGCTCATGTTAACTTCACCAACAAACGAAATATGCTAATAACAATAAAAATTCCTCATACTAACGATGCAAAGTATTTGTGAAGGATTTCTGACACTAGACATCGCTGAAGGGTACAATTTAAAAATAAACAAGAAGAGTTCGGCATAAAAAAAGAAGATAGTGATTTCTAGGAAGAAACTCCAAATTATTGACCCACAAGAAACTGCTTCTCTTCAAACAGATATTGAAACTTTTCTCGACACATGCTTTACAGCTTTGAGGCCGTGACAGTAAAAGTAATGCAATGTTTCTAATATAGAGTATTAATGAACCTCCATACACCATAAAGAATATTGACTTGGAGAATAATTGAAAATTACGAAAATTTTTTACAAAGTATTATTTTTGTTCCAAAATTCAACTAAGTTTAACTAATATCAAGTTTTTTAGAATATTTATTGGCTTAAAATTGAGTTGGAATTTCTGGAATCATTGTGATATTCATACTGAATACACTACCACTCAACAAAACACTCCCAATTACAGTGTTTACTTTCAGTCTCTGAGGATGATAACTTGGGTATCGAAAGGCGCGGCAGACTGTGAGTGGTAGATTATGTAGTAAGTTTAAAACTAGTTGAAAGAGACTTATGGTAATTTGTATGATGATTTATTACTCCTTTATTTTTCAAATGAATTATTGGTATTAATAATTCACATTTAAAGTAATATTGCAATTACTATTTATTTTTTAGGAGTCTATGATGTTTTTAACCCAATTATTCATTATTATTTTATCGTTTTGGTAGAAGAAATGTTCAGAAATTTCCTACCCTAGTTTTGCCATCACAGATGCACTACAAGTCGACCATTGAGTTTCACCATTTGTACCTCTAGATGGAGACATTATGTACCCCTCTTTTGGACAATTATTTCCAATACTATCATGATGCATACCCAAACTAAAAAAAATTAGAATTATCGGATTTTAATAGAATGGGATAGAAATGATTTACTTGTGTCCGATTTCATGAGCTAAAATATAAACACTTGTGAAACCTGCGCTGGGATACGGTTTTCCAAATACATTTGTCGTACCAAATTCTGCAATCACGCAAGCATATTTATCCAAACATACACCGCCCACTGTAGCTAAACCCATAGTTACACCACTTTTTTTACCCTTATCGTATGCAAAGAAATCTAACCTAAAAAGTTGAATATTTATTTAATGCCGATAATTATGGGTAATAAACACTAAAATTATGAAACATCCGAGATAAGCATTTATTTAATTGTTGAATGTTCCATTAGAATTATTCATTATAAAATATATTATATATTTATTTATATTCTGAACATTTTAATCAAGATTTTTAATCAATGCTAACATTGAAGTTGAATTTTTCGCAGTTATTTAATTTATTGATTCTTCTCTTTCGTCATGCATAAATGCCACCTAAAAATAATTATTACTATATAAGTAGAAAGAAAAATGAAATGATCTCGACTTCGACTTGAGCCTGGAACCTCCCGTATGTGAGCTTGGTACTCTAGCAGTGACCTTAATAATAATTCTTTACGCACTGATGCTTAATGTATGTTTCTTCACGTGATAGTGCGTAAAGTTTTACGCACTTGAAAGTGTGTCTTAAGTACGTACTTCACGCATAGTAGTAGAAAAAATATTTTTATTTGATATTATGTATATTATTATCTCTTTCAAGAGATATATCGCGAGAACCAACACAAGAATTGAATTTGAAGATGATTATTATCTTTTATGAGACTATATAGTTTGGCAAATACAGGATTGAATGTCGAGAAACGTAGGAGAGTCACGAAGTTTATTGAGAAAATATTCGGATGACAAAGAGGGTATGCGCTTGGTAAATTAGTACGGTAAATAGTCGAAGTACTCAAATCTGTACCCCAGAATCAATGAAAGTAGGTACCCACGCAGAGCTCTTTTAACAGACACAGTAGAGTTGACAATAGTAGTCACGTATATCTGCTTGAGGGACCGTACTAATCCCTACTACTATCATCTAGTAACACGAATTGACGAGCGTAGCTATTTCACATTTATTCCTGTATTTGCCAAAGTGTAGCTTTGTAGAAAAAACACCTTAGAGGAATATCTGGTGATTCCCGAGTTTATAGTTTCTAGTAATCAATCAAATTCTTTTTTTTGCATTTGACATAAGTTTTTTTCCCAAAAACTTCCCAAACGAATACTCCTACGAAATGTATATTATTTTGACCCGTAATTGCTCCGAAAATTTAAGCGTCATATTTTTACTCAATATATATATTCAATTTATTTGGTAAGAGCGATTGGGCATTTTTCTTTGAGAAAACTCGATTTTTTATATCACTTACCCTGAAACATATATTCCCATATCCCAATGTTCTGGATTACCATCACCTCGAGGATTCAATTTTTCTTGATAAGCACAAAAACTGTCCAATAGTTTGTCTCTTTCGCCGTCATAGTGCTGCATATTTGACGGTTGACTTTTCATAATATCAAGTCTCACTAAAGCTAATTCTAACGATGTCCCTAAACTAGGGTGATGGTACAAAGCTTGTACCTAAAATATAATCGATTATATACCGGTTACAGTGGAAATGGAACTCAATTTCTTTATAATGATTCACGTTTCTTATTTTTAGAACCTTCCACGAAATTCAATCCATACATCATTCGAAGAAGGCAGTAACCCTTCAGTTATTTCATTTCATTTCAATGACCGAAGTCAGTTCCATTCATAAATGTTTTGAATGTACTTCAACCCGATAATAAAGTTTATGAAATATTTCAAATGGTTACCATTCTATTTTGAAACAAAGTTGGCGAGTCCTTATTAATTAATTATAGTAACTTCGTTGCTTATAACCCTAAAGACCACTTGACATGATGGAATAAAGCGTGCAATGCAATGCAAGACGCAATATTTCTTGATCAAAAACATGCGCAGATGAGGTTGAACTGATACAAAATCTCGTACTTGCAACATTATCGATTTGATGCTGATTTGCGTGGGTACGTGCAAGCTGCAATTCTAATGAGAAGTCTAATTACTTTTCGCATAAAAACCAGCCTGTTCATGAGTCTGCAAAAGCGAGGCTGCGGCAGATATCATTATTGCCAATTATTCATTGATCACTTTTTCCTTGACTATTTCACTTACCTTTGTTATTTTCAGTTTTAAATCTGTCACAAAATATTAAATAAAATTTGACGTTTTTAATTTACATATAGAATTTTTGTTAGTGGTGGTAATAGTGATGTCAAACGACGCGCAATATTAGTTTTGTTCCAACCTCCTAGTTGGGACTGTACTTGGAACGGTTATCGGAAGCGTTTAGATATTTTATGCGCAATCTCCGGCTATAAACGGTACTTGCTATCAACCAAATATCGAAAAGATGCCAAGGGCGGTTTTTAATGGGTCGGAACGAACCTATTAATCTGTGAAATATTTTGACTTTTAGAAAATTGTGTCCAATTTTTTGCAAGTCGTCTTGCACCATGTCAAGATGCCTTAAAACTAAACTTAGCAGTTTATGTAAATAATTGAGGCAGTGAAATTTGAGTTTTGTCAATACTTCATTAGATTCTTTATGGCTCACATTGTGTCGAAAAGGACTATACACTAATGGAATTATTGGAATTATTGGTCCATTTTGAGCTCAAAACTTGTACACTGTACTTGTTGTATATGGTTTGAGAAGTTTATGATTGAGTGAGGATTTGATGATCAGTTCTGTGCAGTTCCATCCAGATTATTTTAGAAGTATTATAGTATGGAATTTCGACGAAATTTTTTTCCCTGCATTGACTCTCAGATACAGGCAATATATCTATTCTAATTATTTCTATAAATAGTATGATTTTTTGTACATGGTTACTTACACCATTTGCATTCCATGCTGCAATTCGAATTGGATTATTGAATTTTATTGCCAGTGTTGACAACATAGTATGCGACCCCAAGGATCTGTTGACTCCCCCTTTCTTGCTGCAATACTGGGAAACCCAATATTTACAGCTGATCTATCAGCTGATCCATTAATCCCACGCGTTTTAAAAAGTCTAGATTGTGGAACGGCTTTAATTGCCACATATCTTCGTCTTCTATTTCAAGAGCTACCAGGTGTATTATCTGTTGGGTGTAGCGTCTAGGTGTTTGTTGAGGTGACAGTGCCCCGATAGAACTCCTGTTAATATTCGTAGATTTTTCTTACTTAGGTTGATACCTTCAGCGAATCTACGCTGGTTATAATTTCCCAGAAGAGATTTGGCTTGTCTCAACCCCTGTAGGTTGTCGCAAAAATTGGTTTTGCTCCTATCTACCTTCTTTTCCAGTACTTTTTCCACTGTTCTGTAGCTGATACCACAAAAGGTTCTTGGTCTTGGTGTAGTGGTGGTGTAAACAGTATGTTCAATATAATCTGAATTGTAGTTTGTACTCTAAGGAGGCGATCCATTATTGTTCAATACTTGTGTATGTTTTGTGGTTGAGATTGAGATAGATAAAAATTATAAGCGTTCCTTATGAAACTAAAACTTTTTTAATAATAACACCTTCATTTCTTGATACTTGGATCACACATAAGAGAACTCAATATAGAAAACTGGAGAGTAAAATTCCGGAGCCGAAAAGAATGGAAAATAATAACAAAAGCAACCAAAACAAAAGATAAACTATAAAGAAAATAAAAATTAGAAAACGTGGAGTAATCCATCTCAAGAAAAAGAGCCAGAAGCGATAGCCATAATCCACATAGGATTGAAAGGCTTAATGATCATGATGGATGACACATTGAGGCGGTTCACTAAGAATTCCAAATTTATTTAAAAAAAAAAACAAGAAATTAATAGACCTATCATATATAATCAAGAAAATGTTATAGAGTTGGTATAGTTGAAAGTGTATCCAGAAAAGTAGATTTAGAATTTTGAAAAAAAAACTCATCCGTTCAGAACTGTCAAGCTGGTGACAATCAACGAAGGAATAATTTGCTTATTGATATTGATCAAAATTAAGAGAAAGCAACATTTTTCACACAATTTGTTTTGACATTTGGCAAAGGCAAATAGCTTCAGAAAGGGCGAAAGAATATCAAATTAGAGTTTTTTCTTGAAGAAAGCTAGGAAGTTTTCCACTTTACGACGAAAAAATGATCGCGACACAAGGGTGTACAGTTTTTGGAGCTTTACCAGAAGAGAAGACCTCCCGGAATATCCCAGAGAACTAGGAGAAGAGGAAGGAAACTATGAGCGGAAAACAAGACGTAAAATAATATGATTATATGTCGGAATGACAGAAGTTGGTGGGATGTTCTGTTTAGTATTCATTCCTGGATTTTTTGCTGGGGTGGGTGTTTAAAAGGGACGCGATTATTCACACGCGCGTATGTATTTCTGTGAGTGAAAACATTTCGAAATTTTAGAAAATGTTTTTAAAATTAATTTCTACCAATATAACTATTAGTAATATAATTATTTTCTGACATGATTCTTTTTGTTTCGAATATTTTTTTTCATGTGATGTTACGAAAACTAAAATATTTTAGACATATCAATATTTCCAATAAAGTTAAATTTAAATACATTCTAGCTACTAAAAATGCGATGCTGTATTTAATTTTGAAAATATGCGTTTACTTAAAGCAGAAGTCGTCAGCAATTGAAAATATTTTAACGTAATTGAGGTGCTCGAAATACTTCGTGACCAACTTTTCATAAAAATATTATCAGTAGTTTCCGGTACATACGTGGATTTAGCTTATTTTCAACGCGATTTCACCAGTGAACCTATTCAATTTTTCTAATAGATAATTCTCTTTTCATACAATCAGCTATGGATGAAAATTCTCTGCTTATGATCGTTTGGTGCTCAAAACTAAATAAACACGATAGAAAATAACTAAATTGAGCAAAAATTGACCCCTAAAAAGAAAATCATGTTATTGAAGCGACTCCATTTATAACTTTGTAACTGGTCGAACTTTTCAAGAAACAGCCAGGATGGAAATCGAAAATTGCCATACTTAGTGAACCAATTATAAAAGGTGTATCACCTTTATTTATATCATGTGTAGTAAGCGAAATTTTCATAATGTTTCCATATCGCAGTACTGGAAGAAAAATGCGTAAAATGAAAATAATTTGGGCAATTTTTAAGGCAATGTTTAACAAAAACCTGGATTGCCTTCTTTCCAATTTGAATAGCGCTCTTTCCTAAATGTATGATTTGGTCGAAATAACTTTCGAAGTTCTACATTACTGAAAATATTAAGAAACGGCGGGAAGAACTAACAACAGACAGTTGTGTGTTTTTTCACTATAAAAGCGTCTTTTCTAGTTTTTCAAACTATAATTTATTTTTTATTAGTAATAAGTACAAGTCAGAAACATTGTTCTCTATAGCTCGTTACTTTGAGTATTTATGTTTGTGTCAATTTTCGACACGAAAGAATTCTGATGAACGTACACAAAAGGTTCTTATGATTCTGACAAAATTGCAATAGTTATTGATGTTTATACGAAAGAAAATTAGTTACCAACAAAGAAAAAAATTGAGTTTTGGTGTATCAATACTTTTAAATCTGGACACAAATACCAGAAAATTATCGAACTAACGATTGTAAGTCTATAAGTTATTGAATTGTTCATCAGAATCGGTGGAACTTGATAATGATAACAATCAATACTGTATACTTTGTCTGAGCGTATTTTACAGTTTTTTCGACAAATTTCCTGTCGATGAGATATGAACAAATTCTTTTTCATATAATTTCAACTGACAATTCAAAGTAAACATTAAGAAAATCTAAGATACGTGTCAATTTCAGTTTCTCGTTCTTTTTTGTGTTTATTCATGTATAGAGGACAATTGAACTAAAACTTAAACTAAATTGTAAACTGATATGATCGTCTAAAAGGGTTCTATCGCCCATCAAGATTCTCAGCTTGTTTCTCCGAAAACTGTTTTCGCGTAACTGTCGACGTCTCCGAGAGGTGGAGGTGGGCTTACGTTGAGTGGTCGAATACTTTTATCGACAGAATGACGAAGTATTATAGAAAAGTTTTATATTTCTAGGACAAACAAATAATTCTCTTTTCTTTATGAAGATGTTTCCTCAATGGAGTGTGGTTGTTTTCGCACTTGATAATTTTATTTATTCATCTTTGAACTTTACTTTCTCTCAAATTTGAAAATAGATTTTTATATTTCATTTATATCAGTACGAATATTAATCGGTATTAAAACGTTACCTCCCAGGAGATGTCACGATTGCTGATTTTTCTCTTATATCATATATTCAAACATAATCTGCGTTAATCTTTCCGTCAATATGTAACTGTAGAATAAACTAATATACACCATTAAACCCTAAAATGAAAATATAGTCGATACAATGGACTTTACCCAAAGAAGGTGCTCCTTAGGAAACGTGTTTTCGTCCAGTGAAGATATACGTTGTATTGGAACCAATCAACTGCAGTTGGAAATGACAACGTAGTGTTAGGCAAGGCACTTCTGTTCAACCTTTATTCGAAAGACATCTTTCAAGAAGCCCTCCACGGTTAACAATTAGATATCAAAGTAAATCATGGATCAATAATATACGAAATTCCGATGATTGATTGCAGATGACAGGAATGACCTTCAAAGTCTCCTGATCTTAGTTTGAATACACAGTCGGTTTATGGAAATCATAAGATCAGCATAAAAAAGACAAAATTCCTAGTAATCACCCGCAAATTAAATGAATTCCTGAATGTACAACTAACATACAATAGTATAGGGATTGAACGGGTAACAAAGTTTAACTATCTGGGAACTTGGTTATGTTAACATTGGTCATCAGACGTAAAGATCAAGGGCTGGATATAAAAAGCAAAGCGCTAATTCATGACATTCAAAAACTACATGCTACATATGGTCCGCGCTATTGTACGGTATGGAAGGCTGGATACTGAAAGTTAACACCATGAACAAATTGGGGGTATTTGAGATGTTAGTCTAGCGAAGAATTTTGAGAGTTGGCAAGATAAACCATCGAAGAAATTATGAGGAGAATAAGAAGAGAACGTGAATCATTGGGCAAGGTAAAATGTAGGAAAACAGCATACCTAGGATATGTAATACGGAGTGAGAGGTATCATTTGCTTCAACTCTTGATAGAGAGAAAGATAGAGCGAAGAAGGGGATTGGACAAAAAGAGGATATCTTGGATTAAAAGTTGATTAAAAATTGGATAGCTGGAGAAGACGAAGGTGTTTTGGAATTCTAAACCTTTATTCATTATCTAGAAAAAGAGAAATCGATAGCTTACGATTATTATGCTGATGTGTTGACACATTTTGGTGCCTCACTCAAGTTTCACTTTGGAAACTGGGAATTCTCCGACTCGTTAAAATCGTACTCAAGCCTCTGGTGATTAGATTAGAAGACTTCGATTATACCCAGCGTGTAGATTTGTACGATTTCATTCAAATATCTCTTTTTGGTGATTAAATCGATATTCAATTTTAGTTAGATAATAACGTGAAAGACAAAAACTTCCAAGTACGACTACATGATTAATTCAAAGTTGTAGGAAATGCAACTAGTTGACCAGTTACCAATATCCCATTCATATGTTCAAGTATTTTTGAACTATAAAAAACGATTTGAAACAGTTATTTATGATACAAGTATTAAAAGTACGTACTCAAAACACGTATATCATACATAATGTTTTATAAAACTTTTCTTACAAAGAAAACAAAAAATCTCAACGAAATCTACATAGTTAAGAGGTTTATTAGTCAGGAGTCGTTGATGTACGATATTTAATTATAAATTACTAAAATTAATCAACTCCATATGAAAAATATGGAATATCAACTGTGGTAAAATAAGTACCTAATAAGAAAATTTTTAGATGTTATTTTCATCCATTTTTCTTGAAAATGAGTATCATGAGATATTCTCATCGTCGATTTTTTGTAAAGGACATTAAAAATAAATTCACTATCCAACACTTTTGGTAAGATGTCGGCCGAAGCTTTTTACAGGTCAGTGCTGTCGAAGATCGTCAGCATCTTCAGCTGCGAATTCAGGAGCAGATCTGATGACAATCAAACGACACGGACATTGAAGACTCGATTGGAAATAAGAATACAATTTCTGGCAGTATGCTACCTGTTTCCAATGTGTGATGATGAGTTTCCTGTTGCAACAGTAGATGCAACATCTTCAAATAGCGAAAACAGAATTATGAACTAATAATATCTTCCAGAGGCAACAATACATGTCGAGATGCAAAGAGTCTACATAAGCAGTTGTTCTAATTGTTAATATTACTATATACAATAAGAGAATGTTAGTTATGTTATCAAAACTTATGCGATATAACAAATTAATGTTGTAAAATGTAAAATATGAATAAACTATATTAAGAAGTGATATTTATTGGCTTGAGTGAGTCCTCTACAGCGATGCAACATGTCTTTGACTCTATAGCTAAATTATTTTGTCCCAAAGTGCACTAAAGTAGATTATAGCCAAAAACAAACACAAAAACAGTGTTATTGCTGTTTGTATGTTTCTTTGAAATGAAATTTGAAAAAGTATGTTCAAATCGCTGCAAATATCCTGAATATTTGTATGTAATAATTTAGAAAGAGCCTTTCTGAAGTATTGGACTAATTCCTCAATGATTTTTAACGCTTTTATTTTTAATTAGTATGATGATTACGAAAGGATGAAAATGAGAAATTATTAATATTATTTTGAAAAGTATTGAAATTATTTGAGAATTTCTAAGTAAATTACTCACGAGTGTATACCCTGAAATATTATTCTACCAATAGATAATTTGACATTTTCACAATTTATTTTATAAAATTTGGAAGGAACAGAAATAATAACGTTGTAATATGAAAATATGAAATTTGTCAAAAGACTCACCCCATTTATATAGGCTAGTAGCATGTCTTGTAATTTCTTATCGTTATATTTGAAGAATGGCGAAAAAATTTTATAGGCAGCTTCATCGAAGAACATAGCCAGTTCTAAAGTAAGAATTTGACCTTTCGAAGTTGCAGCTTCATACCGCTCTCTAAAATTATATCGCTCCTTCGCTTCTGTTAGCTGCTCGGTTCTTATTTCTTCAGTTTCTGACCAAATATTGTCTACTATTGGAAACAATTCGGCTTCATTATATAAATAGCCTGGTAAAAAAGTTGCCCGTTTCACGAGATGCGGAATTTTCATTTCTTCCGATAAAAATGTTTCCATGATGGGTTCCTCGATACGTAGTAATGATTTCAATCTATCTGTTAATGGCTGAACTTCTAAAGTAGAATTTTCCAAGAATATCAACCCTTGCTACAAATTGTTGGCATTATTTATCGGAATATATAAACTAACTTTCACTGTATTAAATCAATCAATCAATACTTAAATTCACGCAAAGAATACTGATTTTTGAAATCCTAGAAACCAAAAAGTGATGACATACACAAAAAGAAGAAGGAAAAGGATAATTTGGAAATAGAATTGCAATTTATATTCTACATTTCCTTATTTCTATTGTTCTTTTTATTCATTACGGTGTCGTGGAGGTTCGTTATATCGTCCGTTCTTTTAAACGACATAATAAAAACCTTATAGACTTATACCTTAAGGATTTTATAGTATTTATCATCATTTTTTGTCTAAACATAAAAAATAACGAAACTACCATACTCCATAAAATAAACTTCTGTTACAATGTGCCAACTTGTGATCGTGGTTGTCATGAAGATTAGATAACTCGTGAAGGAGATTATGCATCTCGGGATGTTAATTTTGAAATAAAAAATAATGAAATATATATTCCAGCAAATTATATCCTACATTCTAAACACATAACAAAACAAATGAAAAAACATTAAATTAATCTTCATTTTGTATTTGTAAGAGACTTGCTTCACAAATTCATATTCTGTTATTTTATTAGACTAACCTAACATAACCAATTGCAAATGTGCATTATTACGTTAGATGGTTAGGTTTCGGCAAATTTTAAATATTCATTTTTCAATTGTTTGTTATATTGTTCAGAACCTACCAAAGGTTAAAATGCAATTTAGAAGATTCAAGAATTCTGGGTTTTCCAGCTTTACTAAGCGGATTAGGTACTGAATTGCAGGTAATACTTTTGGAGAATCCGTCACAAGTTGTATTATGTACTCGGACTACCTTTTCGTTCACCTGAAATATCCCCGTTCCGTTTTGGCGCATCCTTATTTCAACGGATTAAAAATCGTCACGAGTCCATGTGAAAAATCCAATAAAGTAAATTTGATGAATTAACAATAACAAAATAGATTCTTTGATACAACCTCTCGATCCGTTTATTTGGTACTACATTTCGCTGTCCTTTTAAAGACAGCAGTTGAATTGTAGTCTCTAAGTAATGAAAAGGTTAATCGTTTAATGTCGCAACTCAATATCCAGCACAATCTTCGGCATATCGGCATGAATATTTCTATGGAAAAATTCCTGAAATTCATTCATACGTCAATTAGCTCTGATACAAATAAGTGTAAGTGCTTCTCAGGTGTAATTGTACCCTAATTTGGTCCAAGCTTTCTTTGGTACAATCGCAAGCTTCTGGGGCTATATAATCAGTATCCTTAATGTCATTATTTCATAGACAGATAGTTTTGCTATTTTCTTGTCTAAGCAGAATCTGTAGAACCGCTTAAAGCTTTCAATCACTTCTTGGTTCACAGGTTGATGAGCTCAGGTTGGATTCTGAGGAAATAGCAAGCTTGCGATTTGATGTGTCTAATAAAAGCATTTCTAGGGCTCTTAGTCTTGATATTTTTATCGCCATCCATCCACGGATTTTTGTGGTTTTGGTAGATGATTGGTAATTTTACAATTTCTTGGAAGAATCGCGGGCTCTTAATAGTCCCAATGACAAGCAACAGAAGGATGTGAGTTGTTGTTGTTGTCTATATTATAGACATTGCTGTTTAAGTAGACTTCCTTACTCAACAAAGGAATCTTTGAACTGTCACTGACCAATGCTGACAGACGACTGAGTTCTGAGTAGCAGCGACGCGCGAAGCCATGGAGCACGATAGTTTAGTTTGGCGCGAGATTTAAATTTGGATTTTTTGTTTTTCTCACCTTTGGATTGAAGGATCTACTGTATTTATAATTTATTAATAATATTCAGTCTATGGATAAAACGTATGAAATATATTGGAAAATATTTCAATTTGCGAAAAAAAATCGGTACTTACGACACTTTTAGGTGAACATATACTAATTGAAGCTACAGTAGTACCATCTTTGTGCAGGTAATGACAATTTTTAGGAGTACTATTGAGTACAGAAAATCCATTTTCATCATGTACATATGTCCGAAAGTTTGGACTTAAGATATCATCATTTCTTGTCAATTTTAACTGGACAGGTCTGAAAAGATTATAACTTTCTTCAATTGAATATTGGACATTTATGACACAAATTAAAATAATTAAGTAAAACGTCACATTGGAACCTATTATCTAAAGATAGATGTTGACGATGTCTTCAGTATAAACAGGAATCCGAGAGAGTCATCTACATATAAAATAGTTGATCCCAAAGCCAATTTACAAGGATTATAATAAGAAAATCGGCAGAATCATACGATAAGTTTTGTGCAGATGAACGTACAGGTGAAGTTTAGTGTAGAATTTCATGTTGCAAAATCGATGGGTCACTAGGGTAGGAAAAAAATTGTAGAAAAATGGACTCTCATACTATGGTACATTATAAAGTTGCATACAAACTAAACATGAAAACACTGTCTGCGCAATAGGTATCACGAATGGTAAAAAATGGTAACAAGCAGACGCGAAAAAGACATTTTTAATAATTTTTCATCGCAGTACAGACAAGATAAAATTTCTTTCCTGCAAAATTAGTAACAAATGGCAGCCACTATTACAGGTACTTATTATACTAATTTAGTTCCAGAATTAATTAAAGCGATAAAGGAAAAACAAGGGAAAATAATGAATGGTATGCCGCCAGTTACGGATTCGCCCGTAGCTCAGACTCTCCATATTTGGCCGCTAGCGTTTACGGATTGCTTCCAAAATTTCGAAAACACTTACGTGGTAAACAGTGTTCTTTGAATAATCAATGTTTTGCAAAAGTGAAAATTGATAAATGATTAAATTATTAGTCCACCATAATCAGTAACTGTTCAGATCAGAAGAATGTTTGAAATATCTTCGTGAAAAAGGTTTTGTTAGAGTTTTGCAATACATAAAAGGTTTCACATATGTAGTTATTATCACAATTTGATTAAAAAAATAACAATTTCCTCACTTTTATACTATTTTGTGTATTAATTCTTCAGACTCGTCTGCACCAAGCAGATGTTTTGCCTATATTCATTTTTTTCTACAAAATTCGTTGCACTTTATACCAGATTATACCAAATTACGAAGGTCAGTCGGACACTGTTCACCTTACGTTATTTCTTAAAAAAAATGCCAAAAAAGTTTGTAAAATGTCGGTGATCAAAATAGCAACATGACATGTTTAATATTATCTGTAGTAACTTTCTCTCCCAACTCTCTGGGTAAAATTACGTGGGTGAAGCAAACATTCATTTCAAGAAATACCGAGGACGCATTATTGTGAAGATTCGAAACAAGTTTTGTTTAAAAAAATTTTTTTTCGCTCTATCATACGCGCTAGATGTAATGATTTCTTTTCTGATTAAGTTTAAATATACAAATTAATATACATTGAACTAATGGTGCAAACAGCATCTTATATATTTTGTCGAGGATGTTACTCAAAAACTAGATCGTTAAAAGACGCTATTGTTAAAATATTGTTCTCTAGATACTAAAAATGGCCATCGAATTGT
Organism: Diorhabda sublineata; assembly: GCF_026230105.1. Lineage (NCBI taxonomy): Eukaryota > Metazoa > Arthropoda > Insecta > Coleoptera > Chrysomelidae > Diorhabda > Diorhabda sublineata. The sequence continues at coordinate 10,599,934 of NC_079475.1, forward strand.
AGGAATAGATCGTCTTCTAAACAATACGGCCGTTTCAGTTACAAGAAAAATGCCATGAGTTGCATTTTAAATTCTAAGGGTTCTATTTTCGTTGATTATACGCCAAGACTGAAAAACAAAATTCTTCACTGGCCCCCAAAAAGTAAACATCTAAAAGAGTCAAGTCTGTTGACCTGGCTGAATTGGGAAACAATATCTCCCTTCCTATCCATCGATTTATATACGAATTTAGACGTTCTCTCAAATTAATTACACAATTCAATGGACGGAAATTAGGTTGCAGGAACATATTGCATCTAAATTCAAGATTTACGTCTTTTAGAAAAAAATGGGATACAAAAAAACGTTACCCATCAGTGCCTCACCAAAAAAATATGGTGATATACCTTAAATTGACACTCTAACTTTTTGCCTCTTATTCATTTTCTGCATAATACATATTATGACTATTTACCTTACAAATGTACGTTTAATGATATGAAAATTGAGAATTTGCGTTAAACATACCCAAAAAACAATGGTAATAGTTAATCTTCTTATCGAAATGAACTATCGATCGAGAGTTTTTGCCCACCCCATAATTAATCCAATTATTAAATTTCAAAATACTCGTAGTATACTTTAACAAATTTCCGTTTCTTATTGTCGACCTAAAATCGAAATGATGTTTCACAAATCAAAAATAATAATATACGTTATTTGTTGATTGTCAATAATCAATTCAGTGTTTTTGATTGTAGTTTAGTCCCATCTAGATGTGTGAGACGTAAGAATATGCTACGATTCATACTTTTTGGTCTATGACATCTTTATGTGGAGTTCGTATACAAATTGTATTATATTTCGAATTTCAGACTTGAGAGTTTTGAAATCGGTGAAACCAAGGAACTGTCGGTCAAAACTAGTGTATTAATTTCAAGTCTTAATAATCTAGGGAAAACTAACCGTACCATTAATGCCGATTTAAAGCATCTAGACGTACCGTGGACTACAGCATGAAAAAAGATGCAACCACCAGGAGCTTTGGCGATAGAAAACTTTCAAGACGGCTTCAAAAAGACCTCAATCGCTGAAGATAAACGTCGATCAGTAAACTTGATCGACGACTCACGATACTATAGATAGAAGCTCTGATCAATAAATCTAGGGAAGTAATGAAGAAACCTCTATTAAGCTGTCAAAATAAAACCAAAAGGTTGCAGAATTATCCCTTAACTTGCCTTATACTAGGTATTTCCCTTCATTTCTACAGAGTCTGTTTTGCGTCCAGACTACTGAGAGATGTGATTACAACACTTTTGGCTACACAAAGAATAAGTCCTAGATTCAGTGGTGGATTAAATGATCAATGTCGTTGTCGTTGGGGCCTCGAATGACCAGGCACGCAAACGAGCTTCACATTGCAGACAGTTGGCCAGTTCTTGTGTAATAACTGTCTGCTTGTAGTTGATTGAAATAGAAAATTGAAAGTAATATCAATAAAATTGGTAATAAAATGGGTGAAGAGAAAATTAATGTCACTGTTCTAAAAACGGGTTCTCAGTATTGATAGTTTCATCTCGAAATGAAAGTTATTTAAAAAAGAAATGTCGTATTCTATTGATCAGTAAACGTGACCGACGACTCATGATCCCACATATAGCAGCTCAGATTAATGATTTTAGAGATCTACCTTTGAGTACTTTTACAATGAAAAGGTGACAAGACTGGACGGATGAAGATTGGGAGAGAGGTTCGATGATGGATTGGGGATATTTGGAGGTAAGGCGATTGAACTAGTAAAAATTTAACGAATTTTGAAGAAAGAAGGCTATGAAAAATACTTAAGGATTATGTAGTACGTTATGGCACAGATTGATCGGTGGAAAATTTTCATTGTAGCATGACAACGAAGCCAAGCATTTCTCGAAGCTGCGCAAATAGTATTTGAAAGAATTGGAAAGGAAGAATGTACTGAAAGTAATGATTTGGTCATCACAATCGCTGTACCTCAACCCGATTAAGTTGTTGTGGGATAAATTAGAAAGGGAAGTCAGAAGGCCGTGTCCTACCTAACATTTTTGGAATATCCTGACAAACGATTAGAACGAAATAGACGATAGGGAATGCCAATATTGTGCACCGAAATAATATAAGCAAAAAGGGTATGTATTCTCAACAATATGTGTTCTTTGAAATATAAATATAAAAATCGATCGTATTTGTTTTTTATTTTGTTGTGTATCAAGCAAATATAAGGTAAGCAGAAACTTTTAACCTGTAGGACAGGGGTGCTCAAACTTGAACTGCTGGCGATACACCCTACCTAGGTAGGGTGTACCGTAGCATATATAGATATTAGTTTTCTGCACAATATAGGTACATTATTTTAGTCAAGGTTTGGGTTAGGTTTAGTTAGGTTCTTCTCTACAATATCAATGAAAAAACTCATAGTTATTCAAATTTGCGAGTTTATTGTTTGTTACAAAACAAAAGAGTTACATATGGTGTTAAACCTAACTAAAGAGTGGCTTTGGATGTTGAAGCGTCGCACTGCATGTCCTCAGCATACTTTTCATAAGATGGTACGTAACCACTGAATGCTAATCGCAAGCATGATGACATATGATCGTCAGTTAGTCGATTGCGATATTTTGACTTAATTATCTTCATTTCAGAAAATGCAGACTCGCACAAATAAGTTTACCCAAACAATGCCGTCAGCTGAAGGGCGATTTGCCTTAGATTCGGATATTTATCTTCAGATATAAAACACCAGAAATTTGTATCAGATGCTGTAGCTTTGAGATGTATATCTGATATAATCTGCACCAACTCATTTTCGACAGAACATGAGTTCATATTAAACTGACTTGCTATTTCAGTAGCTAATTCCTCAATGTTTTTACATGAAAAAGGATAACTCATAAATGATGCTATATTTTCCAATTTACTGCAATCATAAAAACGCATTTCGAATTGTCCCAAAATATTTGATAATTCAGCCTCATACGTATCATAATTAAACTGAGGAATCCTTGCTTTTAAAGACGGAAAATGTTTCAGATCCTTTCTTTTCAGTTGATGAGTTGCAATTTACTTTTGAATGCGTTTACTGCGCTAATCATCTCAATAATAATTTTTCCTTTACTTTGAAGCTCCAAGTTAACGATGTTTAAGTTCATTGTGATGTCAGTCAAAAATGCCAAATCAGTCAGCCATTTTTCGTTTTTCAAAATCTGAGTGTCATCACCTCTTTCGTCTAGATTCGAGCTGTTATTTCGGGCAATAATTCTAGAAACCTTTGTAGGAACTTTCCGCGACTCAACCACCTGACGTCTGTGTGAAGAACTAAATCAGTGTGTTCAGCTGACTCCCTATCTTCCAACTGCAACTGAAAGAGCCGCCGTTGCAAGCTACGTGCACGGATGGAATTCACAATTTTTGTTGCAATGCCCATAATTTCCTCCGTATTTAAAACTTTGGAACACAAAACTTGTTGATGTATAATGGAATGGAATGAAAAAAATGAAGGGAATTCTTCATTAGCTCGACACAATGCCACAAAACCGTTTTTGTTTCCAGTCATTGCTTGTGCTCCATCGGTTGTAATGTACATTAATTTATTTATTGGTAGCTCGTAGTTTTTTACAAAATTAAAGAAAACTTCATATATATCTTTGCCACGGGTCTTCCCCTTCAGAGGAATGATTGTCAAAAATTCTTCCTTAGCCGACATGTCATTGAATACCATCCGAATAAAAATACACAGCTGGGTAGTGTCTGTCATATCGGTGGATTCGTCGAACTGTAAAGAAAAGTATGTACATTCCATGATATCATGTTTTAGTTTATCTGCGATGTCCTGACTCATGACTTCAATACGCCTTGTGACAGTCGGACGAGATAACTGAAGTTCTCTAATAGCAGACATGATTCCTGTTTTATTTTTAAAATCTCCAAATAAAGTCTCACCCGCTTCAATAAATGCTTCCTTCACCACCGATCCATCTTCGAATGGTTTCTTGTGTTTCGCCAATATATGAGATATTTTAAATGACGCGATCGTAGCAGCTTTTGATTGTTTGGCTGGTCTTGTGAACATGGTTTGTTCTTTTTTCAAAAAAGATATAAAATCACTTACTTTTCGTTTTCTTAATTCACTCTGTGGCGGAAAATCCTTTTGATAGTTTTTATGAACCGTTTTATGATGTCTCTCTAAGTTACCACGCTCAGGTATTGCAACTGACGCACGACAAATAACACAAATGCACTTATCCTTCACCATACAAAAGAAAAATTCTTCCTCCCAATCCTTATTAAAATGATACGTTTTAGATTTCTTCACTGCACTCATTTTCCACTATTTAATAATAAACTTTGTATCGACGTAGTATCGCTATCAAGTTACAATTCAGAATGACTCCAATTCATGCAGGCGCAACATTTATATCGGCGTGAAAGAAAGTCTCGAAAGTTCCCATCAAACGCGCCGCCCGAAACTAGACTGTACAGTCTAGTCTAGAAACAACGCTGCTTTTCTTTGACAAGTGCCGCCCGTTCCTTTGATAAAGCCGCCTTTTGCCGCAAGCAGTGTTATTTTATTACGTAATACATTTTTGTAGTTCAGTTACCTACCTACTTATTAAAAATTTTTTTAATAAGTATCGACTCGCGATCGACCGTTTGAGCACCACTGCTGTAGGATATATTTCATTTTAGATTTAACGAAAAATCTCATTATGAAGATGTTATCGATTTGAAGTAATTTCAATCAATATAAAATCTGAATAACTTCCATAATATGGTGTTTTATTGAGTCAATAAGATATACGTTTTAAACGGCATATATTACACAGGCCTACCAAAAAAAAATTTAGGCTGCCTAGTAATTTTGAGCTGATTTTAACTATATTTTTATTGCTGAATCTAAATATGAAAGCAGCTATTATGTATCAGCTCTAGATTTTTAGATAAATTCACTTATCTATCAATGCTTTCTTCTATTTAATGCTTTCAAGTATGAGTGTTGTAAAATTTATACAGGGATAGATTCTTGTATATTCTCCTTATTGTCAGTCTGCTTTTGTAACAAATTAAATTTAAAATAATAATATTTATAAAATAAATTATTATTATTTCAAAAAATAATTATTCATTTTAATTCATTTATTACAAAAAGAAGACTAACAATATGAGATATAAAACTGATTGGTTGACAAACTGTTAACAAGTGGGATTTAATCCTACTTATTAGTGTCATCCAGTTAGTTCCATAGAAATCCCATAGATGGAGCTATCCAGTATCTGAAGTGACCTTCAAAATTTCAACTGCAGTTGAGAGTTGAGGTTAGTTTGTGAATTCTCGCGGTGCAGATAGTTAGAAGTTAGTGTCGTATGAAATTTCTCTTTAGTAACGAGTTGTTGAAAAGTAAATCTAAAACGTAGATTGTTAATGTGAATTGCTGTATTTGTGTTCTTGAATAGAAATAAAATGAGTTCAAGTAAAAGAAGCTGTGTACATCATCCTGATATTTTTTGCTGCATATGCGGAGAATACACGTTACTGGAAAACAGAAAAACTATTAGTGACTGTGTAAAGAGGGTTTATCTTGGATATTTTGGTGTCAAGCTTGGTGATCAGGATAAAACCTAGGCACCACATATTGCCTGTAAGACTTGTACAGAGCATTTACGACAGTGGAGTACCGGAAATAGGAAAAGTCTGAAATTGGGAGTACCAATGGTTTGGAGAGAACCAAAAAAATCACTTCGATGACTGTTACTTCTGCCTAGTAAATATTACTGGAATCAATCGAAAGAACCGTAACAATTGGACTTATCCAGATTAAGTCTCTACAAGACGCCCTATCCCTTACTCAGAAGAAGTGCCAATTCCAACTTTTCACCAGTTACCAGAACTCTGTGTGAACACATATTGTTTCTCTGATCAGAATTCTGACACTACTGAAGGTGACAGTGATTTTGAAATGATATCATCAATTCCTCAATGTTCCAACCAAGATGAGTTAAATGACCTCACTAGAGATCTCAAACTGTCGAAAAAAGCTTCTGAATTACTGGCTTCCGGGTTGAAGGAAAAAAATTTACTTGAACCAGGAACGAAAACTACATTTTATCGCACAAGACAGAAAGATCTGCTACGTTTTTTCTCTGAAGAACAAAATCTTTTATTTTGCCATGCTATTAGAGAACTCCTGGTAAAAGTGGACCTTCCTGAATATTTTCCGGATGATTCGCGCCTATTTATTGAAAGCTCAAAGCGAAGTTTGAAATGTGTGCTTCTACATAATGGGAACAAATATGGATCAATACCAAATGCTCACTCAACGAAAATTAAAGAACAATATGACATTATAGCTTTGGTTTTGGAAAAAATAATGAATCATGAACACCAACGAGTGATTTGTGTAGACTTAAAAATGGTAAACTTTCTTCTTGGACAGCAAAGTGGCCACACCAAGTATCCTTGTTTCTTGTGCCTCTGGGATAGCAGAGACAAAACGCAACACTGGGTTAGAAAAGCGTGGCTTAGGAGAGAAAACATGGATGTTTGGGAAAATAATATCATCAATGATCCTTTAGTTCCACGAGAGAAAATCATCTTTACACCACTGCATATCAAGCTGGCTCTAATGAAGCAGTTTGTAAAGGCTCTTGATAAGAACGGATCATGCTTTGCATATATAGGGAAAAAAATGCTTCAGCTGAGTAAAGAAAACATTAAAGCAGGAATATTTGACGGCCCACAAATAAGACAGCTGATTAAAGACCCTGACTTCATAAATTCAATGATTGAGATTGAACAAAAAGCCTGGAATTCATTTGTTTAAGTTGTTCAAAATTTTCTGGGTAAACACAAAGATGAAAACTATGTTGAATTCTGAGATGAGATACTGAATAATTTCAGATCATTTGGGTGTAACATGAGCATTAAGGTGCACTATTTACACAGCCACTTAGACCATTTTCCTGATAATTTGGGCGACATTAGTGAGGAGCAAGGTGAAAGATTTCATCAAGATATAAAATGTATGGAGGATCGCTACCAAGGAAGATGGGATACTCACGTGACGGCAGATTACTGCTGGTCTTTAAAACGGGATTGTTCTAAAATATATTCAAGAATGTCACGCAAAAGAAGTTTCCGAAATGTTTAGTAAGTAATTGGTTTAAATGATCACTTTTTCTGTTTTCTATTGTATATAATAAATAATGTCTGTAATATCTGAGTAAAATAATAAAAATTACTTGTTTAATGTGTTTCTTTAAACCATAGTTTTTCTTTTAAAATACTGTAATGTATAATTCACAAAAATGTTGATATCTTAAAAATTCGGGCTGATAGACAAAAACTAATAGCATATTTGAATTCAGGGCATCAAATTCATAAGAAATCATCTCCAAAATTTTCGGCACCAAAACCACTGTTGACCAGTGTTATGAACACTATAGGGTGGTGAATTAACGTTCAAAAGCACCTTTTCGGTAATCGTTAGTCATCATAGTCATCAACATTCTTTGTTAACAATATAGGGGCGAGAAAAATAGTACTTCAAGCTTTATTATATATTTCTAAAGTGTAAGCATAGAAAGCGTCTTCTATTCGTAGTATACTCCCAACTGTTTTCGATTATAAACTGCCAAATAATGAGAGTTTTAGTTAATACAACCACATATAATCTAGTGCTCAATCCTCTCACAAAATTTTACGCCCGCCTTTTGTTTCAACACTTTATACGTTATTGAAGTGGCTCTCAATAATTTATGGATTCACTGTTACTGAATTTTATGTTTGTAAATGATTAATTTATGAACCGAAATGTATTTCATTTGTTACAACTTTTCTATTTTGAAAGTTAAGTAGCACTCTTCATTCATTACTGCTTTTAAAAATATTTGGCTAGCTGGGCTTATTGGGGAGGAAACCATCTGAAAGTTTATATTCTTAAAAAACTTCTAGTTCTTAAAAGGGTTTAATCAGTTTTGTATGAATGTTTGTATATAAGGAATCAAATTTTCTAGTACTTCAAAGTGTTGGATTAGTTTGAAATTTTACACACTCATTAAAGACAGATAACAAGACTATAAGTTCATCAACTTATACTGTTATCTTCACCAGAACTACCAGGATAGCTTGTAACAGAATATTTCATCCACAACGATCAGATACATACAAAAATTTCTGAAGAACTAATAATAATACACTAAGTTGATGATTTTGCACTAGCTACAAGATGTAAAATTGAATGATTAATCGTACAATCATTTATTTAGTTCTTCGATAGTTCGCTATTGGATAAGCTTATGTTGTAGTACTAAGCCGCATATGGTCCGTGAACGGTATACGAATATAAATATTAAATATAACCAGCAAAGTCCTATTAAACAGTTAAACATTTGATGAAAATACTTAAGATGATCTGATATGTCGGTAAATGATGTAAAAACTAAATTATTGTTAGAAACACGCTTCTATTCTAATTATATTGAAGGATAAAAAATATATTATTGTTTAAGAGGATAGCAGTTGATAGAAAACTGCACATTTACTAGCTACAAGATGTAAAGCTCTACGGTTCGCGACTATTTTTTGTTGGGCACGCTTTTGTAGTAGCACTGAACCACGGTGGAGTCCCATGTAACAGTGACTGCGAAATGATTCGTAAGACGAACTGATAATTCATAGTTGTGGGTTGTCAGGGACCGTTACTTATAGAAGCCTTCTTATAAGTCCGCCTGCCTCACTAGAGGCTACCAAAATCCGATATCATGCAAAGTGACAAGGAAAACTATGAGATTTGCTTTGACCTAGTAAACTTACCGATTAAGTGGGCTATACTTTCTTAGAGTGGCAGAAGCTTCCCTTCATCTCCACAAGGTATGTTTCGTGATCAGACTATACAAAGAATGAGTTCTGGGCCCAGTGGTGGATTCATTAATTCCAATATGACGACTTAATCAACCTTGTTGTTGTCGTTGCTGCCCGATTGACCCGGCATCCAAACGAGCTGGATCTTGAAGACAGTTCACCAATTCTTGTTTTATACGACTTTATTAATGGATTCCAGTTAAAACTCATAAGTTGATGGTTTCGATTGCTGTGTCTGGTTAAAAGTTCAATCACCAGTAGAATTTTGTGCTTGTTTAAGCGGAAAACTGATAAGTGCGATTTTAGGTGATTAAAATGGAAAATTAAAAAAAAATTAATAAGATGGTAATGAAATGGGCGAAGAAAAATTGAAGTGAAGGTTCTCAGTATTGATAGTTTCATTGCGAAATGCAGAGTTATTCAAAAAGAAATATCGTAAAAAGCATCCTTCGATTTTAAAAGAGTGGAAATCATTTTCTCGTTAGAATCAAATATTCCGATAATAAGAATTATGCTTCATTTTATAGTTCAATGAAATATGAAAGTAGGTTATTGGTTTTCTTTTATATAAAATATTCATATTAAAAACTTAACATTCATGTTCTGAATTAATTTCTACTATATTAAATTGATAGAAAACTATAATTACCTTTCAAAAGCACTAAAGGTGTAATAAATTTCTTCAGTAGTAACGCCCGATGTATCAAATGCTTCTTTAGTCGGTAGAACTACAGGTAATTCTACTATTTCGTATTCTGGTACAGCAGATCTGTCATTAGTTTGGAAATAATAACCAAGCTCTTCATCAGTCATTGAATTATGTAAACCTTCTTTGGAAAAACATATCACAGAATTTTCATTGCAAATAATAAACAAAATTATTAGTATTCGACTCATTTTAAACGAAATATTTGTATATATGAAATTTTGTATGATCTTGCCCACGTTTTATATAAATAAGTGTGAAAATCTTTACAGTTATTCCAATTTTCTGCTGGTAGGTACTTCTTAAAAAAGTCCCCATCAACACATCAAATAAACCAGAGTCGTAGGATATATTTGGTAGACTTTGGTAGATTTTTATACCAGAATTGCAATTTTATCACCAAAAAGATCGATAAAAATTCTTATGATTTTATTACTTTCCCATTAATAAAAATAATATATAAAATGGCAATTTTTTTTCGTTAGATGAAGAGGCGATCCTTCAAAATATTTATCAATATAATAATTTCCTCTACTACTACACCTATAGTTAATTCCAGAAGAGGAATTGTTTTTTCACATTTTGCCATTATAATAGTAAGAATTTTATATGTTCGCCGGAGCATGAAGAACATCCACAAGCCCCAAGTCTTTACAAACGTTTGGACGCCATTCACAAGCTTGACAGTGCATTAGTGTAGACGTGGACGTTGTATAAAAAATCACGTGCCTCTACGAAAATTATAATATTGCCTTTTGACCACCAAAAACTCATGATACATACGTTGTACACTCCGGGTAGCACAAGGTAAAAACATTTGTTCGGCGAAGGGACACTAAATACCCGCCTACATGTAAGCGCTTGCCACAAGAATCTCTTAATCTGTGACCAAAATTTAACACAAGCTCAGATCAGGTCGGTTGTGGAGGTTTGTCGATCGTTTGGACGTAGCAATACAATTTGCAATATATTGTTTAAGAGACGTCCAAAGAAATTCAATGGAGTGATGATCGGGGTGATATAGCGGTAATCTTAAAGTGTGACCACGTTGTTCTAAAATTTTGTCAATTTCATAAGTCTTGAATCTATACTTCTTAATAATACTAATTGAATCTTCTTTTAGCAAAGGAAAATATTGTAAACTACTGTTTGGACTCGTTTTTTTCGAGATGCGGATGTAGGAGATTTTTAAAACTGCACATTGTAATTACGAGAACACTAAGCGGGGTAAATTTGGTATCAAATTGATATTTCGTTATTATTTTTCAGTCCAAGCTTTTGATGCGTGTGAGATGAATGGATATTCGTTCCGTTTATGTAGATAATGGGCTGACCGCTTTCACGTTATTATTTTTTTTTCTCGTAAAAGCATTGTCCTCAATTCTCTAATGTTATGTCGCTCCATCAGTACCTTATAGTTAATTTTCTGCCATCGAAAACTTAAATTGTCCTTGCCACTGGCGCACCTCCGTGTCTTTCATTTTTTTTTATTTTAGTATCTCAAAATCATTTGGCTTAACGTGGTCTATGTTGTTATTCACTTATTTTTTCGTGAAAGAATATCGAATGAAAAAGAATCTGAAACAATGAAGGAACTATAAACTTAAACTCGTCAAAATGATAATTCATTCGAAATTAACCTGTCAATATTTAGTATTCTTCCTTATGGCCCTAATATAATAAGTTTCTTTAGTAGATCTTGTTTGATACTATCCCTTTCTTCAATTAGAACCAATTTGAAGTTCGATTTCAAGCCCGAACTCCTCTCTTAAGTTCTTCTCATAAATTCACGATAGAATCCGGGCTGATCAATCCATAGCGGATTGATCGACATCCTGTAAATACAGCGTACGGAACCTGCAGTATGTGGACGGGCATTATACTGCATTAGGATGCGGTTGAGTACAACCCCTAAAATTACTTCTATGTATCGTTTAGCCATTAATTCCTCCGCTCAACCGCCAGTTTCAATAAAAACCCACTTGGTTTTTGCTTCTATTGAAGTGCACACCTAAACTACCCGGGAATCTCCTCCAAAAGCCACGTTTTTTATGAAACATTCCGGGATCTTTCTCCTCGTCCTCTTCTATCGTAGTCCATTTTGTCTCAAAGTTAGCTGTCTTAAGTCTTCTCCTGACTATCCAGCCACACATAACGCGTTTTTCTAAGCACTCGTTGAACTTAAGTAACATTGAAGACTCGATTTCTAAACGATGTGCTGACAATGAATGGATCACCTTTCACGAATGTGGTGTCTTCGATGGAAGTCACTAGTCTCTTAATAACGACGGTAAATTCAGAAAATAGCAGACTAAGTCATCTTCAGCGCAGTGGCCATTCCTCGCCAACTCTGGCCGCGATAAGGTGATTGAGTAGCTTCATAACTTCATTTTCATTTAGAATTCTTAATTTTTTGTTAACAGATATAAGTATCAGTTAACGTTTGATGGCTAGCTGATAGAGGTGGGTCAGATAGATAACCTTTTATAAAGGGCAGTCACAATTTTCTGTTCAGTGACTTGTGATTGCAGGTAAATCGATTAGTTTGCTCATTATTGCATTCGATATGGATTGATACAACTTTCCTTCTACTAATATTTTTACTTCCCTCGATATTATTTTATATTTTGCCCTCTGTAGAACTGCTTAGATCTATTTGATATAATTTTGTGAGCAATTAATGTCTTACCGTGAGGAAATGGAAACGTGTGAAACTTATGAGATGACAACTATGAAATTATAATTATTTGACTTGATGCATACTGAGATGAAAATAAGGATAATTTCATTCAATTAATCGTGATTAAAAATACGAGTTTTTAATTTGTTTTATAAAGGATTTAATTTTTTGAGGTCTTATCAACTTATCTATCCGTTCATTGTAGAAGCTTCTTAATTTCGGAACTATATCGTTAAAGATAAAGATGATTTTCAAATTTAGATAATTAGTATATTGAGTTTTTTTTTTGTATTTAGTGGAGATATAACTTATTTTGATTTTTCAACGATTCTAAAAACCAAATCGTGATAACAAAAATTCACAATATCGAGGGTTTTAATATTTTTTGTACGCCATTGTTTCCAAAATGACCTCAGCAGGTGGAAAAGTAAACTTTTATTTTAATATTGATGTAAAAATATAAAATACAAACAAACCACTCTCGATTGAAACAAAGCCGTATGTCAAGGTTATGAAATTATTATAAATTTTTAACTACTTTAGGTATAATATTACACAAACTGCTGGTAACAATATTTAAGATAAAAATGCAAATATATGGAATCAGGTTATTTCTTCACAACTTCAGTTCAATTCAACTCAATTTGTTCTATAAACGTAGTGAACAATTAACAACTGATTATCAAATAGGTTAGAAAAATTATGTTGCAACAATTAGAATTTTCCAATAATCAGCAGAAGTTAGAAAATACAACAAAGGACACCGTTCGATCCTTATGGAAATTGGTCAAGTTTTATAACACAATGATAGTTTGAAGCAAGATCAATGAATACGAAACCCCAACATCTCCATAGTGAATGAAATAGCTAGAGATACAGTTCGAGCTTGTTAACTTATGATTGGCGGTCGTTGAATACTACTTCGAATGAGGTATCTTTGTCCAACATGCTATGTATTTGGTTCTTTAGTTTGTCACGTCTTTTTAGCTTGATTAGCTCTAGAATCTTTAGGTGATCTATCCGATTCCATGGTTTTAACTCTACTGTCTAGTTTAGCCTGTGAACGCGGACATTAAAGTTATAAAAGGGAGCAGATATAAGCAGCGACCATTTTTTATTGACAATGATATCAACTAATGAAGGTTGAAGATGAAATATAACTAGCAAAAACCTAAGATAAAATAGATTAGGAAAAATACTGCGGAATAACGAAAAACATGACATAAAAAGAACATAATGGTAGACAGGAGAATAAAATATTCTTGAATAAGAAAGACAAGGAAGCCATTACAAATACCACGATACATATATGCCAATGAGCGCGATATGTCCCCACAATCACATCACGTTGGAAACAAAATTGTAGATAGTTGTCACGTAACAATCCTTGTTGGATGCGTCAATCCCATACCCAATCTCCCGAAAAACTGAATGTATGGGCTGGAATAATAGGCGACAAAATAATTGGTCCTTTTTTCATTGAGAGTAACTTATATGATTCGATGTATTTAGATTTATTGGAAAATAGTATTATACTTGATTTTGGCTACAACAAGATGGTATCCTTCTCAATATGCGTGTGTGGTGAGACAATAACTAAATAAGGGGTGTCCCAGAAGATGTATTGGAAGAGGTGTTTTATCAAATGGCCCACGCGATTACCCGACATAAATCCTTTAGACTATTTTTTGTGGAGTCACTTAAAAAACATCGTTTATAAAAAAAGCTTGCCAATATTCAGGAATTAAAAGGTAGGATTACCACAGAGATAAGATAAGAAGAAATGAGCAGTTAGAGATTTCGCAAAATGTTATTGCAGAGTTTTAAAAATCGCATGGCTTATTGTATTGAAGTAAATAGATAACATTTTGAGCGTCTGCTGTAATTGCTTTTGCAGTATGTTTTCTAAAATTCGTAATTTTTCTAATTCACAAATTTGGATCTACTTCTAACATGACACAAACATTTAAAGATTTGTCTGCAGTTGTACGTTTTCTGCGCCATGATTTGAATAAATCTTTTAGTGAACCAGTTTCGTTAAAGTTTATTACTAATTTACTGACACTAGACCTTATTTCGACATTTGTATTAGTACATAAATCATTAAAGAATATTAAAATATAACGATTTTATCCAATCGTAGCCATCTAAATGTACAATATTTATCGTATATTTGGTATAGATAATGTTATATGAAAAATAATCAGTGTTTTTAAAGAATTCTAAAAACACAAAATAAATAATGTTTATTTGGAGTTTAATTTATTTGGGATAACAAAGTTCATGATTTTTCCGGTAAAAGGAAAGATCTGACAACAATGTATCCCTAGACGCTTGTACACAAAAACTTTATTATAATTTTTTATATTATAAATATATTTTATTAATTTTTTACAGACACGCGCTAAAATGAATACGTGATATCGTATCTAAATATTTCAAAACACATCACACCGATTGCTAGTAAATTTCTCTATAACTTACAACATTTATTTACCATATCTCAATGATTTTCATCCCCTCGGGCTATTATTCACTGTATCGCCAAGTATTCAATACCTTTTTCTTTAGTAGCCACTGTATTATTATCTTCTATAAAAAAGTACAATTAAGTACAGAAAATAATAACAGTTAGGTCAACTCTATAATAGTCTTGATTTCTGGCTAAGCTGCTAAGCATTAAAAAAAAAGAAACAAAAACACGATAAATGCATAACTCTGACCTAATATCAAAGGCCAAGAAAAGATTCTGCTTCCAGCATTACGTCATGCTCGAGGCTTGTCAAATTTGAATCGACAATTCAGCATACCGGTGTGTTACACATACAAGCAAACATCATACAGAGACAATCAAAAAGGTTCTTTATAATATGATGAAGAAACAACGGATAAAGAATAAATTAAACGTGTAGAATATAAAAGACAAAAGAGACGTGGTAATTACGGAGGAAGACCAAGTTATGGGAAGATGGCGAGAATGCTTCAAGCTTCTGAATGGTGAAAACAAAAGTGAGGGAAAAACAGAAGATGAAAACGAATTAAATAGAATAAATCTGGGAGAGAAAATGATATTATAAGAAATACAATAAGTGAAGCCAAAAAGACAAGGAAATACCGAGAAACAGAGGAAGAGTAAGGAAGACCTGGATGGAAGAAATCAACAAAGCGAATAGGAGCAGAGGCATAAAATTTTTGGAACCGTTGGTGATTTTTATATTGAACACACTACCTCTACACCAATGCTCACAATTACACTGTTTGGCGCGAGTTTCGATAACTAAATTATCGTCTTCTTATCTTCAGAGACTGAAGGTAAACTGGACAAGAAATCACATGAGGTACTACCATAAACCATAAAATACCAAAAAAATGAAAAGAATTTTGGAAGAATAAAAAAAACCGTGTAAGCTAGTGTAATATCCAAATAATATTTTAGAAAATGTTAATAGGAATAGTGATTCAGATAAAATCCATCACTTAAAAAAATAAATTGTGCCTTTTACAATGTAATACTTTATTTACGAAATTGGTGATAACCTCCACTCAATAAACTGACCTATGAGTATCCAATGGACCAGAGAATGCAGCGTTTGTAAGATCGCATCGTTATTTATGTATTTTTCAGAAGAACTGGCAAATATTGAGTAGATCCTATGATACGGCCGTTAAGCATGCCTTGATTTCACATGGGCACGAATTCTGGAGGAGAACGGGATAGAAAAGACGCGCGCATCATGGTGGCATGGCAGCAGCATCCATCGGGATAGTTGGTGTTTCGATTCCGTCGGAAAACGTCGATTACCTTTATATAGTGAAAAATTCAAAAAGTTACTTAAAAATATGGGATAGCTATGAGAAAAGTTTTGAGTTTATGGTGCTGGATTGCGCTGTTGTTTTCTTCAGGTACGTGTAAAACTTTGTGTCCGTTTAGTGCGTTCAAGAAAGTAGGTTACACACCGGTAATAAAATTATAACCTTTAAATTTTTTCGATGCTTTTTTTTGAAAGGAACTGAATATTTTCTTATATTTAAAATACATTAAGAGAATTCTATTTGTCAGTTTATTAAAATAAAAAAGCGATTTACAACTTTTGTTCCGTATTTTCTTATATATACAGGGTCAGTTTTTAATGGAACAGCGGTCGATAATAATTTCCGTTATTATGGAAATTAGGTATAAACGTTATTAACAAAATATATAGGAAACAACATCTTAAAATGTGACTCTGTGTATCTTTTTTTATTTGGATTCTAATTTTTATAACATTTAGTTTTATATAGGGTTTTTTAGAACAATTTTGAGAAACACTTCGTAATTAAAAACATAAACTTTGGAGAAATCGAAATAAAATAGTCCAAATTTTCACATTATACAGAATGATCCATGACAAACTTTTACCGTATTATTAATTTGAGAACTTGATCATTATTTATAGTGTTTATATAGTTCATTTGATTTTTGAAATTTTTTATTACACTATTATCAAGCATTCGATTGGTATTAGCTAAGCTCAGAAATGCCAGGACCGGCTTTGGAAAAACCAATTTAGGGATTCGTATTGAATATTGCATCCTGTATAATATTTTTTCAAATGCAATGAGTGATTTTCGAACTGCATAAATAACCAATGAAAATGACATGTCGCAATTTTGTATTTGTCAAATTGGGTGTTTGTTTACATAGCTTAGGATGTGTGGGGACGTATTTTTTTCTCGTGCCGAAAACCATGTGTGACGAAAAACAGTATAAATCTCAAATTTCTCGTTAAATTGGGAAATAAAACTCCAGCTGAGTGATATAAATTGTTGCAAGGCCTATGGGGACAATTTTCCATCTCGTGCGCGACTCTTTGGGTGGTGTAAGCGCTTTAGTGAAGGCCGAGAAAGCAAATCAAAATTCAAAACAACGTCGATAGTTTTTTTCAACATTAACGGTATAACGTACTATTTGGCAGTTTTGGCAACACTGCGAAAACGAATTCGTGAAAAACGGCCCGATTTTGCACCAGAACAACGCACTTGTCCATCACGTGATATCTGTGAAGCAGTATTTGGCCAGTAAACGCACTCCAGTGCTCGAATACCCGCCGTACTCGCCAGATTTGGCACCGTGCGATTTTTTTGTTTCCGAAGATAAAATCCGCTTTCAAACGGTCCCGATTTCAGGCGATGGAAAAAAACGGCAGAGCTCCTAAAGGCTCTCACCAAAGAAGACTTCCAGCACTGCTTCGATCAATGGAAAACACGTATGAAGAGGTGTGTGGCGAGGGGAGGGTAGTATATTGAAAGGGAGTATTCGAATGTAGAATAATTTTTATAATAAAACTATTTTTCGTAACCAGTCTCGTTATTTAATAGACCTCGTATAGGTATAGGTATAAGGCCTCAGTTGAACAAGGAAAAAATTAAAGCAGGATCATTTGACGGTCCATTAATAAGACAATTCATCAAAATTTCTTTCTTTCGTAAATTCAATAATTGAAACTGAAAGAAAAGCACGAACTTCAATTATTGCAGTTTTTTAACATTTTTTTAGCAAATCGAAGGCGGAAAACTATATTCAACTGGTAGATCAGTCTCGTTATTTAATAGCCAGACCTCGTATATGACATTCATCGAAAATTGGTCCTAAATATTAAAGGTATACGTATCAGTAATACTGTGGTTGTCCTCGTTGATTAACTTTTTGTAAATGAGATTAGTAACAGTAAAAAATCCGCGTTGACAGATTTTTTTATTAAGGAATTAATTGCGATGACGCTACTTTTTACAAAAACGGTGAGAAGTCATTTTTTTCATTATTATTACAAAAGCAACATTTTCAAAAATGGTATATAAAAATTTGACGGCTCATATTTCTCTACATGGCGCTGTATATGTTGATTTTCTTAAAAATCATTTGTAATCATTACTTCAAAATGCTCTATTCAACTTTTTCCAAATAATGTATTCACCACTATTTATATTTTCTTTGGAGGTGCTTAGACCGATCAAGACCAAACGCATGGCCAAATCGATTACTGATATTATACTAAAAAAATTGATTGTTGGGGCTATTAAGAGGAGTTTGTACCAAATACTTGCAATAAAGGCCGTGGGAATGAAAAAATAAGACCAGCTTCTAATATTATTGACATACAAATGTAGAAAATTCATATGGAAATTGAAATTAAACTAGCATAAACAATGTAGGTGGATATTTTAAAGATTTAGCATAATTATTCTCATTAAAATAATTGTTTATATTACTCAAGATTTAGAAAAAAATTACTAAACTCATAACTTTTAGCATAAGGAATGCTTCTTATAAATAAAAAGACATACCGAATTAAATTTTTAAGAAAAAAAAAAATAAAGATCCTACCTTTTGAAAAATGAATATTTGTTTTTCAGATCAATTTGTATGCAGATGTCCATTGATGATTTTTGTTGAAAACTTACTACGCAAAATTAATGATATTCAATAGTTTTTCATATACAGAATATTTATTTCGTATGGTCATGTCGTTTTAAATGCCATATACAATTTAGTAAAACTGCATACTGTAGGAACAAAAAGAAATATGAGAAAAAATAAAGGTTATCGTATTTGAGAAATTGTATGAGACGCAGTTATCAAGCACCCTGTAGAAATTGGTACATTTGCATGATAAAGAGCATGTTGTTGCCTATAATGTTTGTTTATATTCTGTTTTGAATAATTTTCATAATAACGAAGTCATAGACCGTTGTCACACTAAAACATTCTGACCGTTCTCCCAAGAAGAAAGCAGCCACTTTCGTGGCATCCAAGGGGATGTAATTCAATATTAGAGACGACATTTAGCCAGGAAAGTAATTACGTTTCCCTCTGAAGGACAGTCAGAGAGATGTAATATATATATATATACAGTAAAGATTATTAGCTTTTAAACTCAATTTTATTCTTTAGCAAAAGACAACCAGATATATGAATTAATTCATTGCGTACTATATAAACATCTGCCAAATTATCAATGTTTATCGTAAAATTCGAATGAACAAAATATTAAAGTTGTTTTCTTACATGGAAACGAATGGAGAACCAATTTTGTTCTCAAAATATTTAAACTTCAATTGATGTCATCCTATGTAACAAAAAGATTGGACAGGTTTTTCGAGAGTAAATTAAATTGACATCAAAATAGTGAAAACTGCATGTCGATATCTTTTTGCCTTATTTTCTACTCCTAAATGCATTAAAATAGAAAAACCGGGTGGTTCTATTTAAAAAAATAAAGGAATTTGATATTTATAAAATTTTCAAAAATTTTCAACATAGATTAACATACGCCTGTCCATGGTAAAGGCAAACGAATAGAAACCATTTTCATATCCTTAAGAGTATCCTTGTAAAAAAATAATTATAAGGGTCTGCAACAAAAAACTTAATAACTCAAAAAGTGTGCATTTTTCGAAAAAAGTTTTTAGACCAAAGTTTATTAAAATTTTACGTAGATTTCAAAAATGTATTAATATACAGGGTGTTCCATTCAAATTAACAAAGTTATAGTCGATTTTCGGTAGAACCGGAAGTCGGCTATCTTTGAAAATATTTTAGTTAATCCGAAAACACAAACGTAGAAATTTTCATGATTTTACTATTTTGCCTTATATAAATAGTTTTAACACGTCGTGGGATACCCTCTAAAGAATGTGTTAACAAAAATCTAGTTAAAATAAGAAAGTTACATTCTATCGGAAGTCGGCCAACTTTGACAAAATTTCAGTTAAAAAGATCGTATCCGAAAACCCAAACGTATTTTACTATGAGTATTTTGCCTTATACAGATAGTTTCAGCTCTATATTTCAAGATAAATTTCTTATTTCTTAGACTTTTTGATATATTAATGCATCTAAATGTTCTTGATTTTGGGTCTCTTCTATTTTAAAATTAATTTTTCAATAATTTTTGGAAGAAAGATAAATTATCATAAAGAAAAGTTGAAGACCTAAAATCAAGAACAGTTAGATGCATCGATATATACATATCTTAGATATTTGTAAACGGGTGCTAATTATTCTTCAACCGTCTATTAGGATGATTCGGAAAAAAGTTTATACGTTTGCCTATCTGTAGTAATTTGAATTTCTCATAATAACCTTATTATTGCCGATAGATGGCGTTATCTAAATGTAAAACTAATGTTACTAACAATGAAAACCAACCATGGAAAACAAATCTAAAAATTAACATCTGAGATAACCGTAATTCTGAACTAATTCATTCCCTTATTCCCAGATGATGAATAAATAAGTATTCGAAACCTCGAAAATACTCGTATATTAGAGTTCGTATACTTTGGGGTTTGATTTTGCCACAATTTCACTACGAAAACGTACACAAACACATCTAAACACACATATATTTTATTTAAACTTGATCTCTTAGGTTGATATTTATTTGGATTTTATTTCCGTATACATACAAAACGACAAAACTAAACTAAGTCGCGCGTGCCGAATCTCGAGATATGCTCGCTTCGATGTCTCGAGAAAAAGCGAAGTTGTCTTCAATTCTAAACGTTTCGACTGGGCTCGTATAAGTATATTGGTTTTTCCTAAAACGTGTACCAGGTATATCGAAGAGAATTGAGTTAATTCCATACTAAATCGGCATTAACAAGGTCATGAAATAAAGATGATTTGGAATTCTCTAAAGGAGGTAACCTGGAATTAGTTCTCTCAGGTGTCGAGGGATTATTATTTTTTTTTGAGGAAGTTGTTAAGGGAAATGTATTTTTAAATGCTAGCGTACATGGATTGGTCGTCTTATATTATGTTTTCCAAAGAATTTTTTAAATACCAAAAATATATAAATTATTCATATTTATATAAAAATATATACGAAAATATACTTAAATACTAGAAATATATAAATATTTGGCTAAAGTCTCCGGTAACTGAATAAATTGAAACCGCGTTTAAAATACCTCCGCTAAACTGAAGTCTGAAACCCCATAATTATAATTACAGTCGGTATTGTCGTAATAAATCCTGCAACCTGCATAACTTCAGACCTAGTTGCAAGAGGCTTCTTATACGAGTTCACTCAACTCAAGAGGTCTGCTGCTATCATGAATTTCTCCCTCAGATTTCTAAAGGAGTCGACAGGGATCCGAAACACCATATTGGGGTCGGGGTTATAGATTTCAAGCCTTTTGTCACTTTTGCGAGCAAAAATCATTCAAGACGATAATATTTCTTTTATGTTTTGAACTTATTCATATTTAAACGAGTAAAGTTTTTCTGTTCTGAACATTTACATATTGCAAAAATGCAAAAAATCAGTAGAAAAGTAAGTAGATTAAAATGCATAATTATGTAATTCAATATCCTCAAAAAAATATTTTTATATATTTTCCTGTATTGAGTGATTTGAGAAATAAGATCCTCATACATGATATGGTGGAAAATATGAGCTGCTCATAGCAAGAAACTTGATTAAACTAAATTATATTCAGAAACGTGTCATAGAAAATACGTCAACAAACTAGGTGAATTACTTAAGTAGAAATTGAATTGCAACATTTTGAAGTTTATTTATTTATTCCAGAACTTATATCTATAGACACCAAGGTCCGTAAATTTCATTTAAAACTTTGTCGTTTCTCCTAATGCACCTTCTACATTCTCTTGCTGTATTTATAGGTAATACTAGATTATTCTATTAAGTTCTAATATCTCTTATAGTTCAGTAATATTCCAGAATAGTTGAGAACAAACAAGAATATTTGATAATTAATATGCAGCTCCCCTCTTAAAGAATCATCCGTTTTAGAATGAGAACTTTCTTATATCAAATCTCGTACACTCCCTCGCTTCTCTCGCGATTCCAGGCACCAAACAATAATGATCGAATTCCTCGGATCTACGACTAAGAACAAAAAACTTCGTTGATCTTTTTTTCAACTTCAATAATCGCATTTTTTACTTCACAATACTTTGGTATATGCCTGATATTAACATTTCATGCTACTCTTGTTCATCAATGACTCCTCTTAGAACGCTCTTCGCTATTTTTTTATAGGACCGTCACCGTCACTAATTCTTTTGAAACCATGTTTTCTAATCACTTCTATGGATTTGCTTCCTTGTTGACGCCCCAAATATTCTCAATCATATACCTGCCGATCTAGAAACGTCGTCACCACTTTCTCATTTACACCAAGTAATCAATCGATCTATAGTAGTAACACCTTTCAATAGATTTCACAGTATCAATTTTATTCTTTCATTTTGTTATTTGGTTTCAAACTATCGCCACTCAAGCTCTATTCTGAGCTCAATCTCTTTAACAAATAGGTTTTTGATTTTTGGTTGGTCAAAACACACGAATTTTTAATACATTGGAACTAAATCATTTATTCCATAGATACAGAATTTATTTATTTTCATGGGTTATTTGTGGAGAAGCACATCGGACGAAAGGCCTCCACGAATTTGTATACACATACGCATTGGTTTGTCGAAATTTCACATGATTGTTCTGAATAAATGTGGCTGAATTTCGTTGATGCATCGTTGAATCTCCTCTTTCAATGTTCACGTGGTTGTCGGCTTGTTGATGTAGCCTTGTGACTTGGAATAATCCCATACGAAGAAATTTAATGGTGTTAAATCAATCGAACTAGGGGGCTAATTGTAATCAACGAAATGAGAGAGTACACGACGTAGAGATTTCCAATGCAGTGATTGAAGTGTTTCATAAAGTGTATGGCATATGGCACCTTTTTGTTGAAATCACATATTAACCACATCAGGATCATCCAATTTCGACAAAAGTACTGCATTATCGAGCACCAGTATCAGTCACTGTTTGACCAGCCTCATTTTCAAAAAACTATAGTCCAATTATGCCTCCAGTACAAAATATACAACAAAAAGTGTCACATTGTGAATACAATAATCACATATGAGTTCTCAGAACCTGAAAAGTGACAATTTTGGCGATTAGCAATCCCATCAAGGTGAAAATGCGCTTCGTTGTTTAAATTTTCAGGTAAGAAGTTCAGGTGCGGGTGAAAGAAGTGTACTTCGAGAGACATGAAATGCAATGCGACGTTTTAAGGCTCTAATATTCTCTCAAATTCTTCAGTATAGTGTCAGTTTCATAAAAACAAAAATATATATAAAATGGACCAAAAATGAGCGTACCGTTGATGAGAAGCAATTGCTATTGTAGGAACTACATTCTGAGATAATTTTGCCGAATTAATTTATCTTTATGAAAAATTGTTCTCCACGCAGATGCAACTAATCAAGATCGAAAATAAGTTGAATGTATATGCAAGGCGTTCTAACATGTTTTACGAGGAATAGTCTCGAATATAGATTTCTATTTGTGTTTGTAGATAAAATTTTCTATTTCATTCACTTCTTCTCTTATCTTCTCTTATTTATCGCTGTTAGTGTAAGTTCCTATTTGATTTCTGGTCTACCAGCTATTTGCAAAAGTCAGTATACGAAGTAGGAGTATGTTTTTTAAATTAAGCGAGACAACTGTACGTGAAACAAACAATAATGTTTTGTTTCCGTTAAATCAACTACTAGCAGTTCTGGGAGGAGACTTTTTATCGTAAAGGTCTCGCATGTTTCGTCTCTAACCATCTTGAAAATGTACGCGATGTCATGTTTTTTGATTAGATTGTGCAATAGAACTAAGTTTGAGAGCTACTGTTGGACTGCTGAAATCTCCTTTCACGGAGTATTGGGAAATAATCGAGATTAGAAGCAATAAATCACATAGTGCTAACTTTTTTGCAACATTAGGGAACGAATCGAGAGGTGCGTTGTCTTGAAGCACGTTTTTTTAGACGTTTTATCGACTATACTTTTATTTCTAGTGTATAATACAAAATATTACATTCTAGTTTGATTGAAATATAAATTTCTGTTGTAGTTAATGACGATCCTGAAGAATCAGAAATTATTGTCACTGAGTCACTGAGACATGTCAATCTATGGAATTGAAACTTACAATATCTTGGTTTCTTGCCCTCTACTTTAAAAGTAATTATTTTCTCTTCAAATTTACTGCAAAGCAAAAACATATGAGTATTACAACAAACCTATTTGTCAGATTTATATGAAATTTTGACAAATGACATTAGAAGCATGGCGGAAACAGTGTCACCATAAGTGTTATAAACTTCTGGAAAGGCGCTTTCCAATCTCACCGCCCTCGTATATGATTAATCACAAAATGCTTCAAGTTTTACACCGTTTAGTAAATAGATTTGCACAATATTCTGATTTATAATAGGATAGGATCAATTTTTGTAATGAAATTATTTTATATTATGAAATAATTCACCTACCCGTTCAACTTTCTATTAATAATTACTCTCATAAAATATTCTAAATGAAAAGTGGTAAAGTGTGATATCGGCCTATTATAGTTGTATAAAATACCCACTTCTCGAGATAGATGAATTAAAAAGTGAAAAATAGCCCTATAAGAATGACGAAAAAAAATTTATGTTACTGGTGTTAAAGAGGAGGGTGTAGAATATTAATCGTTATAATTCCTAACTAAGTATATTCTTAAACGGAAAGTTTTACAATCAAAATATAGTATAACACACCTGAGACTCTTAAAACACTGACATTAATTTCTTCGTCAGTCATTTTAATCTAATTTCAAAATGATATTTCACTTGTGATCTTATATGAAATGTATAGCTTAGTATTTTGTTTAAAATCTAATCTCTGTTTTAATAGTTGGAATAACTTTCATTTATTTGTTGATTCAAATGAGACTAGAATATCAGATTTCCTAAAAACGTACTTTTGAGCAATCAATATTTTCTGATCACATACCATCTATACATAACGGCTAACTGCTACTACATAAGCTTGTCTAGCATCCAACAACAAAGAACCTAGATAAACAATTATATGATCAATCATACAGCCTTGCATCTTGTGAACAGTGAATGTACAATTCTTTAAATCAATAAATACATCTATAAATATCAAGTGGATACTTATACTTTCTACCTGATGCGGACAAAACTGTTTATACGACCACAACACTCATAACTACAATGTTTGACGCGCGTTTAGATAACCAAATTATCGTCTTCAGAGACTGAAGGTGAATTAAAACCTATTAACCTGACTCACCTAGTTTATACAAAATTTCCATCAATAAACATTCTAGTGAGAAAAATAATTCCAGCGGAAAACCTCCTTGGTAGGAATCTCCACATTTATTTACATTTACATTAACTACTAAACTATAGACTGGACTGTAAGGAATAGGCTTTTTATCTCTATTTGAACTGGTCCTAAATTTGGTCATTTCAATGCTTCTAAATGCATCCAGCAATTTATTGTTGGATATATTTTATGGCTAGGACATATAAAAAAATAACAGAATGCAAATGCTTGAGAAAGCGGCCCAAAGGAGGATCAAAAGCCAATGGGAAAGTTAAGTAACAAGTGATCTAAACAAAATGGGAGACCGTGGATGGTGGGGTAAAAAAGAACAGAGAAAAAAGGAGAAAAAGCCGTAATATGCAATGAACTTGTTAGGCTATATTAGAGATCTTGATTGAGCGATTAGTATTCCTATACTGGAATGTACAATCGAATATATTATCAAGTTTATATTATCAATATTTATTTCATGATTAAGACTGACAGCGTGTTCGGCAATATTAGATTTATAATCCGTCTATATTTTAAATGAGCTATGTGCTCTTCAACCCAGACATTAAAAGATCTTTTAGTCTGCCCGATATACTACACTGCACAACAGATAAGTAAAATTACCCAACAATTGTTCTAATGTATTGCTGGATTTATAAACCAATTTAGAACCCAATCTGTTAAAAATTCCTTCCAATCCCTTTGTATAAACAGGATTGGAGGGTACGAGAGCAAATTTTTATTGTTACATCCTCAATAAAGGTAGTTTCCTTATTGTAGCTCTCGATATTTAATGGAGAGTGAATTAAACGATGTACCATGAAATGGAGACTGGGATGTACCTGTATCTTTGAAATTTCTCCATATTGAATTTTTGTACTTTTCCCTCTGTTAATAAACTCTGACGAACTACTGAAAAACTCTCCGATCCGATGAGCAGGTTTTCAAACTCCTTCACTAACTACCTGGAAAAATTATAACTAGGGGTATAAGTTGTTGAAACAATAGGCCTTCCCAGATTTGTGAATTTTGGGAAGGATCTTCGACAATGTTGGGCTACTTATTTATAACTTATACTTGACTGTACCAGTGAAATAGTTTTTACAATTTTAAGTGTTTCTTACACATTTGAGATCATATTATTCAGAAGATTCTTTGAGATTTCGGTGTGTGGTCTTGCTTCAATCTAGCTCTCTCGAAATATGTATCCTTAATAGACACTGTTTTTCGAGATCTGACTCCTGCATGCCTCCCGGACAAAATTTTTAGCGTCATGAGAAAGATACTGGATGGAATTTTCAATATATCCAATGAATTCGCCAAGATCGCAATCGCCAATAACACAAAAACTAAAACTCTTATTCAACAAGTCCATTTCTTTTCTATAAAACGTCTGGGAAGAATGGATTTCAACAATGTCGATTGTCTTGGGCTGTGGTTTCAATTTCTTATTTAACATATACATCTTCTTCTTAAATTTTGAATCAATGACCCTGAACATGTTTTTTTTTAAGATTCAGACCAGTTTTAAAACTAGAAATTGCTCAATTTATATGTTAGCTTCTTGCATATGATCAGGTAATATGTGTAAACCACAGATGTGACTTAGAAAATGTGACACGCAAATTAAAGGAATAATACGGAACTACAGATGAATGAAGGAGAAACGTAGTACTTAGTAGTATTTAGAATGAAGAATAAACAGAGCAAAAGCAATAAAACACTAAATGAAAAACAGTGCAATACTGAAATAGAAAAAAGTATCCTGGTATATGGATAGAAACGTCGACAAATAGAACTTAAGAAAATAAAATAGAAGCCACAGAAATGGACGCTATAAGGAGAGAAAAAACAAGGTCAAGGATAGATCTAACCAGGAACCAGACAAAGAAAGAGCAATTAAACCTGAAAGAAACAATTATAGAACATCTTTAGAAAAATCATCAAACAACTCAACCAAATTTAGAAAGGCAACAGTACGTACATATTTATATACACGTATACATTTACATATTTTCAAGAAGGTCACGGCACCATATTCAGAATTATTTATTACTCCATAATAAAACAACTAGCATCATTCCTGTACTTAAAGTTAACAAACAGTTATGTAAATTATTACGGGACGCTTTCCCTCCTGAATAATGTAGGAAAAGTGCTAGATAATATCACTCTCTGTAGATTGGAAAACGCAGAAGCTGAATTAAAGATTATTTTCCTTGAACACTACGGATTCAGAGGTGGCCACTGCATCATGTACAAAAAGCTTTATTCTTATATTCAGTTTATCTAATGAAACTCTCAGGTAATGTTCAATTAACTACGTATAATCGTATATTTATCTGTCTTAATTCTGTAATTCTGTACTTAAGTTGTGAAGGTCTATTTGAACTGCATACAATTTTAACGTTCCGGTTCTCTCTGTAATCATTTTCATGAGAATAGAAATTATGGTTGAAACACATATCAAATTGAATTTTTTTAATGTTATGGATAAAATAATATCCACTACCTATCATTTTACCTCAGAATTTTCAGTAAAACACAAATAAACTTTGGAAGTTTAATTTAAAAAAGTATTTTCGTGGATAAACGATTTGATTTCAGGTGTTTCTCAATGAATAGCATACGTTTTTAAGTAAAATATTTTTAGCGTTACATCCTAATCGGTATTTATTGAAATATAATCTATCATTGACAATTTCTACAATTATATAAATCAATCATGTAACGAAATTTTTAACCTTCAATATTCAAATAAAAAGCAAATTCATTATTATATTTACATTGACATTCATAAAATTTTTCTAAAATCTCAAAATCATATTCATTATTGGTATTGGATGTGATTCGTGAAAAAATTCGAGAGTGAGTAGATTCCTCATACGACCTCTCGTTTTTGCGATATAGGTCTTCAAAGTTGCGAAGTCAGAATTCATATTTAAGTCTATTTTCTAAATTGAATCATGAATTTTTAACGGATGATTACGTATGTTCATGTAGTATATTTGACGGAATAAATGATTCTACACTACTATCTGAAGGCCAGGGGCGGCATATGCCCAATGGTTAACAATGAGTAACTTTTACAGGGACAATATAAAAATAGCAAAAATTGGTTTAGAAATCGATTTTTTAACAAAACTATACTCCTCGTTTAACTCGATAAAATTTATGGTTTATGAGTTTTAGATCGTTGTACAAGTAAAAGAAAGAAAACCTTCACCATTCAGAAATATTCTGAAAAAAATTATTCAGACACAGAGAAGATGGATTGAACCAGAACAAGAGAAATCAGTTGTTAGACCTACTTCTTCAAAAGGAGTTCTTACGGAAATAAGGACATAAATAGATCCTAACAAAGCCCCTGAATTTGATATCAACACCGGGAAAATCCTGAAGCTACTTCTATGCAAAGCTATAGTCAAATGACCCAAACTTATTGATGAGTTATTTAAACTGAGATAGCTAAGCCAGGTAAACCTCTCCAGAACATTAAATTCTACCTAACTACTTCTTTGATGCCTGCTATTTCGAAAGTGTACGAAAAATTGCTCCTTGGATAGATAAACATATGATAGATAAGATGAACATCATTCCATCTTATCAATTTGGTTTTCGAGGAAAGTACTCAACTATCGATTGAGGTGATAATAATCACATACATAATCGAGATGTTCTTAGAGGAAAACAAACTGTGCTGCTACTCTAGACGTGCCCCAAGCATAAGGGCTTAAATTATAAGTTATAAGTATAACCCCGTATATTCTGTTGAAAAGATCACGAAGAAACTAATATAAAATTACTAACATAGATCTTATTAACACCTGGACAAATAGATGGCGTATCAAGTTAAGCGAAAACAAAACTGCTCATGTTAACTTTACGAATAAACGAAAAAAAAATTCTTTATATTAACGATGCAAAGTATTTGAAAATGACATTTGACGCTAGATATCGTTGAAGAGTCCACGTTGAAAATAAACGCGAAGAGCTTAGCATTAAATATGAAAAGATATACAAGTTTCTCTTCAAACAGATATTGATACCTCTCTGGATATATATGGCTTACATCTTTGGGACCTGTGCCAGTAAAAATGATTTAACGTTTCCGATATAGAGTAATAGTGAACATCGTTGATGCTACTTGGTGGTACAGAAACTTCTATGTAGAAACAGTTGACCGGAGCATATACAAATTTGCCATTAGTGATACACAACGGATCGTACAACATGCAAGCTCAACCCATCGGGGTTATAGATTTTCGGGGGAAACTAGGTGAACACGGTTATCAGCAAAAGCAAGCGTGGACACGACGCGAAAAGAACCCTCAAAAAATATACAAACCCTATCTACTCATGGTTCGCTCTATTCTCTGGTTGTGATTATGTTTTGATATTCAATCTCTTCTCGCCGTTGTTGAAATTATTTCGTATATCGTTATTTAGATGTCTGGTGCCAAATTTAAACATTTTATATTTGATATAAGTAATTTTTCGTGTACGGACCAACGAGACCTGTTTGAAGTTTTCCCGATAGCCGTAGTGCAGATTGGTTCGGCTGCTCCGTTAGTTGTTACAGATACCGGTCGTCCAGAATGCGGCGCGTCGACTACAGAGCTCGTTTTTAAGAATTTCTGGTACTTCGTTCATGCTTTTGAAATATTTGATAGCGGCAAGTTCGGAAATTATTGTTGAATTTCGGTAAATATAGTTATTCATTCTGAAAAAGCGTCTACTCGACAAGCACGTGTTATCATGTCGCAACTGTTTAAAGCACGAACATGGTTCGTTTTAATCTTTTTCAACGGCGTTGCCAGACTTATGCCGATTTTTCGATTTTTCGAAAGCGTTGCCTGATTTATGTTCAACTTCTGTATAACTACATTTCGTATTCAAAGCTGGGCAAGAATTGTTGGGAACCATATCATTGGTCTTTTTGAGAGCAATTTGATTGGCGATAATTATTTGGAACATCATTAAAATGATATGTGATCATTGATTGTGTACAAACCAAACTTTTCGATTCAAATATCAAAAAATAACGTATAACGCTTTCGATTAGGTCGCTTGATATACCTGAGATGTTATATTAGATTTCTTTCAATATTGGAAAGTTGGTGATTATATTGACATTTTGACATATGATATTCATAGTGATTTTCAGTGTTTTACATTACATTACATTTTGAAGTATATTTCATTTTTTGAGACCAATCAAATGACATAAAACAAGCTTATATCTTTCAAGAATTTATAATTTAAAGTTGAAGTATTTCCAGATTTTCATTTCGTTTATTTTATTTGGTTTTTACACAATGTGTGGCCAATTGGAATTACAAACCGGTTATTATAATTGCTCTCGATCTAATAGACTCCATTCCAATATATTTCGAGAAATTTTGATTCATTTTAATTTAAAAAATTATTTTTGTCTATCGGACAACTCTGATTTGTATACTAATACCCTCGGGATACTTATAGCACGCCATTGATAAGTAGTATAATGGAAATAGGGATCTGGGAGGTGTATGAGTGCACGCGAAAGAGGAGCAAGAAAAGGTCTAGAATACAGCAGCCTCATTAGCGAGTTCAAAATAACTACTCGTGCTTGCAATAGTGGCATTGATGAATTTTTCAACTCATGCACAAACACGTTCTAATTAGTATGGTTTCGTCTATATTAAAGTTAATATGGTTCTTAGTTGATGAAACTTTCCCATAATAGATTACATTTTACTGAATATTTAATATCAGAAATCCGATAAAACACTGCTCGAAATAATTAGAAGAATACATATTTATGTCTAATTACTTTAATCAATATAGAAATCAATTGTGACAGTAGTTTTGGTAAATCAGATAACTAATTAAAGTCACAGTAATTTATGATATTCTATTCTCGAAGCAAAATAATAAGGAAGCAGAAATAAGCAAAATAATAAGGAAGCAGAACTAAGTAAAATAATAAGGATGCAGGACTAATGTATATATATATATATATATATATATATATATATATATATATATATATATACAGTGCTTTTCAGATAAAAGTATCCACCTTTAATAACTTTTGTAATACTGGTATTTAGAAAAAATCCAAAAACACGTCAATTTATGTTGGAAGGGGCAAGCATTATGGCTTATTTAAACTTACTGGAAAAGCCACCCCCTCACCCCTAGCAGCATCCCCTTTATTTTTTTAAATTACTTATCATATTTTTTATGTAAAATTTGGATACTCCTCTTTGAGCTGATTTCAAAAATGTATAATACTTGTAGGTTAAAGTGGTTAGTTTATGAGATAAACAATTTTTCTTTTAAGAGCACAAATTTTACTTATTATTTACTTTCACCTTATTTGCCTGTACTAAAATGGGTTGTACAACAGTTCAAACTCTTTAATCTTTTTAACTGTGCTATTTATCATGAAGTTACAATAAGTGTTCAAAATGAGTACCATTCACTTCCATACAATGGTATAATCTATTTTGAAATGCCTCTCTGACATTGCTTAATACGGCTGGATTTAATTGTCGACATTCATTTTCTATCCTCTCTCGTAAATCATCCAGAGATTCTTTTGTTTTTAAATACCCCCATAAAAAGAAGTCTAGGGGTGTTAAATCCGGTGACCTAGGTGGCCACTCCATCATCTGCCCCCTTCTACCTATCCAACGAGCGGGGAATGTTTCGTTTAAAAATTGTCGGACAGGCATAGCATAGTGTGGGGGAGCTCCGTCTTGTTGAAATACCAGTAAATCTTCGGAAAGGTTATCATCATTTTCTATTATTTTTTTATTATTGTTGTAATACGTGGGTCAACCCCTTCCCTGAGTAACTCAAGATATGATTCACCATTTAAATTTCCGTTGATGAAGAAAGGTCCGACAATGTGGTCACCTAGGATACCACACCAAACGTTTAACTTTTGGGGATGTTGTGTATGGAATTCACGCATAATATGTGGATCACTTTCAGCCCAATATCTACAATTATGCCTACTTACTAAGCCATTTAATGACCATGAGCGTTCATCAGAAAAGCAAATATTGTTTAACAATTGTGGATTGTTATTGATAATTTGATAATTTAATAAAAAGTAGAGTTTTTTGTTGTTTGGATCTTTTAAGTAGAATAAATAGCACAGTTAAAAAGATTAAAGAGTTTGAACTGTTGTACAACCCATTTTAGTACAGGCAAATAAGGTGAAAGTAAATAATAAGTAAAATTTGTGCTCTTAAAAGAAAAATTGTTTATCTCATAAACTAACCACTTTAACCTACAAGTATTATACATTTTTGAAATCAGCTCAAAGAGGAGTATCCAAATTTTACATAAAAAATATGATAAGTAATTTAAAAAAATAAAGGGGATGCTGCTAGGGGTGAGGGGGTGGCTTTTCCAGTAAGTTTAAATAAGCCATAATGCTTGCCCCTTCCAACATAAATTGACGTGTTTTTGGATTTTTTCTAAATACCAGTATTACAAAAGTTATTAAAGGTGGATACTTTTATCTGAAAAGCACTGTATATATATATATATATATATATATATATATATATATATATATATATATATATCCTCATTACCTCCAATTAATTAATTTGTAAATCCAAATAATTTTAGCACAATTGGACAACTTGGAATGGAAAACTTCTGTTGGGTAATCAATAGAATACATACGTTAATTTTTTTTGTTTTTTTTTTGTTGTTTTTTTTTTGGCATTTAAAGATTTTTTTTACTATATATTTTAGTTTTAAACTTAGGTTAGTTCGTGTTATTGGAGATTATATAGTGAACTAGTATTTGAAAGGCAAAATTATATTTACCTCAATACCAATCCATTAGAGGGGTTTTATATCTCTAATGACTGAAAATACACTGAAATTCGAGGATAAAAAATATATGGGAACAACTGGCTTTTTTAGAGGTACTTAAAACCACTCACAAATTATCTCGCCAAAACAATTTCGTGAAAGTTAACCAGGCTTTTATCATCGCGTCATAAAATTATCTTACAGTTACAAAATTGAGAGTAAATGAATGATTTCCACTAAGTACGACCTGCATATATACGAGGTTTGATCATTTTTCTCCGCTCCTGACCCACTTACAAGTCGCGATTAAGTTTAATACATTTTTATAAACATACAAACTACTGATTAAGGAAATTGTTTACCACGCAAGCGTTCTTCGAGCTTTGGAGGCCTAATTTGGTAAATAGGTATATATTTAACTAACTCTAAGCCTGCCTAAGCTATTGCGGTTGTTCCAATGATGAACCTGAGGTTTTGTTGGCTCGAGGAGCATAGAATAAACATAAATTATACATGTTATACATCTTGATAATATTAATAAAATGGCGTAACTCAATTTAATCTTTTTCTCATTTATTTAAACTGTTTTCAACGGTGGGATGAATTTACACACAAAGTTTCTTACTCAATTTATTCATACGCTTACACTACATTTATTTAAACGCACTCTGTACTTGTCTATCCCGATGTATTTAGGATGACATCGGATTTACTGACTGACCCCGCTCGTTTATACAAAACGGATTTCTCGATAATTCGATTCTAGATTGTGAACAAACATAAAGGTGTTCCCAAAAATTGTAACATGACATTCGGCTTGTTATGTTTCTCTTCAAACAGTTTGAATATTCCTTTGTTCATTTTTTGTGGTCCAGTAATCACGTCTATTTTAATTCTAATATTCCAGTTTTTGAAGAAATTGATTTATTATCGATAAATTCAATAAAACCTCGAAATTGATTCTAATTCTTTCTCTACCTATCTATATTCTAAATAAAAGTAAGTTTTAGTAAATTTATTCAGTTATAGTTATTAGTTTTAAGCATACTTTGTATCAAATTTCCGCTTAAATTCGTATTTTCTATTTATTTGCGGAACAGAATGAATGGAATTGAACAGATTCCTGTTCATTTATATTTAAAAAAAATGTAAAATCAGTATAAGCTTCTCTCATTCAAATCTATTCTCTCTACTCGTTCCTTCTTCAGTAATTTCCATCCGTGTTTCTATTTTCTATCTCACTCAATTGTATAAAAACTAACATACTGTACATAAGTGATAAGAATGATTCAAAGGTTTTCCACTTTATAACCGTTCTTAGAAATTCTACTCGGCACGACCATAAAATTTTAGATTTTATTAACATGATACAACAGGACCGACTTCACGGTCCATGTCGTTGACGAGTTCGTGAAATTTTTGAATCTCCTGTT
This sequence comes from Diorhabda sublineata, assembly GCF_026230105.1. Classification (NCBI taxonomy): domain Eukaryota; kingdom Metazoa; phylum Arthropoda; class Insecta; order Coleoptera; family Chrysomelidae; genus Diorhabda; species Diorhabda sublineata. Next base: position 10,634,623 of record NC_079475.1, read on the forward strand.
AAATTGTAGATCCTTCCTATTGTAGTGTACTCAGATAGAATATTAATTTGTATGTTCAATAATTAAAAATAACGAAAATAAATTACTCAATTTTTTTATTTTTAATAAGAAGAAATTTGTATTGAAAAATTTATTTCAAATTTTCATGAAAACATATTAACATTAAAGTAAAAGATGCTAAAAACAAAAAAAACTAGTGCGTAATTAGGGACTGACCAAAACTAAGAAATAAGATAGATACTTTGAGAAAAGCGCAGTCAATGAATAGAAAAAAGATTAATAATATTTTGCAAGACCAAGGGATGAGAACGAAATTGAAACAAAGAGTCATAGCAATGAAGTAATCAGAAGCAAATTTAATGACCATCAAAGTAGAAATCGAAGAGTTTCCCAATAAAAAATAGACGAATAATACAAGGTGATTCACTATCCACAAAACTATTTAATACATCGTTACAGCACTTACTAAGAAACATGGATAAAGGCAACCAAATAAACAACAGGGTTCGAATAATGGTATACGCAGACGACATCGACATAGTCCAGATTATGAAAAAAGACAGACATAATGGGTATGTAAAGAGACTGAAGAAGGAAACGAGTTAAACATAATTGAAATAAAACAATCATGAGATATTGCAAACAATTTATAAAGATTACAATAAAAATAAAAGTTTACGAATTTAAAGAAGTACAAGAGTCGATAATGTGAAATGCTGATCAGAAATAAAAGTATAAAATAGAGCACATCATGGAAATAAGAAATATGACATTAAAAGCAGATTAATAAATAAGAAGACCAAAATGAATATTTGTTGAACAGTAATACGACCGAAATTACGTAGTAAAAAATGATAAGAATATTAGAACGATTAAAAATTGATTAAAATGAATACAGACAACGTGTGATGATGGAATTGAGGAGAGAACTGAAGGAAAAGATATAGTTAAAAGAATAAGAAGCAAAGAATAAGATATGTGGAGAACAGGCGAAGATATAGTAGCTTTGAGGTAGTATTAAAATTTTTCTGACTCACCATACACAAATCTATCAAAACTTCATAAAAAGGTATTTATGTTTTATGTAATTATGTTTTCTTTGCTTTATAACTGTATATAAACATATTCTTTCGCAATAACGCTATCATTCGCTGTCAAAATTTCATCAATTATTACATTTTCTATATACAAAGAGGTCCCAGAAGACTTCTGGAACAAGGACCTGGCCTGACTTAGAGATGGCGGTAGTTGATTGAAGCATACCACCCCATTAGAAAGTACACAATCTATACAGCATATGTTTCAAGTTTGAAAACGTAACGTTGTTTATTATTTGTTTCACAATCATCAATAGTGAACGTTTTCAGTGACTTTGTAAACATCGTCATCGTTGTCTGATACAGTATTTTTATTAGAAAGGCCTCAGCCCAACAAATATAAAAACTGAACATGACCTGCAAAGACCAGCATCATAGTGGTTGACTAAATGAGGTGAGGACTCCAGAAATGTTGTTTGTTGTTTCAAACAGTACAGTACATCGTATATTAACTGAAAATTTGGACATTAGAAAGCTGTGCGCACGATGGGTGCCGCGCTTGCTCACAATGAAACAAAAGCAATATTTCCTTCGAATGCTTGGCAATGTTTCACAGAAATAAATACAAATTTGTTTCATAACCACGAATGAAGCGTGGATTCATCACTTCATACCCGAAACAAAGAGAAATCAAAGCAATGGAGTGAAAAAGGAGAACCGGTTCCAAAGAAGTTCTATCTGCAGGCAAGGTCATGACGTCGATTTTTTGAGGTGCTCGTGTGATAATTTTCATTTACTATTTCGAAAAAGGAAAAACTTTCAATGGCGAGTATTTTGTGAACTTATTCCAAAATTTGAGTTAAGAAATCATGCCAAAACGGCCACATTTGGTTCAAAAGAAAGTGTTGTTTCATCAAGACAATGCACCAGCTCACACATCCGTTATTGAAATAACAAAAATTTTTGAATAGCAAAAAGTTTGAATTGCTACCTCATGTACCCTATTTCCTAGATTTAGCCTCCTCAGACTATTATCTGTTCCCAGAGTTGAAAAATTTGCTAGGTGGTCAAAGATTTTCCAACAATGAAGAGGTTATGTCGGCAGTTAATGACTATTTTAAGGAGAAAAGTGTATGGAGCTTGAAGGGGATTACGTTGATATTTTTTCCCAAAAATTATGTTTTATGTATTATGTGACAAATTATTTCTAGAGGTATATTGCGAATATTACATACAATTATCTTAAAGAAGAAAAACATTTATTTGACGTTATTAACGAGACACGGACGGCCGTAGTCGAATTATGAATTGTTCCTTTGAATTGCAAGCATGGTGTGAATGGTGTGACTGACAAAAAAACCGAATACGGACGCGTTTATTACTAAGCATCAAGCCAGGCTGTAATGGACCGCTGGAGAATTGGATACGGTAACAAAGAATAGTGGATAATGCTTTTTAACTTCCTAACTAATTTAGAGAATTTTTGATTACATTAGATACTCAACAAGGAAATAAAATAGAGACCTTTTCAGTTTTATTAATTAATTTATAAGGATGGTTCCAAATTTCGTCGCTCATGTACGTTCGGACGGTCCACATTTTTATCCTTTTAGAAAATTAATCTCTGACAGTTTTATGATTTGTCACTGATGGAATATTTATTGTGAATAAAAATACACAGCAAGTTTTTAATTTTTCGATCTGCTTCTACAAAAGTTACACATTGATTTCAGCCTTTTGTTTACCAATCTTAGTTGAAAATGATACGTTGATGATTTCTTGGAATTCGAACGGCTATAATTCATGTGGGAAAAAAAAAGAAACTGTCGTCAAATCGACATTTTTGTTGACAACATTCGAATATTGATCTAAATTCACCATTTAGGAAATCTATTATTAGGAATTTCATGAACGATTATTGCATTTCATTTTTCCAATTTTTTAAGGGCTGACATATTAAAAAAAAACATTTATCTATCATCATGTCACATTGTAGGAGGGTTGCTACTTAACATTTGAGATATGGCAACATTGATGTGAATATGTCAAATCTGACATTGCCATCATATGACTTTTGACGTACTCACATAGTGTTCTCATACGAGTGCTATTTGAGTTGTTTACAGATATTTGAAACATTCATCTTGGTTAAAAAACTAAACTAAAACAAAGTGCCAATCAACTCGCTTCGACTTTTGGTTATAAAGCTCGTGTCTATTGGTGCAAAAAAATGCTGAAAAAATGAACTAGCGGTGCTTTCAGAGATATCTATAAGATTATGACATGCAACGAATCATTAATTTATTAATATGAACCCGAAACTAAACAATAATCGACGGTATGGGTCTGTCAAGACGAGCCAAATCCAACAAAAGTTGTTTGCGCACGAAGAACTTCGAAGTAAATGGTCGCCTGTTTTTTTGGACATGTCTCCACGATTCCCTTAGAGCAAAGTAGAACGGTCAATTCTGAATAGTACACCAGCATTTGTTTGCCAAAAGACGACATTTTTTCACCACTATAATGCGAGCTCTCACACATTAGTTCTAACAAAAAAGTTTTGAAACATCGAATTGCTGCCGTGCAGTCTTTATTTGGTAAGAGAAGTCAATGTATTTCTAGATCTGAAGAAGCGGATGATGGGTTCAAATAACATGTTTTGGAGGTACCTCGATTGGAATGGAAAAAATGTTTCGACTATTAGTTCAAACGCGTGTATTGATCTTAATGGGGAATATTTTGAAAAACAATAACGGCATATAAAATGAATATTAGTTTTTATTAGTCTCTCAAAAATTAAGAACAATCCTTGTACAACGTGTGACTATTGGAGAGGTAGTTGAGCTGTCGTAAAATGTGGTACATAATATACTTACTGTTTATCTTTCTAAATGTTCTTGATTTCAGGTCTCTTCTGTTGCAAAATTAGTTTTTTTTATAAATCTAAAAAGATAGATATTTTGACAAAGATTTAAAGGAAAGTCGAAACGTCAATTTTTAGGTATCTTTTTAAAATTATTAATAAAACTATTTTTGAAACAAAATAGACTTAAAATCAAGAACATTTAGAAGCATTTACATATCAAAAGGTCTAAGAAATAAGAAATTAAAGAAATGTACTGTTATATATATATGCATTTATAGTCATTTTTTTAACGCGGCAAAGACAAAATGATTAAAAGTTTCTTGCTAGATTAGTAATAATGCATCAATCTCTATGATGTAGAGTCAAAAATGAAAATTGTTTCTCGCGATGAACTTCTCTCTACTACAGAGAATATGCATAAATATATTCGGTTGTAGTTTCATGAATCATTCATACAAGAATTCTGCATTTTACATTATTTAAAGTATTGTTAGAAATATTGAAGCTAATGTCGTCAAGTGATTTCTGTCAATTTAATCTATTGGAAAAATGTCATGAGAAATGTCGAAATCGGTCCTTTGCAACCCTTACATTATTAAGAGCATCTTTATGTAGCCCTTTTTCTACTTTACGAATTTAACTTTGTCTTCCGATGAATAATAAATTGCAATGCAATTTTAGAACTGAATTTTGAGGGTCGTGAAGTTTCTTATAATTTTTTGTGATCAATAATATGAATGGCAATCGACACCCTTGTTTAGAAATATGGAAAATATCTATTTACTGATAATTATTTTTTGTTTTTATTCGTACTAAATGGAATTTGAATTTGAACACTTTTCTGAATGTATTTTCAGAAATAGTATATAATATAAATAATAAAACGTCAATGTTATCAGGTTAAGTCTCGTAAAGCTTCGATTTAAGACAGTAGATATTAAAACTTGTCGTCCAATCCATACAACACTATTATTTCTCTCTAAATCCTAAATTATTGCATCTTCATAGTATTATAAAGCATCACTTCATCAGGGTATCTGCTCAAACATTCACATTTTCGGGAAACTTAGTATTTCTTTCATTTCTTTCATATCAGCGTTGGATGGACAAATTGATAAAACACCAACCGGATTAGAATCATTAAATCAATTACCTTTACTTGGATAATTATATTTAATTGTACTATTTGAAATTAGAAGCGAACAATGTACATAAGAAACATCACAATAATATAATTCACATTACCACTAATAAGAATCATATAGTGTCAGGAAACTGAATAAATTAATTGAGTCAACACTCCGCAGTTATTATAGGAAATCACTATAGTCTATTTCAGAAAAGTGTAGAGCAATAAATTGGGCAATTCCGTCCAGTTCGGCTCAATTTCGGTGTTGGCCATAGGCGTAGGTCTTGAAATATTGTGTTGGGATTACTTAGGTACTAGATTATACAGTTACGTTTTGCGTTTAACAAGTACCGTTTAACCTTCTATTAGTGCCTCTGCCTAATTCTAACCCTATTTCAGATTCGGCGTTGGGTTGAAAAAATTGGAAAAATGCAATGCAATAATCGTCCATGAAATTCCTAATAATAGATTTCCTTTTTAAGAGTATCCTACCGGCACGCCTTTGGCACACTATTTGCAGAGTTTGTGAATGGATAACAATAGGCTAAACCCATATATTGACCCCAGCCCGGGTGGTACTACGTGCACTTGATGAAAAGAAAGAATTTTACAATGAAATCAATGCCAAACTATGAAAGTGGCTTAAATATTCGTTGGGTCACTCTGTGGTCCCTTTGCATACCTAATGAGGTTTTATTACTCTACACTTTTCTGAAATAAACTATAATAGACAACTTAACATATCTCCATATATCTTAATCTGTTATTCCAGAAGTAGTAGATTTAGGTTTATTTAGTAAAAATTGATTGAAGATGAACAGTACTAAATTTACTAATGTGAGTTTTGTTTATATAAGTAAAGTATACTTATAATCCTCAGAATTTTCGAAAGGAAACGATCTTATAAAAAACAAATAATAAGTAAAAACTCTAAACAAAGAGAGAAAATTCAATTTGTTTAATGTAACTGAATTTACCTTGGAAGTTGAGCGTCTTGAAGCAGTTTTCTCTTGGAGTCTACTATGATAAACAAAATTATTAAACTCTAAAAACATAGAGAAACTGATTCAAACACACAGGGAATACTAAGTCAGGACTAAGAGCTACAACAAATATACATGGTTAACTACCATTAGGAAAAAATATGTCTAATTCTATATTAAATCTCAACATTTCCAGGAATTGAAACTTCTACGCAGTAAAAACAATCAAGTAGATTATTATTAGTATGAAAAGAATATTATATAGACGAGACATAAAGGGCATAGAAACTTGAAGCAAAATTTCAGAGGCGCGTAAAATTTGATATTGGAAGCTCAAATGAATTTTTTAGTATAACCATCATCAGACTTTTAAGTTTCTAGAAGATCATTACACAAGGAAATGTGAAGGAGGCAGAAATCATTTTTTTTATCAAGAATGTCCTACAACAGAATAAGGTTCTGCTTATAAATAAATGCTTTTTGAAAAAATCGCACTCTATTTGGAATGCACTCAAAAATAAAATTCATCAAAGTCTTTGGTGGGTTAACTGGATAAAAAGTGAATTTGTCGCCAGTGAAATCTAACCGGGGAAAACGGTTGATTTTCATCTCATACTCAGGGAAAAAATTAGTGGATGTGTTACTACCGTACTAGGGCAGAAAGTTTGAGATTTTTGTAGAACTTTCTCTTTACAGCAAGTCGGAAGTAAATGCACAATTACTTTTTACCCGAGCGTTAGACATGAATGTAGGACAAGACACCATTTTAATCAATGTAATCAGGGGATGCCCATAAGAGGGAGTCACGTCCCCACTTATGTGGAGCCTAGTAGTGGACGAACTTTCATGCGGGTTAACTGAGCTCGGAATACCCTGTTAAGGATATGCAAACGACAAAGTCAATCAAGCAAAGGTGGGTCCAAACGCCAATCCGAACAAGACCCACCTAATTTCCTTCATTAGGAAGAAACAAATCATCTTCAAGCCCATCAAACTGGATGGACAAATTATCGAGTGGAAAACAGAAGGAAAATATCTAAGACCCACACTAAATAGTAAACTTCTTTGGAACAAACATGAAACAAAGCCACAAAAGGCTTGTTGGTGTGCAGAAATTTTGCAGGGAGGAATTGAGTTTTGTACCCCAAAGATCATACGATGAAGGTACATGGTAATTTTGAGACCAATCATCACATATGCGGCAGTTGTTTGGGGTACTAGATCTAGTCTGAATACCTCGAGGAACAATTTTTCAAAGGTACAAAAACTGACTTGCTTATGTGCAACTGGGTTCATTAGATCATAACCAACAGCTGCACTAAAAATGATTCTTAATCTTCCCCCTTTCCACATAGATCTAGAAAGCGTGGCAGAGAAAACATCACTTAGAATGTTCAGAGACGCAATTAGAACACTCGTTCCTAAAGAATGACCAACCCTCGGACATGCCTCAGGACGTTGTATCGAAAAAGTTTAGCTTGGAAAAAAACTTCAATAATAAACTGTGAAAATAAATGGGATCAAAGCACTATACAAAAATAAACAGAAATGTAATTTAATGTTATACGAAAAAACAGCAGATGGAACTGGAACAGGAGTGTACGGGCCCAGAACCAAACACTCTGAAAGCCTGGGCTTTTCACTAAGCAGAAATTTATGTAATTGAAAATTGAGTTTAGTTCAATCTTGAAGGAACTATCGCAAACAGGAGATCATCATCCTGTCCGATTGTCAAGTAGCCATTAGAGCTCTGAGCTCCAATATCTTAAAATCCAAACTTAAACGAGCTAGACAAGAAAAATAAAATCACCCTACATTGGATTCCGTGACATACCGGAACGAAGGGAAATGAATTAGTTGATACGTTCGCTAAATCGGGGACAGACAAGTCCTTCATGTAACCCGAACTCTTCTGTGGTATCAGGTACAGAATAATGGAAAAAGCACTGGAAAAGAAGATTGTAGATAGGGGAAAAACTAATTGTAGGGACAATCTACAGGTGCTGAGACAGGCAGAGACTCTTCTGGGAAACTATAACCATTAGTAGATATGTTGTATGTATGTATCAATCTAAGTAAAAACAGCCTACAAATACTAACAGAAGACCTGAAGACGCTAGCAGATAACGCGAACTACAGAACTACACCTGGGTGCGTGAAATAGAAGACGAAGATATCTGGCAATTAAAACCATTCCACATTCCAGACTTTTTAAAAGGAGTGGGATTGATGGATTAGCTGAGTCCCCCAGTATCGCAGTAAGAATTGCATTTTTCATTATCACACTAGAGGAATAAAGTAATATCATTACTCACTAGTGGAAACATTGATATTTTATACGATTAAAAAGTGAAGATAAAACTTCAAGTATAACATGAATTTGTATAAAATGAATGATATAGCTCATATTCAAATTTTCTCCTATTAATTAAACGAAAAATGTTTAATGGAAATGGAATGAGAATTAGAATAATTTTATGTAGCTGAATCCTTCTAAACCTTCGTCTATACTTCTAAAGACAGATAATCGCGTGGTTGAATATAGCCTGTAATTACTTAGTCTTTACATGAGTGAGAAGAAAGCTCTCATTTAAAATGTGTTGCTGCTGTATGCCTATTTTATTCATGATGCCCTTCAAAGTAAAATCGATAAAAAGGAGCACGTTTTAAATTTGTATGCCTGCCAAGTAATTTCGGAGATATGTTGCTAGTGACAACAAATGCGAAATAAATTTCCCATTATAAAAATTTGCGAGATGTGTCATTGCTTCTCAAATTGAAAATTTTACCTCACAACTGTTTATCGATTTGGAACAAATCTCCGTGCTGATCTCTGGATATATCTGACACATTTTATTTTGGTGAAATTACGAGGGTTCCTACTTAAGTTTTGAGATATGGTAACACTGATATGAATATGTCAAATCTGAAGTTGCCATCATGAAGTTTGACATTTTCGATGCTGAACGTATTCAGAACGTGTTGTCACACGACTGCTATTTGAGTTGTTTACTTGAAACATTCATCAAATGATTTTCTATGACGTTCGACGTAGAATAAACCAACAGCAGATCAACTCGTTTCAACTTTTGGTGATGCAGCAATTTTCCGTTTTCAATCGTGGTCTCACAAATGTCGTAAGATTCGTCAAAAATCAGCTGTTGTGTCAGAAAATGATGACGTTCACGCACCGATAATACAAAAATCTCGACATTAATCAAAAAAGATGGATCCTTCGATTTCCCGAACGGACCGAAGTGATACTATTCATTAAAAGTAGAAAATGATTGAATCTGGGCAATATAGAGATGTACAAACTTGTTGATATGCCACTACAAGGAACAATTGATGAGGAATAATCAATATTCAGAAAAAGACACTCTCAGAAACAAATTTACGTAATACAACAATAATAATATCAACAGATGTACAGAATTTTTCACCATGTAAACAAGTTAAATATGAGATACAATAAATTACATCAATACCTGATTCTAATAGGGTCTGATTATGTTTGGTACCAACGACTTTGTCTGTGTCAGTTCATTTCGAGCCACGAAACAGTATGTATTTCAAAATGTCTACCAAACAGAACAAACGCTTATGCGTTAAGGCAAAAATGATAGTTAAGAGTGTATACTTAAAGTTAGTAGAGAGAGGCCACGAAAAATACTTAATGACTTTGTTTTCTTCTAAGAAGACTTAATTTGCTGTAATCTATGAGGGAGGTATTCCATTAGCACTTCATATTACTCCAATTCCTGGCCTCAACTTTTCAAAGTTTTTAAAAATATATTCATGAAGAAAGTTTTGAAGCAAAATTTTATTTTTACTGGAACCCCAAAACAAGGTGTCGAAGGTGTTGAAGTAGAAGAAAAACTTGTTTGATTTTATTTAATAGTAACATATAAATACTTACTTTGTATAGATGCAAAATGGAATCGCTTAAGTAAATGTAGTGGTAAGTGGATTTTTATTCAAAAGAATAAATAAAAGGCAAGTTTTAATGTACTAACAGGACTTGTAAAGATTCAGAATAAAATATTTCAGAAAAATAAATACAGGTAGATTGAGAACCGAACGATAATTTACCTAGAGAAGACTTGGTACAACATCGATGATACACTCAGTAGATAGGTTGATGGTTTGAAAAAAGTTTTACGCGAAAGCTTCGTCTGAATTAAAGTGAAAGAATAGATATTCTACAAGCGGGGTAATAAGAAGGATGGAACTAGAATGTCTGTTTTAAGGAACCAAGAATATTTCGGATTCCAGGATTATCACTGCGTTGTTTTCAATATAAATTAATATCGAATATACCACCGATTAGCTGCATTGTGATTGATAAATAAAGTCGATTTTATTGATATTCCCCATTTCAAACTACAGATTTAACGATAAAATTTAGAAAAAACAGGTTAACACAAGATTTCATATTCACACAGAAAATATTACCACATATTAAAAATATATGAAATAATGAGAAATAGAAGAAGGCCGAAAAGAACTGGTGATATAATTTAAAGCCTAAGCGAAAAAAAAAGAGAAAGTAGTATGGATTAGCGATAAACCAAATAGTTTGATAGTCGATTGAAAAGTTTGAAAAATATGATTCTGTCTATTCTTATAGCATCAATTCAATAGCCAAATAAGTACTAAAAACTATAGGAAATACAGATTCAGGTCAATGCATATAAACAGATTATTATCATTATGTCAAACACAACACTTATACAGGATGTTTCTAAATTTATGCGAAAAAATTCAGGAGGTAATTGCTCTTATGAAATTAAGTAGGTCTTTCCTAAAACAAAATCTCCTCCAACCACCCTTTTTCGAGATATAACCCTTAAAAGGTGATGATTAAAATTGAATTTTTATTTTTCTTTACATATGTACGGCAATCAATGATACGTAGGCTACGTTGTATTTTGGTTAGAGGTGATTATTTCCAGGATTTACTATATTTTACCCCTTTGCTGTTTACCACTCGATTTATTGAAAAAATTATAAATAATGGTATTTATTTTTTATCTACAACTATTAGTTTTGAGAAAAAATCTAAATATAAAAAATATTTCTCAATAAAACAAGGATTTTTAGTTATAATTTTATTCCATAAAACTTCATCTTTAAAAAAAGTTTTGATATGAAATAAAGTAAGGATTGCAAGTGTACGAAAATAACAGAATTTCAAGTTTCTAGCATCACTGAAGTTCTAGAAAATAAATAAAAACTCAATTTCACTCACCACCTTTTAAGGGTTATATCTCGTAAAGGGGTGGGCTGAGGAAATTTTCTAATAGGAATTTGTGGCATAAATTTAGAAACATCCTTTATAAATGTGGTCAATTTCTGAAGCTTCAAATGATGTTCAAACAGAAGCTTTATTATACTAAAATTAGATGTTCATAAATCCTAAATGAAGGTTTTCATAATATAATTTAGCTTTATACTCACTGTCGAGTCGCAATGAATTTTTGGACACCGTGTTTATTCAACTGCAAACTAAACACAAATAAAATGATACAATTTTTTACATACTATGTACGATTTAAAAAGGTACAGAAAATCGGTTCTATTAGGTAAATATATCCACGACAAACGTTTAACATTTTAAGACTGGAAGTACACGTTTAGAAGTCATTTATATGCATGGTTAAGCAGGGAAGTCATTAGCGACCCATTTAATTTCATATTCCTCCTAATGGTAATGGAAGAAACGAGTTTCGGTTCGAGCTTCCATCCATAGAGAGAAAATGAATGCTACGGAAAAATAAAGTTGAAATTTAACACAAGGCAATTACGGTGAAGCATTGGAATTCTACAAAAATATTGTTAATATGAAATTCTTTTCATTAAATAGCAACAGAATTCAGAAGCACAAATATAATGATGTTTCTTTAGAAGTGGAATGTTTCAAATTAAAAAGTGAAATCAATTCAACGTAACTTTCTAATATATTATTTTCTGACTCATGTGAAGTTGAAATTTTGGTAAACGATCATTGATTTTTATGATTTTCATAATTTTAATTGTTCATACTTTAAGTCAATAGACATCGGGGTACAAAAATATCATCAACAACACTCTCAGCTATGAGAGTTTTGCGAAAAAAAATCTTTTGCACCGTAATGTATTAGGACAGGTACCACAAATAAAATTTTGAAAAAGCCGTTAAGGGAGACTTTTTTTAATTTCAATATCAATTCATTTTGTGTAGTACTACTACTTATTTGATTTAGAAAGGAGGGTAAGGTTTTAAAACTACGTTTGAGTTTTTTTTTAACGTCACAATATGTCGAGAAGATTGTGAATAAATTTCGGATTAATCAGACCAAAACTAATGCAGTTAAAGCATTTCATACAACGTTTTATACACCTTATACACCTACCTACATACATATATTTTGACGCCGCTCCCAAACCCTTTGATTCATCGAACAAGAACCATAAAGCCAATCTATGAAGATATGATCAAGAACGCATTTTTGCAGCGGTGTCTTGGAGATTTTATACACGATAATAACGATAAACTCAATCAACAAAGTTAGTAGTTAACAGTTTTGAGCATCCCTGGAAGTACAGTATGGAAGATATTGGATAATTCGATAGCTCAAAAAAGCCCAACAGGACAATGGTATACCAAACTGCATTGATTTATTTCAAGAAGACTTTGCTGCTTTACTGCAATCTTTATGGAAACAAAAAGTGTCTTTATTGTCACTATCCCGGAAACTGTGCCAGGAAACTAATGACGAGATTAATTGTTTCACTACTACTTTGTACGTACTCTAAGTCATTTGCGGGTTTTATTTGAAAAAAATAGAAAAAACGCAAATCATAATAATCAGAGGGCTTGCAAAACCATTCGCGCTCTATTTGATTATACGGATTGTGTTTTATATTTATGTTTACATGACCCCTTAAGTGTACAATAACTACCTTTTAGATGTTTAACAGAATTATGAACGTAATTTGCATTTCTATAAACCTTGTCATTTGCGTAGGTTCAACTTAGTTCATATTGGCTTTTTATGACCTTCGGGGTTAATAAAACTCATGTAAACACCTAGTAAAGGATGGATGACCAGAGGAAGAATAAGAGTATTTTATAAATTTATGCTGTCAGTTAATTTTATTCTGGAGAATTCTCATCTTCATATTTAAGCCGATGGACTACTATATAAAATCAGGAAAAACCTTCCACACAACCTTTTCCAAATTCTAAAGTCCTACCTGCAGAACAGACACTCTCAAGTCAAAATCCAAGATTATATTACCATTCAACATCCAATTATGTAAGGAGTTCCACAAGGAAGCTCTCTTGGCCCGAAACTCTATCTTATGTACTCAGGTGATATTCCCAGATGCAACTGCCGCGCTAGCATCTCACCAAGATCCTCCTATGGCCTTTCATATATTACAGACAAACTTGAACGCAATTTTCTTTTGTCTAAAAACTTGGGGAATAGAAGTGAATGAAAACAAATCTGTGCATGTTACTTACACCAAACGGAGAGGTACCTCTTCAATTGGAATATTAAACAGGCATCTTCTGCAACAGACAAAGAGTGAAAAATACCTCGAAATTCATCTAGATCGATGACTTGTGGTGTGGAGCACACACATACTAACCAAGCGAAAGCAAACTCCGCAAACTTTATTGGTTAATAGGTCGAAAATCCCAACTAAGAATCGACAACAAGCTGCTGATATACAAAAGTCACACTAAAACCCATCTGGACTTATGGTATTCAACTATAGGGTACTGCATCTCACTCAAGTATAGAAATTCTAGGAAGATTTCAATCGAGTATTCAGAAATCTTGTAAATGCTCCTTGGTATGTCTCAATTCTCCCAAAAATATTCTTACCGCATGAAAACCCATCCAAATACATTAGCTCAACCTCTAATGAGACCCCTAGAACGCATCTTCCAATCTGACAGATTTTAGTGTCATAGTTATGTGTTATCCCTCAATCAAACGATATTTTAAAGTGAAGGGAAATTCCCACTGGGAAATTCATAGTGCTTCAAACCATTTGCTCATTGTAAAATTTCACAGATCACAAATAAAAAAAAATATTTAATCCATTATGGAACAGTGTTACTATAACCTCCAAATTAGTTGCCCATCACGTAGGTGATGCTGATATTGACTGAAAATTCAGGGTCATCGCTCAACTGCGATTTCCAACAGAAACTGAAATGAATCAATGAATTATGTAAGACTCGTTCCGCTCCTCTGTTCTGTTTGTCCTGATTATCATATCAAAAATTCAAGAAATCTAACTTGTCACGTATTTATTATATACCGAGTTGAGAAAATAAGTTATAAGTACAAGAAAAGCACATAATTTAGGTCTTTCAATATTTTCAAACCAAAGTAAATGTACGAGATGTCAATGTAATCGTGAGGTATTATCTGCGAGCTTTTTCAAAAAGAAAAACAATTTCTATTAATATTTCATTTTATGTTTCGGGTCTTTTGTTTATTGACACTAAAACTTGTCTATAAAGAGAAAACCTACTAAACTATGATCTCAATATTCTACAATTTGAAATTATGTTAAAAGAAAGAATTATAATATTCGAATAACAATAAATCTAATCTATCTTTTTTACAAGACTAGTGGAAATCTATATATTGAAATAGTACGAATTGAATAATCTCAGTTTTTTAACTTCTTCAACATTTTCATTATGAATTGTTTGAAGAAATCTATTGATATTGAGTCATGTTGAATGAATATACAATCATTTTTTGACACAATTTACACCAGCATGGAAAACTTTTCTTTATATATTCCAGCCGGGTGTAAAAGAGAAAATTTTAATAATATTGAAATTTTGGTATGACTCAAATATTGATATTAACCCTTATCAATACATAGAAACACACAGAAATCTAAGAAAATGAATCAGGCTCATAGGTTGAAACGCGTTGGAATATAGGACGACGTTTCGTGTTCCACTTCGAAATCATCATCAAAAGAAATGTTGAAGAAGTGATCTGATTCCATTGACTCAATAATTTCACTCCAAACACCTCTCTTTTGATAGATTCCATGGCTCAAGTAGAAATTCAATAAATCAATTTAAAGTCATCTGATTGACGACAACCAATCAGTACAACATTATATTGAAAACAGCTGCTTTCACTTTATCAAGTTACCATATATCATATTGACTTTCTCAAGCATGTTTATAGGAAACAGACTTCCACCTATGGCGCTGCGTCCGTCTGGTCACAAGCAACAAGCTTTCGAAATTTGTTATAAAATTTTTTCGAACAATTACTAATGTCCTTGGGTTATTTCTTTTTGCTCCAGTAGAAATTCAAAATTTCACCATTTGGTTGTTATACTGACGAGATCAATTAGGTGAAAATCAGACGGCGGATAATTTGGCGTTGATTTTGAAGGAATGGGCTGTGAACATAAGAGAAAAGATGGTACAAAGTTGAAAGAAACTATGGTTAAAACCATGTGGAACCTAACAAATAAGTTTTTAGAAGAAGAATAATATAAAAAAATGGAAGTTATTATTGACCCATTCAAAAGTGTTGTATTTCAATGAACGCAAAAACTGCAATCAGATTCCCGTAGAAGGAAAGAAATTTCGGATGTATCAAGTTTTGTAGAAAAAACGAAAATTTATGAAATGAAAATATCCCCCGAAGGACTGTTACGAAAATTCTATCACATAGCCGCCTCAGAATTAACTAGGAGGAGAGCTGCTGCTTACTTGATTGACTCTCTTGTATAGAATCAAACAACAATGGTTCTGTACTGACAGGACAAAATATTATTGTCAAGAAAGAGTTTAAATATTGAAATAAACAGATTATTATTTATTAAGAATAAATCGCTCCTGGAAATCTGAAAATAATCACTGGTATGATAATATGCCCATTGAAAGCTTAGGAATCAATATCCTTAGGTTATTAGGTACTACTAAAATGGTTACATTACTCCAATTTCAAGCTCAGTGCCTAGGTCTAGGCGTATGAAACTTTAAATAGGCGATCTATACAATGCTTTGTATTTTTGGTCCACCAGGAATGCACGTTGGTAGTGGAATAGGTAGGGAATGTGAGAAGTTTGTCTTCAGGTAATTCTGAAATCATATCACATGAAAAATATATTTGAGTGTTGATGAGACACTATGAAACTTGCTTTATATAGTTACTTCCACCGTAGCCCGTAGTCCTACTGTATGGTTAATAAGCCTCTATCAACATAAACTATTTATACTTATGTGGAACTGTATAAAATAGACTTATAACTTTTATATCAAATTATCCAAGTCTTTTCAATCTTGAACATAATCTAGCGACCGATTTCGATTTCGGTCTAGTTGAGTCTTATCTGATGTTGTCTACATCCGAACTAATTATTACAATTAGTAGACAAAAAGTTATAAAAACTCAAAAACAAACATTAAAATAATTAAATAAAGATACTAATACAATATTTGGCTTTAGAAACGTAATGGAAACTCGGGAAGCTCTTTCTTCTTAAATGTGCTGACTCAGAGATGTAGAGACATGAATGCTGATGTATTTTCATGTTTTATTGACTATAAAAAAGCTTTTGACTGACATCCTAAAATCAACCGAGATCGACGCACAAGATCATAACCGGACTCTACTGGCACCAAATAGGAACAGTCAAAATCGAAGTGTCCAGATCAGAAGAGATAGTAATAAGAAGAGGCGTGCGACAAGGATGTGTATTGTCTCCCCTACTAATTTAACTGCAACTCTGAAGCAGTATTCAGCGAAACCCTCGAGAATACAACTGCAGGTATAAAGATCAATGGAAACATTATAAACAATCTTCGTTAAGCAGATGACACCGCGGTAGTGGCCAGTAGCCTATCAGAACTTCAATACGTCAAAGACAAAACTATTGGTATTCTCAAAAATATAAAGAAACCCCACCCTAAGACTCCATGGGGAGATCATTGAACAAGTGTCATTTCTACGATACCTGGGCACGCTCGTCAACCAGCAATCTGACCCAAAACTCGAAATCAGATCAAGAATTGAGCAAGCGCGGAAAACTCTGAACAACATTCTGGTAAACCGTAGCCTCAGACTGGAACTCTGGACCAGAATGTTCCGTTGTTACATCTTTGGATGGATGCATAGAAGTCCTACAGTAATGAGTAACAAAATTATAAGTAAAAGTAGTGGGTGATAATTAGTATATGAGTCCATATCAAAATTAAACCAGTATGTAACATGCTTGGAATTAAATATTATTATTAGAATAGTCGTTTACAGAGGTACTTTTCTCAAATTATTGCAAAATGCGGAAAAAGATTATATCGATTTGATTTCAATTGGCAAGTAATTGTGCATTTTTTGCACTGTAAAATATTGAGTCCTTAACTGATTCTGAACGTGGAGTAGATAGGTAAAGGTCGTGCTTAGCGTTCCTAAGTGGATAGCCGAGCAACGACATTTCTGAAATTGGAGAAGCGTTCTTACGAATCAGGCAAACGAATTCAAAGATTAATACAGAAGGAAGACTCAGAATATTTAATCTTTTAAAGAAATCCCTGCATTGAGAACTACTATTTAGTCCGAGTAAATATATAACAGCTCACTTTTGTAATTTGAGGATTCGCTCAAATTGAGTCGCGACTCAATATAAGCATAATAAACTATTGAGAAGATGGATAAGTTCAGTATTTTTTAAATAAGGCGGCAGTATGTAATGTAACACCCATTTCAAGGAATTGTCCACACATCGCGCTGATTAACTTCTTCTGCTAGATTTTTCTCTTAAATTCAAATAATAATAGAAACGAGAAATTTTGTAATTTCCGTTTGCTCGCAAAGGAATGCCCACCGGTATATCTTCAACATTCCTATTACGGTATAAGGGAGAGGATGAAAAATCTGATTATTATCTAATACCACTTTGCAATCAGTAATGGACGTATTCAGTGCCGTTTTGTCAGAGCGAATACTATAATTACTGTCAAGTAGCTGGAAAAAGAATGCATTGAGAACGAAGTTCCTTTGAATCTTTCTTTCATTGATGTACAATTCAGGACTAAGAGCTACTTTGATAATATACTGTGATTCATTTTATATGAAAGTTATGTATGCTGTCAGGGCTTTTGAAAATCATCTAATTTTAACTATTATCATAGTATCAGATTTATAAAAAGTGAATTTATTTGAAATTTGGGCTATTGTTAATTCTTTAATAAATTGCGGGATACAAACAACTGCAGTAGAAATATGGAAGTGGATGGATTAGACAAAAGAAATTGAAGACAGTAAAGGATTAAATAGAAATATCAAGAATGAAATCAGAAAAGATATTGATGGAGAAATGGATAAAACAGGGACATAGCTAATTAAACAGGATAATTGACAAAAAATAAAATACAGAAGCTAGTGAATATATGGACTAAAGAAATAGTGGAAATGAATACCGGTAAAACTGAAGTTATTACCATTAATTGAAAGCATGAGGATGAAAAGAAAAATGGACTAACATGTAATGCACTGTGAAGAGTGATAGCTTATCAATATCTAGAACCAACTTATATTGAAAAAATATAGGAATATATAGATTTGTGTTTGTGTGAAAGTGGATGGCTTTAATGTCGATCAGCCACAGAATTTTCAATGATTTCACCTAAATTTTGATTTTAGTATCGATAAAATTCACTAATAGATCCAATGTTTGTTTGTTTTGTGAATGTGATTGTTGCATCCGAAAACAAAATGTAATTGAGATTAGCACTGGTACTACACTTGACACTAAACAAAGCTATCGAGATGTTGACATGGGAGTTGAAACGTAGATGTATATTAACAATACCAGTAGTAACATATGCAAGTAAAAACTGGACATTGAGAAAGAAGAATAAAGCTAAGATGAAGACAACAACAAGATGAAGCATCCAAAAAGAATGATAAAGTGGAAAACTTCTTAGTTGGCACGGACATATCTTCATAATGTCAATCCTATTGTCTCGAATATTCTCTAACACAATTACAAAGTTTTCGAATGAAGAGCTGAGTGCTTATACAGGTAGAGTACTGAATACAGGAAAAGAAGACTGACCTAACCAACTGAATAACCTATCTAGTCTCGTCACTATTTATAATCAAAATATCTAAAAAACGTTCCTACTTTAAGGTGCCGACAATATTTATTTTCTCTTTCGTTCAAGACACTTTATCTATACTGCGCATGTTTGAGAATGCGCAGAACCTACCTAGAACCTCGGAGAATAGAGAAATCGTTGCCATTCTGTCTTCCTTAGTTGGAACAGCTTGCACTCATATAAACTGTCCATATGGAAGTATTGCTTATATGATAAAAAGCTTAAAGCAAAGGACAATGACTTTTTTATGATACAAAATTTTTCTATTATTACGTAAAATGAGTTTATAATCTGAATATAGTTTTCCAAATGTTGTATATTTTCTGTTTTATTGAGGATTCTACTGGAATTCTCTTGTATTAATAAGTCGAATCGAATTATATTAAATGAAGGAAATTTCTGTTGATATATTCTCGAAGTTTCAATATGCTGGAAAACGTCATCTAGATAATATGTTCTCTGAAATTCTATGTGAAATTATATCATATCAATATTTAATTTCCGGATTCATTGTTATTTATTCCTATAAACGTGAACAAATGACAAAATTCCCGCATTTATAATAGTATCTGACCCTTTTTTTATTTGTCCTACCACCACATCGTAAGGGAAATATTCAGCGCAATGCACATAAATCATATATATATATATATATATATATATATATATATATATATATATATATATATATATATATATATATTTTCTCTTTATAGTTCAGCATCAAGAAAAAATCCAAAAATTACTAACTAAATATTAGCCGGAATAGTATTTTCTAGTCTGGAGATATTTTGATAAAGACCTAAAGAAAAGTCGAAACGTCAAATTTTATCTTTCTTTCAATAATTATTATTAAAAAAAAACTAATTTTAAAACAGAAGAGGCCTAAAATCAGGAACATTTAAATGCAATAATATAACAAAAGGTCCAAGAAATGAGAAATTAAAGATATTTTTTACTAGATAAAAATGATGCTACAACTGTTTTAATGTTAGAAAAGTCTCGAAAATATGAATCTATAGGAACAACAAAGGCAAGTCAATTGATGACTAATATCTGTGTCCGAATCGATTAAAATTTAAAAAAAAAGGGGTACCGTGCTCACAGAAAGTGAGAATATTGCGTAATAATATTTGTTAAAAAAACTTATTTTGTGGCATACAAGAAAATGATTTTTCTATAATGACTTTGTCCCTGATAATTCTATCCAACAATTTTTGTATAAAAATTATTCACTCACAAATTTCACAAGATTGATGGGAATAATAATAAAAGGAAGAAAAAGGGTTGCCATTTATGTTTCGATCAGTAAAGGCACATTTTATTCCTAACAATAATCAAAACATTTTTTAAATTGAGGAAAAATCGTGAATTATTTCATTTATTTAAGGTGAATCAATATTCAAGATTTTTATACTTTATGATGCCTTCTGTATTAGCTAGTTTAGTTGAGGTTCCCGAAAAATAATGACCAGTGTAGAGATCAGAAGTTGGTTACTTTAGATATTTTCGTATGAAATTAAGCATCTGGATACATTTTGTTTCGCAATTTGTGCAGGAAATATTGAATTATCTTCATTTTTTTTCAATTCCAATTCTCGATTAACGAAGAACTTCTGGCGCTAGATACAAATACAATTATTTTAGCAGACTCGCGAGCTTTATAGCTTGTTTATTTCTATATAGTTCCTATAATCACATCAACATTCTTCAGGTTTCTATCAGTCACAACGATTTGATTTTTGATATCTGGAGAATGAAAATAGGGAATAAAGAGTAAAGTATCCAAGCTCCTAATATTTCTCAAATCCTATTATCGTTCCCTGTACCAAATTTATTGAAGAAATATTTAAATTAGTTTAAATGTCAATTCAAAGGCAATTTAACGCTTGTTTTGGAATTGATATGAAAAAGGAGTCATCGAATAAGAAAAAAACTAACGTTAGGGTATATTTCAAGAAAATTGAGTCGAAAGAGGGTTGACAGACAAATTTTATATTCAACACAGTATGAAAACGCAATTTTCACCGAATTTAAATTTTTATAGTGTTGAAAGTTTATGAACTAAGAATTGTATAAGCTCATATAGTAATACTGTGGTACTAGAAGTATGAATTAGATTATTTAATCGAGTCGTATAAGGTTTTCCACTACCATGATCCCCATGCAGAGGGCTAAGATGAGAATAAATAAGAAAGTGAAGCAGTTTCAATTTAAATACAAATAAAATACACCTGTTAGATATGTTTTTCTAAGCTACACATTCAGTTTATGAAAATTTAATTTGACCAGTATATAAACAAATAATAAATTTATTATCATATTTAGACTAGCGATAGTCGCAGAGAAGAGTGTGATAAATTCTGTTATTTACCACAATTTTTTGAACCATATTTCTTGTTGCAATTGCAATTAAGAAAACTTCAATATAATTTCATAACAAATCTTGATATTCGCAAACTCTGTGAGCTTTTTTCAAATTATTCATCAGATCACACTCAGAAGTATGCTGTTTGGAAGACAATTTAATATGCTTTGATATGAGTATAAATTTATTAACAAGGCTTATTTGTATGCGTAGCAACCGGTAAATAAATGAAACGTGTTAATTTAACGGATTTTTCATGATGTTAATAGTGTTCAAATGTGTTACTTCAATGCATACTACACCATAAAAAGCCGTACAAGTTATTGCTTCAATCAAAAATGGACTTGGTCAGCAGTTATAAGGTGTGCAGAGTGTACCAGCATCATGAGGAGACTGAATCCTTTTATAGGCGACCTAGAACAGGCAGAAGATGATGACCGCTTTATTGTATCAACAACATTAAGAAATCTTCACTTTAATACTGTTCAATTGCAGCAGCAGCTCCGTGAGTGCGAGAAGTGAATATTAGTCAGTAAGACGAATACTCCAAGAAAAAATCTGACCCCTAAAACACCTGCGATTGATGCAAAACTTGCTCCAGCTAATCGGTAAGCACACCTGCACAGGATCATGTGAAATGGACGTTAGAACAATGGGGATGTGTTATGGCTCTCAGATGAGACCAGAACATTGTAGTGATCGAAAAAGACCAAAAGAGTAATTTACAGATTTCCGCTTTGAAGTGCGGAGTGCTTATGAAGTTGGTTCCTGCATGATCTAGGGTGCAGTTTCTATAGTATCACAAATCGACCCTGTGTTCATTCATAGGGGTTACTGTATTCACGATTTTAACGGCTGATAGATATATTGAGGAGATTTTATCAAATGGACACGAATTTACTTTTATGCGTGACAATAAAAAGCCGCACATCACCAAAATCGTGCAGGATCATATTCCAGAAGTCGGTTTACGAGATATGGAGTGACCAGCATACAGTCCTGACCTAAATCCCATATAAAAAGAAGAATTTGAGCTAGAATTCCTACCCAAAGCTAATTGCTACAAAAGAAAAAGAAACTTGATTAGATCTATGCCTATTCGTAGATTATACCCATTATTAAGAATTTAAGTGTTAAGTTTCAAATTACCAATAACCTTATTTATGTTAATAATAAAAAAACCTAATGTGCTGAATGGATTAATTTCACTATGTCAAGTCGAAAAAATAAATTTATACACGTATTAAATCGTCTTTCAAACATCATATTTTTGTTGATCTGATGAATAATTGAAAAAATAATATAGTTGAAGTCAAAAGTTTACAGTGGACCGATTTCTATACACGTGAATATACTTATTTGAAAAGTGACGTTTTCACTAGATCTTTTTTATAATCCTCTCTAATATCCTCGTAGGCGATTCAAACGCAACTAGAATATTCCAGAAAACTCCTTCTAGATTATTCGATAACAACGTAAAAAACTTGTTATTGGGGTGATGAGTATAAGTCACGATTGAACCACCTGTCAATAATCGTTATAATATTTATAAAAATAAGATATGTGTGAAAAGTGACTTCCAGGAAACTAGTTTCAGAAGAGAACTTATTTGGAGACGGATCAATAAATAATTTTTTAGACGACGTCATCTGAAAGTTGATCGTTCTGTATTCATTTACACACCAAAAGTTGCGTTTTGAGTGTTCCATGTAGTGAAAGTGACATTTCCGTACCGCAAATTACTTTCGGGACGCTCTGGAATAAATAACTTTAACTTCCTTAAATGTGATATACATATTCCATCTGTATCTAATCCAATAAATATTAATAATTGTCCTGCACTTGCAATCAACATTACTTTTTGCAAATAATTAATAAATTAATATTGACATTACAAATATCATTGAGTACATTATATTGTTCAATAAATAAAATGTTTATAATTCTCAATTATTTATTTTCTTCACTCACTGTAATTGGAAAAGTTTTGGATCTTATGCGTTGTTGTATGTATGTTGTGTACGCCGCGGCTGAAATAGCATTTTCAGTCCTTGGCATGTAAAAAATTATTACACACCTCGAACTAATGACAAATAAAATATTATCATTGTGAAATTGATCAAATCATACTATCTATTGATAACACGTGTGATTAACAGAATTTCCAGTTTGCTGTTACTCAATGTTCTAATCGCGAGTAAAACCATACGAACTTGAAGCAATCACATTAGGCGTCGGGTAAGCGTTGACCGCCCTCGGTTCTAGCAATACACATGAAGAGTTTAGGTCCATTTTGCATTAGGTACAATGACTATTTATGTACGGAATAATGAATCAAACTTTCCGCTTAAGCCAAATGCGAATGAATCAAACAAATATGCCTAATTCTCAATATCTCCCAAGGAGAATACTTCTATAACTGTATACACTGATAAAATAATGAAACAAATCGCAATATTCATTCGGTTATATTATTAATTAAATGTTTTGTTTATCATGGTGATTTGGCTGAGGAACTAGTACACAAAGCTGTAAGGAAACCGCAGAAACGCTACATGTGGTGATCGAGTTACGAATATTTGGTACTTTTCGAGAAGAGTTTCGTTAGTGTAGATTCTCTAAAGACACGCTTTGCAATTAAATTCATTTCTAGTCGTAGTGCACCTAAATTCATATTCAAATGTTTGGAATATATACTGGAAATTCAGTTCTATTTCAACACCTAACAATAGAGTAAAAAAATCAATGATAGTTTATGTCAGAAACAACAGAAACTGAAAAATTATTTCAATTTCTTCTGAAATTGAATAAAGAGAAAATAGAAACCTCAGTTTTCTAGTAATTACTGAGATTCCAATTTAATCCTATCGAAGACGGTGAATTGATTGGAAATTTCTATAGTAAATCGCCTCATTTCTTTTATATTTCAAAACTGTACATCATACCTACGTATAATTCCCAATATAAAAGAAAACCATAAAAACTACCTCAAAGGGTGGTCATATATCAATTTGATTTTACAGATTTGAGACACAATCTGAACATAAGAATCAAAATGTAACCGGTCGACAAGGTGGTTGTCTCTAATTATAGATAATATACAAGGCGTAATAAAAAAAGGTTCAAATCAGAATAATCACCAGAAGAATAGATAAAATTATGAGGCAGATGACCTATAAAAACACAGAATTAGTTTGTTTATTCTATATTGGTAATTATAAAAAAAAAATATGTGTTGGATGGGTGCTCATTCAATTTCGGAAGCAGGGAATAGTCAATGGGAATTAAGACTGAAGTTCATAGAAGTGCCACCTGAAATATCGTAAGTTACGTGTGCATTAAACCAAAATAAAAATAGAATTGAAATATTTTTTAGCAAATTTTTCAACTATGTAAATCGTTTTGAAAAAAATTTTTTATTCGAAATCATCATTCGCAACAAGTCCTTCGTTATTTCAGTATTATCATGCTTTCTTCCAATTCGATGTCCCTACGTATCAAAGAGGCCTCTAGGTTATCAATAATAAGATACAGGAGCTCCAGAATATGATTGCTACAACTTTATGGTCATGAATAAACTTAAGGTTCTTCGTTAGCGATTTAGAGTATTGGCACTTAATGCTTTTGGGACGAAATTATTAAACCAAGTCACAATTTATGTAGCTTTTTGTTTGTTGTATAATCCACGTGGTATAATACACATTGCAACATTGTAGCAGATCCTAGATAAGAAACAATATCGATATCGAATACTCTGTGCAAAGGGTACGTACCTAAACCTGATTGAGTTGTTGTGGGACAAATTGGACAGGGAAATCAGGAAGCAGTGTCCTACTTCGATTTCACATCTCTAGACTGTAGTGTGATTCGATTTTTAGAAAATTTATATTCTAATTAGTTTTTCTGTCCTTATAAAGGAAATTAAAAATGTATAAAATACCGCAAAATATCTAGTTTAGAGTAAAAAAAAAATTGTGTTGATTTAGCTCTTAAGAATTTTTTTTTGCTTTAGTTTGTGGTGGTGGTGTCGATCTACAAGGTCCATTGTTCATACATGAACCTCCCCATAGAGTGGAATTTAGTAACAGCTCAGGTGGTAAAGTTGACTGTACTGCTCAGGGTAGTCCTCTTCCAGAAGTTGAATGGATTCTAGCTGACGGATCACCGGTACATCAGGTAAGTATCTTCATATGAAACTACCAAATTCACGTGTTCAATTTCAATTTAGAACAGTCGTCCTCTACACTTTCTAATTCTATAATGGAACATATAAAAGATCGTGAGCGAGTGTTTATTTTTATATTCTAATAAAAAATATCAGCTTAATAACCATGTTTTATTAGAGAAGCGAACTATGAAAGAAAACATGATCTGCAATGCATTTAGTATTGAACAAAAACCAAGCAATCAATATACATGGTGTTTCTAAATGTATCCGATAAAATTCACTAGCATGCAATTAAGTTGGGCTATAACAAAATTTCCTCAACCCACCCTTTTACGAGATATCACCCTTAAAAGTTTTTCAGTCAAGCTAACATCGAACATGAAAAACCACGGCAATTTTTCAATATTTTTGTTACATTATACGGGGTTTGAAATTGGTAGCCTTGAAGTTGAAATTTGCTTAGAATTAGTTCCTTCTAGGGACAATGGAGAGTCACACCAACGCCGAATAGAAAAGGAAAGAGAACACAATCAGAATCTTCTACTAAAATAGAAATAAGAAGGGGAATGAGCAGTAGAAAAGTATTACTTCGTTGCGAAAGGATCTAGCTATATAGCTTTTACTTCAGTTGCATCTTTCGTCTCGATTTAGCCCCTTCCTCTACCTTTTGTTCTCTTCAGTTTCCTCTACACTTCAGCGGTAAACGTACTAGTTGCTGTCCAGGCAGTTTCCGTTGATTAAATAGTATCCACCACAACATTATTAGGCCTCATTAATACTCCTATTCCAGCTTTGCCAGTAATTCAACTCTCCGTGGCTGAGCCAAGTATCCATCCGTGTAATGAATCGGTGGATCCATCTTCCCTTAAACGCGGTTTGAGAACGACCTATGTTGTTTCTTCGTTCATCCTTAACTCTTCTTCGCACAGCGCGATAGATCTTCTCTGCCCTACGCTATGCGATATGCGATGGCAATTTTCAGGACACAACCGATAAAATGAAAAAATTCTGCTTCCTGGTTCCTGGTTCCTGGCTCAGTGATACGTTTCTGATCACAGATATGACTTCTGACGACAACAAAGCTCTTCATCTCTGATATGGACCTTTTAAGTTCGGTAAGACGAGATAGATGATGAAGTTGATCTTTTTCAAGTGTTTTGCCACGATTACTACGGTCACGTCGTCGTCGAATGCTACGAGTTTCGGTAATCTCAGTTCCTACATTTTGTATATTGTTTCACAAGAGAGGATCAAGGACTGAGTTTAGAGGTACACCTTGGAGAAAATCTCTGTGTCGTATTTGAGGATTCTATTTGTGAAGCAGCTAATTATCAAGTGACGCGCACGTGCGTGTGTTTGTGGTACAACACGTTACGCTTTAAATTAATAGCACTTCGTGTCCAGTCAGTGTGAACTTATCCATTCCCATTTTCTTTTAGTGTAGGTGAATATTCGAAATATGTGATGATAAATTTTGATATCTTATAATCTTCGAACTTTGTTCTCCTTTATTCATTTTTCATTTGTTATTTCTACCTTAATATAAAGGAGTAAGAACACCTCAAGCTTAATTTTCCTCAAAAGTTAATTTATTCCTTAATCCATATTTCCCATTTACTACGGAATACACTTTCGCTCGTTCAACTTATTACCGCTTCCATCGTAGTTATAATCAGTTTCCATAAATGTTTCAGGTGTCTGAACTCAGACTGCTGTTTCCCAACGGTTCTCTTGTCTTCCCACCGTTCACCAACGAACGATATAGACACGATGTGCATGCTGCTCTCTACCGGTGTAGGTTAAAAAGTGCTCTGGGGATTGTAGTCAGCAGAGAGGTACATGTGAAAGCTGGTAAGTTGCTTGAATGTTTCTAATAGAAATAATTGTCCAGTCATTTTCTATGTTTAAGTCTCTCAAATCCGAAAACATTCTTGACAATTGAAGTTTCGGTTTTCTTTATTTATATACACTATTCTTTTGAGATTTACAAACAAAATTAATAATGAGGTTGACTATCTCCTAGTTGAACAGACAACCAGGCATCGATGTCTTTTTATGTGTTTAAAAAACATTAAAATTGTGTATTAACTTCTTCAGTGTGTGGATGGGGATAGAAACCAAACATTCTTCTCCCCATGGAAATGTATAAACGTCAACTGCTTGAAAAAACATTTAGATAAGAGAGGTTTGTAGAACTTGGTGAACATAACATCAAGCTGACCATTATAATCCTTACGATAGCAATCCTGCGTTTCAGTGTAGTCATCTTACTACACCAGCCTAAACGTTAGAGATAGACTGTATGATAAGACGTTTCTTTCTAAACCGTTAGTCTATAATTCGACACAAAGTAGCAAATTGGTCTCATCCAGATGGTTTCCAGAAGCGACTATATTGAAGCTTAGAGATTTATCTTTCGTTAACTAGATGGTTTTCATCGTGTTCTACGTACTTCTGATTATAGATCATCCATACATAACCGTCAATTCGCGTTAGAATGAACCAAACATCGTGGCAGTAATTTTAACTTTTCCGAACATGATGGATTTTTTTACGTTTCAAATAAGTATATGGAATATCAATACGTTACAATCTGTACTATTCGATTCTCTTTTGAGATGGTCTAAATCTCATTAAATGGCTATTTATTCAAATTAAGAAGTTGTTCAATTGCTAATATATTGATTAGATTCGATTTTAAAAATTGAAACTTTAACGAAATTGTGGTATTAAGATGGTATTCTGTTCTGTCATGTTTTCATCGAATACAATCGGCGGTCATTAAAATAAATTTCTACCTAGATCTTAATTTTACCTTCTCGAAAGATGTGACTATATTGTGTCTTGATATAAGGGTGTCTATGAATTAATCCATATTCGCTTTGGTCGACTGTTTAAAAATAATCCTTAACTGGACTCATCATATAATATAACAATGCCCAATGCCGATACGTAGAATAAGTATGTAGGGAGTGATGGCCATCTTAATACCACAATTTCATTAAAGTTTTAATTTTTAAAATCGAATCTAATCAATACATTAGCATTTGAACAGCTTCTTAATTTGAATAAATAGCCATTTAATGAGATTTAGACCATCTCAAAAGAGAATCGAATAGTACAGATTGTAACGTATTGATATTCCATATATTTATTCTCTCTTCACTAGTCGCCTGGATTTCAAATTAGATTTACCATAGTGTTGAAATCGATACATTAGATTGTTACTTCATTTTTTGCTGGGTGTGTGCTGCGCTCTGCTTTCGAAACAAGTGAAGAAAAAGGATCCTCAGCATCTTAGAAATGCGAATTTTTGGCATTCTATAGTGGACAAAAATATGAATTCCTTGAGAAAACTGCAAACAACCAGTTGAGATATATTCGTAGAGACGAAACTTTTAATAATACCGATTATAAGGTAAGGAGAAAAGAAAAAAATCTCTACGGAGAAATAATGTTCAAGATTTTGATCGGAAAATATTTAAGAACATAATTTTTGAAAATGCTGTAAACTCAAATATTACCTGGGTAGCATTTTTTGAAACAAGTCGATATTCATGGTGAATTTACCAGCGGTATTTTATACAGCCCTCTATTCTCTAAAGCTGCATACCGCGGAGGAAGCCCTAAATGATTTAGAAGAAGAATCTACCTCGTGTATCTACTACAGAAGATGTTGAGCCAAAGAGCATCGAAAACCGAAGCTAATCAATTCAATCAAAGACAAAATCTTTATACAAATAGTGTTCAACAGGTAAGAAGTCTGAGTCTGAAGATAAGCAATAAACTAATTGAAGAATTAGATAAAAAAATTCTTATCGGAAAATAACAATTTTCCACCAACTACTCACAGTAATTGTACGTTTAATAGCAATCCAAAATAAATGATTTATTGTTATTAGTTCGTTCATTATATAATAGTAACGAGTACCACTCAATAATAATCGATTATAATTTTTAATTCATAACTCAAGATAAAAACGTCTCATTACTGATTAAATAATCGATCATTTTCGAAGCTCTGTGATATCTATCATTGATACGATAAACCGTAACGGTGATTTTTATTCGAAAATATGTCCATTAGTGCTTCACGATAATTTAGACGGTTTCTAGAATCGGACATGAGCTCAAATGATAAATAGTTCTTGGTACAAGGCAACTCAATGTTTAAACGAGTTTCCATAGAAAACCATTTATCTTATGAACGTAATTTAGTTGTTTTAGTAGTTTAGTAGTTTAGTTTACAGTTTATTGTTCGAAACTTCAAGGTATCGCAATGCGTTACTGGTTTCAAACAATTTTTTTTAAGAAGATCCTATACATGATATTATCTATTCAATGTTTATTTGATACATTTGTAGCCTGATCAGAATACGGTGGAATTTGTAAAACGCGTAGGGACGTGGCAAATCCAATTCCCTAAAAGCATGATGAATCAAATAGACCTTAGATATATGAGCTGAATAACAATTTTTCTTAACATTGTACGAACATCCAATACAATCACACTCCATCCAAACGTGAAAAAAGGTTCGACACCATCTTATTTTTCATTGTAATGCAAATGAAAATGAATGAAAAGCTTTACAATATTTATTAGTGGTATTTTGACTGATCGAAAAATGTTATATGGTATATAAAAAACATCGAAAAAGAAATATTTCAATTGTGGAGATTCCTCATGTGTAGACTAACACTGAAAGTTGTTATATATATGTTATAAATTTCAAAATTAAAGTAATTATCAGTATTTGAACATATATGATTCGTTCTTCAAAGCGATGTCTCTATCATCATTATTTTTTATATATCCCCTGGAGACGGTAAGGACTTGCTCAATCTTCAGAGATGGAATTGGAATTTGAACTTGCAGTTAAATTATTGAAATCAAATGAAACAGAAGCCCAAAATATTTCGAAGTGGTTTTGGCGACTTTCGAGTGAGAAACTTGATGTAACTAACACCACAACTCAAGATGAACAGTCAAATGGTCTTTGTACTACGTGCACTGACGATTACGAAGACTATCAAAAATTCTCTTGACCACAATATTTTCAATTGAGTGTTTATAAAAGGTAGACAACCCTTATCAGATCAAAATATATTGGGGTTAGGTAAACAGCTATCTTAAGACCTGGAAGAGGTATGGAGACATAAAGAAGACAATATTTTGAGCCAATAAGATTTGATATATTCTCTTTCTCAGATATAAACGAGAAGATACGAGCGCGGCTAAATTGTGAAATAAATTCATTATTTTGCAAAAAAATTACCTTACATGAAAATAAGTCGACTTTTAATTTCAATGTCACCAACAATCTGTACTAATCGATTCCCTACAGAGGAAAATTGGACATCTCTGAAGATGGTTGAAGATGAAACGTCAATATTATTATCATAGCTTGCTCTAAATGTCATTAAATAGCTGAAAATAATAATGAAGAAGCTTTTCGGAAGCTAATATATATATATAATAAATGAAATTAAAAATCATAAAATTTTTTTCTCTCTTCTAAGAATACTGAAACTACGATACTTGATTTAATGTTACATTATATTTTTTAGCTCAATTAAATACTTTATTTGCTATCCAGGGGTCTAGGGAATTACAATATATCATCGATACTGAGATAACTTATCAATATTAAGAAATAC
Source organism: Diorhabda sublineata (assembly GCF_026230105.1). Classification (NCBI taxonomy): domain Eukaryota; kingdom Metazoa; phylum Arthropoda; class Insecta; order Coleoptera; family Chrysomelidae; genus Diorhabda; species Diorhabda sublineata. The sequence goes on from NC_079475.1 coordinate 10,665,973, forward strand.
GCTTTATTTAAACTGATTCTTATTTTATAATGGTTGAAATTACTGCAAATTAGAAGTCGATTTATCCAAATATGCAACCATAACGTTAATCGCTCTTTTTTCATGCCTCTCTTGTAAAATCTGCTGAGCCTGAAAAAAATGAAAAGCATGAATAACTAATAGGATCCAAAAATTATGACAAAGTTCATTTTTCGATCCAACAATATTTTTGATTCGATGTACCGCTGTGACAAACTTGAATTCAAAATTAAATAATGAATATAAATTGCAGTTTTTGCTAGGACACATAAAGATGCTACAAGAGTAAAAGTAATAAAAACGATATATGAAAGAGTGAGATGCCAAAATTTCATAGAAGAAATAACTTCAGATGAAATTTTAATGAAAAAATGTACAAAGCAAAACAAACAAAATTTGCATTTGCACTTGCAGTGAAACACTCTTGAAACCTTAAAGCTAAACAGCAGCACTAATAAAAGTGATAAAAAATACACAAGAAACAATAATATGTAATAATAAGATTGGACAAGCAGAATTAGAAAAAAACTCATAGAGTAAGGAAGTAGACTCCAAATTTGCACTTGCAGTGAAACTCTCATAAAATCCTAAAGCAGAATAACAGTACTAGTTAAAGTAATAAGATAATAGAGAGTAATATGCTATAATTAGATGGATAAGATCGAAGTTGATCGAAATTATCAATAAAGAAATATGCAAAACAAAAAGTGTACTTCAAATTTGTACCTGCAGTGAAACTCTCTTGAAATTCTAAAGCAGAGCTGAAGCACTAGTCAAAGTTATACAAAACACACAAGAGAAACAATAATATGTCAAAATGAGAGTGGACGAGAAAAATTCAAAAAGGGAATGCATGAAGTAAGGAAGAAGACTCAAAATTGGCACTTGCAGTGAAACACCCTTGAAAGCTTAAAGCCGCACAGCACTAGTAAAAGTGATAAAAAACACACAAGAAACAGTAATAAGCCATAATAAGATTGAACAAGCAATATTAGAAAAAACGCAAAGAATGAATGCATAAAGTAAGGAAGTAGACTCAAAATTTGCACTTGCAGTGAAACTCTCATAAAATCCCAAAGTCGAATAGCAGTACTAGTGAAATTAATAACATAATAAAGAGTAATATGCTAGAATTAGATGGATAAGATATAAGGAACAAGTTGATCGAATTTATCAATAAAGAAATATACAAAACAAAAAGAGTACTTCAAATTTGTACCTGCAGTGAAACTCTCTTGAAATTCTAAAGCAGAGCTGAAGCACTAGTGAAAGTTATACAAAGCACACAAGAGAAACAATAATCTGTCAAAATGAGAGTGGACGAGAAAAATTCAAAAAGGGAATGCATAGAGTAAGGAAGAAGACTCAAAATTGAACACTCTTGAAACCTTAAAGCTAAACAGCAGCACCAATAAAAGTGATAAAAAACACACAAGAAACAATAATATGTAATAATAAGATTGGACAAGCAAAATTAGAAAAAACTCAAGGAGGAAATGCATAAAGTAAGGAAGTAAACTCAAAACTTGCACTTGCAGTGAAAATCTCATAAAATCCTAAAGCGGAATAGCAGTTCTAGTGAAAGTAATGAGATAATAAAGAGTAATATGTTAGAATTAGATGGATAAGATATAAATAACAAGTTGATCAGCAAAGAGTATCCTTCAAATTTGCACCTGCAGTGAAATTCTTGAGATTCTTAAGCAAAGCAGGACCACTAAAAAAGTATTAAGAAGCAAATAATATACCAAAATAAGAGTAGTATTAGAAAAAAAATCAAAGAGGGGATAAAGAAAAAAAAAGAAAATAAGACTCCAAATTTGGAAATTCTTTTAAAACACTGAAGCAAAGTAGTCGAACTACTAAAGGTAATAAGAAATGTAGAAAATAAGAAGGCACTTTACTATTTACATCATAAATTGGATAAAATTTAGTATTAAATTAATTTTGCAAGATGAAATTTTCATTCAAAAATTTCATGAACTGGACTAATATGATTTCTTAGAATACTAATATTTGCATTTGACGTTCTTCCTAGACTAAGACATCAATAAATAAATCTACGTACAGAATCCAATTCGTCGATCCCAGTTATCTTCAGTCAATGTACACTCCAATAATAGAATTTTGTTTATTAATTAAAAATTTTTCTCAATATATAAATCCATAGATAATCGCGGCCGTTTCTACGTCTATTACCGAGAAAATTACATCCTGTTGAATATTTGCATTAAGCGTAAGGTCTACCTTACTTCGGTACATTCATAACGTGTCCCAATTCTCTGCATTTCCTCTCTATCCTGCTTACCGTGTATGGAGAGATATGGATGAATTTCGTGAAATAATATGCATATCTTTTGTTGAGTTCTCGTAATATTGCTGACACCAATCATCATTAAAATTCCATTTATCTAACTCTCAGTTAATAGGCCAGGGTAGAAGCTTTCAAAAATCATAGAGAGTGGAAACGAAAAGAAAATAATAGTAGAATTAAACTTATTGGAACAGGACGAGGGTGAGATAAAAGTACAGTGTGTTTTACTTAAGTTGGAACCATATGGAAAACTTTTTTATTAGTGGTTTTATGTAAAAAGTTATTCTTGATAAAAGGTTTTACATGGTCCAAAAGTTAAAATGCAACTATCAGATATCAATTTTTTGAAGCAGTATACGAGAGGCTGTAAATATTTTTAATAATAGACATCCGTATAGAAATATTAGGTATTCAACAGTTACAAAAATTTTGAATAAATTTAGAGCTAGTTGAAGTATTATAGAAAATAAATTTAAGAATAAACGCCGAAAACGGGTTGCGAATGAAGACACTGAATTTGAAGTGATACTTTAGTAAGTAAAGGTACGGTGGTAAATATTTTGAAATTCATACAATTCGCAATTTGTACACACGTTACTACCAAGGGATTACGATATTCGTTTTGAATTCTGCCCTCAATTTTTTGAAAGAACTAATGCGGCAAACGGAACCTTCTCATCACAAAATTGTCGCTGGTGGTCTAACAGTTATCCAAACTTTGTAATAAATATTCGGAATCGATATTCTTCTAAAACTGGTGTGGTGTGTACAAATATAAATTAGTTGGACCTTTTTTCGACATTCCTTGAATACCGCACAATCATTAGAAAATCAAGTAAATGATTTTTTGCACGACCTTCCATATGACAATTTGGTTCCAACAAAACGCTCCATAGTACATTAAACGTTAGAGTACCCCTTGAAAATATGTTTAATGGGAAGGAGATTCACAAGTATTCAGATATTTTTTGTCCTCCTAGGTCTGCTGACTGTTTTTATGGGGTTACTTAAAACAGGAAGGTTTATCAGCGAGGAACATTTGATGATGTAGACCATTTGGAGAGTATTATTTCTGAGGAATGCCAAAAAATTACTCCAAATGTGATACGGAACGTGATACAAGAGTTTGAAAACAATTAAACAATTAAATGAAATAAAGAGAAGGTGGATATGTTGAAGCTGTAGGACAATCTGGAGGAGAATTTTCATAATAAATGGCTGTAATTGCATATTTGGATATTACTTTTGATTTAAAACAACTTTACAACATTTTTCTAAATGTTTTCTAAATTTTCTAAATAAAAAAAGATATTTTACTCTTGCACAAAATTCAAATTTCATGACAAACCTCGTATAATACTTTAAAAATTGATATCTGATTGTTCTGATGGTTGAATTTTAATTTTTTGCCCATGCAGAACTTCTTATCAAGAATAACTTTTTTTCATAAAACCACTAATGAAAAAGTTTTCCTTATGGTTCCAATTTCAGTAGACACACTGTATAAGAAAAAATAATTTACGGACGATTTGAGGTCGGGAAGAGGAAAGGAAAGAAACGGTTTATATCAATTTCTGTCAAAACTACTAATCTTATGTAAGCAAAAAGCAAGATTGTAGGTGAGAAAAAACTTTTGAAGATACACTTTTTCACATAACCTCAAAATTGATATGAAAAAATGAAATAACCAATTTTTTGGTTTTTTATTTCTATCTTTTACAAAAAACATTTTTTCACGAAATTTAATGAAAACTCACCTTGTTATGTTTTAACCACACTGTATTTTATTTGAAGAATTTGTTTTTTCATTCAATTTTGACTCAATATCAAAAAAGCTGCCTAATTTTGAAACGAAAATTCTTCCGTTAAAATATCAGTGGGTGAGTTTTTTGTTCGTCGGAATCTTTTCTTTCTGATGGGGTGAATTAACCATCACCATGATAAATTCCTCCGAAAAAAAAAACCAAAAAAACTCACATTGTGAATTTTATTTAATCATTATGTACAATTTTTAGAAACTATTATTAAATAGACTATAATTACTTATGTTTTCACGTTTTTCGTGTAATTATAGTATAAAATTTTATTAAATTACTAAAAATTGTACAAACGATTGAAAAAAAGACCCGGATGCTACTATTTTTAGTTGTTTTTTTCCCTTCTGTGAGAAAATTTACCATAGTGATGATAATATTGAGATTTCAACGAAAACAAATCTCACCGACTTTTTATAAAAACAGATTATTAGACGTTTGAGAATTAGGGAACTTTTCGATATTTCAAAACAAATGAATTACATTCTATTAGAAATACAAAACAAATTTCATGAAAAACATTTCTCTTGTACTGAGGTAAAATAAGAACGAAAACCTTGTTTTTTTTTTAATTTTTCACGTAAATTTTAAGGTGGAAAAACTGTCAATACAAACGTTGTAACCATTAAAAACCCATCCCCTTCTCTATTATTTTTTTTTGGTTTCAAAAATTATTGACCCTGATATATCAATGGCATTGGTTGCGTACTTAATAGCTTTCAATCTACCGCCAACATATGTGTAGATAGAGAAAAAAATTCAGCTGCTAATTTCTCAAAAACACTCAAATAATTTTTTCTCAACTCTCAGACTAACTGCAATCTACCTAATAGACAATAAGCGTTTAATGTGAAGGTATAGATGACTTGTGGAGAATTATTTCAGCGAGTAACTTCTTTGAAATTTCAATCTGTCTCATTATACAGTTTTTATTATTATATGTCTTAAATATCTAAAATTATCTTTGCTCATCATTCAGATCGGATAACATCAAGCGTTTCAACCTTCGCACATCAGTATAATCGCTCACATTTAACTGATTGGATAGCACGTTGGGATGAGCTGACCCCTTTCACTATATTTGGCACTAACACGTTTAATGACTTTTTTTATGGATTCTAGGGGATGTCATGGTGAATTACTTCGTTAGAGACATCATAGAGTGCTTCTATTGCGCCTTAGTACTTTACTTTGGATCCTCTGGTATCCCATAGTTGTAAACAGTACCTTTACATGGGCTCTAAGATGATTTTATATAAAAAATCTTGTTATCTATGGACAATTTTGATTTTCAGCTGGAAATCCAGTATAATAGATGTAGTTTGATGCTCAGGTGACGAATTGGTCCTAATTTAGAACTGGCGGTAAAAAATTTTATTAGTTTTTAGGATTTTCCATTCAAAAATTTAAATCAGCTTCTGTTTCAATTGATAAAAAGATAGGCTTTTCAAAAAAATTGAGTACCATCATTTATCAATTACATTATCAAAAAATTATTAATTTTCATAAATTTAACAGAGATTAAAACAAAAAATATATAATTTTTATGCGGCCACCATTTTGAATACCAACAAACATTTCAATATATTCTGGCATTTTATATTGATTAACCTTTCCTCGTGAATAAAAACATTTTTAAAGAGTATTTTCGGTAAATTAAGGGTTGAAATTTATTTATATAATGTCATAGGAATAAGATTTCCTACAATGTTGATGTCTTCAAGCTCCTAAATATTTATTAATTATATACATAAACATATATTTGTACCTGCTGAAACTTTCTAACTGTAAGGGCAATAACAACAGCGAAAACAACCATCACCATAATCAAATATATCTGGCACTCAAGAATTCTATACCATGATCTCGGTTTAAGATGAACTTCTTTTGAATTTGCAATGGTGACATTATTTTCATCCATCACGATACTTATATTTCCTTCTGACATACTTTGAAATATTTGAATTTTTATATTTTTTTTTTCTCAAACTGCACTTTAACTACAAACTACTACTGAAAAGTAAAGACGTACTGTTGACGATAATGCTCAATAATATTTCTTTAGTCACCATTCTATCTATCCGTGATTGCTGAATGTGCATTCTATTTTGATAATTGTTTGAAGCATTGTTCGATTAATACATACCGTGAATCACTCATTAAAAAAATGTATAACACATTGATATCATATTTTATATTGAAATAATGCATTCTAAATTATCATTGGATAATTTAGATTGAAGAGATTTGTATCATAATTATAGTTTTAGATAAGAATTATTAAGTTATTGAAAAATATCGAGCAAACATACAGATTCATAAGACCATAAGTCAAAATTTTCATTTGTAATTAAATTGAATTGAATACTTGAGTGAAAAAAATTAAATTCAACACACTCTGGTATTAAAGAAAAAATATTCTTCTGGAAGCCCTTTCAAATGGGGTGATGTTCAATGGCTACAGGGAATACTTTAACAACAAAAAAATGAATGAACTCGAAATTATTGCAATGAACTTATGTTTGATCCGAGTTTAGGAATCCGCTGACTGACTGACTATGTATAACGACATCTGATACTTCATTGCTCAGTACGAGACTACGTTTTTTCATAGAAAATTATATTTCTCATATGTAATTTATAAGCTACTACTTTTGTGAAATAAAAATTCAAAAGTTTCGAGCGGCATCCTACAAATTATTCAGAATAGCACAATTACATTTTGGTTACTCCCGAAACACTGGAACAGCGTTTTGAGAATAGCTACCGCGAAGGAAAATGTGAAGTAATATTTTTAAAGTCAGTATCATCGCTGGATGTAGCTGCAGTAAGAATGATGTATATATAATTCATAATTTTTTTGCCATTCCCAAAAAAAGCAGATATTTTGAATGAAGCAATTCCTCTGAATATGATTCATGTTTCAAGTACATAAGTTAATTCTGTTATAAAAGTGTTTCATTACATCGAATTTATAAGTAATGGAAGTCTTTGATAAAAGGATGCATACAAATAAGATCTAACTATCATAGTTTAAACATGGACTGAAGGAAAATTATGGAATGGGTAACAAAGAAAATGTTTTGAGCTATTGAATGAGTTTTTACAATATATTTCAAATGGATACTAAAAATTGTAACCACTTCAAGCCCAACTGGTAGCAATTACGGCATATAATATTGGGCTCCTTATTCTGCCCAAGCTTTTTGGTTTCTTTTATGTTTAATAAAAACACGTTTTTTATACTTGAATCTATGTAATTGAAAAATGTCTTTAGTTCAATCTAGATCGCAAACAAAAGATTATCATCCTAACCGACAACATCATAAATTTCAAACTAGTTTGGGATTGCCTGGATAAATTGAACGAGCTAAGCAAGAAATATGAAGTTACCTTATAATAGATTCCGGGATACACCAAGGCAAAGGGAAATAACAGACAAGTCCTTCATTGGATCCGAACACTTCTGTGGTATAAGCTACAGAACAATGGAAAAAGCTCTGGAAAAGAAGATAGATAGGAGAAAAAGCCATTATTGAGACAACCTACAGAAGCTGAGAGGCATACCAAGCTTGAAGCCAAATTGAGATTTATAGGAAAATCAAGATTGGCTTTCTTTGAGCTACCAACATATTGTTATATTTTTGATACGACATAATTTTCTTGTAATATTGGTTTTCTAATCAAAGTTTATTCTACATTAAATTTTTCTTATATATCAGTAAAAGTATTTTTGAGTTGAATCTGAGATTTTTTTACCCTAGGGAATTATAAGCATACTCTTATTTCATTGGACATAAAAGAGGGAAATTCTTTAGTTTTCTCTTGCGTTTTCGATTATTTGCTTCGTTAAGTTATTATCCCGTTCTTGTTACTTGAATCCTTGTTAAAAATAAACGAATGATTTTCCGTGTTTGTTTTTAGGAAACATGTTTCTATGTAAAAAGATACTTCTGGGTATTTAAATCCGTTAACATTTTATTTTGGATAATCGTTATCATTGATGATATCTGCTGTATATAAAATGAGTTTCCCAGGAAGTAGTCTATTTGAAGCTTTTTTCTTCCTTCATTTGGTTACAAGTTAACTGATTCTTATAATTGAAATCCTGTTCATTCTTTCATTTATTCTTTTCCTTTTTGTTACAGTTGTTAAGCAAAAATACGATATTCAAGTACACGATGAGTATGTGATAGCCGGCAATACTGCTGTCCTCAAATGTAAAATTCCAAATTTTGTATCAGAATATGTAATGGTGACATCATGGATTCAAGAAGACAGCATTAATATATATCCAAACACCGACATTGGCGGAAAATATGTAGTTTTGGCCAACGGTGATCTGTATATAAGTAACGCCGGACCTGGGGACGGCTACAAAAATTATGCTTGTCGTACTGTACATAAATTAACTGGTAAGTAAATAAAACAAGTGAAACCACTGGAAATGATTTATAAATATGTATTATATGTGCACAACTTCTTTTCTTGTGTTGCTAGTAGTTTTTAACCAATAAAGGAACTTTCATATCAAATAAGAATATTGATTTATGTCACTTTCATAAATTATGCGAACATTTAATAGTCCAATTGCCCCAACCAAAAGAGTAGATTCTGGATAAAACGTACTTCAGCCTCTTGAAAAACACGTTTTATTGAATATCTCGCGAACCGCGAATCATACGACAAAAATTGTGGATATTATTATTGTAAATAATAATATTTACCATCTTTTTTATTCGAAACTTTTTTTTGTATAACGCATAGGTTTTTAATTATAGCGCTTCAAACTTTTTTCAATATGGTTTTTGCTAAATATTCAGTTACGTTACATCGTAAGAATTGTTATTGTTATTATTAATTAACGTTATGCTTGTATCATGCTATTTTATATTGTACAGTATTATTTTATATTATATATAATATATATTGTAATAATAAAAATGATTTCTTTTTGAATAGAAGAATATGAAGGTTGGTATTCAATTTGGATTTTTTAAATTTAACGTGAATATCAGTAAATCTCATCACCTTGAAATTTATAGAAAATTTTATGCTCTACAATTCAGTTACTACCATTTTCAATTTATCATTGACCATCAACTAAATATTTAGCAAAAACCATATTGAAAAAAGTTTGGTGCGCTATAATTAAAAATCTATGCATTATACAAAAAAAAGTTTCGAATAAATAAGATATTATTATCTACAATAATAATATCAGTACGTAATATATAAAGGGAATTCCAAAAGGGTACCAACTAAAAAATTTCAGTTAGAGAAAATGTCCTGATATTAATTAATTAGGCACCAAATGAATGGATTTGAATAAACAAGATTAGTGAAAAATAACGGGCTTTTAGCACTGATGAAGACGAAACTTATAAGTAATTATATTTCTTACCATATTGCTGTACAGAAAAAATCTGTTGGAAAAGCACAATTGAGAAAAGTCTGTATGTTATTGCAAAATATTATTGGTTGGTGGCGAAGTAATTTTGTGGTATAAACTAAAACACTTCTTTCCAACAAAGACTAGTTATCAATCAATAATACAATGATCTTTGCCATCTATTTTTATCTTCATGATTCCGCGCTCAAAATTTCTGGTCCTTATCATCCAAAAACTGAACCAAATGCGATTTAAGTCACCGTTAGCCAAGCTCCAATAGTTTCCCACGAGTTTCCAAAGATGTGTGAGGTATTATCATGACTAAACCTTTCCGATTTGACAATTCTGGTCGTTTTTCTATTGCTTCGCCCATTTTCACTAATTGTTGACAGTAAAAATCAGAATTGATCGTTTGGTTCCTTGAAATCAGCTTAAAGATCCCATCAAAATGACAGAATGAGTTATTTTTGTTGTTTTTCAACTTTAGATGTAGTTTGTGCTGGTTAATCGTGTTTGCTCCATGATTTTTTTCGAATTATGTTACTGTACAGGATACATTTTTCATCACCAATGATGAGCCTTTTCAAGAAACGGTAGACTTCATTTTGCTTAAGGTGCATATCGCAAATGTTGATTCTTTGTGTTAAATGAATTTCTTCCAATTCGTTAGATACCCAACTGTCAAGCTTCTTAACTAGCCCAAGACATTTTAAGTGTTTTTGAATTGTTGATACATGTAGCCTCTTCGCAACCTATAGAACAGTTATTGCTCTTGCACTACTTGCTTCTAAAGTTCCGTCAATGTGACCAGTATCAGCCCTAACACAAGTTATCCAAAAAATAAGCGAAAGTACTTAGTTGCCAATCTATATATAAGAATTGTTAACGACGAATGTCAGTAGCTATTTTAGCAGAAGCTGAAGCAATTGTGAAGCGTTATGATAGATAGAAGACTACTACAGTTGCTTTATGATATTTAGAAGAAGTCGTATCCTCAAAATGATATAACAAAGATGTTGAAAAATGATGTGTGCAAACTTTCGTTATAGAAAATTGTCAATTCTGTGAAAATTCATATTTTGTTAATAAAGAAAAAATTATGTATTCGTATGACATGAAATTATTGATATATAATAAGACATATTATTGGAATTTATACACTTAGCTAAAAATTTTAAAAACAAACAAATAAAAGCCTCGCTATTCGACAACGGCATTCTTTTTAGGTGTTCGTTTATAATAGAGACCCAACTTTTTCTTACGCGTTTACTCAGATATTTCGTTTGATCTTTGTCGGTGAAATGAGTCTCGGGTAAGCTCCCGTTTTCACTTCACAAATACACAAAGGGTGTTCGTAATGGGCTGTCTTCTACAGAACGTACGCTTGAGCTCTATGGTCAGCAGTTCGTGAACAAGTTTGCTAAAAGAATGCCAAGCAATACCACGATAATTAAGATAGTTGAGGCTGAATGAGATATTTCAAGACTAAACGTAAGTTGAATACTTGGAAAAGAAGAAAATTCACCTAGTGGAGATATTTATTTTTCTCTAATAATAATAGAAAATTAATAAATTTTGAGAAAATATCATATGGTACATGAAGGAAAAAGGAGGATGAAGAATTTTTGGTTTTAGGCAAACAGTTACATTTATTGTTGTGTTTAAACATGTTAAGTTAGATTGAACAGGCTTAGTTCATTATCTAGTTGACCCTGTGCCATATTCAGTTGACATTCAGCATTCAAACGCTTATTTTTATATTTGTTTTGGCTTATATAGATACAGTAATTTCTTCAGACAGCTTATGTTATATTTGACGTGTGAAAAGTCATCAAAGAAATATAAATGATTTTATGAAGAAAGTTTATTTTGCTTGTGGTTTAAAGGTGAGAAAACTGCATGTTGTTTTGGCATTTCTATGATATGGTGTGAGTAGAATAATCACCCAAATGACTGCTATTTCTGCTCTGTAGACTTGGAAGGATTTAATACAAAAAATAAGAAGAAAATAAATCTCATCCTAGCCTTGACTCAGCTAATCAACCAGTGTCCCATAGCTCTGAAATACCAATTCCGCGTTTACCTCCTAATTTAGATGACATCCTGAGTGAAGCAGAGGACATGCTCCCCAGAACGAATCTAGATCAGATTATTCAGTAGACAACTTTTTTCTAAGCTTGAACTCAATGACCTAGTCAGATCTTTTGAAAGGTGCAACCAAATTGCTAGGTTCTAGGATAAAAAAGAAAAATCTTTCATTATCTGGTACCTCGTTTGAGAGCAATCTGGTTTATTGCAATGATATTCATGGGCGTACAAAATGTTTTGAAATAGAACATGATTCATCAGAATGGCGCTTATCTGTATTTGCATCTCTTCCAATGGGACACTCAATTCATATGAAAGAAAACTTCAATGAAGTGATAGAGATTAATGGAAGTTATTTTTGAAATCAGCGTAACTCGAAACATATGATTCAGAAAATTATCTCACGCATCTTGAAAAATATTCTTTTTCGCAGACCTCTATTATTTCTTGAACTAGAATATTGTTAACACTGCCCAACAACATAATTTGAATGATTATGTGTCAATGTTTTGTATTACTTTTATGAGTTCACTTTGGTACACTTTTTTACCTATTTTTTTAACATAACCTCTTTTTAAGTTTATATACGTAGTTCGAAATATCCTTTTTTATCATTCCAAATAATCGTTGATGTCTTTCCCATCAAAATTAGCGATTACGTATGCGATAACCTCCTCGTTGAAGATCTTTCTCCTGAGATTGAAACTTTGAGGTTAGGAAACAGCAGAAAGTCATTGGGAAGGAGCTGGTAAATACGGTTGGCAGATAACCAATTCGAAGTGTCTTTCTTCAAGTACATTCCTTTTTTGTAATGTTTCTCTTTATGCAATGACGCGAAATATTAACTCACTTATCCGACCAATGAAGCCGTCTGCGTTTTTTGGATCAGGTTCGCCATTGTAACTATTGGTCAATTTCAAGAGTGTGGTGGTGAATTCAGTGAACAACAACAAATTTCAAAAGTAGGAATATGATAGAATTGATTCTAGTCTAATTCCACGTTACATATTTTGCTTAGAAATTTTGAATATCAATTTGAGAAAATAAAAATTAACGAGAAGAGCTAGGTATTAGATACAAAAGAATGTAGTGGTTGCTGGGAAGACAATTCACTCTGCGAATTTTTAATATATTACTTGGATATGAACAAATCCTGAAACCTACGGGATTCAACTATGGGGATATGTCAGCGAAAGCTACACCCAAATAATCCAGTGATTCCAAAATAAAGTACTAAGGAGCATCGTTGATTCAACTTATACTTTCGAAATAATGATCTTCATAGGAACCTGGAATAACGAACAGCGGTTTTCAAAACATGTGAATACCAACCTAGAGAGAAGGCTGAAGAGGACGAAGCCGTAATTATCTAAGTGGTTGGTGTAGAAGCAAAGCAATAACTGTAGTTATAATAATTGAAGGAGCTTCTACTGGGTAAGACCCTTAGTTTCCAGATTTTCATCGTAATTTGGGGTAAAAAAAACTCACACCGATTTCGTGATACAACCAGTACTTAAGGTCAGCTTTATGAGAAGTTTTACTGAGCTATATGTTTGTTTATGATAAATCTGAGATTCAACCATATATCCAAAATCTTTATGTGACCTAATACTGATCAGAGATCTATTCTTTGATTACAGTATATGAAGAAGTTATCTATGATATGAAGTTGAGCATACAAGTGTAAATTTTTAACAAGGCAACTACAATTGCTAAACATTTTAGTCTAAATTAGTTCGAAGCCTGGTTGCAGAACTTTAAAGTTAATTACAACTCTAAATAATGCACTTTCGAGTAACTATATACGTGCAGTTATGGAAGTAGAAGATACTTTTTCTGAATATTCATACAATGAACGGCTAAATTATGGAATGAAATAATTATCTCGCATACGGAAGAGCTTTAATGAACATTACGAAACAAAACCTTGAAAATAGGGATGTTCTAATTTGAAATTGAACGGGATTATCGATGATTGGATGGTGTAGTAACATTTTTTTAGGAAAAACTGAACAGAAACGTTAATATATTTCAATATCTTGAATTTTTATCCCTTATAAAAGAAATATTTATCATATTTCCATTAAATATATCGAGTTTATACATGTTTATATCCCATACAGAGTCAACTGGAAGAAAAAAATCTTTTCTCCCTATCTTCATAATTCATTTTGTAATAACATTTTGTCACTGTAACAAGCTTTTAATTTGATCGACCTCAACACATGCTTATTTGAAAATTCATTTGTGGATACGTTGAAAAAAGAATAAACGACAGAAAGATATGCGAGCACCGACTTTCTCGAAAAAAAGATATCCAATGTGATACGGTTGGAAATACATCATTCCAGCATCAATCGTAAGTGGATTGTATAATCGAAGATCATGACAAGGTGAAAAATCTTATCGTTTTCTAAGACAGCATGATCTCAGAGATAAAATATTTACCTAAAAAATGATTCAGCAGAATATAAACTTTGACGTGAATAAAGATTTATCAGCAGAGAACCAGCTAAGAAACCTTTTACTAGAAATAGAAAATAGAGAGTTCATAAATTGCATTTTGCCGCAATACATCAAAAATGGACTATTCATGATTGAAAAACGTTTTGTTAAAAGTGGAGTTTGCGAAAACTCCAAATAGACGTTTTCGTGTCTGGCTAACGCGGAAGAAAATATTTATAAGCTTAAATATCTTTCTCAAAATGTCTTTTGGTGGTGGCTTATTTGGAGAAGAAATTTTTTCCGATATCTTCACAGAGATCAGTTCCATTAAAGCTTAAAGTTGAACCGACGAGAAGACAAGGTTCATTGAAATCAAATATTACGTTCATAATCTTGTCAAACGTTTAAAAGTTAGCTTAGGAACTTATGTATAGTCTTAGGTGATTGAGAAATAAAACGTTTTTTGCACTGTAATCGTACATTAGTGAAGAGAAAATCAATTTGCAAATAAATAGACATGAAGAAATGCTATTTGTTATATAGGCCTTCAGAAAGGCCCGTCGTGCTCCACTTGACGTTACCAAAGTCTGATGTCCCTTGAGAAGCCGATCAGGCGTTTGGCTTCAACTCTTTGATGTCGTTAGGCAGGTTGTGGGGTTTGCTCGGGTGTCTAAATCGCTCCCGTGTGCAGGGCACTCACAGATAACGTTATCTGCAGTTTCGTCCTCCTCCATACATCATCGGTACTCCAAATAGACGTTATCGTGTCTGGCTAACTCAAAATAAAAGATTTATAAGGTAAAATATCTTTTGGTGGTGCCTTATTTGAAAAAAAATTTTTTTGGTTGTCTTCACAGAGATCAGTTCCATTAAAGCTTCCTAGAAAATTTAATATGAACTGAGTAGAACCGACGAGAGGACAAGGTTCATAGAAATCAAATATTACATTCATAATCTTGTCAAACGTTTGAAAGTTAATTTAGGAACTTATGTATAGTCTTAGGTGATCAAAACAGTTGAAAAAAGACGTTTTTGCACTAAAATAGTACATGAGGCATAGAAAAAAATGATCAATGGGGACCGTAAATGTTTTAATATTTCGGCACTCAACCTGTAGCTACATCTGTTTATGTGAAAATCACTTTCCACCACTTAGCTTGAGAGATATTTTAAAAAACAAACATGATATAGAAAAATTTTGGATTTTTTTTTTTGGTTTGTTCACTGGCTGAATTTCAGTGAAAAATAACTCAAAAGATTGAGCGCCTTAGCGACTATTTTATGAATATAAACAGTTTCGATATTCTTCTTTTGGAGGCTTTCCTCGAATCATATGTATGTACGAGTTGAATTTTTCTTTGTACTTTTAACAGTTTTTACCGAAGAAATTTCTCTGTGTTTCAAAAGGTAATTAATATTTCAGGTGAAGTTCAGACATCATCATATCCGGGTCGAATCATAGTTACGGAGCCAAAGGGTGATGCTCAACCACGGATCAGTGTTGATAAATATAACGCCAGGCGAGTAGTTTTGGGCGAAGATGTTACTCTACCATGCGTAGCTCAAGGATATCCTGTCCCGGGGTATTACTGGAAAAGGGAGCTACAAGGACAAAGTGTACCTGTTGCTCTCGGTGAAAGACTGACAATACTTTCAGCGGGTTTACTTAGAATATCGAAGGTAAATCTCATTGAATATATAAAATAGACAACAATTCTACGATTATGAGCACAAAGCAATATGTGGTGAAATATGAAAGGTAGTTTTAAAGTGTACGCATTGTTTTCTAAGAAAATTTCAAGCTAAATCCATTATAGTTCTCTGTCCGTTTGGCTGATTCGAATCTGAGTCTATCTATTACAACGAGAAACGTATTAACTCTGAAGTAATCACTAGCAGCATCAAAATCTTCGTCAGGTGTTCCATAAAACAGTTTTTTTTTTCATTTCTTTAATACAATCTTTCTATACGCTTAATCCCATCGCTTTTGTTCCAAATACTCGAAATTCTCTTGTATAGCTCATTAAAACCCATCTTCTCGGTGAATCGAAATGAAGAATTGACGGACAAAATTTGTCGTCACTTCAAATCTGCCGCTTTAGGGTACAGCCTACTCAGCCTACTGGTAAATACATCCACTGAAGCTACTTATCTAGTGGCTATGCTCTCCTGGTTTTATGAAACTTAAATCTAATACCGTAATTTTTGTTTATGGACCGCCTCGCACTCTCAAAGGAGGTTCTTAGTTCATAGTTCGTAGGTGTGGGCGGCCGTGAAGCCGTTGAGCACAGTAGCCTTCAGATAGGCCTATCGGGCCCCTCTTGACGTTACCAAACTCCAATGTTCTTTGAGAAGTCTATCAGGTGCTTTGGCTTTAACTCTTTGATGTCGTTAGGCAGGTTGTGGGGTTTGTCCAGGTGTTTAAACCGCGCCCGTGTGCAGGGCACTCACAGATAACGTGGTCTGCAGTTTCGTCCTCCTCAATGCAACAGCGGCACTCCGTATCATCCTTGATGCCCATGGTGTGAAGGTGACGTCTTAGATGGCAGTGTCCAGTTAGAAGTCCGGTCACTAGTCTGATTTCGCGCCTAGACGAGTGGATTCCGTCTATACGGGCCTTCGCTTATCTCATGCCAGGCGTCTCCATCCATCTCTGCTGAGCCCGCCTTGCAAGAAGACTGTTAAGAGACGTGATGACAGCGCTTTTGGTCGCACTAAGGATAAGTTCTGGGTTGATGGCTTTGCCGATCTCAATCTAGCGAGTGAATCCGTTTCGTCGTTGTTTCTCCGAGGTTCTTCAGATGGTATTCTCAGCCAATTGGAATAGCGAGCTTGATTCCTGGGTCACATATTCCTGCTACTACTTGTCCATTTTCCGTTTTCGAACATCACAATAATATATTTCATTGAGAAAAAGTCATATAGTTTTTTTTTAAATTATTTTCCTACTATTGTTTCGGCAAAATCATTGCTTGTATTATTTTATAAAGTTATGCATTTCGTTAATTAATACTCATTACGTCGGTTCACTGGGATTTCTAATTGCACGTTATTATGGATTTAATTAGAAAATCTAGAGAAATCCAAATTATTTCCCAGTATTTTCAAATATTTTATACTCTACCTTCGCTTCTTGTTTTCTGATACTAGAACAAACTATTTAATAATGATTGTAGCTGTATAAAATTAACATTCAAATTCATACTATACCGTGTAGCAAAAACCAGAAACACAGAAATTACTTTCTAGAAGTTACCGTTGGTATAAATGACAATTGAATGAATACGAAACTTTACAAAGAACAATAAACTGAAATCTCAATTGATATTGATGTCTGGAGTTGGTTCAGTTTCCTTTTTCGACGTTCAAAGGTGGATGAAAACCAATTAAAATATCAGAGTTTCATATCTTCCTTCTAATCTAGATTCTACTTAATGTAAAGACAATTACAGTGGAAACTCCTTCCATAATTAGAAAACTTCCCGAATTCTACTAAATATATTGATTTCAGTTTTAATTTGTGAACCAAGGTAAAAAATAAATGAAATTCAAACAACAGATGCATGAAAATATGTTGTGGGAAGCTAATTTCACTTTGAATAAGAGATACGTAAACAAATAACGATAAATTTCACCTTGTATTTCTAGTTAAAAAATATTTGAACTAATTATTGATCTCACCTAAATCATCAAGAGAAAAGTATTAAGTTATCAAAGTGAATAAACCGCCCAAAACTATAATTTAAAACTGAAATAGTACGAATTTCATGTCATTCTCTATTAAAATATCCAATTTATTATCAAGTTTCCTTTTGATAATGGTACCAAACCTCAAATTTGTTAGTTCGCTTCCTGGAATGTCAATTTATTAACAAATACGCGGGCTGCTACTTAAGTTTTGAAATATGGCAACACTGAATATATCAAATCTGACGTACTTAGAACGTGTTATCAAACGAGTGCTCTTTGACTTGTTTACAGATATTTTGATCAAAAAATGGATGTAAATAGCGAACATTTTTGTGCGATGATTTCCTTTGACTTTCGACGTCGATTAAACCTACTTCTGTATACCGATCAACTCGTTTCGACTTTTGGTGATGAAGCGCCATCTCGAGCTCGATTTTCTTAATTCAACCGTGATCGTACTTCTCTATAGGATGAATTTCGTGAAGGTCACACTCGAACATTTGGCTGTCATATATATATTTGTTCGTGTTGTATACCGCATAATTTGTCAATAGCTCAAAAAAGCTCGTATCGATTGCTGCGAAAAATGTTGAAAAAATTCATTTGCGACACTTTAAAAGACGTCTATACGAAACTTTACAACAACCGACTTTCACACATCAATGCAAACAAAAACTTTTCATCGAATTGATGATGATGATGATATGATTTTTTCTTATTCCCGCAGATCAAAAATAAATTGCGAGATCAATGTTTTTCTACACGTGAAGAAGCGGTTCATGCTTCGAAATCACATGTAGTGGAGGTACCTCGATCGGAATGGTGAAATGCTTCGACAATTGGTTCGAATACATACAAAAATGTGTTGATCTTAATAGAGAATATTTTGAAAAACAATAAAGCCAAAAAACTTAAGTGGCAACCCTCGTATAATGAGCCTGAACATAATCTAACCAATTATCTATGATAATTTATACCTTTCCACCGCATACTATATCTGATATATCTCTAATTTGCTTATATTTTCTTCATTTATTTGTATTTATTCTCAGTTCTCGTAAACGTTCAATTCCTAATTTTGTGATTTTCAAATCCGTCTAGATTTTTCAGATAGATATGAATCTATTCCCATGAACTCCATAATGTAAATTAAATTCTTTTGAAAGACGTAGAAAGCCTAATATTCACAATTAATTACTCCGTAGAATCAGAAAAAGCGTAGTTGTTATAACTTTGAAGTTTCATTTTTTACTTTTTTCTCATTATTTTAGACTTTCAACATTTATTAACAACCGAAATGCATTTAGATCCTTCTAATTGCATTAATTCTATCTCAAAATAAATTAAAAAAATAGTGACGAACAAACCATTATAATAAAAATTTCTTGATAATGTCTCACACGACATATAATGATGAGTTTTCATTAGAAAAATAGAAGCTTTCAACTTAAAAACTGAGTTCATAAGATATTAGAGCTTTTAGCAACTCCGTCCTTATGCTGCTTAAGTTTGTCATTAAGGAGAGATCAGTCAGCTCCTTTCAATCCATTTTTTAATAGTTCACGAGGTTGATTGTATATACCATAATGCATCCAGTATATATTAACAAATTTTATGTTATGATTAGATCAAAAATTATTATTAATTAGTTATTTCTCAATTAATTAAACTTTTAGACAAATATTTCTATCTGAAATCAATTATCACTTTTTATTTTTTTTTATCTTACATTGATGTCAAAGAATTCAATAAAATAAAACTGTTTATTAAACAAAAAAAAACAAAAGACATTATTTTCTTAATTTCTAAATAGCGGGGCTCTCAACATTTCACGAAAATTTACAGAAAATGTTTATCAAGAAATAAAAATAATGAAGTTAATATTAGAAATATTAAGTATCCTCTATTTAAGCATATGATTTATATATTTGGTATATGTACAGTGCTTTTCAGATAAAAGTATCCACCTTTAATAACTTTTGTAATACTGGTATTTAGAAAAAATCCAAAAACACGTCAATTTATGTTGGAAGGGGCAAGCATTATGGCTTATTTAAACTTACTGGAAAAGCCACCCCCTCACCCCTAGCAGCATCCCCTTTATTTTTTTAAATTACTTGTCATATTTTTTATGTAAAATTTGGATACTCCTCTTTGAGCTGATTTCAAAAATGTATAATACTTGTAGGTTAAAGTGGTTAGTTTATGAGATAAACAATTTTTCTTTTAAGAGCACAAATTTTACTTATTATTTACTTTTACCTTATTTGCCTGTACTAAAATGGGTTGTACAACAGTTCAAACTCTTTAATCTTTTTAACTGTGCTATTTATTCTACTTAAAAAATCCAAACAACAAAAAACTCTACTTTTTATTAAAGTTTGACATTGTCAACTAGAATTTGTAGTCACTATTGATAGTGTAATTTGATACATTATTTATTTTGTTTCTCTGAAATGGTTTACTCTTTGCAAGAAAGAATTGAAATTGTAGGTTTATACTACCAAAATAATAATTGTGCAAGAGCTGCTGCTAGAATATTTAACGAATTACATGACGGAAGACATGCAACTCATAAGTATGTAATTCAACTGATGGAGAAATTTACCACAACAGGGTCTGTTTGCAGTAAAGTGCATAAGCGAGAGGGACTCGTAAATAACGAAGCAATCCAAGTGGCAATTTTAGGGCAAGTCAGCTTAGAGGCTCAACAACCCCAATCGTTGTCAACAATAAGTAGAGCGATCGGTGTTTCATCTTCTACAGTTTTCCGAGTTCTACATAAATTCAAGTACCACCCATAAAAAATTAAGTTGGTGCACGAGTTGAATGAAGATGATTTTGATCGTCGTCTAGAGTTTTGCGAATCAATGACGCAAATTATCAATAACAATCCACAATTAGTTAAACAATATTTGCTTTTCTGATGAATGCTCATGGTCATTAAATGGCTTAGTAAGTAGGCATAATTGTAGATATTGAGCTGAAAGTGATCCACATATTATGCGTGAGTTCCATACACAACATCCCCAAAAGTTAAACGTTTGGTGTGGTATCCTAGGTGACCACATTGTCGGACCTTTCTTCATCAACGGAAATTTAAATGGTGAATCATATCTTGAGTTACTCAGGGAAGGGGTTGACCCACGTATTACAACAATAATAGAAAATGATGATAACCTTTCCGAAGATTTACTGGTATTTCAACAAGACGGAGCTCCCCCACACTATGCTATGCCTGTCCGACAATTTTTAAACGAAACATTCCCCGCTCGTTGGATAGGTAGAAGGGGGCAGATGATGGAGTGGCCACCTAGGTCACCGGATTTAACACCCCTAGACTTCTTTTTATGGGGGTATTTAAAAACAAAAGTTTATGCTACCCAACCAGAATCTCTGGATGATTTACGAGAGAGGATAGAAAATGAATGTCGACAATTAAATCCAGCCGTATTAAGCAATGTCAGAGAGGCATTTCAAAATAGATTATACCATTGTATGGAAGTGAATGGTACTCATTTTGAACACTTATTGTAACTTCATAATAAATAGCACAGTTAAAAAGATTAAAGAGTTTGAACTGTTGTACAACCCATTTTAGTACAGGCAAATAAGGTGAAAGTAAATAATAAGTAAAATTTGTGCTCTTAAAAGAAAAATTGTTTATCTAATAAACTAACCACTTTAACCTACAAGTATTATACATTTTTGAAATCAGCTCAAAGCGGGGTATCCAAATTTTACATAAAAAATATGAAAAGTAATTTAAAAAAATAAAGGGGATGCTGCTAGGGGTGAGGGGGTGGCTTTTCCAGTAAGTTTAAATATGCCATAATGCTTGCCCCTTCCAACATAAATTGACGTGTTTTTGGATTTTTTCTAAATACCAGTATTACAAAAGTTATTAAAGGTGGATACTTTTATCTGAAAAGCACTGTATAATAATACTGTGAAGATTTACTAGAACTGATCTATCTTCAAGGGTATTCCTCAAGAAAAAAATTTTATGAACTGGATTTCTATTTATCATATTTATTACAGGTAAGACTGGAGGATAGAGGTGTCTATATTTGTTTCGCTAATAATTCAGCTGGTGAAGAGAGCATCAGAGTAACGTTAGAGGTAACTGCTCAATTATCTGCTCACGTACAACCACAAGTACAAGTTGTAGACGTCGGAAAAGATGCTACGTTCCAATGTATTATAAATGGATATCCAGTTACCCAAGTCGGTTGGATGCATAACGGTAAGTAGTGCGGACCATGAGCCTAATATAGAAAGAAAGGTCCAAAAAAACTCAAACACACTTTTCAGAAGATCTGACTAAAGTAGTTTGAACACAACTGTTGTATTTTATATTTGATTCCTTAAAGTCAATCAAAATTATACTTTCGCAGTCTCAAAATATTGAAGCCTTTCGTGACCTTCTCTTTTTTTGGATATCGGTCATATTCTGTAACCTTCAACCTTTCAAATGTTTTTCAACCTATTCACCATATAGTATTCCATGAAAAGGTAGATAATAATAATAAATGGTAGTAGATATCGCAAAAATCCTATTCTTAGATATATCACTTAAATTGATCTAAGATA
Organism: Diorhabda sublineata; assembly: GCF_026230105.1. Lineage (NCBI taxonomy): Eukaryota > Metazoa > Arthropoda > Insecta > Coleoptera > Chrysomelidae > Diorhabda > Diorhabda sublineata. The sequence goes on from NC_079475.1 coordinate 10,688,327, forward strand.
GAAATCATGATTAACCACATAAATAAATGAAGTGAATTAAGCCCTTAATTCCAATTCAGTAGATCTCACTTAACGTCAGCCTAGTGAAAAAGTCAATCAATGGACTAAATTTCAATATTGGATAGTAGTTAACAACTCACTTATTGTTATAGGTAAACCAATTGCTCAAGACAGTCGTATGGAAGTAATAGCTGAACCGCCGCGTTTAACTGTCAAGTCGTTGACAAAAGAAGACCGAGGAATGTTTCAATGTATAGTTAGTAATAATTGGGATCAAGCTCAAGCAATTGCCGAACTTAATATGGGGGATGCAGGTCCTGAACTCATATATTGGTTTTCGGAACAAACTCTTCAACCAGGTCCTACAGTTTCTTTGAAGTGCGTTGCTTCTGGAAATCCACCACCTCAATTTACTTGGACATTAGATGGATTTCCCATACCAGATCATTCTAGATTCCTAGTTGGTAAGTTTTAATTGGACGAATTAATTTCAGAATCAGAAAATCCATATTCATTCCTTAACTAATAAACTATAGATTGGGCTGTAAGGAATAAGCACTTGGTCTCTATTTGACCTATTAATACATTTAACAATCTCAATGCTTCCAAATGCATCCGATTTGTTGCTGGACATATGAGATATTATTCGATGAATAGCTTTTATATAATCAATTTAGTGCCAATATTGGACATGATACACAAATATTGCTAAAGTTTCTTGATGATAACTATAAATATTTAGAGGTACTTGTGTTTTGATAGATTGTGGTTTCAACCTTGAAAACTTGACAACAGAATAGTTATTATAAAATTATGTCGAAACGTCGAACTTCGTATTTTAAAACGTATTTGGACGAAACCTAGTTTAATAGTCCAATCCAAGGATTGGTCTCAAATACTTCTTGTCCAAGGGGAAAAAACGAGGAATCATTATATTTGGTGCTAGTAAGGATGATTTTTTACCAAATACATTGCTTGTAGAAGAACATCTTTCACCGATTTGCTTTGCTTCCGTTTAATCACTACAACCCAACTTTTTGTTGTTCTAATGAACCATTTTGTTTTGATTTAGTTTTCACAAATATCGGGACCATACATCATTTCCCTTCACTACAAAAATTCTTAATTATAATTTAAATGAGATTTTATGAGAGTCTGGCAAATAAATGCAATCACTAACATATATTTGCGGGCAACGGACTTCTTTTCAAATTTCTGAGTAGATTCCTGCTATTTTATAATCTCAAACTACAAGAATATGACTATATAAACAAATATCAATTTCAATCTATCTTTTAAAAGTTAATAAGAAAACTAATTTTGAAACAAAAGAGACCTAAAATCAAAAAAGTTTAGAAATATTAACATATCGAACGGTCTAAGAAATAATAAATTAAAGAAATTTAAACAAATAAATTGAGCAATCTTTCGTAGGTCAGTATGTTACCATCCAAGATGATGTCATCAGTCATGTGAATATTACCAACGTGAAAGCTGAAGATGGTGGAGAATACACATGCACTGCTCATAATACAGTAGGAAAAATCTCACATAGTGCCAGAGTGAATGTTTACGGATTACCATATATTAGAGATATGCAAAAAATAACCGGAGTTGCAGGAATGAGTTTAAATATTAAGGTAAAATATTTCAACTGGATATTGTGTTAATTTTAATTTTTTCTAGATCCTCTAAATCCACTAATTTCATCTAGAAAATTTTTCCAATTTATTTCTAGTTTCGTAGTTATAGGTTTTTCCCGATATCACCTTTTCATTGTTCATCTTTGACCACCGAACCATTTTTTCAAGTCTGGAGACAGGAAATGATCCGAGTGGACTGAATCTAGCGGATGAGGTGTATGAAGTAGCAAATTAAACGTTATTTCATTAATTTTGGCCAATGCAATAACGCATGTGTGAGCTGATGCATTGTCTTGATGAAACGATTCTTTCTTCTTAACCAAATGGGGCTATTTTTGCTTGATTTCTTCGTTCAAACGTTGCAATGTAATTTTGTATAATACTTTTCGTTAATATTTATTCCTTTTTCAGGATAGTCAATAAAAATTATCCCACGCGCATCCCAAAATAACGACACCACGATCTTGCATGCAGATGGAACGGTCTTTGCCTTTTCAGTCCATTGTTTTGATTGTTCTTTTGTGTCGGTGTGAAGTGATGGACCCATGTCACTATAGCAAATTAATAAAAAATTGCTTGAAAATCTGTCAATTATTAAAAAATTCAACAGAAGAAGGGTTCCGTTTGTCAAAAAAGTTTCTAGGAAGGTTACCATTGTGAAAATAAATATCTATAAAAGATCCAATCTTAGCATAAGTGCATAAAAAGGTTCCTACTATAAAACAATGGTATAATAGGGTTCTTATTGTAAAAAAAGTGTGTACGGAGGTTCCGTTAATAAACTTTAATTATCTATTAATGTTCTAAACATGAAGTAAGAGTCCAATCAAAAAATATGTGTAGAGAAAGGTCCCAATTGTGAAAATAAATGTGTACAGAGTCTGCAAATGTCTATAAAAGTTCCTATTGAAAAATAAGTGACTAGAGAGGTTCTGAATACGAAAAAAAGTATCTTCAAAAGTACCAATAATCAAATAAGTGTTTCGGAAGTTTCCAATCATGAAAAAAATGTCTACTAAGGTTTCTAACATGCAATAAGTGTCTAGGAAGGTTCCAATCATAGGATTAGTGTAGAGAAATGTTTCAATTGTGAAAATAAATATGTACGGAGGTTCCAAGTGTCAAAAAGGTTCCTATTGAAAAATGAGTGACCAGGGAAGTTCTGAATTTGAAAAATGTGTCTTCAAAGGTTCCAATAATCAAATAAGTGTCTCGGAAGGTATAAATCACGAATAAACGTGTCTACGAAGGTTCCAAACATGAAATAAACATCTAGGAAGGTTCCTACTATGAAATAATGGTCTAGGAAGGATTATTATTTATCACGCATCATTGATTAATAAGGTAGAGAGAAAGATTGGAAAAAAGTGACGGCATTTGAAGAAAAAGGAAGACAATGCAGATTTTCACACATGGTTTACATACACGAAAAGCATTTAGAATTGATTCGCCTACGATATTCACCAGTTCTGCCCCCAGCGACTTGGAGCTGGAGCTTCGGTGGAAAAGTGTGTAGACTTGAAAGAAGACTTATGGAAAAGAAATGTCTAGTTTTTTTTGTTGGATTGGAAACTTTTCAGATAATCATCGTTTTTATCAAAATGTATTAAAATAACCCGTTTATAACAGAAATTTATTTATAAATACTATATATTATATATATTTATTTATACTACTTTGTATATCTAACAACTTTGTTGTTATTTTTCATACCACTTCACAATGACTTTAGATATGCTATATGCTTTGGCTTATTCTTGACGGTGTCTATAGTATGGAAAAATTATTCTTTACATATTTAGCGGAAGTTCATTTCCCACTTTATTCCAAACGTCATAATATCTTTTTTATTAATATTAATAATATTTAATTTTTATTTTTTCATTTCAAATGATTTACAACTGTGTTTCATGAGCCGGAAACTACAAGCTCACAATGGTATCCGCTTAACTATTCATTCCAAGCCAATAAAGGTCGTGAGTGTGTCACGATTTTTTCTTGTTCCAGTGCCCCGTAGCAGGTTACCCTATTGAAACAATAACATGGGAACGTGAGGGTCAACTTCTTCCAATTAATCGTCGTCAAAGAGTATATGCCAACGGTACATTGGTGATCGAACAGACACAAAGGAAAGAGGATGCGGGCACGTATACTTGTCAAGCTCAAAACAGGCAGAGAAATACGGCTAGGAGGGATGTTGAGATTCAAGTTATAGGTGAAGTTTGAAATTAATATCCGCCATCGTCAGGCTTTAGTCCGGTCAATTTAGACATTCGAAGAATTGTTTAAAATATAATTAAGTTCCCTATATTTCACCTGTATGAAATTTTTTCGTATAAAGTCAAGTTCTCCTTCTTGATCTTCTTCTTGTTCGTATTCTTTATCTTCTTCTTGTTCATCTTCTAGTCTATCTTCTAGTTTATCTTCTTATTCATCTTCTAATTCATCTTCTAGTTCATCTTCTAGTTCATCTTCTAGTTCATCTTCTTGTTCATCTTCTAGTTCATCTTCTAGTTCATCTTCTAGTTCATCTTCTAGTTTATCTTCTTGTTCATCTTTTAGTTCATGTTCTAGTTCATCTTCTACTTCATCTTCTAGTTCATCTTCTAGTTCATCTTCTTGTTTACCTTTTAGTCCACCTTCCAGTTCATCTTCTTGTTCACCTTCTAGTCTATCTTCTAGTTCGTCTTCTAGTTCATCTTCTAGTTCATCTTCTTGTTCAGCTGCTTATTCTACTTCTAGTTCATGTTCTAGTTAATCTTCTTATTCATCTTCTTGTTCATCATCTAGTTCATATTCTAATTTATCTTCTAGTTCATTTTTTGTTCTTTTTTTTCATCTTCTTGATCTTATTCTTGTTTATCTTCTTATTCATCTCCTTGTTCATCTTCTTGTTCTACTTCTAGTTCATATTCTTGTTCATCTTCACCTTCTTGTTCTTCTTAATGTTCTTATTGTCCTTCTTCTTCTCCATCTTCATTCTGGACTCAGGTACTCAATAGCGATGTATCGCATTCTACCCCGTTGTTATAATACGAATTCTACATTATTGTGATTCAACATTAGAAGACGACTGGCCTTGACAATTTGTTCATATCAAAGAACAAAATAGCTCGTCTTTTTTATAACTACATTTGGCCCTGTTACAAAAAATTGTGTGATTACCAAGTTACACTTGAACTTGATAATATACCCGAAAAAAAAAAATGTTGGTGAGCAGCAATTGAGGTTGGTGGAAGATAAGCTAATTGAACTTGTTTTTTTACTCCACTATTTGCCTAAAAATCGTAAAAAACTCATTTTCTTTTACCTTTTCCATACAGGGGAAATATAGGTAACTCTCAAATTTTATTTGCAATTATATTTTGAGCTATTTTACCAATTTTTAAGTTGTTGTAAATTTATGTAACTTCACTTTTATTTTTGATCTAATTTGATCGGACTATTTTTAACACCAAGTTATCTATAATTTTTTCCAAAAATTTGCTAATTCAATTTTATTAACGGAATACAGCATTAAGAAAGATCTCATCCATATTATCAGCTGACGGGCTGTTTCATATGTTCACGGTTTTTTGGCTTGAAAAATTGAATTATTCATTCCCCTTAAATCACTGTCTACAATTAATTTTTTTTATACTTCTCGCCATTTTAGCAGAAAAATAGCTTATTGGTATTAAACTTCTCTTGTAGATCATATTTTTAATTTGAAATTTATATCGAAAATTAAACGCGACTCTCGGAAACTTTGATCTAAATCTCGTTCTGGGTTATGATCCGCAATCAGCAGTTTCCGAAAAGTCATAATACTCTCATCATCACTTTTACCAGTTCTCAAAGTATATTAAGTTTGACTCGATCAATACGATATTCGCCAGTCCACTAGCTTCGAGAAGAAGATGTGGTATTTAACACAAGTTTAACAGAAGTTTCTTGCAAATGATCATATAGTCCAACTGAATGAAACATTATTTGTTTCCACTCAATGAAATTTCTAATCCAACGTTCTAAATGAGGAGAACAATTTCGCTAATTGTGGACATATAAGAAGTGGTATTAACCTATAAAAGACATGAGTGCATACCAAAAATTCATAGACACCTTTTGGTTAACTCCAATATCTGAAGTATTCGACTCGAAGCTAGTCGACTGTTGAGTACCATTCTCTCGATAACAATCTAAGGATATTACAATATACAATCAAAATTAGGGTTTGTGTGTCTTCTCCATCCATATTTTCCTAGTACTTATTCAATAGTTGTCGGTTTATCAAAGTTTACTTTCATGAAAAAGTGTAATTGGAAGTCCATCAATCTTATTTTTATGAGAGTAAAGATATTATCAAACATTATAAAAGAAGTACTTAAACAACCTTTATCTTCTCTTCTTCTCTATTTTGAATTAATCGTTAATTTTGGTATTTTTTTTCCATAACAGAGATTAACATATTATATTTTTTTTTCTTTCAGTACCTCCAAAAATACTACCAATAAATCCGATGACGGATCTTCTGAGAGAGGGTATGCGAGCTGCTATTACCTGCCAAATTATGGAAGGTGACTTACCAATCACTTTCCGTTGGGAGAGGAATTCAAAAGTGGTCTCTAATAACGCTGCTTTGGGAACAGTCGTTAGGAGGATCGACGAATTCTCTTCTTCGTTAATTATTGATCAAGTGACTTCCGCCCATAGTGGCAATTATACTTGCATAGCAAGTAACGTAGCTGGTTCAGAAAAATACGTCGTTCCACTTACTGTTAACGGTAATAATACTCTATGTTCCTCACCTCCTTATCTATGTTTACCATATGCATTGAATTTATAATACGAAGAAAACAAATATTCGGAAATTTTATCAAATAATCGTGATGATTCATTCATAATAATTATCTAGTTTAAGTTACTTTAATTAGCTTCGTTACTTTTCTCTTTCTCGTCCTTTTGTCGACAAATACCTTCTCTAGGATTTCATATATATTCTTCTTTCGGGTATTTTAATGCCTAGAAGCCTGGATATGAGATGTGAGATTCTGGAAAATGCTATCAGATTCTCAAAACAATGTTCAAGCAATGACAATGTAGTAGTTAAATTGTCAAGTCGATTTGCGATCTTAAAATGAGTTGATTTATTCTTAGCATCATCAGCAGTTCAATTTTTCAAAATATTACTAGAAAATATTAGGCAAAATCATATTGAAAAAACAATCTTATCCGGCGAAACTCTATAATTGGGAGAAAGTTTAGGAAGAACATCGTTCCATGAAAAGACACCAAATGGATGTCAAAATATTGAGAAACAAATTCTTATACAACTGAGCTGTTCCATACACTATATATCAATAGAATTAAACCAAATAGAGAAGTTTCTGGAGAAGTGCCGATATGGAGATCACCAAACGAAAACAGAACCATTAGTACCAATCATAAAATTACTGTACAAAAAATCACTCTAGAGAATTAGGTATCTAAAAGTATGAATCTGTTCATTATGACTTTAGTAAGAATGCGCAATTATAAAAGAAAAACGCATAAAATCGTATTTAGCACAAAAGTGAGATCCTTATAAATTTAATTCCACGTTTTGTCACAGTTCCTCCACGATGGACAGTGGAACCTTCTGATGTAAGTGTCGCTGCTAATCAAGAAGCGATTATTCACTGCCAAGCGGATGGTTATCCTAAACCTATGATTACATGGAAAAAAGCTGTAGGTACGATTATGTCAATAGCTCATAACGTATATCAATCACTTATTTGTTAGTTGAAATAGATCAAAGATGATTATTTTTTGTAGTGATTCTACCTGAGGTTATATAATACATGTTTTACGAAGCAAACCCACCAAATGGAACTTCAACCCATTTTCCTATGTTTTTCTGTCCCTAGTAATTAGTCCTCTGTAACTTTTTTCATGTAATCAGTATATTATCTTTTTGATCTTCTGTCTGTCTTCTCCTTTTTTTTCCCTATCTCAATTATTTTTCAGTCCTCCATCGTAAACTGATTGAAAAACTAGTCAAAAACGACTTTTAGCATTTCAAATATAAAATATATACAACTGATCAATTTTTCTTCTTCTAAATGATGTTTACTCCAGCCTAAACAACCACTACTCCATTGCAACAACTTTTTGTGATTTTTTTCTAGAGCTTTCGGTTGTGTATTATGGTTTCAGGGAACCACCTCCCGCTTTGTTTAAGTCATAACTTACCAAGAGAATTTAGCTTGTAAGTGTTGATACAACGATGTCTTCTTGCAAGCCATTAGAATGTGGAGTGCCCCAAGGCTCAGTACTAGGTCCTATTTTGTTTCTTCTGTTTAAAAATGGTACAACTAAAGTTTTGTCATTTGAAAATACGTTACAGCCTTTCACATCATTGAATTTTGTTTTCTCTCTCCAATTCTTATAATATTTAACTACAAATTTGATTGCTCATTCAATTTTTTTAATATTATTGTTTGTTCCGTATGTGTTCGTTTATTATTTTCTTCAATTCTATCTTCCTACTGTTCTTGTATCTTGAATAACACTCAATCTGTTTTTAGGTGAGCAGCCAGGAGAATACAAAGACTTCCTTTTCGAACCAAATGTTCAACAACATCAAAATGGTTCATTGATTTTCAATCACATATCAAAGGAAAACGAAGGACATTACTTGTGCGAAGGAAAAAATAATATTGGAACTGGAGTTAGTAAAGTGATACATTTAAAAGTAAACGGTACGTGAAATGAAAATATATTTAATAGTTGCACTCATAAACCATTTTATTCACAAGCTCCTTTCTTCGAACCATTTATCTCGTATTTCAATATTTCTCTTTCTATTTGTCATAATCTGTAATAATCGTTTGATTAAAATTCATGTATTTATTTGAATCGGTCGAAACTCCATTTAATATGTACACAACAAGCTTGTGCACATACACTTAAACTCATCTGGTCGTATGGTATTTCACGCTAGTGGAAGTAATCTACAAGATCTACAAGATTTCAGAACATGATACTAAGGAGAATCGTGGCTGCACCTTGCTATTTTCGAAACAGTATCATCCATAAGGAAATGGAAATGGATACCGTTGACCAGACAATAGCCACGAGTTATGAACTTCGACTTCATCATTATACCAATGTTGAAGTAGTCCAGCTTCTTGACATTGCGAGAAGAACAAGGATTATCGAGCTTTCCAAATTGGTGAAGATATATTGTTGAAGTTTAAGTTAATAAGTGTTAAGAATGTATTAGTAACCCAAGAATCCTGTTAAGTAAGACCTTAGTGAGTTACAGAGGAATAACTCAAGTTAGCTCTAAGCTCGTAATTGATATTGGAATCAGATTATGATGTAGGCATAATGCCAATGGAATAGTATCGATATCATTTATGACGAATAAATAAAAAAGAAATAAAATATGATTTATACTTTTTAATAAATTTTGAATACCGGTACTTTTCAGCACCTGCCCATTTTCCACAAAAATCGAAGCAACTTCAAGTAGTCAAAGGAGAACAAGCTCATTTACAATGTTCTGCACTTGGTGATACACCAATGGAAATTAATTGGAAAGTAGGTGGCCAACATATATCCAAAGATGGAGATCAAAGGTGAATTTCATAAAAAATAATTCTCTCAATCATTCAATCATTTAACTTTTTTGCCAAAAGTATATGGCAGTGGTATTTCATATCTTGTCTTTTATAATTTCATACATCATTGCACTCTTCATTTATTGATATAAGAAGTTTAAAAGGATCCCTTAATTTACCACTAAAGTGAACGAAGTGAGGTTCAATAAGTTTTTTCAATTTTGTGCCTATTCGCACAATGTTTGAGGAAACTGCGCTTTTTAGTTAGTATTTGATACCCATTGATAAAATACGTAACGATTTAATTCCAAAGCTCAGGTATCGGATTGCCTCGCTGGTTTTTTATAGTGGTGTAGTACACTTGCTCCGAGCAGCGTCAGTGAAGAAAATATAATACTCCAGGGATCAGTATGATGATGACGAATACGTTGAAGCTAGTTGAACAGATTTTACTTTATTTATAAAGCTGTAACTTTTAAACAAAAAGAGATTTGAAAAAAATTTACGAATAAAAAATATTTCCTTCAAAAATATCTACAAAAAAGGTCTCCACAGTTTTTTGTAAAAAATGAATATTTGAAAAGTTATCGTCGATATAATGAAAAATTTGTTATAAGCAATTCAATTATTTTTAAAGCTCTAACTATTCTACGAAGGGAGATATGAGAAGAATTTACGAACAAAAAGAATTTCTTTTAAAAATATCTACAAAAAGGTCTGTACAATTTTTTGTAAAAAATGGAATATTTGAAAAGTTATCGTCGATATAATGAAAAATTTGTTATAAGCAATTCAATTATTTATAAATCTGTAACTCTTCTTCAAAGAGAGATATGAAAAGAATTTACGAACAAAAAGAATTTCTTTTAAGAATATCTACAAAAAAGGTCTGTACAGTTTTTTATAAAAAATCAATATATGGAAAGTTATCGTCGATATAATGAAAAATTGGTTATAAGCAATTCAATTATTTTTAAAGCTCTAACTCTTCTACAAAGAGAGATATGAAAAAAAATTACGAACAAAAAGAATTTCTTTTAAGAATATCTACAAAAAAGGTCTGTACAGTTTTTTATAAAAAATCAATATTTGAAAAGTTATCGTCGACATAATGAAAAATTTGTTATAAGCAATTTAATTATTTATAAAGCTGTAACTCTTCAACAAAAAAAGATATGAAAAAATTTTACCAATAAAAAATATTTGTTTTAAAAATATGTACAAAAAAGGTCTCCACAGTTTAATATAAAAAATCAATATTTGAAAAGTTATCGTCGATATAATGAAAAATTTGTTATAAGCAATTCAATTATTTATAAATCTGTAACTCTTCTACAAAGAGAGATATGAAAAAAAATTACGAACAAAAAGAATTTCTTTTAAGAATATCTACAAAAAAGGTCTGTACAGTTTTTTATAAAAAATCAATATATGGAAAGTTATCGTCGATATAATGAAAAATTGGTTATAAGCAATTCAATTATTTTTAAAGCTCTAACTCTTCTACAAAGAGAGATATGAAAAAAAATTACGAACAAAAAGAATTTCTTTTAAGAATATCTACAAAAAAGGTCTGTACAGTTTTTTATAAAAAATCAATATTTGAAAAGTTATCGTCGACATAATGAAAAATTTGTTATAAGCAATTTAATTATTTATAAAGCTCTAACTCTTCTACAAAGAGAGATATGAAAAAAAATTACGAACAAAAAGAATTTCTTTTAAGAATATCTACAAAAAAGGTCTGTACAGTTTTTTATAAAAAATCAATATTTGAAAAGTTATCGTCGACATAATGAAAAATTTGTTATAAGCAATTTAATTATTTATAAAGCTGTAACTCTTCAACAAAAAAAGATATGAAAAAATTTTACCAATAAAAAATATTTGTTTTAAAAATATGTACAAAAAAGGTCTCCACAGTTTAATATAAAAAATCAATATTTGAAAAGTTATCGTCGATATAATGAAAAATTTGTTATAAGCAATTCAATTATTTATAAATCTGTAACTCTTCTACAAAGAGAGATATGAAAAGAATTTACGAACAAAAAGAATTTCATTTAAGAATATCTACAAAAAAGGTCTGTACAGTTTTTTGAAAAAAATGAATATTTGAAAAGTTATCTACGATGTAATGAAAAATTTGTTATAAGCAATTTAATTATTTATAAAGCTGTAACTCTTCAACAAAAAAGATATGAAAAAAATTTACCAGTAAAAAATATTTGTTTTAAAAATATCTTCAAAAAAGGTCTCCACAGTTTTTTTATAAAAAATCAATATTTGAAAAGTTATCTACGATGTAATGAAAAATTTGTTATAAGCAATTTAATTATTTATAAAGCTGTAGCTCCTAAACAAAGAGAGATATGAAAAAGTTCACAAATAAAAAATATTTCTTATTTGTAAAAAATCAATATTTAAAAAGTTATCGTCCATATAATGCAAAATTATTGCAAAATTGACGTTTTTTTTTCACTTTATCATTCATTACTTGGTTTCTACATGATGTAGAAAGATTAAAAGCAGCTCATTTTAACCGTTAAGATTCAAACTTCAAAATTATATGTGGTAGACCTTTTTAATACTATCTGTTAAAAAGTTACAGGCGTTTGAATGTGCAAATGTTTATGAGCAAAAGAAACGTAATTTGTTTATAAGTTTATTTTAGTCAGTTGCAATAACCAAATGTTGATAATCTTGCCCCCGATGTTCTGCACGAACAGAATATTCGTCTAGACCTACTAAAATGGAGCAAAGTAAGCTTCACTGGCCCAACTATAGAAGGGGGTCGCAGTGAGAAGGTTAAGAGTTATAGCTTTATGAACCATTAAGTCGTTTCTAATAAATTACTTAATCAGATTTGGATTCGGCACCCTCGAAAAATCGATTATCCAACAATAAAACCTCACAAACAAATATCTATTGTGATGACCTCAGCATATCTTTCTTTTTACAAGGGAAAAATTTTTGCAGTTTTTCGTTCTGTCCAGATTTGTAAGTTTCAAAAGAAAACGTCGTTTGATTCTTGTGCAATAATCGTAGGTCTTTATAGTCTCAACAAAAGAAACCGTACCAATTCCAACGAATTAAATATACCTCGACGTACCGTGGATTACAATGTGAAAAAAATATGCATCCACCTGGGGCGTTGGTGATTGAAAACGTTTAGGAAGGTCTCAAAAAACCACAACCGCTGAAGACAAAGTATAGTATTGATCAGTAAACGTGATCGACGACTAACGTACCCAGTAGTAGCAGCTCAGATCAATGAATCTAGAGATCCGTTTTTGAGTATTTCTACAGTGAAAAGGAAATTAAGAGAAGCTGATTTTTGGAAGGGTAACACTGAAAGGACCTCTTTTCAGACGTCAAAATAAAATTAAGAATTTACATTGGGCTAAAAATTATAAAAATTGAACGCATTAAGAGTTTTAGAATCTAAGAAAAGAATGTTTGTGCGTAGGTCAAAGGAAAAACCGAGGTTACATCCATGTGTAATATCAAATGTAAAATATGGTGGAGGCTGGGTGATGGTTTGAGGATGCTGTTGGAGGAAGAGCAATTGGAGATCTGGTGAAAATTGATGGGATTTTGAAGAAATCCGGCTTATTGTGAATAAAAATGTATTACGTTCTGGTTAACGCTTGATTATTTTTATTTAAAAGATCTTCAATATACTGTTTTCCCTACATATTGTTTCACAATAATACCTCGCTAATATATTATTGTTATTCAATTATAGATACACAATAAGAGAGCAGATTTTAGCGGAAGGAATGGTATCTGAATTAGGTATCGAGAGAACGATAAGACAAGACACGGGAATTTTCATTTGTTCGGCTAGTAATGCTTATGGAAATGACGATATGAATATTCAGCTGATTATTCAAGAAATTCCAGAAGCTCCCAGAAATGTACGTGTAATGGATCAACTTTCTAGATCGATTGGAGTATCATGGACGCAACCTTACGCAGGAAATAGCCCGATACTTAATTATATTATTCAGTATAAGCTGGGTGCAGGTATATTTCATTAACTAAAATAATGGATTTTATCCATAAAATTTCTATGCACATTAACAATATAATTAGTATAAGCTGTTTTAATGGATATAGAGTTTTTAGATACATCATTCATTTATGGTTTTAAATACTTTTAAAACTAAAAAGCTGAGCATACTTTTTGGAACGTGGAAATTAAGCATCTGTAAAATTCATTAAATAAAACGCAAAAAAATTGTAAGATATCGATTTCGATTGATAAAACATTTTAATATATAAGAATATTCTTTAGTACACAGGTTGTATAGACCTTGGCACGGTGCTCCATACAGAATGTTTCCATGTGGAAATTTCTTTGACTGTATCTAATTTGCAATCTCGAATTCTGTTTTATTGTACAAAGACTCAGTATTCGGTTTTTGTGATAAGTATTCTAGCAGTGATAAAGTCAAAATATGATCTGTAATTTTGATTGCGAGGTATTTCTCAAATCATTTGAGGTTCGTTGGGCAGTACCACATTTTTTTAACTAATTTCAGGTATAATTTTATACGCAAATCCAGATACTCTACTGAAAACGGAAATCTCATAAAATTTAGACCGCGTGGTCAACAAATGACTACTGTGACATGGAACTAACGCCATCTATATTATTTGTGTTGAACTGAGACGACACATCGGTTTGTTCCAGTTATGTTACTGGAAATGGACTCAATTTTGAATCGCAAAGAATCCGTTGGTGGCAAAAATGTCACCTGGTGCTACAAAGGGTTTATTAAGTGGTATAATTTTTTTAGTTGATGCAGAATTTTAGTATTTTGATCCATTTAAACAAAAAATATAAATATAATGAATCTTTCAAATAATTTCGTCTTTCTCTGTAATCTCGGATTTGATGCTTTTCCCCATTTTTGCTCTTCATGTAATGCTTTGCACATTTTTTTATTATTTGGAGAAACTTTGTCTCTTTTGATAAGTTTATCTAAAGAAGATATAAGTTTTTGTGAATAAAATGAATGAATATACTTATCTTCGAATTATTTTTTTTAGTTAATGGATTTTCTGTCAATTGACTTGGTAATACTTCAAATATTTCATTTCATTCATATTCGATCTATAAATACTGCTAGAAATGTTTCCTATGAGAATTGAGCGCTCTTTAAATTAGGCTTGAATCTGATTTTTCATTGAATTGATAAAATCGTTCTCCTATTTCAGAGACATGGCCCAAACAACCCTTAAAAGTAACCGTACCTGGCTCTCAAACTACAACAACTTTGCCAAATCTGCACCCTGCGACAACTTACCATTTGAGACTCCTGGCTGAAAACAGATTAGGATTAAGCGAACCTAGTCAATCTGTTCAAGTCAATACCCTAGAAGAAGGTGAGTGATACAGAAATGAAGCATGGACATTAGGTTAATAATACAGGATGTTTTCAAAAAAATTTCCAGCCTGAACTATCTATGTCTTACAAAAAAATCACACATACTTAAAAAAATTGGAAATCGAATTATTCGTTTATTTTGGAGTCTTGGTACTAGATATGTTTAGGATCTGATAATAAGCTTGATCAATAGGTAGCATTCAAGAAGTTCTTCTTGTAATCTGTGTTTATAATTTTATTTTCTATTGAATTTATTCACCAAAATATTAACATGATGTACAATTTCTTTCACGACGAGCTGAATCGATATGTATATGGAAAAGTACTGCGACTAGTGTTCTCAAAATTTGCTTGCATGAGTTCTTCGAAATGCTCGCTTCGGTTATACCGGAAGTGGACTCAAACTTCGTTATTTTCAACGAAATACTATAGTTTTTATTAAATTATTGGAATCTACGCAAAATTTCAATACAACTTTATATGAGGCACAGTATGCCTAAAGTGCACCATTTTTTAATTATTTCACATTTTCTAAATTTTTGGAAAAATGCAGCCCTCCACTAAAAAAATTATATTTCTAAGCTTAAGTGAGTCAGATCTTATATTTTTGGAATTTAGACAAATAACACTTACAGCTTCCAAAATCTGTGAAAATCTTGACAAAAATTTATATAGGGTGTTCATTCATCATGGTGCCGAATTTTGCTATCTAAAAACTTTGAAAATTTTTTAAATTGGCATCCTCCATTTTTCTCCTTTCCATTGGATTCTACGCTTCAAATTAAGGGGACTTCGTTAGTAAGTTCATATATGCTTTTTTTGGTTGCTCCAGTCAACCGACTATTATAAACCACGAAGATCTCAGTTTCTCAGTTTTTTCAAGTTTCTACAAAAACCGTTAATTTGAGGTATATGAATTTACTAACGAAGTCTCCTTAATTTAAAGCGTAGAATCCAATGATAAAGAGAAAAATGGGAGTAGCCATTTAAACAAATTAAGTTTTCGAAGTTTTTAGATAGCAAAATTCGGCATCATTTTATGAACACCTTATATAAATTTTTGTCATGGCTCTCACAGAATTTGAAAGCTGCGAGTTTTATTTGTGCAAATCCCAAAAATTTTAGACCTGACTCACTTAAACTTTGGAAATATAATTTTTTTAGTGGAAAGCTGCATATGTCCAAAAATTTCGAAAATGTGAAATAATTAAAAAATGGTGGACTTTAGGCAAACGATGGCTTATCTAAAGTAATATTAAAATTACACGTGAAATCGATCGAAAAATTTAATAAAAACCATATAATTCCGCTTAAAATAACGAAGTTTGGGTCTAATTCCGGTATAACCAGAAATTATTTTAACTGAAACTAGTATTTTGGAAAACTCATGCAAGCAAATTTTCAGAACACTAGTCGCAGTACTTTCTTTGCCTTATACATATCGATTCATCTTGTCGCGAGGAATCCTGTACAAAAAATTTTTTTCTTGTGCATAAAAGCAAGTTTATACATAAAATTTTGAAAATTGACTAGGTTACTTCTTTGAAAAAGACCATATTATTCAGTGACCAATATTTGATCATAGTACTTTTGAGCAGCAATGGAAAATTATCTCCTTTACATAACAGAATCTGCACGTTGCATTCCCCACAATTTTGCAATGAAAAACAGTCAAGAGAGTAGAATGCAAAGGGCAAGTCGGCTCCAGAAAAAACCGGAAAATCGACAGGAAATGTGATGGAGACCGTTTTTTCTTGGTATATACATGATATTGTGATAATTAACTATCGTGAAGAAGGTGGATAAAAAACAAAAAAGTATAACGCATCATTGCTTAATAAAGTAATGAAAGAATGAAGAAATTGCGAAAACGCGAACGCATTTGAAGAAACAAAAACTACTTTTCCAACACGAGACAAGTAGATCGAATCTGGTCGACGTTTTATGCTTTTTCCTTCTAATCGTGAGCCATCAGAGATGTAAATAGCAGATTTGAGGAAATTTCACAGTAAAACATTGTTCACGGTCTTATTGATAATAGGATCACTCTGTTTCATCTGATAAACATAAACGACATGTCAACCACCTAAACGAAACTACAAATATAATTCATAGTACCTACCTTGTTGAAGTTTTCATTCCTACGATTGGTTCTTATTTAATTCTACTGCGTTCGATATTTTCTCGTTGTCACTCATATTAACATTTGAATTATTTTTTAGTTCCGAATGGGGCACCTTTAGACATTAGAGCGGAACCAAAAAGTTCCACGGAAATAGTAGTAACTTGGGAACCACCTTTACGGGAAACCTGGAATGGAAATCTACTTGGTTACCACATAGGATATCAACAATATATGGATGGAGATACAAATGTCGGTACTCAAAATTATATTTTCAAAAGTGTAGAAGTTAGACCACATTTTGGTGGGGAAGCCACGCTCCAGGGGTTAGCAAAATTCACAACATATAATATTGTTGTACAAGTGAGTTTCTTCTTCATAAATTATTTAGAATAATTGATACATCTTAGATAGAGGTGCAGGTGATTCTATTTCTAATAAACTTAATTTGTCTCCATCGAATATAACGCCGTTTGAAGATGACTGTTAAGTTCATTTTCCATGCTTATAGGGTCGCAAAAAAAGAAGCTTTTTCAAATTATTGTTATCCACAGGCAAATCTAATTTCCACAATAATATTCTAGTGAATAGTAACAACTAACAAAATAATGAAAATAGGCACTGTTTTCATTTCATGCCAGAATCGATGGAACGGATGAATATTTTCATAGAGTTAGGTTAAATTAAGTTAGATTGCGTCAACAGTTTACTTTCAGTCTCTGAAGACAATAACTTGGTTGTCGAAACGTGTTTAATTTCATTTGTTGGTGTATTAGTAGCGTGGACAGTGAATTCAGTAAGACGTTATCAGATTGCAGCTGTTGAATATATTAAAATTATTTGCGTATATGTATATAAGAGAATTGTATGAAAAACCCCACAAGTACAGTTTTAGACGAAATTATGGCTTAAAATCTGAAAAATTTTGACAATATAGTAGCAGGAGTACCACCTCCATTAGGGAATTGAGTCCTCTATCCATTTTTATCATAACACCACCTTCACATTATCTTACCAAAGCAAATACTGCTTTACAACCATTTTCATAGACGTCCATTAAGCTTTGGTCCGCCGGATTTATTAGAAAACTTAATATCTTTTATACATCATTTATACGTCTGATACTTCAGCACCTCAACATCCCTAAGATGCGATCGTATTATTCACCCACGCAACATATTACTTGCTTCTCCTGTCGTAATGCCCGAATTGGTGCAAAAGATGGCGGATGACTTAAGTCATCGTCTTTAAATATCCCACTTCCGTAGCGTTAAGCTTCTACTTAATGCTACAGGTTTGACGTCTTGATATCCGCAGAAGTCGTTTATTTGGAAGTGCGATTCACTGGCACTCTTAATTAAACACCAGATCGGTAATATTGTGGACAGAGTACAGAGGCGAGTCGGTCCTATCGAGGCACTCAAATATTCGAAAGAAACTCACCCTCTACTTTGTCATAAAGGAATATAGAGCAAACGCCTTCACATCTTTCCCCAACACCATCGCAAAAGGTTCGTTTCTTCCGAGCTGTCAATTCTTAGGTATAAGATTCAGTCCCAGCAACACTAACCTAAACTAACACCTGGAGATATCCAAATCCCCCTTCGGCTGCTAACGATGGTATACGAAGAGCTCCAGGAAAATTATTATTACCATGACAGTTTTCACAACACCATCAGGTGATTCTCACTTCTAAACCCCTCCTCGTCAATCAGCAATATTGCAGGTTTATTGCGATTTTCCTGTAACTTACAACCATTTACCTCCAGCCGTTTGGTTCCTCGAGACATCTCTTTTATCTTGATCATTGTCAAAATTAATTCCACGTAATATAGTGCGGTATTACTAAAAATAAGATTTTTATATTATAGTTTGATGAAACTTATGAATAGTGTATAGAGATGGGACTTTTTTCTTTTCGTAGGCGTATAATAGCCGGGGTTCGGGTCCAACCAGTGATCCCGTAACCGCAAGAACGTTGGAAGATTCGCCTACTCTACCTCCTGAAAATGTACAATGCTCCGTTTTAAATGCTCAAAGTTTACACATATCATGGGAACCTCCTTTAATTGAGGGTCAAAATGGAATCATCCAAGGTTATAAAGTTACTTATCATTCAGTTGGAGAATGGTTTGGTAAGTATTCTCAATTTATTATATTGTATCATTATATACCCTTGAATCTTTTATAAGTTGATTGATGAAGATTGAAAGATAGACTAAAATCCCCTTTTTTGGACCAATGTATAGGGTGATGGCTTATTGTGACAAAGTTCAGTACCTCCGTTTGTCCAAATTGCCTTCACATTATGAAACTATTTACAATCAGGGTGTTCCAGAATTCTGTACCATATCAAATTCAAAAACGTGTTTACATCAAATCCATGAACAAATAAAGGAAATAGAAGATAGAGGAGGCAAGAAATGAAGAAAAAGCGGTTAAGATCAAATTTGGCAAGGTCAACGAGGAATTAATACCAAGAAGATGTCAAACAATAAACGCAGAAATGACCAATGATGCGAGAACTAAAGGAGGTCATGTTAAGAACGGAAAAAAGAGAAATGAAGCATAGGACATGACAGAGAGGATAGAATAATCTATGGAAGAAGATGGCAGTAAATAGAAGTGAAAACTATAATAGCAGATAAAAAGAACAATATGAAACCAAAGAAAAGCAATATTACAGCTAATAGGATCCCAAGACTGGTGAAAAACTGTAATGTTCAATCCTTGATTAAGAACTAGAATGTTGACAAAATTATGGATTGAGACTAGTACGAATTAGATATATAATAGAACAAGCTATTGCCGTGGAAAAAGTATAAGTAGGAAAAATTCCTAGACAACGGAGGTCAACAATTCCACAGTTTATTTAATCTACTTCGGGATGTCGTGATCGAAAACTCTCAATTAAATACCAGTAGAATAATCCTTTATAACAATTATCAATATCTAGCTTTTGTAGATCACATAATTGTAGTGAGTAGAAGAATAAGAAGTCAAAGTAAAGTATCAATGGAAATACAAAAGTCGTGATGCAAAGAAGTACTGATAAAACCAAATTATGTGTCAAAATAAACTAAAACCGAGAGAGATGGTAGAGAGAAATGCTGAGGCAGTAAGAAGTGAGGTAAGAAGCTTAGAAGATACCTGGAAAAAGAAAAACTAATGAAGAATCGGAGAAATTTCATAAAAAAACAATACGTTAAAAAAACTAATCAAGAAAGAGACAATTGGAAAGAAAGATCTGTGAATAGGAGCCAGTGTGAAATGTTGAAAAGAAAGGTCTAATTGCTTAATAAAAATAACTGAATAATTAGTATGTAAGGTCAAAAAAATCTTTGTTACTTCTTGAAATATTGTAATTATTGTCCTAACCTACAAACATAATAATCTGTTATTTAGGAAAATAGTTTTCAATATTTACACTTTTTCCCAACCAAACAGAATTTGTTTATTGTTTTATTTTCAAGATAACGAAGATCAACAAACGAAAATAGTTAATCAATTGAGAACAACGATTTCGGGCTTAAGGAAATACACTAATTACAGTATGACGGTGCTAGCTTTCACGTCTAGTGGAGATGGTGTAAGATCCGCGCCTGTATATTGTCAGACTGAAGAAGATGGTGAGTTAATAGATAAAGGATAAAAGTGCAAACGTAGGCAAATGTTTCATTTGGTACTTATTCAGATAGACAGATTTCTTTTTTAACAACTTGATCAATATTTTATGATACTAAGAAGATTCATTTCTGCTACTCTTGACTTTTGTCAAAATTTTTGGAAATTTTTATCAGATTCGAAACTATATTCGTTTTAAAAATTTTGGTCACTTGTGGATGTCCACTTTATGCATGCAAAAAACACCAGAAACAAATAAGAGAAAGAGATATGTTTTATTGTCAAAACATTGTTACAATTTGTGGACAAAAGCTTGTAAAAACTAAAAAACAAACAAAAAAATAACTGAATAAACATACAAATAAAACATCAATATACAGAAGAAAACCAAAATGATTAACAAAATTATAGGTGATAGGTAACAACATGGCAAGTGATTGTGCAGTTTTTGCATTGTAAAGTATCGAGCTCTCAACTAATTCTGAACTTAGAGTAGGTGGATAAAGGTCCTAAGTGGATAGCCGTGCAACGACCTTTCTAAATTTGGAAAAGCGTGCGTACGAATTAGGCAAACGGATTCAAAGATCAATAAGGAAGGAAAAGTCAGAATTTTTGATCTTTTAAAAAAGTCCATGTTAATATCTAACAGCTCTCTTTTGTAGCTTGAAAATTCGCTCAAATTGAGTCGCATCACACGGAAGGTAGATGTGGCTCAAAAAGGGCATAATAAACTGTTAAGGAGGTGGATAAGTTCATTTCTTTGGAAAGCGATCTCGGCGCGAAACAGGAGGAACTTAATTTTTTAGATGCAACATATATCTCCCATTTCAAGGACATCAATGGTGGTATTATTTAATAGATAAGGCTACAATGTATTTTGATATAACAAACGTTAATTTTAGAAACGTTGAGATACAGTTTTTGTATATGAGACTATTTTAAATAAAAGTATTCATTTATCACTTGAAAAGGGATACGGGATTCTAGACATTTATCAAAGTTTGCTGCTAAAAAAGTAAAATGTTTTCAGAATTTATTTTAGTTAAAATAAATCTTCATGAAACCCAACTTTTCCTTCTGTAGTTTTATAAACAAAAGTTGTCCTGTTTCAAGACTTGTGTTAGCATTGACCAAATTTGTACAAAACTTTCTTTCATTTTTATAAATTGATCAATTTATATTGTAGTGCCTTCTGCACCTGCTCAAATCAAAGCAGTTCAAAGTTCGCCAAGTAAAATACTGGTATCTTGGTTACCTCCAAAATATAGTAATGGTCCATTAACAGGGTACACGTTTTATATGAGTATTGTTGAAGATGGTCAAGAGGAAGGTACCCATAAAAGAACTTTAAATCCTACAACTGAAATACATGAAGTACTTAGAACGCAGGATACTGCTACATTACAGTTTTGGGTAACTGCATCAACGAGAGTAAGTGAACTATACCATTCATTCTACTAACGGAGCATGCTAACTAAATGTATTACTTTGCTTCACGTGAATAGATTGCAACCAACTTGATAATTCTCCCTACAATCCCGATCTTGCGCCTAGTGACTACAACATGTTTCTTCTCCATTTGACCAAAGACATAACCGTTGAGCGCTACGACGATATATGTTGTGCTGGGAGTAGTTGTCAAGACGGAATTCAATAGCTCATTGAAAGATATGACAAGATGAAATTGTTAATAAACTTCTGTTCGTTTTTTTTTTCTATTCACTTAAAAAACGCTAGTTACATTTCAAGTTTATGTATAGAAAGAATTTGATGTAATTATTTTATTTTTAAGATTGGAGATGGTGAGAGTACTCGTGTAGTAACTCTAACCCCTTCGAAAATAGTACCCGCTCGAATAGCTTCTTTTGGTAGAGAAGTAATAAGTGCTTGGAAGCAAGATATATACCTCCACTGCCGCCGTGTGGGTGTTCCTCTTCCAACTGTTAATTGGAGACTGAATGATCTTCCGCTAGAAGTAGGAGGTCGAAGATTTATTTTTGCTAATGCAACTTTAGTCATAAAAGATATTCAAAGTGTAGACCAAGCAAATTATTCTTGTAGTGTAGAGAATCAATACGGACATGATGAGATAGTGTACAGTTTAAAAGTGTTAGTTCCACCAGAAGCTCCAGTATTAACTGTCGTAGATTCATTCTCGGATTCACTGCTTCTGAGATGGAGTGATCAAGGAAATGGAGGATCTCCTATATTAGGTATCGTGTTTCAGCTCTTTTATCACAACATTTTACCATAATACCAAGATACTGTTTTCAAGATACCATCTTATCTAGTCCACGTTTCATTATGTTCATTCGGTAATGAAAATTAGGATATATTAAAGATGATATGTTTATTCAATTATAACAACAATTAACACAGCAATCTAGAGTTAGAAAGCATCAGTTTTTCTATTTATGTTCGTATACATCAACACAGTTTCGATTTAAGTTAGTTTATCGTGTCTTCAATAGATCTGTCAAGAATTTTTTGGCATCGTTCACCGGTATAGGCGTGAAGGGAGGATGAAGTGAGGAAAAAACTCCAGATTGAACTCTCACACAAAAATGAAGTTAACTGCTTATATCAACATTGTAAGAATCGAGAAATCACTTCGTTAAGGCTTTGACCCTTTGATCTATTGTGTACCTCGAATTGTTCACCAGTCAACCAGCAACGACTTTATAAAATGAGGTACCTGACTGGAAAGTTTATGGATTGCCTCACTCACGAAGGGGATATTCGGGGGTTTCTTTTGGTTTTTCGCAGAATCTAGAAGAGCTGTCGAAGGTTTCTCCAAAGTTCTTTCGGTGGTAGTGTCCAGTAAACAGTAAATCTCCTTAGCTCGTCATTGTTCAATGAAAGGGCTCTTTTAGATCAGTTGGTGGAATAGGAAAGAAATATTTAAACTGTTGGGTCTTTTTTTTTATTTCTTTTGGTTTTCTCACTTCTTTTTGACCATGATGACTTCTTGGGAAACCTATGAAAGGAATTGTCATGTTAATTCAAAATTTGGTTTAAATGTTTGTGAGAATTTTATCGCATAATTCATGGAAGAGTGAGAAAATTTTTTCGATAGAGAAATTTAACTCTTTCATCTGTCTGAACCTCAAATTTTCTAAAATTAAAATTCATCCATCCAAGTTATAGCCAACAACTTTATAA
The DNA here is from genome assembly GCF_026230105.1 of Diorhabda sublineata. Taxonomy (NCBI): domain Eukaryota; kingdom Metazoa; phylum Arthropoda; class Insecta; order Coleoptera; family Chrysomelidae; genus Diorhabda; species Diorhabda sublineata. The sequence goes on from NC_079475.1 coordinate 10,711,857, forward strand.
ATATCAGTAATAACGAAAAACTTAGAAATCATTTTTGAGTAAAATTAAAAGATAACAACTTTAATTTTATTTCTAACTATTACCGATTTTCCAAAATTAAGAAAAAACTGTACAAGGTACCTTTGAATTTTTACCTAATTCTGTTTTTCAAAATGGATAGAAGAGAAATAATTAACAGAAAGGTTATTTTCTGGTTGAAATATTTCCAATTCCGTAGAAATGAACTCTCTAATTGCAAATAGAGGGTAGTTATAAATTATGGATGCTGTAAAATGCAGAAAGAACGGTAACTCTTGAAATTATGATCCTGTTTTTGAAAATTCATATTTCCGAATACAAATCCAAGGTTACCAATCTTTGTAGCCACAAAGTTTTTAAATACAGTATAAATGTTCAATGTTTGATACATGACAAATATCTTTGGAGAAACCCACACACAAAAGTGTGAATGGTAGTGAGATGGAAAATTGTGGATCTAGATTATTTAAGAAGATGTATTGTGTCCACATTTTCTACTATTAAACTACTTCTACTCTAAACTGTCTCAGAACAATCATAAATTTTTTCCGTGAAGTGAAAACGAAAACAAGTGTTAAATCATTTGAAGCGCTTCTCCATTCTCGGCCTTGGGAATTTTTACATGCTTAATTACGATCAAAAGCATGATCCAAGTAACTTTTTCTATTGACATATCATAGTCAAACAGAAATCATCAGAAGAATTTGCTCCAAGTAAGTAAAATTCTTATTTCCTCAAATAAGATTATGGCCACGGTATTCTGGAATTCCCCACGATAACTGGTTAATATTTTGCAAACCGAATTTATTCAAGAAGAATTTTATTTTATCATCATAATGAGTCTGTTCATTCGTGGTCGCTTGTTATAGAAAAATTGGTCGAAATGTCATATTCACTTGATCTGGCTCTTTCCGATTTCCTTTTGTTTCCAAAATTGAAAATATGGCTTAGTGGAAGTGTTATATTGATTGTTCCAAAGCTGGGCCTGGAATTTCTAAATTTAGCTAATTCCAGTCGAATGCTCGATAATAGTTTACTGCATCATAAAAAAATTTGAAAAATCAAACATTCAGTCATTTTCTCAAATCACCCTGTAAATTTATAAAAAAAACGTTAACACCCTTTTGTAGCCACATGATATCTTCACTCAAGGGCTCTACATATGGTAAAAGTATGTGAAGTTCCTCATGTCTCACACTATATACACTTTTTGATATGTGGTAATTTCCTCTATAAATTTGATCGTAGGCTATGTGATTAACTATAAAAGGAATCATGGAGATTGGGAAGAACTTCAGATTTCTGCGAGAACTGATGAACACATGTTACGAAGCCTTTGGTGTGGTACAAAATATCTTTTGTATATAACAGCATTCAATAGAATAGGTACAGGATTGCCATGTGATATTGTTTCGGCTCAGACAAAAGGGACTGGTAAGTATAAGTTAGATCAGTGAAGAGTTACACGAACCAGGTAACAGTTTTTCTTTGTTTTATATTCATTTCTGAATAGAAACAAAAAGGAAGTGATCCGTCCTCACTAGGTCCAAATAAATATGAACCGCTCGATGGATTATGATTTTTTTGTAGTTGTGAGCAATCAGGAATGTCTATATTTGGTTTGATCAGCGTTACGTTTTATGAAGTGTATATTATTTTTTCTATTAAGGAAGTTTTACAAACGCCGAAACAAATAATAGTGATCAGTGATTTTTTGAGAGGTATAGGATTTGAAAATTTCAAAAAATTGCTGAAATATTGATTGGAATTGATAGAGAGATCAGTATAATTCAATGTTTAATTATTTCATGCAAATGTTGGCCGAGGCTCCGCTTTAGATAGACTATGCCCAAGATCCAGTTTTGGCATACTCTCCTCGACATATCGGCCGGTATTTCACGAATAAATGCTTCAATATTAGCGTCAATCGTTGCTGGTTTTTCCCTGTAGATATTAGCCTTAACATGGCCCCATAAAAAATGGTCTGAATGCGTTAAATCACACGATCTAGGCGGCCAATTGACGGGCCCCAAACGTGAGATGAACTGTTCACCTAAAGCGGCTCTAAATTTGGCCATTGTTTCGCGTGCTGTATGGCATGTGGCACCGTCTTGTTGAAACCACATGTCAGGCATGTCCAATTCTTCTATTTTGGATAGAAAAATAATTAATCATTACATGGTAGAGCTCGCCATTCACAGTAACGTTCCGGCCATCGTTGCTTTTGAAGAAGTACGGCCCATAATCCACACCAAACAGTGTCTTTTTCGGGATGCATTGGTAGCTCTTGCAATGCTTCTGTCTGATCTTCACTCCAAATGCGGCAATTCTGCTTGTTGACGTATCCATTCAACCAGAAATGACCTTCGTCGCTGAACACAAGTGGATCTCCCTCCAACTTTGCCAGCGCCCATTCACCAAATGTTAGACGTTGTGGAAGATCGTGTGGCTTCAATTCTTACACTAGCCGTATCTTATAAGGTTTTACACCCAAATCCTTTCACAAAATTTTCAGTAACAGAGGCCCAATTGCGAACGGCTGGGAATCAACATTTCATGGTCATCAATAACATTGGCGGATACAGTCGCAATATTTTCTTCGGTACTCACTGTACATTTGCATGTTAGTGGTTTAATGCCGAATGGTGTAAATTGGGCTTCATATTTAGTCACAAGGTTCCGAATATTTCCCTCAGTAGGCCGTCCAAACTGCCCATAAATTGGAAGAAGTGCGCGATGCACTCTCTTAACCGAGTACGAATTTTGATAGTAAAATTCAATAATTTGCAAACGTTATTCGTTCGTAAGTCGATTCATGAATAAATTATAGACCAAACTTAACAAGTCTGACAATGACACAAGACACGATTCACGCGTGATCTGTTAAAAACAGTGTTGCCAAAAAGATATTGACTAACGACGGGCATTTCCATTGAAATTTCTCCAAATGTTCACAGTGTAGTGAATCAACCATTCGGTCTGGTTTCATAGTGTAAAATTCTATTCCAATATATATACAGCACATATGTCGCTTCACTACGATTCGATAATGATCCTTTGTATTTAACATTCTCAAATTATATCCTTTTTTCAGAGCCCACCATTACTCTCTCAATAAATGGTTCAATTACATTGTACACATCGTATATTTAGATATAGTTAAATAAATTTCATGCATTCAACGCAAAGAGTTTTTTATATATCCATTTTTTTTCAATTTCCAACGAATTTGATGGGTGGTTGATACCCCGTGCATCAGCGATGTCATAACAGAGTACTTGCCGATATATCTTCCTACAAAATTTCATCGGATTTACCAGTGAGGAAGCAAGGAAAATGTTTCATAACCAAATTACCATCTTGGAAACGTTCGACCCACAGTACGATAATCTACAACATCCTTACCTAAAACAGCTGTATTATTGCCTTCCCTACTTTCCTACAATCAGCGTGTTCTTTTAGGAATTTATACTTTTACGTTAATTGTTCGTAACATCTCTCAAACACATTAACCAACCAATTTTTATCACAAAAATGTAGCCTCAAATATCATTTGTAAGACTTGCTTGAAGTAAGCTCATTCGGATTATCTATAAACCCCCACCAGCATACGTATTACTGCAAATTATTAAAGACAGCCGAAAGTTATTTTCAACCTTTTGATGTAGAACCTAAATTTTTCTCGCATATTTTCCAACTACTTACATAGTACATATATCGAATATTATATCCAAAAGAATTAATTTATTTTAGTACCAATTCAACCAAAACAATCCCAGATGCTGACAATGAACTCAACAGTAGTAACAGTATGGTTGGACTCATGGGGTGATGGAGGTTGCGGTATATCGTATTTTATAATCGAGTACAGATCATCGAGATACTCTAGTTGGACAACATCATCGAATCACGTTAAACCTACTGATAGAATACACAGCATTGTTGATTTATTGCCTGCTACGGAATATCAGCTTAAAATTACCGCACGTAATAACGCCGGGGATACGGAAGCAATATACAATTTCACTATGTTAACACCTTTAGGCGGTAAGTCGAATTTCATTCAATTTCATGAATATGGAAATGATAGACGTGAAATCGGTGACAGGTTTTATGAACAAAATCAAGATCGTTTACGGTTAATCACTTTTAAGAATGGGAATTTTGGTTCTCATCAATTTTTTCGTAGGATCGATTTTTTGTTATTTATACTTGAAACTCCGGAGCAATTATATTCACCGGCAAGTTTTGAATATAAAGAGTCGATAGCAAAACATATTTTTTTCTTACATGCCTTCAGCGGATGCGATACTACGTCTTCAATATTCAACGTAGGAAAATTGAAATTCATCGAGACTCTCAAGAAAACAACAATTTGAACAAAGCTCTGAGTTTGTTCCGCGAGGCAAACATTCACAAATATTGCTTGGCTCAAGCTAGAGAATGTTTTCTAATCGCATTTCGCTATGTAAAAACTTCGAATACTCAATTTTTTCAAATGGCAACCCCCATTTTTCTCTTTACCATTGGATTCTACGCCTTAAATTGAAGGGACTTCGTTAGTAAAATCATATATCTCAAATTAACGGTTTTTGTAGAAACTGAAATCTTCATGGTTTTTATTTATCGGTTGTCTGGAGCGACCAAAAAAAAAACAAAAGCTAACATAAAAAGCAAACAAACAATGAAAACAGCTTGAAGTTTAAGCGTTGCAAAAGTGTTCATCATATCCCGTTTAGGATTTATTAATGAAGATTATTTCAAATTGCTGGTAATATACGAGGAATGTGTTGGGGTTATCCCTAAACAGGACATGATGAACACTTTTGCAACGCTTAAATGTTAAGCTGTTTTCATAGTTTGTTTGTTTGTTGATATGTTAGCTTTTGTTTTTTTGGCCGCTCCATACAACCGATAATTGAAAACCATGAAGATTCAATTTTGTCAAGTTTCTACCAAAACTGTTCATTTGAAATATATGAATTTACTCACAAAGTCTCCTTAATTTAAAGCGGAGAATCCAATAATAAAGAGAAAAATGGGGGTTGCCTTTTGAAAAAACTAAGTTCTCGAAATTTTTAGTTAGCGAAATTCGGCACCATTTTCTAAACACCCCATATAAATTTTTGTCAAGGATTTCACAGAATTCGAAAGTTGTAAGTGTTATTTGTCCAACTTGTAAACTTGGAAATATATTTTTTTTAGTGGAAAGCTGCATGTGTCCAAAAGTTTCGAAAATGTTAAATAATTAAAAATGGTGGACTTTAGGCATACTATGCTTTATATAAAGTTATATTGAAATTTTGCGTAGATTCTAAAAATTCAATAAAAGCCATAGCATTCCGGTATAATCGGAAGTTTAAGAAAACTGAAATTATTTTAGTTGAAACGAATATTTCGAAAAACCCATGCAAGCAAATTTTCAGAACACTTGTCGGAGTACTTTCCCCTTTCTCCTGCTACTATTCTTATTCAGAAGAGAGTCGCCATAGCTTTTCCGGTTGATGAAATATACTTTTTATAGTCTTCTTTAGCAATAAAAAGTTTTACTTGAATCTTTATATAGGTATTGATAAACTGAAACGTATAATGGTTAATTATTTTCAGTTGTACCTGAATTAATACCTCCCGTATCACATTCTGGGGACCAGCCGTTTTATGCTAATGCAAAAGTTTTAGTACCGGTGATGTTGTCACTAACGGTTCTCGTGGCTCTTGTTGCCACTTTATTTTGGAGGAGAAGTGAGTACATTAATTAAAAAATTTCACTCCTTTTATGTATTAACAAAGCGAAATGAAGTGAACAATATTTTCAACAAAACTTTTTAATTCACAATGTAGCAATGGACAATACCAACGTCGATCTGAGCGATTTTTTCTAATAACGGCTAGCTTTTTGATTAGCAGTATTTTTGAAAATTGGCAGTCTCAAGAAGCTTACAAAATAATCAATAATACGAGACTCACTGAGCCGGAGAATGTTTTGGTGGCTATTTGACTTGGTTCAGAACAGAAACTACAGAACAAATCGGGATAATGCAGCTATAATCTCGTCTTGTTTCTGTTTTTTTTTTCGGAAACGTGCCATCTGATAACGGATGCCACATTTCATTGATTTGATACATTTGCTACATTTGATAAAAAAATGACATACTGGCAGAGGTTTTAGTGAACTCTATTATCCTACTCTATCTGTGATATCAATTTAGAATAGTACACAAGGCGTCGCCAAAAAATTTCACCGTTTCAAATTATGAAGGATTCCTGAAAGTGGAAGACGATCATGGTCGAAGACTTTTTGCATATATGAATAATTTGTCTTACTGTTCAAGGGACCAAAGTACTTTCTAGTAGTAAGACGAATTTTTGATCAGGTGTCCAGGAAAACTAAATAATTGAAATTGTTAATTAAAATGCTAATTCCATTGTCGAGAATTTTTTTGGATATGTTGCGATAATCCTTGAAATTCTGAAAGATAAAGTAGATAAATAATATGGAAGTAACATTCCAACAAGATGGTGTTCCTATGGTACAGTAAAAGGATTTTTGGATGACTAATATTCGATGTAATAGTAGCACTGGATCTTTGGATTTTTTAGTGTATAGTTGCAGAATGGAGGGCTATTTCTGCAGACACGTTTAATATTCGAAATTTTCTACAATGAAAACAATTATGTGATATACACACATTTTCTTCTGTTCTTTAGAGTACTATCATGCAATTTACTCATTTTTTTTACGGCTGTGGCCTTCCGGTTTTGTATTTTATTCGTAGCCTCTAGAAGAAGCAAATTCTTATCGAACTTATTACGACTTCAAACTGTAGATTCGGTAGCTAAAGCTGTCTCTATTCGAGATTTTCCTATACTCATATTTACAGGATCTCTAGGTGGTTCTTTCACTTTTTTTTCTTCTATCTGTCTTCATTGCTAGTCGTAACCCAGCTATATTCTCGCCCATAGATGTCTGACGTATTCTTCTTTGAGCTCTTTAAATCTTCTTTGCGTGGCTTTTGCCTCAATATCTCTGTTTTTGGTCTAAATTCAACTAGATCTGCTGGGTGTCTATTTCTTTCCTCAGGCTGATATTTAGCTAGGCTTGGATCTTCTTTGTATATTGCTTGGAGCTTGAATCGTATCTCCATCCGTCCTGCAAGTCGTCCACTAGCTTCTTTTGTCCTGTTTACTAACTAATCGACATGGTCCTTGAATATTAGACGTTGCTCTAAGAAAACTGTCAGGTATTTGGTCCTGATGGTCGAGGCGATTCCTTCTTTCGCGTGTCTTTGGGTATCCTCAAGTTATCTTGTGAAAAATACTTGAGCGTTTTCTTCGAAGATAAGGTTTATCTTCGATCAAAAATTGTTGTTATTTATTGATATGTTTTCCAAATAATAAATACATTTTTCAGAAATAAGCAGAGATGAGCAGAGTCGTTCAATTGGCGAATCGCCCTCCATGGCGCAAATTCAAAATAAACAAAATAGAGACCAGCAATATTTGGCAGTACGTGGAAAACAAGCGCATGTTGTTGAAGATGTATACAAAGCCGAATCTGCAGACTACGTAGAAGATATATGTCCTTATGCTACCTTTCAGTTATCCAAAAATACGTACAGCGAGAGTTCATATAGTGGAAACGTGTACAGTGGGCCGTACCATTCGGTACGAGGCTCTTTTGTTTATCATGACGTTAAACCACTACCTATTGATAATTTTAAGTTAGAACATGTAAGTTCCGTTTTACGTTAGATGTGAGCTTCATAAGTGGAAGTTTTCATTTTTATCAATGGGTTTGTTCTAAAATATTCACACATAACCTACGCTTGTTTCAACTATGAATTGTGTAAGAAATCAATTTTACACTATTTGATATACTGTTTATGCTGACATAGGGATGGATGTCGATGGTTCGATGTTATCAAAACATCGATGTTTTTTCAATCGATGATTTTCTTTCGATGTTTTGGAGTTATCGATGGTGTTAAATAAACATAGATGTTTTGGTAATTTCAATAATTCCTAGTTGTTGGAAAGCTACCTCAATTAATAAATTTCAAATTAGCCAACACTAATTATTTCATTATTTGAATCCCCTCCCATGAATAAAGAAGGTTGTGGAATACGGGTGTACGTTTTGAGTGAATTAAGAGCGCATGGCAAAATAAAACAATCGATAGATAAATCAATGCCCGAAGAAGATTCAGCGGAACCCTCTGGCTTTCCTGAAAATGATGAAGGACATTTACCCTTCTATTTTTCAAGTAGTATTCAAATATGTTCTATGCGTTCCATCTTAGCGTCTATTCTCCCAAGCAGGTCTGATTTTGAACTCTCTCAGAAATCGCCTCTCAAATGATATAGCTGCGAAACTTATTTTTCTGCATGAACTAGATGACAAATTTTGGGAAATTTAATACCCGATATTTTTATTTCAACATTTTTATCTTTTTAATATCAATCGATCAATTGTTCTATATTGTTTTCTTTGGTTTTTAATTATTATTACAACTTAAATTGTAAAATTTATCTCTTTTCAATCAGGTTTGTTTTGAAGCTCATAACCTTGTTTTTCTCCTAATTATTTTTGTGTAGTAATGAATGAAAAATTTCAGATTTTCCATTAGGTAATACAGCTAAATACACATTAAAAATAACTGGGTTTCGTTTTCGACTTAAAAATTAATTATAGGATTTTATTTACCAATAAATTTTATAGAAACAAAAACTTGTATTCAACCTATCAGCTATTACGCAAAATCAGTTAATTTACAACGTTTCTTTCATATTTTCATGAAGATATGATCTCAATTGTTTTTTTTTATTCCTTTTTTGTTCTTTTAGGAAAACATCGATGATTATCAACCATCGATGTTCACTAAATGAAAAAACATCGATGGCAAACATCGATGTTTTATCTACCGATACCCATCCCTATGCTGACATGAATTATATTCTATAAGGATAACTCCAGCAGCAACTATCTTCCTTATAATTGTAGATGAACATGAGGAGCACAAAAAATTGTTCTCGGATCAAATAGGTTGATAAAACTTGAGAGCGGATATCCTTAACTATAACTAATACAGTCAGATGGATAATCAAATAACTTTCTGTTGATTATTAAAACACACCCTGTAAAATATAAACCAGACGTTATCAATTTGTAACAAATATTACATGTAATAAACAACAAACTACTAAAGACGAAGAAAAAACAACAACTAATTCTGCTACCAGCAATAAATTAGTAGTTTCATTTATAAAAAGCACATCTAACGATTTGATTACACATTATATTTTTTTTTATCTATTTATCAAAACGTCTTAATAAAAATATTTCGGTGCCCATTTATAGTACGGCTTTGACAGAGAATTTGATGATGTAAGAGAAAACAAAACTTTACAGTTATTTATAGTTTTATTATCGGATAATAAAAATCAAATATGGGGTATTAGAAATACGATATACGTTAGAATTAAGTTAATATTTTTACAAAAAATTTCCAATTTATTAGATAAAAGTAGTTATGGGTCTGTATGTCCAATACCACTGCACCACCACTCATAATTACTGTCTACTGCGCGTTTCGATATGCACGTTATCATCTTCATATCATCAGAGTCGGAACCTAGACGGTTTACCTTCAGTCTTTGGAAACGATAACTTAGTAGCATGATGTAGACCCAGATCTAGCACAACGAAAAATATATTAGGTGCAGGAATTCTATTGAGAAAATCGATTATTGTGACAAAAAATTTTTGTTCTTCAACTGAACTCTTAATCTACTACGTATTTCGATATCTTTAAAAACCATCAATCGTCATAACAACACTATTATTGAACTAATTAAGCAAAAAATTATTGTAGATTATCGTTAACTAAAATTGAATAAAAAAATGCTGAAACTTTTTCCGCGCCATTTAAAATATTACTTAATGTTACAACAAAACATGTGCCCTTCCTTCCTTCCATGTGCGCAATATGTCTCAATCTGACAATTTTGTTCGCTTTATCACAGAGCTTTCCAACGTGTAGTTCGCGGACCCCTTAAGGGTCCATTGTTTTTATAATGCCCATAGCTATTTTTGAACAGCGGCTGCGGTTGTCGCGTGCGTACCGCTCGGTTCGTACACACATTTTACCATGATCTTCGGAAATGGTGCGATCTCAGCTGATCTATCAGAGTGCCCACTGCCTCGTATGTCTCCTCGTTTCTATCGAAACATCATTCAATGTTGAATTTCCTTCATCAGTGCACCATTTGCTTTTTGTTCAGTTTATTACTTCCACCATGGAGATGAGTGAAGGAGCTTGCAGGTTCTCCATCGCCCCCGCATCAAGGAAAGCTCCTGGTTGGAGTTAATGATGAAGGAGGGCGGCCTTATAAAGAACAGTCTCGTGAAGTGATTTATTATATTAAAACTCTCCAAATGGCAATACCCTGTTGAAGTGGAAGAGTGTGAAGCTTAATGTGCTTTTGTGTGCGCGCCATTCTGAACAGTTTGATATTTTCAATTAAATTGCGACATTTTATAGTACACACCAGGAACTTTATGCCAATTTTTTTAAGAAGAAAGAGCACATTAAAAGCTTATTTCTTAGTAAGTTATCTGTTGGCAAAAACAGATATAGCTCATACCATAGCAGGAAACCTCATAAAACTATGTGTTGTCTTTTATATGTTAGATGTGCAGCTAATAAAAAATACTTTCAAGAGACGGATAATTGACATGTCGAAAGATATGGATGGATCAGAGGTTTCTGGCATCCAACACAATTAATTTGTTTTTCTAATAGATGAAACTACTGTCGTAGAAGGATTAGCGATTTTATTGGCTTTTGATCGATGTTTCGAAAAGGACCTTTCAAATGTACTAACCACTACCTGCCTATATAACAAGTGCCGAAAGCTGCTAGTTGAAAGTTATTTCCATTCATCATTAAATCAAATACTCTATTGGTCGTGGTATTATTGAAAAAAAATTGCACATGCACCATGGAGTTTTCAATACAAATGAGCGCCGATCTGAATTTTACTAGTTATTGTTCGTTTGACTGATAGGTGTCCGCCGTGGACTTTTGCCTGAAAAAGAGGTCCGTCAGTTAGATAGGTTGGGTAGCCCTGCTCTATCCTAACTATGATCAAATTGTTTCAAGCAACCTTACACTACGTTATTTGTAATTAAATTATCTTTATTTAGTACAGCCATTCAAGCAATTTTAAAGACCTTCATCGATATTCTTGAAAATTTGGAATTAAGTTCATCTTACCCTCCTCTTCAAACCTGAGTTGGTGGCAAAGTATGCATTTTATTTTTAAGGGGTTTAAATTGAAAACTAATGAATTAAAGCGGTAATGGGCTATAGTTAAGTTCAAATATAATAAATGTTGATTGTTTTGTATCATGATTTTAATAATTTGGTATTTTACAACTCACCTAGAATTAAAAACAACCCCTCATACAAAGATTATTTAAGAAATGTCGTAAAAAACATGAAATTTTTTTTATTTTGGATCGTAATAGAAGAATTTTTTTCTTCAAGTGTAAGAAATCTGACCCTCAATTAATGCATCTAAATATTCTTGATTTTCTCTTCTGTTTTTTTTGATAATTTTTGAAAGAACGATAAATTTTGACGTTTCCACTTTTCTTTAAGTCTTTATTTTCATAAAACGAAACGTCAAGATTTATCTTTCTTTTAAAAATTATCAAAAAAAACTAATTTTAAAACAGAATAGACCTAAAATCAAGAACATTTAGATGATGCATTAATATATTAAAAGGTCTAAGAAATTTATATATATTATAAATATATATATATATATATATATATATATATATATATATATATATATATATATATATATATATTATTTTTTTGCAATTTTTGTGTATAGAAGAATAAATATATCAAAACTTAGACGTTTCGTGATTTTCCAGCATTATCTCTAAAAAAATGTATTCGGTTTTTTTAATAATAACAAGGCTTCCCTTTAAGCTTTTTGCATCCATCCATACATCATTTTGCAGAGAATTTCGTAAGCTATAAAACCATGAGAGCTTTAACCCTTCTAGTCCCTTTTCTTAAGAGAATTTTAATGTTAAAGGGTAACTCTCCCTTAGTATTGAAATGAATATTTTAAACGCTTGTATCTCGTTTAATTTTCAAGCTACGTGAGTTTAAAAACAAGCAAAATGTTCAGTAAAATAAAAGCTGAATTTTAGTTGCAAAAAAATTCTTTCGTTGATTCAATAGTTTTTCAGATATTTTGAAAAAATAACATTTTTTTTAAATAAAAAAAAATTAACATTAAACAACTTTTTTTAAAATATACGTCTTCCAAACCATTTAAACTTTTGTAACGTATTGATAGGGCTTAAACAAAGATAATTTTACATTGGCTTCAATTAATTTTAATTTTGCGGCAGATGGTGTCAAATTAACCAACATTTTTTTTTCAAATTCGACTTACTTATTTTCGTCATAACTCACTTAATTTTCATGCTAGACTGTTTTATGAAAGTTCATTTTTAAGGTCTGAAAAAGTAGTTTAAAAATGTTCATAACAATTTTTTATGAAAAATTGATCGTTTTTCCGTTATTTGAGCTCAAACCTCTACAGAAATTTACGAAAAAGTAAAAATTAGCTTTCAGTGACTAATAAGCTGCTGAATATTATGTGAAAAATTTAAACTGACTTATTTCTTTGTTTTTCTCTAAGATTCAATTTTTATAAGAATAATTTTTTCCAGAAAATGCCTAATTTTCGATTTTTTCGTGAAAAACAATGTTGAAAAACGTTATTATTTCTTTAATTTTCAATCACATTTTCTATCGATTCCGGGTGTTATTTTGAAATTTTAAATTTTCACCCCCTAGTAAGTGTGGCAGTTATCCCTGGGGTAGTAGCATACATTGGCACCAAATCGGGTTTGTTATTTACGTCATTTTTGAGCTTCTGTCAATATTTCAAACTAATCCTTGAAGGTTTTTAAAATTGCGAGGTGACTTGCTTTGTTCACTGTATTAATTTTGAAGATAGACTCGATTGGTTGAATGAAGAGTAGTTGTCAGTTAATAGCAACAAGAAAAAAGTGAGGTGTTACTTATGACACACATCACAAACTTCTCACTGGATTTTTTTGTTTAGTAGACTGACCAGCGAAATTAAACAATAATAAATTTAATGAAATGACAGTTTTTGCCTGAATAAATTTTACTAAAGAACGTATTCCATTCAATAAATAATTTTATTTTTATCTGGTTGACAATAAAAGCCAAAGATTTACTGATAATTTCCGAATTTTTTGTTTTAAATTCTTGTCTAAAGCTGTGCAATAAACGTTGTAAAAAAATTATAGTAACCATTTTTAATTCAGACACTCAGTACATTTATTGTATGCTTTCATCCTCAGACACAAAACACATTTAACGATTGAGTGCACCATATAAATTCGAATTTTCTGTTTTAGAATAAAGAGCCTGAGTATTCAAAAGTACGAAGAAAAGGGGCAAGGCTGAGAGATCCGCATTCTGAAAGTCAAGGTAAAAGTAAATTTATTTCATTTCATTTTTAATAAAAACAAAGATAAAACTATCACACGGTCCAAAATGAATTTTCACTTGTAGCTTCAAAGAAAGAACTAATATGAAATTTTCAACAGTCATAAACCTGATTAATATCCTAGTAATAGTTAACAAAGCTCAAAGCTCTTATACTAACAATTCAAATTATTTGAGAATCCACTTAATTTGTTCACTATATTTAGTACTCTAATTCTCCTAAGTATCTTTTGTATTTTGCCCACCCTGTACGAACATACCAAATATGTTTTCCATTGGTCGCACTGTAGATACGCGCCGTTGAAATTCGAATTGAAGATAATGTAATGAAAACTGTGATTCGTTACGCAGTTTTATACTAACTACGTTATCAATTTTGTTTGTCTTTTATAACAAATAGGCCAATGCTGCTCGAAATACTGATTTTTATTAAAAAAAAATTGTATTTAAAAATGAACAAAAACGACGGAAAATTATATTTCAGAGTCTGATAACCTGGGCAGCACTGACTCAGAGGTGAAGAAGATATTAACGTTACACCTCCCTATTTCAGAATATGATACACTAGGATCAGATTCTGAGGGCGACGGAAGGGCTACTAGTCAGGAGATGATGTCCTTTAGTCACAGAATGAGAGGTGAGTTGTTAATTCCCTGATTATATATGAATGAATTTTCATTTTTGGTTACGTTTACAAGGAACATGTTTTCTAGAAAAAGAATATTCCTTATTAAACGGTAGTTCCTAATTGATTCAAAAGAAAGTTATATACTTTTTACAGCGTAACTAACAAAATTCAGATATTAAAACATTTAAAGTTAAAAAACTCTGTAAAACTAGTGCAAAATCGGTTTTCGACAATTAGTATGTTCTTGAGACCATCATGCAATTTAAAAAAAATATGGTTATTGACAAAATGTACACAAGGAAGCTTGGGATTCCCGAAAATAAAAGAAATGAAATCATATCCATTATGGAAAAAATACGTTTCTAAAATAACTTCTACTTCAATTTTCATCTTAGTCTAAATCATTTGGTTCCAAATTTATATTCAATTCCCATTTTTAATGTGGAAGCGATAAAGTTTTATTCCTTCCACAATTAGTATGTCGTGCTCTTTCCACTATTATTATTTTCCAGCGTTGTTCAATAAGTTTGATATCCTTTTGATAAGAATCGTCAAGCCCCTCAAAATAGCCATCAACTGCCTACATCACCTCTTCATAATTGGTAAATATTTAATCACCGAGACATTTTTTCAAGTTTAAGAACAGAAAATGATCTCAAGGGGCTAAATCTGGCAAATAGGGGAGCAATTCAAACTTCAATACATCAGTTTTGGGCATTGCAATAATGTCTGAGTTGGTGAATTATCTTGATGATTGAATACTTTCTTCTTAGCCAAATGCATCCGTTTTTGCTTGATTTCTTCGTTCAAACGTTGCAATAAGTTCGCGTAATACTCGCCGTTAATAGTTTTTTCTTTATTAAGAAATTTAATGAAAATTATTCCGCGCGTATCCCAAAAAACTGACACCATGACCTTGCCTATAAATGGAACATTCTTTGCCTCATTTGGAGCCGGTTCTTCCTTTTCAGTCTCACTTTGAGTAGAATCTAGTTCAGCTTATATATTGGTTGAGCTAAGGCCTTTCAAATAAAAGTATTATATCACATAACGATGACCAATTTTTTCCAAGTTCACACATTCACTGAAACGTTCACTATTGATGTCTACCAAATAAATACTAAACATCGTAACCCCTCCAAATCTGAAACCTATGCTTCATAGATTATGTACTTTCTAATACAGTGGTATTTTCCAAGCAACTACCGCCATCTCTAGGTCAGGCTAGGTACTTCTGGGACCATCCTCGTATCATACAGAATGTGATTTCTTTCGTATATTCATAACTATAATAGTTCCTAATAATTTTTGAATAAAATAAGTTTTTGAAGACATCAAACGTGCAATTTCGTGTACAGGGACTAGAGTAAATCTTTAAAAAGCATATATTTCAGTAATCAAAGTTAAAATTGCGGTTAAGTCTCCTGAAGATCGAGTTGAAAAACTGGAAACATTTAATAATCTCTTTATGCCACTTATACAGAATTTTTGTACTACTAGTCTCGACGATTTGTGTTTTGAAGATACCGAAACTTTGTAATTTCATCTGTCCAACTTATTCGTATCACAAGTTCTATGATTAACTGTTTCAGGGGGCGCAGAAGGCTCTTCTTCGTCGTCGGAAGCTTCTCCACCTTCGGGCAGTGTCGGAAGGAAGCCTTACCAAACTCGCAAAGGAAAAGCTAAGGCTACACCAGTCAACAAACGTCATGTTAGGAGTAGTAGTGGATATTCAAGCCATAACGAAGAAACAACTTTCAGGTAAATCTTAAAAACGTTACACCACATCTTCCACTATATTAATTTCGACTATAACTGCACTACAAGAGACTATATCGAAATTAGAATAGGATTTGCTTTTCAAAGCGATATCTGGAATTGTGAGTAGATACTTTGAACATCGAATAAAACATGGTTTACATGCAAGTGTTATGTGACTTTAAAGCAATTATTATAAATATTTCGAATTTTCTCTTTAGTCCATCGTTTCAATCTGTCAAAATTATAGTTTCCATTAAAAAAAATTATGAAGAACTCACAGTCTTTGCTAATAATCTTTATTTTATATTTAAATATGAAAATTATTCCTGATATCTAAATGTAAGGAATGTTTGAAGAAAGGAGAAGTAATTAGTAAGTACTTTCTGATCCTGATGGGAAATGCTTCTTTCAAAATTATTTTAATAAAAAATAACTTCGTTATTTCGAGTATTATAAAGGGTAGAACGTGCATATTGCATCATCTTTTTCACGAGGTAAACAGTGCGTGGGCGGTGGTAGCCTAGCGTGATTAGATAGTTGCCCTCGTGGAGTTTTAGTAGCCATGAGTCACTTCGACGGAAAGCGTCGCATGTTTTACGAGAACGGTCGTTCATACATCTTGACAAGGCGGCTGTGTCGTTTAGACTATGGATTAATGAAGTTCTGAGTGGAAATTTATTAAGAATAAGCCTTTTGAAGAGATCGGTTTCACGTTTAAACCACCAGCAAAAGATAGTCCAAGAACGTCTAGGACCACAGACAATATTGATAGGGTGAAGGAGTCAGTACGAGAAAATCCGCATGTGTCTACTCGGCGGCTTTAAACTTGTAGTGACGAAGTTTACAGCAAATTTGGAATTTGGATCTTACACTGCATCCTTATAAGCTCCAGTTATCACAGAAATTAAAAGATATTGACTTTGTGCAAGGTTGGAGTTTGCTAAAGAAATGCTTAGTCGGTTTTTCACTTTTGACAACATCCTCTTTCCACATGAGGCTCATTTTCATTTAAATGGGTTCGTAAAACGACAAAATTGTCGTTATTGGACAGAAAAAAATCCAAAAATTGAAAAAAAAACCACTGCATAGTCCGAAAGTAACGGTATGGGCAGTAATCTCAAGCAAAGGAATTATTGCCCCTTTCTTCTTTGAAGATTCACGAGGATGAAACATCACCGTTAACACCGACCACTATGTTGCGATGTTAGAGGGATATTTGACTACAGAACTTGCGAGATCAAGAATAGTAAATACGAGAACTTGGTTCCAACAAAACGGAGCGATCTGTCACACATCGAATGACTCTATGGCGGTTTTGAGTCAGATGTTTCCTGCAAGACTAATTTCCAAAAGATATGATATCCCTCGGCCCCCACGTAGCCCTGATTTGACGGGGATACCTCAAACATAAAGTCTACATGAACAAGTCTATACTTAATAAATGCACAATCTATTGCGAAATATTGAAAAGATATTGAATTCTCCTATCATGCATTCAAGAATTTCTTTATGAAACTAAATAAACTAAATAATCTTCTACTTATAACAGATAAAATCACTGAATAAAGATTCCACGGCGTAGGTATATGATTAGAAAAAAACCATTTGATTTAATTGAACTAAATTAAATACATATTTTGTAATCTTTTTCAACTTTTTCAGACAATATCAGCAAAAATATTAACGAATATTTCTATGTACCTACTAATAATATAGCAGACTAATTAAATTTCGTTTCAATTTGAACAATGGTTTTTTCCTATGTATGTATTGATCACGAGTTTTTTCAGTATTTCTCATGCTCCAAGTTTCAACGAACGCATACATCCACCCTCGAGATTTTCAGATTTAACAGCAAGAAATTTGAGTGAATCTGAATACGAAAAAGGTAAAAAACCGCTACGAGGTATGACCAAATTGAGCAGAGAGGCGTTTCAGATAAATGTATGAAACATTTTTGAAATTATCAACATCATAACAAAACTATTTATGATTAGGATAATGTTTGAGGTACAAGCTAAAACAGAGTCGTTATTATTATTAATTGACTTTCCAAGTTAACTCTTTTCTCATAAATTCCTCAAGTATTTCACAATATTCTTAAATCTGATTATGTTAATTTGTGTCTTACAGCAATTTCTATCTATTTCAATACACTAGTATCATTTATTAAAATAAATATATTGTAAATTGATTTGTACTAATAGCTCAGGCACGTTCACCTGTTACCTCATTTTTATGACAGTTGCTCTAAATGTTTCCTCCTCTATTATTTCTTGATTCCCATTTCTCTTTTCTGGAAAAAGCTGATTCAATATAACCAAGTTGTATACGGGAAGTCTAAACTAAAATATGGACCCCAATAGTTCAAATTATGCTAAAAAGCATTTTTTTAAATTTAAATCTCGTAATATTTGGAAATACAAATTTGAGTTGGATTCCCCTTTTATAGTTCAACTTATTTCCAATATTAATTCCTAATACAGAGGTTCCAGCCAATACAATTGATAACATTTGTTAACTTGAATAGTATTCTATTCAATTCAAGATTGTATCTAATACTGGGAAAACGTCAGATTAGTTTCAGTATATGAGAACGGAGTCACAAATAAATGCCAAAATTATAGAGGCACTATACTACTACAAGGAAATGATTATAAACTAGGATACAAAAATAAATTGAGCGAAGCTGTAACAAGTCAATGCCTCAAAAAACGGAATATGGAATAAACACGAGTTCTTGAAGAATAGACACTCATATAATCACAGAATACGAAATAATACACACAGAAAGAATGTAGGAAAATAGAAGAAACGAAGCTAGACGTGCTTCCAGATATAAGAAGCAAGAAAAGGAAAAAAAATAGAAAGGAATAACAAAAAAATATGGCATGAAGAAGTTAGATAGCTACAGGAAAAATAAATGTTGAAATGAATGAGATAATACTGAAAACAATACAAAAAAGAGAATATAAGATAGTTTGGAAAAGTGATACTACGTCATATCTAGACTTCAGACACGTCTTACCACCAACTATCAAGGTTAGAAAAGCCTTAGTAAGTAAATAGGTTAATAAGAAGTGTTGTTAACGTTAAAAGTTCAATTCCCTAAGATATTTCCTTCCTAAAGATCCGTAATTCGGTCCATTTTCGTAGATCTAAAACGCGTCTAAGACTTTTTTGCTTTTCTTTATCCACCGTTTGGTACCATCAATAATTTCAGAAATTTTTAATGACAACATTGGATATGGAATATTCTGTGCAACGCTATTTTTTGTAATAAATAAATGAAAAGGTATAGAGTAAAAATAATTGTATAAGTTTTTTGTTTACCACAAAGTTTTCAGAGCGATTTGTGGAGAATAAAATTTTCTAGAAAACATAAAAAAAATTTAATATTCTATTCGCTAAACAGGGAAAACTATTTGAAATTCTGTTTTCATCAAGGCAGACGATACTTAGGTAGAGGAAACACAAAAGCTCTTAGTAAACCCCCACTATATTTGTAAAAAACTTACTTACCTATTATTGTCAGCAGTTAATGCAAAATGTTCAGTCCATCATCATTTTATATGAACAATAACGTAAGATGAAAGAGTTCAAACATCTATTTCATTATAAATTACCATATTTTTATTATAAAAGATTTCTCAAAATTTTGACGCAAACAATAACTCATAAAAAGTGAAAAATATTGTTTACATGCAAAAATAAGACATCATGGACTTATTTGCAAAGAGTTAACTTGTTTTCCAAAAAAACTTATTTCTGTGAACAATCAAAATGTACTTTCAATCATACTATAATCCATAGTCTCAATATTTTGAAAAAAAAATTATTTAGGCACATTTCGAACCCTAATGTTTAAAGAAACTATGGAATGAATTTTTTGAGCCTTTTCTATTCCACTAAATAATTTTTTAATCTGAAGTTGCTGCTATTTTATCGATTTTCACTATTAAACGGCTTTTATATTATATATATATTATAGTTTCGAAATTTTTTTGATAATTCAAGGCGTTGAATCTGAACTATTCATTCATTGACAATAAAATAGATGCAATATAATCAATTAAAAATTAAACACGAGAATGTTGAATTTCCAGAAATTGTGTGGTTGCACTCCGTTCGCAAGCCAACTCCAATTCCAATCACACCATATGCACATTACCAGAACTCAAGGCTTTCCATTTCTTCGATCATTGCACTACTAGGGATAGCAATTCTTTCCAAAAATACCGATTTTCAAATCGATTTGAATCGTAGCCTGATGAATCGATTCATAAGAAAATCGAGGCCTAAAAGATCGATTCTCTTATGTCGAAGTTTGTATTTACAATGTAAATATGAAAAACAAGAAAGATATCATAATAAACAATCTCTGGGAGCTCTAATTAGTGGAATCTGGGATTTTTCAGTTCAGGGAATTCGATAATAGGAAGTGTATTGGGATCCGAGCGGTTCTGCTCATCACTTGCGATGTTGGTGGTAATTGAGCAAAGGCATCCACGAGAAACATATAATAAAGAAACATCTGGCTGCGATAATGATTAAATTCTTCGCTTAAGCACTTTCCAGTTCAAGTATATTACATGTAGAGAGTTGCTTTTTCTTAAGTAGTTTTTGAGTAATGAACCCTTCCACCGGCAACACCGTAATATTACGTGTTCAACTAATTGTAAATAATTTTATGGTTTTTACCAAACCAGAAAAAATTGCATGTGGATTTAGTACAACATATCGATATAAAAAAAATCGATTTATTCGGTCCGAGGAATAGATTCTTCGATTAATCGATTTCAGATCGCCATGTCTGTTCACCACGCTATGACCATGGTCGTTTGCTTTTAATTTTATCATAATTCCATTGTTCACTATTTCACTGGTTTTCATTTCTTAGATTTCGATACGGATTTAGAAGTTAATGTTTGGGCAGCAACTTTAGGTAACAAATTAATAGATTATCACATTTTACCTGGAACTTTTAATGATTATATGTTCCTGTTTTTTTTTTAAACAATCACTAATTCGAGATATTAGAAGATTTAATGTTAAACGAACGAGCGAAGATCTCTATTTGTATGCACAATGGAGGTTTGATAGAAGGTGTCGTAATTGGTTGAGTAATCATTTTCCGAATCGATGGATTGGTAGAGGTGTAGAAGCTCCGATTCATTGGCCTCCTCGGTTACGCGATTTGAATCCCTTGGATTACAGAGTTTGGTCGTATCTTAAGGAAAAACTTTATGCTACAAGGGTGAATTCACCTCTTTAGAGAAAAGGATAAACAATATCAATACAACGTTGCCAATAGTTGCGGCAAAATCGTAAAAAATGTTTATAATTTTTTCTTCTTCAACGCTCTTTATCTTGATTACGAAAATTTTTTACTGAGAAAACCCCAATTATCTTTCGTTTTTCTATCTACTCTACAGGCGGGATCACCTTTTTTGAAACACTCTGTATACTGTGAATCTTGTAATGGACAAATACTGTTGAGTTGAAAAAACTGATATTTGAATCGTACATTTTGATTGTGCTAACAAATCAATATCTACTGATAATCTAGGTCTGAAAAAAAATCTAACACAAATCACAATTCTATCATGTATCAACTAACATCTACTGTTAAAAGTCACATGTCTAAATGTCAAGACTGACTAATTAGCACTTTTATAATTGATAAACCCAATATTGTATAATTGTAAGGAATTCATACTGAAACATATCTATCTCCATCGATGATATTTCAAGAAAAACGAATTAGTGTTAAAGAAAATTTCCAATATTCGACCTAATATTTTTCCATTTTTTCATAGGAGTTTTGAACAAAACAACATTTTAAAATGTTGAAAAATATTGATAAATAGAAAAACAAAACTTTTTAATTAGTTATAAAACAGATTTTAACTTCTGTTGTAAATGTAATGAATCAATTCTCAGAACTAATTAAAAAAAGAACTTCGCAATTAACAATCCTAATTTATATCTCTCTTTATGAAATATTAATATGTCACGATTAAGTGACTAATTGGAAGAAGGCATACTCAGTATCACATACCATTCTTCTTCTGTAGACGTCTGTCCGAGCCATCTGCGCAACTCTTTCAGCCATGAGCCTTCGATCTTCCCTTCTATTATCAGGCGGAGAATCTCATATCGCACTGTAACTTTCTCTCCTTGATCGTCGTGAGAAGTTCTTTATGTTTACTATTTGCTGCAGGACCTCTATGTTTGTCTTATGTTCCGTCCAAGATATCCGAAGCATTCGCTTGTATGCGTACATTTCGAACGCATCAATTTTCTTCTCGGAGGCCGCATCCATGGTCCAACTTTCGCATCTGTACAGTATAATCGGAAAGATGTAACAGCAAAGCACTCTGGTCCGGAGTTCCAGGCTGAGGTTTGCCAGAAGTGTCCTCATGTTTTCCGCGGTTACTCAATTCTTGATCTGATTTCGAGTTTTGTATCGCATTGCTGATTGACGAGCGTGCCCAGGTATCTTAGAGATCCCTCCATGGAGTCTTAGGGTGGCGTTTCTTTGTATTTTTGAGAATACCAATAGCTTGATCTTGGAGATATTGATATATAGGCCGATTTTCTCGCTATATTCTATAATAACGTCCATAAGAGATTGAAATTCAAGTAGGCTACTGGCCACTACCACAGTAACATCTGCGTAACGAAGATTGTTTATAATGTTTCCATCGATCTTTATGCCTGCAGTTGTAGTCTCGAGGGCTATATGTCTTTAATATCTAAAAGTATCTTTGTTCAGATCGGATAACAGCAAGAATATCGACCTTCGCACTTCACTATAGTCGCTCATATTTAACTGATTGGATAGCATTGGGATGAGATGACCTCTCACTATATTTGGCACTAACGCATTTAATGACTTCTTTGATGGATCCTAGGGGGATGTCATGGTGAATTACTTCGTTAGAGACACCTTAGTACTTTACTTTGGAACCTATGGTACCCCATAGTTGTTAGCACAATATTGTTTATTATGTTTCCATTGATCTTTATGCCTGCATTTGTAGTTTCGAGGGCTTCGCTGAATACTGCTTCAGAGTAGTACTCAGTACTGTTTAACCTCTACAATCTGTATTGGTCCAGTTATATTAGAGGTTTTATATGGAATTGAGGCTCAATGAGTATTTACCGTGACACGCCGAATTTTAAATCATCGATGTTGCCCAGAAAAGAGACTTGAATTAACAAGTTTTGTCTGTTGGGTAGGGCAAAATATCAATATCAACACAACGGCATGTGAAACAACTTAAACTTCAGTATATAGGTATTTCATGAACACATACGGCTTCATAATCATTGTCGTCTTCTCCATCACAGGCAGCTCATCTCTTAAAAAACGTAGAGTCTCTTGAACAATCTTTATTTAGATTATTTTGGTTGATATATAAAATGAAAATTTTTGAAAAGAAAATTCTAAGAAATGGTTCATTGCGATGAAAATCTTAATATTATTCAGCATAGAACCTAAAATAATCATTGTAACGTTTCGATATACACTAACATGCAGCGAAAACATTTGAACCAAATATTTTTAATTGAATTATGTATTGAACCACTTTTTAGCAGTAATTCATTAACCTGGTCGATTTGTCCACCAGCCACTTAATACCTAGTCTATCAAAAACTTTTGAGTTTTGTTATAATTATTAGAGTTCAATGAAATTTTCCTTGATCGCGATGTTTTCTAATTATTTACTCACTGTTATATACACATAGTTGCTCTCTATGGAAACACCCATAGAACACATTCTAATCCATCCTCACAGAGAAAAAATAGATTGAAATGGATTTAAAAGACTTCAATGTCACATTCAATAGAAGAAATGAGGCGATTACAACAGTTTGTTGTTGATAAAAAAGCCTGTTTGGTTTGTAAATATTTTTGTGTCTTCGCCGCCTGGTGATTATATCAAAATTAAGCTTTTTTGAGACTTTGAGGCTATTTTTTCCCTTTATCAGATAAAATTATTTGAAAAACCTCATCTTACCATTGAATAGAACAAAAATACCATGGCAGGAGATAATGTTTAGGCGGGTATTAATTTACTGGACTGTGTCAAATATAAACGAAATGTTCAAGTTATAACTGCTAATGGTTCAAAATATATAATTAATTAATCATATAAATACGTTGTTTTTCGAAATAGTTACACTCAGACTGTAAAGCTTCCATGTATATTTCTTTGAGAGTAATGTATCTGTAATATTTTGATGTAAAAAGGCGCACTGAATAAAATATCTGTTATAAAAATAAATATTCTTTGAAGATTTAGTTGATAAATAACACATCACTCAATAAGTCGTGTAACTAACTAATAAAAACACATTTTTGCCAAAAAATCGATTCCAATGCTTCTCTAACTTCTCGATGCCGTGCATGTAGAAGGATTTATCTTTTGCCTCGAAATAGGCTTCAGTTTCGGCAATTGCTTCTTCAGCTTCATTTGCAGTGCAATTCATTCAATTTAACCATCGTTGTCATCGACTTGTAAATCAGTGCATTGTCTTGGTGAAACAGTAGTCATTTCTTCGACATATGAGGCCTTTATTTCTGCATTCAAACGATCCAAAAACTCGATGAACAATATTTCATGGGCATCCCAAAATACTGTAGCCATAACGTTCCCAGCTCACTGTTGTGCCTTTGGACCTTTCGGACGTGGTTCACCGGCTGCAGTCCGTCAGATGGTAATCATTTTGATTCCGATGTGATGTGATAGATCCATGTTTCATCCATCATCATGTATCGACGCAAAAAATCTGATTTATTGTGTGTAAACATGACTGTAACATCAATACGTTTTTGTTTTTGATCGACTGTAAATAAACGTGACACACATTTTGAAAAAATCTTCCTCGTGGTCAAATGTTTCTGCATAATTGTAAAGACAATTTCAATTTACGATTAGATGTATCCAATTTGTGGACTTTTTTATATTTTCCGTAGTAACCACCACGTAAATTCAGCAAATCAATAAAAAATGGTTCTTTTCGATGGAACAAAGTCCGGATAACACTTTTGAAGCCATTGCTGAGTTTGTACAGTATTTTTTTTTCATCAAGAAGTAATGACAAATCAACAATCCATTATTTTGGAAATAACAAAAGTAGCTTCACTTAAATGGTTTTCAATTTTTTCTGATCAATCGAAATGTCATGAAATTTTACACACAGACTTCTGAAAACTGATACTTCATAAACGTCAGATGGATTTGATAATGGCAGCGCCATCTGTGTGTCAGTCACACGACTTATTGAGTGATGTAATATTTGTAGCTGAAAGCTGTAAAATTTTTTATACTTAGTAGATTGATTTGTCACTCATTATGTGTCTTTAGGACTAAATATTGCAAGAAAAATCGACAATTTCACTTCACTATAATCCAACTAATACTCGTATCACTTCGTAAAAATCTGAGTTTAATTTATCGAAAATTTGCTGTACAAGGTGGCGCAATAAAAACGTACTGCAAACAAACGGTTTTTGTTACTGTTTTTTGATACTGAAAATATACTCGAAGCTTTCCTTTCGAAAGCGTGACTGGTATACCTCAATAAACGAAAATTGCAACTTCAATGATACCTGTGGAAAGGATTTTTTCATTCTCTACATATTTCTTTTTTATTTTCTTTGTACTTTTTGGTAAAATATGAATTTTTTCAAAAATTTCTTTTTTAAGAACCGTATCTTTGAATCAATCAAATTTTTTTATCAACTCCTGTACTATGATGCAGTACTTGTGGTGACACTGCTTGCATGCAAGTCTGTCAGCAAAAAACAAGATGAATTAAATTGATTAATGGAGGAGTCCTCTAAATCACATCCTATCTAGCGACAAATAAACATTTTATTCATACAAACGTATTTCGTGGATAATACGGATTTAATCAACCCTATTGAAATATCAAGTTGTCTAATATAAATACAGGATGTGCTCTCAATGACAAATTTCTCAATCTGCAAAGCGCGCAGATTTCAGAAGTGCCATAGCTCTAAGTGGAAGGCCGCATCACATCGAAAAAGAAACGTAACCATATTAAGTATTGAAAAAATTGATTTCACAAGGATAAAATCAAATGATATTTATTCTGACATTACAAAACATCAAGTAATCAAGCAATCTAAGAAAATTGTGATCTACTTCAAAATGACTACCGTGGGGTAAACAAGATTTTTATTTTGTCCCATAGTTCGGTTGCTTCGTAATTTTTTTATTTTATGGTATTAAGAGGACTTCATATATCTTCAGATTTCTTCTAAAAATTTCGAACAGTTAATTTGTAATTTCCACTGTTGTATACAAGTTGTCAAACATGAGTGAATACTATTTATGATTGCAAAATGATAATCCAGTGGCACCTGAAAGGCACAAGGGCAAATTTAAAGCTTTAGACTGAGTTAAACCCTTTTCATTAAGTGAAAAGAGCTTTAGGCAGAACCCTGCTCATTTTCCACCATTTACCGATGCTGCTTACTAAGCACATTGATAGTCGTAAAAAAAGCAACTAAGCTACGTTTCCGAAAAGAAATTTCGCCCTTTTTTAAGTATCAGCTCTTTAAGAAGCTACTTCGCAGTAAAAATGGAAATAAAAAGATCGATTAAATCGATCAAAAAACACAACACTGTATATGTATAGTCGAAAAAAAGCAACTAAGTCACGTTTCCAGCAAGAAATTTTGCACTTTTTCAAGTAGCAACTCTTTAAGAAGCCACAAATCACTTACGGCAAAAGTATTAGTTTAACCCAAGGCCACTTTTCAATTAGATTAATCGAAACATTCTTGATAATAACTATGAATCAATTTTAATAGTGAAATAGGTGATTGATTTTGGTATATTTTGTGATACAACGTCTTTGCATTATTTAGTGCTAAATTCACAGTCGGTGCCTTTAAAGGGAATTATAAGGTTAGTTTTTCCCTTAACTTCCAGATGGGTAAATGTCAGTGCATGTTATAGATTCTATAGATTGTTACCTAATATGAAAAGATGTCTCTCGTGAACACACCTCACGTCTAGAACTAGATTGTATTGAATAAATACCAAAGAAGCGTTTTTGAAATGATCAAAGATCTTCTATACGTTAATTTATCTTTTTTATAGTCCGATAATTTTTATATCAGCATATAATAATAAATATACGATGGACAATAACTTCGGCAAAAAAGAGTATAGAATCAATACGATTTCAAGTTCCAGAAGAAAGAAGAAGACCCGCACTTAACAATGAATGTAAATAGAAAGGATTGAAAATCTGATCGTTCTGAGGAACCGTATCACACGGCCATACATTCAGCAACGGAACAAACGCTTTCTCCTCCCTAATGAGGTCAATGGGTTCTTATCTTAACATAGAAAGGTCATAAAAAGAAAAAACTCATTATTTTTCAATATGTTTTCCCTTTATTTCCACAAACTTTTCAGATCGTAATAAAGCTTCTATGCCATTATAAAAATTTGATGCATCTTTATAGTCAAAATGCTCGTACATTGTCTATTCTATTTCATCGAC
Source organism: Diorhabda sublineata (assembly GCF_026230105.1). Lineage (NCBI taxonomy): Eukaryota > Metazoa > Arthropoda > Insecta > Coleoptera > Chrysomelidae > Diorhabda > Diorhabda sublineata. The sequence goes on from NC_079475.1 coordinate 10,739,388, forward strand.
GCTGTTACCAGCTTTGCGAACAAAATATAGTCGAACGACGCCAGATCAGGGCTATATGGTGGGTGTTTAATCTCTATGAAACTACAATCGTATGCCTTGGAAAGCGAAGCAGTATGAATTGGAGCAATGGTATAAAGAAATCGGACAAATCGGCAGATTTTTTCGATTGCCTGAGTAATTCCTTAAAGCCAATCAAAATGAAACCCTTGCAGTGCAAAAATATTCTAATCATCACTTTTTGGTGCTTTTCGTGATCTCGTGTGAGAAGAGTTATATTGAAAGTGAAAAAGAATTTTTAGTAGTCGTAGAAATAGAAATCGTCGAGAGCTGGAAATAAATAATCACTTATCAACATGATAATAATAAAGAGAGAAACATAAAGAAATAAAAAGCATCTGGAATTAGTGAATAAAGATAAAGAAGTGGTCTATGTACTAAGGTGTTGGTATTTTTGAAAAAAACTAAAAAAATATATTGATAACTAATGAAAATATATTCAACGACAATCACTAATGTATAGCGTACCAACTCGGCTTAAGTCTATTCAAATAAGAAATAAATGGAATACAAACAGTAAAAATAAGATTTGAAAGAAAAAGCTGCAAGGTTTGTAATGAAATTAATAAATATAAAATTTAATTTATGGTAACTGCGAAATGCAGAAAAGTTAACAATGATATAAAATGGTACACGTGGAGACGTATACCAATAAGTGAAAACAGCTTAAATAATGAACATACTGGAAACAATTAACGGTGTATTAGTGTGCATGATGTAAAGACTACAAGGTGTGTTCTTCCCGAGGGCTCATTTTCGACTCGTACTGCGCATCTCTTTGAGAGCGAATTCTTGTAGTCTTTACATCATGTATTCAATTCAAATGTTTTAATTTGGCGCATCGTTTTGGGAGCGAATTCTCATTGGCTGCTTCCCAGCTGGTGCGCTATAGCACACCTTGTAGTCTTTACGTCATGTTAGTGTGCGTTCACATTGGCAACGCTCAAGCGGTGAGCGTCTAGCGATGCCGCTCTAGCGATGTTGAAAAATCTTTCTGCTCACATTGCAAAAGAGCACAACACAACGCATCGCGCCGCTCGACCTTCGATCTTGTTCGTTTTTTTTTGAGTGGCGTCGCTTTTGTGGTGCGCTCATGTTTATATTTTTATTCAGTATGAAGTCGAATTGTGACGAATCTATACGTTCTAGCTTTGATAAAATGACGTCGCAAAATGAGATTATTGATCGTCAATGCTTGATTTTTTCCAGAATGTAATCAAACGTTACCTCTGACATTCTTAAAAACTGAAAAAATCTTTTTGGATCACTGCGAAGTTCATGATAAAGGTGATGGAATTCGCCATAAGCAAGTCTATTCCTATTAAGTTTATGAACGCCTTGTATTTTTTGTTTTCTTTAAAATTATCGTAGTCGTGAACTTTCTATAAGGAATAATCGTTTGGATACCAAACTCATTACATTCTTTTGGTTCGAAAGCTAGAAAATAACTAAAACGACGCTTAACCAATTTGAACAGGACAACGCACGCGATGACATAAAAAAAAAGGCATCGCTCAACGCTCGACGCTCGAAGCTCACCACTTGAACATCTCCAATGTGAACGCACACTTACGAATTGGTTGGGATACGTGGAACGCTTAGAGAACGAAATAATATCGAAGATGGTGCTATACAGAAACCCGACGTAAAAAGCATGGAAAAATAACAAGACAAAGTCGAATGAACAAAGCTTATAATCATAAATGTCACCAAATGGAAAGATGAAACGAGAATCAGAAAGAATTAGAAATATATTTTTAATATAAAAATATAAGATCTTTGATTTGCCTGATATTTCAATTTCATTTCATACCAACTTTGGTTTTGCTTCAGTACAGAAAAAGTTCTATTGATATTTGTAAAGTTTTTTATAATGGTAGATCACACAAAAATTTTGTCTGTCTGATAGTGCAAAATTTATCATACTTGTTACAAGAACTGTCAGTTTTAAATGTAAATATATACCTTTTTATTGTAACGATGTGGAATTTAATAAAAAATACAATGTTGTGTTTATTTTATTTTTTATCTTCCCTATCCCTATAATTTGATCAGTTTCTATACTTAAATACGGCGACAGCTTAAGGCCTTATGACATTATGTAATTTTCTAAATCTATGAAACAACATAATATAGAAAGAATTACGATGCATTTGGGAGTTCAAGAAGTATGAATAAATAAAAATCAGAATCAAAAATGAAAAACGAAATCTAAAAGAAATTGACAGTTATTTTCATGACACAAAATATTCTAGGAAGTCTAAAAATATTGATAAAAGTCGGAATGAATGGGAAGAGTGTAACGCATGAGAACAAAATTAATTCTACAACAATAAAGTATGGAAAATAGTAGAAAGAAACTCTTAGTATTTCCAAATTACTTAAAAGCGGCAATGTACTGTGATTAGAATGAAGGAAATTATGTATTCACGAGCTTCGATGTTACATGAAGATGCTCTAAATACATCAAGTGATCCTAGAAATGAATGTTGTTGATCGAAAATCATTACAATTTATATATTTATAACGGAATTCTTCACAGTTAACAAAGGCCTAAAACAAGGGTGCTAGATCTCCCTAATATTTTACAAAATATATGTTTCGAAAGTTCTAGCAACTAGAAGGAGAAATGCAAAGAAATGGGGATCAAAATCGCCTATATCACCTGGTTATACACCCTCCAGTTTGCAGATGATCAGGTAATATGTACAAACGACAAAGATAATTTAGAATACATGAATGCAAACTAAAAGAAAAATACGGAAAATCGTGACTACAAATGAACGTAGCAAGAGAATAAAACCCACATCATGTAGAAAACCACGAAATTATAAAAAAATGTGAAAAAGGGATAGATAATACCGAAATAAAATGTAAGGTAAACAGAAGAAAAACAATTACTAAATCAATAAATGGAATACTGAATTAGGAAAATAAGGATAACCCATTAAAAAACCGTCCTCGGTACGATGATTCTGCGGTATAGTTACGTGTTCCAATCGGACGGTTACCAATATACGAAAGATTCTGTTTTGCGATCCAATAGATATCGTTTCCGGGACATTTTTTTCGATACTTGGTCGATAGCAAGCAAACGCTTCCGATAACCGTTCCAGACTAGCAAATTGGAACAAACCTTATATTGAAATCTACAAAAACCATGCCTCTAATTGGTGGTATAGAGCTGCTAAAACCCATTATCAATTAACATTTTTTACTTCTTTTCTTTATATGAACAATGAACTCAACTTAAGTATTTGTTTTGTTGACGTATTTAATCGATTTCGTTTCCATTTTAAAACTAAAACTATGTCTTGGAAATGAATGTCGGATTTCTCAATATAGTTTCATCAAATTATTTAAATAATCTAATTGTGGCTGAGAGATCCTTGAAAAGTTTTTTTTATGCTAATGGAGGGCTGGAGGAGAAGAGCTAATAAAGAATTGGAGGAACTTTATGGAAAAGCTACAATAAGCTCGTTTTTTGGGAGAGAGTGAGATTGTTAGGACATGTTGAGAGACTACATAGAGAACGGATGCCAAAATTAGAACTGCAAAAAAGACCAAAAGGGAAAAAGAGAAAGGAAGAGATGGAAGACCTAAAAAATAATAATGTTCAGAATTGGATAGAAAAAGCTGTGAACAGAAAGGAATGGAGAAATATTGTGTGGAAAATGCAAAATAGCGGACCTAGGCCAGAGCATATTAATATAAACTTCTATGGATCTTCTTGTACAAGCTTATTGTTTAACTACAAAAACAAGACGTTCGAAGTCGATGGCGATTGTTAATTGACTCCACGAAAACTATCTTGAATGCGGTGTTGCTTTACAACGGAAATAAATGTTCTTGAGTCCCGGTTGTCCATGGTTATGATATGTTCCTTCTTGAAAAAATTGAACACACTGAACATGCTAGGAAAATATGTAGAGATTTCAAAGTCATTTGCGAATGGGACAGCACAGACAGAAAAAGTCACTATACAAAGAAAGTTTGGCCCAAGCCTGGATCACTCACTCCAGGGTAGAAGAATATTAAAAGTGATTCTTCAGTGAATCCTGACGGCCTGATGAAACATTTTAAAGAATATATATCTAAATTTGCCAAACTGAGCAAGGCAAAAATTGGAGAGGGAATATTTAGTGGTCCACAAATACGGGAACTAATGAAGGATACAAACTTTGAAGGAACGCTGGACGATCTGGTAAAAGTCACTTGGAAATGTTTCGTAAATATGTTTCAAAATTTCCTAGGAAACTATAAAGCGGAAAATTACAAAGACTCAATCAATGAGCTTAAAATTTCATACAAAGCTTTGGGATGTAATATGTTTCTAAAAACACGTATCCCGCACTTTCATCTGGATTTCTTTCCCGAGAGTTTGGGTACTGTAAGTGACTAGCAAGACGAAAGACTTCAACAGGACATTTCCTCAATAGAAAAGTGCTATCAAGGTAAAAAAGTCTAGAAAGCTAGCAGATTACTGTTGGAGAAACTACCAGAAGCCAAACATTCACGAAAATTATAGCTATTTATTGTACATTTAAGGAATAATTTCTATACTTCTTATAAATACATATGTCACAAAAAAACCTTTGATATATTATTGTTTGGTGTCCATAGTACATAAAATTTGGTATAAGTTTTCGTTTAACAAAATAAAAATTTATTGACCATCACAATCTAAAAGCCGTCATGAAAGTGTTGTAGATCTCTGAAAATCACACTTTCTTCAACCGTCCCCGCATAGTTTACCATTAATTTTTTATCATAAAAAATAGATACAGACACTTTTATTATAAATTACCTTCCAGTTAAGGCTTATAATACAGTCAATGTGTATTTTTACTTGCTAATTTTCCAGAAGTTTAGTGGATAGGGTAAATAACAGAGCAATATCTGGAAGGAATACATTCAGAAACTATTTTACGATAATAGAAGGATAGATGTAAATAGTTACGAAAATCCAACGGGCCCACTAATAATAGAAGCTGAAGTGGAATTCGCTATTAAAAATATAAAGAAAAGCTCCTGGACATGATAACGTCTACTAATACTAAAATTAATAGATACTTAACATCTGTGCAAACTCTTTAACATAATATATGATAGCGGCAGTATTCCCCTAGATTGCTTAAAATCCATCTTTGTGACTATCCCGAAAAACCCAGTGTGGAAACTTGTGAAGACTACAAATTGATGAGCTTGATGAGCCACGCACTTAATGCTTTTTTAAAGATTATACACAAACGAATATTTAAAAAGTGCGAAGAGGTTAGTGGTGAAACGCAGTTTGGGCTAGGTACCAGGAAAGCACTATTCTGTATGCGGTTACTAATTCAAAAATGCGATGATCAAAGAAAAGTTCGTTTGCTTTATAGACTACCAAAAAGCGTTTGACTCCATTCGCTTTATAGATTACCCAAAAACGGTTGACTCTATTCGGGATGACTTACTGTTTGACATCCTCAAGGATGTTGATATTGATATTAAAGACATCAGGATAATACAAAGGCTGTATGCAGATCAAACAGCGGAACTAAGAATTAGCGTCTCTCTAACTAGAACGAATTATTCATCTGACATTAGAAGACCATCAAAAAGGCATTAAAGTAAATGGTACTCTCATAAATAATATTAGGTATGTCGACGATACTGCGATATTAGCTGACAACGTAGAAGAAATAGTCTATTCTATTAACGAAATTGTAACCAAATACGGACTCACAATAAACGCGCATAAAACCAAACTAAAAGTGATATCAGACAGTTCACTTTTTATTCATTTCTGTCTCTCATTCAGTATCTTTCATTAAAAATGAAACGTCTAGGCATTAAATGAATTTATTAGTGAACCAATCCAGCGATGTTGGATTTCGGCATTCGGCATCATTCACTCGCACTGAACGAAAAACGAAACGTATGAACACGAAGTGAACGTTCGTTTGACGACATATTCGAGGGAATGAGCAAATGAAGTTCATTTTTTTGTCATTTTGTGTGTGTCTTGTGAGCGTGGAATGAAAAAAAAGGGAACATTCACTTGAGTGATCATTCATCCGAATGAACCGAAAAATGAACCGTCTGATATCACCTTAATAATCAAAAGCAGACAACAACACGGCAAAATAACATAGAGATAGTCAATAAATTTCAATACCTTGAATGTATGTTAAATGAAAAATGGGATTGCGACGAGGAAGTTAAAACTCGGATAGCAATTGGAAAAACAGCTTTTACAAAGTTTAATAAGTTCCTAATCCGCCGAGAAGTCCCCCTAAGCCTTAGATTGAGGATGATAAAATATTATATTTGGCCAATCCTTTTGTATGGTGTGGTCCCTGAAAGTGAGATCCTTAAACAGAATAGAAGCAATGTGGCTTTTGCGCAGACTTCTGCGGATCCCATGGACCGAGCACATGACTAAGAAGTACTCAGGAGAGCTGGTATGGAAAGAGAACTGATCGCGGTAGTTAAACAACGAAAAGTATCTTATTTAGGACACATCATGCGAGGACCGAGATATTCAACTCTCAAGCTCATACTGACGAGAAAGGAGAGGACCAGAGTGTAAACAACATTTTTGGCTACAGAATTTAAGAGACTGGTGTGACATTCAGGATGCGGTAATAATTTTTCGTCGTGCAGAAGAGGGGTGCTTTCAGATAACAGATTAGAAGTTTTGGACAAGAAAACACCTACACGCTACAAACTGTACGGTACTTGAAGAAAAAGAAGAAGAAAATTGGCAATTTCATGGCTCTCAAAAGCAGTTTTTTGATAATAACTCCTTTCCACCACATACAGTAATACTCATTTCCACACCACCATGAGGTAAAAATATGATAAAGTAACTAACAATCGTCGAGATCCATATTTTTGAATTAAAAATTCTGCTACTCCGAGCTTAACCTGAATCAAAGATTTCGGCCTTGCTGCAGCAATAAAAGAACGTTCAAGAGTAATGCTTTTTTTCTTGTGATCAAGCCAAAATTCGCAAAATTTCAGATATACCTGACTCGACAGCTGGAAAAAAGTGTCTCGTACATGTTTTGTCTCGTACACCCTAGACCAAATATCCTCTGTAACAATTACTGCTGCTGCTTTTACACTACGCTTACGTTCTTTTATCTTTTTGTCACTTTTTTCATTGTACCAGGCTTCCGTCAATAGTTTGAACCATGTACTTCTAAAGCAAACCACTGACGTCTTAGTGACAGTAATTAAAATATCATCACCATATTTTTGTGCTTTCACTGTTTTTATGAGGGGACGATAATCACCTTCAATTTTGATCATAGATTCTTCCAGAGAAAACTGACATTTTGCGGAATTTTCTTCGAGATATGAATAAATGCACTGCATCGCAGATTGAATTTCGCTTGCATACGGACCTCTGTTTTTCTCTCTTGTGCTTGGTACAAACAATGATTCTTGAATGGATCTCGACGATTGTTAGTTACTTTATCATCTTTTTACCTCATGGTGCTGTGGAAATGAGTATTACCGCCGAAACGTGTGTTGAACTACACTTTAGGGCGATCGTACGCCGAAACTATTGATTTTAGGGAAAAAAATATATATATTGTGGGAAATTTTCTCTACAATTATTTTGTATAGATGTGTTTTTCCTGTAAAAAGCGTCGGAAAGGTGTTATCAAAAAACTGCTTTTATGCGTCATTTTTTCAATATTGCGGCGTAAGCGGCAAAGATACGAGATGGCAAAGTACGTCAAAATCATATATTTTTTCATCAAAATGACTGTACTATTATTATATGCGAAGAAGCAAAGCAGCTCGATGGGCAAAACTTGAATTTAACAAAGAATCAACTTATGTATAAGAACATTCCACATATTTTTATTTGGTCATTCATATGATTTGATTTATTAACAAAAAGAGATAAGAAAGTGTTTGATTTGGTGGAAATAACAATTATATACTCATTTACATTTTGAAGTCATTGATATCTACGTTCGTGATTGGTGCAGAACTAGTTCTCAAAGAAACAACATGTTGTATCCTCGGCAATAATAAATACAACAAATTGTTGGCCTTACCAGTTTCTTGACACCCAGAAAAAAAAGTTGTACCAGGTATATACTGAAACATCTTTCTTCAACCACATCAGTCTAGAATCAGTGATCGGCAAATAAAGTTTGAGAAGCAGTAAGTAATTTTTAAGTTTTAAAACCTTCTATAAGTATATTGTTAAGAAGAAAAAAGTCGATTAATCGCCTATACAGATAATATTACTACTGCATCGATTCAAATTCATTAATTTTGGTTGTAGTCCAGTCATTTTAGCTATTTTAAACCCCAATCCGCGGAAAAATTCTTAGTGAGATGAATTTTTGTATAAACCTTTATGTTGGGATTGTAATGAAGATGTGAAAAATCGACATCGATACATCGATATCGTGCCGGTTAAAAGGTCACGAAAATGTAAATCTTTATTGTTAAATTCATACCTGTCTTTATTCTCATTACACGGTGCAATTTCATTGTCTTCATTCGCGGTCTAAAGAATGCCATATTTCTATTAATTTGAAGAAATTTAGAAATGCATTTATGTTTACGATTCGATGTTTTCATTGGTAAACAATGGAGATGATGAGTCCACGTGGACTGACGGTTTGTTAAATGTTTACCGAATTTATGAAATATTGATTGTTCCTCGCATAATTGTCTTCTGCAATTGATATTGGAAGAATTATACTTATCTTAATAAACTTATAGAGGTTTAGGAAATGATCCAAATGACCTTAACTGGCAGACGGCCCGTATTTCGTTGTTTTAATACCCGTCCCTTTATATCTACTTCTGCTTGTCGGACTGTGATTAGTTCAATTGAAAATGATTTTTCAATTGTTAAACACGTTATTTAAATTGTAATCTGTTCTTAAAGACTTTCTATAATGAACGATACGTGCACACAAATACTTGATCAAACTACATAAATTTTTTTCAAGAAATCAGGAGAAAACAATATTGAAACTTGACTGATAGCATCAACAATTATTCGCATTACAAGAAAAATATTCTATTCCTACATGCCGTGATAGGTTGTGATACAACTTCAACACTCTTTTTGAGAGGAAAATTAGAAATCTTGAAGATGTTTGAGAAAAGACCCTTTCGGGATGTCATTGTCAATGCTGGTGTACATTTTCTACTAACAATATTTGCTGCTCCAAATTCAGAACAATAGATGAATAATTACAGATATTGTAACTTTGTTAAACTAACAAGACTCTACGGTCTACTAGACACCTTTTTTTTGTAAATGCGCGGAAGGCTGTCGCGGCAAATGTAGATGCAAAAATATTGGATTGTGGTATTGAAAAGTTTGTGTGAGCCATGGCCAGTCTTGCTTAAGCCCAGAGTTAACAAACGATGGAAAGGATGAAGATGTAGCAGCTATTACTGATAGAGAAGCTGAAGATATTAGGTATTTCACTGAATTCGAATAAAAAATTATTTATTCTTGAATAAGAAAACCTTTTGTTGAAAATCATGTATTATGCCTACAGAGGAAACCATGTAAAAAAACCCGCCTCGCATTCTACCTCGTAGATGGAGAGAAAACGAGTACATCGTCATAATATAGTTGCATGCTTAAGTTCTACTACTAAAACGGTTGATTTAATAGAAAAATGCACGAGACATTTTTTGTAGATAATTTTACTAAAAACAATTTTTATAATAACTACTATGGACCTCCGAGCAATAGAACGCGAGATTTTTGTTGTAATATCGCGTGATATCAGTTTTGAAAACCTGATTTTCATATCTTTTTGACTCTCATAACTCTCAGGATATAGATATGGATTTTTAATATCTTCATTACTGCACCGTAATTTAGATGAATACAGAAATTCAACTCACCAAGAATTTTTCCTAATATACAAACTAAAATAACTGGACTATTGATTCATTAGTTTTCATACACCTGTTGAACGTTATCAAATATTGTTTATTTAGATAATAGTTGCCTGAAAACAATAATAAAAATCTTCTGTCACATCTAACGTTCGAAATACAAAAAATATTTTGATAAAAAAGTTGAAACGTCAAATTTTATCTTTCTTCCAAAAATTATTAAAAAAACAAATTTTAAAACAGAAGAGACCTGAAATTAAGAACATTAAGATACATTATTACTTAGAAAACTTGGTTATATCAGTATAAACAATAACAAAATAATTAATAATGACACATTTTAGTCTCGTTTTTACAGTGTTTTAGGGCCAATTACACATTTCACAAAATATCTGAAGACATTCTTAAAAAATCTATATATAGAAACGATTTGAAGAAAAATATGATGTCAATAAAAATAATTCTTAAAAGACTTGAATTCTTAAAAATGTACAGTCAGAATAACTGGAAGTTTTGTCAACAAATTATGGATCAACTAGACATAAACACAAAATTATAGCTGGGATCATTCTGTTTTCTGATGAATTATTAACATTAAAAAAAATATTTGGTACCGTTGGTTCATAATGAACACACTGTTTACACTACCACTACACCAACACTCACATTTACACCGTCTGACTCGCGTTTCGAGAACCAAAAGTTTGGTTTAGTAAATTCAGCGCTTGTTGAGGAAATGCAATACTCAACGTACAGAAAAAAGATTTTTCAAGAAAGGATTGTGGAAATGTTCAAAAGGATCAATCTAATTTGATAACATTCATAATGGAGGACTGTATTTGGAATTCTTGCAAGGAAATTTTTTAAATCCTGTGTATGCTAATGTTTTTGTGGGGGCTGTACATGGTAATGACTACTTAAAGTTAAATTTCAACTACAAGAATCTAATAAAAGGATTCAAAAACTGAGGGTACATTTTTATATTTTTGCGTATATTATTCCAAAGTTCTCGCTGTTGTTAAGAATGGAAATATCTTGTTTAAACAATATGATGCATGTTCCCATTTTGCAAGACCAACTCGTGATATCTCGACAGATATCTAGGAAAAATACGATCTATTGTACGTCGACCGAAATTCCCAGATCTCAATCTTTTTGAACTCCTTAAACTAGGTACTTGAAAATCAAATTTATTAAGACTAAAATCGACAATTTTGAGAAACAAAAAGTACAATTAGAGAATTGTTTTCAGTCAATAGAAAATATTGTATTTTATAGACTCTCTCTGTATGTAAAGCCTCAAGAACACACTGCAATACCTATTTTGAATAGAAGTTTTCTATTTTAGATGTTTACACACGCTTTCCTCTTTGTCTGCTTGGCGGCAGCACTAGTATCGATTTGCCAGTCAAGGTCTATTTCCCCTTCACGTTCTCCATGTCCAGAATTTTTTACTTACGAATCAAGTAATAATCGAGGATACTGGACCGCAAGTCTCACATTAAGATCAGACTATGATCTCCACGGAATATGGATTAGATTGATATTTGATAAGGACGTCAAAGATTTAACAATCGATGTAAGTTTATAATTTCCAGTGAATTGATTAGACTATTTTTAACACAGTTAAACAAAAAAACTCTTCCATAACTATTGCAAAAATACAATCCATGATAAATTAAACCGACGAAATGAGTGCAACAAAAATTTTACTTTTTTCCGGTGGCGGATCACGAAGGCAACGATGTTATAAGGTTCACAAGACCAGTGATTTTTCAACGGAAAAGTTATTTTATTTATACACATCTACTTCCAGGAGTTTTTAATTTTGTTAAACAATTTAAGTGACAATCTTTTGAAATTCTTAGAAAGTACTTGTTGTATATCCCCTCGCTTTCCATTAAACAATTTTCCAGTTCCAGAATGAAAAATAATAGTGAAGGACGAATTGCTGTACAGCAGTAAAACTGTTTTCTTCCACAACTTATCGTTTTCTTAGTTTAGTTTCAGTAAATCTACCAAATAGAATAAGTTCATAAGTGAATAAATGGATAAATACAAAATTAGCGAATCTCTATCAATAAACCTCAGTATAACTAAAGTATTCAAAATATAGGAATCTATTGCAGAAAGCTCTTGCAATAGTCATGAAAAATGCCATAAATTAATCCTATATTATCATAAATTTTCTACTTGGTGAAAAAAATTAAACGAATAAACATAATCCAAACTCATTTATTGAAAAAACTACAGTCAAAAATATATTTTGCGACACCTCGTATATAAAACAAAGTCTGGTTAGTCACGAACCATTCTCTCGGATATTGCTTCTCTTTGTACGAAAATTCAAGATGAAAATATGAAAGATAATTCCCGTTCGCTGTCACCGGCGTATTCTGGCAACTTGGGAAGACCGAAAAAAGGCCTCCGGTTATTTTAATGGCGTTAAGCTTGTTTATCAACTTATAGGACCACCTCCTGGGTGCTGCTTATATTCGTGCGAATATTTATGTTGATAATCGAATATTTGCTGCTTTATTTGTTGAATACAAATATACCATGGGCGGGTCACAAAATTATTTAAGGGGCAAACAGAATACTATTTTTTAATATTATACTTAACGGCGCATGTACATAAAGTGACCCATAAACTTTTTTCCACGCCTGTAAGAGTTAAGAGTCTGAAAGACTGTCAACTCTATCGATTAATTGAATTTTGAGTGCCTTATGATATTTATTTTAATCTTGTTGAACTGGAGTTATGCAGATCCAATAAGCTTTTTTGAAATTATTATGAAGTGTGTTAATTTCTGTATTACGAACTGTATTAAACACAATAAATCAGTAATTTTTTATTCTAAGATTGTACAGATGTATCATTGGCCGACAAGATTTTCGTAACACAGGAGAGACCTTTATTTTTAAAATGGCAATACCCGTCAAATAATAGAAAAAATATTTATTAAGCCCTAACACGTACCACTTTTCAATAGCTTGTTTACATTAGTAGGTAGGTAATTTTATAAAGAGGCGGTTTAAATAAACATAAAAATAACATTAAAAATTAGTATTCTGTTGAGTTTTATAGTAAGTGGTTCTCTTTTCATAGTGCAAAAAGTGATTATAAAGACAAAAATGTCGAGTCAAACGCGCCGCAATTGCAAAACTTTTCCTAACAACTTTTGTGGGGAATTTATGGTGAAATCGCTAGCCAAGCCATTTTCCGAAAATGTGAAAAAGCCTATTTCAAATATTTTGGTACTTTAAATGCAGACCAAGACAAAGAGTGGGTCCCCACGCGTTCTGTGTAAGTTGAAATGTGTCATGGGTGCAGTGGATGAATGGGAAGAAAAAAAATGTCTTTTGCAATTCCAATGGTATGGCGGGAGCCTACTAGCCATTTTGTCTAACAAAGACTGAAGGTAATTCTAAGAAAGGAAAGCACAAGATCGAGTATCCAAATTTGTCATCTGCTGTACGACCTGTTTCCCATGACGAAGATTTACCAGTACCGATTGCGCCTTTAGATCCGCAAAATATTGTTAAAGAAGATACTGGAGATAACTTATAATCAGGAAGCTCCAAAGAACAATGCACCGACCCTATTTTTACTCCAAGTACTAGCTCCACATTTGATTGTTCAAAGTGAGTTGAATGATTTATCACGTGATTTGGAGTTATCAAAGAAACAATCTGAACTTCTTGCTTCCCGTCCCTAATAATGGAACTTGTTAGTCAAAGAGACAAAAATTACCACCAAAAAAATGGGACAGTCGGGCAGTAGATCAACACTATTTAAAAAATATTGGCAAACAAATGAGTTTCAACCGGGATCACAAAATGTTATACCCCTAGTAGATCCCAAAAATGTCCTTTTGACCCCATTCACATTAAACTTGAATTGATGAAAAACTTTTTAAAGACTATGGAAAATGAGGATGATGGATTCAAATACCTTAGAGAAATCTTTCCCCAATTGAGTGATGTCAAATTAAAGGAAGGTATTTTTATTGGGCCACAAATAAGAAAATTGCTGGACGAAGACCATTTTGCAAAAAAACTCACCAGACAGTAACTTATGGGCAACAATATGGATCCAAACTACCAACAGTTAGTTGATGAACTTCTAGACGCCTACCAATCCCTTGGTACTCAAATGTCATTGAAAATTCATTTCCTCCATTCCCGTCTGACATTTTTTTCCGAAAATTTGTGAGCTGTTAATAATGAGCAGGGTGTTTCCACCAAGACATGAAAACAATGGAAATTCTGTATCAAGGACGATGGGATTCGGCCATGATTGGTGATTACTGTTGGTTTTTAAAAAGAGAAAGTGCAACCCCTCATAAAAGAAAAAAGTAGAGCTAATTGACATTTTAAGTGATTTTTTTTGTTTTTAATAGATGTGAGGCATGTTTATTAGATATAAATTATAAATATTGTCAAATTATACGAATTGAAAACCGTGAATATCAAATATTTTACCAATGATTATGGTTCTATAAATATAACATAAAAACCTAACGTGTTACAATTATTTTTTCCATATTTTCGTATTTGTATAGGTCCATTCCATCACAATATGCTATTCATTCTTGTGTAAAAATTTTTTTGTCGACCAGTGATAATCATTTAAATACGTCTGAACATATATTAATTGTGTTTTTTATTTTCATAATTTATGAGAGAAATGTTAGTTCCGATTTTCTTTCTTTATATTCTAGAATAGTAAATGAAACGTTCGTAATCCACTTGAAATGAAAGTTTCTACCGCTATGTACAGGGTGTCAAACATTAAGTGACCCATATACTTTTGTCAAAAAGTTATCAAAGAAATTTCATTTCACAAGTTCTTGGTATTTGAGGAAATTTTTAGATTATTGACTTTGGGATTACACAATTCTTCAGTATCAAATTTTGGAATTTTAAATAATATATTTTATTACGTTTTCTTGATTTAATGATAAAAACAAAGGCAACTTTTATATTTGATTTACGTATGGTTTAATTAATTAGTTATTTAATGTATTTAAATTTATATTGAAAAAATATTATATTTAGAAAATTCCGCAAAAAATAAAACTGAGACTAACTGTTTTAATTTGCAAAATGAATTTTCAAAAAAAAATTAGGTTAATTGAATTTTCGTGTTTATTGAGTCTAGAATCATACTGGGTGTCGTTCGTAAATAACATTTCTATTTTTTTAAATGTCACATCCTGTATATTTTTATTTGGAATGATTTAAAGAAACATTTTATTCACGAGAGATTTGAAGTATGAATATGCGGAAAATTAGTAAAATATACTCAATTAAATTACCCGAATCATATTTAAAGATCCACATTTTAAAATTTTTTTTCTATATATCCCCCATTTTCTGTGCAATGCCCCCATGCTTCGGATTGTATCTTGTACTGCATCTGTTCGATTGCAATAATTAATTTCCTCTAGAATTTTTCCTTCCAGTTCCACCACTGTATCATTCTTTCTATTTTTGTATACCAAATTTTTCAAAGTGTCCCACAAAAAAGTCCATGGGCGTTAAATCAGGACTCCTACGAGGACGCGCAAATGTCTCATTTCTACAGATAGTTATATTTTAATTTATTACAGGTTGACACAATGATATGGAGCACAGTCTTGCTGAAAAATCATCATTTAGAGGCAATCAGTTTATTTAAATTTATGATCAAATTAAAATGCCGTTCAGCGCCTCATCATAAAAAATAAGACGTACTACTAGGTCCCTTATTATTGCACACTAAACTTTGACTTTACGATGTCCTTGCCTCTTCATTGTTCTTATTATATTATTATTTGTTCGGGACCAGCTATGGAAAGTTTTTTTGTTGTGCATTCCAGCCGTTGTGAAAATAACTTCGACCGTCAAAAATACATTTTCAACAATTTGTCTCTTAAATTGATTGTAAATCCATTATTGTAAAACCTCCAGCCTTTATACAAAATATATGCTACCTCTATTTAACCCTAGGTCACTAATTTTTGTGTTTGAAAATTCATTAAATCGTTCCTAAGCCGTGAGGAAATACTGGAACACCCTCCTTATAGTCCCGATTTGTCACTATTCGAGTATTATTGATTTGGTCCATTGAAAGAGGCAGTTGGCTGACTGCGATTCGGCGTGTGCGAATGCTTCCGTGATAATCCGAGAGATTTTTTAAAAAAAGGCATTCGAAAGCTTATGGAGAGCGGTCGAAAATGTCTAGAATGTGATGAAGACCATCTAAAGAAACCATAAAGAACTTCAGCTCTGTAACTTAATAATAGAATTTTTATAGCAATATTCCGGTTTATATTTAAACCTAACCTAATCTAACCTAACTTAAACTAACCTAACCTAACCTAACCTAACCTAAACTAACCTAACCTAAACTAATCTAACCTAACCTAACCTAATCTAATCTAACCTAACCTAGCCACCCTAGTATTTCATATATTTATATATTCTATGAACAAATTTCTATCTATTAGATAAAGTATAGGTTTTAACCTAAAGCTATAACGTTATTTACTGCTTCTACTTGTTTCTAAAATTTTAGCATTGAGGCATAATTGAATTATATTTCCGTAATGTGTAATTCATATGTCGACTTTCGAATATTTCCAGCCTCAATTTGATATCAAAATAGATTCTGCTGATCGAAGAACAATAAAAGTACAAGGTCCAAGCATGAATCTTAAGGTCGGCGAATCTAAAATTCTAAATATGAATGTTACATACGAAGGATCAGAAATTCCTAGCTTGATAGAATATCGATTGAACGCTCGAACGATATGTCCTGAAGTTTATGAGTAAGTAAAACTTTTTATATGAAATACAATGAAATTTTTCCAATACCAAGAATGTCGCCAGCTTTTTTAAAATGTACTGATTAGCAGCAAGCAAAAACAATTTTATTGAAACTCTATAATACTGTTGTTTCTTTGAGGTGCATACAGATCTGATTATGATTTGAATAAACCGCTTTGTGATAACGCAATGAGATATCTACATGTGCAGACATCAACAGAAAAAGGTAATTCTAATATAGTTACCTGGTCAATTGAGTATATCAGGTAATAAGGAAACAGACAGTCTTGCAGACCTGTAGGCAGACCGCCAAAGAGGTGGAACGAGAACTGGAGTTCATCTTCTCAGGAAGATCCACCAAATATACAGGATTGATCAGGACCTGGTCCTATTCAAAGAAGAACAAGAGAAGAAGAAAACAGTCTTGTTTAAAAATGGGTAACGACTCTATATACTCCATATTTAGGCCCAGAACCTTAGGGGAGTCTCATGAAATAACGACGAAGTGGAAGGATGGTTAAAGGATCAAACGAAGACACTAACACGAGCCAACAGATTCATAGAATGTCTCTAGATATCCAGAAACGATATTAAACTGGTGGTTAGTCTTCTGTCAGGTTACTGCCCTCTCAAATATCATATTAAAACGATGGAAATGAAAGAGAACGACAACTGCTGATTTTGCGTGATCCATAAAGACAGCTGATGTCCTGTCCATTTCATCAAAAAGCTTAGGTATCTAGAGGAGAAAAGAAGGGGGTGCGACAAGGTTGTTAATATGTACTCTGAGCACATATTTAATAAAAATTGGCGGCAGAACATTGAACAACATACGTTATGCAGACCACACGGTTATCATCATCATCACTTATAGTATTATTATAATCTACCCAGCATTCTTGTTTCCTTTTCATTTCTTTCAGTTCAAATTGCAAAATACGATGATTGAGGAACAGATTTCTGACCGAGGAAGATATTAATCCGGTTGGTAGCCGTATTAAAGAAAAACTATTTCCGTTAAGTCAGTGAGAAAGCGAGGTGCTTGTTTCCACGAAGAAATGTTTGAATGATGATTCAAGACGAGACAAGGTGAATAGAAATTCCTGTAACGACTATTTACAGACTTTTACGTAAAGCTTGCAGTTACGTTAATATCGTTTGCAGTTGTCACAGTCTTTGAAGCATACAGATCCTGATTATCGTGCAAATTACGATAACAAAATGATGATACATGGATGATGTTATCTCAATTATACCTTTAGCAGATATTCTAAGAAAATTTGGGACTCAAACTATACTCATATGATAATATAAGTAAAACGAGATTCCTCTAAATCGAATATTCATTGTGCCGTATTCCAGCAATGAACGAGCTCCTCTTTCTGGTGTTTCTTATATTGATAATCTACAGCTATGGCTCCTTAGTTAGAAAAAATGAGCTGAAAAACCTTACAGTAAGATGTTATGTCACCTCATTGAAACAATGAATCACGCCTTTTGCAGTACATAACTGTACCAGATCGTTGGATTAACCGCCAATGGTCTAATGACTAAGCTTCATCGTCATGTTCATATTATCTGGTGTGAGTGATTTCTGCTTCTATAGATTCATAAAACATCGTATGTATTACATTATTCTATAAGACGTATATGAAATTTCAAAAGACTACGTCGTTGGATCGTTTCAATGAAAAAATCAAAGAAAAACGGCCTTATATATCGAAGACAATACCCCGATTCACAAGTCGATGGTTAAATTGAAAGTATTACACTTTGTATTGCTTCCTCATCCACCGTATAGTCCAGATCTGGCCCCCAGAGACTACTGATATCAAAAAAAAACTCGCCGGTGAGAAATTCAACTCAAATGAAGAAGCAATTGCTGAAACTGAAGCCTATTTGGAGGCAAAAGACAAATCTGTTTATACAATTTTTTTGTTTGGTTGTTATGTATAAAATGAATAAGGTCCAATTATTTGATTAAAAATATTATTGAGGTATTGAAATAGACCTTGATGACGATAACAATAAAAAAACAGAAACTCTATCACCAAGTTGGCAAAGACTCCCTTTATAGTTGTATGACGAATGCTGAAAAGCATCTACTATCGAGTTAACCGTCTGCATCTCCTTCACGCACTTGCAGAGGATGATTTCGACTTGGTGTGGGTAGGTATCAATGCGTGGGATTTTTAGGGTCACGTGACACGCCAAAGTTATTTAGAAATTATCGAAGATTTACTTATGCAAATTGAAAATAATCCAATATTCGCGAACATCCATCATTTCGTGCAGGATGGAGTACCTCAATGTTCATTTTGGATTATGGATAAGTAGACAAGGAATCGTTGAGTTGCACGCAAGGTCATGTGTCCTGACAACCTGTGATTCCTTCCTGTAGGGCCTTCTCGAGCACCGTGTTTTTGCAAGAGGACCACGCATCCTTACCGACCTACGAACTACAATTGAAAAGATAAATTTTAAACTAGCTTGACATACTTCACAGGACCTGCTTCTCCATTAAGAAACGTTGTTGTAAATGCAATTATCAGGATTGGACATCAATTTGAGTAACCCTTTTTCGAATCCCTTTTGTAATTTCTTTTAATAAATTCATTTTTTTCTCTCAAATTTGTTGCCTGACTTATGTCGACTTCTGTACATTCCAAAAAGTGGTCTAGCTATTTTGTTATCATAGTTTTTACCTAAAATTTTTCAACGTACGACAGGCGGTGGACTTTCATAAGGTGAGCGAATGTCATACGAAAATAAACCGTCCCAAAAATCACCCCAATAGCAATCCTTAGAGGATATGTTTCCTTATATCAAGGCAATTCCTGAAATGGAGCATAAATGATAAAAGAAAAACTATAATAATGAGTTAGTATGTTTATCTACAACTAGAAAAAAACTGATGTTTCATATTATTCAACTCAGAGCATCTCATTTATATTGATAAATAATACTACTATCTATTTCAGTAAAAATGTTGATGTATTCAATGGAGACGCCAAATCAGAATACTTCTTACCTTCTCTACAGACCAAAAAACAGATTATACAGCAAAAATATGAATGTGGAGTACCGTATACATCAAACAAACATCCCTGGCAAGCAGCAGTGTATTTGCGAATAAACAGAGAAGAAATTTATACATGTGACGCTATTTTGATCGATCCAATGTTTGTTATTACTGCAGCTCATTGCGTCACCCTAAAAAATGGAAGTAAAACTGTTCCCAGATCGATTGTTACAATACGATTCGGAGAAGATGGTAGCGATGAAAATGCTTCGAAAAGTTTCGTTAGTAATATAATAGTACATTCAGGTTTGTAAATTTTCTAAAAAGCGATAAATAGTTCATCAATCAATCAATAAATAGAAATAGAACAAAGTCGTTACACAAAAAAATTTACGATATTTCTTACAATGTTTTTGGTTTGATTTATTACACCTGTTAGAAGTACTAATCAAACCTTTTGGGTAGAATGCCGCTCATCTTCTTATCAACTACATATGCTGGATCTTTTCAAAAGTACTAGGTTTTGCGATTCCAGATACTGGTACTTCTTAAGAAAGAAAAATGCTTTATTGTCAAAAATAGACAAAAGCTAATACTGACTGTTTTTATACCATAAACCTGCTCTACTGAAGATCTACGAGGATGGTCCCAGAAGTACCTAGTCCAACAAAGGAAACACAAAAATTTTGGCAAAAATAATATTTATTCCTCAACGTTATCCCTTTTTAGTTGCATATACTTTTCCCAACGATGTTCAATAAGTTCAATACCCTTTTCATAATCGTCAAGTTCCTCACTGATATAACCTTTTCATTGTCGGAAACTCTTTGACCAACGGGCCATTTTTTCAAATCAGGGAAGAGAAAATAATCCAAAGGTACAAATAGGGTATATAAGCAATTGAAACTTCATTCATTAATATTGGCCATTGCAATAACGGATGTGTGATCTGGTGCATTGACTTGATGAAACAACACTTTCTTCTTAGACAAATGTTGCCATTTTTGCTTGATTTTTTCGCTCAAACGCTGCAATACGTTCGCAAAATACTCATCGTTGATAGTATTTCCTATTTCAAGATAGTCAATGAAAATTATCCCACGCGCATCTAAAAAAATCGACGTCATGTCCTTACCCGCAGATGGAACGGTTTTTGCCACCTTTGGAGCCGGTTCTCCCTTTTCAATCCATTGTTTTGATTGCTCTTTTGTTACGGGTGTTATGTGATACCCATAGTTATGAAACGGCGCACAAACTTGGATTTATTTCTGTGAAACATTGCCAAAACATTCGATGGGAACATCTTCACGACGCTGTCTTTGTTCCTCTGTGAGCAAACTTGGCACCCATCTTGCACGCAGCTTTCTCATATCCACATTTTCAGTTAATATGCGATGTGCCTCACTTTCTGGAATCACTAATATGTCTGCTATCTCGCGCAATTTCAATCGGCTATCATTCAGTACCGATTCGTGAATTTTCTTCAGCATTTCTAGATACGTTACCTCATTTAGTCGACCACTGCGACGATGGTCTTCGCAGGTCATAAGGCCTTGTTTAAACTCTACAGGCTAACCCAGAGTAGAATCTAGTTCATCTTTTATATTGGATGGGCTAATGCCTTTTAAATAAAAGTAATTGTTTTCCATAAGGATGACGGATTTTTTCAATGTTCACCTTCAAACTTTCAACTTTCAACTTCTGATAATCAAAACTATATATTTATATGTTTTCGCTTCGAAAATTCTTTATTGCCACAATGTTCCAGCAGGAAATTGGAATGTTCCATATACAATATAGTAGACTGAGCTTGAGAAACAACTATGTCCTAAAGAAATATTAACATCTAATTCTATGATTACCTACGCCTTATATATGGTGTTCTTCTTTAGACAGTTCTAGGTCTCTTCTATTGAAAATTGTCTTGTTCTTCTGCATCTCCAATTACGTTGACGCCTTTCTTACATTTGCAAAAAATTCGCTGAATGATTGGAGACGAATACTCTCCCTAAACGTCAATGGACTTCTTCCAGTGATGTTCTCTGTGAAGAATTTCAGCAAATGATAAAGAAAGTGACGTTGAAGTTAGAATGTATTTCTAGGACAATTTATCTCTGCAAGGAAATAGTCCACCTTCAATTATTCAAGCTGAATTTAATGATCTCATCTAAACTAGAACTTCCTGAACCTCACTCACACCAGATACGATAATTATCTTGTCCAGAAATAGATGGGAATTTTTAAAAGAGAAAGGGCATACTTTTTTTGAAAAAATGAGTGTTGTTTGTACCAATAGACCACGTGTTAAATTGTGAAGAGTGCAATGTTTACGTTAATGTCTACAAAGTATGAAGAATATCAATGGAAAGTTTACAGCGACCTCAAAGTCAGTTCGTTGTTGGGTTTACAATGAATTCACCAAATATTTGTATTGTTTGTAAAACACCAGATGTAAGAATGTAAGCATTATGAAAGAAAATCGTGGCCTATTAGAATCGAGAATACTCTGGGAAAAATAAACATCAAATATAAGTCATTGGTAGATGAAAAAACATTTTTCTACCAACATTGTACGTTAAATTGGCCATAACGCTTAAACTTTCATCTCGGCCATCACCACACGAAGCTATGTGAGAATGATGTTGTCCTGGTTAGCTTAAGGGTATTTGAAAGCATCAGAAAGTGGTGACAAATCATTTTATTGCGTGATTTCAAGAATTTTAAATTTTCCTATGCCACTTTCTAGCTAGCAATTGAGTCCTAACTATTTTTAGGACAAAACAACATATAAAATTGCAATTACATTTTGTTTTTGTTCTTTAAATAATGGTTTTCTGTAATTTTACCCAATAGCATTACGAAATTTTGTTTAGGACTCTTTAAATATAAAATATTGAGAATTCAGATCACTACAAACGTGTTTGTAGTGATCTGAAGGACTTTCACAAATTTATTGTCTATTGATATTTTTTTCAATTTAAGATTATATACCTGGTTCTCTAATGGATGATGTAGCAGTTTTACGTTTGGTTGATCCTGTTGATATTACTAAGAAATTTAGACCAATTTGTCTGGGAATAAATAGTAAATCTGAGAAGATAGTACTGTCTGGTTATGTACTCGATAAAGAAGGAAGAGTCGAAAAAGTTATCGATTCAGATGTATCAAGAGTCGATCAGAATGATTGTTTAATTTCATCTCCAAATTTAGTTGATGTTTTGACTTACGACACGTACTGTGTGGCTTACAATCCAGGTAACTAAATTAAAATTTATATGATTTATTATAAACAGCAATCAACAGATAATCAAGTTAGCAATTAAGTTGGAAAAATAACTTATCGAAAGCTTAAAATAGTGTGAATATCAGGTGGAATACTATTGGTATCTTAATAAATCCTATCTTTCAATTTCTGATCTTCTCCAGCTGAAGACGCTTCCTCATGGATCGGGAATCGACTCAGTGGAAGTACTTCATCATTCCATAAGTCGTAAGAAAAACACGATTTTATCTATTAAAGCAAACTCCTTCAAAAGAAATACAATCATTCCAGCGCTTCTCTATTTTCTCGATGCCGTTATTGTAGAAGCATTTGTCATTAGGCTTTAATTTCAGCGATTCCGTCTTCATTTGAACTGAATTTCTTACCAGCGAGCATTATGTTGAGATCAGCGAATAGGTAGTAGTCACTGGGGGCTAGATCTGGACTATACTGTGCATGAGGAAGCAGATCGAAGTGTAATTCGTTCAATCGTTACCATCGACTTGTAAATCCGTGCATTGTCTTGATGAAACAGTTGTTTTTTCTTCGACATATGAGGCTGTCTTCTCTTGATTTTGGCATTAAAACGAATCAACTTCAGTATTCGCTACCAATTTGTATACTTTTTTGATGTTTTGTGGTGTAACCATCTTAATTAAACGACTAGAACGTTCTAGATGCCGTTATTGTAGAAGGATTTGTCTTTAGGCGTTAATTTCAGAGATTCCGTCGTAATTTGAACTGAATTTTTTACCAGCGAATAGCCAGTAGTCACTGGAGGCTAGATCTGGACTATACTATGGATGAGGAAGCAATACGAGGTGTAACTCCTTCAATTTAACCATCGTTGCCATCGACTTGTAAATTCGTGCATTGTCTTGGTGAAACAGTGGTTTTTTCTTCGACATATGAGGCGGTTTTCTCTTGATTTTCGCATTCAAACGATTCAACTTTAGTATTCGCTACCAATTTGTAGACTTTTTTGATGTTTTCTGGATTAACCATCTCAATTGAACGACCAGAACGTTCACCACCATCATCATCAATGATTCTTTTCGATGGTGCAGAGTCCGGATAACACTTTTGAAGCCATTATAAATTACTTTCTTTGACGAATAGAAATGTCATGTAATTTTATACATAGTTTTTAGAAAGTTAGTTCTTCATAAACATCATATGCATTTTGATAATGGCAACGCCATCTTTGTATCAGTCACACGACTTAGATGTTATAAGAATAGCTGAACTTCGTACTAAAAAAATTGTAAACGTATGCTGATGATGTTGCTATGTTTACTAAATCAAACAGGGATATTAAACTTACGTGCTTTTGGAACAAACAAGAAATGTATAGAACAATAATAATAATAATCATACCCTCTTTATATGAGACATAGAAAGATCTTTAGTAGCAAAAACTAGAAGATGTGTCATTCAGAAAAGTAGTTGAAAAACGAAGATGGAGGCTTCTAATAAAATGTATCGTAGATCAACAAAAATTGTTTTCAAATATGACTAGGTTAGGTTAGGTTAGGCTAATTCTCTAAAAATTCGTGATTACTTAAATGAATATTTTTCGCATTGATAAATTGATCAAAAGATAACTTTTTTAATTTTACGTTTCTTAAAATGTCATTATCATTCTACTCATAGTTCAGTCCCGTAGAAAAAGAACATCTAGCCAAATCAACAATCTTAAAGACGTTTTTAACTAAAATTATAAAATGTTCTTAGAAATAAAAAAAAACTTTTCCCATAATTTCCTTGAAATAAACAGAAATTGATATCGTCTTGGCTGTTTGTGTGAAAAATTGAGATTTATCGGACGCTTTTACATATTCTCATTTTTTTGTTGTCTTTCCTTGGAAGCGATCCAAAATAGTGTTGACGATATTATAAAGTTATCGATCAATATAACCACTTCTGTTACATTTCGAAGTCTGAAGTGTTTAGAACCGGATAAGTATTTATGTAACAATTATTTTTTTCCTCACTTTTGATTTAATCCAAAAGGATATTTAGAAGGAGGTTAGAAGAAAGCTATAAATTAATGAACCTAACGTAACCAAGATGGTAATTATTTAGAATTGGTTAGGTTAGGTTTCATTGATTTATCATATCTAGGTTGTACCATGTAATGTTTGAAATAATGGAAATAATATATCTCCCCCGCGTTAATTTTACTATTTGTACCCTCAGAAACAACCCCATATGCGTGAAAAGTTTTTTGGAACGATTTTTGCCTGAAGCCCTAATTCTAAATAATTAGCAAAAAAGGATTAACAGAGTATTTTATAGATGTGTAATCTCAACTGGGCCGTTAAATCTCTCTCAAATCAAAACATGTGCAACAATTCTTTCGTAAAATCTCCAGAATTACACACGATTTGTTCCCGTATTCTCCCTATACTATAAATTTGTCCCTTGGCGACTTTAACTTGTTAGCAGACCCGAAAAAATATTCACTGGAAAGAGATTTGGCAGGAATGAGGAGGTGGAAGTTAGACAGTAAGCAGAAAAAATGAGAAAAAATTGTTGGAAGGTATCGGGATGTAACTAAAATAATCGTATCGTTTTTCGAAGACTCAGTCCGTGATAAATGGAACTGAAATCGTAGAAAATTGTTTTTTGATTATACTGGCAATTTATCTTTCAATATTCATTCTATTTTCTAATATCTTAGTTCAAAAATAGACATGAAAATTTGAAATCAACCCACTAGTGATTGAACTGGAGTTTTTCTGATAATTTTTAATTGAATTGTCGTCAATTTTTCACTTCCGGTGGGTTCTGTTTTGACAAAAATATATATTCCGTTTATTTATAAGAAAAGTAGTCCGAAATAGTGAATTCTTTTGTTACTTGGTTATTGAGAACATAAAGAAATAGAGGACAAATCTCAATAAAATCATTCGTTTGTTTCTACTATACCAATATGCATTAGAGTCTATCTTATATTGATATTAAAGCAAAACGGGTTCGCTTAAATCGTATGCATTATTCCAAATTTACTGCCCGGGTGTTCACAAACTATATTAAACACTAGAAATCCTCAACATCGTAAACTAACAGCTAGGGTTGATTTTCTGCTACAACTGTTGACAAAGTTTGTCAGCTATTCCAAACATTTAAAAAAAAACAACAGTTTCTCTTCGCGAAGTAGTCACATAACTTTAATCATTACTATACACTGTGGCGACCACGCCAGGTGCCCCTACATTCAAAAATACATAATACAGGTACACTTTTATTCTTTTGACCGTATTTACGATCAGTTTCACCCCCTTTTATAACCTTCTCAATGTCCTAACAGCAGGAAATTAATTTAATACTCTGTGATATAACTAGAAGCACGTTTTAGGAAAAAACCAGTGAACCAACATACTTCTACCTTTCACATTGTTCCATGACACCCTCTCCTGATACACGAGCCTAGGCAAGACGTTTACTCTTTCTCGGGACGGCAAAGCGAACAGATCTCGGGCGCCTAGATCTCCGTGGAGCTACGCTGCTCCTAGAGATTCGACCGGCTTTTATATCATTTATTATCAGATTTTCAGAGCACAATGTT
Organism: Diorhabda sublineata; assembly: GCF_026230105.1. Taxonomy (NCBI): domain Eukaryota; kingdom Metazoa; phylum Arthropoda; class Insecta; order Coleoptera; family Chrysomelidae; genus Diorhabda; species Diorhabda sublineata. The sequence goes on from NC_079475.1 coordinate 10,765,995, forward strand.
TCCTAACACATATTTTGTTGAATTTAAATATTCGGGTTCATTTTTCATGTGTTTTTTTAGGTGACCAAAATTGTATTGGTAATTCTGGAAGTGCTCTTGTTTCCATGGAGAATGGTAAAACAACGCTACAAGGATTGGTTTCTTTGAGTGCAAGGTTACAAAATCAATTTGAATGCAATGATAAAACGAACATTATAATCACTAATATTAACAGATATTTACATTTCATCGCCAACATAATTTATCATTAGATTCAACTACTTATACCAAATTTGATGGTCACCTACATTTTATTGCATAATAAATAATGAAAAAAGTAGTTAGTGCATTTAATTTCTTATCAGTAAAGTCTAAAGAACTCAAACAGTTCCACATACTAGTAATAGCTGATGAAATAACCAGAAGAAAGCACGTGTTAGGCTGAATCAGACAATCAACAAAGAAGACTTCGCAGTTTTAAGAGGGGTACGCCAGGGGTGTACTTTGTCAATGGATACAACGGCATATAGATAACACGCCTATCGAGCAAGTGAAGTAAATTTAAGCTCTCCATACTACAAGAAAAATAACTCACCATTTATCAAGTTTGAAGAGCTGTTAGATAGAAACCCAGCTAGGAAACACATTTTCAGATAGCCAACCGGCATAGAAGGTCTTGAAAGCTATTAAATGCAGTCCCAAACTAGTGTGGCAGTGCAAACAAAACTCTAAAATCACTAGCTAACAGAATCAAAGTAGTCCTAATGCTACAGGCTACCAGGCTATGCCAGACAATGAAGAAACTGGCAGCCTTGCCAAAAAAGGGGCAATGATTCCATACTTAGAACCAGATCTCTACTGTGGCCTCACAAGATGCCACATCAATAAAGAACTGAATGGATGGCTAAATAATCCCATGGAGTTTCACGGGAGAAACACTCCAAGTCTAGGACAATCTAAAAAATTCATAACCATATCGGTTAAGTCTGCAGAACTTCTCATGATGACCAGAAATGACATCAAATTGATGGTCGGTCTTCTGACAGGTAACTGCCCTACCTTAAGACAATATGTATGGCAGAAGACAACCATAAATTTTGCGAACACACCATGTAAGTACCTTGATAAAGGTATTGCCGCATTGAACACGCAAGACAGGCATTCATTAAATTTAAACCGATGTTGTGTAACCGTAATCTCTCCTTTGACCTTCGGTATAGAATGTTCAAATGTTATGTGTGGTCAATTTTACTGTACGGCATGGAAGCATCGACATTAAAGACATCGTCCATCAATAAACTAGAAGCCTTCGAAATGTGGATCCTTCGGGAATGTTTCGTATACAATAGACAGATAGAATGAGGAATGAAGATGTATTAAGAAGAGCGGAGAGACTGAGAGAGAGTTGTTCAACTTGATCAAGTTGCAAAAAGTTATATATTTGGTTCACGTTCTTAGAGGAGAAACATATGCAATAACCCAATTGATAATACAAGAAAAGATCGAAGGAAAGAGAGGCGTAGGCCGAAAACAAATGTCATGGCTTCGCATGCCGCTATAAATAGATGTCTGACCATAAGATAATCGCCATCGCACTGTAGGTGCAAGACAGTAGAAGAAGTAATAACAAGATCAAATTTTGAACTAACCCCTCCATTTCAACAAACAATCCTTTCTAACAAGATAACTTTCTTTGAATTTGAGGATCTTTTGTGTTGAGAAAGTAAGATTTGTTTCCATTCACATATATGAAGAGTTACCGATATTTGCTTGAAAGCAAGAGGCTTAACTGGTGTTAATTGAAATATTAATGCAAATTGCGTAACTAACGCCATCTACCAAAAATGTTCGAACTTTCTTATACATAGAAAAATTAAAAACTCTATAAATTAATAACTATCTATGACTTTGGAATTTTGTTGTAGAAAAATTCCCTATAAAAGAACCCAAAGAACCCAGGTATGAAAATTGTTCAAATATAGATTTGAGGTTTTTGCTTGTAGCAAAATTCAGCATAAAGAACATAAAAATAATAATTTATTTTAAGACATACAGAAATTATTAGCTATATCCGGAAAGATAGGCATAGCTCAGATATTGCTGCTTTTTAGTGAAAGCGTTTGAAATTTTTTATCTATTTATTTAGTTTATCTGATTTTGTCATCAGAAACTCTAGTTGATATTGAAGTAGTATACCTATAATGGCCGTTTTCTAGTATACTGGCTTAAATAACCTGTTTCTAAAAAAGAACTTTGATAATTGTGACTGTCTCTCTTTAAAAAAATGTGTTTTGCAATTAATTTAGGGTATAGAAGACAGTTTAATTCAGTAGAAAACGTTTATTAGTTCTTAGGAACTTTTACGATGGTAAATATACAACACAAATCACATTCTGTATGATCCATTTTTTCTGGTGATTCTCATTCCAATTACACGATTCTTGATGAGTAATAATTTCCTCTGATCCAGCTTTTTCCTTTGAATCACTGAGAGCTTACATATTACCAGCAAAAATTGTACATGGTACCCAAATGATACCTAAGTTGAAATTTTTGGATGATATTCATACTGAACACTACCATTACACAAACACGCGTTTAGATAATCAAGTTATCGTCTTCAGATACTGAAGGTGCAACGTTCACTTTTAATTCATCTTCAGTCTTCAGAAATTGAAGGAAAACAGTTCACATCCATAAACAGTGTGATCATACCTCAATGATATATAAATATTCAAAAAATACCTCCGCCTTTATGTAGAAAGCAGACACAAGAGCGAAAGTCTTATTAAACTGGAATTCGTATAATGTAGAGATGCTTTTGGATATATATTTTGAACTTCTGTAGGTTGTGGTATTTTGGAAAGACGTTTGAACTTTTGTAGGTTGTGATATTCGGGAAAGACGTATCTTGATATCTGATTACACGGACTTGCACTTTTCCAAAGAAAGGATAAATTGACACTCTGGGCGTCTGCAGGCGAACTCAGTGCTCAGGAGCCATTTTTGTTTGTCAAGTAGGTCTTGCAAATATTGCTCTAGGTAGAAATATGCTAGACAGCCATGGTTTTATCGATAAAGTCAGGTCTGTGACCTTTCTTATATGCTCTAAGCCGTCCAAATCAACTCTGGATCGTCTATAATGTGGACCTTGTGGAGTATTAGAAGCTGTTGCGAAGCATATAGCTTTTGGTCTTAAAGAAGCCTTCATTTGCGACAGTAGCGCAAAACGATCATTATTTATATTAAAGTTGTAGTAATTTCTCTGGTAATAGGAGAGAATATTATAAATTGAATGCCGTAGAAAACTAAGACACATATTTTTGCAAGTCGTTTAAATTTAGCTAATATGTATTAGCTTATCTGTTAGTATCTGTTTAAGAAAATATAACAGACAAATATAAACAATATCATTACAGTACAATAATACGATGCCGTCCTTGTACTACATCTGATCTAACTACCTTGGCAGTGATGAGGCGCTCGTACATTACAAGCGGCTTCTTATTGTATATTGTGGTGCCACTGATTTGGACCAATAACGATGCCACAACGCGTTTCACCCGGAATGTTCACGTGCTGATCACGTACTGATCATTATTTTGGTTTACTATTTTTCTTCGATAAATAGACTTCAGATCTCACTAAGAAGTAGATAAAGAGGCTTCACTATCTTAGGTACTGGCTTCAGAACACGATTTCTTGCAAATGAAACTGGTAATTCCAAGCCGGCCTCAAGACTTGAGAAAACTAGACCTAGTTGCGTGGCGAGGTGAGACTAACGTAAGGATACAAAAAAAGGACAAATTGATATTTTGTGAGCAACAGAATATCCGTATGTATGCAGAACGTTTCTCATATCAAAAACAAATAATTTTCTGTTTGCTCAAATTCGTGGACTATTCTTTTCTGTAAGTTACTTATTACATTACGTCACTCATCATAACTATGGTACTTTCAGAATTGTTTATATAATTTCGAAATATTTTGTGTGTGCATACGGCAGTAGAAAATTTCTATGACAATCTATATAAGTTTATAAAGCTGCACTATCGATTTTTGTCGCCCATTAAAATTTATTTCAGAACATTATCAAGCCTGGGAGCGTTACGGACTCCATTAATCGATTGTAGTTACTTTGATCAATGTGTAACATGAGTTCCATATAAATGGACGGAATGAACAAGTGCAACGATTCAACAAAGGCGCGTTAAATTTATCTACGACTTTAACCCACATCATCTACATGAAACAAGATTATTAGATAATTTAATCAAATATAACTACAAGTTACCGATGACAGTTTTTTTCCTAGAGTTCAAAATTTTTGGAATGATTTCTGTTGTAAGTTATTTTTATGAAATAGTTTACTTATTTTTCTAACGATGAAACTTTTAATATTAACAATGAATGAAAAGTTTTTGATCAACTTGAAGATAATTTCTAGAAAAGTTTTGTGAGTGTTAAATAACTAGTATTTAATTTTAACTTTATGGCATTTCTCCTAGAAATTGATAAAAAAATTCTGAGGAAACGTAGTATTACGATTTTTCTATATTCAAAGTGAGTTAGTAGATAAAGAAACATTCTGTTCAACGGGTCCAATTGCACCAGAGTTATCCATCCAATTTCATTTATTTTTAGCTAGATTGGTATGGCGTGTCATTATCGCGTTGGAAACCGTTCTATTGATCAATTCCGAGCACTTCTTCAGAATTTTATAGTCTTCTAATCAATTGCTAACAGTATAGTAGTGAATCAGATTCTAGAATTTTATAGTACATTTGTAATTTCCTTTCAATTTCATCATACACATATCATCATCTCACAAGCAGCCCATCCGGCCTTTGTGTACATTATATCCCTTCAACACATTTCGGCCACGATCCTTCTAATTTCTAGTTCTCATATTTTATCCATTGTTATAAGATTCTTCAAACCTTGCTCCCTTTCATAGCTAAATTATCGCATATTTCGATAAAATTAGTTAAATTTTATCAATTTAACCTGTTCCAAACCTCAACATCGAGTTTCTTGTCAACCAAAACCTTTTACAAATGATTCTAAACTATTTGTTTAGTGATATCCAGTCTATCAACCATTTATCTAACGTAATTCTTTCGAAAGTTCACTATCTTTCAACGTTTATAACTTTTGCAGCGATCACGCGATGTGGCCTTGCTTGGATATTCCTAGCTACATCCTTTTGGGAATTCTAGGACTTCTCACTGTCCTAATAACATACAATTAACTTAATCCTCTTTAATGTACCTAGTACACGTTTAAGGAAAAACCCAAACATTTACCACACTCGAATCCAGGCGAGATGTTTTAAATCGAAGAGAAACTCATTTTGTGTTAGCGTAGCGAAGCCATCAGATCTCGAACGCCTAGATTTCAGCGGAGCTACGCAGGTTCTAGAGATTCGGCACGCGCTACTCGATTTAATATTTTATTTTGGATATAATTTTGTGTATATTGTTTTGTTGGGTATTTATGTATATATAGTAAGTTTAAGTAGTGATCAAACTATTATAGTGTTACCTCTTCGCAATTCTCGCCCATACTTTCAAGAATATTACTGACTAATAAAAACTCTCTTAACAGAAATTGAGGATTCAATCTCATTTTTTTTTTTGGTTATCGCGAAGGAGCAACGTTTGTTTCCCGACGTTTCGCCACAATATCATGCAGTTGCAGTCTACTTACCAGATCTAGAGCAGCACTTGAAAATCTAAATGACATTCAGGCGAAACGTAGTGATATAATCGGTGCTTCTCAACGCCCGGATTCAATTTCGACATTTTCTACAAATCCACCACCACTAATTATATCTAATATAATATTATATCTGTTATAAAAATCGGAAATTACTTTTTTGATAGCCTATTAGAATTTTATACGAACGTTACTGATAAAACGAATTGCACAGAATAAGTTGCGTTTAAGGATTTCTGATGATATATTCAAAGGATAAAGTAATTGCTTCTTCTACGAATTTCGTTTCTCAAGCGCAAACTTGTAATACTAAATACACGACAGGAGCGTTAGATTTTTCTCGCTTTCTTCTGTTTAATACTGAGAGGAAAATTTTCTTACACCATATACGTCATCAGGTTAGTTCTACGTTTAAGTTAATTATACGAGTTAAAAAGTCATAAGCGGGTTCTCTGAAGAGAATATATTAGTTAGGTTATATAGTTATATTAATAGTTAGGTTAGGTTAGGTAGGACACTCTAATTGAATTCCATTTCATGTTATTAACCTTTTTTTAAATTTTCGTCTTGTGATTATTTGTTTAATTAATACATTTATCATCACTTCATACCAGCATCGGTTATTACTTATATAATTACATAATTTTCCAATCAAAATATTCCGAAAACGGTACACAGTATCGAGTTTTATCAAGAGTACCTTTTTGGTGTAAAATTGAATGATGTTTAAGTTCACTTGATATTCTGTATAATAAATCTAATATTGAGAAAGTTATGGTCAACACTATTTGGTACGAACCGTGTAACTAGCGCCCTCTGTGAGTGTCAGACATAAAAACAAATTCATTGGATGTATCAGCTTCCAAAAGATATTCAATACAATGTTACTAGTAGTTATTCAAAAACCTAAGAAACGTATATAATTTCTTTTTCAACAACGTCCTTGGATACAGATGGCGTTATGAAAATGTTTTACTGAGCAAACCCCAAATACTGTTCTATATATCCTTGAAACGGGATCACCATTTTTGAAACTCCCTGTATATTTTATTTCATTTTTAAGATCTTTGTTCTTTGTTATGGTGAGTGGCCGGTAATCTCTTCATAACAAGCTTTTGTGCGGAAATGAGATTCAAGTAAATTTAACTTAGGTATGCTCCGAAATACATCCCCTATAATTAGTTGCTTGCTCCTCCGGAATAACCCAGATTTGCAAATATGACTGAATTAAAAATTAAATTGACCCTTTTTTTGTCATATCGAATTATGCAGCATCGTGTCTAAGAAAATGTTCCACTCAGATTGATGAAACTTTATTAAAAGTGTCATCTTTATTTTGGATCTTTTAAGGCCGTAGAAATTCCGGGACGCGTCTACTACTACTACTTTCAAACGACCCTTGGCTTGAGACGAACTAAATTAGGAAACTGCTTGAAACCCTACACCAGTTCGTCTCTCAATATTGACGAACTAATATAGGGTTCCGAAGTTATTTCAGGCTGTACAGTCGCGGAAACTCTATTCCAAATAGTTCTAAATAATCTCGTACTAAAACATTTAGGAGTTGACTGCTCGTACAAAATTAAAATGGATCTTTCCAATAACAAAATTCCCTCATTCTATTTTTTTTCAATATTTCTTCAACATTATACGGATGGTACTCCAGTACACTAGTTGGACTGCTATGCAATATATGGTCTTCTTGATCTCCAGAGTTGAATCTTTGTGATTTCTGCTTATAGAGTTTCCTTTAAACATTAGTCTACACGAACTCATAGTTAAAATCAATGATTTCGAAGATCGTAATCAAATAGGATGTGACACTATAAGAAAAACACCTCAAATATTTAAACTTGTACAGCAATCCATGACACGTGGGCTACGTTTATGTATTTCGACTAGAAGTGGATGTTTCTAGCATTTATTATAAATCGTAATAAATTATACATCGTCATTATTTTCCACTCAATTTTGACTTAATATGCAAGCAATAACCTCCTGAATTTTGTCGTATGAATTAATAAACACCCTGTATTTAATTTCCTCAGCCTCATATTAATTAAACGTTCAATTTGGTGGAAAGGTAGAAAATAACAACGGAAACGTATCAATTCATATTTGTGAAGAAAATATTTTGAAAATAATTGACGCATTCTTTAGAAATAAAAAAGTTAAGTGAAGAAAAATCTGTCGATATCACATTTTAATAAACAGAAGAAATATAGAGGATATTGTAGGGGAAAAAACGAGATCAGACATAAATAACGATATGACTATGACAAAAAAACTGAAAATCAAAATAAGCATACATGGATTCAAAAGGAAAATTTGGGGATTGAAATACACGGATACTATGGAAATTAACACCCTAGAAGAGGAAAATATTGAAGAGTTATAGTAAAAAACTAAAAAAATCATCATAAAAACTGTGAAACCTTTAGGTAATTCAATAACATTTGATAGAAACACAGAATAAAAAAATTGAAAAAAAAAAGAAATTGTAAAACGTGAAGAAGAGCTTATGGCAATGATGTTTCTAAAGGGAAAAAGTAAAACAGTTCAATTGTCAAGGAAGGAATTTAAACGGAAATGGAAAGGCAAAAACAAATCAAAAACAATAGAGAACCTGAGAAAAAACAAACAATTTTAAAATAACCAATAAAGGGTGCAGATAATCAAATAATACATACAAGAAGTTAGAAAAAGAAGAATACATAAATATACGAACAAAAATCCTTTTCATTGGTACATTCTGATATTTATTATATGCAAAATCTGCTGATGGATACATCTTTCAAAGATTAAATTTTTAGATATTTCAGTTGATGACTGACAATCATTATTCGTATTGTTTCTATTGATTAAGTTACTGACAAGATAAACTTCTGCCCACTCTTCACGTTTCTCCGAGGGATCTTTCGAAGACTTTATTAACGAACGTAGAGTTGGTGTCGACTGCATCATTCCATTTGATATTCTCAAAATAATTATTCGCTTTTTTTATAGAATCAGGAAACATAATGTTTATGATAGCTTCAACATAATCTTATAAATCATCGTTTACTTTAACTTAGAGCCAAAGCCGCACCGCCTGAAGTAACATGGAAATTGCATATAATCAAAAATACCATTTTTTAGTTGCCTCGCATTGCTATTTGGGGTCCTTTGAAGTAGATTTCTGTGGCTTTACAGAACTTCGAAACTCGTGAGGAAATTTTCCGTATATCATAGTGAATAAACTTACATTATTATACTTTCAAAGAATTAGTTTGAGTGTCGATCTTCATCTTATTCTTGTATAAATAACATGTGAACAAATCCAAAATCAAAAGTAGAGGTTAGCTTTTATCAGTCATAGCTGGTAACCAAAACAAATATGAACGCAGTTGTACAAACAAAGAGAAATAATAATAAGCGATGTACATATTAGGATAAAGATTTTCTAGGTAATTTAAAAACAATTTTTTTGAAATGATTTTTTTTTACTCTAACAATTCGTAGCTAATAATATCTCCTTAGATTCAATATCTGCTTTTCCGTCTTTTATTTGTACTTTCTTAACATCTTCAGGTTTCTATTCTTTTTATTTTCATTCATTTCATGCAGAATGGAGCTTCGCCGTACTACGTCTTATGTGTGTGGAATTTTGGAGAATGAATAAGCACACGAGGATTTTTTGTCATGTGACCTGATACCCTGTGATTTCTTTCTGTGAGGACTTCTCAAGGACCGTATTTCCTCCGCGACATACGAACTGCATATGAAAAATAGAACTACAATTGAAGAAAAAATTGTTACTCTTCGCGGACAGCTTGACATGCATTGATTAAGCAGGACATCAATTTGAACACTTACAGAAACCCTTTTTCGAATCCCTTTTGTAATAATAATTTGAATAAATTTATTTCGACGTTGGATTTTTGTCTCTTAATGGAAATTTGTTGCCTTATACCGACCTCTTTATTCATCGCTTCTAATCGCTGTGCTTTGCCTTTTTGTTTCCTCCAATTAAATGTAATTCCTTTAGGATACAAAAATGATTTAAAATAAATATCAAGAAAATATAAAGTGAAGAAGCTGCAGTATTAAGGAGAAATTGATATTTTGTTATAGTAATTGGAGTATGCTCAGGCTATATCCATAAACAACAAAGCAACAAAACCACCAAAAAGTGTATAATTTAATTATAGGAGAATGGTCCCAATGAAAAAAACACAAATTTTGGAAAAAAATATATTTTTTTAACGTAATCTCCTTTTAGTTTTATACAGTTTCCCCAACGATGTTCAATAAGTTTGATCCTTTTTTTATAACATCGCCTTTTCATTGTTGGAAAATCCTTGACCAACGAGTAATTTTTTCAAGTATGGGAACAGAAAATAATGCGAGGGAGCTAAATTTGGTGAATAGGGTGCATGAGGTAGCAATTCAAAATTTAGTTCATTAATTTTGGTCATTGCAATAACGGATGCATTAGTTTAATAAACACTTTCTTCTTAGACAAATACTGCCGTTTTTGATTGATTTTTTGATTGATTGACTTTTCTATTCAACTTATACTCCATTCGGAAAGAATATAAAGTAATAAATCAATCTCTCTCCTGGCCACCACAGCCGTAGTCACTTTTAAGAACAATTTATTATTTTATTTTATTAAACCTTAGCGAACGAATCCAACATTTATTTTCTAAGAAATTTATTGTATCAAGTACAAACTTCCAACTATGTTTACTTATCGGCCAAAACAATTCCTTTGGGGTATTTTAAGAAAGGAATGATGTTGACAAGTAAATATTTCACGCCCTTTATAGTATATACCTATACCAGACAGGTTACTTCGAAAACGATTTGTAAAAATAACTATATATATATATATTAAAAAGCAATAATTATATTTTATTAATTACGAAAAACCCATTGCAACTGCTATGATGATAAATGGTCTTCTTACTTTTGGGAGGATTGAGAGGTTGGTGTGAAAGTATTAAAATAGAGAGAGAAATATAGATATCCTTCAATGTTGGACAGAAAAGGATGGCCATTCGGATTATCTAGGTAACCGCTTACATTTTAGTACGGTCAATTATGGGGAAAATATATCTCTGTCTAGTTACTTATTTATCATTGGCATATTTAAATGTTTCCAAATTTTGGACGTACAATACCGTACTAAAAATTTCAGGGTTTTGCATTTATGATAACCACCCTATAGGTAGCACAGGAAGGTTCGCGAGTGATACCCCTAATTAAATAGCCACCAAAGAGAATATAATATCGCGTTTACTGAAATGAACTTTCTATCACGGTCGCCTAATTTAGTTACTGATGGCCTTTGTAGTACGTAGAATAGCGCTTCAGGAAATTTTGATATTTTTAATTCAATTTACCCTTTGAGAGTTAGTCGGCTGTTAGAACATTCGTAGTCTACAACTTTGAGATACGCTAACAAAAAACGAGTACCGCACTACAAATGAATATATAGAAAAATCATACGTAGATTGCGAGGGGAAAAAATCCAAGATAAGCGATTAAGCTGATTTTGAAGTCGATACACAACGTTAGACAACCAATAAAATAATGTCTCAAATAAATATTAAAGGTAACATGTAGGGTAATTGTGGGAAAACCCAACCTCTACAAATGTGCATGTATTTATAAATAAAATACTTTTATTGTGGTTGGTGTATTTAATAATGGAGAACAAAATAAATGAGATCATTTTATATTATCTTCTTCATTTTTTTGTAATAAACGAATCAAAAAAGTCGTATGAGGATAGATGTCTAATATCTGGAGGATAGTTTCCCTTAGTGAATAATGAGAGAATAATTTAATTTTTTAAACTTTAATCGACTTCAATCGAATTGCTCAATCATCTTTGGTGAGTACTGAATTAAAATTGTAGTCTACAAACATAGATAATTCTAAATGTTCTTAACTTTCATCATTAACACTATAATCTTGGGAATTAGAAATTTTAGTATATTATATATTTTTTTTGTTTGAACGTGTGTATAACGTTTTCCCAAGCACTCTAGGCTACTAAAAATACCTATTGTTCACTAAATTTTAGCTTTTTCTTTTCATGTCACAATTTGAAACGCTTACATTGATGTAACTACATTTCTTACACATGAGACGTTGTATCCAGTCTACATTTAACTTTGTCTTCTCAAAATCTTCAAAACTCTCCATACATTCATTTTTCGTATCCGGAAAAGAGTCTGCTGCAAACTTTTCTTTGTCGCTTTTGTTGAAAACTTTGTTTTTCAGCTGCGAACAGGACTCTGAATTCTATAAACTTCTCTTAATCTGATCTCCTCCTTTATTCTTTTATTATTTTCATTTTCTTTAACTGAATCATCCAAAAAACAGGTCAAACTTTCATTTATATCATCTGAAACTGTTATAGCTTTTTCATAACTTCCCTGGATTGTTTGCTACTTTTGCAGAGTACGTTCGATATTTTTGAATAAATTTCTTTAATTTCTTAGACCTTCTTATCTTAATGCATCTAAATTTTCTTGATTTTAGATCTCTTCTGTTTCAAAATTAGTTTTTTAACAATTTTTGGAAGAAAGATAAAATTTGACGTTTCGACTTTTCTTTAAGTCTTTATCAAAATATGATTTTGACATTGATAATTTGTGTATTTATAATTTAGAATAAGAATAAAATTACAATAGAAATTTATTCTAATAAGAAAAATTAATTTTAATATATGGCGGTACTTGATCAACCAAATTATTTGTAGTTTCATTAGAATTTACAAAATTGAGCTTTAAATTTTACTTAAATTATTGAGATCTTTTTTACCATTAATAGCTTTTCGTTTTTATGAAAGTGAACCATTTCCATTTTTTTCGTGAATTAAATTCCATTCCAAGAATTTTTGTATCTTTATAATTAAATTCATGTTTTTCTGATATTTCATGGTTCTTTAACTCAGTTTTATTTTTTTTATCGTATCGATGACCTCTTAGTCTATTTTCTAAATACTGCGATGTCTGTCCTACGTAGACAGCGTCACAATTAGTACAAGACACTTGATATATAATGATACGTCTTTTGTTTTTTGGTGTTTTAGATTTGAATTTCAGGATAAAAATGAACTTAAATTTCATTGTTGAGGAATTTACACAAGAATACCAGTAGTTTATGTTTACTGTGATTCAAACATCACTAAAAACTGGACGTATAATTACTAGTAATATATTTTTTATATGCATTATAGCTGATTAATTTATGGATGTACATTCAACAATTTCAAAATTCCCGCCAGAAAATACACAGCGGTAGAATAGTCTGTCATATATACATATATACAACGTGTATTGTACACACTGCTACGGCAGCGCCATGAAAATGCGACTCATTATTAAAGTCACTACATTGGTTTAATAGAGACAGTTGGCCACATGAGAGTGGCCGTCATGTTTAACTCAAACTCGGCTGATTCAGAATTTGTTTATATTATAACAACACTTATAATATCGTAATTTATATTGTCAAATATTTAAACAAAAACTTTTCGATGTCTCAATAGTATTTTTAACTAAATAATACGAATTATTTTGTGTCGTAGTTTGGGTTAAACATAGCGGTAACTCTCATGTGGCCACTGTAAAAGTCACCTACTTCGTACGCCATCTTCATTCTTAGATATTACTTAAATGATTTGTGAACCAGGTAATCTATTCCTCGAGGCTGTATATCCGAATCGTAGAAAAAGAAAAAAATACGCTCTAAAATGACATCCCCATAATTCAAGAAAGTTGAGTTCAGAAATATGACAAAGATTATGAGAGACCGTATCTCATTTTCCATATCTTTGAATAAATTTGCAATTTCCAGCTTTGATCCATTTTAATACGGAAAAAGTCCCAATTACCATTTATCCATAGTGCAACTAGGGCGATGTGCACGAGGAAAAAGATTCGTTCTAAACGAATGTCGACTGTAAAGCTAGGAGAAAAAGGACGAATTTTCATTGAAAATTATAGGTTCGGTGTAGTTTTCATTGAGATAGGCCCCTTTTGCGCAAGGTTACATGCCGTACAAAATTGTATTGATCATATAAAACTCCGATATATTACTTAAATGGAATAAAGGAGCGATAAAGTAAGTACTTAGTCATATTCATCCGAAACTAAGAGAAAATTTGATAAGATTGCAAAAATTGATGAATTTAGTTATGATACGAGGTACGAAGTACAACGCCCAACAAAGAAACACGAAAATTTTGGAAAAAAATATATGTATTTTTCAACATTATCTCCTTTTAGCTTTATAGACTTTCCTCAACGATGTTATAAGTTCTATACCCATTTTATCATAAGATTCGTCAGGATCTTCAAAATACCCATTAACTGCCGACATAACCTCTTCATTGTTGGAAAATCTTTGACCACCGACCCATGTTTTCAAGTCTGGTAACAGACAATATTCCTAGGGTGCTAAATCTGGCGAATAGATAGCAATTTCAACTTTAATTTATTGATTTTAGCTATTGCGATAACGGATGTGTGAGCTGGTGCATCGATGAGACAAGACTTTCTTCTTAACCAAATCCAGCCGTTTTTGCTTGTTTTCTTTTCAAACGTTGCAATAAGTTCGCTTAACACTCGTCGTTGATAGTTTTCCCTTTTTTAAGGAAGTCAATGAAAATTATCCCACGCGCATTTAAAAAAACCGACGCCATGACTTTGCCTGCAGATGGAAAGGTGCTTACCTTCTTTGAAGTCGGTTCTCCCTTCAGTCCATTATTTTGATAGTCCTTTTATTTCAGATATGAAGTAATGGACCCACGTTTCATTCATAGGTATGGAACGGCACAAAAAGGTAAAGTTTTTGTGAGCAAAGTGTTTAATGAAGGCTTTTAATGTCTGATTTTTAACTGTTATTACAGAAACAGTCACCGGGAACAAAGAAGATTTTATGTATTTCTTAAGAAACGTCATGAAATTTTCGAAAAATAAAACCTGCTCTTAATAAAAAAGAATAAAATTCATTGAAAAATCAACTATGATAGCGCGCTTTTTTTAAAATGATAGAATACAGGATTTTAGATCAAAAAGAAACTGAATATTGAAACTTATATGTTTCTAGAATAAAGTATAACCATCGCGAAAATCCTAAAATAGGATACATCATAAAATGTATTTGGAGTAAAACCAAGAATAAATGCCTAAATCTATATCCTATTTGACTTAATGTTAAGTCCCTTTTCATAAAGAACCTTTCTGATGAAATTTTCGAAATGGGCTCACATAATAGTTGACAGGCATCTTGTGTTGTGACTCGTGACATATCCCTTCATTTGAGCACAGATTAGTACAATGGAGTGAAGTTCACAGTGATAATATGATCCTCCATGTCCTTTATCTGTTTATAGCCCTTTTTAAGTAATTCCTCTTCTAGCATTATTTCCCTAGCTATTGCCAATGAAAATCCTTGCTCTTATCATTCAATGATAGATAGAGTTTTTTTAATTTGGAATTACAACAAATATTTCTTATTCGGTCTATTATAATTCCATCATTCGACGGAAATATTTCTCAAACGAATGTCAACAAAACTTTATCAACAAATATCAAATTAAACACTAGGGTGTACTAATTCTAATATATTTCCAAGCTTTGGAATATCTATGTATTCATCATCAGGGTCTGAAATTATGATCAAAGTACACTTTAAAAATCTATAGTGGTTTTGATTGTTTTTTAAACAACATTTAAAATTCCGCGATCCTCAACTAATTAATGTTTAAGTAATTTCTATTATTGTTAAAACGGAATTATTGTATTCCAAAAAAATTACATCTACGCTGCTTTAGAAAGTACACCGCTGTTCAAATACACACTTCATGTTTATAGATTTTCTGTCCACCTACATAACCAGTTACATTTGGAAAGGATTAATCCCACTGCTACCGAATGAAAAAACATATGCCAATTAGCAAAACACTTTGTATCTGTATTCACACATGAATTTTGTTTATTACTCTTTGGGCTTAGAAGTGGCTGATGTCCATTAGGGTGATATGACTAATGGAATGAGAGATTACCCTTATTCATCAATTCATCTTTCTTTGTTTAGAGCGTGGCAATATTTTTTCCAATCATTTAATCCAGACTATACAATTCTAAGAAGGATGCGTGTTAATCGATTCACTAATGACCATTTTAACTACACTATTGGTACCGACAAACTCCTATGTAACATTAGTGACAAAAGCTACAAAAAATATTACTGCCGAATCAATTCATAGTAATAAAACAAAATCTGTATTTACTTATCACCAGATTGCTTGAAGAAGGTCTTCTTCATGCCTTTCAAGAGTAGAAATAGGTGAATACAACGGGAAACAAATAAATTCTACTCGTCCCTTGATGTATTCAAGATATTGCCTAAAGAGTTGCGTCAAGACAAAAAAAAAGGATTTGAATCATGAAAATAAAAGTAATATCCATAATTCTAGAATCCAGAACTAGAAGAAAAGCATGGAGAGATCATGTCAATAGAATGAACAACGATCGACTGGCGAAAATCGCAAAGGAAGAGAGACCCAATACAAGTAGACCGCCTGGAAGACCACCAAAGCGCTGGTATGAGAGCTGGTCCTCGCAGTCACAACTTAGGCTGCCTCTTTGAAAACACAAGACACGGTCTTAAAATAAGAAGAAGAAGAAGAAGATAATTCTACAGTTATTATAAGCTTAGACATGCATTTAAAATTTCATATAAACGTCTACTATCTAGGGTGTTAAGCTATGTCGTGTTAAGAATTTAACTAAAAGCTTCACTGGCTTCGACCCTAGATCTATAGCAACGAATAAATTTTAATGAGAGCTAGGTTATATTTGAGCAACTTCTTGGGTAATTCATAATTCAACGTTTCAAGAAAGATAATTGTAATAACTATCCTTTGTAATTTAATATTTTCAAAATTGTTTTTTGATTTAACAGATATCAAATCAGAGACCACGTCTCGCAATTCTGGTAGTGTAAATTGAAGTTCTGTAGCTTAAGAAACTTTTAAATTCAAATAATATTCCTTAAGTCAACTGTCAAACATGAATCAGTACTACAAATCGACCATTTACGTTACGGTGTAATTTCCCTAATGTATACTTTCAACTATTTTTTTATGAATTAATAATATGAGTACAAGCTGAAACAGAGAAAATACTATAAAATAATCATAGCAGAAGGTCATTACAGCATTTATCCGTTTTTCGGATTGTATTTTTAGTTACTTTCTAGGTATTTTAGCCAAGATAGGGAAACCAAAACACAGTAACAGGCATGAAGCCTGAAACCTCCAGAAATAAGCTGAAACCCTATGATAAAAAACGATGATGGCGTCGATGGAAAGACTAATTAAAGCGTATGAAACTAAAACGATAGGTTTAAAAGATTTAATCAGACTCAGAGATGAGAAAATGGAGAAACTGAATGTCGAAAATGAAAACCTCAAAACCACAATTAAGTCCTTAATGGACATAAATCAAAGGTTAGAAGAAAGCAATCAAATGACGAAAGTCAAATCAGACTTATTTGAGAAAAAATGGAAAGAGATGGAAAGAAACGCAAATCATACTACAGTAGAAGTAAAGTAGCCAGGAACTCAACCCAGAGCGAACGAAGAAGAACAAACTGAAGATTGATGAAGATGGACGGAGATTATATAGAAGTGAAGAACATGAAAAGAAAAGAAGAAACCAGAGAAGCAGTACTCCAAGGAAAAAGACACAACGGACAAACAAGAGCAAGAAGAATTTGAAAAGACAAGAAGAGAAGAACAAAAAACCAGACAAAAACCCGAGAGAAGGCTACCTCCAATAATACTAAAGTCTCCTCTCATGTGGACAGCACTTAGAAAGCAGCGCAGAGGAAAATCGATGCCCAGTGTAAAATGGAAATACACACGTGGAAAATAATGAAGAATGTAATTGCTCCTGAGCATAAGGAGATTGAGTGGTAGAGAGAAAGCTAGTCATAAAAGGACTGGCTGTAAACACCCCCACGTCGGAAGTAGAGGCAGAGCTGAGGGAAAGTAGATTAAGACCAAAAAGAGTATGGCTACTGACGAGACGTACTCAAAAGAACGAGGACAACGCCCGAAAATTACTACCGATATATGTAGTAGTAATTGAGACCACAAGGAACAAGTATACAAGAAGCTGAAATACCTATGCCACTCAAAAATAAGTGTGGTAGAACAAAAATGGCATGACGGACTTTGTACAATGCTACAGATGCCATGGATTTTACCCATGGACAAAGCACGTGCAACAAGGACGTGAACTGCGTGAGATGCGCGGCGAACAGAAAAACCAAGGAGAGTACCCTGCAAACTACATAAGGTGAACGAAACACCCAAAGAAGATGGAAAACAAACCGGCCAAGAGCACCACACAAACAGGTCTCAACTATGCACTAGCTGCTAAGACAACTGCAGGACAAGGAACGTCCGAGCTACTGAGTGTGCTGCAAAGCATGCAGATACTCATAGCAACACTCATCGCAGATCAGGTAAAGTAAAACGAAGGACAACAGGATCATTAGGTTAAGTTAGGTTTGCAAAGAAATTTACAAAAATACTAAAACACAAAAAACAGAAAAATATATATGATAAAAACAAAAAAAATTAATTCACAAGATTCTAGGTTCACTGAGACTGAGACAAGTGGACACTTCCGTCACGATAACTCCGCATTTCATTAGCAGAGTGCAGAGTTATACATCGTGGACAGCTGTAAAGAAGGTGAAGGACCACTCGAATCAGATCTTCTCCGAGGCAGCCAAACACACACACATTAAGACGTCCAAAATAAGAAGCCAATAGTGTATAGCCAACAGGCTAATTTCTTGACAAAAAGATAAGACATCCCAGAATCTCCCATCGAATTCAGGGGAGAGAAAGGAGTCTACGCGACGCGAATGAGGATGAGGACCTGTCTAAAAGACAGGGGGTTGGTGGAATGTCCTTCTTCGCACCCATCCGTGGATTTATCCGGGAGTGGATGCTTAGAAGAACGAGATTTCTCACGCGCACGTTTGTGTGTGTCATTACAGCATTTTTCCTTCGACCTCTCGTGGTGTATGTAGTGAATCAGTTAAATTCATATACCTCCAAAATATTTAGAAAATTTTTTATTTCATCCAATTCATACGGCGTCGATATCTACGAATTTTCTTAAATCTACTCTCATGTTCTTATTTGTCTTTATTGAAACTAGTTTACAAAAAAGTTATTATCTTGAAAAGTAGCTGTTTTATGAATGAAAATCTATTTAATTAAGCAGAAACAGCCTACATAAAAAAAGGAAAAATGCCATCGTCGCATTTATATCTGTACCATCATATTGAGGTATGAATAGACATTTTTTTTTTCATGAAAAACAAAACATATGAAGTGCAATCGCGGATCCAGGTGGGGGTCACGGGGAGTCAAGCCCTGATTAATTAACTTGGTTTTCTGTTTCTTATAAAAGGGCGTAAGTAGGAATATGTAAAAGTACGAATTATTTAACACCGTGGATAAAGGAAGTCTAAATATTTCGAATATCAAAACAATACCTAATAAAACAAAAATAAAATGCTCAGGAAATTCAAGACTAAAAAGTAGAAGAATCTGACATAAACTAATTAATATGAATGTCAAAAACAACGTAATTAACTTATATTGTAGGTAAAAGGCTTAAAATGCCTTGACTTTGGAGGAGGATTCGTCCTAATACTAATGATCCTGGATCCGCCATTGAGTACAATACGGGGTTGAAAGTGAAGGAACAACTGCACACGGTACTGTTATCGGATTTAGTCAAGCACTTTCTCTCGAAGTTGGAGGACATAAATTTAATTTAATTTTTTTAAATTAAACTTCCTGTATCTTATTTATGGAAAAATTTAGACGCCATAAAAGTTGCCTACTAAACGAGAACTTATAGACACATCCTATATTTATTCTGTCGACAAAAAACTGAAAATAATGAAACGGTTATACTATAAATGACAACACTGTAATTGTCATGATTAGACGTTATTTTGATGTTTAAATATTTTAGTAGTGATTCGGTATAAGCATCAATTATTCATATGGAGATGTTATGGGACTACGATATTATCTTTAATCGACTGAATCGTGCTTCTGCTAACTTATTTCTCTGGAAGATCTTGTTCGTTAACGAAAAGACAAAAGTCTTATGTTCCAAGTCCCCAGTCTCAGTTCAGGTTTCCAAAAATCAACGTCAAAATTTAATTTCCTCCCAACACAAGTTTACTTTCAATCTGCATTAATTTCCTTCACTTTACGAGTCTCGTTGAATATCTCTTGTCACAAGTAGAACATTATGAACAGGGTCCTCGTTAGATATTTCAGGATGAGATTCATACAAATTTAATACTTTCTCTAATTAAATTCCAACAGAAGAGCTCGAAAAATCCAATTATACAGGGTGCGGCAGCATAACTTCCTTTTTTAAAAAGTTCGCCATTTAGTCGGTAGATGTCGTAACGGAGTGCTAGTGGTCTCGTTCGAGAGGGGGGACTATAAAGTTTTGTCCCGGCACAGTTCAGTCGCCATCATGCGTTGGAACAGTGAGGAGCGTGCGTTTGCCGTTGAGGTTTACTTTTCGAGCGGATGTTCTGTGACCGCAACCCAGCGCGCCTTTCGTAATCGCTCTAATTTAGCCCCCTTGGCCCCTGTCCCGGACCGGAAATCAATTGTTACGTGGGTCACTACGTTCAGACAAACTGCAAGTGTGACAAGACGAAGAACTGGAGTCCCTCGGCCCATTAGATCACCGGAGAACATTGCGTTAGTTAGAACTTCAGTGTTGCGATCACCACGGCGTTCTGCGCGCAAACATGCGTCTGCCCTTGGACTTTCCGATCGTTCTGTGAGGAGAATACTTCATGATGATCTTCATTTTCATCCATACAAGATGGCAATTGTGCAGGAACTTTCTGAACGTGACTTCAATTCTCGGAGGAACGCGTGTGAGGTTTTTCTGGAAGTCGTTCCTGAGGACGCTATTGTTTTTTTTAGTGATGAAGCCCATTTTCATTTGTGTGGATCCGTAAACAAACAAAACATGCGCTACTGGGCTGATACCAATCCTCGACAATTGCATCAACGGCCTTTGCATTCACCTAAAGTCACAGTGTGGTGTGCAATTTACTCACGTGGAATTATTGGTCCCTGGTTCTTTGAGGAAAATGAAGTCACAGTGACAGTGAATTCGCACCGGTATGTAAACATGTTACAGGAATTTTTTTTCCCACGGCTAGATGAGTTGGACTTAGGGGACACTTGGTTCCAACAAGACGGAGCAACGGCACACACTTCAAGAACATCGATGGCTGTTTTGAGGGAACACTTCCCAGAGCGCCTTATCTCAATTAGGGGCGATTTGGAGTGGCCAGCCCGCTCTCCCGATTTGACCCCTTGTGATTATTTCCTATGGGGTTTTTTGAAATCCCGTGTGTATGTGAACCGTCCAAGGACCCTACAAGATTTGAAGACGAACATCCAGGAAGAAATTGCCAACATAACGCCTGCTATGCTGGCAAGAGTCATGACAAACGCCAGAAATCGGTTTACTCAGTGTATGGAGAATGGGGGACGTCACCTAACTGATTTGATCTTCAAAACTCAGTAAAACAAAACTTTATGTATGTGCCTGTATTATAAAAAAAGAATAAAAATTTTCTGATTCATACAATAAGTTTTATTAACTTTTGAAAAAAGGAAGTTATGCTGCCGCGCTGTACTTATAAGAATGTTTCTAGCTTATTGGGTCTGATGTTGATAATGATAATTGGTGAAACATATACGAGGATCGTCTCCGAAGTACCTGGCCTAACCGTATTGGAAAGTAAACAATCTATACAGCGTATGTTCCAAATTTGAAGGCGCCACATTGTTGAGTATTTGTTTGGCAGCCATCAATAGCAAACGTTTTAATTGAATTTTGTAAACATTCGTATTATTTTCCAAGAATGAAGAGGTGATGTCGGCAGTTAATGGCTATTTTGGGGAACTTGACGATTCTTTTTATAAAAAGGGTATCGCTGGGTGAGATCTATGGAGCTAACAGAAGATTACGTTGAAAAATAAATAGATTTTTTTCCCGAATTTTTGTGTTTTCCCTGTTAATACTTCTGGGACCATTTTCGTATGACTGACTATAACAAATAGTTGTTTTAGTAGTAATTCTATCAGTTTATCCGTGTGACGTATTTTTACATGTTTTTCAAAAATGTTTCATAAATTTTGTGCATTATTTGTGTGAATTAGTTTCAGATTTAACAAGCTTTTGTGATGGTATTCCCTGCAGTTTACTGAGCTTTGAAATAATAACTAAAAATGTTGAATGTTTGTGTGTTTCAATGTAAGTATTCAGGTTATACCATATTGGTAGAATAAGCAATTTCAATGTCTTTGTGATATTTTTGAATAATTAATAGAATTCAACCTTCGAACATATTGCTTGATTTGACGTTTTTATGTCTACAAAATGAAAATTTTCTTTGTAAAATAGAACAAACTACATTTTATAATTGTCGTTGAATCAATTTCATTTTGTAACCACTATTCATAATAATAAATCATGACAGTTTATTATCTAAGAGCGGAGATAACATCTAAAGTATGTATAGAAAGACACCAAATCTATTTTCTTTCATAAAGAACACATTTCTCTTCAATATACGACTGTATTTTATACTTTACTGCCTAATCCTTTCGTCCTTCGTACGGAATATCCATTGTATTATATTTTGTTGAGAAGTTCTACCATTTGTCACTGTCAATACTCAATTTAAATAAAAATGAATGATGGAAAATGGAAAATTTATGCGGTATCCAGCGAAATTGGTATTTGCAGAAATATGATAAATACATGACATTCCTTAATTGCTCAAGTAAGAACATAAAATCTCAATAGATATCGTTATAATTTAAAACAAGGAAATATTCTATGGAGTCTGACTTTGATGTTAAGAATGGGTATGAGAAGGATGATTTAATTTTTTGTATGTTGAAATTGTTTGGCGAAACAGATTCTGTATCAATTCCTACAGTTACAACAATTACACGCATACACCAAGAATCAAATAGAATGGGAATCAACTAAAACGTCTTCCCGTTCATCTTAAAAACGCTTGAATCGCTGTAAAACGAAAACTACATGTTTCAGTTACGGTTTTTTCAAATTTCACTGTCACAACAAGTCTCTACAACTATACTTAACATTTTTCCGACAAAACGAAAAATAACTGTTATGCGAATAAAGGCTGATTTGTTCACGGTAACTAGTGGTACTGTATTCGTACCCGAAGTTTTCGATGTATCCGTTGTCTATTGTTCAAGCATCGTATTTAAATTACTGCTTTCATCACTTTTGTTAAATAATTTCATGTAGTTTTTTGTCAGTGGCATGGAATGTGCTCTGGTGTTTTTTTAATTTACAGAATCTACACAAGGACTTCTTCGTCAACATCAATAATAAATGTCCTGTTAACAAAATGATAATAGCTTACGTTCATTAAGAAGGATTGTACAAATATATTGAGCACAATTCATCCTTGGGATCAGAGTGAAGGAAACTGGAAGAGATTGTATATTGATTATACTGGTCCATTTGACACATTACGCTGCCAGGATAAGTATTCAAACTTTGGAAAGACTTATCAAGATTAATTCTGATAATCTTATCTCTATATCAACTAAATCAGGAAATAATACGTTACTATTGTGGTATGCCACTGGTCTATGGTCACTCTTTTACAAAATTGGAGCTAAAAATGAAAAATTCAATCTTGTTAAACTGTTATTTGATCCAATAGCAAAGCAGGCATCTCATCAATCATAGACATCTTCATATCGTTCGCCTTCTAACCTTTTTATAGCCACAAATTTGAATTTTTTGCCAATCAGGCACTGGCTAGCCAATTTCCAAGCCCATTTCCTTTAATAGTTTTTATAACCTCTCTTCAAAATCCCTTCTATTTCTACTAAGTGTCCAGTCGCACTTCCTCCAAAACATCGCCGATCCTTCGCTATGTTTTACAGTCAGATTTGTACATGGAAATAGCATCCATGAACCATTTAACGAATAAACAACCCCGTCCCACCCTTCTTTTAATAATGACTTAATGGTGGGAGCGGAAACGAGAATTTTTAAAATTCCAACGCGGCTCATCTCGTGAAACTAGTTATTTTGTTCATATTTATCCGGGTTAAACGTTGTCCGATGCCCAGTTGGTTTTCTATTATTGCAATCTTTCTCTGCGAGTCATCCCTAGCTTATTGTTCATTTATTTCTTTTTTCTCTTTTTAATCACTTTCTCCAGTCTTTATGTCCTAGATGCCCTTTTAATTGCGTCCATTTCTGTAACTATCATTTTCCTTTTCATTTGTTCTTTTAGTCTCCACGTTTCTGATCCATATATTTAACGTGATTTTGATGATGATATCATATATCCTCATTTTCTATGTTTTCCTATCTCTGAAACTCCATAGTTTATTCTTGATTTTATTTTGGCGCCGAAATATCTCTAGCTATCACATTTTTTTATTGTTCCATTATTTTCCAGATCGTGATCCTTGGTTTCTTTACTAATACAGAGATATTGTGATTTTGTAAAGACCCCATTTTTTGTACTCTTCTTTAAGTTTTCTTGTTTGTATTCAAGATCTTCTTTCGCGTTTGTCATATCACCTGATCATCGGCGAATTGTAAAAGTGTGAAACCAAGTATCGTCTTAAATCTTTATGCGCATTCCTCTGCATTTTCTTTTTTACAGAGAGAATGCTTTTGCCACATATATCTTAAAAAGTGTACAGCATCGTTATCTCAGACCCTTGTCAATTCGAAATAGCTCTAAAACTTTTTTCACACAATATCTCATATCCGTAGTTTCTGAACGTTTTTTACAAGGTTATGATTTATAGGTATTTCTTGGAGTACTTCCCCACGAAAACCACATTTTCCTTTCTTTTCTTGGGGTTTATATTCCGTTTCTACTCATGGCATTAGGTACAGATTAGCCTCTATAATTGTTACAGTTTAATTCATTACTTTTCTTGTATATCGATGTTTTCACTGTTGTAAATGTATCAGCCAGAGAGGAATACAATTTTTCAGTTATATTTTTCAGTAGATATGCGTCAATCCTCCTGCTCCCGTTGCTCGATAAATTTTTTAGATATTTAATTGCAAATTCCAAAAACTACAAGAACAAAAATATGCGTAATTTGTTTGTACTCATGTACTCATTTCAAGATCTTTAATATTAACTACAGTAAATTATATAACAATGAGTTCTCTACAATCAAGAATATTTAATGGAATTTGCAAAGTTATGGAGTAGAACATTCGACGTCGCAATTTTATTGCGATGCTAGATGATTACTGTGTCGGAAGGGTTTATAGTATGTTTATGAGAATTTTATAGGGGAGAAAAACCCTCGGAAACCAAAGTTTCAATTTATTTATTTGTAAAATAAATTGAGTATATATATATATATATATATATATATATATATATATATATATATATATATATATATATATATATAGGCTTATATGCAGACCGCTTAGATCCATAATTTCCCTCAACTTCTTTCGATTCCTTGCTTTTTCTCTCCAGCTCTGGATGTTTCTCTTTCTAAGGTCTTCTCCCACCGCTCCCCTTCACCTTCACCTCTTTTCCTTTTGTCCTCTGGTATCTTCCATGCAACTCGTTTCAAGATCCTGTCTTCGTCCATCAAAGTGACTTTGTTATTGTAATATGTTTGTCTTTATAAACGCGCTGAGTAATGCTTCATTAAAAAGTGTATAAATTTCATGGTTTGATCTTCTCTCCTATCCTAATTTTGTCTGCTTGTCTCCAAAAATTCTTCTTAATATTTTTCTCTCCCAGATTTCCAATTTCTGTTTAGTTTTATTAGTCATTCTCCAAGTTTCACAAGCGTATGTCAGAATGGCTTTCGTAGATCTGGAGATTTATTTCGTTGTTAATATTCTTCTAAAACTCTTCAATTCAATTCTTAGTTCTATTTCCTTTTATTCTTGGCATTTATTATCTAGTAATACATCCAAATACATGAAATTTTCTACGAATTCTATTAACGTCCCATCATGTTTCTGTAGTTTGAAATTGTTTTCCACATTTATTCTTTATTTTCATAAACTTTGTTTTGTCATTATTGAAGGTGTAGGTCTATATCTTCTGCTGCTGTTATCAGTTGTTTTGTGGTATCTTCTTACTATCAATGCCACATCATCGGCATAAGATAAGCATTGGTGACATCTGTTAAACATCACACCCTTTCTATTGATATTGGTTCTTCTTATTCAGCCTTCCAAAGCTACTTTGAATAGTAAGGGATCTCTTTGTCTTAGTCCTTGTTGTGCTTTGAAAGAATCACTCTTCTTATTATTAATTTTTATTATATTTTTTGTGTCCTCTGATGTCATTAGTTTACACTATCATAAGCTCTTTTGAAATCAACAAAATGGATCTGTGTTGGTATCAATCAGCTGTTTTTCTCCGCATATTTCCAGTCTTTTTTCCAGAATTGATATTTTGTATGTGACATCTAATAAGGCTATTCCTCTGTAATTTTCACACAATGTTTTGTTTCCCTTCTTGTAAATGAATAATATAGTGGCTCTTCTCCATGCTTCTAGCATTTTCTCGGTTTTCCAAATCTGACAATAATATAACTTTGTAACTAATATTACTTGATGGATATATTCCAGTATTAAATAGATAGATTAAATAGACTAATGACCAGTTAATGATTTTTGAAGAAGGTTCTGGAGCAGTTATGTGGAACAGAAAAATCTAAATATAAATGAGTGTATAAAAAATATAAAAGTTTTTTTTTACATTCATTTACTTATCCATGCTAGCACGAAATGTGGAAAAGTTATTTTGCACTGATATCAGATAGGTATCAAGTCAAGAGTGATTGAACATTAACCATGTTTAATGGTTATGAAATAATCAAATGCTTAATGATTATTTCATTGATAAATTTTCAAAAATATCGACATACATTAAAATATGATGTTTTGACCCAAATACTCTGTGGCTCACTCCAGCACTGTAAGGAGGGGAGAAGAAAACGCGCGTTACTCCATCACAGCAGCTCAGAGAGCCTCAGTTCGTCGAGAGACACGATGTCCAATGGAGGCGAGTTTCCCGCCGTGTTGGAATTGAATGTCGGCGGAGTCGCTTACACTACGACATTAAAATCACTCACAAACCATCCCGAGTCTCTTCTCTATGCTATCTTCACAGGGCGAGAACCGATTCTAAAAGATGCTAAAAATCGTTATTTTTTAGATCGTGACGGAGTGTTATTTCGATATGTGCTTGATTTTTTGAGAGATGGGAACGTAGTGCTGCCCGATTGCTTCAGAGAAAGGGAAAGATTGAAAACTGAAGCTGAAAAATATATGCTGCACGGATTGGTAGAGGCAATTGCTAACGAGAGTAAAAACAGACCAACAGGGGCTATAACCGTTGGATATAGAGGCAGCTTCCAATTTGGAAAAGATGGTCTAGCTGATGTTAAATTCAGAAAATTGTCTAGGTGCGTAAATAGCATGTTTTTCATATTTATATAATTTTTTATTATTTATTTACTAAAATATTTGTCTGCGATACAAATATATTGTAAATTTGATATAATACTGACTATTTAAAAATGAAAATCGTATCCGACGGAAAGACACCGTAGTTTGTAGAAGATTTCTGTCAAATTACGAACTTATAAGTCTCAAAATCAATATTTTTTGCTGAAAAAAAATGCTATTCGAGTTTCTTTTTATTTCTTTTTCTCTTCCTCATCCTGGTTGGGTTTGGTATCTAAATAGCTGTTTCGAAATTTAATTTTTCATTCAGTTTTTTTATCTGGGACATTAATCAACCTTTCCATTATCACTGTATGCATTTTGTTACTGAGAAAATAAGTTTGTGTAGAGTGAAAAATCATCCATAACATGGTCAGTCTATTGTCCCACTCTTCTTGAACGTCAGCAGTCATATCTTGAAAGGTTTTCTCGGTTGGATATTGATCTGCCAAACATATTCAATGGGATTCATGTCTGGTGAATTTGCTGGCCAATTCATTCTTTGGATATCCTTCCTCTAGGATGTTTTGTACCATTTCCGTGCGATGCCGTCTGGCATTATCATTTTGAAAAAGAAATTTGCTCCATAATCATTGAGCAACGGATGAAATATCGGTCTCATAAAGTTTTCGGCATATATGACAATAAATGATGTACGGCGACCAAACATTATAACCCCCCCAAAACATCACGTATCCGCCATGATAGAGAACAACATCTCTGGTAAAATTGAGTCGCTCTTGTCTACCTGAGGCTCTTCAGACCGCCTCCCACCGTCTATCACTGTGAAAGCCAAAGCCATTGAGCCCATCGGAGACGAGTATATGTGTAGTCGTGAAAGTCCAGGCTCTTGTCTTGCTCTTAGATTCGATTAATGTAATCTCCTTCTGAGGATACTTCTCGAAACTGCCCTTCAGTATGTTAGCAAAAAGTGACTTCGAACAATCGGTTTCTTCGGATGAAATTAGCTATGTAACGGTCTTCCCTCTCTGATGTAACTCTAGGGCGACCCGTGACCTAGACAAGGACCACTATCCGCCTCACCGAAGTCTGTAGCGTATTCAGACGAGGAGCAATATAGTGATTAAATAAACCTTTTTGATGTAAGCCTCGATAAAACTCCGATGTCATATTACCTGGCATTTTCAACGAAATTTAAGTTATATCGTTAAATCTGATTGGTTCTACAAAAATTCATATATTTACGGGCGAAAATAATTTTTTGTTACAATATTGTTTTAATTTTGCCACAAAATTTAAAAACAAAGAGGAGGGGTTAAGACTTTTGGAGATGGGTGTATTTAAAGCGAAGTTTGAAAATATATCAAGCAAAAAAATCACCTAAATCAGACAATGAATTATGCATCAACCTTTTCTGTAGTAAATTTAATTATCAACTAGTACCTACCAGAATTTATAATTCTCCGGAAATTAAATAAAATAATATATTAACGTAAATTCATATTTTAGTAATACAAAATAGGTTAACGATTTAATATAAAAAACGAGACCAAGACTTTTGGAGATGTGTGTATTTAAAGCGAAGTTTGAAAATATATCAAGCAAAAAAATCACCTAAATCAGACAATGAATTATGCATCAACCTTTTCTGTAGTGAATTTAACTATCAACTAGTACCTACCAGAATTTATAATTCTCCGGAAATTAGATAAAATAATATATTAACGTAAATTCATATTTTAGTAATACAAAATAGGTTAACGATTTAATATAAAAAACGAGACCAAGACTTTTGGAGATGTGTGTATTTAAAGCGAAGTTTGAAAATATATCAAGCAAAAAAATCACCTAAATCAGACAATGAATTATGCATCAACCTTTTCTGTAGTGAATTTAACTATCAACTAGTACCTACCAGAATTTATAATTCTCCGGAAATTAAATAAAATAATATATTAACGTAAATTCATATTTTAGTAATACAAAATAGGTTAACGATTTAATATAAAAAACGAGACCAAGACTTTTGGAGATGTGTGTATTTAAAGCGAAGTTTGAAAATATATCAAGCAAAAAAATCACCTAAATCAGACAATGAATTATGCATCAACCTTTTCTGTAGTGAATTTAACTATCAACTAGTACCTACCAGAATTTATAATTCTCCGGAAATTAGATAAAATAATATATTAACGTAAATTCATATTTTAGTAATACAAAATAGGTTAACGATTTAATATAAAAAACGAGACCAAGACTTTTGGAGATGTGTGTATTTAAAGCGAAGTTTGAAAATATATCAAGCAAAAAAATCACCTAAATCAGACAATGAATTATGCATCAACCTTTTCTGTAGTAAATTTAATTATCAACTAGTACCTACCAGAATTTATAATTCTCCGGAAATTAAATAAAATAATATATTAACGTAAATTCATATTTTAGTAATACAAAATAGGTTAACGATTTAATATAAAAAACGAGACCAAGACTTTTGGAGATGTGTGTATTTAAAGCGAAGTTTGAAAATATATCAAGCAAAAAAATCACCTAAATCAGACAATGAATTATACATCAAACTTTTCTGTAGTAAATTTAATTATCAACTAGTACCTACCAGAATTTATAATTCTCCGGAAATTAAATAAAATAATATATTAACGTAAATTCATATTTTAGTAATACAAAATATGTTAATGATTTAATATAAAAAACGAGACCAAGACTTTTACAGATGTGTGTATTTAAAGCGAAGTTTGAAAATATATCAAACAAAAAAATCACCTAAATCAGACAATGAATTATGCATCAACCTTTTCTGTAGTAAATTTAACTATCAACTAGTACCTACCAGAATTTATAATTCTCCGGAAATTAAATAAAATAATATATTAACGTAAATTCATATTTTAGTAATACAAAATATGTTAACGATTTAATATAAAAAACGAGACCAAGACTTTTGGAGATGTGTGTATTTAAAGCGAAGTTTGAAAATATATCAAGCAAAAAAATCACCTAAATCAGACAATGAATTATGCATCAACCTTTTCTGTAGTAAATTTAATTATCAACTAGTACCTACCAGAATTTATAATTCTCCGGAAATTAAATAAAATAATATATTAACGTAAATTCATATTTTAGTAATACAAAATAGGTTAACGATTTAATATAAAAAACGAGACCAAGACTTTTGGAGATGTGTGTATTTAAAGCGAAGTTTGAAAATATATCAAGCAAAAAAATCACCTAAATCAGACAATGAATTATGCATCAACCTTTTCTGTAGTGAATTTAACTATCAACTAGTACCTACCAGAATTTATAATTCTCCGGAAATTAGATAAAATAATATATTAACGTAAATTCATATTTTAGTAATACAAAATAGGTTAACGATTTAATATAAAAAACGAGACCAAGACTTTTGGAGATGTGTGTATTTAAAGCGAAGTTTGAAAATATATCAAGCAAAAAAATCACCTAAATCAGACAATGAATTATGCATCAACCTTTTCTGTAGTAAATTTAATTATCAACTAGTACCTACCAGAATTTATAATTCTCCGGAAATTAAATAAAATAATATATTAACGTAAATTCATATTTTAGTAATACAAAATAGGTTAACGATTTAATATAAAAAACGAGACCAAGACTTTTGGAGATGTGTGTATTTAAAGCGAAGTTTGAAAATATATCAAGCAAAAAAATCACCTAAATCAGACAATGAATTATGCATCAACCTTTTCTGTAGTGAATTTAACTATCAACTAGTACCTACCAGAATTTATAATTCTCCGGAAATTAGATAAAATAATATATTAACGTAAATTCATATTTTAGTAATACAAAATAGGTTAACGATTTAATATAAAAAACGAGACCAAGACTTTTGGAGATGTGTGTATTTAAAGCGAAGTTTGAAAATATATCAAGCAAAAAAATCACCTAAATCAGACAATGAATTATGCATCAACCTTTTCTGTAGTGAATTTAACTATCAACTAGTACCTACCAGAATTTATAATTCTCCGGAAATTAAATAAAATAATATATTAACGTAAATTCATATTTTAGTAATACAAAATAGGTTAACGATTTAATATAAAAAACGAGACCAAGACTTTTGGAGATGTGTGTATTTAAAGCGAAGTTTGAAAATATATCAAGCAAAAAAATCACCTAAATCAGACAATGAATTATGCATCAACCTTTTCTGTAGTGAATTTAACTATCAACTAGTACCTACCAGAATTTATAATTCTCCGGAAATTAAATAAAATAATATATAAACGTAAAATTATATTTTAGTAATACAAAATAGGTTAACGATTTAATATAAAAAAGGAGACCAAGACTTTTGGAGATGTGTGTATTTAAAGCGAAGTTTGAAAATATATCAAGCAAAAAAATCACCTAAATCAGACAATGAATTATACATCAAACTTTTCTGTAGTAAATTTAATTATCAACTAGTACCTACCAGAATTTATAATTCTCCGGAAATTAAATAAAATAATATATTAACGTAAAATTATATTTTAGTAATACAAAATAGGTTAACGATTTAATATAAAAAAGGAGACCAAGACTTTTACAGATGTGTGTATTTAAAGCGAAGTTTGAAAATATATCATGCAAAAGAATCACCTAAATCAGACAACGAATTATGCATCAACCTTTTCTGTAGTAAATTTAACTATCAACTAGTACCTACCAGAATTTATAATTCTCCGGAAATTAAATAAAATAATATATTAACGTAAATTCATATTTTAGTAATACAAAATATGTTAATGATTTAATATAAAAAACGAGACCAAGACTTTTACAGATGTGTGTATTTAAAGCGAAGTTTGAAAATATATCAAACAAAAAAATCACCTAAATCAGACAATGAATTATGCATCAACCTTTTCTGTAGTGAATTTAACTATCAACTAGTACCTACCAGAATTTATAATTCTCCGGAAATTAAATAAAATAATATATAAACGTAAAATTATATTTTAGTAATACAAAATAGGTTAACGATTTAATATAAAAAAGGAGACCAAGACTTTTGGAGATGTGTGTATTTAAAGCGAAGTTTGAAAATATATCAAGCAAAAAAATCACCTAAATCAGACAATGAATTATGCATCAACCTTTTCTGTAGTGAATTTAACTATCAACTAGTACCTACCAGAATTTATAATTCTCCGGAAATTAAATAAAATAATATATAAACGTAAAATTATATTTTAGTAATACAAAATAGGTTAACGATTTAATATAAAAAAGGAGACCAAGACTTTTGGAGATGTGTGTATTTAAAGCGAAGTTTGAAAATATATCAAGCAAAAAAATCACCTAAATCAGACAATGAATTATGCATCAACCTTTTCTGTAGTGAATTTAACTATCAACTAGTACCTACCAGAATTTATAATTCTCCGGAAATTAAATAAAATAATATATAAACGTAAAATTATATTTTAGTAATACAAAATAGGTTAACGATTTAATATAAAAAACGAGACCAAGACTTTTGGAGATGTGTGTATTTAAAGCGAAGTTTGAAAATATATCAAGCAAAAAAATCACCTAAATCAGAAAATGAATTATGCATCAACCTTTTCTGTAGTGAATTTAACTATCAACTAGTACCTACCAGAATTTATAATTCTCCGGAAATTAGATAAAATAATATATTAACGTAAATTCATATTTTAGTAATACAAAATAGGTTAACGATTTAATATAAAAAACGAGACCAAGACTTTTGGAGATGTGTGTATTTAAAGCGAAGTTTGAAAATATATCAAGCAAAAAAATCACCTAAATCAGACAATGAATTATGCATCAACCTTTTCTGTAGTGAATTTAACTATCAACTAGTACCTACCAGAATTTATAATTCTCCGGAAATTAAATAAAATAACATATAAACGTAAAATTATATTTTAGTAATACAAAATAGGTTAACGATTTAATATAAAAAAGGAGACCAAGACTTTTGGAGATGTGTGTATTTAAAGCGAAGTTTGAAAATATATCAAGCAAAAAAATCACCTAAATCAGAAAATGAATTATGCATCAACCTTTTCTGTAGTGAATTTAACTATCAACTAGTACCTACCAGAATTTATAATTCTCCGGAAATTAAATAAAATAACATATAAACGTAAAATTATATTTTAGTAATACAAAATAGGTTAACGATTTAATATAAAAAAGGAGACCAAGACTTTTGGAGATGTGTGTATTTAAAGCGAAGTTTGAAAATATATCAAGCAAAAAAATCACCTAAATCAGAAAATGAATTATGCATCAACCTTTTCTGTAGTGAATTTAACTATCAACTAGTACCTACCAGAATTTATAATTCTCCGGAAATTAGATAAAATAATATATTAACGTAAATTCATATTTTAGTAATACAAAATAGGTTAACGATTTAATATAAAAAACGAGACCAAGACTTTTGGAGATGTGTGTATTTAAAGCGAAGTTTGAAAATATATCAAGCAAAAAAATCACCTAAATCAGACAATGAATTATGCATCAACCTTTTCTGTAGTGAATTTAACTATCAACTAGTACCTACCAGAATTTATAATTCTCCGGAAATTAAATAAAATAACATATAAACGTAAAATTATATTTTAGTAATACAAAATAGGTTAACGATTTAATATAAAAAAGGAGACCAAGACTTTTGGAGATGTGTGTATTTAAAGCGAAGTTTGAAAATATATCAAGCAAAAAAATCACCTAAATCAGACAATGAATTATGCATCAACCTTTTCTGTAGTGAATTTAACTATCAACTAGTACCTACCAGAATTTATAATTCTCCGGAAATTAAATAAAATAATATATAAACGTAAAATTATATTTTAGTAATACAAAATAGGTTAACGATTTAATATAAAAAAGGAGACCAAGACTTTTGGAGATGTGTGTATTTAAAGCGAAGTTTGAAAATATATCAAGCAAAAAAATCACCTAAATCAGACAATGAATTATGCATCAACCTTTTCTGTAGTGAATTTAACTATCAACTAGTACCTACCAGAATTTATAATTCTCCGGAAATTAAATAAAATAATATATAAACGTAAAATTATATTTTAGTAATACAAAATAGGTTAACGATTTAATATAAAAAACGAGACCAAGACTTTTGGAGATGTGTGTATTTAAAGCGAAGTTTGAAAATATATCAAGCAAAAAAATCACCTAAATCAGACAATGAATTATGCATCAACCTTTTCTGTAGTGAATTTAACTATCAACTAGTACCTACCAGAATTTATAATTCTCCGGAAATTAGATAAAATAATATATTAACGTAAATTCATATTTTAGTAATACAAAATAGGTTAACGATTTAATATAAAAAACGAGACCAAGACTTTTGGAGATGTGTGTATTTAAAGCGAAGTTTGAAAATATATCAAGCAAAAAAATCACCTAAATCAGACAATGAATTATACATCAAACTTTTCTGTAGTAAATTTAATTATCAACTAGTACCTACCAGAATTTATAATTCTCCGGAAATTAAATAAAATAATATATTAACGTAAAATTATATTTTAGTAATACAAAATAGGTTAACGATTTAATATAAAAAAGGAGACCAAGACTTTTACAGATGTGTGTATTTAAAGCGAAGTTTGAAAATATATAATGCAAAAGAATCACCTAAATCAGACAACGAATTATGCATCAACCTTTTCTGTAGTAAATTTAACTATCAACTAGTACCTACCAGAATTTATAATTCTCCGGAAATTAAATAAAATAATATATTAACGTAAATTCATATTTTAGTAATACAAAATATGTTAATGATTTAATATAAAAAACGAGACCAAGACTTTTACAGATGTGTGTATTTAAAGCGAAGTTTGAAAATATATCAAACAAAAAAATCACCTAAATCAGACAATGAATTATGCATCAACCTTTTCTGTAGTGAATTTAACTATCAACTAGTACCTACCAGAATTTATAATTCTCCGGAAATTAGATAAAATAATATATTAACGTAAATTCATATTTTAGTAATACAAAATAGGTTAACGATTTAATATAAAAAACGAGACCAAGACTTTTGGAGATGTGTGTATTTAAAGCGAAGTTTGAAAATATATCAAGCAAAAAAATCACCTAAATCAGACAATGAATTATACATCAAACTTTTCTGTAGTAAATTTAATTATCAACTAGTACCTACCAGAATTTATAATTCTCCGGAAATTAAATAAAATAATATATTAACGTAAAATTATATTTTAGTAATACAAAATAGGTTAACGATTTAATATAAAAAAGGAGACCAAGACTTTTACAGATGTGTGTATTTAAAGCGAAGTTTGAAAATATATAATGCAAAAGAATCACCTAAATCAGACAACGAATTATGCATCAACCTTTTCTGTAGTAAATTTAACTATCAACTAGTACCTACCAGAATTTATAATTCTCCGGAAATTAAATAAAATAATATATTAACGTAAATTCATATTTTAGTAATACAAAATATGTTAATGATTTAATATAAAAAACGAGACCAAGACTTTTACAGATGTGTGTATTTAAAGCGAAGTTTGAAAATATATCAAACAAAAAAATCACCTAAATCAGACAATGAATTATGCATCAACCTTTTCTGTAGTGAATTTAACTATCAACTAGTACCTACCAGAATTTATAATTTTCCGGAAATTAGATAAAATAATATATTAACGTAAATTCATATTTTAGTAATACAAAATAGGTTAACGATTTAATATAAAAAACGAGACCAAGACTTTTGGAGATGTGTGTATTTAAAGCGAAGTTTGAAAATATATCAAGCAAAAAAATCACCTAAATCAGACAATGAATTATGCATCAACCTTTTCTGTAGTGAATTTAACTATCAACTAGTACCTACCAGAATTTATAATTCTCCGGAAATTAGATAAAATAATATATTAACGTAAATTCATATTTTAGTAATACAAAATAGGTTAACGATTTAATATAAAAAACGAGACCAAGACTTTTGGAGATGTGTGTATTTAAAGCGAAGTTTGAAAATATATCAAGCAAAAAAATCACCTAAATCAGACAATGAATTATACATCAAACTTTTCTGTAGTAAATTTAACTATCAACTAGTACCTACCAGAATTTATAATTCTCCGGAAATTAAATAAAATAATATATTAACGTAAAATTATATTTTAGTAATACAAAATAGGTTAACGATTTAATATAAAAAACGAGACCAAGACTTTTGGAGATGTGTGTATTTAAAGCGAAGTTTGAAAATATATCAAGCAAAAAAATGATAATACATACATTAATACATACGATGTACTGGCTTTCTTTTTACAATTTTTCATATATTTCCTTCGCCTTCCCTTATGAATGTAACAAGATCAAATGACTCCGATGTTGATTAGCGCGATACAACAATTTTTATAATTAAACCCCATCGAGCTTTCTAGCTGATCGATTATTGTTATTAATAACGTTAATGTACATGGTATCCTGATATTTTTTATGATTCTCTAATACTCATACCGCGTTTAATATCAATAAATGGAGAATCATTGCTATGACAACCCTCATAAATTCGAAATATGATAAAATGGGTTTATCAATGTTTCGAATGCTTCTTGTAAAAGAAACATTCCATTTATTTTTCGAAAACTCTTCATGCTGAACCTTGTAGACGATTGTGTACGCTTATTTTTCTCGATCTCTTTTGTCCAGACAATTTAGGAACGGCGTGTAGTTGTATTTGTCATTAAAACGAAATTTTACATTATATACAGAATACAAATTTATACAAAAATAAAATTCTTAGCGTACTATAAAACCAAACAAAATTTCAATGTCAAAATATTTTATTGCTCAACATATTCTCTTCTTAATTGGATACATTTAT
The DNA here is from genome assembly GCF_026230105.1 of Diorhabda sublineata. Lineage (NCBI taxonomy): Eukaryota > Metazoa > Arthropoda > Insecta > Coleoptera > Chrysomelidae > Diorhabda > Diorhabda sublineata. Next base: position 10,803,246 of record NC_079475.1, read on the forward strand.
TACAGCGAATCTGCAACGTCTCTAGACCTTTCAAAAAAAATGTTTCTTCTTGCTCTGCAAACCAGACCTCCACAGCTTTTATTACTGCATCGTTGGCAGAAAATATACGAACTTTTTTTCATTTGAGGAAAGAGATGATAGCCAAATCTGGTGAATAAGGGGGGTGCTCTAGTAATTTTAACCCTAAATCACGAATTTGCATGGCAACATGAGATTTGTGTGCAGGCGCGTTGTCCTAAAAAAACAAAACACCTTTGGATAGCTTTCCGCGTCTGTTCTCTTTAATTTTTTCTCGTAGAGTGGTCTTTAATGTCGAATAGTAATCTCCAGTTATTGTTCTACCCTTATCTAAAAAATCAATCACGATTACTCCTTGGCAATCCCAAAAAACTGAAGCAAGAACTTTTCCAGCAGATATTTGGACACGAAATTTTTTGGGTCTTGGAGAACCAGACTGTCGCCATTCCATAGATGGTTGCTTTGTTTCTGAATCGTAAAAATGTACCCAAGTCTCATCCATAGTAACAATTTGGTTGAAGAAATCTGCATCGTTTTTAAATCGAGCACAGATCGAAAGCGATGCTTCTACCCTTGCGCGCTTTTGGTCAACATTGAAACAATTTGGGGATCCATTTTGCAGCAATTCTTCTCTCATTCGTTGCTTCAGATTCCGTTGTAGCCCCATTCGACGGTCTGATAAAATCATGTCATGAACTGCATCGATATTTTCGGGGAGTGACACAGAAACTGGCCTTCCCGATCGGTCATCATCTTTAATGGAAAATTCACCTCTTTTGAAGCTTGCAGTCCAATTTTTCACTTTTAAATACAAGTAGATACTTGATGATGGCTGGATACTCCAATTTTTCGATTTTCTCTTTTAATTTATTGCTTACTTTTTCGACGTCAAACTTTACACTGACACTTCTAATAAGTTATTGTTCGTAGCTATGGTAACGCAACGGAAAAACGATACGACACGGAACCCACACGAGGAAGTTTCAATGAAGATGATAAAATATGGTTAAATAACCCGACGAGAAGAAAAGGATTTATTCCAAAATTACAAAAATACATATTCCTTTATAACGAATATTTGAGAAAAATATTTTTTTATTATTAAAAACGGCAATAAAACCATTGCCTTTTGGAATATTGAAAGCAATAATAATTGTGCAGTGTTCTGGTCGCCTGAAAATGTTTTCATAGCTTAAGTAGACAGTGAACGCTAGTCGTAGGTGATGCGTCGTCAACACAGAAGACATGTAGGTTGCGTCATCAAGATACCAGTGAAAATTTACTTCTTACTTTAATGGAAAATATTTGCAGTGAAGGAACATTTCTCAACATCCATGCTTAAACTTTTTCTATCTAAAAATAATGTTTTAACCAACTCGTATAAAAATATATAGAATCAATATTTTTATTTAACACGTAGGACAATTGTCGGAAATCTTATTCATTTCATGTTTATGTGTTGTAATATTATTCTGTAGGTTTGGAATGCCTCTAGATTCATTAGCTTACTCTATTACATAACGAGTGATTTTTTGCTGGTATCTTTTTGGCAATACTGCTTTTGATAGATTACACGTGAATAGTGTCTTGTGTCATTATCAAACTTGTCCAGTTTGGTCTATAATTTGATCATGAATCGACTTACGAACGAACAACGCCTGCAAATTATTGAATTCTACTATCAAAATTCATGCTCGGTTAAGAGAGTGCATCGCGCACTTCTTTCAATTTATGGGCAGTTTGGTCAACCTACTGAGGGACCTATTCGGAAGCTTGTGACTAAATTACACTATTGGACATTAAAACACTAACACGCAAACGTACAGTGAGGACCGAAGAAAATATTGCGGCTGTATTCGCCAATGTTACTGATGATCGTGAAACGTCTATTTGCCGCCGTTCGCAGCAATTGGGCCTCTGTTACTCCATTACATGAAAAATTTTGCCAAAGGATTTGGATGTAAAAACTTATAAGATACGACATGTGTAAGAATTGAAACCACACGATCTTCCACAACGTCTAACATTTGGTGAATGGGTGCTGACAAAGTTTGAGACCCACTTTTTTATCGAAAAATTATGTTCAACGACGAAGCTCATTTCTGGTTGAATGGATACGTTAATAAGCAAAATTTCCGCATGTGGTGTGAAGACGAGCCAAAAGCATTGCAAGATCTACCAATGCATCCCGAAAAGGTCCGGTGGCATCATCTTCAAAAACGACGATGGCCGGAACGTTACTGTGAATGACGAGCGCTACAGTGTGATAATTGACGATTTTTTTTGCCCACATGGGACGCGAAAGAATGGCCAAATTAAGAACCTCCTTCAGTGAAAAGTTCATCTCACGTTTGGGGCTCGTCAATTGGCCGCCTAGATCGTGTGATTTAACTTCTTTGGACTATTTCTTGTGGGGCCATGCTAAAGCTAATATCTACAGGGATTTACCAGCAACGATTGATGCACTGGAAGCTTATATTGAAGCATTTATTTCTGAAATACCGGTCGATATGTTCGAGAGAGTGTGCCAAAATTGGATCTTGGGCATGGGCTATCTAAAGCGGAGCCCCGACCATCATTTGCATGAAATCATCTCCAAACATTAAATTATACTGATCGTTCTATCGATTGCATTAAAGATTTCATCAATTTTTTCAAATGTTTTGTGGTTTTTTTTTCAAAATCAAATCCTAAACCTTTTAAAAAATCACTGATTATTATGCATTTCTACAAATTTCACTGTTTTCCATATATTAATACCGTGGAAACATTTCTTTTTCCTCCTGAAACTTATATCACTAGATTTTGTATCTCTTTTTCCGTTATTTCCGTAAATTATTCTTGACAATTATTGGTTAAACGGACGGAAAGGCTGAAAATAAATTCCATATATCAATTTCAGAGGGTTACTGTTGCTAACAACTTTCCGATGTTAATTATGAATAACATCGCGATAAAAATGGATCATTTCTGAAAAATAACATTTTGCTAATACATCGGAAATCTGGTGAAATGAATAATAATGCCCAGTAGTCATGGATTTTTGGAAAAACCTCACATCGAAACGGTGATTTATTCTAATATTTCTTAATGAGAAAGCCAGCAACAAAATCTATGACGAAATAATAACAGACCTTCTTTGAGAAGCTTTTCACGCTGATTTAAAAAATACAATTCGTTTTTTTCTACCACGTCTGGTTAACTCAAAAATCGATAATTTATATCTCGAAGATTCGTTTCCGCTAAATAATCAGACACCTGATACTTACGTGTACAACGCGCACATTCGCGATTCACGTGTGAAGTTAGGATTTACATGTAGAACGTCGGTCTGTTAAATGTTTCTCTCGTCTGTCAACACCTTACAGACGAGCGGCAAATTCCTCTCAATCGACTGCGGTCATCTTGTTCTTCTTGCGACAACTGTGAAAATAGTGTCAATACAAAATGAGCGATTCGAAACGGAAGTGATTTGTTATTGTTTAGTGAAGAACCTGTATTTTGCCTATTTCAACTTAATACTTGGGGATAAAGACAAATCATGTTCATGCTCCCCATAAAGTGTATCGCAACTGTGTAGAAGGATTGCGTCTTTGGAAGGCAGGAAGTTTGGTGGTGGTGATGGTTTGAAATAAGAATCATGTAAGCGATTGCTATTTTTGTATGGTGAAAACCATTGAACGAAGTTCTAAAAATAAAAAGAACGTTGGTTGCTACAGCAATCCCTTAGCCACACAACCTATGCCACATGGGCCAGATCTATCAATTCCATCTCCACTTGACATTTCGATCGATGTACCACTAGATCTGAGAGATAGACCAATTCATCCGAGAATGAATTTACTCCAGGAAGAACGCAATTAACCATAGCTATTCACCTAAGCAGTATTAAATGATTTGGTTAGAATTTCAAACCTATCGGAAGAGGAATCAGAACATCTGAGTGGATACTTTCTATTGATTCTTCTCAACGAAAGGGTTCTTCTAAATAAAAACTCCCCATTCTTATTGTCCATTCCGTTCACTTGAAAGAAACATAAAAATCGTCGAATTGGGCTAAAACGTATATCTGAAGCACTGAATAGCTCATACGAATGCGTTCATCATATTGTTCACGTCAATTTGGACATGACAAAATTTGCTGCAAAATGGATCCCCAAATTGTTTGAATGTTGGCCAAAAGCGTGTAAGGGTAGAAGCATCGCTTTCGATCTGTGCTCGATTTAAAAACGATGCAGACTTCTTAAACCGAATTGTTACTATGGATGAGACTTGGGTACATTTCTACGATCCAGAAACAAAGCAATAATCGATGGAATGGCGACACTCTGGTTCTCCAAGACCTAAGAAATTTCGTGTCCAAAAAACTGCTGGAAAAGTTCTTGCTGGAGATTACTATTCGAAATTACTGACCACTCTATGAGAAAAAAGTGAAGAGAAAAATCGCAGAAACCTATCTAAAGTTGGTTTGTTTTTGCAGAACATCGCTCCTGCACACAAATTTCATATTGCAATGCAAAAAATTCGTGGTTTAGGATTTGAATTACTAGAACACCCCCTTATTCGCCAGATTTGGCTCCGTCCGACTATCATCTCTCGTCTCAAATGAAAAAAAGTAAGAGGTCGTAAATTTTCTTCTAGCGCGGAGGTAATAGAAGCTGTGGAGGTCTGGTTTGCAGAGTAAGAAGGAACATTTTTTTAAAGGTCTAGAGACTTTGCAGGTTCGCTATAATAAATGTATCCAATTAAGAACATGTTGAGTAATAAAATATTTTGTCATTGAAATTTTGTTTGGTTCTATCTTTTCCCAGTTTTGTTAGGTAATCTGTAGGTAAGATTAAGTATTAAATCCGGAAAACCTTGTGAATCCTTTTTTTAATTATCATTAGTCATAAAAAGAAACAGTTGGTATAGAGTAAAATAAATTTTAAAACAATTAGAAGTAAGAAATTCAGTACATAAACAATGAAATAAACGAGTAAAAAAGCAAGAAGAAATTAGTTTAGACTGCTGAACGCATCCGTACGTGCCTTTTGTCTCTATTATGTGGTACAGTTAATGTAGTATGAAGCTTCCTAGTAACTAGAAACAGCATATTAAAAATTAAATATGCTATTCACAACATTCACATTGTTAACAATTCCTCACGACTTAATTAAACAAGAGAATTTGCGTGCTACATTTCGTTCTATCTTATTTAAAATTTATGTAGTTACGTGTTGTTAACCTGAGAAACTGCAATCGATATGTCGTTTTCATGATTTTTCATTTTTTCTTTTCACATTAATCATGGGAATATTCATTATGACGCGACACCTTACATTCGTATTGATGTCTTCGTTTTTCTCCATACTTCAGAAACAAATTTGTATGATAAATCCAATTTCAAACATATTTTTCGAAGAGGAGAGGCGACATTTGAAATAAGAAAGATCGCTTTTCTTCTCACCATTATGATATGGGCTCCTGTAGATTTGTTAAGAAAAAATTTTCTCCGTTTAAAATTACCCTTCGTCAACATTTGATACATCAGGTTTCTTTGTGATAACAAGACATATATTTTTATAAAAATACAAAAATCACTTAGAAATGCAACGTTGGTATGTTGTCAGTGTTCACTAAAAGATCATTTTTAACATTCTTCTGCCCTTAAGTAATTGATCCAAATCATACTTTCTTTGCGTGGTGACTTTTTCTGTATCGCAAATAAAACTTGACAATTTTGACAAACCTGTTCACTATATTCAATTTTTCATGAAGGAACTTTCTTTCATATCAGAAAGACATTTGTTTCCGTTGTATAGCGGCACTGCATTCAAACTAGGTTTTGAGGAGTCAATCACCAACCGTCAGTAACTTGAATCGTATTCAAAATTCAATAAATTCATCACTACATCTGCTTTAAAAAATTTTCATTTCATCGTCAGTATGTCTGAAACTTTCGTACCAGGAAAAAGTAAATTCCAGTCGACCCCAAAATCTCAGTTTGTTTTTTAGACAAATTCAAAGCAGGTACCAAATCCCTAAATCCCTTCTTCTAAACATTTCTACTCAATATCGCCTAAGATTCTTCAATAAGGCGAGCCTGAAAAACATTTGGGGGATTTTATCTCTTTTTTCAAACCTTTGAAGGTTAATTAATGTATCTACAATGGTATTATCATAACACTTAAGTACATCCTTATTGTATATTTTGATATTAAGAAGAAAACGAATCAACCGATGTACCAGTAAATGAAGACTTCTTATCTTGTGTTTGGTACAATGGAAAAAATCGGCTGGGATGTATTCGCACAGAAAAAATCCGTGCGCCAAAATGTGAAACTTTTTGTTATCCTATAATTCACAAAAAAAATTTCATATTCTTATTTTTTATGTAACCCCATTAACTTTGAAGCTATGACATCCCACAAAAACCCATTTTAAAGGTAATTTTGGGGGCTACAAGCCAATGTATGTTAAAAAGGCTGTTAATCTGTCACTATAGTGACAGATTAATTTGGTTATAACTTCGTCAATTTTTATGCTACAAAAAAAAGCGAAATAATCGTTTTAAAAAATGCTTTGATTTGATTGTTTGTTCGTTTTTGTATTTCTTATAGGTATGGAGAAGAAATTGTCAAAATTTTTTTTTAAATAAAAAAAGTATTATTTAATGCTCATTTTTTTTCAAAATTATGCATTTCTAATCAGCCAAATTTCCAGATGTCGTGAATAACATCCAAATAAAGTATTTCGTATAAGGAATAAGTTTAATTTTAATTTTGAATGAAATGGCATTAGTTTTAGTGCAATGTTTTATTTTAGCTTTAATTATTTTACATCATATCTCACCGAAATTTCAGTCGAAGCGACTTTTATCAGTGATCATTTGAAAGGTCTTTTTAAGCTCTTTAAAAAGTATTCTACGACTTTTCCCGTTATTTGAAGTTAAATCCTCAATTACGTAAAACAAAAGCTATCCAAGTATATATAACTTGCTTTAGGTAGAACATAGCTTAATTTCTTTGTTTTTTTATAAGCTTAATTTCTGATTATCACACTTTTTTCGATAAAACACATCATTACAGAGTTATACGTAAACTACGTGATGTCCATCGACCTTTTTGCCGATATAGACATCCATATCGAGACATGCAGGGTGAAAAAAGAATTTCTAACGCCAAATTTAGGTTAGAGAGTACTTCAATCAAAGCTTTTTTTTAAATATAAATATTGGTAGGTTCAAAGGGCCGTCAACCGTTGATATACAACAGTTTGAAATTCATATCATCTTAATTACTTAAGTTACATTACATTTATTTTTCTGAATTTATGTAGAACAGTTAAAATATGTTTGTTGACTTTATTCTTTAGGCTACGCCCTCTGCAGTACTTCAATAAGAATCTGACAATCAACTAATTAGATTCTTATTGGAAACTTTTTTAGAGTTTAGTTTCGTTTTAACATCTCCTCGTGATCTGCTCAAGAAATATTGCAATATTTTTAAAAGAAATTAAACCAAACATTCAATATAGAGATATAATAATGTATTCAAGAAATATATACAGAAAACTATAATACAGTAAAGAGAAAAGATTGTCTGAATCATCAATATGAAGTACTGAAGTTATTTAACCTCGTGTGGTTCCCATAGGCTTTAATATTGTTTTACAAGGCCACCAGGGATCACAACTAAATTAATTAAATCCCAACAGTGAATGGTAGAGTGAGAATCCACACACCTAGATCTCTGGAAAGTCTTTCTAATTATATAATAATGAGAAAATATTGTTCCTGGAAGTAGGATAAGGGGGTTGAGACCGTCAATTACCTCCACAACAATTTGCTCTGGCATATATTTACCTAACCGTTTCTGATATACCAACAAAATTAATGAATAAAATTCCTTCATACTCAAAAGTCTTATACAGAGTATTCATGAACTAGTTTAATTTTGACATGCTTATATTTTTTTTCTGTTTGGTTTATGAAAAAAAAATCTCCAAACTAAGTAGTAGCGTTTCATTATAAAAATATTACAGATGAATCATCTCTTTGCAACATGTTGTAATGAAATTTTCTAAATAGGATTTTCAACAAAACTTTCAACTTTTCAAGGTTTTTCGTCATTAGTTGTGGTCTTTGATTAAACTATTTTAAAGCGATTTTTAGTTGAAACTTTTTTTTCAAATGTCTCGTAACCCTCTACAGTGTAGCACTAAAAACATAAGACCACTGTTCATGGTTTATAGAGTTTTTAATTCCTTGAAAAAATGAGTTTAAAATGCGAAACGGAAAACTGCAGTTCCCACAGAAAACCGCTACAATAATAATCGTAGAGTCGAGATTCTTCCTTATTTGCATAGCCGAAGCTGTCTCAAAGTAGACCCAAACTTCATCGTAGTTCATGAAGTCATGGTCAAGGTCTGGAATTGGTACTACGTCCGCTTACTCCTGATATAAATCCGCTTGCTCTTGCTGGATATTTTGACCTACCATTAGCTCTAGTTTTGTTGTGCCCAATCAGAAAATCGCTTCGTTAACTGACAGCCTATCTGCAAGTTCGAGTTCTTCAACGATTTCGGCCTCATCATAAAACTTCAATACGTCCATAACAGGATCAATCCACGTCGGCCTATCTTATGCACCTTTCAATGGTTTGGTATCTTGGAAAAAATTGGTCAACGTTATGTGATACCCAACCAATAGAAAAACTGAACTAGATTTTACTCTGGGTGGGACTGATTCTTCATTATCAACAGTAAAATATTGGGTAACAGAGTTTAAACGAGGACGTACGACTTCGGGAGACCAGAATCGCAGTGGTCGATCAAATGAGGTGATGATTCTAGAAATGTTGAAGAAAATCTGAATAATCGTCCGAAACAAAACAATGGACTGAAAATGAAGAACCGACTGCATCTGTAGAGAAGTTCATGGCGTTGGGTTTTTGGATTTGTTTGAGATAATTTTCATTAACTATCTTGAAACAGGAAAAACTATCAACGCCAAGTAGTTTCCGAACGTATTGCAGCGTTTAAGCGAAGAAATCAAGCAAAAATGGAGGCATTTGTCTAAGATAAACGTGTTGCTCCATCAATACAACGCACCAGCTTATACATCCGTTATTGCAATGACTAAAACTAATGAATTAGTTTAGAAGTTTGAATTGCTACATCATGCACCCTATTCGCCAGATTCAGCTCCCTCTAATTATTTTCTGTTCCCAGACTTGAAATAATAGCTAGGCGGTCAAAGATTTTCCAACAATGAAGAGATCGGCAGTCAAGGGCTATTTTGAGGAACTTGACGATTCTTATTATTTCTTCTCTGGGAATAGTGTATCCTTGCAATTTTTTTTGTTTTTTTTGTCGGGCTAGGTACTTCTGGGACCATCCTCGTACAATAATGTGTTTCATTTGTTGAGTCTCTTGGAAATTATGTAGGTCGCATCGTTGAAAATAAGATTTCATTTAGTCACAGAGAGGGTTACTATAAAGTTGATATAGAATGAAAAAACTGTCACCGAGCATTTATAAATTGGAAAATACGACTCCATTTGGTGGAGAGAAAAGTATGATAGAAGGATAGATTACACTTTGACGACAAGCAACAAGTTTTTCATTTTTATCGTAGTGTAAACACGCAATTTTGTAATGTTTTCAAATTGCGAGGGCGGTTTAATGGAAAAATAACTAAAGAGTTTTTGCTTCATTACATATTCTACTTGATGAGCCCTATCAGCTGGAATGGCCACAGAAAATATTCTCAAGAAGTCAAGAAAATAACATACACCAAAAAATTGATCAAAAAAAACCTCTAGGATTCGACGTTATTACAGTAGAAATGCTTTGGCAACTTCGAGAAAAAGGTTTTCGATTCCTAGGCAGCTATTTAATTAGTCAATAAAAATAGAGGTTACTTCCCATCAAACTGCAAAATTAACACAAATCACAATGATTTTAAAGTTAGGAAAAGTCCTATATCCATAGTAGAAAACCAAAAATTAATACCATCACATCATTTTTGATTTAAACAACACTCAAAAATTAAACTAGTGTATACAGTTATAGGGCGAATTAATAACGAATAAAGTAAAAAATATTGTTCTACAGGCACTCTTTCAACAAAAGATTTCAAAGTGAACTGAAACATAATTTGCCAATGAAATTTCAAAATCCTATATCAGCAATAGCAAATGGTGCAGAGAATTCAAAGTCAGGCGCATAGATTTAGATATCGATCTTACACCCCCTCACAGCCCAGATTTGGCCCCCAGTGATTCCAATCTCTTCCAAATCAAAGAAACACTTAAGAGGGACGCATTTCACAACCAACGAAGAGCTGAAAGAGACGGTTTCAAGAATGCATGCATTGATCTGAACGGCAATTATGACTAAAAATAACCTTTCACAACATGTGTTATTAAAACGAAATCAACGTGCTGTTTATTATGATAATTCGTTGGCAACCTTATGGAAAAATCTCTTGATTCAGTTTTACATTCCTGCGATGTCGCACGGTCCGTGGCGCCATTATTGCTAAAATTGAACGCTCTATTCTACAAAATGGCATCGCATGATTATTGACAGCTAGGGCGTACCTAACTTCATGCGTTCTCTTTGCGCCACCCTGTATAATTACATTTATACTTTTACACAAAAATTGGACCAAAACAATTTTTTAAATTTTGAGTAGGTTATTAAAAAAAAGTTTATACATATTTTTGTGAATCAATCGTTTTTCATAATATAAAACTATATTGATGTTCAATATTTGTTGTCATTCTTTTAGTATTGGAGGTGCTATTCTTAGATTCCTACAAGGGAAAAACATAAAATTGAAAAAAAATCAGGATTACAATACAAAAAAGTTTAGCGTTTTCATGATGGTGGAATCCATTTAAATCTGAGATTACGGTGGACTGAGTTTTTTTTAACCGAATCTCTGAATTAAATGAAAATATATTTTATGGGGGCTCAGTGTAGATTTATGAATATCATTATTTTAATAAAAATTGACCCAAAAAACAATCTGACACTCCAGAACTGAAAAATATCACTTTTAACGAAACTTTTGTGATATATTTCTATTAGCTTCCCACATCAAATGATAACTACGAAACTATCGTAGAGAAACTTTCAGCTAACTATAATTAGGCTGAAATTTGTCCCTGAAAAAACATTTCTTATTTTCACGTTAGGAAACATAACATGAAATACAAATATGCTGTTGGGGATTACAAAGAGATATTCATAATACAAAATCATGAAGCAGCTTATGTCGATGTCAAATCATTGATTTCAAACTATTTTTTTTAAATTCGTAGTTAAAAAATAGTATTCATATTATGATAAAATTATATCCTGGCTGCTCCGTAGCATTATTATTGAAATCTATATCTCTATGAGTATGAATTATTTAAATTAATATTGACAATGTGTAGATAATTATAATCAATTAACTAATTGATTGATTTAAGGAATTAACAAATTCCCTGACTGTTAGCACCACTTCCTGTTGATAAATTTTCCGTCTAATCGATAAACCATTAGGATAATTGGTAAACGCACCTAGCTATCCTCCCATCAACCCCTTTCCTTGATAGGATCAAATATCTCTATTCAGATTAATTATTTTGGAGGTAATATTTTGAAAAAAGTTTCAATCCATTTCAACTCACTATAAACTCTATTCAATATCGATATTGCAAAATATAAACAAACTAAATTATGTGAGAAGTATGATCTAACAACATTTTCTTATTGTTCTTCGACTGTTTATCAATTCAGGAATGCACTGGTTACCAGAGCTTACGTCAAAATGAGTGACCTGAAAATGCCGGAGAATTTTCATCTCACTACCTTTTCTCTCAGTTTCCCTTTCAATTTCATCTAAACATCAAATACCGATACACAATTATATTGATTCAGACTTTATCGTTTAGTTTTGATTAAATTTTTGTCAAAAAAAAAATACGAAAAATTATTGAAGATTATTATTTGAGAGAATTGTTTATACAAGTGATGTTACTTATTAAAACGTTGTGTTCATTACAAACTATTTTCTGTGAATGTTATACATCTCCTTTTTGGCTTTCTTCCATTTTACTCCTTGGACTTTAGGCCCACAACTACTGCTCAGCTTAAATTTGATCAGTTCCAGAGTCAAACTTTGCAAAAATAATCTCTGAGTAACCTGGAAATGCCGGAGAATTTTCATCTAACCACCTTTTTCTATCAGCTTCTCTTTCAATTTCATCTAAACATCAAATACCTATATATAATTGAATTAATGCAACTAAATGTTGATTTTAGGTCTCTTCTGTTTTAAAATTAGTTTTTTTTAAAAATTTTTAAAAGAAATTTATAGAATACATTTTAATATGTTCTCAGGAAAAATAAGCTTCCAGCACTCCCAGCACATGACAATTTGGATTCGATTGTTTCATTTGTTGTCACTTATTACTATTATTATTACAAATTCAAATATCACATCAAAATGTTTAATGAAGCAGTAGAAATAGAAATTGTGATGTTACTGATAGTGAAAAATCTAAGAAATTCCCTTAAAAACGATCCAATTCATCAAATCGAAGTAGTAGTTCACTTGCAAGAATTTTGAAGTTAAATAAATTTAAACCTCACAATCTTTCATTTAAATACATTCTATAAATAAACGATTTATAGTGAAGGGTCGAATTGTGAACTTTTATCTGAGGAAAATCGAAAAATAACACCTTTAAGACACAACCAAAACTTTTCTTTGCCGAAGCAATGTTTTTATCTAGTGGTAAGGTTAATTCGAAATATTTTCGAAGGTAGAGCGATGTAAGATTAAATTTCCTTCTGAAAACTAAAGATCAGTGTTTATTTGAAACTAATGGTTCACAAATACAGAACTGCTAGACCATACTTTCACCTGAAAGGCCTGAAATACTTTATTAGAATGTAATAAAACTACCTGTTTAGATATGAATTGTAGATACGTTGAGGTTTACAAGTTTCTCACAAGTTTTCGAAAAAAAATTAATTAGTTGTTCATTATTTATTCTTCTTCGTGAAAGCTGCGCATCATATTATAACCAAAAATTAAGAATTAAGTTTGTAAACTAATTATATACCACAGGAACAACAAATATCCTACCAATCATTCCGTATACTGGATACGGCTGAAAGAGTCGTTGAGCGTATGCTACATATAGAACCAATACGGTTTCCGAAGAGGCCACTTCATTCTCGATGCTATTGATCTCGTCGTCAATAGATATCATGAACCAGATGCAAGTACAGAACTGAAAAGTACCGTCTAGTGATGACGCTTGACATAAAGAACGCCTCCAATATGGTCAGATGGGACTGTGTGATGGAGACTCTTAATATCTACAGAAGATGATGGCTTGTTGCCTCAACAATAGAATTCTTAACACGGTGAAAAGCCCGATGGAATACCTAGTCTCTATAGAAGTACCAGTGCGAGGCCCCTTCTCAAGAACTTCGAGCATAATCGGCTACTGTGGTTAACATTTCCAGAAAAGTCAAGCCTCGTAGCATTCGCAAACGATGTAACCGTTTACCAAAACACCTGAAGAAGATCAATCAATCACTCTTTCAATGGAGCAAATAAATAATGGCGACAAATCCCAACCCAACTAATTCAACGTTTCCTTCGAAGTCGAGCTGTACGGGATCTGGCGTTGTCTTGCAGCCATATCTCACTACAGATTAAATATTGCGTTTTATTTTTTAGGTGGTTACTACTACTAATAGAATAACACAATGGATCCCAATGTGGCAAAGGAGAAGGTGCAGGCCGTGAAAAACTTGGAGAAACGAAATATAGGAGGACATAAGAGCACTCAATGTAGAAAACTGGAGAGCAAAATTCCGGAACCGAAAAGAATGGCAAATAATAACAAAAGCAGCCAAAGCAAATGACTATGAAGAAAATAAGATAGCCATAATTCACATGGGATTGAAATGCTTGATGATGATGAAGATGACTATAATACTCCACGTTCTCAGTTCGTTGTTCAGTGAGAAAATCAACTGCAACTCCTCCTATATGCCAAAACACTTCGTCTTTTTTCCTCCACTCCATCGATGCGTGTTTACTCATTAAGTCGTATCAGTACTGAATATTCGGAATACTTGGCACCCATGTGACTAAAATTTTGCGTAACCGAGCCGTTCATGTTCATTATTCAGCCATATCGCGTACAGTACTGAGTCGATCTTCCAAAATAAGTCTGCAGCGCTAACGTTCTCATCGGTAAAATTATAGGGCGAGGCGCATGTGGCAAATTTGTTGCAATGTCTCGGCCTTCTCGGGATCGGAACACCTTTCTTACACTTAGTCTTATTGGGGCACTCATCTGCGAATTGCACGAGTAATTTTCAATAAATGTCCGAGGATTTAACGTTGCCTGTGACCAAAAAATGAATAATGATAAATTTTACGCATCAGACACATCATTTTCATGAATACTATAAGTACACTAAAAAAAGAGGTTACGTGGTTACGTAATAGACCAATCTCACATCCAGTGCAGCCATTTTTGCGACACAAAATTTTTTTGCGCGTATACGGTTTATATTTGAACATGCCTCGCCTCGTATTTGAATAAACATCTAATTCTAATTCATTCTTGTGTCTTTTCTAAGTATCGATTTTTTAGTTTGGTATAGTCTCTCTCGTACATCGACACATCATTATATAGTAATGACAATATTCATTATTTAACTGTTCGATGTTTGTATTTTGCTGTTTATCAGATACTCCAAAAGACAAACGCACGGCAAACAATACCGGAAAATGTACCCTACCTAACTAACCTTCACTGTATTTTAATTTCATTTTCATTCCAGACAACGTGAACATAATGAATAACTGATCCCAATGGTAACAAGTGTAACATGTAATTTAAACTGCGTTTGAAAAGATTGATGAGTATAACTATCCTCAGTGGATTATGTGGTTAGGTATAACTAGAATTAGAATACTGGTGTTTGTAGAAAAGCTTTTACTAACTTTCACGTACTCGTGACAACTACGAAATTGAACAATTTAGGTTATAACATCTTTTCTTCTATGATACTTTCAAAGGAATTCACGTATAAAGAATGATTTATAAGTAATGAGACAAAATGTAACTACTGGTTAACAAGGTGAAAATAGACAATAATAAGTTTATGTTCACTTCTTAGTGAGATACAGAATGTAAAATTGAGAAGAAAAAACATCTAGGCTGATGCCTTTTCTGCCTTCTCAAACCAAGTATGAAACTAAACAATTATTTATTATCATGTCACATTATTACCCAACTGATATAGCTCCGATAAAGATAAGTTTACTTTAGCTCCGATTGAGTTAGTTTCATTATAGCTTCGATTAGGTTAGGTTTACTTCAGTTTCGATTAGGTTAGGTTTACTTCAGTTTCGATTAGCTTAGGTTTACATCAGCTTCGATTAGGTTTGGTTTACATCAGTTTCGATTAGGCTAGGTTTATATCAGTTTGGATTAGATTAGGTTTATATCAGTTTTGATTAGGTTAGGTTTACTTCAGTTTCGATTAGGTTGGGTTTACTTCAGTTTCGATTAGGTTAAGTTTACATCAGTTTCGATTAGATTAGGTTTATATCAGTTTCGATTAGGTTAGGTTTACATCAGCTTCGATTAGGTTTGGTTTACATCAGTTTCGATTAGGATAAGTTTATATCAGTTTCGATTAGATTAGGTTTATATCAGTTTTGATTAGGTTAGGTTTACTTCAGTTTCGATTAGGTTAGGTTTACTTCAATTTCGATTAGGTTAGGTTTACATCAGTTTCGATTAGGTTAGGTTTATATCAGTTTGGATTAGATTAGGTTTATATCAGTTTTGATTAGGTTAGGTTTACTTCAGTTTCGATTAGGTTGGGTTTACTTCAGTTTCGATTAGGTTAAGTTTACATCAGTTTCGATTAGATTAGGTTTATATCAGTTTCGATTAGGTTAGGTTTACATCAGCTTCGATTAGGTTTGGTTTACATCAGTTTCGATTAGGATAAGTTTATATCAGTTTCGATTAGATTAGGTTTATATCAGTTTTGATTAGATTAGGTTTACTTCAGTTTCGATTAGGTTAGGTTTACTTCAATTTCGATTAGGTTAGATTTACTTCAGTTTCGATTAGGTTAGGTTTATATCAGTTTGGATTAGATTAGGTTTATATCAGTTTTGATCAGGTTAGGTTTACTTCAGTTTCGATTAGGTTGGGTTTACTTCAGTTTCGATTAGGTTAAGTTTACATCAGTTTCGATTAGATTAGGTTTATATCAGTTTCGATTAGGTTAGGTTTACATCAGCTTCGATTAGGTTTGGTTTACATCAGTTTCGATTAGGATAAGTTTATATCAGTTTGGATTAGATTAGGTTTATATCAGTTTTGATTAGGTTAGGTTTACTTCAGTTTCGATTAGGTTGGGTTTACTTCAGTTTCGATTAGGTTAAGTTTACATCAGTTTCGATTAGATTAGGTTTATATCAGTTTCGATTAGGTTAGGTTTACATCAGCTTCGATTAGGTTTGGTTTACATCAGTTTCGATTAGGATAAGTTTATATCAGTTTCGATTAGATTAGGTTTATATCAGTTTTGATTAGGTTAGGTTTACTTCAGTTTCGATTAGGTTAGGTTTACTTCAATTTCGATTAGGTTAGATTTACTTCAGTTTCGATTAGGTTAGGTTTACTTCAGTTTCGATTAGGTTAGGTTTACTTCAGTTTCGATTAGGTTAGGTTTACTTCAGTTTTGATTAGGTTAGATTCATTTAGGGTCATACTAAAAACAAGTTAATTTGGCGTTTTTGGAATCGTATAATCCATTTATTTATAGATACTTCCGGCTTTAGCAATATTTAGTTAACTTCTGGTTCGACTTTTTGAACTGAACTTATTAAATAAATTATAAAAGTTTCATTTTGGGAATCCTAGTTTTTTATTAAAGGGTATTTGGCTGGAAATGGAAAAGATTTTCTGTAAAGGAAAAGTTAAAAATAATTATTGTTCAGGTTTTTTCTTATATCCTTTGTTTTAATAACTCATTATGAATCAAACATGCTTTTTCTAATTTAAAAATTATTTTTGATTCTTTTATAAGAATTAAAAACAAAATTTCAATTGTTTTAGAACAATCAGAAATTATATTTTTATAAATATCGATTATTAATTCCTATAAAAAACAAAAAAATATTTTCCTTTTCGAAATGCATAAATTAGAAACGATTTAAAAAAATTCCATATTCAAAAAATTTCCACTGATTGACTTTAGTCCTAATAGATGGCTTTCCACTTTTTTATAACTGCTAGTAGCAATTTTTGTCACTATAAATACAATAAATATGTTGAAGCATGCCTATAGTAGAAGCCTGAATTTCAGATAGTCACATTCCAGTGTCAAAATAGATCTAGAAACTCGTGTTATTTCAGTACTTGCATCTATAAGAGTTGACCCCAACCCTAATTTATAAAGATTTGGTGGATACATCATGAGTTTAAATGTATGGAAATGAACATGCAGGTAAAACACCCACTGCTACTACACACGAAAATTTTGAAAAATTGCAAGATCTTCTGTGGCAAAATTAATGAATGACTTTTAGTTAAAAAGTTGAGGATGACGGTCACTCGTGCCGAACTGAACATGAAACATTTATCTACATGAGTACCTCGATTGTTAACAGACGCCCATAAGTAATCTCGAAAAGAGCAGTCGTCTTTGAATGCAGGAAAAACAAGAAGCAGACAATTTTTCTTTCAAGATGAATGTTATGGTATCGATACAAAACTAGACACCAAAATGGAGATTAAGAATTGGAAACATCCAGGTTCAGTAGAAAAAATCAAGATCCAATATTATATAGTTGTGATAATTGCGGTGTAAGACTTACCGATCATATTTTCTCTGGTTGAATACTCAGAATTGCAAAAAAAAAGAAAAAAATACAAAACCTCCAATGGAGTGAATAAAAATCTATATCTATAAATAACGTCACACGAATTTCATGTTTTTCTACCCCTCCCCTCGTCCTTGTCACATCTGGTCACATTTGTGAAACTCACCCCTCCCTAGTTTGACATCACATTTTTTGCAAATTTACATTTAGAAATTATTGAATAAAAACAGCGGTTCCGAAATTAATTTTTTTCCAATTAAATGATTTAAAAAAAAATGACATGAAATCAAATGATTAACTAAACAGAAAGCGATATTAATTGAAGAAATTAACAAAACAAAAAATATTAATAGAATTATATGAATTAAAGATATAAACTTGAGGATCTTGAGTCCAAGGACTTTGAATCCACTTCTTCAAATTGAACTGGAAAAACTGCCATTTCGTTCTCGTTTGAGTTGTTAATGTCAGTTGTATCAACATCTTTTTCATCTACCGATTCAGCATCATCGTTATCTTTCACATAAAGAAATTTTTTGGAACGTTCAACAGCAATTCTTTGAGGACGAAACAACTTCGCGAATGGTAAAACTTTACGGTTTACGGTGAAGACTGCCTCACTTTTTCGACATTTTACGGAGTTCTGGTGGTCCTTTGATGTCCAGGTCTGGGCTTAGCGACACTTCTGCACTCCCAAAATGAGGTAACCCACGACAGAATTGAATTACGGCCAGAAAAAGTCTGTGAGGAGGATTTTCGAAACGTATGTTAAAAGAAGTAACTAGAGGAGGTACTTCTCCCTCCGGAAGCGCTCCCTCCCACTCCTCTATTCCCCCAATTCACTGCTCGGGAGTTTTTTCAAATAAATAAGTTTCTCTGGCGCGCCCGTTACTAAAACTATGAAAATACCAGTGGTTGGCTTAGTGAATTTGTAAGTGATCATGTTTACTCACATTTAAGAAAAAGAAGAAGGTTTTTACTCACTACATTGTAGGGATGATATCTCCGCTAAGGGTAAGGCGAAGAAATTTTGTTATAGAAAAGAAAAATTATAATTTCATACGAGCAATGACCTCCTAAAGTTCAAAATATCCTATTCGACATTGGGAGAAAAAGAGCAAGTCAAAAATAGAGCAAAATCATTCAATATTTTACGAATATTATTCCATTTTGTGGAATTTATTGAAAAAGTCATCGTATTTTGTATAGCTATCTAATTATAATGATTAACTCGGTACATATAATCAATATTTTTTTGTACGTACTATAAAAAGACTCTGATACCGTATTTTATAGAGAAATGCTATTAAAGAAGCGGAAAATTTATTCTCCGCGGAACATAGTCATCTTAAATTATGTAGTTTGAAAAGTATGACCTATTTTTGTGAATGTACCTTCAAAAGACGGATATAAATTTATGAAGCAGGCACTGACAACAAAAGTAAAGTCGTGATAGTATGAGAGCTGAAAATAACATCTGATAGAAAAAAGATATAATTCATGATAAAATTAACCAATGGAAATTGAAAATTCATCATAGTTAAGACATAATTACTTTCCGTAGTCGCAACAATGCGATCTTTTGATTTTAACGTCTTGAAATTGCAACGAAATGCTTCAAGTTTGAAAATAAGCGATGCAATCCGATCATTAACGCCTCTGAACATAGAAATTCAGGTAGAAATAAATTCCGCGAAAGAAACAGTTCTTTCATTAAAAGTTTTAGCTAAACAACAAATGATGCGCTAATTTAGCTGGGAGGTTTATAAGATCAGTTAGCAGTCAGATGTCAGTCAGCTATGAGAGCAATATCATTTTCTTTTTAATGACACGCCTTCAAAGGAAAATGTTTTAAGTTAGAAGCTTATAATTCAAGCTGTTGGAAACTCACTCCACGCTCCTTATTTCGTAATAAAACAAATTTTCTTTTATCGTCACGAATATTTGCTATAAAGAACAAGACATTGAAATTCATAAAAAAATTGCCCATTTCTCGACGAGGAATTTCGTTACAGCAGGGAGCTTTTTATAATTAGATTCTACTCTCTTGTTCATTAATTTTTATCATTTTCAGATGTGCTAAGAACGTAATAAAACCCACAGGCCAATTACCTTTTAGTCATTATTTCAATGTATATACGAGGGTTATATAAAAAGTTCCCTACTTCAACTGAATTTGTCAACATTTGTCAATCAATATACTTTGGAACTTTTCGGAAACTATAATTAACCCGATCATGATAAGAATGTTTGGAAACTAACCCGGATCACATTCACTGTTGTTCGGGATTTGATTGAGCTAATCGGGTCGTAGTCATATGATCTTTTCTGGTAGATCAGTGGGTAAATGCGATCAACTGATGGGTCGTTCCATTTCTCTATTACTTTTTGGACTACTATTGATTCTCATGAGCAACATCAATGATAGGTTACTGGGGTTTGCGGTTTTTATACTTTGCGTCACTTCAGCATAAGAATAGCTTATTACTATTAAACCTCAGTGCAAAATCCGTGTGTTAAGGGTGAATAACTACTCAAATAAATTATATAACTAAATAAATATTATGGAACAATTAACGTAAAAAAAGTAATAAAAATCAAAAATTCATGTCGATCAAGTTTTAAATTTGATATTTACAGCGAAAATTGAATGCGACGTTCGGAGACTTTTTTTTTATTTATTACAAAATTCGCATCAACCGTATATTGGTTATTAGCGATTTAGTAAAGATTAAGTATTTAATCTATATAATAATTGTTAAATTAATTTTATGATAGAGATCTGTTTAAGGTAATTTTTAAGGTAAGTAATGTTATATTTTGGTCCTAAAATTTCACGTATTGTTCCGAGTGGTAGATTTGATGATGAGATGGACATTCTGCGATTGTGTGTTTTATAATTATTTTCAATTGCAGTTGCTACATTTTGGTTCGGGTTTCGCATCAAGTAAGTAGCTGTGCGTCAGTCGCGTATGGCCTAGACGCAGACATGTTAGAAGAACTTCATCTCTGCGATTTTTCGGTAGTATTGACCATAGTTTTATTGAGTCTTTCACTTCACGAAGTTTGTGTGTGGATGTTGACCATTTGATCTCCCATTCATTAAACACTTTACGCTTTAAGATTCTTTTAATATCGGTAGTAGTTAAAAAGTTCACGCACTCTGCACTATCACTAATTACAGCTTCCTTAGCCGTCAGGTCTACCTCTTCGTTTCCTTTTATTCCAATGTGTGAGGGGATCCAACAGAATACTATTTTTTTGTTGTTGTCTTGTATGTATTGCAGTTGTTGCTTGATTTTGATTACTAATGGATTTGTGGTGTGAATTTTTTGAAGACTTTGGATTGAGCTAAGAGAGTCTGTGAATATGACATGATTAGGCTCGTTTGATGAAGCGGCGAAGTGGGTAGCTCGATATATTGCGTATAATTCAGCAGTGAAAGTGGATAGGGTTTGAGGAGCTTTTATCATATATTTGGAGGTTGGTGTAATGATTGCAATCCCTGTACCGTCTTGAGATATTGATGCGTCTGTGTAAATATGTACAAAGTTTTTGTACTCATTGAGTATGTTATTTAAGTGTCCTTCGATTAGCTTATGGTTGGTGTGGTGTTTGTCTAAAGAGGTGAGATGGGTAATGAATTTCGTGCTTCTTATTGTCCATGGTGGAGTTTGAGAAGATTCGATAGGAAGGCATTCAGGAATCAAGAAATTTAATTCGCTTAGATATGATCGAATTCTAGCATAGAAAGGTTTGGGGGTTCTGGGTTTAGTTGAAGAAAGATTTGGGAATTTCTTGGAGAAGCAGTTTTGGAGGGTCGGGTTGGAAGGATTGGATTTTAGTTTGGCTGCATATGTAAGGCTCAAATATATTCTTCTGTCTCCCAAGGATGGTTCCCCTGATTCGCAGTACAGACTTTCCACTGGTGTTGTTTTGAATGCACCTGTTATCAAACGTAAGGCTGAGTTGTGAAAGCTGACGAGTTTTTTCAGTAGCGATTTGTTTGCTGTTGAATATACAATTGATCCATAATCCAGTTTTGATCGAATAAGTGTTCGGTACAATATTAGTAATGTTTGTCAATCTGCACTCCATTCTTTGTTCGTTAGCGTTTTCAGTAAGTTCAGTCGTTTGTTGCAAGCTAGGAGAAGGTTTCTAATATGGTAATTCCAGCTTGGTGTGTGGTCGCATAGTATTCCGAGAAATTTTATTGCTGTTTCCATTTTTATGTCTTCATTATAAAGTTTCAATACCGGTACGTTTGGTATGTTCTTTTGTCTTGAAAAAAGAATATAGCGAGTCTCTGTAGTTGAAAATTTAAAACCAGTTTTTTGTCACCATAATTCTAAGTTATGGATAAAAGCTTGACTTTGTGAGAAGAGGTTTTTAATATTTTTTCCTTTACAGTAAACAACTAAGTCATCTGCGTATAGTCGAGCTTTTACTGGTAACTTTAAGTTTTCCAGGATGTCGTTGATTGCGATGATAAAGAGTGTGGGACTTATGATTGATCCTTGGGGTACACCATTATTAAAATATGTTTTTTCGGAGGTGGTGCCGTTGGTTTTAACTTTAAATGTTCGATTTCTCAGGAAGTTTTTGATAAAATCCAGGCAGTGACCATGTATGTTGAATTCGTATAATTTTTTTATGATGTAATCATGCCTTGCAGTCTCAAAAGCTCGGTTAATGTTAAAGAAAATAGCTTGACAGCTGCTTTTTAGGGCAAATGCTTCGTTGATTTCACTTTCCAAGTCTATTATGTTATCCAGGACTGATCTTAGTTGTCTAAATCCGCTTTGTTCCGGTATAATAAGGTTTCTTTTTTCTAGAGTCCAGAGCAGTATGTTGTTTATTATTTTTTCCATTAGTTTGCACATAGCACATGTGAGTGATATAGGTCTATAGGATTCAGGATGGGTTCTAATGGTTTGTGGTTTCAGTATAGGAATTATTATGGATTCACGCCATTTTTCAGGAAAGTTATGCTGCAGCCAGATGGAATTGAACAGGTTAAGGATGTATTCGTGGGCCATTAAGGAGAGATGTTTCAAGAAGACAACTGGTATTTCATCTGGTCCTGGTGACGTTTCTTTTAGGCTTGAAAGAGCTTCATCATATTCTTGAATGGTGATAGGTAAATTGATGGGTTCGTTTTCATCGAATTGTATCATTACCTCATCCTTTTCTTCTCTCTTATGGGTGATAACAGTATCATCAGAATTGCGTGTGATGGAACGGTTTTTGTAAGTGGTAGCTAATATTGAGACTATTTTGGAGTTATCTGTGGTTGTGCGTCCGTCTTTCTCTAGCATGTGTATATTATGGTGCTTGTAAAGTCCTGATATTTTTCTCACTCTTTCCCATACCTCCGTCATGGGTGTTTCAAAATTTATTGTAGAGACGTATTCTGCCCAGGATTTGCGCTTTGCAGTTTTTTATTGTACATCTAGCTTCGGCTCGGGTTTTCAAAAATTGGATTTTGTTTGCTGATGTATTGTGTCTTTTATATTTATTGAAAGCTTTTTTGTTGCTCTTTATTGCTGATTCGCAGTCACTATTCCACCACGGCACAGGATTCCGTCGTTTCAGTCGTGTAGTTCTTCCGATTGATATGTTTGCTGCTTGCTGAAAAATACTAATAAGGTTTTCTAAAGCTTCGTCTATATCTGTTATAATTGTGTAAGTTGTCAAACTTTCTGAGATAATTGTTTTGAAAAGAGCCCAGTCTGCATTGTTTAAGTTCCATTTTGGATATATGTCGTGATTGTGATTTGGTTTTCTATTGTTATGAATGACGATTGGACAGTGGTCACTGTTGTAGGTATAGTCCAGCCGATCCCAGGAAACAGCTGGAGTCAAAGTTGGGTCACAGATAGTGAGGTCAATACATGAACTCTGTCCTGATTGTATGTTAAATCTAGTTGGCTTCTCATCATTTAAGAGAGATTTGCGTCATCAAGAGTATCTCCTAGTAAGCGACCTCTGTGGTTTATTGATGTTGATCCCCACAAGGTGTTATGGGCATTGAAGTCTCCGACTATTATTCTAGGTTGAGGAATTTGTTCCAATAATTCATTTAATTCTTTAGCACCTACTTGATATGCTGGAGGGATGTATACATTGCATATAATTACTTTTGGATTAGTGTGTAGTTCGATAGCTACGGCTTCAAGGTTTGTAAGGATCGTGATTTCTGTAGCGTGGAGAGATTTTTCCACAAATATTGCTACTCCTCCGCTAGCTATTTCAGCATTTATTCGGTTCTTGTAGAAGCTGTTAAATTGCCTGAGCGGTTCGTTGTTATTGTATTTGAAATTGGTTTCTTGAAGACAAATAACTTCGCATTTCTGTTTGGATAGGATGGTTTGCAACGTTGGTAAGTTGTTATAAAAGCCATTGATATTCCATTGTAGTATAGATGTAAAGTCCATGAGAATACGCGGAGAAAAATATTAAAGTAAATTATTGGTTCAGTTAGTTAATATTTGTTTGAGATGATTCACTTTCTGTTTCTGAGAGGTCCGTTTCTGGTATGTTCAATTGTAGGTGAGAAAACAGTTTCTTCTTGAGTTTAGTGCATCTGCTATTGATAGATCTGTGCTCAAAGAAAGGGTAAATTTTTGTTAGCATGTCTATTGATCCAGTAAAATCATTTGTGTAGTATACTAATTGGATCAGATGAGCCGTAGACATTTTCAAAAAGGTCAGATATCTGGTTATGGTCCAATATGAAAGGAATATTCTGTTCTGAAATAACTTTTCTAATTGAGAATTTCTGTAGAGATGTCTGGTTTATTTTTAGGCTTTTTACTTGGCCTATTTGGTTTGGGGAAAGACGGTTTCTTAGGGTTCTCTGGTTTAATTTCTTCTGTTTGAGGGGGAGGCGTAATTATTTGCTCGTAGTTGCGTTTGGTGCTGTTTTGCGGAATTTCTTTTATGTTTATGGGGGGTACATTCTGGGAGTGAGGTGTTATAGGGGTTTCTGATGGGATCTCGGTGTGTGCTTGTGGAGTATTGGCTTCGGTATTTTGGGGCTGCTGGGAAGGTTGGGTGAGGTTTTGTGGTAGTTCAGCTGTTTGGGGTTGTTCATAAGTTTGTGATTGGGAGTTTTTACAGTTTGCTGCAGTATGACCTGGTTTTTTACATGTAAAACATAGTAGACGGTCTTGGGATAGGTAAATTCTGTAGCTGGTGTTCTCGTGTGTAATCATTAGACAGTCGGGTATTTGGATTGTGGATGGTGAAATAAAGATTTGTCTTCTGAAGCTGTAGATGTGGTTGTATTCCGGAATTGTGGAGCTAATTTTGAAGAAAGACATTGGTGAGA
Source organism: Diorhabda sublineata (assembly GCF_026230105.1). NCBI lineage: Eukaryota > Metazoa > Arthropoda > Insecta > Coleoptera > Chrysomelidae > Diorhabda > Diorhabda sublineata. Next base: position 10,828,514 of record NC_079475.1, read on the forward strand.
GTGTATTGAGACCTATTTTGTTAAGTTCATCGATTAGAGCTGATTGTGGTATGGTGGGGCATACATTTGAGAGTATCAATCTTTCGGAAGGTGTTAAAAGCTTTCGGGCTTGGATCGAAGTGTTGTTGATAATGATCAGCCCTTTATGAGAGGTCATGAAGCGGTCTACGGTATCTTCATTTACGAGGTACATGCATATTCTATTGTTTGATGGCCTCGATGTGAATAGTATATTTTTTGGACCGATTAGCTCTCCAAGTGATATCAGGTAATCTTGAATTTTCAGGTTATCAACAACTGGAAAAACAATTGCTTGATGTTTTGTAGGAAATTGTGGTTGACTAAGTATAAATGAGTATGTTTTTGTAGGGTTTATATTCTGAGAGCTTCTGTAGTCAGAAGTCCCAACATTTGTATTTTGCATCATTAATTTTAGAAATATTTCTGACACTTTCACTGTTAACGTTACGGTTGCCAGAGCCGGACTCGTTCGGAGACTTTGATCTAGATCTTGTTCTAGGTTAGGCAGTCAACTAACAGGTAATCTACTTAAACCCGGGTTATAGTTTCCGAAAAGTCCTTTTAACGATCAGGTTTGTTTCGATGCAAATTTTCGTCTGTTTTGAGATCTACGGACGTCCCGACTATTCCTCATCTTTAGCTAACTCATTTCCACTTATAAAACCTTCATATCATCTACGTAAAATAACTATACGAGTGAAAAGATTATTTTTTAATTTTCTTCAAACTTTTTTTCTGCCGGAAAGCTCCATGTTACACGACAATCACCGAAATCACGATCCCACTGCTATAAAAATTTATTAGCCGTATAATTTTATCACACCTCGAAATGAATTTCATCCAATTTGGTTTTTCACGGTGTAATAAGGTTTATTACAGTCGATTGGCAAAGTGAAATTCCCCAACCTCAGGATTTTGATTACAATTTTGCGGTAGCTGTGATTTCCTTGTATATATTCGGATGGATCGTGTGGTGACGTTAAACCAGTAAAAAATTATTGGGAAATACACAAATTTAACACAAAAATATTTTTTTTTTGAGACGACGCCATCTGAAAGTTGTTTGTTATGTATTCATTTACATACCGAAAGCTGCGTTTTGAGTGTTCCATGAAGTGAAAGTGACAGTTCCGTATTGCAAAACACTTTCGGGATGCTCTGGAGTAGACAACTCTAACTTCAATGTTGACAGTTGACAGTTTCACTTCGATTATTTTGCATAACCTTAAATTTTTAATTTTCTGAAATTATTTGTTTTATCCGAAGTTTTGTCTATATTAATGATGATGAATGATGATGAAAAAGAAAACATCAGCGATGAAGAATTACTCAAATCCACGCCCCACCTGATCTCGCCGAAGAAAACAAGGCGAATGTTCTTAATTCGTTGCCTGATAAATCTCGTGCAAGATACGAAAAACAGTACGAGCTCTTTATGAAGTAGTGTCACCAGAAAAAGGCGAAAAACTCAACGGAAAACGTAGTGCTCGCTTATTTTTAAGAAAAATCCAAAATCTGGAAAAGTTTTACTTTATAGTCTACATTCTCGATGATTAAAAAGTACTCTCACAATAAAACAAAATGTTCACATCAACAAATATCCAAAACTCATCAATTACACTGAGGAAATAAAATAAATAATAGAGAATTATAAACATTTCATTCATTGAACAATATAATTTACTTAATGATATTTGCAATGTCCATATTGATTTATCAATTATTTGCTAAAACTAATGTTCTGCCAGTGTAATTGAAAAAGTTTTGGATCTTACGCGTCGTCTAAAAATGTTGTGTACGCTGCGGCTGTAGCACTTTCAGTCTTTGGCATACAAATAACTATCATTAGTGAATTAATGGAAACTATCATATATGGAAGCATTGTATTTTGGTAAATAAATAAAAGAGAAGACGTCGACACTTAGGGTGGAAAATTTAGTTTCAAAACACCAAAAAAAAAAAGGTTGTGGGGAATATTCTCAAATTTCCATAACATTCGTCATATAACGTAATTAATAAAATATTCAGAATGAATCTTTTCCTTGGCTAAAGTGTTGTTCAATTGGTTCAATTCTATTATTAAAGTTCTGCATTGGAAATAATTGTAACCGTTCTGTTACTGGAGGATTATTCTTCAATAAATAATGAATAGAAATCAAAAATCGATATGTTTAGAGAACATGTTGCTCATTCAAATAATAGGAAATGGTCATTAATTGCACCAGTCTACAACCTCTTCAAATCTTGAAATGAATGATTTTCCTATTTAAAAAACCTTTGCATTTATGAAACCATATTCATAAATTTCACCACGTTGTTTAATATATTCCACTATTTTATTAACAGTATTATCGTCAGTGTTTTTCACCATCTAAATGGCCGATAGTAGGAAATAATAAAACTGTCGTTGCTGTACTCGCTTTTGCTTTTTAGAAACCCTGTATGATTCAAAGAACTCAAATTGGTAATTGCAATTATATATCACTGTCGACACAAGATAACTATCCAACACATTCAAATGATCATGTGAACGTACCCATTGTGCTCATTTAAACTCTGGAAGAGGTAGAATGAGATATGCCCCGCAGATGTTTAATTAATTTCAAGTTTCTTGTGCACAGTACGCCTCATTCATACTCATAGTGTTATCAACACCGATAAATCGTATAATTACTAAGAGAAGTAGGTCACATACATAAATGTCTTGTTAGAAAAGCCACGGGGAGCGAACCAACAGATCCTATTCCACAAATCAATTATAATTGTTAGTTTCGTAGAACAGATGCTTTATGAAATTACTTGGAATAAACTCTGTATACTGTGAGAAAATAAACGAAATTTGAAGTTGAAATCGATGTTATTTGAACTGAATTTCAAACTGAAGAATGAACTTAGTTTACTTGGTACGGATCGACATATAAGTATCTACAGGGTGTTTTAAAAAAAGAGTATCCCGTCTTTAGGATAGATAGAAAACTGAAAAATATTTGGGGTTTGTTCAGTAAAAAATGTTCATAATCTCTCTATCTGTATTCAAGATAAAGGGCGTTGAGGAAAAAAATTTCCATAAAAATTGTATCGAAAAAGTTCAATACCCTGTACAATGTAAGAGAAATTCAAGGAGGAAGATGACATGCTTTGGATCTGTTACAGGATGAATTAGTTCTTGAAGTATATATTTTGAATCACGTGATTTGCGTCAGAAATAAATTTCAAATGAGTAGCTCCATAGTGGAAACCCTTAATCGATATATTGTGAGGTTCTTCGCTACAACTGAGAAGATATACGTGAGTTGCTACTTAAGTTTTGAGATATGGCAACACTGAAGTGAATATGTCAAATCTGTCATTGTCATCATAAAGTTTGACGTTTTTAATGGTGAACGTTATCAGAACTTGTTGTCGTACGATTGTTATTTGATTTGTTTACAGATACTTGAAACATTCAACTTGGTCAAAAAATGAAATTAAATCGCGAACATTTTCTTACGATGACTTTCGATTAAACCAACAGCAGTATGCTGATGAACTCGCTTAGACTTTTGGTGATGCATCCCCACCTCGAGCTACCGTATTTGGCTGATTCCTTATATTTTAACGTGGTTGCATTCCGCTACAGGATGAATTTCGTGAAGGTAGTTCAAAATCAGTTGTTGTGCCAGAAAACATCGATGTTGTGCGTAAACTGATATCGCAAGATCGTCATGTGACATACCGTGAGATTCAGAGATGCTTGGGTATTATTTTCACATTCAATCTTGAATGAAAATTTCGATGTCAAGAAGATTTTTTCACGTTGGATGCCGATTTATTCTCACACATCAGTTCAAACAAAAAAAGTTTTTGAACAGTCAAAACATCGATTTGATGGGTCCTCCGCCGCTTCTTATTCCCGCAGATCAAAAATAAATTGCGAGGTAATAAGTATTTTTCGTCCTGTAAATGAAAGAACTTCATCTAACCCATAATGTTTAAAACTATTCCCCATTATCAAACTTGCTCTAACTCTTTAATCAACAATTCGAGATCTTTCGGATTCTTGCTTAGGAGTTCATATAATTTCTAGTGCCCAAAGTTTTATGACTGGGAAGTGAAGTTATTGAAACAAATCATATTTAATAATGATCTCATATTTAGAAAAAATGAGGACAGAATAGGGGGCTTAAATATAAGATTATGTAAATAAGAAAAAATGAATAATTTTAAAACATTTTAAGTACTCCTGTCAACTTTGTAACCTAACCTAACCTAACCTAACCTAACTTAACCTAACCTAACCTAACCATTCTTAAATTAAAAGGCTTTTTGTAGAAAATTCAAAATACTCAATTTTTTAATTATTTTGAACTTAATACCATAAATTTTCTGATTTTGGAAAATCTTAGATGTTGCTGATGGTTTTACGTTTTGTCTTAATGATAATAATTATTCACTCTAAATCTCTAAATTCGTCGCAGGTGAACATTTCCAAATCCACGTCTATTAATCCAGTACAGTGTTGATATACCCATTCAAGACATTGCACCCAGCCAACAGTTTATGTGTTTTTATAATAAACATGATTCCCTGCAAAAACTGAAGTGAAAAAATCATCGTCACTTTTATATAAAAGCCAAACTGGAAGCGAATCAACTCAATTGTGGTACCACCGGAAGTATTAATTTCTAGCATCTGAGATCTCGATAAATGTGTTTAATTATGATTGTACAGGATCAAAGCCGAAAAATAGCCAAAAATTCAGTTTATTTTACAAAAAAAAAGTTTTTTATTTCGCAAGGAAATCAACATAAATATTTAAAGGGTTAAATTATCATAATTTTTTTACCAAAGTCATTCAGATTTTAGTATGAAATCACCGTTCAATGATATCACTTTTAATTTACGTACGCCTATGGATATTATACAATAATATATTAATTGTACTTGTATATCACAAAAATAGTAAACACGTGGCAACGTTGCAATAATTACATTTCATTTTCTAGCATAAAAACTAACAATAACGCTAGGCTCTTGCATTGATGTCATATCTATCAACTTTTTGGTAGATCTACCAATTTTCACCTCAGTCTACCTATCCAGTATCCTAGAGTCTAGAGGGAATCTACCAAAAACTCCGCTACGAAAAGCTAAAAAAAAGGAATATGACCAAAAATATTCCAAATTATGGGAGAAAAACAAGGAATTTGCAGATTGGCTTCAAGAAAGTAACAAGGGTGAAGGATATTTTTATTAAAAATCATGTAGACGTGATTTTAAGTGTGCTGGTGGAAGATTTATTCTAAATAAACATTCAAGCATGTGTGAAAGGTGAATTTCTATTCCGTGTTTTCGTGGTTTTATACTCACTTTAGTTTAATTAATATTCCACATAGTAGCACCGACGTTGAGAAATTATTTTATGCAATTAAAAATATGAAAACCTTCCAGAGAAATAGAATTTGCACGGAGACTCTAGAGGGATTGTTTCTTACTTACTACTTCTATTTTTCAATAAAAATATGTGTAATTTCCAAAAATGAACATTTTAAGAACAGTTCATGCACTTGTAATCTTAAAAAATCTTCTAAATTGAGGTGGTAGATGGTAGATCTACCAATTTTGCATTTTACTTCTACCAACATTTGGCACATAATCTACTAATTTTCTAAAATTCGGGTTGGCAACACTGGGCGCAACCTAACTCAACTATAGAGTCGAAATCGATAAGCGTGAACGATTTCACCACGGTTCAACTATTTAGTTGTGTAGAGTGCGCATACAGACAACTAATAGTCGATGAGATCTCGATCATTCCTAATTCCTCCAATAGCCTTTTCTTTAGATTGATGTCTAGCGCAGGCCTTTTTTCTACGCTAGTAAGGAACTCCTCCGTGTCGTCCGCCATGATGACTGGAGACGTGGAGCCGCTTCCAATGCTTATACGAGACCTACCAAAGATTATATATACAATAGATCTGCCACTTTATATAAAAATTTGACGACAAATTTGATCCTAGTGACGTGTCTCCGACTGGCTCCGTACCAAGAAAAAATATTTTATACACCTTTACAAGATGCACGTGGTTCATTCAATAATCTTGGTTGTTTCTCGATACATGATTGCAACCTAGTTTCAGAATCCAGATTCTCAAACATTCAAAAATAAAACACCAAAAAGTAAGCTTTTAGATGTGAGCCAGTCACAAAGATGGCGTTGAAAATCGTCCTGAACTTCTCCTATTCCAGTGTACAGGCCCTGAGACTGGCAGTCGCGGAACGACTATTTAGTCGATGGTCGCACATCAATACAATGCAATACAAATTGAGCGTTTGATCGATAGTTGTCCAACTTTTAAATCAACAGCAAGTCGATAAAGCTTTTTGACTTTTTTGTCGAGCAACTATCGAGTTGAGAGTATTTGCGGTTTAATATATTCTTTCAAACATATTATACACAACAAAACAGTTGTTCAACTAAAAGTTGTATGTATTTTAAATAAGATTATAACGTTGCCATATCAATTTTAAGTGGTTATGTACAGTTTTTATAACCACAGCAATAACTCATAACTGATGATCTTGACTATAAATGTCTGTATCCACTGGCAGCATCTGGATACTTCCTGTCAATTATCTCCCACAGAATCCCCTTAACCATCAGACAATCAAATACTATTTCCTCCATTATAAACTCCCCATAATATATCTACGCATCAAGAGAAAAAATAAACTTAAAAGGCTAGACAATCCTGAAGACTCTAACAAAAGCGACTCTTCTGACAATCATACCAACACGATGAACTCAATTTCATCTCTTCTCATCATCAATTAAATACTAAGTCTCCATTCAGAATAATTCAATGGGATTTTGATAGATACTTTCTTCGTTTGGGAAGAATCCAGCAAATTCCAGAAGAACGTCTGTTCACAAGAAACAAACAATTTTAAGTGGTTATGTGCAGTTTCCAACAACTACAACAATAACTCGTAACTGATGTTTAATTGAGGTATAACTGAGGTTCATTTGACAAAAGATCTTAAGTATAAATGTCTGTTTCTCCTGATTCCCTTTATATGATATTTTCCACTGTACAATTTTGTCAACCGTGAATCTTCATCTCCTAAAATCTCTGTACCGTGTAATTAAAATCTGAAATTCAAATTTCATAAGGAAACGTTCATTAACCATAAACATTGTTCTTCCACTCATCTCTGGGTTGGTAAAGTGAAGTAGTTGGTAGACGTTTATCGATCTCAGTTACAGTATGAAACTTGTCAGTAGCTCGTTCAGAATCGCCTTTAGCGGGAGCAGCTTCATTTCAAGCGGAAATATTTATGGTTTCTTTGATGTGATATACAAAACCGCGTATTCACTCGCATAGTTTAGCAAACCTTTACGAGAAAAGTGTAGAAATCTCATATTTTTCTTTATACTATATTTTCTTAATATTAAGAATCGGAATCATTAAACTTTGAGCACTATAAAATCTTTGAACTCATATGCAGAAATTCCATGTTTTATATTCACAAATAATTCTAAGTATTACGAGGTCGAATTCTAAGTATTACGAGGTCGAAGTAAAGTTGTCAGAACCACAAAACAAAAAATAATGTTGAAATGTGTCAAAAATGGGAAATGTCTGGAGTAAACCGAAATAAACTGGTAAGTCGTGAAGTTTGTCGCAGTATATTGGTCGAGCGATAAACCAAGCATGAGGAGCTGAACTTAAGAACTACACACAAAGGCCCAATTTTACAAGTGAGGTTTAAACCTCAAACCTTAGTTAAAACTACAGATATCGGAATCGGTTTAAACGTCAGTGATGATCTGGGGGTAGTTTAAACCTAACTTTTTCAAATTGTTCATATTTTTACAATATTATTACAATTATATACATTTATATACATCAATTAAACAATAATTCCCATCCGAAGATTTATGTCACCAGTAAAACGTATTCTAATTTCGAATGTATCCCCTACCATCCCCTATTTTATTATAGAAGTACGTCCAACTGCAAATAGCTTCCCTATTTCATTTGTAAGATGTGGAGCTCATTGAGATGAATATACTTTCAGTTTCCGTAGTTTCCTACTTTATTCCTGATAATGATAATTTTCCTACTCCTCTCTGCGGAGCCCCATCGGCCCCGTGTTCATCCTCTGAACTCCTGACGAATGAACTATTAACAGATGCGCAAGCTCAGACTCAGCAGTTACCAAACCTTGGACTGCTTCCTTCTTTCCATGGTCAAAAGAGAATATCCTCTGACAACATGTGGATACTTTCTGTAAATTTACCATCAATGAAATACCCTCTACTCCATTATGAACTCCCTTTAATTTATCTACGCATCAACAGAAAGAAATAAAGACACTAGACTCCAAAAATAACTTAAAGGGCTACCCAATCCTGAAGACCTCTAATAAAAGCGTCTCAATTTCATCCCATCTCATCATCAATTAAATACTTAAGTCTCCATTCAAAATTATTCAATGGAATTTTGATGGATTTTTACCTCGTTTGGAAAGAAATAATTTCAGAATAACGTCTGTTTACAAGAAACAACTTCCTGTTGTAAAAACCAACTTTCCCAAATAATTCAACTTTGAAACAAATTATAGAAAAATTTTGATTATATTTCCGTTCTAGTGAAAACTGGTAGAAGAATGTCTGTTTAACTGTGACCTGTAAAATAGAGGAATCTTGTTTATTCTTAGTATAAACTAGAGTTTAAACCATAGTTTAAGCTTCAGTTTAATCATTAGGTTTACCTTAAGCTGTAAAATTGGCCCTAAGGAATTAATTCCGTGGCATCTGGGTGCTGAATTAAATATTATATTTAGATTAGTTCTATTTGAGTTCGTTAGATAGTGCGGTTTTTTTGCATTAAGAAAATTAAATTAAACAAACTAGTGATTAAATTGGAAAGGAGGGTGAAATTATATAAATATTTATATACAAGGACTTGTATATACAAGATCAAGAAGCTCATTTAAATATGTTACATTTCCTTATAAACGAAAATTCTCAATTTTCGAAAACAATTTTTCATTGATCACGTATGTTGTGGAAGTAGAAGAGTTTGGAGGTAGAATAATTTATAATTAATATAAGAATTACTTGGCGATGATATTGGAAAATATTCAGCGGAAATCGAATGTCACGCAAGTAATATCAGTAAGTCGACAACTAACTATTTATTGTACAAAATATGCGTCAATCCATTAGCTCTTGAATCCATTACGATGGACTTCTTCGTTTCTAAGTCAGAGATTGGAATAGTTTGCAAAACACAACAAAGTGATAGGAGACGATAAAGACGATGTTGATCGTAGCATCGTCGTGTTGCAGCTTCGTCCGCCATATTCACTTGATTTGGCTCCCCCGATTTCTTTATTTTCCCAAACTTGAAAGATAAGAAAGGGATTTTCTTCAGGAAGATTTAGATGGTTCCAAAAAATTAGAAACTCGCTCAACGAAATGTGTAGAGCTAAAAAACTAAAAAACACGCTTTGAAAGCCCATCAAACTAAAAAGATCGGGCACTCATATGTAACATATGTAACAAAGCACCCCACGCTGTTTTTTACAATAAAACGAGTATTTTCCATTCATTATTGTTTTAGGCTTAATTAAAAAAAAATATTTTTAGTTTGATGTTCTTTAAAAGTGTTGTTTTTTAAACTACATTCATTTTCCACTTTTTAGTTCAATTTACTGTCAAAAATAAAATTTTTATCCTCCAACCGAAGGTGCACGGAGATAAAATGCTTTTCGAACAACATAATAGGATTCGAACCCACGACCAGCGAATCCGGAGGTTGACTCCTTAGCCCACTCGGCCAACGAACGCAATTAAAGTGGTGGGATATATTAACAGTAAGAAAGAACAAAGGAAAGTTACAAACAATCCCCGATGCGGATGAAGCTAATATAAGCGTGTTAATAACTTTTCTCACAATAATAGTATATTAGTTACACTACTAGTGCAAAAAGTTGATATTTCAGGGGCATCGTAGCTAGCACTTCAGAGCTCTCATGTGTAGCTTCACAATGCAAAAATCTCTAACTTTTTGCCTTGATACAAATGCAAAAGTTGTGTACTTTTGACCGAGGTATAAAGAAAAACAACTTTTTCCATTAAAAATCACTCTTCCGTGAAACAGCCTTCGTATTATAACTTTCAAAAGAGATGAAAAAACGGAGGTTAATCTCAATTAAAATATTAAAAACTTAATCACAAAATTATTTGAAAATTAATCTTGAATTCAAAATATACGCTAATACTGACGGATTGGAATTCTCGCTACATTCGGTTACTGGAGAATGTAATCGATAATATATTGGCAACAATGGAAAAATACAGTTGGTATTATTGGAATGCTCTATTGTGATATATATAGTTGGTACATAGTAAACTGAAGTTTCTTTAATTGTTCTTTCCACTTTACAGTTTACTTTCTCGCTTATGGCATATTTTCGAAAATATTTGAACACTCAATTAAAATTAACAATCTCCATCTATAGTGCTGAACCTTTTAAACTTCTACAGTAGTAAATGGAAGATCATTTTAACCCGATTTCAACAAACCATTCAGCTCCCTTCGTTTCTTATCGGTATTTTCTTGTATAGATAATTTGGAGTTTCGTTAGGTCAAAGGGCGATTTTCCTTTCACTTTGTTGATCTTTGATAAGCCCTTTCACTTATCATTTCTATTATCAAAAGTGAGATTATCATGATAAACGGTAAGGGACAGCTTTGCTACTCATTGTTGACTTAAAGAAATGTCTCATTAGAAATATCGTTTAGGTAGATGCAACTAAAATTGATTTACGTTTCGTGACAAATGTAGAAGAAAGAATGTAAGAGATTATTTTTCAAACTTACTGCAAGGTTTATATGTTCTATTTAAAATAAACTTTTTCAAAGATATAAATATCTGGAATTCGTTAGACAAAGTTTATTCTCCTTTCGATAATAAACACTAAACTGAAAAGTCTAAGTATCTGTTTTAAACAGGTTGATCAAATAAATACCGTATGAGGGATTTATTGGAAATGTTGGACCTAACCTAAGCTGACCCGGCAGACTTCGCACTGCCTCAATCGATAAATAAAAGACCTAAACTTTTATACAAAATAAACTTAAAATAAACAAAAGCAATTATTTTTTTATTAAACCAAAAATAATGCTCGGTATGAGTGAAGCTTTATTATTATTTTCGATTAATTACACATGATGTTGCTTACTTACAAAATAGAGTTATTATACAGTCTGTTAATCAACTTAAAGCTTTTTGATAAGAGATACTCCAAATTGATTTCGCAAACTTCGTACGACTGGCCTTGCGATTTATTTATGGTTATTGCAAATGCCAGACGTACCGGAAATTGTAAACGTTTAAAATCGAATGATAAATCCGTTGAAATTATCGGTATAGGCGTTATCAATACATACTCTCCTTTGTATTTTTTATTTATGATTGTCGCCTCAATTCATCACCTTTATCGAAGCCAGTCTTGTTCCATTACACAGTCGAGGTTGATTGTAAATTGTGATTCGGTAATCCAGGCAATTACAGTGAAATTAAAAACTCCGTGGTGTTGACTGATTCGAAGGAAATCAACTGTAACCTAAGAAAATTTTGAATGGTCGCGTTAAAGGATTGGTTATGGTAATTGAACTATTGCGTTATATTTGGGAAAACACGCTGAACAAGCTCCTCTTTTGAGTCTGTGATGCGTCAAAAATCTGTATGTAATTTGATGAATCCGGTCGAGGTGTCTTCTTCGACGATTTTTTCCAATAACTAACAACTGCTTCCCAAACACATTTGCAGTTTTATCTTGTTGCAAAAATACTCGCAAGCTAGAAGTAAAGGGTCACTATCACAAAAAATCAACAAAATCAAGAGCACATAACTTGAAATTTCACTATCACAAAGGATCACCGAAGTAAAGAAAGTTCTCGCGCACGTGGTGGTAATAGCTACTCAAAAAGATAGAAGAAGAGGTATCGATTGATATGGAGGATGGATCGTCATAATAGTTGGTTGTCAAATGTCAAATATTATTGTTGCGTTCAGAAATTTAATTTGTGACAAAACTTAAGATTTATCTATCTACATATAGTTGGTTGTCAACTATCAAATATTATGGTTGCGTTCAGAAATTTAATTTGTGACAACACTTATGATTTATCAGTCTACATATAGTTGCTTGTCAACTGTCAGTTATTATAGTTGCGTTCAGAAATTCAATTTATTACAAAACATAAGATTCATCAATCTACATATAGTTGGTTGTCAAATGTCAAATATTATGGTTGCGTTCAGAAATTTAATTTGTGACAAAACATCAAGGATAAACAAAATTTTCCATTTTCCATTTTCCATTTAATCCAAGCATTTTAATATTTATTTACCTTCTTTCACAAATAATTCAAGACAAAAATTAGCCAAATCGGTCCAGTTGTTTCGATATTTAGCGAGACTAACGAAGAGCCATTCATTTTTATATATGTATAAATGGTCAACTATCTATTTATAATCATATTGGACACACTAGTTAGTGCTACCACTACAATAACACTCACAATTAAACTGTATCTGGCGCGTTTCATAACTTTTCTTTTGTCTTTAGAGACGTCAGACCTTCTAATTATAAGTGTTGTTGTAGTGGTAATAGTGACTAGTGTGTTTTATATAAATATCACCAACGGTTCCAGAAGTTCAAATGTACTTTCTAACTATGAAAACATGGCAATGAACAACAAAAAATTGGAGGTTAAGTTAGGTTAGGTTTTAATCGTCCAGTCAATACACTATTGAAAATTGTAAAAAAACATCGTATATATTCAATCAAACATTAACCACATAATAAAACACACATTAAGCTATATAGTAGCATTGTGGGTGGTCAAGAGACTTTTAAGCACATCAGATAAACCCATCGTGCTCTACTTGACCTTACCATTGAGTAGCCGATCAAGTGCTTTGGCTTGAACTGTTTGACGTCATTAGGCAAGCTGTGAGGCTTGTCCAAGTGCTTCAACCTCGCTAGTTTGAGTACAGGGCACTCATAGATAACGTGGTCTGCAGTTTCATCCTCCTCCATGCACCACTGGTACTCAGGATCGTCCGTGATGCCCATGATGTAATTTAGATGACCGTGTCCTATTAAAAGTCCAGTTGGAATGGCGGAGCAGTTGTTGGGTATGAGATGAGCAAGGTCTATATATGTGTGTCTTCACTTGTCTTATGCCAGGTGTCTTTATCCAGCTCTGTCGAGCCCGTCTTGCAAGCAGACCGTTACGAGACGCCATATCGACATCTTCGCCACCAAGTCAACACAGACGTAGCAGCTCCCCAAAATAATAGAGGAAACAATAAAAATCATTGTATAAAAACTCATATAGCAAATTTGAAGCAAAAAAACATCTTCAACATACCAATCCTTATGTATTAATTTGGAGTTGAATGCTGATCTGGACGAACTCAATTCTGTAGGCTCACTAAACATCACCGATACCTCCACCTCAAACAAACACCCATTGATTGACATAAAAACTCCACATCATACACTAACAAATAAACTTGCATAGTTCTAATATCTTCTTATTGTTCCAGGATTCTGATTTGTGGAAAGGTCGATCTTTGTAGAAGTGTTTTTGGTGAAACTCTGAACGAAAGTCGTGATCCAGATCATGGGCAATCAGAGAGATACACTTCACGGTGAGTATAATTTATTTCAAGAGTTTCAATATTTTGCGGCGACAAGTATAGCGCAAGCTGTATTGAGGTAAAATTCAACTCAAAACTTAAATACGCAAAGTTGCTCAAAATTCAGTTGAAAATAATGTATTGACTTTGAAGTCTATTAGTAGTAAGCCGACGACGCAATCTTGATAGCCGAAAACGAGGATGACCAGGAGCGGTTCCAAACAACAGCCTAAAACCTTAATATGCAGATATCTAAAGATAAAACAGAATTAATGGTAATAGGAAAAAAGCCTACAAGATGTATAAAAAAGCTGTGAACGAAAACATCATTCACCAGTGAATGTAGGAGTCGGGACCCAAGTAAATAAGGCATCTCTGGCTACCTGGGAGACCTCATACAAACTAATACGTATCCATAAAGTACACATAGACAAATCATAGTAAGCCAGAAACTTATATATGCAGGGAAAACTCGAGCGGACACAACACAAAACGAAGAACATGATGAGGACGGCAGAAATGGAAACATTGCGAACTATTGAAGAAGTGAACCCAAGAGATCAAATAAGAAGCAAAACTATAAGAGAAGATATGAAAATTCAGAATATAGTACGATTCACGAGATCGAGATGACGATATTGAAGAGACCAAAGGATGAAAAACCAACTTCAAGGAGACCTCTCAAGAGATAGCACGAAAGTTGGACATCTTTTTCTCAAGAGGCTGAATAGTAGAAGAAACAAGACTAAGTCTTAAGAAAATAGAGAGAAGAAGAGTTTAAATTCGGATCGAGGAAGTCTATCTATACAGGGTGGGCAATTAAGAACGGTCAAATCTCAGGAACTGATTATATTACAGCTTCCGAGAAGAAAATTGTAACAAAAGTGACCGCAAGAAAAACGTTGAAATTATTTTCATAATTTTAGTGAGGTTGTTTTTAAAAATATAAAATTAACCAATCAAAATTTACCCACTAAATCAGCACTTTATATATCATAATCGAATTCTTCGAAAAATTCTGCACATTTTTCTTTTCACAAGTTTTAGTGCATCTTCTCGATTAAGAGGTGGGGAAGAGTGGAAACTTCGTTATAATAAAATACCTTCAAGTCCGGTTCTACTTAGACGATTTTTATAAACTAGATGTTATTTGAAAGAGCTTTTGTTAACCAATACAAAAGATGTAAATTCTAAGCAACTTAATTAGCAACGCGAATGTTAGAGAGCGTTGTTTCATAGCTTTAAGAATTTTCTTCAGTCGTCTATTAGGCTGGTTCACCCAAACGGAGATTAAAAATGCATTCTGAAGTTATGAGGTTTATGAAGTTCTTACACAGGCTTACCTGCAGTAATTCATCATAAAAGTCTTATTATTGCCGCTATATGTCGCACAAATCATTAAATAAACTATGTATTTGGCCATCCAGATGTCCAAACCTCCCTTGTTTAGATTTTTATTTGTGGGGCTTACACCAATAGACCCATGACAAGAGATTATATGATTAAAAGAATATTACAGGCATTAAGAGGTATTTCAATGGCAGACTGCTGTCCTTTCCACCCCTCAGCGAATTATTTCATGTATAGAAAATGATGGACGACATTTTGAACACCTAGAGTCCCACTAGTTACGTTGTTAGTTATTTAAGCTGTTAATTGTTAGATTTGTTACATGGGTTGTTCTCGTTGTTGTTGATATTAGATAGCGCCACCTAGCGGCGATAATAAGATTATTTCCTCGTTTTGGTAATACGAATTTGAGCTTCACATCTTTTTATGTGCTTATTTCCAGTCAACAGTCTATGTTCACAAGTCTACAAGCGCGTATATATGATAAAATAAAAAACAAATAATTTATACCGTGTCGTATTTTATATTTTTACACCCTTCCACTGTAATAAATTCAGAATAGTTGAAAATATTTTTGTTTCCTTAAATTTATGAACGTCCGGTTTAAAAAATAATGGCCGTATACTAATTGCGTGCATCACGTTTTATATTTTTTTAGCTGGTTGTCCAAAGATACCATCAAAACCTACTTAAAACGAATGATTTTAATGTTGGTATTTAACATGATGTTTCTGTGACAGGGTGTGGAAAAGCAATCTCCAAAAAGATTAATTAATATCACAAAAATATACATTACTTATAAGCCAACCAAAATTCCCTTTGTTAGAATGTTGCTCTAGATTAATGGTCCGAAATATTAATATTCAGCACCCATAAAAAACAGAATTTTCTTCTTACATTTACTGAATGTAAAAATAGGACTAAATTATTTCGCAAAAATAATAAGACAGAACAGTAGCTCTAGTACTCGCTTGCAGTTTACACTAAACCTAAAAAAAGCTCACGCGAGTTTTTTTCTACTCAGTACTAGGTCAATTAAAAATACTTTAAAACGAAGAAAAATTAAAATACACATTTTGGAAACAACAGTCACTTTTGTCTTCACTCTCCAAGAGAGAAACATTGACCATAACGAAAAGCCAAATAAAAACAGATCAGAATCTGAAGAAGGTAAAACGAGATTGGACAAGATTATAATTATAGTCCGGTCAAATTAGACGAAAAAAAAAGAGTGAAGCTACATAAATTCCCATCAAGCTAAAATTGTTTAAAATATAATTAAAAAAGAAATTTGGAAGTTCCTCGTCATTCCCGTCTCTGGAAAAAATTTTATGCAAAGTCAAAGGTCAAAAAATGGGTTTATCGCAATTTTCAGTAAAACGGTGGGTTTTATCATAAAAACACACAAAAATTGTAAATCATATAATTATCTACAAAAAATGTATCAATACTTTTTTTTCTACGAGCCACCGTTTCTGAGATATAATGATTCAAAAAGTTGTCGTATTTAATGGTTTCACCAATATATTTTCAGTAGTAAACTTTTCTTACAACATTGAAATGAACCAAGACTTGTTAGTATTTGTAAGAAATATCTTTTGACCGGTTGAAACTACCATAAGTTCATCAAATAAATTATCATTTGACGAAAATGTTGTTAAAGTTCGACGATCTTGTTCTACAGCTTTGGTATTTCTCTTGCAATAATTATTGCCATTAAATACGACAGTAAAACTGAAACATTACAACTTTTACAAATTTTTGAATCGTTATATCTCAGAAACGGTGGCTCGTAATAAAAAAAGTTTTGATACGTTTTTTGTAGATAATTTTATGCTGTACAATTTTTGTATAAAATATTTTCATGATAAAACTTACCGTTTTGATGATAATCGTGAAAAACTAATTTTTTTTACCTTTGACCTTGAATACAATTTTTTCCATACAAGGAAATGATGGGGAACATTCAAATTTTATTTTCAATTGTATTTTAAACAATTTTACATGTTTTTTAGCTTGATGGGAATTTATGTAGCTTCACTCTTATTTTTTGGTCTAGTTTGACCGGACTAAAATAACATATTAACTGTACTAACATTTTGTCCCGTCATGTTCGGAATGGTTTCCGCCGTCAGGATTATGAACAAAAGAACAATGTTGAATTACGTTGGAATTTTGAAAATTCTTGACGTTTCGGCTCCCACTTTAAAACCATTATCAAGAAAAGAGAGATTATTCATTCATCGGTAAGAAGCTCCACGCAACGAATTATCCTTTTGGTCAATTCCAATGCCCCTACTCCTTGGAATTTAACCGAGGAAAAAGCTAAAATCGAAAAAATATGATTTAAATAGATATAAAAAATGATATCTTACCATCGAGAGCACACTAACTGGTTAACCCAAAACCAGCAGTGATTATGTTAGTATCAACGGTGTTCTAGTTTTTGGTTTTTTCGTTTTTTTTTTTGTTTCAGCTTTTCATTTCCTCGACGAAGCAGATTGAGACTTTGGAATCAATCAAAAAAAGAAGATTCTTTGCGTGGAGTAGGGTGATTGAAACCAAGGAATCGGATCACTTCTCACCAATGAATGGATCCTCATTTTTCTACCGATAAAGGCTTCAAAGTGGGAAACAAAACGACGTGAATTTTCTTTCTGTTTTGTTTATCTAACAACTTTGTTTAATTATACACCACGTTCGTTTACGTAATTTGTTAAATATACAAAAACTACTTCTAATTTTGATTTCTATCAGGGCGGCCTCGAAAAACCACAAGAAAAACGTACTATCCATAATGTACTCAAAGCTACTGAAAATTATAGAATAAAATAAGCGAATCGTCAGGTGGCATGTTAGAAATGTCTATATAGAACAATATACCACGTGAACCGATGTCACAACAACTCAACTTAGCTCATAATAGTGTTTCTGTTAATAACCATCACACGATCTAGTTGTATTTCTACCTATTTATTTTGTTCTATTTGATTCCTTCTTTCCTAATTTTTTTAGATACGAGTTGATATTTAGAAATCTTACCAGCTGAATTAGTTGCAACTTATAGAGAAGATAATAGAGAATCCTGTTCTAAAAATTGATATTTTCCAGATAAATCATTATATTCAAAACCAATTACTTGTATTAGTGCAATATTTTCTATGTAAACACGCAAGATCTTTATTCAGAAAATAGCTATTCCTTATAAAATCAATATTGTATTGAATTAATATTGTAAATTAACGATATAATTGATAGATGCATCAAAACATGAACAATTCAACAATTATAATTGGATATAACAAACCCAATATTTGTAGCCTTTACAATATCAAATACATTACATGATTTGCTGATTGAACTGACTCGAAATAATATTTTATACATGAAAGCCCATATAGCGTAAAATGATCAATTTATTTCATGAAGATTGACACTATGAAATGTTGATTAAATATATTTATATATCGTCGCTGATTTCGCAAAACGTCGGATGTAAAAAATTGTCGAGGAAGCTCAAAAAATTACTCTTAGTTTAAATCCATAAACTTCAAGGTTTAGGAGATATGTAGATTTTAGAGACATTCTGAAGAAAATAATCATAAATTGTTTCTTTTTATTGAAAGTACATACATTGAAAACGTAATCAAACATTTCTAAGTTAACACGTTGACTGCCAACTACGGGATAACTCATAGATTGCTTCCTTTCCTAGGACGCCACCTATGAGTTATCTCGTCTGGTGTTTACTTGCCATTTTTGTGCGACTAAACTCGGAATATATAAGTGCTAATATCGATTGATGGCTTCTGGGAAAAGAACAAAAAATCGATGCTGGCTTACATGAACAGAAAATTTGTTAAAAAACGTACAAAAAATATAATTATAAAAATTAGTTCAATTTCACGAAATAAAATAATATTTTATTGTTTATAGAACTTATAAAGGCATTCTTCCAAACAAAGGGCTGACTTCTCTTTAGATGCTGGACGGAAATAACGCGTTTCTCTGCATTTTTTTTGCTTTGGAACATATACGACATGGCTTTGTCGGACGCTGCTTTTTTTCGGTAGGTGGAACACTTTAAAAATAATGAAGCTCTTGCATATTCATTTTTTTTTTTTCGAAACTGATTGAATCTCTTCTCCAATCAAAACGACGACGAATTCTTCTCTGAACTTGATCAGTTTTATTTTAGAAAACGTCTTGCCACTTTGATAACCTATTAGATTTTTTTATATTTCATTGCGTTTCAATTTATTGCGCAGCAAATAAATTAGTTTGTTCCACAAGTAATGCAAGAAATTCATCCGAAAAAAATAAGTCCACCAACATTTGTACTGTAAAATTTGTCGAATGCAATTTCACACCAACATTTTCTTGGTAAATAATTCAGGATTTTGTTAAATTTCTGTCCACAAATTATCATTCGCATTTGATGTTGTTGCTTGGGAACCTCGACATTATCTTCAGATTCGGGATCAACTTCATCTTCATTCTCAGAAGGTTCATAATCGCCACTATCGTTACCATCATCGCCCAAAATCCCGTCTAATTCGGAATCACTCATATTTACGTATTAATGAATTTTATTTTGAGTCAGTGGTCTTTTCTTATCTATATTAGATTCTTGATAATTTAATTATAACAATAATTATAGAACAAAACACTCAAGAAAGACGTAAACGTAATTAGCTTCCGCGAAGAGATTTATCTTACAGAAGCCAACTACGAGATAATTCGTAACACCTTTTTTTTTAAAAAAAAACACATTTTTTATGATTTTTATGATAACTTTGCACTAGAATTGGAGTTTTTAATAATATAATTAATTCAATTAAATCGAATTGTCATTTTAAACGGAATTCTGAACCTTGCCGTAGCAGTCAACGTGTTAAATGAATTCTGTCGAATATCGTGTTATTTATATAAGGAAAAAATTAAAATATAGAAAAATTTAGTTGGCTAGCTCACAATTTATCAAAAAAAAAACTATAATAAATCTTCGAAATGGGCATTTTGTTCCTTATGCTTACCGATGTTGCATATACCAAGCTTTTAAGCTTTTAATTCAGGGAAAACCTGATGACCTTGCAGATATTCAAATGTATAATTTAGAAAATATAATTAAAAACTAAGTTCTAATTTCGTTACTTTTAAATCCCGTAACTCAAAAATGAAGGGGTCACAGCATTATTTTCACCTTATCTACTTACTCCCGAATATTTTTACTCGACCATATTTAAAATCAACGAGGGTTGTCTGAAAAGTTTGCGACCTTAACCTGAAGATGTTTGCACTTGTCCACTGACGTAGATCGTGAATCGGTTTAAGCAAAATGAGTCAAATTTTTGTCGTGGCTTCATAGTATGTAAAGTTTGTTCAGTTTTCGACCACTTAACAAGCGATGCACATGCAATCATGGGTTTGATGACTGTTTGGTAAGTCCATTGTACCAAACAATCAATATAGCCGCAGTGACTTTTGAGATCACCTTGTGTTTTATCCAGAATGACTTGCGGAATCCAAGTAACGGATTCCACTAGAAGATGTGATGGATATGTGGGACTCCCGTAGCCTACCCAGTAAACCGCCATCTTCTGTCTATCTGTGTGATATTACTTCTAGTTGGTGGGTCTGTCCAGGTAGCAGTCTACATTCTTTTGCCTAAAAATTCTCTCTGTATAGTTAGCAAACAGTTGACAACATTCTACCTTGTGCAGCATCATCTGAACGATAATATCAGATTTTATGCTGCCGACTACTTCCTCTCTCAAATCCTTTCAGTGGTTATGCACGAAAAACGTGTGATCGGCATACTCTGGTGTTTATATGTGTTTCCATCTATATCTCTGTTGCAATTAGACTCTTCGTAGATATAATAACTAAGCTTAATCCTACATCAAGAATGGATTCTGAATTGACTGGTTTTCTTCATCCCAGTCTGGCCAACTAATCTTCTTCGCCGTTGTCTTTTTCTCAACAGATAGTAAAACGGAACCACTAACAGAAATATTATTTCATCGTACTGCTTGGACTTATCTTGGTCTATCTAATAGATCTTTCTGTTTTTGATTAATTATCTTTATATCTTCATATCAAAAATAGTTTTCCAGACTTACTTGCTAGATATTATTTTAAGAACAATATTTTCTGGTAACAGTAAACTCCCGATTTGTTGTGTGGTTGCTCTACGTTCCTTCCGCCATCTTTAACATGTAAAAAAATATGATCTGCAGTATCTTCCACTTAATTAAAGACAAATTGGTAAGTCTAAAACTCTTGTCTCTCATTCTTTCTTCTTTAATTACATTATCTGCACCATAAGTTAAGCAGCATTCCGGATCGTTCTTAGGATATAGCAAATGATTGGTAAGACTGAAGGTCCATCTATGTGTACCCTAAATTATCTCATGTCAGGAGTTCACATCTATATCTCTCTTGCAATTAGACTACTCGTAGATGAGATAACTAAGCTTAATCCCATACCAAGAATGGCTCCTGAATTGACTGGTTTTCTTCATCCCAGTCTGGCCATCGAATCTTCTTCGTCATCTTTTTTTTATACCTTATAGTTCCATAAAGAATTTGCAATTGAATACGTATATCGAATTTAAAAAAAAAATAAACTTTTTTTATGAGCATGAATCTTTTCACTGACTCTAATTTCTGTTTCAGATTCTTCCTTAAACATTCTTTCTTGGAACAAGCATTCGATATGCTTATCGAGCAAGGATTCAAATTGGCAGGAAGCTGTGGTTCAGGTACCGCAGGAGGTGCTACTACTGACCTTAAACCAGGAGTCGATGCGGAAGAAAACCGCTGGAATCATTACAATGAATTTGTATTTGTTCGAGAATAGTATAAGAATTATTCAAAATAGGCTGTAGAAAATTTTATCTTAATATCGAAAAATATTAAATGCAGTTCATCGAAACTCAACAATTTAACATATAAAAAATTTCTCAACCTAATATTTTACTTCCATATATAAATATATGTGATCATCGTGAATTATCTTTTTACGGATTATAATTAATGTTTAGTGGTGTAGAAAACAGTTCAAAAAAGTAGTAGAAAATATTAAAATAATATCTTCTCACATCGATTAAAATATCTATGCATATAATTTTTTTCTACTTTTTACTACTTAAGCCTTTTTTATGTGTTTTTCGTGATAATTTGTTTTAATTTTAGGTCTCTTTCCTATGAAAATCAGTTTTCATAGAAACGAGACCTATAATTAAGACAAATCATGACGAAATATATGCACCAGATATTAAAAAATGTGAAGAAGAGGATTACGAAGCATTTTGAGCTTCGGGGTAGGTAATAATAAATTGCAGAACAAAAAAAATATAAAGCAAAGCTTTAAGAAGTCTGCACTTTTTGGTGAAGTGTTTAACTAATTTACATTAAAGTAAAATCATTGTATCTTCTGCGATGGAGTATGCCAAGAATGCTTCAAAAATACTTATAAAATTAGCGTTGCTTGGGTTTTGAAAATGAAACTACAAACTAAGTTATCTGTGTGTGCTTTGCACTCAAACGAGCGTGGCTCAAAGCTGTGAGGCTTGCCTAATGACATCAAAGGATTCAAACCAAAGCACCTGATGGACTTCTCAAAGGTCATCGGTTTTTGGTAACGTCAAGTGAGGCACGACGGGTCTATCTGAAGGCCTATGAGTTCAACGGTCGCCCATTTTTCGTTAAGATATTCTAAGATGTGGAAAATGAGTTCCATATTTAAAATTAGTGCTGAGGGTGGATTTTCCAAAGAATAACTTGTTTAAAAAATTGAAATTTTCATTTTGAAATATTTATTTGATTCATTTAGGCCATGAAATAGGGGCGGGAAGCACGCAATGTACATTCGAAGTCTGGCTATTAAATAACAAGACTGGTTATGAAAAAGGATTATATTATGAAAATTATTCTACAGCCTTATGAACGAGAGCACAAAATTATTATACCAACAAAGACTGGACCAAAACCTCCCACAGGAGTACGAACAAGAACCAACAGACAATCTTACCAAAGTAGTAATTGACAGCATACACAAAGCAGCCAAAGAAGCCTTAGGATATAAAGAAATGAAAAAGAGAACACGAAATTATTGGTGGACTGAACAACTGCAAAATTTAAAAGAACAAAAACAACGATTGTATCATACCTGGCTAAGCACTAAAAAAGCAGAACATAAGGAACAATATAGTGAAGCTGTATCAAAATTTAAAACCGCTGCGATAGAGGCCAAAAACCTCAGCTGGGAAAATAAATGCAAGGAATTGGATACCTATTTAGGAGGACGCCAATCCAGGGAATCGTGGAGATTTATAGATAATGTTAGATCTGGCAGAAAAGAAAATATCCCAATAGGCACCATATCACCAAATAAATGGCAAGACTATTACCGCTCATTACTCAGAGAACAGAGATCTGAATATAGTAACATGCCGGCTGAAGACATACGGATTACAGGTGAACCAATAAAAATCAACGTAGAAAAAACAAAGAAAGCTATAACACTACTTAAAAATGGGCGCGCTCCTGGTCCAGAGGGAATACCCGCAGAATTAATAAAAGCAGGAACAAATAGGCTGTTTAATATCCTAACAGAAATTATCAATAGACATCTAAATGGAGAACCAATACCGCAAACGTGGAAAGAAGGATGGATCACGTCCATATACAAGAAAGGAAATAAGGAAGACTGCAATAATTATAGGGGCATTACAGTGACTAGTACGCTCAGTAGGTTATACGGAAAAATAATAAAGGAGATCATTTGTGAAGAATATCACCCATACGAATCCGAGGAACAAAACGGCTTCAGAGCAGGTCGATCGACGATAGATAGTATTTTCTGTCTATCACAAATAATCGAAAAGAGAACCGTAAGATCACAAGAAGTGCACCTACTATTGGTAGACTTGAAGAAAGCGTATGACACAGTACCTGTCTCAAAATTATGGGAGGTTCTGGAAAGAACGAGCATAAATACCACTCTAATAAAGGCTATAAAAGAACTATACAGAGACACAACAGCAAAAATAAAAATAGGTAACAAGGTGACAGACGGCTTCAAAACAACCAAAGGCTTGCGACAAGGGTGTTGTTTATCCCCAACTCTGTTCAACATATACATAGATGAAGCCCTAAGAGTTTGGAAAAAAAAATGTAAAGGAATGGGACTAACTATTGGGGAGAGCACCTTGTATACACTGCACTATGCCGATGACCAGGTAGTGGTAGCACAGGAAAAAGAAGATCTGGAGTACATGTCTAGAAAACTTATAGAAGAATACCAAAAATGGGGTCTACAGGTTAGCACGGAGAAGACACAATACATATGTATAGGATCAGAAGATTCACCTGGGAATTTAGATCTAGAGGGAAAAATAATTAAAAACTGTAAGGAATGCATATACCTAGGTGTAAAACTAACAACAACAGGACGAAACGAGGAAACAATTAGGGACAGAATAACCAAAGGAAGAAAAGTAATAAGAGCCCTGAACTCAGTGCTGTGGCAAAAGAATATTAGACCAGAAACAAAAAAGAGAATATACAACGCCATTTTACAACCAATAATTACATATAGCTCCGAGGTTTGGCAACTTACAGAAAAGCAAAAAAATAACTTAAATGCAGTGGAAATGGATTTCTGGAGGAGAGCAGCAAGAATATCTAGAACGGAACATATAAGAAACGAGGAAATAAGAAGACAATTGAAAGTAGAAAGAACTTTAGTAGAAGATATAGAAAAGAAACAGTTGATTTGGTACGGACACGTTAAGAGAATGGGAAGAGAACGACTACCAAGAATAATATTAGAATGGACCCCCACAGAAAAAAGAAAGAGGGGAAGACCACCTAGAACATGGCTACAAGGAATCACTAGAGCAATGTCCGAAAGGAACCTAGCAGTCGACGACTGGCAAGATAGACAGGCCTGGAGAGATTAGGAACCCAAAGGCGTATAACGCTATAAAAGGGGATATATATATATATATATATATATATATATATATATATATATATATATATATTCTACATCCGAATGCTCCTCTTTAATATAGTCCTCTCCCCCCACAACACACCTTTCCATACGTTTTTTCCATTCATCGAAGCAGTGCTGGAAGTCTTCTTTGGTGAGCTCTGCCGTTTTTTGCTTTACCGCTTCCATCGATTCAAATCGGGTCCCTTTCAAAGCAGATCTTTTTCTTTCAAGGAAATCTGAGAAGACTCGTTGCTGCAAGAGCTTTTTGGCACCAACTTTGCACAGACTTTTGTCATGTGTAATTTCTCATGTAAAATTTTTCTAACCGTTTTTTATCGGCGTTTTCAGCCTCGGCAATCATCCGGATGCTCATTCGCCGATTTGCACGCGCAAATTGGTTGATTTTGGTCACTGTTTCCGGATTTGAAACAGTCCTGGGTACTTATCATCTTAAGTGCCCTCTCGGCCCTCACTAAATCGCTTACATTACTCAAAAACACACGCACGAGATAGAAAATTGTCCCTTTAGGCCTCTTGCAACAATTTATACCATTCAGTCGGAGTTTTTTTTTCAATTTAACGAGAAATTTGAGATTGACAAGTTATCTAGATACCCCACTCGTCTAGGGCGACCCCTAGACTCTCAGTCTCGTTATTTAATAGCCAGACCTCGTATATAACTTTTGATGAAAGTAATTCCAAATTTTTATACAAATCGATGTTGTCCGAAAAAATTGGGTTATACCTTATTATTTTTACCGTGAGTATGTATATATAAACGTGACAGTTCATTATCAAAAATTTTTCGAAATTCTCCAAATTTCAAAATGAAAGAAGTTATCTGCAATATATATAAATTAAGAAAATATAGTTCAAATAATAAATAATGCTTCTAAAATGCTTAGTTGTCTAGATTTAGAGCCATAGTGAATGTTTTCTTTATTGAAACTAGTCTCGCACATAAAAACATAACAATTATTGAAATAATTATGTATATATAAAGTCGTACAAATTTTTTAGTAGTTTTCATATTAGATTATTCGACGAATTGCAATGTATAAACTAATTTGGAGGAATTGAATTTCGATATATTTTTCTGCAGCCTTTCATATCTCGCTAAATAAATATTATCATTTTCCATATTATACATTATTCTTTAGAACATAGATGAATCTTTTGGAGCTGTTAACATATATAAATAATTTTAAACTAGAAATTGTTGTTTTACTATTCTCTTTCCCACGTTGGTTATTTGTCACGAAAATCGCTTGTGATAAACAAACATCACAATCCAAGGTTACTATAATAATAGAAGGTTTGTGACAATGACAAGATGCGCAGTAGACAAGTGACGTCACCGGTTCTTCACAGCTGTGTGAACAGCAACAAGTCCAATAAATTCGTTAGTTAGAAATATATTCGTTTGTATAACCAAATCAGCAAGAGATAACACACATCCTCATAATTCGGACATAATGTTAATGAGGTTCTGTGTGACATAAAAATATAAACAAAACAAAAATGTAAACATAATGACGTAGCTGGTGTTCTAACAGCTGATCGTTTGTTTACATGCGCATGTCACAAACCTTCTATTATTCTAGTAGCCTTGACCACAATCCACCATCCATGTACTTGGCGAACGTTCCGGATCAGCAAACAAGCCGGAAGACGACCTTGACGCATATCTTACAATAGGGTTGACCTATTTTTATACGTCTCGGTATTTTCGCAAAATTCCGGCAGTTACGCGCATGTGTAGCAGACATATGATTTTCCTAAAGCGTTATATTAAGTATATAAACATTTAAAAAAATTGTCCAAACTAAATGTTTATGAAGTTCTACTGGTTATGTAAGTACAAAATTTTATTATTTTTCTAACCCAATTTTGCGAAAATACCGGCTCTGTATTTTTATTCAAGTTGAAGCAAAATAAAATGAAAAGAAAAAGTAGAAAGCGAAGACGATGGTAGGTGACGAAAAGTGAAGCAAAAAAATATCTACCTCCCGCTCATTACTGATCGCTGCCAAACATGTGGATAGATCGCAAACTGTTTGCAATGTATCTTTTGATCTGACAAGAAAAGACTACAGGAATGTTGACCACTCAGAACGTGATATTTGTTACCTTTTGTAGTTACATATTCCTACTTTTGAAGGACATGAAGCAGGTCTTCAGACGTACCTCACGATACAACTTCAAATGGGCTAGTAACAAGCAATTACAAATCTGACTGTATGTTATTAGACAAAAGGCGAATAGAGAAGAAGAAGAAGAGTATTGACCACAGATCACCCATGTTTAGATGGATCGCGAGATGTTAATTATTATAACCAAATTGACGTCGACTGGTGGTCTGAACTTGAACTACTAATATGACATTCATAACATACCGGCAAATTTGAATATTATTCATGGCGCATAATTTGAATTATTTCAAGGTAGTTCATAGTGCTACCTCAAAACTTATGAATTTTTAAGTTTATGTTTATATTTCTCAAAATGGCATATTTTCAAGATTTAATATCACTAAAGATGAAATCTTGGATATTTATTAGTTTTAATTTTGTTAGTAGGAAAATATTATTGAGTACTTATTTCGTTACTTGAACAAAATGTAGAAAAAAGGCTTTTGAAAGTAATCTGATAATCTAAACACAAGTTGTGTTTATTTAGTAATAAGGTGAAAATAAAACACTTGGAAGAAAATATATATATTTTTAAACAAAATATTCCATACAAAAATAGATGATATTGAGTAGTTAAACCCAATTTAGATAAAATACATCATTTTAACTTTATAATACATCCCTTGATTTAGTATTGTTTATAGCCGGCAGCCACCTATTAAACAAGTGTAGGTATTTGGGAACAATTGCATCACATTAATAGAATCTCAGTGTTATACACATCATTTACAGAAAGTCATTTTGAAAAATAAAAGACGGTTCGAGCTTACGGAAGATTTTTGTTGACCCTCGATTGGCTGTCGTTAATTGCCGCTTCGAATGAGATATCTTTGTCCGACATGCTATGCATTTGGTCAATTTGTTTGTCACGGCTTTCTAGGTTAATCTGCTCTAGAATCCTAACGTCTTCTTCTTTCTTTAATGCAAGCAAAATGCTTTTTTTCGTCGTATCCTCTGCCGTTTAATTATTAGAGAGGTTGTCGCTCCATCTCTTGCGGGGACTTCCAACGATTCGGCGCCTTAAGGTCGGCTTGTCTATTTTGACCATTCTGTCGTCATTCATTCGATCTCTTCGCTTATCTCCTAGTCAAAAAGTGTGTTTCCAATGATCCTGAGCACTATTTTCATTTCAGTGGTTTCTAATATTCTCTTCGTGTTTGATGTGTCTGGTCTGGTTTCCGCTGTGTATGTTAATAAAGGCCGGATGACCGCATTGTAGATTCGGGATTTGGTCTCGATTCTCGATATTTGTTACGGAAGATTGTATCGTTCAGGAAAGCTGAGGTTCGTGCTGCTTTTGCCGCTTGGTTTCTTCGAGATTTTTTTCGGTAGTTACGCCATTGATTTTGGCCTATATTTTGTGTCTCTGGTGAATGTTTTCGATGGTTTTTATTGGGATCTCTTTGTTGTATAGAAGGTGTACCACGTCCTCCAGTTGTATTCGGTCAAACGTCTTTTTCAGGTCTATAGAACACATGAACGCCAGTTATTATACTCGATGGATTTTTAGGATATTTGTCGAAGGAGAAATATCGCATCTGTACAAGATCTAATCCTAATGTGACCTGTCAAATTTCCTGGTTTTAAGTTTACTATCTGGATTAGCCTGTGGGCGTCGCTAAGTACCAAATCCGGTTATATCTAGATAAAAAGTTGCGCGCTTTGATGAAAGAGACGTGCGTAAGCCATTTTAATACTTAAATATGTCACTGTTGCGTTGATAATCGTTTTGGTGTCTGATAAGGTGGAAATTTGGTTTATAAAAAACATTTTCAATTTCAAATTTTTAATATATATGAACGCTGACTATATTACAAATGACTCAAAGTGCATAAAACTAACCAACTGTATATAATAACTAAACTATAGATACTAATAATGGTTATTTAATATAATTTTTTAGTTTTATTTTATATAAATTTCATATAGAACGTTGATACTTATGGAATATAAAGTAGATACCATATAAAAACCATATTTATTATGTTGAATCGAAAATATACATTTTAACATTATTGTACAGATTTGTTTCTTAATTCATGCCACAAAATTTGGGAGGAAGTCTTCCCTATAACAAAATTTCCTCAGTCCACCCTTAAAGAGTGAAAGAGACTAAAATTGAGTTTTTATCTTTTTTTTTCTTTCCAAAATTTCAGTTGAGCTAGAAACTTGAAATTCTGTAAATTTAGTGCACTCGCCAAATGACTAAGTACAAGTATTTTTTCAATATTACTGTTACATTATATGGGGGTGAAATTAACAACCCTTACTTTATTTCTTAACAAAACATTTTTTCAAGAAGAAGTTTGAAGAAATCAAAATATTTGTTATCTGAATATTTTTCCCAAAACCAATAGCTGCAGATATAAAAAATAAACACCGTAATCTTTTTTTTCATAAATTGAGTGGAAAATAATAAAGATGTAAAATGTATTACTAGTCATAGTAAATGCTTAAAAGTAATAGTTGTTAATTTCACCCCCGTATAATGTAACAGGAATATTGAAAAAATACCCGTAGTTAGTCATTTGCGAGGGCACACTTCCATAGTCGAGCCGGAAAGGTTTTTCCGAGGTGCTACGTCCTAGTAGGTCTATATCAGCCATGTCAAAGATCAAACCGTATATTATATACTTATATAATTTAAAAAATAAAATTCAGTTATTTTTTTTTATTTTCAACCTAGCCCATCTATGAATTCAAAATTTAATATGGACCTCTGCAAAATTGTTTTTGATATCTGTGGTCTAGACGAAGGTTCCGTGATGTGGACCATCCCTAAAATCGAGCACAAGATTTTCAACATTCAGCTGCTGCAAAAATTTTCCCATAAACGTGTTCTAATGAATTTCTTTACGAAGTCAACTCTTTCATAGTTTTGGAAAACCTCACTAAAAGACGCAATCGGTTATAACATTTTCTTTTATGAAATTTTGTAAATTTATAATAAACTGGATTCATAATATTGTTTAATCGAATTTACGCTAAATAAAATTATTTAAAATAAGGTTAGAGTGGCAGAAACTTTAATAAGGATATTTCTTTAAAAATATAATTTCGAAAAAAATTCTTCCAAATTTAACGCAGAGCTTTATTTAGTAGTTAAGTTCCATTACAATAATCCCATCATTAACTTTTTCTTGAACGATAACACAAAATCACTCTCCTTTATATCTTCCTTGTTCACACTTTGAACTTCTTTCGAATCATACTTATCATCATTACTACAGGAATAATCTGACTCCATGTAAGAAACATCTCCATTGCTCTTATATGAGTCATCACTGCAAGAAGTATGCATTTTTGTATTGAGATTTTTTTCTTGGGTTGCTCTTTTCAGTCTTAGGCTTTTCCTCCTTTCTTGTTTCTTTCCAACTTATTTTCAATTTCTGTTCTTTCGCATCTCTTTTTGTATATTTGAAAGAGGCTAAAATAATGCCTCTCCAAAAGGGGTAGGTATGTTTTATATAGTAGTGCATGCAAAACGTCAGTAAAACAATGACTATTTGAATGAAAACCTAACACAACAACAATTCTGACAAGAGATAAGTTTAGGTGGAAGAGGACAGCACACACAGCCTAGTCGGTTCCTCCCATAAAGCAGTGAAAAGGTTAAGGGTGGCAACTCGGAAAGGGCTGGGCTGAGGAAATGTTGTTATAGGTAAGACCCATTTTAATTTTATACGAGCAACCACCTCAAGAATTTTGTCGCATGAATTTAGAAACACCCTCTATATTTTTACATATTATTCAAATATTCATCATAAAATAATTTTTTTTGTATATAAGGTTGGGATAAGGTTGAATAACTTATGTTAGTGCTGTACTTTGCCCTTTGTCACGTGATATTCATCACATTGACATAACTTTAGAAGCAAGTAGTGCATGATTTTTATTAAAGCTTTTAGTTGTAGGTTAATTTTAAATGGAGTGCAGAAACGATCATTTTCGGCATATTTTACTTTTTTATTTCCATAAAGGAAAGAAAACTGCCGCGGCTCACAAAGAAATATGTCAAGTTTATATTGCTGATTGCTTAAGAAAGCGCACGTCTCAGAATTGGCGTAGAAAATTCCATTCTGGAGATTTTCCTCTCAAAGATGAACAACGTTCTGGTCGGCCAAATCAAAGACATAATTGAAAAGAATATAACTATTGGAAAGGTTGCAAAGAGGCTATATGTATCGCACACAATAATTGAAAAAACACTTAGAATGTCGGGCTAGTTAAGACGCTTGATATTCGAGTCTCTCAAGAATTGAAAGAAATTCATTCAATACAAAGAAACCTTTCTTGAAAAGAATCATCACATGGATCCTGTACAATAACATAGTTCAAAAAATATCATGGAGCAAACACGATGAACCAGCATAAACCACATCAAAAGATGAAAAACAACAAAAGAAGCTCGTGCTGATAGTTTGGTGAGATTAAAAGGGTGTTTTTTGAGCTGCTTCCAAGGAACCAAACGATCAAATCTGATGGTTACTGTGAACAATTAATGAAGCAATCAAAGAAAACCGGCTAGAAATATCAAATCGGAAAAGTTTAATGTTCCACTATGATAATGCAAGGCCTCACACATATTTGGCAACTCGTGGAAACTATTGGAGCTTGGCTGGGAAGTGATGCAACATCCCCATACAACCCTCATCTCGCACTATCTGATTACTATTTATTTCGAAATTTGCAGAATTCTTTGAATGTAATGACCAGAAATTTTAGGAGCGAAGAATCGTGAATCTTTAAAGAAAAATGGGAAAAGGCCATTGAGCAAAATTAAAATATATAATTGATTGAAAACTATTCTTTGTTTTATTTTATACTACAAAACCGAAGCTACTTTGTCGCCAACCCAATAATTTCTAGTAAATTAATATCAAATATAATCTAAATAATGATTCATTATATAAATGGACAAAATAAACGCTCAACTAAGAGATGTTTTTTATATTTATTTTCTCGTCTATTGAGAAATTTCATGAATAAACTGGTGTAGTTGAGTATTGAAAGTGAATATTTTCAATTATGTCAATAGTTTTATACAAAAAAATACATTTCAATGTAGCAAATTTTGGACGACTTCGCCCTCCAATCCATAGGAAGGGCAGTAAAAGATTTGTGATATAAAGAAGTCAATACAATAAAATTTTAAACATGAATATCTAAAATAGCAGAAATTTTTATAATTTCTTAACCTTAGAATGTTCTTGATTTTAGGTCTCTTATAATTTAAAATTAGTTACTTTTATAATTTTTTCAAAAAAAATAAAAATTTGACGTTTTGACTTTTTTTAGTCTTTAACAAAATATTTTCATCCGTCTTTAAGATATTACAAAAGAAACTAATTTTAAATCAGAAGACACCTAAAAACAAAAACATTTAGAAGTATAAAAACAGAGTAATTAAACAACTTTGAATACCTTAAAAATTTAAAGGTTTGTCTACATAAAACATTGTTTGGAAATATTTTGTCAACTATGTCGTACTCAATGTTGAAAAACATTAAATTTGATAATAATATGTATAAATTAGAGCGGCTGGAGCTTATTCATTACATAATGATTATTTATATAATGAAACTAATAATTATAAACAGTCTGGCGTACAGTAATGTCCTTCTACGACATAATTATCATAAATTTGTTATATAGCAAAATTTCATGTCGCAAGAGATAATGCCACAAGTTAGTGTTCTGCATTTAGATAAATCAAACCTCAAACATTAATAATTTATCATTATAATAGTTGAATTTAATGAAAATACATGCATTCTTTTACCTCTTACAAAATGGAATGTTTTCCATACCGAGAAATAATTAATTAGGGAGCATCCGTTATTACGTGAACTCAGAATGGGGGCTTCAAAGGAATCTCACCAAATCCCATTTAAACCAAATGGGGAATAATCGAAAATCTCAAAATCTTCAAAAACAAAAAAAGATTACAGATATTAAAAAAAATTATTTTAAAAATTCATTTTGCCAGTTAAAATAAATATCATGGCTATTAAAATAATCCAGTTTGAGAGTAATATAGAAAATGATAAAAATATTGATAGTGGATGTTTTAAGACATGTGGCATTTATTTCGTTTCGTGTGTGAAGTTGCAGAATCACAGATCAGCTCTTCATGCGGTTAGATGGGAAACTGTAGTCACGATTCAACCAAAACGTGTAGTCAAGCGTAGTGCGTTGTGAATGAAAATTTGGAAAGGATACACGAAGAAAACGTAAACATTTCCCTTGACTGTCTTCCAGCACTACCAGAAATCCCAGATGACATGTGTCCAATTATTTCAATTGAAAAAGTACATGACTTTCCATGGATTGAGCAAAAATTTTAAAATAGTTTTGTTTTTACTTCGAATTTCACTTATTTCAAATATATTTACTATAGTACACCTGAACGGTTCATTATTTTCCCGAATAATAAAAGAAATTAGTTTAAAATAATATTAGCATCAATCTCACGTAAGAGAAAAGGGTCCAGCAAATCTCACTAAATCTCACCTAAGGAGGGGAGTCTAAACTGATTTAAAAAATTGCTCACGTAATTAATGGATGCCCCCTTAGTGCTATAATTAGAAAATTATGTTAACTTCACATATTCAAAAAATATGAAATCTTGTTGCTAATAAGAACAGGTAAATTAAATTGTTTAAAGAAAAATTATTATCTATCACTAATAAAGTATACAAAAAACTTTTTTTTCTACTAAGCATGTTATTTTTCTTAAAAATAGCAATTTAATAACAGTACAATATTTATTTAACACTTCTCCGGTTAGGCTCACTGGCAGTAGGTGGAGGCGGTGGTCCTCTTCTGTCCAATTCCTCTAAATAGTTCAGTATTAATTGAGTTCTTTCTTCAGGAATGTGATCCAACACTAAATATCTCTTGTCGTTCTTCAAAATATCTTCAATTTCCTGCATGTGAGTTTGATTTTCACGTAATGTTTGTAAAGATTTATGAGTTATTAACTTTGTCTCATGCAAAAGTTCTTTGAATTGTCCTTTCGCTAAAATCAATTTGTCTTTAAGATAATCCTTGAATTCTCGCTCGCACTGAAAATAGAATTAATTCATTTAATGACACATATTAAAAGAAATTAATTTGAAACAACTATAAAATCAATCAAATGTTTTGTTTATTGATTTACTTACCCTTTCACTAGATGTAAATTTCGTATATCTAGGATCATCCTTTATTATTTTCTTAATTTCCTTCCAGGAGCTTACCAAAGTGACTTCTGTTGTTTCATCCAATAATTCGCGGAAGTTTTGACGTTTTCTTTTAACCAATTGCTCTACGTGATCGTTAAATAACTTTTCCTTATCTTCACGTGATAAAGTGTCAGCTAAATCCCATCTGTGATCCTTTCTCAAAATTCTTTTCACTTCCCTCCAACTCAAATCTGAATTTCGAACTAAATCAGCCAATAGAGCATTGAAGTGCTGAAACAAGATTACCTTAATTTTAGGCAGTAAAGACAAAACACTGTACTAAACATCAAAATAATAATTAAAAATTATATCTTATAACATTCTATCTATCTAATAGAATGCAGAAAATTAAAATTAACAAAACGAACGGAGTAGATAAGTCAGATCCAGAAATGGTTAAACAATGCAAGACATGGATATCTGAGATGAAGAAGGATGCAAGGAGATCAGATACAATAATACAAGAAAGGGAGGATAATTTCCTAGTTCCAGTTCACAAGAAAGGAGAATTAAAGACAAAGACTACAGACCAATATGCAGAACTTCAATGTTCTACAAGATTTACAGTAAGATAGGAAGAAGATGAAAAATAAGAAGGAACACTAAGAGAAGAAGTAGACAAGAAACTGGAAAAAGAACAAGCAGCAAGTGTATATAAAAAAATAAAAGGGAA
This sequence comes from Diorhabda sublineata, assembly GCF_026230105.1. Classification (NCBI taxonomy): domain Eukaryota; kingdom Metazoa; phylum Arthropoda; class Insecta; order Coleoptera; family Chrysomelidae; genus Diorhabda; species Diorhabda sublineata. The sequence goes on from NC_079475.1 coordinate 10,863,686, forward strand.
AGTACTACTGAATGGACAAAGATCAGAAGGCTTTATGATGGATATCTTCTGAAGAAGAATAAATATTAAAAATATGTTCCACAGTTTTCACAAAAATATAATTTACCTGAATAGCCTCATCTCGTTTATGTTGTTCCCGTTCTTTATCTCTGTCTCTCATATGAGTTGCCAAAGTACGTTGAACTTCCTTTTCTCTTTCACGAAGACTAGCTTCTGCTCTGGCTTGTCGATCTTTCTGATCTTGAGTTTCCCCTTCTTCGTTCTCTTCTTTTTCGATTTCCTACGAGAATATAAAAATATAATTTACAATTCAATTTTTCTATATAGTTTTACATACCTCTTCTTCTTTGATAGAAACATCAGTATCTTGTTCTACTTTAGGTTCTTCTTTTTCTTTCTCCTTTTCTTTATCTTTGTCTTTAGATTTCTTTTCTCTTTCCTTATCCTTATCTTTATCCTTCTTTTTATGCTTTTCTTTTTCCCTTTTGTGTTCGCGATCTTTTTCTTTAGCTCTCTTCTTTTCTTCTTTCAATATTTTACAATATTCCCTGAACCAATCTTCCCTTAAGCCATGTGAATCGACTGCTTTGTATCTGGAATCACTGTCTACCTTTCTCTTAACATCCGACCAATGGGAATGTCTGTCGATATCTGGATGCTCTCTCAGCATAGCTATGAAGTCTTTCCTGATCTGTAAATAGTTGGGTGTTATTCAAGATAAAAGCTCCGGGTTATATATTACTAGACTAATATAAAAACATAATTAATAGATTATTCAATTTGTTTATGATTTATAATATTTATACAAATTTAAATAATGAACCTGTAAAGAAGAATATTTATTAGTAACCTGAAAAGCTGGAAAAAAAATTGATTAATTAATAGTTGGAATATACCAACTTTTTTTAGGTCATAGTTTATCATTACATGTACAAAAATAAAGACAATAAAAACTAACGCCGGAGTCAATATTCCAAAACTGTAAAGAAAAAATCATTGCTCAATATCAACCATTGTAGAAACATTTTTGTATATATTTAATAGATAAATCCAAAATTGGTACAATTGATAGCAACAGAGCAAAATTAAGTGGAAAAGAGCAAATAAAACAAACTGAAATAATATAATCTATCAGTCAATGACTGTATAATTTTTTTCCAAATCATCAAAATGTATCAACTATGTATATATATAAAAAAAAGAGATTTCAAATAATTACCTCACATTAATCGAATAAACTGGCTGGATAAAAGACATTAGGATTTGTAGTACTAGTGGCGAAATTTAATATTAGATTTGGTGGGTCAAATCGGTAACTGCTGATTTCAAGTATACAAATATTTATGTGGAAATAATTATATTCCTATTTTATCACTTGATTGATAAAAACTCAATTTTAGTTACCACCTTTTAAGGGTGACATCTCGGAAAGGGGTGGGCTGACGAAATTCTGTTATAGAAACGGTTAGGTTAGGAAAGACTTATATGAACAACCACCTACTAAATTTTGTCGCATGAGTTTAGTAACACCCTGTATATTATCTAATTTACAAATTAATTGTAACGGAAATCATCGACGGACATCTGTATACAAGGTGAAATTTAAGAAGGCAATTGAAAGGTTATTTCATTTATATTTAGCTAGTATATTTTTGAAGTATTTTTGAAAAAAAAATCAAAAATCGATTTAAAACTTGTTAACATGATAATGATGATAGTATCACTAGTATGCTAATACAATTTTCTAGAATTCTTCAACTCAAAATTTATCATATTTTTAAATATTCCGAATTATTCGACTAATGTAAAATAATAAGGAAGCTAAGTCAACAATTTTATTGGTTTTTAAATGATCAATATATTTAAATTAACCATTACCCAAGGGCAATAAGAAAAATGATATTGCTAATCTAATATACGATAGGAAGAGTTTGAATTTCAAGAACCAAAAAAATCTAAAACTGTGTCTACTTTTCTTTATATGGACTTTAATTATTACAAAAAAAATATCTAAGTAGAAAAATTTTCCTTAATTTGCTATGATTATAAGGAATGAAATTTCATTATATTTAATTTGCTTTCGTATACTTTTATGAATCAGTTAAAAGAATCGTTGAAAACAAAAATAAAAGTCGTGACAAAAATTTGAACAAAAGATGACTACAAGGAAAATAAAAAACTATTCTTTGATCTACTAAAAACACCAGAAAAAAATTATTCATAATAAGAACACAATCATCAGCATAAAAGATACAAAAGGAGATAAAATAACAAACAAAGATGATATCATGGAAAGACAGACACAATATTTTAAAAATCTATTACAAGTAAAGGATATAAACAAGACAAAAAACATAGAGACTACAGGACAAGTAAGATTTTAAAAAATCCAAACAAAATGTGAAATAAGTTCAAAAGAAGTACTGGAAAAAGCACTAGGAATAGACATGATAACGACAGACATGATAAAAACGGCGAAAAGGAAAATAACAAAGACACTAAAAATTATATTGACACAGGAGTAGCTCCAAAAAATTGGCAACTGTGTATTATTACACAAATATATAAGAGGGGAAACAAAACAAACTAACAATCGTTCGGGGTTATAGTTTTCGAGAAGGCAACATGGTTGAAGTTGATTATATTGCATACTTGTGTGTAAGAGTTATAATTTTAGATGTTGGGATATTGAATTTGGAATTTCACAACCAAACTATGTGATTAGCGAACCATGCAGAAGCCTACACCCTCTGTGGTCGATATCTCCTGAGCAATTGAATGTATCAGCAAGATCTTGTGACAGAGAAGTTAGTTGAGATTGTTTTTGACATTAGGTATGTCGGCTATATCAAGCCATACGGAGGCAGGTACCACCTGCAGGTAGTGGAAATTGTGTTTCCGTGTAATAAACTGAGGCTGCATATGTAAGCCTTATGGTTATTATTGTATATAAGTAGTTTTTTTTTTCGATATGTGAGCGTTTACATTTATATTTCCTTGCACGATATACTCTAGGTATTTTAGGGTATTGCTGGGAAAGATGGTTTGTCCATTGATGTGCAGCTGTGATAAGTTGTTTTTCCTACCTATTCTTCTGAGTAACGAGAACTCAAGTTCGATTGAAAATTACTAAGCCACAGTCAGCAATATATACACGAGAAAACAGACTAAGAAAGAAACAATCTAGAAGGAAAACCACAGAAGACTCACAACAAGGATTTAGAACAAACAGAGGAACAACAGATGCTGATGTTTGACCATATAAGTTCAAAAAAAACGGGTAGTACGTTCCTCGAATGGAGTTTATTGTTTAGACTGAATTTTAAAGTTTATGAAACTTCTCTTCAGTCAGTTTTGACACTGAGGAAACCAAAAAAAATGGGCAATGGACCAAAGCTTGGTACCTCAAAAGAAATTCTTTGTTTCATTTAAAGTTAATGAAGGAATTCCAATAACAACCAAGTGATTGACTAAACTATTTACGGATGACTGAAAGTCATATCTCCTATTATAAAGCCTTCTGATGCCTTCGACATATTTGTATAATCAAACAACCACCGAGAACAGACAGATTTATAAGCCTAACGCGTTTGTTTGGATTCTTAAAAGTGATATGAAACAAATAGTTCTAAGCTTGAGTTTGGGTTTCCCTTCATTTTTGATCTTATTACACGTATGAAAAACTGACAGTTCGAAACTGATCTGGGACCATGTAAAAAAACCTTACAACATGTAACAGTCACTCTATTGATTGTATTTAATATTTTTAATCAAAATTTTTTAAAATATTAGAATCATTAGTTTGTCGTATCATTTTTCAAACAATGTACTTTGAAACTCGTTTTTGTTTATTGGTGCTATGATTTTTATTTTATTTAAATATACAGTTTCGTGACCTTCTGATAGTATTTAAACAAAGACTTGAAGATTTTTAAGAATTACTACTTTTCCATTTTTATAATCATTTTATCTATAAATATTAATGGTACATACGTCAAAGTGTAGACGATTATATAGGAATTTTTTAATTTTGTTAGAAGCAATTTTTGGGGTAGGTTTACACTATTTTCCACCACCTAAATGAAATTCAAACATTTTTTAACCAAAACGCCTTTAATGGTACGATAAAATCAATTTGAAAAATATCTTTCGAATGGTGATTTGACTACGATAGTTACTGGCAATAATTAATGACTAGATACATATTTTTGACAATAAAATTTTGATTTTAACCAATAAAATTATCAACAAAACTTCAATTCCGAAAAAAATTTTGCCAACTTGCCGGAATTCACTAAAAAGGATCTATTTGAAAGAAAAGAGACCTTCTTGCAAAACAATATTTGATTGTCCGTGTGTTTACCAGGACAGATAATAATCAATGTTTGTGGTCGGCTGGGAAATTCTTAAAAGTTTAATAGGTACCTATGGGCCCATTAAAATTCGATGTGCCGCCGTGTCCTCTGGTCCATAAGGATTCTGCGTAATCCTCAGGGATGACCTCTCCTATTCCTCGCGTACCAAAGTAACCAATGCCAGGAAGTATTGAAGTAGCCGCCTTTTCGACATTGTGATCTATAGGGTTTGAATATTTTTAAAACAGGTACAGCCTTAACATGGTTGATAGATTGTTACAAAAGTTTAAAAATAATTGTTAATATATAAAACAAAATAAAATACTTTTTATGTTAATAACCATTTTTTCCAGTATAAGTTGAATGATAATAATAAAATGTACAGTTGGCAAACCTGGAATAAAAAGTAAATTTCCATTTCGTTAAATGTAAAATTATTAATATTCATGTCAAAAGAAATTGTGATTGTATCATCACTTTTAACCCAGTATTTCGTTGTTAGGTTTAATAATTTTAAGTATAATCTACGCACAGGTATTTTCAAGGTAGTAGAAAATCAAAAACTGTTTTATCTTAATATATTTCAATTCATTTAGAACATTTTGAAAAGTACAGAGCATCCTTATTGTTACTAAACTGTTTTTAAAATCAGAACTGTTCACATTATCTAGAGTACTTAGTATATAATTGTCCAAAAGAAGATTCATTGGGAGAAATATTGTGAAATAACACCCAGGTTTATACATTCTTTTTAGAATGTAATTTATTAATCAATTAAAAGTTTAACTTTCAATTATTTTATAAACTATCACCCTCTGTTCATTCTTTTGAGGTTGAATTTTCAAAAACACTGAAATTCCGTTCATTATTTTCTAATTTACAGCTTATCAGAATTTGGAGGACCCCAACTTCAAATTTGATGGACTATTTTACAAACTATAACCCCCTATTCATTCTTTTGAGACTTCAACTCCAAATTTTATGGACTATTCTACAAACTTCCACCCCCTTTTCATTCTCTTGAGGGGTGGTATATTCAAAAACGCTGAAATATGTAGTAATAATTTTTAGTCCTAACACTTTCATACAAAAATTCATCCCTCTAAGAGTTTAATTTTCAAAAACGCTGAAATGTCGTTCTATATTTTTTAATTTTTAGCGTAACAAAATTTGAAAGACTCCAACTTCAAATTTAATAGACTATTTCATACACTATTAACCCCTGTTCATTTTTGGGGGGTTGAATTTTCAATAAAGCTGAAATATGTTTTTATTATTTCATAGTTTTTAGGCCAAACACATTGATTAATACGAGGGTTGCTACTTAAGTTTTGAAGACAAATAAAATAAATATTTATAACGATGGAAATATCAGATTTGACATATTCACATCAGTGTTGCCATATCTCAAAACTTAAATAGCAACCCTCGTACCTCTGACTATAAATTCTACAACAGTATACAGGGTAATTCATGAGTAATAATCCAATTTGTAACAATACGTTCAGAAGACAAACATAAATGATTTCATCAGCAATGATGAGTATAAGTGAAATGTTGAAAAAAAAGGAAAAGGGAAAAAGGATATTAATTTAATGAATTTTATGTCGTGCTACGAGTCGGCACCTCAATCACGATTCTATGATTATAGTAAACCTCATTGACAATTATAAAAATAAAATTCATTACAAAATACAACTCTAGGAAGTGATTTCGTATCCACGTATTAATACAATGGAAGTTTCAGTTTTTTTGTAGTTGGTATATTATTGTAGTTTTAGTTAAGACTTATTTTCCAGTCTATTATATTTTTAGTCAAGAATTGAACTTCAAAGTTAAATTCTGATAGAATTTTCCTCGCTGTCATGTGAGTAATTTAGTTAACTCTAGTTTTATCAATCTCAAACTATTTATTCAGTTATCAAAACGCAAAAATTTCTGTTATCACATCGCGACATGAATTGCCATACTTAATTTGAAAATGTATGATAGTTTTCTTGTCGAAAATGTACATACTATTTGAATTTATATTATGTAATAAAAGACAACCAAAATGATATTCGTGGTAAAAAAAGCAAACTTAAATCCTCAATATCATTCAATTGGTGAGGTTTAAGAAGAGAATATAACATATTTTTTTTGTAAAGCAGTAAATTTCCTACAAAATTATTCAAGAACATTTTTTTGTACAATCAATTAATGATGAGGTATGACTTTTTTTCTATTCGACTGAGAAAAAAATAAAAAACTGTAATTCTCATTAAAATTAAAAGCTCATATTTGTTAAGATTTTTTAAGGTGACTATTAACCCATTTTTCAATGTCACTTGTAAAAAAGAATTTTTTGACCCACCCTTATACACCTTACTGTGAAGAGGTCACAACCAAAATTTTTCAACTCAATTGCTTTCAACTGGAATACAATTTTTTTAATAGCAAGAGGTTCATATTCCAATTCAATTAAACATAAGTGTACCAACCTTGTAAACGTATATTTGGTTATTCACAATTTCATGGGAAAAAAAAAGATTTTTTTCATTCACTCCATGAATTCACAGCTAAATTATAAACTATAAGCATTCATCACTCAAGTAAGGCGTAAGGTATGTTTTTCAATATTTAAATATAAACGTTAATGATAATTACATCGTAGATTGATAATTTCCACCTATCTTGTACATTTTATATACATACCTCACTCCGAATTGCAGGATTTGTGAGAACTAGTACATTTTTTTATCAAAAACAAAAATCCTGACTTTCCACAAGATACATACTACAAGGCACACAGTGATGAATTTATACTGGAAATAAAACTAGTAAATAAGTGACCAGAAGATGGAACCTACGTCGTAAGTGATAATGCAAAACTACAAAACAAACATTTATAACACAAAAAATCTATAATAATCTCCATAGGAATGCTGAGAAGTGTTTCTTGGCCACATTTTATGATAGTGGAAAAAATAATTAGTATTAGATATTTTGGAAACAATAGTTTCGTTGTACGTTATAAAAGTAAAATTGTGACCATCATTTATCCTACGTGAAAATAACTTTCAAAATATAAATCAATATTAGAACCGCTTAGAAGCGCCCATTTTCAAACAGTTGAAAACGAGAGGGATGCTCTTTGGTCAATTTCAAATGGCCCTGATATAGGATTATTTTCCGTTGCAGAAGAATTACAGGTATGAAATTGTGGACTTTTTGATTACTAGCATTAACACATTTTTCATTTCAGTATATTCCGAAAAAAGTTGATTTAATTATATCCAATTTAAAATATGTACGTCAATATGTAGATGTTCGCAAAGACCTAATCCCCTGTAGATTTACAATATTCCTGTTAGATTCTAAGAGGTAAATTACCTAGGAAATTGTTAATTGTGATTGTTTTGTAATAGGAAAAACATTTCATAATTTTAATTCGATAATCACCTCTTGAATTTTGTCAAACAATTATACTTAACTGACTAGTGGTAATAACTATCAATAAAAAAAATTAAATGGAAAGAAACTTTTCCGTGACATGGCAATTTTTGATTTTTGGACGTTAGTAACAACAAAAATCAATTTTCAATTATTTAATTTTTAGAATAATTATTGATGTCATATAACGAAAATTTAGCGCAATTAACAACATTTACAATAATTGTAATTTAAATTATAAGGTAATATTGGAGCTAACTAAGAAAAGCGCGCTGTTTCCTAGTTTAAATTATAAATTGAATGGAAGCGGGTGCATTAACATGCATCCCTTACACGGCGTGTACTGGGGAACAAAAAATTGTTGTACGTGAAAAAAAAATAATTTTAGAGAGAAGTGTACACTATTGAAATTTGGTTTCTCTAAAAATGAATGTATTTATTTATTTAGGAACTCAATATATATGACATCACAAAACTACAACCAAACAATAAAAATATACAGTATGATCATAAACGTGGATAAACCAAGATTATGATCATAAGATAACAGATAACAGAATGTGGAAAATTAGAGAACGAAAAAACAGTAAACGCAGGTAAACTATTTAATACGATAAAAATGTCTTCTGAGGAATAATCAGATACCCAAAGCAATTTATAAAAGACTCCAATACTAACATATAGTTCCAAAACATGTACAACAACCGAAAGACACAGGAAGAATATACAAACAATAGAAAACAGATTCCTCCGGAAAATAGAGAACAAGACTATATTACAACACATCAAAAATGAAATATACCGACACATATTAAATACAAAACCTGCAAAAGAATATACAGAAGAAAATCGACTGAGATTGTTCGGACATGTGAAAAGGATGAGTGAGGAAAGGATTGGAGGAAAAATATTAGAAGCCAGAACAGTAAGAGCAAAATCAGAGGAGGAATTAAATGGAGAGCGTTTTGTCAAAAAAAGACTCCATGGAAAAAAAAACTCAACTCCAAGTCTCACACCGGTAGTGATAGATAGACATTATTTTTTAATGAGCAATGATTTATAAAAGAAACAGCTCATATGAGTATTTGTTCTTTTTGAAATTAAGAATGATAATGAGTAGATCGTTTTTGATGGAAACATTCTTGTTAAAAAACCGGAAGCTAATGTATCTTCTGTGTTTTTTTTTCTGTAACCAAATAACCACTTGCCTTAATCTCTTCTTGCATTCACATGGAGATCATTTATACTATTACTTATTATGGATTAATTGACTTTTATGTAAAATTGTAGGAATTATGTATTTTCCAATTTTATTCTTTATTCTATATAACTTATAATTGTCATCGCTTTGCATTTAACACTTGAAAAATATTTCATACTGGTAAACGGTTAGTATATTAGGAATTGTTAGTTGTGCATTAACAGAAATCGCACAACATAAATACAACCTAGATATATATAAATATATAAACATAAAAGAAACTACGTTCATAAACAACAAATCGCATTAAGTATTAAACATTGATATTCACACTGAGTAAAGATATTGTTAGATCATTTTAAAGATGTCAATAATTTAAACCATTTAAAATCCTGAACCATTGTATAACGAAAAAGTTAATCACATCTTTCAACAGATCTTTTAGCTTCTGTGACCTTAGGAAATATACAAAAATAGCAATAATAACGATTGTGAAGATAATTGTCAGTTTGATAGGCTTGAAAATGGGGCCTACAATCAATTGCAATCACAGTTATATTTTATTTTAGTTATTTACACATTAATTAAACACAACTATTAGTATCAACTGCCAGTTTCTATCGAAACGTGTTTTTTAATTGGCTAAAATCACACATTTTTGATTAATGTTGGCTTGCACATAACCTTATGAATGACTTTTTGGTTCAACAACAGTCACAGGGCGTTTAAGTGTTGAAGGGACTTTTAAAAACCAAAAATCCCCACCAAAAATCTTATTAATCTGGGGGAGGTTATCTCAGAAGTCGATCAAAGACTTTTTTGAGAAATAATCTATTTCCACTTGCTTACAGGTTTATAATTGTGATTATTATATGTTTTTGCTTCCAATAAACCAGTTTTGTAGCCTTTCATAGGTTTTACGCATTTTTTACTTTAACTGAACTTAACCTACGTATTATCCGAGTTTTCCCGTATCCGAGGTGATCTCGGTCCCAATTACCTCGGATATTCAGGAGTCTACTGTAGTTCACAAATTTTAAATTTAAACGTTGTGGCCACTTGACTAAAAACTTTTGGTTGTTAACCTGTACTTTAATAATAACTCTCATAAAAGAACCATTATACTTCTGAGGATGATTAACTTATTTCTAGGATGCCTCGCCATTCTGTGCATTAAAAAAAGGCAAAAAACTTTTTATCGAAAGATGAACTTAAATGGAGTTTGTTTTGTTTTTAGACCAAAGGAAAATTTTCAATTTTCTCATTTATTTTCCTCATATTGAAGTAGTTCACAAATTATAAATTCAAGTGTTGTGGCCAATCAACTAAGAACTTTTGGTTCTTGATCAATATTTTAACAACTCTCATAAAAGAATCATTATACTTCTGAGCGTGGTTAACACATGTATTCAACAGATCGGAGATTCAGCTTAGCCTATTATAGTTTGCCCAGGATTTGAACAGCTAATATTGACACACACCAGGATTTAAATGAAAAATAAAAAAAGTAACTGACAATATGTATGTTATTTTTTATGTATGACGGTTAATGTTACAACTGACTCTTTATTTATCCAACAACATCTTGTTAAGTGTAAAAATTCAGATAAATCGATCAGTCATTATTAGAATTCAAAAAAATAGTTCCTAATTAAAAACTACATATTTTCTGCCTACGTTACATCTCAGCCTGAGCTGTAATTATGTTATTCAAGTGGACCACTCCCCTCAAATCCATTTAGTTATATTTTTGAATTTACCATTCATTTATACAATTTTTAGGACTTCTTGGATGCCTTCCTATAGGCAATACGCCCTTTTAACAAAAAATGACCAAACTGTAAATTAACACAGGTCTTGATAAAGAAAAATGAGAATTTATTGTTTATGTTAACTGTAATAGAAATTTAGGAACAACACCATGGAAAATTTTTAGAAATTGTTTTTTTATTGATATTTTCATGTTCTTAGTTACTATAAATTTAATACATTATTACAATATTATTAAAATTATACTGATGCATTTTAATAACCAAGTTATCACCTTCAGGTAAAGGTAAAGTTTTACTTTCAGTCTCTAAGGACGATAAGTTGGTTCTAGAAAAGCGTGTAACTGTGAGTGTTGGTTTCGTGTTAATATAAATAGTGTGTTCAGTATGAATATCACTAAAAGTTCCAGAATTCCAATTTCTTTACAAACAATAGTTGCCATTTTGTAACTTGTGATTAATTAACAATTTTTTCGAAAAAGATCATGATATTAAACTGCTTCAGGATTACAGTCGATTTAAATTATAAATGCCCCATTTTTAAGGTTATCTTTGTTGTTATTTAAAAAAATTAGTTCCTACCCATAAGAGTCCACAAGTTCGTGGTTCACAAGGTGGGGTAACTTGAAACTCATATGAGCCGAGGGGAAAAACCACCAGAAACCTTCTATTCCCTAGTAACTGATCCAGAATTTTATATTTATGTCAATCTAAATGTGCAAATGAATGAAATATCGCTTTTTATGAGCAATCAATCCAAATTATTCTAAAATATTCTGTGTACTGAGGACAAAACTATGGATAATGAGTAGCAAATAGCTATTATGAAGCTAAGAATCGTAATTTAATTATAATTAATAATGATTGTAAATGAATGAATTTGTACAACTTATTTGAAATTTTGTACTTTGATTCAATCAGAATGTGTAAAACACTCACTTTGTTTCTTTCTATTTCAGCATCAAATGAAATAAAATTAATTACAAGCTTTGTTGCAGTGATCCTTATCAATTTGTGTTATACTGTGATAATGAAAAAATATTCATTTATTTAATAATAAATTAAATGACTGATCGATATATCCTTGAACAAGTGATCATTAGTCGACAAATACTGACATACCTGTTCGCGACGTTGATTTTTCTCTTCCTTCTCCCGTTTTCTTACTTCTATCAAATATTCATTGAATAAACTTTCACGTTCGCGCATTTTCTCCACGCCTTTGAAACGTTCATCTTTAGCATATTTTTGAGCAAAATCGCTAAATGAGGACCTAAAAAAAATTATAACTGATATTCGCGAAAATTACGAAATGGGAGACATCTGTTAGTTGTCTTTCAAACTTCCATAGAGCCAGAATACGAACTAATTTTGTTGTTTTATATACAATAGAGAGTATTATTTGACATTTTAGTCTAAATAGGGAAAAAATATTCCTATTCAAAGTGATTTTCTGAGATAAAAACAACCATACATCCATAAAGTGCACTTTGAAAACAATAAACAATTCACTAGATGTTAAAATCCTATTCTAGTGGTCAATAAAACTCTTGCACCTTTTTGGTAGTTTCCTGTAGATATTCAAGTCCCCTCCTCCCATATTTACATGAAAAAATGTAATTCCAATCATTTACTACATCATTCAGATCCATTTTGATCCCATAAGGCTGGAAAGTTAGACCTGACGTCTGTAGACACAAACTTTTATTGGTTTTTGAATTTGTTTCTTCTAGGTCACATAATAATACATGTCCCATTTTAAAAACCGCTTCACCATCTTGTAGTGATCTGATTCTGACTCCAATACATATATTCGATGATGTTAAACAGGGTTACTCCAATTTTCGTTATTTTTAAACCGATTCTCAAACACAACTTTTTGTTCTAGCCCCTCAAAAGCATCATTTATTTTTCATCTTTTAAAGTTAACCCATTTTTTGCATTGATTACGCATCCAGCATCCCATAATAGAAACAGCATTGCCATTCCTTATACAGGTGCATCTTGAATTTATTTTATCTGATGTCGGTATATCAATGTGGTAGTAGTTGCAGTTGCTCCACCTGAGTGTTCATTTGTACTTGACTGTCTACCATATTTAAACTCACGACAAATTTCATCAAATTCAACCTTGTAAGTTTCTATTGACTCTATATACAATGAAGAGCTACACATAATATATATAGAAATCGCGTTTGACTTAATTAATAGACAAAAAATGGTAGAAAATTTAGAAACACTAAACACGAAAGCCAAAGTAAGATATCTGGAAGCACTAACAGAAGAAATAAAAAGAAACAAAGGAGTCAAACACAGCGACTCAATCTCTCCAACTCTATTTAATATGATTTTGGAGGTAGAGGAAGACCAAGAAATGCCCGGAGACACCAAATTGAAGAAGATACCAGAAACCTAGAAATAGTAGGCTGGAAAGCCAAATGCAAAAACAGAAAAGAATGGTAACAACTGACAAACGAAGTCAGGGCCAACAAAAAACTAGAACAAGGGGAGTAATGCACCCCATTAAAGGGATATGTAGGCGCCCCAAGCGCTAGCCATGTGATAGTCACAATAAAACAATTTTGGTGATAATTCAGATTTTTTTTTACTTACTTGCCAGTTAAATTTGATTCACTCAATAATTTTCGGAAAGATTCTTTCTTCTCTCTCAATTTGTTCCTTTTTTCCCTCCTTTCCTCCTCTGCTCTTTCTTTTACATATTTTTCAAATACTTGTTTCCTTTCTTTCGACGTCAAAAGTAAATAGCGATGATCGAAGACAATTTTATGCAGCTCCTTTTCCCAAGTGCTGAATGCTGAAACTTGTTTTTCAGTTAACATTTCCTTAAATAGTTTAATTCTGGTATCTAAAGGAATGACTGCCCTTTCTTTCGCAGCACGCACCTCTGCTTCAATAGCGGCTTCTTTACCAATATCAATTTTTTTGGCAGGAGTTACACCATTACTACCTGTGAAATAAAAAAATGAGACTTTAAAATATCGATTATCTTCATTAAAGTTAAAGTCGTGAAGAAGGGATAAAAATATTTGACAGTAAATATTTTACCTTAATTTATGAAGAAGATAACTTGGTGGTGTACAGTTAACAAAAAAATAATGGAAATCACAAAGAAAGAAGCAAAGAAAATGAGCTCTAAGATGGAAGACCTATAGGAAATAAGATATAGCAAATTAAAATTAGATAACAATTAGAAACAACGAGTATAAAAATCAAAAGGTAGTTCAAAAGCTAATAACAAGGAACAAGTGGAAGAGAATGTGATAAGACAATAAAATGAGAAGAAAATTGAAAATTGGAAGAAATGGAATAGTCAATAGTAGCTGGATCAACAAGTTGAATAACAGAGCGTATAGATCAGCTCTAAGATAAGAAAGTTCAATTAGATAAGAGATGACAAGAGGTAACAGAAAAAATTTGAGAAAAAACAGATGAAACATAATTGTGAATAGATTAAAACATCAAAAACATTATGAGAAGATATTCAAGAAATCTGAGAAGTAGAGAATCAACAAGATTTGTCTGTTTATTGATATGACTTTTTAAATAAGCTCGTTCAACCTTTTTTTAGTTTTAAATTAAAAAACTTTTTGAAAGTATTCCTTAACTTATTTCCCTCATTTTAAGGTAAAATAATGTAGCTATAAAATATTTTAAATTTATATAAGGGATATGAAATTGATCTCTTTTTAATAGGGAGAGAAACCACTAGAATATTGATTTTTTTTTTTTTTTAATTAAATTACTCACTTGTCGATACAACACTAACTTCTTCCAATTTAGGTTTTTTCGAAGGAGTTTCTTCTTCACTTTCGCTTTCATCAGTTGCACGTTTCTTGGCAGGGGATTTAGTTACATCAGGTTTACTAGAAGTAGCAAGGGAGTCGGGAGGGTTGGCTACCATCTTATCTACATCAGATCTCTTCAGTAACTCCTCTGGCCGTTCCCAAACGGATGTCCTCGACGAGGGGTTGTAGAAAAACACTCTACCATCCCCAGTCCATACGACACACCTACAAACATTTTTCCTGTATATATTTATACAATACTTTAGAAGATAACCATTTTGTTTTGGTACAGTTGCTGTGTAAAATTTGATTAGATTCCAACAAGAGCTTAGAGAAACGCGTGGAGTGGCTGGGCAGTCAGTCAGAAGAAGACTTAAGGCATCTAACCTTTAGCAAAAAAGGCCAGCTATTGGCCCCAAATTAACTTAAGCCCACCGACTACGATTTGCCAAAGAACACGTTAATTAGACTGAAGAATATTGGGACTCTAATCCAAACGAAAGCAGAGGGTGCAGCATGGTAGCAATAGAAGTAGAAGAAAAATCTTAGAGAAAAACGTGGCTTCTGGAGGAGGTACCTAGATTGTTTGGGCGGGCATTTGAATGGAAGTAAAAACTGGGTTGGTTTTCATAGAGACTAAAGCGGGGGGATTAACTGATACATAAAAAAAAGTTTAGGAGGATCACGTCATTCCCTATGTCAGAAAAACTTCATCATAATGCAGTCTACGCCCGTCTACATACGGTAGTATTTACAGGATGCCACAATTGCTGTTATGGATTAACCAGGGCGTAGCCCGGACTTTAACCCTATCGAGCATTCATGGGATGAACTTTGCTAGCCGTTATCAGGGACAGAAAAGGGAACATTAAATATTGATACGTTAATTTCAAATAAATTATTACTTTTTCGAATTTACGCTTGTATTTCCTTTGCGATTGATATTTATAACCCTTTTTCATTATTTGAGATTCCTTTTTGTTTGATATTTTGTTTACAAAAATAAGAAATCAATAACAACATTCTGTTGTAAGTGGTTTCCCATATTAAAATATTTTGGTGCCCATCTTACCAAGGTGTTCCTGGTACAGGAGTACTGGATATAGGTCTCGATTTATCTGCTGCCTTTGCCTCCTTGGCTTTTTCCTCCTCCTCCTTCTTCTTCTTGATCTCCTCCTGAAGTTTTTTAATCTTCTCCTCGCTCTCCTTCTCCTGCTCTTCCTTAGACATCTCACCATTCGTAGAAGCTAGTTGAGTCTTACCTGTATCTGTTCCTGAAGAATCTGCAGTTGGTTTTGTGGAGATACCTTGAGCAGCAGCAAGTTTTGCAGCTGTAAATAGAAATTAGTGGGTTTTAAATTAACTTGTGCTAAACAATACATTTTTCTTTTTTATTTTCTACTAGTTTTCTATCATAAAACAGAAATACCTATTCAAAAACAAATACAACTTACTTTCTAAATCCTTCAGAGGTTGAGGTTTTTCCCAAACCGATTCAGCTTTTTTAGCATTGTAGTAGTAAAATCTTCCGTCAGGCGCTTTGTGCTCTGTCCATTCAGAAGCTTTGGCTATAATTTCTGGATCAATTTTAGACATAACAGCTGCCTCATCTATAGCAGCCATGGCACCAGATACTCCTGCTGTAATTTTTTTCCATTTAGTTTAATAATTATAGATTACAGTTAAAACAAAAAAAACATAGTGTATTAGAATACCTGGAAACATTGGTGGTATAGGCCATGGTCCACCAGGTGGTACTGGCCATCCAGCTTGCCCAGGAGCACCAGGCCAAGCTCCAGGAATACCTGGAGGAGGAAGACCAAATGGCGGGAACTGACTGGTTGGTGGTCCAAAAGGTGCAAATCCTGGTGGAGGGCCTAGCAATGTATGTGGTGGGGGTATTTGTGAAGTCACGGATTTAATAGCATCTTGTTTATTATCGTCAGAACCTAAAATAATAAACTTGGTACAATAAGATTCAAAATTGCACGAAAATTTAAAAAAAAGTATATAAGGTAATTCAATTAAATCTCGG
Organism: Diorhabda sublineata; assembly: GCF_026230105.1. Lineage (NCBI taxonomy): Eukaryota > Metazoa > Arthropoda > Insecta > Coleoptera > Chrysomelidae > Diorhabda > Diorhabda sublineata. The sequence continues at coordinate 10,880,284 of NC_079475.1, forward strand.
TTTAACTAATGAACTATTGTAACATTTTTAGATGATGAGATCATCCAATCTATAATGAAATATGTAAAATTATTGTTCAAACAACCCTCATTTCTCTGCTAAATGGAGTTGTAATAATTATTTTGAAGCTGAATATAAGCTACCTCAAACTATCGACTATACATCAAGATCGAAAGGTCTAAAGGCGGAAGGAATCTTGTTGGATATTAGACTCTTTTTGGCATAAAGGTTTATATATGAGCTCCAAGGGCTGAATTGCTTCCCCTCTCTACTGCAGATCACTAAAGTCGAAGGTCTACAGTTAGAATCAAGGAAAAATTTTCCAATTATTTCACCAAACAACAAGAAGTTCCAAGAGATATGTGAATATACCCTATGGGAAAAATTGTACAATAAATACTTTTCCACCTCAAGTGAATTATTTTATTTTGAGCCAATAGATGGGAATTTATAAACAATAAATTCTGCAAAACCGAAATCATATCTTAACAAAGAATCCAGAAACATTCGTAGACAATCTATTGTAATTTTACTATTATACTCTCCCAATAAGTACTCAAATTTCAACTACCGCACATCAATTACAGACATTCTATATGTATTAGCAAGAAAAATGAATATTCCGAATACTATGTCATCATATCTAATGATTATTTCATAGTTACCTTCTGGTTTATTAGATATATTAGCTTGTGCTAAGGCTGCTTGGGCAGCTGTAGATGTATTCTGTGGTACAGCAACTGTAGCAGCCTGTGCCATAGCCTCTACTTGATCCTGCGATATAACCTTTAGATTGGGTCCTTCTGGTTTTGTCCAAGTGGTTTCTCTAGTACGGGCGTTATAATAATAAGATTTTCCTTCTGCAGTTTTTGTTTCCACCCAAATTTCATTCATTGGATCTACCTGCTGCATAAAATTGATTTTTAAATTATGTTATTGAGTCAATAAAAATATATTTTTATGCAAAAAAAAATAGCAAAATAGTTTTATCAAAAGGAAGTTAGAAATAAAAGAAAATAGAAAAAAAAATAAAAGAAAATTTAATCATGATTAACAAGTTTTCTCAATAATAGGGTATGCATAAGAAAAGTATACCACAGAAATAAGATACAACTTTGTCAACAGACTGGATTGAAGACTAAACAAAAGAAAGGACAAACTTCACTTCAAATTGCTTGTACCCCTAACCTATTTTTTGAATTTGGTAGATTGCATACGATGAAAGTTACTGTGAAGAATATTTCAGCTGACATACTACAAGAATCTGTTCTAGATCCAGAGCTGCAGATGCAATAGCCGTCCACTGCACATGTAGGTAAACTTAGTAAATTAGGAGAACACCTGTAGATGGTTAAAAGGAAAGTACAGAAAGAGAGAGGAGCTGCAGAATAAACTAAATGTTGAAAGAATTATTGAAATTATAGAAAGAAAACGACATGTAGTCAATTTAGTATGAGTATGTGTATCAGAGTATTAGGACTGTAATAAGAACTAGGGGAATATTGGAAATATTTAAACAAGAGAATGACAGAAATACAGAGTATAAAATGAAACAATGGGACAAATAAGGAAAAAATGTATATGGAAATACACGACCAGTATAAAGATATACCCAAAAAGTATTTCTGGACTGGTAGGATGATGTTTTGGAAATTCTTAGGAAGCTATGAGGAATATTGAGCTGATACTCACACCCTAAGATCTTTTTCCTACCATTTTAAGAAAAACTCAGCCATCGGAAAAAGAATTTTACCCTTAAAGGCTTGTTCAAAAGAAAATTAAATAAAACGACTGCTGGAGGTACAATATTAATTGTTCAAATGTTAAAGAGGCTTTGGAATTGTATGGTTGTTAAGAAAGTAAATTAAATTTAAGTAACAAAAGGAAAATGCATAACATAGCACAATATCATTCCAAGCTATTCATTGAACTATTCATTTTATTGTTATATTTTTCTTACCATTGGTGCAACAGTATTTGATGCAGGTGGACCACCACTTATTTGATTTGAAGTAGGTCCACTGTTAATATTAGGTGAGTCACTAGGCACTCCTGACATATCATGATCATTTAGTTTCACTTGACCTGACACTCCTGGGGGTCCACCTATATGAAAAATAAATAATATACAAATTAATAAAACTGCTGAAGAGTACTTATTCCTATTATTAATATACATATGCTATTTAATACTAACTTGGCCCTCCAGGTGGTCCTCTCATATTACCAGGACCACTAGGTCCACTTGGGGCACTGCCAGATGGTGGTACATTTCCTCCCGATGTATTATTAAAATTCATCAAAGGTGGTGGTCCGGAAGGTGGACCATTCCAATTTGGTCCAGAAAAATTTGGTGGTCCATTGAAGTTACCATGAGGTCCACCTCTTGGTGGAGGACCTCTAAACATAGGACCTCCACCTCTACCTCTTGAAAAAGGTGGTGGAGGACCCCCTGGTCCGAATCCCCTTCCTCGAAACCTATGATCACCTCCTCCCCTTGGAGGACCATTCCAATTTCGTGGTGGTCCTTTCCTACAATTTTCAAATGCAAACAATTATTGTTTTTTATATTTCTTGTCAAAAGCAGGCATTGAAATAATAACGTTTAATTACATAAAACATTGTGAAAATCTTGTATAAGGTCATAAGACTCAAATAAATTATAGGCTTCATGTGGGTAGCAGAATTTATTATATTTACATGTTTTGCCAGTCATAGGGTCGCCTAAGGTAGTTTTGTCAATATATGTATGGATTACATGTAATATAATGTCTCACTATTTGACTATTATTTAATTTTATGCGATAACTACTAAAACCATTGTTTAAATTATTTATTGTGAGAGATCATAATATACATGAATTGAGTATACTGATCTATTAAAGAGGAATATCCAAAAATGTGTCTTATTATATTGCAAACTATTTTTGTTAAATCTATCAACAAACTTGACTTTTTCTGTCATTTTCAACAATTAATGTCATATTTCAATCAATTATCGTCATGAATCACTCTTCAACAGCATATTACACTTTTGAAACAAAATTTTTTAGATAGATTCCAAACATGTTTGAAACTAAAGTAGGAACAACATATCAATATATTAGTTTCCAATTACTCCTCAAAGGGGAAAACAGGGGAGCGCCATAAAAGTGAAATAAAAACAAAATAATGTGGACACTGACACTCTCTCTTTTACTGCAATAGTTGAAGTTCTCATGTAAGTCAGAAAGCTCTGCTTTCTCGGAGGATGAATATTACTAACTTTTTAAAAAGTACTGAATAAAACACAAAAAGAAGTTGAGATTCATGGTTTTGTAACTACAAGTGATTCCAATACAATTTACTTGTAAAATAACCTAAGCTGTTTAGCTAAAAGTTAACAAACTAGCAATGAAGCATATAGGAATAGTACATCTCTCAAACACAAATTCAACAAATAGAAACCTTGTTGAAATGCAACAAAGTCCATTACATTGAATTCAAATTGATATAGATTGTTTATAATCACCATAGAAACAAAACTTTGATCTGTTATTGGAAACCACATGAAAATTATTTTAGTAATTGACTTTCTGGTCATTAATGCTATTCTTCTTTCATTTTTTTTTCTTATAAAATAACAAATTATTAAGATAAGACTTACAGCAACTGTATTCTGTTCAATGAGTTTAGCTATTCCTCTGTATACAAGGATTTCACCTATATGCACATACTAACCAAAACTACTCAAGAGAAAAACGGTGCTCAACACTTCTTATTGAGTATCCTTAAAATTATAGAATATATTGAGATATTAAAGAAAATTGGTCTAAAGCTGAGTAAAACTCAAAAATATAGTACGTGTTCCAAAACTAATTTATTATGAGCTCATCATGTTGAATGTATGTAAACTTTGACTTACCCAAAGCCTCTACCTCCACGACCTCGTTGATGAGGAAAATCTTTTGGTCCGTCTACATCATTATCGAAATCTACATCATCCTCAAAGTTATCTTCTGGATCCCCTTCAACTGAACTAAAATCATCATCCATGTTAGCAATAATTGTTTATAAGATTTCTAGGAGGCACGTTCGCACACACACACACACACACAATCACCGTGAGATTATCAACAGTAAGAAGAATTTTGTTGAAACTACGAAGGCGACCAGAACAATTTTTTTAAATAAAATCAATATTTAATAATGATATAGAGCAAAATTCATGATTTTTTATAATTGGACTACCATCAAGTTAATTTAATTTCAACTTTATGCCCAAATGCACGTAACGTCAAGCCGCTGTCAAGCATTAATGAAGTCAATTTGTTATAAATGACGAATGTCACTAAAGCGTCCGTGGTGTGTTCCAAGTGCTAAAAACTCAATAAATATATACGAGGGCAATTTCTATCTTTAAATAATGTACATATCTTAAGTTCAAATTGCTTTCAAAATAGTCTAATGTGCAGTATTGAATGACATAAGTGAAAATTAATTATATCATCTTGACTTCCTTTGAGAAGGCAAATCTTTCTAAAGATGTATGTGAAAGGTAGAACATACGTAGTTCAAATATATGAATAGTTACGAACATGGAAAGAATAATATTTTGACTTTAACGGTTCTTCTTTCTTTTCCCGAGCTTAATCTTGTTCTATATGTATCACTAGGTGGCACTTCCCTTTAAAGTCATCTAACGAGTACTAGTGATATTTTTCCTCAAAAGGTATAGGAATTCAAGACAGTATCTAAAATATGTTTCAGCTTTTACATTAGTACTAGTCATACTAACCCTGTAATTAATCTTGTACTGATACTACAAAATTTACGGAACATGCTCACTTACTCATGAGTAATCGATTTTAGAAGACAATGACATCTAATGAATTATATTACATTTTTCATGGTTTTTCCTTCTCTTTAATGGTGAATTTACTCATATTTCAATCGTGATTTGATCAAAGAGTGTGTAAAATTCTCAATTAGAAAGTGTTCAATACTTTCTTTCCATATGGTTTTTCATTCAATTTTTCCAGTAGTGAAGAAACTGTACTGACAATCGATTGTACTAAATCGAAAGGTTAATCGATATATTAAAATTCTTCAGCTCATGTCAACACACTTTTCCAGTAGACAGACACCTGTTGAATAACTAAAATAATTGAATTAAATAGTCAGTGGCTTTTGGTTTTTTATGTGTTAAATAGTGTTTCGTTCGCTTAAAAGACATATAACAAAAAGAAATAGTTCGTGAAGTGTGGCTTATTGCTTTCTTGTTTTCTTTTCTCAAGTAGATCAACGGACCATTATATATGAATAACTAATTTTTGTGTTACTAAGTGTTTAAAGAATTATTGAATTCAGGATAGTTTTAATAATCTTTAGGTAAGATGAATAATATTTTTTTCTTATCAATTATGTATCGATAGAAAAAACTAATTGTGAGATAACATTATTAACTCCTAGACAATGGCAATTATTGTAGTAAAAACATAAGAGGCGCGGCAAATTCTTGTTTGTTTTTTACAACATAAGCAAGCAGATGACGTAAACAATGGAGATAAATGTTTATGTTCTCAGTAATCTTCCGGTTAAATATAACAAAAATTATCCCTTTATATAATATGGTGCCGAACTAACTAATAACGGTACTTTACCAATACGAGGACTAAACATTTCAATATTGAATTGAAGAATAGGTAGTAAATAGAATTATTTGAAGTATAATTTTGAATGTTATTTGGACTTTATTAAGTTAACGGTTGTTTATATAAATTTCGCGTTGCATGTTGTCATGGTGACGCGGTAAAAATTAAATAGAGGAATGTACGATTAGTAAAGAGGGCGTTCAATAAAAACTGGGTTGTTTATTCAATACTATACAAATTTCTCCTTAGTATTTGATAAGTAGGTCATCAAGGTACAAGTTTACGAACATATAATAATATTCAAATAACAATTTCCAAATTAAATTTTTTGGTGGTAAGTTAATTTGTGTCATTTAAATGATTAAAATTATTAAAAAGATATATATTGGTATTAGTACATAGAATATGAAAATCAACTTTAGATTAGAAATCATTTAGATAAAATATAAAAATTTAGATTTGAGAAATTGTTGGAAAATAAAACTTTTAAAATGAAAATTTTTTAAAATTACTGTTATTCAAATAAACACCGAAAAAAAATGAATTTTGGACCATAATTCCACACAAATATTATTGAAAAGTTATTTAAACTATCTTGGTCATTTCCGCCCCCGTTAGAGTCTTGATGTTATTTAATTGAAAACCGGCCTACAAACTTCTTTAAAAATAAACGTGACGTAGCTTTTTATAAGGAGCAAAACATAGAGGGTGAGACGTTTTCAAATTGATTCTTCGTGTAACATATTATTCTAAAACAAAATATAACGAAAAACTGAACAAATAATATGTTAAATTAAGAGAGGTAGTCTGTTAATTTTGTTGATACATTCAATTTGCACAGGTCAAATTTGTTAAGAATACTGGCGTGTTCAGTTCAGTGTCTTTTATTACCATTGATATTGAACTTGAGAGACATCAATAAATATTAATATATGTATGTGTGAGGGTCACTCAATGAAAACTCCCACACTACCGTATCTTGTTTAAAAAAATATCTAGTCAATCTAAAATTCAAATTTCATTTTTAAAATGACTCATTTTTTTTTCTTTTGATGATTTTATTGCTATTACTTAAATGAGAAATGTCTAATTTCTTCTTAGCTCTGGTGTGATGTTCTATTCCTTAAGGCCGCTTAACATGGTGCGAGGCAATGTGCAAGAAATTGCTTGTAATTTCTTGCAACGTCAAAATCTTGCATAGATGAATATTGCACGTCGCTTGATATGCCACTAACAAAAATGCCATTAGTAAAAGTAATATTGCAAAGATCTTGCAAGATCTTGAATTTCATCTGCACATGCTTTTGATCAAGAAATATTGTGTCTTTCATTGCATTTCTCATTGTATTACATCATGTCAAGCGGTCTTAAGAGCCTAACAAAACGAGATAATACCAGTGAGGAAACTGTTGTTTAGGCTGTGTTAAATCGAAAGTGAAAGGGACAGAGATAAAGTATACACGTAGCTGAAGATTAAGGGAAAAATTGCATAAAGAAGTTTTGATTACTGACGTATCATAAACCATGTTGATAAAACTAATGGACATTTATGCCATTCAATTTAAATATCTAGTTATGGCTAATTACATGTGTACCTATTTGTCAATAAAAACTGAAATTTTTTTTTTATTTATAACCTTACTTGAGACTCTTCTTCAGGAAATGGTATTCGATCTTAGTTGAAGTATTTAAATAACTGGTGCTCAATTAATATTAAATTGGACGCCACCAGCTTTTTAACGAACGACGTTAACAATTAATTAAAAAAAGCGGAAAAGCTGGGAAAACCTTGTGAATTAAATTACAAATAAAAATTAAACAATCTAAAACTATCCCCGGAAACGATTATCCAAATTAATACTTATTGCTAAGAACAATAAAAAAAGTTTCAGCAATAAATAAATTTATTTAAAAAATATTAAATTCGCATTAACTGCGTTTCCAAAAGAACACAACGAATAAAAGCAGTCATAAATCAAAAACAACTCAGATTTATATATATATATATATATATATATATATATATATATATATATATATATATATATATATATATATATATATATATATATATATATATATATATATATATATATATATATATATATATATATATATATATATAAGACGGATTGTGAGCCTTATCTATGGAAATCCGGGATGGTTGCTGCCCTCAACTGAATTCCCAGTTGTTGGAGTTGAGTTTAATTTGTTTATTTTTGGTGTACCGGTTGAGACCTTTGGGTGTGGTTGAAACTCCAACCCGGCAATTGTAGAACTGCGGGAAACATAAAATGACGAAGGAACGAGTAGAAAAAACAGATTTGAACACAAGGAGCTTATGCTTATATGAAAAAATTATATTTATATTGTTTAAAATATAACCAAACAGGTTCTATTCTGTGCGTGTTCCACAAATAAATAGAAAATACGAAATTATATGAAAACAATCAAAAGGATAATGGAACAAAAACATTGGCCTGCAAAAGGAAGAACCGGCTCCAAAGAAAGCAAAGACCGTTCCATCTGCCAGCAAGATCATGGAGTTTGTTTTTTGGGAGGCGCATGGGATAATATTAATGAAATAAAGTTTTAATTGCTACATCAAGAACCCTATTCGCTAGATTTATCCCTCTCGGATTATTTTCTATACCCAGACTTGAAAAAATGGCTCTGTGGTCAAAGATGAAGAGGTGACGTCTGTAGTTATTTTCCGAAATTTTTGTGTTTTCTTTGTTGGGCCAGATACTTCTGGCACCATCTTCGTAATTCAAATATAAAATCAATATTTTAGTCTGCGGTTAAATCAAATACCATTTCAAACCACTTATTACTTATTTCAAATTGGTGTTCTAAAACACAATTTAAAAAATGTTGATCAACATTAGTAACAGTTAACAAGCAGACATTTACATCGGAATGTTTGAGACATTTCAACTCTCCACACGTAATTTGGTACAAGTGGATAACGAAACAGAATGAGCATTCTTAATTACTTACTGTAAGGTACGACGTGCTTTCATGTAAGTAATATCGCTCATTGTTTATAAATAAATTCCGTGTTATGGGTGTGTTAAACATCATTTTAAAACAATTTAATTTAATTAGCTGCTTTCCCATGTTTTATTTTCTTTTATTTATATACCTCTGTATATTTCTTAAAGTACACATTGGAAATATAACTAAAGACGTTAAAGCTTTGCATATTTATTATTTTGTATTCTAAGAGTCGATTTGTTTCGGATCCTGGATTATTTTCAAACTTTTAGTATCCCATTGGTTGTTTTCGAAAAAAAATGCGGTTTGGTGGCCCAATACAAGTGTGGTAGTTTCTTCTTCTAGACCTAGTTAACCGGTTCTCCAGCCAAATGGCCGACGATAGGGAATAATACATCCGCAGCTGTACCCGCCCACCCCAAATTAAATTGAAAAAAAAACACAAAATTCCAAAAAAAAATATAAAACTCCTCAAAAAAACCGAGAAAAGCCGTTTTTACTTTCACTTACTAGCTTAATTTCGTTTTCTTTAGCCAAAATCCTCCGTTAGTTGGGCAAACACATCCTAACGAAACCATCACAATCCCAGTCCTGCAGAGGAGCTATTCCTATATCAGGGCCTACTTAAACAAACCACATTCCTTACAAAAATCCTCCTTATCCTACCAAACTTTAACTGACGAATTTCTTTCTTCACTAGAACGCTCTATACCAGTTTGAGGCCCACGCCTCACAAGGGGGTGATTCAATTTTTAAAAGGGTCAATTCGAAAATTGAGTCGACACATACAATTCTACATTTCTGTCCCAAATTTACTTATTAAAATCTTGTTTAACGAGACCAAAATATCAACTGCGTGTTTGGCGTCGCGTCGTCAAGTATTTCACAGCTTACAGTTGGTGTAAATTTCAAATAAGTGTCCGTATAAACTATTCTCAAAGCTACTTTATTCCATAAATATATGCATTGTATAGATACAGTTAGTTAATCTCAAAAGCTTGTCCACGCATGTTTACCAAAAAAGCAGTTTTTATTTAAAAATTTTTTATAATGGTCATATTTGACCCTTTCGTTAATCATCTAGTGCGGCCTCTTTTACGACACTGTTTCGCGCGTATATTCAAAAATTCTGCTTTATATTTGAACTAACCTCGTAATAAGCAGTTGATTATTATACTCAATATATTCTCTCTAATATAATAATTTTAAATTGTAACTCTCTTTGACCTACAAATACCCCCAAAAGGAATTTGTATTAATTTTGGTCTTTTTAGTATTAAGTTATGTCCCGTTGAACGTGAATCACCCTGTATATATTTTTTTCCGCAAACGGATTTTGCGTTACATAAATTAATTACATGGTGTTAGAAAAAGGTCACAACCACTTAGAATAAACACATAGAAAGCCGATTCCCATGCACGTTTCAGATATTTATATTTCAAAATTTATATAACAATCTAAATGTACGGGATGAATAAAAAATTGAAATGATACTATTAAACTTATGATGAAATATCTTGGAATTTGTAATTTATTCTATGAGAAACATAGTAGCACGTCTATTACCACTAATTAAGCCTATTATATTAGATTTACGTAACGATTCGAAAAAAGTTTCCATAAAACACAAATCACAATTTACTATACTTAAGAAATTTCTTATTAATATCTCCTTTGAATCATTTCCACGCAATACATTCTCGAGTTCTTCGAAATAACATTGATAAAGCTTCTTTTCTGTTGGAAAGTAGTCCAAATTAAGCAAGGATTTTGGAAAATCAGTTTTTGGATGAATTTAAATTTGAAAAAATATTTTTGTAGCAAAAAAAAAAATTTAAAAAACCAATTCAATATTGAGACAATTTATTTTTGTATGATCGTAGTCGAATCTCAAGGATTCATGATAGATGTGTGCAGTCCTTAACGAGGCGTCTTTATGATCAAGCTTGGACTAATTTTTGGATCGCTCTGTTTGTTGGATAAAAAAAAATATTTCTTTGGTCAGAAGGCTTATTGTTTTTCAGAAACGTGTGAACTAAGTAGTCGAATCTCAAGGATTCATGATAGATGTGTGCAGGCCTTAACGAGGCGTCTTTATGTTCACGCTTGGACTAATTTTTGGGTCGCTCTGTTTGTTGGATGTGTTTCTCTCATAAAAAAAATATTTCTTTGGTCAGAAGGCTTATTGTTTGTTAGATACGTTTGAACTAAGTAGTCGAATCTCAAGGATTCATGATAGATGTGTGCAGGCCTTAACGAGGCGTCTTTATGTTCACGCTTGGACTAATTTTTGGGTCGCTCTGTTTGTTGGATGTGTTTCTCTCATAAAAAAATATTTCTTTGGTCAGAAGGCTTATTGTTTGTTAGATACGTTTGAACTAAGTAGTCGAATCTCAAGGATTCATGATAGATGTGTGCAGGCCTTAACGAGGCGTCTTTATGTTCACGCTTGGACTAATTTTTGGGTCGCTCTGTTTGTTGGATGTGTTTCTCTCATAAAAAAAATATTTCTTTGGTCAGAAGGCTTATTGTTTGTTAGATACGTTTGAACTAAGTAGTCGAATCTCAAGGATTCATGATAGATGTGTGCAGGCCTTAACGAGGCGTCTTTATGTTCACGCTTGGACTAATTTTTGGGTCGCTCTGTTTGTTGGATGTGTTTCTCTCATAAAAAAAATATTTCTTTGGTCAGAAGGCTTATTGTTTGTTAGATACGTTTGAACTAAGTAGTCGAATCTCAAGGATTCATGATAGATGTGTGCAGGCCTTAACGAGGCGTCTTTATGTTCACGCTTGGACTAATTTTTGGGTCGCTCTGTTTGTTGGATGTGTTTCTCTCATAAAAAAAATATTTCTTTGGTCAGAAGGCTTATTGTTTGTTAGATACGTTTGAACTAAGTAGTCGAATCTCAAGGATTCATGATAGATGTGTGCAGGCCTTAACGAGGCGTCTTTATGTTCACACTTGGACTAATTTTTGGGTCGCTCTGTTTGTTGGATGTGTTTCTCTCATAAAAAAAAATATTTCTTTGGTCAGAAGGCTTATTGTTTTTCAGAAACGTGTGAACTAAGTAGTCGAATCTCAAGGATTCATGATAGATGTGTGCAGTCCTTAACGAGGCGTCTTTATGATCAAGCTTGGACTAATTTTTGGATCGCTCTGTTTGTTGGATAAAAAAAAAATATTTCTTTGGTCAGAAGGCTTATTGTTTTTCAGAAACGTGTGAACTAAGTAGTCGAATCTCAAGGATTCATGATAGATGTGTGCAGGCCTTAACGAGGCGTCTTTATGTTCACGCTTGGACTAATTTTTGGGTCGCTCTGTTTGTTGGATGTGTTTCTCTCATAAAAAAAAATATTTCTTTGGTCAGAAGGCTTATTGTTTTTCAGAAACGTGTGAACTAAGTAGTCGAATCTCAAGGATTCATGTTAGATGTGTGCAGGCCTTAACGAGGCGTCTTTATGTTCACGCTTGGACTAATTTTTGGGTCGCTCTGTTTGTTGGATGTGTTTCTCTCATAAAAAAAATATTTCTTTGGTCAGAAGGCTTATTGTTTGTTAGATACGTTTGAACTAAGTAGTCGAATCTCAAGGATTCATGATAGATGTGTGCAGGCCTTAACGAGGCGTCTTTATGTTCACACTTGGACTAATTTTTGGGTCGCTCTGTTTGTTGGATGTGTTTCTCTCATAAAAAAAAATATTTCTTTGGTCAGAAGGCTTATTGTTTTTCAGAAACGTGTGAACTAAGTAGTCGAATCTCAAGGATTCATGATAGATGTGTGCAGGCCTTAACGAGGCGTCTTTATGTTCACGCTTGGACTAATTTTTGGGTCGCTCTGTTTGTTGGATGTGTTTCTCTCATAAAAAAAATATTTCTTTGGTCAGAAGGCTTATTGTTTGTTAGATACGTTTGAACTAAGTAGTCGAATCTCAAGGATTCATGATAGATGTGTGCAGGCCTTAACGAGGCGTCTTTATGTTCACGCTTGGACTAATTTTTGGGTCGCTCTGTTTGTTGGATGTGTTTCTCTCATAAAAAAAATATTTCTTTGGTCAGAAGGCTTATTGTTTGTTAGATACGTTTGAACTAAGTAGTCGAATCTCAAGGATTCATGATAGATGTGTGCAGGCCTTAACGAGGCGTCTTTATGTTCACGCTTGGACTAATTTTTGGGTCGCTCTGTTTGTTGGATGTGTTTCTCTCATAAAAAAAATATTTCTTTGGTCAGAAGGCTTATTGTTTTTCAGAAACGTGTGAACTAAGTAGTCGAATCTCAAGGATTCATGATAGATGTGTGCAGGCCTTAACGAGGCGTCTTTATGTTCACGCTTGGACTAATTTTTGGGTCGCTCTGTTTGTTGGATGTGTTTCTCTCATAAAAAAAATATTTCTTTGGTCAGAAGGCTTATTGTTTGTTAGATACGTTTGAACTAAGTAGTCGAATCTCAAGGATTCATGATAGATGTGTGCAGGCCTTAACGAGGCGTCTTTATGTTCACGCTTGGACTAATTTTTGGGTCGCTCTGTTTGTTGGATGTGTTTCTCTCATAAAAAAAATATTTCTTTGGTCAGAAGGCTTATTGTTTGTTAGATACGTTTGAACTAAGTAGTCGAATCTCAAGGATTCATGATAGATGTGTGCAGGCCTTAACGAGGCGTCTTTATGTTCACGCTTGGACTAATTTTTGGGTCGCTCTGTTTGTTGGATGTGTTTCTCTCATAAAAAAAATATTTCTTTGGTCAGAAGGCTTATTGTTTTTCAGAAACGTGTGAACTAAGTAGTCGAATCTCAAGGATTCATGATAGATGTGTGCAGGCCTTAACGAGGCGTCTTTATGTTCACGCTTGGACTAATTTTTGGGTCGCTCTGTTTGTTGGATGTGTTTCTCTCATAAAAAAAATATTTCTTTGGTCAGAAGGCTTATTGTTTGTTAGATACGTTTGAACTAAGTAGTCGAATCTCAAGGATTCATGATAGATGTGTGCAGGCCTTAACGAGGCGTCTTTATGTTCACGCTTGGACTAATTTTTGGGTCGCTCTGTTTGTTGGATGTGTTTCTCTCATAAAAAAAATATTTCTTTGGTCAGAAGGCTTATTGTTTTTCAGAAACGTGTGAACTAAGTAGTCGAATCTCAAGGATTCATGATAGATGTGTGCAGGCCTTAACGAGGCGTCTTTATGTTCACGCTTGGACTAATTTTTGGGTCGCTCTGTTTGTTGGATGTGTTTCTCTCATAAAAAAAATATTTCTTTGGTCAGAAGGCTTATTGTTTGTTAGATACGTTTGAACTAAGTAGTCGAATCTCAAGGATTCATGATAGATGTGTGCAGGCCTTAACGAGGCGTCTTTATGTTCACGCTTGGACTAATTTTTGGGTCGCTCTGTTTGTTGGATGTGTTTCTCTCATAAAAAAAATATTTCTTTGGTCAGAAGGCTTATTGTTTGTTAGATACGTTTGAACTAAGTAGTCGAATCTCAAGGATTCATGATAGATGTGTGCAGGCCTTAACGAGGCGTCTTTATGTTCACGCTTGGACTAATTTTTGGGTCGCTCTGTTTGTTGGATGTGTTTCTCTCATAAAAAAAATATTTCTTTGGTCAGAAGGCTTATTGTTTTTCAGAAACGTGTGAACTAAGTAGTCGAATCTCAAGGATTCATGATAGATGTGTGCAGGCCTTAACGAGGCGTCTTTATGTTCACGCTTGGACTAATTTTTGGGTCGCTCTGTTTGTTGGATGTGTTTCTCTCATAAAAAAAATATTTCTTTGGTCAGAAGGCTTATTGTTTGTTAGATACGTTTGAACTAAGTAGTCGAATCTCAAGGATTCATGATAGATGTGTGCAGGCCTTAACGAGGCGTCTTTATGTTCACGCTTGGACTAATTTTTGGGTCGCTCTGTTTGTTGGATGTGTTTCTCTCATAAAAAAAATATTTCTTTGGTCAGAAGGCTTATTGTTTTTCAGAAACGTGTGAACTAAGTAGTCGAATCTCAAGGATTCATGATAGATGTGTGCAGGCCTTAACGAGGCGTCTTTATGTTCACGCTTGGACTAATTTTTGGGTCGCTCTGTTTGTTGGATGTGTTTCTCTCATAAAAAAAATATTTCTTTGGTCAGAAGGCTTATTGTTTGTTAGATACGTTTGAACTAAGTAGTCGAATCTCAAGGATTCATGATAGATGTGTGCAGGCCTTAACGAGGCGTCTTTATGTTCACGCTTGGACTAATTTTTGGGTCGCTCTGTTTGTTGGATGTGTTTCTCTCATAAAAAAAATATTTCTTTGGTCAGAAGGCTTATTGTTTGTTAGATACGTTTGAACTAAGTAGTCGAATCTCAAGGATTCATGATAGATGTGTGCAGGCCTTAACGAGGCGTCTTTATGTTCACGCTTGGACTAATTTTTGGGTCGCTCTGTTTGTTGGATGTGTTTCTCTCATAAAAAAAATATTTCTTTGGTCAGAAGGCTTATTGTTTGTTAGATACGTTTGAACTAAGTAGTCGAATCTCAAGGATTCATGATAGATGTGTGCAGGCCTTAACGAGGCGTCTTTATGTTCACGCTTGGACTAATTTTTGGGTCGCTCTGTTTGTTGGATGTGTTTCTCTCATAAAAAAAATATTTCTTTGGTCAGAAGGCTTATTGTTTGTTAGATACGTTTGAACTAAGTAGTCGAATCTCAAGGATTCATGATAGATGTGTGCAGGCCTTAACGAGGCGTCTTTATGTTCACGCTTGGACTAATTTTTGGGTCGCTCTGTTTGTTGGATGTGTTTCTCTCATAAAAAAAAATATTTCTTTGGTCAGAAGGCTTATTGTTTTTCAGAAACGTGTGAACTAAGTAGTCGAATCTCAAGGATTCATGATAGATGTGTGCAGGCCTTAACGAGGCGTCTTTATGTTCACGCTTGGACTAATTTTTGGGTCGCTCTGTTTGTTGGATGTGTTTCTCTCATAAAAAAAAATATTTCTTTGGTCAGAAGGCTTATTGTTTGTTAGATACGTTTGAACTAAGTAGTCGAATCTCAAGGATTCATGATAGATGTGTGCAGGCCTTAACGAGGCGTCTTTATGTTCACGCTTGGACTAATTTTTGGGTCGCTCTGTTTGTTGGATGTGTTTCTCTCATAAAAAAAATATTTCTTTGGTCAGAAGGCTTATTGTTTGTTAGATACGTTTGAACTAAGTAGTCGAATCTCAAGGATTCATGATAGATGTGTGCAGGCCTTAACGAGGCGTCTTTATGTTCACGCTTGGACTAATTTTTGGGTCGCTCTGTTTGTTGGATGTGTTTCTCTCATAAAAAAAATATTTCTTTGGTCAGAAGGCTTATTGTTTGTTAGATACGTTTGAACTAAGTAGTCGAATCTCAAGGATTCATGATAGATGTGTGCAGGCCTTAACGAGGCGTCTTTATGTTCACGCTTGGACTAATTTTTGGGTCGCTCTGTTTGTTGGATGTGTTTCTCTCATAAAAAAAAATATTTCTTTGGTCAGAAGGCTTATTGTTTGTTAGATACGTTTGAACTAAGTAGTCGAATCTCAAGGATTCATGATAGATGTGTGCAGGCCTTAACGAGGCGTCTTTATGTTCACGCTTGGACTAATTTTTGGGTCGCTCTGTTTGTTGGATGTGTTTCTCTCATAAAAAAAATATTTCTTTGGTCAGAAGGCTTATTGTTTTTCAGAAACGTGTGAACTAAGTAGTCGAATCTCAAGGATTCATGATAGATGTGTGCAGGCCTTAACGAGGCGTCTTTATGTTCACGCTTGGACTAATTTTTGGGTCGCTCTGTTTGTTGGATGTGTTTCTCTCATAAAAAAAATATTTCTTTGGTCAGAAGGCTTATTGTTTTTCAGAAACGTGTGAACTAAGTAGTCGAATCTCAAGGATTCATGATAGATGTGTGCAGGCCTTAACGAGGCGTCTTTATGTTCACGCTTGGACTAATTTTTGGGTCGCTCTGTTTGTTGGATGTGTTTCTCTCATAAAAAAAAATATTTCTTTGGTCAGAAGGCTTATTGTTTGTTAGATACGTTTGAACTAAGCTGTTTAATCTCTAATCAAATTTTCCTCTCAGCCTCTCGTTGTCTGTATGATCGTAGTCGGATCTCAAGGATTCATGATAGATGTGTCCAAGCATTAACGGGGCATGTTTATGATCACGCTTGGATTAATTTTTGGGTCGCTCTGTTTGTTGTGTATGTGTTTCTCTTATAAAAAAAATATTTCTTTGGTCAGATTACTTTTTCAGAAGCTTCGAATCGGTATTGTAGAAATTTTTTTACGCGTTTCCTTACGTAGAAATATTTATCATATGTTGATTCACCCACCTTTTTCCCATAGATATGATTGATATATCTGAGTATTTTTTATTATTGTATATCACGTTATCAATAACTAACAAGTCGTTATCTTTCGTTTGATGAAATAATCGATTGTACAATTATTATTGGTTTTATAGGTTGTTTAGAGTATTTGTATAAAAAAAATCTCAACATACGTCTGTGTATTGTGCATCTAATGCGGAATTTATGCGTTAAAAATGTCAAGAAAACCCTATGGTAAGCTAACTGTTAAATACTTTTTATGATTGTTTATTTTCGGTGACGTTATGCTTTTACTTTACATTACTAATTTAGATAAGGAAAATCATAAGACGAAGGCGTGATTTCAATTTTATGTTCGTGGAAATATTGTTAATTCGTAAAATAATAAGTTCTAAAAATACTCACTTTCCTAAGATTTCTTAGAATTTCGAATGACTCGTTTCCTTATGACTATTTCCAGTCTGTTCCTATCTTATTACAAATGATCTTGGAATTACTACGAATAATCTATATACTCTATGTCCTTGTTTCTTACCGTGAGATCCACGCCCCACAGGAGTGCAATTTGATTGTAAAGGAGGCAATTCGAAAATTGAGTCGACACGAGGTTAAATCTTTTCTTCTTGGCCGTTTATGCCAAAATTGAAACAAAAATGCTATTTCTTAAATAATTGCGGCCAATAAATATTATAAATATAAATTTTTGGCGTTAACCTCCCTGTAATAAACGAAAGATTCCTCGTGTATTCCTGGATGTTTTAAAATCTCGCTAAACCAAACCAAAACATCAATTTTTTGGCGTTAACCTCCCTGCAGTAGAAGACAAACTCCTGGTGTAGTCCTGGATGTTTTAAAATCTCGCTAAACCAAACCAAAACATCAATTTTTTGGCGTTAACCTCCCTGCAGTAGAAGACAGACTCCTGGTGTAGTCCTGGATGCTTTAAAATCTCGCTAAACCAAACCAAAACATCAATTTTTTGGCGTTAACCTCCCTGCAGTAGACAAAAGATTCCTCGTGTACTCCTGGATGCTTTAAAATCTCGCTGAACAACGCAGTTGTTTGTATTTGAATCAAAGAACTTCAATTTATGAGGCGATTCGTGAAGAAGCTGTGGTCCGATGATGCTTACCAAAAAGAAGAAACTCGCTGGGATGTTTCAACCAATATTAGTGGATTTGTCTGATATATCAAATGTGTAAAAAAATTATTTTTATCGTTTGTACCTTCATATTTAGCTGAAACTGGATTTAATTCTGTGAATGATTTACTGGTGAAAAAAAAAAGAAAACGGCTGGATATAACAGAACGGGGAGACTTGAAACTGAAGCTAATCAAATTGGAACCTAACATAAAATCTCTGAATAGCAAGTATCAAGCACTAGGATCTCACTAAATTCAAAATATTAAATTATTATAGAAAAAATCTTTATCATTCTCATTTCGAACATGAGTTTTTCATTATATGTTTTGAAAATTTACTTATTGATTTTTGTTAAGAATTTCCTAGTAATTTCTCCCTTAAACCCATAATTTAAGTTTCTTAGTTGAACAATTCATATTTTTAATATTAAAAATTATGAATATGTTACATAGGGTCATAAGAATTTTAGAAGGGCTTGGGTGGGGCATGGCACAAATAGGGTTTGGAAGAACTGCTCTATGTTTTCGTATTTTCTTTATTGAACTTTGAGGTCTTAGTATTCACAATAAATGTACAAGGTGTGGCTTTTAAGTAACGAAATTTGTGATAAAATATTTTATTTCGGTATTAATACGTATCGTAAACCACGTAACTTTTTTTCTTATATCAAATTTTTATACCATTAGATACATAATTTCTGTACGCATCTAATGAAAATACTCGTGAAGGCTTTCAAAAATCCGATACAATTTAAAAGTCTAAATAGAAAACATCCAGACCAGCATTTTTTTAAAGCTAACCGCATTCGATACCAATTTACTTCTTTCTTCAATTAATTTTTTCCAAATTTGGTATCTGGCCCCTATTTCTATCATTTATTTAAAAAAAAAACATCTAAAGCTTTTATTCAATTTCTTTCATCGTTTAAAGATTCAAATTTTTGTGTTAATTGTAAATTTTGGTGCTTTGGAAGTTTTTTGATGCACCAGTTTCCGATCGTGAATCAACTTCAACATTTTCTCGGTTATCTTAAACCACTCAAAAAACAAGTGAACGTGACAAACATTCATTGTCATACACTTTCAATAAATTATAAGTTTCAGTTGGAGTTTTCCCAAGTTTCATGTGAAATATTACAATTCGTTGCTCTATATAAATGAAGGTCACGATTACACTGGTTTGTCTATAGATAGACATCGCATTCGAAGGAGTAGGTTTCAGATGTACTTTTCTGAAGCAGGGCAAGTCTCATTTCTTAATAACCATATCTCGTATAGGCATCTATTTGTTAAGTATTGTGTAATATCCGTTTTAATTAGCTCTTTGTCGTCTATTATTTCTGTGCAAAATTTTGGGAACACAAGTTTTACTAACTCCAAGTATCTAATCCTCAGATATTCCTGATTTTGGTTTTCCTTGTACACCGTGACTTACCCTCTTCTTGGAACAATTTAAAACTATGTGTGGTCGAGCGACTGCCTACCTGCCGTTGTAACCTAGTAGATTTGGGCATCTATCTCTTGATCTAATTGATTTAACGAGCTATTTAAACGTCTCTCCTCAATAAAGTATCCATACATTCTATAGCCAAACAATCCCTTTTTAAAGCATCTTAATCCAGCAGAGAAAATGATCCCGATTTTAGTGCCAACAAAAATCAATCAAATATTAAAAATTCCTCTCCAAAAACTATCAGAAAAAGCATTTGATTCGAGAAACCCAGCGAAAAATTTTACGACCTGCTTCTAGAAAAGCGGTAGCAAACCCGCAACAGAATTCTGTCTAGAAAATATATTAGCAGAATGTCACATCAGTAATTTCTAGAATTTCACTTTTTTGTTTTTATATTAAGCCTACTTTAATTTTTTTTTTGATAAATGATATAGATTAAATTTATCTTAATATGTTGATGATTATGCACCTTCATTACCTTGATATCGTTAATCTCAATAGATAAAATTATCTTATTTTCGAATTATTTTGCTAAAAACCAGAGTGAATGACATCATAAATATGACGCCATGTTAAACTTGATATGCCGCCATATTTTACTGGCAACAAAAGTCTCAGTTAGTCAGGATTTTCTCTGAACAAAACTTCACCAAATTTCATAACTTATGTTTATATAATGATTCTGTCTCTCCCTCTCTCTGTCCATCATTTTGTCTCTCTGTCTATCATTCTGTCTCTCCCTCTCTCTGTCTATCATTCTGTCTCTCTGTCTATCATTCCGTCTCTCCCTCTCTCTGTCTATCATTCTGTCTCTCTGTCTATCATTCCGTCTCTCCCTCTCTCTGTCTATCATTCTGTCTCTCCCTCTCTCTGTCTATCATTCTGTCTCTCCCTCTCTCTGTCTATCATTCTGTCTCTCTGTCTATCATTCTGTCTCTCCCTCTCTCTGTCTATCATTCCGTCTCTCCCTCTCTCTGTCTATCATTCTGTCTCTCTGTCTATCATTCTGTCTCTCCCTCTCTCTGTCTATCATTCTGTCTCTCCCTCTCTCTGGCTATCATTCTGTCTCTCCCTCTCTCTGTCTATCATTCTGTCTCTCTGTCTATCATTCCGTCTCTCCCTCTCTCTGTCTATCATTCTGTCTCTCCCTCTCTCTGTCTATCATTCTGTCTCTCCCTCTCTCTGTCTATCATTCTGTCTCTCTGTCTATCATTCTGTCTCTCCCTCTCTCTGTCTATCATTCTCCCTCTCTCTCTTTCTCTCCCTTCCTCTCACTCTCTCTCTATTCAATAGTCCCACCTGGTATATAGATGATTTTTGGATTTAATACAACACGGTATGTTTACCAAGATTTAAAAAGCACCAGCAAATAGTTTAATGACCCCAAAAATTTGAACATATTAAACAAAACATTCTTATTTTTTTGTCAAAGCGTGTTTGTAAAACAACGCTTCTATTTATTGTTTTCTTTCATGCTAAAACAAAACGTTTTTATTAAACAAACCCATTATCATGCCATTTAAAAATTAACAAATAATTACGATGTAAAAACTTTAACCGTTGCAGATTCAAATACGTCTGACCTTGCTAAAAGCAACTGAACACAAACCATTTTCATATCTTTAAGGGTATCCTCGTAAAATAATAATTTATAAGGGTCTGCAACGGTCAAATTTTATACAAAAAAATTAATAACTCAAAAAGTATGGATTTTTCGAAAAAAGTTTTTAGACAAAAGTATACTAAATTTTATGTAGATTTCAAAAATGTATCAATATACAGGGTGTTCTATTTTAAATAACAAAGTTACAGTCGACTCCTGGCAGAACCGAAAGTCGGCCATCTTTGAAAATATTTTAGTTAAAAAGATTGTATCCGTAAACCCAAACATAGAAATTTTCATGATTTTACTATAAGTATTTTACTATATATATACAGATAGTTTTAACTCTCGTAGAACACCCTGTATACATATCAAATATACAAGGTGGGCTATTAAGTAAGGAGACTAGCACTGCTACATAAAAAAGTAGGCATGCGCCAAAGACTGTAGCCTTGAGCATATTTCTTCGAATGCGACGTCTACCGTGTCCGTAGACCAACCAGTGTAGCCGTCGTCTTCGTTTGTATAGGGGCTGAAACTATTTCTTTTGAAAATTTTCATAGTGTGCTTTCACTTAGTTCAGCGCAATCTTTATCATCTTGAAAACTTTGTCTACTGTAGTAAATTCTTTTCTAAAGAAGAACGAATGCATGTTCGTTCGAAGTCTTCCTTCCATTCCGATTGAGGAATGGAAAAAATGCTTCATTTGGTTCAAACACATGCGAAGTTAATTTATCTTAATGGAAAATATTTTAGAAAACAATAAAACCTTATCAAAATTGAAAATATTTGTTTCTATTTGTCTATCTCAAAACTTAAGTAGCAACCCTCGTATATTAATTTTTAATAATTTTAACTTTATCTGTTAGGGAATATTGAATGCAAAAATCGTCTTTTAAGTTATTAAACTTTCATAATATTAATTAATATTAATATAATTTTGGAAATAAAGTTTTCTATTTTGAAACATCTGTTTAACACATTTTTAACTTTGTTAAAGAATATATTTTGGTATTTTCTGTAATAAAGAAAAAATATTTTCGAGCTACAAGTCATGAAACCAGGTACATATAAGTTTAAATATAAAATCGATAATACAAACCCAAAATATATTAAGTTTAGGTAGTAGGTAGTTAGTTCTCTCCGATCCTTAACATAGACATACCTCCGAAACTCTAATAGAAATAAAATAATCTTCCAATTGATAACGTATTTAGTTTTTTTTTATAAATACACCATTACCTAATCCATAACCCCAACAATCTGTTTCACGCAATAAATTTGATTTTTTTATGCAATTCGAATAAAGTGTGGTGTTGAAAACTTTGCCTAGTTTTTTTTAATAATTGATATGCAAATATTCCCATTTGCTATTAATTCATGGGAAAATAATGATGTATGTCCGCTCGACCAGAAATTAATACTCGAAAGTATACAATGACGGCATGTAACTAAATATGTTGGTGACTTGCGTGGTTTCATTCGAAACGTGTTACAGGCATCATCGTTTAAAATTACGTGACAAGGAATAAAAACAGAAATAAAGCAAGTAATTGAGAGCAATAAATAATAATAGTAATTATATATTGAAAAAAATATAGGCGGGTTCGTGATCTGAACAGTTTTAACAGAAAAGGTTATTTTAGTCGTTCTATTTAAAACTGCAGAAGTTAACAAACGGCATCAGTTGAACAGCTTGAAAAGAATAATCAATTTTTGTATTTTACTAATTCCTTAAACTGGAAATATTCACCATCATTTTTATATTAGGCAGTCGGATAATTGGAGGACGCTATTCAAGCGCTTTTTTTTTCAAAATAAAAAAAATTACCTACAAAGGCGTTCAAATTGACCCTATTTTGTCTCCGATTCTTTCTATATACTTGCTGATTCGCTAGTCGCCATATCTGAGTATGGAGTATGAAAATATCTTACGGGTATGGTCCTAGAGGTACTTGGTCTTGATCTAGAGATGGCGGAGGCTGCTTGGAAAATACCAATGTATTAGAAAGTACACAATTTGAAACACAACATGAAAATTTGAAAAGCCTTAGCCCTTCCGATCTAAAAGCTGAACTAAATTCTACTATGGGTGAGACTGCTCCTTCGATATCAACAGTTAAATATTGGGTAGCAGAGTTTAAACGAGGCCGTATGACCTGCGAAGACCAGCGTCGCAGTGGTTGACCAAATGAGGGGACGACTCCAGAAAAGCTGAAGAAAATCCACAAAGCAGTACTGGATGATCGTCGATTGAAAGTGCGTGACCTAGTAGACATAGTAGGCGTTTGAAACTGAAAATTTGGTCATGAGAAAGCTGTGCGCAAGATAATTGACGCGTTTATTCACAGTGGAACAAAAACAGCATCGTCAAAATGTTTCCATCGAGTGTTTTGGCAATGTTTCATAACCATGGATGAAACGTAGATCCATCACTTCACATTCGAAAAAAAAGAACAATCAAAACAATGGACTGAAAAGGGATAATCGGCTCCAAAGAATACAAAGACCGTTCCATCTGAAGGCAAAGACATGGTGTCTGTTTTTTGGGATGTGCGTGGGGTAATTTTTATTGACTAACTTGAAAAAGAAAAAACTATCAACGACGAGTATTTTACGTACTTATTGCAACGTTTGAGCGAAGAAATTAAGCAAAATCGACAGTATTTGGCCAAGAAGAAAGTGTTGTTTCATCCAGACAATGCACCAGCTCAAACATTCGTTATTGCAATTGCCAAAATTATTGAATTAAAGTTTGAATTGCACCCTATTTGCCAGATAATTTTTTTTCCAAAATTTCTTTATTGGGCCAGCTATTTCTGAGACCACTTTCGTATATATACAGTTTTATCTAAAGTGAAACGAATTTGTCTTGAGTAGTAGGTCGAAAAAAATTTTTTTGAAACATGTGTAGAATATGTGAGTAAAAATATTTTTCTAAATTCCTATCTATTGAAAAGTTACATCCTTAAATCGGAGCAGGTATATGGAACGCGCTAGACCCGCTTAGCAGGGCGTGGCAACGCTGGATTTCGTATCAAATATTTTTCAGTACTACCTGATTCTTTTGGGTACTAAACTAAACTAAAAACCTATTTTTAAAGAATTTGTTTTCGGAAAGTATGTACAATAATGAAACAATTTGAAAAAAAAAACACTGAATAACATCATACCAACAATTTTGCTTATTACTAAGTACCGAATTTTTATAATTTTATTATGCCATTGTGAAATTCAAGCAACGTTACAAAAAAGTATAAAGCATGAAAAAAGGGAATCTTAACCTAACATAAACTTAGTTTATGTCTTTTTTTGATGTTTTCTTTGTAAATAAACAATGAATATTAAATATTGAAGGTATTAATTCTTCAATTTTTTATAACAATAAATTGGACCCCTTCCAAACATTTACCAATTTCTTTGATAAAATTATTATAAATAAATCTTTTTTTACATACGAGGGTTTCTATTCAAGTTTCTAGATTGAGATTTTAGACAAATAAAAATAAATATTAATAATTGGATAA
This sequence comes from Diorhabda sublineata, assembly GCF_026230105.1. Taxonomy (NCBI): domain Eukaryota; kingdom Metazoa; phylum Arthropoda; class Insecta; order Coleoptera; family Chrysomelidae; genus Diorhabda; species Diorhabda sublineata. Next base: position 10,904,978 of record NC_079475.1, read on the forward strand.
GGCTTTATTGTTTTTCAAAATATTCTTCATTAAGGTCAATGAACTTTTGCACTTGTTTTAACCAATTATAGAATCATTTTTTCCATTCCGATTGAGATACCTCCAATGAGTGACTTGATTGCATCAACCGCTTCTTCAAGTGTAGAAAAACACTGACCTCGCAATTTATTTTTCATCTGCGGAAAGAAGAGGAAATAATTGGGTGTCAAACAAAAATTGTACCCATCTATTCGATAATTTGACTGATCAAAAACGTTTCTGTTTGAACTGATTTGTGAAAGCTCGCATTGTCATGGTGGAGAATGAATCTTCTTCTGCGATTGGTTTTCCTATTTTTTTCGAACACCTCTGACAAAAATTGACCTTCCACGTTACTCTAATGGAACGGTGATGATGTCTCCAGTTATTCCGAAAAAACAGGCGACCATTTGCTGTAGCACTGTAGCGACCAAAAGTCGAAGCGAGTTGATCGGCACACCTTCTTGTTGTTTCAATCCACGTCGAAAGTCATAAAAAATCATCTCTTAGAAAATGTTTGTTAGTTAATTCCATCTTTTGACCAAGATGAATGTTTCAAATATCTGTAAACAACTCAAATAGCACTCGTATAACAACACGTTCTAAGTACGTTCACCATTTTGTTACTCATTCTGGTTTTCTTCTGTACATTCAAATTTTATTTTATTTGTATCTTTATTTATTTATTTTTTGTTTGTTTTTTAGTTTTTACAAGCTTTTATCCACAAATTGTAACAGTTTTTTGACAATAAAGCATTTTGCTCTTGCTCTCTCACTCTCTCACTCTCTCACTCTCTCACTCTCGCTCTCTCACTCTCTTATTAAAAATGTCAGACTAAGAAATGTCAGATGTCAGATTTGACGTATTCATATCAATTTTCAAAACGTATTTATCAAGCCTCGTATTTATATACCTCTTTGTGTATATTTGGATTCAAAATAATAGGTTAAATTGAATCTTCCAATTAACTTTACGGAAAACTGCAATTATCTCAGTATGGTTGAATGCTCGCTTTGTATGTAACATAAAGTCTTCTTTTTATTTTATTATTTCACAACATTTTGCATATGTTTGTTTAGACACGGTTTAGATAGTTTAAAGTTTAGGTCACCGAACCACTGATTAACTTTGCGTGAAGAGCACAGATCACCTATATTTAGATGGATCACGACAATGTTGATTGCTCTAACAAAATCGACGTTAACTGAAGATCTGAACTTGAACTACTGATATACTGAATAGAATATTTTCAACATATATTTTTAATTCCCTTCAGCTGTTCCACTAATTTGAGATATCTCGAAATTGTAGAAGTTAGAGTTGGCAATACTGCATTTGTAAATATAACTTAACCTTAAATACACGCCTCTTATCTGAGATGAGATACATGAGTTTTCTTGAGTGCCCTCAACATATTTAATTATATTAACAATGGCGATTGCTGTAGCTTCAATTCTTTATCAATCGATAGTTGCTCAGTGAAACTATTGAGTTTTTTTGTGAACTGTATGGTTTCCAATGTCAATTTGAGCTTTCAGGATTCAACTTTGGCGTTATAAAGCAAAAAAAAGCGAGGACAAATAAGAAAAAAGAAGACGCTGGTCTAAATAGTGTTTAAACTAAAAAGCCGCTCTACCCATGAACTTTAACTACAATTTCTGCTTGATACTGAAGCAGATGATGACAATAATTTTCTCCAAATGTATAAAAAAAGGTTTAGTACATTATTAGCATCAAATCGGCCAAACAGGATACCGTAACACGTCCAGAAATTTCTGTCAATCAAAGATTTTCCAAAAACATTAATATGGGTGTCGATTTAGAAGATTTGAAGTTCACGTGTCCCATTGCTTCCCGAACATTGGAGGAACTGATAAAACATTATTTTTAGTTTCATTCATATAATCTCTAGATTCTACTATCTACAACCCTTGGTGCTCGCGATACAGCGCTTTTACAAGCACGACAAAGTCTTTTTCCGAAATCTACAGGGTTCAGAAATGTAACCATCATCTTTACCGACCGATTGTCAATTGCGAGCGTCAATCAGTCTCTTCAATGCTTCAATCAAATATTCTCTTAATCTTTGTCAATCTATCAATCAATGTTTGCCACACAATCAATCTATATATGAATCAGACCGATTGTCAATTTAATTGATCGTCTCGGCTGCATTTGAACAGAATAGAGAAGCTAGGAAGCAATCCGTAGCCACCTTTCCTATTCCTTCAGCTTAGCACCGTCTATCATAAGTAAAGCAATGGATGTAGCTCCTAGCAGCAACTCCGACTGCAGTTGAGTCCCTGCAATCACAGAGTAGTGGTGCATGTTGTTAAGACATATGCGTGCTATGATTTACTATGATTTCAAAGATTGGTCGGGGCAATAGTCTTGAATTGGAAAGGGAAGGTCTTCAGCAAATTTCTTCAAAATTTTTAACGTTATAATAAAACAAGTGACTACTGAGCCTCAATAAGTAATCAACGGAATAAGATGAATATTTGAGAAAACCTTAACAGGCGATTGGCATGTCAAAACATGTTTGTACTTAACAGATTATAGAAATTTTCACACTATAAGAAAGTGCGTTCACAACCGAAACCTATATAAAATCCATATAATACCTTGCATTATAGTTTAAAGAGAAATTTGAATTTTGTAAAATTCAATTAAATTTATAATAAATCGATAGGATTAAAATTAATGTGGTGGAAGCTGAATTACTTCGTGACCTGCTTTCTTTGCAATTCTTTCACAAACGTATTTCTTTTGGAGAATTATAACTTTTGTGGAAATATGTGTTGCATAAAAAGTCCAAACTTTTTCCTTTCTATTCTGTGATAATTTATTTTGAAACTAATCTTCGAAAACTATACAGATGCAGTATGGCAGTGATAATCCAGACTGGAATCGTAAATATTCTCTAACTGATAAAATCTTCATCAAACGGAGATTTCGTGTAACATTCTTTTAAACCATCCACCCATCCTTTACTGGGTGTATCATACCAAGTATCATCTAGGTAGATTATCGTTCGGTTTTCCTATCCAGCTGTATGAATTTTTAAAGGAAAACCCCAAACGACGTAAAGCACGCCAAAAAGTTATAGTGGAACAATTAATCTCACTATCAGTTTCGTGGAACACTTTTTTTTGGATCTATGGAATTAAACCTAGTTTACACGAGGTCATCACTGGTTTGGTGTTTGTCTTGTATAAACAGTTTTCCAGCCAAGCCAGCGCTGGTTGCCAACTCTGGCTGGCGATAGGAGACCTCGACCCTTCGACCTCCGCGCCAGCCAGAGAAAATTCAAGGAAGAAGATACTCTGAAATTCGTACAACTTCATAAAGATCAGGAGTGGGATAAGCGTTGTAGTGAAGCAGCTGTATTCAGAAAGATCTAATTTTAATTGTATCAGCAACAAAGCAATTATAGGTCAATCGCTTAACCATTTTCCTATCCAAAGTCGTTTTGTTTGTTTTTTTCATATATATCAATCAATTCTTCTCTTAATAATGCAGATATGTTCTTTAACCATTTCTTTTATTATTTTTGAACTTCAAACGTGTGCACATCCGTGTGTGAATGGCCTTATCTAAACAACAGGGGCCAGGCCAACGCTGGCTTGTCTACAGGATTGGGATCAGCATTATTGGCTTCGTATAAACTCGGCTTTATTTATAATTTTCCAAACTGTACTTTCAGAAATGTTCATTGAACCTAAAGTCTCTTTCGATGAAAAGTATTTTTCGTGACCTCGTTCTACTAGCTCAATTATCGTTTTTGCCTCAACGGGCAAACATTTACGCTGTTTTGTAGACATTAGAAAAAACACTATCGAACTAGAATACACACTTTTTCCTGAATCGATGATTCGAAATGAATTGACACAGACAAAGGCGTTGGATTGATATATAATTCGAATCTGTTAAGGTCAAATATAAATATAAAGTTCTAAAAATTATAAAATATACATCCCCAAATCCTGAAGGAACCGTTTTTTTTGGGGGGGGGGGAGGGGGGGGGTAAGGTATAGAGCTTTCTTTTTTTCTTCAAACTGTCTGACTGTTTGTTTTTTTTCTTTTTACATCCTGGAACAGTATAAACAGTAACAAAAACCACAACCCCAGCCCTGCTGAGGAGCAACTCCTATATAAGGGCCAACTTCAATGAATCCTTCCTATTTCCTCCCAAAATATACACAACGAACCTCTCTATTTTGTCTTTTCTATTGCTTCTAATATATTAATTCGCTAGTAACTTTCTTAGATAATGAAAAATTGTATACAACGCGACGTGAATAAAAAAGATTGTTTTAATTATTCGATGCAATCAGAATCCATTTAAAAAATCATCTCACGTATAACATTTATTAGTTTTAAGAAGTAACCATTTGGATTACGTTGTTTTTACAACCCCTTCTGCAGTCAATGAATCAACGTAAATGTTTATTTATATTAAACGCCCCGAAGTTCGTGTATTTTATTTGTAAACAGTGCTTCTTTTTTTACCAACCGAATAAATATTTTAAACAGAATAATTTCTTACTGAATATTTTGAACATAACGTGAGTTGAGTCTTCTGAGAAGTCGATCGGATCGAAAAAGGCTGTTTTTACAGTTGCCACTTTTAAATCGGGTCTGTTACGTGCTTAGTGTCAGTTTCTGGTGCGTTATGTCGTAAATATCTTACTTTGTTTGTATACTGGTTTTATTGTAAGTTGAACAAATTATTTATTATTAAAAATATCGAATCTGCTAAATACATATTTTCTTATTTTTTATCTACAACTTTTTGATTTCGTTTTTTATGTAAAAAGCAATCACAAGGGATGTTCGAGTGGTGCCTGCCGTGTAGATATTGATCTCGAACTTCTGTAGGTTATAAAGACGTTCCTTGATAGCTGATTCCTCAAGAAATTGACGTTTTGGGCGTCTGCAGGGAATTCAGTGTTCATGAACCACGTCTGCCTGTCGAATAGGTCCTGCTGGATTAAGTTGGACAACTTGGAAAAGCATCTACCGCTCCTAAACTTTTTTGTTTATTAGATCATTTTCAAAAGTTGGATCCGGTGGACCATCTGCAGCTAAATTACTACCAATTTCCAAATTTCGAAAGAAAGTTAATTCGTTGATTTTACGAAATGCTTTATTAACACAACTGGAATAAGGAACCGTCTATACAATGTACATACACTGTACATTTTAAAGATAACTCTGAATCAATATGTATGTTATTGAAATTAATACATTATTGAAAAGTGTACGACGATAAATCATCATTTACAAAGTAGATACACATACTTTTGTTTTACTTTGTGTGTAGGACAACAGTATAGAAATTATCATTATATAGAAAAGAATGAGTTTATTCCGGACAAAATTATAAAAAATCTTCGGTTGAAAGTCTCTTATCTACGAATGAAAGAGCTACTTTGAAAACTATGAAGATGTAGATAAACAGAAAAAATTTATCAGTTTTGTTTGTACCATGACCATAATTATACTGGTTGACACTTTGAGTCACTTCTTGATATTAAAATTTTTCATAACTTCATATATAAGTTATGAAAAGTAGTTATGTAAAAATTTGACATTCAACTTTCAAAGAATAACTTATCAATTATTGCGAAAACTGACAATTATTTCATTTCATTTAACTCGTTATTTTATTCCATAGTATTTTGAGATTTATAAGATTTAAAAACAACATCATTAAAGACATTTTCTGGATGAATATTCTCTTGAACTTCTTGTCTAATGTTAATTTCATTTGCAGCTGTGACATGTATGCCAGGATTCTTCTCTTATTTTCTCTTCAACTTTCAACATAGTCTTCGGCTACACTATTGGATTTCCATCCTTTGCGCTGCTTTATTTTTAGAATGTCCCCTCCTGAGTCTGCCAGGTAGACGCTGAGGAGCTTCTAAAATAATGTCCTGTGTATCCTTTAACATTACGTAGACTCAGGTACTGAGCAATCTTTGCTGGTTATTTTCCAATTATATTTGTGCCCACGGGTTGTATGCCACATTTTTAGTATAATATTGTACAAAAAATCTGTCGTGCTTTACAGCAGGAAGTCTAATATTTCCATACTTTTGGAGGAGGTCAAAAAGATATAAAACCAGCAATATTTCCAGCATTGACACACAAATTCGCGAATAACGCGTGTTTGCTTTCATCAAATGCGTCTTCTTCTCGTAGGAACGTCAGTTCAGCCTTCCTACAGGCTCCTGCAATTCCTATTATCATTGCGCCTTAACAGATTTATTTAATAATAAATAAATTCGAACTTTTGCAAATATTTCATCTTCAGCCTCTTTTATAAATCTTTCTACATTCTCGTTAAAATCTACAATTTCTTTGCATGGTTTCCTCCTGACCTTCTCTTCAGCCAAGTCAAAAGCATAGTGCACTATTTTCAAAATTTTTGGTCAACCAAGTTGTATTTTATGATTTTTCAAGTATTAAACTACTCACTGCAGCATTTGCGGGCTTACTTCAAATAGAATGTCTGATATATGAAGACATCTCAAGTAAATCTGACTTGTTTCGACTTATTTTGAAGAATCGTTGTTTGCTAGTTCTAACACCATTTGATTCCACATTAATATTTTCATTGTAATTGAAGATTCTATTAAATATTATAAAAGCGTGGAATTAGATAAAACGTTATACGTAAACACTCGTTGGCGCTACTTTTGGCAAATATTACGCTTGTTGAACAATATCGCTCTTTTCATAACTAGTTACGTAAATAACTATTCTAACATTTTAAAAGGTGATAATAAATTATTTAAATGACGGATCAAAGTAACAGAATGTTAAAAAATTCGTCTTTTTTTCTGGGGTATTATTCACAAATCTTCAACACTTCAACTGTAACCGAATCAAAATTGTAGGAAATATTGAAATGAATGTGGAAACAAAAATCAATACTGTGCATGATACAGAAACTCAAGGACGTTGAAGTTTTTATGGTATCTCTAAGTAGTTCTCAAAATAGGAACGAATACAATATCATATATGGTGACAGATTTTAAAAACTTACAACTAAGAATAATTTCTACAGACCACAATTTTATCCTTGTCAAAATCACTAACTAACTTTGTAAAAAGCTATTTATTAAGCAACTACTGTACTTGTTGAATGTCAAAACTATTAAGAACACCTTATGCGTATATAACTTAAATACTAATTCTATTGTATACAAAAGCTATAATTAATTATATTTATGTTCGTTAGAGCCACGTCAATACAAAAATTAGGGTAAGCAATAATATAAGTGGAATGTAACTTCAAGTGTCTAAGGGACATATGGAATCGCTTAACTTACGACATTGGCTTCCGTCAGGGGACGGTCAATTCGCAATAAATTTCAGCGATTACAATAGTAACTAGAATTTGAATAGGTAAATTCTTCACAGTCACATTAATATAAGACAAAAATTAGGTAATCCGAGACGATACGTTAATGGAACTTATAAAAAAGGGTCACAGGATCACTCCATCAGGAGTGGCGAGATAATTCATCATTAAACTTGAAGCAATTTGTTGCGATTAACACAAGCAAGCAAAACTGCAATAACTAACAATATCTGTGATATTCGGCTTTCGTAAACAGTGATGCACATCGTTGGAAACCCGTAAAGTCATTTTTGAAATAAACATTAAACGCAAGTTGAATAATATACAACATTGTAAAAAGCTATTTCTAAGACAAAAAATATGAATAAATAAAGTGTTGGATGTCAAAACTATTAAGAAAACATTATGCGTGTATACGCTATCTTAAATACTAAATCTTATCGTATATAAAAGGGCTATAATTAATTATATTTATTTTCGTTAGAGCCACATTAATACAAAAATAAGGGTAAGCAATAATATAAGTTGAATGTAACTTCAAGTGTCTAAGGGACATATGGAATCGCTTAACTTACGAAGTTGGCTCTCGTCAGGGGACGGTCAGTTTACAGTAAATCTTAACGAATACAATAGTAACTAGAAGTTGAATAGGTAGATTCTTCACATTAATATAAGACAAAAATTAGGCAATTCGAAACGATACGTTAATGGAGCATAAAAAAGGCACTTTCCTATTTAGATAGGTTAATTCTATATATGGTAAACTGTTCAGATATATGTTAAGTCTACTAGTGTTTTAAAGTCGGTAAAAACATCTAAATTTTTACCAAAAAAATGTGTTTTCACCAATTCGTATTTAACCTTGAAATTAATTTTTGTTATAGTCGGCAACGTACATTATGAGCCAAGGCCAGATCCAGGATACCAGAGAAGATCAAATATGAGTCAAAGAGATGAAGTTCAAAAATTCGAGCAGGGCCGTATTCGAGTCCTACAGGAAGAACGTCTTCACATTCAAAAGAAAACTTTCACCAAATGGATGAATTCGTTTCTGCAGAAAGTAAGTAATATAATCTACAAAATTGTAGATAATACTGATAATTTATCGATTAAGCCAAGGGGAAAATCATATTTTACTGATGTGAAGTCACTGTAGATTTTTAAAATAAATATAGAACGACAATTAGACAAAAGATTGACTTTTCACAGGATGACAATGTTTTCACAAAGGTGATGAAATTGTTAGAAATATCATCTGCAAAATTTTTATTTAAACCTGATAGATTATGTTCAATACTTGAACGAAACTCTTTAATTGAAGAAATCGAAGAAAAGTTACGTAAATATTATTCTGAATAGGTTCCGTTTCTTTGAATGATTTGTAGGTAATTATTTGCTTTTAAAAGTGAAAATGCTGAAAAGTTACGTATACAAAAACTATCTTGACGTTGGTTAGGTGTCCCAGACCAAGAATTAGTCTCGTTATCCCAGAGGATACACCACACAGCGGCTCTTTTCTATGAGATTAATCCAAGGTGGAACTGCCGAGGGATGAAAGGTACCGGATCCCTAATCAAGCGTCGCGAACAATGCTTGCGGGATACCTGACGAAATTCCAAGCGCCCTGCAAGAGACCTTCAGCCCTGCTCTACCCAGGATTTACAACACGGTGGTGCAAGTAAAGCTTGTTAAGAGACATGAAACTGCACCCGATTTAGGACTCGGTGCTATGTTACTAAACGATACGCCTCTGGCCTTTTCTATATTGATATATTTTCAGATATTTTCTTAATTTTTAAACTTTTAACACAAGCCTTAACTTGCATAAAGTTAGCGCAATACGTATTAACCATCTACTGTAAAAAACTTTATTATTACGAGGTTTAAAATTATTTTGGTTGTATAATGTTTACTAATTTGATCGGTACAAAATAATAAGTACTTTGTATTGTTTATTTTTTCCCATACAGAGGAGAGGTCATCTGGTTCATTGCACAATCAGAAAATTCTTGTGTAAATAGCAACCTCGTTTCTAGATATCTAAAATAGTTGTACACGTTTCAACAGAAAATATATCATTAGTATATATAGTGATTTATATATAAACTTAAAATTAAAGGAATGATCTCATATCCAGATAAATTATTATCGGTATTATAATCATAATCAGAGCTTTAAAAATTGGTCAACATTATATGAGGATCATCTATCATATTAGGCCAGATTTAGTTAACGAATTATTCATCATTGATTTGAAAAAAATCTATTACAATGTAGATTTAATTAGAAAAGAAGGTAAACAGGAAAAAATCCAGTTAGTAAGACAATCATCTTCGGGAGTTAGAAACAGTTGAAATAACTCCTAGGGAACCAAGACCAAAGAAGATCTATTGAATATAGAAAAAACTCTACGAATACACAAACAGGAGTCTTATTGGTGGATTGCCACCTTAATTGACACCTGAGAACGCTTAGCAGCGAATACAACGTGCAGATTCTGCAAGTATAGGATGAAACCTCTATCTACATTCTCTCGAGGTGTTAAAGTCTTCTGACCCCAAAAGTATTACCCTTAGGAACGTATGAAATAGAAGTTTTTTTGGTGGATTGTCACCTTAATTGACACCTGAGAACGCTTAGCAGCGAATACAACGTGCAGATTCTGCAAGTATAGGATGAAACCTCTATCTACATTCTCTCGAGGTGTTAAAGTCTTCTGACCCCAAAAGTATTACCCTTAGGAACGTATGAAATAGAAGTTTTTTTGGTGGATTGTCACCTTAATTGACACCTGAGAACGCTTAGCAGCGAATACAACGTGCAGATTCTGCAAGTATAGGATGAAACCTCTATCTACATTCTCTCGAGGTGTTAAAGTCTTCTGACCCCAAAAGTATTACCCTTAGGAACGTATGAAATAGAAGTTTTTTTGGTGGATTGTCACCTTAATTGACACCTGAGAACGCTTAGCAGCGAATACAACGTGCAGATTCTGCAAGTATAGGATGAAACCTCTATCTACATTCTCTCGAGGTGTTAAAGTCTTCTGACCCCAAAAGTATTACCCTTAGGAACGTATGAAATAGAATTTTTTTGGCTGCTAGGTAATTCCCAAATTCTGAACTTTATTAAAGGAGTGGTATTAATAGATCAGTTGTAGACGTTGTACATCCCAAGACCCACAGCTGGAGAAGGGGACACATTAGACCTTGACAACTTGAATCAAAAAATACATACAACAATGTAGTTTGAAAAATACCAATTTTGTATTTTAAGGGTGGATCAGAGATGTAGTAAAGGGATCGGCCCTGGATATAAAACAGATCCGATGCCCAACAGTACCAGAATATGTATTGATAGACAACAACCATCACATCAAATGTGAAGAAACACAGCTACTTATTACCACAACAACTTGTTACAGTAGATTATACGAATAAGTTATTGAAAATCAAAAACAATTTCAACAAAATAGAAGGTGGGGTTAAAGTACTCAGAACTCGTCGTCGATATTGCGGTTTTTCTGTAACCTAGTAAAACTGTTTACCAGCCAAATGGAGGACGATGGCGAATAATACAGTCGCAGCTTTACCCGCCAACCGCAATCTGCGGAGAACCGTTTGTCTCTTTTCTGTCTTGTAGTCTATTGTAGAACACATCACTCTGTTATCCACCACAACTCCTTCCTGAGAGGTAAATCTAATTAACCCCTTCCAAATCTAATCCTCAAAGAATCCAACGAACCTTTCTCTCTCTCTCTCTCTCTATTACTAACAGAGCTCAATCAGAATCACTCGGAGTAGCAAGCAACTTATGAAGATGATAACCACGTTCAAGCAGTAAATTACTACATTATAAGCTTTATATGGCACAGTTACTTTTGTTCCTTTCTCATTCGAACTGCTAAGGTGTCATCAAAAGTATGAATTGATGATTACAAGCACGTGGTACGACTTAACACCAGCTGACACAGAAGAAAAAATTGTCAGAAACCAGATTCACAAACGCAACACTGTCAATCAAATCCTACCCTAATGCGAAAGTACCTGCCGCTGATGATCCTCGTTCAATAGACAGCTAGTTTGAAGAACTACAGAATCTTGTAGACCAAGTAGAAAATAATAACGTACTTGGGAATTGTATTAAACAATCAATGGGATACTAACGTCGAGATACGAGTAAAAATAACCAAAGCGGGAGCAAGTTTTATGAAACTCAGAAAAAAAACCTTCGCAACCATGATCTTAATCTTGATCTGTGTATGAGGATGGTATGATGTTAGTCTTTCCTGATCTCTTGTACGGCGCAGAGACATGGAAGTTCACAGAAGATCTATTCAAACCTTTGGAGGCGTTAGATTTATCGCAGTTGGGTTGATAGAGTTACAAACAACGGAACTAAATTTAGAATACTTCAGTCATGTGATGCGCAACACTATAAATGATCTTCTTCACTTGATAATGGAAAGTAAACGGTAGGAGAAGCATAGGTTCCACACAACATCAGCAACTATATTCGATATAACACTCGCACTAATCGCAGTATTTATCTACAAACAGAATTCGAGATAGAAATTCGAAAACTATAGAAATTAGATTTAGATTGGATAAGCTAGGGCATAAGGTTGTACATTTACCTCGACTTATTGATCTATTGTGTACCTCGGACTCTTCAGCAGTCAGGCAGCAATGACTTTGTAAAGTGAGCTGCCTGTCTGTGTGCTATACACAATTATTGTTTATATGAAAAGTGTTATCACTATCGACTTGGGTCAACGTTATTTTTGATATAACGACTCAATATCCTGTATATATATACCCAGTTTTTCATAATCTATTAAATTACAAATACAACGGTAAAAATCATATAATTATACATCTAATTAATCGAAAGTTTCAGACGGTTGAAACTTATTGTTCATCTTAAAAAGTAGTAACTTTGTCTGTAGTTAATTCTGTTTAAATACCATGAATTATTTCTCATTGTAATAAGTGAAAGGTGTAATTAAATACTTTAAAATTTAATCATATTCAACTAACATGGAAGAGAAAAGAAAATTCTTAAGATGAGAGTTTGCAATGGATCGTAAAAGAACTTGAGAGGGAGTAGCCAAATTACCAAAAAATTGGAGGATTGTGTCATAAAACCAGGTGACCAAAGACCGCAACTAATGATGAAAAATCCTTTAACGAGCGTTTTAGACCCATTTCTGTATCTGATATTCGCAGCATACGTTCCAACCACAAACTACACCTTCATAGTATCCTTTTCAGATCTAGATCCAACTGAAGCTTCAGAAAAAGTATAAAATCATTTAAATTTGTTACAAAACTAGCTCAATCAGTGGAAAATTCACGCCAATGCCATTAAATCAGTGCATTTACTGTTTGTTCACAAATGTCTATCAATATTCCCATTCCCAAAAAAACTGCACTGGCTACTTAACAAAAGACCTCAACTAAGGCTCGTACATAAATTGCTCATCTACAAAACTCATTCATATCAATTAGAACTATGAGTCTGCAGTAAACCTTCAAATACGAAGATACTCGAAACATTTCAATCCACAACACTCCGTATGTTAAACAAAGCCCCTTGGTAAGTTACTAACCAAACAATTCACAACGATCTGAACATTCCACTAAGCAAAGATGTGATAAAGAACTTTTTCACAAGATACAAAAATCGATCCAATGACAAGACAGTCCCACAATAAATAATCTTCCAGTACCATCAATGGATGGTTCCTAGCCCATTTGTGGACTAGTCCCATCATGCATCTGATTTCTGATGGTCCGCCCATCATTCAAAATTGGTTTCCACTATTCTGCAATTAAAATTACTGTCTGGACAAAACTGGAGCGCCTATAGTCAAGACTCTAAATTTGTGATCCTAGTAAACATTTGTAGTAATGCTGACGCGGTTCCAATACAGTTTTCCTCTCATCTTCGCACGGAAAAAAGGAGATTTTTAGAGAGTGGAAATCCCGCACTACCTACCATCTCATTCCTCAAAGGAAGTGTCTTTGAAATATTTTTCTTTATGAATAAAAAAGCCTTCTATCTACACGCGTATGACCGTCATTACAATACAGTTAATACATGAAAAATTTCGCTATAGAATCGACCAACATCGCGGTAGATTCTACTGGCAGATGGCGATAATATGGATTCCATCAAACTTGGGGTATTCTGTTAAGTTTAACATTAAAACAATATAATTATCTATCAATATCAATGAAATCCTATAAGAAATTGGGTGTTCTGCGAGAGCCATGCTCTAATAACTAATTACTTTTCTTTTGTTTCCCTTAATCAATAATAAGGAATATTTAGCTTCTGAAAACACGACTTATTATAACCTGAAGTTACAAGGGTTGGTACCCAATCAATCTAAATTAGTCTAAACTTGTGGTTTATGCAGTAAAGACGTCCTAAAAAAGCAAACGAAATTAGTAGTAAAGGGCGTTCTGCCATCGTTGTTTTATATAACTCATTATGGGTAGAGAAGCAATTTTAGAGATCGTTCACGCTCGGGAAAGCCAGAGATACCACGTCAAGTGGAGATAATTTCATTGTTTTTACCGAAAAGAGAAATAGACGCTTAACTGCATCAAAAATCCGCGTTGAAGTAAACAAAACCCGAGTTTAACCTTCATGATTGACTACAGTGTCGATGTTCCAAAACCCTTCCTAAAGCCACAAAACAAGATAAAACGGATGTAGTATGCTTCGAAATTGGACTGAAAAATATTTTAAAAAAGCTTTTAGTCCCGATGTATCCAAGTTTGAGCTACTCGGTTCAAAACGAAGAAGTTACGTTCGACGTCCAAGAAAAGATGATGCCAGACTGTGCAGTCCCAGCAATCAAGCTTAATGATAGCTCAATTATGGTCTGGAGTTGCTTTTCTAGCCATGGACCTGACAATTTGATCGAAATTATGGAAAAGGAACAGTACAAAAAAGTTTCTTAGAGTTGGCGATTTATTATTTTCATTTTCCAACAGGATAATGACCACAAGCATCGTTTCAAATTATGCAGATTTTGTTTGAAAGAAAAAGAGGAACAAGGGGGGTTAATAAACATGGTTTTGCCTCTCCAGAGCCAAGATCTCAATCCCATTAAACTTTTGTGGAAAGAACTTGATAGGAACGACCGTAATTGTGGACCATACTCGAGAGAAGAAATATTGGATGCTTTATGCAAAAGTTTGAGCGATATATCACAAGACACTATCAACAATTTAAATGCCCGTATGGCAAAACTTGTGAAAAAAGTCATGGAATGTAAAGAAATTGATATTTTTGGAATTGTATTTAATTTTCCTACTTTAATTAAGGTGGTCTTAAACTAATTTTTAGTAAACATGATAAAAAATAAAATGATATCGTTATCATTCTCTAAATATGGTCACGATGTTGCCAAAAGATCAAGGTTTACAAAATATTATCTACTTGTGGGTGTAACATTTTTAATGAGTATAGTATCGTTGAATTACTTGAGGTTAAAATTAAACCTGACAAAACGATTACTGTTTTTTCATCTTTGTAATAATTGTATTTATTATGATTGAACTTTATGCCATAACCATGTTTATGAAAGGAATATAGCTACTTATATTTCAAGAACATATGAGAGATAAATCATTTTTCAATAATGATAATATAGATAATGGAATTTCTTGAGATAATATTCTTATCTCATCCTTGAGCGGATTAACTTTTTCATTTTATTAAAAATGGAATTGTGGTAGTCGTTTTCGCCCAATATACGAGGACTAATCCCTTTACTTTAATAAAACACAGGAGTTTGAACCAATTTTTCCATTCCGATTGAGATATCTCCCAAACATATTAACCCTTTGAGTACGGAATTATTTGGAGACTTTTATGCATATGGAACGGATTTAATTTTTTGCTATATGGATTAATATGTATCCTTTTTTCAAAATTGGTTGTGCTACTTCTAGGACAACACTCTCAGACGCTGGTATATCAGTTCCTGGTATTTTATCTGTGCAAACATAGATTTTAAAACGAATACAATAACCTGATGAAGACTCGCAAAGTTTATAGATTTTTATTCCAAATCGCGCTCGTTTCGATGGATTGAATTGAATATAACTCAAACGTCCTTTGAACTTCATAAGAGATTCATCTAGTGATACTGCGCTCTCTGGAGTATAAAGATGATCGAATGTATTATTTAGATAATCAACTAAATTTCCGATTTTCCCAATTCTATCATTTTTATCCAACTTTTTGTTGTCTGTAAAATGAAGGAATTTTGAGATATCAAAAAATCAATCCTGTGGAATAGTGGCTGCAAAAATTGGAGTATCTATAATAGTTCTTTTTGACCAATATGATCCCAAATTAGATTTTTTTACTTGAAACATAATAATACATAATGCAATATATATCCCTTCATTTCATCCAAAGTTACTGGAAACCACTTTAGGTTTCGTTTATTTGCACCTTCTTTCGTAATTATTTGACTGGCATATCTATTCGTTTCTTCTACTATCATTTTCCAAAAAATTTCAGTAAGAACTTGGTCCAGCACTTTCAAAGGTGTAGGATTATCACCTAATTTGCGATCAACGCCAACTAGCGGGGGTGTCGTAAAAATTAACGCCTACTTATCAAACTCAGATGACGAGTCAGACTCGTCCACCGTAACTTCGCCCAAGTAAACACATGACGAGTCTCACTCGTCAAATGTACTCAAAGGGTTAAGAAGGGAAAAAAAGAAAGGGTTATACGGCGGATGACCCATTAATTCCGATGTTTTGACTGTTCGTTTTTGTTTGAACAGATGTTTGAGCTCGAATGGTCGTGGTGGAGAATGTTTCGTCTTCAGCGATTAGTTTCCCTGATTTTTGGCAAACGTACGTTGCTTTAAAGGAAAAGTAGTGACATGTCCAGTTATTTCGAAAAAAAAAAGACGACCATTTGCTTACGGCACGTTATGAAAGGCCGATCGAGTGGAGATTATAGTTCAATGAATTCGAAGCCTGACTGCGTACGTTAAGCTGATCCAAGAAAATATCTTTACGCGATTTCCCCTGATATTTTTCTTTTATAGCCTCGCATAATTATGGAACTAAATTACCATAATAAGTACCCAATACGCCTTCAGCTTCCCAAAATAATGTTAGCATAACCATTCCTTTTGAAGATTTCAACATAATTGTTCAATACGTTAATAACTTACACGTGCATAATTCTTTAATCGTATATAGTAAAAGGGATGATCATCCAGTGCCATTTGGTGAACTTTTTGGATGATCTCCGCCGTATGCATGCGAGGATGGTTCCAGAAATATCTTGGAAAATACCACTGTATTAGAAACTACAAAGTCTAAACATGTAAAAAATTGATCATCATTATGTGATACAATACTTTACACCCGAAACAAAAAAAAAACAATCCAAACAATGGCCTGAAAAGGGAGAACCGGCTCCAAAGAAGGCATCCCATCTGCAGACAAGGTCATGTCGTCGGTTTTTTTGGGATGCGCGTAGCATTATTTCCATTAACTATCTTGAAAAAGGAAAAACTATCAACGGCAAGTGTTATGCGAACTTATTGCAACGTTTGATCGACGAAATTGATCCAAAATGGCCACATTTGGCTAAGAAGAAAGTCTTGTTTCATCAAAACAATGCACCAGCATAACATCCGTTATTGCAATGGCCAAAATTGATACACAAACGTTTTAATTGCTACATCATGTATCTTATTCGTCAGACTCAGCCCCGTCAGATTATTTTCTGTTCCCAGACTTGCAAAAATGACTTGGTGTCAAAAGATTATACAAGAATGAAGAGGTGACGGCTATTTTGAAGAGCTTGACGATTCTTATTATTAAAAGGGCATCGAACTTATTGAACATTGAACTGAAAAAGTGTATAGAGCTAAAAAGAGATTTTTTTCTTCTGGGAACATTCTCGCATATATAGTTTTTACAGAAAATACGTTCCCTTAAGAGCTTGGAAGTTGTGAGAACACTAATATCTGCTATTTATATTAAAACATTGGACAATGGTTCACATTTTCATGTCGAATTTCATGTCAATTTATAATGATAGGTATCTTGGTCCATTTTCATTTGGTTTATTGCAGCTCTTGATGAATCAGAAACTCGACGCTTTCTCCGTGCTTTTTTTTGATAAAAAAAATATAATTTTTAGGCCCGCATGGAGGTCGAAGACTTGTTCGTAGACTTGGCAGACGGTAGAAAACTTTTAAAATTACTAGAAATAATATCTGGTGAAAAATTAGCAAAACCGAACAATGGAAAAATGAGGGTACACAAAGTCGAAAACGTCAACAAAAGCTTAGCATTTCTACATACAAAAGTCCGTTTGGAAAGTATAGGAGCAGAAGATATCGTAGACGGAAATCCCAGACTTATTTTAGGTTTAATATGGACTATCATTCTAAGGTTTCAGATCCAGGAAATCGAAATTCCAGAAGTAAGTGTTTTATCACCATTTTCTCACATTTCAATTAATTAACAGTATAAGGTTCTAAACAATTGATACCCTGTATGACTTCGCGATGCAAATTTGAAAATTCTTCACGTTTCGGCTCTCACTTTGAAGCCATTATCAATATAGCGATGATTATTCGATCATTAGTAAGAAGTGATCCGATTCCGTCTCAATCTGTCTATTCCAGGCAACGAGTCATCCCTTTTTCCTGGTTGATTTCAAGGCCACAATTTGCCCATCCTTGGAATTTCACAGAGAAAATGAAAAGCTGAAACAAAAAAAAATATCAAATGATTAAATCAGAAATCATTAATCATTAATAGTTCTTTTGTTCATAATCCTGACCGCGGAAACCTTTCCGAACATATTTGTATTCTCTTAATTATTGTTTTATGTTTTGTCTCTTATCATTTTCAGATACTTCTCGCTGTTGTTCATCTTATTATTTCTCTATACCTCATAAATATCCAATACAATTTTTTTAGGATGAAGACAATGAAAGTTCGGAAAAGAAATCAGCCAAAGATGCCTTATTATTATGGGCACAACGTAAAACTCATGGTTACCCAGATGTGCACATTACAGACTTTTCTTCATCGTGGCGAAACGGTTTAGGTTTCAACGCGCTCATCCATTCTCACAGACCTGATTTATTCGATTTCGATTCTTTAAAGAATGGCAAAAACATCGACAACTTGAATCATGCATTCGATATGGCACAAAACGAATTGGGCATTCCTAGATTATTGGATGCTGAAGATATCGATACTTCAAGGCCCGATGAGAAAAGTATAATGACGTATGTAGCTTCATACTACCATACGTTTGCAAGGATGAAACAGGAAGAAAAGTCTGGAAGACGTATCGCAAAGGTATGTACTGTCAATAATCAAATTGTGTCTAGCTTTCAAAAAAATTGAAAATTTGAAATATTTCCAATAACAGACATTGTCAACTGAATCCAAACTGTTGTTGCTTCGTACTGGAATTTTATTTACATTCTGATCTTCTATTTTGTCTATTGATTATCCTTATTATCGGGGATTTTATTATTATTATTTAAAACTATTTAGTGTATAAGGTTATAATCGGTGAAGATGAATTTTCACGAGGAAATAAACGGCTCTGAACAATAAACTTGAAGATGCTACACCAAAACCAGGAAATAACCAGGAAAAAGCTGAGATAAAAGAAAATTCAGAATAAGATGGCATGCCACAACAGATGATGATGAAGATGAAGTAATCAAGTAGAATCCAAACTAAAAAAAAAACACGAGAAAGTTCATTCACACCCTATATAACAAATATAAACTTTTTGATGAGTCAATATAGAAACCAATAAAGACTCGCCTCCAATCATAGAAAAACAAATCTTAAATGGACCAGAAGCGACGAAAAAATACTCAACTATTTGGCATAAATATTGACCCCAAAGAATTGGAAAGAAACTTGAATAACGTTCCAATGAATAAACCATTAACGATGGGTGACGTTCAACAAGAAGAAAAGCACCTATATAGACAAAATAACGTCATCAATGATTAGGAAATTTCCAATCAAAGGTGTTGTGTTGATGATTCACATACTAAACGTCATCCTAAGACTAGACAAAAACCCAAATGAAGTTACAGGACCTTAAGTCTTTCACCAGTCCAAAATACTGGAAAGCTTACTGCTACAAAGGATCGATAAACAGATCCTGAATAGGATAACTTGGTTATCGAAACGTTTTATTACATCCCGGGGATTCCCTGAAATTGTGCACAACGTTAGATTTCCAAATATGTTTGAAATAATGTTGAGTTTCTTGTTTGGTGCGGACGCATTTCTATCCCGTAAAGAGAAACGAGTACCAGGATTTACAGCTGCGAAAGATCGCTCAATACTTCTACTGCGTGATAACGCAAGCGTAGATTTTATTTTATATTAGTTTATGAAACCAAAAATCCAAGAGAGTTTAAAGGGATATCTACATCAACTTTACGATTGGTTTGGGAGTCTAAAGATGGATAACTATGAAAATTTTCCATGATTGATTCACTCTGCTGGTCTATTAAATGTTATTATGAAATTAAAAAACTTGAACAAAAATCTACAAGCCACCCAACGAATTTATCAGACTTAACAACACGCAGTCCAGTCGAAGTGGTGTTGAAGAGTGGAGAAGAAAAGGATTTTGGAAAAATTACAATATCCTAAACGCTGTAAACTTTTCTTGGAATAAGATTTCAGTAAGAACCAAGACATTTGACACTATGTCTATAGATGAAATGGTGGTATTAGCGGAACAAACCGGTTTAGATTAGGTAAATGTGGAAGACGTCGAAGAAATGGTTCAAGAAACAGCGGCTAATTTTCAAACCTCACAAAGACTTAAAAATCCCTTACATCAGTCAATGAAAACATTTCCAACAACTTTCCAATAAAGCCAGGTGTACCTCAAGGAAGCGTTCTCGGACCACTACCAACTAACAAAGATACCACCGTCATCCCAGACAATTAAATATTTCATAGAAATGGCCGTGGCAGTGACCTCCAAGAAATTCCACAAATTACCAAAATCAAAGATGTAATCGCAGATCAAAGTAAAACACTGCAACAAACTAGAACTGCAACCTACTTTCAGAACCCCGATTGGACAGAAGACTCAAAATAAATTGGCCCGTTGGCTTGAAAGATAATTGAAGAGATCAATAGCTCACAAGCTATTGTAAAGTTTTGATTGCCAATAAAAGAAAAATTGAAAAAAAAATGTTTTATTTATGCCCATCAGCTAAAAACTGTTATTAACTAAGTTGGAATTTCTGAAATCGTTGGTGGTATTCATACTGAACACACTGTTTTTAATACCACGACGTCAACACTCACAATATGTCTTATCGTCTTCAGAGACTCAAGGTTAACTAGAACCTATCAACTTGTTTTATAATAATTTTTCCCACCAATAAACCCGCGAAAATTCCATCGGAAAAAAATTCCTTAGCGGGAATCTTTACATTTATTCCCTGACTACTAAACTAAAGAGTGGTCTATGAGGAATCTAAATGTAGTAGCTTAAAAAGCGACATAGGGCCAATTCCTTACAGCCCGCTCTAGAGTTTAGTAGTCAAGGAATGAATGTAAAGTTTTCCGCTGGAATTAATTTTAACGGGAGAAGGTTTATTAATGGTAAAATTTTGTATAAAACAAGTTAATAGGTTTTAGTTTACCTTCATTCTCTGAAGACGATAACTTGGTTATCGAAACGCTCATATCAGACAGTGTAATTGTGAGTGGTGGGGCAAACAGTGTCAATATTCAATAGTGATAATTCTTTTGGATTTTTACTATAGTTGAACCATTTTCCTATGCTCCCTTACTGTCCTCTACCCTACCACAGATTATTTCACTTTATTGTACTACCCTTTTCACATAATAGATTAAAAACCCTGTTGATCTATAAAATCAATTTTTTTTTGCTTTTAGATTATAAAACAAATGATAGATGCCGATAAAATGAAATTAACATATGATAAACTAACAACAGATCTACTAGATTGGATAAAATTAAAAATAGTTGAACTGGAAGACAGACACTTTCCGAATTCTTTAGAAGGAATACAAAATCTTTTATTACAATTTGGTCATTATCGTACTCAAGAGAAACCTCCAAAATATAAAGAAAGAAGCGAAATAGAGGCTCTATTTTTTAATATAAACACCCAGTTAAAAGAACTAAGACAACCTGCGTTTTATCCTTCCGATGGTAAACTAGTACAAGATATAGAGAGATCTTGGGATACTCTAGAGAAAGCAGAACACAAGAGAGAGGTAGCTTTAAGGGAAGAATTGTTGAGGCAGCAACGTCTAGAGCAGCTTATGTATAAATTCGAAAAAAAGAGTATTTTACGAGAAGGATATCTCAAAGAAATGATCCAAGTATTATCAGATCCTCGTTATGGTTCAAATTTAATACAAGTTGATGCGACTCTAAAAAAACACGAAGCTATTAGCGCTGACATCTTAGCTAGAGAAGAACGGATACATGATCTGTCGCAAATGGCTAAAGAACTTATCGACGAAAATTACAGAAACTCTTCTAGAGTGAAGGAAAGGGAAAAAGAAATTATCGAACAATGGGAAGAACTCAAAGGTCTATTAGAAAAACATAAAGGGAATTTGAACAAAATGGGTAGTGTAATGTCTATCATTCGTGAAATAGATTCTGTCCTTACTAGCACCGAACAATTGAGAATAGATCTTTCTTCAACTGATACCGGAGCACATTTGGTAGCCGTGGAGGAATTATTACACAAACACGCCTTACAAAACTTGTTAGTAACTTCGTTAGGTGAAAACGAAAGCTGGTTGAATAGAGTAGGACAACAAGTAGCTCAACAGAATCCAAAAGGTGAAGAAGTATTGAAAAAATTAAAGGAATTAGGTACAGTCTGTGAAGAAATAAGGGTAAGCTCAAAATATTATTCAAATAATTTCCAATTACATTGCTTGAATTTATTTCCAGGATTTAAGTGCCAAAAGAAAAGCCTTATTGGAGGAAGCAAGGAATTTTTATCAATTTTTACAAGATCAAGAAGACGAAGAGGCTTGGCTAATAGAAAAACAAAGGATTTGTCAAGCAGGCATAATGGCCAAAGATTTACGCGGCGTTATATCATTACAGCAAAAACATAAAGCCCTAATGGACGAAATAAAAACTAGGAAGAATAAATTCGACCAGTTAGGCGCCACCAGCAAACAACTAATATCGGATAATCATCCCAGATCGCTGGAAATACAACAAAATTTGGATAAAAATAAGAAAAATTGGGAATTACTCGACAAATTGGCTAACGATAGAGCCAAGCAACTACAAGACGCTGCTGAAGCGTATCAATTTTACGCAGACGCAAACGAAGCGGATTCTTGGTTACATGAAAAACTTGCTCTCGTTAGATCTAATGATTACGGTACTGACGAATTAAGTGCTAAAGCGTTATTACAAAGACATAGGGACTTGGATGGAGAAATAAAAGCATACAGCGGTGATATTCAGAGTTTGAACAGCCAAGCTGATAGGCTCATCGCATCCGGCATCTCCACACTAGATTTGAATAACGAACCAGAAGTTAGCGAACCTATAGAAGAAATTAATTATGAAGAGAGGTAAATTAATTTTTTTTCTAATGCTTTTATATTTATTTAAACTATTTCCAACAAGGGGATGAATTTATACACACTTACACTAGTCACTATTCATAATAATTAACTGATCATTACTTATATAATTTATTTAAATTCACCAGTTACTATTTCAATCCGTTTACTACGACAGTCAATTATATACTGACTTTTCGCTGCTAAACAAGCACGTATTTATACCAGAAACGAATTTCTCGAATAATTCTAGAAAATAAACAAAGAAATAAATAAAAAAAAACAGGACCGTTTTGACGGTCCATGTCGTGGACGAATTCGTAACAAATTTAATTGTTCGGCATCAAGTTTTAATTTCCTAGAAATTGGTTCTAGAAAATAATATAAACAAATCGCCCCTATAATAAAAACATGTAAAATAACCGTCGCATTCGTCAACCTTTACACCAAACAGGACCGGTTTTACGGTCTATGTCGTGGACGAATTCGTAACATTATTTAATTGTTCGCCATCAAGTTTTATTTTCTTAGAAATTGGTTTTAAAAAACAATATGAACAAATCGCAGCTGTGATAAAAATATTTAACAAAACTGTTGCATTCGCCAATATTTAGACCAAACAGAACCGGTTTCACGGTCCATGTCGTGGATGAGATCATAGCATTATTTAATTGTTCCTCAACAAGTTTTATTTTCCTCAGAATTGATTTTATAAAACAATAGAATCAAATCGCCAATGTGATAAAAACATGTAAGAAAACAAAGAACTTTTACAACCTTTTTAATCGACGGCGAATCTAGCTAAGAAGCCATCGAAGGACCACCATATTATAGAACGGGAGGGATTGGAGCTATTATTGTCCGCTGAGTACTGCCTTTTGAAGGACTGAAAGAGTATAGAAAGTATTTATAATTCATGGAAAAATCTTTGGGTTTCCATTGTCATTTTCTTTGTGAATTCACCAAGCGATAAATAGTTTTACAAAAATTTGGTGAAATTTCACTAAAACTGTACAAATAATAGTTTATGGTGTACAGCGACTAATAGTGATCCACCTGAGTCATGTACAAAGACGTCTAATAATACCCTATTTTATTTTTCAGAATGTTACCAACTGAAGTTTGGGTAGATGAACCTATAGAAAAAACAGAATACAGAGTAATTACAGAAGAAAAAAAAGTACCTCAAGTTAAAGCACTGTATCCATTTAGCGATCATGGTTTGACAATGGTTAAAAACGAGGTGATGTTTCTGTTGAATAAAAGCAATCCTGATTGGTGGTGTGTACGCAAAGCAGACGGAACTGATGGTTTTGCACCAGCAAACTATGTAGCTGAAATCGAACCAAGAATTATTCACATTAACATAAGGAAACCAGAGGTAAATACCAAACAATCTACTGCTTTTTTTCCACCCTATATACATTCTCATGGGAATTTTAGTAACATCCTAAAGGGTGTGTTATCATTCCATTTATCATGTTATACCAATCACCGGTAGTTTTTTTGCTTATCTAGATGTTTTAATGTGACTTAGTTCTTTGTTTTTTTATAAGCATAATATTCAAATTTGTATTTACTTGGTTCTACAAACTTATTTTTTATCTTCTTCTTACTCTATTTGCAACTGATATCTATTCTATTATTTTTTATAATGTATCCTCACTACGGTTTTAATAAATGTGTCTATACTGTCCAAGTTTGAGTGTCTTTATTTATTTTCCAATCATATTTTCATACAATCCATAATTGTACACTTAATTACATATTATGTGAGATTAGATTGTATCCACAGGCCAACTAAATTGTTTGAGTACTTCTACTGTTGGTTATAAAAATCTAAATACCTACCCGAGTGGAGCTTTATTTAGAGCCTAATCACCACTTTCGTATAAAGAAGAGTTATATTCATATCCTAACTGTTGAGAATACTCTACTTAAACTTACGTACGTAATTCATCATTCTGTAAACTTTGTATTATAATATTCACATTCAATGTCTTCAAATTATAATAATTAAATAGGTCATCATCCTCATCATCTGGCCTTTTAATCCTTTGGATTATGGCTATTGTTTCTAGGGCTATAAAATCCTTTTTTGAGATGGATTACTCCTCGTTTTCTATTTTTGTTTTCTTTATAATTTATCGTTTGTCTTGGCTACTTTTATTGTCATTTTCCATTCTTTTTGTTTCCTGCATTTTGCCCTCCAGTTCTCTATATTAAGTGCTCTTATGTCCTCCTTTATTTCGTTTCTCCAAGTCTTTCTTGGCTTACCTCTTCTACTTAGATACAATGGGGTTCATTGCTTATTTGTTTGATGATTTCAGTTGATTTTCTTCTCATTATATGCCCAGCCCAGGTGAGTCTTTGTGCTTTTATGTCTCTCTCTATATTTTCCTTTTCCAGCTCTTTATCTCCTTCTCGTTTTTATTTGTTCTCTTTTCTCCCTCCTGTGTTTGGACCCGTTATAGTTCTCATTATCTTTCTCTCGAACCTTTTAAGTTTTTCTTCTTCCCTTTTGTTGATTACTGTTGTTTCCATCGCATACGTGATTACTGGTCTTATTAGAGTTTTGTACATTTTTATTTTGTTTTATTTGGTTATGATTTGGTTTTTAATAGTTTATTGTTTCTTCCATAGGCTTGATAATCTTTTTGTATCCTTTCCTTTATTCTGTCTCTGGTTGTTTGTCCCAACGTTATTCCTAAATAGTTGAAGATCGATATTGTTTCAAAATTATTTTTGTTAGTTTTCAGTTGGTTTCCTTCCTGTTTTCATATATTTTGTTTTTTCTGCATTTAATTCCAGTCCGTAATTGCTTGCTTCTTCTTGTAATTTGTTGATCGCTTTTATTAATTCCCTCTATTCATTGTATAGTACTCTATTAATGACTGATTATTATTTTTAGGTTGTTAAAACTGTTCAAAAAGTGAAAAAAACAAAATTGATTAAAACCAAAGTACCAGTGAAAGTTATCAGGCAGTTACCTAGCAGGGCACCTAAACGAAAAATTGATGATAATGACAGCGTACCTAAAAGACAAAAAAGTATCAACGATTCTTATGCTAAATTACAAGATTTGGCAGCTAGACGACAAGCTTTGTTAGCAGATGCTGTAAAATTATTTACGTTTTACAAAGAATGTGACGATTTTGAAAAATGGATCAAAGATAAAGAACAATTACTTTCTAGTGATGACCCTAACGATAGCGTTGAACAAGCGAAGAGAAAATACGAGGTATGTAATTACTTTGTGCTTCTTATCATCATCTTGGATAGCAGAAGAATCAATATCACACAGCAGTCCCCGAGAAATTTCAATCGCTCTGAAAGTTTTCT
This sequence comes from Diorhabda sublineata, assembly GCF_026230105.1. Lineage (NCBI taxonomy): Eukaryota > Metazoa > Arthropoda > Insecta > Coleoptera > Chrysomelidae > Diorhabda > Diorhabda sublineata. The sequence continues at coordinate 10,931,349 of NC_079475.1, forward strand.
TTTATTTCTTATTGAAAATATAAGAAAAAACGATTTGAACATATACGAAACAATTTTAATTTATTTATATATTTTATTTATTTATATATGTTTATATAGTATCAAAATTTTTATTTTATTCGAATCATGAATTCAAAAAATTGTATTAACTTGAAAATAAAATTCCCAGGAGCCATTTCTCAAAGTTATTAGTTAACAAATCATGACTATTTCATTCATTATCCATCGGGTCATCGAAATATTTTTTCAGAAATTTCTTACCGATCTTTCTGCCAGCCAAAAGAGAATGGATGCATTAGACTCAGATGTAGTAGCTTTCGAAAAACAAAACCATTCCCAAATAGACAAAGTTAGAATCAGACATCGACAAATACAAGGAGCTTGGCAGAAATTAAATAAACTCAAAGCTCAAAAAGAGAAGAGTCTAGAAGGTGCTAGTAGTGTTGAATTATTTAACAAAGTTTGTGAAGAAGCCAGAAATTGGATGTTGGAAAAAATGGATCAGTTGGATACCGCAGTTTTAGGTAACATATATTTACATAGTTAGTAAGTATAGTAAGTGTTTCATTTGTTAACAAGTTCCTGTTATTAAAATTCATGGTAACTCTACCACAGGATTTTTCCTAGAATAATAAAGAATAATTCACCTTGCAACTAGCAATCAATTGTCTATCCCTCATAAACAAACTAGTATTTATATCAAAAAGAATTTCTCGAATAATTCTAGAAAGTAAACAAACAAATAAATGAAAAGGGCTTCCTAGAAATTGTTTATAAAAACAATATAAACAAATGACCGCTGTGATAAAAAAAAATATCAAAGGCCCGTCTCATTGCCACGAACTCCTATATCGTTCACCAAGTTTTCTATTTTATGGAAATAATTAAACAGGACCGGCTTCATGGTCCATATTGTGGACGAGTTCATAACAATATAACTAACATATAGTTCCGTTCTTTAGTTAAAGCTGATTCTAGGTAAAATCAGCTTTAAGCATGTATTACGAAACTAACCGTATACAACAGTCGAGACTTTAATAAAAGTAATAATTTAATAAATCAATTTTCAACCAACTCTGTAATCTATTATTTTCTATTATATAATGAATATAATCAAATATAGAAAATATCTAATACTATTCAGATTAACCACTTGTTGCTTTCTTTGTTAATTATATTTATTTATATTGATCCAGGACACGATTTGAAAACTATCCAAGCTCTTCAAAGACGACATGATAACCTTGAAAGAGAACTATCTCCTATCGAAGAAAAGGTGAACAAAGTGAACTTATTGGGAAATTCCGTTCAAAATACATACCCCAACGAAAAATTAAACGTTACACAGAAACAGAAAAGTATAGATGATCTTTGGAAGAAAATAAAAGATAAAGCTGTTGAAAGAAGAACTCGTATTGAAGATGCAGTTGGACAACAAATATTTACCAACAGTTCCAAACATTTATTAAATTGGGTAGCGGATACAAAAAATCAATTGAACGCTGATAATGTTGTCAGGGATGTACAAACTGCTGAAGCATTATTAAAAGCGCATCAAGATCTTGCCGAGGATATTAAAGCTAAAGATGACGAGTAAGAAATTCTTTCTTCATTTCAAACTTTATGTATATATAATCGGTTATACATTCCAATGGGAATAGTAACTCAAGACAGAGCTCTTTAGCTCATTTCTTGTGATGAGTCAATCCATGTTCTAATCATTTTTCTTTTTAAACTAAAATTCCTTCTTGTTATGGCTTCTTCCTCTATTTTTCTCCCATTTTGATCAGATCATTTGTTAGGTTAGGGATAGGATTAGCTTCCTCTGGGCCGGTTTTCTCAGGGCTTCCATTTTGTTAATTTTTTCAAATTTCATTGTTACAAATATTTGCTTTAAAAAAATTGGTTTTAAAATCTACTTTTTCATCTTCAATTCACAATATTTATTGTCGTCAACTTTGATATCGTTTTCTCTAACTTTTATTTCCAAATTTCAATCTGAAAATATTTCAAATTCACTGTCATTATTATCAAGCCGTTCAATACCTACTTATGTCTACTATTAATTATATACATTTTTTTATAATTTACTTTCAATATTTATTATTCTTGTTATTTCTTGCCACTCTACTATGTTTCATATTTCATTGTTTTATTTTTTATTGCATTTTCAACCTTTTTCTGCGACTTTCCATTTTATCCTCTATTTCATTAGTTGGTGTCTACTGTTTCGTTTCTTAAAATGTCAAGTCCTACACCTCTCTTCATTATTCTTTGTTTAAGTACCTTTCTGAACACACTGCTCAAGTCCGACGCGCGTTTCGACAACCAAGTTATCATCATCTTCAGAGACTGAGGTAAAAACCTTGTCTTTTCTTCATTTATTTCCAATACTATAATACTTTACTTTCCTAGTTTACTCAAATTCGATTTCGACGGTATCATTCAGTATTTTCTATATTTTCAAATTATCACTTTTAAAAATTGGAGGTTAGATTCAGCCTCGATCTCCCCTTCTTTGTTTTAAGATAATTCCTCTGTTATTTCATTACATTCTTATACTCTTGGCATGTTTTTCAAGTATCGTTTTGAAATCTGTTGCTTCTACATTTATCGACAAATTTTCATCGAATTTGACTGTTAAAAATGCTTTCGCAAATCAAGAGTCCTACTGATAGCGAATTACGCTCTTCTATCTGTGATCTTTGTACTAAAAACCTAAATATTCATCGTTAGATTCGGCACTAATTCATTTTCGCCCATATTTAATCTCCATTCTTAATTTTCATACAATCCACTTTCACCAGAAGTTTCTTACTTCACTGTCTCTCTTATTATCTTCTCAATCTCTCCTTTTTTGGCATATCTCAATCATTTTGTTTCAAATGCAATTTATTTTTAAACTACATAGTTTTTCTTCCATTAATTTTTCTCCAGAAAGTTGTTTATCTACTTTTAGTTTCCCTTTATAGAGTCTTCTGGCTCCTCCTAAGTATCTTGTCATTTTTTGGTTGCATCAGTATTGCTTTGATGACCAATTTTATGTTTTTTACAATTATTATATTTCATCATTTGTTTCTTTTAATGTCTTTCTCAGTTTATTGTTTTTATCCTCCAGCTCACTAACTTGTTGTGAAAGTGTGTCTGGTCAAGGAGTCATTTACTTTCTTTGCTCTATTTGATAATTTTTTTTTGAATTATCTCACCCTTTTACGTATTTCATTTCCGTAACTTTCTGTGCCTATTTTGCTAACTAACATTTTCTGCTTATTACAATAATATTAAGAATTTTGTGATAAAGCTCGATGAACACAACTTTTATTACCAAACGTTTTGTGCTTTAGACAACCGTTTATCTTGCAAGCCAAAACTCAATCTACTATAAATTGTCTTAACTACTCATAGTTTTATCTAGCTCAAAAAATGAATTTTACCTCAAACTGACTCTATTTCTGTTAGTTTAATTCCTTCCCTTTGATCATCGACATTCCTCGCTTGTTATGACTTTTAGAAAAACATCAATTTAAACAAACCTTGTATATAATGTTACAAACTATTAATATTTATTTTAATCTTACAGACATACAATGATATGGGACAAAATGTCTTATGTCAAAATGCTTCAATCGTTTGAAACTTGTTTTATAGTGTTTACTCAGTAAGTTTTAAGTTAAAGACTAGTAGTGATTTCATATAGTAATAGATAGTATTGTGATTGTGCTTGACCATACTAGCTAGTCGAGTTAACATTATTTCATATAATTTCAAAACGAAGACTTGAGGACAATAATTTATTTGAAATTCTTACATTGTTGTGACCTCTTTCGTTCATTTCCAAAATTTTGTTCACGGTTCTTGGACATCCTGTGCAAATAGTTAATAAACTACTTTTAACCTCACGTCTACTTTTGAGACGGTTTAAACCTAACTTCTGAATTCACTGCAACATCTATAACAATTAATATTCTTAATATTAGTACCATTGTGAAAATACTACATCTGTTGGTAACACACAGAGGCCATTACAGCCTTGCTCTTCGTTTTCTTCATGCTAAAGGTCCAAAAGTGATCATTTTCATTATATCTGCCCAAGGTATAAACAATGAGGAACGAATTGTCCTTCCTTATGTCATTACTGACAATTTAGACAAAGAGAACTCACGTCGATTACTAAAAATTCTGACAAGTGCACAAAACCAAGCGTTTAGTTAGTGTCTTCACTTCATTTTTTAGATCAAGTGAAGAAATTTGTATGATCTACATTATACCAGAATAAAAACAACAGTATACAAAATGGCGACATTTTAAATCGCCCAGGAACCTTTTCTGCCACAAAAATCGTGTATATTCCATTGTGGGAAAGAAAGTGGATGCTGCTGGATTTCTTGTCTCATGTAGACACATTAAACTCAACAATAAATAGTGAAAAAAACTTCTGGGTACTATTCATAGCAAAAAGTGTGGTATGCTGATGACCCAACAATAATACCCAGCTAATCGACCACAAGGTCCAGAGTATTTGGTTGGAAACAACAGTTCTAACAGAACTATTAAGTTGTTATATAAAGGTGCATCGGTAGAAATAAAATATGAAAACACTCTAAGCGATGCTGTCGATGAATGTTATTGGTCAAAATATTCCAGCAACAATCACTGAAGCATTGGCAAGCTAATTATAAGTTAACCTCTCGCCAAAGACAATCTTCACAACCTGAAAAGAGAGCCAGGAAGTTAACCTGGATAAAATCATGTGTATCGGAGGAGGATGAAGGATGAAAATACCTCAGGGTAGAAGGCAATGAAGTTCCTTAATGGGGAGAATGAAGAGGGTAACACGAACGAGAAGCTGGATGAGCGAATAAATGGAGAAATCAATTAAAGGTGTAGACTGGAATGTTTTTTCAAAATCGAATCATTTCTTTTTATATACGCGCAAATTGACGACCGCTATGTAGCTTCTTTGAAACTAACCTTCCAAAAAGTGTTAATATACTCCACATTTCTTTATTATTGGTACTTACTTAATATATTAAGAATTTTGATCAACCATCTGTAGACTGACTTGAAGTATATCTCCTCTTTTTTCCATAATTTATTTTCTGTTGCTCATTACCATTTTCACTACATTTTTATTGAATTTGTTCATAATATTTAATGGCTATCTTACACTTTATTTTAATGTGTAACAAAATGTAAAAAATGAGCCAAATGATTGATAGTTTAACTGACGGTAATGGTCTCAAAAATTGATGAAAACAAAATCGAAAATCAAAATTAAAAGATAAAACAATCCCCGATGTTTATTACATCACTCAATAAGTCGTGTGACTGCCACACAGATGGCGCTGCCGTAGCTTCTTTGAAACTAACCTTCCAAAAAGTGTTAATATACTCCACATTTCTTTATTATTGGTAGTTACTTAATATATTAAGTATTTTGATCAACCATCTGTAGACTGACTAGAAGTATATCTCCTCTTTTTTCCATAATTTATTTTCTGTTGCTCATTACCATTTTCACTACATTTTTATTGAATTTGTTCATAATATTTAATGGCTATCTTTCCGTTTAATAAACGTTTTTGAAATACTGTTAATTGCTTTTTATATGTTTGTAATGATTATGGATAATTTGGACTTTTATAAAGAGACTTGTTGGTACTACCTGGTATTTAAAAAGCTTCCTCAGTTGTTGGTTCATTCTTTTCCTTCTAAGTACCACTTTGAATGTTTTTCTCTCCAAAATTTTCAATTTGTTTCTTCCACCTTTGTTAATACCCATGTTTCACTGTTTCTCAAATAAGTGTACCATACTGAACACACTGTTTACACCAACACTCACAATTACACCGTCTGACGCGCGTTTTCATACCCAAGTTATCATCTTCAGAGACTGAAATAAACAGTTTACCTTCAGTCTCTGAAAACGATAACTTGGTTATTGAAACGCTCATATCAGACAGTGCAATTGTGAGTGTTGGTGTATGACTGGAAATAAATAGTGTGTTCAATATCAATATCACCAAAGATTCCAAAAATTTCAACTTAGTAAATGTACTATAATTTTGAATCTCAATAATGTATTTTACATTATTACTTCACCCTATTCGTTATTTCTATTCTAATTTAAAAACGTTCTATTTTCTGCTATCTGGTTTCATACCTTGGTTTTCTCTAGCTATTAGTCGCTTCTTGTATCTTGCTATCTTGTGTTATTTTTACTAGGACTCAATTGTAAGGACTATCGATAAATGCTTTTATGCACCTAAAATTTTTCTGATGAAATTTCATTGCTAGATATTCTGCTCTGTAAGTTGACTAACGTCATCTTCACTAGATTCACAATTTTCACAGGAGTTCTTATAAAGTTAAAGGCACTAAATATTTTCTTTTGGTCTATTATGTGATAAATCTGCTTAAAATCTATAAAAGTGATGTGCACTCTTAGAATATGTTTGTAGCTTTTATCTATAATTACTTTAAGGGTGCTTCATTGTTCCTCTTTGTTTATTTAAATCCTTATTGGTATCCAGTATTTCATTCAAGTACTTGGTAGAGCTACCCCATATTTGGTTTAGCAAATTTTATCTAAAAATGCTTATTTGCTTGTAAGAAATTTTCCTATTATCCTCTAGCTACCGATAAGACATGTGAAGGATCTCCAAAGTTGAAAACAGTAATTTATTTTAATATTCTTTTGTAATTAATTGAAAGATGATATGAAAATAGTTTCTTCGTATATTTTCAGATTCAAACAAGTGACTGGTCTGGGAAAGAAACTTCTCAAATCCAATCCCGATCTACCGGAAGTTCGAAACACCATAGACAGATTAATAGCTGAGCAGGCAGCTATAGCAAGGGGATGGAAAGAGAAAAATATCTGGTTACAGCAATGCTTAGAACTTCAAATATTTAACAAAGAAGCTGATAATATTGATGCCGTTACATCGGGACATCAAGCTTTCTTGGAGTTTGACCAACTCGGTGTATGTTTTTTTTTGTACTCAGCTACTAATGCAGACCTGAATATTTCTTATATATTCAATCGATGTGCTGGAAAGTTTACAAAATTTCTATACTAATGAGTGTAAATTTTTTACTGTACAACTTTTGATAATCAAATCAAAAGTGACCTCGATAAAAACCTGGAAATTATTTACAGCGTTGTAGGTCCAACGCTAGAGGGCGTAATTAAATACCAAAAATTATAAAATGATTAATTCACAAATTTTGCCTAATTAAGATGCATTTAAACTATGATTATCGTATTCTTCAAGAAATTCATCGTATATTTGATTTATACGTTTTAGTCTATCTCTTCAAATAAGAGGTGGGGGGAGGCGGGAACTTTATTATGAAAAAACGCCTGTTAGTCTAGTTCTACTTAACCTATCTATGCAAACTTAGTCTTTTTAAAGAGAGCTCCTTTCTACCAATGCGAGAGTTATAATTTCGAAACAACCCAATGAGTAACGTATACGATAGAGGGCGCTATTTATTTATTTTTGTAAATATAGCTATCCTTGATAAATGTTAAATAGAAACATACAGTTTTAATTAAGGAATATAAAAGTAGACCAAATTAGCAACAGAATAGCGAAAATCGCATATCGATATCTTTTTCGTATTACGAGATATCCTAAGAAATGTGTAAATTTTAAGCATTTTCCTTTAAACATAAATTACTCTGGGTTGACTGAATGGATTTTAACATTTTTTGACTCCTCAAAATTGTCTTTCCTTGTTCTATCAATAATATAATAATAACCAATTATGTTTTTTTATGGCCCTACTTGTTATTATATATTTCCATTTTAACTTCCATAAAGGAGTTTGTGAATTATTCATTTTATAATTTTTGGTATTTAATTACGTCCTCTGGTGGTGGACCTACAACTCTGTAAATGATTTCCAGGTTTTTCTCGAGGTCACTTTTGTTATAATTTTTTTCCCGGAGCTATACTATAAACGGTTCCCGAGATATGACCGAGAGCCATTCTTATTGGGACACCCGGTACATTTAAATTTTTCCATCTTTCATAAAACGTCGACAATAACGTCAAAGAGCTTCCGGCAAAAAGAAGAAGTACAAATTTAACATGCATCAAACTCAACAGATGTCAATCCTCGAAAACTCTTTGAAATTAAAGATATTTGATGATATTCCTTTTATCCAATGAAACGTGACTCCATCATAAAAGAAAACATTTTGCAGAGCTTTGCGAACATGTGTAGAAGATCCCAGCCGTGAAAGGTGACTACTAACAGAGCTAAACTTTGTTAGTATTTCATATGTTCATAGAGGACTCTTCACTGAACTTTATTATCAGATATACCGATATGAATGAAAGTTTGATAACTGAATTTTTTGTTAGAAATTATTCAAAGAAGTTCTCAGTTTACTAATTCATTATGCTTATACTCATATTATGTCCAATAAAAAAATAGAAGGGACTTATCCTCCATCTTTTACATACATAAAGGATGTGTCTTTATGGACAATATAGGGGCTGATAAGCCCTTCATAGGACCTGAACCCTTTTGTGGTATCAGCTACAAAACAATATAAAAAGCACTGGAAAAGAAGGTAGATAGGAGCAAAACCAATTATTGGGACAACCTACAGGGGCTGAGGCAGGCAAAGACTCTTCTGGGAAACTATAACAAGAGCACTTTGGGTCGCAGTGTATACGAGACCCCAAATCTATATATACATACATAGACAATATAGAACCAAAAATTTGTATATTCTTGGACGTAACTGTGGCCTCTCAGGCATTTTATTGCATGGAAGTTTATTTAAGATCAACTTAAATCCTGTGTTTGAAATAATTGTATTTTTGTTTATATCTAGCAATATTTGCTTTATGCTTATTTGTGCTTTTTATAAGTTTCTTAATACTTATATTTTTTGCTTTGTTCGTATTACTTTGATGATTATAGTGACTTCACTTCTACCAGCACGTCTTTTTACCAATTTATACAGTAAAATTATATGTTTATTTCACTGAAAATTTTGATCTTATTGTATAACTGAAATATTGAACAATGGGTGAGTTAATTAATTATTTTTATAAATATTCGCTTTTTAGAGCTCTCTTGACGAAGTTGAAGCATTGCATAAGCAACATCGAGCTTTCGCTAACACTCTGGCTGCTCAAGATGAACGTTTGAACGCTTTTGCCAAAAAAGCTAATTCTCTAATAGCTGAAAAGCATTATGATGCTCAAGGGTAATGTAATTAATTTGTCATTTTAAATTAAAACTTGAACATATCGGAAATTAAATACTATATGACAAATACCAAAAATTACTCTGACTCCTTATCTGCTTTGAAATTACTTTATTCAAACTTTTGTTCAATGTTTTTTACATTTTTTAGAAATGTTCCAATCGCTTTCATAATTCATGTAACTCAGTAATAATCACAATGAATATTTCATCGATCACATATTTTGTAAAAAGCATAAATAATTATTAAATATAAAAAATTTTGATGGAGATTAATGGTTTGAAAAAATAATTTTATTGTTATGGTGTTTTTCAGTTAGATATATACTACCTTATAGTTTGCGTGATACACAACAAATAAAAACAAAACGACCGATTTTGATATTTTTATTTCAAAGTAATAATAAAACGGTTTGTAATTGTTAAATATTCAAATTCATCATTAATCGGTGTAACCTTTTTTTGGCTTTTATAACTTCGGTGTACAATTTAGGCATTCTGTCTAACAATTTCGACAAATAATCGTCGTCTATTTCATTCCACTCGATTTTCAAGATATTCCAAAGATGTAAAGTGGAAGTAGAACACTGCTTCCTGACTTACCAGTCCACAACAATTCAATCGGGTTGAGGTTGGGAGACTGTGATTACCAAATTATTACTTTCAGTACATTCTTCCTTTTCAATTCTTTCAAATAATCTTTGCATACAGAAGATAAATTTTTTGCCGATCATGCCTTGGCCAAAACAAAACATTTTCCTTTTATATTTTTTATACTCTTCTTCCTCCAAAATCTCCAGTCGTCCTTGACTAATTGAAAAAATTACAAGTCTGAATTTGCGAGAACAAAACCAATTTGTATACTAATTTGATAAAAGATGTCTTGGTCTAAAAATTATAAATCGCAGCACGTTCTTGCGTCTCATAGGGCTAATTTGGACTAAACTACAATCATAAACATCGAAGAAGTAATTAACAGCTGAAGAATAATAAATAATTCAGCCAGTACTTGCAAGTTTGAACTTGTTGCACACCTAAACAAATAACGAACACCGTTTCAACCTTGGCGTGACAATATGAAAGAGAAATTTGCTAAAGCTTCGAAGGTCGTTGCTAAAAATGCTCAATTTACTTTTAATTTTCAATATGTTAAAATTATTTCTTCTAATCAATAAGATTGTCACATATATTGAAAGTTTCTACTATCATATAATCTGTTTAAAAATTTGGGATCAATTACACTTTATTTTAATGTGTAACAAAATGTAAAAAATGAGCCAAATGATTGATAGTTTAACTGACGGTAATGGTCTCAAAAATTGATGAAGACAGAATCGAAAATCAAAATTAAAAGATAAAACAATCCTCGATGTTTATTACATCACTCAATAAGTCGTGTGACTGCCACACAGATGGCGCTGCCAATGTCAAATCCACATGACGTTTATGAAATACCAACTTTCAAAAGACTATGTCTCAAATTTCATGACATTTCAATTAGTTAGAAAAAAGTTATGGCCATTTTAAGTCATTACACTTCGAATTGCTTCCTTATTTAACGTATAGTCCAGATCTGGCCCCCAGTGACTACTGGTCTCAAAAAAATGCTCGCCGGTAAGAAATTCAGCTCAAATGAGGAAGCAATTGCTAAAACTGAAGCATATTTTGAGGCAAAAGACAAATCCTTAAAAGCGTTGGAATGATTATATTGCTCTTGAAAGAGATTAATTGATTGAAAAAAATGTGTTTTTCTTAATTAATCACACGACTTATTGAGTGATGTGTTGTATAGATGGTAGTTTTCTACAAGATTTGTATAGAGGGATACAATTTTCGTGATCCTTTTTTCAATTCTGTTAACATCAAATTTTGTAACCTTTATCAACGATATTAACTATAACTCAGTGCTTCGTTTTTATTTTTATATATTTAAACGTTTTTCAAAAGATTTGTTTTACTATTATATAAGAGGACTTGAAAAATTATTTCGCACACTATTTTATTATTAATATTTGTAGGATTCAAGATCGACTAAACCAAGTAGTTGAGAGACGGAAGGCAGTTAAAGAAGCGTGTCAAAAGAGAGCCGACGCCCTTGATGCTTCTAAAAATTATCAAGAATTCTGTGCTGAAGTGTATGATTTACGAGCATGGATGGCTGATAAACTTAGAACCGCTTCAGATGAAAACTACAGAGATCTCTCGAATTTGGAACGTAAAATACAAAAACACGAAGCTTTTGAACGAGAACTTAGATCAAATGAAGGTCAACTTAGAACCATCAATAAATTAGGAATGGCCTTGATTGCTCAAGACAGTTATAGAAAGGGTGAAGTCGGTAAAACTTTACAGGAATTGAATAACGAATGGCAGAGATTGGTAGATACATCTTTACAGAAGGGAAGAATGCTTAGACAAGCTGTTACACAACATGAATATAACAAAAATATTGATGACGTTAACAATAAACTGAACGAGATTAATGAAAAACTTGCCAATAGAAATGTAGGAAATGATTTAAGGTCAGTATAAATTTTTAAAATAGAAGATGTTATTCTCTTCACGAAATTAACTCTGTGAAGCGTGAACAACTCTAGAAATTAAACTCGATTCCGTCACATGGTTACCCAAAAACCAAAAAAATCAATTTGTCGATCCTCATTCACTTCGAACAATTTATATTATATTCTTCTGCAAGATGCCTAAACCACTGCTAGATTTGCGTTGCTGATCGCATTGCTAAGAGTTGCATCACTACAGTTCTCATTTTTACAGTCATTAGAGCAAAAAAACCGATTCAAGCGACACCCCTACAATCGCAAATCACTTATATACAAACTGAACACAAAATTGTACTTTTCTTAGTAAAATCAAAATTATATAAAATTTTTCTTGCTCTCACTGTCCAACAATACGTTATGATCTGTGTAACCACCCTTTTTATGTTTGTTTACAATAGAGGTCATTTACCCTTATAAAACGTTATCTAATCTATTAGTTACCCACTTTTTACAATGTGAATTGTGTGGTAAAGAGAATTAGAAACCTTAGAATTTAAGAAGATACATAGAAAAGGAGGTGGTCAAACGGTGTTTCATGCTTTCGTGCAGTTGTTACTGAGCCAAGAGCTTTGTTAAACATCGTGTTGTGAAGAGCTTGATTGGTGATGTAAAGTAAATTTTATTAAATTTTGTATCTCTTTACTTGTCATGTAATAGTATCAATACTGAGATCTTATTCTAATAATTTGTATTAAAAAGATAAATTTTTTCCAGATCTTGTCGAGATTTGATAAAACAACATGATGCTCTAGAAAATGATTTGGCTATATGCGCTTCACGTATCGAGGAACTTCAGGCTGAGAGTCAAAATCTTCGCGAAGAAGGACACTTTGATTCTAATGCGATTGTTGATATCGTTCAAGGTATTGAAAATGCGTTGAAACAACTTCATTCTCCTGCCAACGAAAAACGTGCCATCCTCGAAGAATCTTTAGAGTTTCATAAATTTGGTTTTATAATTGATGCTGAATTACAATGGATCAAAGAGCATTTGCCATTAGCTGCTTCCAAAGAACTAGGTCAGAATTTACATCAAGCTCAGAATTTATATAAGAAGAATAAAAAACTAGAGGCCGAAATTGATGGTCATCAAACTGTAATAGATAAAACACTTGATGCCGGGCAAGCTTTAATAGATAAACATCATCCAGAAGAAAAACAGGTATCTATATCAATTTTCTTCTAAAACTTTACAGAATATAATAAAGCAATTAGTACAAATCATTTGTATTAAGAATATGTTTAATGATGTACTTCTTAATACTACTATATGAATAATCTTGAAAATACTTTAAAATTTCAATTTTTTCGCACCAGTTTAAAGGGAAGGACATTTTTTATTCAGAAACAGAAAATTGACAACAAAACAAGCTATCAATGTAAAACCATTTAAAAGGAATCAAATTATTTTTTCCATATGATTATCCAAACTGCATAAAAACAAACTTGAAAATACCAATTAATATTTTGGGTTTTATTTTAAGATACAAACACTGTGCAAGACTTTGCAAGACGCTTGGTTGGATCTCAAAGAAAAGGCAAATGAACGAGCTCAAAAACTGAACACTTCACTTAAGGCACAACAATTCTTCTTTGAGCTTAACGAAGTAGAATCGTGGTTAAATGAAAAAGACAACGTTTTATCCAGTTCAGATTTTGGTAGGGATAGAGATTCGGCAACCAAATTATTATCTAAACACAAAGTAAGTGATATAAAATAATGCACAAGATAAAATATCATTTTCTGATGATATATGTATCATTGCGTCTGTAACAGTTAGTTGGTAGGCTAGATCATCATGTGGTGCCCAGGATGAGGGCCACTGAAAGCTCAATAAAGCGGAGGAGAAGTTAAAAACGAGAAATCTTTCATCTCCTCTGTATCACAATCTTAAAAATCATTTACACAAGCTTGATTTTTCTTCAAAAGTTAGATACCTTTATAATTGTGTAACTATGTCACCAATAATCTAAAATTAAGTATAAATTGTGTAACTATGTTACTAAGTCTATTATTAAGTATAAGTATGTTAGTTGTTACGTTCTTGAAAAATATGAGCATTTACAAAATGGGGTATATTTCAGGCATTAGAACTGGAATTGGACACATATAACAATATCATATCTGAGATGGGCCATGGAGCACAAGCTATGATTAAATCAGGTCATCCAGATTCCAAGTTAATTGGGGAGAGACAAGCTGCTATTGAACATTTAGCAAGAGCTATACAAAGGCAAGCTGCTGTTCGACAACAAAAGTTGATGGAATCGCTATTTCGTCATGAGTATTTCGCCGAATCTCAAGAACTTGAAACTTGGATTCACGAAAATCTTCAACAGGCTTGCTCAGAAGATTATGGAATGGATTATGAGCATTTATTGGTACGAAAAAGGCAAGTTATGTAATAGTTTAATTACAATTTATATTTTTTAGCAATTGCAAACCAAATTTGATGATCTTAAACTTAGAGTAGAAGGTGGTACTGAAAGATATAAACAATGCGAAGAACTGGCTCAAAAATTATTGGCAAATGAAACTGCGTATGGCGTCGATATCCAAAATAGGCAGGCTAAATTACAGTGAGTAAATATTTATCCATTTATAGAAAAAAGTGAAAACTTATTAGAATTTTTAGATAATTGTTGATCACATACGAATACAATTTATCCTCTCGGAAATCTATAAAAATTATGACGTAAATTGGGAGATGATTTCGTACCTTTATGTTAACTTCTTAGTAAAAATATGAGTCTATGACTTAGATAACTCCGAATATGCTTAATTTTTAGTTTCCACAAATTATATGTCCACTTTTATTTAGGCAAGCATGGGAAAATCTACAAGATCAACTGAATTCCAGAGAAAGTAGACTAGAAGCTGCCGGTCAGATTCATAGGTTCCATCGAGATATCGCCGATGCATTGCAAAGAATTCAAGAGAAAAATGCAGCACTTGGTACAGATTTAGGCCGCAATCTAAATGCCGCTCTCACTTTACTTCGAAAACATGAAGCATTCGAAAATGAATTGGTTGTTTTAGAAGCTCAACTTCAGGTGCTCATAGAAGATGCTTCAAAACTTATGAAATTGTATTCAACTAATAAAGTGAACATACAGAATCAACAAGAAGTTGTAGTTGAAGCATGGACTGATTTAAAAGAAAGAACAGAACTAAGAAGGGATCAATTACAAGCTAGTGTCGATTTACAGAAATTCTTAGCGCAGGTCAGAGTTTTATCAAATTGGGCTAACGGTTTAATATTGGCTATGAACGCTGAAGAAAATATCAAGAGTGCATCCAGAGTACAAGTCGTAATCAGTGAACATGAGGCTCTTAAAAGTGAAATTGAAGCTAGGGAAGAAGATTTTAAGGAAGTTGCCGAAAATTTAGCTGCCATGGAACAAACAGGTTAGTACTTTTTGTGATATATAATTGTTTCAACTGTTATATATCGCAAAATAATATGTGAATTGAAATGAAATCCTCGCCAGCTAGAGTATGAGCGTTTTCGTAATAACGATATCTATAGAAACCAGTAACAATATTTCAATCAATTCATTCTATCAAGCTTCTATTTGAATATTGAACTTTTAAATCTATGAATGTTTTTACAAGAAATTGTAATTGCCACACATTTATACATATGTATACATAAGTATTCGAAAGATTGGAATATATTAAAGTTAGTACAAGTTAGTGTTTAATTTTGCCACTACGATAACGCTCGCAATATAATACATAATTTGTGATAAATTTAGAAATTATCACAGATACTATCATGTGATTTTCACTAATTACTGAGTAATTTATGAGGAAGGCTAAAGAATATGATTGGTCAAGGTTTTGTGTAAATTCGTTTAAATATTTTTAATATTGTTGACAGTTTAGATAAAATACAAGCTGCCTGGGATATAACGCGAAAACGTTGCCTAACTCGTATGAGACAAAAAGCAATAGAAGGTGGGATGGAAAAATATACTCGTGAGCAAAATAATCGACTCACGTCAAGTACCATTAGTCTTAGCTTAATAATGAGTGTTTTATATTATTATTGAGTTATTTTTTTAGTAAAAAAAATGTCAAACGAAAAGAAATCTTAAATAATGAAAAAGAGTTATAATTAACAACAGTAAAGGATATACAAGCTCCCATTCTTCAGTGAGCGTCAATTTGAGGCCCGATTTCGTGACTCGTGCAGGATCTAGCCCGAATTCCCATAAATATTCGATAAGATTCAAGTCCGGACCACGCGCTGGCCAATCCATAGCCATGATCTGTCATCTACTGATCTGCAGGACGAAAAAGAACGAAAGAAAAAGCGAGCGGATTAATTAAGAAAGAACGAATAGATGAGTACAGATCTTTGTAAAAAGCAGCGTATGCTCTTACATACATAAACAGATATTTCTTAAGTAAACCAAACCGAAATATGTCCCATTCCATTGATCCCGTTCCCTAAATAAACAGAAAATGTAAATTATATGGAAAACTATGAGACTTGAAAGGAAAATTTACTGAAAAAGATTTTTGTCAAGAAATACAAAGATATCATACAAGAGACATAAAAAATAGAAATCTGTACCTTGGTCGACATAAAATAGCAAATTTTATTCAAAAATATTTTCGAAAAAAACCAAAAAAAAGAATAAAAAAGTACGTGTTACATTGTTTGATATTTTATTCAAAATTTGGGGGTGTTTCAAAATGCAAACCTCAAATACCCTGCACATGAAATAATCAGTTTTATTCCAAATTATGAAAATTCTCATTGGTCTTCCACTGCAAGGTCTAAGAAATTTCCTTTTTTCTAGGTCATTACGCAGCAGCAGAAGCAATAGAAAAATACAAATATCTCATTGAAGAAAGAGACAGGCTTCATACTACTTGGCAACTTAGAAAAATTCATTTGGATCAATTGTGTGATTTGCTTATGTTCTTAAGAGAAACAAAATCAATCGAAGATGCTACGAATGTTCAAGAAGCAGCTTTATCGTACGTAGATATTGGAGAAACAGTTGATGAAGTTAGTAACCAGCTTAAAAAACATGAGGAATTTGAAAAACTTCTTCAAGTACAAGATAAAAATCTAGAAGCCCTTGTTGTTTCAGGAAACAAATTATTACATCAAAATCATTTTGAAAGTGATCAGATTGCTAAAAAATTAGCGGAAGTCCAAGAGAAACGTAAAAGAGTTCATCAACTGAGTGAAGCCAAGAGAAAATATCTTACTAATGGTCTTTTATATTCTGAATTTATCAGAGACGTAACAGAAACTCAAGTATGGATTTCAGAAAAAGAAAAGAAATTAGGGGCTATCACTTCGAGCAAACCAGAAGTGTCCAATCTTGAAGATAAAATCAAAGTTTTGCAAAAACATCAAGCATTCCAAGCCGAAGTGGTAGCTAACGCTGGAAGAATTCAAGAAATAAAAGATAATGGAGAAACATTAATTCGTAAAAATCATAAAGCTTCTCAGGATATAGCTGATCAACTAGCCGATTTAGAACACGCCTGGAGACATCTAAATGAAGAAGTAAATCTTAAAGGTAAAGGACTCGAAGAAGCTCAAGATATACTAGAATTCAATAACCAATTAGATAAAATTGAATCCTGGATCAGAGATAAGGAAGTTATGTTACAAGCAGGAGAAACTGGAAAAGACTATGAACATTGTCAACTTTTACAACGCAAATTAGATGATGTGGACAGTGATATGAAAATCGATGACACTAAAATTAAAGGAATTACTGCCCTCTCCAAAAAATTAGCTTCTCAGGGATATCATAATATACGAGAAAGAGGAGACAACTTGATTAAAAAATGGCATTCTCTACAAAAGGCACTTAACGATTACAGAAATAAATTAAAAGAAGCCTCAGAAATTCACTTATTCGACAGGGATGTTGCTGATACTTTAGATCGTATAGCAGAAAAATGCGCCATAATGGAATCCGAAGAAGTCGGCAAGAATCTTGCTGGTGTTGAAGCTTTGCAGAGAAAACAAGAAGCACTAGAACATGAAATATCCGCTATCGAAAACAAGATATTAAATATACATCAAAAAAATGCTTTGTATCTTAGTGACAAATATCCTTATTCGATCAAACATTTAGAAGATACATTAAATGATCTAGATTTACAAATGCAAAAACTAGAAGCAACAAAAGCGAAACGTAGGGCTCTCTTACAAAAAGCACACACTCAGGAGAAATTTTTATCTGATGCTAAACAATTAGAACAATGGGTTTTAGAAACAATCAAACGTATGGAATCACAAGAAAAACCTAATAGCGTCATCGATGCTGAAGTCCAATTGGAATTGCACAATGAACTCAAAGCTGAAATCAACGGCAGGGATAAACCATTCAAAGAACTTATACAATACGGCAAAACTTGTTCGGAAAAAGATAATCTTAAAATTGTAGAAAACGTCGAAAGACTCCAAGAATTACATAACAAAATTCACAAAGCTTGGGACGATCATAAAAACAATTTATCTCATTCATATGACGTACAAGTATTTAATGAACAAGTCAATCAACTCAACAACTGGTTAGCTACAAAAGAAGCCTTTCTGAATAATGAAGATGTAGGAGATACACCAAGAGCGGTGGAAGCTTTACTAAGAAAACACAATGATTTTGAAGTTATGCTGGATAATCAATTGGGAAGAATAGAGGAGCTCCAAATGGCAGCAAAACGAATCACAGCGGACCCAAACAGAAACCATAACGAAGTTTTAAACAAACTAGAAGCCGTAGTGAACAGAAAAAATAAGTTGTTAGCAAAATCTAAACAACGTAAAGATATGTTGGAAAAATCCAAAGCGCTACAAGCATTCTTACGAAACGTGAATGACGTAGAAACTTGGTTATCTCAAAAATTGCAAACGGCAGCTGATGAAAATTATAGGGAACCCATCAATCTTCAAAACAAAATACAAAAACACGCCACCTTTGAAGCGGAAGTAATCGCTAGCGGCGAAAGAATTCAAAATGTTGTAGAAGTAGGCAAAGATCTTATTACTGCTGACCATTACGCTGCAACGGAAATCGGAATGAGACTAGACGATCTCGAAAACGATTGGAAACATTTATTAGAATTGACCACTCTCAAACGTGATAGGTTGAATGAAGCTTATCAGGCTTTGTTGTTTAGTAGATCCTTGGAGGAATTTGAATCGTGGTTAACTGAAGTTGAACATGAGCTACAAGTTATTGGTACTAATGAATACATGAGTGCTGGGTCTCAACTTAAGAGACTCATAACTTTAGAAAATGATATTCAACAACATGCCGAAAATTGCGAAATGATTAACGAAGGAGCTGAACAGTTTAAAAAAGGTGGTCATTTCTTAGCTGATGAAATTAATGAAAACGTTCAAAAAGCAATAACTAGGTACGATCGATTAAAAGAACCTCTACAAGTCAGAAAAGATGAATTAGAATTGACATCCGTACTTCAACAGTTTATACGCGATGTAGATGACGAATTGCAATGGTTAAACGATAGGGAACCGCTTGCCGCGTCACAGGATTTGGGTAATAACTTGACTGCAGTACAAAATTTACAGAAAAAACATCAAATACTTGAAAGCGGATTAGCATCCAGAGGTACCATTATCGAAGCCCTCGTTGCTAGATCTGATCAACTGATTAGATCGAAACATCCATCTCGATCTATAATTAGAGATAAAACAGAAGAACTAAAAGTCAAACTAGATCAAATTAAAGATTTAGCTAGTATCAGGAGACTCAGACTTCAAGATTCCCTGGAAGCACAAGTGGTAAGGAATATATTCAATATTAATTTTTTTCCCTTATGAACTTGCAGTGAAATTCACAACATACATAAAACACTTAATATTTCGTGTAGGTCATTGGAAAAATATTCTATATTCCGAACTATTCTTGATTGAGTTTATTATACAAAATATTATTATATTGACGAACTAACTTAATCCTGAAGCCTTTCTAAGTTTTCAGATGTATGACATGTTTTCCATTTTTATAGTTCTTTCAAGATGTATCAGAAGCTCACGCTTGGATTGCTGAAAAGAAGCCTCTTCTTTCTACAAAAGAAGTTGGTAAAGATGAGGATACAGCTAAATCATTACAAAGAAAGTTGGAAACTCTATCGATTGAAGTGAAAACTTTCCAGAAAACTATACAAAAATTAAGTGATGTTGCAGATTCTTTGATAGACAGGAGACATTTCGATGCAGGCAACATTGAAAAATCAAAGGTATGAACATTTTAGTTCAGTAAAATTTCTACGAATGAATTAAATAATTAGGAATACAGATATTTAAACACTGGAGATTGAAACTACAACTGCAAGCCAAAAAATTGAATAATTATTTGTTTTAAAAAGCTGTAATAAATAAACTAAATGGGCGAAAAAGAAACAACATTTTAATTAAATATTAAAAATGTATTGACTCATTATTGTTATTTAACTGCTTTCATATCAAATCAATTCTAAACTCGTTTGCTGCTCTTTACTTGTTCGAGATCATTTAAAATATTTGTTATCAAATAATCAAAATCCACTCCGGAGGACCAATATAATGATGGATTCTTGGATGATGCCAATTAAGTTATTATATTTCTCTACTTTAATTTTTTTTAGTTTGTTCTTTTAATTTGCAATCTGTATGTTCAACTCATTAGAGTATCTGAAAATGATATTTCTATTTTAAAAAATTGTTTAAAAAAATGTCGTCAGTGTAATGTGCCAATCGACTTGTTTATTTTCTATTTCTTTAAATATTGTACCTTAGAAGTCATTAATCTGTCAATTCAAATTAATATGGGTAGCAGAATTTACTTTTAGTATTCTCTTCCTCATACCTGCCCCTAAGAAGCAACATATTAGTTTACATTCTACTGTGGTGATAGTAATTACTCTGATTTTAACGATAACATCATTATTAGTTTGTGACACATATATTCCGGCTTTTATGTGGACCCTTGAAAATATTTTTCAGTATAATAAGATTTTTATACATTTTCTATAAGTATTTTCTCATAAATTGTCCTCGTAATGTCATTCCCCCAATCTTTTTCTATTTCGTATTGGATAGCAACTTCCACGTTTCTCTTTTTTTATCTTCTGTCTTATCCATCTTTTCCATATTCATCTTATCTTGGTTTTTCTTTCCTTTTTTTGCCCGTCGAGGTTTGTAAAGTTTTACCGTATACTTGTCATGTATATATAGGCTTTAGTTATCAAGCTTGCACCCAGCATACTTCTAACTAGAGCTTTTTGAGTTACACTTAATTGTTCTGTCTATTTCTTTGATTTAGATTTTGCAACATTGGTTACAATTCATGTATATTTGTGCTAATCAATACTATGTACTTCATTTCCACTCCAATTTCCAACTGAACTGTATAGTCACCCTCAATAACATATTTACCAAAATGTATTTAGTCTTCGTCTATTTTTACGTGGAAGTCTTTATTAAACATTAATTAAATAATTTTTTTGTTGTTTTAGATTGAATTACAAACAGAGTTTGGTAATTTGAGGAAACTGGTATCAGAACGTGAAGTTCGCTTGACAGAAGCCTTACAATACTTCGGATTCGTACACGAATGTAACGAAGTTCAAGATTGGATGAAAGAACAAATGAATAAAGCCGATTCCGATGAATACGGTAATGATTTGGAACATATTGAACTTTTGATACAAGCATTCGAAACATTCCATACAAGTCTTATTAACAGCGAACCCAGAGTACAACAGTGCATAGAAAATGGTCATTTCATCATAGACGCCAAAAGCAGTTATAGCCCTGATATTCAACAAAAAATTATAGAATTACAAAACAATTGGGATGATTTGTTAGAGTTGGCGAATGCTCGCAAAGAAGCATTAGCAGGAGCCAAACAAGTACATTTGTTTGATCAAACTGCTGATGAAATCATTTCATGGATTAGAGAAAAAGATGCTGATGTTATTTATGGTGTTTACGTTCCCGACGTTGAGGTAATTGAATATTCAATTCACATACACTTGTGGCTAGGATAGGTTATTTTTTCTCCTGTGTAGTATACGTAGTATGTGTAGTATCCTTTGTATTTATGATAAGATAAAGCGCTATTAAGTACAATGGTATTATAAACAAATACCTTTTAGTAATTTTCGAATTTATTTTTTAGGTAATAGAAGATATGATGCGTAAACATCAAGCTCTGGAAACTGAAATGAAAGCCATTAAAGATAAAGTTGATTTTGTGGAACAGGAAGGGGACAGATTGATTCTTGAATATCCCGATACCAAAGAACATATTGATGATAAAAGAGAAGACACCGTTAGTGCCCTACAAGATTTGCAGGATAAAGTCGAAAGACAGAAATACTTTTTACAACAATCTGAACAGTTGCAATCCTACTTCGAAGAATATCATGATTTATTGTAAGTATTCAATTATGAAAGGTCCAATAAATCTAATTGAATCTCACACAAATCCAATTAACCAGTTTGTGTAGCTATTTGGAGATTATAAAAATTTATATTTCCTAGTAATATAGCAATGTGTAGAATCTTTGATATAGATACATATTAGATAATTTGTTTAATTGGTTGGGTTATTCTTCTTTTCCCAGTATGTTGGCCTTAACATATATGATTACACAGTTATCGAACATTCTAGAGTGTTCTTAAAAGCTCTGAATTTGAAGAATCTACAAGAGAGACATGTGCAATAAAAGGAGCCCTTGATTACTGATATGGGGTCGATAAATGCCAGATAGGCTGTACATTTATAAAGTGGGCATATAACAGGGAATGTAAGTGTCAGGGACACTAAGGGACAATTTGATTAATGATACATAATCAAACCACCTTAATAAGTTTGCTTGTTTGACAATAATTCAATATATTCTCAGAAATACATAAACACCTGGGTATTTTTGTCAAATTCAGCTCTTTTAGCCCTGTATTTTTGTGTGTAGTCACATTTTATCCCTATTTAATCACAGCTTATCACATATTTTTGAACCATGGACTATTGTTCTTGAATTCTTTCTATCCGTATCTATTTGTTCCATTCAGGTACTCCCAGGTTATGCATATTTGATCCTCCCGTCTAGTTTTTGGTCCACCAGGCAATCTTTGTTGAGGATTTGTACAATTTTATAACCTTTTTATTATAGAGCTTGGATAAATGAAATGCTTGCGAAAATAACGGCACCGGATTTACCTCAAGACTGCAATGAAGCTGAATTGTTATTGGAACGACATAAGGATTACAACACTGAAATAGAAGGCAGGCTACCAGCGTTCCAACAATTTTACGAAACTGGAAAAACATTCATTAAAGAAGGTCATCCCCTATCTCAAGAAATCGAAGATAAAATTAAAATTCTTCAACAGAAAGTCAGTTTGTTAGATAATACATGGAGGAAGAGAAACCTTATATATCAACAAAATTTGGATCTGCAACTTTTCAAACGTGAAGCTAATACGTTAGAAAATTGGATGATAGTAAGAGAAGGTAAGAACGTATCAAAAACTTTTTTTATTTACTAAATAAATTTGATCATTCTCGAAGGTTCAAAAATTGAGCTACATTATTTATGTGTGTGTAAAGAAATGGGGGCTACAATTTCCAGTGAATTCAAAATTCATAGTTTTCTACAAATTTTTGTCAATTATTGTGACTTCATTTATTATTAAATGCTTCTGCTTTCTATATATAACAAAATTAAATAAAAATAAAAAAAAATTATGATCAAGGATTTTAATAAAACATTATAATGGTTTTAAATATTCATTAACATGTCGATAGGTACTCTTAAGGATGGAAAAGTTGGAGATTCTATTTTACAAGTCGAAGAGTTTCTTCGTAAACATCGTGATTTTGAAGAAACCATCAAAGCTCAAGAAGATCGTTTTAACGCTTTGAGACGACAAACTTTACTAGAGGATTCATTTGCTGAGCAGAAACTTGAAGAAGCCAGAGCCCGGAAAGTAGAAAGGGAGAGAATCGAACACGAAAAATTAGAACAAAGAAAAATGAAGGAGAAAGCTAGGATCAATGAAATGAGACGACAGGAATCTCGAGATACATCTCCGAGGTAATTTTAAGTGTAATAAATAAAATGATAAATTTGCTAATATTTTTTTTTTTATTTAGGTTTAGCAATTTATCGGATGATGTTAGACCAGTTATCCAACCAGAAATACCAGAATATACCTCCCAATCACCAGCTGAAAATAATAATATATCTGTAAGAAAGACAAATTCGGTGGTGCATATGTTTGATCGGGATAGAGATCGCATAAGGAGAGGTTCTGATGCTTCTGTAAAACGCGCAGAAAGTATGAAAGTTGGAAGTACAACTAAACCTGTTAAGAGAACGCCATCTTTCAATACTAGAAGACGGGGTTCAATTCGAGCAAAAAATGCTGGTAAATTAACAAAAATAATTTTCAGACAATTGTACATTGTAAGTTCTATTTTGTTTTTTTTAGAATTAGTGCTACCTCCTGTCGAAGCAGAAGCTTTCCTCGAAAGAAAACAACTATTACTGCCTGGTCAGAAACGTGCCACAAACAGAGCTTGGAAGAATTCTTACACAGTTCTATGTGGACAACTTCTCTGTTTCTTTAAAACTAAGGATGACTTTGCTGCTAGTAAAGCAAACGCACCTCCACTAAATATACATAACGCCACTTGTACCGTAGCAGACGATTATCAAAAGAGAAAACATACTTTCCGTTTATCTATTACAGACGGATCTGAATTTTTGTTTTCCTCTAATTCTGAAGTCGATATGATGGACTGGATTAACAAAATAACTTTTAGAGCAAAACTACCACCTGCACATCAGTTGTTGCATTTCGAGGTTACAAGGGCAAGTATTAAGACCGATTCATGAACTTGATTTTCTAATTGCCGTTCGTAACAAATTCATAAACTTGACAACCTAAAAATTTCCTTATTCTTTTCGGTGTTCTGCTTTTTGCTTTCGTGATATTTTTGTGTTTTTGTTTGTGGAAAATAACGAAGAGAAAACAAGCAAAGCCAAAAAACCACAATTAACAAACAAATAAACAAAAAGAGAAATAACCCCAACATCACGCTTCAACGTCATACGTCAAAATCACGTGATAAACTCGAACGGATGTAATTGGCTCTTTTCAATTGCTAAGAAAGTTGCTACGAACGGCCGATGGCAAAAGATAAAATTCTTTTATGTTAAAAGACAGACCGATCGAAAAACGGCAACTATGGATGGTCTTATGCATTTCAATGTTTTTAATTTTGTTACAGCAAACTAAAGGTCAAGTTTATGAATCGGCCTTTAATCATCAACCACTTATAAATTTGCAGTTAAAGCTCAATATATACCGTGAATTTCATCAAACTTGTATAATATTTTAATAAGATTATAAGTATACAAACATTTTTATAGATTAAAACGCGTATATTAGGTTTGGAACTAATTAGTTAATTAAATGTCAAAGTTCACGCTTATTGTTGCTGGAGTACCACAGAAAGAATACTGCACAGGTACATTTATGGATGGCACTGTTATTATGTAGGCTCACATGCTCAGGACAGAAAGGATATGCTGAGAAGGCTCTGGTTCTCATATGACCGTAGCGCCGGTTAAAGAAGAAAGAAGAAGAGGCTTTTGTTTGAAAATGTTACTTGAAATTTATAATTGGATTGAATTGCCATTCCAATAAACAATAATAATATTAAGTGATATACACCCTTGTAGAAGACTGACAATAATAATAATGTCAGATAGCTAGGCAGAGCTGTAATCACTTCCAAAAAAGTTCATGAACTCTAAGGTATACTTATTGAACTAGGAAGAAATATCAAAATTACCCTAAGGTAGGAACAAGAACACATTGAAATAGTACTAGAAAAGAAAGAGGACAAAATACATTTCTGGGGATCAAAACCCTTTTGTGGACTCAATACTGATAAAATATTGGAAGATATTGGAAACCAAATATATAATAGATCTTTCAAGTCTCAATGAATTGCCTCCTTATCAAACATATATACAGAAACATAATCATGTTAACGTGACTGGTACTGGAGTGAAACTATTTTTCCAGAATTTTATTAACCATATAATTAGTACTTATAAATAAATCATTGGTATTCGCCATTTTTGAATTATACATTGAATTCCGAGGTAATAATAGATTGACTTTTAATTAGGATCCCAACGATTTTGAAATTAGTTCGCAGTCCAGTAGAACTTCAAGTCCGGATGTATCAGACGTTGTATTAAGGCACGATCCGCAAGTCTCTAACGGAAGTCTGTCTTCAACACCTAACTATTCTAATAGACACACTGTTGGTAGGTATTTAAAATTTTAATTTGGTTAATATAATATTCAAAAATAAATGATTCTGTTAAAAACCAAATTTTATTAAAAGATTGTAACACATGTCTGAGCTTGGACTAAATTTCTTCTTTGATGTGGATAGTTTTTGCGAGTGGAAATAATGAATAAAATAATGGAAATATTCTGTAAATTCTCATTGGTGCTAATAGAATTTGGTCATAGTAAATTACAATCCCGAGCAAAATCGAAGGATCATTTGTTATTTGTGACCATCGAGAAATGAAGGTTTTTCTTTATATGATTGATCAATTACCCCTCGATTTGATAGATAGAAATCACCACTACTAATCACATTTTCATGTTTTTTTCCTTGAATTGAATATTTTAAACAACAGTTGCCAGGTACTGAACACACTGTTTACACTACTCTGTGCCAACATTCACAATTACACTGTCTGTAATGAGTGTTTTGATAACGAAGTTATCGCCTTCAGACACTGAAAGTGAACCGGTTTAAACGGTATAGTTGTAGTGTAAACAGTGATTCAATATGAATATCACCAACGGTTCCAGAAATTCCAACTTAACAGTTGCCAGATTTAGAGCATTGTTATTTAATTGGAACAAATAACATTAACATATAGTCTTAGCAGAAAAATTATTATGGTTAACTCTTCTTTAAAAACCGGAAACTTTAGATGATGTTTTACCCGCTTAATTTTCTTGTCCCACAATATTTCTTTCCAAAAGTGAATTTTTGAAGTTTGATAAGTATTTATACATCTTTTTTTCTGCTGCGCAAATTTGCTAAAATGCAAGCAACGGTTTGAAATATTAAAACTTTCGCTTAAATTATCTTACCCCCAAATATCATGCTGCAGCTATTGAGTTAATTGTAGAAAGCTTATCACAAATATAAGTGGTATAATCATGGATTACTCAGTATGAAGAAGAAATAGACAGAAATCAAAGATCAGTTCAGGACGGCAAGTAACGCTACCATTATACTAGGATGCTAGCATCCGGGAGATTATCGGGGCATTAAATCAAATGGGAGCGATTAGACTAAGGATGCCAGCATCGGATGCTAAAACAGCCACCCGGAGGCTTGATTTTTTGTATCCAGGCTGGGATCCTGAAATGCGAGCAACCCATCGCTTTTTGTATCCCGGGATGCACAAAATCGGTTGTGGGGCATTGGTTCAAATGCGGCGCATTATACTGATACTTGACATATGCGCGCGCGCAGTTTGATCACTTGAGTACCTGAGACTGCTGTCTGCACTGCACGTGACGTCTCGAGTCGAGTGATTACTGTGTCTAGTACAGTAAATCTTTAGTGTGTTTTGCGATGGAAAGAAGGAAGTGACATTCTAAAGTAATTAAGAAATCTTGTTTTACTATTGCACAGCTCATCAAACAATGTAAAATACAAACTTTTAACACGATGGACAGCTACAAAGGGGTCCACACTAAACTTCCTTTTTGCACGACGCTTTTCTTAATTAGTAATATCAGCAACAACTCTTCATTCGTTGGGGCCATATTGACGGCTGGCAAAAAATTAAAATAAAATAGCAGTCCGGGATGCTAGCACTCCAACACAAATTCGACTCAAAGCGGGATGGTAGCATCCCAGAGGCCAGAATCCCGGATGCTAGCATCCTAGTATAATGGTAGCCTAACTGATGCGAATAAGAACCGATTTTTGCCACTTGAAACGCTAACACAAATGTAAGTTGCATTTATTTCGGCTATCAACAAAAAAAGCGGTAAGAAGAAGACTTGAAGAGGTTGATATGACCCAAAGTACCTGTAACTGGACCTCCGTTAACCCCATTCTGCCGAAGAGCACGACGGCAATTTGTTATAGACCATTTGATGGTTGACGTATTTACAAAAATTCTATTTCTGAGATGCTTTTATAAACAATCTGAAGTCATTGAATATTCTCATTACAATATAAATACAAACATTGCGTATGATTTTGAATTCTAGCTATTTGGTGATTTCTACTGAAGATTTAAAAACTTCAGAATTGACAAACTGCCTTTCTATTAGCTATCAAAATTGCTAGACTTCAAATTAAGTATTTGTAGATGAATTATGTTCAATTAATTGTGTGTAAAACGTAATAATGAATAATGTAGCAGGAAGCTCTCCACCGCCCATTCCTCCTAGGATGATTGACGTACCACTTGGATATGAATCAAGACTTCATACTTCGGAGAGTAGTGGAAGCGTTAATGGTCAGTTTTATTTGAAGCAGTCTTCCTGGTTAAAACCTTATTCACAATCTTGGGTCTTTATTGTTCAAAAACAAAAAAAAACAAAGAGTAGTTTGTATTTTTAGTCCTAGATGAGCACTCAATCTTTTAGAGTTAATTTACATGTATAATCTCTATCAAAGTATTACTAATAATCAAATCAGTTTTTTCTCATCAAATACGAACTTGGCAGAAAATTTTATTATACCTAGTGTTTATACGAGGTGTGTTCAGAACAGGAAATTTTTATATCGCAGATTCTTGTAGTTCACGAGTCATGCGGGTTGCGTAAACAAACCAGAGTGATCATACCATTGTCTTTCAATTATTTTAAAGAATTACTGAAAGAAGGTGAATTGTACTGTAGTGAACTATAGGACATAGGATAAATAAATAACTTGTGAGACTAAAAGATTCCTCGTGGGGCACGTGATATTTCTATCAACAAACCGACCTAACCTAACCAAATTTCGTTTTTTTGTTTTTTCGAAAGCCTAGATTGGTGGAAAGAAGTGTGAAGGATAGTACCATGAACTAATTACCCACATTGCTTTTTTTACATCTACTCTACAGTGATAATCAATCTATATTCCCGATGAAAACGTTCAATATGAATGTAATATAGAAAATTTTGGGTTTTTCGCCTAGGAAATAATGAGACTGAACAAGCATCCGTAAAAGACTGGAAATATCGAAATGTCAAAGATGATCTGATAATCTGAATTTATTAGTTTGATATCTGAATATCTAAAAAAAATCTCAATTACTCCTAGAGACGCCAGATATAAATTTCAGCAGGAAAATTGAAATCAAGTGAAAAGAAAGAAACACTATTTAGTTGGATATCATTACATAGAATGGAATGATATAGGGAGACACAAAATGATTTAGGAAAACGGAAAACAATGAAAGTGATAAGAAAAATTATTCGGAAATGTGATAAAGAGTTAAATCCTGATTTCAGGCGAACAAGAAGAAATATGGTGTCGCGTACACAACAAGTGGAATAGAAACTTTGCCAATGCACTATCACACGTTCCCCTGGCAACACTTTCATACGAGGAGGAAAAACAAGGTTAGATATGAGGAAATTGTGAGCTTCTTAACTCTTGTAATTCTTCATAGCTTATTTGGTCGTAGAGTTCGTTCGGTCACCACGCGTGGCCACTATCTTCGTACCGCTGCTCAAACGGGTCACAACCACACTCCTGAACTCTCTTCTGATAGCGCTCACGGTCATGATGAATTAATTTCTTACTATATCCTCTCAAAGAAGCCATACCTCATCAAATAATAATCACTAACAATGCTCCGGTATTCCCTCTTTCCTCGAAACGCATCAACAATATGGTCGATGTCTTGTTGTCATGACTGCTCATTAGATGGCGTTCGCGTCGCTCTGCAGTGCACCCTAAGGATTTAGAGAGTCCTATTGATGCATTTTTTCTAAAAGAATGATACAATTATCAACTTAATTATGATGACTCGATTATTTTCAATTGTTAATAGAAATGGATAAAAAAAGTTTATGTAAAAATGAAATAAAATGTGTGAAATATGGATCAATACTTACGGTGAGTCGACTTAAAGTGGAACAATATTTAAGATTACCGTGAACACATAAAACTCCAATACGTGAAGCAACAAAAGAAAACGTTGAAAAGTAAGGTTATGGACGATTTACAAGTCGTTAAGATGTCGTTGACATGTCGATTAACTAATACCATAAAATTTTTGGTATGAAACGAGTGGTATAAAAATTTCCAAAATTTTTTAATTTGGACAAACATTGTTTCCTGAATACACCTCATGTTTGATTGTATACATATGACATAGAAAGCTCTTTGTTTTTTTTATTTCTGAGCAGTGTTGATAAATATAATACCATAATCGCTATTCTAGGTTATGTGTACATTTATTTGCCATATATTTATAGTGTAACATTTGATCAGTTAATTTATGTTACTATTTATAAAAATACTATGTTTTTTTATATGAATAATAATATAATATCCCATTTGAGGATTGTAAAAAAATCAGAAAATAATAATTGTTTGAACAACGTCCCCGTTACATAAAACGAAAATAAAAATATATTGAATTTTCTTCTAAAAGATGTTCATTTTCTCAAAAGCCATAATGAACCAGAGGTTTCATCTAGTTAGTTTTTCCATTCACTTTTATTTTATTATCATCATCGTCATATAACTCCCATTGGAACAAAGGGAGCAGTTTAAATAGCTGTGGTAACGATGAGGCTGCTATTTTTAGTTGTCAAGGGCTCTCCATTTTGTTTTTGGCTATTTCTGTAGCCTCTTTCCATGTTAAGTTTATCTGTTGCAGTTCTCTATCGATAGTCCTTTTTCATGTTCGTACATCTTCTTCTTCTGCCTGTTGTATTACCATAATGTATGACCTACGTCGTATAATCCGAAAATTATCTACAAATAATCAAATGCTGCAATAAAGAAAAATGACTTTTTTGGGTTATATTATTTTTTTTTTCATATATTAATGGCATATTGCAATATAAAAGAATGGAGTACAGTTTCAGGAAGTAAATATTTTGATTCTAGAAATTCTATTGAGCAATTGGGTGCAAAATAGAACCATGAGGATGATTGTACTATCAAAACTGTCTAATAGAGGCAAATAGTTATGATTATATTCCAGGTTTTCCATTTTGAGATAGCGATAAGGTTAAATATTTATCAATACTTTTCAAACATTATTCTTAATTTTTAATCGAAACGTTCAAGTTTGGATAATATTTCTCTACAATGCATTCATAAAGTAACAATAATATCATTATTAATTAATCACCATCCCAATTAGTTGATTCCAAAGTTCAAATTATCTGGTAATTAGTTTTGAAGCATTGTGATTGTAAGTTTCACAATAGGATAATTTCTGATCTGTCAGTATGGACTTTAGATTCTGGATTACTTTATAAAAAAATATAATAGGTAAGATCGAGAGTTCCACGATTTCTCTTCTTTCGTCCTGAAAATGTTTTGTCCGAAAATTGACATTCAGAATTATAAACTGTTGCTAATCTGATAACTCAAGATTTTTAACTTAATTAAACTTGGTCTTTCGAAAGAAAACACGTCATTTTCCCAAAATAAGTTTATTACAAATCTCTTAATTCAATCATTAGAACTAACAAAGTCAAAAGAAATTACTAGCTCATCAAAAAAATAGTTGATTATACATATAGTAAAATAAAACCAAAAATGCTTAAGACCGCTTGGCATGATGCAAGACAACGTGCAAGAAATTGCATGGAATTTATTGCAAATTCAATATTTTGAATTTTATTTAATACTTGTGTGCGATTTAAAAATGAATAATAACATAACTAAGTAAAATAAACAAGAACAAAGTGGTCAGTGCATCACTAGCAATAATTATAACTTTTGCCATTTTGCTTTTGGAGTGTGATGGACAGAGAAGAGTATTAATCAAAATCCTAACCTCAAATTTCATTCAATATTTTGAACCTAGCTTAACAATGAAAATAAAGCTAAGTTTTACGAAAGTCAATTGATTTGTTGAGCCAAAAATATAGTTAGATGTCTCCCTAGAATTGTAATTTGCACAATCTGCTGAACTTTATCTGCGCATGCTTTTGATCATGAAATATTACGTCTTGCATTGCCTTGCACGTTATCTTTCATCGTTTCAAGCGGCCTTTAGCTTTGTTATTTTTAAATTGGTTTTAGTCGGTTACAGTTGTTTAGTCCAGAGGCTAGGATTACTTACAGGATAAAATAAACTTTGTATTACATATGATTCGTCTTTATTAATTATTTTGTCCACCCAGTACGAAAAAAAGAGGTATTTCATTAAAATAAATTGTTGCTAACATCATCACATAAAATTTGATGTATCATAGATTGTTTTTTTGAAAAATAGTCATCAAAAATATTTATTTATTTATTTAAATAATCAATTCATCTGATACCTTATGAATGCATTTTTTGTATATCCAACGTTCACTATCTATTTTTTCGGATTTTCGTTATTTTCTTTTCTTTTTACTTTTATTATTTTGGATTAATTGTGTATATTTAACTTGGTGTGGTTGTACAGGATGATTCTGAAATAATATATCAACATTCCAATATTATATATATATATATATATATATATATATATATACAAACATAGTATTTATAAATATTAACCGTATATAATATTTCAGATTTTATCCTATAATTAGACTTGGATCTATTTGCAAATGCTCATTTTTAAAAATTCAGTAGAACATAAAATACCTCCAAAGAACAAAAAACTTGAAGAAAGTGTTGAAAAAATACTGTTTTCTCTCATAACTGATTTCCTAATAGATTTAAAATTGAAAAAAAATTTCATTTGATGTACTAAATACATTAAATCAACTGAAAATTAATTCAGTTTTTTTGAGCAAATGGAGTAACCTGTAGCCTTGATTCACAACTAAATTCATAACATGTCTAGTTGAACTTGAAATGAATAATCTGTTTTAGAGTAAATGACTACAAACTGTTTATTTTTCAAAAATCACTCAATCTTGTCGTGTCAAATAATATAGTGAAAAGTATCATTAGTTGCTCCAACAAAATTGTTTATCCCTAGGAGGTGTGATCAAAAAATTATTTTAAAAAGAACAAAATGAGAAGGTGACACACTCATTTGACTTAATCTCCTTAAAAGTATTGACCTTCCCTAGGGATGCAGCTACCTCAAATTGAAATAATAACTGCAAGTATTTCTAGACTTTTTTTTGGGTATGGCTCTCTTCTACTTTATTATGCAGTTCGCAATGTTTCAATATTGTTAAACAGTCCTCAAAGCTACTCCTTTAGCACTTTTTGTCATTCAAGATCCTCATTTGACGACATACAGGACAAAAAAATATCACTTAAGCGGCTAAAGTAGCAGATTAGTTGGAACGGAGTTAAATTTGGATCGGAGAAATAAAAACAGCCTCAACTGATGAGGCTAGCTAATTAAAATATCTAATTGCTTCTATAAAAATTAATTCATCATATTTTTTTATCACACCTCATATATTATGAAATAATTATTATATAATAATAATTTTCTTCTAGTTCTTTTCTTTTGGTACGATACTTATTCTAGACTACAATAAAAACCAATTTAATATGCTTCTTTTAGGTGGAGGTATTACTAATTATTTTAAATTTCTTCTATTTCTTTTTCTTATCTTATATATATAATTTTTAAAACTATTCACCATATTAGATTTCAGAAGTTATGAAAAAAATAGAAAATGTTTTTAGCTTGTATTAATACCGGATGATCAAACCAGAACGGGCGTTTTTCTAACGATTAGTAAAGGATATCGTGTGATTGGGTAAAATCCTAAGCTTCCTCAGCTCGTAACACATATCGGGAAGTCAATCGTTGCAATGGAGAATAACAGAATGCAGTATCACGTATTTTATACCATCTCCAAACTCGTATTAATAGGATCATGTATTTTAAAAAATAAAAGGTAGTCAATTCCGTCCGATACCTTAGTAAGAATTTTCAACCCTTCATAATTTCTCAATGTAATGTAATGTATCTTCGAGCTAACCAATGATGTTTGACCATACTCTTTGTATTAAAACATTGAAACTATAAATAATTAATTAAACTTGGTCTAAGGGACACTTGGAATCGCTTAACTATGACGTTGGTTCTCATTGGGAGCGATCAGTGTACAAAAAATCTTAGCGAATAAAATGATAAATTGAAGTTGTAGGTAAATTTAAGATTCTTCACAGTAACTTTGATATAAGACAAAAATTAAATAATCCGAGATACGATAAGAGGTTGTATCTCTGCCGGGGTTACATTCGTGCAATACAAAATAACGATGTTAGTTGACAGAAAAGCAGCAAAAATTCTAAATAAGTTTCGCATTTTACTTCAGGAATCTAATATGATGAAATTACTTTTTATCAAGTTTATTTATTCAGAATAAACTGATAATATTGCGTTTCTCCTATTTATATATTAATTCTTTCAGATGGCTATGATAACACCAGTTCTATATCAAGGCAAGATTGGCAATCTAATTCTTCATCGAGGCCTTTAAGTTCTCCGGATTCGAAAAATATGTCTCATCGAATACGAGATTTATTTGTTCGTAAGAAGCGAAATTCGCAAATGTAATACAAATATAAATATATATTTTTAACTAACAAAATTAGATTGTATATAAATATTACATATGTTGTAATACCTCTCCAAACTTATTGACCAAAACAAAATAAACCTGATCATGTAATGCAATAACAGGTAACAAAAAAATATAGAACAAAGTAATTAAGAAACAATTTTGTTATTTGATTTTTTAAATAAAATTTTTGTTCACAGCAGTGGCTAGCTAGTAATCTGACAAAATTATGGATTCGATTACACATTAATTAATTAATAAGCCATTTTCTCGACAATATCTTGAATATAATTGGTTTCCATTAAGTTATTTAATGGCAATCCTCTTTTCATGTTTTCTTGCCAGTTAACCTTTCTCTCCGTGTACAAGTCTTTCTGAAATATTCATAAACGTATTATCTACAGCTACTAATGAGCTAAACGTTGCTAATATCTTTAGTTTAGTCGATATGTCAACCTACTTTATTAATGTATGCCGTTTATATTTATTAAAAATGTTGGTTGTGCTTACAAATACATTTGCTTTGTTCTTTATTTCATTGTTTGAATATATTTTTATTTTATGTTTTATATTTTTCAATTGTAATTCTTGTATTGAAATAAAGTTGTATTTTTCTTTTTTGATGAAACATTTATATTTATTTCAAATATAATTTATAACCAACGCTGGTCCTCAAGAAGAAGATACAATGAACGGTTGAAATGTGATGCTAGACTCTCCAACTTATAGCTTCAACATCTTCACTTGTTTTCTGTTGATAATGAGTTGTACTCTATTACTAGCCTCACTCAGCCACATATTGCTTGAAGACCATATCACCACAATGTACAAATGCTCGCCTCAACTAACTAACAGTTTCAGCAACTCATTGTTGATAAAGTAGCTAGGTAGATACCCTGACCCGTCCATTTTATGATGAGCCTCCATAAGGTAGAAAGTCACCCGTTATTGTTATAATCAAATAGCTTATTTTTTTTCTGACATGACAGCTTGAATACGGTCAAATAGCACAAATATTTTTTCCACATCTGCATCTTAATTAATCAATCAATCAATGAACTTCCGTGAAAAAAAATAAATCAACTGGGCTTGGACGCAGATATAACTCACAGAGAGCTGTGGGCGAGGGGAATTAAGACTGCAATAATGGAGCCACCTGGCACACAGATGGCTTAGTCGGAGCAGACATTGCAAAATAAATAAATTTTCCTCGCTTTCGAAACACGCTATCATCTTCCAAGCCGAATTATTCGCTAGGTTAGGACGATACTTAGTCGACGCCAATGAAACAATAGTTTCTATAAAAGCCATATTGCCTGAAATTGTGTGCTCTAAACTTCTCTCGCTCTCTCTCTTGGTGTGTGATGGCTGCCAGGTTGTGGAATATTTATCATATCATATCTCGGAGTAGTCTGTTCTACGGAAATGGATGAACAGATATAAATGGGCCCTTTACGACTGGTAACTGGTCGTGTAACCGGACACGGTCATCTATGACGGCATCTCCATCAAAGACTATCCGAAATTCCGGTATCAAATGAAGGAGGAAATAACTGTAGACAACTGAAGCGGACTGGGAAAGTTGAGGATTGAACTTTTTAGGTTTTAAAAATATTAAATGTGATCAAGAATATAATTATATAAGTTATTTATTAAAAAACTATAAAACAAATTGTATGGAATCCAATAATACTTAACGTTGTTTTCGGAAAATGCTTAATCGTTTCGATGGAGTAACTGGTTGATTCTAAAAAAAAAAAATAAAATATTAATTATCATTCAATCAAATAATCATTATTTTATTTACGAGAGCAGATCCACTTATTCGGACCCACACACATTTATAAACTCACGTTATAAACTTATGAGTCTGAACTCGTGTTTACCTACTAGGCGAGCGAGACTCACCCCAAATAGACCTTGTAGTAACCCCGGAAGGACTAATCGCTTAAATCATTTTTATTCGATGTTTTTGAAGTTGCTAATTACGAATCTGAAATTATTTTTCTCAAAAATGGGGTAAAAAGGGAATTGAATGAAAAATTCGTAAAAATTTCAATAATATCTACCATTCAATACATCTTTCTTTCCAATGATGAGAGACATGAAAATTATCAACTACCACTTGAATGATAAACTGAAACGTTCTATTAAACTTTCATATTATGTTTTTAGATAACATGCAATTAAATAAATAAAATTGCAAAATTTGATAATAAACTCTTTTATTTTAGCAATTATTAGAAATTTTTATTTAGTTCTTTTTTATCAATTTTCCATTTTTCTATTAATTCTATTTTAACTATTTTTATAATTAATAGTATATTGTATTATAAGGATTAAAAGTGCATATTTCTTACGAGCATATTGCGCAAGAAATTGCAAAATTTTTGAAGTTCTAAAATTGGAAGGAGTATACTGCTAAGAAGAACATCTGCTACACTTCTTATTGATGGTGGCGGTGACCTCACTTGTCTTAAAAGACATGGAGGTTGGAAATCGAGTACGATAGCAGAAGGATATATTGAAGAATCACGTATCAACAAAGAGAATACTGCCAGAAAAATATTGCAACCTGACAAAGAGGGTACAAATACCTGTTCATATATTTCCTCGAATGTTTCATCTACAGTTACGGAGAATATTTTGAGTTGTTCTAACATTAATGAAAATCTTTTGAATTGTTCGAAAATTGTTAGTGATAATTTCAGTGGTGCTTTGAATTTTGGCAATAATTGTTCCAATTGTACATTCAATATCACTATAAATAACAAATAAATACCTATATATAGTTGCCCAATTAGTTTGTTTTACTAAGTTTGTAAGAGACAATGTTTTTTTCTTCAAATTTAAATTAGAGAGCTCAAATGCAATTACCTTTAGTCCTAGGATTAAAAGTAGCGTTTTGAATTCTAGGATTAAAAGTGTTGCTAACGAGCAAATTTTTGTACGGCAAGGGAATTGATGGTTTTTGCACCTGAAAATAGTACAAAAATGTCAACATTTTTTGATGGTTGGAGAAAAATGTATATTTTTATGGTTTGTCAAGCTGATGCGACCAGGTTTGTTCATAAACCAAATGAACTATTTTGAAAAAATTGGAAATTTCGAATTCAGCTGCTAAAATTTTACCCTAGTCAGAGTCTCCATACACTGTTCTAATTCCTTTTTCACTTGTATAGACTATTAAAAATTTAATGACAGCTCGATACTCATTTTTTTCTATCTTCAGAAAAACCTTCACAACGACTCACCTTCTATAAATATACAGGGTTTCGTATTTGAAAATCGTATGCTTATATAATATCAACATAATTATAAACATTTGCAACAATAAAAATTAAGTCTGTATACAGTGCTTTTCAGATAAAAGTATCCACCTTTAATAACTTAAAAAGATTAAAGAGTTTGAACTGTTGTACAACCCATTTTAGTACAGGCAAATAAGGTGAAAGTAAATAATAAGTAAAATTTGTGCTCTTAAAAGAAAAATTCTTTATCTCATAAACTAACCACTTTAACCTACAAGTATTATACATTTTTGAAATCAGCTCAAAGAGGAGTATCCAAATTTTACATAAAAAATATGAAAAGTAATTTAAAAAAATAAAGGGGATGCTGCTAGGGGTGAGGGGGTGGCTTTTCCAGTAAGTTTAAATAAGCCATAATGCTTGCCCCTTCCAACATAAATTGACGTGTTTTTGGATTTTTTCTAAATACCAGTATTACAAAAGTTATTAAAGGTGGATACTTTTATCTGAAAAGCACAGTATATGTGCATGATGAGAGTAGAAATAGAAAATTATTTCTAAAAAGCAACATACCTCAGAATTATCCTTGATATTACTCTTTCCCATAAAAAGTGATCTAATTCTACTAGGAGTAAGTTTTTTCGGTGTTCTTTCATTTTGTTCTCTCAATGGTAATGGTTGAACTTCATTTCCTTGAAGAGACAACCTCCCTCCGTTTTTACTTGGTGTCGGTGGACCTGGTTTTTTGTAAGTAGTTGTACCAAAATCTTTCTTTTGGCGAGGTTTTTCACCAGGAAGTAATTTACTGAGACTATCATTTAATTCAATATTACCCACCTAAAATTTTTAAATTAATTAGTATAAGCTGTAGTCATATTTATATTTATATGGAAAGGTTGTTACAATAAATTAAATTCTCATTATTGTAAAAATAAAAAAATATTCACTTGTGATAACATCAAAAATTTAACTGAAATCAGAAGTATACATCTCATTTAAGTAGGTGCAAACTGAAGCTCCAATATAAACTCCTAATTAACGCCTACCCGGGAAATAAAAAAGTATTATTTGGTGCCATTAAATACACCAGAAAAAGAGTAATCAAGAGCTCACTCATCAACATAAAAAATACAAAGAGATATAATAACAAACGCAGATGATATTATGGAAAGATGGAGACAATATTTTACAGATCTTTAAAGATATAAACGAGACAAAAAACAAAGAGATTACAAAAGTAGGATTAACGGAAATTTAAAACAAATACAAAACAAAATCGGAGAACAATTAAGATAGTTAAGCCATGTTAAAAGAATGGAAGAAAGTTTATTAAGAAGCATATATGAAGCACGAACTTACAAAAAAAGAAAGGAAGACTGAGGAGAGCCTCGACAAAAGATAGAATGGGAACTTCTGTAGAAAAAGGAGTTCGGTTATTGTCTCAAATCCAGCATGTCTGACACCTGAAAAGGAAGAAAGGCTTTTCAGGATCAAGTAACTAAAAGTAAATATGAATAAAAGCCCCATACTAACCTTTAGATCATCTTCTCGGAACTTGGAAGGGCTAACGAATTGTGTTTCGGCTGGATATGACGATTTCAAATGTGGCGGTAACATCGAATTTCTCCACGCCAACTCAGAAAACCTTCCGATCGATTCTTTTCCATTTTCACCTATGACGCAACGTCCAGCTTTCAAATCTGTCAAATATTTATTATTAAAATCATCATCTTCATCTTCCATTTCAATATTTGGTACATTTGTCGAAGTTGTTTTGGACACTGTAACAGTTTCTTGAATCCGAGTAATCGCTCGAGGTAATGTTGCTGATTTCCTTGCACATGCATTGTCGTTACTGTGTAATACAGATGTGCTTTTCACCTTTTTAACTGCTTGCGAATGGTCCACTCTACTTTCAGCCATATTTCCTATCGACCTTAGGGATGTTACACTACCTCGATTAGAATTACTAATCTTTGAAGACATTAAAGACTCTCTGGAAGTGTAGATGGATTTGGATCTCAACATATCTTGCTGAGTTTCTAACATATGGGGTTTTTGTTGTGTTCTAATTACCCCTTTTCTAATGTCTTCTTTCATTTCCCCAAGGAACTTCTACAATAATATATTAAATAAATTTTGATACTATCTAATATCAAACAATAATGGATTATGAACATAAGCTAGGAAGTCGAAATTATTAAATTAGATATCTCAAAAAAGGGAACCTATTTATGAGTCAAAATATAGCAAATGATTCGTTATTGCTGCAGAAGAAAATTATCTATTGCTCCCCAATTTAACATATCTAAAATTTGTGACAAATTCTTGAATTTTTTCTTAACAACTCATTCAATGTGAGCAAACTACAACATTTGCTAAATGTGAGTTTTAGAGGATTTCTAATATATTAGTCTTCCTCAAACAGTAACTATCAGGGATATGTTAAGAATGGCTCAAAGGATTTTTTGCAAATATCCAAATATCAGTAGCAAGGTCGGAAAAGCAAGGAAGAAAGCGACGAGCAGAAAATCAAAGGAGAAAAGGTGATGCAGGAAGAAACACCGCAAAACTCCAATAATAAAAGAGGGAGAGGAAATTCGGCGCCTTTTCGTCAACAGGCTGTTCTGTGGTTTTCTCCAAAGTCCGCCCTGAATCCAATTTCAGTATAGCAGACCAAACTTATTGGAGACTGCAAGAGTAGAGAAAATGTTCGCTAGTAAGGAGCACAAGCTCCAATTCAAAGGTTTACACTTGAGATCGGGGATTCTAATCTATCTACATACCTGCTGGATGTAAGGCACTTCAGAAACTCAGGGCTTTATAACTGGGGACATATTGGATAGAGTAGGAAGGTTTACCTAACCTGACATAGGCGTATGTCCTAAAATTTATTAGAGGATCTGTACTAAGCTGAGTGGATGAGAGGCCACAACAGATGTTTCAGGACTCAGTGAATCATAACCCTACCAATTATATATACATATTTGTTGAGAAACACGAAAAAACTACTATTGGTGGTCTTCTTGACATATTGTAATTGAAACAGTCGTTCGTTTTTATTTCGTGCTAACATATTAATAATAATAATAACCAAAATTCAAGTACCAAACAAGTTTATCATAAAATACATCTTTAATCTATGTACATATAATGCATGACATAGATACTACAAAAAACTGGAATATTGATTGACTAAATACTTACACTTTCACTTTGTTGTGCTTTAACTTTCATAATTTCCTTGCTGACTTCTTCACTATATAATTTTATCTATAACACAAATAAACAATTATTTAGAAAGAGTAAAACTGTACTGATTTCATTGTTATTGAATCTTTATTTTACTATATTTAAATCAAAAAATAGTTTTATTATAAATTTATATAAAATAAAATAAGTACGAAAGTTTTATTTCAAATATGTGGCAGTCCTCCTCTGGATTTTCTTTCTACCTTTTCAGGTGTAAGGTAATTTATAGATCAACACCTTATAATATAGAATGTATTGTAAAATCGAAATATAACAATTAAAAATAAGATATAAGAATTAAATCGGATACTGAAGCATTGTGGAATTACAACATAAATAGATTGATTTTATTAATTCATAATATCAAAATAAAACTCACCATTTTTTCTTTCATCTTTTCCAATTTTTTTTCATATTCGAAAATCACTTCCTTGACCTTTCTGTTTTCTCTTGTGATACCTTCTTCTCGCTCTTTTTTCAGTAAAATCACAAATTCTTCTCTATCTCTGGATCTCTTGTACTTTATTGTGTCAACATCAGTCGAAAGTCTATTATTTTCTTCCAATAACTTTTCGTATGCTTCTTTAATTTGAGCAAACTCGTTTATCTTCTGATTTTTTTCTTCTAATTTCTTTCGTAAGTTAAGAATATCTAATTCCAACTTTGAATTGGCTTGTACCACCGAAACATAAGAATCTTGTACATTTTTAGTATCGTATTCCATTTGTTTTCTTATAATTTCCTTTTCTGCTTCGGCAATTTCTATCCTCTTCAAAAGATCATTTTTCACTCCTACAGCACTTTGATGTGCAAATAATAAATTAGTCTCATTTTCCTTAATTAATTTAGTATACCGATCTGATAAATCATCTCTATCTTTCTTGACTTTTTGAAGTTCTTTATCTGTTAGATCTAAACAGTCAATAAGCTTATTCTTTTCCTCAATTAAATCAGTCACATTTTTAATTAGCTGCATTTTTTCTTCAGAGAGTGAGTCTATAGTATCTTTCATTTCATTTTTTTCTTGCGAAAGTCTATCAACAATATCAAAAATGTCTTTATGCTCTTCTGACATTTTTTCTAAAAGCTCTGATTTTTCTTCTACTTCTTGTTTCAATGTATTACAGGATTCTTCTAGAAATTCGATAGTTGCAGATTTTTCTTCTAAATCAGTAGATATAGACATAAATCTTCCTAAAAGGTGTGTATTTTCTTCTGTTAGCTGTTTAACTTTATCTGATAAGTCTTCAACTTGTTTAGCATTATTTTTATTTTTTTCAGTTATATCAACATTTTCCTGTGAAACTTTGTCCAACTGTTCCGAAAATTCGTTTTTAACTAGTGTTAACTTTTCAATTTCTTTTAGTAATGTTTCTTTTTCTGCTTGCACAATACTCATCTCATTATTGCTGAGTTCAAGTGCTTCTAAAATCACATCTTTTTCTTGTAGAGCTTTTTGCAATTCACTGTTATTCAAATCCAGAAAATCAAAAATAATTTTTTTTTCTTCTAATACCTTTTCAAGGGAATCTTCTAATTTAGATTTTTCAAAAATGAGTTTATCCATGTCCAATTTCAATTTTTGTACTTCATTGAAATTTTTCTC
Organism: Diorhabda sublineata; assembly: GCF_026230105.1. Classification (NCBI taxonomy): domain Eukaryota; kingdom Metazoa; phylum Arthropoda; class Insecta; order Coleoptera; family Chrysomelidae; genus Diorhabda; species Diorhabda sublineata. The sequence continues at coordinate 10,974,016 of NC_079475.1, forward strand.
TTTGTTTAATTGATACTCATTAGATATTTTATTAAATTCCATTTTAGTAGTATCTAATTCTTCACACGCAAGATTTTTCTCTTTTAACGCGGTTTTCAATGAATTGTCAGAAACCAACAATTTATCATCAGTGGTCTTTAACTTCTCAAGAATTTCTTCATTTACTGTATTCAGTATTTTAATTTCATCAGACAATTGATCAATTTTGATTTTAAGCTCATTATTTAGAGCTTCTCTAATACTTATATTTTCTATCAATTTATTATTCTCAGCTTGTATGTTATTACAAGTGAATTCTAGATTTTTGTTTTTATCTACCAAAATAATCAAGTCATCAGACAGTTTACATTTGTCTGACACAATCTTCTCCAAATCTACTGCTTTATTTAAATTATCCTTGATGACTTCATCTAATTTTGCTTTTAACTCGATTTGTATCTCATTAAATTTGTCTCTATCCTTTTCAGTTTCTATTAGTTTTCCCGACAGCTCTGCATTTGCATCATTTACATTTTTCAATGTTTCCCTCAATTTGTTTAAATCAATTAACAATTTATCTTTAATAGAGTTACATTCTGTCAGGTATTCTGCCAATTGTAATTTCTGATTTTCAGTTTCATTTTGCAACACTGATAATTCTTCAATTTTTTTTGTTCTATTGTTTAATTCAATCTGTAAACTATTGATTTTATTGGTAGCTACTTCTAATTTCAAAAGAGCACATTTTAAATCTTCCTCAACCAAATGTTTTTCCTTTAATGCTGTTTTTAATGAATTTTCAGAAACCAACAATTTATCATCAGTGATCTTTAGCTTCTCAAGAATTTCTTCATTTACTGTATTCAGTGTTTTAATTTCTTCAGACAATTTATCAATTTTGATTTTAAGCTCATTATTTAGAGCTTCTCTAATACTTATGTCTTCTATCAATTTATTATTTTCAGCTTGTATATTATTACAAGTGAATTCTAGATTTTTGTTTTTATCTACCAAAATATTCAAGTCATCAGACAGTTTACATTTGTCTGACATAATCTTCTCCAAATCTACTGCTTTGTTTAAATTATCCTTGATGACTTCATCTAATTTTGATTTTAACTCGATTTGTATCTCATTAAATTTGTCTCTATCCTTTTCAGTTTCTATTAGTTTTCCCGACAGTTCTGCATTTGCATCATTTACATTTTTCAATGTTTCCCTCAATTTGTTTAAATCAATTGACAATTTATCTTTAATAGAGTTACATTCTGTCAGGTATTCTGCCAATTGTAATTTCTGATTTTCAGTTTCATTTTGCAACACTGAGAATTCTTCAATTTTTTTTGTTCTATTGTATAATTCAATCTGTAAATCATTGATTTTATTGGTAGCTACTTCTAATTTCAAAAGAGCACATTTTAAATCTTCCTCAACCAAATGTTTTTCCTTTAATGCTGTTTTTAATGAATTTTCAGAAACCAACAATTTATCATCAGTGGTCTTTAGCTTCTCAAGAATTTCTTCATTTACTGTATTCAGTGTTTTAATTTCATCAGACAATTGATCAATTTTGATTTTAAGCTCATTATTTAGAGCTTCTCTAATACTTATGTCTTCTGTCAATTTATTATTTTCAGCTTGTATATTATTACAAGTGAATTCTAGATTTTTGTTTTTATCTACCAAAATATTCAAGTCATCAGACAGTTTACATTTGTCTGACATAATCTTCTCCAAATCTACTGCTTTGTTTAAATTATCCTTGATGACTTCATCTAATTTTGATTTTAACTCGATTTGTATCTCATTAAATTTGTCTCTATCCTTTTCAGTTTCTATTAGTTTTCCCGACAGTTCTGCATTTGCATCATTTACATTTTTCAATGTTTCCCTCAATTTGTTTAAATCAATTGACAATTTATCTTTAATAGAGTTACATTCTGTCAGGTATTCTGCCAATTGTAATTTCTGATTTTCAGTTTCATTTTGCAACACTGATAATTCTTCAATTTTTTTTGTTCTATTGTTTAATTCAATCTGTAAACTATTGATTTTATTGGTAGCTACTTCTAATTTCAAAAGAGCACATTTTAAATCTTCCTCAACCAAATGTTTTTCCTTTAATGCTGTTTTTAATGAATTTTCAGAAACCAACAATTTATCATCAGTGATCTTTAGCTTCTCAAGAATTTCTTCATTTACTGTATTCAGTGTTTTAATTTCTTCAGACAATTTATCAATTTTGATTTTAAGCTCATTATTTAGAGCTTCTCTAATACTTATGTCTTCTATCAATTTATTATTTTCAGCTTGTATATTATTACAAGTGAATTCTAGATTTTTGTTTTTATCTACCAAAATATTCAAGTCATCAGACAGTTTACATTTGTCTGACATAATCTTCTCCAAATCTACTGCTTTGTTTAAATTATCCTTGATGACTTCATCTAATTTTGATTTTAACTCGATTTGTATCTCATTAAATTTGTCTCTATCCTTTTCAGTTTCTATTAGTTTTCCCGACAGCTCTGCATTTGCATCATTTACATTTTTCAATGTTTCCCTCAATTTGTTTAAATCAATTAACAATTTATCTTTAATAGAGTTACATTCTGTCAGGTATTCTGCCAATTGTAATTTCTGATTTTCAGTTTCATTTTGCAACACTGATAATTCTTCAATTTTTTTTGTTCTATTGTTTAATTCAATTTGTAAATCATTGATTTTATTTGTAGCTACTTCTAATTTCAAAAGAGCACATTTTAAATCTTCCTCAACCAAATGTTTTTCCTTTAATGCTGTTTTTAATGAATTTTCAGAAACCAACAATTTATCATCAGTGGTCTTAAGCTTCTCAAGAATTTCTTCATTTACTGTATTCAGTGTTTTAATTTCTTCAGATAATTGATCAATTTTGATTTTAAGCTCATTATTTAGAGCTTCTCTAATACTTATGTCTTCTATCAATTTATTATTTTCAGCTTGTATGTTATTACAAGTGAATTCTAGATTTTTGTTTTTATCTACCAAAATATTCAAGTCATCAGACAGTTTACATTTGTCTGACATGATCTCTTCTAGTTTTGCTTTTAAATCGATCCTCATTTCATTAAATTTGTCTCTATTTTCTCTTGTTTCTATCAATTCTTCAGACAGTACTGCATTTGCATCATTTACATTTTTCAATTTTTCCTTCAAGTTTTTCAAATCAATTGATAACTTATCTTTAATAGAGTTACATTCTGTCAGGTATTCTGTCAATTGCAATTTTTGATTTTCAGTTTCATTTTGCAACATTGATAATTCTTCAATTTTCTTTGTTTTTTTGTTACAATTAATCTCCAAATCATTAATCTTAACAGTAGTTTCTTCTAATTTCAAAAGAGCACATTTTAAATCTTCCTCAACCAATTTTTTTTCCGTTAAAGCTGTTTTCAATTCCCTTAAATCTATTTTCAGATTATCATTTTCTTTTTGCAGCTCTTTTAACTGAACATCTACAACAGACTTAGCAAGATCTTCACTTTGTATATCATAACCTTTAGACCCACGAAATGAATTTTGAAAACTTTCTTCTATATAACTATCATTATTAGACTTTGGTTTTAGTTCTTCAAGAAGAGTTTCAAGTTCCAAACAATGTGCCTGAAGATTTTCATTTTTTATTAACTGTTCCTTGTAATTTTCACTCATGGATTCTAAGTTCTTCTCTGCATCAATAAATTTTTCTAACCAAACTTCACAACGACTTTCCAGTTGTTTTACCTAAAATTGAATTTTAAATATATGAAATGCAGTATAATTTATTACAATTATTTGACAAATAAATGTAGATTCAATTCTTTGAATAATTCAATTTTAACCGTGCCCAATTAGTAAGGTTTGGTTATACAATCAGTAGTTTATTATTGTTGCAAAACAAGCAATGTAGCTGTAAAAACTAACTTGCGCTTTCTCTTTGTCCCTTTCTTCTCGAAGTTCAAGATTCTCCTTGTCACTTTGTTCCAAGATTTGTTCCAAACTATCAACTTTAGTTCTAAGTATCTTTTGCATTTCCCTGAAATCTCTGTCTCTATAATGTGGTGGTGTTCTGTCCTCTAATTCGAGAACTTCACTTCTTAGATTTGATATTTCTAATGTTTTTTGAGACAGTTGTTTTTCTAAAAAATAGTCAATTTATCTAAGCATTTTTATTCGTTAACAAATCAGATACAAAAGTGAACTGATAAGTATTTAGTCTACAATATAAAAATTTCTTTAACCCATCTAAAAAATATTGGTCAAACAAAAAAAATTAATGTAAATGATAGGTGCATAAAGGAAATTAATATATCTACTTACCAAGTTTCTTTCTCATTTCTATTTGACTCTTTAAATACTTTTCAAGACTCTCTTTTTCTTCTTGAAAAAGCTCTATTTGAGCTTTTAACCTATTAATTTCTTTTTCTCTTTCAAAAATTTTACTGTTTTTAACTGGAGTCTGTAAGACATCATGTAGTGGGCTTACACATGAAATGTTTACAGGGCTTGAAATCCAATTTGCACAACTGGTATCATCCGCACAATTCTGAATTATAGAGGCAAGATCGGCGTTATTTAGTTTTGTACAATCTTGTATTCTCTCCAAAAATTTTTTTATTTTTATTTGAGTGTTTTCTTGAAGGTTATAACATAGGGGAGAAGTGAATACTTCCCTTCTGTCATGGATACAAGTATAATGCATCAAAAGTGAAGTTATAGCACATAGATCATCCTTTGGAAGATCATTTAGATGTATCACTGATTTATTAGGAATCAAAAATTCAGTATAATGTTCACTCAAGGTATCAAAGATACAGGTCAATATGTCAGAATCGATTTTTGCCGATTTTTTACTAAAATAAATACATGGTAGAATCTAAACCATCCTATTTTGGAGCTCTTGTTTAAATTTTATTATTTAATTTAGGAAAAATTAATGAAAATTAATTAAGAAGACACGCATATCTCTTTTTATAACTACTGAATAATTATGTATTGTTTTAATTGTTTTCCAAATACCGCATTCAAAAAATGAATGCTTTCAACAGTATTGAATTAATAATTGAATTTTAGACATTTCATAATCAAATTAGTGTCTTTAAAATTAAAATCGGTGGTAAAAACGTTATATAAATATTTAAATTCGTTTCATTACTAGCACATAAAAGAGGTTAGGAGAATACTTACATTACTTTATAAAGATTATTGAAAAATATACCATCTCTAAGATCATCTAATTTTTGAACGGGGTTGGAAAGTTTCAAACAGTTTACCTATAAACAAAATTTTGAAGAAAACTTGAAAAAGTCTCTATATTAATGTAAATATATACCCAGTCTATTAATATCCGTTCCCATAATGGATTTTCCATTTTATCGAGTCAATTATTTGAAAACAATACTGAAACTACACATATATATTAATTCTACACTGTTGACGGTTAAACTACGATTTCCGTTGACACTAATAATTTTAAATATCTTCTTGTTATTGTCAACACACATTATTCGGTTACGTTTCCAGTTAGTACCTTTGTTATTCCACTGGAATATGACAACTGTTGTGTCGCTACATATTATAAGAAGGAGGTTAACATGATTTTTATACAATTATCGTTATAAAAGTAAATTTATTTTTGAATTTTATTTTGAAAATAATAATAAAGAAATTTCAGATAAATATCTATATATATAAAGGTAAATAGAACAAAGAAATAAAAAAGAAGAAGATTTTAGACAGAAATTATAAGAAATTCCATAAATATAATAATAATACTTTAAAAATTTACTAGAACACTGTATAAACTACATACTTGCAAATAATCAAAATGAATGTGTTAATATATTTTTTTTTACTAACGGGCAAGTATCGCAATATTTTTTGCGATTTATTTAATTATATTACATTTTTTGTAGAATTTGTACTTTTGGTATCACCTTCATCAAAATGGATATTAGAATTAGGAGATAATTTCATTGATATTAGAAAAGATGGTGGTTATTGGTTGGTTAAATTTTATACACCTTGGTGTGGTCATTGTAAAAGGCTTGATCCTGTGTGGGCTCATGTTGTACAAGCACTCAAAAATACTCACATTAGAGTTGGAAAGGTTGACTGCTCAGTATTTCCCAATGTTGGAAGAGCTTTCGACGTCACAATGTATCCTACCATTAAACTGTAAGCTTTTTATCATTGAATATCTGCAACTGAAATGTTTACTACCACTACACCAACTCTCACAATTTCTTACACGCTTATATTAGCTTCACCTGTACGTGGGTTTGTTTGTTTGTAACTCTCCTTTGGACCAAGAGCAAGTGGCTTATTTAATAAAAATTTCGTTTGACGGAGTATTCAAACCTCAGATCTCAGTGTTGGAAATTAAGCACTTTGACAACCTTACCAACTAAACCGTTACGGCTCGATATAAGTTTTGACGAGATGTGGATATATAAGCAGCGAAGCCATTATACAAGGGTGGTTGTTTTTAAAGCACATCAATCTAAAAAGTAAAGAATAATTTTTGAAATGGGTAATTAATGAAAAATACTGGTATTATTGTAAAGAACAAATCGGGTGCTCGATGTACGAGAAATATGGAAAAAAGCGCCACAATATTACCAGTATTTTTCATTCATTATTGTTCTAAGCTTCAACTTTTTAGTTTGATTTGTTTTAAAAGCGATTTTTTTTAAACTATATTTAATTTATATCACCCTCATATAATGGCTTCTCTGCTTATATACCCACATCTTGTTGAAACTTTCCGTAACTGTATAGTTGGTAAGGTTGTCAAAGTGCTTAATTTCCAACACGGAGATCTGAGGTTTGAATCCTCGAATCTTCATAGACTAAAAGATAAACTTAAACTTACTTAGTTTGTCCTATCTTTATATACTTAATTTTTCCTCCAGTCAACCTTTATCCTTTAGAAAGAGATCCTGTGGAAAAACTTGTGGAAATTAGCGTTTTTTATGGAAATTAACTATTCTTAGAGGACTTAATTGAGATGTAATCGAAATATTTGGAAACAGCTGATGATTTTGACTCAAGTATGTGGAATTAATACTAATAATAATATTTTTAGCATTAAACCTGAAGAAGATTTCACTTTTGAAGGAGAAAAAGCAACTGAAGAGATAATTAATTTTGCTATTAGATTAGCTGGACCTCCAGTGCAACAAGTAACCCGCACCGAAAGTTTGACAAACATAAAAAACATGAATCAGCTATTTTTCATGTACGTTGGTGAAAGAGAAGGGCTATTATGGAATACATTTTATAACTTGGCTTCTAAATTTCAAGCTCATGCTTTTTATTATTCTGCTAGTGAAGAAATTGCTAAGAATCATGTTGACATACACAAGCTACCAGCAGTATTTGTCCACAAAGAAAACTCTCATTATTTCTACTCTGGTAAGATAAATTTATGGAGGATCTATTTTATTTTGAAATAATATAATTTTAGTTAACCAACACCTTTATTTTTTCTTTTATATATTCAAGCTATATTTCAAAATCATGTTCTTATATTAATTTTTTAAAGTTAATAAATGTTGTTATAATCCAAAAAATGCACCATCCATTTGCATTAATTGCAAAGAATAACATCATCACTGACAATATTAAACAACAACTGCAAAAAGATTATTAACAACCACAAGGAAACAAAGCACAACACACTAGGAGTAATATAGTCAAAGGAAGAAATTCTGCTCCGGAATAGACAGACCAACACTAGTATCAACAGTTAGACTTGATAAGCAAGAAAAAGTAGTATGCAATTGTAAACAATGTATGAAGAGGCTAGAAGCTAGAAAGCTGCAATAAAAATGCTGCATCATGACATGAAAATGGACCCTCAAAACATTAGTATAATAACTTGGAATGCTAAATGTACTTCTGCAGCATAAATAATTCCATATGTACATGAATACATCAAAAATAGATATATATCTAATTTTAGAAACACTCTTTACTAAAGCTACCAGAAATATAAAACATTTTGAAGATATATACATGAAAACTGAACAAATACAACTTACTTCTGTGAATATATATTGCAAATAGCTGCTATATAATGTCCATCAGTATAATTTCAAGAAAAGTAAATATTTAAACTCTTCAGTATTTTGGAAAAAAATTAGGAAGAGATTACAATTTGGAGTGATGTACGAGGAAATGGAGACTGGCCATCTTTTGTCAGATACAATGAAAAGAATCAGTTGGGATCTACTTGCACATAGCGGTGTTTTTCCTAAATATATCAAATTTAGTCTATCACTATTTCTAATTACTAATCTAATGGTAACTGTACATTATTTCCATTTCATAGGTGAACTTTATATTTTATTTGTATTTATACTTTCTATAAATTTTAGTCGGAGAAGGTAACGATGTAGTTGACGCTGATTACATAAACGCCTCCATGCACAAGTGGATAAACGAAGAACGTTTTGAGACGTTTCCAAAATTAACTGAAACAAATATAAATGAAATTCTTCATACTCGAAAATATATTGTACTCGTCATAGTTGAAGAAAATAAATTGTTACAAATACCAAAGGAAATGATTGATTTCAAAAATACTGTTGAGTCTTTAGCTAGAACGAAAAGACATAAATATCACAATCACTTTCAATTTGGTTGGAGCAATAGTCACGATCTCGCTAATAATATAGCAATGCAAATAGTTCCCCTGCCGTATTTATTAGTGTTGAATTCGACGACTCTACATCACTATGTTCCTGAAGATGATCCCACTGAAATGACAGCCGATGCTATAGAATTGTTTTTGGAAAGGATTTTAAATCAGACTGCACCAGTAAGTAACATATTCATTCAGTTGTATTTAGATTCTGTTTACTGGATGTTGAGTTTACTATATTTTATTATTACAATGTTGCCAGTAGTTTAGGCAAAATCGTAGTGTACAAATGTTTTGTCTTCAAAATCCTTTATCTTCAATATGGAATTTTTTTATCAAGCAAACCCCAATTATTTTGCAGTATTCTATCTATCCTAGAGACTAGATCACCTTTTTTAAAACACTCTGTCTACTTACGCTATTTTCTATAAATTGTATCTTCAACTGTATTATTTAGGTACATTTTATCTCAATATAGTTTATGAAAAGCATAGAAGTGATTCCCTTCTGCTCTTTTCTATTTTTTACTTTCGTTTTCCAGAATTTGTCTCTCTCTCTCTTAGATCTTCCATCACCTCTACGTACCATCTTTTCTTTGCTCTTCCTTTTTGTTCTTGTTCCTCCTTTTTTTGTTGCTCTAAAATCTGGCTTTTTCTGTATGTGACCCAGACCTTTATTCTTTTGGATCCTATTATTTTGCTTAGCTCTGCTTCTCCAAATAGATTCCTGATTTCATTATATATTCTCCTCAGCCATAAATCCCACTTCTTTTTACCTCCTAGTATCTTTCTGAGTATTTTTATTTCCCTTCTCTTCCTCTGCTTTATTAAGAATCCACGTTTTGTCTACGTAGCTCACTGTTGGTCTTATTATTGTTTTGTATAGATGTAGCTTCGCCTTTCTGGTGACTTTTTGGGATCTTATTATCGCGTTCAGTGCTTTCTCATCATCCTCGCTTCCAGATGTTCTCCCTCGTCACCGTCGTCCTTGATAACCACCCCAAGATATACATAACTTTGAATTTGTTCTAAGCTCATTGTGTAGTTGTGAATATGAAAATGGAATATCATGAATCGCATTTGTTTATAGGTTTATGGCGGCAACGATTTGGCTGTAAGATTGTACAGAGCATATTTCAAGTCAAGGACTACTCTTTCTGAAAGATGGAGAGGAAATCCAGCTTTGACAACTGTTTTACTGGGACTACCTCTTGGGTTCTTCTCATTTATAGTGTATTCCTGTTGCTGCGCTAATATTTTAGATGCCGACGAAGACGAAGAGGAAGGTAAACATGAACAAAATTTACCAAAATCAATTTGAAAGGAAAGTGGAGAAACATCCATTGGGGCTAAAGTCAACCATGGAGCTTTTCAAAAATCCATTCTCTTTCGTGCATTTCTATTCTTTCGTTTGTGTAGACGTATTGTCTTTTAAAAACAAATATTTTATGATGTCCCGATAATCAATTTTTAATTTTTTCCTTTAAAAAAAAATCATTGCCTAATTGTAATTAGCCCCACGGAAACAACTGACTACCAATTTTCACGATTTTTCTAGTTTTGGCCAGTTTTTTGGGATTTTCGCCTACTGTGTGTCTTCTATTACTATATATATATATATATATATATATATATATATATATATATATATATATATATATATATATATATAATACAATATTATTTTAGATTTTTTTAATGGGGCCGTATGTATGTAGATATTGGGGTGTTATATTGTGTCCCTCTTTCTTGCTGCGATATCGGAGGACCCAGTGTTTACAGCTGATCTATCAAACCCATTTCTTTTAAAAAGTTTAGAATGTGGGATGACTGGAGTTGCCAGAGATCTGAGTCTTCTATTTGATACGCTACCAGGAGTAGTGCTCTGGTGTTCTGTAATGTCTCACACTTCGAGAGAATGTGGGTGGAGGCTCCGTCTTCCGTGCAACAGAGTCTGCACGCTGTACTATCTGCTAAGTCTAGGGTCTTCAAATGTTCATTGAGGCTGCAGTGCCCAGATAAAACTCTTGTTAGTATTCATAGGTTGTTGAAACTAAATTAACTTGATTCTCAAGATATTTAAGCTTGAATTCTTGTCATTATCGGATCCCAAATTCAGATGCAGGGCTATTAAAAAACTGCATTAGGGAAAATTATTATTCCAGATTTTCAAATATCCAAGAGAAGAATAAACAAATATTAAAATATATTTAGTTAAAAAACAAAACAGATCTCAAATATCAAAACGTAGAACACCTTTTCTTACCTTATGTATAATGTTTTTCTCAATGGCTATCAAATTATTACAATAAATATGAAATGAAGGATAATAATGCATTATCAAAAAATTAATCATTAATCTAGAATACTGAAAAATAAAAGAATTAATCTTATATGCGGCTGATTATGTGGGACAGACATCTCAATTTTCAGAACATAGATCAAGAAATTAACAATATAAAAAAATTGCATAACATACCATGAAGTATTAAAAAAACATATTTAATAATAAAAATTCGAAGAGTCAAATACTAAAAGATTTTTTTACAAATTCGGGATATACTTTAAAAAATAATTTTCTTTTTCAGAGCTTCTTCATGAGAAGAAAGACTAATTCAAATATATTTATACCTACATAAATAAACATCTAATTTATCCAGTAAGAAACAGATGGAACCAACATTGCATATGAATGTAGGTAATTGATTAAAGGAAATCAACATTGTTATGTATGATATAATTCAGGATACAGAAAAGGATCGTAACGAATATTATACAAGATCTAGAAGATACAAAGAGCCATTTAATTGATATTTTCATTTGCATTTTCAAACAGCTACATTCCAATTATAGAGAATGTCTCATACATAATATTGGTTCTCAATTTTCACTTTGTTTATTAAATAATTATACAAAAAGAAAATTTGATATTCGAAGCATAGCCCATCGTATTCTATAGTTGCAACTCAACGTTCAGTAAACCTTTGAGACCTTGGTAAAACCATTCTTTGAGTGAGTTTAGGTGTAAAAAATTGTTATTCAAGTTTTTTCCACACAACAATTTCGCCATGGAAATGGATCTGATGTTGTAGGAGTTCAATACTATTAAGTTCTTTGATTTTTTTTATAATGTACCTGATTTTTTTGTGATATATCTGCCAAATGTTTTTGTATTTATTTATTTATATTGTTATGTGTATATTTTATTAGTTTCTCTTGAAATGTAAAAATAAATTGTAAATTGAATATTTTTTTTGTTTCTTTGATATTTAAAAATGAATTATGTATAAATAAGGAGAAATCTAAACAATGTTCAATACCAGGCTTGATTCTATTGAAAGTTGGTATAATTTAAAAAAGTTGATAAATGATGAGAAAGGTGTATTGGAATAAAAAACAAACGCATTCAACATTTCTATCTATTTCAATGAATATAAATATAAAGACAAATTCTAACAATATATAAAATAACTATTATAAACTTTTATTAACTCGATGTAAATTTTTTGGTTGGTAAATTTAATATATTCAAAGAAAATCAACAGCCTTAGATTGTGAAACATCTCGTCTCCTCAAAGATTCGTCCATCCGCAGCTGTTCTTGCTGAAGTTGCAATCGGATCGCACCAAGTTGAGTTAAAATACTTCTGTTTTGGCCACCTGGTGACTCCGTATGATTCAGAATACTTTTTTGTACGGCGGGTATCTGAAACCCACCAATAAGAAATAAAGAAAATTTCAGTTCAAATGTAATATAAACAAAAAGCACACTGGAATTATATATTTAACTTTCGAAACTCTATTTTTAAAAATTTCATTCACAATAAAAACACAAACTACAACGTTGAATGAATTTAATTAATCTCAACGGTCGATTTAACAAAATTAATTGAAAGGTATTTATAATAAAATAAATGTGTTTATACAATATAATTGTTTACGTTTTACTTTTTAAAACAGCCTGGATTTTTCTAAATATAACTCTGGTTACTAATATTTCGATTTCATTTAGGTTTCCAAAAAAAAATTTCTTCAAATAACTCAGACCATCTTCATGAGTCGATTAGAAGTATAGGTCTATTGTTACTTCAAACAGGAATAGCTAAGGCAGCTTCAAAATGACTGAGCCCCTTTCAAGACCAAAAATTTATATACCCTGCAACAGCTTCTTATCCTCGTCAATCTTTGGCGTATTGTTCGCCCATTTGGAGCTCGACCCCCAAGCATACATTGAGGATGCTAGACTCAAATACAGAAGAGAACAATTAGATTTCTAGGCGATCCAGAGTTGACCAGAAACTTGACACAATAGAGCATATACCATCGCCACTACCAAGACAGATGCTCTTCCGAGCTGTTTAACATAATCCCACCTATTTGCAAGACCTAGTTGACGGGTAGAAGTGACTCATAAACACCGAGTACTTCGGCAGACAGAAGTTGAAGATCAATATCCACAGGTATCACCATACGGTAGACACCACTAGAACTACTCGAGTGTAATAGGGTTTTGTACCCCCTTGTGCTTGATTTTTATACAAAAAAAGGTTCTGTGGTATAGAGGAGCGACCATCCTCTGCAATACACAGAGAACAATCTTGGGATTTGATCTGGTGGGAGAAAGCTATATCAAGATCCACCGCAAAGGGGTTACCTAGATAATTAGGACAGACAAGGTCTTATTTTCGAGTATCTATCTTTTGCTATAACGAAATCGAGACAAAATAATAATAAAAGATTCAGGATATTTTGTTATTGGATATCAAGATTGCAAATAAATAATAAATGCTCACTTGCCACCTATCTTCTAATCGTCTAATCGCTTCAGATCTTGATCTTGTACTATTGAATGGAACAGAATTTTTTAATTCTTTGGCAACTGGAGAGTGCGCTTTCAATAATGGTACTGGTAGTCCATCATCAAATCTGCTGGAACTACTTCTTCTTTGTAGCCTAAAAATGTTTTCGTTGCAGAAAAATTAACCGAATTGCTTTGAGATTTATTGCCGAATCCGTAATATTCAACTGATTTCGAATAAATTAAAACTACTGAAAGAAATATTCTGGATGTTTTGACAAAATTATTGGGTATTTCATATATCAATCAGATATAGGCCAGAAAGTTTACAATCATACGAACTATGTTTTATATGTAATATGCAAAATGAATCTACCTTGGACTTTTCCTTAATAAACTGAGATCCTGATGGGTAGCGCTGTGTCTACGTTGTACATCACCACTATGTCCGTTTCTTAAACTCATTGATTCTAAACGATTCGACAACGAATCTATTTTACTTAAAGAGTCGAATCTATTAAACATTTGATGTCTGTTAGGTGGTTCAGATGAATTTAAGGAGTCCATACGTTTCAACGCGTCACGACGATGGTAACTGTCAAAACGGTTAGGGTTGTATCTGTAAACACATTTTAATTAATTGAGCGTAACATCTCAATAAGATTTTTTAAATATTAATAACTATATATATAGTATATATATATATATATATATATATATATATATATATATATATATATATATATATATATAACTAAAAATTATTAAGTGACGTTGAAATTTGAATCTGAAAGATTAATTAAAATGATGAAGAAGAACATTGAGTTATTGATTACAAAAATGAACTTTTCGCCTATTCTACCGAACTTAGTACTAAATATAAATCTCTACAGATTTTCACCTCGATGCTGAATAGCATATTCAGTATAAATAATAGAATAGAATATTTAAAATTACGAGGGCCGTTTTTTCAACCTCCTATCGCTCTCTACAGACACTACGCGGACTGAAGAAAGCGGGCATGCGCTGTAGGCGACTGCGAAGCTCTCCCACAACACACTCCGCCATCGTTGACATTCAGGCGTCAGTCGGCGTTGAGCTACTGCCACGTAAACATGTCCGCCATCAATGATGCCCTCGCCAAATGTGAATTGCATAGTGTGATTCGTTTTCTACAGGCTGAAGGCCATCATGCTGCGCAAATCTATCGTTTCAGATGACTTAGTTCAATGAATGGTAAAAGAAAACCGCAGCTCCACCATTACTGCTTTGTCTACGGAATTTTCAGAAGTTTCGAGGTCTGTTTCTTTGAAGAGGGTATTGAAAATCTTGTCCACAAATGGTAATAAAATTATTGTTTTATATGCACTTTTCTTTGATTTATAGCCTATCGGAGATTGATAAAAAAAGGCTCTCTTATATGCGTTTCTTGAACATCAATCGGATAATTGTATTGTTAAAGAGGCATCAACCGTTATGCCAGAACAACTTAATAATTTTAGCTCTTGATGATAAATATCTGGCTACAAAGGTAGTAGATCCCACAATAATTTAATCGTTCTGATAATCTAGTCTTTGCAGCTAAGCTCAATATCGCTGAGTCATATGAAAATATTTAAATTAATACCGGACAGTAAATTTTTTTTTAAATAAAGGACTCAAATGTATAAAAATTCAATTGCCAAACCGAGAAGTCATTAAAATATCAATTTTGTCAATTTAAGGTTAATAAAAAATACGATAATAAAAAAATTAAATTTGCAAAAGAATTTTATTTGAAATAAATTTTTGAATTTAGAATACAGAAAATAAAACAATTGTTTTAAGGGATGATTTTTAGTTATAACTACGCTTAAATTTTGAAAGGGGAGTTTCAAGTGGCTCCCCGTAAAAAATGAAAAAACTACAATTATGAATTTTTTAATTTACCTTGTTGACGATAATTCCGAGAACACAGATGTGGATGGAACGTTGTAAGAATAAGGGTTACGTCTAGAAACTGGCGGCGAATAATGCGATAGCGATTTGGAAGATATATCTGTAGCATTATTATGAATACTGCATTCAGAATTAGTGTGTTTGCGAAAACCGTACCTGCTTGTTTGGAGTTCCTGCTTGCGACGCAATAAATCTTCACTGTGCCTCCTCATCTGGAAGTATCCATATAAATTTAAACAAATAAAATCAAAAATAAACATAATTTCACTGTACCCACAGAATGTTCCTACCGAACACACTGTTTACACCAACACTCACAATTACACTGTCTGATATGAGCGTTTCTATAACCAAGTTATCGTATTCAGAGTTAATCTAACCTAACACTCAGTCTCTGAAGACTTGCTCATATCAGACAGTGTATTTGTGAGAGGTGGTGTAAACAGTGTGTTCGGTATGAATATCACCAACGGTTCCAAAAAATTATGTTTAATACAAAGTTACAAGTTACTAAAACTTTGAGCCAATGAAAGATTTTCTAATATGTCTTTGAGGAAGATATTGTTATTACAGTTAAATCAGAAAAAAGAAAACGGTAATAACGAGAATCAAAATTAACAAATAAAAACAAAATATTAACGGTATCAAAAGTGATATTAACAAAACAAAAAATTATAGCAAATACATGAATATCAAAATACAATGTTCTAAACGAGATCTCTTTGAAAGTGACCTTTTACAGGTTAATAACACAAAAGAAAAACTGTCAAGTTAATATGAAGAAGTCTTGATTCAACAATCTTTTTACGTGAAAAAACAATCGAAGAAACCGAAGAAAAGTTACGTAAATATTATCCTGAAAGTGCTCCTTCCCATGGTATGATTAATTAGTGATTCCATGTATACACGACAACATACCAGCAAGATTTTCTTTTGTATATTCAAAAATTGTATATTTATATAACATCCATATAACATACATTTATATAAGTCATGTTCATACAAATTTTACAGTCAGGTATGTTTATAAACAATTCTTAAACGTTTTTAAGATTTTTTAAAAAAATCATTTTGAATTTGTTCGTCTCTTTTTGGGGTGCACATCTTCGAAGACAGTGCAGCGGCTCTAATAGCTGCGCAAACCATAACTACTGAAACAAAGTTGATTCTGGAATGCGTCAAGACACTCACTGAGCAAGCTGGAAGAAAGGCGGTAGAGTTGCTCTAGATTATTGACATAAAGAACTACCTGGTGTAGCTTGGAGCCTGTCAACGGCTGACAAGACCAGAACCTGCAGGAGGAATTCCCTATTTGTGGTTTTGAGGACTGGACAGTTATTAGAAGCTGAAGCTTTTGAAAAGGGACAAAAACCAAGAGGCATAGCTACAAACTGGTAAAAAGCTTCATATGACACAAGGAAACAACACACTATATGGTGATGCTTATAGCCTGTCAACCACTCACAAGACCAGAACCTGCAGTGGGAATTCCCTATTTGTGGATTTGAGGACTGGACAGTTATTAGAAGCTGAATCTTTTGGAAAGAGACAAAAACCAAGAGGCATAGCTACAAACTGGTAAAAAGCTTCATATGACACAAGGAAACAACACACTATCTGATGATGCTTATAGCCTGTCAACCACTCACAAGACCAGAACCTGCAGTGGGAATTCCCTATTTGTGGATTTGAGGACTGGACAGTTATTAGAAGCTGAATCTTTTGGAAAGAGACAAAAACCAAGAGGTATAGCTACAAACTGGTAAAAAGCTTCATATGCGAAAACCACCTATCAAATTTAATAGCGAAAATATTAGGAGAGGCTAAAAATATGGTGGTTCTAATCATATGACACAAGGAAACAACACAGGTAAGGTCAAGATTGGAAATGCCGCAACTGTTAAGCTCTTATTAAAGCATAAAGGATTTGATCTCGTGGAAAAGACTTCTTCCAAATCCAGCGACGCCCTAAGGATTCTTCAATTCTGAAAATCCAAAGCGATAGCGACAACGAGGACTACAAAGAAATTATTCACATAACTAGGATCAACAAGGCTTTTCAAATTTTAATTATTTTTTTTTTAATATAATTAAGAAAATCAAAATTTATCTAATGATTTAAAAACGTGAAATCAAAGATTATACGGAATGATGAAAGGGTTAAAATCATACTTCCAAATTATATCAAAATTCACCTGTTCCTGTTTATGTTCCCTGAACTGTTCCTCGATCATTCTCTCTTCCTGCATTCTAAGCAATTGCTGTTCCAATCTTTTGTTTTCTAATTCCCTTTCTTTCATTTCTTGTTCTTCGCGCATCTGCTGCAGCCTCCTTTTTTCTTCGATTTGAAGTCGCAGTTCTCGTTGATACGCTTCTCTTTTAAGACGTTCCTGAAAAGTATCACCACTAAATTTTAACTTTTTATAATAAAGGGAGGATGCTTACGTTACCACTTACCCTTTCTAATTCATCGGCACGGGATTCTCTATAAACAAATCCATCCGTAAAACTAGAACTATACAGGTCCGACATCAGCCTTTCTAAAACATTAAATTCAAAATTACTTTTATAATATGTAGAATCAAACGGAACGATTGGAATTTTTTGTATTCATCCCTTTCGAAATTCAGTAAAAAAATTTTTAAGATACCTTGCAACATATTTTTTTGTAGCTCTAATAGAAAAAAATCTAGAAAATATTTTCAATACAATCAAATTCCCTTATCTGTAAAAAATGCGGCGTTTATCACCCCGCTTTCCACCCTCGTTGTCTAAAGATTATAGAAACCCAATAAGTCCTCCAGGAAACTGCCCCAATCACAGTAGAAAAACCCCAAACTCCCTACGACTTTTTAACAGACACCACCATCCCCACTTCTTGCGTGCTAGTAGCCAACACCTTGTTCCTCCCTTTTACAATTACAACTGTACCATACCTCCCACTGAAATATATCAGATAAAACCCCTTCCTGCCATACCAACCCTACACACTCTTCGTCGATTGTCGGAGTTGCAGGTTTTCCGTAGTTACCGTGCAACCTGGTGAACCGGTTTCTCAGCCAAATGGCCGACGATATGGAATAACGCAGCCGCAGCTTTTCAAAACAAACCGGAAGGAACCGTTTTTACTTACAAGCTCTCTTTTCGATTACCTCTAAGCAAAAATTCTAAACCTTCGCTTTTCCTCTTCCAGAAAAGTTAGCAAACGCTCTAAACTCCACGCAATCAACACAACTAATGCCACGCAGAGGAGCAATTCCTATATCAGGGCCCTCTTCAACAAAACCTCTTATTAAAATTTCCTTATCGTACCAAATTTTATCAAATTTATCTCAAGGATGAAAAGTTGGAAACTACAGGCCTAATGCCTACAACACGTTGAAGAAGAAGACGAAGAAGAAGAATCTCTCTCTCCCTCTAACACACTCTACTGCTGAAGTGATATTTCTTTAATTTGGCAATCCAGATCTCCAGACCTAACTTGCTTAGATTTTAAATTATGGGGTCGAATAAAAGATTTCGTGCAAATCAATAGACCCCCGATATGAGATGATATGATCGAAAGAATACCATAGGTCATTCGAAGTATTTAAATGGCGGAAATTGAAACTGCTGTCCTAACGACCCTTTAGCGATTGATTTTATGTATAGAAAATGATGAACGGCATTTTGAACATGATTAAATGCTGGATACACAGAAAAAAATTAGACGAAGTACCTCCACGTAAAAAACTCTCGTTACGTACAGTCACTATGTAAAAAAATGCACTATCAAAAACAATCGATTCACAAAAATAAAAAAGGGTTATTACAATTAACGTGATATTTACCTCTGGGGCTTCCTGTTTTTTTATTTGATAAAATGCTTCTGGGCTTGTCCATTTCACTCTTTAATAAGGCATTTTGAGCACTAGTTAATCTTTGATCTACTCTAAACGGCGATAGATTTCTATTTTTTTTCATATAATAATCCTCGTTTAAAGAGTTAGAGCTCAGCTCCTTCTCTGGAGTTCTTTGACATCGCAAATCATACTGAAGCTAAAAATGAATGAATATGTATATTCAATATACACCGTGTTCTTGAAAAAAAAATGTACCAGTTAAGAAAATGATGGTAATCGAAATCTACACAAAGTAACTGCGAATTATTTAGTCGTTGAATATTATTTTTGTTAATATATAAAAAGGTCGAAGGATCTGATCGATACATTTCGGCAAAACTTTAGTGCTTCATGAAAATATGTTTATAAAAAATAAATTGATTTAATATGATTAATTGCAAAAAGACCAAATGGAAAGGTGGTGAATATTCTTCAAAGAATTCCTATAAAAAACGAAATTGAACGAGAAATAGAAGATAACAAATAAAATGACGCAAATAACGAAGAGGAAATCATATTAGAAAAGTTACAGAATGCAGTAGGTAAAGCCAAAAACAGGAGCAACGTACCAATCTCAAATTTCTCGTTAAATTGTTTCAAAAGTGGTTCAAGCGCCCTGTAACTTTTTCAACTCCGAAAACAGTGACCAAAATCAACCAAATTGTGCGTTCAGATCGTCGTATGAGCATCCGGATGATTGCCGAAGCTGGAAACACCGATAAAGAAACGACTAGCAAAAATTTACACGAGGAATTACACATGACAAAAGTCGGTGCCAAAAAATCTGACTTCTGACCAAAAGCTCTTGCGTCAACGGGTCTACTCAGGTTTCCTTGAAAGGTTAGAAAAAGATCCGAGACTGATGAAAAACGTTATTACTTGCGACGAAACGAAAATCTGCTTTGAAAGGGACCATATTTAAGTCGATGGAAGCGGTAAAGCATAAAACGGCAGAGCTCCTAAAGGCACTTGCCAAAGAAGACGTCCAGCACTGCTTCGATCAATGGAAAAAACGTATGGAAAGGTGAGCGGCGCACCAAGACATGATAAAGTGACAAACGAAATGATTAACGCGTTATCGGAAAAGACTATGAAGTACTTACAACATCTAATGAATAATATAGTGAAAACTTTGACAGCCCAAAAAGACTAATATCCATATAATTGTTTATACATTCCAACAGGAATAATAATCTCTCAATAAAGAGCTCTTCGACTCTTTTCATGTGGTGAGTTAGTCCATGTTCTATTCATTTTCTTTTTAAACTAAAATTCCTTGCATGTTATGGCTTCTTCTATTATTTTCTCCCCTTTTTCCTGTTCTGATCATTTATTAATTGTCTTTCCCGTTGGCTTTTTGGTCTTCCTTATGGCCGGTTTCCTAAGGGTTTTCATTCTGTTATTCTTTTAACTTCCCTATTATTTTTCAATCGTTTTATGCGTCCTATCAATCTTATTCGCTACGATTTTATAAATCTGGCGATAATTTCTTCATTTAAGGTTTTTTTTTAAATTTCAGTGTTCATAAGGATTCTATATTGTCCGTCATCCAATTACTAAGATGGAAATTCAGCCATGGAGTATTTGCAATGTTTTTGTTCTACTTGAGTGAAAGCTGATTTGAAATGTTGTGATTTATGTAATAAAACAGATCCAATAAATGACGATGAAACAGTTGATGAATCATGTCCGAATTTTTTGATTAACCTTTTTATCTTGAACAAAAAAAAATTATGATTCACAAGATTGGCCGATAAATGTTTCCATCTGCTTTGTAAATTATCTTCATATTTTTATTTAGAATGTAACACCGGTTTCTTATTTTTTAATAACTTTTTCGTATTTAATAACTTCTGTTCATCTTATATATTAAAAAAAATTTTTTTCAAGGAAAGGTATTGATGCACAGATCAACCATCGGATTTCATCTAATTTTCACCATTCTCAAGTTATACTCAAATGCGATTTCCCCCTGTACATTACTTATGGGAGTTTTTCACATACACACGTTCTATCTTCAATATCTCAGGTTCTATTCAAGATAGAGGTTTTGGTTTAAGAACACTCGCTGAAACACCTCCTTTCTTTTGAGTTTTTCAACACTTAAATCGGTTGAGTTGGAGAGGAGCTAGGCGCGGACATTCAATGTGGATTTTTGTAGATTTTTGGCAATTTTTCTACATTCAAAGATCTATATCTCAGGTTCTAATATAGCTACAGAGTTCGTTCTTTTCTATTATAATGATTTCTGATACTTGTTTAATGGATTCGATGCGAATGAAGCCGCGGGTAAAAGCTAGTTACTATTTATAATAATTGGAAGAAACTTTTTACATGAAAAAAATGTTAAGATTCGTATTTGACAAGTTCAATTACACAAAAAAACAAAGATTCATTTATCCCGTTACGAAAAACGCTGTGTACTACATCGACATCTTTTTTTTTTAAAGGAAAATTAAGTGCTGAAATTTTCTAAAAAACTTCCTTAAACTATGTACTTTCAGATTGTATATGTAATGATGGATAATTAAAAACTAAAAACTTTGTTACTAAACTTTTTCATTTTAATGTGCGAAGTCATAATACCATCAAAAAAAATTTCCAAAATTTCCCACTCGGCCGGAAAATGCTTTAAAAACTTTAGATAGCTTTTGATACTTTACCAAATAGTTGAGAAATATGCTATTAAATTTTCATAAAGAAATATTGAATTTTCGTTGCCTTTTCGCGAGTTGAACGCAAACAATGTTGTTTATCGGAAATTTCTTTTAATTTTCGATTTTGAAAAGGTAGTAGAAAAAAAGTAGTTTTCTCCAAATGAATCACTACCAAGTACTACAAGTTCACATTCGGAAAAAGCGTTTTTGTGAGGTGTATACGCGGAATTGTTTATTTTGAAGTGTCGAAACTTATACAAACCGTTAATGCAGATTTTTATTATGAAAAATTGGATCTTAAAGTAGCCGGTTGTAAACAGGAAAGTTATTATTGTACGGTGATTGTGTCCATTCTACTTTTCTTCATTCTGATCGCCACAATATTGTTTTGGTAGGAAAAAAATTAAAAATTTTATTGATATTCAAAGATAATTTACTCGAAAACCAATTGGTTTTTAAATGATTCTATCGGGGTACTGTCGCATCAACAAACACCTAAAGACGCTGGACCTAGCAGATAATGCGACGTGCAGATTTTGTTGCACAAAGGACGAAACTTCTATCCACATTCCCTCGTGTGAAACACTAAAGAATTCCAGAGCACTACACCAGGGAGCACTTGAAATAGAAGACGAAGGTAATTAAACCCATTCCACATTCTAGACTTTTTAGACAGAGTGGGATTAATGGATTAAACACGGAAAAATTCTTTCGTTTGAATTTAAGGAAGTGACGTTACTTTCCGGTCCTGTTTTATATCTAGTATAATCTAGTTTTCCTCAGGATGTGGATATACATTTTTTTGTTCGTAATAAGGATATTGAAAGACATCGTGAGAAACGCAGGACTACCAAATAAGAACATTATAACAGATGTAATACAGAGAGTAGCGTACGCAGATGATGTAACGATCATAGCAAATGGACAGGGGGAATTAATAAAATCGATCAACAAATTAGAAGAAGAAGCAAGAAATTACGGACTGGAAAATCAATTTTGAAACAGTATCGACTTTTAACTATCTAGAAATAACGTTGGGACAAACAACCAGAGAGAGAGAGGATACAAAAAGGCTATGGAAGAAACAAAAACCTATTAAAAAACAAAAACATAACCAAACAAAACAAAAATATACAAAACCCTAAAAGACCAGTAATCACGTATACGATGGAAACAACAGTAATCAACAAAAGGGAAGAAGAAGAACTTAAAAGAACCGAGAGAAAGTTAATGAGAACTGGAACGTGTCCAAGCACAGGAGGGAGAAAAGAACAAATAAAAACGAAGAACGAGATAAAGAGCTGGAGAAAATATAGTGAGAGACATAAAAGCACAAAGACTCAACTGGGCCGGGCACATAATGAGAAGAAAACCAACTGAAATCATCAATCAAATAACGCAATGAACCCCATTGTGGCCAAAGAGAAGAGGTAGGCCGAGAAAGACTTGGAGAAACGAAATAAAGGAGGACATAAGAACACTTGATATAGAGAACTGGAGGGCAAAATGCCGGAACCGAAAAGAATGAAAAATAATAACAAAAGCAGCCAAAACAAACGACAAACTATAAAGAAAATAATAATTAGAAAACGATGAATAATCCACCTCAAATAAAAGGATTTAAGCGCAAAAGGGATTGAAAGGCTTGATGATGATGATGAAGGATACTGATTCACTAATATTTGTTGTTAATATTGCTTCAACATCTGATAAGATTTTCTCTTCGTCAATGTAGATCATCGCTTCTCAACCTTTTTGGCAGACGATCGAAAATATAAATTTGTTTAAAGTCACGAAAAACCTTAATTCAATTGAAGAAAACGATTTTACTTTCAGGTAAACAATGGTAGCAGGACGAATAAGTTTCTCAGTAGAAAGTAATGATCATACCAGGAGTTAGATGAAAAGTTAGTAATGATCCAAATATATACACGTGCTTATCATTTATATGTACTTACTAATTGAATTTTGATATTTTGAATATCAGTTTGAACACTTTTTTCAAATCGTTTGTTTTCCAAATATTTGGTATTATTATAATTAGCAGAATTGTCTCGATTAGATACCATACAGTTTGTAAGTTTTTTCACACTTTCCTGTTGCTGAAAGAATAAACTTTCATTCATTAACCCATCCAAATAGTCGGTTTCAAATTTCAGATTTAATGATATATGATTCATGACTATATACAGTAAAAACTTTTGAATGGTAGGTTCGTTCCAAACCATCAAAGAACCGTCCTTTGTACGGTGACGATTCTGCGCAATAGATATTACGCGTTCTAACCGACTGATGCTTTCTTTGGATTTTTGGCTGATAGCAAGTGTTGTTTTAAAAACCGGGCATAGCCGGATGTTGCGCGAAAATATCAGGTTTGTCCCAACCTGCTTATCTGGAACGCTTATTAGAAGCTTTTGAATGGTAGGTTCGTTCCAAACCATCAAAGAACCGTCCTTTGTACGGTGATAATTCTGCGCAATAGATATTACGCGTTCCAAACGATTGATGTTTTCTTTGGATACTTGGCTGATAGCAAGTGTTGTTTCAAGAACCGCGCATAGCCGGATGTTGCGCGAAAATATCAGGTTGGCTCGAACATGCT
The DNA here is from genome assembly GCF_026230105.1 of Diorhabda sublineata. Taxonomy (NCBI): domain Eukaryota; kingdom Metazoa; phylum Arthropoda; class Insecta; order Coleoptera; family Chrysomelidae; genus Diorhabda; species Diorhabda sublineata. Next base: position 10,998,537 of record NC_079475.1, read on the forward strand.
TATCTGGATCGCTTATTAAAAGTTTTTAAATGGTAGGTTCGTTTCAAACTTTCAATGAACCGCCTTCGGTACGGTGATAATTCTGCGCAATAAATATTACGCGTTCCAGCCGACTGATGGTTTCTTTGGTTACTTGGCTGAGAGCAAGTGTTGTTTCAAGAACCGCGCATAGCCGGATGTTGCGCGAAAATATCAGGTTGGCTCGAACATGCTTATCTGGAACGCGTATTAGAAGCTTTTTAATGGTAGGTTCGTTCCAAACAATCAAAGAATCGCCTTCGGTACGGTGATAAATCTGCGCAATAGATATTAGGCGTTCCAACCGATTGATGCTTTCTTTGGTTACTTGGTTGTTAGCAAGTGTTGTTTCAAGAACCGCGCATAGCCGGATGTTGCGCGAAAATATCAGGTTGGCTCGAACATGCTTATCTGGATCGCTTATTAAAAGTTTTTAAATGGTAGGTTCGTTTCAAACTTTCAATGAACCGCCTTCGGTACGGTGATAATTCTGCGCAATAAATATTACGCGTTCCAGCCGACTGATGGTTTCTTTGGTTACTTGGCTGAGAGCAAGTGTTGTTTCAAGAACCGCGCATAGCCGGATGTTGCGCGAAAATATCAGGTTGGCTCGAACATGCTTATCTGGAACGCGTATTAGAAGCTTTTTAATGGTAGGTTCGTTCCAAACAATCAAAGAATCGCCTTCGGTACGGTGATAAATCTGCGCAATAGATATTAGGCGTTCCAACCGATTGATGCTTTCTTTGGTTACTTGGTTGTTAGCAAGTGTTGTTTCAAGAACCGCGCATAGCCGGATGTTGCGCGAAAATATCAGGTTTGTTCCAACATGCTAATCTGGACCGCTCTTAGAACGCTTATTAAAAGCCATTAAATGGCAATCTTCGGTTATGCACGGTTCTTGTAACAATTGAAAGAACCGCCCCGGAAACGGTTCACAAACGATGCCTAAGTTGGGTTTTTTGATGGATTCCGTAACCGTTCCAAGAGCTGTTGAGATTAGCAGGATGGAACAAACATAAAGGTCTGTTCTCAAAGTAGTAGAACTCAAAATATTTGTTCATAAAAATAGTAAAAACCTGTCATATCGCTATCCGGTTAGCCTTTTGCTCCTCTGACAACGCTTTTCTCAATGCTAAGTTTTCTGTCACGATCTGAAAAACTAGTGTTTGAAGAATGCTTAATTCATCAGCGATCATTCTGATACTCGTTTTATAATCACTGTTCACTCGAGACACATTTTCGCTGGTCGAAGGGCGGTCGTCGTCTTCCACTTTTTCCTTATCTTCTCCGAACGGATTATGCCACTCAAAAACACCAGATCTAACCATGGCAGCATCATCGTAGCCCTCTTTAATAATGTCCCAAGTCTCTTTGACCGTTTTACAGCGCTGTCCACAAAATTTCAGCGCGTATCGCTGCTCTAGTAAACGTTTCGTTATTCTCCGTGACGAGGCCTTTCGACAGTGATTCGTAGTACAAATGATTTGCTTTTTTCGCCGAGAGCCGATTTTTTCCCGCGTTCCCAATATCTTCTCGGATCGTGCGCGCATTCTATTACAAAATTACGATAAAATAAAAAGGCTCAGGATCACGCATCCAGATAAATTATACGATAAACATCCGCCATATTCTCCAGATTTGACCTCCATTGATTACAGGACGTTTCCAAAATGGAAAGGGCGTAATTTTCTTCAGATAATGAAGTCATATGTGAAGATGTTTTTTTTTGAGATGCCAGAACATCGATGGTAGAAATGTGTTAACCTTAATGAAGACTTTATTCAAAAATAAAAATGATTTTTTTGGCAATATATTTTTAGTAGGTAGTGGAGCAAAAGGATCATTCCCCCCCAAGGGAAAAATACATTTAATTGTTTGAGCACAATAAGGTTGATTGTGATGTGGAATTTGAACTACTTACCTTTGCAATATGCGTCAAATAGTCAGCTCTTTGTTTCTGTAAAAAGTAATTTCTTCTTTGATCATATTCTCCAAAGCCTAAATATGGAGCGGCAGTGACTCTTATTTGCGGATTGTTAGGGCTGTACTCGCCATAACGCAACATTGTACCTTGAACGCAATCATTCTGCAATAGTAATTAAAATTATCAGAACAAATACTTTTGTTCATAGAGAAAATATATTTTTTTATTATGCGGAACGATAGTTGTCCGGTTAGAAAATTGTAAGAAGTTTTGAATCATATGAGCGGTAAAAGTAGACGAGATTGAGTCAATCTATGCAATTGAAAAACGTGTTCAGTTCAATCTAGAGAGGAACTATCGCCAATAGGAGATCATCATCCTGTCCGATAGTAGCAGCTACAGAACAATAGAAAAAGTACTGGAAAAGAAGTTAGATAGGAGCAAAACCAATTATTGGGATAACCTATAGGGGCTGAGACAGGCAAAGACTCTTCTGGGAAACTATAACCAGAGTAGGTCTGCTGAATGTATCAACCTAAGTAAGAAAAATCTACGAATACTAACAGGAGTTCTATCGGGCCACTGTTGCCTCAACAAACACCTGGAGACGCTAGACCTAGCAGATAATGCGACGTGCAGATTTTGTAGCACATAGGACGAAGCCTCTATCCACATTCTCTCGAAATGTGAAACACCAACACCACTACCATTCCACATTTTAGACTTTTTAAAGAGTGGGATTGATGGATAGGCTGTAAACACTGGCTTTTCCAGTATCGCAGCAAGAAAGAGGGACATAATAGATCCCTTGAGTCGCAGAGTATACGAGACCCCTAATCCATCCATACATACAGTAAACTGAGCCATAACAACTGACAACGTCGCATATGTACCTGTACTCACGCTTGTTTTTGTGGAGAGACCGTTCCATCCGCAGGCAAGGTCATGGCGTCGGTTTTTTGAGAAGCGCGTGGGATAATTTTTATTGACAATCTTGAAAAAGGAGAAAAAAACGACTGCAACGTTTGAGCGACGAAATTAAGCCTAAATGGTCACATTTGGCTAAGAAGAAAGTGTCGTTTCATTATAACAATGCACCAGCTCACACATCCGTTATCACAAAGACCAAAATTAATGAAATAAAGTTTGAATGACTACCCCATGCACCCTATTCGCTTATCAGCCCTATCGGATTAGTTTCTCTTCCCAGACTTGAAAAAATGGCTTGGTGTTCAAAGATTTTCCAAGAATAAAGAGGTGATGTCTATTTTGAGAAACTTGACGATTCTTTTTATTATAAAAAGAGTATCGAACTTATAGAACATCGCTGGAAAAAGTGTATTGGGCTAAAAAGAGATTACGTTGAAAAATACATTTTTTCGAAATTTTCTTTGTTGTGTCAGGTACTTCTCCTCGTACAATATCTAGTTGGATTCTGGATTAAATGCTTCATGATTCTTTTTCGCTTTTCTCTTCATTTATTCTTGGTAAAATCGATCTGGATATCACCCAATCACTTCTGTTTGACCTGTGTCAATAATAACTTTTAACAATTCCATCGGTAATCACTGTCCTCCTCCATCCTTTTAGGATCTATCTGCTTTAGAGTTCTTCTCCCCTTCATAGTGTCCAGATACCCAGCAGAGGCCTAATTTCGTGTCATGAACCCAGGAGGATATCAATCAATTCAACAAAGTAGCCGTGAATGCCAAAAAATCTTGAGGAAGAAGCATGAAATTTGCACAAATGTTTCTTGAAAGACGTAAATGTGCACTAAGAAGTTATTTTGAAGAATTCAACTGCTTTATATTTGGTAGTAATGGTGATTAAAATATACTTACCTACTAATTTTCCAAAACTTTGAATCTTTACCAAAAATGATTAGACATAAACTATGAATACATAAACTATCAAAAAATCCGCGATAAAAACCTATTTCATATATAAATATGCAGAAGATTGTAAAAAAAATTCTAATTTCCAGTGCAGTTTGAAATTTACCTATGGAAACACTATCCACTAAAATGTTTTCACAAATTTTTCGTACACTCCTACAACACCCACTATTGTTTGCGTTCGTTAAATACAGAGTTCTTCATGGATGGATACCCGAAGTGTTCAGTCATTGGTTAAAAATAATTCCTTTGAAACAATGAGTAAGATGGGTATGGTCCCATTGATAATATATATAATGAACAGTATAGAAAAAATAAATCAAAACAATTTTTTTTATTTGAAATTCAATAAAAAATGAAATTTTTTACGTAAAATTGATGCAAAAAGGAAGTCCACCGTTGTATTACTCATTGCAAGAACGCAGCTATTTGGAGGAACGCGGGAGATATGTCAATCGGAGACTGTACCGCGTAGAATATTCCGTAGGCAGGTACTCGATTCATTAAAAAATTGGTTAAGGAGTTTGAAGGGACCAAGTCAACACTGGATAAACCGAAACCCGGGTATCTAAGGTCTTCTAGAACGGTCGAAAACGTAGACCATGCTACACGGTCAGTTCGGAAACATGCTGTTGCTTCAAACATACATAGATCGATTGAAAAATTGATTGAGGAGTTTGAAGAGACCAAATCAACACTGGTTGAACAGAAACCCGGGCATCTAAGGTCTTCTAAAACGTATACCGTGCTACACGGTCTGTTCGGGAACGTGCTGTTGCTTCAAACGTACAAAGATTGATTAAAAAATTGGTTGGGGAGTTTGAAGAGACCAAGTCAACACTGGATAAACCGAAACCCGAGTATCTAAGGTCTTCTAGAACGGTCGAAAACGTAGACCATGCTACACGGTCAGTTCGGAAACATGCTGTTGCTTCAAACATACATAGATCGATTGAAAAATTGATTGAGGAGTTTGAAGAGACCAAATCAACACTGGTTGAACAGAAACCCGGGCATCTAAGGTCTTCTAAAACGTATACCGTGCTACACGGTCTGTTCGGGAACGTGCTGTTGCTTCAAACGTACAAAGATTGATTAAAAAATTGGTTGGGGAGTTTGAAGAGACCAAGTCAACACTGGATAAACCGAAACCCGAGTATCTAAGGTCTTCTAGAACGGTCGAAAACGTAGACCGTGCTACACGGTCTGTTCGGGAACGTGCTGTTGCTTCAAACGTACAAAGATTGATTAAAAAATTGGTTGGGGAGTTTGAAGAGACCAAGTCAACACTGGATACACCGAAATCCGAGTATCTAAGGTCTTCTAGAACGGTCGAAAACGTAGACCGTGCTACACGGTCTGTTCGGGAACGTGCTGTTGCTTCAAACGTACATAGATCGTCATTATTTCTCATTTTACCAAAAAATTTGGGGCTGCACCCTTACAAAATTCAGTTGGTGCAAGAATTGAACCTCAGGATACTTGACTTCGTAAATCAGATGATTGACCGCTTACCAACATTTCGTTTTCGGATGAAGCTCATTTTCATCTTAATGGGTACGCCAACAAGCAAAATAGAGGCTACTGGAGTGCAACCAATCCAAAACATGAACATCTTAAAACCCTGTCGATATTAACATCCCCAATGGTTCGCAATTGTAAGAAAATGTTGTCACTACTGATTAGTTTCGACGTCATTACGCCTCATCAGAGCGTTTAACAACATCAAAAATTTTGATTTGATTCATATGAATATTGTTGCTGTCGTGTTAGTCGCGTGATGGACGACCCCCATCATTTTTACTGTAAGCTGTAAGCACGGCTCAATAGTTGAATTTTTTGATTCAAAAAATGTTTTACATAAGTTTCAAAAGTGATTTTTATGGTGTGATATTTACCCAAAAATATGCCTGTTCCTCGATAGCAATGACTATTCCAAATATATAATATAAATTAAAAAACGCAACGCAAGTAACTAGCTAACTAAAAAAAACTACAAAAGCATCGCTAGCTAGCACAAAATTAAACATACGAAAAAGGCACAACAAAAAATCATGCTTACCGATCTATCACTTAGTGGTATCTCACTGCTAACAAGTTTATTAACAAAAGCTTGTTTTTTGTCTTCTAATGAAACGTCGGTACTATCATGTTTACTAATTATTTCGAGTGGTTCGACATTTGGCAGGGTCTAAAAGTTGAAAAATAAAAATAACAAAAAGCGTTTTGAGCGTCAACATTGCCAAATATCCTTAAGCAAAGCATTCAAATAAATAGGCAAATTTCAAATTTTTTCTCCGTATAATCAAAAAATATACTCAAATCTTAATTATATGGTTATCAAAGTTTACGCTACGAGGGTGCTTCAAATATAAACTAGAATTTATGAATTAGCACGCGAATAATTTAGTGTCGTAAAAGTGTAAAGAACGTAACCTCGCTTTTTAGTGCCACGAGCTAGAAGGATTTACCATTGTTTGTTGCACAACGCATCATTAGTCATTTTTTTAGTCAAAGATAATGTAAAATCCACGGACATTTATCGAGAAGTGGTGGCAAACTTGCCACATGCCCCAGAACAAGTGTTACCGATGAGAACAGTACTGTACGCGAAATAGTTGAAGATTTACGCATCAGCATACTTTATAATAGCAAATAATTCATGCACTGCTCGGTTACTGCAAAATTTTAGCCAGATGGGTGCCAAAACCACCGATTTCATACGCTGGGAAGTTTTCACGTGTCTCATTTATTGATAGAATAGGATGGAAAAATTTATGACACCGAATATTCACCACAGATGAGACTTGGGTACACCATAATATTCCGGAGAGTAAACGCGCGTCTATAGAGTGGAGGGAGACAGATGAAGGCGCGCTAGTTAAAGCGAAGGTTATACTGTTACCAGGGAAGGAGTAGTGTTTTAGGAAATGAAAGGAATAATTTCGGTCGATTATCTCGCTGAATAATAAACCGTGAACGCGCAGTATTATAATAACTTCCTAAAAAACATGATTAAACCTGTCTACAGATCAAAACGACGCGATATTTCAATCCGTAGTGCGATATTACCGCAAGACAATGCCAGAGCGTATAGAGCTCGACTGTAAACGTTGAACGAATTGGTTTGGAAAACACCGAAACACCCTCATTATAATCCCGATTTGTCGCGATGTTAGTGTCAAAAAAATTCGAAATCTGCAGTAAATAGTTTAAAACTAAATTCTACACCTGAATGAAATTCAGACAAAAAATATTAAAAAAAAATATTCTCCTTACTTTGTTATCGTTTTCTACTAAGACACAATTGGAATTTAACTGAACATTTTCTTTGTTTGCTTCCGGTGATTGTTCGTAGTTATTGTTCCATGTACCATCGTTATCACATTTTTCCTGAAACGAAAACAACTAAAAACATGCTGAAATTATATGAAAGTTACATTTGCGAGCCGAAAAATCGACTCAGGCAATCACTGGAAAAAAAACTGAGCACGAAATTGTCTAATGGCATTATCTTCAAAATCTAACATAGGTTATGATCGTTAACCACCCTTTTTATGTTGTTTATGATAGTACTAATTGAAGATAACTGATCCTTATAAAAGATTATCTGCTCATTATCGGTTATCCATCAAACGCCAACCGATACACATCTCTGTTAACAGCAAATAAGAATTATACGTAAAAAATGGTAATTAAGCTTCTTAACCGGCCACTCTATTGCGAAAATCGGCCACTCTATTGCGAAAATCGGCCACTCTAATGCGAGGAGCGGCCACTCTATTGCGAGAAGCGGCCACTCTATTGCGAGAAGCGGCCACTCTATACATAGCACAAGACCTTAGAGAAACGCGAGGAGTTGTTACGAGTGTCTGGATAGTCAGAAGAAGATTTGAGTCAAAAAAAGCTAGCTATTACCGCCAAATTAGTACCGGCCCAGAGAACACGCTAATTAGATTGACGAGCGATGGGAACCGAGCCGATACATAGAAAAAATTTTAGTTAGGGGATTTCGTCGTTCTCTACGCCAATTTCATCGGCATCCTAGCAGGGCAATGCCCGACCACATACTACAGGTTCCGTATTTACAGGAAATCGAAGATGCAGCTAGGGAATAGCCAACGAGTAGTCTGGATTTAAATCCTATGGAACATTTAGGGGATGCACTTGAGAGAAAATTTGGGTCTAGAAATTCTGTACTATCCACGAATTCGGACCTCAAAACGGCGCTCACTGAAGAAATGGATTATTTCATCCACGAAAAAGCGATTATATATGATGTTGGTAGGTTAATTTCTTCTTTTCTTCATTATAACGTTTTTTCATTGTTTAAGATTCCATTTCGTTCGATATTTTTTCTTTGCCAAAAAAAAAATAACTCAATAACATAGAACAACCATTATAAAGTTAAGACTAATGGATTTGAGATGCTAAAATCGGGAAAAGAATGGAAGCTACAAAGACTTTTGATCTCGAGCGTACGGGATGTTTGAAGACGATGGCATGGGTTTTTTGAGAATCGAGAGTCACCCTCTAACTCCCGAACCAATCTGAGAGTTTATTCAAGAGATTTGGGAATGTAAGTTGAGAGAGCGTATGTCTGGAGCGGAAGCAATTAGTCCATGTATAATTGGACTTTTTACAGTGATAAGGTATATATGATGTATAGAAGAAGAGCTAGTATAGAGTAAATGATTCGAGATAAGCAATAATTGACTTTGACACTAATGAAGCGGTCAGTGAGACATGTATATATCAATTTTATTATCGTATATGGTAGTCAATGAGACAGAAGCTTCTTAACAATTCCGGTGCGCTACACCTGATTGAAATCCTTCTGGATATCCATGGAGATGGTGGAAATGCACTATTTTCGGTTCTAGCATATAATATAGTTAATTTATTTTTTTTTGATAATATAAGTCGTCTTATTTAAATCCCTACGGTTCTTGAGCTTCCACTCCAAGCAGCTGTTCGTCGCAATTCCACGTGTCGATTTTTTCGTTCACGGGTGTATTTACAGATTTACAAAGTTTTAATACAAATATGATATAAAAGAAATATGAATAAAAATATTTCAAATAATATATATTTTTATATATTGGACACACTTTTTTTATTAATTATACCAATTGGAATTCAAGATTCATAGTTGAGTCAGCTAGATAAGCATAAATTTGAAGTAAATTACATCAAATATTTAAAAATTTCATAATTTCGAGCGAGTACGATGAAATGTTACAAGAGAATAAACTTTCTGTATTATTTGCACTTATTCTAATAGTTAACATTGAAAAGTTAAAAGCTGAACGTTTAATAATCTGCACGAGTAATTGATCAAAGACTACGCTCGGTTATATCTAACCATACCTCAGGCTTCTTTCTACGGTTCAAGCGCTTGTTTGCTACTATCATATTTTCATGTATTACACTAACGTTCTTCACAATGAAAAAAAAACTGACCAAAGACGTAAATAATCAAATAACAAACCAATATGCTATAGTTACCATTTACCAAACATGTGAAAGTATTCAAGGATATTCTAAATCTTCGTGTTTATTTGTAATAATTCAAATATAACATTCGAAAAACTATATGTATAAAGATGTGATTAAAGTGAAATTTGGATCTAAACAATCTCACAAAATAGAATAATACTCATAATTACACTAATAATTTGTACAAGAACAAAAGTAAGTTCCACCCTAATGGTGTAACTATCTAATAATATATCTTGTTAAACTCACGTTGGATTTCAGGAAGATTCGTTGTTCATCGCACCAACAAAAACGCGACAAAATGAAAAAAATACGAAAATTAAACGAGGGGTCAGGTTCAACTTTAGTAGAGGATCATAAAGGGTTGAAATAACACTGAAAACAGAACAACTCGGTCCACTTTCAGGCCTTCATAGTTGCTTTCGGAGCAAAATCAATATCAAACAAGGTCAGCAGAGGCAGCGACGGATAAGAAAAATGGGGGAGGTTACTTTTTAAATAATAGAGTAATATTTTATATTCAAATATCTAAAAAACTAAATACATATTGTTAGAGGGTTGCTACTCAAGTTTTGAGATAGACAAACTAAAACAAATATTTCGATATGGCTTTATTGTTTTTCAAACGATTCTCCATTGAGATCAATACACTTTCGCACGCATTTGAACAAAGTATCAAACAAGCTTTTTTCCATTCCGATCCAAAACAAGTGATTAGAACGCATCAACCGCTTCTTCAGGTGTAGAAAAACGTTGACCTAGCAATCAATGATCTGCGGGAATAAGAAGAAATCATTGGGTGCCAAGGACTGGAAGGCGGATGACCCATCAATCCGATGTTTTGACTGTTCGAAAAAAGTTTTTGTTGGAAATGATGTGTGAATGATTCGTCTTCTACGTTGCTCTAATGGAAAGACATGTCCAGACAACTTTTGATGGATTTAGCTCTACTGGAAACACCCATACAGTCACTTTCGGATTCATATGTCTAGATCCAAGATTCTTCGCCTATCGCGATCTTATAGACGTCATTTGAAAGCACCGCATTTCTTTGCACCAATCGACACTAGCTCTTTTTGAACGGTTGTCAAATTATGCGGTATCCAACGCGAACAAATATTTTTAACAACCAAATGTATAAGATTGGAACTAACGCCCAATTATGCCTCAATCTCATGGTATGTCACATGAAGATCTTTGAATATCAGTTTACACACATCATCGATATTTTCTGGCACGATAACCGATTTTGGACGACCAGCGAAATAGGGTTTCTAAAGATGGTGCTTCATCACCTACAGTCAAAACGAGTTGATCCGTATACTACTGTTAGTTTAATCCACGTCGAAAGTCATAAAAAGTAAATATTTCAAGTATCTGTAAACAACTCAAACAGCAGAGACATTACGTTCTGAGTGCGTTCACTATTAAAAATGTCAAACTCTATGTCGGTAATGTGACATCATAGTTACCACATTTCAAAACTTAAGTAGCAACCCTCGTATTGTAAAAACAGTTACAGTAATTACAACAAAAAATCTCCAAATTAATAATAAGCAATCACAATTTTTGTAATAACATTTATACTCGGTTCAATGAGTATAAAAACTACTATTTGAAAGAGGAAGTGCCCAATTGAACATAGAGTTGCGCAGTTGAGCATAGAAATGCGCAGTTGGTCATAGAGATGCGCAGTATCACATAGCGCAAGGCCAACTGCTTTGCTTCTTCAATTATAAGGCTGTAAGGTCGGGAACAACCAATTGAGTACATTTTCACATCACGTATATTTTAATATTCTTTCACTACAAGCTTATAATTCGTGGATATTGCATCTTCAAAGAATGCTTACGTAAGTACTCCAAATCAATTGCGAAAATAGTAAACGTATGAATTAAATGAATCATCGTCTTTTAAAGGTTAACCAATTTGTTATGTTTGCTTCTAGTTACATTTAATAGTTTGATGAACTAAAACTAATACAAGTCCGCCATTGTTTTATTTTTCTTTTGTTTGAAGAAAACGCACGTGATTTCGATGTCATCGATTTCATCAAGAATGCTATTACCTTGAAATATTTGCTAACATCAACCACATTTTTGACCGACGCATAAAAATTTATAAATTTATTCGACAAAGTTGACGATTTTCATACTCAGATATGCCGAAAAGGTTTCATTTTAGTGAATGGCATCCAACAATATAGCAAAAACCGTTTTGTACAGCTTCAAGAATTAGAAATTATAGTAGGAATTAGGATATTCCTTATAATAACACAAATAATTCCGAACATTTGAAAGTCTATTCACTCCCAAGAAGTATACTCTTGGTTAAAACATTAGGGGCGCCCCTGAAAGAAAACGAAAACTTTGGAAGCTAGAATATCTCAACATTTTATTTGCTTTTCCCAATCTATCCAAGATTCGTGACGTCTTTTGTGACCCTCATATCTGAAAAACAACTTATACCGGGTGTTCACATAAAGAATACAAAGATAGGCCCAGAAGTACCTGTCCCAACAAAGAAAACACAAAAATATTTGTAAAAAATATATTTATTTTTCAACATAATCTCCTTTTAGCTCCATACACTCTTTTTATAATAAGCTCCTCAAAATAGCCATTAATTGCCGACATCGCTTCTTTATTCTTGAAAAATCTTTTGACACCAAATCATATTTTCAAGACTGGGAACAGATAATAATCCGAGGGGGCTAAATATGGCGAATAGGGTGCATGAAGTAGGAAATCAAATTTTAATTATTTATTTTTGACCACTGCCATAACGTATGTGTGAGCTGGTGCATAATCTTGATGAAACAATTTCTTCTTAGCCAAATGCGGCCGTTTTTACTTAATTTCTGCGCTCAATAAGTTCGCATAATACTACATAATTTTTCCTTTTTCAAAATAGATCAATAAAGATTATCCCATGCGCATCCCAAAAAACCGACGCATTGATCTTGCCTGCAGATGGAACGGTATTTGTCTTCTTTGGAGACGTTTTTCCCTTTTCAGTCCATTTCTGTCGGGTATGAAGTGAAAACCACGTTTTATCGATGGTTATGTAAATAAAGGCGGTAAAATTTGGCTCTATTTCTATGAAACACTCGATGGAAACATCAACGGATTCTTTTTAAAAGGCCCTCTTCCAGGACAAGGAATTCCCACTGAGCCCAATATGCTTCTAGTGCCGGTGAAAATTACAACACTTCTCTTTACTTCATTCTCCTGTTTTTATTTGATTCTTGTGGGTGAACATTCTTCGTTGACCACAGTAGTTCCTGAAACTACAGCTTCCTTCAATACGGCTTTGTTACATTGGGAGCAGTCTGCTGGGAACGGTCGTTTAGATAGAAAGTCGTTATTTCGATGGCTGACACCGGCTCTTGAATGCGTTCAATCCATCTGGCGATCTGGCCCTCGGTATTCTTGAACTGCATCAACCACTAGAGTGCTGATGGTCAGTCCAGATAAGGAATTTCCTTCCATAAAGATACTACCTTCAAAAGTTCTCTTCTCGTGACGCACTAGTTCCGTTCTGGTTTTGGGAGAAACTTTACTAAATGCCTACTATGTCTACTAGCTCGCGCACTTTCAGTCAACTATCATTCAGTACCATGGATTTTTTTCAACATTTCCAAGTCGTCATCTCGTTTGGTCAACCACTACGATGCTGGTCATGGCAGATCGTACGGCCTCGTTTAAACTTTGCTACCCAATATTTTACTGTTGATAACGAAGGAACAGTCTCACCCAGAGTAGAATCTAGTTCAGCTTTTATATTGGTTGGGCTAATGCCTTTAAAATTGTATTGTATCTCAAAACGATGATCAATTTTTATCATGTTTACAAATTCACTGAAAACGTTCACTATTGATGGCTGCCAAACAAATACTATACAACATGGCCTCTTCAAACTGTATAGATTGTGTACTTTCTAATATGGCGGTATTTTCAAGGAACTATCGCCATCTCTAGGCCAAACCGGGTACTTCTGTGGCCTTGTTTGTTTTAATTAAATTACTTGTACTTTACTATATGAAACAATGGTTACTACACTATAATTACACACATTTTATATAACTGAATCAGTACCCAGTCAGCACGCTTTCCTGATTTTTGTTTTTAAATTTTGATGAAATTATGAAATACTAAATCTGGCGTTTGCGGGAATTTGCTCAAAATTCTCTTTTCTTTACAAGAGAGGCGTTATTACTAGCCTTTCGTCCGTCCGTCTGTCTATAGTAGCGATATCTCCTCAATGGAAGTATGTAGCCAATTCCTGTATAGCTTTAGATGTGCCAAAACGATAGAAATTTTGGAAATTATTAGGAAAAGAAGTTTCTAATTTAACCCAGATGTGATACCATTGGCCAAACGAGCTCAAATGCCATGAATTGATGTGAATCAACATCAATCATAAGACATTGATCAATTTCAAATTGACTTCAATAGATGTCAACTCATATCATTTGAGGCCATTTTTCATTTCATAAACCGATTATTGGGAGAATTATAAAGGAATAATGAGGATAAAATTATTAAATAAACGAAAGTATTGATATTTTTCTTCTTTTTTCATGGAAACTTTGTTTTATAAATTGAGATCATTGAACTTAGGTAAAATTTATCCTAAGAGGGTATATACAAATTTATAGCATTTACTTTTAATATGATCTAACAATCAAAGTGAAATTACTTAAGGGGTACTGAAATAAAACTTAAGATTACAAAACTACTGTTTTTATCGGCTTTAAATTGGAAGTATATTTATGGATACTAATTGATTTTGTATCATCAACCAAAACAACATGAAAATCTTTCCATGAAATAATAAACTTGAGAATACAAAACTAGTTGCAAAGATCATAGCAAACATGTGAAGTATTGTGCATAGATTAGAGATATAAAAAGCCAGAATGTATTTTCAAAAAAAAATCAGCAGAACTATAACATAGAAGGTAAAATAGCTTGATAGTTTTCAATTTAGAAAAAAAAGGTTGAATATTCGATTGAAGCATAATGCTACTCTATAATGATCATTAAATGAAGAGAACAAGAACACTTTCCATAAAAAACTTACACAACTAGCAGTATTATTATATCAAAATAATATATAAGAATACGATCTAAATAAGAAAGAAACATACATCAATTTATCCATTAGTGCAACAAAATATATTGTAACAGTTTATACATAATGGCTGTTATTTGGGGGGTTAAACTATTTCATGGTTTAAGAGGACTCCAAAGCATCGCCACTTTAATACGTTAAAGAGAATATGCAAGCTTCTCAGCCCTGGTTAGATACAATAAAATTGCTGACAATAAAGTGAAGCCACTTGTGTGATCTTGGACTACCCTTTAACTACAAAGGAAATACTTGATAATTAGGGCACACTTACATCGTCTTTCAAATTTAGATTTAGACTCTTCTTTTCAATGCCGATTTCATTATTTCTGCTGTTGTCCATCAATCCCAATCGCTGTTTTTCAACCGAAATCAGTTTTTTTTGTTCTTGTACAAATTGAAGAATATTACCGGACATTTTTTTATTGAATTGTTTAAAAGTTATTTCAAGAATTACTTATAGTATAAGATGTAAAAAAACTTGTATATTAAATAGTTTTCAAAAATGAATTATCGGTTTAAAAAGTTTCAAAACACTGTCATATAAAACTTCAAAACTAGATTGTCAAAGTCCAATTCAATGTTACCACTACACTAATATTCATCATTCAATTTTACAGCAGTACCCAGTACAAAAGGTTAATTCGCTCAAATGATACTGGTGTTACAGAATGAAGAATTCTTTGGCGGGAAATTTGAAATACTTATTCTCTCAAATCGTGCCTCATTATTCGTATTAAATTTTTTTAAGCGAAGTCATTTAATAATAACTCATATTAAAATGGCACCTAATTAAAGAGACTTTCGTCGAAAGTCAATTTTGTATCTGATTTATTCCAAATAATATGATTTTACTGCTGCAAAAAAGCATCGACGGCCAACGTCCACAGCGACTCGATACAAATCCACAATGATGTGCGTGGCACTGGGTAAGCTACAGCACCAACCTACATGAAATTCAACGGCCCGTAGACTTCAGAATCCAACTTCCCATGAGTAGTAGAGTTGTTGTACGCAGACTGACTCGCGGACATTTAATGGCCGCTTCTGATCCTCCCAAATGCAAAATACCACATACTAACAAGTTGTCTACAATACTCCAATAAACGCCCTCATCTAGGAAGTTCGCTCCAAGAAAGTTTAAATAACGTGAAACAGTTACCACATCTGATACAATATTTGAAAGACATTGGTCTATATGGTAAAATATAAACTCTTAATGTATGTGATACAAACAGTTTGTTAATTTTAAGGTGTTGAAGTTAAGAGATAAAAATTGTATTATAACTGTACCACGAGTCAATGATCTTAATTGTCGAGGCACGTTAATTAAAATAAAAAAAAATAATTATAGAAATTCCTTTTTTAGGATGTAGAAACTTGTCTAAACGTATATGTGTATAAAAGGGTGCCAGGTATCAAGGCGACTGTACACAATATACCCGGATTCAGACTGCTAGCTCAGCGCTCCAAACAGCTCCTTCTTCTAACTGCTGTATGTTTAAAACTACTTAAAATTTTTAAAATCACTTTATTACAGTATTATAGACATGTTGAGAAAGCAAATTATAAAAAAATCGATATTTTCAGCCATTAAACGTGTGTATTTTCAGGAGGTGGAGCCATGCAATTTCCTGTTGGATATCTTTTTCGAAAATTTTCTATCAAAACAGGATCCACCAATCGAATACCATCTACTTGGTTCCCTAATGTTATCCAATTAGGTTGAATATTATGAGGTCTACCAAATAATTCGATTTTCTTAGTACCAGGCGAGAGTCTTTCAATCATTCCTGTAAAAACAAGATTTTGTTATTACATACATTGAAGTTGTTATACAATAGTTGGTGGTTTATTAAACGAAACTTAACCATAAATTTCATCGGGTTTGTGACTGGTTGCTCTAACTTCAGCTACAATAACATCTGAATCTAATCCTCTATTTAAATTTGGAGGATTTCCTTTCATTCCAACTAAACAATGTTCTTTACCATGATTTAACCAATGACCGGTTCGCCCTGTCCTTATGATACGTTGCAACTGATTGGTTTTAACCCATATTATTTCGTCTACCTAAAAATAATAACATAAATCTATTAATAAAAGAAAATAGAAAATATTCAACGACGGGTACAGAATTCGATGTTTAATAATAAGAATAGTATAAAAAATAAAGAATAATGGAAAGGGTTCATTTATTACAGAAATTTATAACTTATAATATTATAGAAAAAAAATTAGAACCAAAAAACTAATTAAGTACAACACTGATAAATTAACAGAAAAAAAAGTTCTGAAAAGGCAAGAATTTTATTGAGCACTTAGAATATAATGTAAAGACTGTCCCAAAATAGAAGCAAGATTTAAATTTGCCGCTATTTATGCAGTGAAGTGTTGACAACCCTAAAAAAAAAGAAGTCGACAGTTTAAGGTTAAGTGGAAAGTAACACCATAGAACAACGTGTCGTCATTAGAACAATATTTCAAAAATAATGAAAGCTTGGCGGTCGTAGTTGGAGAATTTTATACAAAATATAGCCGAAATATTGATTGAAATTGATTAAAAAATTTTCGAAGACATAGTGGTCGTATACAAACAAAAGTCGTTCAAATATCAACATCGGAGCAGTGCGTGAGAGTATCGGCGATAAATCAGGAACCTCGAAAAGAATTGGAAATTTTGCTTACAAAATTCAATTAATACAACAACTGAAGCCTAACGACCATGCGCAGCGAAGAGACGTAGTTGAGCACCAACATTTTTCGACCAAAATCATCCTAAGTCACCTCGTTGGTTTTGTTAATCGCCAAAATTGCCACTTTTCGGGCTCTGAGAAACTACATCTGATCGTTGGAAAACAAATACATCTAAAACGTGTCACTGTTTGGACTAAAGGCATAATTGGACCATACTTTTTTGAAAATGAGCCGTGACTGTTACTGGTGCTCGATAATACAGTTCATTTTGTCGAAATTGGATGATACTGATGTGGCCAATATGTGGTTTGAACACTTGGTGCCATACAGCCCAAGACACTTCCAGGTCGTATACTTTCTCGTTTCGGTGAACAAAATTGGCTCTCTAGATCGTGTGATTTAGCACCAATAGATTTATTTTCAGGAGTTATTTTAAAGTCCATAACCACGAGTGTAATTACAGGAGGAGATTCAACAAAATTCAACAACATTAATGCAGAATTGTCATGGAAAATAGTTCACAAATAACCTCAAAGTTACAATCAAAAGACTAAAAACTGCGTTTTCTATTTAATTAAAATCTTGAGCTAATTTTGGGACACCCAGTAAAAGAATCTGAGCTGCAACAAGAGTTTCAAGATATGGATGTGGAAAGCTATTACGAAGAAAGGACCCATCTTATACAAGTAGAAAAAGAGGATATACTTAATGGAGTTGGCTCAAATAAGAGAATAGGCTGCATAAAGAAACTAATTGGGTAAATAACCTCAAAAAGTATGAATCTATCTGAAAGAACAATGACGGTGGAGTTACAAATAACTACTTTTTTAAGGAAGAAAAAGGTATCTATAAAATTAAAGATGGGCGTGTAAAAATATTACCCTTTCATAACCCCATAGTTGAAGACATTCCCTTCCTAATTCCATCGCCCTTCCTGTGACCCAAAGAAATATGAGTCCTTCATCTTGCAATTGGGGTATACCCAATTGTCTCATTTCATCATCTGACATTGTACCATATGGAAGTTCCATATGAATATCCCATGGTGGATCTGCCATTATCACTGCAAATTTACCTAAAACGATAGTTGACGGTGATTTAAGCCCTACGTTTAACTATAAGTGACATAATACAATGAGAATAAGCAGAGCCATCGTTAACTGTATTTTCACAAAGAACAGGTACAGTACTAAACAGTTACTATGTTTATACATAATATTTTTTCAAGGGATGAATTGCCTCTCTTGTGGAAAATGCAAGGATTTTTTTATATGATTGATACTTTGAAAGATAGAAAGGGAAATGAAGCCAAATTTTGTTAGATGGGTCACCTTAGGAGGAAGATTAAAGAGCTTGTTTATTTAACTCGGAGTCAACTACTCCAGATACCATAATCGAGAGAATATGAAATGTGAATCATAGTAGTTTAAGAGCAGAAATTATTAATGTTGCTCAATCTACTCTATAAAGAGTATACGCTTTAATTGAGAATAGGCGACAAGTTTTGTTTATATGTATTAAAATTATTATGTACTCTATAAATCCTGGGATATGGAAAAAGGAGGACAGGAGAAGAGAGAAGTTTCAAGAAAAAAATTATTCTTTTAAAATGAGTGATGGTGAACAGTAGTTATTTTTGTGAATAATTTGAAGGCTGTTAATCATACCTACGATTAAGAAGAATAGAAAATGTAGAAGTTTGACAATATTACTGATGAAATGATAGAGCCACTCATTGTGAATGTTACGAACGCGTCTCCGCCCTGCGGCAGAACCGATATGCACAACCCTTCATCTAATATAGTTGTGGATTAAGTTACTGCACACACCTAATACTGTCATATCCAAATATCTCAAATCACACTGAACCCATTGAGGTGGATAGAGAGTCGTACTTTCTACTCTAACTACTGGCCCACTCAAAATATTTGGTGAATCATCTGATTTTCCGGCTCGATCAACTTCATAATGTACATATTTACAAGTATCCATGTGAAAGCAAGTGTTAAGGAAAGAACAATCCCCCAATGATTCGTCTGTATGTTTTTGTAGAATTTTTTTGAAATGTAATTTCTTGCATTCCACGGTTCCTGAAACATATTTTTTTTAAATAATCGAAATCAAATATTTTCTAAATATAAAAAACATTTTCTTTATTAAAGTAGATCTGAAATTCATATACGAGTGAAGTGAGTGAGGAGGAAGCTTTAAAAAATGTTATTTATCAGTCAAATTATTTTTCCTCCAATCAAAAAATTTTTATCAGACCCCTCCTCTATCACTACATCGCTCCATGCGAATCTTACATTGTTCGAAATAAAGTCTTTTTCTGTCAATTTCTTCAGGACGCACATCGTTTTATCTTTCACAGCTTCAACAGACTCAAATCTAGTTCCTTTTAATGCAGATTAACTTTAGGAAACAAATAGAAGTCGCAAAGTGCAAGATCCGGCGAATAAAGTGGGTGGTCAAACACCAGGATGTTATACTTGGCTAGAAACCTTTTGACGGATAGTTTTGCACACACTTTTTCGTATGTTAGAAGTTACCACACACCTTCTCTTACATTCAATGAATAAATAGTGAATATCAATACAAAAGTCTGACTGAAGGTGATAACTTAGTTATCGAAAGGAGCATCAGACAGTGTAATTGTAGTGTAAACAATGTCACTTTCTCTCTATATTACTGATCATTATATTCACACAAAATATTAATGTTGCAAGGTGAATGTTATTGATACAAGGTTTGTTATAATTTAAAGTCACTTATCTAACGGTACGTGATTGTTAACTGTACCGAATTTCACGTTTTTGATTTATCGTGGCCTAAATTTAATCTTACACTATTTTTTAACGACCTTCAGACTCTGAAGATGATAGCTGGTTACCTAAACGCACATCAGACAGTGTGTAGTGTAAACTGTGTATTCATCAATCATTGATGTTGGGTAAAGCGTCTACGAAGAAATTGGAAGCTTTTGAAACGTGATGTTATAGGAACCTATTGAGAATGCCATGTACTACAAAGACTCAACAATAAAGCATGTGATATCAAGAATAGAGAACGGGAACGGAGAAGAAACTTTTGGTTTTAAGACCTCAGGAAATGGTTGGGATCAACTACCACAGAGCTATTCCGGGCAGCAGCCAAAAAAGTTAGAATAGCCACGCTAAAAGCGAACGTTCAGACCAGAGGGGTACTACCAAAAGAAAATTTTATCAAGAAATTGTGTCAGTCTGAAAATATTATCTATGGTTGATTTTCCTTTTGCGAAAAACTTGAGATTTAACCTAATTTAGTAGTTTTTCAAATAAGGCTTATGAAAGAAGAAGTTATACAAAGAAACTAATACCGCAGTAGTTCAAGCAAATCAATGGATCTCCTTTTTTAAAGATAGGATAAATAACACTTATTATGTGTCTTAACAACTTAGCACTACCACATTTGAGAAGCTCCAATGACAAATGATTCAGTCCAGATGTTTAGCTATCTTTCAGTTATCAAATGGTGGTAATAGATTTGTCTTTTCTCATTCATGAAAAATGCTATGAGAATAATTATGTGTCGTTCTAGCATTCAAAGAATTATCCAAGTGTTCAATCCATCTATTTAGAATAGCACCTGAATCACATAAAGTCTCTCCAACTAAGATTTATTTGTAATAGAAACCATCAATATAATCTGTATTTTCATTTTACTCATTTCTGTTATGGAGTGGTGTGGTGGGATCTTTGTCTACCTCTTTTTATCTCTTACCATTTCCTTCCAATTTGTAGAGTTCAAATACTTTCAGTTCTTCTCATCTGTATTTCGATCTTCCCCTCGGTCTATTTCTGTGCTTGTTAATTTCAGAAATCAGCACACTATCAAATGCTTATAATTATTAATAATTGTGTTTTCCAAATGCAAACCCCACTAAATACGTGAAGATGAACTTAGATGCGAAGCAACCTCACACCAAACTTATATTACCAGTCCCCTTATATACTCCAAGAGCTAAATTCAAATTATTAATAAATGCAGTTCAATACCAGTTCT
Organism: Diorhabda sublineata; assembly: GCF_026230105.1. Lineage (NCBI taxonomy): Eukaryota > Metazoa > Arthropoda > Insecta > Coleoptera > Chrysomelidae > Diorhabda > Diorhabda sublineata. Next base: position 11,019,747 of record NC_079475.1, read on the forward strand.
TAATAACTTACCATTTCTTTCACAATCTACTCTTGTACCATGCGGACAAAACTCCATAAGTTGTTTGCCTCCTTGAGATTTGAATCGTTCAGTTAAAGATCGTTCTTTTGCTGTTGGTTTACTTAGTAAATCTAAAATTTCTTCACCCAATTTTTTACTTTCTTTTTCTTTTGTTGAGGGCATAGATAACAACGACTAAAATGTATTTTTAATTATAAAACTATTCTGAAACTTTTAATGATTTATGACCAATTTTTTAAATATAATAATAAAAATTCTGAAAATCTGAAATTGTAAGATTGTAATTTATGGACTTCTATTTATTATTTATACTTAGGGTTTGTAAGCGCACTACACTATTGTGTCCCCTTTTTACTAGAGAGAAATATGGACAAATATGCTACAACTACAACTTCATATAAAATATAATTTTTGATTTCTGAGTTATCTAAAGCTCACAACTCGATAATTTCAAATTTAACCCTATATTATATATGAGTTGTTACCAAAATATCTGCCTTCGGTTCCTTCTTTTCTTTTTTACGCTTATCTTCTTCAAGTTCTGAATTTTTCTCTGGCGAATCATCTCTCTTTCTTTTCAAATCCTCTTTAGTTATATCACATTTAACTTCAGAGCCATCAATAATAATAGCATTCACTTTTGAAACATCTATGTGAGTCACTTCTAATACATCTACACCATCTTTTGATGTTGGTTTTAATGTAATTAGTTTTTGTGTAGCAAATTTTTCTAATAAATTACATATTTTACGATGAGTATTATCTCTGAAAATTAATATTAGTATCCAATAAGAACTTTCATAGTTTACAACCAAATTGAAATATACAGGTTTAGACACAACAGAAACTATTCAATTTTGTTAACATCACATTTTATTACAAAGAGAATGTACTCACAATTACATAATCACAATGCCCTTCAAAATTAACTAATTCTAAAAATTATCTTTTCATTTTTTTAAACTAACGTCTATGATCATTAAGGATTATTTTGAGATAGCTTGTATATATATGTATATATATATATATATATATATATATATATATATATATATATATATATATATATATATATCTTTAAGGGTTTTATAAAATTAATAGAAATATCAAATACCCATATCAAAACTGTCTAATTTATAAATTTTACAAAACAAAATTGAGTTACACTTGCCAATTGCCAAATACTATGTAATGCAATCCCCTGCTCTGATACTACTTGGTATCTTCAAGGTATACTGAAAATCATGTATCTAATTGTATTTTGAACTAACTGAAACCATATTTCTGTCAGCCTCTATGAAATCTTTAGGTTTACAAGAGAACATAGTAAAGTTCTAACCCTACAGCCCCATATTGTCCCCATGAGTTTTTAGTAGAATCAAAATCAGGGTTTTTAAGGGTGCAATTAGAATATCTAATACAATTTTTTGGGTGTAATAGTTCACAACTTAAATCATGATTGGCGTTCATTATCATGCATTTTAGGGAAATTCATCTCCTACAATCCTCTCCTCCAAAATAATGCTAACTCCGATTACAACTCTCATTGCACTATAGCTACCTTCTAACAATTGTTGCTGCATTGGAATATGGTGCACTAGCACTGAAACAGTGATAACTATCCTATAGAGGTAGTTACTAAGGAGTGAAAATCATGATAACACTAAAAGCTGATCCATTGATGTTCTTCTCAATTTCAGTGTTCATAGGAAATGTGGTAAAAGGAAACTAGTTGCAGCTTGATGGGGACTACGTTCAGTGTCTACCAATTTCCTTTGAGCTATATCTTGATGTATGCATCAATTCTTATTGTGGTGCAATGCTTCAAACAAAGAAGCTTTTTAATACCCACGTTCTCAAACATCAATCTTGATTACATAAATTTCATCCTGGCCTAGGTCCTCTTTGGTTATTAATGGTCTCTCTAAAAAGTGCCAGTTGATTGTGTCCTTATCTAATGGTATGTTACTGTTAACCAGGTCGAATTGCACATTTTTGATTTATCATAGCTTACTTTTTTTATCGTCACATCTTTACTAATATACAAAATAAATGCAGAATTCATAAATTTTTTTAAAGAATTTCTTCAGCTAATTATTTTGTCAATATCCAAAAAAAAATGGCATTTCATATACAAAACCAGAGTATCAAAATATTGAAAACAAATGGTAAAGAAATATCTTCAAATTTGGTACAGTTTGAGATTATTTTATTATATTAAAATGAATTATTGCCTAATGTTTACCTGTCACTACAAATAAGTTTAAATGGTGTGAGTAATTCTGAAGAAAAAATTGGCAATTGAAGAGTTACTTCACTTAATTGTCTTAGCAACTCTCTTTCCAATTCAGGACTGAACTTAAGTAAATCTTCTTTTTCATCAAGTTTCTGTTCTGATTCTATAACTACTTTTGTAGGGGAGGTAAAAATTGTGGAAGAAGTATCAACTATTCCCACCGTAGAAGGAGACCCTGTAAGAAAGCTTAATATTTAATTATATTCTTAGTTCAAAGAATATAAATTTAAAATTATATTAACATAAATGATGTGTTTAATAAATTATTCTTTAAATACCCAAACTCGAGCCCAGTAATTCTTGACGTGCTTTTTTTCGTTTTTCTAATCTTTCACGTAGGCTATTTCTTTTACTTTTAATAGCCTGAATTTCTTCCCAAGCATCTGTAGACATTTTAATTTTAAAACAGTATCATACACTATCAAATAAATAACTATCCCGGTTTAAAATAAAGTATTTTACAAGTAATAAATAAATAAACATCAGATAGGTTAGATGATCTCTTCTTTTTGATGTTACCATCTTATCACTACAATTTTTAAATTATCTATGTACTTATTACGTCACAAATAATGGGAGGTATGCGTGGGAATATTAATTAGTTAATCATTTTTGATAAATGGGGGAAATAAGAGTTAATTCAGAGTGCTGGCCAATATGTTAAAGAGTAATGTGTCGTGTAGCGTGACACTAGTACTCAGTACTACTGGCCAGATTACTGATGTATGTATTAAGACCGTCATCGGAATAAAGACTGTCAGTCACATGATGTTCTATGCTCTCATTCCTCAAAAGTCAATATTTATAGGTTATGTATCATTTCAAATTCTTTACATAATTATGAAAAATACAGAAGCTGAAGAAAACAATCCATGTTTAAAAGAACAAGAATTAACTTATAAATGTTTTCATGATAACAGTTTCGATAAAGAAGCATGTCAATTACAAATAGAAAACTATAAACTTTGTAAATCTTTTTGGGTAAGTACATATCTGGAGGAACTTCAATAAAAATATTAAATTTTTTGTGACTAATAGCCTCATTTACGTTGAAAATATGATCATAAGATTGTCCAAAGCTGTAAGATAAAATATACATTCTCATTTTATTTCTGAAAATTGTATATAAATCATAATCAATTGAAACGGCCCAAACAATTAAAAATAAATTATAATTTAGATAATAATAAGAAGTACTATTCATTATTATAAAAAAACTAACTCCATATTCTGGAACGGGGTGACAAGAAAAGTTGTCTTCTTAATCAGAAGTTAAACTCATTGGCTTCACAACATAAACTATATGCTGGGCTTGTCCAGAATGCTCAGATTTAGGGATGAATTTTTTTACAGTTTCATAGTCATTAAGCCTGTTTTAGCAGCTGACATGGGTTGAATGATAATATAGTCAATCTTAGAATGTATAAGAGATCTGTAAAACTCAAAATCTAAAAATTTTTTTGTGTTAGTGTTGGACATTTTCCTATTTGCTGTAACCCTAAAATGTCAGTATGCCAGAACATTTTAAATGATAGAGAACATATTTAATATGATCATCTCACAAGTATCTGTATACAAGTAATTTTAGTGCTGGTAATTTGACTTGGACAATTGAATAAAGAATAAAAGCACTAAGCAAAAATTGCCTGCTATTTAATGAATTTGTACTTGAAAAGTATTTTTATTTAATTATCTCGACATTTACTTATTAATTTATAAATGCTTTAATGTGTTTAAATATGTTACAATTTCAGTATTCAGTTCAAAAAGAAAGGAGAAAACAAGGTGTGAGACCAGTTATGCCACCTTTATCAGAGCGGGATAGTATTAAACGTGAATTTTTTGCCAAGTTTCGACAGCAGCAGTAATAGTTTATGTAAATTTTTGATAGCACGTTTTCCAAATGATCCACCATCAATTATTTTGTACTACTTTTCAACATAATACTGGTAACTAAAAAAAATCAATAAAGCATTTAAATTGCAGTTTCCAATTCAAAATATTAAAATTAAACTGTCCAAGGCAGTAAGTTCCAAAGTTATAGATGATTTGTTATAGTTTTTGTAAAAATGAATATTTTATTTCTAGGAATAAAATTTATGTACATAGATAATCAATTAATCTTTTTAGTTATGTAAATAAAATTATAGTTTTCTCTCAATTTCTTATTTTTTAGACCTTTTGATATGTTTATGTTTCTTAATCGTCTTGATTTTAGGCCTCTTTTGATTTAAAATTAGTTTTTTTTTTCGAAAACCTGGATTAGGTCAATGGAGCATAATAGTGCCGGCATCATATAGTTGTTTCTATAATTTATCTCAATATGAATATTGCACTATTGTGTTTGAAACCTTGTTGATCTTCATTTATTTCTATATTTTGTGTGAGGTACTTGTTCGAAGTTTAATTATGGTGCTGAGATATTTGCCTCTTGGATTTTTCTTTTCTTATTGAATTTGGTTAGGTTAGGTTGCTTTATTAATATAATAACACATAACACGTTTTTAAGGGAGTACTCTAGTTTCACGGGTCGAAAAAATCGATTTTTTTTCCATAAATTACATCTATAACATGTATGCCGAAAGGATTTTTCAATATTCAAAGCGGTTCACAAGTTATGGCCCTGGAACGGAGCGCGCGTCGAGCGGCGCTAACCATGACCTTTTGTGAATTAGGCCCAAGTAAAGTTTTCGAAATGGTGAGCAACGATATTTAAGAAACTACTGGACAGATCTTGTTCAAATTTGTACCACATCTTTAATATGTTATCAGCAAGCAATTGAACTAGGATTATCATAATTGCTCCAATAGTTTATTCTACATGTGAAAAAATGAGTAAAACATGAATGTAATTTTCAAAAGTGTATAAAGAAGTCAATTTTTGAATTTAGAATTCACTCTACCGTAAATATGAAGATTAAAATGCAGTTTGGTTTTTTAATTTCGAATAAGCAGGACCGCCGCAATCTTGGTCACCGTCAGGCACTTATTTCACTTGATTTCTTTCCACTATAACGTTTATTTTATATTTTGAAAGCTTATGTAAACGTTAATAAATGTTATGCAAAAACAATAATAATTAAAAAAAAACAGCCGGGAAACTAGAGGACCCTCTTAATAAAAACTCCAATAATTAGTTAACTGGCCATATATTACGAAGATTTAAATTACATTATAATTGTTCATCATCGGGTATGTTTTTGTAGTCTGGTCTGCAGCTCGACTATTGACTATGGCCAAATACAAAGACTAGGTCATTCGATACACTCAAATTTAATTAAATAATAATGTTTGAAAAAAAAAACAACACCTAATGTTTGTTGCACATCCGAGAGACAACACTTGATTCCAATCATGCGTTGTCGATCAATAGTCAATCAGACTGTTTTTTTATCGTGAAACAGTTGACCTTAAAGTGTCGACACATTTGTCTCACCTAAAAACAAAACAATAATTAATTTTTTAATAGTTAATAAAATTTATAGTAATACCGACCTCACATATTCACATGTTACTATACGAACGAACGAATTTAGGAACAGTTGGCGCGGAACATTTTCTATTAATCTATTGTCAAATTAAGGGCTGGGCGTTTGAAGGAAATTTAAAAATTAGTTGGTTCATTGGCGAGTACTTAGTGGTACCGTCTAGTTACATTTTGGTGTTTTTTATATTTTAACATGTTGTGAGGAGACGCGCAAGTGACAAGGGTGACTTTTGGCATTTTCGGAAAACGAAACACCATTTATACATTTGCGTTTTGGAGAGGCACTCACTCAAAAAACGATTTCTCGTTCATGGTTATAATAATACACTAAAAACGAGGTTTTCCACAGAACATACCCTAAGCAGAGATCCAGAGAGTTGTTATTCAGTAAAGATAACATGGCGGATTTTCGATGCCAATGCCCTCGATGGTAGGATGAACTAATTTATTTTCGCGGTTCATTTAAATTTACGGCATTTCCATACAGTTCCGATTTAGCAGTTTCCCGAATTCACAATAAAAAACATCTTAGAACTGGGACAAGTTTATTTACAAAATAATATTTACATATATTTTCGTCTACGTAACTGTGATATTCATAAAAAGAAATAACAGTAGCAGATTTTCTATTGAAATTTATTAGATCACTTACCAGAAAATGCTTTTCACACAATCCATATTTTGATATTGACCATTGAATTTCACAAAATTCTTCCTACTTAGAACACACATCAGAAAAGCGTTTAGGGAATTTAAACAAATGATTATTTATCTTGACAATTGACAGTAATGACACATTTTTATTACACTAGCGTCACTATTAGTAAGTGGCGGAACTAAATTTGTGTTTCTGAAATTTAGATGCAATTTGACCTTCTTATTTGGTATGTTCTGTGTTGTTTTCTATGCTTTGTAACAGACTAGTCTGAGATCCAGTGCAGCCACTTTTATAACACTGAAGTTTTCGCGCGTTTATTCCGCTTTATATTTGAATCAACCACGTATTTTTTGACAGTAAACGCCCTCATATGCTGTTTTATATACTCACCACACACGTTCCATAATGTATATGAGCCACCGACGTAACTACACACAAGCAATATAATAATAGTAGTTCCAAATGCGACCACTGGGTTAAAATTGACACTGCTGTTACAACGAAAGTGGGAATCAGGAGTAAATTGAAAGCATCACAGGTTGTATTACTCATTTGAGCGACGATCAATCGACACTAAAAAAAAGAAGGGACTATCGTGAAATTGTATCAATTTGTTTCGCTCATTACACTAAATGAAACATCAATATTAACACTCATATCATAAATAAATATTTTGTATAACTTCTATTAAAAGTTACACTTTTAATGACAACTGACAGTGTCAAAAGTGATTACTTACGTGCGAGCGTGTTAATTTGTATATTATTAACGAGTGTATAATGAAGGTTATTATTCAACATTACTACTACGAACGCTAGCTAGTGGCATTAATGATTCAATGAATAATGGATCGTTGTACGCGAGTAGAATACTATACTTTATCCACGTCGGCTAAAAGTTACACTTTTAATGACAGCCGATAGTGTTATAAGTATTTTTTAACATACAAGCGTGTTAATTTGTATATTATTCACGAGTGTATATTGAAGGTTATTATACACGAGGTCAGGTTTACTACCACGAACGCTAGGGAGTGGCATAAATCACCGAGTTAACAATAACTCGTTGTACGCGAGTAGAATACTATACTTTATACATGACGGATAAAATTTACACTTTTAATGACAGCCGACAGTGTTAAAAGTGATTGTACACGTGCGTTATTCACGAGTGTATATTGAAGGTTATTATTCACGAGGTGAGGTGTACTACCTCGAACGCTAGGGAGTGGCATTAATCACCGAGTCAATAATAACTCGTTATACGCGAGTAGAATACTATATTTTATCCAGGACTACTAAACTTTTTGTTGTTGTTACATTATTAGAAACACTATTGTTTTAAATATAGTACATAGTCATCGAAAATTATAAAAATTGTATAATATTTCCATGAAAATCAATAGGTATCTAATTTTACAAGGTGATGGTATTTATTTTTAGTTATTAATAATCCCTGTTGCCAGTTCAAAATTTAAATGTCGTATTATAGGGATGATCAACCTTTTGAGATCCGTGGTCTACTGCGCATTAAAAAAATCGAAGGAGGTCTACCAATGGCAGAGCTAAATTAACGTAACGTACATGTTTATATATTTATTTTAGATGACAAGAAAAAATGGTAAATTATCTAATTTTTCTTAAAAAAAAATTGATATTAATATTTACCAAATAAAAACTTGAGAGATTCGTTGGAAAATTTTTAGGTAGGATAAGGGAGATGGCCCTGACATAGGAGTTGCTCCTCTGCAGGGGTTGTGAAGGTTGCATGGGGTTGTGTTCGCTGTCCTTGCTGAAAAGGAGGAAATGCGAACGACATTTGCCAAAAGAAAACGAAAAGAGAGCTCTAATAAGTTAAAACGGTTTTTCTCGGTTTGGGGATTTTTGGAGTTTACTCCTTAAGAATCGATTTGCATATATAAAGGGCCCGGTATGAGAAAAATGTGAGGAGTAAAATCTATCGATGAATGACCTTGTTACGTTTTTGGTGCGCATCCTATGATGCGCAACTTTCTAATTTGTCAGTGTCAACACACTTATATTGCTGTCATTGTGAAGTTTTATTATCATTGTGTTCCGCTAAAGTGAACTGAAAGTATTTTCAAATAACTATGGCAAAAAGAGGTGTAGGTGATATTCCCGGAACATCTAACAAACACGTGGTTGCAAGGTACGTTATAATTCATGTATTATATGTATGAGCATGTGCAATTTGTATTTATTAAATATTTTAATAATTATCGATGTAGTTCATATAAATATATATTTGAAAACCAGACATAAAATTAGATAATCAACCCAATATGAATTATCGAGCGCATCCACATAAAATAGAAAATTTCTAACCTAACCAAAAATTAATTTTTTTGTCGATGTCTATAAATTCTTCCACGTTATTATGATTTATTTTATAAATAATTTTTAAATATTAACAACTGTAGTCAATAATTCGATAATATTATCAGAAAAATCGACAATATTTTTTCATTATAATAATATTTTTATATAATTTTCTTTCGAAAAGTTATTTTTCAGCTTATTTAAATAATTTTCATGTACTATTTATTATTGTATGTAAAAGATTTAGTGACATAATTATTTTTTTATAACCATTTTTGTTAATTATTAAGATATTATATTTTAAATAAAAAATTAATTATAATAATTTAAAAAAAATGTTTATAAAAACCTTTTTTTATTAATTTTTTATCAAGTCGGTTAAAATTTTTATAATTATGCATTTATAAATTTTCTAATTTTTTTTTTATATTTTTTGACTAGGAAAAAATCTAAACCTCCAAAAACTCCAGCCGAGAGACAGCGAGCTTACATATTAAAAAAAAATTAATGAAGGAAGCCCAAAATATTCTGGCAATCAACCAATCTTTTTTAAGTTAAATAAACTCTTTTTGTGTCTGGTTAGACTATCGAACTTAAGGAGTAAACTCCAGTCGTGCGACGGAGCTGACACACACACAAATTTTTTTTGTTTGTTTTTATTTTTTTATTTTTAAATGGGGTGCGGGAAAACTTACTGAACAATGTAATCAAAGTATTCTTGTGTCAAAAATTGATCACCCTATTTACTTCGTTTAGTTGAAATTTGGCACTTTATCATGACAAGCTTATCATATTGTGATTGGTACGGGTTTATTGCAATGCGGAAACTACCCTTCAACAGCAAGAATAATTTTTAGTTTGTGAAACAAATAAAACAACCAAATCAACACTTATTATTCCACAATCGACAAACATTAAGCAGTCACTAACCAAATGTAAAAATTGGACAACTACGATATTTAAAGGGTAGCATTTTGGCAGTTGTACAAAAAACATTGAATGACATTAGTGTTATAAATAATTTTATATTGTTCACTCACTTCCAACAATCACATCGTAAATAATTATTAAAATATTTTCAAATGATTATACTTACAGATATATTTGAAAAAACGGTTCCCAAAAGAAAAAATAATGCTCTAGGATCTGTTTCAACAATATTGCTGGGAGAGTATAAAACCCACAGAAGCGTTATAGAGAAGAATGCCCCTACGGACATGAGCGGTCGAACAGCATCAGTGAATGGTCTCATTTTTCCAGTTTTATTTTTGTAAGACAAGTAAATATTGTATGATATTACAGGTACATTTGATATTAGAGAAGAAATATAGAGGAGCATCTCTAACATGTTTCCAGCTGTCCAATTGCCTATTTGAAACTGCCAAAATTCGGCCCCAAAAATCTGAAATAAATTGTTAAGTAATTCGATCAATTATTTTCACAATTTCTTTAATAAATAAATATTTCTGTTTTATATGATGACACAAAATTTTAGCATACTTCGTATTCATAATATAACACCATATTGGAGGGTTCTAATTTAGTTCCTGTTGTCTAAGGTCTTAACACATCACTCATCATACACTTGTAAAAGGATTTGTCTTTTGCCTCAAAATAAGCTTCAGTTTCAGCATTTGAGCTGAATTTCTTGATGTCGAACATTTTTTTTAATCAGTTGTCACTGGGGACCAGATCTGTACTATATGGTGGACGTGGATACAATTTGAAGAGTAATTTCATTAAATTTAACAATCGTTGCCATTGACTTGGTAAAACGGTGATACAACTCTATGTAGTATTCGATATTAATTGTCTCTACCGTTTGGAGATAATCGATGAACAATATTACATGCGCATTCCAAATTACTGAAGCCATAACCTTCTCAGCTGATTGTGCTTTTACAAGCTTCTGACGTGGTTCACTGGTCTCAGTCCATCAGATGATAATTATTTTGATTCCGGAGTGATTTGGTGGATCTATGTTTCATCCGTTGTCACATATCGATGCAAAAAATATGATTTATTATGTGTAAACATGACTGAAACATCAGTACGTTTTTGTCGTTGATCGATTGTAAGTAAACGCAGCACCCACTCTGGAAAAATGTTTTTCATTGTCAAATATTTATGCATAATTGTAAACATACTGTCTTTCAATATCTAGCTATCTCACGCAATTTCAATTTATGATTAGATATAACCAATTTGTGGACCTTTTACCAGTAACCACCTGACCAGAACGTTCACCATCATAGGTGTACGTACGACCACGTTTAAATTCATCAAACCATTAACAAACGGTTCTTTTCGATGGAGTAGGGTCTGGATAACATTTTTGAAGCCATTGCTGTGCTTGTACAGTTTTTTTCCTTCAAGAAGCAATGATAAATTAACACAAGAAGATGTTTTGAAAATAACAAAAGTTGCTTCACTTCAAATGGCTGTTACTTTTTTCTGACTAGCCGAAATGTCATGTTATTTTACACTTAGTCTTTTTAAGGTTGGCTTCGTAAACGTCATTTGGAGTTGGCAATGACAGCGTCATCTATCTCTCGATCACACTACATATTGAATGTAATATTTAAAATGAAACAATTAGTTAGATGAAAAGTTTATATCAACAAAAAAAAACGGTAACGATATAAAGTTTGAACCAAAAGAAATATAAAAGTAACGAAATAAAATAAAAGCAACTTTTCGTCTCATTGTTATAGTATATGATTGGCTGACACAAAAAAACTACTTGGGTATTCAATTAAAGTAAAAAGAATAGAGATGGGAGAAAACGAAAAACGATAACTATGTCAAAAAGAAACGAAACTACGAAAAATTTGGAAATATATAATAATTTTATAAAATTGCAGACTATAGACTTAAGAAAAATACTTGAATAAAAAAAATCAACTACAGAAACTTACCCCCGCTATTAGAAATGTTATTATTGTTCCCCACATAGAGAAATCGTATCCCCAAGGCAAGAACATCACTCCGGTATTGTATTTTTCAAAATGAGTCATATAAAAATTCATCATAACATTCCACATGGTAAAAAACATTCTGAAAGGAACTATACTATATCTGGAGCCGCGGCTAAAAATGGAATACATTGCTCCAGGAATGAGACCAGCTGTATAAGAATCCAATCCATGGTCAAACAATTCCCCTAACGGGCCACTGGTACCAGTTTTTCTAGCTTGTTTTCCATCTATACCATCTACAAAAAAATAGTACTACTTAATACTCTGATCCCTTTCCGACCAAGACATCTTTTTGTATACAAATTGTTTTCGTTCTCGAAAATTCAGACGTGCAAGTTTTAAAACTCTTGCATTAATCTCAAGTCTTCATAGTTTCTCCAACAGGAGCTTTGGCAAGAAAAAACGTCCAAGGAGGCTTCGAAAAACCACAACCGCTGAAGATTTACGTTTAGTAAAAAATAGTTTGAAAGAAGCTGGCCTTTTAAGAAGGGTGGCAGTAAAGAAACTTCTTTTAAGACGTCAAGAGGTTGTAGTGGGCTAAAGAACATGAAATTTTGACGCATGAAGAATGGGAGGGAGTTTTATGGAGTGATAACTCGAAATTTGAATTTTTCGAGTCTAAGAGAAGAGTATTTGTGGGAAGGTCAAAAGAAGAATGGATGTTAGATCCATGTGTAATCTCTATAATGTTTTAGAGGACCGGCGAATGAAGACCTGGTAAAAATTGGAGAAAGAAAGCTATAAAAAATATTGAAGGAAAATGTAGTAAGTTTTGGCCAGCGCGTGATTGGCAGAAAATTTATCTTCCACATTACAACGGTCCCAAGCATTCCGCAAAGAGTATTTAAAAGAATTAGAAAAGAAAAATGTACTGAAAGCATTTGTCCGTCAAAGTCGCCCGACTTCAACCCAATTGAGTTGTTGTGAGTTGTGCAATTCCAGTGAAACGAAATAGACGACGATTATTTGTGGAGGTTGTTACAGATAATACCAATATTTTATATCGAAATAATAAAAGCGAGAGGGAATTACATCGATGAATAATGAATTTAATTTGTTGTTTATCAACCAAACTGTATAGTGAACAAAAACTATTAACCGGTTATTTATATATATACATTGAAACAAAGTCTTTGCAAACTAGTTTATGAACTTGTTAGTTGTGAGACGGTGGCAATCTAACATCAAAGTTCATCCAGCTTGGTTCTAAAAGAGCCAAAGTCAAAAATGCTAGTTCCGAGAAAAAGGCGTTGAAAGATATTTGAGATTTTTTAGAATGCTATAACTTTCTTATACTAATATTCCCACTATTATTTTTTGTATTTCTTTATTGTTAATGTAAAGAAACATTATTTTATCATATGAAATTTTTTAACCTGTTACTATTCTATGTAAATATTATGACATTGGCCCTTTTTAATGAGGATCCATAAGGCAGTTAAAAGGGAAAAAACATCTGATTTCAACAATTTTATTCACATAAAGTACTGTTTAAAGTACATTTTTGGGATTCTGATTTTTATAATTTTCTTATTCATCTTCATCATAATCTGAAAATGTATCTACAACATCTGATGAACTCGTCAATTTATCCAGTAATGCATTATAAAATATGCAACTATTCGACTGAATGTAGTGCATTAAGTCTTAAGTTTTTCATTTCTCAATGGTAATGGGTTGTTTGATATGGGTCATAAAATGAAATAATAATCGGTGTTGGTAGAATGTTTCGGTATCTTTTTTCACTAAACTTATTGTTTTGAATTGCTCGTCATTTCCAAAAGAAATTTTGTACGGGATTTTATTTGGTTTGTCCTAAAGAAATTGCATCCATTTGATTTTGGTCCAATTAACTGGCTCGCTGGTAGTATTGACTTTTTTTTTGTACAAACGATGATTTACGTGATTCAACGTCTATTTTTACGTTATTATTACCAAATCTTGACGATTTACGTGATTGAACATCTGTTTATATGTTATTATCACCAAGTCTCAACGATTTACGTGATTTATAACATATATTTTTACGTTATTTTCACCAAAAGTAGGCGATTTACGTGATTTAACATGTTTATACGTTATTATCACCAAGTCTCGACGATTCATGTGATTCAACGTCTGTTTTTACGTTTTTTCACCAAATCTTGACGATTTACGTGATTCAACATCTGTTTGTATGTTATTATCACCAAGTATCAACGATTTACGTGATTTAACATCTGTTTGTATGTTATTATCACCAAGTATCAACGATTTTCGTGATTTAACATCTATTTTTACATTATTTTTACCAAAAGTAGGCGATTTACGTGATTCAACATATGTTTATACGTTATTTTCACCAAATATTGACGATTTACGTGATGTAACATCTATTTTTACGTTATTTTTATTAAATCTTGACGATTTACGTGATTTAACATATATTTTTACGTTATTTTAACCAAAAGTAGGCGATTTACGTGATTCAACATCTGTTTGTACATTATTATCACCAAGTCTCAACGATTCACGTGATTTAACATCTGTTTGTATGTTATTATCACCAAGTATCAACGATTTACGTGATTTATAACATATATTTTTACGTTATTTTCACCAAAAGTAGGCGATTTACGTGATTTAACATGTTTATACGTTATTATCACCAAGTCTCGACGATTCATGTGATTCAACGTCTGTTTTTACGTTTTTTCACCAAATCTTGACGATTTACGTGATTCAACATCTGTTTGTATGTTATTATCACCAAGTATCAACGATTTACGTGATTTAACATCTGTTTGTATGTTATTATCACCAAGTATCAACGATTTTCGTGATTTAACATCTATTTTTACATTATTTTTACCAAAAGTAGGCGATTTACGTGATTCAACATATGTTTATACGTTATTTTCACCAAATATTGACGATTTACGTGATGTAACATCTATTTTTACGTTATTTTTATCAAATCTTGACGATTTACGTGATTTAACATACATTTTTACGTTATTTTTATCAAATCTTGACGATTTACGTGATTTAACATACATTTTTACGTTATTTTAACCAAAAGTAGGCGATTTACGTGATTCAACATCTGTTTGTACATTATTATCACCAAGTCTTAACGATTCACGTGATTCAACGTTTGTTTTTACGTTTTTCACCAAATCTTGACGATTTATTTTATTCGACAATTCGACGTTTGTTTTTACGATTTTTTATCAAATCTTTACGATTTTCGAACTTAATTTGTGTTTTTTCTTTGCATTTCGAAGTAAAAGTATATAAAATGCCCAGTCACAAGGAAGTTCAATGAGAGCATTTGTTCTTTTCCTTGTCTTCTCTATTAATGCATGCACTGAGTCTGCCTCCATGTGGGTGTGCCCTGTTTCGAGAAACTTGTGATTCATTACTATTTTCCTACCTTTGCTAGATAATATCTTTAGTTAGGAATAAAAACATCTAAGCAACAAAAATATTTTGATTTTGTCCTGGGTACGAATCACTGAAAAAATTGACTTTTTCAATGTCGACTGGGATTTGCTTTAAAACCGCGTACAGACATAATGCAATTTCTCGACCTCCTCTAGCTGCGATTGTCTTTTGATAAAATAATAGAAAATTTGAAAAAATTGACATTGACCCTTTTAGAACCAAGCCACAGATATAAAAGTCTAGAATAAGAAGATATCAGACTGTTTTTTATGAGAATTTTATTTTCTTCAAGACTTCTTTTTTGTTGTTAATCGTTTTTGAAAATAATAATAATAATGGTTTATAATTTTTTATTTGCAAAAAACGAATGATATCGTATGGATGTACATCGGACGTATTTTCACGAAGTTTACCTCTATTTTTCACAATTTTCAACAATTAAAATAATTATAATTAATAACATTCTATTATGATGAAATTTATCAAGTTGTTTTTATTAATTGTCTTTATTTGAAATAAAAATAAAAATTTAGTAAATTTGAAAAATAATTACCTAACGTGTAAGCGATGAATAATAATATTGCTGCAATCATAAAAGGCCATTTTCCAAGTGATTCTACCTCTGGATGATCTGGATCCGAAGCGTAGAAGTTATAGTCGACCACAGCGAAATATATATACGTTACCACAGTAAACAGAAATCCAGTAAATGTTAGTAAATTGGGAGCTATTGATCTAGGACAGAACTAAAACAAAAAAAAAACCAAAGATACATGCGAGGACGATCCCAAAGTACCTCGTCTAACAAAGAAAACACAAAAATTCTATTTATTTTTCAACGTAATTTCTACTTTGGATGAAACGTGGGTCTATCAGTTTACCTTTACCCGAAAGAAAAAAATAATGAAAATAATTGACTTGAAAGGGAGAACCGGCTCCAAAGAATCGTTCAATCCGGAGGCAAAACCATGGATAATTTGATACTGATATCTGATTTTGTTCCCATTGGAATATGTCTTTCTGTTTAGTAGCAATTTACGGCTAGAAAGCGAAGAAAAAAGTACCGAAAGACTTAGAATAATTCCAATACTTTTTTTGGTCGATAAAAAAATGAAGATTTTGATATTATTTCACTACATATTAATCTTATTATTACTATAAGAAACAAATCTTTACACCACCAATTAAATAATTGTGAAAACTCCATAAAAAGTTGTTTAACTTGTTTATCTTCAAAACATTTTTCTACTAGTTACATACACTTTCCGGTACGTTTTCGTTGAGCCACATTGTATCGTACAAGGAGGGAAGACATAAAAATTATAGAAAAAAACTTACCTGAACTACCCAATTCCAAAAGGGATGCATAACATATATACTTAATATACCAGTGTCAATACAATTGTACTGAAACAAAAAAGTTTAATTATAGGAATAATAGACTAATTCATAAAATCTACTATTTTTTTTCTTGAATATATCGAAAACATTGTTGGAAATGATAAAAAATAATTATGTGAAAGCCTCAGTCCTTAATATTAAGAGATCCCGCATGATACATTTCATTTTCTTGTATGATTGACATGGGAAAACTTATTTTTTGAGTTTAGAATTTTATAACTCTTTAATGGTTCATCGGAAAGGGTTGATCGAATTATTCTCTTAAATAAAATTGAAAGCTGTACAAAAAAGCTCTCTTACAATTTTTCGATAAACTAACACGTTTGGATGTTATTCAACTTTAAAGAGAAATATCAGAAATATCACCCGAGGAATGTCTATACGAGGACGGTCCCAGAAGTACCTGACCCAACAAAGAAAAGACAAAAATTTTGGAAAATAATATATTTATTTTTCAACGTTATCTCTTTTTAGCTCCATATACTTTTCCCAGAGATGTTCATGAAGTTCGATACCCTTTTTAGTATAAGAATCTTTGGCTAAATATCGCGAATAGGGAGCATGACGTAGCAATTCAAACTTTAATTTATTGACTTAGGCCACTGCGATTACGGATGTGTAAGCTAGAGCATTGTCTGGATGAAATATACTTTCTTCTCAGCCAAAAGCGGCTCAAACGTTGCAATAAGTTCGCATAATACTCGCCGATTTCCTTCCTCAAGATAATCAATGAAAATTATTCCACGCGCAACCCAAAAATTCGACGCAATGACCTTGCCTGCAGATGTAACGATGTTTACATTCTTTGGAATAGGTTCTCCCTTTTCAGTCCACTGTTTTGATTGTTCTTTTGAATCGGATGTGAAGTGATGGACCTACGTTTCATCCATGGTTATGAAACATTGCCAAACACTCGATGGAAACATCTTCACGACGCTGTTTTTGTTCCAATATGAGTAAACCATTTTATATGCGACTTTTTGAAATGCCTACTAAGTCTGCTAGCTGGCGCACTTCAGTTGACGATCATCCAGTATCGCTTCGTGGATTTTCTTCAACATGTCTGGAATCGTCACCTCATTTGATCGACCACTGGTGTTCGCATCGTACGGCCAAAATAGAATCTATTTTAGCTTTTATATTGGTTGAGCTAACGCCTTTCAAATAGAAGTGTCGGATCACATAACGATTACCAATTTTTTCTATGTTTAAAAATTCAATTAAAACTTACTATACTATAATACTTAACAACGTGGCGTCTTCGAACTGTATAGATTGTGTTCTTTCTAATATGGTGGTATTTTTCAAGCAACTACCGCCATATCTAAAAGAAAGACAACTAAAATGGTGACGATACTTACAACGTATGAATGAAGAACGACCTTTTAAAAGAATATGGAAAGCGAAAATTGGAAAATAGAGGTAGACTAAGAAAAACGTGGGATAAAGTTATAACAGAAATATTGAATGAACGAGGAATAAACTGGAAAGAAGCTGGCTCATAATAGGAATGAATGGAGGAAAATTGCCAACCATCAACATCCTATACCATTAAGTGGTAGAAGGGCTTACAGATTATAATGTTCATATCACATAATATGTTTATAAATCATAGTATGGAGTTGTAGCTGAAATAAAAGAGTAAAGATATTTTCTATGTTCGTAGTTGAAACTTAATGAATATAGGGTGTTTTTTGAGTAAATAGGATACACGTTTTATATGGCACTAATTACCACCCAATGGTGGTAAGTTCTCAAAGACAATTGATACTTTTTTAGTACTTACGTCCTTCAAAACAGTTGTTTACAATGAAGGAAGGAGAAAAATATAATTTTTCTTACTTGTACAAAAAACTTATGATTTTTTCTTACTGTAGACAAAAAACTTTCATCCAAAATACATGGCACAGTTTTCTATCTATCATTCGTTTCCCTAGATAGCTCTGTTTTTTTTGTTCAATCTTTCCTTCCAGGTCTTTAAGAGTCGTCCTCGTCTCCTTTTAGTCTGCGATGGATACATCAATGTTTTCTTCGACCACCTGTTCTGCTCCATCCTCATTACATGTCCTTACCAGAGCAGTTGCTTAGTCTGTAATCTCTCTGAAGTCGTGTATACTCGGTCTGTTCTTCTTTTGTTCTGGATATCCTGTACAATCTTTTTCTCCACAGCCTCTATATTTTTCTCTTGTCTATTTGTTAGTTACCAGCACTCACATCCATATGATGAAATAGGTTTCAGAATGACTTTGTATATTGTCATTTTCGTGTTTAGTTTAATTTTTTCTGACCACAGCAACGAGTTCAGAATTTGTGTAACTTTTTTTCCTTGTCGCACTCTATTTCTTATAACGTCTTTTGTTGTTCCATGGTATGTTCCTAGGTATTTGAATTGTCTACATCGTCTAATTTTATTTATTTGCATTTTTATTGTTTAAAAATGACTGGTGCATAATTTTTAAACAAACGGTCGAACGATAATAATTTTATTCTAATGTTAACAAAGTTTTTATTATTGTAACTTTAGTTTACAGATTATTGATAAAAGTTGATAAAAAATTTTATGGTCATGTTTTGCTATATCAGAACAGCATTGATAGACACAATAATCAATAAATAATGATATACCAGTCAATGGTATGTGGGTTTTTAACAATCTCCACTATCAATATTTTGATAACTTGATTACTTGTGTATTCGGTCAACTTTTATAGTCTGTACTAGCTTTTGGTTTCATCAAATAAACAGATAGCTGCAGAATCGATCAGTGGAATATTAGACTATAAAACGTGTCTAAATTATATACTTTATCTTTGAAAATACATTATTTGAATTACTGAACTCTTTACAACTATGAAACGTTTAAAAGAAAAAATTATTGCTAGCGAAGAAGTTTGGTTCTAATCTGAGGATGGTCAAGAATCAAGTAGATGTAGACGTTTTTTGAAGTGCAGTTTCCGATTTCCAAATTTTTTATGACAATATATGACACTATTTAGATATTTTGTCTTCAGCGACAATATCTCTTTTAAAAGCTGCCACTGACCAGAAGTACCTGGTCAACGTAACCTCCTTTTAGCTCCATACACTTTTCCCAGCCATATTCAATAAGTTCGATACCCTTTTTATAATAAGAATCGTTAATTTTTGACCACCGAGCTCTTCAAAATAGCCATCAACTACCTTTTCATTGTTAGAAAATCTTTGACCATAGAACCATTTTTTCAAGTCTGAGTCAAGTCAACAAAAAATAACCCTAGGGAGTTAAATCTGACGAATATGGTGCATAACGCCGTTTCAAGCTAATGTGGATGCGCTAAAAATCTTTGTGTCCTGCGTACTGAGTATCCTTCTTTCTAACGTCGATGTTGAGAAGGTATTTTCTAATATGAAGTTCAAATGGACAAAGTCCAGAAACCACTACATAAGACCCCAACTTCTCATAACGTTAAATTTAGAGATGAGTTGCACTGATTTCTTCTAAACAATATAGGGGCTTGATAAATGATGCACGTAGCAAAAAAATATCAGTGGAAAAAATGGTGACTGATGAAGAATGAAGAAAATACTGCACTTTATCCAGTTTTCTTTGGTTAATTTGTTATTTTTTTGTATTTTTATTAATCATAATATTTGTTGATTTGATGTCCTGGATCTTTGTAGTCCGATGTTGGCAACCCCGATTAATTAACATTAAAATTGGAACAATTTGTTAATAAATAATATTTTACGAAATATTATTCACTACAAATATACATTGTTGTTATCGGACAACTCACTAGATCTTTTGGCCTTTTTATCTTTTCAAAACATATTCTCTTAGTGACGCGTATTTACTGATTTAAAATTAATATGATTTTGTAATAATTTTCTGGACGATCGTGTAAATTTGAAATTAAAATAATAATATACAAATAAAATATAAACTAATGGGCATAACTATATCCCTACGTGATTTTTTCAAAAATATACTATTTTTTTCTAAAAATATTGTGCCGTTATTTCAGGTATGGTATATATACTATGTATTGGATAAGACCCAAAAGTCGTAAATTTATGGCTATTTATTGAGAGGATATTGCCGCTCTATTATAATAACAGGAATTTTCGGGCAAATATATAAAAATATTAAATTTTGATATGAGTAGAAGCGGCTGATTGAAACTAATTGAAAACATGCAATTCGCGGGAGTGGCACACACTTCGACATAAAATTTGCCCATTTCCAACGAATTTTGCCCTCAGCTTTGAGAACCATGCTTGAAAATGCGCTGTTGCACCAGTTTTTCGTTCTTTGAGGTTAAGTTTAATTGAGCCGTCTTGTGATTTAATATGAATACAAAAATAAACGAAGAATGTCTTCTCCAGCGTGTATTCAATTACAAACCACTTTATAAATTAGATAAAAAGTAATCAGTTATTTTTTAAGAGGTGTAGGATTTGAATTTAAAAAAAAAACACAAATAATTTGAAAAAATTGATTGGAATCGATAGAACGATCAGTACAATTTAATGTTTAAAGATGATTTCATACAAATATTGGCCGCGGCTCCGCTTTAGACATACCATGCGCAAGATTCAATTTTGGCACACTCTCTTCAACATATCAGCCGGTATTTCACGGATAAATGCTTTAATATTGGCTCCCAGTGCGTCAATCGTTGCTGGTTTATCCCCATATACATTAGCCTTAGCATGGCCCCACAGGAGATGTCTGAAATCGTTAAATCACACGATCTAGATGGCCAATTGACGGGCTCCAAACGTGAGATGAACTGTTCACTGAAGGCGGCTCTCAATTTGGCCATTGTTTCGCGTGCCTTGTGGCATGTGGCACCGTCTTGTTGAAATCACATACCAGACATGTCCAACTCTTCCATTTTGGTAAAAAAAAAAATCGTCAACCATCACACGGTAGCGCTCGCCATTCACAGTAATGTTCCGGCCAGTTTTGTAATATTTTCTGTTTCAGTGAAGCTAATACCGCTGCAACTGATTATTTTTGCAGTTTTTTGTTAATAAGCCTGCAAGTAAACATTCAAGTAATTTACAAAATTTAGGGCACTTGTATCATTTTGTATTTAAATTATGGGAGTTCTTCAGATGTTAATTTCCACTTTTGCGTTCAAGTTTATCCGACGTAAGTAGATTGCAAAGTGATAACCCCGTGGCAGCTGAATATATCCTTGCGGTTTAGTTTATATTCACCGCTTGTCTACACTGAGCAAAAGACTGCATAGTGGATAAAACCAACAAAGCAACGTTTCCACTGTTGCAATTATGTTTCTTACACATGAATAAATACTTTTTAAAGTTGCAAAGTGATAATTCAGTGACAGTTGGAAGGTACAAGGTCAAACTAAAAGCTTTAGGTAGAATTAAGCATTTTTTATTAGATGGAAAGAGCTTTAAACAGAATCCTGCTTATTTTACAAAAGTTTCCAATATATTTTATTCACTCATTGCCCACACTTAGTAAAAAATTACTTAGTAGAAAAAATATGATAAAGTCACGTTTCTGGAAGGAAATTTCGCACTTCTTTTATTAGTAACTCTTTAAGAAGCAATTTCACAATAATTCTGGTAATAATTAGGTCTAAAACAATCAAATAAGTTCACAAACCACACACAAATTTACGACAAAAGCATTTGTTCACCCTACAGCAATTGATTTTTACAATTTGCTAGATTGCTCAATAACATAGACAAATCTTATAACAATAGATCTCCTAGATAAATAAAATTTTAAGCACAAAACATGGAATAACAGACTATAAAAAAAAATAAATCAAATATCCCTGAATCAGAGTCAAATACAAAGAAATTTTTGTAAATGGTTCATATACATAAGGGAAACCTAGTAATGATAAAAAATTTTGTGTTATTTAAGTTTAAAAATGCCTAATATCAAACTTCTACTATCTTAAAAGAAGTCAATTCCAGATATATCATAAGTAATCGTTTGTAAATCTGTTAATTTGTGCATTGCTGTTAATCTAATCATGTTGCTGATTTGTTTTATCAAATTTTGAACAATAGACAATTTCCTACATACTTGAGTCACAATTACCTACTACATAGTATTTACAGGTTTTTTGAATATAAAAATGTCGTGTTTTAATTAATATTATTTGATATCATCAATAACATTGTTTTTGCTTACTTTTCATGATCAAAACTAATGGGAAATACATTTTGTATATGTATCACATTGCTATAAATTTAAAAATAACATTTTTGATTTAAGAGAAAATCAATAATTAAATAATAAATATCTCTGTATTCAAGATATAAATATTTCCAACATTTTTTTACATAAACTCTAAAAACATACCGCATCAATTATTTATTAACATTACTAGTAATGTGTAATTATCATTATTTCCTGAATTATATGCATCTTTAAAAATAATGTACTTTAGATGTAGTGATAATAACTAAGTTAAAATTTAACTAACCTTGTAATTATCAAATCCAATTAGGTGTTCCTTGGTTAAGTACTGGGTTTCCATTTTGCAAGGATTTTAACAAAAACCACTACTAACTTTAATCTTTATATTGAAGCACAATAATTATTCTAATCTACACATTTTCATAATTTCACATTTGTTATACCATTGTTTTCAAGGGGTTTTTAAAATTCTATAAAACGGACCCGATGTATTCCTCGATCAATTTAAAAATGTCAAATATCTACGCTGAAGTTAGCAATCTATACTGTTGTTTTTCTCTTTCACAATTTATGGCCCTTTGCTTTTATAGTACGAGCAACTGATTCTTCTTTTTTTTCTGCTTCTCTTTTTATTTTATTAAGAGCTTCGTTAAAGTAAACAAACACAATTTATGACTGCCATCCTCACCAATAATAAGATTTTAATAATTCACAGTTACTTTAATTAATCGTTCATAATGAATAAATGAAATATTACGCAAAAACACTTTCCAATCTATAAAACCTCTTAATATTGAGCAATTATTTTCATGCCAATCTTATAAATAAATAAAGATCGTACGGTTTGCCATCCTCTCTTATTAACTAGTTATGTCGAGGAGTTTCACCTTATTTATTTAGATTGTAATGGAATTAGATACTCTCATGAGCAAAAAAATCAATGCGAGTCACATGCAAAAAAGCTGAACACCAAATTGTATTCTACCTGAAAATGGATGCAACAAGAGCTCACAGAAACACGAGGAGTAGCTGAACAGTCAAAAGAAGATTTAAAACAGCTAACTTTGAGCCAAAAAGGCCAGCTACTGGCACCAAAGAATTGGGGTTGACATGACAACTTTTCAAAATAAATCAAGATCGTACGGTTTGTCCGTCCTCACTCATCGATTGGCTTAGTAGCTTCCTCAAAGACCATTCCATCCAGGTCATTATCGATGGATACGCCTCAGAAAGGTTTGAGGTCAACGTTGGTGTTCCCCAGTGATGCATTTCGTCACCTACGCTCTTTCTCCTGTACAATAACAATCTACTAGATAAATCTGCTAACCCTCTCTATAGCTTCGCCAAGATAGCACTCTGGTGTTGTTCAAACCAGTCACCCAAATAAACTCGACTAACACTCAAATCCGTAAGTAGCAACAAATCATCTCCATCAATACCGATTTTGAAAACATGCTGGAGTGAGGTGGAAGTAATCTGATTGAGTTTAACGCAGCAAAAACCCAGGTTCCAGGTTTGTAATAATTATTAGCTAAGGTAGTATCACAAAATCGTTAAGACCAAAGAGCTAGATACTCCTCAACAGCTTCTAATCCTCTGTAAGGCCCAGATCCGTCCATTTTTAGAGTATTGCTCGCACTATTGTAGCTCCGCTCCCAAGCATACCCTTAGGATGGAACGGAGCAACCTCGACTTATAGGCGACTCAGAATTAACCAGAAACTCTTCCTGGCATTCGTTTTGGCAAATATTACGTTTGTTGAACAATATTGCTCTTTTCATAACTAGTTACGTAAATAACTATTGTTGTATGTATGACAATCAGCAAATAGACATAGACACACACATGTAGTTGTCTACAGTGCTATCAATGTACTCAATGATTATCGTGTTGTCAGGGGTCACTAAATATAATATAGTGTGAGGGTTATAAAAGTCCATCCACATATATCAGTGCCTTCAGTGGAAAAAAATATCGGCTGATGAAATTCTTAGTAAACTTAAGGGTGTGTTCAAAGGGCAGCGTGACTATCAGTGTTCTTTCGGTATCCACCGTGAAAATAAGAAATACATCCTCGCCGATATTTTCAGTTTAGAGTTTGCTCTATTCACTTTTCAATGTTTTCTGTGTCTACCTCATTTTTGTAATATGAACGATTTGCTTCTCATCTAGTTCTTTACAATATAAAGGACCCCAAATACCTAAACAGGAAATAGATTTCAAAATGAATGTCGATGGTGAGTATTTAAATTTATTATCTTACAAAATTTACTTGTTTATTACAAAATACAAATACATTATACGAAATAGTAAATACTAACTAACTTTCAAGTAAGGATGTGAGAAACGACGTTGATTTCGGCCAACAATAACTTGATTTTGCCAAGGAACTGATGCTTCTAATTTGAAAGGCGTGTTTGGTGGCATTTCCGTCTTTGTGAGACAAATTCTTTAGTGCTGAGTTTACAGGACTGTAGTCGTATCGTATCCGGACCTACATATTCAACTTTTAAGCTCATACAGACGAGAAAGGAGAGGACCAGGGCGTAAACAACATTCCTCGCTACGGAATATAAGACTGGTGTGGCATTCAGGGTGCGCCAACAATTTTTCGTCGTGCAGAAAAGGGGTGCATTCAGATAATAGATTAGAAGTTTTGGACAAGAGAATACCTACACGCTGCAAAATGTATGGTACTTGAATAAGAAGAAACCGGAATATCTCCACTGATGACTAGTGCAACCTTGTACCTTTCATAATTGTTTTCGTTTACAGATAATGACTGAATTCGTCTGTTGTATAATGAATTTTTGACTCAAGATTCCAGTCATTTTCCGAAACCCTTCTGGCACGGCTCAGACGATAATTGAATATGAATAAAATTTACATTCGTCGTCCACCAAGCCTCTATACAAAGTCACAAACTCTCCTTCCACGCCTCGAATCGTCCATATGGGATAAACCCAGTGTCTTCTTTTTCTTCTTATAAAATTAATGCAATTACTGCGAAGTTTTCTGTACTGAAATTCATTGTGGAGAGAAAACTGAGATAACTCGAGCAGACACGTTTGATCACTGAAGAACATCGACACGGAAATGTACGGTAATGTGTAAATGGCAAAGAAAAATTTATCACGGAGGCTACGGTGCCGTCCAGTCACGGATATGTGTGTATAGTCCTTTAAATCTGTTAGTTGAAAATATTTGGAGGTCCTTGTCCTTCTACTACACATAATGACCCTATAATTTCCACAGATTAATTCTGATTATATTTATTTTTCTACCGGGGATTTACTGTTCTTTTGCCACTATATCATTTCCAGTATTCCCTCGTTTAATATTTCTCTTCCCATCTTTGAATCATGATCCTCTGCTTAGCTTGCACTTTATTAAATTTCTTTATTCACAACGTTTTCTTTTATACGCCTTATCTTTTTTTCCATTCTTTTTCTTTTATTTGTTCTACACATCTTCCTTATTCTTTTTTGCTCTTCATACTGTTGGTTGTCTTCATCTGTATCAGTCTGTACCATTTTTTACTTAGCTTAGTTTTTCTTTTTAATTTATTTTTCTTAGATTCTAATTCGTCCCTTTTTGTTTGTTTTATTTTCTGTGGTATTCTTTTACTTGTCGTCTTCTCTTCCTCTATAGTTTCCATTATAGCTCTGTTGTTCTGCTAGGATTCTCTCCATGAACTAAATATTAAGAAGCTGTCGTGAAGGCATCACAATATACCTGATTTATCAAAAATTGTGATAATTGCTCAAGAGTAAAGTATCTTTATTATTGACAATATAAAAGATTATTATACATAGAAAAAATATTTTTTTCTGCGTCAGAAATTCAAGTTTTCACATTAATGTATAATTAATTTAGGATGTACTGGTATTTTTGAATAGTGACATTTATATATGGTGCATTGAGAAGTTTCTAATCATTAAAAAGGTAAACTTGAATCTCTGAAGACGGTAGCTTGGTTATCGAAACGCTCATATCATGTAATTGTGAGTGTTGGTGTAAACAGTGTGTTCAGAATGAATGTCAACAGTTCCAGAAATTCCAACTTAATCAAAAATTCTGAAAAACGTTGAGAATTGTATTTTAAAAAGTGGCAGGCTATAAATATTTTTTTAGACAGTCTAATGGTGTATAACATAATGTTCAGAGCTCAGTTTTGGTTGACATATTTTATATGTAAGTGTAGAAATAAATCAGCAATAATTTATATCTGGAAGAGAAAATTGAGATTGTAATAGTTATAAGTATAAAAAATTTTTAGTTTTCAATAACCAGATAAAAATATTCACAATGAGAATTATTTAATATATTTAAGACTTGAATGTATACAAAGAAAATTTTGCAAAGTAAGCCAAAACATGATTGAAAATAATGAAAATTTTGAATTTTATTTATTCATCGTCATATAATGTAAATAGATTCCAAAAAATAGAAATATCGACCTTACAATCTTTAGCTAACTCATACTTCAAGATCAGACCAACTACCGTTGATGGAGTGATGCGAATCCATATTTTACGTTGAAAAATAAAGACAAATATTAGTTTAAACCAGCAATTCCAATGTTGTCAAGGTTGCACCCCCAGGGGTCAACGGGAAGCTCTACAACAGGAATGTACTTGAATTTCCATAGTTTTTGGTAAACGTAAAGTATTTTGTTTATGAAAGAAAAAAACTTTGGGAACTTCTGGTTTAAATCATACATATGGAATGGAATTAATAAAAACCGATTAATCGGATGTTTATTTCCCTAGGAATGCAGATAATTTTTTAAACAATGCAATAAATATTTTTGATAACCTTCCCCTATAGGATAGTACCCCATTCCACCGCAAACAAAAAGAACTTAAATATATTAAATGGAATGTCAATTGAAGAGTGGGTTCTAGCCTACGGTAACAAATTTTGTTAAAAAATTGAGTGAGTTTTTACTCTAATGATTTAGAAATACAATTAGATCAAAAATGTGTACACTTTCAAAGCTTTATTTCATCTTGAAGAATGTTAATAAAGATCTAGATCAATCAAAAATTTTGTTGCGAGAATTGAATTTATAAAAAAATTATACAAACTTTCATTTATTACTTTGTATTGCTCTATCTACACCATCGACAAATTGCTCAGGTGGAAGAAGTTTTCCTTTCTTGAAAAAAGTGAAAAATTATTCACGATGGAATTTAACTCAAGAAAAGCTAAATGCTTTAGCTTTTTTACGCGTAGATGAACAAGTTTTAATACGACGATATAATTAATGATTTAACGAATTCAAAGGCTTACAAAAAATGTATTGTAATGTTTTTATTATCACGTGGTACAAGACTGAAATTTTCTTTCCTTAAAATAATGTTTTTAAACAATAGGGTACTTGCATGGTTTGAAAAAAAAATAGTTTTCGATAGTTTATGTACAACTTTTATTATAATTTTTTTCAATTCTTTGATCAATATTTATTGAGAAAAAAAATTTTTTTAAAATTTTGTGGTTAGTTTAAACATTTCAGTAAGGCCGCCATATTATGTGACGTCATAGGTATAAAGTAAACACTAGACATACGATACAAAGTAAAACAATTTTCTCGGTTATTCTAAAATAAACGTTATTATTAAACTTTGATTAATCTGGAAAATGGTATATAAATCGTGTATTGTGCCAGGATGTGAAAATACCACGACTAAAACACCTGATAAAGTTTTTTCTAAATATATGTAGCACAAACATTAGGGTTTTAAGTATATTTTGATAGGATATTGGTGCTAGGATACAGATTTAACTCGATCACTGGGCGTTTAATTTAACTTTGTCAGAAGCTTTCGATATGGTTTAAACAGCCAGAACGCGATGTGGTCATACACAGACAACTACGTCGCGGTGTTGGTCTTTCATAACTGCCAAGCATTTAATAAAATCCATTGTAACCAAGCCAATTGTATCAAAATTTATGAATTCAAGCTGTCAGTGATACAAAATAGGATCACTTGGAGTTTAAAGAATATGCGGTTTTATTTCAGAGGTGGTCTAACTTTGTCCGAAGCTTTGTATATGGTTTATGGCTGAGAATAGCATTGAGACTGATGGAGACTATGCAGATAAGGACGAGGGAGGAACTTTTGAAACAATATAACGATTTAGGTGCAGTAATTCAATTTGGAGAAAGCAAACACCTAAAATCTTAGGAGCGTTAAAAAGAACTACAGCTTTTAGTGTATATGTTACGACCGAAAACAGCCATCAACGCGTTATGGATCTTCCAGAATATCTACAACGCGACGTAGCCATATACAAACGACCACGTCGCGTTGTAACCGTTATAAAAGTGCCACAAAGAATTCCAAGCCTTCAATATTTGCCAGAATCGGGTATAGCCAAGCAAACTTTATCAAAATTTATGAATTCGAGATGTCAGTGATACCGAACGGTATCACTTGGCGTTTAAAGAATATGCGGTTTTATTTCAGAGGTGGTCTAACTTTGTCCAATGCTTTGGATATAGTTTATGACTGAGAATAGCATTTGAGACTGATGAAGACTCTGCAGATGAGGACGAGGAAGATATGGTTCATAATATACGGGTAGACAGCTACAGGCACCTGTAGAAATTGAACTGACAAAAAACACTCGAATCTGTAATAATACAGTCAAACCTTCGACGGTTACTGACGAAAATTCACCTTCAACCGATGAGTTATTTACAGGAAATCTCTTAGTGAGACAGGGTAGTACGAAAAACCACTACATTTGAATTAGTGATCGTCTTGGTGAGAATACTAGACTGCTGTTGGATCAAAGGTGATTAAGAAAATGTACCACATATTTTACCAATATAAGAACTTGTCACGTACCGATATATTTGAGATGTTTCAATTTTTTCTAGCTAAATTCAACAAATATGGCAGCTGACTGTTCAGAAGCTTGACTTGAAACAAAAATTAGATACTAGGCCAGGATGTGAGCAGTTCATCTGTGGTAAGCCAATTAGAACCAATGGTCAATATACTCGGTCCTCGAACTCAACGGATGGAAGACAATTACAAATATTAAGCTTCAAATATTGACAGTGTATAAAAAACAACAATATTGAAGAAATGTTAAAATTTATTGTTAAAATTTAATAAATAATTACTGATATATTAGGACATAGATAAAAATTAAAGAAGGGAACAAGTTAACCATATAAGAAGTGCAATCTGGTTGTGAAATATAACACAGCCGCTGACTAGGGCACACACACTGGTTACATAGGCACCAGTACCAGGAATCCACAAATATGTTTCTAAATAATTATTCGAAAAAAAAAAAAAATTTCCCAAATAATCAATTCGAAATAGATTTGTAGATTCACAATATACCTATTCGCAGGTGATATACACATCGGTACGTATGGGAACAAATGGACGAGACTTGGTCACTACCCTGCTTCATGCCTCCGTCTCTCCCCCTTTTAATCGTAATCTTGCAAAATCCTCAAAAATGATATCGTCGTCATGATTATCGTCGGTATCTAACTGAATTAAGTTTGTATCGTCTGGTATGTCATTTCTAACATCTTCACTGGCACGTCTAGAAGGTGTTGGTGGCGGTAATATTTCTTCTTCGGGTTTTGGGTGCATTAAAATGAAAGGTAATTCAGCCACTAAGTCTCCTCCCAATGCACCAAGGCACAATTTTACCTATAACAGATTAATATATCATCTGCTTATTATCAAAAACATTGTTACAAGTAAAAAATCAAATTCTTCTAATTTTATCTGTAAAAATGTATACTTATACCAGTGTTACTAAGAAAGTGAGTAATTTGTAATATTTATTGTTTGTTATTTCACATAGATAATTATCCAAAAAAATATACAAAACAATTATAATGGTCTTGATATTTCTACCCGCCTACTTTACTTAATGTCTTATTAACATGTACGAGGGCAAATTCAAGTTTTTTTTTACATTAAGGGAGGGCCCCAGCCTATGAATGTGTGCCACAAGGCCTCCTTATAGTTACGCCAGTGACAGTCACATTCACTAAATTAACATTATAATTAACGCTCTTGAAAAACAAGATTATTTAAAATTGTGTGATATATATATATATATATATATATATATATATATATATATATATATATATATATATATATATATATATATATATATATATATATATGCGACCTAAAGAATCTATTGTGTCCAAAATTGTTTCATAGGAGCCAACAATCATGTCTATTTCCCATGTATGTAAAAATTTTGGAGGTTTATTATATTCACCTTAACTTTGTATTGGACGATTATTCCCAAGTTTTCTCGTTGTGACGTATCAGCTACAAGTGTACTAGACGCAAGATTGGTATCTTCGTGTTTTAATTGACCGTCGAGGGCTAAGCCCCATTTGTCTTTATTATTGGCCAGTAAAGGCGTAAGCGTAAAAACTTTACTAAGAGTGAAACCGGGACCTAAAAATAAATAAAGTACAACATAGTTCAACAATTGCTTTTAAATATTAACCAATATGATTTTTTTCACATTAAGATGTCTATCCAAGTAAAATTCTATATGAAAATTTTTATAAAGAATCTAGTATAAAATGACATACAGTAGTCACTACCAGAAATACTGTCATATCACCATTTTTGGAACAAAGACAAAAAGTTAAACATTTTAAAGGGGTATTCTTATCTAAAAGCTTAAATTTTAGGTATTTTTGAAGCTAACGTTTATTATATGACTTTTCAAGAAAGAAAAAAATCAGAATTTCAATAAATTACAAACTGATGAAGTGGAGGTTTAAAAAACATCGGCACACCCTGATTGACATGATTCCAGCCCTTGTAGTGATATGGAACAAAAAAATTTGAAAAATTCTTAATCTGTAAAAATGTCGCTATCGTATTGACCCAAGCCAAAAAAAATTACAAAATGGCGTCGACATGAAATATCAATTTTTTTGACCTTTTAGATTTTTTTTGCAAAATACTCCAAACTGAATTTTTTAAAAAATCAAGGCGAACGCAATAGACAGATATATACAAAAGATTTCCACCAAATTTAAAAGGAATCGGTCGGGTAGAACTTGAGAAACAATTCCAGTAGAATAATTCGTTCCACTAGGATTAGAGACTACGTCACAAAATCTACTGTATTTCCAGCAATAATGCGAATTTTTAAAAAATCTTCAAGAACATATTATTGAAGGTCTAAACTTTGAAAATATACAAAAAATTAGATTTTTTCAAATTTCTACATCAGAATACCACCAGGGGTAACACCATTGTAGAGACCGGTTATTGAAGATGATTTTTGAAATTTTTTTTTAAAACTTTATATCTAATGCAAAATCTAATTCAATTACTTCATTATACATGTTTTGGGGTAATTAAATTAATTTTTACAGAGCGTTCAAAAACAAAATGGCGTCAATTCACAGCTATAAGCATAAGAGGAATTCTTCCCAACCACTTTTTGTTGTAGCTATTGATAAGGAATAGTTTCTTAGAAAATGATGTTATGAAGCTTTTAAATCAATCGGATTAAAATTGTTTTAGCCTCAGTCGTTAATCAGCAAATCTTGAGTCTGCTAACATGTACAGCGACTATTAAAATATAGATGAACTGGGGATCTCTTCGCCCATGTCACCAACGCAACGTATGGACTCAAGCTCTCCAGTGTATCGACGATCTATATCTTCAAAACTCGATCTATATAACTTCGTTGTCGTTAAAATCAACCCCTATAAACTCGGTCAACACCCAAATCTGTAGGCAGCAACAGATCACCACCATCAATACCGATCTTTAAAACTTTCTGGATTGGAATGGAAGCAATTTGATCGGGTTTAATGCATAAAAGACCCAGGATTAGGTAAGACAGTTTCACGAAAACTCTGAGCTCTCTTTAAGACCACAACACTACAGCTTCTGATTCTCTACAAGGTTCAGATTTAGAGTGGAGCTCGACTCAATACAGAAGAGAGCAATTCGATTTATAAGCGACCCGAAGGAAACTTGGGACAGCTTGGGGCATAGAAGAAGGTCGCTGACTTAACTTTGTTTTACCGATACTACCACAGTAGATACACTTTCGAGCTGTCTAACATAATGTCACCTAGGGCAGTATTTCCAAGACCTAGATGACAGAGAGACGTGGCTCATAAGCACAGAGTTCGTCTGCAGACGTCCAGACTTCTTTGGAGAAGTTTAAGTCTGTGGAATCAGTTAACAAGGCACAGTAGGCACCACTTGAACTACTCGAGTGTAATATAAGGTTTTTTAACCTTTTGAGTTTGCTTTTCCCTTCAGAAACTGCGTTTACTGATTGTCGAATGTTAATATTTACCTATAGGACATCCCTCTTCGCTTTCTATTTCTGCAACGGTGCATTTATATTGAGCTGTTGAAAACAGACATATGTCCGCAAACTGTCTAACGGAAACTTTAATCTTTTTAACTGTGCGATTAGAATTATTTGCTATGTGCACATTGACAGCTATATTTTCACCGTGATGATATAATTTTTTATCGAGGGATGCTTCTAGATATAGTTTATTGGGGCTCATCATAAATTCTTTGCTCACTTCTACGGACGGTTGTTCTCCTGAAAAAGAATTTTTATTTTATAAAAAGATATTTAAAAAATATTTATTATTTACCTTGTTTATTCGGCGCGTACATAATTTTGCGTATGGCAAGCCTAACGGAATTTCTCTTATGAGGTTTATCATCTTGACTATCGCCTACAAATGCTTTCAATTCATAATCGATGCCACAAGGTTTGCCGGTGTCTCCTGGAGCAGGTTGAAGTGTTACGGAGGCGGGACAGTGTGGGGGTAATTCAAAATAAAAAGGGTAAGCGTTTGATCCCAATTTTTTAATTAATCGTTCCTGCAGTCTTGTAAGAGGTCGTTTAATTTGAGTTGAGTTTATTTGAGGGTAAATTTGTTCGGCAGCTAAGTACAGATCTTTACGAAATGTTAATCCCAAAACATCGAGGTCTTCTCTACCATACCTGTAATTAAAATAATTCAATTTAAAAATAAAAGTAACTGTATCGAAGAGAAGAAAAAGAGCAAAATCCATTACATTGTACGTAATATAATATATAAAATTGACTCATGCGACCCCACCACAATCTTAAGTGTCATTGGCATAAAACCTGAACACGAAATTGAATTTTTCTTAGTAAAATCTTAAAGGTAAAGGGTTGAATGAACCTTAGTTCGCCGTTGATGTAAGTTTCCTGCGGTTTTTCAAGTACGTCGGATATTGTCCTTGACCACTGAGGGAGTGTATGAGTCCTGGCGTTGAGTTGAAGTTGTTCCAATCTGACCTCGATGTTTGGTACGAATTGGTGAAGTCTCCTCCCTTTTTCGCTACTTTCTCATTTTCTTTACCACTTTTACAGTGTTACATAATTTATTTTGGTTTTGCCTGATATTTCTTGGTCTGTTTATATACAGTGCTTTTCAGATAAAAGTATCCACCTTTAATAACTTTTGTAATACTGGTATTTAGAAAAAATCCAAAAACACGTCAATTTATGTTGGAAGGGGCAAGCATTATGGCTTATTTAAACTTACTGGAAAAGCCACCCCCTCACCCCTAGCAGCATCCCCTTTATTTTTTTAAATTACTTGTCATATTTTTTATATAAAATTTGGATACTCCTCTTTGAGCTGATTTCAAAAATATATAATACTTGTAGGTTAAAGTGGTTAGTTTATGAGATAAACAATTTTTCTTTTAAGAGCACAAATTTTACTTATTATTTACTTTCACCTTATTTGCCTGTACTAAAATGGGTTGTACAACAGTTCAAACTCTTTAATCTTTTTAACTGTGCTATTTATTCTACTTAAAAAATCCAAACAACAAAAAACTCTATTTTTTATTAAAGTTTGACATTGTCAACTAGAATTTGTAGTCACTATTGATAGTGTAATTTGACACATTATTTATTTTGTTTCTCTGAAATGGTTTACTCTTTGCAAGAAAGAATTGAAATTGTAGGTTTATACTACCAAAATAATAATTGTGCAAGAGCTGCTGCTAGAATATTTAACGAATTACATGACGGAAGACATGCAACTCATAAGTATGTAATTCAACTGATGGAGAAATTTACCACAACAGGGTCTGTTTGCAATAAAGTGCATAAGCGAGAGGGACTCGTAAATAACGAAGCAATCCAAATGGCAATTTTAGGGCAAGTCAGCTTAGAGGCTCAACAACCCCCTAGTCGTTGTCAACAATAAGTAGAGCGATCGGTGTTTCATCTTCTACAGTTTTCCGAGTTCTACATAAATTCAAGTACCACCCATACAAAGTTAAGTTGGTGCACGAGTTGAATGAAGATGATTTTGATCGTCGTCTACAGTTTTGCGAATCAATGACGCAAATTATCAATAACAATCCACAATTGTTAAACAATATTTGCTTTTCTGATGAATGCTCATGGTCATTAAATGGCTTAGTAAGTAGGCATAATTGTAGATATTGGGCTGAAAGTGATCCACATATTATGCGTGAATTCCATACACAACATCCCCAAAAGTTAAACGTTTGGTGTGATATCCTAGGTGACCACATTGTCGGACCTTTCTTCATCAACGGAAATTTAAATGGTGAATCATATCTTGAGTTAGTCAGGGAAGGGGTTGACCCACGTATTACAACAATAATAGAAAATGATGATAACCTTTCCGAAGATTTACTGGTATTTCAACAAGACGGAGCTCCCCCACACTATGCTATGCCTGTCCGACAATTTTTAAACGAAACATTCCCCGCTCGTTGGATAGGTAGAAGGGGGCAGATGATGGAGTGGCCACCTAGGTCACCGGATTTAACACCCCTAGACTTCTTTTTATGGGGGTATTTAAAAACAAAAGAATCTCTGGATGATTTACGAGAGAGGATAGAAAATGAATGTCGACAATTAAATCCAGCCGTATTAAGCAATGTCAGAGAGGCATTTCAAAATAGATTATACCATTGTATGGAAGTGAATGGTACTCATTTTGAACACTTATTGTAACTTCATAATAAATAGCACAGTTAAAAAGATTAAAGAGTTTGAACTGTTGTACAACCCATTTTAGTACAGGCAAATAAGGTGAAAGTAAATAATAAGAAAAATTGTTTATCTCATAAACTAACCACTTTAACCTACAAGTATTATACATTTTTGAAATCAGCTCAAAGAGGAGTATCCAAATTTTACATAAAAAATATGAAAAGTAATTTAAAAAAATAAAGGGGATGCTGCTAGGGGTGAGGGGGTGGCTTTTCCAGTAAGTTTAAATAAGCCATAATGCTTGCCCCTTCCAACATAAATTGACGTGTTTTTGGATTTTTTCTAAATACCAGTATTACAAAAGTTATTAAAGGTGGATACTTTTATCTGAAAAGCACTGTATATTTCTTTCGCTTTCTGATGTTTGGACTTCTTTAACCAGTAAATGGCTGTTCAGATCTCAAATTAGCCCAAGCCCAGCCAGAGAAATGCGAGGAATTGCTGAACAATCAGAAGTAGACTTAGCTACCTACTGGATTCAAATTAACCCAAGCCCAGTCAGAGAAATGCGAGGAGTGGTGGGACAGTCAGAAGTAGACTTAGCTACCTACTGGCCTCAACTTAACCCAAACTCAGCCAGAAAAATGCGAGGAATTGCTGGACAATCAGAAGTAGACTTAGCCTCAAATTAACCCAAGCCCACCCTCTTCTCAGACGAAAGCAGATTGTGCCTGCATGGTAGCGATGGAAGAAGATGAGTCCACAAAAGACCTGGATAAAGATACACGCAATGTTGCATAAAAGTAAGAGTGGGTTTTTAACGATATTCCTGGGTGGTTCGAACGGGAAGCTAAACCCGAGTTTGTTTTTATTGAAACTGGAGATGGAACGAAGGGAATAACATGGAAGGCAGCATCGAAAAAGATCGAGTAAAGAAACTTATTCGATCCACGAAGAAGCGATTGGAAGCTATTATTAGGGCTAAGGTAGAAAACACTAAATATTGATTAATTTTTACTGTTTTATTGTTAAAGATTCCTTTTGTTCGATATATTTTCTTTACCAAAAATATTGAAGCTAAATTGAATTTTTTTGCTAGAAACTTTTGAACGTGAGCGTGCGACTAGAGTCGATTTTTCACTTACGAGTGTAGTTGTCGCTGTTTATATTTCCAATACAAGCAATGGATGGATTATTTCAAAAATATATGAGTTACCTTTCTTAAAATTCAGATTCAAATAACATTAGAGGTGTATTTTTGACGCAATTTCTCAATAAAATTCTGTGGTTTATTCAAAATAAATACAAAAAAAAGCCACAAACACGTTTTTATAACATTTGAAACTGACAAATTAAAGATATAGTTTAAAAAAAACAAAAATCAAGTTTTTAGAGCAAATCAAACTACAAAGTTAAAAATAATGTAAGATAAATATGGAACAAAACGTTTATAATAAAAAATTATTGTTTTAGGGTTATTTTTTAGAAAAAAAATATTTTCCACTTTTTACTTCGATTTATTGTCAAAAATAAAGTTCTATTCATTTGAACGATATTTGAACCCACGACCTAAGAATCCGGAGGTTGACGTCTTTCCCGTGCCTATTAAAGTGGTGGGATATACTAACAATAATAAGCCACAAAGGAGAGTTACGAACACACAAGCTCACATAAAAGTGAGGCTAATAAACGCTTGTGTAAAAAATACATACCTAAAAGCAGCAAGTACATGTCCAAATACTTTTCTGTCTTTGATGTATTCGGGATCTACTAATACCACACCATCTATAGGATCTACGTGTGATATGTGATCCACAAAGTCCCTTTTACCTAAATAAACCGTGATTTTTCCGTTCGGAGCACTTTTCTTAAACACCCTATAACGAAAGAAATTTCTGTATCGATTACTAACGCTAAAATTGAAGGAAGGAAGTAAAATCTCATTTGAATTTCTGTCTTACTTGCTCATTTTCAAAATTGATTCAAAACTACAGGTTGAAAAAAAATCGTGAGCTTTACAAATGTCATTAGTGCTTTATAGTCAATTTTTATGCTTGAGAGAGTAATAAAATGATAAAGCATCCGTAATCCATAGGCGTATCATTTCTTTTAGTAGACAGTTAAAATATTTTTCCTCGAGTATTTTGGTGAAAATGTGAAATAACATTTCTATTTTCAGTTAATTAACATGCTGAAGGTAAAAATATACATTTTTTTCTATGTTTCATTTTTACACTAGGTATGAAAAACATTGCTTGAAGGTCGAGCTGTAAGCGAGTAAAGAGGAACTAAGTTGGAACTGTCTAACGCACGATTCGATAACAAAGTTATCGTCTTCAGAGACTGAAAGTAAATTAAAAGATATTAACTTGACTTACCCGTTTTACAGTAAATTTTTCCACCCATGAATTATTTCCCGTGAAAAATAATACCATCGGGAAAATCTCCATGGCAGGAATTGTTAGGAAAAAAATTTATATTGGCGGAAAATTGAGGAAGAGTTATGAAAAATGGATTTTTTTGAAAACGATACATTTGATCCGGAAACTAATATGGTTTTTGGATTTTTTGGGCAAAAACACATGTTAATTCATGGACATTCACATATTTACGCCATAAAGTAATTTCAACTGTTATGTCAAAAAATCCGGAAATTAAAAAAAATGACTTGATTGTATAAAAAATTCTGTATTTTCGAAACCGGTTGAGATATCGATTTATTTATTGCACGAATCAACTAAGAAAACGCGTTTCTAAATGAGTGTTTATATTGGATTTCCTCAGTTTAATATTTGTGAGGAATATATAGGGTAAAAGTTGAAGTATTTTTTTTTTTCAAACATATCATTAAATAAATTTATTGTATCTACAGTTATGGAATAGCGACGTTGTAATATGAGAAAATACAAAGGAAAACATTGAAACTATCAAAGGTAAAATACAAAAACTTTTTCGTGATTATTCAAAGCAAGTTATATAACATAAAGTTAGGAATTATGAAAAAAAAAAATCTCGTATTTGAAAGGGGACCATTTTGCTTTGAAAATAGAGAAAAACTAGTTTCGGATTCTGTTAAATTTTAGTATAAT
This sequence comes from Diorhabda sublineata, assembly GCF_026230105.1. NCBI lineage: Eukaryota > Metazoa > Arthropoda > Insecta > Coleoptera > Chrysomelidae > Diorhabda > Diorhabda sublineata. The sequence goes on from NC_079475.1 coordinate 11,058,626, forward strand.
GCGGTTTTTTGTAACAAGGAGTTCGAAAAACATATCAGTTGTTAAGAAAAAAAAGTTATTATAGGCGAAAAATTGAGGAAATGGATGATGGATGAAAAATGGATTCAAAACGATATATTTGATCCGGAAACTTGTATGATTTTTGGATTTTTTGGACAAAAACACATGATAATTCATGGTCATTCACATATTTTCGTCATTAAGGTGTATTTTTTTCTGTTCTGTCAAAACATTCAAAAATCAAAAAACAATGACCTGCTTGTATAAAAAATTCTGTATTTCCGAAACCGGTTGAGATATCGATTTATTTTTTACACTAATCAAGTGAGAAAACGCGTGTTTAAATGACTGTTTATATTGGATTCCTTCAGTTTCATATTAGTAAGAAATATACAGGGTTAAAGTTGAGTCTTTTTAAAAAATATCACTATTTAAATTTATTGTATCTACAGTAATGTAGTGTAGAAAAACGTTGATACTATCAACAAAACGACTATAGATATAGGGAAATATATATTCAAGGGGTTAACAATTTTAAATACTTGGGAGTCACAATTAACAGCCATAATTAACGAGGAGACGAAATTACTCAAAAAATGTAAGCAGGCTACCAACATACCATGAATTCAGTCTTCGAATGCTGCGAAAAATTATAAAATCGTAACGAATACTATGGCCAAGAGTAAGACATAAAAGTCAAGTTAAAAATGATCTGAACAAAATGTGAGTCCGCGGATGGGTTGAGAGGATAAAATGGACAAAAATAAATTCCCAACTTATATATGATACGGATATGTAATCTTTAATACACATGATTTTTAACCAGTCCAAACCAATAAAAGACCAAAAATTTGTATTAGCTCTGATACATTTATGAAAGTGTTAGGAAAGTTTTGGAGTTTTATTACTCTTTCGGCCATAAAAATAGACTATACCCATTCTAGAGACGGAGTCACTTTTGGAAAAATATATAAATTCGAGAAAAATTTTCCAAGTAATATCTTTCGATTCGAGATATCTAACCTCGTAGCCTGTCGTTTTCCTCCATCATCCATATCTGGACTGGAACTGGACGGAGCTAACCGCGCGCCTTGTTCGCCTGTAACCAATAGCAAAGGCACCTTATGCCCCTCCAGTTTGTTGTAGTGTTCAGGGTGAACTTCGTAAATTACTGTATCACCTGAAATAAAAGCAAGTATTATATTTACCACGAGGAGCACAAATATAAATTTCACAACTCAATTGCGTCAAGTTTTGTCAGCATGTGGTTTTAAACACAAAAATCCGAATCGTCAAGGATAGTTCGATGGCGATAAGATTATTTTCGTTAGATAAAAGACTACCGCAGTTCTAATGGACACATAATTTATCTAGATGGAACATGGTTTGACAGTCACGATTTAGTGGATTTCGGTTGGGTAGACAATAGTAAAAAATGCTGTTTTAACAGGCCATGTTCTAAAGGGAAACGCATTATAAAAGTACACGTTGTAAGCAAAGCAAATGCTATATTAATATCAGCTCAAAAAATTTAAAACTGTGCAGCTGATTATAATGAAGATATAACAGCAGAATTATTTGAGAAGTTAAGATACCAAATAGTAGTAGTAACAAAGCTCAAATTTTAGCATTTACGCCTGTAATAGTTATTTTTAGACAATGCCATCTGAAAGTTGTTCGTTCTGTATTCATTTACATATCGAAAGTTGCGTTTTGAGTGTTCCATGTAGTGAAAGTGACTGCAAAACACTTTCGGGACGCTCTGGAGTACACAACTTTAACCTTAAAAGTAACTCTAGATACTTCAATGTTGACAGTTTCCCTTCGATGATTTTGCATAACCTTAAATTTTTAATTTTCTGAAATTATTTGTTTTATCCGAAGTTTTGTCGAAATTAATGAATAACAATGAATGATGATGAAAAAGAAAACATCAGCAATGAAGAATTACTCGAATCCACGCCGCCTGGTCTCACCGAAGAAAGCAATGCGGCCGTTTTTAATTCGTTGCCGGATAAATCTGGTGCAAGTTACGAAAAACAGTACGAGCTCTTTATGAAGTGGTGTCACCAGAAAAAATTATGAATAAAATGTTTATAATTCTTTATTATTTAATTTTTTTCCTCAGTGTAATTGAAAAAGTTTTGGATCTTATGCGTCATCTAAAAAATGTTGTATACGCCGCGGCTGAAATACTACTTTGTTGGACTCGTCTGTTGCTCGCGTCGCTTCGCTCGTCTCGCAATTTTCAGACTCTTCCAACAAAGTAGTATTTCAGCTGTGGCGTACACATTTTTAGACGCGATATTTTTGTATTCTTCGGTGAGATCAAGTGGCGTAGATTCGAGTAACTCTTCATCGCTGATGTTTTCTTTCTCATCATCATTAATTGTTATCCATTAATTTAGATAAAACTTCGGAGTAAACAAATAATTTCAGAAAACTAAAAATTTAAGGTTATGCAAAATCATTGGAGTAAAACTATCAACCGTCAACATTGAAGTGGCTAGTCACATTTAAGGAAGTTGATTTGTCTACTCCAGAGCGTCTCGAAAGTGTTTTGCAGTACGGAACTGTCACTTTTACTACATTGACCACTGAAAACGCAACTTTCGGTATGTAAATAAATACAGAACGAACAACTTTCAGATGGCGGCGTCTAAAAATAGTTATTTTCCTAACAAGTGCGGAAAGTGATACTTTCCCGCACGCGATTGCAGTTGTCCCGAACGACGCGGAGCGGAGTTCGGGCAAGCGGTCAAGTGCGGAAAGACACTTTACGCATTAGTTAGGAACATTATTTTTTCTACGACCGTATATACAACGACCCATTTTTCAAAAATTATTTTATTCCAACAAACATAATAATATACAAAACTTTAACTAAAAACTACTAAGTATTATAAATCTTAATATTGAATACACAATTTGTTGCATTCTGTAGACTAGTAAGAATTGCAGGTCCAATAGTGTTATTTGGTTTAATGTGGTTTAATTTAGAAGAAGATTGTACTTATTCGGTCACTTCCAAGACGTTTTGAACAACTTTGACGTTTTAGTAACAATTACACGCCTGGGTTATCATAGCAACTGCTATCAAACCCGGGTGGTTTGATAGCAGTTGCTATGACACTCCTTTGAAGAATGTACAAGGTTATATAAAAAATATCTTCATTATTTTATATTTTCAAAAATTTAAAAATGCTACAGAAATTTTATTAAATGATTAAATTTTATTTGATGGACTATTTCGTGGATATTTATTTACCTGTAGTAACAATAGTTATAACCACCGAAGTAAAAAACTATCTAATAAGGTCAAAATATGCATAATTTTACTTTCCCGCACTAGTGCGGGAAAGTGACACTTTCAAAGCTAAAATGCGTGCGGGAAAGTGGGTTAAAACGCACGGTCGTAGAAAAAAAATATTCCTATACCTGTCAACGATCGTGAAAAAGATCCAACAAACAAAAAATTGCTTACTGTTGTTAAAGGTCTAAAGTTAGGGGAAATTTATTATATTGACAAGCTGTGCAAAAAACAGGGTCATATTCTTCTCAGACTACCTCCTTATTCTTGCATACCGTATGGTTCTGAGGAAACCGGCGATAGGATTTCCCTTTTCGAGCCAGTCTTTCTACCTGAATATTATTGTTCATACATTAAATAGCAATTTTTTTTGTTCCTAATTTTTTATCTTCTTAATGGTATTTTATTAAACGCTATGAAATTACATTTATTTTGGTTTTTGAATGAAAAAAATCGAACATCTTTAACAAATGACAGGTCTGATTAATAACTTGAAATTGCTTGAAGCTACTTGACTGAATTTTCATTTTGTTAATTTTTTATGTTTTTGTTAATTTTTTTCAGATCAAAGCTTTTCGCTAACAATTTTAAACATAATTTTTGGTTAAACCATTAGTGCCCACCAGTGCCTTAGCAGAAAAGAAATATTAAATTAGGTTTTACTTACCTAAAAATGTCCTCCTCAAACTTGTACTTGCATTAAAATTATTTTTTTGTTTATGCTTCAAAAAAAAATGTGTACTCAAATGAGTACAATGGGATAATAAGTATTACCAAAAATGTTAAACTTTATATTTATTATTTCATATGTCAATTATTATAACACTGTAAAACAAGAACTAAGAATGAAATATTTTGAAACACTCTCGTTCAATGCACAGAGATACATTACATTTTTCACATATCCATCTAGCCCTCATATGACACTGACGACATCTGAGCTGGTTCTCAATTTTTTTAGGGAAATGCCCAATCGGATCATCTAAAATACTTCTTGGTAATGAAGCAGAAGGTCTATTAGATGCAGATCTTCTTTGTATAGCCTTATTATAGTGAGTAAAGAGAACCCACCACCATTTTTTACCGTGGATGGCAATTCTGTAATTATTGACTCTTTGGTCCAACAGAGAAACACCGCCCATGCGGTGGTTGTAGTTTTTAAAAAGTTGCGATTGAGGCACTGAAAGTGTCTTCTTCCTTTTCGAAGACCATCTCTTTACTTGTGCTAAAGGTTCGACTGAATCATAGTTTGTAGCCATCGTTACTGCACTATTATCTTTCATCGTATTGAAAATCATTGAAACCACGGTCTTCTCTTTTTTTTTTTATTGTCTTAGCGGGTATAAGAGGACATTTCTTTGTACGACTGTCACGTACAGTTCCAGTAGCTCGTATTCCAAATCAAATTTCTAAGTGCATTTAAAAGATCATGGCTTGCGAGTCGAAAAATAGGACATCATCACTTAGGGCATCAATTATTTTCGCAAAATCAAGGACTACTCGTGAACCTAGTGGAAGCGAGGTTTTAATTTTAGTTGGTGCTTGAACAGATGACGGTTTAGCTCCACAATAGGTATCGAATGAATAACAAAATCCATCCGAGCTACACAACATCCAGTCCTTGTATCCGAAACGAACCGGTTTACCTCTTATAAATTGCTTCGCAGAGTGATGACCATAATATTTAACCATTGCTTCGTCTATAGACAAGAATGTTCATAAGTGGCCGAATTTTGTACATTTTGTCCTCAGTATCCAGTGTTCTGTTATCTGCTAAATGTGAATGTTTTTTTTTATTTCTGTAAATCTGTTTCGACTAATTGCATTTGAAATAAATGGAACTCCAACATCTTCATCAAGATTTCAATAAAGGCGCTTTTATGATTGTTCTTAGATGCCGCATAAGTAGTTTTTCGAAAATCTGTACGGCATTCAGCCCTCTTAGATCTTGTCGAAGTTGTTCTAACCGAACTTCGGCTCCATCTGTGCTGTCTACCTCTAATACTGTAGGTACTTGCGTCCAATTAGGATTCCCCTTTAGAAGATGCCATCTCTCTAACAGTGGCATACTATCCAAATTTTCGTTTGAATTAGTTCCGTCAGTGACAGGCCATCTTCGTCTTCAAAATCAGACCCATCGAGATCAATTTCTACCTCGCCTGGAATATCTGCTGGCAGATCTGCAGCTAATAAATCGTCTTCATCAAATTCTTCCTCGTCAGTTTGATAATCCACTTCTGACGGAATTATAACGACATCAACTTCCAAATTAGCATTATTTGCTTGTTCAACAGCATCAACTGCAGAAGCTAAGATTTTGAATCTCTTACCATAAAAAGAGCTAGTTGCAATTCCGTTGATGTCCATTGTAGAATGTTCCTGGAAAAATAGCCCGGAATAGTCGCGTGCCCAGTGTACTCAAATGAGTACACCGAGATTTACATCAGAATAACAAAAAACATAATATTGTAGGACTTTTTACATATGCCATATTATTGATACATAACCTATAAAACATTTTTAACACATATATTCAATCACACTTATTTACAATGTCGGTTGTAGTATATAATATCAACTCACCTTTAATTACATCAGCAATTCGTAGAAGCGCGGTAAATATATTCACAGCCAAATCTAATTGATTCAAAATTATTGATAATCACTGCGACAGTTCTATTAAAATAACACTAGTAAATAATGTTTTTATGTTACATTTACGAAATACGCCGTTGTGTGGCGCTAAAATCGAGATAATTTAGGTGTACCCATTCAAGTACACTGGGCGCTAATGGGTTAAGAGGACCAGAAAGTGTTTCACACTTTAAATAAATAAAATTTTTAGGGCGCTAGGTGCCCGAGAACACAAAATAAAACAGTTTCAAGCTATTAATCAGTCTATTTACATTTTATAATTTAATATTCAGCTTTAGCAAGTTAACGAGTTATAATAATCATTTTTTTCCTAGTAGGACTACAATTAAATACATCTGTCTAAATAATGGCGTATAATGCCGTCCAATTTATAATGATTCAACAGCCTTTTATCTCGTACAAGATATACATATTTATTTAAGCCACTTTCATAGTTTGGCATTGATTTCATTGTAAAATTCTTTTTTTATTATCGAGTGCAGGTAGTACTACCCGGGTTGGGGTCAATTTATGGGTTTAGCCTATTGTTATCCATTCACAAACACTGAAAATAGTGTGCCAAAGGCGTGCCATTAGGATACTCGTAAAAAGGAACTCCGAATCTGAAATAGGGTTGGAATTAGGCAGAGGCACTAATAGAAGGTTAAACGGTACCTGTTAAACGCAAAACGTAACTATATAATCTACTACCTAAGTAATTCCTATACAATATTTCGATATTGACAGAAAACATACTTTTCCTAATTATTTTACGCAATTACTTGAAATTTTAATATTTCAAGACCTACACCTATGGCCAACACCGGAATTGAGTTGAACTGGACGGAATTCTCCATTTTATTATAATATGTCTGTTCAATCAAACTTAACCTGTTTAGACACGAAAATAAATTCAACCCTTTAGCTAACACCAGAAATTCTTCATCCTCTCTTTCACTAAATTATAATTGTATATATAAATAATTATGTCCATTTTTTCTTTATTCCCAGATACATAATCTATTAAAATTATGATAAGAAATCTCAATTTTAAATGTTAAAGTTAAGTTCTAATGCTCCTACAGCATTTACACTTTAAACCATGGGGTTAATTTTCAATTAATAAGGAATCTAAAAGCGAAAATATTTATACCTTTTGTACAAAGTTCAATTATGATATTCATAGTGAAAAACAGGAAGTCTTTAACCGTGAATAAACTACTAAAAATTGTCATTATTGTGCCCATCTCTGTACTTTACAAACACAGTCGAATATCGTACAGACTATAAATCAGTCAAAAACAAATTAAAAGGCAACAATCGAACATGTGCTTGTCGAGTATATTGATCCGTGGCGTACTCGTAATAATTGCAATAAAAATTTGCTAAATTTAGCAACCGGCGTTATCGGCAAACGTTTTAAAGTATAAACAGATCTTGGAATAAAAACAGATGCTCCAATAAAGAATCACAAGTAATAATTTATTTTTTCTACGTCCGTTATAATATTCACGATTGTTTTTTCATTCATTTGCATTTATAAAGAATGTAATTTGTGAATCGGTCAAAAAGCGTGTGGTGATATAATTCAATTCAAGAAGGGTGGAAATCCAACACAGTTGCGGAGGGTTACGTAGATGATTCAATAAAAAACAAAATGGATTCCGCAGTGAAAATTTTAACGGAAACAACTAGTTCGACTTGAAGCAACATTGTAAATGTTGACGATCCTACCAACAATCCAATAATACTAATACTATAACTATAGAAGATGTTATTTCTTTAAACTCGTTAAATGTTGCCGATTCAAGTACCAATAGTAATTAATAATCAAATTAATAATACTCACTGTTGTACTACTACAAAATAAAAATTGATAAAAGTTTTGTCTCATTTTTTAAGTCTACGAACGTAGAAAAAATTTTGTATGAAACTCGTGAGTAAAATAACTCTTCTTTCACTCGTAGGAATTGCTCTAATCGTGAAAAAAAGTATCTATTTACTTTTAGTTTAGTCAATAAAGACTTTTGACCTCTTTTTTTTTTCGAGTGCATACGAAATTTTGCACACTCATATTTTGTGGTGAGGAATTCAATTCTGAGCTACGTGCTTCGATATATCTTGTCTTTTTTTGTCCAAATCACAAATTTTCACGTAATTGGCCAATAAGATTGGATTACATATTTATGATTATGCCATTCGAAAGCTGGAGGAATTTATAAATTTTTTTGCCCTATACAAAATTTTCGCTCCATCGACCGTACTCAAAATATCGTGCGACTAACTAAGAAAAACATATTTTTTTACCAAAAATCGATGTTATTCATCAATGTAATCTCCTTCAATATATATATGTACTTCTGTTTCAACAATTGCTTACCGGCGAGCCATTTTTTGAGAATAGCGAATAGCCAGTAGTCACTGGGAACCAGATCTGGTCTATACGGTGGATGAGGAAGAAATTCGTTCAATTTAACCATCGTTGCCATCGACATGTGAATCGGAGCACTGTCTTGGTGAAACAGTAAGGCCGTTTTTTCTAGATTTTTGCATTCAAACGATCCAATAACTCTATATAGTATTCGCCATTGATTGTCCCTGCTTTTCGAGATATTCGATTAACAATATTATATGCGCATCCTAAAATACCGAAGTCATTGGATGCATCGAACGTGGTTCACCGACTGCAGTCCACTCAGATCATGATCGTTTTAATTCCGTAATGAAGTGATGGATCAATATTACATCCATTGTCACATATCGACGCAAAAACTTGATTTATTACGTGTAAATATGGCCAAATACTGTTTTGTTTCATCAACACGTTGTTGTTTTTGATCGGCAGTCAGTAAACACAGCACCCACTTTGAGAAAAGATTTTTCATGGTCAAATGTTCATCCATAATAGTAAAAACATTTGCTTCTTATATCTTCACGGCCTCAAATATCTCACGAAATTTCAATTTACGATCAGATGTAACAAATTTTTCTGAAGTAACCACCTCAATTGGACGACCAGAACGTTCACCATCATCGGTGTCTATACGACCACGTTTACCTTCATGTCATTGAATTTTACACACAGTCTTTTGAAAGTTGGTACTTCATAAACGTCATGTGAATTTGTTTGTACAGTATTTTTTTTTTCATCAAGAATCAATGATAAATTAATACACGTTTTGAAAGTATCAAAAGTAGCTCCACGTAAATGGCTGTCACTTTATTATGTTCAATCGAAATGTCATGATATTTTACACTTTTTTTAAGGTTTGTACTTCATATGCATTTCACAATAGCATCGCCATCTGTGCGTCTCTCATGATCCAAAGATTTAATAAGATAAAAATGTGTGTGAACAGTAAGATTTGCTAGACTGCCACTTCGGAACCAATCGAGATGAATGTGTCATGTTGAAACAGGGTTTTATGCCGTAAAATTGGTAATCGCAAAGATTCAATAAAAACATTGATGGTACAAACACTAATCACTTCTACAAGGGTTTTCTGGAAAGCTTCCGACTTAACAAAGGAACAAGACATTTATTTTCCATAATCATTTCTATTTTTCAACGTAAATCGTTAGTTCATCGTCCGATGAATATCTTTTTCTTACAAGTGAAACTTTGATGTTAGGAAAAAGTGGCTAGGGCCATATCTGGTGAATAAGGTTGAGTCACACCACTTATTGTGTGATGTATTACTTGCTTGTGTGCATGAATATGGCGTGTATTTTTTGGAGGTTGAAAGTATACTACCATGTGATATATCGGAGCGTGTGTTTATTTATAATAAACATGTTTCTAACATTGAATAATCCAAATGAAATAAATATTTATTATCAATCAGAAGAATTTTTGTAAGTTTAAACATATTAAATGAAAATGATCAGTTTTTAATGATTCTACCCTTTCATGACTTCTAAAAAGATTAAATAGATATATGAAATAATAAGTCATATGTTATTGTCGAGAAACAATGAAAATTACTTGGAAGCCTCTGGGGGCACAGTTTCGGAGTTCATTAATAGCATTATATACATTTCTTTAGCAAAAGTTCCTCCTCTTTCAATTGACGTGCTCAAATCATCAGAGTACACTTTCCCCATTAATTTGATTTTTTTTGGAAAATGACCATTTTTTCTTAAATTTGGCACTTTATTGAAGAATTTCCTCTCCGATTTTCATTCCAGAAATCCGTGGTCTTGACTAGCGCTCGGAATAATGAGAGGTTTCATTGAAAAAACTTTGAAGTTGACTGGACTATTTCAAGCATTTCTGATTTTTTTAATAGTTGCAAATGTTTCCCATAATTACCTACAGCAGAGGTGTCAAACTCAATTTAGCATATATTAAATTTTGAATTCGTAGGTGCCCAGGGGCCGAAAGCGAACCGCAGGCCGTATCATAGACATGACTGACGTACAGTATCTGTATCTATAGAACAGTTTTTATGACAAAAATAAAGATTGTAAAGAAGAAAACCGTTAAATTTTGATACCTTCTTATCGAAATTTTTACTAGATCTTGGTATATAATATATCATAAAATGTATTAAGGGATTAACGAATTATTCTACAAATATTATTCGAATCAATTGGTATAATAGTTAATTACGATGTGAGTGTTAAGAGTTGTTGTTAATTTAGGTCCGTGATTCCCAAAGTAGTCCATCAGGAGTCTACGAGAGACTCTACTAGGGGTGTCCACAATCGTAAGCGTATTCCATATTCAGTATAATGCGTCGAGTCCGGTTCTGAGTGATTTTTTTAAGAAAAAAATCGATTCTATTCACAAACGTTATTTCGGTGGCAACAGATGAAGCTCCTGCAATGCTCGGGTGATATCGTAGGTTTATAAGCCATCTTAAAAGAATTATACCAGGGGTATTCATCGTGTTATCCACAGACAACATCTAGTAGCGAAAAATTTGAGTGATAGATTGCACGAATCGCTCCAATTTGTGGTTGATGCAATTAACAAAATAAGAAGCAATGAATTGAATACGCGCTTATTTGCACAATTGTGCGATAAAAATGATGAAGACTTCCTGTTACATACCGAAGTACGCTGGTTGTCGAAAGGTGCATGTTTCTCAGGATTTGATTTATTTTTAAGTTTTAGACTTTCTGGAAAGTGAAGATCCTGATTTCAAAGAAAACCTGATCAACTCTAAAACAGACATTGTGTGTTTGACATATTTGTTCGAAAAATTTAATTACCTCAACTTTTTATTTAAAGGAGACGGCTTCAACTCAATGAAAACAGTGTATAATTTCAGCTTTTTTTGGTAAATTGAGGTTTATAAAGGAAAATATTGGTCGGCGCGAATTTTCCCAGTTTTCAAACCGGTCGGAGGTAGAAAGCCTTGATGAAGATATTTAGAGATACTTTCAACATTTGACTGTCCTGCAAGACAATTTTAAAATCAGATATTCTGTCTATGGAAATAAATCCAAGGATTGGGGAATTGTGTAAAAGCTTCTGATCGCGTTTCTCTCGTCATATCTTGACGAAAAAAGTTTTAGTACCGTTACAAAGTTATTAACAAAAAAAGGAACAGATTGAATATCACGGATCGAGGAGATTTGAGATTATTCCTCACAAAGCACAAGCCAAATATTTGCTGTCAATCGATCAAGTAATAAGTTATAACAAAAATATTTATCAAGCTTCAACACGTACCACTTCTCAATATTTTTCAATTATTTTTTAATAAATATTAAATATTTCACCAATGAATAACTGAAAACCTTACGTGTTATAATTATTTTTTTCATATTTTCGTATTTGTATATTCATTCTTGTGTTACTAAAAAAAATTTTTTTGTCGACCAGTGTAATAACTTATATATTTGAATAAATATAATATGCTTCTAAATGTCCTTGATATTATAAGACTTATGTCTTAAGACTTAAATAAAAGTTGAAACGTCAATCAATTATCTTTCTTCTGAAAAATTATTTACAAAAACTAATTTTAAAACAGAACAGACCTAAAATCAATTAGAAACAAACATATCAAACGGTCTAAGAAATACGAAATTGAATAAAATATAATATATCGGGTGTTTTAAAACGTTCGCATGCGAGTTATCACTGCATTAAGCCGAAAAAAAATCACCAAACAATCACATGTCTATAACTCAAAGTTCATAAATGCGGCAGCAGCTAAATACTTTTATGGCTCTCTCGCGATCGTTCGATAGGGAGGAACTTAAACGTTCCACAAGCTTTGATTGACTTAAAACTTAATTTTAATTTGCGATTAATCTATGCGTTATAGACATGTGATTGTTTGGTGATTTTTAATCGATTTTTTTCGCTTAATGTAGTGATATAACTCACATGCGAACGTTTTGAAACACCCTGTATATCTTTTTACCACGCGATTGGGCAGTTCCTAAATAAAAGTAAAGTTGGATGGAGTAAGTTTTTTAATATCCACTCACAACACAATCAATTAAAATTTAATTGGAAACAATTAACGCTATCAATCAATCAATCCTAACCTTTTTTTAAAAAAAACAGTTAATTCGTCGTTGAAATTCAACCACAACGCAAATTTCTATAGATAGATTTAACTTTTTTTCGAAATTTGTACTTGTAGCAGAATTTTGAAAGTGATCTATGACACAAAAAAAAATTGGGAACCAATGATTGAAGTAGTAGTGATTTGATACGAAAGATAAACTGACTATATAGTGAGTCCCAATAATATTGCACGATTAATTAAGAGCTAGTTGAATTGGAATTGTCGTGTGGGCACGTAAATGGAATAAATTTTCCGACTTATGGACCCCGTATCGGTCACATCCATATAATTCAATTTATATTCAAAATGAGAATTAAAAACATATGGAACAGCCATTATTTAAAATCAAAACGTATATAAGATAAACTTAAAACAGTAACTAGTGACGTCAACGGGATTTCCTTGATAATAATTTAAGGAAATCAAATTGTAAAACTAATTCTCAAGGTGGTATGAATATCCAATTTCAAGTTTTTTTTTTCATAATATTTATAAGGTTCACATTTCTTCTTATCACAACGTGAATATAATCGGAAACAACTACCTACAACTGTTAAATTATCTTGTAATTTTTCGAGAAAGTCCTTTCACCATCAATAAAAAAAATATTATTTATTTAGATTGTAATGGAGATAAATAGTTTCGTGAGCAAAAAATTCTACTCAGGCGAACACCAAAACGCGAGGAGTGGCTGGACAGTCAAAAGAAGACTTAAAACAGCGAACTTTGAACCAAAAAATCAGCACTGGCATGACAACCTTTAAAATAAATCAAGATCGTACGGTTTGTCGTCCTCACTTATCGGCTGGCTTAGTATCTATCTCAAAGACCGTTACATCCAGAAAGGTTTGAAGTCAACCCTGGTGTTCCCCAAGGATGCATCTTGTCACCGACTTTCTTTCTCCTGTACATCAATGATCAACCGTCCCAATAAACTCGGATACTACCTAAATCCGTAGGCACCAACAGATAACCACTTTCAATACCGATTGATTTAATGCAGTAAAGACCCAGGCTGCTATTTTTACAAAAAAAGCTGGTTACTGCAGCTCAGAATTTGGTTCTGTATGGACATAAAATATCACCATCATCGCAAATTCGCTTGTTGAATGTTGAGGTTGGAAGCAATATGTCCTGGCATAGTCATTTGACCGATTTAGCCAAGGCAGCTTCACAAAAACTTCGCAACATCTTCAGAATTCAATACAGAAGAAAGTAATTCGACTTATAGGCGACTCAAGAATTGACTAGAAGCTTACACAAATTAGGTAGCTACAGAAAGGTCGTCGACCCGACTTTTTTTAAAATTACTCTTGCAAGTTGTCAAATATAATCCCACCTAAAGCAGTATTTGCAAGACGTACTCGATAGGCAGACGAGTTCGCTTAGAACGTCGATTTATCGGGACTCCTCGTTTTGGAGAAGTGCAAGTGCAACTACAACTTACAGAAGTTCAAGATTAATAAACACAGGCATCTTCACACGGCAGGCACCCCTTGAGTGGTGGTGTTTTCACTTTACATAAAAAAACTTTGAGCCAAACAGGCCTGCTACTGATCCCGAAGAATTGAGGTTATAACCCAAAGATCCTACTGTTTACATGAATAGTGAGATTAATCACATATGGGCCTGTGGACTGGGGGACTAGAGCTAGTTCTAAATACGGTTTTCCGCAAATGAAACTGCAAGATTCAAGGCTTTAAATGTCAAACACTTAACGTGTTTTGGTCACCAAGGCACGTCTTTTCCGAACACTACAACCTACAGAAATTCAAGATTAATATCTACAGGCATCTCCATACGGCAGACTCCAGTGAAGGAGGTATTTTCGCTTTACATAAAAAAACTTTGAGCCAAACAGGCCTGCTACTGATCCCAAAGATTTGAGGTTATAGCCCAAAGATCCTACTGTTTACATGAATAGTGAGATTAATCACATATGGGCCTGTGGACTGGGGCACTAGCAATAGTTATAAATACGCTTTTCCGCAAGTGAAACTTCAAGGTTTAAGGATTTAAATGTCAAAATTTCGAAGTGTAATTCTTGAATTTTGGTCATGGCGATCACAGAAGTGTGAGAAAGTGCGTTGTCTTGATGAGAAAACACTATCTTACTTAACGTGTTTTGGTCAAAAAATTTCTTGGACAGAGAAAAAACTTCACCCAAGACAATCGCGTGTGCACAGCGCCCGAAAGGCATTTTTAAAATTTCATTTTAGCCCGCGCTTAAAGGTTACCCACCCTTGGTATGATGGTTATTATTCATTCGGATGATTAGAGCACTCGCCTGCTGCTCGTGGTATATATATTGATTCTTCAATATATATACCAGATATAAAAAAATATATAGTGCAAGACGAAACTTCTATCCACGTTAAACCTATAAATAAGTAATTCGAGTTTAGGCTGGACGGTAGCGGCCCCCTACTAAAGTCTTAAATTTTTTTAACAGTGAAGCTAATCTGTAATGTCGATTCTACGCACGCGATCGCTCAAGGAAGGGCAATGGTGACGTAAGTTTTAGGAAGGGCAACAATGATGGCGTATTCAGAAATTGATTACAATATAAATAATATAGCAGAAAGTTCCCTTCTCTTTGAGGTTTTTATTGTGGTTAATCTAATCATTTACTATTTTCGAGGCCGTAATATTATTCAACGCACTAACTAATACAAACAAAACTTGCTCAAATCATAAAATGACCTAATAGGATTATTTAGAATTAATAATTGACCAGATACAGATGATTTTCAAGCATATAAAAAACTTATAATAAATAACTAAACTGATTATAGTCTATTTTCATGCATGAGACCAAAACTTGTACGGCCATTAAATATTATTACAGAATAATGTGAAATTTCCTAAAATTTTCATAGATGGGTTGGAGGAAATCTTCATGAAGACCTAGGGAAGTTGTCCCTAGTTGTGGATTCATCCAGAGATATCGCGTTCCCTTCTGGATAAGCCTGAACGATCTTTCCGTCTCTTTGAGGCCACCGTCTGAGTGCCTACAGTTAAAAACTTCCACCTTTGACCGTTTCTAACCCATGGTTTGTGGCTGTTTGCGTTATTTATTATTATTTTTTATATATATTGTTGTCTATAACTTAATACCTTGCGGTTTTTTTCAAAATTTATTCAACGTTTATTTAAGAAAAACATGTGCAATAGTATTATTCAAAGTATTGTCCATCTGAAGCCATGACTTTTCCCATCTTTCTGGCAATTTGTGGATCCCATCCCAAAAAACTTGGCAGCCAAGAATGAATTAAGCTAATTTTTGATATCTTGCTCTTTTGTGAACCGTATTCCAGTGATGTCGTTCTGCATCGACCGGAACAAATGATAGTCAGAAGAGGCAAGGTCTGGGCTATAAGGCGAGTGAGGTAAAACTTCCCATCCACTGTTTTCCAAATAGTTCTTAACCGGAATAGGAACGTGAGGCCGAGCGTTGTCATGATAGAAAACAATTGTCTCGTGTCTGGTCGCATATTCCATGCGTTTTTCGGCTACTGCTCTCTTCAAACGGATTAATTGTGTTCGGTAGCGTTCTCCATTGATGGTTTCACCCGGATTTAGCAGCTCATAATACAGAACCCCCTTTTGATCTCACCAAATAGAGAGCATTACCTTCGCGCCATCGATATTCGGCTTTGCCATTCAATTGGCTGGTTTGCCGAATTTCACATATGATTTTTTGCGCTTGTGGTTGTCGTAATGTATCCATTTTCCTTCACCAGTAACAATCCGATGCAAAAATGACTTCCTTCTATGGCGTTCCAGCATCATTTCGGAAATACAAAACCGCCTTTCGACGTCTCTTGGTTTGAGTTAATGTGGAGCCCAATTTCCTTGCTTTTGAATATATCCAGCTGCTTTTAAACGTTTTGAAATGGCTGCTTGAGTGACACCGAAAAATTCTGCGAACTCTTCTTGTGTTTGGCAACAATCTTCATCGAGTAATACTTCCAGTTCTTCATCTTCAAACTTTTTTTGGCTGCCCAGGACGTTCATCGTCTTCCAAGCCAAAATCAGCACTTTTAAATCGTGTAAACCATTTTTGCAACGTTCGCTCAGTTAAAGCATGTTCACCATAAACTTCCACAAAAATACGATGACTTTCGGCAGTATTTTTCTTCATATTAAAGTAATGAAGAAGAACTCTCCGCAAAAATACTTTTTCAGGAACAAAGTTCGACATATTTGAGTGAAAAAAAATTATTGTTGTTAACGCTTCATATACTGAAAATACGTACAATAACAGTAGCTTTACAGCTCAGGTTCGGAATATTAGAATGATGTAATATTATACAAATTACGCCATCTCTTATCAAACCGCACGAATTAAGTTATTTTTTCCCAATTACTCTGTTCTCGTTCATTTTCTCTCATGCGTCCTTACAACCGGCTCAATCATCAATCCATTCAACAGTACACTGAGTCTTGCCCTTGCATTCTTAAACCTCATACACCGGAGCACGGCGTGTTTTACATCTTTCGTATCCCCAATACCTACAGCTCTTGTTTTCTCTTTTGCCTAAACGTTTAAAAACTCCAAAACTCCCGTTGTATGTAAGGAACTGGGTAATATAGCAGTTAGTCCTTCTGGATCCACAGTTTTCCCATAATCTAACGTCATCAATCAGAATTTTTGTCCTTGTCTCACTATGCAACATTCTCTGCCATTCATTCATCATTTCCATTCTTATTGCTTTTCGTACTTCAGGAAGGTGTCTTTGTCTGTTGTTCTTTCCTCGACCAGCAGATGTGTAGGAACTGTTCAGGTCACAACCTTACACTAGCAGATCTTTTCCTTTGCCCGATTCTCTATCTCGGATCTCATCACTTCTTCCCATACATAATAGCACCTGGGGCCTCCTACGTTCGAGAGGATTTTGTCCAGCGTGGCGACCCTACTTGGGGCCTGCCTCAGACTCTCTCTTTCTTATTAGGTGAAAACATAATGAAAGAGGTGATTCGTCTATGGTTTACGAATGCTTCATCATTTTATTACTTTCTTATTCCATAAAAGTAGACTATGAAGCCCCGCAATACTATTAGCAGAGATTGAAAATATTTGGAACCCAAAATGTTTAAAAATATTGATTAATATGGCAAAACAAAAAAAAACAATCCCTATACAATCGAAGGCCACGGCTACACTGGTTTGTCTACAGACACGGTACACATCGCATGCGAAAGAATAGGCTTCAGGCTAAAATCTGACAATGTTAAACTTTGGCGCATACGTACTTTTTCTATAGCAGTCTCGTTACTTAATAATCACATCTCGTCAGTGAGTTTGAAAACAGAGGAATAAAAATTAATATGTCCACATTTTATGGTGATAAAACGTCATTTACTCTTTAACTATTTTTTCACACTTTGATTATATGTAACACTGTTTAGGTATCCATGACAATAGATTTTAACTTTATTCAATAGAGGATTTTTTAGCTAATTATTAAAAAGAATGCGTTCCTGACAAACTTTCTATTACATTTCTGTACATAGATTTCAAATTATACTTTTTCATCGTCATCATCATTCTTAATGACAAAAATATCATTTTTAATTATTGTTAAATAAAATTTTATACTCAATTTTGTTCTTAAATCAAATAACATTTTGTAATTACTGATTAGAATTCGACACAATAAATATATCAACATCCTAGATAAGCATTCAATGGTTTTTAACTGATGAAAAACAGGAAACAGGAAACAAGAATGTTTTTTTGATACTAATTTTGCCGTAGAATTTAAACAATATTTTTTAGCTTATCACAATAAATCAATTGGAAAGTTGGGATCAATGTAACTGATTAAAACTTTACCTACGTGTACAGACAAAAAATTTGATTCGGAAATAGCACGATTTATATGACCCAGGAGGTAAACCCCAATACAACATCATACCTCATACATTTAAATCAATTTTGATAGATCATTTTTACGTCGAGAACCATGAGAGAAACTGTAAAAGTTATCCAGAAATCACCCCGTCCCGTGCAATGATTTTCAAGTAGTTATCTGCTTTGAACAGTCGTCATATGTTGCTGAACGTTGAAATCAGCATTTACTGTAGTAATCATACTTCAGAAGTGGTAAATAAAATTATGTGAGATATTTCAACAGAACAGGCTAACTGCTTAATGCTAATAAAATCTCACTTGCATTAAAAATTCAATCTATGAATATAAGGAGCAAAACGAGTGAAGAAGAACTTAGAGGTCAAAGGACTTTATTGGATGGGGAATGGATAAAGTATTTGGGTGAAAAGATCCTTATTAAGCTGAGAAGGAACGAAAAGGAAAAAAGGGGGTCGTCGAAAAAAATGGATAGAAGCATGTAGAAAAGATCTAGGAATAGAGAACTGGAGTGAAGCACCCAAAAATCAATTACGGAAAGTAGTATAGCGACTCCAAGTCTTTGGACTCGTTTAGCTTCTGCTCTCTTCCGAAAATCCTTCTTAGTACCTTTCTCCACGAAAAAAGTAGATAGAAGCATGTAGAAAAGATCTAGGAATAGAGAACTGGCGTGAAGCACCCAAAAATGAATTACGGAAAGTAGTATAGCGACTCCAAGTCTTGGGAACTCGTTTAGTTTCTGCTCTCTTCCGAAAATCCTTCTTAGTACCTTTCTCCACGAAAAAAGTAGATAGAAGCATGTAGAAAAGATCTAGGAATAGAGAACTGGCGTGAAGCACCCAAAAATCAATTACGGAAAGTAGTATAGCGACTCCAAGTCTTTGGACTCGTTTAGCTTCTGCTCTCTTCCGAAAATCCTTCTTAGTACCTTTCTCCACGAAAAAAGTAGATAGAAGCATGTAGAAAAGATCTAGGAATAGAGAACTGGCGTGAAGCACCCAAAAATGAATTACGGAAAGTAGTATAACGACTCCAAGTCTTTGGACTCGTTTAGTTTCTGCTCTCTTCCGAAAATCTTTCTTAGTACCTTTCTCCACGAAAAAAGTAGATAGAAGCATGTAGAAAAGATCTAGGAATAGAGAACTGGCGTGAAGCACCCAAAAATGAATTACGGAAAGTAGTATAACGACTCCAAGTCTTTGGACTCGTTTAGCTTCTGCTCTCTTCCGAAAATCCTTCTTAGTACCTTTCTCCACGAAAAAAGTAGATAGAAGCATGTAGAAAAGATCTAGGAATAGAGAACTGGCGTGAAGCACCCAAAAATGAATTACGGAAAGTAGTATAGCGACTCCAAGTCTTGGGAACTTGTTTAGTTTCTGCTCTCTTCCGAAAATCCTTCTTAGTACCTTTCTCCACGAAAAAAGTAGATAGAAGCATGTAGAAAAGATCTAGGAATAGAGAACTGGCGTGAAGCACCCAAAAATGAATTACGGAAAGTAGTATAACGACTCCAAGTCTTTGGACTCGTTTAGTTTCTGCTCTCTTCCGAAAATCTTTCTTAGTACCTTTCTCCACGAAAAAAGTAGATAGAAGCATGTAGAAAAGATCTAGGAATAGAGAACTGGCGTGAAGCACCCAAAAATGAATTACGGAAAGTAGTATAGCGACTCCAAGTCTTTGGACTCGTTTAGCTTCTGCTCTCTTCCGAAAATCCTTCTTAGTACCTTTCTCCACGAAAAAAGTAGATAGAAGCATGTAGAAAAGATCTAGGAATAGAGAACTGGCGTGAAGCACCCAAAAATCAATTACGGAAAGTAGTATAGCGACTCCAAGTCTTTGGACTCGTTTAGCTTCTGCTCTCTTCCGAAAATCCTTCTTAGTACCTTTCTCCACGAAAAAAGTAGATAGAAGCATGTAGAAAAGATCTAGGAATAGAGAACTGGCGTGAAGCACCCAAAAATGAATTACGGAAAGTAGTATAACGACTCCAAGTCTTTGGACTCGTTTAGTTTCTGCTCTCTTCCGAAAATCTTTCTTAGTACCTTTCTCCACGAAAAAAGTAGATAGAAGCATGTAGAAAAGATCTAGGAATAGAGAACTGGCGTGAAGCACCCAAAAATGAATTACGGAAAGTAGTATAGCGACTCCAAGTCTTTGGACTCGTTTAGCTTCTGCTCTCTTCCGAAAATCCTTCTTAGTACCTTTCTCCACGAAAAAAGTAGATAGAAGCATGTAGAAAAGATCTAGGAATAGAGAACTGGCGTGAAGCACCCAAAAATGAATTACGGAAAGTAGTATAACGACTCCAAGTCTTTGGACTCGTTTAGCTTCTGCTCTCTTCCGAAAATCCTTCTTAGTACCTTTCTCCACGAAAAAAGTAGATAGAAGCATGTAGAAAAGATCTAGGAATAGAGAACTGGCGTGAAGCACCCAAAAATGAATTACGGAAAGTAGTATAGCGACTCCAAGTCTTGGGAACTTGTTTAGTTTCTGCTCTCTTCCGAAAATCCTTCTTAGTACCTTTCTCCACGAAAAAAGTAGATAGAAGCATGTAGAAAAGATCTAGGAATAGAGAACTGGCGTGAAGCACCCAAAAATGAATTACGGAAAGTAGTATAACGACTCCAAGTCTTTGGACTCGTTTAGTTTCTGCTCTCTTCCGAAAATCTTTCTTAGTACCTTTCTCCACGAAAAAAGTAGATAGAAGCATGTAGAAAAGATCTAGGAATAGAGAACTGGCGTGAAGCACCCAAAAATGAATTACGGAAAGTAGTATAACGACTCCAAGTCTTTGGACTCGTTTAGTTTCTGCTCTCTTCCGAAAATCTTTCTTAGTACCTTTCTCCACGAAAAAAGTAGATAGAAGCATGTAGAAAAGATCTAGGAATAGAGAACTGGCGTGAAGCACCCAAAAATGAATTACGGAAAGTAGTATAGCGACTCCAAGTCTTTGGACTCGTTTAGTTTCTGCTCTCTTCCGAAAATCTTTCTTAGTACCTTTCTCCACGAAAAAAGTAGATAGAAGCATGTAGAAAAGATCTAGGAATAGAGAACTGGCGTGAAGCACCCAAAAATGAATTACGGAAAGTAGTATAGCGACTCCAAGTCTTTGGACTCGTTTAGTTTCTGCTCTCTTCCGAAAATCTTTCTTAGTACCTTTCTCCACGAAAAAAGTAGATAGAAGCATGTAGAAAAGATCTAGGAATAGAGAACTGGCGTGAAGCACCCAAAAATGAATTACGGAAAGTAGTATAACGACTCCAAGTCTTTGGACTCGTTTAGTTTCTGCTCTCTTCCGAAAATCTTTCTTAGTACCTTTCTCCACGAAAAAAGTAGATAGAAGCATGTAGAAAAGATCTAGGAATAGAGAACTGGCGTGAAGCACCCAAAAATGAATTACGGAAAGTAGTATAGCGACTCCAAGTCTTTGGACTCGTTTAGCTTCTGCTCTCTTCCGAAAATCCTTCTTAGTACCTTTCTCCACGAAAAAAGTAGATAGAAGCATGTAGAAAAGATCTAGGAATAGAGAACTGGCGTGAAGCACCCAAAAATGAATTACGGAAAGTAGTATAACGACTCCAAGTCTTTGGACTCGTTTAGCTTCTGCTCTCTTCCGAAAATCCTTCTTAGTACCTTTCTCCACGAAAAAAGTAGATAGAAGCATGTAGAAAAGATCTAGGAATAGAGAACTGGCGTGAAGCACCCAAAAATGAATTACGGAAAGTAGTATAGCGACTCCAAGTCTTGGGAACTTGTTTAGTTTCTGCTCTCTTCCGAAAATCCTTCTTAGTACCTTTCTCCACGAAAAAAGTAGATAGAAGCATGTAGAAAAGATCTAGGAATAGAGAACTGGCGTGAAGCACCCAAAAATGAATTACGGAAAGTAGTATAACGACTCCAAGTCTTTGGACTCGTTTAGTTTCTGCTCTCTTCCGAAAATCCTTCTTAGTACCTTTCTCCACGAAAAAAGTAGATAGAAGCATGTAGAAAAGATCTAGGAATAGAGAACTGGCGTGAAGCACCCAAAAATGAATTACGGAAAGTAGTATAGCGACTCCAAGTCTTTGGACTCGTTTAGTTTCTGCTCTCTTCCGAAAATCCTTCTTAGTACCTTTCTCCACGAAAAAAGTAGATAGAAGCATGTAGAAAAGATCTAGGAATAGAGAACTGGCGTGAAGCACCCAAAAATGAATTACGGAAAGTAGTATAACGACTCCAAGTCTTTGGACTCGTTTAGTTTCTGCTCTCTTCCGAAAATCCTTCTTAGTACCTTTCTCCACGAAAAAAGTAGATAGAAGCATGTAGAAAAGATCTAGGAATAGAGAACTGGCGTGAAGCACCCAAAAATGAATTACGGAAAGTAGTATAGCGACTCCAAGTCTTGGGAACTTGTTTAGTTTCTGCTCTCTTCCGAAAATCCTTCTTAGTACCTTTCTCCACGAAAAAAGTAGATAGAAGCATGTAGAAAAGATCTAGGAATAGAGAACTGGCGTGAAGCACCCAAAAATGAATTACGGAAAGTAGTATAACGACTCCAAGTCTTTGGACTCGTTTAGTTTCTGCTCTCTTCCGAAAATCTTTCTTAGTACCTTTCTCCACGAAAAAAGTAGATAGAAGCATGTAGAAAAGATCTAGGAATAGAGAACTGGCGTGAAGCACCCAAAAATGAATTACGGAAAGTAGTATAGCGACTCCAAGTCTTTGGACTCGTTTAGCTTCTGCTCTCTTCCGAAAATCCTTCTTAGTACCTTTCTCCACGAAAAAAGTAGATAGAAGCATGTAGAAAAGATCTAGGAATAGAGAACTGGCGTGAAGCACCCAAAAATGAATTACGGAAAGTAGTATAACGACTCCAAGTCTTTGGACTCGTTTAGCTTCTGCTCTCTTCCGAAAATCCTTCTTAGTACCTTTCTCCACGAAAAAAGTAGATAGAAGCATGTAGAAAAGATCTAGGAATAGAGAACTGGCGTGAAGCACCCAAAAATGAATTACGGAAAGTAGTATAACGACTCCAAGTCTTTGGACTCGTTTAGCTTCTGCTCTCTTCCGAAAATCCTTCTTAGTACCTTTCTCCACGAAAAAAGTAGATAGAAGCATGTAGAAAAGATCTAGGAATAGAGAACTGGCGTGAAGCACCCAAAAATGAATTACGGAAAGTAGTATAACGACTCCAAGTCTTGGGAACTCGTTTAGCTTCTACTCTCTTCCAAAAATTCTTCTTAGTACCTTTCTCTCCCATAGGTTCATTTTATTTTCTCTTGTTTTGTTAATGGTCCAATACCCAGTGCCATACAGCTCTGTATTTTGATATTAATAATCCTCCTGGGGCTCCAAACGTTTTGTTCCCTCTCGATAGTCTTCTGTCGATTTCCCTGGTGTTATCTCCATCGTTTGTCACTATCAATCCCAGATTTTCGAACTCCTGGACTTTATCAAATCACTTTTAATTCATGGAAGTTATTGAAATCCCTTCCCATCTCCATATATTTGGTCTTTTGTTTTTTTATACGTATTCCATAATCTTTTGCTTTCTTTTCAAAGATTCTAAACACTTTTTCTAGATTTTTTTTTCGATCACAGCATCTACGTAGGCAAGGGATTGTGTTTTATTGTCGCAAATCATCTCCTAGGTTCGTATGCCATTACTTTTCAGTAGTAATTTCTAATAAAAGGTTGAAGAGCACTGTTGATAGTAGGCTCCTTGCTTTGGACTTTTCCGATTGGCTTCCTTCGTCAACTACTCAATTATCTACAAATTTAATATTGTAGCATAGTCTCACCCTTTCAGTTTTTTTTAACAAAAAATTTAGAGTGTTTGAAGAAGAAAAAGTTTTTTCTTTTTGTTGAGAGTATTTCAAACTCCATTCTATAAGGATGGATCATAGATAAGTAGTTAATACAATGAGAGTTCTAGAGCAGATGGACAATTTGTGGCCACATCCGGTGAAGAAGTAATAAAGCTTCTGGAGACTATCACAAGAAAATATTTTTTAAAAATTAATTTTTTGAGAGAGCGCGGATTCGAACTACGACAAATATTTGATATAGTAGTAAGTTTAGTTGATCAAAAAATCGTTTTTCTATGATTTCAATTTTCAATTATGTAAATTCTTTTTATGAAGGTAGGAGTGAAATAGCTTGGAAAGTAAACAAAACACAGCAACTTTTGTACGAGAGTTGCTACTTAAGTTTTAAGATATGGCAACACTGATATAAATATGTCAAATCTGTTCAACATTTTTAATGGTGAACGTAATCAGACCGTGTTGTCATACGAGTGCTATTTGATTTGTTTAAAGATACTTGAAACGTTTATCTTGGTAAAAAAATGGAATTAAATCACAAAAACTCGAGCTGGTTTTTCGAATTTAATCGAGGTCGCACTTAGATACAGGATGAATTTCGAAACGGTCATCCAAAATCGGCTGTTGTTCCAAAAACCATCGATGTTGTGCGTAACATGATATTGCAAGATCGTCATGTGACATACCTAAGATTGATGCATACTTGGGCATTAGTTCCACTCGCATACAATCAATTTTGCATGAACATTTGACTGTTAAAAAGATTTGTTCGCGTTGGTCACCGCGTAATTTGACCAAATGTCAAAAAAAGCTCGTGTCGATTGGTGCAAAGAAATTCAGCGATGTTTCAAAAGATGGTGACAGGCGACGAATCATGGATCTACGCATATGAACCGAAATTAAACAACAATCGATTATAGGGGTCTTTCAAGTCGAGCCAAATTGAACTAAAGTTGTTTGCACATGAAGCACTTGGAAGCAAATGGTAGTTTTTTGGGAAAAACTGGATCTGATGGCACCGTTCCATTAGAGGAACAAAGAACGGTCAATTCTGAATGGCACACCAGCATTTGTTTACCAAAATTGTTGGAATATATCAGGGAAACCAATCGCAGAAGACGAATTATTCTTCACCACGACAAGCCGAACTCTTTTACGTCAGTTCAAAAAAAAACATTTTTGAACAGTTAAATCATCGTATTGAGGTTGATCCATTCAAATCACATGTTGTGGAGGTACCCCAATCGGAATGCAAAGTGTATTGATCTCAATGGAGAATATTTTGAAAAAGAATAAAGCCGTATCGAATTATTTTGTCTATCTCAAAAGTAGTGTCTAAGCAGTAACATTCGAATAAACTGTTTTTCAAGTTTTTTGTATTATAAATTTAAAAAATTTTATATTTCTTTTAATTCGAAATAATTTCAACAAAACATACCTTTTGGTTTCCATAACAGCCATATATTATAAAAATACACCAATTCCGTACAACAATAAACTGTCTATTTCACTGGGAAATGTAAACATTAAATAAACTTGTCAGTTTTAACATAAACCAAACACTCAACTACAGAAAATGCCCAATGATAAGAGTGCATTTTGTAACTTCCCTCTCCTTATTTAAATAGGCCGGTTTTTGATCATCAAATTATGAAAACAATAGTCGCATTTAACTGAGGAAACCGTTGTGCAACTGTTGTAAAACCCTAGCGGATTCGTTCGGTGACACATATGTCACAAACTCATCTTCAGCTTTGAATTTGAGCGACTGTCTTTTGTGATCAAAGGTCAAGTTGTAATCTTGCAAGAAAAATGATTGAATTCGTTTAGGGAGAGAAGAAAGTCCCATAAAAATAACCAATTTAGCCTAGCGGAATCTTTCGCTGGCGCATACCCTTAGCGGTGGATTTAAAAACAATATTGTTCACATGAAGTTTTGAAATTTTTAGAGTAATTTAATAAAAACTGAAATATAGTATTATAAATGAACGCCTCTATATGAACAATTGACAAACGCTTTGTAAAACATGCCTGAAACAATATCCTTTTACAATTTTTTGCCGTGAAAATGATCAAAATTTTAGACGCAACCTTTCAGAGGACAGTGGAGGCTGCAAAATAAATAACCTACTGGAGACAAATCGCTACAAACTCAACACTATCTGGAGCGGACGCCATATTTGGGAGCGCTTTCATTTTGTACTAGGTAACAGAGAGGTAGCAGAGCTGAAACGTGAGGAAAGTGCACAAAAACTGAGACAGAACAAGAAATTTGTCAAATTAACTGTGTTCTATGATCAAACTTTGAGTTGTAGCCTTCTTAGAAGAAAATTATTGAATTCTGTCAAGAGGAAGAGGAAAATTAATTGGAGCTCTATGGATTAATGTTTTGAATTATAATTTCCGTTTTTATATACATACAAAAGTGAGTGACTGCTGAATACACATCGTAATTTTAAAGAAAAAAATAACTAGACGAAGTACCACCGCGTAATAAACTCTCGTTAAGTTTAATAAAAATAATTTCGCTTCAATACAATAAACAACCAACAAACAATATGTAAAGACAACTATGTAAAGAATGTCACATAAAAAAAAATAAAAAAGATACCTACATCACCAATAGTTTAAAGTGATAAATATAAATATCTACAAGTATGAAATTGACACACGTGTAATTTAAATATACAAACTAGTATGTTTAAAACTGATATAAGAGCAGTTTCATACCTTTCGGATGTTGATAAAGAAAACTACATTTGATGTTTGGTAAATATGAAGAAAGGAGAATTTTTTTAATAATCATTTGTTCTAATTTCAGGTATTTTATTTACGAAAATCACTTCAAAAGATCTAAAATCTTCACGAAAACATATAAAAACATCTAAGAACTAAGCTAAAGAAAGAAGAAATTCAAATGTTAATTAATTTTTAAGCCGAATAACAATTAGAGAAAGCAAAGAAAAGTTACGTAAATATTATACTATAAATGATCCATGCCTTGGAACGGTTTCTAAATGGTTTGTTGCTTTTAAAAATGAACATAGGAACCTCTGAAAGCTAATCTTTTGCTCTCATAATTAAAAACTAACTATAGATTTCAAAATATCAACGATTTGCGAACAGGCGCGCAACGAATTCGTCGCGAACACGCTGCGAGAACATCACGGACGTGTGGCAGATACGCAACTTTTGAATCTGGTAAAATATCCTGGATAATTAGGAGCATAGCTACTAGACATATGTTTGTATTTTTTCCAAACTCCAAACGATCTCCATTTTGGCATCCATGTTATAGTGTGGATGAATTGATTTTAATTCTTCAACCAAGACAACACAAAGTTGTACTCGGCTTTACTTTTTATGTCTTTATTCATCCTCTCGTCCATCCTTTACATTCACTTTTTAATCATTTTATCCATGCCTTTTTTTTAATTACAATCAGTTAATTCTTTGCTCACTGAAGTGAGGCCGGACGTACGTGTTGATGTTTGTACGCGACAGTACAAAATGGCGTCCACGCTGCTATTCGTACCGCATATGCATCGAATTCGCTGCATGTGCGCGGCGTGATCGTTGCGCGCTCGCTCCGCTTTGAAGACGCTCGCAATCCGCTAGTCCGATAATTTTGGACAAGGTTTAAGTTTCATCCGTAGATTATAAAATGTATATGTCTCAACTGGTATTCTGATTAATTAATTCTAGTTGAGGGTAAAAATTTAATACTCTTCGACTCCCCTTTCACAACAACAACCTTTTTTATCGGAATCATCATAAATATTATCTTATAAAATGAAAAAATTAAATTATACAAAATAAACCAAAATCACCAAAGTGATTTTTTTTCAAAATATTCCACTTATTTCCATATTTGCATTTAAAGACATAAGTATACTAAGCATGAAAGATCAATATCTTTAAATTTACAAAAAATCTAAGCTAAAATTTGATTCTTTGTTCCTTTTAAAGTATTTTTTTCTAAATTTAATGGTTGTTCTCAATATTCTAAATACAATTATTTTGGATATTCCACATATGGATGCTAATGAGAAAAACCCAAATGAAAAAAGGATTTTAAATAAAAAAACTAAACATAAAATATATTTTGGCTAAAACATAAATTCTTCCTTGTCAAACATTACAAAGAGATTTCTGCATAATAAACTATTTGCTTGTTGATTGCAATCATGTATTGGACTTTAGTAAGTAGTTTCATTTCATTGTTTCCAATATTTAAATTATAAATTCTCATCTTAATATTCAGATCACAGAATGTATACTTACTAATACTTGATAAAGCTCCTTCAAATATCATAAACGATTTTTTTCCTAAGACGTAGAAATTTTTCACTATTAAAATAGTAATTTCATAAAATTACCTTATTTTAAATGAAAGGTAAATACGTGATACCAGACCATTAAAAAAGTCGTTGAAAAGTTGAAAGCGATTTATATTTTACGAGTATATGCAAGTAATTGAGATGAAAATCAATTACCTAATTTCATATTTGATAATAACGTTGTGACTAGTTTACTTAAATACCCGGATATTGTATACAAATTGTACTACCCTTCAATAATTGACGGAATTTATCCTAAAAATGTTTATCGACTGGTCTACAGATATACCGCCTCACCTCATCAGATTAAACCACAAACACAAGACCGCTCCTAGATAATATTAGTACGTAAATTGAAGAAAGTATCACTGTATTAAATACAGTTTTCTTTATCATTGCCGGCAATACATTATTTATTCACAGTTTACGGCGCAATTCTTGGAATACAGATATAAATGAATGAGATGCTAATTTAAAGACGAGCAGTATGGATGTACTTACAATAAGAAATTTTCTCCTAACCACTTATTGACCTCATTGGACGTTTATAAATGCAAAATTTATCATAAGAATTACAACTTTTCACTAATAGCGCTGATTTTAATTCATTCTACTTATATGAAACGGTCATGCAAAAATTACTCTCTTCTTGACATATCAAACTGACATTATTGACACAATTGAGAATGACAAAAGGCATGTATTGAAGACCGTGACTAAAATACCGTTGTCATTGTCTTAAAACTAATAACACAGAATTAACAATACGTCATTTCTTATTTCTAAATAATAATAAATATTGAAAATTAAAAATTTTCAACAAGATTATTATATTTACTTTTACTTAGTGTTTTATGAATCTGATTAATTCATCTAATCACCCTTTTTGCAATCTCGTAAGCTATTATTGATATAATTACTTTTGACCTAACCCTTCCCTGTAAGAAAAAAACATCGAAATAGATTATTGATTCAATTTCATAATGACTGAATTAATTAGTTTAGTTATATTTTTTATTAGTCATATATTATCTATCCGTGGATTGGCTTAACTGACACGAAGACTATCCTGCCCTCTTCTGAAAATAAGAGAAAACGCTAACAACTAAATTTCTATTTGTGAATTAGTTATAATTGTAACTGTTTTTTATAAGATACTTCAGCTATCTACCTATAGAAAGCACTACCAATATTTTTATTTTTATTAAAATTGTTTTATAATTATAAACACATTTGTTAATGGTTAGTATATAAATATAATAAAATTATTTTAATAATAAAATTAGTGGGTAATCCTATCTCAATCGAGAAACTTTAAAATTGTTCTTAGGAATAATATATAAAGAAATTGTTATAGAGCATTTTCATTTTTCTAAAAACAGGAATAAAATTTAATATCTATTCCAAACAGTCAATTAAAAATTGATTATATTAAAGTATAATGGAAAATTTCAAAAATAATCTTTTAAAGTATTTTAAAAAACCTTTAGCTACTGTCCGCTATGGTTTCTTTTGGCGCTGCTATCAATATAGTTAGACAACTTCATTCTTTTTGGACGCGAGCAGACAGTTTTGATGTTTGATACGAGAAAATGGCGCCCAAGAGCTTGGTGGTGGTATTACGTGCAGTGATATAAACATTGGAAATATATTAACATTTTTTGACTATGTTCTTCTGATGGAGTTTTTAAACTAAGGATTACAGTGTTAGTGTTGTGAAAATGGCTGCAAATATGTATCGAGTTGGAGGTTAGTACCTGTTTGTTTTTAATTAAACCGGCTTCATAAAAGGAAATTCTCATCTGCGTTATGATTGTGCTCTGCTTATCTATGTGCTCTTGATTTGGGGTATTTAAAAGATATTTCACATGTCAACAATCATCATTTGTATATTTGGAAGATAATTTCGATCTTCGTGACATTTGGTCAGCTAGGTGTGATATTTGATAAAGAATTAGTTTATTGATAAGCTATTAAAAATGAAGGTTATACCTAGTTGCAGTTAGATTATTGAATAGTTTGAGTTTCTAATTTCAAACTTCGTGAATTTTATCAATCGTGTCAAAAATTATAACTATATTTTTTTCCCTAATGTAGATCTATTTTTACGCGAGGTAAAAATATGCGGGAACAATGAACCACAAGCTAGTAAACTTATATGTTAATTTATTATCTAATATGTATATCATTTTGTTAATAATTACACCTTTCATTACTAAAAATAATAATTGGATTGAGCCACAACAGCGTTTGTTTTGGTATTAGGTGTTTTTTCTTATATTCCAGATTACGTCTATTTTGAGGCGTCTTCGACATCTCCCTATCAAATCAGGCGTATAGAGGAATTAAATAAAACGGCATCGGGAAACGTGGAAGCTAAAGTGATGTGTTTTTATAGACGAAGAGACTTGCCTAGCCAGCTGATTCAGTTGGCAGATAAACACCAATGTAAGTAATTTTAAGACAATTTCTAGTTATTATACAGTTGATTTTATAATTAATATTGTAATTGTTAAATTTGCCTTTGGATTGTAAAAAAGGTAAGATATTAATTTGTGTAACCAAGTATAGGGTTTTAATAATTTGAAATCGGCGGACGTCCGTAGGATTTGAGTATATCAATTATTTCCTCGTCTCTCTAGTTTTTCAGACATTCTAAATGAGTAGAGGGGCGAAATATTCTTGATTAGTCGATCGATATGCCCTCCGACTGTACCTGTCTTGTCACCCACCGCCTCGGCACCACACTAGCGCTTGTTTCGCGAAATCATGTCGCAACTGTACCATGATCGCAGCGCGTCGCTATGACAACTGCGAGATGCTTGGGCTTTGTGACAGACTGTACTTTTATAATTACACGCAAAAAGTGGACGAGTCGAGGCTTTTGTATTGTATTCTATATGTTGGGGTATTTCAGATGTATTCATTCTGTTTCTGGATTTGAGCAATTAGTAAAACGTTACAGAAATATTTTTTTTTCCGTTTAAAAATAACGTTATACAAATTTTATAATTTTATGCTATTTTTTTTTTGTTATAATTAATTAGGATTTCCACTTGATTTTTAATATTAATGATCGGATATTTTGCATTGAAATTTTTAAGGACCCACTAAAAATTATTATGATAATAATACAGGGGGAACAAAATAAGTTAGGGGAAAAATGATTAAGTTTGCAAGTTCAGTTTCAAAGATTTCCAATTTTTGACTTCTTAAGTTGGAATTTCTGGAATTGTTGGTGATATTCATACTGAAAACACTGTTTACATCACTACTACATCAACACTCACAATTACACTGTCTGATATGAGCGTTTCGATAACCAAGTTATCGTCTTCAGAGAATGAAGGTAACCTGTCTGGCTGTCACAGATGCTCTCAGTTTCTGATGTCAATTCAAATATTCTCGGGTCGTTATCACTGTCTGATATGAGCGTTTTGATAACCAAGTTATCGTCTTCAGAGACTGAAGGTAACCTGTCTGGCTGTCACAGATGCTCTCAGTTTCTGATGTCAATTCAAATATTCTCGGGTCGTTATCAAATTTAAATTTGGTTTCGTCCGATTATGATCCTTTCCACCCTGACAGACCAGAGCTGTCGGGAATTTCTCCAATGTTCTTTGGGTGGTAGTTTCCAGTAAGCATACCAGTAACTCTTCTTAGTTCGTCTCTGTTCAATAAAAAGGCCTTTTCAGATCAGTTGGTGGAATAGGAAAGAAATCTTTTAGATTGTTTCAGACCTGGGGTTTTATTCTATGATTCCTGATTTCTTTTCGTTTTCCCACTTCTTTATGACCATGACTTTATGGCTTTTTGCTCTCATTTAGTTTTAAGGTTTAATGCACTTCCATCTAACTTTGAATCAAAAGTCAAGTGGCCTAAAAGCTAGTGATCGAGCTAACCTGATCATGATCCTTTCCACTATGATATACCAGTGGGTAAAAGCGATCAGACAAGTTGTTCCATTTGTCTATGATTCTCAGATCATAGTTTACGAATAGCCCTTAAACTAACTATTAGTTTATAGGTTAAGTAGAGGTAAATATCAGTATAAATTAGTGAATCCTAATGAAAATTTGTGCAAAAAAATTGAGATGAGCTCTCAAATGGAAAAAATATAGAAGCAAAGTTACTTTTATATGGAATTATGGTTAATAATGTCCACAGTCTCAATAGTATCAGTATGAATCTGTATACAGTTATTATGTAATAATTTCAAACAATTTCCAAAAATTTGTCAAATTTATAAATTAATACTTCAAAGTTTTTTTTTGTAAAAAATACCATTTCTAATTTTGAAAAAAAAGTATCAATAAACTATTTCCATTCAAGTATAAGTATACTTTTGTATGCTTGTCTCAAAGTAAACTTGGCATGTTAAAAATAGACACACAACATTAAATAGACATTCTCTGTAGGATATTAAACAGTTGATTATTTATTTCAAATGAAAATGTAATTTAGGATCTGCTCAATTGGTAAATTAAATATATTTATCACAAAATTCTTATGCTTGCGGACTAGTTTCATAATTGATTTTAATTATTCAAAAATGATTGCAAATAGGGTTTGTTTCCATAATACTGATCCGTTGTAGATGTACAGAATACACCAGGAGGTGAGTTGGTAGATAGATTAGATTAGATTACCTTGTTTGTAAGGTCGTGCTACCTGTCTGGGAGCTATGTGGCTTACCTCAAGACTCAAGTCATCTAAAAGCTATCAATCGAGCTAACTTGAATCTGATCCTTTCCACCCTGATAGACCAGAGAGTTTCTCCAATGTTCTTCAGGTGGTAGTGTCCAGTAAGCATACCAGTTACTGTTCTTAGTTCGTATTTGTTCAATGAAAGGGCCTTTTCAGACCAGTTGGTGGATTAGGAAAGAAATCTTTTCGATTGCTCCAAACCTGGGGTCTTATTCCATGTTTCTCATTTCCTCTCGTTTTCCCACTTCTTCATGACTATGACTTTATGGTTTTTTGGGAAACCTATGAAATGTTGTGGTTCTATAAAAAAAATATTCCCACCTTTTTTCGCCAGATGATTGGCTTGTTTATTATCATGCGCCCAGGTACCCACATAAAGATTCAATGCAGTTCCATACTAGGTTTGACCCAATTTTATAAGAATCAAGTGCTTCTAGGGCTGCTCTGCTATATGATAGAACAAAGATCTTTGCATTGCGGTGTTTTAAAACCAGGTAAGTTTTTGTCCCATCCTACTCGACCACTACTAGTAAAATCTGTTGAAATGCACCACAAAGCCATTCTGGAAGGTGTACCCGGAGATAACGTTGGTGTCAACGTTAAAAATGTCTTTGTTAACAATTATACCGTGGTCATGTAGTTGGAGACTCCAAAAGCAATCCACCAAAGGGAGCATCAGACTTTACCCACCACTCAAGTCATAGTACTGAATCACTCTGGTCATCTCCAATGGTTACACTTCTGTCCTTGATCATCACATTGCTGAAATCAAAGAAAAAGTGGGTCATAGTTTTGGAAAGATATTTTAAGAAAACCTCAAAGTCATCAAATCTGGTGATGTTGCCATTGTCAATCTAGTTCCAATCAAACCGATGTGCGTAGAATAATCCCAAAAATTCCTTCTTCTTGGACATTTCGCCGTGACATGAGACAGACGGTCGCCGTAGGAGTCATCAAGAGTATAAGCTTCAAATACCCTAGTGCAGGAAAAGTCAAAAAAAGCTGCAGAAAAAGCACAAAAGAAATAACCTTTGTCAACTCGTCGTTTATTTTGATATGAGTCCTTAAACCGGCCATTAGTAAAAGTAAACGCAGAAATTGTTCAAGTGAATTATTATAATTAGTGTATAGTGTGTAAATAAATTAAGAACGTAATAGACGGTGTTTATTAATTCACCCCACAAATAGAAAGAGTGTAATTAAATACTTTTTTATTTGTAGTTGACATCTGTGATCTGTAAATTAAACTTTGACTTTCAGAAAAACAATAAAATGGTGTTAAGATACAAAAAAAATTACTTTGTGCGCCACACCTCGTATATTAAACTTTATCGTAAGATTGGTATTATACACGAATCATTAATCATGTGATCACTAAGAAATAGACACCCTGTGTCAATAGACAAAAAATTCGGTATTATTGATATCTGATAAAGTTGTGCATTTGTGTCAGGGAAACTAAACACGTTGATAAATTATTCATGACGATAATTTTTAATCAGCTTTTTTTGTTAGATAAACAAAAGTTAACAATAGTCAATGTCGTTAATTGTAGAATATTTACGGCTGCGTCTACTAATGTTGTTTCTAAAACGACATGGAATATATATACAGGGTGTCCCTCGACGAGTTAAAACTGTCTGAATATGGCAAAATACTTATAGTAGAATCATGAAAATTTCTACGTTTGGGTTTTCGGATACGATTTTTTTAACTAAAATATTTTCATTCCGGTTCTACCGGAAGTCGACTGTAGTTTGTTATTTTAAATTAAACACCCTATATATTAATATACATATTTTTAAAATCAACATAAAATTTTAATATACTTTCGTTGAAAAACTTTTTTCGAAACATGCATACTGTTGGAGTTATTAATTAATTTTTTTGTAAAAAATTCGACCGTTGCAGACCCTTATAAATAATTTTTTACGTGGACACCCTTAAAGATATGGAAATGGTTTCTATTCGGTTGCTTTTAGTAGGATCAGACGTATTTGAATCTATATTGAAAAATCTTTCATTTTATACAGGGTGTGTATAAAAATTGTTTAAAATTTAACTTCATAAATATCACATTTCTCTATTTTTTTTTTAAATAGAACCACTCGGTTTTTCTATCTTAATGCTTTCAGGGGTAAAAAATAAGGCAAATTCATGTATACTTTCCTATTGTATTTAGTAATCATATTCCAACTTTTAGTAGTTTCCGAGATATTTGAGGCTTTGTAATAAATGACACTTATTTAACTGTCACTAAGCAATTGTTAAAATGGTTTGTGCCCAATTTAATAACGAATAAATAAAATTTGAGTTGAACTTTGAACACTTTTTATACACACCCTGTATAAAATGAAAAATTTTTCAACATAGATTCGAATACGTCTGACCTTGCTAAAAGTGACCGCATAGAAACCATTTTCATATCTTTAAGGGTATCTTCGTAAAAAAATAATTTATAAGGGTCTGCAATGGTCAATTTTTTTACAAAAATATTAATAACTCAAAAAGTATGCATTTTTCGAAAAAAGTTTTTCAACAAAAGTATACTGAGATTTTACGTTGATTTCAAAAATGTATCAAAATGTAGGGTGTTTAATCTAAAATAACAAAGTTACAGTCGACTTCCGGTTTTATGGGAAGTCGGCCATCACTGAAAATATTTTAGTTAAAACGATCGTATCCGAAAACCCAAACGTAGAAATTTTCATGATTCTACTATAAGTATTTTACCATATACAGATAGTTTTAATTCGTCATGGAACACCCTGTATATAGTTGATAATAAAGGGTGTTCCATAACGACTTAACTACTTTGGTTCATAAAAACATTATTCTTATTTTCAAATGTATTTATTGGTATGAATTAAAAGATAAGAAACACAATTTTACTTTTTAAACACGATATTGTTTACATGACGGCCATCAGGTTAATGGCACCCCTCAAACCGTTTACGTACATTTTCAAAAACTTTGAAGTAGTGGTCGAGGAATCTCTTCTTCAATATTGTTTCTTAAATCTGTCGAATTTCATGGATTAATCTTGTAGACCACGCTCTTCATATAACCCAACAAGAAAAAATCAGGTGGGGTCAAATCAGGGCTCCGAGATGGCCATTCAATATCTGGGAACAACTCGTGCAATGAAGCTAAAGAGTTGTTAGTGCTGTGCATCCTGTTGGAACCATGTCAGCCGGTTATAATGCTCACATTATTGCAGTTGAGGCCCGAAAAAATTACGTTTCGTGTCTCTACATGTCCTATGTTATCTTCATAAAAGTGAGGTCCAATAATGCAGTTCCCCGATATAGCGACCCAAACGGTGACTTTTGGTCTATGCAACGTTTATCTAAGGTCTGAGGATTATTTTTTTCCCCCAAAATGACTATTTTGATGATTTACTGTGCCTCATCGCTGAAGAACATTTTGTTGACATTGCATTTACTAAATTCAATCTTATAACGTAATCATTTTCATGCAGAGTTTGCACATCTGAATTTTATATGCCTTCAGGTGTAAATCAGATCGAATTATGCGAGTCGAGGCTGCCTGCTTATAAAATCTGCTACTGACTGAATGTTTCCATGCGCTCTTGTTGTCCTTGAACGGCCGTGATGCATTTCGCCAATAGTGTTTCCATTATTATCGAATGTCTAGATCCAAGCTAAAATTGTTGCATTGCTTGGAGCTTCCGAAATGTTGCGCAATCGATAACGTCATCGATACAACCGTCCAACTCGAATAAAATGATCGATTGTTCTCGAAATACGCACGCAAAACGAGCGTTGCTCTTCCGTATACGGTATGACGGCTTCTCACTCACTCTTGAAATAGTTGGATCCTTTTGAGACACCCTGTATATTAATTATAATTGAACCGTTTTGTAATAAATATGACGGATTATTTTTGTTGTTACCCCTTTTGGTATTCAGCGAGTGGAATAAATCCATTATTTCGGATTCTGTACACTAAAAAATTTTTTGGAGTAAATTCGTTTTTTGTTTTTTAATATCTAGTTAGAAAAATGAACGACTCGTATGAAACGCCGCGTTTAAAAGTATGTATTATTTCCAAATACTAATTTCCTTTATAGATAAAGTTACATAAATGTATACAGAATTTCAAAAGTTCAAGTTATAAATAGATTTTGGAACAAATTACCAACATTTTTCCAAGGAAAATGTAGAAAAATATGCCTCATTAGGGTCGTTGATAAACCTGCAACACGAATTTTGTATGATTTAAGTCTATTTCGGTTTTGAAAAATCAGACAAATACAAGGTGTCTTTGTATTACTCATAGCATGAACGCAGCTATTCGGAGGGGCGTGGGAGGTACTTCAATCGGTAGCCTGACTCTGGAATTCAGTCGATTTGGAGTGTTTCTCGGGAGCTGATCGTCCGTTCTACATGCGTGTGTTCTACAAAAACTAATTCGGCGACTGTAGCGCGTAGAAAATTTTGTATTTCCGTCCTTTAAATTATTTACCAAACACTTGATCTATTGGAAAATGCGTCAAGAAGCTTGAAGAGACCGGATCAACACTAGATAAACCAAAAACCGGGCATCCCAAGTCTTCTAGAACGATCGAAAACTTAGACAGCGTTACTCAACGTAAATAGATTATTATTTCGCATTTCACACAAAGATTTGAAGCTTCAGGATCCTGTCAGAGGCTGGATTTCGTAAATCAGATGCGTCCAATAGATCTCTGCCGCGAGCTCGTAGAATTTTTACTGGCAAATTGATCTCCAGGGGAGGTACCATAAGTTAGACTCCACGCAGTGTCTATTTAACACAATATATTGGAATATATTGTTATTTCGCATTTAACACAAAGATTTGAAGCCTCAGGATACTGGTCAGAGGCTGGATTTCGTAAATCAGATGCAAAACATAAATGGTCATAACCAAAGAACATGGTTCCATCTGGATGGAGCAACTTAACACACGTCCAATTGATCTCTGCCGCGAGCTCGTGGAATTTTTACTGGCAAATTGATCTCCAGGAGAGGTACCATAAGTTAGACTCCACGCAGCGCCATTTCAACAACTGTGGGGTTATGTCAAATCTAAAATTACGAAATGGCAGCACAACAACGGTTTACATTTGGACGATGTTATTTTCAAGAAATAAATTCCCAAGCAATGTATTTTATTATGTATCAAAACCCCTTGTGTATTAAACAGTTTAAAACATAAATAATTTAGAGATAACGTGAAAGAGAGTTTGTATGTTTATCAAATAAATTTTATCATTCAAATAACAAACTCAGATTTATAGCCTCGTAGCCGACGTCAAAAATTTTTAAGTTTTAAGTATGTAGTATAATCTTGAATGAATTTCGTACATAAAATTGTACGAAATGTACGTACGTATACGAGGACTGATCGTTTTCCTCCGATACTGACCTACTTAAAAAATATATGAACCACTGATTCACCACATTCCGACGGAAATTGTTTGGGGTGCAAGCATCTTTAAGTTTGGGAAACACCCGATAATCGCCGGTTGCCAAATGAAGAGAATATGACAGAAGATTAATTAATTGTAAGCCTGATGACTAACCTGTCGCTGAGTATTCGGTGTTGTACGATGCCTAATCCTTTTGCTATAGTTCTTATTTTTCAGATTTCGTACGCTCTTCGATTTTCTTATTAAATGCGTCCTTGATAATCTTGGTCTTCTTATCTTTATACTCCCCTGAAGGATCCACTTCATTATTTTTTTGGCCATCTTTCCTCCCCCATTCTCTGCACGTCCCGTAACAAATCAACTGCTTTTCCTCAATATGTTCTTTAATTGTTACTTTCAATTTCATTTCCTTCTTTTATTGTGTCGTTTCTGACCCGATCTAACCATTATGTTCTATTTACTTTTCTTAAGGCGCCCATTTTTTTATTCTCCACGTTTCCGATCCATATATCAACGCACTCCTAATCATTGCATTGTAAATTCGATTTAGTGATTTAATTATTGTTCTTGCTCTGTTTATTCTACATTTTAGTTTCTACGTTTATCTACACTCCCTATTTTTCTTATTTATAATATAGTGCGCGCCGTGTATTCTAAGTCATTTCTGTCGTTTGCACATCTGATCATCTTCAAATTGAAGGTAGTAAAACTATCTGTCATCTTCGATTTGGATCCCGATTCCTTTGCATATCTTCTCCCAAATTGTTAGAGCTTTTGAACCATCTATTTTGAAAAGTGTTGGAGAGATGCAGTTCACTTGTATCAGACCTTTGTTGATTATGAAAGGTTCCGATACTTTATTTTCGATCTTTATATAAGTTCTGGATGGCCTCAAGTGTCTGATTAATGATGGCACTCCCAAGAGCTTTCCATAATTTTGATATTGGTATGTTATCGTAGGCCTTTTGTAAAACTATAAACATTTGTACTGTTTTCTTTTCTATCAACTGCTTTAAAGAGAACACGTTGTCTGTACTAAACCCGCTCTGTTCTTCTTCGTAATCACAGTATTCCTGCTCTATCCTATCCCTTATCATTCTTATTGTACTTGTTACTTATATACCACGATAATTGTTCTATTTTAGTTTGTTGTCCTTTTTATGTATAAATGTGATGTAAACTGGTATTAGGTAGTGCAGGTATTAGAGGTGATGTGTTTTTAATTTTGTTTAAAAAGTTCCATGTTTCACTGGACTTTCTCCCTCCGATATTCGTCTCTATTTCTTAACATTTTCTGTACCTCGTTTCTATTTTTCTTTCGTTTATCTTATTTCTTGTCTCTTGTCATTATATTTTTGATGATCTTCATTCTTTGTTTAAAGTTCTTCCAATATCAATTGCAAATTTAAAAAACCCTTACCGACAATTTTATTTGATCTACCATAGATTATAAAACGTAAATAGACGAGTAAAATGTACTTGTCTATAAGAAAGTTTGGCTTAAACAGGGTACCAGACGTGACAAAAACCGTAAAGGAAAATAAATTAATTGCAAATAACACGTTTCAATTTCAAAGTATCTGTATAAATAACCATGGTAATTTATTAATTAAATGAATTTCACCTAGCAACGCCTTCTGATAGTTTCGGCCAAATTTTTACGATTCGACACGTTTTCAATGGTAAATAATGAAGATGATGAGTCCACGTGGACTGACGGTTTGTTAGATGTTTACCAAATTTATGAAATATTGATTGTTCCTTGCATAATTGTCTTCTGCAATTGATATCGGAAGAACTATAACCATCTCCAATATATGAACAACTTTGAGTGAATTTCCCTTCTGAAAGTGGCAATTTGACATCATCTTGTGATTTTTGCAACAGATTCAGATTAGTCGGTGTATATCGTGAGCCTATAAATGTTAAATAGTTGTAATTATTTAACTAAAATACCAAAATAAACTAATTATTTTCCAGGTGCCTTAGACGAATCTGGAGAGAGCCCTATTCCGGAAATGGGTGGTCGCGCGAGCGAACTGCTCAGTCCGAAGCAAAGACACCAGATGAAACATCGAGAGCTCTTTCTTTCTCGTCAGGTGGAAACTCTACCGGCGACCCACATTCGAGGGAAATGCTCTGTCACTCTCTTCAACGAAACCGAAGCTTTGGCTTCATATCTAAACAAAGACGATATGTTCTTTTACTGCCTTGTGTTCGATCCTACTCAAAAAACTCTCCTTGCGGATAAAGGAGAAATTAGAGTCGGTTCTCGGTACCAATGCGACGTACCACCCATGCTTAGGGACACCGAAGAAGACGACCGAAATTTAAACGAACTAGAAAATTTAGTATGGACGCCCGAACATAACCTAAGTGATAGACAAATAGATCAGTTTTTGGTAGTATCTAGATCGGTAGGCACGTTCGCAAGAGCTTTAGACTGTAGTTCAAGTGTTAAGCAGCCTTCGTTGCATATGTCCGCGGCAGCGGCTAGTCGAGATATAACATTATTTCACGCCATGGACACGTTACATAGACACGGTTACAATTTGTCGAGTGCGTTGTGTTCTTTGGTGCCCTCTAGTGGACCAGTGCTTTGCAGAGATGAAATGGAGGAATGGAGCGCCTCAGAGGCAAACCTCTTTGAAGAGGCTTTAGATAAATATGGAAAGGTAAGAGATTTCTTTTAATGGTTATCACTTCTATTTCATTTTTTCAAAAATTTATCACTATTGTAATTGATCGCAACGTTAATTTAATTTAATATGTTTAACCTTTTCTTTGCAACGCCATCTTATAGTGGGGCAGAACATTTTCAACATGGCCGCAACCGACTAAATCAGGCCCATCTACGCGTTAAATTTTTTTATAAATCCTCACTAGAAATCGCTAATAGTATCTTCACTTTGGTTATAAAATAACATTCTCTTTTACCCCGATGGAAACGGTAAAGCAAAAAACGTCAGAGCTTCTAAAAAAGACTTCCAGCTCTGCATCGATCAATGGAAAAAACGTATGGAAAGCGTTTTAGTGCGTTTTCATCTCCAGAAACAGTGACCAAAATCGACCAAATTGTGCGTGCTGATAGTCGAATGAGCATCCGGATAATTGCCGAGCCTGTAAACGGCGATAAAGAAACGGTTAAAAATTTTTTGCACGAGGAATTGCACATGACAAGAATCTGTGTCAAGAAATCTGACTCCTGACCAAAAGCTAAAACGTAAAAAAATGCCCAAAACGTATTCAATCGACGAAGAGTTGATGTGTATTTGAATTTTTTTCATCTGAAGAAGTTCAGGATTTAGGTGGACCTTCAACTTCAAGTTCTACCTCTACTTCTTCTAAAAAAAACGGATAGAACCCGTGTGCGAAAGAATGTGTCCGTTTTATCAGAAGACGATGTTTGAGAACCTGTAACCAAAAAATAAAAAATTGGAGCTAATGACGATTTGTCTCCACAAATTCATCCATTTATCCGCGAACTATGGATAAAATAAATCTCAATCCTTCTTAGATTTTTTTCTGAAGAAACCGTTCAACAAATAGCCGAGCAAACAAATTCTTACTATGAATATTGCTGTGAACTTACCCCAATTTCCCCAAAGTCACGACTTAGAAAGTGGGAGAATGTAAATTTTTTGGCAAGGGCAAAAAACTTACTATCCAGGATTATTGGAATACCTACTGATATGGTTATAGATATACCAATAGTAAGACAACTGTTTTCCAGAGACAGATTTCTACTCATTCTCCGATTGTTGCATTTTGCAAATAATAAAGAAGATCATACTGCCAACCATCTGTATAAAATCAATTTTATTATTGATCATCTGAGATCAGTTGACAAGAATCTACGTTTTTCAGAAGAAGGCTAAGGATAAAAGGATATATTCCTTCCAAAAGAAGCAGATTCGGAATAAAAACTTGTCTAGTGGGCAACTGTTACATCCTAGACTTTATTGTATATACGGATGCATCAAGGGAAATCGCCGATTATGCTTTTGGAATTTCGGAACACAGTTGCCACTTTGAAAGAGGTATATCTGGAAAATGTTCACTCGATCTATGTGGATAACTGGTATACCAGCCCGGCATTATTTTGTTGGCTATTCGACCACGCCATGAATGCGTGTGGGACAGTACGAAAAACAAGAAAAGATAGAAGGAAAGCTAAGAAGAGTGGAATACTCGTATCGTAACATGGGTGTCGTCGACAAAATTGACTTGGTGTTGAGCTCCATAGATTCTCTTAGGAAATCTCTAAAGTGGTATAGAAAATTGTTTTTTCTTCTATTAGACTTATCAGTCTACAAAGTTCACGCACTCTATCAAACCACGACCAACATAAAAATGTTACATACCCAGATTTTCACCTTTAACTAATAAAGGAAATACTAGAAAAATTCAGTGTCGAGCCTAGAAAATCTAGTGAAGCCATTGCTTAGATTGAGAAGAAGACATTTTCCGAAAAAATTGCCTGACACGAAAAAAACTATATCAAAGAGGGAATTTGTAAAAAAAAAGAAAACAAACAGCGTTAGTCTCGTTAGTCTCCAGCCAAACGGCTGGAAAAGTAGTACATGAGCATCGTTTTCACTTTCGGATGGTTTTTTTTTTGGTGTTTGATCATTTGGTGATAGCCACTTTTGACTTTGATTCATCGTTTCGGGGAAACCAACTCTCATCATCCGCAATAATTCTTAGAATCACTTTCTGCTGATTCCAAATAATTTCCTACAATTCGAATTTTCGAAATCACTATTCTGCCGTAAACAGTTTAGAACCATCTCTTTGAAAAGAGTCACAACACGGTGTGAATACTTTGGATTCTATTAACATTATCGAACAGGACCGGCTTCACCGTACATGTCGACGTCGACATGACTAGTTCCTAGCAATATGATGATCAGCCAGTAAAAACAAATTCCTTTATAGTTTTAAACGACCAATCATTAGTAATACTTTTGAATAGCACTGTATATATTATAATTGATAAGAGAAATCATACCTTAACTTATTTTTTTTTTTCGTTTTCATTATCTCGAGCATGATGATTGTCATGAAGAACTTGTAAATGAACTAAAAATTGTATATAATTATGAATCTTTGTAGAAAATCTATTACCTAAGAATAAAACAAATTTGTTACACTACAACATTTTATAACTCTTGCGTTTTCTGAAAAAAAAAACGTAGCAACAATTCTGTTGAAGTAGAGAGGCATAAAAATTAGTTATAGAGAGAATAATAAGAAACCATATTGAATGTCTCGGATCTGAAATTGTCATGCAAATTTGCTTGGTCTATACGTATTTTGACCTGAAAAATTGAATAAAATAGGTCTCCGATCTGTAACTGTGATAGTTTTCACGTTAACTAACGTAAAATACAAAAAACTCAACTTCAAAATACACTTTTTTACGTTTGGAGTAAAAACTTTGTTAAATGCCTAATAAAAGGCTTAAACTTTCGAATAAAACTTGTAGAAAATTTAATTCTGAAGAGAATGATGTGTACAACCTCAATAAAAAGTAAATTCAAGTTGAAAATATCTTTAATTTACTATTTTATTCAATTTTTCAGGTCAAAATACGTACAGACCTAACAAATTTGTATGACAATTTTAAATCCGAGACATTCAATATGGCTTCTTATTATTTTTTGGAAGTTTTTTTATAACAACTTTTTTCCTTATATTTACCTATAGAATCATTTCCCCAGAGATTGGAGTGCTATTCCGAAACACCCTGTATATCTA
Organism: Diorhabda sublineata; assembly: GCF_026230105.1. NCBI lineage: Eukaryota > Metazoa > Arthropoda > Insecta > Coleoptera > Chrysomelidae > Diorhabda > Diorhabda sublineata. Next base: position 11,102,999 of record NC_079475.1, read on the forward strand.
CATGATTATTAATTGAAGAAAAATAAAAATTTATACATTTTCCATTCATTATAAAAATCATATCGATCAACAAAAATCAACATAGAACTATTAAAAGCAGTGACAAAAATTCAACCAAATTAATCATCGAAACAACACAGGTCCTCGATGCTCATACAATCATTATTGACATATTAGAAACAAAATATGCTGCCATTTTATCGCATACATTGTTAAAAATTATCCTGAAGAGATTGAAAGTTATGGTGGCCGGTGGCCAACACTGACCCCAATCCAATAAAGCTTCTTTGGAATGAATTTGATATTTTTCAAAAATAGAATCAGAAATGAGATTCGATGTATGCCCAAACATGGTCAAATTGTCATTTCTGAAAATGAGGAATGACACGTTATTAAAATAGGTGATTGTTTCTATTTTATTTTCAAAATTCTTTGTGTACATTTTTTGTGAATGCCTGTGGTGTTAACTATTTAAAATTATTTCAAAACTAAATTAATAGAATTTCATTACGATTTATTATTTTCCAGGATTTCAACGATATTCGTCAAGATTTTCTCCCGTGGAAAACGTTGAAAAACATAATTGAGTATTATTATATGTGGAAAACTACAGATAGATACGTTCAACAAAAAAGAGTCAAAGCTGTAGAGGCAGAATCAAAATTGAAACAAGTCTACATTCCTAACTAGTGAGTTGGTATTGTATTGAATTTTTATCAATTAATCTGTTACTCTTGACCATTAAATATAATGTGGTATAAATGGAATAAAATGTTTTCAATAACTAATTATTTTGATAAAGACCTAAATAGATCTAAAGTTCAAAATTTTTACTGTTATTTTCTATCAAGACATCTAAAATCAAGATAAATAATCATGAAAAATATAAAGAAAGGACTTAGAAGTAAAGAATTGAAAAAAAAACAACTAGTTATTAATTATTCACAAAAAAATTTACAAAAAGGCAATAAGTAATACAAATATTGTTTTAATACAATACATAATGCAATAACTTGAAACAAGTATTACTAATATAAAAAAAAACAAAATAATATATAACTTAATACCCAACATTCTTCCCAATATCTATCTATCTTAATTTCCAAAGTGACGTAGTGACATTATGTCGTTGCCCGTATAGTATTCATGTTTTTCTATCCCTAGTAATTTCAGGGGTTGACAGTTGCTTAATAAGGCCTACCCATCTATTCCTTTTCATCTATGATGATTTTTTTACCCTTATCATTCTTGATATATATCTAAGATGTGATTGGCTGATTCTTACCAATTATTTTGAGCACTTTTCTGTTTAGATACATTTGATGAGGGTGTGCCTTTTGCTATAAGCCTACATTCCAATCATGGAAGATGTGATTGCAAACATTAGATTGTTTGAAAATTTCAGCTATCTATGACACCCTGTATTTAATATATCCAACTGAACTCCCTTTATTAGTAACAAGCAATTCCAGACTGTTATATCTCTATATCTATCTATCTATCTTTATATCTATCTGAAATGACAGTACGTACTGATTGCCCACATAGTATCCTTTTCTATCCCTAGTAATTTCAGGGGTTGACAGTTGCTTTACTAGTCTTTCATCTATTTCCTTTCCCTCTACGATGATTTTTTTAACCAGATGATTCTTGAAATATGCCCAAAATACCTGAGATATGATACATTCTGCTATAAGCTTAAAACACTGAAAATATGGGGATTGGAAACATTAGGGTGTTTGAAGATTTCAGCTATCAATGACATCCTGTATTTAATTTATCCATTTATCCAACTGAACCTCCTTTAGCAAACTTAGACTGTTATATTCATCTACTGTTTAAGAGTCTTCCATTCCTCTTTCATATATTAGTTTGGAGTATCACGAAGTGTAAAAATTATTATTTTTTATACCAATGGTTATTTCGTCTCTCCTATTGAGCTACTAGAAACATGAAAGAAAGATCTTTAAGTGGACAATCAAAGGTTACTATCCCCGCACATTTTATCTTTACAATCCTATCACCCCACTGCTGACTGAATTGAAAAAATGTCCAGGTTCCCATTAAAATATTCAATTTTCTGAATAAGTGAATCCTTTAAAAGTATAGATAAAGAACAATACATAAAAATTGCTATATAAAATCAGTTTCGAAATCAAATTATACTGAGAAAATAATGAATTTCAATAGGGTATTATACATAATTCAGAATATTTTTTCTATAAACATCAGGTAGGTACTTTTAGTAGGGTTTCTGGTTCATAGTCACTAGTTAGTTGTGAGCTTTCCAATTGTGCAAAGGGAGAGAAAATCCGCAGGGCGTCGTTTACTTGAAAGCAAGTCATGGTAAAATCCTAGGATTTTTCTTCATAAGCTTGACAGTGCCAATGATCAGTGTTGTAGTTTCCTACTCTATTCTACTTAGAAAAGCAGACTTACCTGGGTTTTCACAGCATTTAATGATACTTGAAAATAGAGAGAAATTTGTTTATAAAAACAAATAATTCTACACCACTTGATTCGGAATAATCCCAACTATCTGCAACCAAAGTTTCACATAAATAATTTTTATTAATAACAAAGTTATTACAAAGGTTTAAAATCTTATGCCAATAATTATAAACTAAATCAGTGGATGTTTTGCTTTGGGGACCATTTTTAATCTATAAGTTAAAGTACCTGTCCCTGAAGTCTGAAGTGAAATCTGATTATGCTCAGTTGCTCAAAATAGACTAACTTTTAGAATCATTGCACAAAATATAAGTACGCAATTTTCTGACCTGATCAAGATCAAGTCCATTGCATCTTGATTCTATTTTATATTTAGCTGTTAATTTATTAATAGTTTTCATATCGGGCCATTGAAATTCTTTTAGCAATAAACCAAATCCTGCAGCATTAAATAATAATAAAGGGGTTGTTAACGGAAGTAATGGCAGCTCAGATCCCACAGTTTCCTTGGGTGGCAAAGCATGTGAATCCTGTAATGGTAAGTATTTTATAAACTGCTTCATTATAAAGAGCTGGTTCTAAGTTGAATTATTTTATTTATTTCCTACATACAAAATTAGAAAATTCAAAATCACACAGAAACGTGAATTATAAAATCAGAAAGATGTAACTTTATAGTCCCGAATAGAGACTCTTCTTCAAGAATTATTTTTTGGGATTTTGACATTTTTAATGTATAACATCCTGTGGTGCATTGTACAGTATTTTATTCACAATCCGTAATTAGAATAAAAATTTTCTAGATCAATCTCTAGATTATTCACAACTAAACCAATTTTATTCCTATAATGTCTAATAAATTAATAAATGCCAAGAAAGTATATCGAAAATTTCATTTCATAATTTTTGAGAGATGAGTGATGATTTGATTACATGTAAATGAAATAAAATTAACGTATTCTCATTATAAGAATATTTTTTATATGAAAATTGTTTGATTTTAGTGACAGTATCAAATCAGTGGTACGCGTGGGGTCCTTCACATATGCAGTGTCGTTTGTGCCAAGTGTGTTGGCACTATTGGAAAAAATACGGCGGATTGAAAATACCGACAAGATTTGGCGATGGGGATTTTGAGAATTGTGGAAAAAAGAAATCTGGCAGTGATGTGGACGAAGAAAGATTACCCGGTATGTCGCATAGACCGCATCGATGTAACATAGGAGGATGCGGAAAAGAATTTAAACTTAAAGCACATTTAGGAAGACATTATGCTACTGCCCACGGACTGGTCATTAGGTATGACAATCGATTGCACATGTCAAGAAATTGACGTTTATGTAATATGTATTAAAGATTTACTTTTAAAACTTTATGTAATCTGTCGACTTTTTACCCTATAGGGCGTATAGGTATAAATTTTACTGTTTGGCTAATTTCATATAAAAAATTTCTATTTCTTTCTATCTTGCGCAAAATTTTTCACTTTGACTCATAATCTTTCCTTTTTTATTGAGATTTTTCATAGTGCATTATCCCATGTTGTTTGTAGTCTTCTTTTTTTCATTTTGCTTTCCCAAATTTTCTTAACTGACGCTGTGTTATCCATGCTTTGTAGATGGCCCCACCTGTCCCCTTTCCATGTATTTTTGTACCAATTCAACTTTTAAATCTTCTCTTATATGCGAGTTTCTGAGTTCCTAAAGTGAAAGGAGTGACTCTTCTAAGGCATTTCATCTCTGCTGCACCAATTCCACTCTTGTCTCACTCTGTCAATACCCAAGATTCACAGCCATCTGTGAGAATTGGCTTGTAAATTACGTTGAACACTTTCATTTTTGTTTCTTTGGAAATTTCTTTTTATTTCATGAGTCCTTTGATTAATGGACATATTGGAATTATCTATTCTATTGTTTGATTCTAAATTGTCTTCCTGTTTCTTCCAACATAATTCCTAGATATTGGAAACTACTAACTTGTTCTATAAGTTCCTCTTCAACCGTTATTTCAATTTTTTTATTACTTTGGTTTTCTTTTTGTTCATTTTCATTCCGTTTTCTGTCAATATTTGGCCAGTTGTTTAAATTCGCTTGTAGATCCTTCTGATTTTCTTCTGTAATCATTATATCATCTCCAACGGCGTATTTTGATATATTAATGCGCTCTGGTTGTCGGAATCCAATATGTAGTGAGTTGGACTTTCTGGAACCGTTGGCCATATTCAAACTGGAGTTTACCTTCAGTCTATGAATATGATAACTTAGTTATTGAAACCGTCAGACAGTGTAGTTTGAGTTTTGATGGAGTTGTAGCTTAGACTTCCTCCTTGTCGCACTCCTTGTATTGTGAACATTTCTGCTTACTACCTTATTTATCGTTTCTTTGTACAGACATTTAATGACTCTCTTTCTTCTTTTGAGCCTCAGAATTTGTTGAATACAATATCTTTTCTGCCAAAAAAAAATCCACACTTCCAAACTTCTAAAACCGATTCTCCTTAAATCTTGTAACAAAAGTTGTGATAACATTCATCAATTTCTTCTCCTTTCATCTTTTAAGAAAAGTTGTGATAACTTGTAGACAGCTCATTCACTTGTCTGTTGATTGTGCTGTTGCAAATTGGATGGTTGTTACCATTTATTCTTTGAAAAATTTTCAATAGTATTGATGTTCACAATATATTCAGATCCTTTTGGACTAACCTCTTGAGTGTAAAGTCCATCTATTACTTGTTTTTTCAACTGAAACAGTCTCCTGATTAAAGTTTTTCAGTCTTATCACTAAGTACTTTCTTTTTTAGTTTGAAACTATTTTTATTCTACTGCAAAAAATTTTCGGTATGGTTTAAGATCCTACGATTTTGTGATATTTTATTTTGTAGGTCCGGTTCACCTAGACCAATAATGAAAACAAGGACTGCATTTTATCTATACACAACACCAATAACGAGGATTTCTAGAAGATTGTGCAGGCACATAATGAGACCGAGACATGCAGCTAGGGCTCCTTACTTTGCCATAAATATACAAGCTGTCAAACAGGAGTGTAGTATACAAATGGTGAGTATACATAAAATAATAACACCTAATGCTGCCAGCAATTAACAGTCATTTGGAATGTTACCAGTAACCAATTAACATATTATTAATATCAATTATTCTTTTTGCAGGAAGGTAAAACAATATGTGAATTAAAACAATTGCTTGTATATCGAAAGAAAAATAGAGGTAGCGTTACGGCAATAGCCACACGACTCGGTAGACCTGGTGCAGTTGTACCACAATGGTTGATATTAACAGCTAAAGAACAGTTACCTCAACCTGATCGAGTTGCATTTCCAAAACCACCAAAAGCTCCCGATGGTAGTTTGCTTTATGAAAAAGTACCCAATAAGCCAGAAGCAGATAAAATACCATTGAACAATATGTCACCTTCATTAAAGAGGAGAGCTTATGAAGAGATGAATGGAATGGATAGTAAGTATTAGAATTGTTTTCGAAAATTTTTGACGTTTCAGGCTATTATCAAGAGAGTAGTTATTCATTCATGGGTTTGAGAAATAAATATATTCTGTGGTCTCTATCTGCCTACACCTCGAAATTCCACCGTGAAAAAGGAAGTAAATATGCTCACCATCAAGAATGCAGAAGAATTAACATTCCTGCTGCTGGCTTGAGATATGGGTGCCTCGATTGCTTAATGCTGATAAAAAGCTAGCTCATGTTAAAAAAGTTAAACATATCTTTAGATATATTCAAATGTGATACAAGATAATTTTTCACCATATATGAAACTTGGGTACTCCATTATACCCCATAGATAAATACATCATAGGAATGTGTTGAAACAAATTTGCTAGGCAATAATATCATGACCATAGTATTTTTGAATTCCAATCTTGATTCATTATTTACAAAAAGTATAATCGATAACTGACCAGTTTTTTTCTGATTTGCTAACACATTTTTATCCCGAAATTATATGACATACCATATTTACCTAATATCGCTCCTTCCTATTATTTTCCCAAATTTGAAAAAATGACTGTATATAGCGATTTCAGACACAAAATGTGATGACAGGGACAAACGCGAATTTTTCTCTACAAAATTGAAGAATCTTCCGGGCGTTCCACTAGGTCAAATCCTAGGATTTGCTCCTCTGTGTGTTCATAAAAGCGTGATAGTTGCAGAAGATGTGTCGACTATTCCACAGAACTTGCAATCCGGATTAACTGACTTGCGTGCTTTGTGACGGAATCTTTAATTTCTAATTATCTAAAGCATTTCCACCGCTGGGCTTGCTACCTCCAATGGCCCACTGTAGCAGCCATATACCAATCAATTATTTACTAAAACCAGTCGAAAAATCGATAACAATGCTAGTTAAACTGGCAGTAACAACAAATTTCAATCTGTGAGAAGAAATGAAAAGCTAAAATTGGTTGCTGGTTGACCTTATCGTAAAATTTTTTTTTCGTTGTTTCTTTTAATCAAAATTTGAACTAGCCATGCTTAACTAGCTTAACTCGTAATTGTTTCTGGCAGTTTAACGCCAAATTAGCATTGTCAATTTTTTGGGGCAACAAAATCTATTTTTTGGCAATAACTTTTGACCATATTTTCCCCCAATTTTTCACTATTAGTTTTATGGAGCTGATGAACTGACTTTGTCACACGAATCTCTATGAACAACTTATATATTTTGGAAGACCGAACAAGATGCAAACTTGTCAACTTGTATTAATCTGGGCTACAGTAAATCAAAAAATTCCCACTTGTACCCTTTTATTATCAATGAAACTAGTTACATCTGTCGCAGATCATTTTTCTTTCTCTAGTAATAATAATTACTCTCAGATAAATTTAATGTAGATAAATAAAATTTAATATTATTATATTTTTTACTGGCTTCTATTCTGACTTGGATTGGGATGATGGTAAGTTAAGTAAGTTTAAGTAAAACTTCGTTAAAATATCAAATTTGAAATACAAAATCGACTGTACTGAAGACAAGGGGTTTGACCATTGAATATATTCAATATATATTGGATCTTCGGTGAAAGACCCCATGCCCAATCAAAGGCCTTTCTGCATCCATGAACTAACAATTACTTGTTGTTTCCAATTTGGTAATGATATTTCGTCAGTCTTATCGCAGTTAAAATGAGTACTACTCAACAATCAACGAGTCAAATTTCAACTAAAATCAACTTTTATTCAATGAAAATGTACTAAAGGCACAACTAATTATTATTATGCTAAGGAACAAATGAGTGCTGAGCACTTACTAATGACGTGGTATCCGCCGTGGACCAGGGGCATATCGGATCGTCCGTGGTATACCGTAGATACGATGTTCGTTAAAACGTCAGTCACCATGCGAATTTCGCGTCTATTTAAATGGAGCTGTTGATTGATAAAAGAGTCGGAAAAGCCATTTATATGTGCTTTAGTTTATCTTGTGTCAGGTGTTCCCATCCATTTCTGCAGAGTTTATCTTGCGAGCAGACTACTGAGAATGGGTTCTGGGCTCATGGGTGGTTTCGATGATCCCAGCCTGGCGAGCGAATCAGCATTGTTGTTACCCGAATGACTGGGCGCTGAAACGAACTAGACATCAATCATCATCTTTTTTAGGAGTATGGACTCTGGCAAAAGCCTAGTACACTGTTATGGCTTTTATTGAAGTTCTGCAGTTTAAACTGTACTGGGATTAGCGAATACTTCGACTTTGAAGACGGTAGCGTGTTCCTCAAGCGAGAAAAATTTGCTTATTTTGGGATTTCTTTTGCAAAAGCCTGCACTGAATAAGACATGAGAAGGAACCAACAACAAGATGAAATATTTTCACTTATAGAAAAATATTTAAATTAGTTATAATCTATTTTGATTATTTTCAATAGAACTTTGAATATAATTCAATACTGTAGTAAAATAATTGTTAGTTAAGCATTTTATTTTCATTCCCTAATAATTAAAAGAAATTTTATTATGCCAAAAGTTTAATTCCAATCAGTTGCCGTTTAATTTAAAAATAGACCCGATAAAATACCCAAATCTTATCTAGTGACTAAGGTCATTACCACCCTGTTGTATTTTGACGAAATTTAATTAGATTTTATTTGTTTTTTTTTAAATGGACTGATTCGTTCTTATGATTCAAAGTAATGGAGCTAATTTAGATGGCCATAAAGGACCTTCTCAGAAAAAATTAATGATAAGAAAAGATTTCCTATTTCATTTGATTCTAAAATGGCAGATGTAAGTTATCAGATATGGAAAATATCAGCATCAATATACAATTTCTCAGACATATTTATTATCAAATCTTCATAATTAGAATCGCTAAGTAAAATAGGTAACAAATACTGTAGAATTCAGTTTCCTTTTTTTAAATTTCCGTATGATTTTCAATTTTTAATATAACTAGGTGTGGCATTGGCAGCTCCACCACCATCAAAGAGAATAACAAAGGAACCCATACAAGTAACAAGGCCTGACCAGTTCCAAGCTCTAATGGCTGCTCAAATGTTACCGACTCAACCTTTACCTCGTCATATCGCACAAATTAATGGCAAACCTAAAATAGCACACATGACGAGAACTGGATCCGGCAGAAAACAAGTCATAAGTTGGATGGATGCACCCGATGACGTTTACTTCAGAGCAACAGAAGCTAATAAGTAAGTACAATTGCAAAAAAAACAACCAATCAAGTGATTGTTACAGTTTTAGCTTTAGTTTTACCAACTTTTTTACTTATTAGTTATTAGCTTACTGATTCTTTAAGCTAATGGGATGGCTTCACAGTATGCAAGCTCTATTAAGGCGTGATGAAGTCTTCTTCAACAAGTCCTCTTTATCCGCTTTGTAGATCTGCTGTTCAATTTCTTTTTAGTCTTCTACCATATTGTGATTCTATAAGTGGATTGAGTAACATGTTTTCATGGTTAGCTAGTCATTCATAATGTCAAAATTGACGTGAATAGTATTTATCTAAGTTTCATTATTTTCATTTATTTTTTTAGGAAAATTAGACGGCAAATTGCGTTAGCGGAATTAAGAAGAGGAGCTAGGAAACCTTGGAGGCAGTTGAGAACGAAAATGAATGATCCGCAAGTAGTAGTGTTGGATTGACAGTGAATTCAAACAAACAAACTGTAAATTAACTTCATCAAGTGCTTATTGTGTCGAGGCACAGATTTAAAGCGAACATTTTTATTAATGTAGGTCAATTTGTGGATAGTTAGATCGGAAAATATTCCATAAGATTTTTTTTATATTAACGATCACATATATTAAGGGAATCTGAGTTGTTACTGTTATTTATTAATTACATGATTGTTTACAATGTAATCAAGTTGATAAGTTTTATTAAAAAAAATATAAATAAAATAGAGAAAGCACAAGAATATAAAATGTGTCAACATCGAGCAGATGCATCTTGTAATTAGTAGTAAAAAATTTATGAATTCTCTTGTGACAGACGCAGTTGTCACTGTGACTAACGTAAGTATGATTGATTTTTTTTTATTGGTTTATTTCATTCTTTGCGATTTCTTTATCAAGAAAATAACCAAGAGATCTCCAGTTTTTCTCTTCCCTACTGAATAATCGTTCGTCATTTCCCACAAGATTCAATCTCATTATGTGCTTTCAGAGGTGGTGGTGTAAGAAAGTCAGTACAAAGTATTGCATATTTATAAATATAATGAAATCCAGATTTTCTTGAATTTATTCAAATTGTAAAAAATATGTTACTTGAAAAACGTTCGTCTTAGTTTTAATTTTTCATTGTAATTTAACAAAATGCCATTCCACTGATATTGTCAGCGAGAAATATGTATTGGTTCATTGTAGCAAACATAATTATTTTGTTTAAAAGAATTCTACAGTTCTATTACTCATCTTAGATGATTTACAAATGTGTTTGCTTGAACAATGTTCTCTGGTTTCTGATTAGTTTTATCGATTAGCTTTACGCTGTTTCTACCAATTTTGAGTACATCCACATCTTGCAAATTTCTTAATAATCTGACTATTAGTGTCTCACAGTTCGAGAGAATGTGGATAGAGATTTCATTCTCTGCATAACAGAATCTGCATTTTATCAGAAGAGTCTTTGCCTTTCTCAGTCACTGTAGGTTCTCCTGATTGCTTTTGCTCCTATCTACCTTCTTTTCTAGTGCTTTTTCTATCTTTCTGTAGCTGACCCGACAGAAGGCTTCAAGTCCTATGAAGAGTATATATGTTCCTACTTTAGCGAGTATATTTCGTTTTCCTCCACTTCAGTGTGTCCAGGGGCAATAAATTTCTGCTTGTAAACTACTTGATGTATTTTCAGAATGTTCTGACCCTATACACGCCTATTCTGCTACTTTACAGTCGTCCATGTACCATTTAATGGCATTTTTGTTCATTTCTCACTCGTTCACCAGTAGGAGAAAAAATTTTTTTTCAAAGACTGTGCTTTACGACCCCTACTGGTGAACTAGTGCGAGTTATACAAAAAAACTGTAAAGCGATTTCGAAGAGCTCAAAATTCCTGACAAGGTCCATCAAACAGATTTGAATTATTGTAAAAAGTGAGTATTAAAAATTTGTAAGAAAGTACTTAAAATTGATATTAAAAGCTCAAACTTGGTGAGAATTTTTTTTCTATACATAGATTGATATTTTTCTTGAGATCGGAAACGGATCACCCTAATGAGGAATATTAAAATATAACAAAATACAGACTTATTTCATATAATTGTTTGAAAAATAACGAGTAATACAACTAGCAAAGTAATATTTTAATATTGAAAAGATTCCCATAATAAAGATTGTACTGGGGGATGAATATATATGTGTATACCATACTATTCACAGATATGACCTAAAACACAATTTACAAAAAGTTGTGTTATGAACCAGCGTGCTTTTAATCCACCTCTAGCAATATTGTGAAACATTCAGTGGTGATGAAATTGGAGAGAACATTGTAATATAAAATAAAAACCCATCACCTTTATGTTTAACTGTTATAACCAGATTTATTTATTTGTATTGTATTAGTAAAATTGCAGTACAGTTTTTTTGTTAAAATAAATATGATGTATGTATGTATGTATGATCTAGACTCTAGTCAAGACATCTTTAAGTACAAATTATTGTCTGGGTTTTTGTAAATTGAAGTTTTTATAAACCGCTATTATACAGCGAGTTGCTTTTAAATTGCACCTGTATTGCTAACAAGAGTTGGAAGTTTGATAAATTTGTGAAAAAATGGTGGAATTAATCCAATGAGATTAGTATTAATAATTTACTCTACTATAGTAATGTACTATAATAAAGACATTTTTATTCGTTAATTTCAAAATTTTATCTTACCAACTCTTTCATATTAAGAAAATCATATTAGATTGTGAAGTTCGAAAATAATTAGTCTTATTCATACACAATGTACAACGTTTTACATTATAAATCGATACAAATTTAAATAAACTTTTCACAAAATGAAATATATACAGGTTAGACACACCATATTCAATTCATGGTTTCAAATAAGACAGTGTATATTTTTCTATTTTAACTTATTTTCTCCTAATCTCGAATATTTATGTATGTATTCTTAAATAAATTGTCTTGATTTTGGATCTATTTTAAATAAATAACGTATTTTATATAAAAAATACATTATTTGTTTAAACAAGCTCATTTATTCATGAAAATATATGAAGATAATTGGGGAACAATGTTATGATTTGTAGAATGCTTGGAGAGTCGCAGCCACTCTGCACCGTAGCGCCGGTTAAAGAAAAAGAAAGGATAAAAAAAACTGAGTCTATATTAAGCTCAAGCTGCGTGAACTTTAATTATTATATCGTAATAATGATTCATTAATTTTGGTTTATCAAAATAGTTGTGGTCATTTTAATAAGATATCTTGGGTGGAAATTTTTAGTTAACGATAGACATGATAATAGGAACTAAGAAGAACTTAACCAAAAAAATATGGAGACATTCGAAGTTTCAGAGATTGGTCCTATGTTTAAAAGAGTGTAGGTTCACCCCATATTGCTACATTTGATGAAACATTTTCCCACTATCCTATGTTAGTAAATAAAAAGGAAAGTATAAATGCAATAGTTATTTTCCTAACAAGTGCGGAAAGTGATACTTTCCCGCACGCGACTGCAGTTGTCCCGAACGACGCGGAGCGGAGTTCGGGCAAGCAGTCAAGTGCGGAAAGACACTTTACGCATTAGTTAGGAACATTATTTTTTCTACGACCGTATATGCAACGACCCATTTTTCAAATATTATTTTATTCCAACAAACGTAATAATATACAAAACTTTAACTGAAAACTACTAAGTATTATAAATCTTAATATTGAAAACACAATTTGTTGCATTCTGTAGACTAGTAAGAATTTCCGGTCCAGTGGAGTTATTTGGTTCCCTCTGGAAGGTAGATGACGTCGATGAGGATGGCATCGGTTGCAGGTCGCATAATGTTCAAAAAATTCAAAATGCTACAAAAATTTTATTAAATGATTAAATTTTATTTGATGGACTATTTCGTGAATATTTATTTACCTGTAGTAACAATAGTTATAACCACTTAAGTAAAAAACTATCTAATAAGGTCAAAATATGCATAATTTTACTTTCCCGCACTAGTGCGGAAAAGTGACACTTTCAAAGCTAAAATGCGTGCGGGAAAGTGGGTTAAAACGCACGGTCGTAGAAAAAAATATATTCAAGTATATTTACAGTATCGAACCAAATATAATTTTCATAAAAACAGCTTTAAAACAATTTTGGTTGATTATTTTTATGTATGAGAGAGTATATTATTTAGGAATTTGTAATAAAGGTTATTATTCATGAGGTGAAGTTTACTGCCACGAGCGTCACCGAGTGAATAACTCATTATACGTGAGTGGAATACTATATTTTATCGACGACTACTAAATATTTATTTAGTAGTCCGTATCTGAAGACGATAACTTGGTTATCGAAACGCTCACAGGCAGTGTAATTGTGAGTGTTGGTGTAAACAGTGTGTTCAGCAATTCCACTGGGTTATCAATACTTTTATATGAATGTTAGTCTGTAACTGTTGAATGACCAATTTTTAGGCGATTACGTGGCCCCTTCAAATTTTCCATATGACATTAGAATTCACAATAGACTTGGACCTCTTCACTAGATGGAAAAACCTGCAATCGGATTTTAGTTGAAATTTATCGGGAAGAGATTGTGGGAATTAAAAAAAAACTTCTAACTTTTATTTGGCAAATAGGTACTTATGGTATTTATGATACGACTATGTACTGTTTGATACACAGCGCTTTTGACCACTCCAAACTTTTTTCTATTATGTACAGGTTATAAAAGACTAATAGAAGCCCGAAACCTCAGGTACATTAATGAAAATTTCTGGAAACAAATTATTCTCTGATAATATTTAAAATGGGTTTTGGAATAGAAATTGGGTTTTACTACTCTTTCGTACATAAAAGGAAGTAATAGAAATTTGTAAAAAAAATATGAAAATAACGTTTTTGTTGCGAAAAAGTCTATTTTGAAAAATTTATTTATTGCGTCAAAACTACAATTCCACTATCCTGACAAGTTTTGTTCGATTTTACATTGTCGGCTTAAACTTATTTTATAAATTGAAAATTGCCATAATTCGTTTTAAAACAATCCAAATTATGTTTTTACAAACGTGACACACATACCAGTCAAAGTTCTTCTTTGCAGTTTTTATTCCTAAGCGTAAATAAACTGGGAAACTCTTGGCTACACAGTCTGACATCCAAGGCTATAAAATATTATGGGATGTTCTCATACAGTTATTGGGTAGTCTTTTGTTATTTGATTCTATATTTGGTCTGTTATGTTGAAATTAGTTGTAGCAGTAGCAAAATCTCTGTCACAAGAGGGAGAAGATTATTATTTTATCCAACACATCAGATCAAATAACCAGTCTACATCATTGCTTTGATGGTACAAGCATTGTGCACAGCTAAATTGCAGCAAGAAAGCTGCCTTTGGTAACACATGTCGTGTATCAGATTCTGATAAAACTTGACTTGAAAGTGAACAATTGTGTCTAATGAGGAAATATGCAAGACTCACTTCGGAAATTTTGCCACTCAGAACATTTTTCAACAGATCCATTGATTTCTGAAGTTTCCAAGTAAATGAAATATTAAATAATTTCTTAATGTTTCATGTGTCAAATCTATTCATTTAATTTTACAATTTCACTTAGAATTTTAATTATTTTGTTGAATATTGTAATTTTCCATTTTATATTGATACGTGAGACGAAAATTTAAGATACCATTTTATTTTGAAGATTGTTGAGGTTAGATTCTAGATTAATGCTGCAAAATGTAAAGCTCAATTTTGGTAGTGCAAAAAAAATAAAAAAAGTGACAGTAATATTTTTTAAAGATTATTTTTGTGTGTAAATAGTTCCAATTTTACATAACTTCACATTGTATTATATATCTTCAAAAACTAATGTATTGTTAACAATTTCTAAGTCAATTCATTAATCTTAATGCGCATATTTTAATAAAAAAATGTACTTCAGTTTACTTTTATGATTTTGTACATATTTTCTAGTTATGGTTATTTTGATTTAATAAAAAACGTATAACAAATTTTCCGTTTTTTTTCCTTTATACAAAAGTTCGTGGAATAATTGCCATTTATACAAGGGCGTATCAAAAATATGTTAAAGGTTCATCTATTCATAACTAATTATCACACAGACATGAGTTATTTTTATTTTGAAGGGCAAATTTTACTTATTCTCCAATCTGTGGAACAATAATAGATTATAGAAAAATGACTCGTGGGATAGAAACTTGAGGTCTATTTGGTTCCATTCGTTTTTCAGGATATTCCAAAGATGTGAATTGGACGTCCTTTTCAATTTGTCTAACCTAAACTCAATCACGTGGAGGTCGGGCGACTGAAGTGGCCAAATCATTACTTTCAGTATATTCTTCCTATCAAATTCTTTCAGATACTCTGTACAGCTCCGAACGTTGATATATTTTTTGCAGTTCAGAACGTACATTTTCCTTTAATATTTTTGTATAGCCTTCTATCTTCAATATCCCTTCAATTTTTACCAGGTCTCCAGTCGCCCTTCCTCCAAAACATGCTCAAATCATCACTGATTAGCATCGGTTGTGTTTTACAGTCGGGATTAAATATTAATCCAATTTTCCTTGAACCTGCGCACAAATACTCTTCTCTTAGATCGGAAAACCTCAAACTTTGAGTAATTACTCCATAAACTCTCTTATCTCAGTTATACCAACATTTAGAACAATGGTAATTTTTTTTATAATTAAAATGATCCTTCAAGAACTTTTTCTTGAAAATTTGAGCTCAATATTTAAAAAACTTTTATCTGTATTTATTTTTATACAATACCAAGTTTTAAATCTCACATTTTCATACCTTCCAGAACTTCCGTTAGTAGACGTGCAACTTGTCTCAGAAAGAGTACTTTGAAGGAGATCATAATGTAATAGCTGAATAATTGTAAAAATAAAGTGATAATTCAACTTTTATATGTATTTTCCAGACAAACCTCGTATATTTTATATTGATGTTATTAAAACGATCATTATTTTTACTTATAAAATATATTTATAAAAGTATATTAGCTTTACAAAATCAAATAAATAATACAAAATACAATAAAACGTGTATCAAAAAGTTTATCATATATAAAATTTAATAAAAATATAATAAGTACGTAAGCGAAAAAAAGCCACAAAACCAAACACTAAATAAAATGTGACTGCAATTTGTTTTTGTGACTTTTGAACGTCGACGTATAAAACGCTGCTAAAAAATATGTTTACAATCACAACAGATTCGTTCGTGCAATCTGGGCAAAATATATCACTTCTTTTTAAACGAATAACACCTCTTCAAAATTACACGATGATCTACAATTTAGTTTCGTGTCTAAAATGTCTCCTCAATGGCCTTACTACTGTAGGAGGAGGTGGATTGCAATCTGATTCATCATCACCACTATCTACATCTCCATCACTACTATTAGTAGAAGGAATTGGATGAATCGGTCTTCCCATTCGTTGTCTTCTATAGTATTTAAATTCTCGAGGGAGAGTATAAGAGCGCGGTAGTGAAACTTGGCTCTCTAAATCAGACGATGTGTGTGGCACTGGCACTTCCGTTATTTCGGGTTCTGGAATTGTGCATTCGCAGTAGAGGTAGCGAGGAGCTAGAAGAAGTTCAGGAGTTCTGCTTCTGGGTGCTCTTGGAGGAGGTCTGCGCGCCAGCACCTTATAACAAAAAAATCTTTAATGAATACCATAAAAAATACTAGAGAGTTAACAATAGCAGAAGAAAAATTTATCCAATCAAGTACATGATAAGTGGGTGGGTGGCTGGCGATTCGAAACACTTTTTTTAATACATACAAATGTATTTGTTACCGAATGAATTAACATTTTGTTACTGAATGGATTGACATTTTGTTACCTAATAGATTGACATTGATTCATCAAAGCTTTATAATTAATGTAATAAAAGCACAATCAGTATAATCATCATCATTCCAGCATGACAAACTTTCAAAAATAGCTGCTTTAGTAGCCCCTGGGCCTCAAAATAGTAGTCAACAAGTTAAAATAGAAGCTCAATCGCAGGCTTTATATAAAACAACAAAATATACCTTGGAATTTAATTATTTCTATTGAATTACAGTGTTCCTTCTTTTTTTATCATTATGTAAGCAATAAGTTAACCAACAAAAATTGATTTTTAAATCGGTTACTTTACTAAATCATACTTTGAAGTAAAATTTTTAAGCACTTTCCCTAATTATTTCATTCAAATTTATACAACTACAATCAAATTCAAAATGCAATTTAAAAAAACAACCTTACAGGTTTAATACATTTTTTGCACTTTACTGATCCCAGTGAGTGCTTCATCGTTGACAGACTACCCTAACGAGCTGGATCTTGCAGCCATCCCCCACAAGTTCTTGTAGAATTTTCCTACACTCCAGCTCTAGCCTAAAGCACATACCTCGGCTTGGGAAAGACATTAGACCTCCGCAGAAGCCTGGTCTGACCAAATCATTCATACTGGAGCCATCTGTGTACCAAGTGATTTCATTATTTAGAATATCGGACTTTGAGTCACCAGTCCACTGCTCTCTCTATCTTTGTCCCAGTGATGTGCGCCTCCAACCCTCTATTATTAATGGTAACTGCCCATTAAAATGATTGGACATTCAACCGCGGCCTGCGTCCAGATTTTTGCAAGGCCACTTGGTCCAACCTGCAGTTCTTTGTATTCTTTAATAGTCTAGATTTGCACTTATTCCAGAGTTTGTCAGTGGCTTACACCTCGCCACAGATGGAGAGATGGAAGAAGCAGTTGGTTAACCTTATAGACAGTAGGCTTTGACTCAGGCGTACAGAATGTTTAAACAAAGATGGTAACTATGTAATAAAATTAATTAAAAAATCTAATACTTCATGAGAAAATGAACTTTATTTTCCGAATAACCCTGGTACGTTAATATAAGTGATTTGGAGTGAAAAATATTTTGTTTTTGATGTCGCACGGTTAGTAGAACAGCAATAAATGATAATTACAAAAAAATATAAGTTTAATTCAAAATGAGCGTTCACAAAACATACCCCATAATTTGCCAAATTATTCAGAGAAGCTAGACTTAATAATTGGGGTTCAACATGACGTTTTGCTCGTGGTATCGGCTGTCTGTCATCAAATTCTGCTCCTTCGGGACCCACCAATTTACCTTGCTTGATTTCTTCTTCAATTATTTTCAATTCTGCTAATTGTTTCTGTTTCTTTTCTTGAAGTTTCTGGTGGATATTTACTCTGGAACCAACACTGCTACCTAAAACAGAATCTAAAGTTACTTTTTTTAGCATACCACCAAAATTAAAAGTTTTTTAGTTCTCTTTAAAAAGACAGAAGAAGAACCAATGATATGTTATCATACCAATGACGTGGAAAAACTACAAAAGAAAATATACCAGTGAACGTAGCTCCAATATGAGCAACTTCGGATGCTTCTTCAGAAAAATAAGATATAATTTTAAATTGAGAGGAAGGTCTACATATCAAAGAGAATAAAAATACAGCCATAGAGAAAAAAAAATCAAAGAGATGTAGAATCCTTCTTTTCTTAGATACAAATTAATCAAATAAATATGAATGATACTGTATAAATATAAGTTGTACCAGGTGTCTAATTTTCTGTTTATCTATTCAAATTCATACCTTCATTTTCACTCGAAGAAGGCAATGGTCGCCTCCAAAATGGAACACTTACAGGACCTAAGCCAGGAGGAGGTACGAATGTTGTTGGTTTCTTCTTTTTTCTATATAAAGCAGATGCAGACGGATTACTAAAACGACAGTTGAACACACCAGGTGGTTGAGAAGGTTTTTCCATGAGGCGTTTCACATGAAAAAATTTATAATAGACAAGCATAAATATTATACCTGCGGCAAATAAAGACACCTAAAAAAATATTATGACATTAATTTATACCTTAGGTTTTTCATTTTCAAAACCAATGTGGCAGTAAAATTTAACTGAAGAAACAAATTGAATAATAAAAAAATCAGTTAAGTGAAGTATGGAACTAATAATGTGTTGGTTGGTTGAGGAGTTGGTAAAAGAATGGAAAATTATAAAATTATACAAAAAAAGATCAACGAAAGTCTTAAATTCCATTAAATCTGCATATAAAATAATGTCAACTATAATAAAGATACACAGAAAAAGGATAGTTAAAAAAATAGGAAGAACGATAATAAGAGCAATATTAAGCTTGATGAAAATAAATTAATAAACTCAAATGAAAGAAACAGTTGAAAACAATAAAAACACAGAATATAGAAAGACCAGGGCATTTGTGGAGAGCAGACAAATACAATAGCTTTGTCAATGCTATAGTAGGTATCCAGGAGGTAAGAAGAAGAGGAAGACCCAGATTAAAGTAGAGGAAGATCTGACTAAAATGGAAAGATCAAGTACATACAGAATAATTAGCTGAAGAGTATTATAAAACAGTCGAAGCAAAAAGAATTTAGAAAGAATTACATGTCTCAATTCCATGACTCTTAAGTCAAAAATAACAACTTTCAGGAGAGCAAAAAACTGTGCTTATCATTATATATATATATATATATATATATATATATATATATATATATATATATATATATATATATATATATATATATTTAAATTCGTAAACATCGATTTCATCGCTTCTTTCGATTCTCTATCAAATGACATTCAAAGACAAAAAGACATTTTTTGAGATCTTAAGCGACGGTATACTGACGGAAGGTTGGGTAAATGGTAAAATAATATACACTCGTAAAAAAAATGTTAAAGCCATTAGTTAAATGTAAGTGATTTATCTACCATATACTTACTGTAAAAATGGGCACCAGTTCCCAATGTAGGGGTTTAACAGACCATATCGCTGCTACCCATGCACCTACTAATAAACAATTTTCTAATAACATAACGACATAAAATATCCCCATTGTTATTCTATGAGGTTTGTCTTGAAGATTAATGTAAGCTAAAATATAAATAGCTGCAATTAAGGCACATACTCCTAATTTACTACCCCTCTGTCCGTGAAAAGGACTTCTGGGGGAAAGTAGCCATAGGAACATGCACGCCCAATGAAGTGCTAAAACCAAGAACACCCAGGAACTATAGCTGGCTGCATAAGCTGAAAGGGCAAGAACTCGGGCCGTTACGGTTCCTCCTCTCCACAAAAGTTGTGATACCACACCCAACCAAGTGAGTACGAGCCGATCTATGCTCTGTATATGTTTGCTGAATGAAGCTAGTGCCCAACATATTGAAAAAAGTGAAAGAGCAGATGACACTTTGATTAAATCAGTTTGAGGTCCTCCTTCAGCACCTAAAAAAAATGTTAAATATAAATAACTATATTAAACTAAATTAAAAAATGAAAATTAGTTATTACAACGTATAAATATGGATATGAGAATAAAAACATTATATAAATGGAATTTCATACAAAAAAAAACAAGCATAATATGAATCACCATAGCAGAATCAATATAAAATTATTTACTTTCAATGTTAAATAAGCCGAGTTTGGGTTAAACATGATGGCCACACTGTCTACATCAAGCCACTGTAGTTTCTATTAGCTAGCGCTTTTAGAGTATATTTCCACTCCCACTCTAGTCTGGACTCAATAGCTTTCACGAACATATGAGGCTAAGTGCTAATACATACGTTTGTCGAACAGAGAACATAGATATACGTCAGCATAATTAACCAAATAGTTATCTGAATAGTCAATGCCCAACCAAAGATTTCCTTACATGCTATTCTGGTATACCTGACAAGGATAATCATATAAATTTATAAAGTTATTGTATTGTTATCAGTCCTTGACAAGTATGCAACATTTTGATTTTATCTGATCATTTAATATTGATAAAAAAAGTTGCATAAAAAACAGTTACATGTTATCCTAGTGATAGCAAGGATATTGATATGAATTTATGAAATTATTATTATCATTGCTAACTAAATTCGATTGAGCAAGTTTGGGCAGAAATAAAAATTGTTGATTCCAAAAATATAACTGTTGCAAAACATTTCAGGAGGTAGTACAGAGAGTTTTTGTAGCAAAATGGAAAAAATGTATTTCTCATGTAATATCAAAAATAAAGAAGGAAATGTTGAGAATCGATATAATATCATGAAGATACAAGTGGAATCAGTTGTCAAAAAAGTTAAAAGCAACTAAAAGGGGTAGTAGGGATACTTGCTCCTTCCAATAATCTGGGAAATATTTTTTTAACGTGAAAATTTTGAAAATAAAAATAATAAGGTAAAAACAATTAAAATCCTGTAAATTGCTAAAAAAATTCAAGCAGCTTCAAAACGAGTGGCAATACTTGCTCCAGTTTTTTTGAGGTAAGGTGGATAAAAGTATTTACCATACTGTGGTCCGTATTATGATGCTACTTAAATAATATTAAAGTCTTGTGCTAACTGATACAAACATCTATCTCTAACACATCAACGTAGTAGCTATGTTCTTTGAACTCTTATAACTTTATATATGTTTTTATACTGACTGAGAGAAAAAATTCTTCACTGAAATATATTTGCTCAGGCACAACAATTTCCAATTTTCTTCCAAAAGGTCAGCTGCTAGAGTCCCCTTAAATTGCTAGGAGGAAGGTATCCCTCGTCCCATGTGCCCCCGCCGAAAATAAATACTGGAGTCGCCCCTGCCCTTAATGTCTTAATTAGATAAATTTACCTATTATACATTTTTTTATTAATAAAATTTTAAAATTAAAATAATTTTCAAATGCATCTAGAAGCAAATAAACAATTTTCAAATATTTTTATTTATTTATTTTATTTTAAACTGATAAAGAGTAGACTTACCTGGTAACAAAGTGAGTTGTAACAGCAACATGGGAGCAGCTTGTAAAAAGCCGTGCATTAGTCTCAATATACATAAGTCTCTTACTTCACGTTTAACACTAGATAAATGAACAGGTACAAGAAGTCGAGCATATCGCCATAAAACACCTAGTTGTAGTATATGCAATACTATCACAACCAATTTTTGCCAACCATTACTTGATTTGCATTGCAAGTACCAGTGCATAGATAAAATTTGTGAGACAAATGTACTTAATATTATGGCACCCAAGCACTGGAAAAAAAGCACATATATACCTTTTTGGAACAAGGCATATACCACTAGGATGTCAAAAACTAAATCACAGAAATATGCCGCAAGGGAGACTACATTGAAGAGTAGGTCACATAGTGGCAAGAATTCTGCCATGTCTCTGGATGTATCACCTCATGCTGAAAATTAAAAAGGATCGTTTAATTGAAAATATGCACACATGTTATGATATGGTTCTTTTAATTATAATGTAGTAAATATGATAGCTATAGGATTTGGTGTTTCAAAGGAAAATAACTAAATATACTAATACTATTTTGTAACATTTTTTAATAAAAAAACTACATTGTGGACAATAAATAATAAAAATACGTAATAGGAATAACTGAAATGATCACTACTTAAATGTGTCCAAATTTAAACATTCCAATTTATCAGAGTAATCATAAGTATGTCTGCATAAAGAAAAAGTTAAATTTCAAATGTAATTCTAAAATATTAATAAAAAAATCATCCCCTATTTAACTACTTACGTGCCCTCCAGTATTTTTCTGGGCTACTTTCCACATTCCTAACCTCCTTGTAAAAAGTACTTTAAATGTACGACAAACTTGTGTGTAAATATGGTAAACAATACTGTAACATAGTACAAATGCTGCTAATTGATTTTTCCATATATATCACTAAATATAATAAAGAATATATTTTTAAGTTAAATATTTTGTTGAAGGTTGTAGGGCAAATTAATATTTTGTTAACCACCTGTCACAACTTTGGAATGCAGTTAAAGTGAGTTTTACACGGTTACGTATACCTTATTACAAGATGTGATACTTGTCTTTGATTGGCTGAATCTATGAAAAACCCTGTTTTAACTGGGAAAAGTTATTTAAATTTATGTTGGCAACTTTGTCGACTTCTGATTTGACAGTTACACTGTCACACAATTTCGTTTTTGTCCCTTATACTTCTTTTCATTTTATATTTCTTTGGTAAAATAAGAGAAAATGCTCCGTGGGGAATTATTCTAATTTTTTTAAATGAAATTCGTATGATTCAAATATTTCCTCTCATAAAAGTAAGGATGTGAAAAGCTAGATATCTAGCCTCCATATTTCTGAGTTCTGACATTTGAAATGGTTAGCAAATAATCGAGTATAACCAATTTAAAATAAAACTAGACGAATCAACAAACAAAAAAATAATTTCATAATTAGAAGTGCTGGGTGAATATTAGAAGAATATTGAATATATAAGCTATTGACTTGAATAGCAGGCGGTCAAGGGTCGTTAAACTTCTGATAGACCCATCGTGCCCCATTTGAAATTATCATTTGACGGTTTCCTTTTAAAAGCCAATCAGGCGGTTTAGCTTGAGTCTTTACACGTATTAATATACGATTCCTAAATAGCCTAAGAGGAAGATTCAGTTGCGGGATGGAGTCAGCATGGAGTTGTCCCGCTCCACTGACGGCCAGCTGCAGATTTCATCGTCCCTACGATTTCGCGTAGCTAACTTCTTCTGCGGGTGCAATTTTACGGCTTTTTGAGCCAACTCGTTCGATGGGCGTAGAACCAGGGTTCTTGGTCTATTAACAGGCTTTACCTGTATCTACGAGTTAGAAGACATTAGTGGAGGAGAGGGGTCGTTAAGCCCTGAATCGTCACGACAGCTTTGACCTTCTCCTTTTTTTCTCCGCACCAATGATGTTGCGACGTTTGAGCCGGAGCTTGTCAAAAACAATGCTCAGAACTTCGACATCAGTAGAATCTGATGATTTGGAGGTATTCCGTGGTCCCTCAGATATCTCGTTCTGAAGAGGAGAATCTGTCATGGTCGCTGCATTTGCAGGGCACTTGAAATTTCGTCAGGTTTTCATCCCTCATAAAAATGAGCCGTCCTTTGTATTCGCCCATCTCCTCATGTCGACGTAGATGCGTCCAGGGAGGGCAGCCACTGGGCTCCCTCGTCAAGGTCCAACTTCTCCTTGAGGGGAGGAAGTTACCTTTTTTTGATACATTAGCCAGCAAAACATTTGAGGCAATTTTGCACTCCATCTAGTTACTTTTACGCTCGTCCTTCATAAATATGACCCGTAGCTTAGTGCCATTTGAAATAAACAGCACTATTTTCAACAATTAAATTTTTTTGGAAAGATCCCAACTAAATGTGAAGTTTTCTTTATCTTCGAAATTCGAACAGACAGTACATTGTTGCCGATTTTACTTTTTATTCGATAGGAATCTTTACAATAGATCGATAGAGCGTATTTTAAAATATCATGTTTCTAATAATATTATAGCACGTATTCATCTCGAACTAAAAATAAACTTAATCTCAGTACTAATTATTTGTCACCAATTTCAATGTATAAAAAAATATTTTTGTAATGAGTTCGTGTAGCACTAGCAAATGAAACAAATAATTGTTCATTAATCTGTTAATCACTTAAATTTGAGATAGAAAGAAGGATCCTTGTACAAAGGTATATAAAATATATATACCGGGTGCGGCAGCATAACTTCCTTTTTTAAAAAGTTCGCCATTTAGTCGGTAGATGTCGTAACGGAGTGCTAGTGGTCTCGTTCGAGAGGGGGGACTATAAAGTTTTGTCCCGGCACAGTTCAGTCGCCATCATGCGTTGGAACAGTGAGGAGCGTGCGTTTGCCGTTGAGGTTTACTTTTCGAGCGGATGTTCTGTGATCGCAACCCAGCGCGCCTTTCGGAATCGCTTTAATTTAGCCCCCTTGGCCCCTGTCCCGGACCGGAAATCAATTGTTACGTGGGTCACTACGTTCAGACAAACTGCAAGTGTGACAAGACGAAGAACTGGAGTCCCTCGGCCCATTAGATCACCGGAGAACATTGAGTTAGTTAGAACTTCAGTGTTGCGATCACCACGGCGTTCTGCGCGCAAACATGCGTCTGCCCTTGGACTTTCCGATCGTTCTGTGAGGGGAATACTTCATGATGATCTTCATTTTCATCCATACAAGATGGCAATTGTGCAGGAACTTTCTGAACGTGACTTCAATTCTCGGAGGAACGCGTGTGAGGTTTTTCTGAAAGTCGTTCCTGAGGACGCTATTGTTTTTTTTAGTGATGAAGCCCATTTTCATTTGTGTGGATCCGTAAACAAACAAAACATGCCCTACTGGGCTGATACCAATCCTCGACAATTGCATCAACGGCCTTTGCATTCACCTAAAGTCACAGTGTGGTGTGCAATTTACTCACGTGGAATTATTGGTCCCTGGTTCTTTGAAGAAAATGAAGTCACAGTGACAGTGAATTCGCACCGGTATGTAAACATGTTACAGGAATTTTTTTTCCCACGGCTAGATGAGTTGGACTTAGGGGACACTTGGTTCCAACAAGACGGAGCAACGGCACACACTTCAAGAACATCGATGGCTGTTTTGAGGGAACACTTCCCAGAGCGCCTTATCTCAATTAGGGGCGATTTGGAGTGGCCAGCCCGCTCTCCCGATTTGACCCCTTGTGATTATTTCCTATGGGGTTTTTTGAAATCCCGTGTGTATGTGAACCGTCCAAGGACCCTACAAGATTTGAAGACGAACATCCAGGAAGAAATTGCCAACATAACGCCTGCTATGCTGGCAAGAGTCATGACAAACGCCAGAAATCGGTTTACTCAGTGTATGGAGAATGGGGGACGTCACCTAACTGATTTGATCTTCAAAACTCAGTAAAACAAAACTTTATGTATGTGCCTGTATTATAAAAAACGAATAAAAATTTTCTGATTCATACAATAAGTTTTATTAACTTTTGAAAAAAGGAAGTTATGCTGCCGCACCCTGTACTTTCCTTTGGTGACTGAAATAATATGAATTTGCGATTTCAGAACCTCGGTCATGTATTTTTGAAACATTTATATTTTGATGATATTTTGAAGAGGCGGAAAAATAAGTCCTGGCTATTTTGTATGTTTTTTTTTAACTTTCAGTTGATTTATGTGATTTATCCATTTTCCCCTCTCTTCCTGGGAAAAGTATTTTTGATTTTGTTCCGCTTTCGTACTGTATTAATATATTTGATAAAATCAAAAACAATAACTTGTAAAAAGTTCTAGCAATACTAATATTTTAAACTTAACGAGATGAAATGTATACTAAATCTATCATAATACAATATCGTACTAATAATGCAATTAATGACATTTTAGAATTCTTCAATTGTGCAATATGTCCTTTTTTGAAGAAATGCCGTCGTTGATATTCGGAACTTACTAAATCTATTTGTTGCTTATAATTCTGAAGATACCTAGATGATAATTTTTTATCATGAAGGTTCTAACAGGTCAGAAGTCGGTTGGGCAATAAACATCTTATGGCATTACCTAATTGTTGGACTTTCAGTTAAATTGTAAACAGACGGATTTCAATATAAATAGAGTAAGATGAGTTGAAATTTTGTATTTTCAATACAATGTGAAGTTATGAAGTACATTATGAATAAATTGAAATAAATGAATGTAATTAAAAAAAAATGTTAGATTTTGGCATAAACGTCAGGAATCACGGATTTTTGCTCTGAGGTAATTGCATACTTCATAGTAGATAACTAAATAAAACACTCAAAGTTTTAGTAAATGAATTTATTAGAAAATATCGAACAGAAATACTAAATAAAGTAACAATAATAACTACACTTTTTAAGAAATTGTTGATATAAAATTTTACAGCTACAACATTGTTAGTGGGAAATTCGAATAGCCAACAAATTGAGTAAATTTATTGTAATTTTAAAACTTTTTCAAATTTTTAAAATGTTTGTTAAAAAGTATGATAGTGTTGCTTCGGAACATTCTAATATTTTTGTTTTCTGGAAATTATTTTTTTTTATAACAAGTACCCGACCCATTTGGACTATGTGTTATCAAGAAAATATATACAAAGTACCTCTTAATTTTGAACCACAAAAAGAAATTGACAAAATCCTCTAAACAACCTGAATCTCCGTTAAGAAGACTGTAAAACCCCAAAAATGTAGGACAACATGTAGAATCTATTCGCGATGACCTCTAGATATTCTTGGGTCAAGTTGGGTCACATTTACTATTGAAACACCTACTATAAATAAAAATATAAATAAATATGTACCAAAGATATTTAAATAATCTGATTTTAATATAAATATTATATTCATTGGCTTTGTATTGAAAGTTACGGATCAATGCGAAAATTTGGATAAGACCAATAAATAAAAAAACTTATAATCATTTTGTCAGTTTTATCATTGTGTAAAGATATTTGTACAATGGCCTCATCCTTACCGATAAGTGTACCAACTAATCCAGGACCAGTCTTGGTTAGGAGAGCCAAAAGTTAGAATATTCGAAAATATTATTTATTGTATTATCTATTTATACTTTTTGGATTGACCACAAAATAATATAGAAATTTTAAAACTGAGCTCATTGTCGAGTTTATATTTATATTACTACTGGTACTAATTTAACAAAATGATTTTATTCACAAATCTGTTATAGGTAAATCAAGCATGTGTCACATATTTTTGAAATTATAACTTATTAAAGTGCAATACAAAAAATATATACCATTAAAAAATATATCCAAGGCGTCATATTTAATATAGTTATAACTTTACAAAAAAGACACCATATACTACAGTTGAAAATATAAATTGCTCTTCTCCAGGATTTTTTATAAGTAACATTTTTTAAAAATAATTAATTTGTTCTATAGTTTTAAATAGGCTGTTTCTATAATCACTGTAGGAAATTATGGATAGGTAAATCGTGAAATAAATAACTAACATCAAAATTTGTTGGGATGATAAATTCATTCATAATGTGTGACTGGAAAAATGTACTTGAATAGCTTGTTGCTACCTTCAACTTTCAGAAATTATATTTTACAATGAGACTATAAATGCTACAAAACCATCTGTTTGTTTAATGTTATAATAAAAGCAGGCAAAAAGTCTACTTATCTGAACCAAGTATGTATGGTCATAAAAAAGGGATACTTACTAGCAAATAATATTATCTCTTGTTAAATGTGTTTTTTGCAATATATATAATAAAATTGAAACTAAAATTCATTTTTACTGAAAGTATTCAACAATCATAAGATGGTATATGACATTACTATATTCTTACCCTAAATAGATACCAGGAGAAAAATGGTGATTATATTATGGAGGGACATTACATTGGTTAAAAAAGTTCTTTTTTATATAGAAAACACCAGGTAATATTTAAAGTAAAGCTCTCAGTACATTTTTTGACAAAATCAAAACGACAGAAACTTATTTAAGAATAATCATTAGTGATATTAGTTATTCGAGATAAAAGTGTGCTATATCGCTTAAATTGACTAATAATTATAATAAATAAGCATATCCTCATTAAAAACATATAAGTTTGCCTCGTGAATGCACGAAACGTAAAATCGAAGATTTGTTGGTACATGTCTATAGTAAATTTGTATTCAAATAAAACTAGTATTTGATATTATTTTATCCAAACATTCTATGCTTGATAAAACAAAAGCATAATTTTCATGTATAACTTGAGAATGGAGGAAATTATAACATTCTCCCAATTGTTACTATTTTGTCAATCTGTTATGGCATATAGTATTATAACGGATAACCATATTATAATATGCGATAAAAAAATAGTCTATAAACATTTGAACAGGTGAAAATTTTGCCTCATTGACAGGATAATTTCCAAATATAAACATACAGACACACTACCTTATTATTATTTACTTACTATTTCAATTTTTGTGAAATATTAAAGTTCGGTCGTTTATATTCGGATAGTTGTGTTTTTGTAAAAGTTTGAAATATTTTCAAAAATGTTTTATTCTATTCTGTTTGTCTGTACTATAAAGATGGCTTCTAAATTTAAATTTAAGTATTATTCAAGTACTTTTGATAAGTTTATAAGATGAATGAATGGATTTGGAATTTGTAGTAAATCATTGTACTCGTATAATATGCAATGCGACCATAATACAAATAAACTCATTATCAGATTATCAGAAAAAACTATTGGATAAATTATCTTTTATTTGACGATAATTAAATACCTACTTAAGTATGTTTAGCATTGAACATTTGTAAACAGTCATTTATTCACATTCACTATTTTTTATTCCTTTATGAAAAATAATTGTCTTAAGAATAACTCACCCGAGTGTATAATCCATTTTTGACATCTGGTAGGGTCATTCACAAGAAATCGGTACATTTTAATTGTAGGATCTGATCTCTTACTTAGTGTCCACTTACATGAAATAAACATTAATGAAATTATTTGTTACATAAATACATTTTAGTAAGTAGTTCCCTAAATATACAGTTTTTTTCGAAATTATAAGTTGTAGCATTTATACATCTAGCGCCTCTTATAATTTGAATATATTAACTAAGAGAGTAGTGATGTATAATTATTGTAATAATATCCACTTACCTTGAAAATGAAATATATATCCAAGTTCAAAGATTCTCAAATAAAAAAATAATCCAAATACACAACCAACGAAACTCAATAGTAACACAACGAACACAATACAATAATGAACTCAAATTGCAACTTTGCTATAGGCACCCAAAATAAGAAACTTTGCATCACAGCTTAAGGGTTGAATATAATATTTTAAATAATTTTGGCGCCATCTGTTATTGAGGTAATTTGGCAACCAAAGTTAAAAAAACACGTAATTCAAGCTACGACGTACAGTAAGAAAAGACATGCTGTGGACGCCAACTCTCCACTGCCATCTATTGGTGGCGTCCACCTCGTCAAATGATATCCTCATAAGGTTAACCTACTATACTATTCTTTGTTCAATGATATTACCTACCCTAACCGAATACTTTATATTACGTGGGTAATAGAAAAAATGGACATATGCACCATGTTTTATTCACTCCAACTCTACTAGAAGTGAAGAGATTGACCCCTGAGTAAATATTAATATTAACTACAAGCCCCCCTTTGTTTCCTCAAGTAAATTGCTAATAAAGTTTCAGAAGATACGAGAATTTTTGTTAGAATATTTGAACATCTCATAATTGTCTATTTTGTTGGACAGGCCATAGATAAATTGAAAGGTACTCAATGACAAGCTTGTAAACAAACATTATTTGAAATTTTAATGTAGAAATTGTAAAAATGGATTTAAAAGATATTTTAAAACAAAAAATAAAACGATTAGAAGGTGAATGTAAATAGTGTGAATAAACAAATCCTTACCTCACATTTTTGTAGATACTAAAGAAACGGAAAAAGAAACTGATCAAATCGAAAGCCATTACTTCACAAAATATTTAGGGGAATGGTGTAAAAAAGATCCTGCAATTGAAAAAAGAATTCCCAAGTTTTATAATAAAATTCCTAAAGAAAATGAGCCGCTTCGATCTAAATTACGAGAAGAAAGTAGGTCAAATTTACTGAAAAGAAAGAATTTACAACTGTTGAGCAATGATGAGTTAAAAGAATTATGGGGACTTTTAGATCAGAATCAAAGTAACCCAGAAGAACAATTAATAAATTATACAGATTTCCAGAAAGTGGCAAGTCTAGCTGGGCCAAAAGTGAAACCTTATTTAACATCAATGGTATTTGGCAAATTACAGCAGGGTGATGTTCAAGGAAGAGTTTCTACAATGTCTTTATTTAACTATGTTATGAGAAAAGTATGGTTAGACCAAACAAGAATAGGATTGTCTTTGTATGATGGTACTGGTCAAGGCTACCTCACAGAATCAGAATTGGAAAACTACATAACAGAATTATTGCCAACCCTTCCGCAATTAGAAGGATTAGAGAAGTCCTTTCACAGTTTTTATGTTTGTACAGCAGTTAGAAAATTTTTATTTTTTCTCGATGTGCTTAGAGCTGGCAGAGTGCGAATTTTAGATATTCTAGCTTGCTCGTTTCTTGATGATTTATTAGAACTTCGAGATGAAGATTTAAGTAAAGAATTGCAAGAGCAGAATTGGTTTAGTGCTCCTTCAGCTTTTAGAGTATATGGACATTATTTGAATTTAGACAGAGATCAGAACGGCATGTTGAGCAAATCAGAATTATCTGGTTATGGGTCAGGAACTCTTACTGAACCATTTTTAGATAGAGTATTTCAGACTTGTCTAACATATGCTGGTGAAATGGATTATAAAACGTATTTAGATTTAGTGCTTGCCTTAGAAAATAGAAGCGAACCGCAGGCACTGGCATATTTGTTTAGGATATTAGATATTAAGAACTGTGGATATCTCGATGCCTTTACTTTGAATTACTTTTTCAGGTAAGAATTAAATAATTTAAGTTGTATATTTCTCACTATTTCAATGTAATAATAATTAATTGTTTTTATTGGTCTGATATGTGTACAAAATTCAATTTATGAAGTTTACAACAGGAGTGGCTAGATTTAACATAAGTATACATGCAATTCTACCACCTAATCACTTTTAGCTGCATAATTATGAGAAAGAACTTTATAGACTCAAATACAAATTGATTGAATTATTACAAAAACCCAAAAAAAAGTTAGTTACATATTTGCTTACTAAACAAAA
Source organism: Diorhabda sublineata (assembly GCF_026230105.1). Classification (NCBI taxonomy): domain Eukaryota; kingdom Metazoa; phylum Arthropoda; class Insecta; order Coleoptera; family Chrysomelidae; genus Diorhabda; species Diorhabda sublineata. The sequence continues at coordinate 11,134,797 of NC_079475.1, forward strand.
TTGTTCTGTTTAAACTAAGGGGTCTTTCATCTAAGAACCTCCACTGGGTTTATACCTCAATGGTCAAACCTCTTCTCACATATGGGGCCATCGTTTGGTGGTCCTGCACAGAGAAAGTGAAGACAAAAGCGCGACTGGACAGAGTTCAACATCTTGCGTGCCCCAGCATCACAGAATTCGTGCGTACGGCCCCAACTAGGGCTCTTGAGGTCTTACTAGACCTTACACCTCTGGATCTTGCTATACAATTCAAAACCATGAGAACAGCCAACAGGCTGTACATCCACAAAAAACTGCGGGCAAGTAAAAATATGGGCCACAGGTGGATGTCATAATCATTTCGATAAGCAGCGATCACCTGTACACAGACGGTTCTAGAAGGAATGACTTGGCCGCTGTTGATTGCTGCGGAGGACATCTCAAAATAAACGAATCTTTTTCGCTTGGTGAACACGCTACCGTCTTCCAAGCCGAAGTATTCGCTGTGATGAAATGCGGACGCGTGATACACAATCGACGCCACCGTAAAATTTCGATCTGCTCATGCAGCTATAAGCTATAACAGCTGAAAAGGTATGCTCTAGACTAGTGCTGGAGTATAAGAGAGTCTTTCAGTGTGGTGAGTGATGGCTGCAAGATCTTTATATAATGTGAATCCAATTTTTAGTCTCATTAGTTTATTAATTTATTTATTAAACTCTTTCATATTACAGAGCTATACAAGATCAGATGAAGGCCCATGGAGCAATTCCTGTATCTTTTCAATATGTCAAAGATGAATTGTTCGATATGGTTCGGCCGAAAGATCCTGAGAAAATAACTTTATCAGATCTCTTGGCGTGTGGACAAGGGGAAACTTTCGTTAGTATTATAATAGAATTTCACGGATTTTGGGCTTATGAAAATCGAGAAGCAGTTTCGTCTGAACCGTCACAGGATTAACATGTTTCTGGAATATTTTATTTTAGGTTATGGTTTCGTTTTAGCTATTAAAAATAATAAAAAATTAATTTTCTAAAAAATTCTTTCCTAGTTTTTTCTACCGTGCTAAAATTCGATCAGCGTTGTTCTTTATCCTGCCATAACTTTTCATACGTTGGTCAGCTGGACAATGGGATATAACCCGCGAGAGACTGGATCGTTTTATAGGCGACCTGGAACAGGCAGAAGGCGATTTACAACCGCTCGTGATGACCGCAACAACCGTCATCTTTTAATGCCGTTCAATTGCAACGACAGCTTCGTGAGGTGCGACTATTAGTCAGTGGACAGTAAGACGAAGACTGCAGGAAAACAACCTGACCCCTAAAACACCTGCGATTGGTTCAAAAATTACCAGCACGTCAGAGTTTTGAACAGGTTCATTTGAATTGGACGTTAAAACAATAGGAACCTGTTCTGCTTTCAGATGAGACCAGAATATGGTAGAAGAAGACCAAAAAAGCGATTTCCAAATTGCTGCTTTGAAAAGTACTTATGGAAGTGGTTCCTCCATGATCTGGGGGCAATTTCTATAGGAGCACGATCTAACCCCGCGTTCATTCGTAGAGGTTTAACAACTGACAGATATTCATGTGGTGCCTTACGTCGACTTCATTTGGAGACGAATTTAGCTTTATGCATGACAATGTAAGGCCGCACACCACTAGAATCGTGCAAGATTACATTGCAGAAGTCGGTTTTAGGATTGCGGAGTGGCCAGTATAGACTTAAATCCGATGGAACAATTACAACATGAGCTAAAAAGAAGAATTGGAGCTAGACTTCTTACCACAAACTAGATCCCAGAGCTTTTTGTTGAGGCTCAACATCCTCAAGTCGGAAGTTTACAATGGGCTATTTCTATACATGCAAGATTAGATTAGATGAGTTAGGACGTGAAGACCGTGAATCTAACTCGCTAACATTTTGATCTATTGAGTACCCCGGAATTTTACCAGTCAGTTAGCAACGTGAGCATATCTGGGGATTATAGTACTTATCTCTTCTAGCTATTAGAAGCATCCTTTGTCTATAGACATCCTCGCACTTACAGAATTTGGTTCCTTACAGAAACGACAAGAGCTGTCGGTAGTTTCTCCGATGTTCTTCAGATGGTAGTTTTCCGGACAGTGTCCAATAAATAGTGAGATCTGGAGTCTGATTTTTCTCTCGTTTTCCCAACGACAATGACTTGGTGGCTTTTTGGAAATTCTATGAAAGGCTGTGGTTTTATAAAAGGAATTATTCCGCCTTTTTTCGCTTATTCATTATCATGTACTCCGGTGTACCCAGGTATCCACATAGAGTAGCTTTATTGTTTGTACCCATTGAGTTCAGATTCGATGCTTTTACTCAATTTTATAATAGTCGAGTACCTGTAGGGCTGCTCTGCTAACTGATAAATATCTTTGCACTACGATAGTTATGTTGGGCGCATCTAAGGATAGCGTATGCTTCCGCCTGGTAAATGGAAGGTTCTAAGCCCATTGGGATAGCTAGTTTGGTTCCTGGATATATTTAAAATGGTAATATGCCCAGTCAGATTGCTTTATTCTCCATTTTCTATGAAGGTCTTCAAGGCAAAGACTAAAATGATTTGTAGCGCTGCCGTGGGACATGATCGTGTCTAGGGTTTTTCCTCATTCTGGTTTTTGTTCTGGGCCCCCTTTATGAAAGATGTGTACAGCTTATGATAGGTCACACAATCGATTCATACATCCAGTTCATCATTTTGTTTTCTATGCCCCATGTTCGTCCGTCCATTCTTCGAAGGTGTGGTTTCCATGTGAGTCTCTGATCGAAGGTCACCCCGAGATATGTAATAACTGACTCAAGAGTTAGTTCTAAGTATTTTTGGAACGTATTTGTTTCTCCCAGTTCTTCATTGACTTACCATCTCTGAGCCAAGTCATCGGCTCCTCCTCAGATTACATATCCTGATTTCGTTAGATTATAAGCAGATGATTGACTACTAATGATCATAGTAGTAGCGATAGGCAGTCGTCTCCCGGTTTTGCAGTTATTGCTTCTTCCCCTAGATTGATATTGAAAAAGCGACTATTCATAATCCATGCCACCATGCTTGGTTCGACTTCTCGTCTTACCAGTGCCTGATAAATGGAAGGTCTTGGCGTGATAGAGAAGGCACATTCAATATCTATAAAGGCACATAGATCTAATTATATTCTATAGCTTTTCACAGTTTCCTGGTTAGACTATTTAGGGAAGAGAAGAGACAACAGGATTTCGCTTCTAAGCTGGATCTTCTCCCTGCTTTGGGGATAAAGTTTACTCCAAAGTCTCGTCAACACTTAGGGATGTAACTCCACGTGAAGCCAGCACGAAAGAAAACTATAAGTCTCCTTATAGGGATTGGTAGTTCTTTTTGGAATAGAATCGGGTAGATTCCGCCCTTTTTTGAAGATTTGTACAGTTTGAAAGATTTTATAGATACTTTCTGTCGTAAAGATTCGGGAAACGATCTTTCAAAAGCTTCGCTTTAGCATTTTAATCTTCTGGCAGAGTCTGCTTCCTTTTATGACGGTGGAGCCTGGAAAATAAATTTCTAAGAGTAGCGACTATGTTGCACCGTGTGTGCTAGTCCAGGTAAAATCTTCTTAAGCTCACATATTCCATTGCTATAGTCATTTGCTGGAACTTTACTTGTTCTAGCGACGCTTGGTGTATTTTCCACGACTTTGCAGAAGTCACGCGACGGTTGCCTTTTACATTTACGTAGTACTCTGCAGTATTCCGTTTTCTACGCAGTTTTGTTTTCCATTTTCCTGAAGATAGACCTTTTGTAGGTAGGTTAAAGCTACTTCGAACTTCATCCCCTGCAGATCCTCGTCAATCATTGCTTTTGGTTGAGGTTCACTTTGGTGATAAATCAACCTACCAAAGTTTCCAGATATACCTTTGGTTTTATTATCTAGAACTCCACGATATTTTCTTTCATAAATCTCAAAGTAGCCACATCGGTTGTAACCTTAGAGTAATGGAAATTTATTTGAAAGCATTTATTGACGTTCATTTCTGATCCACGTCGGTGCTTTTAGGGTTTTCCCTCGTTCTTCGGGAAAGGCAAGATATTCGCTCCCGGCGTCGACATCCACATTTCATTTCACCGAATAATTCGACTTGGAAGAAAATAGTGTGTTTTCAAAGCAAGAAAAACTCGCCTATTTTGAGGAGTATTCTGTAGATATACCACCAAGCCCCAGAAAGTCTGTCAAATTCAATAGAAATTAAAATGGGATATCTTGATGATAATCCTTGACTCGGGCCTGAATTCTCTGTAGGAAAGGCGAGTGATCAAAAATTTTCCGCGACTATCATCTTTTTGCCTGCGTTATTATTTGTAATATTCACTTCATAGTTTAGAAGACTTCATGTATTCCATTGAAATTCCGAACTTTGCCCACTTAACAGGAAATCCGGGCTGATATTTCAATTTTAAATGAAATAATCACAACTAGCATATTCGTCAAATATTAAAAATAGTTATTGTTATCTATTCAATGAGAGAAAAAATATTTCTCATAATTTTTAATGTTCCACAATGCTCCAAGTGGCGATTTATAGATTCCTTGAATTAGTCCAATGGTACTCATTATCCACCGTTTGACCCTCTGGAATGAATTCATATTGAACAAAATCTGAACAAACAATGAGTATCAACTTTTGGTACGATACGTTTGATTAATGAATAGTTTTTAGCTACATTGCTAAGCATTTCTTTTGATACCTTTACGACGTTATTTTTGCTAAAGATTCAGGTCTTTTTGTACGAGCCTAGCATCAACACGATTCATACCCAAAATATTGACCGAAATAAATTGAGAAAATCGGTAAGAAATATTGAGAGCCTCAGCCATATCACGGAACGATGATTTTAAAGCACCATTTCTTAAACTTTTTTGATGTTATCGTCGTTAACAGAGGTGGATGGGCGACTCGTCGACTTCCGACCTTCACTGAATGCTTTGTGCCAAGCAGATATTTGCGTTAGCGATAAATTAGATTCAACAAAAGACTTGCAACGATTCCATAGCCTTGATTCAATTAAAAACACATAAGTTCAAGCAAACTCTTTTTTTGAATTTTTTCTATAGACGATATCGCCAGAAAAACTTTCCGCGTCGTAAGCACACACTAAAGGCCGATTCATAAACTTGACTTTACGTTTGCGCGTGACGTTTGACGTCTATTTACCCTATTCATAAACTTGACGTTTCTGCCGTTAACCTAAAAATTTTGTTATCTTTTTTGACGTATGTACTGCTTTTTGTTTTCGTGATATTTCTGTGGTTTTGTCTGTGTCTCGGTATTTATGGACGATATTATCGAAAATAACGAAGAGTTTTTCTATAGCTACCAAAGCTGCTACAAACTGCCGAGAACAAAAAAAAGATAAAATTCGTTTACGTTTTTTTATTTATGTCATCAACGGCAGACGGCGACGTCAAACTGCAACTATGAATGGTCTTATGCATTCCAATGTTTTTATTTTCTTATCAGCAAACGGCAACGGTAAACGGAAAGTTAAGTTTGTGAACCGGCCTTAATTGAGATATGATGTTCATACTTCTCACGAACATCAAAAACTTTTAACTAAAAACTACTAATTATTATAAATATTAATATTGAAAACACAATTTGTGGTATTCTCTAGACTAGTAAGAATTGCCGGCCCAGTGGAGTTATTTGGTTTCAACTGGAAGGTAGATGTCGTCGGTGAGGATGGCATCGGTTGCAGGTCGCATAAAGATGACGGTGACGGCAACAGTTTTAAGTCATTTGTAGAACAGAGAAACTTCTTACCATCGAATAGTGGGACCATAATGTATTAGATTTCAAAACCTTACTTGAGTCTGAAAAATACGCCAGAAATATCTCTTCCTTATAAGTTTTGGCCCCTTTCTCCTTATACCATGTTCAAAATGGCTTCGGGAATTTCTTCGTCGGATGAATCCATTAATATTATTATATCGGATCCGGTTTAATGTGATTTAATTTAGAAGAAGATTGTTCTTATTCGGTCACTTCCAAGACGTTTTGAACAACTTTGACGTTTTAGTAACAATTACACGCTTGGGTTGTCGTAGCAACTGATATCAAACCCGGGTGATTTAATAGTTGTTTCTCCTTTGAAGAATGTCACTTTCCCGCACTAGTGCGGGAAAGTGACACTTTCAAAACTAAAATGCGTGCGGGAAAGTGGATTAAAACGCACGGTCGTAGAAAAAATTAGTATCGATTCTATTTACTCGTTCATGTCAAATTTGACACCACTGTCTTCAGCTACTTGTTATGAAATTTTCTGATAGTTTCAAGCAGGGTTTGCAGCTGAAATTAACGACTACAAGAATCAGTCAAACGCGGTAAATCCAGGGCCGAATTAATAGAGGGACACTAATTAAAATATACCCTGTATTAAATTTTATTTCCCAATAACAACGATATTCGTTAGAAAATATGCATAAAACATTATTATAAATTTCGTCCCAATCTTAGAGACACTTTATTGAACAACAAAAGTAGAAGGTTTGCTCAAAGGTCATTGATTCTTCCTCTGAATCATCTTATGTTTGCCATGAGTAGATAATAATTCTATAACCACCCTTTTGTAAATTGATGTAGTTTTCATTTCGATAAATAAATGGAATCCAAAACGTAAAAGGCAGTGGATCTCCAAATGAATCACCACGAAGTACTGCGAAACCAGGTGGACATCTCTAAAAAGCTCTTATTTTGTGTTTGGTAGAGTTTACGCAAAATTATCCATTTTTTAGTGTGGAAACTTGGAGAAACTGTTAATTTAGAGCTTCATTAAGAACAATTACATCGAGTAAATCGAAAATTATCCTGAGATTGCAACAGTTATTATTCTGCAGCACGACAAAGCAAGAAGATACGATATGAATTGGAATTGGAGCTGCTGCTTTCTCCACCATAATATGGAAACTCCGATTTCCATTTATTCTGATCGCTGTAGCACTTTCTTGGTGGTAAAAGATTTGAAAGTTTGGATGATGTTCAAAATGTCATCTCTAGATATTTTACTCTAAAACAAATTGATATTTATTGGTCTGGCATTGAAAATTTTCACACTAGAGTGCAAAATGAAGTTGATAATGAAGGTAATTACATTATTGATTAAAACAAATGGATATTTATTGGTCTGGCATTGAAAATTTTCACACTAGGTGGCAAAATAAAGTTGATAACGAAGGTAATTACATTATTGATTAAAACAAATGGATATTTATTGGTCTGGCATTGAAAATTTTCACACTAGAGTGCAAAATGAAGTTGATAATGAAGGTAATTACATTATTGATTAAAACAAATGGATATTTATTGGTCTGGCATTGAAAATTTTCACACTAGATGGCAAAATAAAGTTGATAACGAAGGTAATTACATTATTGATTAAAACAAATGGATATTTATTGGTCTGGCATTGAAAATTTTTACACTAGATGGCAAAATAAAGTTGATAACGAAGGTAATTACATTATTGATTAAAACAAATGGATATTTATTGGTCTGGCATTGAAAATTTTCACACTAGAGTGCAAAATGAAGTTGATAATGAAGGTAATTACATTATTGATTAAAACAAATGGATATTTATTGGTCTGGCATTGAAAATTTTCACACTAGATGGCAAAATAAAGTTGATAACGAAGGTAATTACATTATTGATTAAAACAAATGGATATTTATTGGTCTGGCATTGAAAATTTTCACACTAGAGTGCAAAATGAAGTTGATAATGAAGGTAATTACATTATTGATTAAAACAAATGGATATTTATTGGTCTGGCATTGAAAATTTTCACACTAGATGGCAAAATAAAGTTGATAACGAAGGTAATTACATTATTGATTAAAACAAATGGATATTTATTGGTCTGGCATTGAAAATTTTTACACTAGATGGCAAAATAAAGTTGATAACGAAGGTAATTACATTATTGATTAAAACAAATGGATATTTATTGGTCTGGCATTGAAAATTTTCACACTAGAGTGCAAAATGAAGTTGATAATGAAGGTAATTACATTATTGATTAAAACAAATGGATATTTATTGGTCTGGCATTGAAAATTTTCACACTAGATGGCAAAATAAAGTTGATAACGAAGGTAATTACATTATTGATTAAAACAAATGGATATTTATTGGTCTGGCATTGAAAATTTTCACACTAGATGGCAAAATAAAGTTGATAACGAAGGTAATTACATTATTGATTAAAACAAATGGATATTTATTGGTCTGGCATTGAAAATTTTCACACTAGATGGCAAAATAAAGTTGATAACGAAGGTAATTACATTATTGATTAAAACAAATGGATATTTATTGGTCTGGCATTGAAAATTTTCACACTAGAGTGCAAAATGAAGTTGATAATGAAGGTAATTACATTATTGATTAAAACAAATGGATATTTATTGGTCTGGCATTGAAAATTTTCACACTAGGTGGCAAAATAAAGTTGATAACGAAGGTAATTACATTATTGATTAAAACAAATGGATATTTATTGGTCTGGCATTGAAAATTTTCACACTAGAGTGCAAAATGAAGTTGATAATGAAGGTAATTACATTATTGATTAAAACAAATGGATATTTATTGGTCTGGCATTGAAAATTTTCACACTAGATGGCAAAATAAAGTTGATAACGAAGGTAATTACATTATTGATTAAAACAAATGGATATTTATTGGTCTGGCATTGAAAATTTTCACACTAGAGTGCAAAATGAAGTTGATAATGAAGGTAATTACATTATTGATTAAAACAAATGGATATTTATTGGTCTGGCATTGAAAATTTTCACACTAGATGGCAAAATAAAGTTGATAACGAAGGTAATTACATTATTGATTAAAACAAATGGATATTTATTGGTCTGGCATTGAAAATTTTTACACTAGATGGCAAAATAAAGTTGATAACGAAGGTAATTACATTATTGATTAAAACAAATGGATATTTATTGGTCTGGCATTGAAAATTTTCACACTAGAGTGCAAAATGAAGTTGATAATGAAGGTAATTACATTATTGATTAAAACAAATGGATATTTATTGGTCTGGCATTGAAAATTTTCACACTAGATGGCAAAATAAAGTTGATAACGAAGGTAATTACATTATTGATTAAAACAAATGGATATTTATTGGTCTGGCATTGAAAATTTTCACACTAGAGTGCAAAATGAAGTTGATAACGAAGGTAATTACATTATTGATTAAAACAAATGGATATTTATTGGTCTGGCATTGAAAATTTTCACACTAGAGTGCAAAATGAAGTTGATAATGAAGGTAATTACATTATTGATTAAAACAAATGGATATTTATTGGTCTGGCATTGAAAATTTTCACACTAGATGGCAAAATAAAGTTGATAACGAAGGTAATTACATTATTGATTAAAACAAATGGATATTTATTGGTCTGGCATTGAAAATTTTCACACTAGATGGCAAAATAAAGTTGATAACGAAGGTAATTACATTATTGATTAAAACAAATGGATATTTATTGGTCTGGCATTGAAAATTTTCACACTAGATGGCAAAATAAAGTTGATAACGAAGGTAATTACATTATTGATTAAAACAAATGGATATTTATTGGTCTGGCATTGAAAATTTTCACACTAGATGGCAAAATAAAGTTGATAACGAAGGTAATTACATTATTGATTAAAACAAATGGATATTTATTGGTCTGGCATTGAAAATTTTCACACTAGATGGCAAAATAAAGTTGATAACGAAGGTAATTACATTATTGATTAAAACAAATGGATATTTATTGGTCTGGCATTGAAAATTTTCACACTAGAGTGCAAAATGAAGTTGATAATGAAGGTAATTACATTATTGATTAAAACAAATGGATATTTATTGGTCTGGCATTGAAAATTTTCACACTAGATGGCAAAATAAAGTTGATAACGAAGGTAATTACATTATTGATTAAAACAAATGGATATTTATTGGTCTGGCATTGAAAATTTTTACACTAGATGGCAAAATAAAGTTGATAACGAAGGTAATTACATTATTGATTAAAACAAATGGATATTTATTAGTCTGGCATGGAAAATTTTCACACTACAGTGCAAAATGAAGTTGATAATGAAGGTAATTACATTATTGATTAAAACAAATTGATATTTATTGGTCTGGCATTGAAAATTTTCACACTAGAGTGCAAAATGAAGTTGATAATGAAGGTAATTACATTATTGATTAAAACAAATGGATATTTATTGGTCTGGCATTGAAAATTTTCACACTAGAGTGCAAAATGAAGTTGATAATGAAGGTAATTACATTATTGATTAAAACAAATGGATATTTATTGGTCTGGCATTGAAAATTTTCACACTAGGTGGCAAAATAAAGTTGATAACGAAGGTAATTACATTATTGATTAAAACAAATGGATATTTATTGGTCTGGCATTGAAAATTTTCACACTAGAGTGCAAAATGAAGTTGATAATGAAGGTAATTACATTATTGATTAAAACAAATGGATATTTATTGGTCTGGCATTGAAAATTTTCACACTAGATGGCAAAATAAAGTTGATAACGAAGGTAATTACATTATTGATTAAAACAAATGGATATTTATTGGTCTGGCATTGAAAATTTCCACACTAGATGGCAAAATAAAGTTGATAACGAAAGTGATTACATTATTGATTAAAAAATAAAAAGTTGTTGAAAATTGTTGGCAAAAAAACGTCCATAGTTAATAAATTTGAAAAAACCGCTTTATTGTAGCCTCTCTTTAATCGAAGGTATGTATGGATTACCTAATTAAAATAACTGACATCATACTTATGGCGCCATAAGCCGGATTTCAAACCCGATATCGAAGACCTATAAAAAAATCTACTCTTAAAAAATTTGAAATCATTAAATTCCAGTTGGTTACAGTGAACTTTATTATTTATAGGTTGTTGTGCGAGATAAAAAATACGGAAGTGCGAATAATAATTAACCTCCGGCAAATTATCGCGCCGAGAACATTTTCAGAGTGATTGTTAGAAAGGATTCCGACGCCTTCCCTGTCTAAGAAATGAATTTTTACATTATCATTCATTAAAAGTTTTACAATCATTTTTATAATAGATTTTCGGTTATTTTTATCAAGTATTCGAGAATTTCAAATTTGTTCAGATTATAGTTCTTCCAATATCAAATGCAGATTATAAAAACTTATATAAAACCCTTATCGACCATATTGTTTGATCTACCATAGGCGTAGACACCTCATTTTATAAATTTGTTATTTTTATAAATACTACTTTGAAAAATATGTCTTATGCGAGAAATTATTCGTTAAAAGTCAAATAGACGAGTAAAATGTAATTGCCTGTAAGAGAGTTTGGTTTAAACAGGGTACCAGACGTAAACTGAATCCTTTTCATCTCCCATTCGTTGTTTTTTCTGGAAAACGAAATTTCAAAGCAAAAACAAAAGAAAAAAACATTTCAATTCCAAAGTATCTTTATAAATAATAATGGTAGTCAGAATCGTCTGAATTAGAGTCATAATTTGATTGAATTATGAAGGGCAGTAAAGAGAGTGATATCACATACTCATCTTCTTCTTTGATAACATGTTCAACGCAGTTTTTCCAAAGCTCTGGCGATCTGCTGCTTGAAATTTCTTTATGAGTTCTACAACTCAGTTCTGGAGACTGATTATTAACTATATAGGGTTTGAGATGAAATGGTTTGGTGCATGCAATATCATGGCAAAACCACAACCAAACTTTTCACAATAATATACACTTCTACTTAATAAGAGATAATTGAACGTTTTTGACAATTAATTTACTAATTACTAGTCATCAAAATAGAGAAGTTTCGACACATTTCTGATATTTAATGTGAAATTACAAATATCGGTATAGGCGGGATCCAGACATCCTTTTTTCCTTTGATTGTTGACTCAATGACGTTAGTCATCACCTTTTTCACAGCCAGTTGATTAATGTTACGCAGCATGATGACAACTGTAAATTGTGAGGTTTTAATCCAGGCATTTCCAGTTAATTTAAAAACTCCGTGGGATAGTTGATTACGTTATCTTGATTGAAAACGATATCGACTGATTTGAAGGAAACCAACTGTCCCGGAAGAAAATTTTGAATGGTCGCATTGAGATCCTCGGCATCTTTAATTTTCGCCGCCAATATTGCTCGTTCACTCAGCCAATTATGGTTATTCAACTGTTGCGCTATATCTGGAAAAAACACGCTGAATAAGCTCCTGTTTTGAGTCTGTGATGTCATTGAAATCTGTGGGTAATGTGATGAGTCCGGTCTAGGATTATTTCCAATGTCTAACAACTGTTTCGCAAAACATTTTCTGGTTTATCTTGTTTCAAAACTACTCGCGTGTTAGCAGTAAAGTGTCACTATCACAAAAAATCAACAAAAACTAGAGCACATAACTTGAAATGTCAATATCACAAAGAATCATCGAAGTAAAGAAAGTTCTCTCGCAAATAACGGTGATCGTTACTCACAGAGATAGAAGAATGAATTGTTTGTCTGAGGTATCGATTGACATGGAGGATGGATCGACATATTAGTTGGTTATCAACTGTCAAATATTATTGTTGCGTTCAGAAATTTAATTTGTAACAAAACATCAAGGAAAACCAAAATTGTTTTTATTTAATACCCAGCATTTTCATATTTATTCACCTTTTAAACTTTCTCTGGACTTGCACAAATAATTCAAGACCAGAATTAGCCAAATCGGTCCAGCCGTTGTCGATTTTTAGACTAACGAACAGCAATTCATTTTTATATATATTGTAGGTGGTAAAACCGCTGGTTCATATCCTGGATTATTATTTAAAATATGAGGATATACTATACGAGTTAATATTTTAATCCCTACCTCCACCGAGCTAACTACAAACGTATCAATCGCCTAGAAATGCGGATTTCCTCATTGCTGATCACGTACGCCAATGATTAAATATTAAATTGTTTTAACACAATCAAAAGTTATACTCCCTCATTTCATAATCTGAATGTACCATATATGAAGGTGGACGTTCATTTTTGAAACTGCTACACGTCTCATTTTTAATTATTCATTATTTTGAGAACCACAAACGGAATATTTCTTGGAAATTGAAACACTTATACATTTAATCAAACGTATTGTTAGCTGAAGAGCTGTGTGAATTTTCAATTTAAAAAGCTAATCTGGTATGAAAAAATATTTCATTTTCCAACATCATCTGCATATAATCTAAAGACTTTTAATTTTTTTCAAACCATCTATAGAATAATCTTTCGGAAACTATGTGTCTGTAACTTTTCATTTATCTTAAATCTCTTTCCACCAAATTACTTTTTTATCACACTTTAATAAACTCACTCTGTTTATAATTAACGTATTGGTTTGAAATTTCTCATATTATCTCGCTTTTGGTGAAAATACATGCTTCAATCGAATCCATGCGAATTTTTCACTGTTCAAAACAGCGCAGGAAGTAATTTTCTGTCAGCTCCTTCACAAGGCGCGCTGCTTTTTACTTTACAGCTTTAACAGACTCAAATCTTGTTCCTTTTAATGAAAATTTGACCTTATGAAAGAGGTAGAAGTCACACGGTATAAGATCCGGCGAATAAGTTGGGTGGTCTTACACTGAGACGTTGGTTAGTCAGTATATGGTTAGAAACCCCTTGACGGACAGTGCGGAAAAAGGCACCATACACTTTTCGAATATTAAAATTTTTATGTAAAATTTGCCGCAGAGATTCAGTAATCGCACAAATACTCAACTAATGATCAAATCCAATACGATCACCGATTTTTTCGATATTTTTGACGTGGAAAGACGACCCGAACGTGAATCATCTTCAATATTTCCTCGGCCATCTTGAAAACGCTTAAACCAACCGAAAACGCGTGGACGCGTCAAACATTCATTACCATTCACTTTTTTCGATAAATTATAAGTTCCAGTTGCTGTTTGTTTAAGTTTCATGTGAAATTTAATAACAATCCAATGCTCTCTTTCTACATCGATTGTTTTTACGACAAAATAAAGAATAGCCTCTATACAAACGAGGTCCACGGCTACACTGGTTTGTCTACAGACACGGAATACATCGCATTCGATAGAATAGGCTTCTGGCTAAACAGATGACAGTCGTTAACTTTAGCGAGTTTCCACTTAGTATCCACCCCTCGTGAAGCTTTTAAGTTAAAGCTTGAAATGTTACTATTAGATGATACTACGAGAAACAAAAAAGATTTATAATTTCACCAATAGATGGCGTTACTAATTTCAAAGTTTCATCTCTCAGGCGGACTCACGCTCCTTTTAACAACCCAGGAATGCCCCTGCAGAGAAATTTTTTTCCTTTGTCGGGGCTAATCTTAAAATGTAGTTTATCCCACTTATCCCGCCGATCGAGTCTCTTTCTCTCTCTCTCTCTCAAATGACAACAGAAACGTGGCGAAACTAACCATTTTATATTATAATTTGCGTAGATTATATAGTTCCATTTCGTTCCATTATAATATTTTAAAAAATGTCTACTCCATCTCTATTTGTAATTGGAGGGGGGAACACACAACAGAATGTGATTTTTATTTCTCAGTTGTCACATTTATCAAATGATAACCGGTTAGATAAGACGGGAAGCTGAAAATTTTTTTATCAGTGTACAATGCAAATAAGTGTGAAGTGATTAGATCGTGCATACTTTTTATGTGCGTTAGTATACTTAAGTGTAAAAATTATTTGTAAAAACAAAATATAAACTAAATTTTCACAGGTATTAAGTAAAACATAGAAAATTGATTATTCTTCATTAAAATTATTCATGGTGTAAAATAGGGTTGCTAACCTCAAATTTAAAAAACTAGGATTTGAAGTTGGAAAAACCAGGACAATTCAATTTAAAAAGCATTAATAGAGTTGCAATAGTTAAATAAATATCTAGTGAAAACAATTGAAATGAAATACAAGTAATTAAAATAATCAGAGTTGAAAACTAATTATTAAAATATAAAACGACACTTTAGTTTGTAACAAATTTTCTCCTAAATTTCTTTCTTTTGACCACTGTGAATTTATGAGGGAAAAGACTCTTTCGACATTAACGTTATGACCCGGTATACTAAATACATATTCAACCTATGGAGGGTAAGAGGTAAGGAGAACCATCTCTGTGCTACAGAAAATGTCCATCAAATTCTTTACGTTAAGGAGGCGCTACTATCGCATGAGTGTAAATGTTAAATAGCCCTAGAAATTCAAGAATAAGGACAGAGAAAGAAAGAAGTGATAATAATTAATTAACATTCAGCGTTATCTCAAAGTAGCTTTTCTAGGTTATATTTACAAAATTATTTTGTACTACGCGAATAGTTTAGATTTTGTATACCAATATTTAATTATTGACTCTAGTTATTTAAAATTTTTTAACACTGCCTACTTCACTCTATCTAAAGTAGCGATGAGCGAGAAATCGCGCCACGCCCGGTAGAAAACATTTGAGAGAGATCATTCAAATAAGACGAACGGAAGACTGAACGATCATATGATATCTCGTCCGACAGGAGCGCCATTCTGGTGAAATTTTGAATTATAATTTACTGTCTACAAGCTGACAGTTTTTAAGCTAAGCAACCATATGAGATAGTCCTCCTTACCTGTACCCTCCATAATTCAACCACTTTCTGTAATTCTGCATATTGTTCCTCAGAAATGCATTGCTTGAAATATGTTAGCCACAAGGCGTTTCAGCTGTTGTCTTTTTGAGTCGTAACGTAAAAATTTGAGAAGAGTTGCGCGAATTTTAAAATTTAAAAACCCAGAACACCGCTTAAAAAGTATTCAGGACGTTCCAGGACACTACAAAAACTAGGACCTGTCCTGGGAAAACAGGACGGTTGGCAACTTTAGTGTAAAACCAAAATATACGAGGTATTGTGAAAAATATGATTTATGCTCAAAGTACTTGTATTTTTTATAACGAATTTCTTATGAAGAATATTTATTAAAAATAGTTAACTAGTATCTATTAAACAGTTCTAAAAATTCTAATTTCAGTTTTCCGAGTTTTGGGTCGCTGCATTTCGTTGAAAATTATTTTTTTCGCAATTTAAAAAGAATAAAGTACTAAAAAATAATTAAGCAATAATAAACAATAGTTTAGAATATTAGAACTATGTTTTTATCACTATTAATAATTATTATTCAGTGGATATGCGAAGTATGCTCAAATAAGCACAGAAATTTTAAAAAGGAACATTTTGTATATTTTTTGTTTAAAAGAATACTATTTATTCACACTTATATAGAAAGCTGCACATTCTCTCAAAATGAGGTCTCTGTTTATTATCTAACAAAACTCAAAAAATATTTTCAAAAGATCGCATGGGTCATAATCTGCATGAAACTTTGGCATGAGAAAGCTGTCGGCGCGTTCGCGCATTCCGGACTTTAAGCGCAAATGTAAGACCACTTTAGAGCCGTTTAAGCGCAATCCGAAGGAGTGACTATATGGGTCCATTGGTACAAACCAGAGACCAAATAACAGTAGAAGCAGTGGACTTCTCTGTCGAACTAAAGAAGGATTCTATACTTATTTAGAAACATGCGCATTCCCTTAAAATTAAGTGTTTGTATATTATCATATTATAACAAAACTCAAAAAGTACTTTCAAAAGATCGCATGGGTCATAATCTGCATGAAACTTTGGCATGAGAAAGAAAGCCGGACTTTAAGCGCAAATGCAAGACCTATGCCTAACGACTCTACAGTGAATTAAATTAAATACGGTTAAAAAGGAAATACTCTTCCACTTAGATAATGCACCAGGTCACACCTCCGCCTTCTCTACGGACAAATTGGTCGAATTGGGCTATGAACTGCCACCATTTTCCAGGTTTGACCCCGTGCGACTTCTTTTTGTTTACAAATTTTAGAAAATAATTTGTTAAGCAAAATTTTGAGCCGTATTCACCACTGAAGCCTACTATGCCGCACTCGGGGAAACATACTATTCCGACGTGTTGCGTCGCCGGTTCAAGTGTATCTTCATTATTTTAGTATTTCTTTTGTAGGCTAAATACTTTTCGGACGACCCTCATCCGAATAATTGATTTGACTTGATATTGTGGTATATTAAAATTTGAAATGACAAGCTTTGAAAATCATTTATTCAATATCTAGAATAATATTGACATTATTTGTTTTGTAGGAATGCATTTTCAAATAGAATTAAAGGTTAAGAGGTAGCCTCTCCTAGGCTTTGTCTGTACGAAATGAATTAGACATAGCCTAACTGAGGTTAACTCTGACCCGGTTAATCATCGAGAAAAAGTCTAATTTTCCAGACTGAGGATATTCTATCAAATTAGTGTACAAAGGAAAAGGATCAAACAGAAACACACATGTCATTGGGATATTTTAACAAATTCTCTGAAGTAAAAAGACCAAGAATTACGGCAAACATTTTATTTTTAAATAGTGTGATTTGAAAAAAACTCGCTAATAATTGCCAACGCTAATAGCAATAAAAGAGATGGTAACATGGATTAACCACGTCCTTGATGGTACCGAGTCGAACTGCCGTTCTCATCGAAGTTCCATCTGGAATCCACGCAGGGCCAGCGGATTAGTAGAAGGGAAATACTAGGCGTCTTAAAATTTGGAAGAACAAAGGCAGATCTCTAAGAGTCAGCAGTCCATCCACTTAGCAACCTACATCAAAGATAAGATCTGGAGCAGAGTTTTGCTAAGTCCGTTGAAGGGTTTCTGCGCCAGTCCGTCCGAACTTAAAGCTTTTTAGTTTTTAATAAAGCAAATTGTGTTTAATCGTTGTTTTGCTTTCTTCTACGACTCCATACCTGAACAGCTTCGTAAGGAACACAAACATACAGCATTTTTTATTTTTTTTTCAGTTCCTTAGTATGAGTCTGTTTTCAGGTGACCATTATATTAGCATTATAAAGTGCGTTTTCCAAAATGAGTTTCAATTGATTTTGTTTTTATTAAAAAATTTGGGAAAATACATTTATTTCAATCAATATACAATACATAACCTTAAAAATAATTACAAATATGCTCCCCATCCTAAGTACATCTGACAAAGATTATCGATACTAACTGCCTCTTTTATCAAGTAATTTGTTTGTCCTTCTACGGATAGAGGCATTGTTACTGTCCTATTTCTTGTTTTAACAGATCCCTTAAGTCTTAATTCTATATTCTTTATATGATCCACTGCCTGTAACAGATTTGCATTATAAAAAAAGTAAACAATAACAATTATATAATAATTTACCTCCTCATTTGTTCTTTCAGAATTATGAATGTTAGGTAAAGAAGAATGCCTTGGCCAAGATACTAATGGATCGTATACAAAAGGAGCTACTATTGACATCAAGGTATTAGAATTATCTCTAAGTACTCTTAAAGTACAAGCGCACGATTTCCTGAAAATTCCGTCAACTCCCAATGGACCCATGGCAGCCACCATATTGTGTGTCAGTCTGAAAGGTACACGTTCGGGCCAGTCGAATTTTTCCCCTGAAATATTAGTGATAAAATAATATCAACAAATTACCAAAGAGAAAAAGTGTATTTAGGCCCTGAATATTTGTGGAAAATGGTGAAACAAGATTATCTCCTTTTCTTTTTAAAAACGATACACTGCGTCGAAAAAATTTACACATAAAAAATGAAAAGGCTCCTTTTTTATAGGTGCGAATATACCCTTCTCGTTCAATGTGTGCAGTCGCACCTCGTTCATGAGGCCATTCTACCCACTAAAACCACACCCCTTTCTGCTTCCACCTTTCTAAACTGTAACCATTACTTCAAAAGTTCAGGTTATCGAATATGTTAACATGTTACTGTTACGTTCTCAGGTATGTATCTTTATTGAAAGTCAGCTCTCTTCAGAATACCTTTTATCATCGTGGCAAAAGTAGACCAGTTTCTGTCAGAAGGTCGGTACAAGATTTTTAGTATTAAAGATGGTGTTTATTTCCCTCCGTGTGTTCCCCCGATGGCAGTAAAAAAGGTATAATTGGCGTTGTTGTTACATTATATATAGGACTCTCAATGCTTCTAAGTTCTAGATAATAGTTGCATATCCAGAGAGTGCTTGCGTGTTTCTCTTTAATCCACTTGGGTGAGTTTTGAATGAGCGTTCTCGTCCAATTGTTTGTGTTTTCCTACCGCTGCTGCCATCTAAACACGTAGATTGCAGTTTTTTGCCACCTCCATGCTATATGTCCAGACTGGAGCTATATAGAGGATGGTTGAGTAGATAGCTGAACGCAGTAATCTTCTGCTTGCCTTTGGTCCTGCCTAATTTGTTTTTCTTTTCAAAATAGGCATATCGTCTTCGTCTGAAAAACATATTTCTATTGTAAGTGAAGCTTTAAGGTTAGGAAACAATAAAAAGTAACTGCGGGCAAGATCTGGTGAATAACATCGGTGATTAACCAATTCGACATGGAATTCATGAATTTTAGACATGGCGATTGTCAATGTGTGAGAAGGTGCCTTGTACTAATGGAAAAGCATTTTCTTTTATCCAAATGTGATCGCTTTGTGATATCCCACAAACTGTCTCCATCATTTTTCCGTTCAATAAAAACCGACTTTGTCTTTTTAGAAGGATGTTCGATTTTTGCCATCCACCGTCTTGACTAACTTTTCAGACAACTCTCGTTTATTAGAGAACAAATTTTTGTTTTAGTGAGGTATTGATATTATCAGTAGTAAAATATTTACATTAAATAGAACCGTTTAACGTAAAGAATCAAAATCTGGTCATTAATAACTATCTATACACTTATACTTGTCGATTAATTATGTGAAAGTTTATTTTATGATAATAACAAACCTTTATTGAATAAACAATTGAAATCTACATGTACAACGTCACCACATGTAGAATCCAATTGAATATTTTCACCATGTCGGTCTCCCAATCCAAGCATGTATCCAGCCATTGACATAACTGCAGTTGTTCTAACATATGCGGTACGTGCTGTTAACCAACTCTAAAAATAATGTAGTTATTGAAAAACACATATTTAGATTATCATGTCAGTTGGTAATAATTTGAATGGCCTCAACCCACTACCATCACACCAACACTCACGATTAAACTATCTCATATGAGCGTTTTGTTAACCAAGTTATCATCTTCCGTCGAGTCTGACCTTATTTAACAGTACTTACTTGTGCATCGGGAAAGGTTTTCCTGAACCATTCACCTAATATTGGCGGATGTCGTGGTATCAACTTTTTCAAAAAGACATCCCGCTTCTTTTCAAGAGAGTCTCTAATATTGCAACAAGCATCCCTTAATTCTTTTGCCTTCATTATGTAACCTGTAATTGATATTTTTATAAATATTCTTCATTTTGTGATGATGTCTTGTTTTTAGGTCTCCTTCAATTGAAATTTCGTTTAAAAACAGAATAAATCTTGACTTTTCGACCTACTACGGTAATAGTAGGTCAAGATGATGATTGTGATAATTTTTTTTGATTATAGTTTAAAAATAGAATAAATCTTGACGTTTTGACCTACCACAGTAGTAGTAAGTCAAGATGATGATTCTGCTGATTTGTTTTGATTTTAGTTTTCCTTCAATTGAGATTTGTGATGATTTGTTTTGATTTTAGTTTAAAAGCAGAATAAATCTTGACGTTTTAACCTACCACAGTAGTAGTAGGTCAAGATGATAATTCTGATGATATGTTTTGATTTTAGTTTTCCTTCAATTGAAATTTAGTTTAAAAATAGAATAAATCTTGACGTTTTGACCTACCACAGTAGTAGTAGGTCAAGATGATGATTCTGCTGATTTGTTTTGATTTTAGTTTTCCTTCAATTGAAATTTGTGATGATTTGTTTTGATTTTAGTTTAAAAGCAGAATAAATCTTGACGTTTTAACCTACCACAGTAGTAGTAGGTCAAGATGATGATTCTGCTGATTTGTTTTGATTTTAGTTTAAAAGCAGAATAAATCTTGACGTTTCGACCTACTACAGTAGTAGTAGGTCAAGATTATCAATTAAAGGAGGTCTAAAATCAAAACAAATTATTACTAAATATACGTATACAAAAATATCTAAGAATTAAAAATAGGTTTTCATTCGACATATAAAACATATTTGGAATTAATTTTGATATTGAATTTAACCTTTTTGCTTATACAGAGATAATAAAACTGGTCTCAATCCGACAAGGTTGTGAACCCATTCTATCAATCCACATTCTTCATTGAGTGGTGCTACAGAATATAATCTAATATTTAGTCTCCTCTGTCTAGCTTCACCTTCTCTAGCTAATAAATGGTTAACTATATCGTTAAATTCCATAAGGCGAAAATCTTTTCTCAAATCGTCTTTTGGTTTTAACATGAAAATATATCTAGAAGAGAAATTATTTTGTTAGTTGTTGCTAAGACTGCAGCTTTAAATAATTAAATTTATTTATTAAAACAGTTTTTATATTTCGAGTACATGTTCTGACGACAATCTCCAAAAGCTACTACATTACTTTACCTAACCTAACTTAACATAACATAACCTAACCTAACCAAAAAATCGATACGATGTAAGTTAGAAACTCGACTCAAAAATTATCGAGCTAGTTGATCATTTTAAATACCCGGGAGTGAAATAAGAGTCATGGAAACCTTTTTAACAATGTAAGAGAGCAAACAATAAAAGCGGTCCCAATTTTGAGATGTTTCGACTGTAAGTCCTATCAATACATACGCAGCAGAAATAAGACCAAACCCGAGTAGGATACTACAGACGATGAGAACAGTCGAAATGAAAATACTAAGAAGTAAACAAGGCAAAACTCTACACGACAGAATACGGAATGAAAATATTAAACAGCATAGGAATGTGGGTAAGACAGAGACGAAAATTCTGGAACAAACATATAAAAAGATTGGGAGACGGTGAACTTGTTAAGAATGATAAAATGAACAGCCTAGAAGGAAGAAGACCACAGGAAAGATCACCAAAACGATGACGGGGAAGACTTGTTGGCAATGAACAGGAAGTAGCCTATTAATATAGTAATCGATATTAGGAAGAAGAAGTACAGATTTTATATAAATATTTCGTCACAAATATGGAGCGTAGAGGTAAGAAGAATTAACTCAGTGTATCAAAAAGTTTCAAATTACAAAGTCGATTTACTTTTTGCAAAGACAATTTGAATTTACGTCCTAGTAGCCAGTAGTGGTATCAAAGAAAATAAATTATCAAAACTGGCAACATGTAATATAAAATCTTTAAACTGGCTAGCGATCACTTATGTAATAGACACAATCATACACATAATCAATTGAGAAGAAGAATAAGGTTAAGTTATTCCTTAACTTTTAGAAAAATTTTATATCGTCAGTGAACAAATTCGTATTGTAATTTATAAACAATAACGAGATTAAAACAATGTCATATTGTCAGAAATTAGGTCCCAACAATAAAGATATAGTAATTTTTGCTACGAAAGAAGATCATCAAATACCAAGTAAAGTCAAACTACCCGAAATAAAACCTCAACCTGGTTTGGTATTAGAAAACGGTGATATTAATTGGAGTTGTCCTTGTTTAGGAGGATTGGCAACTGGTCCTTGTGGCGTCGAATTTAGGAACGCTTTTACATGTTTTCACAGCGCAGAAGGAGAAGAACAAAGCAAGGAATGCTACAGTCTTTTTAAAACGATGCAGAACTGTATGGAAAAATATCCAAATTTATATCATAAGAATTTGGGAGGTGACAGAGACGATTTAACTAGTACAAACACATTATCTGTAACAGATAGTGAAGTAGAAACTCCAAAAGGTGTTGATGAAAAAGACAATATAGTAAAGAAATAATTAACATACCCTTCCTTCGTATGAATGGATTTTGAATTTTGTTTGTTGAAATTTGGAATTATAATGCATATGAAATTAATTATCCTAATCAGTTGAATTCATAAATTTAGTAGTTTTACTTTTTTAATAATTGATTAGTTAACATTGTCCTTTTTCAGATGATTATTATTATTTGAATAGGGAATATGTTGTTAGAGATAAAATGTATTTTAATAAGAACAATATAAAAATTGCAAAATTCTTGTGATTATTTTTCAAATGTTCTTAATTCCAATAAGTTACTATGTTTATTCAATGAACAAAGACAAAGATTTTATTTGTTCCATCAACTTATTTAATAATATAAGTCAAGCATATATTATCTTTTCTTTCATTTCCTAGCATTCTTATAAAATGAACAATAGAAAAAGCATAAAGCAAAAAGAGCGAATAAGGATAAAATCAATTACTGGGACAACTTACAAGGGCTGAGACAGGGAAAAACATAACCAGAGAGGGTTTGCACCCTAACCTACGAATACTAATAGGAGTCCTATCAGGGCACTGAAGGACACCTGAAAACACTAGACTTAGTAGATAGAAGACAAAGATATTCTGAAGTGGAATGAGATTAATAGATCGTCTACAAACACTAATATCACAACAAGAAAGGGGGACATAATAAATTCTTTGGTTTGCAGTGTATATAATACCCTAATACACATATATACTCATAAAATGAGCAATAAATTTTGTGGCCGTCAAGTGAACCTTGAGAGGATGTCACAAATAATAGAAGCAGGTGAAATTGAACTAACAAAAATGGTAACTACAAAAAAGTACTAATGAAATATGGTAAAAATATAACAGGTTATAAAAAGTATGAGAAAAGAGAAGTAACAGAAATTATGAATGATGGAAGAATTATTAAATGTAAAAAATGAGCATGATTTGATAAAAGGTGAAATTATTAATCTAGAAGAAGATGAATTAATAACATCAAGAGGAAGTCAAACAAGGTATCCAAAAAGAAGAAAAGTTGCTTATTATCATAATATTACTACAAAAATGCTACAAAACCCAGGTGAAAAAAAGACTTCAATTGTTAACATATGAAATATTCATAAAAGAGAGAATAGAAGAAGAATGGAAATTAGGAGGCAGTGACTAACAGATATACCGAAGGCACTTTACTAAAGCACTTGTGTATGGAATAGTCTGGACAAAAAAAAATCATTCTCATGGAAAAGTATGGCCCGGGTGAATATTTCTAAACCCTAGACAGAAGAATGTGAAATATATACCTCTTCTTTCACCATTGTACATTAAATTACGCCTAATTGAATGAATATCAATAAAATGGTTGGTTGCAATGGGTGCGGATTTTTGTATAGGAAAGAAAAATTCTCATACAAACTTCCTAAATTGTTTTATCAATAGCTCAAGAATCAATTTACCTTGATCTTTTGTTAGACAAAAAACTACATAACTAAATATAAATCAACTAAATTTTATCAAAATAAGCTGATAATCCGAAAAATTACAGAATAAAATAAAATATTGTAAAGTCAAAAAATATATGGTGCAGATAAGTGATTACATTACATATTTCTATATATTTATGGTGGTGTATGGCTTTTGTTGATATAAGTAATCTTTGATAGTCACAATTAACAATTACATGAATTGTGGACACAGGAACGAGAATTCTTTCTTCCACAATGGGTTTATCCTATGTTTCTTCTTTGGTATCTTTTCTCATCCTGGTTCTTAGTTGTGGTTCCACATCTTTCGTAGTCGACCTCTACTCCGTATTCCATTTGGAGATTTATACTTATATGTTGGTTCCATTATTTTTTACGTTGTCATATCCTTTAGCTTTAGTTATCTACGTCACACGATCTGATGTTTTCGCTTCTTTCTCGATTTAGTATCCGCCATCTTTGTGGTATTCAAAAGATGTTTCGTTTGGGATGTTTTTGGCATTCTGCATTTTCGACAAATATAGCAGATTTTGATTTCGTGCCAATCAGAGTGTTTAATGAAGTTTCCAATCACTTTACTGTGATAGGGAGCTTTTGGTTTGGAATTCAATGTATAAATGAAGAATGTTTGGCACTTTTATACTTATAAAAACCAATTACTTACTACAGATTAAAGACAATTAATGATGCTCCTTTTGTCGATAAGAGAGAGAAAGTGAAACCATAATCCAAACGTTATGCATTTGTTCTACAATTATTTAAGAACAACTAAGTCTTTGAAATTTCCTTACTTTTAAAGTTGTTACTAGACTACAATGAAAGTTGCTTTGATGAGGTTTCCATATATTTTTAAAATAATTCCATATTAGGACCATAAATGGTTGGAGCGATTAAGGAAAGAACTAAAAGTTTCTTACCTTTTTCCATCTGATCCTTTTAAAGAAATTTTTCGAGGTTTTTGCAAACTTTGCAGTACACTGATTTCATCTTCAATGCCTACGATGTACACATACGCATTTGGAAACGGATTATGCTGAGCATTACTAAAATCCGGATTAGGTATAATAAGTTTTCTTAATTTGAACGTTGGCACCATAATTTCACTAAAATCATCTTTTGCCAGTAACCTGAAACAAAAATCAAAGTGTCAGTTTTCCTTTTTATTAACCTGCAAAGAAATACTTCATATTTCAATTAGCTTAAATAGATTCAGAGGCAGTTCTTAAGCGACTATCAATTATATCCTAAAGAGGCTCTATTGGATTGCGGTCGAGGCTATTAGCTGATGTACACGTGTTACGGAGATCCAATTATACCCTCTGGGATCCAAATTCACCTCCTGTAGCCACGTGGTTATCGTATCATTTCATATTTTATATTTACAACATCAAAAGAAAATCTTAACGTTCGAGGTAGTCAAAATCAGTACTGATTAGTGTTAATTGTATCCCATAACGTTTATCGGGTCTTCTTATAACATTCTTATATCTAAACAAACAAATGTTTATATAACATTGAAAGCAAAAAGAAAATAAATTCCTAAAAAGCTGAAAAATAAAAAATTGAATAAAAGTGGGATTTAGCATACCAGAGAGGCAAAGTGATAGAATGCACTAGAAATAAATAAATGACTGTACCACTTGGAATATATATATACTTGCAAGAAGCTTTCTACAATTAATGTAATAGCTGCAGCATATTCTTTTAAAGTAAGATTATGATGAGTTAGGTTTTTATTTTAAAATAACGCAATACTTGCAAGAATATTTAATTTACCTCGGTAACGTTCTCAGTAAAGAGTTAACACTGGCAGTATTAGCATCAGCTGGTATTTCCTTATTGCACAATTCAATCAATTTTTCTGCTAAACTCGTGAAATCTCGAACCAGTCTAGTCAAGCTTGTGGTTTTCAATCTAGGATCGCAAAGAATTTCTGCACATCTTTTCGACCTCACAGAATAACTGGATTTGATAACAGAAATAACCATCCACAAACTTTGTTGGGGATATTGCTGAACTAATTTAATTATTATGGATTTCAACATTATGTACACCTGAAAATTGAGTTAAAACATAATTTAAGTAGAAAAAAATAAGCATTAAATGAATTATTTGGGTGGGTATAATAAATATTTGATCTGATTGATAATTAAAAGAATTGAAATTACAATTTTTAGCAATATTATGTACATCTATTACTATTGGAATTACTGGAAAAGATCTATGAACTTTACAAAGAATTATAGGAGAATAAAGTTATTAACCATTGTCACATTAAATACTCACCCTGTATATATTTAGTAATTTGTAATTTTACCTCTTTTTGTGGATGACATATTCTCGATACTAATTGCGAAAATGCTGTTAGAAATACATAAGATGGTAGCCTTTCTAAAAAACAATCAATTAACTTGGTCATGCGCAATAGAATGAGTTTTCTTTCTTCTTTGACTGAATTTTGACTAACTTCTAATAATCTAGTACCATAGTCAAACCATATGGATAACATACGGGGCATCGATTGGTAAATGTAGTGTGTACCGTATTGCAAAGATTTACCAAAATAATTGATCATCTGCAGTTGTAAATCGCTTCCCCTAGAATCTTGTTCGGCACTACTATAGCTTTGAAAAAGTTTATCTAAGAAGTGTGCCAAACAAACCTAAAATATTTTACAAGTTAAATATATTTAGGACAGACAACAAAGATAAAATAAGAGAATATCACTATGATATTGATTTTTATATACTTTATTGACTTCAAACAAGCAAACAAACTGAAGTTGATGGAAGTAAATAGATGGAGAGGGGCCTAGAGACACATAGTTGAGGAAAGCTGGTCCCCCTCCCCCCAGGCGGATATGAACTGAGTCAGAATGATATTTTGAAAATTTGTGTAATGAAATTTACAATTGCCTCATTTAAGTCAAAAAATTTCCATATTTTGGTCAAAATATGTCTACGACTTAAGGTTAGACATCAACGCCAAAAATAGAATTTTTTCAGCCCTATATTTCTAAAACAAATAACTTTCTTTTTATCTGTTAAATGTCAAACAAATTGTACTTCTATGTACATTCAAGAAATTTATAACACACAGTGTGTTCTATTAACAAAAAAGTAGAAAAGTAGTAGACAAGGAAAATATTTTTTCAACTAGTGTAACTGCCAAAAACAAATTTTAAAAAAATATATATTATCAGTATTTTCGGATACACATATCGCCTCGGCTTATCTTAGTGTATCTTTTTGTTATAAAAAAATTTCTTATTTCGTAACAAGTTTAATAAAAAAAGTACATTTCCTTTGGTCATAAAAAACGGGGAGGTTTGAATGTATTTAGTGGCAATTAGTTTTTAAGTAGGGTCTTGTAGGTTAGAAGTGCGCATTAATATGGAAGTAGTATCAGATGCAGTTAAAAACAGTAAGCACAAAATCGTCCAAAACTGATCTTCAGAAAAGAACAGAAGTAAAGCGAATAAAACAAAACAAAGAGTATATACATTCAATAATTAATATTTTTATCAACATTGTGTATATTTATTATCGAAGACTAAATTACTCACAAGACTTTTCTCCCATTCTTTAAATATTTCTACGGATTCTTTAAAAATTTGTCGATTAACATCAATGTCTACGTTAGATAATTCTTCATTGTAGGTTGCCATTAGAAGTTTCGCTTCAGCACACAACTTCCTAATTGGAAAACAAAACACGTATAAAGGAAAACAGCTTTAGTAATAAATCCGAAATATATACAAAAATATCAAAAGTTCTATTCACATTTTGGGTTTAGACTGCGCTTCAAAATTAATTCTTATTTATAAAAGTTACAAAGAGAACATTCTAGTTTTTTCAAACTGATACTATAGAATCAAAATGTCCATTTAGCTTGAATCAATTTTCAACGTTTGTCAAATGTATAAAGTTTATTGATAAAAATAAATAAAAAAAAATTATTTTGCACTATTTAACACTCGAGTAAAAATTGTAATGTTTATTGTTCTTCACATAATATGGGCCAGTTATTTCTTTTTCTAAATATTCAATAAAAAGTCCCAAAACACTAGCCATAACCTTATTAGTCAAAAAAAGGTTTTTGATATCTTAATTCCTTAAATGTAGTCTATTGTTTCAACTGTATAGTTATTTCTGGGGTATAACAGTGTATCCAAGTTCCATCTACTGTGACATATCAATGGAAAAATTCACTTGGATTCGGTTCGTCGAATTTTTAATGTGAGCGAGCTTTTAATCAGCAGTAAAACTCACCTAGCAAATACTTTTAATCAATAAAAATACAAGGTATTGGATTTTATTAACCCTTTTTGAAGTAGTTCCAGTAAATAACGGCCCTAGAAGTTCAGTATGATTCGTCTTCATATGGCCACTGTTCAAAATAGACAACTGACATATGACAGAAACATAGCGGACTGTCAAACTGTCAACGTATAATTAAAAAAATTGTTTATATGGCGCATACTTTTTGAAACTCAGTGTATAATCATGAAAGTTTTTGATAAAATCCCTGTTTTTTCACATGTGCAACACCTAACAATATTTTAGTAGGATATATGCGCAGATATAGAAATTTTAAATTTGGATGTGTGTGGTGGTACTCAAGAGTTTGACTTCACGCACCTTTGTTCTATTGTAAGCATATCAGGTGAACTGCCTTCCGGCATTATAACTTCAACACCTCTTCTCAAGCAATGCAGTGCTTGTTCATGCTCTTCTCTTAGCCAATGAAGTTTTGCTTTATCCAAAAACAACGTGGAAGGTGCGTATTCTTCTGCTTTTATAGAGTAAGTATAAGCCTGCTGGTGCATCTAACAAATCAAAAAAGAAAAGAGAAAATAAACAGTCGTTTAATAATGTTTCGACTTACACCTGCCGATCTTGCCGTTTTAGCGCTCAAAAGCCAACTTTCTCCAATTAACGAATTCAAGTATGGTAAGGCAGTTTGAAATTTCTCCTCAGCAATATGTTTTGCTAAATTCAAAGACACTCGTCTCAAACATAAAATAGGTTCTATAATTCCAACTGATTCTTGTACAACCTTAAATAAATATAATTATTTGAATTTGTGTTAAAGTGATATTACAAAATAAAGAAGTGGGAGTCTTACTCACTTTTAAACGAAGTGACCATTCTTTTGAAAGTTTTTTTATAACATTTTCTGCATACTCTCTATTATTTGGACTATCCAATAAATCAAAAATAATTTTTTCTACTTGTTGGAGTTCATTCAAAGCATGCAGTTTTGAAACACAACCGTAACCGCTTTTGTACGCCCCCTCCTCTAAACTTGTAGCACCGAACGAAAATACTTGTTGCATCATTAATCCATCTATCGTCGATTTGAAATAATTTCGTTCACCTGAGCAACCACCAAATTAAATTTAATTATAACAAGTACAGTAGACACAAAAAGTTGTGTTCAATATTATTTTTTTATTCCCATTTTTTCAAAGCTATTCGTTCCTTTTTGAAAATTTTTATTTATCTATCTTTTCAAAGTCTTGGACTCCAATAAAGCCACTAGCTCCGATGGAATACCACCAATCGTATTGAACAAATATGCAGTTGAACTAACAAGTCCTCTATGCAAACTCTTCTCCTTATCTCTTCCTCGCAGATCGCAACTTGCTCGGGTGCAACTACAATTCGATTGCTTTAGTCTCAGCAATTACCAAGGTCATAGAGAAAGTTGTTAACCAGCAAATCTTGAGTCTGTTAACATCTTCAGAGACCATCAATAAGGCTTTCGTAAACATAGATCAACCTGGGACCTCCTGACCTATCTCACCAAGATATAGATAAATATAGGAAATTCTGAGCTATTACACTGGACATATCGAAGGCTTTTGAAAAGATTTGGCATGCTGACTTTCTAAATAAAATGATATTGACCGGTTTTTCATATTTACTTATAACTGGGTTAGTAGTTTCCACAAAAAATGATCCAACCAGATCGCTATCGATTGACACACCTAAGAAAGGCTTAAGATCAACACTGGTGATCCCCATGGGATGCATTTTATCACCGATTGATCACGTTCATGAAAACTTACAAACAATGGATGTGAAAGGATGAGGAACGTTGGTAAAAACAGTCCAGTTTGGAGGCGAATTGTCGTGGAGGCTTACATCGAGCTGAAGTGCCAATTGGCAATGTGGGGTAAGTTATACCAAAATAATTTTAAAAAATGATTTTTATACTGTATACATACAAAAACATATTAAATTTACTTTTTAGAAAAAGAAAAATCGAATTTTAATTCGATGTTAAAACTTCTCAAAATAATTTGTGGTACCAAATAATTTTTTACTACATACATACCATTTTTTATATGCAATAAAGCTTTTCCTACTTGTACTCCCCAACTTTTATTTTTTGATAATTTTGGATCTTTTATCAGAGTATTCAATTCATCATATTGACCCAGCCTCCATAACGGCTCAGCCTGCATTTCTAATAACATATTATTGAATTCTTGTTGACTATTTAGAGCCCCTTTTACAAAATACAATGCAGTGTTTACATTGTCCAATCCTAAGTAGCACTGTGTTAAACCCTAAAAATAAACAAAACATGCATGTAGTTTTTGTGTTCACAAGACATTACAACTTATCTTCGTTAAAAATTTTATAAGCTCAACATCTTTACGTTGAACTAGCAATGAGCAATTTTCTTTACCAATTTCACTCTTAAAGCTAATGGTCTTACTCAGTAATAGTTTCTTGGACTCAATACAATTCACGTAATATTCACATATTCCTTTCAAATCTTCTTCCAATCAAATGATCTTGAAGCATTTGGCAAACGTGTTATCCTCTGGTTATCAGTGTCCAATTTCAAGTCTAAGTGTACCAAGGGGTATTTACTTTGTTTCTTAGCACTATTAAATCTTAATATTACTTTCTTTAATATAATCTCAGAGTTATACGATCGCACAACTAAAAACTACTAAAGGTCGCTATCCTTGGAACAATCAACCATTCACCTAGACTTGAACCTTTTAACATCACTGTGTAAACTGTAAAGCTTATGTCTTTGAAGCTCGTATGTGTAAGTCTTGGACACTCAAAGAAGATGCGGCCTGCAGTTTCTCAATTACCAGCAACCTACCCTGTCAGCTAATACATCGGTGATAAGTAATATTTCACTTCTTTAAACAGAACAGTTGTTTGACAAAATAGGAACAAAGCAGATCTATGTCTGTCTCAGCCTGTATCATGCCATGTATCAATTTCTGAAAAGACCGTCTGGCGAGCAGACTTTCCAGTGTTGTTATACACTACACCGAAAACAGGCTCTGCATCCACTGGTGATTTTACTAATCCCAGAGTGGTGAGCGTTACTTGAGTAATTGGTTCCCAAAGGATCTGGATCTATCGCTCACCAGTTTATTTAGAACTTTTCGCATTCCAGCACCAGCCTAGGACACTCCAGTTCAGCCATTATGGCAGATTTAAATAACTGTGTTTCAGGGCGTCGATTAATTGCTGACCACATACCTTCATAGCGAATACTTTGGCTTAAAAGAGTGTTCACAAGTGAAAAAAAAACTGCTTATTTTGAGGTGTCTTCCGCAGAAGTCCATTATTCTCTCTCAATGATCTGTACCTCCGAGCTTTCCGGACTAAGTGTATAGAGTTAGAAGAAGATTATATTGAAAAATATTATTTCTAAATTGAAAAGTTACTTTTCCGTTCTTGAAAAAGGAATAGTTTGTCACGTTTCATATGATATCCAATATATTCAAGAATTGTTTATATAAATAACGTGTTATTCTTGTAGACAATCATTAAAGAACTTTGGAATGAGAAAATGCACTGGAAACTAACTTAACCTGTATATGCTGAAGTTGTAATGGTTGTGGCATTCGTTCATAACAATTAGTGGCATCAGCAAGTTTTCCAGCTACCTCTAAAGCTAAAATTCTTTGTTCTAAGGATGGTTCATTCGGTTGTAATGCCATAACTCCATCAACGCCATCGGGTTCTTCTAATTGTGCATATATCTACAATTATAATTGATTAGTAATAAATAAACAATGGTAATGAAATCAACGTATATAATTATTTTTAATTTTCAACAGGAGGATCAATATTGATATGCACGTAAAAAATACAGACCTCCGCAAAAAACGATAAATTATTGTGAAGTTCCCCATTGGAATCCGTAATATAATCTTCTAAGTACATTAAGGCTCTTGGATATTCACCAGATTGATAATTACATTTGGCAAGTTGTAATTTACATAATTTATTCAGGAAACACTGAAAAATTCAAATAAATTTATTATAAATTATGATTAAATTGGGGTGAAGGGCTTCAAATATTATTCTGTTATAATAACGTTACGAACTCGTCCCCGACATGGACTTTGAGGCCGGCCATGTTCAATTATGTTATAAAATCTATAATTTTTTAATAACTAATTTACAGTACGTTATGGCCGTTTTTATATAATAAATTTCTTTTTTGTTTATTTACATTCTAGAAACGAAATTATCGAGAAATCCATTTTGTATGAATAGTTGTGTTTAAATGTTAAGAATTAGATAAGTGTTTAGTAATAAGTCTTAGTGTATAGTTTAGTGATTAGTAAATAGTTAAGTGTAAAATAAAATTAAGTAGGTAAGTAAGAAACGTTAAATATAAATTACCCCAGTGTTGAAAATAGTTTGAAAAAATAAGAAAAACATTGAAATAATTATGTAACCAATACACTCTTTAGTAAAATTATCGCATAATCTTGAGCAAAAAATTACTATAGGACTCCAGAGATTTAACAAAAAAAGTAGAAATGTTAATTATGAGTTGGATTTAATAAATCACATTCCAGAGGCTGTATTGGATTGATGTAAGGGTTATAAGCAGGCCATACCATTGCTTGGGTTTTGATTTTGTGATATACGGTCAAGTATTTTATCCCGTAAAGCGGATAAAGGAAGTGGATGTTTTGACTAGTGATTTCAGTCAGTTAACGATATAGCTCTGGATATTAAGAATACCTCTTTCAGTAATCATAATGTCGGTTGATAGAACTACAAAAAAATCTTGGTGTAACTAATGACTAACTGACCTGGTCTTCTTTTGATTTCGTCAAATCTCTTAATGCACTAGAAAAAGATGACTGTGCAATATGGAATATTTGTGTTATTTATACTTACAAGAAACATTTTACAATTCCCGCCAAAGCTGCAGCACACTTTTCTAGGGTGAGATTATCATCAAGGTTCATTTAAAGTTTTAAGTGAGTTACAGAGCTAGTGTTAAACAAACCATTTCTGGTACTTCAACAAATTTATATGTTTTATATAGCAAAAAAATATTGATACCTTGTCAAACTTAAAAAGAATAACTTTGCATCAGATAGAAATATTGGATGGTTTCAAAATGAGACCAATAAAAGAAAAATTCTGAATTGCAATTTTTAAAAGGTTCAGCTAAACAGCAAGTTTTGCTGTAATTTTGCTGCGGAGTTCTTTTAATAAAAGTTTGAAACAAATAACAAATTATGCGTTAATTTTGCTGAGGAGTTCTATTAATAAAATTTGTGGTCGCATAACAAACTATGCGTTAATTTTCCTAGGGAGTTCTTTTATTAGAAGTTTGAGCCAAATAACAAATTATGCGTTAATTTTGCTGGGGAGTTCTTTTATTATAACTTTGAGCCAAATAACAATTAATTAAATGAAGTAACCTTCCTTAAAAGGTTTAGCCAAACAGCAAGTTTTGCTAATTTTGCTGGGGAGCTCTATTAATAAAATTTGTGGACATATAATAAATAATGCTCTAATTTTGCTGAGCATTTTTATCCAAATAGCAAATCATGTCTTTATTGTATGCTTTACAACGGTATGTAAATTAGTAATTATTTTATGCTCGAAACAGAAGGAAAGAAAAGTTTCTCGTCGATGTTATGAATTGATCTGTTAAACGTAAACAATTCTCAAGAATATAAAATACCGTAATAATCTTAAAGTGCTTTTCAGTTGAACCTTCCATTCCTTTTTGCCACTGCCATTCTCTAACCCAGCGATCCAAATAATCCAAAAGTAAAAATACAACTTTGGTACATTGTATTTGTTTAATTTTTTCTGGAGTAACGGTTGGAGTTTCAGTATTTATGTCAGGACGCACCTAAAAGTATATAATGTTTAAATACATTGAATACAAGGTAGTTCAGAATTATAAAAGAGGCACAATAATTCGTATTCATATAAATCGTGTAATTTTAGAAAGTGAGGATTATTAAGTTGAAAAAGAAAACAATTTTAAGAATAATTTCTTGAAATTACTGTAAAATGTATATAAATAAATTAATTATAAAAAAGTTGTATACAAATTTTTGGAACACATTGTAGGATACACATCAAACAAAAAATTTTATTTATCCACTCGGTATAATAACTTGATGATATAATTTGCTGGAATCTATCTTTGATGATCATTTTTCATTTTAATTTATCTCATTGAGGCATAGTACCAAACTTACATTCAAAATTGCACGGTTATCAGTTATGGAACTTGTAATAGTTTGAATTTCAACTAAACATTTTTCCGCAATTCTATCGCTTCCTTCTAATAGTGCATGCAGAAGAATATGCGGCATAAAATGCATAAGAATTCGTCGGTCCTGTTTCATACTCGGTAAATACACTTTCAAAAGCGTCTTCCTTCCGTCTGGTAAAGAGGATATCAAACTGCAAGTCCAGCTGAAATTAATTATATCAGTAACAATATAAAGAGAGATACTAATTAGATAACGTTACTAATAAAAACCATAAAAATTAATAGCATTAGTTCGATAACAATTTTTATTGACCTAAGACTTGAAATAAATAATGTGCTAAATGCCCAAATTATTATTTCGAGATAAACACTGTTTTTTGTTCTACAATGAATGTGTAAGAATGAACCCTCTCAAAAACAAACATACATTTATTCAAGTAAGTATTTATTAGTATACTTAATATCTTTGGGAAGTTTCTATAGAAAATAGCGGAAAAAATGACAAGTCTAGTAACTCTTAACAAATTTTAGGACTTGAAACTCAAAAAAATGTTCAAACAGGAATAACTCGAAGACTACGAGAAATTCGAAAAAAAAGTACCGGAGCACAAAATGTACACCACAAAATTCTCTACAGATTGGTTTGTAAACATTTTTTCCTAACCTCAGAATTTTCACCGTAAATTGGGTTCATTTACTCAAAAATATTTTGAATTGCGCATAACTCAAAAACTAAGAGGATTTCGACTCAAACTGCCGGGAATAAAAATGTGTACAACGATTTTTATTTTTTCCTAACCTCAAAATTTCGATTATAAAATGGGTTTCAACGGTCAAAAATATTTTGAATCGCGAATAACTCGAAAACTACGTAGAATTCTAGATAAAGTGCCGGAGCCAAAACTGTAGAGCACAAAATTCTCCATAAATTGGTTCCTAGACCTTTTTTCCCTAACCTCAAAATTTTTACCTTAATATGCATTCAAATAATTAAAACATTTTGAATCGCGAATAACTCGAAATCCACAAGGATTTCGAAAATACTATCGGGACAAAAAATTTAGAGCACAAAATTCTGTACAAAAGATGTTTCTATTTTTTCATAACCTATAAATTTTCACCGTAAAATGGGCTCTCGAAAATAATTTGATTCAATTAGATTCAATAATCGGTTTGATATAGCATGTTCTAATTGCATAAAGTATTATATGATGAAAACGTAAGGAAGATGTATTGGTTGGCAATAAAAATTCTCTTTATTAGAAAGAAATATTCGATAATGTTTTAGAAGACTTTGAAAAATATATTTATGTACAAAATGTTCCCCCAAATAATTCGTGGGAAAATAATGGATCAGTCAGAGTCTTCATCTTCTTCCTCCTCTTCATCGGCTACCGTTTCTCTTGTAGCCCCCTCATCGTCATTTAATAACTCTGCAATAACATCAACACGATTCTAAGAGGCAAGAACCGCATTGAGAGGTACATGGTAGCCTCGCTTTTTTACAAGTGCAGTTCCCACCATGGTGTCACTTACTGGTTGCTGACAATTTCGATGGTGTTTCCTCATTGCTTTTAAAGCTGTTTCTGCTTTCCTGTGACTAAGTTTTGATTAAATTCATCATCTTTCTTTGTGGAATCTCTTTTGTATGCATTTTCCATCATTGTGGTGGTAGTCGTCCATTGAAACTCTCATGGTGTCACTTACTGGTTGCTGACAATTTCGATGATATTTCCTCATTGCTTTTAAAGCTGTTTCTGCTTTCTTGTGACTAAGTTTTGATTAAATTCATCATCTTTCTTTGTGGAATCTCTTTTGTATGCATTTTCCATCACTGTAGTGGTAGTCGTACATTAAAACTCTCATGGTGTCATTTGCTGGTTGCTGACAATTTCGATGGTGTTTTCTCATTGCTTCTGCTTTCCTGCGACGAAGTTTTGATTTAAATTCATCATCTTTCTTTGTGGTATCTTCTTTGTATGCATTTTGTATCACAAGTATCAGTTGTGGGTTTACGGAAACTCAAATTTGATAAATTTCTTTTTGAAAAGCATCCCACGCTTTTACAACTCAATTTTTCCATCACTATAGTGGTAGTAATTATAAAAAACAATACTCAATGACCGTGAAATACCTTAAAATACTTACTTATACAACCAAGCTTGGAAAGTAGATCCCGATGTCGATCCATATATGGGAGTCGTCAAATTAGTTGCTAAAACTGGTTGAGCAATCATATATCTAGAAGACAATAGTGGTAACATAACTTCTCTTTGAGTATCTGGAAACTGTACCCATAGATAATGTTTGTTACTGTGCGGATCAGGAGAAATTTCATAACCTTTCAAAGTTTCTTGAATGGCTAACGCATATCTATCCATACTCTATAAAATCATACAAAGAAATGACGCTTTTATTTGTTTTGAATATAAAAGAAACAAAAAAAAACAATGTATGGGTAACCAAATGGACAAACTTATGTAGTGGCACTAAACCGCATAGTCATTACATGAATAAAAGAATTTGATGGTTAACAATGACGGAAACGATTTCTAATAGTCCTGATAGGTGTACAGACGTGATTATAAAGTAGAATAAGAATGTATCAATCTGGAACTCAATTTATAAACTAGATGGGTGACTTTTTATATCCCCTCGTACGAGTTTTCACCCACGGCTTAGTAAGAGTGTCGTTCTTAGGGCATAAGAATCTACTTAATGTTTTGGAATCATATATAACATTTTATAAACTTCAACTAGACATACTACCAAATCGGATCGTATTCAAACATATCACGTTATGAAAAGTACTAGTTGGAAAGGATGCCACTGTAACAATTTATTTATCATCAAGCCTCGTATATAATGTGACTTGATTTATTTGGTTTTTTGTGGTTCTCTTGTAACCCAAATAGTTCCTATTTTAAACGAACCGTTTTTCATTTTTGTGTGGGACGTTCTTTTTCTTCTTCGCTGTGTTTTCATGGTTCGTTTTTTCTTCTTCTTTAATATACATCACACAACCATTCACCACAACTCCAGCTCTGCAGAGGAGTGATTCCTATATCAGGGTCAAACCCAATAAATCTCATCATCAACGTGAAAAATTTTCTCTCTCTTTCTCATGTTCGAAACCTAAATTTTGTTTTGCATAATCTGAATGAGATGATATGTGTAATTATTTGATATAATCATAAATACAATACCTGAGTATTTTTTTCAGCTTGGAAAGCTTTAATCAATTCGTTGAGGGAGTTTACAATGAAAGTATCTTCATTTATATAAAAGCAAAATGATGTATCTTCCTGAGTATATCTAAAAAATTAAAAACACTTTCTAATTCCTCACAAAAAAATCATTTGCGCAAAAAATTTCCAAGTAATGATTCGTGTTCAAATTTGGTACAAAATATAAATAAACTATATATGTTGACAAATCTGAACCAAAGAGTCAAAATGGATTGTGTCGATGAACGCTCGGTGATTAAATACCTGTGTTTAAAAGAGTTGACTAATTTGCTAAGATTTGGTAAATACATTAAAATTATTAGAGCTATTTGGAATACCATTGTATATAGGAGAGCATGCTGGAAGAGAACCCATGGTGGTCTATTAAAGAAGTACAGACAAGACAAAGAAAATTTTATTGCAATATTAATAACAATGGTTAACTCATGGATCAATCACTATGTACAGACCAAAATTGCAGAAAAGAGTGGTACTAACAAGGTGAACCAGAAAAAATTTCTGGATGTAACCTTCAGCGAGGAAAGTTATGCTAATAGAATTTTGGAATGCTGACGACATGCAATTTCGAGAATTAATCTGCAAAAGGAAACCAAAATTACATATTTTAATTATACCAGTCACAGTATTGCTATTGTATTATCCGCAACAGTTATAACAGGCTTCGAATTAGTTGAGTATCCACTATATTTTCCAGATTTGGTGCCCAGCAATTACCGACTTGAAGAACCTTTACGTGGAAAACGTTTTTTTTTTCGGATAATGAATTCATGTGTGCGTTAAATCAGTTGTATACAAAACATTGATGGGAGAAATGTGTTAACCTTAAGGGAAAATATAGGAAAATAAAATTGTGGCAAAGGAAAAGGAACCTATATTGAAAAGCTACATACATTTATTTTGTAGATATCAAGAAGGATTTAGGGTACAGTTAAATCGAAGTTTGTGAGATTGTAATCCTTGTCATCAATTTAGAAAAAGGGATAAAAATCTGTTAATTTATTAATTTTATCAATTTAATTTATTAATCAAGATTTACAACGCTGTCGATTCAATACTATTTCTTTCATCTTAATATTTATAAAACAGGTTAAAAAGTCATAGGATAAAAAATAATCAATAGTAAAAAATACATAAACAAATCATGAATTGTCAAAAAAAACAATTAATTAATAAATTTAAAAAATTCTTGTAATTGAGTCAAATAACAGAAAGAGAAAATTTTTAGAAATAATTCACAAACATATGAAGATGTAGAACAAAGAATATAAAGAGCTCAGTTTAGTTATTAAAGACTCTAAAACTGTATGTGTGAAGATGACGGCATCAGAAGATTGTAGGAGAGTAGAAGATTTAATAATAGATGTTAAACCAAATACTACAAGAATGGATACAAAGTGGTAATAAAGGTTATTTTGCGAACCTGAGGCTCCTGAAAAACAAACTAATAACAAGAAGAACGAGGTTGAAAATTTACAAGACTCCAATAAGACCAATGTTAACTTATGGTAGTGAATGTTGGATAATGACCCAAGAAGACCAAGGAAGATCAAGAATATTTGAGAGGAAAGTTATTAGAAGGATATATGGAGGAATTAGAATGAACGAAATAGACTGAAGAATCCGAAATGATAGAGAAATCGGTGTAATACTAGGCAATTAAAACATCGTCTGGTTCATTAAAGCCCAGAGATTGAGATGATTTGACCACATTAAAAGAATTGGTCGGTGAAGAACAGATCAATTGGTAAGGTATTAACGCGGTAGGTTATTTTTTTTTTTTTTTTCTCGGGGGCGTAGCCAGTGCACACACTAGGACAAGTGGCCCCCCTGAACCGCCCTATTGTCACCGTGGAACCGTTTAACACATAATCTTCGCCGGTGACGGGCTGTCTTTTCTTCATCTCGTTTTTCTTGTTTCCTACCTCTCCCTTCCTCTGTTGAGACAGAGATTAGGAGTTCGGATATTCAGTTGTTAGTCGTTTTCCAGGCAGTCGTCCGACTTCTTTTGCTGCAGTACTGATGTGGTGTACGCAGCAACGACACCCCACTGTTGTGTGCCCATGAGCATGAGCCGGATCACGTTTTCTGGTGTGACTGGACCCAGTGTCCTGACTACTGCCACTCTTTCCTCCTCAAATCGCCCACAAGCAAAGAAGGTGTGCTCTGCATCATCTGGAACTCCGCAGTACTTGCAGTTCGGCGTCTCCAGCTTCCCCATTCGGTACAGGTATCGTCTGAAGTAGCCGTGCCCTGTGAGGAACTGTGTCAGGTAGAAATCGACATTACCATAAGCTCGTTCGATCCAGGGAGCGACCTGCCCTATCAGCCTGCGGGTCCACCTCCCATTTCGCTCATTGTCCCAGCGTTCCTGCCATGCTGCCATGGTGCGGATTCTCTCCTCCTTGGCGGCCTGTGTTCTTCCCACCTCGCCGCTCCTCTCGTACACTCGCTTACGTTCGATAGCGAGAAGGTCGATTGGGATTACTCCAGCTACTGCGAGCACTGCTGCCTCTGACACCGTGCAATATGAGGAACATA
This sequence comes from Diorhabda sublineata, assembly GCF_026230105.1. Classification (NCBI taxonomy): domain Eukaryota; kingdom Metazoa; phylum Arthropoda; class Insecta; order Coleoptera; family Chrysomelidae; genus Diorhabda; species Diorhabda sublineata. The sequence goes on from NC_079475.1 coordinate 11,175,518, forward strand.
TCCTTAGGGCACCCCTGCGTTGGACGCTGGCCATCCGCTTTCTGTACTTCTTCACCAGGAGTGCATCTGCCCATATCTCTGCTCCGTACAGGAGGATGGAGTGGGTCGTGGCCATCAGCAACTTTCGCCTTTTATACGAGGGTCCTCCCAAGTTACTCATCAACCTACCGAGCGAGTTAGTCCTTTCGGCTGCCTTGTCGGTGACTCTTCTTATATGTTCCCAGTAACACAGCTTCGTGTCCAGGGTAACTCCGAGGTACTTGGCGGTACTTTTTGTTTGTATTTCCTCCTGGTTGACGTGGATGGTCACTAATGTGGGAATCCTCTTTCTCGTCGAGGACAATCTCCGTCTTTGGCAGTGCCAGCTCCAAGCCATGTTCGTGCATCCACCCATTAACTCGTCGCATCAACTCGTTCAACTTGATTTCGGCGAGCTCTAAGTTGCGAGCAGTGATGACGGCGGCGATGTCGTCAGCGTACCCCACCAGGAATGACTTCTGCGGCATCTGAATCTTCAAAAGACTGTCGTAAAGGGCGTTCCAGAGATCAGGTCCCAATATCGAACCTTGTGCCACACCAGCAGACAGCCGTTTTGTTCTCTGCCCTTCTTCCGTCGTGTACAGTAGGAGTCTGTCCTGAAAGTAGTCATCTAGCAAACGCAAAAGGTACCTCGGTATCTGAAACGTGTTTCGCAGTGTGCTTAGTATGTCCTCCCATCTGGCTGAGTTGAAAGCATTCTTCACGTCTAGGGTAACTAGCAAGGCAAGGGGTCGGGCTGCGTGACACGGTATCCTTGTCTCCTCTACTGCTTTTATAACCTCTTGTATGGCCCCCACAGTCGATCTTTTGGGTCTAAAGCCGTACTGTCTATCGGAGAGGTTACCTGCTTCTTCTATGGCTTCGGTGATTCTCGGCTTGATCAGCATCTCCATAAGCTTGCCTGCGGTATCCAGCATACTCAGGGGTCTATAAGCTGAAGGTGAGTTAGGGTCGCCTTTACCTTTGCTGATCAGGACCAGCTTTGCTTTCTTCCATCGGGCACTGAATGTTCCTGTTCTTAGACATTCATTGTACATGCGAAGTAGCATTTCTGGTTCGCAGTTTGCGACGGCTTTAAGAGCTTCGGTGGGGATCCCGTCTGGTCCCGGAGCCTTGTTTGGTTTTAGAAGGGCTACTGCTTTCTTTAGATCATCTTGGCTGAATGGGATTACTTCTGTTGGGTCAATGGCGTATTCTAGCTTTTCCCTTGGTGGATGTGTTGGGAATAGGCCTTCTACTATTCGCTCCATCAGGTGCGTGTCGGTTGGAGCTGTGGTCGCCATTCCCAGTCTTTTTGTTACAATCTTGTAACCAGTACCCCAGGGGTCATTGTTCACTTCTTGACAAAGCTCTTTCCAGCATTTGTGTTTGCTGCTGCTGATGACCTTTCGCAGGTCCTTTTTTTGCTGCTTTGTACTCCTCCGTTAGTGCTTCTGCGTCTGCCCTATTGTGGGATCTCTGGGCGATTCGTCTCGATCGGATACAGGCTGTTCGTAGCTCGGCAATTTCCTCGTTCCACCAGTAAACAGATCTTCGTGGAGGTTATTATTATTGATATAATTATACATGGTGTATAATTTTCTTCAACTTTCAACTTCTTTTAGTGATAATTTGTCCTGATTTTAGGTCTGTTTACTATGAAAATCAGTTTAAATACTATTTTTTTTATTTAAATCGGATTTTCATAAAAAAGAGGCTTAATAACTCGTATCTTTTTCTTTGGGTCTTACTCACACTTCAGGATTTTTTCTTTATTTTTTTATTACTACCCGTATATAATCTTTCAATTACTATTTACAATTTCTGATTTTCCTTATTCACATTTTTCAGTCCTTACTCACACTTCAGGATCCCTTTTTTATTTTTGTTAAATCACAACCTTTTTTAAAAGCCTTTTATAAACTTTTTTAAAGATAGTCATTGTTTTAAATTATTACTACAAAGTTGACAATATAAGGTCAACATTAATTTATATATTACTTTATATTAAAAATTAATTTCGATTCATGATTCGATAATCATAAAAGTTTCTCACTTTATTGAATGGCGAATTATGAATATTAGATTTTCCCGCTTACCTTCTAGGTAAATGACTAGGTTCAATAGCTCCCAATTCCCCAAACAGATCTCCGCAGGCCAGTTTCAGTGTTTCATCTTTTTCTCTACACCCCGTTGTTAAAACATCAATAAGTTCAACTATGGTAGCATCAATTCCATTATAATCGAGGATCATTTGATCCAGTGCTTCTCTGTCTTGTTCTAAATAAGTTTTGAGTTGCTTGAGACCCTGTATACGAACTTCTGTGGATTCGTGCATTATGTATTTCAAAAATCTCTGAATCTTCTCTTTCAAATTATTTTTTTCGAACAACTCCAGATATTTCCTAATAACCATAATGATCTCCAGGTTAATTTTGTTATGGCTAACGAAAAATAAATCTGGTATATGATTCTTCATGTGGATTTCATTTTGTATAATCAGATAATTCAACATATCGTTTACTTCTGTTGTACAATGATCAATTAAAGGTAGTACGGAAACACAAATCACAGCTAAGTGTGGTCCTAGTGATTCTATTTCGCATGTACGGATGAAGGCGTCCCAAATTGTGCAAGTCAATCGAGGAAAATTTTTATAATTTATTGTTTGTAGCATTGCAATTATTTTGAATCTCAAAGGCATTATATGTTTCGACCCCATAAACCTAGAACAGAAAAAAAAATGATATATGCTAAAAGATGATATAATATAGAAATTCCTAAGCAATAAGAGTGTTCAGACCTATAACCAAAGACTCTGAAAGCCTAGGCAACACACCAAGCATTTTTCAAGCAGAAATTTATGCAATTGATAAAAGTGTCCAATTAGCTCTAAGCTCTAATGTTATAAAATCCAAATTCGTTTGGGATTGCTTGGAAAAATTAAACGTGCTAGGCAAGAAAAATAAAATGGTTTCTGGGACAGACCTGAGCGAAGGAAAATGAAAGAGTTAAAGCTGGGACAAACAAGCCCTTCATGAGACCTGAACCCTTCTATTGTATCAGCTACAGAGCAATAGAAAAAGCATCAGAAAAGAAGAAGCAAAACCAATGGGCTAAAACAGACAAAGATTCTTCTGGGAAACTATAACCATAGAAGATCTGCTGAATGTATCAACCTGAGTGAGAGAAGCCTAATAGGGATTCTATAAAAGCTCTATCGCTTCAATGGTCACGTCATGAAGCTAGACATAGCAGAAAATGCGGCGTGCAGATTCTGTTGCACAGAAGATAAAGACTCCATCCACAATCTCTCAAAGTGTGAAACACCAAGGAATTCCAGAGCACTACACCTGGGAGTGCTTTGAATAGAAGACAAAGATCTCTGGCAATTGAAGCCATTTCACATTCTAGACTTTTTGAAAAGAGTGGGATTGATAGATCAGTTGTAAACACTGGGTACTCCGGTGTCGCAGCATGAAAGGGTATGTCCCCCTTTCATGCTGCGATAGATCTTTTGGGTCGTAGTGTTTATGACACCTCAATATCTACATACATACATACATAGATCTTCTAAAACTATTAGAATGATTAGGAAAACTCTTGATTTGAAATAATAATTGAATGTAACGCGGTTAAAATATTAATTAAAGTGAAATGTTTATCAAACATCATCATTATAAATACGTACTTGAACAAATCGGCCAAACTAAGCAGGAATTTGTCCTTTCCTGCATTTTTAGATATCATTTTGAGATCGAAATATAAGAGTACTCCCAGAAAATGAGATTGGAGATATTCTTGAATAGAATTAGCTTTTCCCTGGTTTTCGAAATCTTCGTTAGAAAGCAATCGTAAAGCTAATAATACTTTATCGTTTTTTTCGTGAAAATTCAAAAGTAGTTCGTTCAAGATGATCTAAAAACACACACAAAAAATATAAACTAATTTTTTAACAAAATATGATTAAGAAATTACTCAACAAACATTTCAATTTGAAAATTCAAGTTTCTCCTAAACCAATTCGACTTCAAACAATTGTAGATTGATTAAGAAATTATTTTTTTTAATTTAGATAGTATATAGGTTGTCCTACTTGAACATAGTTTGTTAAACATTAAGCATAAGTCAGAAACTATGTGCCTCAATTGGGTAGATCAGCTTATTGCGGATCCTAACCCAAAACGAGATTTTGATCAATTTACTTAAGTTACATATGGTTGCCGATGGAAAAACAATGTTGCCGGCAATTGAACAAAGGCGCTCACAAGGAGAGGATGATACTCATTAAAGTTTTTTTTTAATTTTGCTAGTAAAGTATAAGATCATACTAGAACAGAAAAAATAGGATGTCGGTTTTCAAGGGTGAAATATCGATCCACTGAATCGATTCAGTACAAGTCGATTTAAAAAATCGATTTATTTAGTCCGACGAATCGATTCTTTAATTAATCGATATCAGATCCCTGATTAAAAACACTATATTTTGATATTTTATTGTCACAACCCCACAATAATCATATTTACCACCAAGATTTTTTCTCAATTTCTGTTTGACGTTGATTTTTTTGCAGTTTTTCCATTACCAATTTCAAGAATTCAGAAAAATCATGTAATCTAACCAAATGAACCAATGAACTCACCCGGAAATTACGTTTTCTTAAAGACACCCCACTGGAATGAGTGGAATTTTCCAAAAATATCATACACTGTTTAATATCTTCATTAGGCATATCTTCTAGAAATATATGTATAAATATATATCCATATTTGGAAGACAACATTTCTCCTAGATCAATATCCATCATCGTTGCCATTTCTTGTATCAAGTTCTTGACGGCTGGCATCTTCACAGTCTTGGCAACGAAAAATGGAAGTAAATAGTTGCATTCTTGGTTAACAAAATCTTTAGATCCGTAGAATCCCAACATGTGCGCTACCTGTTCTAGTGATGTTGCCAAATTGGACTCAACGGCACAACACAATTGAGTTATTACTTCGCAAATTTCTTTTTTATTTTGACTGTAAATAATCGTTGTGCTGGTTTTATTATTTTCCGCTAATTTGAAACATCTATCAACTGCATCCAAGTTATATTTGGATGTTGGTGTCATAATGAAATGGATGAAAAGTTTCAGAGTTTCTAACCAGACGCTGCCCGAATTTACTTTGCCAATAGCCTCTAAAGTACACAATAACGTTTCTTGTAAGTCAAAATTGGATTCTTTAAGTGACCTTTCTGTGAAATCTAGCATTTCAGAGAATATTACTCTTATAATACGACTTTTTATATCTTCTGATAGAACTGGATTATCCTAAAACGATTAGATTTTAACATCCTTTTCATTATTTAGAATTTTAATTCTAATTTATACCTTTATTTTATAATAATAGACCGAGTCAAATAAAGAGGAAAAAGTAGGAGCTGTTGATGATGATTCAGAAAATGAAATATCTTGTTTTAGGCAATACAGATAATCGAAATCAACAAAGCGAATGCAGCAGTTGAAGATAGATCCAAAAATGGTCAGTTATCTGGGAGAAGAAGGCAAGACTTGGATATGGAAGATGATGAAGGAAACATGGAGATCAGAAACATTATCACCAGAATGAGAGGAGAATTTGCTAGTTCCAATCAGAAAAACTACAAGCCTAACTTCGGTGTTCTACAAGATATACATTAGAATAATACAAGGATGGCTTAGAGAAGAAGTATATAAGAAACTAGAAGAACAAGAGCAGGAACACGAATAATGGATGGTCAGTTATCTGGGAGAAGAAGACAAGATTTGGATATGGGAGTTGATGAAGGAAACTTGGAGATCAGAAACATTATCACAAGAATGAGAGGAGAATTTGCTAGCCTAACTTCGGTGTTCTACAAGATATACATTAGGATAATACAAGGAAGGCTTAGAGAAGAAGTATATGAGAAACTGGAAGAGCAATCAGCATACACAAAAGGATCAAGAACAATAGATGGTCAATTATCTTGAGAGGTATTCCAAAATTGTAGTGATCATTTGAATTTTAATGATTCGTTGGCTATTTGTGACAAGCAGCTAGAAAAAAAATTAATATATAATTGATATTTATTATATACTCACATAGCAAAAAGTGACAATTGGTTCAATAACTTGTGTAAACTTATCTCTAACTTCTTTATTGGGATCAGCTGCAAGTTGAACCCAAATTTGTGTCACATCAACAGAATGGAATTGTAGAAGGTGACTTGAGAAAGATGGTAATGTTCCTAGAGCTGCCATTTTTAAATCTAGACATGGTTTTGATATTGAATTAAGGACGTGTTTCAAATTCGATGAAAGCATATGGTGTTCAACTTGAATTTTGTTATACTTTATGGCAACGGCATTTTGTCCAAACTTTTGGTATATTAGGTCATCAACATAATCACTATTTGTTTGCAAGGTGCATTTTTTGCAACAGATTGTAGATTGTAGGCAATTTCTATCATCATCCCAGTATACAATTTTTAAAAAGTCCAAACTTACGGCACATAAAACATTATGCAAAGTATATAAAGTGCTTTCTAAGACTTTCGATATTTGTAATAAAATGGCAGGATTTATAATTTGAGATAAAATTCTATCAGTATCTTCAAATATGGTTAAAATGTGAGGAATACTTTCAACAACCTAAAAATTGATATTATTATAGTTGAAAGAAAAAGATAAAGTGTTTTTATGCTACAAGTATATAACATAGAATTTAAAAAATTTTAATGATATGCTTCCTACTGTGTTATTACTCAAAAGCAAAAAAATACGCATGATTTCAAAAATTGCTTATTCCAGTCCAATTCCAGTCCCTTTGAACCTTGTATTGACCTTTCCAAATTTCATATCATTGTTTATATCTATACCAATTGATAAAATCTTAACAAAGTGAGAATGTATCAAAATTTAAAACTTGAAATAGCAAAAAATCAGTTCTAATTTGCATCAAGCCACGGCCCTGGCCTGGTTTTCATTGGAACCTTGTTGATACTCTAGAAATCAATTATTGAGCCACATGGAATGTCTACAGCACTTGACAAAATATTAACGAAGGGAAAATGTATCAAAATTTAGAGCTTGAAGTAGCAAAAAATCAGTTCTAATTTGCATCAAGCCACGGCCCTGGCCTGGTTTTCATTGGAACCTTGTTAATACTCTAGAAATCAATTATTGTGCCACATGGAATGTTTATAGCACTTGACAAAATATTAACGAAGGGAAAATGTATCAAAATTTTGCCACATATAATCTTTGTACTACTTGTACTTCCACAAGACTATTCCAATAGAAGCAATTGCAACAGTATTCTGTTCAGGAGGAATCTTACAATCTTACTAGGTCGCACTAGATGGAATAATTTTCAAGTAAACCCATTGTTGAATTGCAGTAAATTGACATGTTTTTCACAGCATTAAAAAGTATTGATAGATACTTATCAACCTTTAAAAAATAACTATTTCAAGTAGAAATATATGTCAGCATCACAATTAAAATTAAAATAAATCCCCAAGTTCTTATATTAAAAAGTTGCCAAATAACAAATTATAAATATTTTGCTTCAGAAGTTAGTTTGGTCAAAGATAATTTTATCATTGTAAGTTACATAAACTGTTATTCACTCTAAATCAACATTTGATAAAACAATAAGCTTTTAACATATTAGTAATAAGTGTTAAGCATTGTATTATTTGGGTATACTCACCAATAGCATATTATCCAAATTTTTTGATTGAAATTCCAATTTACATATCTTCATATACAAATTTTCCATTTCCCTTATGCTACTCTGTTTTGGAGTGATTAATTTACTTGAAATAAGTAAAAATAATTTATTGAGCGCTTTTAAAGAAATACTTCTTGAAATGTTCTGAGTCCACAAGTATCTGTAAAATGATCTTACGATCATCTTTACATCTCCTATTGTTTTTTCTTCTGCAATAACATTTATAGGAAATTGATTTTCACTTTTATAAACAAAAGTCTTTAGGATCGGAAAACCTATGATGTTGAAAATTATGTGAATATTTTTTGAATTTGTCACTGAAATGAATGCGATAAAAAAGTCTAGAGCATCTTCGAAGGTTGTGTTAGACTTTTGACAATTGCTGGCATGGTTCAAATATTTTCTTATAAAGTTAACCATTAGTTCTATTTCATCAAAATAACTGAAAGAAATTGGGTGATTCCGACTTTTAATTAAATTTAAATTGATCTGAACCAACATTTTACTTAAGCTTTTAAAAAAATGTATAAATCTTGATATGTTACAGTCCTCTCCACATTTTTTTTGGGCAAGTTCATTTATTATAATTTTATATATTCTAGACCAAATTTTACTTATATCTTCAGAGTATATTTTCAAATTATCACAAGGACCTTCAATTGCTCCAATGTCATTGTAAATTTGATCATAAAAACTGAATATGATGGCAACATTTGAAAAATCAAGATTTTCTAATCTATAATCAATGCTATTGTCTTTCAATTCATTACCTACATATTTAGCTGCAAGTATCTGTAATTCTTCAGAAGGTGCAAATCCTTTCCTGCTATTTAAAGTAATATTAAAAAGAAATGCAGTAATATGAGGAATATTTGTGAATAGATTTCTAGTCTTTTCACTACTACTTAAATATTTTAAAAGACACTGTTCACATTTAGTTGTATTTTTTCTATTGATCTCCCTCGAATTGAAAGTTCTGTACACAAACTTTTCAAATAAACTTGAAAACAACAAAAATTTGGATTTTATTTCTGGGTGATTAATGGAATCAGTTTTTTTTGTAGATAATTCAATAAAAACATCTGCAATTTCCAGCTGCAATTCTTCGCTAGAATTGGACAAGAGAAATAATAGATGATCTAACATTGAAAATGTATATTCATCAAATCCACATGAAGTAAAATTCTTTGTTAACATATACTCTATAAATTTTAGTAACTTTTGTAAAATCAGAGTACATTTGGAGGGAGAGTGAATTTCCATAAAAACTGGGTTCAAATTGAGTTCCTGATTTAATTCTTCTAAATTTCCGGGAATAAACACTTGTAATACTAATTTTTGGTTTGCAGTTTTGTAATAGTCAACTAACAATTTCAATACTTTTTTGTATTCTTTGGATAATTCTTTAAAAACGTCTAGCTGTGTATTGAACAATTGGTCCAGAATACTTAGCTGTATATCTACAATAATGTCATGGACTTTACTAAATTTTTCATTGCCTAATAAATAAAAGAACTGCCCTAAAAGCCACACTGTAAAGGCTTTATATTTTTCTTGTATTTCTTGATATTGTTCGTTTGTAACATTGTATTCTTTATTGTAAATAAACAAAATATTGGAATACTCTTTAGACTGTATAATTGAAGCCAATTTCCTGATACTTGCTTCCCAACATTCTGCTTTTATTATAACAGGTACAGTATCATTAAACATTTTCCACATTGAGAATGCAGGTATTTTTTCTTCTAAAGAACTCATCTTCTGTTGTGCCTTCAATAATTTTCTTTATAACTTCAATTTTTTTCATAAACTTTTATTTATTGTGATTTTTAATGAAATTCTTTAAATCATTTTTCACGTTACTGATGTTACCGCCACTTGTTTTGATGACTTTTTGATTGACGTTTAACATAATTTTGAATTTTTGACATCAGATCAGTTTGAACTATTAGGTTTGAAATGTACAGCTACTGCATCAAATATTATTATATTAAATAGATACGAATTAAATAATATATCGATATTCTTCATCAAAAATAATGGAGTTTAAAGATGAAATCACTAATTATTACTGATAGTAAAATTACATGCGCTTAATAGGTATTAATAGTTGAGCTAGAAAATGTATTGAAAGTGGGTTCTTAAAAAAGAAGTATAATTCTTTTTTAAGGTTCCTAATGGAATATCATTGGTTAACATAAATGTAGGTGTAACATAACATTGGATAATATAAAAAAGTTTCAAGGGGTATACCATAAAGAAGATTATTACATAAAACTCATCAATGTGTTAAGAAACAAGTAGTGAATCAATAATCGAAAATTCCAAGTTTTTTATGCAAAAAAAAGTTTCAAATAGTATGTCGAAAAGAAGTTGTCCATTCGATGAAACCGACCAATGCGTTAAGAAACAAGTTTTAAATCAATTTAAAACACGAGAAATTCACTCCCTTGCTTCAGAAAAAACATTACAACTTCTTTTCAAAGGATCCTCTAAACAATTTATTCCTTTAACTGATGGAACAGCTACTACCAGAGGCTGCCTTCAATGCTCTACACTGAGAGATTTGAAAAATAAATGTACCTTTTGCGAACATTCACTATGTGTAAATTGTATTAATACTTGCTCAACATGTGATAGAGAATTTTGTAAAAATTGTTCATTTCCAAACTACACAGATAATTCATCATCATGTTTTTCTTGTTATTGATTGAATTCATTTATTTAAGTAATATCTGAAACCTGCAAATTATATTATACTAATTTTATAGAAATATATTGATGTTATGTATGGTTTTATTGTAATTTCATAGAATGAATCAAATGGAAAATGCAAATGTTTTATCATATGTTACTGAAAAATTTTTATGGAAATCCCGTCGAGTAATACTTCCAATGAGTAGTTTGGGGTACTAACAATATTAGATGCATTGAAAGATTGGGTATTTTTCTAGATAAGATTAATGGTTACTAAAAATATCAAAAATAAGTAAAAAATCGTCCGATATCGGAAAAATTAAACTCATTTCATGTCAGATAAAAAGTTGCGCCAAAATTTTTGATAAATAGAATCGCCGTCGCACCATCAGAAAATCGGAAGCGTGGAACAAGGGCATTACTCTTGAGCAAAAATTCAAATCTTTTGACAACTTGTACGACTACTTAATTCTGATAAGTATAGGTTTTAGATGGTGCAGAACTTTTTATCCCCCATATGTCGCAAATTTACAGATGCACACCATATATGTAAACATAACCAGAGATAAGCGGTATGTGAACGTAACCTTACTTTCTAGCATATGCTTTTTTTATTTTTAACATTGTCAATGTCAAAAGTACAACGTAAAGTTGCCGGTGACACGAACGTTTCTTTGATCTCAATAAATTTTTTATGAAGGTGATTTTCGATTGGGTCGCTAATGCTCATTATTCTTTCTATTTGAATATTACAATGAAAGATCGATGTATAATTCAAAATTAAGAACTATTGTGAATATTCAAATGAGTTATTAATGATTGAACATAGATACCTGTTTGTCAGTTATATGTAATATGAATTTGTTAAGAACGTCGTCAAAAAATGTTATCAGAATCCAAATTCATTCTAATTAAATTCGAATGAATGGTTTAAAATCACTAGCTACGTGCAGCTTTGAGCCAAAAGAGAATTAACTTCTGGGATATCATCTATACGTGTTAAAAGTTAAAATACAGCGTGGTAAGCGAACAGTTTATAATTTGAGCCGACAACAATGTTTTGTGGATACGATAATATTGCGCATCCATAGTGAATGTATAATACAAAATCACTTGCTCAGTCTTTACGTACTTTACAATCGTACGTGATAGTCACGTTTCAGTGTGGTTTAAGTAAAAGAATAAAAATAATCGAAAGTATACTTTAAATCTTACAAACTTTGATAATAATCATGTCCAACGGTAAACCAACATTCAAAGTCGGTAAGTTGTAAATGGCATACACGTGTTATTTAGCTTATTTACGTACATAAGTATAACTATAACGCTTTTCTTAACTTTTTAAGTCTAGTCGCGGATACATTTTTTTAAATAAGTATATTGAAGATATCTAGCAAATGATCTCAATTCCCGCGTCGCCACTTTAGGTTTAATAAATATGTAATTACCTGTTTCTTAAGAGCACATATTAAATTTTATTATTTTTTATTATCAGCTTATAAATTATTTTTGCAGCCGACTTGAGCTTGGCAGAATGGGGTAGGAAAGAGATCACTTTGGCTGAAAATGAAATGCCTGGATTGATGAGCTTACGTAAACTGTATCAAGACAATAAGGTTTTAAAGGGAGCTAAAATAGCTGGGTGTTTACATATGACAGTGCAGACTGCTGTTTTAATTGAAACTCTAGTGGATTTGGGAGCAGAGGTAAAATCACACTTTATTACTTTTTTTAACAAACTGAAAATAGTTATTAATTTATTTGAATCTCGACATTTTTAGTTAATTGCACAAATTTTTATCATAACCAATTGTTATAAGCCCTGTAGCTAGTAGCTACCCACTAAATTTCTCTATAGTTTTTTGTGATAATTTTTCTTGATTTTAGGTCTCTTTCAACATGTAAAAATTGATGTTTCGACCTACTTCAGTCTTTATCAAAATATTTTAATAAATACCGAAGTAGATCGAAACTTTTAGAAAAATTATCATGAAAAACATAATAGAAAGTGTAAAAAGTGAAAAGTTGTGCAAAATTACTCTATAGTTTTTAATATCTTGAAATTCATGAACCTTGTAGCCTTTTAAAGACAATTACAATTGCCTTTATTTATTGATAAAATGTTTTATTTTGCATAAGGTTGCATAATTGTTGATAAATTTTTTCTTAAGCAATATACTAGAAAGTACTACTAATGAGCACTTTAAGCTGAAAATTTAATTCTACTGTCATTTTATGTTTTTCTATTTAATAATTGTTTGATTTTCATATAGTTCTTGTCTTATAAATTAGTTTAAATTGCTTTGAATTGAATTGTCAATACCCACTTAGCTTCTGTTTTTCTTTTATGATCCAAACAATAAAGATATATAATGATTGGCCACTGCTTACGCATCACTTCTCAGACAGTTTAAAGGTTATCTGATGTTGTTAGAAAATAGATTATTTCGAAAACATGTCACAATTGTAAATTTCTTCATATATTTTAAAATTATAATGGGTAACATGGAAACAGTTTCTCAAAATTTACCATATTTTTTGTTCAGTGTGTGGTATAAATACAAATAAAAAAAATATATAACTAATTAATCAATGAGGAAATTGCAAAATTGAGATGATTACAAACAAACATCAAAGAAGAAAAAGGAAAACAAAAGCAAAAAAAGAAAGACAAAATAATAACATTAAAGCGTTTCATAGGAAAATAAATGAGGAAAACAGGACTAGTAAAGGAAAAAGAATAGAAATTAAGAATAAAAGTTGAGAAGAGGTAAAAGAGATTTGATTAGGTTACTTTATCAAGATTCCAGCTATTCCTTTCTTCTGTTCCTTACTCCAATTTATTATTTGATTGAAATCTTTTAAAAATTTAGCCTTAATGTTAAAAAATGTGAAAGGTGTTTGTTGTATTTTGTTTATGCTTTTTTACTACGTTTCCCAGATTATTACGTTATTCCACCAGTATTAATTTTACTTTCTAGAAATTTTTGTGTACTTTCATTTCTTGATTTCTGCAGTATCATTTTTCTGATACATCGATTATCTTTTCTCATTATTTTAGGTCTCTATTCCTAATATAGTCATTGGAATTCATCTGTTTGTATTACCATGTATTTGGTCTATTCTTCTTTAACCGCCGTTGCGGTCTTTTGAGCACCAGGGCCTTCTCAACAATCGACTGCCAATCTTTTCTGTCCTGAGCATGGTGCCTCAAACGTCGAACCCCTAGCTGCATCATGTCCGCCTTACCGTCCACTAACCAGTGAAGGCGCAGTCTTTTTCTCAGTCGCCGTCCTCCAGGAACTCCATACATGGCTCAATCAGAAGGCGTTCTCTTCTCTCCACGTGCCTCAGCCACCTCAGACGCTACCAAATCTTTCTCGCCATGCATCTGTCTATGCTCAGCATTCCTCCAGATTCTCCACGCACCCTTCTCACAAACAGGACCGAAAATATTGTGTTTCCAGCAGTTCAAAATCCACTTGTCATCTTCATAGTCATAGTGACTACGGGACAAATTTTTGCCTTGTAAATTGTAAGAGACCTCTGTGAACTGCCCAGAAGCACCTGTTACCCGCAGCAACTCTAGCCTTGATCTCTCTTGTCACGTCATTATTTTCAATTATTAGGGCCCCAAGATATTTGAATTGATGGCACACAGGGAAGCGATGTTCTCTAACTTAGAACATGATTTGGGAGGTATTTTGTTCTTTGATATTGAGTCCTCTTGCTTTGGTCTGGTAATTCCCCAAATATTAGTTTCCAATTGAAATTACACATTGTCTGCGTAAACAATACATTATTCTTAATGGTGGTAAATTAACACAGTTTGATAGAATTCTTTTTTTTTGTTCTGATAGTATTTTTCAAGTTTGATGTATTTTATTGAAATTCCTAGTTTTGCTACATCCTTCTGGTCCACTGTTGATCTGCTTTATCCAAATTCTCCCAGATAATCTTCTGTTACAGATTTAAAAAGTATTATTTAAATAGTTAAAAATTTAATATCTGAATGTATTAAAAGTTTTAGCATTTTCAAAAATGAATCAAACCCCGGAAATTCTGATAAGAATTTATAAATTGCAATAACTTTATTATCTGATTGTCTGATGATAAGTGTTGGCATAGTTAGTGATATCGATAACCAGTTTAACTAGAATTATATAATACATTGTGATAACTAGAACTTGTGTATTTTAATGTTTTCGCAGATTTAGTTTCCATTTTTTTTATTCCTCATTCTTTTTATTTTTGCATTTTACAAAATCACACAAATTTAGCATTTAAAATATGATCAAATTACACTCTAAATTAGTTTACATAAATTTAAATACTTGGAAAATATCTTATTTATTTATTTGTTCTAAATTAAAATCTAAAATAAATACGTTCAATTGAGATTCCTATTGGAAACGCTGCAAGTGACTTTTCCAAAAGTTTCAATACAATGTCAAAACTTGATCCATAGGAACAAAAAGCATCTAGAATGTTCTATCAATTTGAACGTAGCGTTAAATAAAGAAGAAGAATTAGAGAAAATTGGAAGAATGGGGAGATAAAACAGTTCAATTGTTAATTAAGGAAATTAAATAGCACTTTCAATGTTTTGTACTTGGAAAAACTTTTGTTGAGATAGAATTTGAAAACTGCACCCCTATGTCTATCACCAAACTTCCCACAGTTCTAAGGGCTTCTTCCAACAGGGCTAAAGAAAGAAATGGGTGATTGATAAAAACAAGAATAATAACTCACTTTTTTTAAGGCTGCCAAAACTTAAAAATTGTAGATTTTGGAAAAAAATTTATAGAAACCAGATTGTTTTATCACAATTTTATGAAAAACAGCAAGTCTCTAAAAACTTATATGTACCTGTGCATTTGTACATATTTGTATATTTTGAATTTCATCAAATCTGAAAGAACAATTTTGTCATCAACTGTAACGGTTGTTTCCACTTTTTACATTTTGTTCTTTATCATTGAAATGAAAGGTAGAAAATTTTATAATTTAAATATAAACTCGTTGGATGAATGACAAAATATGTTCATGGTTTTAATAGTAGAATCTTATTTTTTAATATTTTTAAAATAAAACTTGTTTTAGCTTGATTTATTTTATGATAATTGTTTTAATAAATTTTCATCTTATCTGGAAACTTTCTGTCGGCAGTGTATAATATCGGAGCTTTTTTAGGTTCAAATTTTCTTTAATTCATGGTACCTCCTTGGGGTAACTGCCTTCCCCTTGTATAATATTATTCCAATCTAGATCATCTTCGCTTTCTTGCTGTTGGAAAGTTGTAGGTTATTTTCCAAATCTGTTAGCTTTTTATTTATTGACCAAGTACCATCTGCATTTTTAATTGGTGGATTATGCAAAATTGGCTTTTTAAGTATTGTAGTAATTTCTCAGATTTCATATGGGATATCAAATATTTTTTTATATAACCAAATGACTGGATAATTTCAAGTTTGCACCATTTGTTTAATACAATACACAAATATAATTATAACTAGTATTGTTTTATATCTAAATTATTCATTTTTATCTAGAGATTTTTTAATTTGTTTGCAATAATTAATAATTATTTAAAATTTGGAGAAAAGGAGTTGATGTATGATTGTAAATCTGTTTGTCTTCTCTGTTGTATAATATCTGGTACTGTTAAATTTGAGATATTAATTAATCATTTGGTGTGACACTCATTTAATTCAAATCCTAAATCTATTTGCGGTTTAGTTTGTATTTCTACATGAGGATACTATTTTTTCTTAACCTAAAACTGACGTGTTTGATTTCCCCTTTTCTTCATTTTCAATTCCCATTTTCTTCTATTGCCCAAATAGATTTATCCTATAAACTGGGTAGTCAGAGAGTTAAATGAAATACAATAATCGCCCCATTATTTCTTGTGGTATTCCGGATTTACTTGCTCCTAAAGAGGAGGTTTAATTGTAAATTACAAACAAAGGGATTCAAAGGTTATTGTATTGTAACGTTTCTCTGATACTTAAAACTTAATTAAACCACAATCATCACACTAATTACAAAATATTAACAAATTAATATGAATCATTTCACTTTGCAGTGAGATTGTTTTCTCACCACGTATTACCAATATTCAACTACTACTACTCCACTGTGAGCTCTTGTCTTTTAAGATGCTCTAGAACATGGTAGAACCTTCTAAAGTACCTAGTAGTAACCAATTTCTCTTCCAGAAACATTTAGAACATTCGTGTAGGTGTAGGTTGTGTTCCCGTCACTATATTAAGACTGAATTTGCTCTTTATGATATTAAGTAAACACATTGTGTGTATTTTCATATTATATGAATCTTAATAAAAACCACTAAAATTTAGTTGGTCCATGATATAATTCACATATATTTCAGGTTCAATGGTCTAGCTGTAACATATTTAGTACTCAAGATCATGCTGCTGCAGCAATTGCTAAAAAAGGAATTCCTGTCTACGCTTGGAAAGGAGAAACAGATGATGAATATATATGGTGTATTGAACAAACATTAATTTTCCCAGATGGTAAACCTTTTAACCTTATTTTGGATGACGGAGGTGACCTAACCAATCTTGTTCACACTAAATACCCACAATATTTGACTGAATGTAAAGGTATAAGTGAAGAAACCACCACTGGAGTGCATAATTTATATAAAATGTTCAAAGAAGGTACTCTGAAGGTTCCAGCTATCAACGTAAATGATTCTGTAACAAAAGTAAGATTTTTTTTTAAATATGTGTTCAGTTTATTTCGAAATATTATTTAGGGACTGTAACTGTGTTCCGGGCTGGAGACACTTCATCAGGAAGTGGTTTTCACTCAAGTATATATAATTTATTTGAGTAAATACCTTTACTAGAATGAATAAAAACCGTCTTCTGACACGATTCTTAAAATTAATATAAATTACTGAAAACAATAAAAAGTTGCAGTTATAATATATTTATTGGAAATAGAAACCAACTATGCTTTAATTAAGGGAAACAATAAAAAATACAGGGGATTTTTTTAGCTTCCTCTTTCTGGCAGCTACAGACCTACAAAAAAAATTAAACTAAAAAACGGTTATGTTCAAGAAGCAACCAATAAATAGACTTCAAATGAATTTCACTAATTCAGTATTCACACTTTCACAAAATAAGCTTTATAGTGACAATCAATCACTTATCATCCCATTTGAACAATTTTTTTTATTTTCAGAGTAAATTTGACAACTTATATGGCTGTAGAGAATCTCTCATTGATGGTATCAAAAGAGCTACAGATGTAATGCTTGCTGGTAAAGTATGTGTTGTAGCTGGTTATGGTGACGTTGGTAAAGGCTGTGCGCAATCTTTAAGAGCGTTTGGAGGTAGAGTTCTCATCACTGAAATAGATCCTATTAATGCTTTGCAAGCCGCAATGGAAGGTAATTCTAATTAATTTCTGTTGTATGTTGTAACATTATCATGAACTTTTATTATTTTTTCAGGTTATGAAGTAACTACGATGGAAGAAGCATCTAAAGAAGGTCAAATATTTGTAACCACCACCGGTTGTAAGGACATAATTCAAAGTCGGCATTTTCTCAATATGAGAGACGACAGCATAGTTTGTAATATTGGACACTTCGATTGTGAAATAGATGTGGCTTGGTTGGAAAAAAACGCTAAAGAAAAAGTTAACATCAAACCTCAAGTTGATCGTTATCTTCTCCCCACTGGTAACCATGTAATTGTCTTAGCCGAAGGTCGTTTAGTTAATTTAGGTAAGTCATTTTGTGCAAATTTTGATATTTTTCCATAAAGTTGCAAAGACAAATTAGCTTTTATTAAATTAAATTGTTAATTCGATATAAATATTTCATAAAGTTTCAAAAGAGGGCGACACTTCAAAATTTTTTTGTATACTCATGTATACATCCTCTAAATAAAATTAGAAAGGAATCATTTTTATAGGAAATTGTTTTCGTGTACCATAATTCACAAATTATAATAGAATTCATAATTTGGGAAAATAAAATTTAATAAATTCAGTATCAAAGTCATTCTAGAAAACCCCGAATAAAACGAAACTTTTATTTACATTTATTTTATATTTATATTTTTTATTATAGGTTGTGCTACGGGCCACTCTTCCTTTGTAATGTCAAATTCCTTTACGAATCAAGTTTTGGCACAAATCGAACTATGGACGAAACCTGGAACTTACCCTATAGGTGTACATATGTTACCTAAGAAATTGGATGAAGAAGTAGCAAGGCTACATTTGAAACATTTAGGTGTCGTTTTAACAACTTTGACACCCGACCAAGCTAAATATTTAGGTGTTCCCATGGATGGACCCTTTAAACCAGATCATTACAGATACTAAATTGGCTTTTATATACAGGATTAAGTTGATCTACTGTTTCAATTAAGTTTATTAAATAAGTTTCTGCCATTTTAAATTGTATTTTGATTATTTATCCTTGTTGCAAAAGTAGAAAATAAGGGAACTATAGAAAATGTACAGAACCCTAAAACATTAGCCTTTGTCGTAATGAGTAATTACCTATAACTGCATTACATGCTAAAAGATTAATATGTTTGTTCTTTTCTTCTTATTTTCATTGATTGATCATCCTGCATTCTATCTATCCATTCTCTCCTCTTTCTTTTCTTCAAGTATTCCTTAGAATAAGTTGGGATGATGAAGCTGCTTCCATACTATCTTATAGGTTGTTGTCCTGGCAGGATGTTTGTTCTTTTCTACTCATTTTCATTGATCATCCATTCTGTCTACGTGGTTTCTCCATTCTCTCTTCTTTCTTTTCTTCAAGTATTACTTAGAATAAGTTGAGATGATGCAAGCTGCTTCCATACCATCTTATAGGTTATTGTCCTGGTAGGATGTTTGTCCTTTTCTCCTGATGTCTAGTCCATGGCAAACATTTTTTGCTGTTATTTCCTTTTTCGAGATCTTGCTCGGATGATAAGAGATGTTGATGGCTGTGGCCCCTTTTCAGAATCTTGCTCGGATAGGATCACCTCCGATTGTAATAAACACCAAGGAAGGTAAAGAGGATCTCCCTTCGTCTCATGGTCAATCTTGTTTGGGGTCTTCATCAGTAGCAACATCTCTTCCCTCGTCTGGTGGAGAGATTATCAAATTGATGAGACCTATTTTTTCCTCAAGAATGCTCACTAAAACATAAAAATGTCGCGCTTAACAAGTAACAGAAGACTTAATCATGATTTGGCAAAAATTTGGTCAAATATGAACGTGCCAGGTCAAAAATTTTGATTGAAAAACTCAAAAACTGGTCCAGTTTTCGATTTAAACATCCATTCTAGGCTATATAGAAGTCCCAGGAATTTCTTTTTAGGGAGTGGGCGATGTTATGAACTCGTTAGCGAAACACTTTGGGATCAAAATAAATTCAACAGTTGAGTTTACATATAAAGGTTTATTTCATGTATTAAATAACTTTTATATTAGAATACAAAACATTCAAACTTCTGTACACACTTAAATAAAATGCCAAATTAGTACTAAAGATTTAAAAATATTTTCGCATTTTCTTTTTAAAATCCAAACGTAAATGCAAGTTAAATAAAATTACAAATTATCACACACGCAGAAGACCATCCTTTCAAATATATATATATACATATTTATGCTCTAGCGTTAAAAAAATTATTCAACTTTATTTTTTTTTAATTTGAGATTATACTACAGGGGACCAAAAAGAGCAACTTTTTTTTATTACGACATGAGCAGTAACTACAAAAATCTTATATACATATAAACATGAAAACCCAGATATTTGAACTCATTTTATTATACTCAAATCAGATGAATTGAGAAATTTATCTCCTCCCTTATCGATTCAGCACCAAACTTGTTTTACTGAAATAACTCACTTCGGCTTATTATTTACTTTTATTTCACTTTTGTATTGGCAAGTATTTTATAGGTTAGAATATAATGAGCTGAATGAATATCTTATTGTAAATTCCACTAAGCACTCACGACAATCATAACCACGGTATTTCCCGTTCCACTTAGTCTAGAGCGTTATAACCTTAAACCTAAATGGAATGGATTAAGGGACGTTTTAAGCGTTAAGATAAATATGGCAAAACAGAAAAAATAAAGCGAAAGCTTTAAGAGGTTTGAGTTGCTTCTTTCAACGCTCACTTTGAGACACTTCTTGACATTGCACTCTCAGTTTGACATATAAGACGTGGTTAGGTTTAGTCAATCTAAATCGAGATACGTGAGCGACAAATAATGGACTGATCACAGTACCCTCAATCTACAACCTCCTTAGGATATATTTTCTTCTTCAGTCGTGGTAAGGACACAGTTTTGAGCAGCCGAAATTAGCTTAGATACAGTTTAAATCACCCACTAATCGTTATAAAACAGTTTTTTCAAAAATGTTAGTTCCTGATTGAATTGTAGCTTGGAAAATTTCTGAAAGTAACCGAAATATTTTAATGATTCAATTACAAGGAATGACCTATATGCTTTTCTAGTTAGTTGCTAATGTCATAATAGATTAACGAAACGGATTATTTTTCTGAGAACCCTGTAATAAGTTGGAAATGTTTTAAATATATTTGCCCCTCTTCGAAATCTTATTAATGTGTTAGCACCATTTTCTTTTACATAAAGTGAAATCTGAATAAATAAATATATAAATCCAAAAACGAAGCTGTATTTCAAACAAAAAAATCACATTTAAAACAATTAGATAAAAAGTAAAAAATGTGATGAGACTCGACTATATACATTTTTTTTAACGAAAGCCCTTTTGAATAATAGTATTTTAATATATTTAAAAAGCTCCTGAAGTACTAGGAATTTTTATATTTCTACAATACCTTCGATCATTATAGAAAAAACCATTTTCCCTATGATCACTTGAGCAAGGTTTACAGTATGTAGCTACAAGTTAAAAAAGTGATACATATAGCACATTTAAGACTATTTCCTATGTTGAGTAGCAGCGGCTGCTGCAATAACTACCTTCTTATTCGGCATTTGACTGGGAACTGAACACTCCAGTTTTTCCCAAGTTATATGTAGCTCTGCTACACTGAATGGTATCAAATTTACTTATAGCTATATATAGTGTAAACCCAGCTTTATTTCTGCCAATAAAAGCGGGAAAAAATCTTCTTAAAGACTAGAAATGTCAAACATGCTGAGTACCAATTTAACTAAGATTCCCTTCAGAAGGGATCTATGTGCCAACGACAATACACTGTAAAACAAGAATTCAAAGTCTACCTGAAAATGGATGGGTTTTTAGATTTCCAAATATTCAACAGGAAGTCACATGAGTGTCAACAAAAAAAGGATGAAGCTATGATTCCATTTTTGGGCGCATTTGAAATTTCTACTCTTCAACTACTTTTGGTTTCTGAAGACAATAGCTTTGTTGAGTTATTGAGTTTTGGTGAAGTTTGTTTAGTATTTTCAGTCTGACCTATCATTCCGACTCCTCGTGCAATTGTTTAAAACCATTGTTTATGAAGACTGCATCGTCGTGAAAAACTGTATGGTTTCAACCTTCAACCCTATATATAATAATCTTCTTTTGAGTAATTCGACAATTGATAAAAACAAAAATTCTTTTTAACATCTTCATTATCTCTTAGCAGGTTTTTACGGTTACTTTGAAAAAACAACTGTCTCCTGTTTAATTGTGTGTGTGGCTGAGTTTTATGTTTGTTGGTGAAGATGTAGACTTACTCGTATTACTCACTGCTCAAACTCCAATTGAAAAAACTATTTTCTTCCTAAAACCAGGTAAATCTCAACATCAATCGGAAATCTATTCATCGAAAAGTTTAACTACTTTTGCCACGTGTCAAAATCATAGTACTATTTTTATCCGCAATAATTGGCTGTGATGCGATATCTACATTTTACGGGATGGGTAAAATAACAGTTTCCAAAATGTTTTATAAACAAGATTTAGTTTAATATGCTGAAGTTTTTAAAAATAATCATTCAACTTTACAAGCAACCAATGGCATTAGCTTTTTCTTTTTATGTACGGAGCTCCTGAAAAAACTATCAGTATATCTTGTTCGGGTACATTACCAAGTTTGAATGTGGCTTGGTTATCAGCTAGACCGTACAAACTGGGGTTGGAAGTCAATAATAAATTAGAACCCGTTCAAACTCTATTTCCACTTGCGCCGGAAAAACTACCGGACACAATTTTTTGCAACTGCCTAAAGAGATGTAGTGCTAAATGTGGTTGCGAAAAAAGGCTTTGTTCTCTGGCATGTCAAGCCTTGTCAAGGCTGGTCGTGCTCTAATGCATCGCTATTCACGCAATCTACATGCAATCACAATGAAGAAAAAGAATTTGTAAGTTACGATTTGGACGATTAAATTTCACAACTTTTTTTAATTTAAATTGTTTTTACTTTTAAAAATGATCACAACAGACTTTCCGGGGAAACCACGTTAAAAAAACGCACTAAGTACACTACCTCATAGGTGGCGTGGAAACGTGTACATATGACGATTATAACTTTTTGAATATCACTATATCTCAGAAACAGTGACTCGTAGGAAAAAAAGTATTGATACTTTTTTTGTAGATAATTTTATAATCTACAATTTTTATCTTAAGCATTTTTATGATAAAACTTACCGATTTGCTGAAAATCGCGAAACTCATTTTTTTGACTCGTGACCTTGGAGAACTTTCAAATTTTATTTTGAATTATATTTTTCACTGATGGGAATTTATATAACTTCGAATGTTTAAATTGACCGGACTACTTGCAAGGTTTATTTTTTCATCTCTCCACAATAGAAAAAGCCTTTTTCCACTTTTTTAATTTGCTTCCTTTCCAGGAAAACTTTTTGTATTGGAAGAAGTTCCTTTTAACTTAAATTAATGCATAGGACACGTTTGTTTTAATTTAACTACAAAGCAAAATTTATCATGAGAAAGCCATGCTTAGTATTTTCAAGTATATTCCCTTGTCACTGAGCTCAGAGAATCTGGAGCACATGAAGACAGAAGAAAATGCTGACAATGACTGAATTGAAAACATTCATATTTATGTTAAAAGAATGTTAGGTGGACAGAAGTTTGTGGTAACTACTAAACCAGTATAATATTAGTAACACTAAATAGTTTCTTTTAGCTTAGAAGTTGTAAAGTTATTAAATTAACTATTAATTTTTAATTTCAATATGACATAAGATGGTCAAAAATTGTTTAAGTCTTTGCCATTTTTCGATGAACAATACAAGCGCTTCTTAGAAAATGTAGGAAAGCAAGTTTCACTAGTTCCTACGATTTAATGGAGGTTCTTTCGATTAATCCATTACAGAAATGGTATCTGTGAACTTTTAAAAGTTTCTGGAAATTTTTTTACTACCAAAAGATTAGTTTAAACAACTAATTGCAAGTAAAATTAGTGAAGCAATAGTTTCAATCACTTCCTTCATATTTTTTTTTTCAAATTTGCATTTCAAATGATAAAGTTAGTCGAGTCTCGCATCCTTATAGTCAAAATTTCAATTCAGATCTTACAAATTTTTGTTTTAAATGCTTATAATCAACTTTTAAAAATAGGTGTTAACATGCTAGAGATGTAACGATCAATCGATTAAAATTATATTTCCAAGAAAAAAAGTATTTACAAAAAAATAAGAGAATG
The DNA here is from genome assembly GCF_026230105.1 of Diorhabda sublineata. Taxonomy (NCBI): domain Eukaryota; kingdom Metazoa; phylum Arthropoda; class Insecta; order Coleoptera; family Chrysomelidae; genus Diorhabda; species Diorhabda sublineata. The sequence continues at coordinate 11,199,655 of NC_079475.1, forward strand.
GGAGAATGCTTAAGACAATTTCAGTCCAGGCAGAAGGTTTGCTACATCCTATACAAGACTTGATCATTGTGAATTGAAGTATCAGTTCAATGTTGGTAAAAAATTCAAGAATAATAAGACTCCAAGGACATATTAAGATGATACATAATAGAGGCGGGTAACATTAAAAAACTAATAGATAAAATGAAAAAAAAATGGGACAAAAGGACGTTACGAGAAAGGTGACAAAAGACAGTGGAAGAAATGAATAAAAGAGTTACCGAACTCTAATATATCATCTAGAGGTAAAAGAAAAAGAGAAGTAGAGGAAAATCCTTTGTTGCACTAGACTGATGTTTAATAATAACTGCGGTTATTGAAAAACGATTTATAATTTGAATTATTATATTATATTTAAAAAATAAAACCTGTCTTTTCCCCCACATTCTCTTTCTTTCTTGGCCAGCACAATACAATTCCTAAAAACTGTTCCCATACATATTTGAGTATGCTGGAATAAACAAAATGAAGTTATTGCCCATTTGACAATACCTGTTGCTGAAATAAGTAAGTGAAGTTGGCCCCTGTCTAATAGAAGTAACTGTTTAATTTCAAAATTCCCTGTAAATTAAGAATGCCAACTTCACGTATCTGTGGATATATATAGGTAAGATAAATTGTCTCTCATTTAGGACCTTCTGTCCCTTAGAAATATTTTTGATATTTCTACCGAAACGGCTTTACAAAATAATACATTTTTTGCGCTTGACTGGTTCTGGTGGTTCTAAAGCTGCTAAGATTGCTTCATCAAATACATTCTTCAATCCTTTTTGAGTTAGGGCAGAACATTCAACGTACTTGACTGCTTTTAATTCTTTGGCCAACTTTTCACCTATAAAAACGAACTATATATTACTGACATCAAAATACTTTTCCAATTGAGTGAACAGATGATAAGTTTTAATAAGAGGATATTTTACATTTTACAAGCTTCTATTATGTCACTTAAAGAAAAAGAATATTGAGGTAAAACTAAAAGAATTGTTTCAAAATAACGTCTTTTCCAAATTGGACCATTAGAGTGCACCAACTCAAAAACAATAAAAAAATGACACCCCATAGTTGTCTGTAGCATATTTAAAACTAATTGAAAGGAGATTATAGTATTCTGGTTTGCAAAACAGGTCAGAACAGCACGAAAAAAAAAACCCTCGACAAAGTTCAAAAGTTGAACTGTATGTAGTTACCGAAGCTATTGGAACATATTTAAGTAAGGCACCTGAAATGAGATACCACATCTCTTGACCTGGTGCTCAGATTAGACCATTCAGGCCTGTTCCTCTCCAGTTCAGAATTTGGGGCGTTATTAAAAGAATATTTATTTTGATGAAGACTAAAAGAAGTCAAAACGTAAAATTTTTATTTGTTTTCAAAAAATTATAAAAGAAACAAATTTTAAATTAGAAGAGACCTAAAATCAAGAACATTTATAAGTATAAGAATATTTACTTTACCTTGTTCAATTGATATAGGTTTCTGTTTGTTTTTTGCTAGTTTTTCTATTGTCGCACCATCATCCCGAAGATCCACTTGTGTTCCGACTAACAAAAATGGTGTCTTTTGACAATGATGTGTGATCTCAGGTACCCACTTTGAAAATTAAAAACAGACAATATTAAATGCTCAAAATGAAAAGACATTGTAAATAAATATTGTTTATACAATGCAAATGAAAAATGAGAAAAAATAATTTTGTTGTATATTATAACAGTTTCCATATTATGTATGTAGTACTAGACTTGTCAGATATTTTTTTCTTCCCCCCCTTTTTTAAAATCTGCTCAACTGTTGAACAATAAGTAAAATGGTTGTTTTCGTAGTATGTTATACAGAAAATTTCTCCTTTGAGTAATCATTTATCTATAATTTCACCTACTCGTCCACGACATGGACCGTGAAACCGGTCAAGATGGAAGAATCTAAAGATTGGCGGATGCGAAGGCTTTTTACATGGTTTTTTTAATAAACAGCAGAGAGTTGTTTATATTATATTTTTGTTAACTTTCTAGAACTGTTGAGAATTTTTTTGGTATAAATACTAGTTTGTTTATGAGCTACGAAGTTTTTCTCGAAAACTGTTAATTTTAGCGTAGTCAAATGCTATTAGTTTTTTATTAAGGAATGATGGTAGGATTCGAAAATTAAGCAGAAATAACATTTTATCCAGTGGCGGAGAATTCAAGGGTGGAAAAAGGGTTCTTGATCCCCTCTGCACGCGTTTGGAAAAAACTAGAAATTATCTATTCATGTTAGATCAAGTAGTTTATAAAACTGGTAATCGTCAAAAAGTTTCAACACCATGTATTTTGGAAAGGATACATTTGCAGACATAAGTTCCCTATCCTGATAGGCATAAATTGAACCAAGAGTAGTCGAATTTAGCAACACCATATAAATAATTTTAATGTGGATTTCTTCATGAGTTCTTATGGTTTTAATCTTTTATAGTTATATTTCATTACAATATATATTCATAAACTAAACACACATTTCTTAAAATTGTTCTACATTAAACATTTATTTTTGATAATTTCTCAGTACAGTTATTTGATAAAATTTATTTGTTTTCTGGTGAGATAAAAAGTTCCGCATAACCTATTCTAAAAACCCACTCATGGAAAATATCTCTAATTCTATTTACTGTATAGATACAAGTTATCATGATTTCATAATTTTGTCAGCATTTGTTTTAACCACAAGCACCAAATTGACATTTTTTATTTAATTACTTGGTAAATAATGAATTATCCGAAAAAACTTTTGCATTTTTGCCCCCCATTCTTATCAAGGAAAAATGGTATTCGAATTAGAAATAAAATTAAAGGATGATATCCGGTAACTTTCGACACCGTTACTTGGTTTAATCTTAACGATTTCAAGTCAAAAATATTATTAAAAATTTAATAGAAAAAGGAATCTCAGGTTATGTTGAGATTTTGGGGCTATTGAGCATGGAGATTTCAAAAACAGATTTACTCCTCCAAATTGACATAATGCTTTGGGATAAGCAAAATATTTCACGATATTATATATTAAAGCAGGCATAAAATCAAAGAAGTAATATAAGGGCTTGTCAATCTAAGAAAAGTTACAGTTACTGGATTTTCTCTCAACTGGAAAAAATTAGATTCTTTGCAACAGAAAGAGAATACTTGGGAATGTTAGTAAAATAAATTTCTTCAATTTCTTAGACCTTTTGATATGTTAATGCTTCTAAATGTTCTTGATTTTATGAAAATATAAATTTTGATAAAAACCAAAAGAAGTCGAAACGTCAAATTTTCATCTGCCTTTCAAAAATCAGAAGAGACCTAATATCGAGAACATTTAGAAGTTAATAAAATATATATACATAGAAAATAGGGGAAGCATTTAATTTATAAAGTTGTTTGTCATCAGGTTAATTACCCTGTATCATAGATTCTTCTGGAAAATAGTAAATTAAAATGAAAAATTTATCTGTTTCGAGATGTTTTTTCTTTACTATTTATTCAACTTACAATTAATTTGTGTATGTCAATGATGACTTAGACACCAAGAACAGTGAAATGTGATAAAGATAATTTGAACTTCACTTGAATAGCTCCCACCATATTAATTATCATATTTTAATTAATATCAGGACAATATAGTTAAAATAAAAATTAAATTACCTTTTCTTTTACATTCTCAAAAGAAGACGGACTAACAACTGAAAAACATACTAAGAAGACATCTGTTTGTGGGTAGCTCAATGGACGAAGTCGATCATAATCTTCCTGGCCTAGAATCAAAATTTGAAATTACTAAGACAGCTTTTATAATTTCAGTTTAATGTACCTTGACAGCCCTGGTCTTTGGTACACAAAAACAATCATATGATACACAAATTAATGACTGTTACAAAATCTATTTCAATACATAAATTAATTATATCATCTTATACAGGTAAGTGTGTCCTTGAGATACAATACAAGTTCTTAATATATTATGACCATAAGATCCAATAACATTCTGAATGTATTATGACCACAAAGTCTAATAAAAATTTTAAATATATTATGACTACAAGATCCAATAAAGTTCTGAATATATTATGACCACAAAGTCTAATAAAAGTCTGAATATATTAGACCACAAGATCCAATAATGTTCTGAATATATTCCTGAAACTTGTTTCAAGAAATAGATGAATAAGGCATATTTAAATAATATCATATTTTCCTATCTTTTGGGGTAAGATATTCCTAAAATTTCATATTGAGTCTCGACACAGTTCTAGATTCAGAGTGCTGATTTTTTTGAGAGCTCTTTATCAAAGACCCATACAATAATTAGTAATCCTTTGTGGTAGATATGGTGAATTATTTCTGAATTTTAATTGGCTGAAATTGAACTTCTACATGTGTGAATCTAATTTACGTTGCTCTTTAGATTTCCGAAATATTATAGCTATTGAAAACAAGTGCTAACATCTAATTAATAGTGGAAAGAAAACTCACCTGCAGTATCAAACAATCCTAGAGTATAAGGTTCTCCACCTATCATAACTGTTACAGCATAATTATCAAAAACTGTTGGGACATATTCAGAAGGAAATTTATTTGTAGTATAACTGTAAAAAGAAAAAAAGAAAAAATCGTAAAACGAACAATCTACTTCCAATTCGTTCTAGGGACATTATGTCAAATAAATAATTTTATATTAAGCATTGTAATTCGAATTCTTACTATACTTGTGTATTAAATTAATTCCTATTTATTTTTGACATCCTCTATTTTAAATTGCACTAATCAACAATAACATTATTGGCTGAAAGGCATTAAGTCTTATGTTCAGCTGAATTAAATAACCATGAAAATGATTGGTTAGCTCGATTAGCTCTTGCCTTTGAAATACATTGACATTTATTTAACATTGATCAAATTCTTTGAGAAATAAAGTTGGTGGAAGTTGACCTGTCACCTGATATGTTTTAATTTATAAGTTTCCATTAGGAATATACTTATATAGTATTTACTTCTACTGCACAAATTATGGGCATTCACTTGTCAAATACAGTAGAGCGTCGATTATTCGAACGTTCGATTATCAGAACCGTTTTTTTACTCAGAAACTACTTCCTTACATATTTGTATCTGTTTTATAAGTGTGTGTCTGTTTAATGAAATTAGACGTTGAATACGTAGAACAGGAATAAAAAATAGTTCTGATTAAATCACCCATTAGGCACATAATCTTAACAGTGAGGCGGGCAGTTTAAATCATAAAACTATGAAAAAAAAAAACGAAAAGTGAATTGGTGGAAATTCTGTATACACTTGGTTTTTGCAAAAACGGTTTTCTGGACAGCCTATTTTATGTGAAAAAGCATTGGAATTGAACATGAAACTTGGTGGTATCCAAATCTTTATCGCTAGTTCTGGTTAGTTAAAACATTTTAAATTATAAATAAATAAAAATTTCAATCATCCGAACTACTTCTAACAACATTAGTTCTAATAATCGACGATAATTCTGGAAGCAAATACTACACGAAATAGAGCAGTAAGATGCTACAATAAAGGAAGGTGAAAACAATCATAGAAACACAAAGATTACAATTGGTAGGACAAATGATGAGACTAAAACCTTTGGAAATGAAATAAATAATTAGAAATTATAGCAAATTAAAAGAATAGAATAGGAATACTCTTTGTGAGATGTTTAAATATCTTGAAGATCAAATTGGTTCTGTATCACATTCTGTTTTTATGAATTTGTTTATTATAAGGATTAAATATAATATTTAGAAAATATATTTAATCATAAAAATTAAAAAATCCTTGAAATGAAGTCAAATATCAGGAAAAGGGAATTTTTAGAAATCATTCACATAATTTATAATTATATTTAACGAACCTATGAATAATTTGAATTAAGGGTTGCTTCTTTGTAATATGAAAATCAAGGATAAATTTTTTAGAATGGTTAAAGGATTTAATCTTGATATTCATGTGGTAAGTGATCTATTGATTGATTTAATTGACCAAGTTGTTAATGTCAGATAAAACCCATTTTAGGTTTTTATTGATTAAAATGGATTTTATAATAGATATTATTCCTTTGACATTATTTAGGGTTCTATCAAAATATTTTATCAACATATTACGTGGAAAAATAATTAATCAAACCAAGGCTGTGCTTGATAAGTACTAGTGGAACTCAGCATTACCAATTCCAGTGGTGAAAAAGTGATTTATTGAATTGTGGATATGGAAAGTTCCCGACGCCCAGTTAAGGTATCTATCACCAAAAGAATTGACAATATGGTGTTCTCAGAAGCCACAGTCATCTCAAATGACTAAGTGGTCTCAATTTTGTATTAATACTTTGATAAATGAAAGAAAGACGAACATTTTTATGCTCTAGTCTCGTTTAACTCTAAATGTTCAAATTTCCTGATCATATTATAATAATGGCCTGTTTTAGAAATTAGTCTTGATACTATTTTATGGTCCAACACCCATATGGTCTAAAACCAGTTAAGCTTATAAATAATTCACATAATATAATAGGTTATTCCATATAAGAAACTATAAATGAATAAATTTTATGATCATTGTAAATTATTTGAATTTTTTATTGCACTAGCATCAAGTGTAATAAAAACTGATTATTGTTTCTATGAAATGTTGTATTTCAAGTTTGTCAGCCCTAAAGTTATAACAGAAAACAAAATATTTTGTCAGTGAATAAATTAGAGTGATTGTTTTTAAAATTAAAATGCTTACCTAATTAATAAACAAGTTTTACCAACAGCTCCATCGCCAACCACTACACATTTAATCGTCTGCATTTTAAATACTGGAAAATAATGTTTATATGAATTGCAACAGATTTAGCATAAATAGTAATTTATTTTATAAAGGTATGAAAACGTGTGAAACCTAATTAAAATATAAAAATAAAAATTGTCCGGAATTGTGTCAAGACATGGTTAGAATTTGATGAAGTATTTCTAAGAATTCTGCCATTTTTGTGCATTCCCAGCGTCATTTCACGTGAATATTTCAGCTCCGTAAAGATTTATCTACTTTTATGAGCTGATTATCGAAAAAATAGTAGAATTGTAACAATTTTACAAACCTTAATTATTGAAATAGTATAAAAATCAACCTAAAAATTATTAAAAACTATAATAAAACTACACTTTTGGGTTGGGTTCACGTAAACGAATTCCTAAAGTTTTACAGCCCGACGAGTTTGAGCGACATCTACTTTTGACAATGTGAACTATCCCATGAATACGGGGAATATTGGAAAGTATTTTAATTATTTTTGAAATATAAAGTTAGAAATAAACTATTGTCTATATTTCGATGCAAATAATGGAGGACTGTATAATTAATTAATTTAATTGAACTCCACTAACCCAATGTTTTTTATCCAAAAGTCTCATTGTTAGAATATTCTTTACTAACGCACTTTCTACTTTCAGAATCTAATTGGCAATTGAACGGTATTAAAAAACGTCAATGTCATAAACTGAAAATGAGGTTAAGTTTATAAAATTAGTATTAAATAACAAACGTATTATTTATTATACGGAATTTTTTTATTGTTGAAATATTCCTAAAAATCAAAATGAAGAAGTATCCATATAAGAATGCAATACTCGATAAACTGCATAGAGGATTTGTGTATTCATGCATTGGATTAACTTTGTATGCTGGTACATATATCGCCGTTCATTATTTCAATTATTTCACTCAAATTAAGCCCGAAAAAGACCATAAAAGTCTTTTAGAAAACCAGCAATTGTTAGCAGAAGGAGCTCCAGATACGGCACCTTCTTTAATAGCTTAGTATTTTTTGTGTTTTCTAATTTAGTACTCTGTTGTCGGATTCTGAAAGTACCTGTAAATAAATTAGGTTGTCATTTTATGTGTTTTATTATTTCATTTTCGTTTCGTATTGGCTTTTTGCATATTTGATTTAAAAAAAGCCATAATTCCATAATATGTAATAACACACCCACTGAATATAAAGGAATCAAAAGTCACAACATGCAAGGTGGGGTAATTATAAGGATAACTCAATATATTTGATCCGATTTTAAATAACGTAAAAACTATATTCTAATACGTCCACCTTTTACTTATAAACATTTTAGCTTTTTAATGATAGAGGAAAATTGAAATATGTATTTTCTATTAGTTTCATCAATTTTTACTTCCCTTTTGCAAATTTTATTTAGAAATAAAAAATATAATCCTTGTATATTCAAGATGGCGTATAACTTGAAAGTTCAATTTCGATGGTCATTTAAATTGTTTCTATAATTTTGTATGTTACAAAATGAGTTCTAGAAGGTAAACACGTTTAAATTCTAATATTAGTGTTTTATTTCGAAAACTAAACATGTTATTAAATTTTATTTTTAAATATGCACTATAAAAATACAAATTGCACAAAAACGCATTCTATGGACAACAATAAACTACATTCTCGTTTAAAAGACCACAACTCGATGCATTTTGTTATCCGTAGATGGTTTTGGCCGACAATTAGTGGAATTGACGCAGAAAAATTGTTAATGGAAAGAGGGTTGGACTGCAGTTTTTTAGCACGACCTAGTTCTTCGAATCCCGGTGATTTTACTTTATCTGTCAGGTGAGTTTCTAATTAGTTGTTATCATCAATGTCCAAAGCATTTAAAAACTTGATATTTATACTCTATTATAATGATCTTCCAATTTCAATGTATATTCTTATGAATATATGATAGTATGTTGATTATATTACAATTTCCTAATGTTTAATTATAAGCATCTTGTAATTAATTGTTTTATCACTTTGCCAAAAAATTGAGAGAAACTCACGTTTAAAGTTTAAGCAATAATTGGCCTCCAGAAGTTATTGAAAGGTCCTTTATTTATATAGTTACCTATAATCTTCAAACCTAGATCTAATATAGAGAAGATTAATTTATTTGAACTACTGGTATTATTACTTGGGATTAAAGAATCAAGAATGAAATTTCTTTAGAATCAAATAAAACTAGACTATATATATATATATGATTTCCCCCATCTTGTCTTTGATTTGTACTTCAGTGCTAGACTAACAAACTTTTCCTCTTAAAGTTTGAAGCAATAATTGTCTTTCAGAATTAGTGTTTACTTATATGCCTCTAGTATTATATACCTGATATGTAGTTATCTCTTTCTATTTTTCATATACTTAAGGGTTTGGTAAATTTCAGACGCAATGGAGAAGTGACTCATATCAAGATCCAGAACTCTGGAGATTTTTATGACTTATACGGGGGTGAGAAATTCGCTACTCTCTCTGAATTAGTTCAGTATTATACAGAGAAACAGGGACAATTGAAGGAAAAGAATGGTGAAATTATAGAACTCAAGTACCCTCTTAATTGCGCTGATCCTACTACTGAACGGTGAGTCTTTGAACATGTGGAATATTTCATAGAATACTTCACTTGTAATTTGTTGTGGGTATTAGGACATTTGATATTAAAAATGAAAATATCAATATGTGAGAAAAAAAATTAAAAGATATAGACAGGCCAGGACTGGGATAATTAAGAGCCCACAGTTAAAACCTGTAATAGGGCCCTCTACTGTGAGATCTGAGGTGTATGCAATAACTTGGGGTCCCTCCCTCAGAAGAAAATTAGGTACTTGGAAATGTACTTTCATGCTATTTTAGCACTTAAGAAAATTATTTTTATTTTATAGATGACAAATTATTTCTTATAATATTTTGCTTGTAATTAGGATATTTGTTGTGGGTGTAACATAGGATTAGGACATTTGATGTTGAAAATGAAAAGATATGGACAGGCCAGGACTGGGACCATTTTAGGGCCTCATCTAAAACTTGTAAATGGGTTTTGGGGTGTATGGAATACCCCCAGTAAAATGAGGACCCTGGGTCATTTACCCAGAAGTTTTTTGAAAATCATGTGCTTAGAAACACGTCGCACAGTTTAAATTGTTAAAATACAATCAGTTTTGCAACTCTGTAGATTAAAAATACCATTTTCGGTAAAATATATGAGACGGTTATTTGCTTTTTATCAGTCGGTTGATTTAAAAATTTTCTTTTCCTACCATGGATAATCCAATTCCAGAACTCTTTTTACTTTTGTAATTTTTCACAAAACTTTGTCATTTTCAAGTGAAAATCAAATAATCAAATACATGTTTTCAATATCAACACTGTTGATTAAAAATTTCTAAAAAGTCAAGAATTGGCTATAAATTTATACATCAAATTTGATAATTTGCAGTTCAGATCTAGTAATTAAATCGTTTTAATTTTTTTCAAATAAATGGAAAATTCTGATGGATAGGCCACTTGGAGTGTATGCCTGAGGACCGGGGGATGCGCAAAACGTAGCAGCAGAAGCTCAAGGACTGGCAACTGCCTGTGCGATCGCGCAAACGATGGCTGTAGATGATGTCAAAGAGGATCTTCTGGAGATAGGTGTGAGGGGCTGAAGACGCCGAGCGTTGGACCATGGTGATTGGAAGAATGAGGTGGTCGAGGCCAAGGCTCTTTGAGGGGCGCAGTACCAGTGGTAGTAGTATTTGTCTGTAATGCGATAAACAGAATTCTTTAACGCCCCCAAAGGGAATAATCACATTTATTGAAGTCCGCTGAACAGGGAGACTAATCTTGAGGACAGTTATTTCCTTGTCCAATCTACTTATTTGGATATTGGCTTTTGTTGAGAGAATTTTACATTCATTTGAAAAAAAAATTCAATGCAATTACTAGAGAAACTGAATTGCAAATTGTTAAATTTTATATCTTTGATTATCGACTTTTCTTTAAAAAATTACGGGAGTAAAAAAGTTTCAAAAAATAAATTATTACAGATACAAGACTACAGTGAAATTATAAGGTTAGGTTACCCATAATTCACCCCCCATAATGGTTCCATCGCCTTTTATTTTATTTACCACGACTTAATGCCCTTAATAGTTTTATACAGTATTCCTAATTTGGTATTTTTAAGGACTGTAAAGAAATTAATTTTTTTTTTCGAAATTTCGGGCCTACAGCTCCTCAGGTGTAGAAATAAATTGCTCCCAATTGTTATATTTCAGTTGGGCTCCCTTATACGCCTCTGCTCTTTGTTGGTTCTTATGCGGGACACATTGTATATCAGGATTCAGAATAAATGAATAAGGAAAAATTTGTTTTCCACTTTATAAATATACCATTTAAAAAGATCCTGGAACGAGATGGAAATGTAATGATAACGATTTCTAATGAATTATATCTATCTTTAAAGGTCATGTAATTTTATAGAAAACAACTACATAATAGTAGTAACAAAATTATAAATAATGTAAATTGAAATCTATGTTTATTGTATAGTTATTTTATCATTTTATAACTGTTTTTCAAAACCATGAGCACTATAAAGTAACAAAAGGTGATTTATAAGGAAAAGGAAGGCAAACATAAGCGAACTATCTTCTTCTTCTTCAACATATTGTAGGCATTAGGCCTGTAGTTTCCAACTTGTCATCCTTGAGATTTTGATGTCCATGAATCCATTCATCTTTTTGGAGGTCTTCCTAAAGGTCGTCGTGTCCCTGGCTTACCGGTCCCAAGCCCGGATAAAGGAGGAGGGTTGTCAAGTGAGGCCAGCAACCTGCCGGACGTAAAAAGAATTTATCTGCTCACATATCCAACGATCAGTGACCTATCCTTAATGGAACTAATTCAAATATCTTGGAGTCAACCAGGATAGAATACTAATACACTTACAAACAATCTTACAGTAACCCTCTTTACTGGATTTAGTTCTCAGTAACGACGAAAATTTAGTAACCAAAATTGAATATTGTCCACCAATAGGTAAAAGTGATCATTCGGTGTTACTCGTCAACCTACAAGTGCAGTGTCAAAAAGGAATTTTGCCTCAACAGCGACAAAGAAATTTCTGGAAAGCAGACTTTAACTCTATCAATCAATTTATTAGCAATTACAATCCTGAAAATATTCTAGTAGCAGAGTTGGTCGAAGATAAGTGGAATCAATTGAAAACAATAATTGACATGGCAGTAGATAAGCATATACCCTTTAGGGCACCAAGAAGTAAAAAGTCACTTAACAAACCTTGGATAACTAGAGAGATAATTAAAGTCATAGAAGAAAAGCGTAGGTTATGGGACGAAGATGCCAGAATCAGATCAGAAGAAAGTTTTGCTCGCTACACACTTAATAATAACCAACTAACAGCCAAAATAAGACAATCTCGGCGACAGTATGAAATAAACATTGCTACTGGAAGCCCAAAGACATTCTACAGTCACATCAGGAAACAAATCTGTTCAAAGAGTAGAGAGGTCCTTTGACAGTATCGAGTTTGCAGTTGAAAAATTGGAAAAAACCTTGAAGAATTTAAGAAGCGACTCAGCACCAGGTCCATACTGGATCAGTCCATATTTCCTAAAAAATTGTTGGCAGAGCCTGTCCCATCCTTTATGTTTATTAATGCAGACTTCGCTTGAGTCTGGACAACTACCAAGAGATTGGAAAATGGCCTCAGTAACCCCCATACAAAAGAAAGGTGATAAAAAGATAGCCTCCAACTACAGAGCCATTAGCCTTACATCAGTCCCATGTAAGATTATGGAAAGAATAATAGTGGATGAGTTACTGAAGTTCATGGATGAAGAAAATATTCTGCCTGCCGAACAACATGGCTTTACCCCTGGAAGGTCAGTCACCACTAATCTGCTTCTTAATTTAGACGTTTGGACTAAGGAATGGGACAAAGGAAACCCAATTGATGCTGTATATCTCGATTTTGAGAAGGCCTTTGACAAGGTCCCAATTAAACGACTTCTGATAAAACTGGAGCATCTTGGAATTAGAGGAAAACTGTTATCCTGGATTGAGTCATTTTTGACTGACCGAAAATTCTACGTTAGAGTTGGGCAAAAAGTATCAGAATTTGGAAATGTTGTTAGCGGAGTACCACAGGGTTCAGTGCTCGGCCCAGTATTTTTTATCTTGTACACCACAGACCTGCTGTCATTAATTCAGTCAACAAAAAGCTCATATGCCGATGATACCAAGATATCTAACAATCCTCTTACAAGTGGTGAAACCATACAGAATGATTTAACGAACATTTTCAACTGGACCAAAAAGTGGCTATTAAACCTAAATATACAAAAATGTACTGTGCTTCACATTGGAAGAACCAATCCAAATATAGAATATCTAATAAATGGTAGCCCACTGAAGGTGGTGTCTGTTCAAGAAGATTTAGGTGTCACTATTACCGACAACTTAAAGTGGGAGACACAAATCATCAAAATTGTCAAAAGGGCGAATTCATTAATTTATCTAATAAAAAAAGCATTTGTACACATCACAACAGAGCTCTTCGTCAAAATGTACAAATCTTACATACGCCCTATTTTGGAGTTTGGATTCCAGATCTGGTCACCTTACTTCCAAAAAGATATTGATCTTTTAGAGAAGACGCAAAGAAGGGCCACAAAAATCCTACCCACTGGTTTTTATGGATTGTCCTATGAGGAAAGGTTGATCAGACTGAATCTACCTAGACTAGAAGACAGACGTTTAAGAGGAGATCTTATAGAAACTTTTAAAATTGTGAAACAAATATACAAGTGTAGTGCTTTAAAAGATATTTATGCCTTTAATCAAAACACCAACCTGCGTGGCCGTAGCTCAAAGTTATCAAAAGACAGATGTCATTCCAATCCTAGAAAACATTTAATCAGCAACCGAATAGTGGAACAGTGGAATATGCTACCTGAAGAAGTCATCAACTCAGAAACAATAAATCAATTCAAAAATAGACTTGACTCATATTTGCGCACTCGTTTATGATATAAACTACTGGCTATAATAACAATACGTATAATATGTAAAACTTTAACAACAATAAACTAATTGTACTCATTAATCTTAAGGGGGCGTTAACAGCCTTAGGCTGCCTGCCCTGTATTAGATAATAATAATAATAATAATAATAATAATAATAATAATAATCACCTGGACAGGTAATTGCAAAATCTAAAAAATTAGATGGACTTGTCGCTAGCTTGTTGGCAAGACATGGGGACTAAAGCCTAAAATGGTGTTCTGGATATTTGCTTATTTGGTGCTCGAAAACTGAACAAACAACAGCTCACAAAAGGCGCTACTGAACCTACCTCCTCTTCAACTCATAGTGAAGCAAGACGCCCACAGTCTAATCCAGACAGTAAAACTAAAGCCAGGATATCTGATAGGATTTTAGAGATAATAAAGCTAGCAAGTCCTGACAAAGTTGGACAAAGATACCCCTTTCGAAGTGGTAATCAACGAACGCCAATCATGGGTCAACGAAAATCATGCATCAGGCATTTTTAGACCAAAATGGAAGCTCTCTATACCTCCAGGAACATCATTTACCATTTTTAGCTACAATAATCAAATGTGTCCATTATTGTTTGGATAGAAACTTCTCTAAAAAGCACATCTACATTTTCTCAGATATACATGCGGCCTTGATGGTCGTGAAAGTTATTGAGTGCACGTCCAAACTAGCGTGGGAGTTTAAACAAACTCTATAAGTACTAGTTAACAAAAAAAAAGTAACCCTACCAGGCCACTAGGGTATACCAGAAAATGAGGAAGCAGACAGCCTCGCCAAAAAAGGGGCAACGATTCCCTATCTTGAAACAGAGCTATACTAGGAGATGCCTCATAAATAACGAACCGAACTAATGGCTAAGGAATCAGATGGAGACTTACTCCAGGCATGAGACAATCCAAAAGTTTCTTAACCATATCAGCTAAGAAGTCTGAGGAACTTTTTGAGATGACCAGAAACGACATGAAACTGATCTTGGACAGTAGTCTGTGCCTCTAGGTTCTTATTATTAACAGCTAGATCTGGTCGCTGACCAACAAAATTATAGGACATTCACCTGTAGCCTACGTCAAAATTTTTGCTTGACAAGTTACTCCAGTTTCCAATTTCTTGAAGATATGTAGACTTAATGCCGTCTTCATACCTTCGAATTTAATCGTAAATATTTCAATGGCGCCATAATCATAGTTGGAGTCTTGTTTTTACTTGTTCGGAACGTAATCAACCATACGAGTGCTTAAATCGATGATAACTGCTCAATAACAATTATTGAACATCCAGAATCTATTATAGAGCTAAATAAATAATGAAGAATTAACGCATAAAAGAGGAATAAAAATCAAAATTTCTTGTAGATCATGTTCTTAAATTTGAAATTTCTATCGAAAATTGAACACAACGTTCAGAAACTGTGATTTAAAACTCGTTTTGGGTTGGGATCCGCAATAAGCTGATTGATGATCTATCTTAATGCGGTGTGCAAAAAACTACAAGATAACAAAAACAACATAACCTTAATGTGGCTTCCAGGCCACCAGGAAATGAGGAAGCCTTGCCAAAAAAGGGGCAACGACTCCATACTGTTGTCTCGTGGAACGAATGGCTAAAGAATCAGATGGAGTCTTACTGGAAAAACAATCCAGACCTAAGAAAATTCAAAGATATCCCTGGTCGCGGGTTAAAGTGTTTTCGAAAAATACTAGATAATATTCCAACTTATATTAACGAATGTTAACGTCTTCATAATGAGGTCGGTGATATTTCTAGAAATTATTTATTTGCGTTTCATACCGAAAAATCAAAAACAGTCTCGAACAAATAATTGTCTCCCATCTCACAATTATATTCGACCGAAAATACACCTCATTAGTTGTTAATAACAATTTCATTTCCCATTCTTTTTTAAACAATAGTGAATTGTATTTTTTTCTTCGGACAATCAGTTTCTTGTATGACTCATATATTTAATAAAGACCAAGCTCTTTAGTTAACTTACTTATGTACGTCCCATTTTGAATTCTTAATTTAATCGATCAATGGCGTTAGTTTAGTTATTAAAAAAACAGGATATGATCGTTTTTCTCCAAATATAGTTGATATAGTCCAGTAACTATATTTTTAATCGATAATTACTTTTTATATTAAAAGTTTTCTTCCTGGACCACTTTCAAAATATTACTCATCCAACAATTTATTATTTGATACACTTTTTAACAATTTTACAATATTAATATTTATGTCATGATTGTGACTGACAGCGTCCGTCCATATTTAAAATGTGCTCTTTAAACCGGACAATAACGGATCTCTTAGTCTGCCCAATATACTTTCGGTCACTCTTTTCCAAATTTGGTATTTTATCTGCTACTCTGGTAAATATTCCTTCAAATCCTTTTGTATAAAGAGGATTGAAAGGTATCAGAGCAATATTTTAGTTCACCTTCAGTCTCTAAAGACGATAACTTGGTTATCGAAACGCGCGTCAGGCAGTGTAATTGTGAGTGTTGGTGTAGAGGTGGTGTAAACAGTGTATTCAGTATGAAAATCACCAACGGTTCCAGAAATTCCAACTTAATCATATATGGCAATGTAATTGTGAGTGTTGGTGTAGTGGTGGTGTAAACAGTGTATTCAGTATGAAAATCACCAACGGTTCCAGAAATTCCAACTTAATCATATATGGTCTTTGAAAAGGTGGTCAAATGGAAATTTTACTTAAAGTTATTCGGATCTTGGTATAATTTCGACTATATTTAAACATATTCGTGGTATCGAACATAAATAATTGTACTTTGAATAGTATTTTACGTTTTTAAAACATCTTGATATTCATAATATCCAATCGCCCAGAAAATTCTGACTCTGTAGGTGAGTGGATTTTCTACGAAATTGGCTAGCGTTAATGCTTTGCTACCCTCGCCACCCTTAAATTTAAATCCCATAGAGAAAGTGTGGGATATGGAAGGAGATTGTCCGATTTGCATAAGCCTTCAGAAAGTTAATCCGCGAGGTTAGAGTTGCTTATAATTTCAATTCATTTTAGGAAAAGGGGTTTTCTTATAAAAATGATTCTACATTCGAATGCTCCCCTCCAATAATACCTCCCTCCCCTCGCACACACCTTTACATACGTTTTTTCCATTGATCCAAGCAGTGCTGGAAGTCTTCTTTGGTGAGGGCCTTTAAAACTCTGCCGTTTTTTGATTTACCGCATCCATCGACTGAAATCGATTCCCTTTCAAAGCAGAACTTTTTCTAACCTTTCAAGGAAATCTGAGCAAACCCATTGACGCAAGAGCTTTTGGTCAGGATTTTTTGGTATCAACATCGCACAGACTTTAGTCATGTGTAATTTCTCGTGTAAAATT
This sequence comes from Diorhabda sublineata, assembly GCF_026230105.1. Lineage (NCBI taxonomy): Eukaryota > Metazoa > Arthropoda > Insecta > Coleoptera > Chrysomelidae > Diorhabda > Diorhabda sublineata. The sequence continues at coordinate 11,216,962 of NC_079475.1, forward strand.
CTTCTAACTGTTTCTTTATCGGCGTTTACAGCCTCGGCAATCATCCGGATACTCATTCGACGATCTGCACGCACAAATTGGTTGATTTTGATCACTGTTTCCGGTCACAGGACGATCTGGACGCTGGTCATCTTCATTGCTCTCTCGGCCCTCACTAAAACGATTACACCACTCGAAAACACGCGCACGAGATAGAGAATTGTCTGCACAGGCTCTATAGGCAAATTTAACGAGAAATTTGAGATTGATACGTGCATAGACAAGATATCTAGATACCCAACGCCCTCTAGGCGCGCAGTCTCGTTATTTAATAGCCAGACCTCGTATGACAATGATGATTGTGTCTGGTTTATATTGTAGACGTGATTACAAGCATACCATCCAATGTTTCTGGTTAATTATTATGCATCTCGATTGCTGGATAGCGCGCAAGCTGAATCGTTAAGAGGGGATATACTTGAATAATTAATAATAAAATAAAATCAGACTTTTATCATTTGCAAGGTAAAACTTATGTTAATAATAGATACGAGGGCGGTTTGAAGGTAAAGCGACTTTTAAGTGGAAAACTCATTCTACACAGTAAAAACATTAGTTTAGTTTTCAATGTAATCTCATTTCAACTTGATACACTTAGTTCAACGAGTTTACAATTTTCACATCATGAGTTCCGCTAATTATCTACAACAGTGTAATAAAGATTGCACATTTGGAATCCCAAACTAATTAAAGTGATGATATAAACATTACTATTATCAAATTTTTCGATGACAACATGATCTTGTTCAAAATAGTCTTCTTCAGCACCAATACTCCGACTGCGGCGATTTTCCCAGGCGTTGTAGCAGCCTTTTACTGGAACCTCCCACAGCACCCTCGTTAAATTTGTTTGAATGCGCTTAATCGGTTCAAAATACGATATTTTTGATTTTGGGGTAGAGAAAGAAGTCGGCGGAAGATAGATACTGCGAATAGGGTGGCTATGGTGACGCTGAAATCTTTCTCGGAACTTTTTCACGACGATTGGACGCATTCTATTGACTCTTTTTCAAAACTTACTCATTAGTTCGCGATAGAACACACATACACGGTCTGCCCAGGTGAAACGAACTCCTTATGACCATTCCGCGGTTATCAAAGATGCAGATAATCATCGTTGACATTTTCATTAGCTTTTTTGTCTTGGATAATTTGGTGATAATCGCAGTTGAATTTGGCGTTTTGTTGTATTGAAAAAAATTAATCATCACGCCTAATAATCGATCTAGTAACCTGGAATCATTTTGTACAAATTCCAAATAGTCTTCTACGATTGATATTCGATGTATACGTTCGGAATAATTTCTGCATAGAGCTTCTTCATCGCGAAATTTTGAGCTGAAATTTTCGATTGATATTTAGTTCGTTCACTATCATTCAGATTTTTAATGATTTCACGGCTCTCCTTCTACATCATATACCCATGAATCATTGGTGTACGTCTAATAGAATAATGCCAAAACAATTTCAATGTTTTACCGTAAGTTTGATTCGCTGATTTGATCACGACGTGTTGAACGAGTCCGGTTCCCCAAAAATTTTGCTTTTGCGAACGTACCTGCTTGATAAAATGTATCAAGGTCGATGGGATCATCTCATGATGGCAGATTGTTGTTGCTCTTAAAAAAAAAGATTATTCTCTGAAAAAATTATAGATGAAAAGATAATGAGAGGCTTTTTATTGAAATATAATGTGTGTTCCACTTTTCCCTCTCTATTAACTTCGACGTATCTTAATTTTTCAAAACAAAACTGATCTTCACTTCATAGGATAACGGTCTTTGAAGAATATGAGAATGGTTTCAGAAGTACCTGGCACAACAAAGAAAACACTAAAATTTTAGACAGCAATATATTTATTCTTCAACGTAATCCTTTTTTGGCTCCATACACTTTTCCCAGCCATTTTCAATCAGTTCGATACCATTTTTATGTGAAGCTTCTCAAAATGACCATTAACTGCTGACATCACCTCTTCATTGTTGAAAAATCTTTGACCACCGAGCCATTTTTTCAAGTCTGGGAACGGAAAATAATCTGAGGAGCCTAAATAGGGTTCCTGAGGTAGCGATTCAAATTTTAATTTATTAATTTTGGCCATTGTAGTAACGGATTGTTGAGCTGGTAAATTATCTTGATGAAACAACACTTTCTTCTTAGCCAAAAGGGCCTCAAACGTTGCAATAAGTTCGCATAGTACTCGCCGTTGATAGTATAACATTTTTCGATACAATTTTTATAATAAGAATCGTCAATCTCCTTAAAATAGCCGTTAACTGCCGACATTACATCTTGTTGAAAAATCTTTGACCACCGAGCCATTTTCTTATTAAAATAATCCGAGGGAGCTAAATCTGGCGAAGAGATTACTTGAGATAGCAATTCAAACGTTAATTCATTCAATTTTGGCCATTGCAACAACGAATATGTGAGCTGGTGCATTGTCTTGATGAAACAACATTTTATTCTCAGCCAAATGAGGCCGTTTCTGCAAGATTTCTTCGCTCAAACGTTGCAATAAGCTTGCATAATACTCGTCGTTGATAGTTTTTCTTTTCTCAGGATAGTCAATGAAAACTATCACACGCGCATACCATGACCCTGTCTGCAGATGAAACGGTCTTTGCCTTCTTTGGAGCCACTTTTCCCTTTTTAGTCCATAGCTTTTATTGTTTTTTGTTTCGGGTGGGAAGTGATGGACTTACGTTTCATCCATGGTTATGAAACATTGCCAAACTTTCGAAGGAAACATCTTCACGACACTGTTTTTGTTCCATTATGAGTAAACTCGGTATCCGTCTTGTGCACAGCTTTTCATGTCCAAATTTTTTTAAATGTCTACTATGTCTGATAGCTCGCGCATTTTCAGTGGACAATCATTCAGTACTGCTTTGTGGATTTCCTTCAATATTTCTGGAGTCGTAACCTCATTTGGTCGACCACTGCGATGCTCGTCTTCGCAGGTTGTACGGCCTCGATCAAACTCTGCTACTCATTATTTTACAGTTGATATTGAAGAAGTAGTCTCATCTAGAGTAGAATCTAGTTCAGTTTTTATATTGATTGGGCTATTATAATTTTTTCCATGTTTACAAATTCACTGAAAAGAAATACTTAACAATGTACGTCTTCAAACTTGGAACATATGCTGTGGTATTTTTCAAGCAACTACCGCCATCTCTAGGTCAGGCCAGGTACTTCTGGAACCATTCTCGTAATTATCAAATTCCGTCGCAGCTTGAAAACACTTTTCGGAACAGTCGAAAACAAATTATTTGGAAACTTTGTTGGAATAGATGGACACATTGGCACAAAACATGAGTCAACGCGACTTATTTTCGAAATATTGATGATATCTTTTTGAAAAACTGATATTGATGGATAATATATTTCAAATTTTTACATAAAAATATTTCGAAAATTCGAAAGCCAGCGACCAATGACCATAGTTCCGTTTTCTCGCGTTTTTGCCGATAAACTACAAGATTTTAATTTTTTAATAAATTTGTGGTCTATTCTATATGGCATTTTTTAATATAAAAACAAAAATAAAAAATATTGTACGTCACTTATCATCCAAGTTAATTCGTTGTATAAATGAAATATAAAAAAAAGTTTCGCGGTTAATGCCCGACATTATCCTCAATTTCTATGAAAACGAACAGTCATTTTCCGAATGCTAGCCTTCTAAATAAAGTTAAACAAACATGGCATACTTAATATTACAGCCGGTAATCGTCGCCGGATTACCTATTTTGGAAACACTAAGATATAAAATATCCATAACTTCGAATTCATTCTCGATAGATGACTAAACCCTATATTATGTACGAGGGTTGCCTTTTAATATTTTACAAAAGGTTAAACAGAAACGAAGAAATGTTTTGTCGCTTTTCGAAATATTCTCCATTTAGATCTATGTACACAAACTTACAATTTTTATTGTAAATACTAATAAAATCTCAAAAAATCTACTTCTTCAGTCTTCTTTAATTTGGCCTTTTGCCTTTCGACACCCAGCCACATTCATATTGTATTGGCGTATTCCCTCCATCGTTCGAAATCATATACAGTGCTTTTCAGATAAAAGTATCCAAAAGTAATAGCTTCCAATCGCTTCTTCGTGGATCGAATAAGTTTCTTTACTCGATCTTTTTCGATGCTGCCTTCCATGTTATTCCCTTCGTTCCATCTCCAGTTTCAATAAAAACAAACTCGGGTTTAGCTTCCCGTTCGAAACCACCCAGGAATATCGTTAAAAACCCACTCTTACTTTTATGCAACATTGCGTGTATCTTTATCCAGGTCTTTTGTGGACTCATCTTCTTCCATCGCTACCATGCAGGCACAATCTGCTTTCGTCTGAGAAGAGGGTGGGCTTGGGTTAATTTGAGGCTAAGTCTACTTCTGATTGTCCAGCAATTCCTCGCATTTTTCTGGCTGAGTTTGGGTTAAGTTGAGGCCAGTAGGTAGCTAAGTCTACTTCTGACTGTCCCACCACTCCTCGCATTTCTCTGACTGGGCTTGGGTTAATTTGAATCCAGTAGGTAGCTAAGTCTACTTCTGATTGTTCAGCAATTCCTCGCATTTCTCTGGCTGGGCTTGGGCTAATTTGAGATCTGAACAGCCATTTACTGGTTAAAGAAGTCCAAACATCAGAAAGCGAAAGAAATATACTGTGCTTTTCAGATAAAAGTATCCACCTTTAATAACTTTTGTAATACTGGTATTTAGAAAAAATCCAAAAACACGTCAATTTATGTTGGAAGGGGCAAGCATTATGGCTTATTTAAACTTACTGGAAAAGCCACCCCCTCACCCCTAGCAGCATCCCCTTTATTTTTTTAAATTACTTGTCATATTTTTTATGTAAAATTTGGATACTCCTCTTTGAGCTGATTTCAAAAATGTATAATACTTGTAGGTTAAAGTGGTTAGTTTATGAGATAAACAATTTTTCTTATTATTTACTTTCACCTTATTTGCCTGTACTAAAATGGGTTGTACAACAGTTCAAACTCTTTAATCTTTTTAACTGTGCTATTTATTATGAAGTTACAATAAGTGTTCAAAATGAGTACCATTCACTTCCATACAATGGTATAATCTATTTTGAAATGCCTCTCTGACATTGCTTAATACGGCTGGATTTAATTGTCGACATTCATTTTCTATCCTCTCTCGTAAATCATCCAGAGATTCTGGTTGGGTAGCATAAACTTTTGTTTTTAAATACCCCCATAAAAAGAAGTCTAGGGGTGTTAAATCCCGTGACCTAGGTGGCCACTCCATCATCTGCCCCCTTCTACCTATCCAACGAGCGGGGAATGTTTCGTTTAAAAATTGTCGGACAGGCATAGCATAGTGTGGGGGAGCTCCGTCTTGTTGAAATACCAGTAAATCTTCGGAAAGGTTATCATCATTTTCTATTATTGTTGTAATACGTGGGTCAACCCCTTCCCTGACTAACTCAAGATATGATTCACCATTTAAATTTCCGTTGATGAAGAAAGGTCCGACAATGTGGTCACCTAGGATATCACACCAAACGTTTAACTTTTGGGGATGTTGTGTATGGAATTCACGCATAATATGTGGATCACTTTCAGCCCAATATCTACAATTATGCCTACTTACTAAGCCATTTAATGACCATGAGCATTCATCAGAAAAGCAAATATTGTTTAACAATTGTGGATTGTTATTGATAATTTGCGTCATTGATTCGCAAAACTGTAGACGACGATCAAAATCATCTTCATTCAACTCGTGCACCAACTTAACTTTGTATGGGTGGTACTTGAATTTATGTAGAACTCGGAAAACTGTAGAAGATGAAACACCGATCGCTCTACTTATTGTTGACAACGACTAGGGGGTTGTTGAGCCTCTAAGCTGACTTGCCCTAAAATTGCCATTTGGATTGCTTCGTTATTTACGAGTCCCTCTCGCTTATGCACTTTATTGCAAACAGACCCTGTTGTGGTAAATTTCTCAATCAGTTGAATTACATACTTATGAGTTGCATGTCTTCCGTCATGTAATTCGTTAAATATTCTAGCAGCAGCTCTTGCACAATTATTATTTTGGTAGTATAAACCTACAATTTCAATTCTTTCTTGCAAAGAGTAAACCATTTCAGAGAAACAAAATAAATAATGTATCAAATTACACTATCAATAGTGACTACAAATTCTAGTTGACAATGTCAAACTTTAATAAAAAATAGAGTTTTTTGTTGTTTGGATTTTTTAAGTAGAATAAATAGCACAGTTAAAAAGATTAAAGAGTTTGAACTGTTGTACAACCCATTTTAGTACAGGCAAATAAGGTAAAAGTAAATAATAAGTAAAATGTGTGCTCTTAAAAGAAAAATTGTTTATCTCATAAACTAACCACTTTAACCTACAAGTATTATATATTTTTGAAATCAGCTCAAAGAGGAGTATCCAAATTTTACATAAAAAATATGACAAGTAATTTAAAAAAATAAAGGGGATGCTGCTAGGGGTGAGGGGGTGGCTTTTCCAGTAAGTTTAAATAAGCCATAATGCTTGCCCCTTCCAACATAAATTGACGTGTTTTTGGATTTTTTCTATATACCAGTATTACAAAAGTTATTAAATGTGGATACTTTTATCTGAAAAGCACTGTATAACATAAGAAAAAGAAGCATTTCAATACATGCATATATTTTTTTATAACATGTCTGAAATAAGCTACTTTCTTAGGTGAAAATGAGTGTGTGCAATCTATCATTTTCATAAGTGGTCGTAGAAAAAACTTTTTTGATCGATAGTGCACATACATAGAATTTAACACCCTTGTTTTTATCCGAAGACGTACTTATTGATGTGTTGATGCGGTCCGGTCTTATGATGTCATTTCGACACCCCGTGTTTCTATTTCAGATAGTACGTTTATGGCGAAGGAAATATTTAACATATTTGATGACTTAGCCATACAATTACGAACACTTTTTAGAAATCCGACAATTATTCAGACCACATAAGATTTTTCAATGTCATCAACAACTAATGAAACTATTTGGTATGACAAACTGGTATTGTACAAGGTCTGTTTGAGTATTATGCGGAAAATAAGGAAAATAACAATTTAAATCCAATGCGTTCAGGTTTATAATATAATTTTTCACAAAAATAAACAACAAAATTTGACATATAAATCACGTATACCGTATACAACTTTTCCTGCTCGAGAATGTCGGTAAAATATATTTCAAGTTACTTTTTTTTCTAATTTTGTGTCAATCCTATTTATTTTTAATAATAAGTTTGGCTGATAGATCTATCCAACTATCAGATCTTGAATTTAAATGCTTAGCTAGTCAAAAAGCAAAAACTGCATTAAAAGAAAAGATGATAAACAATATATTCAAGAAAAAGATAAACAGGTACTACAATCAATTAAAAAACAAAACTGTAACAAAACATCAAAATATGAAACATTTTTCCTTACCATATGTACAAGGACTTTCTCAACAATTATCAAATTATTTTAATAAATATGATATACTAGTATAAGTCATAAAGGACATAATACAAATATTTCACTAAATTAAAATCTAAAACACCAAATACCAAAAGTAATATTGTGACGCTGTCTACATAGGGCAGACATCTCAGTATTTAGAATATAGTTATCAATACGATAAAAAAATAGAAATGCATTAACGTACCTTGAAATATCAAAAAAAAACAAATTCAATTATAAAGATACAGAAAAAAAGATAATTTGTAGAAATGGTTCACATTCATAAAAACGAAAAAGCTATAAAGGATAAAAAAGACTTAAATAATTTAAGTAAAATTTATAATTTTATTTTGTAAATTCTAATAAAACTACAAATCATTTGATCGATTAAGTACTGGTACATATATGAGATTTTTCTTTACTAGAACAAATTTCTATTTTGATTTTATTCTTATTTTGATGTTCATGTTTAATATAAATACACAAATTGTCAGCGTCATTATCATATTTTGAAAAAGACTTAAAATTAGTCAAAACGTCAATTTTTTATCAATCTTTTAAATATTATAAACTAATTTTAAAACAGAAGAGACCTAAATTTAAGAACATTTAGAAACATTAATTTATTTTTAATTCGATTATTGAGTTTCTTTTCTCGAAGAAAACTTAGTTTCTTAGACTAAATAGATGTATAAGGAGGTGCCTTGTGGCTTATTTCATCATCAAATTTTCAAATCTATTGTAGAATAGCAGAACTAAGATCGACTTAGTTTCATCCGCATAGTCAGTGGTCAAATGAAATAAAAATAAAAAATAACTGCTAGGCGCAATGAGTTTAGCGCGGCATTTATGAAAGGGCGCCCAGGCAGTCGGCGCCTAACACTAGTAGAACGAATGGTTGACAAAACAATTGGTATCTTATATTTACACTGATATAGGTTTTCGTAAACTAATAGTTTTTCGAACATGTTCGCAAAATGGTTCCCTAGGCCGGCCCTGTCTAGTTACTATGAATTTTATAAATTCGGCGACTTCGCGCGGCGCTTTTCGTGTGGCGTCTTTTACATTTTTTTATGATTGACGGAACTCGTTTAATGTTTAAATTTGTATATTTATTTTGTATATTTATCTATTTATTTATTTCTTTTCGTTCTAGAACTTTGTAGAATTTTATTTAGGTATATAAATGATTTGTGTAAGCGAAATTATTTAGTTTTTAAATAAATAGTCGTAGTAAAAAGAACGAATTAGTGAAAGTAATCGCAGAAATTATTTAAGTGATATTTATAAGTAAATTATCATAAGTTAAATGTAATGTACATTGTTTAAATAAATTAAGAATAGAAGGAGTGTAAATAAATAAGAAAAATGTTAGTTTAAAGTTCGTGCTTCAACATTTCCATTTTAATAGATTTTAAAATGTTACGTCACGAAATTTAGGACAACTCCCACCCCTTTGTTACACAAATTATAAATATTTGTTTTTATTTATTCATGTCCAAAGTTAAGTAGCAACCCTGGTACTCCTCAGCATCGGAGTAATGCTGATTGTTTGAATTTTCTTATTTCTGCAAAGTAAAGTATTGTAACAAAATTAATTTTCCTTGGATTGTATTCCATTATAATCAATATTTAACAAATTTGAACTGCTTTAGTATAAAAAATAACAATAAAGTTGACAAAAAGTGTTTGCAACGATTTACTCATTGTGGAATCTTCGACAAATGTCACTACGTGAGAAATTTTCTGTTTTCAACGTAAGGAAGAAAAAAAAAATGTGGTTTCGAAAATTTTTTTGTCATTTTCAAGAATACGCTTGGAGTAGTTTAGATTCATTAAATGAAACGAAATCCTTTAGTATAAAATAAGATTAAAATGTTCAATCGTGCACTTACTATAAAAACGACCTTAGTTGATACAAAACAAACAATATCTTCACTACTAAACAATTTTCGTTACCTTGTTTTCATTTAATTTGTTTGATAATTCATTAAATTAACTATTGATGCAAGAAAACATTTTTTTAATTGTTGTTAATATAAATTATACTTGATCCGCGACCGTGGATGTAATGCATTTTTAATGCTTGAAAAATAATAATTTTTTTCAGTTAGGAATATATTATTTAAAGGTCGCTAATTTTTGTATACAACCACTACGTAACCTCTTTTTACGATAAAAAATTGCTCTCTTTAGGGGTTTTTATATACGAAGGCCGTTTTTTTTCAACTATAAATAGTCTATAAATAAAAGACAAGTTCAATAACAATTAAGTACAAAACAGACCTTGAAACTTCTGGAAATTCCGCGGACAAAGCAGTAATGCGGTTTTCTTTAACCATTCTGGCAACACGTTGAACCAGGTCATCTAAAACGACAGATTTGCGTCATTGGCCCCCTTGCACATCATTACGACCATCTTTAAACTTTCGACATCTTTCACGCATAACACTATAACTCATGAAGTTTTCCCCATACACATGACTCATTCTCCGATGGATTTCTGCGGCATGTTTACGTAGCTGTAGCACAACGCCGATTGACACCCGAATGTTAACAATGGTGTAGTGTTAGATTGCCTGCTAGATTTCCTGTTTGTGTGATGTTATTTCAAACTATAGCAGCTGGTTATAAAGATCACAACAGGTATATTCATGCATTTGTTTCTACGACACGATGTGGCGGAAACTGGTCTAAGGCCGGGACTAACTTGTCATACACCACTTAGATCCGATTTTGCTCCAAAGAACGGATCGGTGAGGAAACTGAACGGGTTGAGCATTCATATCTCCTATACGATTTCCGATTTCCAGCTCCAGATCGATTCAATTAAAATTGCGAAAGGTTCTGTGCGCAAAATATCAGCAATTGCGATATAGTCGTGATGGATTTTTGTTTAAAAGATGAAGAAATAAAAAACATTTCATGGAGAACAGAGAAAAATGCAGATTTTGGGCTTGGATAACAAGATCCGTAGAATTCCTTCGCATCATGTCGTTATAGTTTGCGTTTCAGTACTGGATATTTCCTCACTTTTTCAATAAGCTCTTCCGGTTTTATATCCGACATAATTGCGAATTTATTAAAAAAAACACTGCAAAAATTTGAAAATATTGCTACAAATTCCAGCCGACACACGTCCTGTAGACGTTAAACGAATAGTCTGCATCACTATATGATCGTAATCGGATCGGAAGGATGCAAATAGGTGTGACCCGGCCTTTATGCATGGTGACTTCTAGCGATCGAAAAAGCATAGCATCCGTTATACTTTCTATCAGGTTGGGTACTTCATTTTTTCAGTGGACCAATTCCTTTTAAAATTGAAGGGTCCTTTAATCTAAAGGAACTTTTAGTGGGCCCGTTAATCTAAAAGAACCTTTAGTTAAAGTGGCAGTTAGGATGGGATTATGAACCCGCCCGTTACACTTTCTATCGAGCTTGGTACATTATTTTAAGTTTAGAATACTGATGAATTGCAAATATTTTTGATTATGTTTGAATACTCCATATACGAGGATATATTGAAAATTTCTTAGCCTACTATAGAACCAAATAAAATTTCAATATCAAAATATATTATTACTTAACATTTGAGGAGAAATGATAGTCGGACGAAGCCAAATCTGATGAATAAGGGGGGTGTTCTAGTAATTCAAACCCTAAATCACGAATTTTTTGCATGGCAATATGAGATTTGTGTCCTACAAAAACAAAACAACTTTGGATAGCTTTCCGCGTCTTTTCTCTTTAATTTTTTCCCGTAGAATGTTCAGTAATGTCGAATAGTAATCTCCAGTTATTGTTCTATCCTTATCCGCGCTTTTGGTCAGGGATCCATTTTGCAGCAATTTTTCTCATGTATAAGGGACTGGGAAAGTAGAAGGAAGGGAATTTATAAATGACTGATGTACGAAAAAATATATTATCCTTTAGATCATTGGCACCCAAACTTTTTAGTTTCATAGACCACTTTCAAAAAGTTGCTGGATCCGGTTGATCTACATTATTACCAATTTATAAATTTCGAGAAAAAAGTGAAGATTAGATCTATCTATCTCTATTTCTACTTGCAGCCAAGACTTTTGATACCTTCCTTTAAATGTCACTTTCAGCTCCCCATTAATACTAAGCTCGAGTAGCTCCTCTTGAAATATCACATTCTCCACTTTCCTTGGTTCCCTGGTGGTCCACTTTGAGAACTACGGTTTTATGCCTATACGAATTGAGTCGATCTGGAATAGATAAAAAGTTTTATGCATCAGCAAATGTGAAAAAAAAAACTGAAAAATGACAATCAACAACTGTAGATTAAACAAAATGGTTTTCCATTCGTTAAACAAATGATGAATTAGTTCGCAATTTATCCATATCTAAATCCATTTTTGGATATCTTTATCAAAGCTTGGTACTTTCTTTGACCATGAGCAGTGGGGTTAAATTCAGAATAACTTCTATTAGTGCTGATGTCGGTACCTTCATGGCACCTGTAGTTCTAGTAACTGCACTTTGCTCATTAGTCATTTTTTCAGCTACGAGGCTACATCCGCACCTCATGTCTGCTATTTTCTTGCTCACCATGATAGCAGTTATGGCTAAATGTAACTTGTCGAGAGAGAAGATTTCTTGTCTAGGGGAAATATTATTTATAAATATAACTGATAGTTTCGAGGATAGTCTTTGCGTGTCATTCTCAGATAAATTTTTATTAACATGCGTTAAAATGTATTTCTGATTTTTTTTTTGGAATGCGTAGATGTCTACCTGTATTCGATACTTACGTCACAAAAATTTCGTTTATATCCTTAGCGAAAGGAAGCAGTTGTCGCCTTTTTGGATTTGAGTCACCAGAAGGAAGAATCCCCCTCCGGCACGTCCGCCCACGTCCCCGGCGTCCACCTCCTTAATTTATTATAAACAAACGAAATCGCGTAATGTCACGCAGCCTTCTACCTTTCAGTCGCGACTATCTTCACATCGAAACCACACGTTAAGTGCTACTATTTATCATTTATCATTTTTTTCGGTCTTCCTTAAGTGTTAACCCAACGTAATAGTAGTAGTAATGAGATGAGATGTGTTAGTAGTAATTTTTTATTTTCATTAAATTCTTTTTATTTGAGTGAACGTGGTGCGTATGATGACAAAAACTATGCAGCAGAGAAGTGATCCTTCAGTTCTGGCTGTACCTACCGCATCGATAATCATCAGCACCGCTTTGAACGAATTTAGAAAAGCTTTTGTATACTTTAGTTACAAGTAAGTTGATTTTCTTCTGTTTCCATCAAACTTATATTAATATTAACTTCGTGCCGTTCCTTTGGATACGCAGGGTGCTACATGTAAACCTGTATGTGGTGTATAGTGGGCGAATCAACTAAGACTACAATCTAAAATGATTTCTTATCATTTAGGATGTACCAAAAAAATTGAACAAATCTTTAAATTTGGATTTAATTTTGCGAAAGTTCTTGCGATATTGCAGCGCTCTTATTTGAGGTAAACTTTTAAGTTACAAAAGGTTTCACGCGGTTTTTCACATAAAATTTCTCGCATTTTCGATGACTTCTTGAAAGGTTTTTCCGACCTGCAAAACTTATGGCTATTAGCTCGTTGTTATTTGAGATTTCAAACTGCTAGTTACAAAAGGTTTCGATCACTTCTTGCGAAGCTTTTCCGGCCCTCAAAACTTCTTGCTAATGCAGTGTTCTAATTTGAGGCTTAAACTTTAAGTTACAAATGGCTTAACGCGAAATTTTCACATAAAATTTCCGCCACTTTTGATTACTTCTTGCGAGAGTTTTCCAAACTGCAAAACTTATTGCTATTACCTCGTTATTATTTGAAATTGCAATCGGCAAGTTACAAAAGCTTTTACGCCGTTTTTCACATGAATTTTTCGGCACTTTCGATCACTACTAGTTATTGTGTTTTCGCAAGCAATTACTATTATTCATTAGGATGAATTTTATATACCTCAATCGTGGCACAGTGGGTCTTGAATATTGATTGAAACAATAGACGCTGATGATGACAAAGTTGAACACATCGGCATAGAAATGTGAAGGAGATTTCGTCATATAGGAACTATTACTTTATAATAATTAGCTGAAAAATCTGATATTAAGTTAAGTTGAAATTCTTTCTCATGGACCTGACTTTCAGCTCTACCCAATCGTGGATTTTTCAGCCAATTATTAGAAAGTTTAGCGACTCATACTAAATTTAATATCGAAAATATTTGGGATGTTGAATGTTAAAGAAAACGAATAATTTTAGATTGTTTTCTCCTCGTTGAAAACCAATCAAACCAAGGTTTAGTTTGTCATTGAACCAATGTCAAGTACGTTCCGAGATATTATATTAAACTACCATAACTTACAACCCACGCATATAAATCTCAATGCCATTTTTGTGAAGCAGACAGTCCTAATTTGAGTTTATCATCTGTAATGTCAAAATTATTCGATTTATTTTGATATTACCTATAAGGTAGTCGGGTGTGGTAGACCGAACGCCTCTTCCATATTTTGAATTAGCGTGTAAACAAGAGGTGATGACATAATAGATAAAACGCAATATAAACAACCGTGAGACGAATATGTTATAGTCCGGGAAAATTAGATATCTCTTTCATATTTGCTCGTCTGGAAAATACGTATAAATATTCAATAATAACTTTATTTTTATAATTATTCAAGTATTTCTATATATTCGTCTTCAAAGTATTCTCCCTTGAACAAAGTACTATTCTTCCAACGCCGTTTTCACTGTTAATATAATTGCAGAAAGAAAAAAAATCAGTTGCCGTATCGTTTTTGTTTTGCTTTCTGATCCCGAAGTACCATTTCGCATTTCGGGGCTGAATCGGGTGGTCTGTCACGGTAATTTAGTTTCAGGCCAAAAACTCACGCACAACAAGCGACGTAGGAGCGGGCGCATTGTCGTGATGAAGGATGTCGCCGCCTCTCTTGCCGGGAGGGACAGCTTCCATTTCTTGCTTTGAGACTTGAGCTACATATAGAATTGGTAACACCAAGACTTGTCACCAGTGATGACTCGTTCCTTGGTGGCCACAAAACTGGAAAACCTGAAAAACCTGGAAACGTCAAATTAATTAAATGGAAATTAACTGGAATTTCTCTAAAAATCTGGAAAAAACGAAAATTTTCAATTAGAATTATTTAAAATTATTCAATTACTAGAATTTTTTCGTTTCCTTCGAATGAGATTGGAAAGCGTGCCTGCGATTGTCATATCATCTAGCGTACTTTTTATTGTACTATTCAGTACCATCTGTTTTATATTTCGGAAATGTGTGCGTAAAAAATACCAGCTGATCATTGAGCAACTTAACTTTACAAAAGTGAGAAAGAATATTATGCTTATAACTTTTTGGATATTCAAGTTGTTGGCATTGAAATAATTGAAATATCGAATAGTATGATTCAGTCCGTTAAGAATTCAAGAATCCGTCATGAAGAAAAATTAGAAAAAAATGAAAAAAGACAAAGAATTAGATGACTTTGATAGTAAGAATAAATATTTAAAGAAACAGCAATTGAAAAATCTTTTGGATATATAGTTTTTTGCGCTAAAAGTGTTAATTTTTCATATTTATTTAATAAATATAAATAGAATAAAAGTGTTATGGTAATTTCTTATTTACTACACTTTTCCTAAGTAATATTCGATTATTTTTAAACTTAGTCAGAGAATTTTGAAATTAGATCTCTGGAAAACCTGGAAAAGTCAGGGAATTTTATTTTAAAAACTCTGTGATCACCATGTTCTGGAGTGAAAAGCTGCACCACGATTTTGTTACATAATTTCTTCATTTCAAGCATTTGTGAACGATTGTTTTGGGGATTCACAGCTCGTCAGCTAACATTCTACGGTTTTTGAGATTTTCGTCAGAACTTCTCGGCCTTCCCGGAACGTTTTTAAACCCTTGGTTCCTTCAAAAAATTGTCTCCATAAACTTTTTTCAAATATTAAAAAATCTCACAGCCTTTCTTGCCTAGCTTTGCAAAAAAACTTGATATTAAAGCGCTATTCCTCAACTATAGAAAGCTGGCTAACTTAACCTAACATTATTTCATTATTATTCCTCGTATTTTATTCATTTCCTGCATGGTAGTTGCATGTCCATGATAGTTTTTCCTCCAAAGGGAGAACACATTTTGAGCTAATACCTATTATAAACAATTCTATAGTCTGGTGGTTCTTATTGCCAATGGTTCCGGCGATTTCCATCAATTTTGATGCCTACAATTTTTTTTTTGTACGAGCGGAAGCTATAAATGTCGACGACTCTAAACTGTGTTTGCAACCTGCGACGCAATATCCCTTCTTCGAAAAAATTTTCTCAATTTACCCGGACTATGACGTGGGCGTCAAAGACAATCCTAATATAGCAAATAAATGATATTACATTAAGTTTAAAACGTAGTTATTGAAATTATATAAGTAGGTACAAATCTCGAAGCTCTTAAATGTACATTCTAAGCAAGCGTATCCAAATTAATGTTCAGTACCAATAAGAAACTTTCGTTATTTTTTTCAATCATTGAACTTCCCGGCTGGAGACTCTTTCTTAGATCTCGATTGAAAGTATATATAATTAGTACTGAAATGGGGTGAACAAGTTTTTAACCAAGGGTAGTATGAAAAGGTTCTAACCTCAACCTGATGATATCAGCACTCATCAATAGAAATTTCTTATTTTA
This sequence comes from Diorhabda sublineata, assembly GCF_026230105.1. NCBI lineage: Eukaryota > Metazoa > Arthropoda > Insecta > Coleoptera > Chrysomelidae > Diorhabda > Diorhabda sublineata. The sequence continues at coordinate 11,233,224 of NC_079475.1, forward strand.
AACTATTCTGGACCCTTACTGTCCGTTTAACAATCGTATACGTGAGTTGTAGTGAAGATTTTTGAGAAAATTGAGAAAATGTGGAAAGACAATACGCCCAAGCAAATGAAAAAGGAACTAGATACTGTGTGAGGAGATCCCATATAGGATTTTACGATGGGCCCAGTATAGACACAGACTTGGCCCAAGTATGTACAACTCTGGTCCTAGCTTGGAAGCCATTATTGGCCCAGACTTGGTCGGAATCTGGGATGATAACAATGTCCCTCGCTTGGCTTGCAAGCCTGTACCAAACCTGGTTGCCTGTCTAAACCCAAGACTGATCTGCAGCCCTGAGCCAACAAATTTATATTAATGCACTCTACTAATTAATGTACATAAAAATATCAGTTAAATCATTGAACAAATAAAGAAATTATACTATTTTTTATTATTCTATTGTTTTGTACCTTTTCTACATAAAAGAATTTTATTCTTGAAAAATTATTATTAGATATTAGAACAAAACTATATATAGTTCTGCCAAGCCTGACTGACTATAAGATGGCCGAGGTCGGATTACTCAAAATTCTGTCATGCCTGGTTGACTATAGGATGGCTGAGGTCGGGTTCTGGGTAACCAGCTAGGCTTGTGTGAATATGGGATGGCCGAGACAAGGTTACATAGAGCTCAGCCAGGCTTGCCTGACTATAGAATGACCGAAGTCAGGTTACCCAGACTTCATCCAGGCTTGGGCCATTATTGGTTAAGTTGTCAAGGCCGGGTTGGCCCAGGCTCCTACATAGGAATTTTTGGCAACTGAATTGAAACATATCCATATCAGCTTGATTGACTACGAGCGTTCGGGACAGCTAAGAACTACAATCCCCAGTGGTATTATCGAAATATTCCATCAAATGTTGCGGGAAGACCGTCGAAATTAAGATTAAAGATTTAGAAGAGACTACCAGCATAAAAAACGCATTCGTCATAATACTGACAGAAAAATTATGCTTGCATAAGCGCTATCCACCCGTTGAGTGCTGCGGCTGCACACTTTGGACCAAAGGCGCATTCGAATGAACATTTTTCGGGCCTAATTGACGCGATTTAAGTAAAATGAGTCGTTTTTTTTCGCGTGAAGGAATAAATGATGCACTACTAATGAAGGATCCACTACTGATAAATCCGGAGTAAAAAGAAACAGTCAAAACAGCGGATTGCAGAGGGCCAACCAGCTTTGAAAAAGGCAGTTATTTTAAGTTCGACAGGTTTTACCGTGATCAAAAGCGATATTTGGTGATGCAATATTCGAATGTGTACAGAGAATATAAAAATTTGCGAAAACAACTTAAGAATCCAGAAAAGTACACCGGACATTGCTTCAGAAGGACGTGAAACATTTATGAGAGACGCCCCATACAAAGACTATTTACTGGTGAATGTTATCGCATTAATTGGTATTGCCGGGGTTGTCGAAGGGAAGAAATTCATAATTTAGAATAGACGATTTAGAGGAGACTGGTTCTCAGTTAGTGGTTCGTATTAATTACACAAAAACGCATGAGAATCCAGAAAAGTACACCGGAAATTGCTTCGAACGACTTCGTTGACCAACGTTGGAGCTGGTATCAATATTTTAAAACGGCTTGGTGGATGGAGGATCATCAAAGGCTGAGAAATATGTTGAAGAATGCGTCGAGAGCAAAAAGAAAATAGCAAGAATGATACAAGGGGGGAAACGTTTGTACAAGAGTTAAATCAAAACCATACAAGAAGTGCATCCAGTAATTCCTACAATATATGTTTCTGGTAACAGTGGTTGCACTATTACTGTCAACATTCAAAAATTAGAATAAAAGTTTAGTTATTGATGTTAATTGATTTTTTATTTCTAATCATTCTAAACGGGATTGGGATAATTTAACTGTTAATTACAAGGATATCGTAAAGTGCCATTTTTCGGACTCAAATTAGTATTGTAAAATCGATTTTATAGTACAGTATGAAAAAAATATATTTCCCAATTACTTTTGGTATCAATTTTGAAATTGAACACTCCATTGATGACATGTATTATTTTATTTTCTTGGTATGAAACAAAAACCACGTCATTTCAGATAGAACGCTGTTCTCATGAGAAGTATATACATAAACTGTGTGAAATCTACTAATATGGGTATGTTACACTAGAAGAATTCTACTCGGCCCGTTAAATAAATTATGTAGATTTTTCTGCTAATTATAGAAACTCCAGCACTCATGAGATATGGTTAATTATTGAGTAAATGAATTGATAATGTCCATTAACATTAAAAGTGATTATACTGAAATACCAAGCGCCAGGTACCGAACCAGAAGTCAATAAAACTGGTTTGATATAAAGAAAAAAATCAAATAAATGCAACAATTGGAATATACAAAGAAAAAAACATACCGTTCAAATTCTTTAACTTCATAAGGAATTTCTGAAACAAGTAAATTTTTATTCTTCATCGGGCACCAAACATTTGAATTTATTTATTTTTTTAATTGTCTGTGGTTTACGGTAACTTAAAAAATTTTTCAATACAAGGGAAGCTTCGTTATTCTTTAATTTCGAAGCTTCTTCCTATACTATGTGGACTTCTTTCTTGTGTAGAAGAAAAAAATATGATATTCAATGACTTAACTGCAGAAAACTGCAGTTTTGAGTTAAACCGGCATTAGACAGGTCAAAAATAGTTACGAGTTGTGACACGTGGGGTTTAGCAAATCCCAAATTGATTTGATCAGCGATAACTTCCTAATATCAATTTTTAATAAAATTTTAGTGCTTTTCTGCCACCTCTTAGTAGGTAATATTAAAATCTTTGTATAAAAATATTATTTTTTGTTTTATCGTTAGTTCGATATTTGTAATATGCTCGAGGTATAAAACACGGAACACGCTTCACAAACATGTCTAGTTTTTTTTTTCACGTGAACGTGGACATTTAGAGCATCTTCCCTGTTGATTAGACCTTGTCTTTTTGGTAGGTGGCTCCGGATTTTCAACCAAAATATTTCTGATATTGCCGCGTATATCGAGAGCAAACCTGGGGTTAGACAGCCTTTGTCTCTGGTGGTCTTTGATTAATTCCATATATTATGGATTTCAACCGGGTCTGCGATATTTTGTTGGCAGTCGACCTCCTGGGTTTTCTTCGTTGGCATCCTGTTCTAAGTCAAGGTAATCACTACACACGCTGACATTGTCTATTTCGTCGTCTTCTTCGGAATCATCCTCATCAATAAAGTTTTCGTCATTTTCTACATCTTGTCATAGTGTTTGGAGACGTCTCTGCTCTTTTTCGTAATCTCCTATCAATACACTAGCTAATACAAGCGATAATTCACAAATAATAACCGTAGTTGATAAAAATAAAGAACCTATCAGTAATCTGCTCAAAAAAGTTCCGAGTTTAGACAAGTGGGATATGAAAAACCCCATGCAACTTTGAAACGGTTCTATTCGCATTGTGTCTATGCTGGAACTATGCTTTCAACAACCACGTGTAGAGGAATACTTAGTTTGAAAGTACCGAGTCGCTAGCGTCGTTTGGCGTTCAATTTGAATATTTTTTCTGCATTCTTCAAGCGCTGGGTTTTGTCATACCCGACCTATCTAATGCCGGGTTAAACTTAGACCGATATATCCAGTGTATACGCCAGTCAGATAGCAAACGACTTGATCAGCTATGCGGCACTAGGTGCATCACCACCTAGTGTTCGCGATTAAGTAGCCTCCCCAAAACACTTCAGCAGCATTTTCAATGATACCGATACTCAACGTTTTTTCCATGGTCAACAACACCAGACCATACTACTTGAGATATGGCACTCAAACTTCACACGAACATCAAAATAGATCGTACCAGTTTGGGAAAAGAATGTTAGCGATTCGATTCGTTAGAGATAGTGCTACAATGATATTCTGGAGCTTGTATTTTCGAAAGACTTAGCAACTCTGGACAGTTTGATAGCTAGGATCCCATATACGAGGGTTGCTACTCAAGTTTTGAGATAGACAAATGGAAACAAATATTTATAATTGGATATGGTTTTACTATATTTCAAAATATTCTCTATATAAGATCAATACGCTTATTTGCACGTGTTTGACCACGTTGAAACGTTTTTGTTTGAACTGATGTGTGAAAGCTCGCATTGTTTTGGTGGAGTATGAATCGTCTTCTGCGATTGCTTACAAACACTTCTGGCAAACGATTGCTGGTGTGCCATTCAGAATTGACCGTTCTTTGTTCCTCTAATGGAACGGTACCAACAGATCCAGTTTTTCCCAAAAAACCACCATTAGCTTCCAAGTGCTTCGTGTGCAAACAACTTTAGTTCCATTTGGCTCGACTTGAAAGACCCATATCGTCGGTTGCTGTTTAGTTTAGGTTCATATGCATAGATCCCTGTCACGATCTTTTGAAATATCACGATTGAATTTCTTCACCTTTTTGTTTTCACCAATCTGTACGATTTTTTTAGGCGATTGTCAAATTAAGCTGTATTTAACGCAAACAAATCTTTTTGGCACCCAAATTTTCATGCAATATTGATTATATGCGAGTGGAACTAATGTCCAAGTATATCTCAATCTCACGGTATGTCACATGATGATCATACCATATCAGCTTAGGTACAGCATCTATATTTTCTGATACAACATCCGATTTTGAAAGACCTTCATCCTCTAACCAAAAGCGACCACGATTGAATTCGGAAAACCAACGAAACGCGGCGGTTCAAGATGGTGCGTCATCACCAAAAGACGAAGAGAGTTATTCGGATCACTGCTGTTGGGTTAATCCAGCGGTTCTTAACCTATGGATCGCGAAGCATATTTCTTGGGTCGCGCTGAGTCGAACCAAAAAATAATAAGTAATACCAACACCTCCTAGAGGAATTATTCCCTAATACGATGTTAAGGTTTTACCGCTCTTCGCGGATGGCCTTCCGGAAGTGACGTCCAATTCCTGTCCTGAGGCTTTCTCTTCTAGGAATTATGTATCGTTTTGGATGAAATTGTTGCGGTAGTTAATTTTATCAAATCAAGAGCTCTTAACTGTAGAATTGTGTTTCGAATTTGGTGCAGAATACGAACATTTATTATATTATTCTGTTAGATAGCTGCCCCGGGGCAAAGTTGTTCAAAGAGTATTATCATTGCGGACAGAAGTCGAATTTTTTTGAGAGAAAAGAAACACCCATTAGCATCTAAATTCTCCGAGTTGAAGTGAAGTTGCTTAATTGTCAGATATTTTATTTGAAATAAATAATCTATATACGTCTATGCAAGGACGTAATCATACTATTATTGAATTATCTGAAAAAATTACATGTTTTAAAAATAAAGTCAAATTATGGAGAAATTAGATTGAAGTAAAGAAACTTGCTTCATTCCCGACTCTTAATTTACTTGATGATCACTTGATATCACAGATTATGAAATACAGAAAATTATTATTAATCATTTAGAAAAACTAATAGCAGACTTTGATCGATATTTCCCTGCAGACGATGTTTTCAAATAGGATTCGAATGCCATTTAATTTTGATGTAAGTGATTTGTATGAGGAATTTGTTAATATTAATCAATTTCAAGAACAATTAATAGAAATACAAAGTGACCAAGCACTTCTATACAATTTCTACAAAAACACTGAATCTTTATGTGGTTTCTGATTAAAATTAAAAACCGAAAAGCCAATAATTGTTAAAGAAACTCTAAAAGTATTATTGCCCTTTTCAACAACATATATGTGTGAGGCTGGTTTTTCGGCTCTGTGTGTAATCAAAAATAATTACCGGAACAAGTTAAATCCTGAAATAGATATAAGGTGCTCCTTGACAAGCATTCAACCGAGGTTTGAAGATCTTTCAAAATGTATTCAAGTACAAGGTTCTCATTAAAACTGTATGACATGCATTTAAAATTTAAAAGACTCAATATATGTATTGATATTTCTTTTTTTTTTAGGAATAAGTTAAAATGTCAATTATTTTCGAAAAGTTATAAATATATTTTAATTTGGACAATAAAAATTATTAAAAACACTTCATTATTAATTAAATTTTCCTTGGATCGAAAAGTATTTTTGTTTATCTTTATTATTAAAAAGATAAATAAAAAATTTGTAAGTTAAAAAAAATCATCATCGTAGGATTGAAGATTTTTTAGAAATATGATCTAAAATAAAGCAATGAAAAAATTTTCACTTTTTTTTGGGTCACGACATGAACATATTTCTCAAATTTGGGTCGCGGCTTAAAAAGGTTAAGAACCACTGGGTTAATCCACGTCGAAAGTCATAGAAAAGATTTGATTTCAGCTTCAATAAACTACCTGAAGCCTCTTAGTTTTTAAAAGCTCTACCAAGGATAATATTAATACACTCAACAACATTTGTTTTACTGTCAAATGTAACACCAAGTTTTTCGCATGTTTCGGCTCTTGTGAGTGTTTATTATAGAATGATATATAATACAGTTAATCAAGTAAATCACCTCGCAATTTTAAAGATTAGTTTGAAATTTTGACAGAAGCTCAAAAATGATGCAAAAAACAAATCTGATTTGGTGTCAATGTATGCTTCTACCCCAAGGGTGAATGCCACCATGGAAATTTAAAGCTTCAAAATAACACCGGGAATGGATAGAGAATTGAATTTCATGAAGAAAATGTAGAATGAAGTTTTTTATTTAACTCAATAATTTCTGAGTTATTCGCTATTGAAAATTAAAACATTTTTTCACGAAAAACTCGAAAATTACACATTTTCTGGAAAATATTATTTCTATCAAAATTGAAGCTTATAAAGAAATTTTTGAATTAAATTTCTTAAATAATATTCATCAACTTATGAAAGCCAATTTTTTCTTTTTCGTAAATTTATGCAGAGCTTTGAGCTCAAGTAACGGAAAAACGTTTTTTTTTTTCATAAAAAATAGTAATAAACATTTTTAAAGTACTTTTTCAGATCTTTAAAATGAGCTTTTATAAAATCGTCTAGCACGAAAATTAAGCCAGTTTTGATGAAGTTAAGTAACTCGAATTTGAAAAAAAAAATGTCGTTAAATTCGTGCGGCAAAATTAAAATTAATTGTAGCCAATGTAAAATTATCTTTGTTTAAGCCCTAACAACACGTAACAAAAGTTCAAATGGTTTGGAACACGTATATTTTGAAAAAAGTTGCTTAATTTGAATTTTTTTTTTGATTTTTTGAAAAAAACTTTATTTTTTCAAAATATCTCAAAAACTATTGGATCAACGAAAGAATTGTTTTGTAACTAAAATTTTGCTTGTTTTTAAACTCATGTAGCTTGAAAATTAAACGAGATATAAGCGTTTAAAGTATAGATTTCAAAGCTAATGGAGAGTATTTTTTACCCTTTAACATCAAAATTCACTGAAAAAAAAGGGCTCAGAAGGGCTGCAACTCTTATGGTTTAGTTGCTTATGGAATTCTCTACAAAATTATATATGGATGATTGCAAAAATCTTAATGGAAAGCCTGGAAAATGATGGAAAATCATGAAACGTCAAAGTTTTGTTCTTTTAGGAGTATTTGTTTTTCTATACATGCTGTGTCTCCTTTGTATTTATATATCTGGATTCCCACATGTATAAATACATGCAAATATATATATATATATATATATATATATATATATATATATATATATATATATATATATATATATATATATATATTGAGTCAAAGAGGGGTTCTTTCGTGATGAACACCTGCTTAAAATCTCTTTCTTTATATATCTTCATATACATACATATTTTTGGCCCAGTATAGTTTACGGTGTAACCGTCAGTGTGTTTCGGAATACAAGAGAATAAACGTTCTGAGGGGTGGTTTTTGGTGGTTGGTTTATTAAAAATATTGAAGGTCAGATTTCTTATACTTGAAGAAAAACAATTCTCCTGTTACGATCCAAAATAAAAAAAATTTATGTTTTTTACCAAATGTTTTTAATAATCTTTGTATGAGGGGTTGTTTTTAAGGGTAAAATATCAAAAAAATTACAGTCATGAAACAAAACAGTCAACGTTTATTATATTTGAATATAACTGTAGCTCATTACCGCTTTAATTCATTAATTTTCAATTTATTAGAGTAAGGGGTGATTTTCACCCCTTAAAAATAAAAAGCATACTTTGCGACCAAGTCAGGTTTGAAGAGGAGGGTATGATGAATTCAATTCCAAATTTTCAAGAAGATCGATGAAGGTCTTTAAAATTGCGAGGTGTCGGTCGATTTTAAGCTTGAAGGACTAATAATTTTAGATTATCGGCATAAATTAGAACATTAAAGAGTAAGAGGTTTTTCCAACAACTTGAAGGGCATCCCTGTTACGAATATCTATTACTGATATTCTAAATTACATTGACTGGTTCTATTCTGTACCTTTTTTTGTGCGAATTACCTTTTGGTAACCAGTTTTACGATGAAAAGAATGAAAAACAAGCAGATGTAAACAAAAACGAGTTTGCAGTTTCAATTTTTTATGTTTACTTTGTGATGAAAACCGCATATATATGTTAATTTGTTTGTATAAAAAATGTGTTAAAAGTATTACTTCAATGTTAATCGAGTTGCTGTCGAGTTCAAAAGATTTTTGCACGTATTCACATAAATTTTGATTTATTGTATCAGTTTAATGTCTACTCGCTGAAAGTTTAATGTGTCCTTGCTCAAAATGGGAAAATTTCTTAGATGGTGGTCGGTAAGAAATAGCGATTCGGATTATGTAAAAGTGTAAGTTTTTATCCAAATTAAATTGATTTAATTAATCCATCCAAATTAGGTTCAAGGTGAAATATAATAAACAAACTAAAAATAACAAATTTTGAATTTATTTCCATCAAAATACTGAATTGAATTCACGATTGGACGCATTTATGGTGTGAAAATGTTTTTTTATTTTGGGTCACTTAGTGCTAAATATGGTGAATAAAGCGAATGATAAGCGTGATGATTATGATTATGAAAGAAAAAACTCGTTGATCCATTTTTCAGATCTCTTACTTCGCAAACGTTTCAGTAACCCTTTTTGCGAGCTAAGTCGCCAATTTTCCGATAAGAACTCTGAATTTTTGTCTAAAGCCGCAAACCCAACTTGAAACACAATTTTCTTTTTGTTCATCAGTTTGAACGGACAAATTTGTCTATGTTTTGCACATTTCTATGTACTTTGAAGGTCGAAGGGCGTCCTAAACTGGCTTGTAAACAGTATCCAACATTATTATATTCTTTATAAAAATATTAAAAATATATTACAACTTTCCAAGATTCTTTCATATTTTTTTTTCTGTGCGGACTGTCAAGATAGATCGACCTCAAACTTATCACTACTTGTTTTAACAGAATAATGTATTGGATATGGTAGTTCAAATACGAGGGCGGTTTTTTTTAACCTCCGATAGGCTATAAATAAAAGACAAGCTCATATAAAACGATAATTATATCACCAAAAGATTAGTACACTTTCTGACATAATCACCAAAGAGATTGAGACATTTGTCATATCTGTGGACAAGCTTTTCAATAATCCCTTCAAAGAAACAGACCTTGAAACTTCTAGAAATACCGTAGACAAAGCAGTAATGGCGAATCCCCTTTATCATACACACGACTCCTGGCGGACATGTTTACGTGGCTATAGCTCAACGCCGACTGACGCCTGAATGTCAACAATGGCGGTGTGTGTAGTGCGAGAGCTTCACAGTCGCCTACAGCGCATGCCTAGTCGTTATTATCTAATTTGCTAAATTGGCAAAGCTATTTACGAATTAAAAATTTTTTACGGATAACGGTTTCTTAGTTTGGTCAATCGAAATTACCAATGAAATCGTATAGGTGTCGGTGAATTTGAAGAGATAAGTTAATTTTAACGGCACCGTATCATGGTTATATCTGGTCAAGGGTTGGGTGGTATGGCGAAAAAGAACTTTAGTGCGAGGTAACGACACTTGGTGCGACACCCAAGAAGATAGTTCAATAAATTGGGTACCCGATGTATGTTGTTAGTAGTCAAAATATTTCGGATAATGCACTCTACCATAGTTGCCACAAGATCCCAAGTTCCAGTAATAGAAAAAGACAAAAACAAGACTTTGTGCGAACTATTACAAAGAAAGTTACAATATTCAACATTTGTTGAAAGTTATAATTTTTCAAAGGAATACGTTTGTGACAAAGCAAATCACGAAGTAATTTTGGTTTCTACTTTATTATTGGTGGATGTGTCATAAATTGAAATCTTATGTACGCGTTCACGATAAAATGTCTACTTTAAACAGTTTGTGGTCGAGAAACATTAAAAATGTAACTGCTGAAAACTGGAGAAACTGTATTCAGTATGTAATAAAGATTGAGAACTTATATACATATGTACAACGATTATGGGGCCACGTCTTGCGTGTCTGGAAGCGATTGATTCAGAAGAAGAGAAAAACTTTGGGCGCCTATCGTGACGTATTATCGTACTCGAGATAAACAAAGAAAGAAAAACAAATTCAATAAAAGTAGTTATAACATTGATCCAAAATTTTGATTTTGCCTGTTTTTTAAAATATTACTTATCAGATACTTGAAACTTTACATGAAGAACAGCATAGGTTTAATAACAATATGTAAAACTTTGTGATAAAATTTTAGTTAATTAGTTGTATTGATAGAGAAAGAAAAAGATTCATTGGAAATTTTTTTTGGTGGGATAAGGGAAATTTGAAGGTTTGTTGGAGTTAGCCCTGATATAGGAGTTGCTCCTCTGCAGGGCAGGGGTTATGAAGGTTGCGTGGGTTGTGTTTGCTGTCCTGGCTGTTGTATTGATACGAAAATACTAATTTAGATCAAATATCAAGAAATTGATCATAAATTGTCGTTATTCGAATTGAGTCATTTATGATAGATGTTGAAAAATACAATTTAATTTTGATAAATATGCAATTATCACCTGATTTGTTATAGAAATTGATTTACACTAAATAACGATAATCTGTAAGTTTAAATTTTGAAAATTTATAACTTATCTAAATCTAATTATACAATTTGAATAATTATGACGATCTAAAGTAACGAATGTTTTTAATTACGGTTGACAATTCAGTCCAATATGTTTGACTTTGATAACTCGTACTGGATCTAATACTTTGGGTCTTATGAACGGGATTTTTCTTTATTATGTTTGTTTCTTCTCATTTAATTCACCGTTTCGAATTTGTCTTTATTCACTTTCCGTTTGAATTATCCGAAGACTACTTTTCTTTCAGGATTTCTTTTTTGTTCTTGGTAACTAACTAAATATTTTTTTCCGTCTTTTATAGTCCTTTTCAACGATTGTTACTTTTTTTAATCGTGTTATTCCACGATGTGTGCTTTTTTTAATACACTACAACGTGGTACTGACGTCTAGAATGGAACAAAGACTATTATCACTAGAAATGGATTTTTAGATGCAAGCAGTAGGAATTCCAAATATCACGAGAAATAATGAAGGTTGAGAAAACTACACTAGACAATATACTGGAAAAGCTACTCAGCTGGTATGGCCATGAATGGAATGGATTGGAATCCACCGGAAAGTCGTAAACAAGAAAGATCGAAAATGATCTGGATAAAAGGAGTTAACAAGGTAATGTCGACGAGAGATTTTACGCCAGGGGACTGGGAGAATCGAGAGAAATGGAGATTGGGCACTGCAAGGCATATAACGCTATAGAATCGATAAAAAACCCGTTTTGAAGAAAAATTGGACTCAAGTTCCTCTAACTCTAAATACAGAATCAAAATTATAAGAATATCGAAAAAAATACCAACATTTAATCTTTATAATTGCACGGAATTCACAAAATTTCTATATTTTCTGTAATTTGTTGAAACGATATCTTCGTAGAGGTTTGGGTGAGACAATTTTGTTGATTACAATCACCTCCTTAATTTTGTCGATTTAGAAAACACCCCGTATATATATTCTTAACTGAAACTTCATGAGATCATGTTCGATTCATGTCTCAATATCCATTTTTATAAATTGATAGATTCAAATCACTATTTGCAATTCTATCTTTATCGTATGACTTCTAATTGATATCCATATAAATGCAACTGAAGATGTCACTCCGGATCTGACGTACATTCATTAATAATTGAAATTAACATCAAATAAAAAATGTTAATCTCTTATTGTTGTATAAAATCTGTGAGAATGGATGTTTTTGTGAATTTTTTGTATTGAATCCGGCTTAAATGTCGCTGAACTTGTAGTCCGGGAAAGTTAGACTAGCTTTTAACTATGGGATATATTACATCTTGAGACATAATATTTATCGCTCGTCATACATTTTATACGAGGACGTTCATACTGTGCACCCGGCAAACATGTTTTAGACTTGCTGTGTTTTTTCATCAAAATATCGCATCCCAATCGATAGTTGTTCAGTGCCAGAAATATCAGCTGTTTCGTCTGCTAGCACACTACGAGGATATATTGAAAAATTCTTAGCCTACTATAGAACCAAACAAAATTTCAATGTCATATTATTTTGTTAGACTTAAAAAAAATGTTTATTCTTGCTCTGCAAACCAGACCTCCACAGCTTTTATTACCTCCTCGTTAGAAAAAAATTTACGACCTTTTAATTATTTTTTCAGTTGAGGAAAGAGACGATAGTCGGACGAAGCCAAATCTGGTGAATAAGGGGGATTTTCTAGTAATTCGAACCCTAAATCCCGAATTTTTTGCATGGCAACATGAGTTTTGTGTCCTGCAGAAACAAAACATCTTTGGATAGCTTTCCACGTCTTTTCTTTTTAATTTTTTCCCATGGAATGCTCATTAATGTCGAATAGTAATCTCCAGTTATTGTTCCACACTTATCGAAAAAAATCAATCATGTCAACATCGTTTTCAAATCGAGCACAGATCGAACGTGATGTTTCTACCCTTGCATGCTTTTGGTCAACATTCAAATATTTGGAGATCCATTTTACAGCAATTTTTCTCATATCCAAATTGACGTGAACTATATGATGAACGCGTTCGTATGAAATATTCAGTGCTTCAGATATCCATTTCAGCCCAATTCCACGGTCTGATAAAATCATGTCATGAACTGCATCGATATTTTCGGGGACTGACACAGAAACTGGCCTTCCCGATCGATCATCATCTTCAATGGAAAATTTACCTCTTTTGAAGCTTGCAGTCCAATTTTTCACAGTCGCATACGAAGGGCATTGATTACCAAGGGTATTAGGCATATATTCGTAAATCTGCTTACATCTTAACCTTCTTAAATACAGTTACTTGATAGTGGCTCGTGAGTCCAGTTTTTCGATTTACTTTTTTGACGTCAAACTTTACACTGACACTTCTAATAAGTTATTGTTCGTTGCTATGGTAACGCAATATTTTGTTTATGCATGGAACTGGTCTATGCTAACTAGATATCAATACATCCTCGTATATGCTGCTGCATCTTCCAGTTTTTTCATAATATCAGCCTTAATAACGCTTCCACAAATACCAATAATTTCATTTTGAATATCTACTGAACGGTAACTTGCAGTGCCTTGCGTTTTATTATTATATTATTTTAAATATTTCAATACTTTCTACAATATACATCAATCTTAAAAAACGTTCAAACGTTAAGCATTATATTGATTTTCAACCGTAGTTTTTGGATCGTTGTTCGGTGGATAGTTGCGCAATTTGTGAATGTAGAATCCTCAGCTATGTATTTAAGCGTATCTTTTGTCATATCTTATTTTCAAAAAACTCAGTTCATACATAATTCAAAAAATGTTGAGTCGATCTATAAGGAACGTTCAGAACCTCTGCTACCTCTCGGATGCCGACATGACTATTTTTAAGAACCATTTTGTTATGTTAACGGAGGTGGGTGAGTGATTCGTACGAAGCAAGCGGCGATAAAATAGATTTCCCAAAACATTTCAGCAATATTTCCAAATTTCAAGCAAACGCGTCGCTCAAGTTTTTTCCATGGTCTACATCAACAAACTGGGCATTGTAAACAAACAGTTGACACACACCACTTGGGTTATGGTACTCAAACTTCACACGAGTATTAAAAAAGTGATACCAATGGGTCCAATTTGAACAGACCACGAATATCAAGACATAGAATGAAATATAAAAGATAAAATTGAATTTTTTCTACATTCTTTATGCGATAATCAATATAATTCACAAACAAGAAAAAAACTCATTTTTTTAATTATTTATTACAGTCATTAGTATTCGTGAAATAATCCCTTTATGCTTTAATTTTGTCTTATTCTGACCCTCGCCCTTTGTTTAACGTACGAAATATATTATTGATAATTGATTATTCTGTAATTTATTTCTTATAATTTTTTTCCTTAAATGAAAACAATAAAAATTATTGATGTTTGAAGTCGAACATGTAATTAAAAGTAATTTTTTTCTCATTAATTTTATTGAATTATTATTATTGGATTTTAAATTAATAGTGGATAACTTTTAGAAATGAAGGCTACGGATTGCTGAAGTATGAAATTATTAAACACAATTTGAAATATATATTTTAGTATTTTTACCAAATCTCACATTTAATAGTTTCAAAGTCAACACTCAGTTTGAAATTATTTAACTAGCCCTAATGTCATAAATCACGTAGATGAAGTTTGCAACACGAGCAGCAGATAGACATTATCTACGACTATAACAATAAATACTAAATACTAGCTCAGACACGTCTATTGAATAACGAATAATTTAGTGCGTGCCAACAGTAAAAATTGTATTTTAAATTGTATGTATAGAAACTGTATTTTCTGCCTTTTTCGAGGAAAATCTTAGGTGTGGGAATCAATAACTAGAGAAGAAATCGATAAATTTTCAAATGAAGCTCCAGATATCGATTATTTGATGATGAAAGTGGCAAATAATTGGTGTATTTGGTCGCCGTGAATAGCTATGCAGTCTGAAGTTAGACAACAAGCAACGTGGTCTCAATAGCCTACTCCAAGCAACGAATCACCCCTTCTTTTTTGGTTGTTCCCAATCCGTGTTGTTACCTGTTGCATCAGGAGCTGCAACGTCTTCAAATAGGGATAAACAGCACTCTGAACTAGTACCATCTTCAACAAGCAAAGTGGACTCAATAGCCTACTCCACACAACGAATTACCTCTTTTTTTGGTTGTTCCCAATCTGTGTTGTTACCTGTTGCATCAGGAGCTGCAACGTCTTCAAATAGGGATAAACAGCACTCTGAAATAGTACCATCTTCAACAAGCAAAGTGGACTCAATAGCCTACTCCACACAACGAATTACCTCTTTTTTTGGTTGTTCCCAATCTGTGTTGTTACCTGCTGCATCAACAGTTGCAACGTCTTCAAATAGGGATAAACAGCACTCTGAACTAGTACCATCTTCAACAAGCAAAGTGGACTCAATAGCCTACTCCACACAACGAATTACCTCTTTTTTTGGTTGTTCCCAATCTGTGTTGTTACCTGTTGCATCAGGAGCTGCAACGTCTTCAAATAGGGATAAACAGCACTCTGAAATAGTACCATCTTCAACAAGCAACGTGGTCTCAATAGCCTACTCCACGCAACGAATTACCCCTTTTTTGGTTGTTCCCAATCCGTGTTGTTACCTGTTGCATCAGGAGCTGCAACGTCTTCAAATAGGGATAAACAGCACTCTGAACTAGTACCATCTTCAACAAGCAACGTGGTCTCAATAGCCTACTCCACACAACGAATTACCTCTTTTTTTGGTTGTTCCCAATCTGTGTTGTTACCTGCTGCATCAACAGTTGCAACGTCTTCAAATAATGATAAACAGTACTCTGAACTAGTACCATCTTCAACAAGCAACGTGGTCTCAATAGCCTACTCCACACAACGAATTACCTCTTTTTTTGGTTGTTCCCAATCTGTGTTGTTACCTGCTGCATCAACAGTTGCAACGTCTTCAAATAATGATAAACAGTACTCTGAACTAGTACCATCTTCAACAAGCAACGTGGACTCAATAGCCTACTCCACACAACGAATTACCTCTTTTTTTGGTTGTTCCCAATATGTGTTGTTACCTGTTGCATCAGGAGCTGCAACGTCTTCAAATAGGGATAAACAGCACTCTGAACTAGTACCATCTTCAACAAGCAAAGTGGACTCAATAGCCTACTCCACACAACGAATTACCTCTTTTTTTGGTTGTTCCCAATCTGTGTTGTTACCTGTTGCATCAGGAGCTGCAACGTCTTCAAATAGGGATAAACAGCACTCTGAACTAGTACCATCTTCAACAAGCAACGTGGACTCAATAGCCTACTCCACACAACGAATTACCTCTTTTTTTGGTTGTTCCCAATCTGTGTTCTTACCTGTTGCATCAGGAGCTGCAACGTCTTCAAATAGGGATAAACAGCACTCTGAACTAGTACCATCTTCAACAAGCAAAGTGGACTCAATAGCCTACTCCACACAACGAATTACCTCTTTTTTTGGTTGTTCCCAATCTGTGTTGTTACCTGCTGCATCAACAGTTGCAACGTCTTCAAATAGGGATAAACAGCACTCTGAACTAGTACCATCTTCAACAAGCAACGTGGTCTCAATAGCCTACTCCACACAACGAATCATCTTTTTTTTGGTTGCTCCCAATCCGTGTTGTTACCTGTTGCATCAGGAGCTGCAACGTCTTCAAATAGGGATAAACAGCACTCTGAACTAGTACCATCTTCAACAAGCAACGTGGTCTAAATAGCCTACTCCACACAACGTATCATCTTTTTTTTTGGGGGGGTTTTCCAATGCCTCAATCTGCCTACTCCTTGGAATTCCACCGATGAAATGAAAAGCTGAAACAAAAAAATAGAAAATGATTAGAATAGAAAATAAAAATATCATTTTATAATTGTTTTTGTTTCAGCTTTTCATTTCATCGGTGGAATTCCAAAAAGTAGGCAGATTGAGGCCTTGGAATCAACCAAAAAAAGGGGTGATTTGTTGCGTGGAGCAGGCAGATTGAGACTACGGAATTGGATCACTTCTAACCAATGAGCGAATAACTACCCTATTCCCACCTTTCTCTTGATAATAGCTCCAAAGTGGAAGCCGAAACGTCCAAATAAAGGATTTCTGCTATTAACCTCTGAAATAATTTCGAAAACGTATTCCGCCCTTCTTCAATTGGGAAAACAACTACTTTTCTGGCTAATGCCTCGACGAATATTGAATTACATCACCTCTGAAGAGCGTGATGTAAATCGACCTTTTTATCGATATTAACATTCCCAATGGCTCTCAATAGCAAATTTTAATCATGTAAGCTTGAATTACAAACGTCACTTTCAATGTGAGTTCTATAAAAACATTCCAAATCTAAAAAGTAGAAAAGTATAGAAGCTTATAATACTTTTTTTCGCCCCAAATTTCATCAATTTTAGTATGACCGTTCAAAAAGGAGGGGACTTTTCAGGAGCATTGTATAGAGTGTTTACAAACTAAACGTTTGTTTTCTTATGTCATACAGAATCATATAACAGATATGGGCACGTTTAGGCATGAGATCGTACATCCAATTACATATAAAAAATAATATCCCTTCTAGTAAGAAAATAAATAAAATTAGGTTGCGTGCCTTTGTCCCATCCACCGTGTTCTCCAGGTCTCACACGACTCTAAAAAGTTACTCGTCAGGCAGAAATTTGAGTGGAATAAGGAGGTAATCGCCGGTACATAAGTTTACTAAGTAGACCTAGAGGAAACGTATTTTTCAGACAGATTAAGTGAGCATCGCTGAGTCAAGTGGATCGAACTAAAAAGAGATTATACTGAAAAATAAATCGCAATTTTTCAGTATTTTTGTGACCAAAATCAAAAGAACCTTTGCCATATAAACTAAATTATCATGCATTTTCAATCAAAACTATACTTGTACGAGTAAGTTAATCGTAGTACACCCGTCAACAATTTTTATGTGAAACATTCTATAAACATTGTCTCATGTTCATTTATTAGCGAATCTAGCATTTTATTTATAAAAAATTCTGTGAAATTCCTCTGTTTATAGATCGAATTGCGAAAACAATAAATATATTATTCAACAAACAACAAGTTATTCCACATTTGACGCCGATGTCGGCGAGTACTTTAGAAATTTTATGTAATTTTTCCTAATGACACGGTTACATAACGAATTATTTATTAATACAGAGATCTGGTTTTAAAAATATGCGTAAGGTCATCGCGAATACGAGGGCAGCCAGTTACACTTATTTGGTTTTAAAAGATGTTCTCCAAATATACTTAGTTCATCATTACCAATTTTAGATTCTTAACAAAATGTTCAACAACATCCGAAGGTGAACTAACTACTTAAGAAGTTTGAAGAGGCTATGAAATCATCTTATTGTATTCAATATCTATAACATCCTCAAGAACGACATCTAGAAGAACCTCACACACTCCACAGAACATTGTACTCACATTTTGACAGCTTGTATGGGTAGAACGTCGTGGTGATCGCAACCTTGAATATTTCACCGCTTCAATGTTGTTATATGATTCATTGGTCTCAGGATCACCAAATTTTGTCGCACTTTTGGTTCGGAAAAGATTTTTAACAATATCCAAAGCTAAATTGACTACTTAAGAAGTTTGAAGAGGCTATGAAATCATCTTATTGTATTCAATATCTATAACATCCTCAAGAACGACATCTAGAAGAACCTCACACGCTTTCCACTGAACAGTGTACTCACATTTTGACAGCTTGTATGGGTAGAACGTCGTGGTGATTGCAACCTTGAATATCTCACTGCTTCAATGTTGTTATATGATTCATTGGTCTCAGGATTTCCAGTTTTGTCGTACTTTTGGTCTGGAAAAGAGTTCAACGGGGCTCAATTGAAGCAATTCCGAAAATCACGCTTGGCTGCGATGGCAAGTACGAGGAAACATTGGACGTATTCAGAACACGTTCGGAATTAGATATTTGTACTTAACGAACACAGGATTCTAGATCCTGAACATGTTTTAGTAGATCCGCGAACGCATAATTTCAAAATGCGCGTGAATCTGGTAACAGAACATATCTTCTTCTGCGAACGAAGCTGGTTTGTTGTGATGTCATCGGCCGGTTTAAAATCGCTAAATAAAAGCGAAAAACTAACCTGACAGATTGGAAGGACAATAAAATACGCTTATTAAGAAAAGCAGGAAAAACTTCGTCAAGTGAAGGAAGGTAAACAAAAAAGTGACAAAAAAAAATAAAAAAAGGCTACTCTGTTGGTTATACCTTATTCCAGAGAGATTTTCAATTATCGTATTGACAAAAATTGAAAATATATTGTGTTTTCTCTTGATAGTAGCATATTATCGAATAATAACTATTAGTGGGATAATGATAAATATTGTTCACATCATCATGATTTCTTCAAAATTAAAAACCTAATTGGAATAAAAAAAACTGTGATTTGGCTATTACAATTAATTACATTATATTCAATAAGCCGGAAACAATTTATGAACGTAAAATCCAGAAATTTCTTATTACCAGTGAGGCTGAAATCATTATTATTCTGTTTTGAAAAAGAATTATCTTTAAGTATCATTAATATAATGATATCTTTCATTTTCAAACGATTATTCGCATCTAAAACGCAAATGAAATTTGTAATTATTTTATAGCAGTTTAAGGTTTTTATAAAAAATAGTTATTTATACAAAAAGTGAGTAAAGTAATACTTTTTTTCACGAGTAGAACAGTTTGACCGCACGAGCCGCAATTCCTACGAGTGAAAAATCAGTTATTTTACTCACGAGTTTCATACAAAACTTCTACAAATCTGTATATTTTAGATGCGACGAAACTAGAGGTATTAGAGCTGGTATTTTTAAATATCCTTTTAAGTAAGAAGCTCTGACTGCAGTTCAGTCTCTGGTATCACAGAATTTGTCCAGAGAACACGCGCTATGATTTCCAGGTTCCTTTAATTGTGAAGAACACAGTGTGGTGATGAGAATCCTTCACGTACACTTGTATTTCGCTGTTAGGGATTGGACCAGTGATTGTTGGAGATTTCTGGCTCCTGCCTTTTGGAGTACTGAAAGAGTATGGAAAGTACTTACAATTCCTTGGGGTTTCATTGACATTTTCCTAGAAATATGTGATTTTATTTCCAAAATAATGCCATGTTCATAGAGCGATTTTTTCCGATCATTTGGAACCAAATATGTTCGATTGATTTAGTTGACAGAAATCGGATAATCACGAAAAATCGATGATTTTTTTCTGTATTTTCATATTAATGTTAAAATCGATGATAACTCTGTAAACATGACAGAAAATCGCTGCAGGATCCATTCTTTGCAAAGAAAATCTCATTTTCCCAGGAAAATTTAAATGAATATCCAAGAAATCTTTTAATACTCCAGAAGGTACGAACCGGAAAATCGTAGATGAACTTTGGTCCAATCCCTTCCGGTTTATATAGCGAATTTAAGATGACTTGCTGATAGGTCTTCTTCTTGAGACGCATTCTTGGTCTCCTGTGTCACATACATTTAACGATTTCCAAAAAACGTTAGATGTGGGGAATCAAGAAAATTTATTAAGATAAACAGTGTGGAAAAAGCTCATCTGATAGAGTGGACCACAAGGCAACTGTCTTCAAGCTTTTAAGTTCTGGGCGCAAAATATAAGAGAAACAGAAAGAAAAATGGTTTATTGTCAAAAAATTGTATACAATTTGTAGACAAAAGCTTGTAAAAATTAAAAAACAAACATAAAAATAACTAAATAAAGATACAAAGCAAGTATGCAGCATGCCTGGAATAAAATATTAGATTGGTAGGCACTTTCCAGTATATATGCCCTCAAATTATTTCGAAATACGTGAAAAGATATTATCGATTTAATTTCAATTGGCAAGTGATTGTTCCTTTTTTTTTCCGTTGTAAAATATTGAGCCCTTAACTAATTCTGAACGTGGAGTAGGTAACTCCGCGTACCTCACTAGTTACTCATGCAACGACCTTTCTGAAATTGGAAAATCGTGCTTACGAATTAGGTAAACGGATTCAAAGATGAATAAGGAAGAAAGAGCCAGAATTTTAATTTTTTAAAGAAGTCCCTTCAGTGAGTCCTGTTGTTTAGTTCGAGCAAATATCTTTTGTAGTTTGAAGATTCGTTCAAATTGAGTCGCACCACACGTACCCCAGAAGGGAAGGGTATTTCGGAGATGCGACTCAATAAGGGCATAATAAACTGTTAACGAGGTGGATTAGTTCAATTCTTTGAAACTGAGACAATAGAATACTGTTGAATTCTCTGAACTTTTACAGTATCGTATTATAAACTATGAGGCAAGATTTTTAAGAGTCGTTTTGAAAAAAAGCGAGCACAGATTTTTTAGTTATTTTTAAATAAAAACCTGTACTTTAAACTACTTTTCAACATAATTTCCACCAATATCTAGACATTTGCATATCGTCCAATTAGCTCTGAAATTTTCTCGTTAAAGAATTTTGTCGCCGTCATACAATCTTTATCGCAGTGCTTACTTCTCTGGTGTTTCTTCAAATGAAAGAACATATAGTAATCACTGGGTGCTAGATCGGGACTATAGGGAAGTGCTGTTCCCAACCAAATGATCCAATCAGATCTTTGGTTCCATTAGCTGCATGTTTCATTATATCACTGTCAACAATTTCTTATAATTCAATGAACCTATGTGACAAAAACTGTTCGTGATAATTGAGAAAACTGTTTTCAGATAATGAATAATCATAAAGCATCTGTTCTATTGGAATTTTCAATTAAATCGTTTATAATAGGGTGGACTGGGTGCGTTGCTTTATTTTGCACATGATCTGCCATCTTAAAAGGCTCAAACAGATTCACTATCGCTTTCAGGACAATAGAATAAAACAGTAGAGACATTTTCAATAGTTGCAAACAACCATATGCAGCGCACTCGTGCGGAAAGCAATGCAGAAGCAGAATTCGAAAATGGTACTTCGTTTCAAAATCGTACCTAAGTGATAAAATATTTTAAACAAAAATAATGGGTCATAACTACGCCTTGGGATCAATATTGTTTATTTTAGTAACAAGAACTGTTTATAGTAAAATATGGTTTCGACAAAAACCTGTAAATTAATTTCAAGTCTGTATAACTACCGCTAATGGGTGCAATAGAGTCAAAAAAGGCGTGATTTATACATTACATTATTAGTCGTCACAACAAAATATTTTTAAAAAAATTAAGCGTATATTTGATATTGAAAGTGTCGGTCTTTGTTGGTAAAAAACAAACCAATTGTTACAAACGTTTTTACAGGTGGTTTCATGGACATTTATCTGGAAAAGAAGCAGAAAAACTCATATTAGACAGAGGAAAGAATGGTAGTTTTTTAGTTAGGGAAAGTCAATCTAAACCAGGAGACTTCGTATTATCGGTACGAACAGACGACAAAGTCACGCATGTGATGATAAGGTGTACACCGGTAAGTATATTATATCTTTAAATAAACAATTTTTCTGTGTACCATCAACATGCTGTTCCCAAAAACTCTTCGCCTCATTCATATTGAATACACCACCACTAAACCAACATTCACAATTACACTGTCTGATATGAGCGTTTCGATAACCGAGCTATCGTCTTCAGAGACTGAAGGGGAACTGTTTTACGTACATGTTCCAAAGACCGTGGAGTCGTCACAACTTAGCTGTAATTTTTGAAATAGAACAAAACTCACAATTACACTGTCTGACGCGCGTTTCGATAACCAATTTGCCGTTTCCGCCATTTGATATCAACTTCATCAAAGAGAGATAGAGATTGTAATATTGATGATCTTTTTATTTTTATTAGAGGCTCAGGTCCACTTGAACAAGCTCTCATCGCTCTGTAAAAAAATCGATGAGTTGAAATTTAGGTAATGGCTAGGGAGGCTACGTAATTTTCATATCCAGAAAGGGAAATAGGGAAGTTTCTTTTCGCACTTTGAGAGAAAGGGTCGTGTAGTAGTTATATCAATATCCATATGAAAGGTGTTACTGAGACTGAATCGGTACTTATATTGACAGTACTTAAGAATTGACCACTCGCAAGACAGGAGTCTTTTGTCGAGGTGTAAGGTGCAGAAGACGTTTTATATCTTTGATTTGAAGTTACGCACTCTGTTTAGAGTATCGTTCAGATCAACCGTCCAATCTCACTCAAATCCTCCTGAAAAAACCAAAAACCCGCTTACTTGGTGGATTTCCGGATGGTTGAAGATGATGGTTTGACAATTGAGAGTCACCCTCCATCGGCTGCACCAATCCGAGAATGTAGACACCAATAGAACGGTTAGTGATATATGAATATGTCAATTTTATTATTTGATATGGCAGTGAGATAGTCAAAAGCGCGTCGGACATAATCGAAAGCTATCTGAGCATCCATGAAGTTGGTGGCAGCGCGGTGCTTTGGTTGATTACTTGGGTTACAATAATTCGACTATTGGTGATGGCGTTATGATTAGAGTTCTCCAGTCTGAATCCGAATTGTAATTTTGGTAAACTAGTTCACCTTCAGTCTCTGAAGACGATAACTTGGTTGTCGAAACGCGCGTCAGATAGTGTAATTGTGAGTGTTGGTATAGTGGTAGTGTATAGTACAGTGTGTCATTATGAACATCACCAACGGTTCCAGAAATTCTAACTCATTCATATTGTTACAAGATCAAATATACAAAAAAATCTAGAAGACGATCCAATCTCATTGATTATCTTATTTTGATCAATGGTTTTTTAACCTCTTCTCATTTCCAGCTACATTCTAGAAATGTAGAACATTTTTTTTTGTCTTTTGTTAGGATAACAGATACGACGTTGGAGGCGGCGAACAATTTAACAGTCTCGCTGATTTGATAGAACATTACAAAAGAAATCCGATGGTGGAAACTTCCGGTACAGTTGTTCATCTGAAACAACCTTTTAACGCCACAAGAATAAATGCATCTGGAATCCATTCTAGAGTGAAACAATTGCAAGTAAGTAAATAAATCAATTGAAGATATCCCACAATTACTATCAGTACTATAATATTTTGTTTATTTATCGTCAAATAGAAGGTGAAACTTGATGAATTGTCCAACGGACTACATGGTCCCAGAAGTACCTGGACCAACAAAGAAAACATAAAAATTTTGAAAAAAAATATATAATTTATTCTTCAACGTAACCTCCAATACAATTATCTCAGCGATGTTTAATAAGTTCGATACAATTGTTATAATAAGAATCGTCAATCTTCTTAAAATAGCCGTTAACTGCCGACATTACATCTTCTTGTTGGAAAATCTTTGACCACCGAGCTATTTTTTCATTAAAATAATCCGAGGGCGAAATCTGGCGAATAGATAGCAATTCAAACGTTAATTCATTCAATTTTGGAAATTGCAACAACGGTTGTGTGAGCTGGTGCAATGTCTTAATGAAACAACACTTTCTTCATAGCCAAATGGGCTTAAACGTTACAATAAGTTCGCATAATACTCGTCGCTAATAGTTTTTCTTTTCTCAAGGTAGTCAATGAAAATTATCACACACGCATGCCAAAAAACCGAAGCCGAAGCAGATGGAACGTTCTTTGCCTTTGCCTTTGGAGCCGGTTCTTCCTTTTCAGTCCATTGTTATTATCAACCTTAAATTTGGGAATCAGGATTATGTGAGACCTCTTCTATCATAGAATTATACCAACCATCTGGTTCGGGATAAAGCGTCTCTGACCACTATAGTGGTTCCTTTTTTATATTTAATGTCGAAATCAAACTGGGGAATCCTAAGAGAAAGACGAGCCAAGCCACCTGAGGGATTAGAAAGTTTAGAAAGATATTCCAAAGATGAATGATCTGTCTCGAGAGTTAAATGAGTATCTTCAACATCTTGCCTCGGAATTTTTCAACACCAAAAATTCTTTTCCTGTTGTACTATACGTTCTTTCAGTTCTTTTGTTTCTGGTGTGAAGTGATGGACCCATAATTATTAAACGGTACAAAAATTCGGCTTTATTAGTATGAAACATTGCCAAACACTCGATGGAAACATCTTCACGATCCATTGTGAGCAGACGCGTCACCCATCTTGTGTACAGCTTTCTCATGTCCAAATTTTCAGTTAATTTGCGATGTACCGCACTTGCTATGTTTGCTACTCGCGCATTTTCAGTCGACGATCATCTAGTACCGCTTCTCTTCAACATTTGTGGATTGCCAGATGTGTAAAAAGTTGTGAACCCAATGGTTCTAAAATTCATTATGAAATCTGAAGACTCTATAAGCAAAATCATATTTAGAAAAAACGAGACCTACTTTAGACTACACAGTTACATGGACTGCTAATTTGGCCGAGAAAATAGCAAAACATCTAGAAGGACTAACATTAAAACGATCTGGCACGATTCCATATTCCCTTGGCTCCAAAAGAATCGAAAAGCGTTTTCATATGATTTTCTATTATTTCACAACAATTAAAAACTTTTCTGTTTTGAAAGAATCAAAAATGATTTTATTGTAATCAAGATCGATTACTAATTCCTCAACAGAAAAAAAATGAGAAATTTAGGTCATAATTTATATGAAAAAAAGATAGGAGTGCATGAATTGGAATCGGTTTTCGAAAAATTGACATCCCGTTTTTTAGAAATTGAATCAAAAATCCCCACTGATTAACGTTAGTCCTAAAAGATGTTTCCCCCTTTCCGATAATGAGCAATACTTATGTATCCATCTGTATCCAGGAGCCTTTGGAGGTAATTCTCGTTATCTGCTATCAGGACTGTGTCATCGGCGTATCCTATATTGTTGATCCCAGTGCCATTTACTTTGATTCCAAATTGTTGGACCCCGAGGGCTTCATGAAAGACACCTCTGAGGATTTTCTGAGCATTTGAAAGTTTCTTTGTCCACTCTAAATGCAACTGATTGATTCCAATACAGCGTATTTGTGGTCCATGTCAAATCGCCTCAGTATTTCAACCAGTTTATGGTATTGCACTGTGTCAAAAGGTTTTTCGTAGACTATAAAACACATAACCATATATTTTTTGTGGTCGTCGCAGTTCTGAACTAGTACTTGGGTTGCAATTAATGCCTCGTACCGAGACCACTTGTAAATCCGAATTGAGACGATTTTTGGATTTTATACAAAATCTGTAGTGAATCATTTTCAAAGTATGACTAATCAAGCTATTCAATCTGTGGTTTTCGCATCTTGTTGTGTTGTTCTTTTTTGTCAGTAGCAGATGTAAACCATTTGGTTTGGGAAATTTTGTAAGAAAAGTTGAGCAGACTTTTTCTTAATTTTACTTTTTTTGACTATTCTATATAATTAGCAATCATTCTAATTCTATAATTGTTTTTTTTTCTTCCTATAAGTATCATGGAGAGACTTCTTTTATAGGCCTAGAAGTCATCGCTTTTTCAGTATTTTGTAATTTCTCTCTTTATAAAGTGTTGATTTTTATTCAAAAATTTCAAATTTTGACTCATTGTTTATTACATAAACTAGAAGCAAGAAATTTTTTTCATTCTCATTTATTATTCATTTTTCTAAACCCACAATGACTTATATGTATGTGACTGGTCAGTATTTGGTTGGTACTTTACATGATTCATAAGGTGACACTTTTACAATTATGGTATTTTATAATTATGATATAAATACCATAAAATTAACACTGTACTTTGCCGTTTGTCACGTGATACTGGTCACATTGACGTAACTTTGGAAGCAAGTAATGCGTAATAACAGAGAGCACGTGTCACAATTGGGGTAAAAAATTCCGTTCTGGAGACTTTTCCCTCAAATATAAGTAACGTCCTGGTCGGTCTATTGAAGTTGATGATTACCAAATCAAAATCTTAATTGGATGATTATTCGAGAGGTTGCGAAAAAGCTACATGTCTTGTGCTAGTTAAGAAGCTTGATATTTGGATACTTCGCTAATTGAAAGAAATTCAATTAACACAAAGAATCAACATGTGCGATATGCACCTTAAACGAAATAACATCGACCCTTTCTTGAAAACGATCATGGAGCAAACACTATGAACCACATCGAAAGTTGAAAAACAACAAAAAAATCTCATGCTGTTAGTTTGGCGGGATTACAAAGATGTGTGTGTTTTTTGAGCTGCTTCCAAGGAACCAAACGATCAATTCTGATATTTAATGTCAACAATTAATGAAGCAATCAAAGAAAAACGGTCAGAATTGTCAAATCGGTAAGGTTCAATGTTCCACCAAGACCTCACACATCTTTGGCAACTCGTGGGAAACTATTGGAGCTTGGCTGGGAAGTGATGCCACATCTCCCACACAACCCCGATCTGGAACCATCTGATTACCATTTATTTCGAAGTTTGCAGAATTCTTTGAATTGTCAAACTTTCACAATTGACGATCGCCTTCAAGCGCACGTGGTTCAGTTTTTTGCTGATAAGAACCGGAAGATTTTAGAGCGCAGAATCATGAAGCTGAAAAAAAGGTGACAAAAGGTTATTGAGCAAAATGGAAAATACATAATTGATTAAAAACTATTCTTTGTCTTTTTTTCCTACAAAACCGAAATTACTTTGTCGTCAAGATATGTAACGTTTACAAAAACCGCACGATAACTATAACCAGCACAAGAAAATACAAGAAACATCTGGAATATATAGAAAACAGCCATTCTCTAACATACAGAATGAACAAGGGCAAATGGCACAGGTCAAAGAACAGAAAAAAGTATTCGAGAAGAAAATAAGCTAAAAGATGATTTGTCTGGGCTGTCAATTACAACAGAAGAAATTACTGGAGCAATAAATAGTTCAAAAGATGAGAAAACTGTTGAGCCAGATCTAGTGCCTATTGAATTGTTCAAAATATTGGAAAACGAATGTATCAAGAGACTTCAAAGGATTTTTAACAAAATTTATAACACAAGAAATGTGAATTAAACGAAGAGCACCTTTATGTTGGAAAAAGGTTGTCCCTGTAAATGTTTAATACACTGTTTACACCAACACTCACAATTGCACTATTTAATACGCGTTTTCATAATCAAGTTATCGTCTTCAAACACTGAAGATAAACTGGTTATCGAAACGCGCGTCAGTCGGAGTAATTGTGATTGTTGGTGTAAACAGTATATTCAGTATGAATATCACGACGGTTCTAGAAATTCCAAATTACCTGTAAAAGATATGGATTGTTAACCATTGAGCATGAGCCGCCTCTGATCTTCAGATAGTAGTATAGAATAATTTATTCCGTCAAATACACTACATGGACATACGTAATAATCCATTAAAAAATCATAATTTCTGATTTCTCAACTTTAAATGCCTATAACTCAAAAACGAGGAGTACTATGAGAGATTTTTTTATGTCGCAACATTATTTGACCGTCATCTCACTCCCGAATCATCAAGTCCCGGATCACCCTGTATACATTTTTATTAAATATATTTTTGTTATAAAACATATTTGAAGGGCTACACCACAGTTAACTTCTTGTATAACTTATTACAACCATTGATTTTTGTTAAATTACTATTGCAGAGTGACAATGGTCCTAATAGTTTTGGGAAAGCTGGATTTTGGGAGGAATTCGAGTCACTACAGCAACAGGAATCGAAACATTTATATCATAGAAAGGAAGGTGTCAAACCGGAAAATCGAAACAAAAACAGATACAAAAACATACTACCATGTAAGATATCAAAATTCATCAAATTTTCAACTTTCAAATATTTAACGTTTCGTTTTTCTTTTATAGTTGATAACACTCGGGTGAAACTTAAAGACGTAGATCCGACTGTACCCGGAAGTGATTATATCAACGCCAATTACATAAGATGGAGAGTAGACGAATCTATCGGTTCCGAATTGGGTGGTGATCCAAGTGGTAAAGTCTACATCGCCACCCAGGGTTGTCTACCTACTACTATCGCTGATTTTTGGCAGATGGTATGGCAAGAAAATTGTCAAGTAATCGTCATGACCACCAAAGAGACGGAAAGAGGGAAAAACAAATGTGCCAGGTAGATAATTATAGTCAATTACAAGATTTAAAACCGCGTCAAAAAAGAATTCTAATTTTATCATTCGTGTGTTAATCTAGTTATTGGTAATTCTCAGGAAATTACCGATCAATAAATTAATGAAAAATATTTTTTTATTTGCTCTTAAATTTGTACTATTCATATTATTAGAAATGGAAAATTTCTTGGTTCCCAGAATAAGTGACTTTTGAGGATTTAACCTCCTATGGTCGAGCCGGTAAGGTTTTTCCGGGGTGCTACGCCCCACTTTAGTAGGTCTAGACGAATGTTCCGTGATGAAAACCATTTAACAGAAGCTATTAATCGTTTTTCGACTTAATTAGATGGATTTTAATGATCCACTCATATACGAGCCAATGAGATATTTCAAATGAATCTCTACATTACAAGCCAGCGCCGTTGGGTCCTGGAACCATTCCATGAGCGTAATAATGACGATTTAACTGATGCTGTTAGTCGTTTTTTACATGGGTTTACATCATTCACGCATATACGAAACAATGAGATATTTCAAATTAATCTCATGGCATTTATCAAAAATTTCTTGAGTAATGAAAAAATTAAAGTAAAATCCGAGAGGGATTATTTACAAAATTAATATTATAACACGGATAGATAGGTTATTTCTGTACCTCTACTATAGGGTTACATAGTTATCAAATATTCTATACTCTATTTTTATTAATGAGAGAGTAATAAAATGATTAAGCATTAAAAATACTAAATTAGAAATATCTGACTCATGAATTTATATTCTGATTCAACTGCAACGATATGGACTAAACGTCCAGAAACAAAAATGAAAAAGTGGAAAGTTTTTAAAATCAATCACAATGTATATATGCAAAAAGAAATTTTTTGTCCGTTAATTCTAATTTGCATTATAATCATTGTAGTTATGGCATCAAATAATAAAAAAAATCTTTTTTCGCTGTATGTTTCACCTGTCAACTATTTCAGATTTTGTTATGTATAAAGTATACAGAATAATATGCAATTATATTATAATTTGTTTTCCTTCTAACTTTTCTAGTTTTAGATGAAGTTCTGATCCTTTTTCTATTTTCTTCCACTGCCTATATACCAATTACAAACTTTCTGTTTTTCCCTTATCTTGTTACATATTTGATTTGTTTTTAATTTTGATATTTCCAAAATATAATTTTAAAAATCATCTTTAAATTTACTTAGTTATTCAGTTCAAAAAAATTTGATTGACTGCATCATTTTAATTCAAAGATATTCAAAAATTTTTGTAATTTGTATACGATTAATTGTTTCAGATATTGGCCCGATGTAAATTGTACAAAAGAATATGAAAAAATTAAAGTTAGGAATTTGTTGGAGTCTCATACATTGCATTATACTTTGAGAGAATTTTTAGTTAGTATCGAAGGATCAAATTGTGAAAGGAAGGTGTTCCATTATCATTTTCAGGTAAATTATATGAATGTAGACCAAACATCTCATTTTTAACAACAATTCTCTTTTTTAAACCAGATTATGTTTTTTTTTATATTATATATATAAATATAATCTATTTTAGGCGTGGCCCGACCATGGTGTACCTTCTGACCCAGGCTGTGTTTTAAATTTTCTACACGAAGTGAATAAACGTCAGGAATCGTTACAAATAGAATCCCCGTTACAGCCCCCGGGGGCTATTCTAGTGCATTGTTCCGCTGGTATCGGTCGCACGGGCACATTTATAGTAATTGACATGATTTTGGACCAGTTGAAAAAATATGGTAAGTTAATAATTTGAATTTATTAAATCGGAATTAAGAGAAAAAATTCAAGTAGAAACAAAGAATCCTCATTAAACACAATATTTACCACCACCCTACACCAACCCTCGCAACTACATTGTCTAATGCGAATTTTGATAACCAAGTTATCATCTTCAGAGAGCAAAGATAAACCAATGGTTCCACAAACTCCAATTTAATCTTTATAAGGCATTGAGTTTTTAATTTACTTGTTGCTACCAATTTTTTCTCGTGAATTCAAATTGTTCTCGTCAATTTTATACTCATTTTTCGAATTATTTTGTTTGGTAGGTCTTGATTGTGAAATCGACATCCAACGTACAATTCAAATGGTGAGATCTCAACGTTCCGGAATGGTACAGACTGAAGCACAATATAAATTTGTTTACTTAGCAGTACAACATCATATAGAAACTACTACAGAAAGAATGAAGGCTGAACAAGTGAGTTTATTAATCGATATTTAAAAAAAATATCATGAATAATAAAAAAAGATAAAATTGTGTCAATAAATAATTAAGATCACTTCGACCTTTCGTGAGTACTGGTAAGACAGGACTGGCGAATATAGAGATGCACTTAGGTTTTGGAAAAAAATCATTTTGCAGTTATTCCTTTGTAATTTTAACTAGATTTTGAATGATCTGGGTTGCTCTGGACTGTTAGGAGGAAAGGAAAAGTGGATAGAAGTTAACAATAGGGATATAAAAGAAAAACTCAAGTTACAAGTTGCAAATATAAACCTTGAATAAATTATGTAGTGCCCCTAATGCGTGACACTTTATATATAATAATAATTATACAAATTATCAATTGACACAACAAAAGATGAAAACAAAAACATATATACAAAAATAAGTAAAACCATGTGAAAAATTGTTAAAGAAGAAAAATAGCAATAAGGGGAAAAGGAAATTAAAATAACTGAATAAAATATGAACGACTCGACCCAAATTGAAAAAGAAAAAGGGTCCAATGATAAAGGAAATTATACAAATGGCAAAAAAAAACATGATGCATGTAGTATATATAACATAATAAAAGAGCCATCAGAAATTGGCTGGAGCGAGATGAAATAATGCAGAAGAATAACAAATCGCATGGAAAAAATTAAGTAATTATAGAAATGCTGAAAGAAAAAGAATACAACCAGACAAATTTTGTATATTTTCTATATGAGGCGCCTAGAATCAAAATCCGCCATGTCCATCTCAAGAAATTTTCTGAAAAGTGGGAAAAACTGTCACAAACAGACCAATCATAAGATATTATTAATTTTTTTACCAAAAAATCAATAATTTTTACTTTATAACAGAGAGAAAGTATGATCGAGATCACCATAATAGTTTCATAAATATTTGAGGCATTTTTGGTGATAATTTTTTTAAAAAAACCCTCCTACATGAAATGCATCTGTTTTGATTTATAAAAATGAGGGTTACTTTCAGGATTTTACGGTAGTAGTAGAATTCATCCCTTATCTCTATAACTATGATATTAATTGAACAAACCAATAAATACCAAATTTCAATAACACTGGGTAGAATACTGAACCATGTAAAATCTTGAAATAATGCAAACCAATTATTGTAATTCTTTAAAAATTTTGAGATTCAAGCAATAGTAGTTTGTACATCGATTTTTTTGTGTACCTAATTCGATCATAATTGGAAAGTTTATGTTTGAATCAATTTCCAAATACAGTAAAACATCGTAAATCCGGAATCAGTGGGAAACGATTGGTTCTGAATGTTAGATTTTTCCGCATTTCAGTTTCATATGAACATTTGAATTCATAATAATGTAAACAAATGGAGAGGTATGCATAAAATATGATGTCACCATCTAGTGTCAAATAAAGAAGCTAAAAATTACGATACGAACGAATCAGTCCGGATTTTAGATATTCCGCGCTTAAGAAGTCCGGATTTACTATATTCAACTGTATTCAAATAGTGTATGTGTTTTTGTTTTTTTTTTCAAGTTTTCAAAATGCATTTTAATTAATGTTGTGTATCACATATCTATTAATGCAACGCATTTGTTATAGTGAAGTACAAAAAAAGAGATCTAAAATTAAGACAAAGCATTACGAAGAACACATAAAAGGGTATAACAAGTAAAAAGTTGAAGAAAATTATTCTAATTACATAAGCTACCCTGATTTATCTATATCTTATCTGTACTTTTCTAAATTTTTACAATATTCTTTAAAATTAATACATTAGTGGTACAGATATAGGCCTTCTATAGTTATTTCCGTACTTTGGTAGTTGTCTATTGTATTGTATCAATCTGTTCCCGAGTCTTATTATGGTGTTTTTTTTTGAGGTCTTCAAAATGATGACGCTTTCAAGTCAGTGTTCCCTAAAAACGTATAATCCAAATGTATAGACATCAACTTACAATAAAATCTGATCGATAAATAATTAGAGGATGTGCAATAATTTTTTTGATGTTTTTAGAAATCCATGCAACTCGGAAGAGAATACACAAACATAAGGTACAGTAATGATATAGGAAATAGTTGTATGTCTCCAACAACACCCGGCGGTTTCGGAAGTATTTCATCACCAAATAATCATCGTTGTAGTACAACCAGTATCACATGTCCCAGTGTTAATTCGGTTACTTTGAGACAAGATATTAAGAAACCGCAGAGAGCTTTGTCCGAAATATCGTTGCCAAGGTAAATCATAAATCGGCTCGTTATTGTTTTTTTTTATTAATATACAATATTCAGCCAGTATGAAAATTTTTTGTTTCCTAGAATATTTATACACACTTAAAGTCACATGGATATTATGGTAAATTTTTTTTAACGAAACTGACTGAACCTTGTAAAATACATTTCCTAACATATTTTTTTGAGTTTAGATTTAGTGATTGTATTCTTAATTAATGTATATATGATGGGATATTTTTACAGGGTTGAATTAGAAGTAGAATGTTTCGTATAGATGCTCATATTATCTACGTGGTCCTTAACAAAACTGACGAAAATGCTGGCAAACTATCTCAGAGAATATCATAAAATATATATCGTAAGTGAAAACAAAAAGTGAATAAACACAAAATTCTTGTTGATAAAATGATTAATTGTATCACTTTGTTTATATCCCATCATAATTCATTTATTGTTCGCACATATTGAATATTTGTTTCTTCGATTTCATTTTTTTCTTTCAACGACTAACATCACTTTATTGTATTTAACCATCACTCCAGTTGTTTTATTAGCAACTATTTCTGAAATATATCAGTAGCTTCAGGTATAGTATAACTAAAGTCTACTGAAGATATTTATTTCTACAACTAAACATACATTCACAACTACACAAGTACATTGTTTCATGTGCCAAGTTATCATCTTTCGGTTGAGTAGTTCGAGCGAGCAGTTGAAGCAAGACATGATAACCTTAAGGAGAACCCCGACCTCCCAAACCACATTCCAAGTCAGAGAACATCGCTTCCCTGTGTGCCACCAATTCAAATACCTTGGGGTCTTGATAACTAATGTGACAACAAGAGTTGCTGTGGGGAACACATGCTTCTTGGCAGTCCAGAGAGCGCTCATGTTTATAGGGCTATCACGAAGGTCAAAGCTCACAATTTACAAAATAATAATCCGACTCGTAGTCACATACTGATGTGAGACATGGACTATTAGTTAGTTAGATTTAGTGCAGGACGTTGAGGCGGACATGATCCAGCTAGGGATTCAACGTTGGAGGAACATGTTCAGAACAGAAAGAATTGGAAGCCGATTGTTGAGAAGGCTCTGGTTCTCAAAGGACCATAGCGCCGAGTAAAGAAAGAAGAAGAAAGGAATTATCGTCTCCAGAAACAAAACTATCTAATCTAGCTCTGCTATCTATCCTTCTATCTGCTATCTGCCATCTATCTATATCCTCTCGCAATATTTACATTCTGTGTCGGATTTTAATTTGGATCTGATTCTTTTTTTTTTCTTTCTTATATCAATGATTTCCCTTCTTCTCCGAAGAACTATTCTTGTTTTCGGTTTGCTAATAATTAGTAAACAGGGACGTAAATCAAATTTTTAATACAAACTGTTTTACTGATAATACACTGAAATTTATACAATAAGATCAACTGGTTAAGATATTGGGATCAATTTTTGACCAAAATTTGAAATAGGATACTTTTTACTTAAAATGTTATGATTACTTTGTATTGGTCCATGATGAACATTCTCAATCACTATGCTAAAAAAGTCCACAAGATGTTTCCACTTTACTAACACTTATGGTTATTTATTATGCGATTGGTAAATCTTTCACAAACACCTTGTATATTTGTTTTAAATTGTATGATGGCTCTCATTTTTCCATAGATTCACTACAGAATAATTTTCAATCACGTTAACTAACAAGAAGAACTAAGATAGTCAGAAAATTGGCAACAGACTAAGTTTTCTTTGGATTGTCTGTTAATCATATGTAACATTTTTTCGGTAAATTATTTTCTTGTAATTATGCATAATTTTTATTATTTTAACAATAAAGGTAATCTTCAGTTGACTTTAGAATTACTATACTTTATGAAATTCACAACCGAACAAACAGGATTCCTTGTGACAACTATACCAGAGTAGCTAGTTGGAAGGAAAAGTAAATTGGACATAGTTGAAACTTATGATAGTAAAATTGCATGCATCTGGTTCTTGTTACCATATTTTCAAAATAGCAACTCTTCAGTGCCGAGAAAGCTTATTTTACAACAATTACAACAAAATTTAACATTGAGTATACAATTTGATTTTTTTTTCAGACCCCCGGATGATTTAGTGAAACCTTCTCTATACGAAAACATTCCCGGTAATCCTGCAGGATCAATAATTTGTCCTGCGCCGCCCCCTCCGCCTAGAAAAGCCACGTGACCTAAGAAAAAATTAACATTATATTCCAGTTATATTTATACCTTCCCGATATGTAAAGAATGTAACTAGTAGTTGTTTAAAACTGTTTATAAGTATCCTTGAATAAATTATTTTATTTATATTGAGGTAATTTTAAAAAGTGAAACTTGGATTTTATTATTATAAAAGGTGTCCCAAAATTTACGCAAAATTTGAATTAAATAGCTGGATGTCCATGAGGATATGAATTTGTTAGCACAAGAAATCCAATTTATTGAACATCTGAAATGACGGAGTACATAGCTTTGAAATTTCTGTAGCAATAATTGCAATGTTTCAGAATAAAGTTTTTCCAATAATACCATCCAAACTAGGAAAAAATATTCAGTACTAAAAATATTCGTTTTTTAAACAACTTGTTTATTGAAATGTTTACTCTCAATGACAGTTGGCTTCAAACGACATTTAGTATTTATCAAGGATGAACTTTTCATCCCGGCGAGTGAAAAAATACTATACACACGACGAGAAAAAAGTACAAGAAAATTCAAACATTTTGTAGGTAGTTTCAACATTTCAGTAAGGCCACAATATTGCGTGACGTCATAGGTATAAAATAAACACTGAACATATGATATAAAATAAAACGATTCCCCCGGTTTTCTAAAATAAGCGTTACTATTAAACTTTAATTAATCTGAAAAATGGTATATAAATCGTGTTTTGTGCCAGGATGTGAAAATACCACGACTAAAACACCTGATGATGATTTTTTTATGATTCCTAGAAATTCGAATATACTACAAAAATGGTTTGAAAGTGTTGGTAGTTTTGACGATTATTTTAATGTAAGTAAGTTTGAAATTCAACTTATTTTTATATCTTATAGTAATTAAGTTTACTACGCTTTTAATTTTCAACGAGATTATGTAATAATGCAAGAACTTAACCTATAAAAGGTTTATTCACTTATACATAGAAAAATATATTATTTATACATGACTAATAAATGAAAACTTTCTTGTAACAGCACACGCTATGTTGACGGTAATGATAACCTCGTTATCATCAATCTGACAACTGCTCAATGTTTTTATTAAACCTCTGACGTTACAATTGAAAAGCAATGAGAATCGTTTTCTTATGTAGTTGAAAATTTGAAATTTTTGCGATTATCAATTAAATATCAAGTACTTATAAAATAAACAAAAAAAAAATAAATACTTTCTAAAAAACGCAAGTACTCTATTTTTATATGATTCCTTGCCCCAATATTAGTGAACTGTAGTTTATAGTGAAATCTAATTTTACTATTGAACAGTTCATTGTAGGTTGATGGCATAATAATCAACATCAATTAAAAGATTTACTCTTGTCAAGTTTAAAACATAAAATATTGAAATGTATCTCCTTGTAAAAACCAGGAGAGTTAATATTGAAATTATTGCAATAATATTAAAAATTTTCACTAGTTAGCCTGATACATTTTATACTGAACACCCTGTTTACACCAACACACAATTACACTGTCTAACGCGCGCTTCTAACCAAGTTATCGTCTTCAGAGACTGTTTCAGTGTAATTGGTAGTGGTGGTGTAAACAGTGTAATTGTGAGTGTTGGTGTGAACAATGTGTTCAGTATGAATATCACCAACGGTTTCAAAAATTCCAACTTAACGATATATTTCATTCATGTGATTTATTCGAAGCTGATAGTTTGCTGAAAATGAATAGAAATGATATAATTTTTTTGAAACCGACATGCACATGCGGCAGTGTGCTTTTACATTGTTTTTTCTTAGATGAAAAAGGTACCATTACAGTTGACTTAGTTCTAAAGTCTTTTTAAAAACTTTCGTGATATTTGATATAGAGTGGAGCGCAATTCGTTTCCAAACCTTTAGATATTCACCAGGTTTTGTGTCAATTGAAATTTTTAAGCACGCACATAAAAATCTTGGGAGCTTTTTATCAATTTCTATTTTAAAGTAGAAGCAAAACAAATTTTGTAATAATACTGGGATACCTTTTGATAGGCTGAAACAACAGTATGTGATTTAACATCATGAAAAATTCAGTCCAAGGTTGTCAATTTCAGAACGTCATACATTTTGTAACTTTCCATCGCTAGTAACTAGACTAGACTAGTTTTAAGCTATCTATGTGTAGTTCTTTTGAAAAATGTCTCTATTCCCTCTCTCTTTCCAAACACACTATTGAAGTTATCTACTGTATTTTTGTTTATATAATATATAGGATATATCAAAATAAAAATATTTCATCAATACTATATGTGTATAGAAAACAGAATAGCGTCAAAAGTATCAAAGTGATCAAAAATATTTTGTGATGTATTATTTTTCCAATGATGAATGCAGTTACAGATTATATTGGATGTTTGAATATAATAATGTGCTTCTGCAGAATTTTTATTTATATAATTGTTTAAACAACTCGATGTTCGATCTTCATGCAAAAAGTATTTGTTTGATTAAAATATAAGCGAATTCACAATTATACAAATAAGACCATTTGAAAAAATAAAAATAAATCAACAATTCTCCCTTTTAGAGGTTTATTTTATCCAAATTGTATCACCCGTGCCACCCTCCACTTTTTCTAATAAATATTGTCTCCACTGCTTCTAAATACATACACTCAACGGCAAATAAACCTGAAACCTAGATTTGCTCTTGTAAATTTGTTGAATATATTGATTTTTTTAATTTGAGGTAAGAATTGGTCAATTTATGTTATTTATACCAAATCTGCCACAAATTAATACTTTTTATAAATCGAAGATATAGAATTTTGGACGTACTCCACCAGCATGCTTTACGGAGAGTAATTTAGAGCTGATTTAAGTCACTAGAAGGAGGATGACGATGTCTAGCACATTTCCCTAAATTATTCACAAATGATCTATAAGTTGAATATTGGTAAATCGTGCTGGATAGTCAAGATCTGTGATTCCTATTTGCTCCAAATATTCGGTAACAATTCTGGCGGTATGTGGACGGGCATTATCCTGTATTAAATTGAATTGTTCGCCAATAAATGAAGTAAATGAGATCACAACTTCTAGAAATACTTCCTCGATGTACTTCTGAACAGTCAAAGCCCAGTATATCAATTCTGCTCGTACGTGGAAATTAATTTCACCCCAAACCATAACTAATTTTTTTTAATGATTGTAATCCGCGAAAAGTACATTCGCTTCCCTGATTGCATCCACACTATCTCGATCATCTAATTTGTATAGACCAAAACGAGACTCGTCCGAGACTAAAGTAACGCATTTCTCTTCAATGCCTTTCCAGGATTCGAAGCATCGTCCCGAGTCACCTTACCACATGTTTCGCGCCATTTCAAGTCTCTCTTGAAGCGTTTGAGCTATTAAATGTCGGTCTCTTACTATTGTTGTTGTCCTTGGTCGTCCACTGTTTGCTCTCAATCGTACCTATCAGTCTTCCGGAAACTACTAATCACATCGTGAATGGTAGACTTCGCTACCGCAAGCATTTATGCGATGTTTCGGCCTTCTCTTGCCAAGTTCGGGCTATGCCTACATAACTATTATTCTGGACCATAATAAAAAAATAAGTCTAATAATGAAAGAAAAGGCTTGATTAATATATTGATAAATCAACTTCAAGACAAATAAATCTGAGTCTTATCTAATGGTCTACTAATCCTGATCTTAAGGCATTACATTGTCAATAATAACCAGTGTCCGGTTTTTCTTGCTGTTTCAGTTTATTTTTGAGACCAATTACATCCTATTCAAAACTATTGAAAGTTTCTATCTAAAGACGTCAGGTCTAACTTTCCAACCTCATTATATATCAGTTAAACTGAATAAAGTAGTTAAATATTGGAAATGCATTTAAGTACTGGAGGAAGAGACTTGACTATCAACACAAAACTACCAAAAAGGGACACAAGAATTTTATTGACTATTGGCCATTTGGAACACTATAATTTTTGCTACCAAGTGCATCTTATGAATCAGAAATACACTTTAGACAGATATGTTATTTTACTATTAAGTTAAAAATTTTGAATAACATTTTCTATTGTGTATAAACAAATTTAATCCGTATTCTGGCTTTATTGTTTACTATTATTGTTATGTCGCCCAGTTCGTAATATCTACTCTAATAATGTAGACAGAAGAGCATTCTTCTTTTTGAAACTTGAAAAATGTTGTAGTGTAATTTAAATCTGGAGAGTGTGGATTGAATAATGACCCCCGTACATTGCTTTGTGAAAACCCCTGGACAGGTTTCAACTGTTTAAAGTTTGTTTTTTGGTTTAAAAGCCAAATACAATGACCTACAAAGATGTTAGATAAATAATTAGACAAGCTGTATTGTGAAAAAGATCAGAGGTAGAGTTGAGTAGACGATAATTGTAAGTAGGTACTTATTATTAGTTATAAATAAGAGGACTTTTTAACACAATTTGAAGAACTAATCCGCCTTAATAAGTGCCTTCTTATTTTACTAATCAGAATTGGATCTTCAGTTCAAGAAGATGTCTAGAATAGAATATGGAAAATTCTCATTATGAATCTTGAGTGATTCTAGTAGGAAGAGTTCTAACTTTTAAAATACGATAAAAGTATACAAAATTTACAGATAAAATGATCTTTTAGTGTTATATTAAATAGCCGAGAGAATTAGCAGATGGCTTACACCAAATATTTGAACTTATATAATTTATATACTTCCAAATGATGTATTAGAGATTATTAGAGTCTTTAAAGTTTTCTTTGTGGAATTAATACTGAAGATTGAAGACATTTTTAAAACATTACAAACATTTCTTTCAATTTTCTTCTTTCTAACAAGTATAAGTCCATCATTCTCACCATCGTTTAGGTGACTTGAATTTCTGTATTCCACTTTGCTGTTTAATATCATCATTCCTTGTATACTTCTTAGTATTTTCATTTCGACTGTTCTGGTCGTCTG
The DNA here is from genome assembly GCF_026230105.1 of Diorhabda sublineata. Classification (NCBI taxonomy): domain Eukaryota; kingdom Metazoa; phylum Arthropoda; class Insecta; order Coleoptera; family Chrysomelidae; genus Diorhabda; species Diorhabda sublineata. Next base: position 11,273,989 of record NC_079475.1, read on the forward strand.
TAGTGTCTTAATAGTATATGGTCTTGTTTTTGTTGCTTATGTAATGATAGGTCTTACAGTCCTTTTATATAACTTGATTTTACTTATGGTATTTGTTTTTTCTAAATGTCAGGCATACCAAATTACGAGACGCTTTCATTGTTTGTTCTCTTATTTCATTAAATGAAAAAAATTTTAAATCTTATCGGTTCTTTGGACTTTACTAAGCATTTCGTCTTCTCGTTGTTGATGGGCATGTTTAGTTGTTTTGCTTTATTGCTAAAGTTCTTCAATTACAGATAACAGATAATCTGGCCCATTATTAGATTCAATGATAGTAGTGTTATTTTCAATACTCAGTTATGAGCATTAATCAACTTATATTGTTAAAACAAATTATATTTTGTATATATTAGGGTTATGCAAAATATTTTGTCGAAAGCTTATTTTTTCAATTTGATGAAATTAGTTATGATTATTATTTATTACTTATTATTATGTTTTGTATAATTATCACTTTTTAGCGTAAAAATAACGGTGCTAATTAATGTTTTAAGCTTGTCAGCGTTGTTAATATTTTCTCGTATTTTTAAATATTATTGTGACACTTCATTGGTTTAAATTATATTTAAACAAAAAATAAATAATCATTATAGACATCTCAATATTTTTTCCTACCTTCCAGTAATTCCTACCAATGCCTTTGTTCTTTACTTTAGAATTCATAAACTGTACAATTTTTGTATTGTAGTTCATAAAAATGCACCAAAAGGGGAAGTACAATAATGAACATCATAAATTTACAAAATTTTCTAAAAAATCTTTTATTTATCAATAACAAAAATCTTTTGAATATTTCAAAAAATTCAATTACTACAACGATTATATTTTTTCAGTTCATTCATATTTCCATTGCATTAAAAAACAATGCAAACCGTTTTTGTTCGAACTATTTTAGTCTTTCATGAAATCAGTCATAATGCATCTTAAGCTTTTACAGTATAACAATGTTCCGCTGCTTTGGCATTAACTTGATTGAGAATAGTTTTAAGGGATGTTCCTGGTCCAACTTCAAAAGTTCTTGGAAAGTACTCTCCAGAATTTCGCTCATAAACTGTATGCAACAATTGTTCCCATTTAACTGCCTTTACTATCTAAAATGGTATTAAAAAAAATTAAATTAGTAAATTAAATTCTTAAGCCAAATACACAGGGATCAAAAGAAACTGATTTTTGACGAAAATCACCAACCAGTTTGCAATGAATACCAATCTTTGTATTTCAAAAGGGAACTACAGACAGAGCAACTGGTTGCCAACCAGTCGGCAACCGGTTTAAAGAAACTCGACATGTTGATTCGCTGGCAACTTGAATCATCCACCTCTCACAAGGTTTCAATGGACGAGAGTTATTTTGTTTTCAATCTGATCACAAAAACACGAGTTTTTCAATTCAACAGGTAATTCGTTCTAGTGAAATTAATGTATTCATTTCTTTTATTTTTTTTGTTTCTTGAAACTTGTTTTATTTTTTTTGTATAAAAAGCAACCACAATAGATTGTACTTTCTATTAATTCAAATAATGCCTGCCATGTGGAGATGCCTATGGATATTGATCTTTAACTTCTGTAGGTTGTAGTATTAGGGAATGACGTAGCTGATTCCACAGGCTTGAACTTCTCTGAAGAAGTCTGGGCGTGTGCAGACGAACTTTCTGTTTATGAGTCACGTCTACCTGTCGAATAGATCAAACAATTACTCTCTAAGTGAGATAATGTTGGACAGCTGAGAAGAGCATCTACCGTGGTAGTATCGGTAAATCACGTCGGGTCAGCGATCTTTCTTCTGCGCTCTTAACTCCACAAGTTTCTGAACCGAGCATCCTCAAGATATGCTCGGGGGTCGAGCTTCAAATGTGCAAGAAATATACCAAATATGGACGAAGTTTGTACATTTGCAAAAGAAGTTTTACTGGATTGTTCTGTTAGACCTGAGGTCATTTATTTTTTTATATAGTTAAACTGAAAAAGGTGATGTTGAATAGCTCCTGTGACTCCAGTCTAATACAATTATCTATTTAAAAATTCTGAAAAGGTCAAAATTGTTGGTAATTTTAATTACCTCAAGTTGTTATAAACCAAAATGAACCATTCTGTACTTTTGGGTCATTCATGTATTGGTTATAATTGAGTCTGCTGTGTGTGCTGAGACATGTCACTAATCAGTTGACAACTAATTGGTGACATTAGACACTTTTGAGTTTAGTTTCTTTTCAATTGCTCCCAGTGTATTGGGGCTTAGGGGGTAGGAATTATATTAAGAAGTATAAATTTTTTGTGTGGAATGGGGTCAAGTTTCCTACTGAAAGATAAGGTATTACATTTCAGTTATACAGTCATACAGTTAAAATTTTACCTGTTTTGGTAATTGAGATCTAATATGAGCTGCATTTTTATATGATTTTCCATCAACATTAGAATACACTCTTATAGCAGGATCATTAACTTCTGACTTATCCAATGCTTTCCTAAATGTTTCCACTGCTGGCTTCATTAATTCTGAATGAAAAGCTCCGCTAACTGGTAATCTCCGCACCTTTTTGAGATTAAACTCTTTGGCATTTTTTTCAATAAAATCAATGGCCTGAAATTTTGTGTACATTTGCACATTAGTTATATCAACATTCAGACAAGTTAGAAAGCCTAAAATTAAAATTAGTAAGAATTGAAATGTGACAACAGGTTATACACTTTTAATGTCATAAATGTAAATGGTAAGGGGAAGACAAAAATGAAGTAGTTTCTTAACTGATTCAACAAAATAAAAATAATGCAAATAGATTATATTTCATGGAAAATAATATACCGGAATTTTAGTTTCTGGAAGTTCAAAGATTACTACAAATACAGACAATTAGAAAAGAATATGCCAGAATTTTAAATTCTGTAAAGTTCTAAAATTCATACAAATTGAGAAAATTAAAAAAGAATATGCCAGAATTGCTAGAATTTCAATTTTTTGAAAGTTTAAAAATATTAAATTACAGAGCTCATGGTAATAACAGTTAAAAAGTAAAGTACTAAAATATGTTAATCAAATGATTTCTCAAAGAAGATAAAAAAATGGAACCCAACTTACTGATTCACTGCCTGATATTACTTTACAATGTGGAAAAAGGTAATTTGCTACTTTACAGTCTGGTAGAGGGTCTCCTTTATCCATAGCCCAAGCTTTGGCTTTTTGACATGCTAAACTTAGTTTACTATCTGGTCCATACATGACAGTTGCCATACCACCTTTATAGGCATCACTAGCCAATTGCATAGCCTCAGCCCTGATTCTAACTAACTGCAAAGCTAGTACAAAAACAATGACCAATATGAATTTATTAATAACAAAATGTTTTGACATATTGTCTCCTCCTAAGTAGATAAATAAATAAAATAAATGGATATTTTAATCCAATAAATAATCAGGATTGAATAATTACACCTGCTTACCCCTTTCAAATCCAAGTGCTCCTGCAAAAACTAAAGCAGTTATTTCTCCCAAACTGAAACCAGCAGTTGCTACACAGTTTGCAATAGCATTTGGCCTTTCCTCTTTAAGTTGCTCTAGTGCTGCTAATGATGCAACCATTACTGCGGGTTGGCAGTACTTAGTTTGATCTAATGTTTCTTTGGGACCTTCTAAGCATATCTTCAACAAATTATACCCTAAAATGTAATTTGCTAATTCAAATAGATCTTTTGCCATAGGAAACTTCATTAGATCTTTTGCCATTCCAACATACTGAGTTCCTTGGCCGGGGAAGAGGATAATAGACGCATCTCTTGGATCTTTTTTTTCCATTTGATAGAAATCGCCTTGTTTTCGTATTTTGGTACCTCGAGGATATGGTAAAGTAGTCCATTGTTGTTTGTATTCCTTAGTAACATCTTGGAATGTTGACGAATCGTCTAATAATCTTTTTAAAGGAGATTCTTTTTTATTTTTTGATCCACAACATACTTTAATCGAAATAAAGAATTGTCGTACACTTGGATACACATGTTTAATTTCAGTCAATAAACTCGGTTTAATTTGTGGAATCATTTCAAAGGTATAACGACAGTTAATAAATTATTATTTGGGTTTATATAGCATTTAAATCATGAAACTAACCTCACAAAATTCTTCAGTGGGACAGCGTACAGAACACATACCACTGTCTGTGGTACAGAATAAGACCAACTTAAAGATATCAAAATTACTAATGTGATTTAAAATTCTGTTCGGTACCCTATTTTATTCGTACTTTTTATAAAATAAAAATTAATGAAGTATATTATGTGCCTTAATACCTCCACTACATATTTCTCATTTTTAAATAGACGTACTAATGTAACCTAATATTTGGTAATAAACCACCGATAAGGTGTATTTCCACCTAATAAAATATTCAAATTATTCTTTTCAGTTTAGCACTTTTTTATTATTACTAGTAACAATTTCAGAATGGATTTTCCTTATATATAATACTTCTATGACAGTTTCTATAAGTGGGAGCTGTTCCGACTAAGAAAGACAGAATGACAGCAATTTCTCTATCCTCCGAGGTTCCAGTTCGGTTCTGCGCATTCTCAAGCATGCGCAATATAGATGAAGTGTCTCGAACGAAGATAGAAAATGAATATTGTCGGCACCGTAACGTAGGGATGTTTTTTCCCATATTACATATATATGGGATTTTCCATATTGGTAGTAAATATTCTGATTGTTAATTACGTACCTAGTATGTACTTCATGATGTCTATTATTAATAATAATTTTTATTCTTACATATAACAAATTGAAAGATAAATGAACAAAAATCATGAATTTACGAGGTTGTGGTAACTCAGGAACAAAATCTCTACCTGATACTATGGTAATCCTGTTCTACTCCTACAATTTTTGATGATTTTTTGGTAACCCTGGAACAACAAAATTTCTACCTGATATTGTGGTAACCCTGCTCTATTCATACATATTTTTTATGAGCTTGTGGTATCCCTGGAACAACAAAATCTCTACCTGATTCTGTGGTAACCCTGCTCTACTCATATATATTTTTGGTGTGCTTGTGGTATCACTCTAACTAAAAAATTTCTACCTGATACTATGGTAACCCTGCTCTCCTCACATCTTGTTTTAAGCTACGTGCAATTATTAGTTCGTTATCAGCTGTGTCTTAATAGTGCTTGTAACAAAAATAGAGAAGCGAGATGTCGAACAAAAAAACTCGATCAACTTTTATGCAATTTGGCGATTGAAACGATAAAGTATTTAGTGATGATTCTATGAGTCAGAGTTTTAACGACATAAAATTTTCAAGGAGAGTCGTGAAAGACGAAGCGAGACCGATTCAGGTACACAAGAGCTCGCACCCCAATCCCTAAAGATAGTCGGTTATCGGTTCGAATAATAGCAGACGAAGTATATATCAACTGCAAAGCTCTGTGCAAAATGGTTTCGAAAATCATTTTAGAGGAGAAAAGACAACATCAACTATCGATAACAGAATACTGTTTGGAGCTGGAGGAAAATGATCGTACGTTCCTCGATTACACTACTATGAGTGGTGGAAGCTGATTTTTCAGTACAAACTCAAAACGAGACGTTAACATTGGCTATCACCAAATGACCAAAATTACAAAAAAAGCTCGCATAAGCAAATCGATAGAGAAAACTTTCCAAAAATGCTTCTTTAACTGACGATATACTGAATAATTTTTACAGCATCATTCTCATTACTTAATTTTGAGACCTCGGTATAATTTTACTCACTATTAATCACATTTATTCACAATGAACATAAATTGTTACGAACAAATATGATATGAGTCCGGTCGTAGTGGAATTCTAAAAGTCGGCGAAAGCGAGCAGCACCTTTGATTTACGTTTTAATAAACAGCGGAAACCGTTTGATGTTTGTTTACATTTTTTTTTTTGATTAAAAAGGTCTATTTATTTATTTGTTTTGTTCCTTTATTTTCTAGAACTTTTGAGAATTTCTTTTGGGATATATAAACAAGTTTGTTGAGCGCAGTACATTAGCTTATCATAGTCATAGTGAAAAGAACGAGATAGAAAGTAACAAAGTGTTATTGATAAGTTAATGATTATAGTTAGTTAAGTGTAGTGTAAAGTGTTTAAATAGATTACGAACGTAATAGACAGTGTTTATAAATTCATCCCACGTGTAAATCAATAAGAAAAACATTATATTTTAAATGCAATTCTCCTACAAACACTTGGTCATAATTTTCTATGAGAATAGTGATCATTGAAAAAACTCACACAACAGAATCGTCCGTAACTTCGGAGAAAAACTATCTGTCTTGCTTAGGTGAAGTTTAGAACTTTAGTTCAGGTTGCTTATAGGGCTTTATATTATAAATTTTGTTCACTTCAACGTGCTACCAAATCTTCATCATCCATCGAATTCCCCTGATATGACATTGCCTGACTTATCAGTCACAACAGATAAAGGGTGAACCATTTAAAAGCATTTATAATAAAAGAAATATATTTTTATAACAATTTTAATGGGCAACATCAGAAGCTTAATCAGTACAGCTCAAAAACCATATAAATAAAGCAGGGGTGAAAAATGAATTTGGACTTTAGACAACGTGTTCCAACTTATCATCAACTTAACATCAATATGAAGGTGATGAAAATTATAACTAAAGTAAAGACCCTATCACCTGCTTTATTTAGGATGAATGGAAAAAAGTTAATAAATCCGGCGAGTAGTATTCCTCTTGTTGTTGTAACAAAACATTTCAAATTATAATTATTTTTTCCATACATCCTACGTTATCTTCTCAAACTTAACATACACATCAAAAAAATCAAATATACATACAAACATTAGACTAGAAAAAAATTTAACTTAATTTTCATTTTACAGTGAACTTTTGGGTGCAAATTTTTATCATAAAAAATTGATATATTTAACACTGTCTAAAATCAAGGTAATTAAAATTAAAAATAAAATTCTATATCAAAAATATGATTTTTTATAGTAAAATCCCCACATTCTATGAAGCTAATATCAATGGAATAATTTGACACCCCAACATAAATATTCATCAATATACGAATAACGGCTGATAAAACTAGAATAGTAGGCATATAATAAAATTTTCAGTCTGTTAAAAATTTATTTTTTGATTGCTCATGTTTGGTAAATGAACTTATAAATTGTATGTATTACTAAACAAAATATCAGTACATTTACTAAGAATTTGTTAATCCGCAACCCTTTATATGTTAATGATTAAATAACTTCTGAAGTATTTAAAAATTGTTCAATCGGTTATTGTAATAAAAATAACAAAAACACCCCTGCAAGTGAAACAAATATTATCAATAATAGAAACTTGCACACAAAAATAAACGATAGCCATTTAATAATTAATGAACACACTCCACTAAAAACCAGGACAATTTTAAGTGATCCACAGTTTGAATATACTTTCGATAAAGTTACAAATTTGCCGAAATTTCACTTAGATGCTCTTGAAGTTGCTAAAAGAAATCTGTAGCTCTTAATAAAAATTAATTTGTTCCTTAGATGAAGTAAGTTTGTTCATTTCAATAAATAAGAAACAATGCGGATTGGATAGTAATAAATCGCAAATATCGGTTCACCTCTTATTAGATATTTAATATTTAGTTTTTTGAAAAAAATGTATATGCTAAAGTATAATTATACAGTATATTGTGAAATTAGATGAAGCATATTGGTTCCTGGGGGATGTAATCTATTTTTTTCAAGTTATATAAGGGCGATTTTAAACTTAATTTGAATAAGTTACAGAAACTACAGAAAAATTATTCTTTAATTTTGCTTAAATCAATTCTGCCTATGAAAAGATGTGGATAAAAATGTTTCCGATTTAAATAATGATAATCTTTCGATTCAATAGCAAACTCCTTATCGTTAATACCATAATTCGTCTAGGGGGAATTATGGGTACCAAAACTGTTCCTCCTCAATTTTTTTATGCAATCCTCTTCAAATTGCCCTACTAATGATATATACATGCCTTTGTAACCCCGTGCCATATTGTTTAAATAATTGTTATTTTTCATTCGGACAAATTTTTTTCACATTTTTTATTAAAATACAAATAGAAAAGGTCTAATGACTTTTCGCGATGAAGTTAATATTTTTAGAGATATGAATTTTTAAAAGTACGAAAAATCAAAATTTCAGATTTTCATCCATCAAATATATATTAGTATATTAGTAAATGAAGAGAGAAGACCTCACAACTTTGTACCAATATCTTTTTATTACTTATATACAATTGTGATTCCAAAAAAATATTCAAATATGTTATTATTGTACTTTGTAAAATTCCAGGAAAAAACTTATTAGAAACAAATTGTAGACAATTTAGTTATTAATAACATTGCTTCCTTTAACAATCTCGATAAAGTTGATAGTTTTTAAGATAATGATAAATAATGATTTGGATACAGAGACGGTAATACTTAAAGGTAGGCAAAATATACTTATCAATTAAAAAAGATGTAACCAATGAAATCTTCTTAAATCTCCATTAAAAATATTATTAACTATTGTTTACAGGGCTGTATTTAAACTTAATGTCGTTCCTGGACGCCTGAAAAAAAATCCGCCCCAATAGTGGAATTTTACTTTAACTTGTTTATATATTTTATTTTTCAAAACTAAAATAACAAACTTCATCAAAGGAACCTATATAGGTGAGATTTAATTTAGCAAGGAAGTTTTTTAATAGGAGAAAAAAGTTTCCGTGGAAAGATGAAATGAATATCTCAAACAAATTGAATGAAGGCGTCGCTTAATCAAAAAAATTGTAATGAATTGTTTAAACCTTCATTCAGATCCATAATATATTGAGCATTAGTAAATAAAATTCGTTGTGAGCTTGGTGAAGAAAAATAACGAAAACTAATTTTCACAAAAATATACTAATGACATGCTTTTTTAAATGTTATCGTTTGTATTAAAAATATTTTTGGGATAGAATTTCTAAATAAAGTAAATTGTATGGGTTACACGAAAATATATCTTGCAGAACAACTAAGAAGCAAAATAATTGTACGTATAAAGTGTTGGTGGATAATTTTGATGGTTTTTTTTACAAATTTTGTGTAATGATTTATAAAAAATATACGTACATTATTATTTAAAAGTTAAATGAACAAGTGTTAATTTCATAAACTTACAATTAAAAGAAATATATTCTAAATACTGAAAAAAAAATCATTAGAAAAACGATCAAAAAAAGAAACAATTTGAATTATTTTATAAATCCCATTTTATTCCCTTAAAATTTTACATTTCGCTTTTAAATTCAAACACAGATGTGGGAGAAACATTCTAAGGTGTGTTTTGTCAAATATATTTAAAAAAATAGTCAGTATTTAAAAATTATAAATATAGTATGGATATCATTGGATACTTTCAAAAGAAAACAACTAATAACAAATCAATTTAAAAACAAACCAGTTTTTGTATTCTAAAAACGGCATCCATAAAAAAGTATTATTCTGAATTAGCTATTCACTAAAACAAATTACCGATAGAGTGATAACAAAATTAGATAAACGTCAATGAACTTTTTAATCACTTCAAATGGTTACATTTCGCATTTTTTGTATTCAAGTAAGTATTGTTTATATAGATCACAATCTTCCCCTGGTAATAAACCATGCCAAGGGGTTACAGACACGAATGAGAAAAGAACGTCAAAATTTCTGATAAATAGCAAGAGGACAACTCTCAAATAATTAAAAATCACTGTGATCTGCATTAGTGTGACATAGAATGTTAGGCAAGGCGCAAATTTAGGCACGTATAGCTCGTGTGAGGTATGCACCACACTGTGCAGTTTTTCTATCTACAAGATTGAATACAGTGACGAAAATTGACAACGCAGCGCGACCTGACATGACACGCGTGAGCTCACAGACGTGTCCCGCTCTGCAATTTTTTTTACGAAAAATGACAGAAAAAAGTTATTAGAGGTAAAATATCACAGAGATCTTTACGATACTAAAAATGGTGATTATGTGTAGACAAAACTGAAAAAATCGGATTTGCGATGCATCATCCGATTCTGAACTTAAATTCAATAACAACAATTGTTTTGTTCGATTGTCGCTGGCTAGTCGCGAACTGCCAATCAAATTCAAACCGTTTCCTATTTGAAAACGCATGTCTCAATATGCGGATCACCATGCAGCACGAGTAGCATGTTCGAGTCTTGCACGCTACCTCACGCGTGCTATACACATCTCAATTTGCGCCTGGCCTTGGTGTAAATCAGTACTTGGTTTCCAAACAAATCAATTGTAATGAAAAGTATACAAAAGGCTTGGCTTTTATCTAAATTATAATGAAGCTTAGAACATACAAATTCAAATTATATTTAATAATCTGAGTCTGTCTGAAAACATATTATAAAAAAATATTTATTCGCTTATAGGATTTCAATAAAAAATAAATTTGTTTGGATTCCGGACATTGTAAATGACGTTTTATTAGTAATATAGAAAAAACTATATACAGATGACATACATCTCAAAAGATGACAGAATGTTTGAAAAGAGCTTAACTTGAAATAAAATGTGTTTACAGCAAAAGTAAACTTAAAATAAATTCTTTAACTTCTTTGAATATATTTAGAGAGCCAAAATGTTTTGAGGAATTCAAACTATGAGCTAATTTGAGAAATTATCAGTCATATATAATGGGTTAAGAATAGTATTAATTTTTTAAGGTTATTATTATGTTTATATTGTTTTTTCTATCCTTATAACCACAGCAAATTTAGTTGCAGCTAACTCAGAAAAAAAATAAATCAATATGCTTCATCCCAAATCAACAATAATTTTATAAACTTCAATCTCTTAACGTTTCAACCTTAAAATCTAATTATACAGTTTTTCCGAGCACTTTGTAACAAAAGATTCTCTAAGTCTGGCAGAGGTGATCGAAGGTTATCATCACCTCTAATATTTAAAAGTACGTAATATTGAAATTAATACACTTCATGGCCATACAAAAAAATTAACATTTACAATAGATTATATAATGTAATAAAGTGCGCGCGAAAATGATATAATTACGTTTATCACAACACTCGAGCTTGTATAATGCACAAGGTTAAAACGTTTATTTATTTGGAGTGTTTGTCAACTGGAACAATTTACAATAAATCAAAAGTGAGCTATCGGGTTTGATTATTTTTGTCGAGTTCTATTATTGCATCTGACTGGAACACTCATTGGTACAAAATATGTTTAAAGTTAAAATGTACAACTGTAAAAATAGATTTGTGTCTATTGTATAAAAAATTTCTAGGACCTAATTCCCAGCACAGAAGAACATCCTTAACGAAAATCGTTTATGAAAAATGTAAAAAGTTTCGTGATCATTTTTAGTATATTTTAGCAGGAAAGTTGTATTTTTGGTCCAGAAAGTCGAGATCATTAAAAAGATTTATCTGATTCGTTAGTTTCAAAGAATTGGATAAATATATCCATGAAACTGTGTTAAATAAAAGTATCTTACTGCGAGATCCAAAAATAAAGAGCATCATTTCTTTCTATACAACACAATCCTAACTACAGATATTCATTTTGATGAGAAAAAAGATTTGATTGCCCATTCGATCCCTAATTGGTTCACTGGAAATTGAAACGATAAAGGATTTTTACCGATTTATAATGAGATTAGAATAAATTACAAACGTCTTATCATTGAACAATTGTAAAATTTTCATGATTGTCGCTTGATTAACCAGGGCAGAGCAACTTGGTGTATACTATCAGAAAAAAATTTTGAAAATATATACCAATTAGTATTAATATTATACTTCTGTGCGAAAATAATTGGTATTTTATTAAATATTGTATCAGGTTTTGAAAAACTGCAAAAGAAACGAATTGATTGTCAAGGAGGTAAAATAATCAACAAAAACGGATATTTGAACTACTACCAACATTTATACAGTGAAGTTTGAACAAATTAAAAATTCTCTAAAAAAAATCGTATTTCAAAAACCTACACAATCAAAACTATTCTTTTCATGACACTTTCTGAAAATATGACGGAAATTATTTGAAAAAAGAATCAGAATATACTGTTGAAAATCTTCAATTCAATTTTGAAGATTATCATGTTTTTCAATCCCATACTATCCATCTTTTATACTACTGTTGCAGAGAGGACATCAAATTATTCATTAAAATATTTGAATGAATAAATAGTACTGATAATAAGTTGGCGAGTAGAAGATAAAATACTGATCATACTGTTTACACCAACACTACACTATCTGACGAGCATTTCGATAACCAAGTTAACGTCTTCAGAGACTGTTTACAGTTTACCTTTCTTGGTCATCAAAACGCTCATATCAGACAGTGTAATTGTGAGTATTGGTGTAAACAGTGTGTTCAATATGAATATCATCAACGGTTTCAGAAATTCCAGCTTAGAAGATAAAATAGTGGAACGTTTTGGGAGTTTTTCTAAAATTGAATCTCGAATAATTTTTTTTTGTGGCATTAGATCGCAACCGAAATAATACCAATTTTTCATATATTATTAAACAGTTTTTTTTCTTCTATTTAAAAGCTCTTCTGTCCTGGAAATACTACTTTTAATTTACAATTAACAAAACTGAGATGCATATAACTCAATTAGATAGATTACACATAGTGGAGTGTGCAAACTGGAAAAAAAAACGAAGGATTCAATCAAAATAACAATTCTACAAAAAAATCAGCTAACAGTCTTAAAAGTAAATTATATACTGATAACTGAAAAAGGCGCCGCCGACCCAACCTCTGCTCCGCCACTGTAAATTCGTTATGTACATACACAGCCTATAAATAGCATACAACTTATATAAAAAAACCTGTGATAACTGTTCATTAATAAATCGTGGCATTATATTTGCATCTTATAATATAAGAGTTGTTTTTTATTATGTTCAATTTGCTAACTAAATGAGTCAGGTGCCGAGGTGAAAAATTTATCTCGAAATAAAAAAAATTATTATCCTCTCATATATATCATATTATATACTAGCATAACATTTAAAATAATACAAAATATATACTAACCCTACAAATACAAATAAAATCTAATAAACCAGCTATGATTATGAACAAATTTTAGCTAAATTCAAAAAAAAACTCGCCGATACAAAAATCTCGTCAAATGTTTAAATGGAAAGGAAATATATACTGATAAAACAAATAATCACTGATTAGCGTTAGTTGACATAAAATTTCAATATCGTGTACAATTTATTAAACTATAATTTATAAAAAATAATATATATCAAAGAAATTCGAATAAAGACAAACACCAATTTAATCCCACATAAATATCATCGATCAATATATAAAATACAATATTGAAGAATACAGAATACGTAAAATAATTTTCAATGTTTTGAAAAAATTTTTTTTTTGGAATAAAACAGCTTTACGCTTGAAGTAAATAGAACAATAGTTTCCATTATTCTACGAGTCGCAAATCCCGTTACCAAGTCATTCAGGTATCTCAGGAAACGAAATCCAATCAAAAGAGACAAAAAAAATTAATAAGAGAATATAAATTACATTACCCTGACACCTGGGCAATAATTAAAGAAGAATTATGGAACAATTGACTGTGGATAATTAGGAGACTTGAAACTTATTTGCAGAACTATTCGTTGCTTATGGTTCCAGGGTCGAAGTCAGTGGAGCTTTAATTCAAGTACATAATACGAAATGGCTTAAGTAGACAGTTGGCGTTAGCATTTAATTTTGTAATCCACTGCTAAGCTTATAATAGTTGTAGAATGGTAGAAAATAATTTTACTTTCATAGGAGACACAGCTGTTTTTTTACTTCCAGAAAAAAATCCTTTATCATACTCTCCTGGTGCAAGCTTCGGTGTAAAGTCCTGGATACACCACAGAACCTAAAGAGTCTATATCTGTTACTTTCTGTAGTCACCTATGCTTACTTTAGAAGCAAGTCTTCAGACATACCACACTCTTCAATCATGCCGGTAACAAACAAAACTAGATCTTGGCTGTATGTTATTCAAAAGGTCAATACAGAAGAAGAAATAGTTGAATAAAACAATCCGCTCGGCTATCAAACCTGTATCTTTGTCGACTGATAAAATTTCGTTTTCCACCGATTCGATGACGTTACTTTCGGGCAATTACAATCAATAAACTGGCAACTTGTCAGTGTAACGTATTATATCGAGTTAGTTTATTAGATAATAATGCAAAGAACGTTTGAAGGTTATAGATTTGCTTTGTACTGGTTCTTTTTTCTTTTCAAATTTGAAATACCTTCACAAACCTCCCTCGATTCATAATTTTGTATTTAGTGAGCTTGATTGAAAATCATAGAAGGTACTCGTCATTGTTTTACTGTAGAAAGAGGAATTTGAAGAAGTGGGCGAAGTATATATGAACGAAAACTAGGCACTGTTCTGTAGGCATATAAAAAACATTTTAATCCTAAAATTATCTGGAAACAGGTTTACATAAAAACTGAAACTAACAAAAAATTGTAACAACTAAAATTTGACGCAATTTCGGATAGCTGGTATTAAATTAGTCTAAGAAAAGATAACTGCACCAATAAATTAAAAAAAATTTAACCACAGAATAATTTCCTTTACAATTTTTTTGCTATACAATATAGGAAGCACGCCTTTACAATATAAAGTACATTTTACTAAATAGATACGACAATCATTTGATTAAAATTTTTTGCTTGGTTTTTTTTATAAAGAAAATAATCCTGAAGTTAAAAACCTTTTTGCATACAACTATTATTAATCGGAGTAGTAGTAGCTACCGTATTGATAAGATTAATGTCATCTTGGACAATGCTACATATATATAAACATCAACTTTCCGCAGTCTGGAGCATATTATACAAAGAGTTTCATAGAAACCACGAAAAGTTGATTGTACATCAAAATTATAACATTTGAAATAATCGTTTATTATCCTATAGTAAAAAATTTAAAATACAGAGCAACCTGATCTAAGTTGTTTTTTTATTTACGTAGTGGCGTATCACGGGAATTAGAAACAAAATTGTTTGTTTTTAATGATAATATGTCATTCACTGGAAAATTGATAATAAAAATCAGATTTATCTCCTAGTCAACAAGAAACAACATAAATGATACTCAGTCCAAATTGTTTCAATTACACGACTCGACAAAAAAAATTTCGTTCTTTGTCCTAAAGTTTATATTATGATTTTTCGGTCAATTATACACATATACTTTTTTTTTCATATAAGGTTTGCTTTTGTGACAGTTATAGAAATAATACTCATTTATATTCATTACAATTAGTTATAATACATTTAAAAATACTGCTAGATCAGAGTAGGGTGCCTCCAGATGACGCTCGATGGATAAACAACGATCCGATGTTTTCTACATATCTAGAATATGTTAAAATGTCATTGTAAAGGTGTAAATATGATACCGATGCATTTCGTTTTATATGTGGTTAATTTATTAAAGTTCGAGACATAAAATATGAAGACATTTCATGTTCTATGTGAACTACGAAGCATATTTTGACTGTCCTAGTCGTAGTTATGGGCTCCACATGTTGCTTGTAGTTATTGTAAAAAATGTTTGAAAGATGAGTAAATTGAGAAATTTGCTATAATAAGAATCTGACGAGAACTTCAAGTAAAAAATGCAAAACCTATCGAATATCCCAGACCTCGAATCTTCTTCTGATCCAATTGCTCATGACCTGACACGGTACTTAAGGTACCAAAAAAATTATGGGAAATGAATTCCCACTTCTTCCAATTGCTCATTCAGTACATTTAAAAGAAAATTATGAAAGTGTTGAAAATTGCTTAAGATTTCAAAATAGTTGATGGGTTATGCAAATTCTCCGTATTTCCTGTGCTTATGGGGTAGCGGAGCGAATAATAAGCACTATATTCAACGGTCATGGCCTGTAAGAACAGAATTTTGTTTCGGAAAACAAAACGTAAAATATGATTGTTGAAGCGGAAAAAGTGTTGATGAAACAATTTGTTAAAAAACTCGATCAAACCTCCGAAACTTTTCGATACTTGAAAAAAATTTTTCCCAAGTTATCAGAAGCAAAAGTTGAAGGTGGGGTTTTTGTTGGTTAGGTTAGGTTAGGCAAATTAGACAAATTTTCGCCGATGAAGAATTTCTAAAGTTACTGAATAGTACTCAAAAAGAGAGTTGGTACAGTTTAAAATCAGTAGTTTCAGGAATTTAAAAAAAAAAACAGAGTTGAAAACTAGTTAGATGAAGTTATGCTAAAAATGTCATTGAAAGTTCATTTACCATTTAGATAAATTTAAAAACAATATGGGAACGTATTCAGAAGAACAAGGAGAACGTTTTCATCAGGACATTATGAGCTTCGAACAGCGTTATCAAGGCCAATACAATGAAAGCATGATGGGAGATTACATCTGGGGTTTATTTAAACAAAGTACTTATGAATATAAAAACTTCTGATGTATGTTTAACTTTTTTATGAGCTATTTTGATAGTAAAGCTTGATACAAAGTTATAAACATATTTATTTGTAGGTTCTATCTTCAATTAAACATTTTGAAAAATATCGCTTAGTTCGACTTCTAAATACAAAAGCAAACTATTATATGTTATGTAATTTTTTTTTCGTGTAATTACGATCCAAATTTTATGCATTGGAGTCAAAGTCAAATTTTGTGTTGACACGTGTTATCTCGAAATCATTGTGAATAAAATTTTATTGATCTGTTTCTATAGTCAAATGCATATTAAGAAATAAAGATTAAAAATAAAAAACTACCACTACAAGAAAATTTTTGAATAGTTTCTGTTGAATAAATTATTTTTTTTTTAATTTTGGATGTCGAGTCAAATTTCAATTTTATTTCCAAATTGGACAAGTGTAAACCTATAAATAAACACTAAGCTCAACAAAACTTGATACCAAATTATTCAAATTTCTAAAGGAACCAAATTAATACCATCTCGTTTAAAATATGTACATTTTTTTAGCAATGCATAATTTTTTTATGGAAAAAAATTTCCGAATTAACATAATTTATAAGGGTGGCCAGAATTATATACAAATACGTTAATTTCTAAATCTGATGAGTGAGTTAAAAAAAGGTACTTAATGTAATGGGTTTTTTCAATAAAATATGTACTTTTAAGGAGAGGTACAATCCTTTAAAGAAATTAATACATTACATCATTTTTTTAATATCATCCAAACAATTTCAATTACAAATTACACATTTTGACTCTAATTATATGACATTGAGGTAATTAATTTGATGTAACCGCCTACCTCAACTTATATGGAAACAGAGTATTTTTGGTATTGTAGAAATGTAACAAATTAATTAAGTCATTAGAAGAGCATATTTTTGGCACATAAACCATTTTTTCAAAATATTAAGAATAGTGACATAATAAGTCTCGTCTAACCTCCAAAACTACCCTATATCTGTACAGGATGTGGTAACATGAAATTAATTATATATAATAATTTACCAAATATGAATTTCATTTTCTCAATAGACCCACTTATTACTCAGTATCTTTATATTAAGACACTATCAGCTCTAGAAAATAATGTAGATATTTCTGGACTACCTTGTACATTATTTATGAGTAAATTTTGAAAACAGTCAACGCCAATAGAAAAAAAACTGAAGAAGGATTGAGGTGAGGTCATCTACATACAATGAATGACAGAAAAAAAATAGTAAGATGATGTTAGGTGTCTAAAGGAAGGCGTAGATAAAGGACGTGAAGGTGGTAGCAAGTAAGGAAAAATGGAAAGAGAACTGGAGAATAATTACAACTCCAACAGAGATTGAGTGGGTAAACAATAATTTTATTATAATTGTTGTTTCGTGACATATTGTCAAATATAACTTTTTTGAATAACAGAATGTTGTTTGAAATAGAAACTGTTTTTTTGTAAGATATGTCAAGCATATTTTAAAAGCGAGGTACAATACAAATTGATAAGTCCACCAAGACAACGCAGAAAATTAATTTCTCTAATTGTTTTGTTTGGTAAGGGAGCAACCTTTAAGTGCCGCCAAGTTCATATTTTACGAGGGTACTTCAATTTATAATACAAATTCACAGAATTGGATAAATATAATATTATATATTTGCAATTCATCAATTATTTAATTTTTTTTGTATCAAGTTTTGATTGATTTTTATTAGATTTACAAGAAAAAATCACATCAGACCATCCATACTAATGCAATCATGGCATTCCTTAATTTCCTAATCACAAGTATCATCGTCTCTCGATCCAAATCGGTTTTAATTTAAAATATGTATTCGTTTAGCGATCGAGCAAAGGTAGGGAGGGCGCAACAATTCAATTTAAAAAAAACCAACAATATTATACACTAATACCTACACTCCCTCTTATATATAGAATGGTAAATTATTTGTCAAAAATAATCTTTTAACATTAGCCTGTATACATGGATAGACGTCAAGAGAAATAGAGAGAGAGATAAAAGAGTTCGGGTAAGCCGCGTCAACAAAAATTGGGCCAATCACAGTCGCGCAACCTGCGTCGTACAGCACTAATATTTATTTCTTCATATTCCTTTTTTTTAAATATATCAATATTCAACAGTCGGCTAGGAACATATGATTCGCACACAGTAAAGTGAAATCATAATGTACATGGAAACCCTAAATGCCATAAGTTTTGTTTTTGTTTGGGGCAGTCAATCGGCGCACACTATATGTATATATATATATATATGTATAAATATCTGTGACATTACAAGAGCACCACCGTCCCCATTTAACACTAACGTCCTGAATCCGTGCTACTTGGGAGATCGGGGAGTTACAAAGTCGCGTAGTTGGGATGTTCTCATTTCAGTTCTTCTTCTCTGAGACCTTTCATGGCTGGATCTGGCACCTCCGCGATTCATACCATTATGTCGCTGTTGATTTCCGCTACCGCTCGTTTCTGTTCGTTGTGGACCATTATCTAAACACAAACACAAATATTTTGGATGAAAATTTATCTATAAAAAAATTCATAATAGAAAATACCTGTACATGTTAAAAATAAAATTATATTTTCAAAATCAATATTATTTATATATATAGACATTAGGGGAGACATTATTTTAGCAATTGTTCTATTTTATATTAGACTCGTAAGCAAAAAAATAGACCCAAAAGTCTCTAGTATAAAATCTGTAGCTTTCATTCTATTTCTGATTTAGCATCTCAAAGCCATTAGCTTTATAATGAGTGGTGTATGTAATTATAGAATGATTTTTTTTAATACTAGTCCCATTGTATGGCAGTCCAATTAATGTCTTCTTCTGACTGCCCAGACACTTCTCAAGTTTTTCCAAGCTCTTGGTGTTGAACACCAGTGAAGGTCCGATTTCTCAGCGCCAACTCTGGCCTTGTCGCAATAGGGTGACCTCTTGAGCAGATTTACCACTTGTTGTGTTTATTTTCAAGTAGAATTGTTGTTAATACAGATATGTATCCATTGATGTTTGATGGGTAACTGATGGTAGTGGGTAGTAGAGAGAGATTCATTGGATATATTTTAGGTGGGATGAGGAATTTTTTTTATAGTGACGAGAATTCATTGGAATTGGCCTGGATATAGGAATAGGCGGCCATTTGACTGGTGAACCAATTCACCAAGTTACAGGAAATTCTAAGAAAACCTGCAATAATTATCCCTAATTAGTACTGTTGTAAACAAGCGTAAAAAGGGTGGTTACCGATTATGTTGTTCAACATATCGTTGGACTTTAAGAGCAAGAAACATTACCATATTTCATATAATTTTGAAACTTATAGCATTAGCTTAATATTTTGACAAGAAAAATTAAATTTCGTGTTAAATTTTGTTTATATGTCACTTGCGATTGCAAAGTTGTCGCCTGAGTCGATTTTTTTGCTCACAAGTGATTTTTCTATATAGAGTTGTTGAGAATACCACTTTTCCGCGGTTTCTAAAACAAAACAAAAAAAAATAGACGGTACAGAACGATGTAATTAAAGATTGCAACTTTTTATGGTATAAACTTGAAATCTGGACAGTAAAAATTCAGTTTGTAAATTTTCATATAGTAATTTTCTAGAATTCCAAGGTAAGTGGGTGAAATTATTAAGAGAATTTTGTTTTTTTAAATTACTATGTTTTTCATCAACTCAAATACTCCAGAATGGTCTGAGCAAATTGTGCAAAGTGCTTGAAACTAATAAAAGAGAAAAATTCAATAGGTCGGATAGGGAATGTAGAATGAAAGATTAGAGTAGCTATTTTATACAACACGCTACAATTATAGATGAAAACAGAAGAAATCAAAGGGTCAACAGGAAAAAAATAAAAAAAGTTATTAAAGATAAAAACAAGAACGTTTAAAATCAATTCCTTCAAACCTCACAAATTAAAGATAAGGATTTATTGATTAGCAAATTTATAAAAAAATTTGAGGATAATTGTACAATATATATGACAAACAAAAATGATAATTGAGAAGATTCAAATCCTCATTAAAGACAAGTTTGTACTGGAATCGACACCTAATTGTACCACAAATTATTTTCAACTTTTTGCGAAAGGTATCTTTGATTTTATCAGATTTACATTTTTACACTTTTAAACCTTTCATGTCATATCCACGACAACAATCTTTCATTTTTATATATAATTGTGGCCTTACCTTTCAACTATATATATATATATATATATATATATATATATATATATATATATATATATATATATATATATATATATATATATATATACAAAGATATCAAATATGTTGAAGGAAAACAATAGAAAATTGTACACTCTAGTTAACAAAAATTAATAAAAAATTTGTTACCTCTACTATCTTTATTATCACGTTCGTTTTGGCTACGAGTGTTGGTACTACTACTACTACTTGCATAATTCGTTATTGGCTGAGTTGCCTTTGTTGCAGCTACGGATGTTGGTGGAGTAACGATTTGTTTTTCCCTGGTCTGTTGTTCTTTTTGGACATTTGCTTCTTTGTGATGTTGCGCAACTTGAGCATAACTCTTCCGAGGTGGATTACCAGGTAAGTCCTAAAAGTGAATGTTTGAAGAAAAAAACATGAAATTCCTAAAAAATGTATGCATTTATTATAAAACTATTTTCTAACAAATGGTTTATTGAATTCAATAATATTTTCCCAGTTGCAAAGACTATCAAACTAAAACCTACAATTTTTGGTAGAGTTTTAAATAGAATAATCCTGAAGACTTTTAAAGTACCAGAAAAAAATTGCTAGCAATATAATAATTGATAATTCTGCTGAGAAAGTTCAATAGGAGGAATCCTCAACATCCTACAGTATATACAATATAATTGCATGTGACAATGATACAAATCTGTAATATCTCAAACATTTCACTTACTACTGCTAGAGGTGGAGGTGATATCACTGCATGCCTCAAAGTTTCAGCCTTGGAATCTTGTCTATGCACAGGTAGGTGATTTTTAGAACTACTGGTGGTAGTTACAACAACCCCTGACCGAGATGGGGCTTCTGTTGGCACAACTGTGGTCATGGTGGCAGCGTTTGTAGTTGTAGGACAGGGGATGTCCAAATCACCATTTAGAAGAGCGTCATCAGTTTTAGTAGATTTGTCGGCCATGGTACATTTGATTGGCAAAGCAGGAACTAACCTAGATGATAACATAAAGAGTTAAATAACTTACAAAAATTTTGTCTAAGATCAAATAAATGCAATTCGCCAGCTTGATATCTACTTATGCCGGCAGATCTATATACTGCTCTCAACTTAGTTAGAAATTTATTAAGCCTTGGGTCATCTGTGTGATGAAGTCTATAAAATAGGAGGTTATGGTATTATATATACTGCCACCCTAAGGATCTATTTTATCCTCTTTTCTTGCCGTGGCATTGGGAATGCTCGGTGTTCATAGCTAATCTATTAATTCCTCTTATTTCACCAAATGCCTTCATTTTCTAATTCGTACGCTCCCTAATGTAATTCATGTTGTATTATCTGCTAAGTCTATCATCTTCAGGTGTCTTTTGATGCAATAATGCCCCAACAAGACTCCTGTTAATATTCGTAGATTGTTCTTAGGTTAACACATTCAATGAATCTTTGATTATAGGTTCCCAGAATAGTCTTTGCCTATCTCAGTCCCTGTGGATTATCGATTTTTGATCAATTTGTTTCCTATCTACCCCCTTTCCATTGTAGAATTCATTAAAGCCCGGTGGTTGTGATGGTTTCGCCACATTAAAAGAATGGAGGATAAGTGGATGCTTAAGAGAATCATGAATTCCAAAATATACAGTAGTAGAAATAGAGATAGAGCCTTATCAGATCAAATTCACAAAGACTTATAAACAATCATTGTGAGAGGATTGGGAGCGTTGGCGAAAAGCAGAGGATGTTTGGAGGCGAATGCTTGAGGATGCCAAGGCTTTCACCGAGCTGTAGTGCCTATTGGTAAGACAAAACCTAATTGACTAGTATATTCTCTATTGTCTTGAAGTTGATTCCATAAAAGGTTCTATAAAGAGTTTATCCGCCCCTACTTTAGCAAATCTGTCTGCTATTTGCTCCATCCATCTGCTCCATCCCAGTGATTCATACTTATTGAAAAGTAACTTTATTCTGTTTGCCTAGTTCCAGGTATTGCCAAACAAGCTTGGATCTCACAAGATTGAAGCTGAGAGCTGCTTGGTTATCGGATAAGATGATAATCTCTTGTTTACAATAGTTTAATTCCAAGGTTTTGATTGTATATATTTCTGCTTGAAAAATACTTGATAATGATTACCTAAACTTGTTTGGTTTGGTTATGGGGCTCATACACTCTTATTCCAGTTCTGTCTGTCATTTTGGTGCTACCGGTGTACGATTTTAAAGCATCTCTATTCATTTCTAATATGTGGTTTTCAATCCATTTTCTTTTATAGCTTAGTTTCAAGGTAAATTTTGTCTTGAAGCTAGATTCTTTTGGTATTTCATCCTGAGGCATGACCCACACTTGATCACTTTCTGAGGGAGATTCTGGCTTATCTGGGATGATTCTATAAGCATTCTGAGTGAATATATTGCGAGGTGGAAGATTTAGTCAATCAATTCTAGTGCAACTGTTTGTTGTTAGTACAGTATAGATTTCGAATCCATAAAGTTACATCCACGTATATTTTTAATATTTTTTTCATTCCTCTAGATAGTAGTGATTACTCCATCTCCATAAGTTACAAATACTTACTTTTCAGGTGAGCTTGGGGGTGTAAGCGTAACTGTACTGAGTTGAATATCCGCACTTTCGGTAGAGACGTCTTTATAATCAGGGGGTCCCGTCGATCCTGAATTTTGTCTGGAAGTTTGATTGCAAGGCGGAAACTGTTGTGGAGAAATAGCTCTTGGAGAATCGTCGCCGCCACCGTTACTAGATTCTTTGCTACTGCCGCCGCCTCCACAGCCAGCACTGTTAACTTTTATTTTTGCCGTACCTGGAACAAAATAATGAATACTCGAATATGAGGTCGAGTGGGACGAAATAATTCACCTTTAACAACATCAGCAAGTCTGTTCTCTCCCCAATGTCCTTGTTGTGGTATTTGTTGAGGTTCAGGAGCCGGTTGGATTGAAGACGACACCTCTACGGTGGAATTCATCACAGTTTGGTGCTTGTAATTGGATTGCGAACCAACATCCAAGCCTAAAATAAATACTATCACATGCTATAAAATGGTCAAATTTTATTTCAATGATGAGAATATACAGAGACGTAAAAAAAAGGTTAACTAACCTGGTAAGGGGGGAAATGCTTCTTCTACCAAATCGAATTCGGCTCCTCTCGAATTGACTGTTTCTCTACTTTGCATTTGAACTGATTGCCCATTAGTCGTGGTATCTTCGTCACGTTTTTTCCTACGATGTCTAGGAGGAATGACTTCTTTTACGGATTGAGGTTGTAGAAACCTATAGATTTCTGAATCTGTGTGCATAACTGGTAAGCCTAAAAAACATCAAATTATTGAAAACTTAACAAAACATTATATCAAATTTAAAAAAATCGCGCATATACATTCCCCAGCAAAATTTCGATTTAAAAATTTTATAAATTATTGTAACTTAATTTATTTTGATATTTTGAGTCACTAGTGTAGAGAATACAGGGATTCATCCAAAATAAATGCAAGAAACAAGTTTGAAAAAAAAATTAAGATTAGAAGTCCCTATATTTTAATAGCAGGTATTTGATCCTCTGGGATCAATTGTCTGCGCATGCCTCGATTCTTGATTTCATTTTGGTAAAGAAAATTTCACATTCCAATCCACCACCTAATGCAAATCTAATGATTTTCTTATCCAAATGATATCTAGCAAACTGTAATCGAGTTCTTCGATTTGCTGAGGTTGAGGAATGTCTTGGGCATCTAATCCAATTCCTTAAATCATGTCAATGTATCGTTTATTTTTTATTAAGTCGCATAAAATGTAACAAAATTTCGTTTTAGCGTTTGAAGTGACAAAAATTTGGTCTGATATGCATTAGTTACACATCCACGGCCCCGATCAGCTCTTCAACGATTTCGTCCCGTCTTTCGGAACCTTCTTAATGCTTTAAAAATATAATATTGTTTATACGAGTCTACTCCAATCAATAGCTAGGTTATGTACTAAGACAAAATTATTTTAGCAAATTCACGTTTTACACAGCAGTAAAGGGTAATGATAAGTCCTTATCTACAAGAGAAAGTAACTTTTAGGTAGAAATAAAATTGACCAGGTGGAAAAAATTCTTTCATTACAATTTTTAGCCAAATAACAAATAATGAGTTGATTTTGTGAGGGAGTGTATATTTATATGAAGTGAAATCTACATAAAGGTGGTAACCAAGTCATACTACATCTTATGTAATATCTTCATCATGTTTCATCAACTTTCTAAATTCGCTTGGTCATTTATTAGTAACGTTTATTGAAATTGCACTTCTCAAGAATACTATAGTAAAATTTTTTGTCAAAGCCTTTACCACCAACCATAGGTCAATAAAAGACTCGAAACGTATCTTTCTGGTTTCAAAATGGTTCAAAGCTAGAACTCGGAGCAGGATTGAGTATTATTCGACCATGCCATTAGGAAAAGCACTTACATGTATGTACTCAAGAGTGTTTGGGTATAAAATTGTCTAAAATGCATATTTATATAGTCTCCAACAGCCAAGCGGCTTTGACTGTATAAACAAACTCTGAAAGCACTAGCTAACAGAAATTAAGTAACTTAATATGGTTACCAGACCACCAGCGTATACTGTATTGGGGATCATAAGATATCACATGGAAAACAAATTGAAGGGATGGCTAAAGAATCAGATGGGGTCTTACTAGACAAGCACTTTAAAATATTCATAACCATATCAGCTAAGAAGTCTGAAGAAACGAAATTAAGCTGGCGGTTGGTCTTCTGACAGATCACTGTGGTGTCCAATACCTCCTAAGACGATAGACACAGGACAACTGCAGATTCTAAGAGTAAGCTCTAGAGACACCAGATCTACGCCGAGAATGTCCCGCCCGTTTCAAATTAGATACCTCGAAGGAGTAATGGTGACAACTTTGGATATGGGACAAAAGAACCTTCAGAAAAATAACTTTCTTCGAGAGGAGTTTACGTATTTTGGAGGTAGAACAACGAGATACAGAGTGATGCACAAGTTTAAGATAAAAGGATGAATATACGGATAGCTAAAGAATCAGATGGGTTCTTTCTAGACACACACTCCAAAAGATTCATAATCATATTAGCTTATAAGTTTGAGAAATTTCTTGAAATATCGAAACGGAATTAAACAGGTGGTTGGTCTTCTGACAGGTCACTGCCGTGTCAAATACCACCTTAAGACAGAGGACAACTGTAGATTCTGAGAGAAGTAGATCTACGCCGAGAATGTCTTGCCCGTTGCAGATTAGGTACCTCGAAGAAGTAATGCTGACAACTTTGGAAATGAAACAAAAATACACTTATAATAAACCGAAAACATCCAAATTCAAATTAATTTAGGATCAAAATATCAATATTTAATCATTACGAAACTTTTAGAGAGTTTTCAAATGACAATTTGACACACACTGAAACTTTTTTAAGTAGTTTCTAGTACTGTATATCGTTTTGGTTGGAGCTTAGATATTTCAAAATGGCGATCTGACGAAGCTCTAATGCGGCGTATTTACAGCATTTAAACAATACTGGCTTACAATACAAGTCCAATATAGAAAGCATCTACAATGTGGATTTCACTACAGCACTATTAATATAGGTACCGACTGATTTATTATCATTGAGTTATTAAAGTCTTACTAACCAGTGGGAGTTGTATTATTGGCTGAGTAATCATTGTTCTCATTAGATGCATTATGAATATGGCTAGATTTTGGAATTGCGCCTTCTAAAGTTGACCCTTTAGAAGAATTTCCCTTACTGCTGGTACTCGAGGGTGAATTTGAACGACCTTGTTGAGAAGTTGATGGTCTTGAATTTCCTTGTCCGTTACTACTATTACCACCATTGCCACCTAAAATTTTTTTTTGGAATGTATTTCACAAGATATTGAAGGAAAATTAGAAAATAGATTAAGGAGATGTGCGAATTTTGATTTCAATACAAAGTTGTACCAAAACTATTTCTACTTTATTAGTTCTACATGTCCCAAAAGCAATTCAACTCAGTCTTTCGGTTATCAAATTATATTTCATCTATTTATACAAACTTTAAATTGATTTAATAGTGCCGTAAATTATTACCCTACAAAAATCGTGGCAATATTTTTAGGATTGAATATGAATCTGCTTGCTTTTCTGGACCAATTTAAGTTGATTTCTCTTGAAATTCTAATTTGTCTAGTCTTCTTCCAACATTTTTTCAGTGTAATTTATGTAAAGTTTCTCAAAATGTTCCAAAGGAGATTTTTTTTAATAGGTACCACAAATAAAAATTATTATTAAGGGTGGAGGATGGAGGATTACGAAGAAGTAGCACAATAATGAAAGTTTGATAAATATTTAAACTTACTATATGTAAATACCAAATAAAACAATATATATAAAACGAAAAAATAAACTAAAAGTCGCGCGTGCCGAATCTCTAGGGAGCTGCGTGTTGGTTTTTCCTAAAACGTGTACTTGGTATATCGGACAGGATTAAGTTAATTAAATCGATTAAAAATGTATAATTTATAATAAAAAATAATAATTTCGGTCGTAAGTATTAGGTTTTTGCTTTGAGGTTTTGTTACAACAATATTAATTTAGAAAAACATCATATAATAGATTGATACATGATATAATTATTTTTTTTTGCAATTATTTGTAGTTAATATTATTAAAATTTTGAGTGTCTGTTGGCTTTTATTTACCATTTATCAGTTATTTAACATCTTACCAAGATTTCGTCTGAAGTTTGCAATGATAGTAAGAATCACTACCACTATAAGAAATTTACATCCCTAAAGTTTTTAAAGAGAAATTTACATTCTAAACGTTGGTAGCATTGAGGCCTATTCGATGTTATTAAATTTATTTTTACGACGTGGCAACGATGTAAAAGCATCTGTCAAATACGTGCCAAATACTGTAACAAACAAAAGTGTCATTGAAAACATTTCGTGTGTTTTAGGGAAATTTACATTCTGAACGTTGATGGCATTGAGGCGTATTCGATGTTGTTAGATTTATTTTTACAACGTGGCAACGATGTAAAAGCATCTGTCAAATATATGCGAAATACTATAGTGATGTCAATCGGTGTGTCAGAATATTAACCCAAACAAAACATACAGACATGAGAAGGTATACAGTCCTAGTGAGACCAATCACTACTTATGTGACAATGGTCTGAAGCACTATATAACACCTCAAGAGAAAATCTCTCAAGTTGCAATAATTGGCATGCATCTGTACAACTGGGGCAATTAGAACATGCCAGAGGCTGTACTAAGAGTGATAGTAAAATATCACTAAAATATTTAGAGGAATCATCAGAGATAAGCTGAGTCTTTCCTCAGAAAGTAATCCAATATGGCACATGCTTCAGGACGAAATAACGAAAAAGTTGAGCTTTGAGACAAAATTTACCTCAAAATTAAGCTGTAGGAGAGAATGGGATCAAATATATATATATATATATATATATATATATATATATATATATATATATAAGCAGCCATTAGTGAGCTATGAGCTCTAACGTCATAAGATCGAAGCTAAATTGGGAAAGTCTGGAGAAGTTAAATGAGCCAGGAAGAAAACAATTAAGTTACTCTCCAATGGATTCCGGGACTTACCGGAGTAGAGGTAAATGAACTGTAAAAGTAGTTGTGAATGAACTTTTCTTTGGAATCAACTACAAGACCATAGAGAAGGAGGTAGATGGTAAAAAATAGTTCTCAGATATTCTTGGTAAGACGTATTGAATGTATAAATCTGAGTAAGACTAATTTAGTTTCGTCATGTCGTTTCAGTGTATCCCTAAGGTCGCTAGGTTAAGTAGAGGGTGTGAAATGTGGTCTCCGCTATCTTGAGTATAAAATATCTCGAAGTGTAATTGACTACACTAAAATAGATCTTTTGGGTCGTAGTGAATATGATATTTCTGATATAATTTTATCTAAAAACAAAATCTCATACCTCGTTTTAATGAAACATATTAATCTTGTTATCAGTCAAAACATATTTTATCTTCAAGTTTGTTTTATAATTAAGGAAAAGTGTGAAATAACAATTAAAGGATTAGAAGTTTACCTTGAGAAGAACCCTGTGAAGATTGGTCGCTTTGCATTGCATTTCTCGATTGTTTACGTGGTCTGTTTTGATTAGTGCGATAATTCTGGTGTTTGAAGTTTTGAGGAGCCAGCCCATTGACTTGAAACACTGTGTTGATATCAAAGTAATTTGGAGACGGAGGCCAGGCGACTGAAGCGTAAAACTGTTGCTGCTGATAGGTAGGCTGACAAAACAAAACCAATTTATCAAAAAATTTCGACCTGAGGCTGTATGAGACACAAAACAAAACAAAAAATGTCTGATTGTTTCAGTTACTTACATATATCACTTGATTGTATGCAGCTACTGGTTGACCAGGTGTACCATTGGCGTAAATAAACCTTTGTTGTCCAGGTGGATATGCTGCTGGGTCATATACAGCCGTCGGTGGCGGTGTTGCTCTAAAGCCATTTTTAACGCCAGTAACCGGAGGTATAGGTAATCGATTCATCGGTTTTGCTTTTATCCTCGCCATTATTGGTTTACCTTGGAATTCTCTAACTTCTTCCCTTAAATATCTATAAGCTCTCTGTGCATCTTCATCAGATTCAAATGTTACATACCAAGAACTATTATGAGCAAATTCACAGGAAATAAATCGTGGACAATTTTCACCAGCAAACAAATTCTGGAAAACAAAAAGGTTTCAAAATATTTTTTGGAAAAAAAAGCAAAAATATTAGTAAAAAGAACAAAATTAAAATATATAAAACATTAATAAAAGCAGTGAGTAGTCATAAATAAATAGGAAGAAGAAGATCTGAAGATAATTGAGAGAAAAATACTAAGAACTTTATTCAGTCCAAATATTACAGGACATGGAAAGAGAAGATTGAAGAAAAAGAAATAGAAGAACTGGAAGTTGAAAATATAATAAGGTAGATAAAAGAGCAAAGATTAAATTGGGCAGGACATATTTTAAGAAGGAAACCTACAGAAATGTGAGGAGGATAACACAATGGATACCTAACCTAACCTCTATTGCCAAGAGGTCAAACCTAGAGAATACAAATTGAAGAAGATATCAGAATCCTAGAAATAGTATACTGGAGAGCAAAATGTAGAAACAGAAAAGAACGGGAGAAACTGACAAACAAAGCCAGGACCAACAAAAAACTGTAAAAGGACAAAGGAAGTAATCCACCCCAATAAGGGGATTTTTAAGCGCACAAACCACTAGCCATAATCCAAGAGATTGAACGGCATAATAATGATGATGATGTACCAATGATAGTTGGAAATTGTACATTACATGAAAGCTTAGATGAAAATAGTTTGACTATTTTCATCTAAGCTTTTCGACAGTGTTACGATTCCGGAATATTTCTCTTTTGTGTACTACAAAATGGCTATTGGGATGTAGCTATTGGGACAAGTGTTAGTCCAGTACCCCCGGCCCATTAGAGATTCGAAATTGAACAATAAACCAGAGAAAAGTGTGGGCGCTAGTCTTAGTATCCATGGTAGTGGAGAGGTAGCACTTGAACTATCAACAAAAAAATATACATCGAATGATTAAACTATGTCGCGCGAGCTAAGTCTCAGTAAACGGCGTAGATTCGCTAAGATCTCGACGTTCGAGATTTATTCACGATTCCAGACGCCTCGCATGGATTCGTGTACGTATTAAACAAAGAGCAGTAGAAGGTGTTGGATTTTCCCAAAGTCAGGTATATTGGGGAGGATTAATTCAGTACTTTTGATCGGGGGAATCAAAAAATATTATTTGACTTACTTTAACTTCGTCAATGGGAGTATTGTCTGGAATCTCACGCAAAATCACTATACACCTCTTGTGGTTTGGACGAACTTTGACACCTTCTTCGTCTACTTGAACGTTAGGCGATTCTCTCAATACTTCAGTAATCAATTTGATATCCTTCGTTAATTTTTTGACTTGATTAAAATTCGCCACCGTCCATATTGGCACGTACTGGTCGTTGTCCATTTGTGACAATAAGTATGTGTCATTTGCTAAATTTTCTCTGAAACAATGTTGGAGGAGTTGTCGTAATGGATATCTAAACTTGTAAATCCAATTTAATCGTCGAACGAAGAAGGAAAAAAATTAAATAAAACATTTTTTTATTTAAAATACTCGCGTAAATTTTGGTAAAAATAGTCTATAAGGTTATTTAATTTGAGTTAAATAAATAAAAGATGATATAAGAGATATTATTTTATAATAATTAGATGATATGTAATTGAGTTAAAATTATTGTGATTTGTTTAAAAATAGTGTAAGAAGTAATATCATAAAATGTGGGCGTTTGATGTACACTACTGATCCAAGTTTTTGCCCACCCTATAGTTTACGTCATACACAACAAATAAAAACAATACGATCGATTCTGATGTTTGGCGCTGGCCAGAACGTACTTCATTTTCATTTAAAATTTTCATAGCCTTTTTTTCTCCTTCCAGAAGACTCCTAAACCATCACTGATCCGTAGCCATGTTCCACAATCTTTCTTTTCTTAGACACAAAAACCTCAAACATCAACTCATCACTGCAAAAAACTGCAGCCTCTTAATTTTATTTTAAAATCTCACAAGTGGTTTCTTCACTGCCACCATTCCAAAAAGGCTAGCTCCTCTAAATCTCTTTATCATTCTATCTTTAGGATCATGAGTCGTCGAAAACATTTACTGACCAATACAATACGTTTATCTTCAGCGATTGAAGTTTTTCGAGACCGTCCTGAACGTTTTCTGTCGCAAAAACTACTGGTGGATGCATATTTTTCACGTTGTAGGCCACGGTATTTTTGTTTTGTTTCATTGAAGAAGTACTTAAAGGCAGTTCCCTAGATTATTGATCTGAGCTCCTATCTCCCAAGATCGTGAGTCGTCGATCATGATTACGTTTATCTTCAGCGATTGTGTTTTTTTATCGCCAAAGCTCCTGGTGGATGCATATTTCTTACTTTTCCTTAGACTATGAAGATTTATGCACGATTTTCAAACGATAGTTTCTTGGTTTTGCCCATTTTAAAACTTGCAAGTCTGAATTTTCAAGAACGATAACAATTCGTATACGAACTTCACAAGATGTCTTGGTCTAAAAATTATAAACCACAACACGTTTTAGCGTCTCACGGGGCTAACTGAGACTAAACTACAATCATAAACACCGAACAAATAATAATAAAAACAGTACCAGTACTTGCAATATGTCGCACTCATAAACATACGCTCGTATAAAGTAAAGAAATAACAGACATTATTATTTTTGGAATCAATGGATGAGAGCAAAATGTTTTGATCGGTAGTATATCTAATGACAGCTCGATAAAAATTTTTATCTATTTTCAGAAAAATATTCACAGGGACTCATTTAAACGATTGTCGTGAAGAAACTAAGCGTCCTAAAGAAATTGTGGAACCTTTAACGCTAGCGCAAATATTTATAAGTGCTGACATCTTCAGGTTGAGATCGAACACTTTTCAGGCAACTCTCTTAATTGAACAAAGAAGCCAAGGAAAAGTCACGCTAATATTTACCAGAAAGTGTTCCATACCATTTCAAAAAATTGGAAACCGTATCAATATGTTAGAAAATAGAATATTTTATCTATTTCGGGAAAAATTTTTTTCCACTTGAATGGCAAATGATTTTCAGGACACGGTTGGCATTATCCTTCGGTAACACAATGAAATCGACTCAAATCACCATATAATTGAGTTTCTAATTTATAATTATATTTTAAGTCTAAAATAAAATCGTATTTAAGTTGGGTAGCAAAATTCCAAGAAGCTCTTTTTCTTCATCTACTCATTAAGTACTTAACTTGAGATAACATATCTAAAATTAGTTGTTTGGGTTAAAAGATTGATTCAAAAGTTTCCTCAGATATAGAATTTTTGTTATACAAATTTGTTACCATGCGAAATAAAATTTCTAGTTATAGAATACATACTATTATTAAATTATAATAAAAAAAACTCTTCCGGATTTGCACTATTAATGATAATGATTTCCTGTTAAACGCGAAATTCATTATATTGGTTACATTTTCATATATGTACATAAAAAAATAATCTACATATTCGGACGGTTTTGTTTATTCAATAATATTCCCGATAATTATTATGTCCAATTGAGTTGGTTTGGCATAATCGCCTTTTATTTAAAATCAGAAAATCCTCGCATATTAATTACTACCTATTTCTTTGTTAACTACCATGAAGAGCAAATACCACTTTACAAAATGAACACCGGAGTTCCTCAAGGCAGTGTCCTGGAACCGCTGCTTTACATCATCTTCATGGCAGATCTACCAATTAACGATGATGTATTATTATTATTATCCCCTCGCCATATACCTTTCCATACGTTTTTTCCATTGATCCAGAGTACTCAAAGTCTTCTTTGGTGAGTGCCTTTAGGAGCTCTGCCAATTGTTGGTTTACCACTTCCATCGACTCAAATCGGGTTCCTTTCAAAGCAGATCTTTTTCTAATTTGCGAAGACCCGTTGACGCAAGAGCTTTTTGTCAGGATTTTTTGGCAGCAACGTCGGACAGGATTTTGTCATTTGTAATTTCTCTGTTTCCGGAATTGAAACAGTCACAGGGCGACCTGGGCGTTGGTCATCTTCAGTGATGTCTCGGTCACCACTAAAGCGCTTACACCACTCAAAAACACGCACACGAGACTGGTTATGAAAAAGAGTTATATCCCTTCTCATTGCCACACACCTTTCCATGCGCTTTTTGCATTGATCGAGGCAGTGCTGGAAGTCTTCTTTCGTGTATGCCTTTAGGAGCTCTGCCGTTATTTGCTTCACCGCTTCCATCGACTCAAATAGGGATCTTTTCAAAGAAGATTTTATCTTTGGAATCAAAAAAGTCGCACGGTACCAAATCTGGTGAGTACGGTTGGTGTCCGAGCACTGGAGTGCGCTTACTGGCCAAATACAGCTTCACATAGCACGTTATGGGCAGGTGCGTTGTCCTGGTGCAAAATAGGGCCGTTTTTTACGAACTCGTTATCGAAGTGTTATCAAAATTGACAATTAGTTGACAGTCTGACCTTCTGGAACTCATTCAGTCATCACGATACCGTTAATGGCAAAAAAAAACGATCAACATTGCCTTGAATTTTGATTTGCTCTCTCGGACCTCACTAAAGCGCTTACACCACTCAAAAACACGCGTACGAGATGAAAAATTGTTCACATAGGCCTTTTGCAACAATTTATAGCACTCAGTCGGAGTTTTTTTCAATTTAACGAGTAATTTGAGACTGATGCGTTACTACTGTTTTACGTCACACAGACTTTTCATGTATGTTTTCTTACTATAGAGAGTTTGGGAGGGAACTCGGGAGCTACCATTCCTTCTCGTCTGGAAGAAGTATCTTTGACCAAATTTTAACCTGCTCTCAACCATAGATACGAAAGCCCGTAAACGTGCAGTTACGAGGAAGGTCCAACATAATGTTTCGATTGGATGATGAAGTTTTTTGAGTTATAAGAACACCAACTCGGTTTACCTGGTTGACTCAATCAAAATTACTGAATATTCCAGTTGGATTCCCAGTTCTATAGAATTCTCGATTTTCCTCCCAGTTTTCAAGCCTCAGAAGCATCCTATTATTTCAAGTTCGGTTTAAGTTGAACACAAAGTCTTGAAGGCTGTAACGCGCATTTGGTCGTTCGTGGAATTCCTTCACAAGCAAAACGCAGATAAATTTCAAAATTAATACCACAGATAGAATAAAGAAATGTCATATTTTATAAATTTCGATGGTCCATATGAAAATATGTTAACAGAATCAAAGGATCAACAAGTAGAAGATCCTTTTGATGTAAACCTGTAAATTAACATGGTAAAAATGTTTCGTTTTGTAATAAAAATGTCCTGATAAACTTGGTCTCTGTCTTTAAAAATACCATGTACCAATATGGAAAGACTGTTTTTACATTTCCCAAAAACCTTTCAAACTTTCTGTGTTGTGTAAAGTGTAGAATAAATAAAATCAAAACTTGGTACTAATATTTCATAAGACACTCACCTAGAAAAGTAATATTCCAATTGTTGTGAAAGCATTTGCTTAAGCTGCGGCAAGGGATAAGCTGATTGAGAGGCATTTTCTTGGGGAGCTGAGGGAGGTAGAGGACTAAGCCCGTCAGCTCCCTCTGCTACCCCGTTCACGGTTATATATTCCGGGTGTGTTCCCATGACTGGTGTTGGCTCAGGGGTGGTACCATAAACCACCCCTGAAGGCACTTTGCCAACATCCCCATTCATGTACGCGTATCCTGAAATGGTAAAAATAATTTTCAATACATTACAAATGTCGAAAAATTGTGTATCACTAGACAAATATTTCTTTTTTTTACAAAAGAATAAACCTAAATTACAATTAATATAAGATCATCAAAAATCAATGGCTGTAAGTATTTTATGTACACTAGCGAACAAAAGTTTGTGCACCCCATAATTTGCGTCATATACAACAAATAAAAACAATACAATCGATTCTGATATTTGTATTTCAAATATGATAAAGATAAATGTTCTTCCTATCAGGCGCTGGCTAGAACGTACTAAATTTTCATTTAATATTTTTTATAGCCTCTATTTTTTCAAAATCTCTTTAATTTTTACCATGTTTCCAGTCGATCTTCTTCCAAAAAACTTCCCCAAACCATCACCGAATCCTCTACGTGTTCTAGAGTCGGGATTACACATAAATCTAGCATCCGTTCTTCTTTTGACTTGCGCACAAACACGCCCCAAGACTCAAACTTTTAACACATCACTTCATAAAACTCTCTCCCACTTTTTATGCGTCCAATTTTTCTGTTCTTTAGCCACTACAACCTTTTGACTTATTTTGACATCTTAAAAGAAGTTTTTCATGTCAACCTTTCAAAAAGGCCAGCTTCTTTCTATCTCCTTTTCACTGTAGAAGTACTCAAAGTCAGTTCCCTAGATTTAGTGAACTGAGTTTCTATCTCTAGGATCGTGAGTCGTCGATCACGTTTACTGATCAATAAAATACGTTTATCTTCAGCGATTGTAGTGTTCCGAAGTCTCCCTGAACGTTTTCTGTCGCAAAAGCTCCTGGTGTACGCGTATTTTTCACAATATAGATATTTTTGTTTCGACGGCAATGGAAATTTATTAAAATGTAGTATTTTGAAATTTAATAAATGGATTACGAGGTGGACACAAACTTTTGAGCAGTAGTATAGGTCTAATTTACAAACATACAAGTATGTGTAATATATGAATCTCATCTTGAATCAATTATATTGAAAATATTTACAACCGAATATTTTGCAGACTTTGATGAGTTACTGGTCATTAATATTAATGACGAATATGGTAAACGGTAATGAAAATGGTAGTATATTATGTATAATCATTTTAAGGAAAACTTTGGACATAAAAATCACTTTTAAAGCATTCAAACATATTAATTTGTATTCTGATTCACATAGGCATTACATAGGACGAAGTGAAATTTTTGTTAGTGTCTGCTTCTAATTAATAATTTTCCAATTATCACTTTTTATTTTTTATATTAGATGTTGTTTTAGTCGAAGAATTTACATTTTTTTCGTACTAATCAATATTACTTTAGCCTAAGTTATTTTCAGTGCAAATTTGGGTTTATTTCAAAATAATTTTTCATACAGATAAGACTCGTAGCTCTTGCAGGCTTTAAAAAAAACTTTTTTGTCATAAACTGGTTTCATTACAAAGAAAACTAACCATTTTGACTCAGGAGAATAATACAGAGATCGGCATAAGTCAGGAAACGTTCTCGAAAAATCGGCAATGCTTCTAAGTCTGTCAACGCTGTCGAAAGAGATAAAAACGAAGCTTCAAAAAATTGTGTATGTGTCATGAAAACATGTGCTAGTCGAGTAGACGCGTGTACAGAATGAATGACCGATACGAGTTCACGCTTCAAGAACAAGTTTTTTTTTTGTTATGTTCAGATGAAGCAGCCTTCAAACTGAACGGTAAGGTCAATCGGCTTAACTACGTGTGTATACTGGAACAACCAGAATCCCCATATCTTCATTGAAGAAGAATTAAACCTGCCTGGTGTGTGTGTGTTTGTGTGAAGAATCCATGCGGGAGGTTTCGTGGGTCTATACTTTTTTGAGGGTCACGTGACGGGTCAAAGTTATCTGAAAATGCTCGAAGGTTTATGTGGGCAAATGGACAACGATCCAATACTCACGAACATCCGTTATTTCATGCAGGATTGAGCTTCGTCGTTCTACGAGTGCGAGAGTAACTTAATGTTCATTTTGGAATATGAGTAGGCAGACAAGGATTCTTTGAATTATGTGACCTGACATCCTGTGAGACCTCAAGGACCGCTTTTTTGCAAGAAGGCCGCCACGCACCCTACCGACATTTGATTTGATATACTTCGCGTACAGTTTGACACGCTTCGCCAGATCTGCCTCTCCGTTAAAAACGTTGCCGTAAATGTATTGGTCAAGATGGGCATTAATTTGAAAAGTAACCCTTTTTCGAATCCCTTTTGTAACTTTTTTTTAAGGAGGATGTCAATTAAATAACTGATCAAGTTTAATTAAAACTATCTGGTGATAAATTTAATTTAAACCACAATCACCGATGGTAAATGCAAAGATGTGATGGTATCTCGAATTCCAATTATTTAAAATGAGTTGCCCTTCGATTTCAAAACGAATCGAGTGTGACTGACTTCCGATATAACCATCAACAAGATTCAATGCCAATCGTTAAGTGTTGCTGGTTTCAATATTATTTTCTTATATCTAGAAAAAACTCAAAATATTGTTGATTTCATAGGATTAAGAGAAAAGGAACGTGGTAAATAAAAAAAATTTCAATGAATAAACAGAACATTCCTTTTTTTATAGTAATAACTTACACCAAGTATCCATCCGCTAGTAATAAAAATGAGTGAGATTTAATGGTCGATAATCGTTTTTTTTTTATATAAAAAAATGAACGTTTATTCCCCAAAGCTATATATTTACACAATCTTTTTCCAAAAGGAATACTAAGTAACAAAATGACGACCCTAAATCAAATTGTCTGGAAACTGAACTTCCATATAAATAAAATAAGTTGGCTGTTCATAAAGTTTTATTTAAGTCAAATTTTTTGTCATATCCAATATTTCGAAAGAGAACCTTAAGGTTGTAAGTTAAATTACTCCAATTTTTATATAAAAAAAGAACAGAAAAAAATCACGTACCCAAATAACAACGACCTGAATAAATCAGTGAAAAATGTTTAGTATAAAATTAACTTTCTCCACATATCAAGACAATCTTAAAATTTGATTACCTCTTTAACTCAGCTTGATCACCAGTGTACAAATAAGAGGGTTCAACGAACTTGTTAATTACATTAAAAAATAATTTTTAACAAAGTTAATTATGGCTGTAGAATTGATCGGTTTGAAATAAAAATTGTAGTCTCAAAAATTTGTCACAAATATGAATGTTATAATAATTCTGTTGGTATCTTCTAAAAATTACGATAAGTTTTTTGTCAAATTAAATTTAGCATCAAAATATGAGGATGGTCTCAGAAGTACCTGGCGTGACCTAAAGATGGTGGTACTTGCTTGTAAAATATAGCTGTATTAGAAAATATACATGTTCCAGGTACTTTTGAAATAATTAATATTCTTCAAAAATATGTTAAATTTAATTAATTACTTCATTTTACCTACCTACTATCATTATATTGGAATGTTTAAGTTATGAAGTATTACATCACTCAATAAGTCGTGTAAATGACACCCAGATGACGCTGCGAAACTTTCAGAAGTTTCAGAAGTCTATGTGTAAAATTTCACGACATTTCGATTAGGCAGAAAAAAATGACAGTCATTTAAGTGAAGCTACTTCCGTTATTTTTAAAACAACTTCGTGTCTTAATTTATCAATGCTTCTTGATGGAAAAAAACTGTTCAAGCTCAGCAATGGCTTCAAAAGTCTTCTATGGACTCTGCTCCATTGAAAAGAATCATTTTCATTTATTTGCTGAATTTAAACGTGGTCCTACATATATCGATGATGGTGAACGTTCTAGTCAGGTGGTTAATCCAGAAAACATAAAAAATGTCCACAAATTAGTTTTATCTAATCGTAAATTGAAATTGCCTAAGGTAGGGTAGCTGAGGCCGTAAAGATATCAGAAGTCAATAAGTTTACAATTATGCATTACAATTTGACCATGAGAAAGCTTTATTCTAGTAGTCACAGTCGATCAAAAACGTGTTGTTGATTCAGAGCAGTGTTTGACAATGTTCACACGTAATAAATCAAATTTTTTGCGACGATATGTGACAATGGATGAAACAAGGATCCATCACTACACTCCGGAATTAAATCAATCATCATCTGAGTGAACTCAGCAGGAGCAGCAGGAGAACCACGTCCAAAGGCACAATAGTCAGCTGGAAATGTTACGGCTTCAGTATTTTTGGATGCCCATGGAATAATGTTCATCGCCTATCTCCAAAAGGAAGAGACAATCAATAGCAAATACTATGTTGTATTTGCTATTTTAGTTTGAAAGCAAAAAATCAACTAAAAACGCCAGAGGAAAAAAACCATTGTTATAAACCATTTTGATCTTGAGAAGTGCCTTAAGTTTTTGTGAAACTGCCTTGGCTAAATCGGCCACGTGACTATGCCAGAACATATTGCTTCCAACCTCAACACAGTTAAGCGAA
Source organism: Diorhabda sublineata (assembly GCF_026230105.1). Lineage (NCBI taxonomy): Eukaryota > Metazoa > Arthropoda > Insecta > Coleoptera > Chrysomelidae > Diorhabda > Diorhabda sublineata. The sequence continues at coordinate 11,313,614 of NC_079475.1, forward strand.
TTTGCGCTTTATGTCCAGACGGGACCAAATCCTGAATTGCAGTGCCAGTTTTCTTTTTAAAAATATCAACCTGAGTCTTTGCTGCATTAAACTCAAACAGATTGCTTCCACCCCATTTCAGAATGTTTTCTCCATCGGTCTTGATGGTGGTGATCTGTTCTTGTCTCCGGCTTTGGGTAGTAGCAGAGTTTATTGGAGCGGTTAATTTAAACGACGACACCAGTATGCTATCTTCGACAAAGCTACAGATCGGGTTTTAGTTTTGTTCGAGTGGATCGTTGATGTACTGGAAAAAGAGAGTGGGTGACGAAATGCATCCTTAGGGAACACCATCATTGACCTTAAACCTTTCTGAGGTGTGTCCATATGACCTAGATGGATCGGTCTTTGAGGAAGATACTAAGCCAATTGAGGACGACAAACCATACGATATTAATTTATTTACAAGGTTAAATACTGTCAAAAGCATTCGATATGTCAGGTGAGATACCCCATTCATAGCTAGTATCTCAATTGATTAATACTATAACTTTTGGACAAAGTATTAATTCACAGCTTCATACACCACAAGTGGTCTTATGCATCTCTTCCATACTCATTCTAAGAATATCAAATAAATAGGAAAAAATTATATCTAATCAATAAAAATTATCTTGTAGTCAAAAACATATTTTTCTAAATTTAATTATTTGAATTCATTCTGTATAAAATCAACACGGGGTATAAATCTAACCCTTTCAGAATTTAACGATTTGATATGAAGGTTGTCATAATAGAGATTAAGAAAAATGCCAATGTTTTTTTTCAAATATCTCAAATGGTTTAAAAATTGCGGATATGCACCCCTTACCCTACAGACTGGTCAGCAATACGTTTTTTGCAACTGAAAAAAGGCATGCAGTGCTAAATGTGGTTGCAAAAAAGTAGGACTATTTTATACTCTCTGGCATGTACACCATGTCAATTTGAAAGTTTCGATTCGGACGATTAAATTTCACAACTTTTTTCAATTTAAATCGCTTTTATCTCTTCAATTTCTGCTAATTTTCATTATTTTGCAATAGGTTCAAATTAAATATGATTACAATAGACCCGTGGATTAGGCCTACCGGGGAAACCACGTGTGCATATTGTGACGATTACAACTTTTTTAATCATTATATCTCAGAGACAGTGACTCGTAGCTTAAAAAGTATTGATACGTTTTTTGTAGATAATTTTATAATCTACGATTTTTATGATAAAACTTACCGTTTTGCTGAAAATTGCGAAAAACTCATTTTTTTACTTTTGACCTTGAATAAAATTTTTTCCATACACGGGAATGATAGTGAACTTTTAAATTTTATTTTTAATTATGTTTTAAAAAATTTTACTGATTTTCAGTTCGATGGGAATTTATTTAACATCGAATGTCTAAATTTACCGGACTAAAATCTGTAATAGTTTCATAAAACTTCACTTTTTAAAAAATATTATTTAACTATGGACGCTTCAGCCTCACACTTTGAAATTTTCAGAATCACTTACCAAAACTATAATTTTTTTGCACTTTTTGAGAGAATAAAAATAAAAATTTCGAATTTGATCTTTCAAAACATTTTTATAACAAAGTATGTGGTGTTTTATATATATAAAAAACATTTAAAACTGAGTAAAATGATACCACTCCCAACTCACTAGCTCAATTAGGAGAAAAGCTATGGTCACTTCAAAATATGTTTGTAACGTTTTTTTATTGTTGGATTTTGGGAAACTTCACATAACCATAATTTTTAAACCGTTTGAGATATTTGAAAAAAAAAATTGCATTATTTCTTTCTCCCTATGAAGATAACCACCATACTAAATTTTCGTTAAATTCTAAAGGGGTCAAGTAATTTTTTATTATTTTATTGTGTTGATTTCATATGGAATGACCATTTAAATAGAATATAGAATAGATAATAATACAAAATATAATTTGAAATTGAAGGCAAAAAATACCAAATTGATCAGTTAATAACATCTATGTTCAAGAAACGGAACGATGGTTGTGAAATAACATATGAATAAAACAGTAATGGAATGTCAAAGGGAATTCCACAGGGACAGAAAAACGCAGAATCATATATTTACAAACATAGAAAGTGCAGTAATATGACTGACGAAAAAAAAATAGAACAAATTGGTCAATATAAGTTTGGGAAAAAAAAGAAATTGACACATAAAAAAATAGAGAAAAATACAGAGCATATGTTGACAACTATATAAAAAGTACAATATAAGAACACATATGACAAAATTAAATTGATTACTAACATAATTAGAATAAGAAATAAAATAATTAAAGAAGAGTTACGTAATAGTAGAATTCATCCTCAAATCTACCGACAAAAGCCATGGATATTTGTACTTAAATGGCACTGTAAAGAGATGGGATCTAAGGATATAAATTTGAAAAAAGAACAAAGAGCAGAGTGAGGAAATTTTGAAGAAGTGCAAGACATGAGCCGTAACTTTAGCTTGGAAGAAAGAATGGTTAACATTTCTTCACAAAATAAAAAGCAACATGAATATATCATTTTTTTAGGTCAGTATATTAACTAAAAAAGATAATTTAAGGGAATCGTAAATCATTTATGAACAATGAATTCATAATATTCTATAATAAAATGCCATTGCCACAATTTAAGTACCTAGAAATAGACAATCAACTCAGTTTGAAATACTGTATTTTGCAAGCCCAAACGAAATTTATAGGAAAAGCAGTTTTTCAGGTAACTAAACACAAAAGGCTCACGAAAATCTTGAAATAATAAGTCAATAGATTCCTCTAAAAGCTTGAACTTCTTTGAATTATCTGACAATCATATTTATTATCATTTTTTTTTCACTTGCAATAAATGTATTAGGATTAGATATTGGTTAGGTTAGGAAGTCTTGTCCAAACACTGCTCTGAATCATCAACACTATTTTCATTGACTGTGAGTGAACATGGCACCCAATTGGAAAAAAGCTTTGTCATGATCAAAGGTTCATGCACAATTGTAAACACACTACCTTCTAATATTTTTACGACCTGATCTATCTCAAGAAATTTCAAAATACGATTAGATATAATCAATTTGTGGGCTTTGTTGATATTTTCTGGAGTAACTACCTTAATGGGACAACCAGAACGTTCCTCATCATCACATTTAAATTCAGCTAGCCAATGAAAAATGGTTCTTTTTGATGGAGCAGAGTCCAGATAACATTTTTGAAACCATTGCTGAGCTTTTACAGTATTTTTTTTCATCAAAAAGCATTGATAAATTAACACACGATATTGTGTTAAATCCATTGTTTTGAAATAACAAAAGTAGCTTCACTTAAATGGCTGACACTTTTTTCTGACTAATCAAAATGTCATAAAATTTTAAACATCTTCTTTTGGTCGTTAGTAATTCATAAACATCATATGGATTTGACAATAGCACCACCATCTGTGTCAGTCACACGACTTATTGAGTGTGTAATAAATGTTTTCCACCCATATCTCAATCTACGCCTAGAGAGATTGTCTATGAAGATAACTGACATGGACTCAACTGCTCAAAACTGAACCTAACACTAAAAGATCAGCTTGAGAGAAAAACCTCAAGATACTAAGTTAACAGATTCCTCTAAAAGCTTGAACTTCTTTGAATTATGTAACAATCACATTTATTGTCATTTTTTTTACTTTTAATGAACGTTTTAATGTTGAATCATATGTAAGGATAGGGATTAGGAATTGGTTAAAGCCTTTTAAGTATTAGGGAAATCTTTAATCTATATGAATGTTTTCATATCTCGATCTACACCTACAGGGTAGTACACATCTACAGAAATGATCTATGAAGATACCTAATATGGTCTCAACAGCTCAAAACTGAATCTAATGCTTTAAGATTAGCCTGAGATCCAGAAGTTCTGAACATACAGCATAAGAATAAAGAAAAAAAAACAAACATAAAAAATCAAGCACATTTGAAAAAAATTGGTTGCTAATTAACAAATAAAATTATTATATTATTATCAGCGACCAAATAGTTCTAAAAGATAGTGTAAAATTACCAAACTGTACATACTTGAAAATAATGTATAATTTGAAAAGAATGTTCAAATGGGTTTTGCTAAAATGTAATTTACTTGCATTATCAAATTGTGAATATAAAAAAAATATTATCTTCATTTGTTATCTCACACATATTTGTTCTGATAAACAAATTTCATTAGTTAAAAAACCAACCGTCCACCCTACCAATAATTTCTATATCATGCAATTTGTATAAACATTACATACTATTTAAAATAAACAAGGTATCAAAAATTTTAAGGAAACCAAAACAAAACAGATAAATTTATATTTTCTACTAATATTTGTATATATATAAAAAAATTTATAGTATTCTTTGGATATCTTAATTACTATCTTGTGTTCTATTTGCAGAGTATTAAAAACATGAAGGGAAAGTACTTTATTTATTGATTTGTTTCATTTCCTGCCAATAATGTGATACACCTAAAAACCTTGCCAAATTATTCTAAAGGAAACAATTTTATTCTCCACATGAGAAACTAAGAAATATGTGGGAAAGTATACGAATAAATACATTTTAAAAAGTTGTACATACCATGCATGGTATAATATGGTGATTGTTGAAGTACAGCCAGAACCTAACCTTATTTTTTTAAGTAATGGGTGTAATATATGCGTCAAGGTCATTTACACATTAAATTACGATTGGACATGGTTTCCTACATTCGAAAAAGTACATTATAAACAGTTGGAACACCCAAAAATCACTTCGAACGTTATTACTTTATAGCATAAGTCTTGAAAAAATTGTCAACAATTTCACTAGTCACTGCTAGGTATTTGACGTATGAAACTTTTGTTTGACATCACTTTTAATGGATATTGTTACGTGATACAACACTGGTCAAAATCATTAGATTTGTCTGTGTATTTTTTATCCATATACCGTATCCCAAGTTTCTATTCGGTCTTTCGAATTATGATGATCGAATTATTGAAATTCTTAAGACGGAAAAGGTGCTAGTCGAATTAACCGGGGAATAGAAAAATCTTGAACTGTCCCTAATATAGTTCACTAAAATGGGAATGACTTGTGTCGGTTTTTAAGTAGTACAATTTATATTCTATACAAATGCGGGAAACCATGTGGTTATCACTTGGCTTCCATAAACGAAACGTCTTCACGGGCAGCACAAATAACCGATTACTAAAACAGCCGCAGATGTTTACTGTTGAAGGTATTAAGTACAGCACAAAAATAACACCCACTTTAAAAAAAAAATAAAACACGGTTTAATCTACACAACATAATTATCAATTTTTCTTACCGCTTAAGATTACTTTGCAAAATTCAACACAATTTTCTCACGGAACTGGCAAAATGGCTGTCGCAAGGGCACATGCCACAGAAAACTAATAATCTCGATAGAAAAGGATGGTACGATCCTCGTCACAGACTGTGGCGTCATCTGGACAAGTATAACCAACCTATACAGAGCCGCGTAATTTAAGCTTTTGCAATAATTACTTTTGCAAATTTGATTAGTAGTTTTTTTTATTAGAATTGTAATAAGTCAATCATAAAATATACGCCATATAAATGTACTTATAGAGGTCAGAGGAATGTGTCGATAAATGTCATTAAATGTTCATTAAAAAATAGTGTAATACATATTGCATAGCTCGCCCTGTGAATTTATAAGGTTTCAAAATAAATAGCTCTTCTTAGTGCATTTTCCCGCAAAACAACAACCAAATATTATCTTGTAGATATTTTCACAAAAAATTTTGATTTGACGTGAAAGTTTTCATTTAAACCTTGTGGATAAATTTGAATAGAGCAATAACTGATTGTAATATATACCTTCTACTGATTGAGGACATTCGACGTGTGGGTGTTCTATATTCCAAGTTAATTGAGCATCGTTGGAAAGAAGAAGCAATCGTGCTTCGTTACAGTCCTCTGTGGAAGTACTTGAAGAAGTAATTGCAGGTAGTGTGGAAGCTGGTACTATCTGTAAAATAAAAGTATATTTATTAAATTCCTTCTCAAATAGAAATATATCTTGATTATTTTTTTTGTTCAATAAGTACGTACAAATATTTTTATTTCCCTTTCTCATATTTTTTCCGAAAAAGAAAACATCAACAGATATACCTAACTCTATCCCACGTTTCGAAATCAAAATAATTTTATTGATTGAAAGTAGACTTCTGTTTATCGTATATTTTACTGTAGGGTTTGCTGAAAATATTTTGTCAATATTATACCGTATATTTTTATGATAACACACCTATTATAGATTATGAATTTGTACCTGGTTCGATTAATAGATATAAAACATGGACGTGTCGCACTTTAGATCTTACATTTATCTATTGGTGCATTTTCAAGATATTTTTTTGAAAATGTGGAGCATAAAATTCATAATGACGTTAAAATTAATGTGACATATTAGATGAAACATGTCAAATAAGTGATTATTTAACAGTTTGGTATAAAATTGAAAGCACGAACGAAAAGTGGAGAAGATCCTCAAGAAAATGATGAACGTGGTACCTACGCCCCATACGGGGACAATTTATTTGTAAATGGAAGCAATTCCCTTTTGCGCTGGGACTTTAAAATGAAATGCTTGATTTCGGTGTCAAAAATTGAAAGAAGAAAACAAATTTTCAAATAATTACGATCAATAAATATTATAAATTCGTTTAACAAGACAAAAATATCAATTGGGTTTTTGGCGTCGTCTGCGGCAGACGGTTCGCTTCGCGTGGACCCCTGGACGCTTTAAAATCTTCCTAAACAACGCAGTTGTAGTTCCGTCTCGCCAGCAACGCAAAGTCGAGAAATTGCATTTAGAAAATGTCAAAATTAGGTGGTTTTTAGGTGCCAACCCCGAAAATTAGGTGCTCTATAATAAAATAAGGTGCTTATTAGGTGCTGAAGAGTCAATATCTTGAAAGTGCCCAAATAATTAATAAACGAGTTAATTTCCGCGAGATGATAACGAATCTAAAAATCAGGTATCTCTATAATTAAGATCAATACTCTATCAGGTATCAACGAATGAATGTTTAAGTGATTTAATGGAAAAAACAATTGCAGTACATTCAACTTTATGGGTAATAAAAGTCATGAGTTATGCAATACGTGCAGGAGATCATTTTTTATGTTCAAAATTGTTAGAGAATGAAGTGCTAATTAAGTGCTCACTAAATAATCGGAAGTGGTTGGAGACCTGATGAGCATTTGATGTAAAAAATCCTACTAGAACAGCAGGCCTAGTAGATTTAGTTCATAGTATCCTCCGTATCTGACGTACTAAGTCCTAGTTAGTTTGTTCCATTTTGAAAACTGACATAAAATTGATTACTAATCTGGTACTCAGTAAATAATGAGGAAACAATCGAGAAATATCATTTCTACAGTGTTTGGAGACCTTTAAACCTCCATATCTTACGTACTAAGATCTAGTTGGTTTGTTCCATTTTGAAATCTGACATAAAATTAAGTGCTTATCAGGTGCTCAGTAAATAATGAGGAAACAATCGAGAAATATCATTTCTACAGTGTTTGGAGACCTTTAAACCTCCATATCTTACGTACTAAGATCTAGTTGGTTTGTTCCATTTTGAAATCTGACATAAAATTAAGTGCTTATCAGGTGCTCAGTAAATAATGAGGAAACAACCGATAAATATAATTTCTACAGGGTTTGGAGACCTTAATACCTCCAAATCTTACGTATTAAGTCCTAGTTGGTTTGTTCCATATTGAAAACTGACATAAAATTAAGTGCTTATCAGGTGCTCAGTAAATAATGAGGAAACAACCGATAAATATAATTTCTACAGGGTTTGGAGACCTTTAAACCTCCATATCTTACGTACTAAGATCTAGTTGGTTTGTTCCATTTTGAAATCTGACATAAAATTAAGTGCTTATCAGGTGCTCAGTAAATAATGAGGAAACAATCGAGAAATATCATTTCTACAGTGTTTGGAGACCTTTAAACCTCCATATCTTACGTACTAAGATCTAGTTGGTTTGTTCCATTTTGAAATCTGACATAAAATTAAGTGCTTATCAGGTGCTCAGTAAATAATGAGGAAACAACCGATAAATATAATTTCTACAGGGTTTGGAGACCTCAATACCTCCAAATCTTACGTATTAAGTCCTAGTTGGTTTGTTCCATATTGAAAACTGACATAAAATTGATTACTAATGAGGTACTCAGTAAATAATGAGGAAACAATCGAGAAATATCATTTCTACAGTGTTTGGAGACCTTTAAACCTCCATATCTTACGTCCTAAGTCTTAAGGTCTCCAAACACTGTAGAAATGATATTTCTCGAACGTTTCCTGATTATTTACTGAGTAAATTTGTCGATTTCCAATTACACAATTTGAGCACCCAATCGAGGATATGGGTGTGCATTGCTTCAAACTCACGATTCAATTTGTCGTTTTTAAGAACTATTCGTTTTTCTCTCAAACACTAGATAAATGTTTGGACTCTATGAGCCTCAAAATTGTACTGTAGAATTGACGTTCCGTGGGCATTTATTTGAAATTCAATTTGTGTCTACTTAAAACAAAATATTCTTATATTATTGGATTCAGAGACAAATTGAAAATATGGTTTCAAAGCAGTGCTTCCATGATATTAATATTTTATATTCAGTTATATATATATTAAATATCAATCAGTATCAAGAAGAACTAGCAGAAATCCAAAATGATGAATCAGTCGAAACTTTATTTAAGTTGGAATTTCTGAAACCATTGGTGGTATTTATACTACCACTACAACAACACTCACAATTACACTGTCTGGCGCGCGTTTCGATAATCAAGTTATCGTCTTCAGTAAAAACAGTTTTACCTTCAGTCTCACAATCAAAACAATGGACTGAAAAGGGAAAAGTGGCTCCAAAGAAGGCAAAGACCGTTCCATCTGTACGCTTCGTTTTTTGAGATGCGTTTGGAATAATTTTCATTGACTATGTTGAAACACGAAAAACTATCGACGGTGTACATTATGCGAACTTATTGCAACTTTTATTCGAAGAGATCAAACAAAAGCGGCCGAATTTGGTTAGGTAAATATATAAATATATAAATATTTACAACATAATGTTTTAAATAAGTTTCTATAGAAAATAGCAGAAAAAATGAAAGCAGTTACATAATTATAGTATTATCACAAACATATAAAAACATAGGGTAAGTTACAATGAAAAAAAAAATAAAATAAAATGAAGCTTTCAATTATCTATTAACCTCCCTCAAGTAAGGAATCATTGCCAACAGATTTCGTTTCTATTTCTTCAGAAATTCTATTCTGGTGGGTCAGATTTGGAATAGTCATTTCTGCTATTGCTTGCTTACTTTTTTCTTTAAAATCTTCGTTATTTTCCAAGTCTATATTACGTCGTTCCGGATTTTTCCAATTCTGGATTCTCTCATTTGATATCGACTCTTTGATTTGAACTTTCAAAGGTATGTTTAAAACGAAAAAGTCTTCACAGTTCATGACTCGTGGTGTTTTTTGGCTGTAGCTATCATCCATTAGTACCTCGCACCTCTATTGCCTTTTTTGCTTTACAATTTGAGCGTAATGTCGCAATTCATACCTGACTAGATACTAATGATTGATCTCATCAAAATCGCCCTGGAAACTAAACAAATACATAAAAACAATACGATTTTGACTTTATTTTGCCCTGCCCAGTTGTCGCTCGAGATTTACCCTATCGTTTGTGTCGGTATAAGTGAATGCTTTCAATAATCATGAATAAATTTCATTTCGTCTAGATAAACATAAAGGTTATAGGTGAAGACCAAGAGCTAGGTTTGACAATGGTAAGACCTGCTTTAGATCCATTGAAACTCTCATGGCGTCACTCGCTGGTTGCTGACAATTTCGATGGTGTTTCCTCATTGCTTCTAAAGCTGCTTCTGCTTTCCTGTGACGAAGATTTGATTTGAATTCATCATCTTCCTTTGTGGTATCTCTTTTGTATGCATGTGCAGTAAATTAGACCGCATAATGCCGAAAAGATTGCACTGGATAGACAAGCAAGGAAACAACTGCTGAATCAATTATAAATGGCGTCGCTTTGGAGGATAATGCCAAGAGGAGGAGCAGTTAATCAGTTTTGAGCTTTTTCAAAGTAAAAACGCTAACAGGGTGAAGTGTATTTTTATTAAGATCGGAGCTGAGATACTCCTGAGATTGTAATGTTCTTCGTCTCTAGGAAATTTATTTGTGTCTTCTGACGTGAACTTACGGTACAGTTTTTTACTACCCCTCATTTAAGCTAGGAACTGTTTTAAACACATCTCAACCCGTAAAATGTTGCATTTTCCATTGGGGAAGGTCAAGGAAAGCGTATCTTATTTCCTATTCTCTGCTGGTCTGCTCTAACGATTACTGACTGTGGTGGAATGTTAGGCAAAAGCTGTATCTAAATCTTTATTATTACATTCATATCTGTCTTTATTTTAACTACTATGTGCAATTTCATTGTCTTTATTCGCCCATGGTCTAAAGAACGTCATATTTCTAAGTAAATGAATATCACCAAGACACGCCACTGCTTATTGCAGACTGTCTGGCGGAAATATTTCGAAAAAATTTTATACAAACGCCTTCTGACAGCTTCGGCCAATAGAAATGCATTTATATTTACGATTCGATGTTTTTTATTAGTAAACAGTGGAGTTGATGAGTCTACGTGGTCTGACTATCATTTTTTTTCATTTCATAATTTGGTATGAGTGTGTATTTATGAAATATTGATTATTCCTGGCATAACTGTCTTCTGTAATTGATATTGGAAGAGCTATACATATTTTGCTTTACATTATCATTCAAACCTAACCGTGAAATTCGGCGTTCTGTAGGTTAACGCTTCTAAGAGCACCAGTTCAGTTTGATGTCTTATCGAGGTTATTAAGTACAGAACTAGTACTTTTATCATAAGAAAAGGAATTATAAGCGGTTTTTTTAAACTGGAATCAAGAATAGTAGTTCATTTTTAAAAAATGAAAAACTAGCTCCACTCAATCATAAATTCATAATCCCAATAGTACAAAGAACGATCTAAAGTCTGGAATTCATAGTTCACATATTGTTACGAGCTCGTTCACGACATAGACCATGAAGCCGGTCCTGTACGGTTATAATGTCAGTCAAAAATTTGGCGAATACGCCGGTTCCTTTGATGTCTGTTTTTCTTTTTATCATAGCTTCGTCTTTGATGTGTTTTTTTAAAAACAGCAGTGATTTGTTGTTTTTTAGAACTAATTTCTAGGATAGCTATTTACGTTATAAGTCCGGGAAGTGATTCAGTGCGGTACGATATAGATGTTTAAGGACGAGGCGACGAAGAAGGAATTCGCCAACGCAGGGGCTGTTTTAAAACGACATGGTGGATGGAGGAGATCATCAGTGGCTGAAAAATATGTGGAAGAATCCGTCAAGAGCAAAAAGAAAATGATATAAGGGGGTGAAACTTTTGCACAAGAGTTAAACCAAAACCACACAAGAAGTACATTCCATAATTCCTACAATAAATGTTTCTGGTAACAGTAGTTGCATAATCACTGTTAAAATTCGAAAATTAGAATAAAAGTTTAGTTATTGATTTTTTATTTCTAATAATTTCAAACGGGATTGGGAGAATTTAAAAGTACTGTAAAGTACCGTATAGTGTCATTTTCCCGACTCAAATTAGTACTAGGAAAAAGTCTTTTTATTTATTTTTTGGTTTGTTTATTTTCTATAATTCTAGAAATTCCTTTCTGATATATATTCGAGCTTGTTTAGCAACTTGAGTTAGTTTATAATTGAAAGTCACGGGAAACGGAACGAAATAAAAAAGTCACCGGTGTATTTGAATGAGGATAATTGCAAAAACAGTTTAAATAAATTAGGTAATAAAACAAGCATTATGATATCAATATTTAGTTTTCTTTTTACGTTGTACAATTAATTGTTCCATATTCGAGGGACATTAAAAGTAAAACTTTTAAATTTAAACTAATATTTGTATTAAGAAAATTCAATTATAACACCATCTAAAGCTTTAATTGTTTTTGTATGACATGCGTATTAGCCCGAAATAAAGCAAACAAGTGCCACGTTCTTTATTTAATAAACATATAACCCCTAAAAGATTATTAGAAGAATTACAGTTTAGTAGAAGGTAATGTGTGTGAAATCGAACGCATTACGAGGTTTGCGCTCGTTCACGACAGTTATCATCCTCGTCAATCGTAACTATGTTACCATATGGATCTTAACCACTTACCTTTTGGATGATGTAGCACCTGGGGTTGAAAGCGGTACATATGTAAGTACCGTTTGCGTCGAGACAGGCATTAAGAGGATCAGGATCGGGACCGGTCCTCCCGCTAGCACGGCCTTTTCGAAAGGGCATTTGGGATCGCGAGAAGGCGGTATCTGGCACCGCTGCTCATGCCGCCTGCCGACCTGTTGAATCCGGGAGACTGACCAGCTGATAGTGGCGGCAGCGTTGAGGCGACGGCGCCGCTATACGCGCACCATCTCTAGACAGTGCCGTGTCATTCACTATTATTTGAGATAACGAATCAGTCATTAGTTTTTTGGAAATGGGAACAGTGAATGTACATAAGGTGATTATTCGGCATTGATACTGAACACCATAAGAAGAAAATTTGAATTATGGTTGTTTTACTTTTAGCTTTTAGCTTTTAGCTTTTAGCATAACTGACACTAGAGTCAAACGCGAAACTGAGATTGGTACTGATCACCTCTTGCAGAACGGTACGCACCGACGGTCGCGGAAGATTAAAGGATTGATTAAATGAAAAACTTTTCGAGAAACTTGGAATGTTTCCAAAGTAGCGATAAGAAGTATCTGGAATACACAAAACAACTACCAACAAAGAATTGACACGATGGTGGAATATCCAAGGAAGCGATGAGAAAGAACATGGAAGCGGTATCTGGCAAGTAGAACAATAAAAAACTGAGGAAAATAGCGAAGCAAAGAAAAAGACTTGGGCATAGTTTGGTGATAAATTGGAAAGCAACAGCAAAGGAAACCAGAAATTGTTTTAAAAAATAATTGAACCTTTAAAACAGGGTAAAAAATAAAGAAAATATAACCAAGAAGCGATCTTTTAAATGGAAAAAACTGCTGGATGCGACAGAATAAGACCTAAAATATCAAAAACTATGAGAGGGAGAGGGGCTAAGATTTATTTTCGAAAATATTCAACTCCAATGAGTGCCCGATGTGCTGACAATGATTACCTTTTTGTTCCGGAACCACGATCAAAGTTGCCAGTCTCTTGGTAACGACGATAAACTCTAGAAACAGCAGACTGAGTCATGTTCATCGCACTGGCCACATCTCGCTGACTCTGGACGCAACAGGGTGACCGCTTGCACATATTTATCATTGTTGGGGCTATTTTCAGGTAAAATTCTTGTTTGTTGTTGTGTTTCGTTTGATGTTTAATGGCTAACTAATAGAAGTTTGTAAACAAACAAAAAAAACGTGGTTAGTGATCATGATTGTTGGAACTTCAGAGCAAGAAACATTAGCTTTTAGATTTTTCTTAATTTTTTTGCTAGTGACTTGTAGGGGTATCGCTTTAGTCTTTTTTGCTTTTGGTTGAGGATAATAATGCATGTATCAGCATCGCAATCAATACAACTAAGGTGGATTAAAGTCCTTTCGTAGTTTGATAATTATTCATAAAAATTGCCAAATTTTAATTTAATTATTGGTTTTGTCTCAGTTTCGAACGCCTAATTATTCTAGGTCCTGTTGTACGGCGTCCTACCATCTTTTGCGTGGTCCTTCTGGTAGTCTGCTGCCTTCCGGCTTTTGCCGATATGCAAGACTCCTCGACATTTCGGCATCCGTTCGACGTGATAATTCCATCTCAGTATCGCATTCTCGGTCTTTGCTACTTCATTTGGGGAGTACTTGTCGTAGTGGTATCTCAATGACCTCTTAAGCTATGTCGACAGCAGCTTATGCTGCTGGTATGATCTCCTATGTGGGACAGGTTAGTATGAGAGACCAGAGATGGTGCATAAGCGAGCAGAAGAAGCTCCATAGCCGTAGTCAAGAGAGTTCTTCTAGTGGTTGGATGCCAGGAAGACAATATCCCCTTCATCGAGCTAGAGGTTAGGCTTGGGGCTAACTCCCCGTAAAATACCAGCTGTTACGATACCAGGTAACAACTTAACTATTAAATTAACTATTGAAATTAAAACATTCAAAATCAACATCCAGTCGATTTGATATCCAAACCATTATCGAGAGGGAAATTTTTTTGTCCCATCAAGTTTTTTTTTTTGTAAACAATTGATTAGCTCCATTTTTCGAATGGTTGTGTTGTAATATCAAATTTTTCAAGCTTATTTTCTGTAATTCGTCCTCATCTGGTAAGGTATTGTTTTATCAGTGTATTCTTAAAATTATCAGATGTTTAAGAGGACCAATTCGGATGAGAGTCCCTACTTAACTTTTCCTCCTAACTGTGGCCTGAGTTTGGTATATCAGAAAATTTGAAGTACTCTCACCATGCATCTGAACATAGTCCAGGTGCTGGATGGAGTTGAGTATGAAAAATTTGAGCACCAGCAACGCTGCTCGAATTCTTTTACCTGAGAACCTAAAGAATAGAAAACCACATGTTACCGGCAGCTGTGCTGAACCCTTTCCCTTTTCCCCACCGTTTTCTCTGCTCGGAACGATGCTAAGTCATGGAACTTGGAATAATCAGTAGAAAAGAATTTGTAGCCCTCAAATGTCGAGTCGATTGTTTTATTTAAAAAGAAGAATGTCACTTTAAGTGATAAATGTGAAGAAGCGAAAACTAAACTAATTGTCGTGTTTGTTTTGTGATAAAACGGGGGTTTATTAGTATTCAAAAAGCAGCAGATCTCAGAAAAGATGACATTAGTAAGAAAATAGTGATTAGACTTTACTGTATACAATTGTTCCTAGCATGGAGCTTATTTTAGAAAAGGGAAAATAGGGCGTCGAGACTTCTCTTTACTGAAGCAGGATAATGCTCCTACTTGCACCTCCTCTACAGAAGCAAATGTTTCAGGTAGCCAAGGTGTTCGTCGGTCATCAAGGAGTGACTTACAACTTGAAACGAATCAGAAATACTTAACTCTCTTTTTTATGTTCTGAAATTTCAGCAGCGAAACAAATTTTATGAAAACAAGATAATGTTTTGGCACTTGCGAACAACCAGCTGATTTATTTGCAATGGAAGTGAGGTATCATCAAAATTGTTATCGTAATTATCTGCTACTACCAAGAAATTCTGAAAATCCAGCAAGTAGACCTTCTCACTCTTTTGAAATGTCATTCTTGGCCGAACAACTAGCTGAACTCACCGAAATAGAAGATGCAATCGCCCAAACGTGCATAAACTGCAACCTATTGATTACATCTTAGGTTATGAAAAGAAGAATGGTAAATTGACCAAGCAACCACTGCCGGAATTGTTAATTCCATGTAAATGTGCATCCAATTGTAAGACAATGTGCTGGACGAGCACACAAGAAAATTTGATCTGCCGAAGTGAAGGCTAGTTTAGGTTAGGTAAGCTACATCTGGAATACACTGATGAGGCGTTGCTTGTAGTAAATCGTATTTTACTGCAATTATTGTCAGTAAACCTTTACATTTTCCTGAACAGACCTCCTCAGAATTCTTCAGTTTTACCTATCTTTTAATTCCTGAGTATTGGCAGGTTTTGTTTTATAAACGATGTTTTTTAACTGTCTCCAGTCTAAGGGTTCATGTCGGGTGATCGCGAGGGCCATTAGATAAAACCACGCCTTCCAATCCATCTTCTAGGAAATGCATTATTTAGGTATTGCCTCATCGCACACGCATAGTGAAAATACTTACTTGGATTTGGAAATATCTGAGCCGACTCAGATATAATACTATTTTCAAATAAATCTAAACACGTCGTATCATTTAAATTACCCTTAATGAAAAAGGACTAATTATATTGCCTATTATTCCAGCCCATACGTTCAGTCTTTCGGGATATTGAGTGTTGGATTCGCGCATTCAACGAGGATTGTTACGTGAACAGTATCTACAATTATGCATATTTACGTTTCCATTAATACGAAAAGTGGCCTCATCGCAAAACATAACATTACTTAAAAATTTTGGATCGTTTTGATAACATTTTTCCATTATTAGGTCTTCAACCTCTTCACGTCTATCAAAATCACGTCATTTGATATCAAATTCCCTGGATATTCGTCTAGTACTCAAGTGTGGATCGTCTTCTAACATATCACAAATATATAAAGATTTGTTTTTAGTTGAGTTGCAGTTTTTCTTCGCCCTGATTAGGATGAATCTTTTACCGAACCAATTTCGTGAAACTTTTTTACTAATTTACTGGCAGCAGATCTTGTTAGGATAGGTTAGGATATAAATTATTAAAGATGTTACACGTTTCTTGTTGACTTCTTTGCCTATTAAAGATGTTACACGTTTCTTGTTGACTTCTTTGCCTATAACCATATCCTAACATCACAAAAATATCAATTTGTTCTTTTTCAGAAAAACGATCCATTGTGATATTCTCATATTTTCAGATTAAAAAATATTGATACTTATATTTTTTTTTCTTTTATGATATGTTTAAATTTGCTATAAATTATTGACTATATCTAGCTATAATTAAATATCTTAAATCATAAAAATCAGTTAGATGTGTTTAGTCCATTTACTAGATTGACCAATACGACTCCTGACGACATTCAGAATTATGATCTGCGTGCTTTTCTGAGTCCAAAACCATATACTTCACATTTTGCATACTCAACATCGTCCAACTGCAGGTCTAACAGGGTATATCAAAATATTGGATTCAAAAAATTGTATCATTACAAACAACATTTTTTTTTAAACAATAAAAAAGTTGAACGTTTTCCAAGAGTAACGTCTCTGTCGTATCCGTCTGCGTTACTCGTGGCCTGCGTCGTTCCGGGCTCTTCCGTAATCACGCCCCCGCAATCGTGGGTGTTTTGACTAGAGTTATTTGACTCTGATAAAAATAATAAACCAAACATAGCATAGCGCCCTCTAGAAAGCTCTGACTTTCGAATTTATTATATCTGTGCAGTGCAGTCCGAGCAATACGAGGTCTGGATATTAAATAACAAGCCTGCGCGACTGGAGGGTGTCCTAAACGGGTAGGGTAAAAAACGAGTAATGCGTTGAGTATCTAAATATCTTGTCCATGCACTTCCCAAAAAACGTTTCCGTCGCTAATATAGTATTTGTGCAATAGTGGTTTGAAACGAACTTGGCGCAACGTATCAATCTCAAATTTCTCTTTAAATTGAAAAAAACTCTGTCTGGGTGCTATAAATTGTTGCAAGAGGCTTATGGGGACAATTATCTATCTCGTACGCGTGTTTTTGAGTGGTGTAAACGCTTTAGTGAGGGCCGAGATACCACTGAAGATGACCAGCGCCCAAGTCGCCCTGTGACTGTTTCAACTCCGGAAACAGTGACCAAAATCAACCAAATTGTGAGTGCAGATCGTCGAATGAACATCCGGATGATTGCCGAGGCTCTAAACGCCGATAAAGAAACGACTAGAAAAATTTAACACGAGGAATTACACGTGACAAAAGTCTGTGCGCAAAAATGTGACTACTGACCAAAAGCTCTTGCTTCAACGGATCTGATTAGGTTTCCTCGAAAGGTTAGAAAAAGATTTGCTTCGAAAGAGACCCGATTTAAGTCGATGGAAGCGGTAAAGCAAAAAAAAAACGGTAGAACACCTGAAGGCACTCACCAAAGACTTCCAGCACTGCTTCTATCAATAGAAAAAACGTATGGAAAGGTGTGTAGCGAGGGAAAGGAAGCATTCGAATGTAGAATAATTTTTATAACAAAACCCTTTTTCGTAACCAGTCTCGTTATTTAATAGCCATACCTCGTATATCGACGCCATAAGTACATATGTCAAAAGTTGTTAAAAACTATTAAAAACTGTTTTTTGATAGTATAAAACTATTTATTAGTACAAATATGAGTCAGATAGAGAAAATTATTGTTTTTTAATTCTGCAATAAGCAAATTATCTATGATATTACTTCCAAAGCACCTGGCCCAACAAAAAAATTTTGAAAAAAATATTTTTTAAAGTAATTTCCTTTTAGCTCCATACACTTTTCCCAGCGATGTTCAAGAAGTTCGATACCCTTTTTATAATAAGAATCATTAAGCTGCTCCTAATAGTCGTCGTTTTTTTTTCAAATTTATGTAACCTTAAAACACTTATAAAAAAATTACGGTCCTTTTTTTTTGAAAATTTGTACATTCAAACTTCTGTTATTTAAAAGGTTTACCTCATTTTGATCTTAAAATTTAATGTTTAAAATAAGCTGCTTCAAATATTTCCACGTCATGTAGGAAACAAGTAATAACTGATAAAATGAAAAAAAAATTCAACTTTGTGTTATATTGACGATAACTTTTCAAATATTTATTTTTTGCAAAAAATTGTATAGATCTTTTTTGTAGATATTTTCAAAACAAATCTTTTATTAGAAACGTTTTTCATATCTCTATTTGTTTAAGAGTTACAACATTATAAACAATTAAATTGTTTATAACAAATTACTTGACCGGATTTGGTCTCGAAAAATCCCGAAAAATCGCATCAAAAAACACTTTAAAACAGGGGAATATGTTAGGAGTATTTCTGGACAACTCGAGTGTTTACAGCTGATCCGTTAATCCCATAATTGTAGCTACTAGAGATCTTCGTCTTCTATTTCATATTGTGCCAGGTGTAGTGCTCTGGAGCTCACACTTCGAGAGAATGTGAATGAAGGTTTCGTCTTCTGTGCAAAAAAAATTGCACACCGCATTATCTGCTAAGTATAGCGTCTTAAACAAGGCCGGATTAAGCTAGGGACTTGTGGGGGGCTATTTGGAAAACATTCTGTATTTTTTGATGTGTTGATACCACAAATCTATCGTATTGATATTATTTTTTTTATATTTCCGGGTTTCCGAATCCCTCGTCGTTATTTTAGCCCCGGGCCTTATGAATCTTAATCCGGCCCTGGTCTTCAGGCAGTAGTGGATTTACCAGTCGGCTGTAGCTTAGAGCGGCAAATTTTTGAACAAAATTTTTTTTTCAACTTATTCATAAAGAAGATTTTTAAATAAAAGAAAAATAATTTTCTTAACGATTTGTAAAATATGCTAATAATTGTATTTTTGAACGAATTTTTGTCGCAAAAAAAAACATTATCTGACACAAAGCGTTAGTTCCCCGATATTAAGTTAAAATTTCATTGTTAGAAAATGTTCAGGTCCTATGAAGGGATTATTTTCCCCACTCTGATCAAAATTAGAGTTACAGCACTCAGACTAGAAAATTCTGTTTTTACTTCGTATTGCAGAAAAAAATTATTTGTGGTTTTGAAAAATTGAATCTTAATATAAAGATTGTCATGGTGATAAAGATTAAAGATAATGGATTATACTACAAGTAAATTAAGCGATTTTGAACTAAAACCTTAAATTGAATTGGGCGGTTTTGTTTTTCTAGATTTTGGGATACTGAATAAGTCTAGCAGCTCTTTCGAAATTGTGGGACTTGACACACAATATTTTGAATCG
The DNA here is from genome assembly GCF_026230105.1 of Diorhabda sublineata. NCBI lineage: Eukaryota > Metazoa > Arthropoda > Insecta > Coleoptera > Chrysomelidae > Diorhabda > Diorhabda sublineata. The sequence goes on from NC_079475.1 coordinate 11,333,370, forward strand.
CGAATAACTAGGAGGATTTCGACACAAACTGCCGGGACAAAAAAATGTGGAGCACAACATTCTGCACAAAAAAGGTTTCAATTTTTTCCTAGCCTCGAAATTTCCATTTTAAAATGGGTTTGAACGCTAAAAAGTATTTTGAATCGCGAATAACTCTGTAGAATTCGAAAAAAAGTGCCGGAGCACAAAATGTACAGAACAAAATTCTCTACAAATTGGTGTAGGAGCATTTTTTTCTAACCTCAAAATTTTCACTATAATATGCATTGAAGTAATCAAAACATTTTGAATCGAAATCCATGAGGGTTTCGAAAATACTCTCGGGACAAAAAATTTAAAGCACAAAATATTGTACAAAAGAGGTTTCTATTTTTCCTAGCCTATAAATTTTCACCTTTGAATGAGTTCAGTTCATTTTGACGCAAACTGCCAGGACAAAAAATGTTTCAATTTATTCCTAACCTCAAAATTTCCATTATAAAATGGGTTTGAGCGCTCAAAAGTATTTTGAATCGAGAATAACTCGAAATCCATGAGGATTTCGAAAATACTACCGGGACATAACAAATATCTGAATACAAAAACAACTTAAAATTTTTGAATAAACTTACTCTTGGATATTTAAGGACATATTGACGGAAAAACGGGACATTTTTAACTTTCTATACATTTTCAAAATTGTAAGAATAAGAATACATTATCCTGAGAATATTGAAATAATAATCAACCGAGAATGAAGATAGTGTTCGTAATCGCGTTTTTTTAAAAGTTATAAAATTTTGTGCTCCACATTTTTTGTTAAGACAGCTTTTTTCGAATTCCTTAGTTTTCAAGTTATTCGCGTTTCAAAATTTTTTTGAATTTCATGTACCAAAATTTCGAAAGCCTGTGTCCGCTAGGCTTATTCAGTAACCAAAAACCTATTGAGAATTTAGAAAATCGGAAGCGCCCAATTTAATTTCGGGTTTAACCCTATTTTACCTGTACTATTGTACAAATTTCAATTTTTAGGTGACATTCTTCAACTATGAAATATAATTTTTCATCTAGGAATGTTTTTACTTGTTATTCTGTCCAATGTAGCAGTATTAGGAATAAAAATGCTTCAGCACTAAACCAGACATTTATTATTAATTGAAACACATTAAAAACTAAACATCAAAAAGAAAAACACAATATTTGAGAACTAATGTATTTACGGAAAGGCACAATTATAAAATTATTGTACAAAACTGCTAACCGCTAGCTGCTAGCAATTTCGAATGGGCATATTCTGTTAATAATTCCGTGATATAAATAAGAGCGCAGCATTTGACATTTACATAGATTAAAAGTATCACTTCTAAGGTTCATTAGAAACCGTGTACCTTCAGTTGGTCCGGTTTTGCCAAACCCGCCTTAGTAAGCCACTGGCATATATTTTCTCTTTGATCACCTTGCAATTGGAGAACTTCTCCGTATTCGGGGTGTTCTATTACTGTTCCATTACATGCAAATTCCTGAAACAAATTCAATTACTCAATATCATCTCTTATTACTTTGAATTTTAATATTACACCAATTTGAAGCCCTTCTTATTTCTGTAATTAAAACAGATATGCATTTCAACACACAACATATTTTTATTTTAATATCAATAACTTTAATTAAACCAGACCTCAATCCTGTTAATAAAAAAGAAAAGAAATGTAATTGTTCAATTTTTTAGACAGCTTTATTCACTTTCACTCTTATCCTCAAAGGAGTAAAGTGGCTCAGATTCAGATTCATCCAATTCTGATTCCTCAAATCCTAAGATTTCCTATTCATCATTTACTTCAATTTCCAAATATAATCTAGATTTCCCCTTTTATTGTGAATCTGGTCAAATGTGTTAAAAGTTCTCTCAGTGGTAACAGATGTTACTGGTACCCCAAGAATTTTTATTGCATCTTCCGCTACCACAGTAAAGGATCTTAATAGACGCCAATTGCTTTCCTGTCCTTTCTACACAAACTGTCTGGGCCAAATTCCTTGCTTGTCTCTGAAAACAGCCAAGTTTTCTCACCCAGTGTGATTCGCTGTTTTGTATATGAAGCTTATTGTATCAATCACCTCAACAAGAATTAATTTGAAGCCTGCTGCTGCTGGATCAAGCATATTAGCTGCTAAGTGAATTGGAGCCATGCCAAGTTCCTTTCAAGTTTTGAATTTCGTTAGAATTACCTTCTCTTCTACAGTTTGCAGTGAAAAATATGGAAATTTCCCAATGTTATTGAACTTTGTTGGTGATTATATGAATTTGAGGCTGATTAATTTATAGAACTGTATTCGTATGGACAAATGGTTTAATCAGTTGTACCATTTTGTTAATTCTCACCTAGAAAACATCACATCGACTATCCTCTTCTTAATTTCTAATTTAAAGTTTGATTTTATATATTTTCAAAAATTGGGCCCATTTTATAAATGTCTAGTCCATTGGGCTTTTGCCCAGGTCACATCACTAAGAAGAAAACAAGTACTTTCCTGGCTAATTCCATATTACATTGAATTAAATTTCTTCTGAAATGTGTGGTGTTCATCAAACTTTTAGCTTTGTTCATGGTAGTTAATTTGAAAAAATCCCCAACAATTTTTGTTCAGAATATGTTCTAAACATGTACTCCTCCGTTTAGTCTCATTTTTATACTAGCTAGGAGAATAAAACGTATTTAATATTCACCTAACTGAATAATTAAGATTTATTCTTGATATTTTGAATAACAAAATCAACTACTATGATTTTTTATTACATGTACTTAGAAAAATATATGGGTTAGAGGTTAGTTTGTGGTAAAATCACAAAAATGACAATAGATTGAGAATCATTATACAAGTTCAAGGATGTTTTGTTGGCACTGCAAATGTACAATTTCAAATATTCAGGATCTCTACAGCGAGCAAAGCAGTTAATTATCTACAACAGATTTAATTCCCTTCTTCAAATATCACAAAAGAAAAGTTTAACAAACCCTTTCAATAACTATATCTGGTTTATAACATATATTTTTAATGTTGGTCTTTTGTTCTTAAATTAACATTGTCAACTTTTTTCTTTTCCTGTCATACCTAATGTTTGATCTGAATTTTCTTATTTCCAAAAAATTAATTTTTTGTAGAAGGGCAGCATATATTAAGAATGAATAACTAAAAACTGGAGGCCTTCTCAGCTTATCAGAAAATTCCAGTAGAGAAATTATCAGAAAAAGTACCCAGAGTCAATTCATAATTGTACAAAGAAACAATCAAATAAACACTGGTTAATCTGACCAGTGGATGGTTGAAATATACTGTACTTGATGAATTTAAAATTAACAATAGAAAATTAAATATTAAAAAATATGCTTTTTTAAGATTTCTTAGAATCTGTACTTTGGAATTTCTGTTTTTTTCCCAAATAACATGAAATCAATTACCCATTTTAAAAGTAGAGCAAATATATAGGTCAAAAGATGAAAGCAAATAAAAATTTTTTTGGATTATTTCAAAAAGGCATAATTTCAAATTATAATGTAGGGGAAATAGAAATATTACCTTTTTACATGCTCGAACAATCTTCTTCAGATCATATTCTTTGGAGAGTCCTTGGACAGTAGTCAAAGTCTTACGACCATTACGTTGTTGTATTCTTATGTGAACAAGTCCGTCTTGAACATCGTCGTCTGCACCCTTACTTGCATCAGCAAATGGGTCTATAATTTGGTTTTAACGTATATTATATTAAGACAATATAGTAAATTAAATTCTGAAGCTATATTCGTTTGAAGTATAATGGGCGTTACTGTTAGCGATAAATTTAATGATCAATTTAACGAAATTGGGGTATAAATTACAATTTCCGGGTTATAATAACGTTTCAACAATAACTTTATAATAGAAATAAATGTATGTTATTCAATAATTATAACGAAAAGAATACTTAGATAAAAGCGGTTATGATAAAACGTTTCAAAGAAAAATGTGTCATAGTTAAAATTAGTCGCCATTTTGTCTTTAGGAAATTGTCTAATGTTTAAGATGTTCTATTTTTAAAAACAACTTACCGAATGTGTTAAGATTCTGGATGGACATACGATATTCAAGAAATACTCTGGAAAATAAAAAGTACTGCAATCTGCACAAACGGTATCCAAACTTATATAAAATAGATCTTCGGAAATTTTAACTTGCGCAGCAAATTTGAGAAACGATTCAACTGAAAGAAAGAGAAAGAGATCCGATCGGATGATGACGCTACCCAGCAGGTGAACAACGGTATATTAGTAAAATTATAAACGGTTTAATTTTAGACAAAAAATAATATGCCAACGTGTAACTATGTTAATCGAAGTAAATTTGACAGCGTTCATACAAAACAAATCTAATTATTAAACAAAATAAATTTTCATAACTAATATGAAAACTCCCAATATTTTTAACAAATAAAAGTTTATGTTGGTGCCACTTTTACGCTTTGTCATATTTTTATCTATGGTTCTGTCTAAATTGTAATATGAAGTTTCTCTAATTTCTTTGATTAAGGTACGATTTCATGTTGACACTTGACGCTGGGTTAAAGTGTCAATTTAGGACACGTGGTATAATTTCGATCATTAAAATATACCACTTCTGTCAATAATCTGTTTAACTATAAACGTGAAACGAATGTTGACTTTAAATTGTCTGTTGTTCAATATTAATGGACGCATTACATTCTAAACTGAATATTCGATTTAAAAAGCTGAAAAATGTTTAGTTTTGACGTTGCTCCAGTAAAAATTGGACCACATGACCTCATTTGACAATATGAAATTGCACCTCATTGTGACATTATCCCAATTTCTACGTTAATCGTAGGGATAATGTTATCTATGTAAAGCTGTTTGAAGTAATAAAAAATAAAATCAATTGTCGAAATATGATAATCAATATATAATCTTCCAATAATATAAACAAGTAACATATCTTGATATTATAATAATTATTATAGTTTACTTTCAATTATGGACAGGGCTTGAAATTTGTTTTCGTTATATATGTGTTAGGAGAGTTTCAGTGTACATATATCAACTTTCGTAAATCATATTTTCGTTTCAAATTCTAAAGTCATAATTAAACGTAAATTTTATTGTCGGGTATTTTCTAAGTGTGAAAGCAAAATAGTGATATTCCATTTGTTACTGAATTTATAAAGAAGATTCTATTTAAATTGAAAAATTATGCACAACAGTATACACAATTGATAATCTAAATTCACCTCAAATTTAATCTTTACAATTAGTAGCACAAAATCGTAGTAGATATAATAATCAGTGATAGAAGAAGAAAACTGAATTTATAACCTATCAATTTTGTTATTATTTACGATAATTTTAAATGTTTTATCTTTTGTATGAAATTAATTTTCATAGTAAAGATTAAATATGGGTGTGACTGAATTTGATAACATATAGGGAATTTATAGATTGTACCAGTTTATTAAATGTTCAAACATTTAGTTACTAGGTACACGTATTTAAAAATGGATTCTCCCTCAAATGCTGTATTTAATATTAAAACATTCGCTTTTTTTGATCTTGAAACAACTGGTTTACCTTTTCAAGAAAATAATACAACTAAAATTACAGAATTATGCTTAACAACTGTACATGCCGAACACATTCGGCTGGGAGTATTCCCACGAGTTCAAAATAAACTAAGCTTATGTTTTAATCCATGGAAACTGATATCGGAAGATTCTGAAAAACTAACAGGTAAGTTTTTTTAGTGGTGATTTGTATCATAATTATGAATCATCTGGATGTAAAAATATAATTATTTTTGGATGGATTTAAATCTATAATTTAAAATGAACTACGTTATAATTACAATCAATAACTATTCTAATTACTAAAAAATAACAGTTATCAAAATAAAAAAGTACTTCTACACAATCAGCATGGTTCTAAGCATAGCAGATTGGAATAATTTACTTGGGATATAGAGGTTAATTATTTCTATTCTCGTTTTATGTAATAGGGCCCATATTTGATCAGCTATAATAATTAAAAAAATAAAACATCAAACTACAAAGTATTTTTTCATTGATTAAATTTGATTACAATCCTTTTCTAAATGGAGCAATGAAACATGACTTGTGGAGTAAAACTCCGAGGTTATTCCCCTCAATTGTCTATATGGGAGCCAGTATTAACAAAACTTATGATTGAGTAAAATGGGTTAAACATGACTTAGGGGAACTGCTTTCCCATCTGCTTTCTTGTCATCTTAAGAATTTGCAGTTCAATTGGCATGCTCATTCGCCGTAGCACTCAGATTCCACTAGGACTTGATTAATGAAGATTATCTTCAATTAAATTTATTCACTGACTATGTCACATTATAGACATGGACAATGAGCACTACATATATTGATAATTGAGAGACGTTATAATCTAACAACAAAATGTATTAGATGTGAAAACTCTTTTATATCCTAGAAAAATAACTTTTTGTGGTCATAGACTTCAAGTTAGCTTTTGAGGTCTAAAGGCAAAAGAAATTATGAAATTCTAAATATTGATTTTCTCTTGTAAGTTGTTTAATATTTTAGGGAGTAGGAGAAAGATGCAATTTAAATTAAAAGTTCCAGAAACGTCTTTGGGTTTTGTAATTTTGGCATAAAGGGTTGTCTTTCAGTTGCTTTTATTTTTTATTTAGAACATTCAAACATATAATACCGTTAAATTGAGAGAAATAATTTGGTGATGGTAATATTTTTACAAATAATCAGAAAGTAGTTATTACAACGAACAAAAATCTCACCGACTTTAAAAAAACTATTTTGACGGAGGACGAATAAGGTGAAAAAATAAATATTACAAATCAAATAAATTATGTATGGGACATAAGAAGGTAATTTCTTACCAAATTTAACGGAAAATAATGTTTTTTCTAAAAGATAGAAATAAAAAATCTAAGAATTGGTTATTTTAAGTTTTCAAATAAATTTTGAGATTATGTGAAAGTAGTGTGAGTACGAAAGTTGTAAACCTTTTTATTAACTACAATTTTGTTACTTAACTTTTTTTTTGGACTTTTAGTTGTTCCATAAATCGAGGTAAACAGTTTTTTATCCTTAAAAACTCACCTTCCACTTCCCGATCTCAGATTCATTCTATTCTCCTCCCTTTCTATTGGATTTCATTCGTACATGTAATATTCTTATATGGACAGTTGGTATGAGATACTGTGCCGACAATATTCATTTTCTCTCGTTCGAGACACCTATTTATACTGCGCATGCTTGAGATTGCGCAGAACCGAGATGGAACCTCGGAGGATAGAGAAATCGTTGTCATTCTGTCTTCTTTAGTCGGAACAACTTCCACTTATAGAAACTGTCCATATATGTCTAAACGTCAAGATTTTATCTTTTTTTAAACGAAATTTCAATTAAAGACCTAAATTCAAAACAAATCATAACGAAATATATATATAAAAAATGTAAGAAGTAAAAAGTTGAAGAAAAGAATAAAATGTTTACAACGGTTAATGAGAATGGTGGAAAATTCGCACGAAGCGATCTCAAAATGTCATAGTCACAGATTCATAGTTAATTAAGTATAAAATTATTTTAATTTCAGGTCTTTCAAATAGTCTTTTAGAGCAATCTTCGCGATTCTCTAAAGAAACTGTAGCTGCAATTAATAGTTTTCTTAGCCACAATCCCCAACCGATATGTTTAGTAGCACACAATGGAAATCATTTTGATTATCCATTGTTTAAACGAGAAATAGAAAAAACAAATTGTTCTCTATTGGACAATATTTTATGCGTTGATTCATTGCTCGCATTTCGAGAAATAGAAAAAAATCAACGAAACGAGATTACAAAACAAAATATTGATGAAGTTGATAGAAGCGTACCAGTTGAATTTACACCGAAATATGACGAATTGTTATTCAGTTGCGAAGCTCAAGCTAAGAATGAAACAACTCCTCGGAAACAGATTATACGGCAAACTGATACTTCAACACCTACAAAAAAATTGAAACCGATCGTTCCAAAAATTTTAAATTTTAGGTAAATATTTGTTTTATGATTTATTAGATAATTTTCGTAAATTATAACAATAAACAAGTCCTAAATGGCACATTGTGTTTATTGTTTTTCAAAACACAATATAATTAAATAATAATCGTTACCTATTTGTGAACATTCCACCACGCATGTCATTTCGATAGGTCCTCATTCTTTTTTGCGTCGCATTTTCGCCCGTGGAGTGCAAGTTTTTTTGAATAGTTACTACCTAAACTAAACTTTAACCTAATTTAACCTAACCACTGTTTGATTCCTTAGTATCCATAATATTAAGTAATTTGGAATTAAAACTATCAAGTGTACCAGCCATTATTGAATGTTTTATTTTTCACGAAAAGGTAACAAAAAAGTCTACAAGCAACAAAATTAGAACTACTTGTGACATCACGTGATTGTCACGTGCCAAGCAGTTGCGCAAACTGAATGAATTTTCATAAAATTAGGGACTTTCATTACATTCCCCATTAAGAGTGGTGATTATCTATAATCACCGAATTTATTGAATTTATTATTTTCTCCTTTAAGGGTTTGATTTTTGATTTTCTTTTCTTACAGCGGGGGGTACAAGTTGGGTGACGTATACTCCAGACTGACAAAAAAGGAACCGATCGGTGCTCATCAAGCAGATGCAGATGCTCAGATGTTGATAATGTGTGCAGCAACTTTGGGCGATACTTTTGTAGATTGGTGTAACCAAAATGCGAAAAAATTATGTGATATACCTACTATGGTACCTGGACGTAAAATTGGAACATAGTCCATAGTTTTATATTGATTTTAAACAAAGGGGGGGGATATTTTATTTATATTTATATCTATAATAATAATGAGGAATATAATGACGTATATTAGAAGTTCCTTATTTGCATTTCCCTCATTCATTTCTATAAGGAAAAAGTCTGCTCCTGTATTTAAGGTAGCAAATGATATAGTTACACTTCTGCTATCTGGAAATCGTTTATAATCCTCGGACTTTAAAAAACCAAAATAAGAACAATCTGCCAGTGTTTTGGCATGGTAACAAGAAAGCTTGGGCTACAAGCGGTATTTTTTCTGACTGGTTTCCAGTGGTGGATTAACTTATTGGTTGCCTGTTGGCTATTAATGTTCTGACCTCTGAAATTCCATAGCTTGTTTCACAATTATTCAAATTACATTTTTTTATCAAAACAATCTCAACGTTATAATTTGAAAACCAAGAGTTCATGTAAGATCTTTGATTATGTTGACAACTAAGAATTGTTTGCTTTAAGCAAAGTTGAATCGTGTGCTACTTTAGTAAGGTTAGGTGTGTTTTAAAACTATTCAGCACTTATATAATATGGATAAAGGTTATACCATGAGTTACTTTGATACATATTCTTTATTACAGTTTAACAATAAAATCATTAATTATATTGTCGTACAAAATAGTATACTACATAACGAGTTGTTTACACTATTTTTCCTACGATCACGTAAACGTATTTTTCAAATGAGAAAGTCAATTAAATGATAATACACATGTGTTGGAAAGTATTTCAACATATGTCATGAAAAGTATATAAATGCCTTTAATTTTAAGTACTTGAAAATATCAACATTATGCTCAATAGATAAAGTAGTTTTCAACATTGAGTACTGTGCCCACCAAGTCGGACTTAGAACTTTTAATGACAATTCATTCATATAGGTCAGAAGTACATTCTTCGAAAACGAACTTTTTGTTCTATTCCTTTGTCACAATTTAACAAATTGATCATAAGCCCTTTGATAATATAATCTATAATCTGGTCGGTCGGTAGTGAGAGCGATAAAAACGCGTGATCGGCTCATGGGATGCTAGTGGTACCTTTTATAACGATTCGTATTGGCTGAAGCAATGTCTGAGAAAGTCAAGTTCACACAGCTGCACGTTACATTAATTCATTATTATTATATTCTAAAAATTTTATAGTAATAATTATTTTAAGCTTTTGTTTTATAATGTTATTTATTTACTTTGATAAAAATTAAACTACATTTGTAACATGTGCTTTTACAGTAAGAATTATGTGACTGTATAATAGCGCATGTTAAACTGTGTTTTGAAAGAAAAAAACGAAATAATTAATTGGAGAAGAAGATTTCTAAGGGATATTAAAAAATTCGAGGAGGAAGGAAGAAAAATATATTATCTTGACGAGACTTGGGTAAATGCCGGTCACACGGTGAACAAAGTGTGGACTGATACTACAATCTTAAGTGCACGAGATGCATTTATCCGTGGCCTTTCAACGGGCTTAAAAAACCCGACGGGCAAAGGACAAAGATTAATAATCTTACATATTGACTCCGAAAATGGTTTTGTAGAGAAACGTCTAGATATGTTTCAATCTAAGAAAACGGGTGACTATCATGAGGAGATGAATTCAGATAGGTTCGAGGGTTGGTTTCAGGGAATTTTAAATAAACTTGAGGACGGATCAGTCATTGTAATGGACAATGTATCCTACCATTCCAGAAAATTAGACCAGTGTCCCACAAGTTCCACACGAAAAGCGGACATACAACAGTGGTTAAGGGAACGGAATATTAATTTTGAAAACAATATGGTACGGGCATTGGTTAAAGAGAATCGGCCATTAGTCCAAAGATATGTCGTTGATGAGATGGCCAAAGAGAAAAATAAAATTGTTTTACGATTGCCACCTTACCATTGTGAATTCAACCCAATTGAACTCATATGGGCACAAATCAAGGGTGAGGTGGCAAGGAAAAACGCAACATTTAAAATTAGTGATGTCCAAACTTTATTTACTAAAGCTTTAAATAATGTTACCCAAACCAATTGGAGTAAGGCAATCCAACATGTCCGATTTTTTCGAAATAAAATGTGGGACATTGATAATTTAATGGATAAACAAGTGGAACCTCTAATAATAAATTTAAGAGCCCTCTCAACCACCTTTTTTGAACACAAAAAATTTATCCAGGAAAGGACCTTGTGTTGTTTATAAAGATTATTATTATTATTTATATCGTTTTGTATGAATTTACTTTATAACCTTTGATACGTATTTAAATAAAACATATAGCACGACATTTCTTTCTTAGATATTACTTTACAGTATTAGGTACCCTTACATTTTTATTTAATATACCATAAATTTGAAAAACCGTCTAGCTATTTAAGGTTAGGGAAAACAAAATTACGATTAAAATAATAATTATATATATTTATAGATACTTTTAAAAAAATCAAGGCAACGTGTGAAATATGTAGGTATAACATTTAGTAGTTAACTAAGTGAACGAAGATTTTAATGCTATGCAATTGATAAATAAAAGTATTATTTGTATGATATGATATTAAAAAATTGTGTGTGTGTGTGTGTCAGCTCCGACGCACGACTGGAGTTTACTCCTTAAGTTCGATAGTCTAACCAGACGCAAAAAGAGTTTATTTAATTTAAAAAAGATTGGTTGATTGCCAGAATATTTTGGGCTTCCTTCATTAATTTTTTTTTCAATCTGTAAGCTCGCTATCTCTCGGCTGGTGTTTTTGGAGGTTTAGATTTTTTCCTAGTCAAAAAATATAAAAAAAAATTAGAAAATTTATAAATGCATAATTATAAAAATTTTAACCGACTTTAAGAAAATTGATAAAAAAAGGTTTTTATAAACATTTTTTTTTAAATTTAAAATATATTATCTTAATAATTAACAAAAATGGTTATAAAAAGATAATTATGGCACTAAATCTTTTACATACAATAATAAATAGTACATGAAAATTATTTAAATAAGCTAAAAAATAACTTTTCGAAAGAAAATTATATGAAAACATTATTATAATGAAAAAATATTGTCGATTTTTCTGATAATATTATCGAATTATTGACTACAGTTGTTAATATTTAAAAATTATTTATAAAATAAATCATAATAACGTGGAAGAGTTTATAGACATCGACAAAAAAATTAATTTTTGGTTAGGTTAGAAATTTTCTATTTTATGTGGATGCGCTCGATAATTCATATTGGGTTGATTATCTAATTTTATGTGTTGTTTTCAAATATATATTTATATGAACTACATCTATAATTATTAAAACATTTAATAAATACAAATTGCACATACTCATACATATAATACATGAGTTATAACGTACCTTGCAACCACGTGTTTGTTAGATGTTCCGGCAATATCATCCACACCTCTTTCTGCCATAGTTATTTGAAAATACTTTCAGTTCACTTAAGCGGAACACAATGATAATAAAACTTCACAATGACAGCAATATAAGTATGTTGACACTGTCAAATTAGAAAGTTGCGCATCATAGGATGCGCACCAAAAACGTAGTGAGGTCATTCATCGATAGATTTTACTCCTAACATTTTTCTCATACCGGGCCCCTTACATATGCAAATCGATTCTTAAGGAGTAAACTCCAATAAAGTATTTAAAATTCAAATAAAAATGTTAGTTTGAAAAAAGCATTTAAAATTCAATTCAAATTTGCCACTAAATACATTTTAGTGTTGTGTATGGTGTGATTCAGGCTTACAATTTCTGTCTCACGCACTATGCACGTGATTACTCTATGTAATGAGCGGCTCCAGTATAGAATTCATTTTTTTTGCCAGTAGAATACTTATAATTTTACAAAATAACTGCTTGTGTGTTTTACAATTAATACTACAGCCTACTTAATATAATTTTTAAACTTTTAACTTACCTGTTAGTAAAATCAAAACAATCATAAAGAATGTTTCCCTTCACCATGGAAAATAAATTTTCATTCAACTACTTTATACATTACTCAGTAATAGTAATAATACTTAATTTTATCGTTTAAATTATCTTGCAGACACTAATATGTATTTGAACACAAATCAAAACAAACCTTCAATTTTTATTTTAAACACTAATATAACCTCAAATAATCATTTTAACTACTTCTTCAGTTTTCTTAAATTTGGTATTCCCTCTATCGTTTAAGACCATATATGTATAATATAAGAAAAAGAAGCATTTTAATATACAGATAATAAAATTTATATTTATATCCACGACCAATCCATCGATGCGGAAACTGCTCGTTTAAGTATTGACGAACTTGTAAAGAATAATGTGGTGGTGCTCCGTCGTGCAAAAACCACATATTTTGTCTTAAAGCGAGAGGTATATCCTCTAGTAATTCGTGTAAATGTTCTTGAAGAAAATCTAAATAAAGAGGTCCATTTAAATTGGTCGGCAGTTCAAAAGGACCTATTAAATACCCACATATTACATCACACCAAATGTTGACCTTAAACTTGTGCTGAAAAGGTGTTTCCCTCATAGCATGTGGATTTTCAGAATCCCACAAATGATTATTTTTATAATTAAATATTCCTCGTCTGGTAAATGTTGCCTCATTAGTAAAAATAATTGTACGCAGAAAATCTGGGTTAACATTTGGTTTATCTTGCAAAAATGGACAAATTGTAGACGCTTTTAGAAGCAAATAACTCTATAACCGATTGAGTTACACGAATCAAAGAAGAGTAACTTTTTTTGTAGAATTTAACGCTTTTTAATATTTTTTTTTATTTTTTTAGTTGTAAGTTCAGCTTAAAAAAAGTTTACTTTGATTTAATTAACACAAACAAGTGTAACTAGCGCCCTCTATTGGCAATGTTAAATTAGAGTGCAAATTATGATTTCTCATGACAGAAAACGTAAAATTGCCAATTTTCAAAGAGAAATTTTGAAAACATAAAAAACTATTGCGAAAATCAAAATTTATATTTAAACTTTGAACACCCATCTCGGAAACCAGCAATATTTGCATAAGGCATGTTGAGAACAGTTCAGAGATTGGACATTCTTAATGAATCACCCTGTATATGAGAGTGCAAAATTGATGACATTGAAAATAATGGGGATTTTTACTCATTAGGAATCCAGATTCAAAAACGCGTACAAGTCGGTGATATTTTACAATTATTGAAGAAACCAGTTTTACCATGAATTTAATACATTTATATATAAAAAAATGCTAATCTGAGACCGAAAACCTCAACTAGCAACCACTACTTCCTATGAACTAGGAATGGAAAATGTACAAAACAAGTTGTTGGTATCAGGGTCGTTCCTCCCGACGGGGTGTTGCGTGTACATCACGTTGGCGGCTAATCGCAAGGGGCGGCCGCCCGAAACCGATTTTTTACAAATTTAAATCAAAAAAAAATAAGTAATTTGAGAATAAAACCTCGTACAAAAAACAAACACCACTTTATTATTAATCGAAATCCCAATTTTTTGTGTTTATTACAGATATTTTAGCACAAAATCAATAATAAATTTTAAATTGTAACCAATAATTTGTGTTTTTATTTTTCCCTTTCAAATCATTAGCACCATCTATCTCTCAAATGTCCAAAATAAGACAAAAAACTAGGGTAGGAATCTGTAAAATCATATCAAATCTTTTTTGTGAAGTCCCGAATTGGTTCTTACTAATTCAAGTAAATCCCCGGGTGACCTGTAAAATAATGAGATCCATTGTTAGTTTTGGTAAGAGTATGATAACCCCACGACGATCACCATGAAACTCTATATATAGACTATTGATAATACGAGAAATCGATTTATCATATCGGAAACATTTACTTCTGGAGATACCGGAAGTGGCCATTATCTCATGAAGGCTAACAGATATCGAATCACAGAAAACTTTGTTCGATAGATCTCATCAAAATCTATCTATGTGTGAAAAGTTGTGATGCTTGACGCATGCACAGAAGAGTTTCCATGAAAAAATAGATGCAGCATCATTTTTATCAAAAAAAGCACGTACCTATCACAGACATGAACCTTCAGCAGATTGAGAGGACATAATCATAGAATGTACATGTACATTTCATTAACAGAAGAAATCAAAATAGATTTTCAAATGCAAAAATTATAGATTTATATCCGATTAAAATATTTGATTGAAGAAAATTATTTTTGTTTACCTTTATTTCAGTCTCTAACACAACCTAACCTATCCCAACCTAACCTAACCTTTTTTTTCAAAAACCACCCTCTTCTCCAACTTAACCTAACTTATCCTAACCTATCCTAACGTAACCTCAAAAAAATTACTAAATTTTCATTTTGCGGTCGGAATATTCCGATACCTTTTAGCCTTAAAAAAAGTTGTAAGGCATTTTCTTAATATAGGACATAAAGAAATTATTTCAATTTATTATTTCTATATCCGTATAACCGAATGCTACCTTAGTATGTTTCGAATAGATTTCTAAAATTAGTATATTTACCTTCAATGTATATTTCAAAAGTTTTGGAGGAATTTAGTTGTTTATTTATATAACCGTAATCTGGATTCACCGTGTATGATTACAGCATCCTTACGTAATCCTTCTTGTTCCTATTTCGCGTATTCAGCGTTTATTCGTATTTCAAAAATCGATTAATTCCCGGAAAAGTGACTGTATTTGCTGTAAGCATGAGCAGACGTAAGCGCAGTATTCGATAAAGTAGGTTCATCAATATTAAATTGGGGTAGTCGTGGGTGGAGATGTCAAATGGTATTTTGTAACAAACCAGAAATTCGTTTATTAGTTGATACCATCTATAGTTTGTTTTTTTATATAAATTTGATATTTGAGGAAAAAACTATAAAAATGTACGACAGTTGCTAATTGAATGCATCTGCCTTAGGTAGATTGTCCGATCTTGCTTCTATAAATCCTTTTTCAGCCATCATTTCAATTAGAATGGTCTTTGAAACTAAACTAATTAACCCATTACCTCAACTTACAACAACAGAATGGCGTTTGAAAGGCGACTACGTTTCAGTATTTACTTACTTTCTACGTCACAACCGCAGTAACCAATAGAAACATGTTTTCTATCACGTGTTATTATTTACGTTGTTATTATTTGCGATATTTGCGATTTATAATATTTTAAGTTATATTCTAATATTATAACTCTATTTAGTCCGGTAAGATTCAAAAGATGGTTGTATTGAACTCCGAAATCGGCCACATCAATACATCAGTTATTAATTAGATGGTTCTCTTTGTATATTTATGTCCCTTTTCCAGAATTTTCACATCATCTAAATTAAAGTTGTGAAGTAATGTTGCGCCAGTGCTGTTTTATCTTTTTTGTTTTTATTATATTCATGCTGGTATATTCTGGATTTCAAGTACTGTTTTGTCATAACAATGTAACTCTTATTGCAGCCTAAACAATATATTTTATAAATCACATTGGATAGAATGGCAGCTGACAATTATTTGACGAGTGCGTTTTGTGCGTTTTGAAACAGTTTCCAAGTTTACCCAACAATTTTCTAATATCTGGAAATTTACAATAAATTTTATTTTCGTTTCGACGTACCTTTATTACGTTATAATTGCTCTCATTTATTAACCAGCTCTCTTGAGTAACCATTAACTTTAAAAATTGTCTGATTTTATTATTATTATCAGTATAATTTTTGACTGAACTGCATTATCCAAATCATAGTAGTCGTGACAAATAAGAAATATCCCCTATTAAGATCAATACATTTTTGCATGGCGTTGAAACCAGTTGTCGAAGAATTTTTCTCAAAATAGGTGATTCGAACGTATAAGAAGACATCATTGGGTACCAAACAACGGATGACCCATCAAATCGATGTTTGGACTGTTTGAAGACGTTTATGTTTGAACTGATGTATGAGAGCTCGCACTCAGTCTTCTGCGATTGGTTTTCCTGATTTTTCGAACGCTTCTAACAAACAAATGCTGGTGTACCATCCACTCGTTCCATATCCAGTTATTTCGAAAAAATATTTGCTTCGTGTGCGAACAACTTTAGTTCCATTTGGATCGTCTTGATCTTGGGGTAGCTTGTTAATACGAGCTTTTTTTAACGATTATCAAATTATTCGGTGAACAAATATTTTTGACAGCGACATGTTCAAGCAATATCGAATGTTTGCGTGTGGAACCAATGTCTAGATGTGCCCAAATCTGACGGTATGTAGACAGGGAAGGCAGGTCTAACTAAGAGCTAGGAACTTGGAAAACCTAAAATAGTAATGCGCCGATGAAAAGGTTTTTGCCGAAACTGAAGCCTATTTTAAGACTAAATGCAAATCGTACTATAATAATTGTATCTAAAAATTATATGACGGTTATATGGTTCGTTCAAGTATTCCGATACGTAACTTTTGAAGATTTTCTCCTATTTTAGCTTATTTCTTCACTACATGTTAAGTTTTAACTTTGGCAATGCGGCGTACAATGCAGGGAAGCTCATTTGGTTTTTTTGGGACCCAAATACTACGGGGATGGTGCCAGAAGACCTTGCTCAACAAAGAAGATACCACGTAATCTCCTTTTAGCACCATACACTTTTCCCAGCGATGTTCAATAAGCTCGAAACCCTTTTTATAATAAGAATCGTCAAGCTCCTCAAAATAGCCATTAACTGCCGACATCGCCTCTTCATTGTTAGAAAATTTTTGACCACCGAGCCATTTTGTCAAATTGCAAACAGAATATAATCCGAAGAGACTAAATCTGGTGAATAGGATGCATGAAGTAGCAATTCAAACTTTCATTCATTAATTTTGGCAATTGCAATAATGCATGTTAAAGCTGGTGAATTTTCTTGAGGAAAGAACAATTTCTTATTAGCCAAATGCCGTTTTTTTCACGATAGTCAATGAAAATTATCCGATACCATGACTTTACCTGCAGATGGATCGATCTTTGATTCCTTTGCAACCGGTTCTCCCTTTTCAGCCATAACCTAAGCATTCTATCCATTGTTATGGATCGGTGCTAAAATTAGGCTTTATTTCTGTGAAACATTGCCCAACACTCGATGGAAACATCTCCACGATGTTTTTTTTTGTTCCATTGTGAGCAGACGTGTCACCCATCTTGTGTACAGCTTCCTTATGTCCAAATTTTCAGTTAATTTGCGATGTATCGCACTGGCTATATCTGCTAGATTGTGCACTTTAGGTCGACGATTATTTAGTGGAGTTTCTTCAACATTTCTGGAGTCGTCACTTCATTTGATCAAGCAATACGCTGCTGCTCTTCGCAGACTTCATTTAAAATCTGCTACCCAGCAGTCTCAACCAGGTTCAGCTTTTAGATTGGTTGGGTTAAGGCCTTTCAAATAAAAGTTTTGTATTATATAACGATGACTGAAAACTGTCAGTAATGAAAGCTGCCCAACAAATACTAATCATCGTGGCGTCTTCAAACTTGAAACATATGCTGTATAAACTGTGTGGTACACCATCTCTATGTTAGTCCAGGCTCTTCTGGGAACAATACAGTCGAGGGATTCTCGACTAAAACATAAACGAAAAGTGTTGCCAGCTTGGAAGAATAAAATAAAAGTGGCACACAATACGTTCGAGAAATTTCCCGTAAAACATTAACGAATAGGGATGCCTATTTGACAAATTTTATTTTCCTAATTTTTTTATTTGGATATAAAAAATCGGTGTTACGTAACGTTCCCTTATCATTTTATCGCCCCCGAAAACCATTTATATTGAATAAGAAAGTCAAATTCTATAATATTTTCTCTATTTTAGCCCATCATCCTTTCAGTCTACCTGTTGTGTATAATGCCTTAGATATTTTTGAAACTATCCCTTTATGTACATTGTCAATTGGACTATAATTATTGTAGTAATTCTGCAGCTACCCTACTTATTATCCCTTTTTGCCTTTCTATATAGAGACTCTGGGAATCAACAGCTTTTAAGAATATTATAGTAAAATATCTGACCTCCCTGTATAAATATCTAGCACACTTTTTAACTCAATATTTACTTCCCGTGCCACCTGCATCGAGATTCTTGAGGTGACTCATCCATTCGGTCGGCAGGCCCTTTTCCTATTTCTACCTTGCACCTTACACTTGTTTCTTGTTTGGTTTTTAACTGCGTGACTGACTCGGCCGGTTTTGTTTAGAATAAAAAAAAACCATCAATTTGAATACTGACGATGAAAACGAGATTCGTCATCACCGTTTGAAAAAAAAAATAATAGTAACGCAAAGATTCTAATTTTAAACCACATCATTGTGTAAACAATTAGTTCTTTTTGTATTCATTTTCTATATAACTATTTGTGTATTTGTGAGGACTAATGTCAAAATGATCTTGCACGATTCTACGATCAGTTGTCTGTTATTATGGTTTCGAAAACATGGATTGCTATAAAATAGCAGAAAATAAATAATCTTATATATTAAAAAAATTGATGATTTCCATTCCGAGTCCTTTCAGGCGTTCTACCCAACCGATTTGCTTAATTTTTTTTTTTTTTCAATAAAAGGTATTGATGCACAGATCAACCATCAACCATCGGATTTCATCTAATTTTCACCATTTTCAAGTTATACTCAAATGTGATTTCCCCCTGTACATTACTTATGGGAGTTTTTCACATACACACGTTCTATCCTCAATATCTCAGGTTCTATTCAAGATAGAGACTTCGTTTTGGTTTAAGAACACTCGCTAAAACACCTTCTTTCGTTTGAGTTTTTAAACACTTAAATCGGTTGAGTTGGAGAGGAGCTAGACGCGGACATTCAATGTGGAGTTATGGATTTTTGTAGGTTTTTGGCAATTTTTCTACATTCAAAGATCTAATATAGTTACAGCTAATATAGCTACAGAGTTCGTTTTGGTTTAAGAACTCTCGCTGAAACACCTTCTTTCGTTTGAGTTTTGAACACTTAAATCGGTTGAGTTGGAGAGGAGCTAGACGCGGACATTCAATGTGGAGTTATGGATTTTTGTAGGTTTTTGGCAATTTTTCTACATTCAAAGATCTATATCTCAGGTTCTAATATAGCTACAGAGTTCGTTTTGGTTTAAGAACTCTCGCTGAAGCACCTTCTTTCGTTTGAGTTTTGAACACTTAAATCGGTTGAGTTGGAGAGGAGCTAGACGCGGACATTCAATGTGGAGTTATGGATTTTTGTAGGTTTTTGGCAATTTTTCTACATTCAAAGATCTATATCTCAGGTTCTAATATAGCTACAGAGTTCGTTTTGATTTAAGAACTCTCGCTGAAACACCTTCTTTCGTTTGAGTTTTGAACACTTAAATCGGTTGAGTTGGAGAGGAGCTAGACGCGGACATTCAATGTGGAGTTATGGATTTTTGTAGGTTTTTGGCAATTTTTCTACATTCAAAGATCTATATCTCAGGTTCTAATATAGCTACAGAGTTCGTTTTGGTTTAAGAACTCTCGCTGAAACACCTTCTTTCGTTTGAGTTTTGAACACTTAAATCGGTTGAGTTGGAGAGGAGCTAGACGCGGACATTCAATGTGGAGTTATGGATTTTTGTAGGTTTTTGGCAATTTTTTTATATTCAAAGATCTATATCTCAGGTTCTAATATAGCTACAGAGTTCGTTTTGGTTTAAGAACTCTCGCTGAAACACCTTCTTTCGTTTGAGTTTTGAACACTTAAATCGGTTGAGTTGGAGAGGAGCTAGACGCGGACATTCAATGTGGAGTTATGGATTTTTGTAGGTTTTTGGCAATTTTTTACATTCAAAGATCTATATCTCAGGTTCTAATATAGCTACAGAGTTCGTTTTGGTTTAAGAACTCTCGCTGAAACACCTTCTTTCGTTTGAGTTTTGAACACTTAAATCGGTTGAGTTGGACAGGAGCTAGACGCGGACATTCAATGTGGAGTTATGGATTTTTGTAGGTTTTTGGCAATTTTTTACATTCAAAGATCTATATCTCAGGTTCTAATATAGCTACAGAGTTCGTTTTGGTTTAAGAACTCTCGCTGAAACACCTTCTTTCGTTTGAGTTTTGAACACTTAAATCGGTTGAGTTGGAGAGGAGCTAGACGCGGACATTCAATGTGGAGTTATGGATTTTTGTAGGTTTTTGGCAATTTTTCTACATTCAAAGATCTATATCTCAGGTTCTAATATAGCTACAGAGTTCGTTTTGGTTTAAGAACTCTCGCTGAAACACCTTCTTTCGTTTGAGTTTTGAACACTTAAATCGGTTGAGTTGGAGAGGAGCTAGACGCGGACATTCAATGTGGAGTTATGGATTTTTGTAGGTTTTTGGCAATTTTTTACATTCAAAGATCTATATCTCAGGTTCTAATATAGCTACAGAGTTCGTTTTGGTTTAAGAACTCTCGCTGAAACACCTTCTTTCGTTTGAGTTTTGAACACTTAAATCGGTTGAGTTGGAGAGGAGCTAGACGCGGACATTCAATGTGGAGTTATGGATTTTTGTAGGTTTTTGGCAATTTTTCTATATTCAAAGATCTATATCTCAGGTTCTAATATAGCTACAGAGTTCGTTCTTTTCTATTATAATGATTTCTGATACTTATTTAATGGATTCGATGCGAACGAAGCCGCGGGTAAAAGCTAGTAGTAAAAACTTTGGATGAAACAAATAATTTCAGAAAATCAAAAATTTGAGGTTATACAAAATTATCGAAGTGAAACTGTCAACTGTCAACATTGAAGTGGCTAGAGTCACTCCAGAGCGTACCGAAAGTATTTTGCAGTGCGGAACTGTCACTTTCACTACATGGAACACTCAAAACGCAATTTTCGGTATGTAAATGAATACAGAACGAACAACTTTCAGATGGCGTCGTTTATATTATTTACTTGATAATAACAAGATGTCAACATGTAAACTATCGACTCTCGACAGAATTGACTAATTCCTCTAGCATTCATAAAAAATCTGATTCCAACAGTTTACATTAAAAACTTTGTTTGGCGATGAATAAATTTATATAGATACTGTAAATTTGGAAAATGAAGTGGGCAGAATATAGCCGCCTCCTGGTAGTATTTATTCCCACTCTGCTGGCGTCCTCTCAAAAATCCTTGGAATTCCTGGAATTTGCTCCGTATCAAGAGCGCTCAATGGATAAAGGAACATGAATGAAAAGGGTAAAGGGTGTCGCAACCGACGTCTAACAGACAATACACAAAGTTGGGGTTATATTTATAGTAGTACAGGATATGGATAAAAGTGAATATTCTTTATGCATATTTATGATAAATATGTTTTAAAATAACGATAATGTGAATGTTATAGTCGTTAAAAACCGATTATTTTTTATTAAAAAGCGTAGGTGGAGGCGTGCCACTAACCAATAGCTGTATCTGTACTACCAGTTAAAAGTTTTTGCCTACCCTACAGTTCGCGTGATAGATAACAAATAAAAACGATACCTGTAATAATAATAAAACTAACTATATTATTTTGGTATTCTTTCTAATAATTTCGACAAATAATCGTCGTTTATTTGATTCAGGATATTCCAAATATGTGTATTTTCTGAATTCACTGTCCAATTTGTACCACAACAACTCAATTTGTTTCCATTCACATTTTTTTTTGTTACAAACACTATTATGTGTGAATACTCCATCTAGCAGATAATACGGCGTGCAGGTTTTGTTGTACAGAAGATGGAGACTCCATCCACATTCTCTCGAAGTGTGAAACACCAAGGAATTCCAGAGCACTACCCCTGGAAGCGCTTGGAATAGAAGACAAAGATCTCTGGCAATTAAAGCCGGCATTCAAGACTTAACAGTGAAATTGATTTGATGGATCAGCTGTGAATGACTCCTCCAGTATCGTAGCAGAAAAGGGGAAAACGCAATGTATATAATATACGCGTATTGTTCTATATTTTGGTAAAGATTCGCATTGAATTGAAGTGTGATTTGCTCCAATTCATTTAGGATGTATTCGTAATTGGTCTTGAGTTGGAACTACGGTACGAGTACGATTTCCGTGGCGCCTCGATTTGAC
The DNA here is from genome assembly GCF_026230105.1 of Diorhabda sublineata. Classification (NCBI taxonomy): domain Eukaryota; kingdom Metazoa; phylum Arthropoda; class Insecta; order Coleoptera; family Chrysomelidae; genus Diorhabda; species Diorhabda sublineata. The sequence continues at coordinate 11,356,272 of NC_079475.1, forward strand.
TATGCCATTTTGTAAATCGACCCAAAATAAGTCGAAAATGAAGAATAAAATTTGTCGATATCTCGCTTCGTTTTCGAGATATCGATACTTGAAGTTGGGAAAATTTATTTTTAATTAATATTTGTATATATCAACCTAACCTAACCTTCTCGCGTTGTAGTTTGAGTGCAAACAGTTCAAAATACGTGAATTTTTTACAGCCAAAATTGTCTAAAAAAATTTTTTCTTCGCGTGAGGATTATTTTAGTTTTATTTTATCATTATTTTTTTTTCTTGTGGGTGCTTATGGATAAATGATGCAAAAATAATTGCTAGAGAACTTTTCCAGGATAACTGTGAAATACTACAGTAGTCTGGCTTTTAAATTATAAAACAAACGAAAATAAATAACTTTTGAAAGCATTCAGGGCGTACTTTTTGATCGAAAGATGTAATTTTTACATTAAATTACTAATTAAATCTTCAAACTATTATTAAATAAAAATAATGAGAAATAACCGACAATTCTTTATGAAAAACATCAAAGTATTCATGTATTTATAGTATGTTAAGTTATATTCATCACAGAGTGACGAAATTTATCAAAAATGGCTCATTTTGTGATAAAAATCTGTTTTTTCACTATAATTTTGAAGAATCGGAGTAAGTAATATAAAAATTAAATAAAAAATCTTTTGTTTATTGAATTACAAGACTCATATTGAATTTGAAGTGATAAAATATTCATTTGAAACGAAGTATTGAACGCGATCTGTTCAATAAAGCGAATTTTGAACCAACGTTTGATTATAAATTTAATTATCGATATCTCGAAAACAAAGCGAGAAAGCAAAAAATTTCATTCTTCATTTTCGATTCATTTTGGTCTAATTAAGCCAAATCCACTGTTAAATCGTACTTTCCCCGGCACTACAATCTTTGGGGGATATATTTGTGGCATTCAGTCAATATGTGTTCTCTCGTCAAATTGAAACTACACCTTTTGACAAACGCGGTTCCAGGAGGGGGTCATGGGTGTCATGATCACAAACCCTCATTAATTAACTTGGTTTTTTCTTATAAAAGGACCTAAGTAAATCTATGTAAAAGTACGAATTATTTTACAACGTGGATAAAGGGAGTCAATACTCCCAAATATTTCGAATATCAAAACAATACCTAATAAAACAAAAACAAAATGCTCAGGAAATTCAAGACTAAGAGGTAGAAGTAGAAGAATATGAATCGAAAAAAGAACCGGGAGTCTGTCTAGGGCTCTATGGATAAACGACTTAGGAGTTGGTCTAATCGAAAGAATCAAAGAGTTAGTAAACTTAAGAATCGACTCACTCGAAGAGTCGGTTGAACTAGTGAAGAAAGGCAAAAAGAGTCGCAGTTCTTTTGGATGAACGATTCAAAAAAATCGATTTTCGATTCACTTGCCCACCTCTGGCCCCTCTACGGGACTCGTATTGTTGTTTTCTGATTCTGAGTCGTGTTGTGTCAGCTCATACCGCCTGGATTTTTCATTTGACGAATTGGCTTAAAATGCCATGCCTTTGGGTCTTAATATTAATGACTTCCCCTTTGTCAAGAACCTGGATCCGCCTCGCAAATAGGTCTGGCGATAGAAGTCATTAGATAACCATTGGTGAGTTTTGAATGGCCGATTCTTATCGTTCTTATAATGGTTAAGTCTCGTCTGGGAGGCCTGCGAAGTTACTTGGTTGAAGGTGATGTACAGACTGTAAAGAATTGTTTGCTGCCACGTTATACTAGTTTTAAGTCGTTATAGATGGTGATGTTGTCGGTGGTAATGGTATGAGTTAAAGCACTTTTTGCTTGCTGGTCTGCTAATTCGTTACCTACGATTCCAACCAGATGATAGTAACTGTTATTTTTTGGACAATAGGTTGATCACTAAATATATTTTTAACAGATGAAATTGAAGTGAGTGAGTCTGTACAAATTACAATCTGCTTATAAAGTGGGGTGATGAAATTGACCAATGCGATTTGGTGGAATTAAAGATGATTTGATTGGAAATTATAACGTTGTAACTGCACATCCTACTTCTGTTTCATTCTTAGAAGCATCCGTAGATAAATAACTAGTTGTTGTTTCTTTGAAAACATTTTCGATTTCTTGTTTGGGTGTTGAGTTTTTGTCGTACTTCGTAAGGGATGTATTGAATTTAGGAAAATCAATGGTTCATGGTGGGGTTGTGGGAAAAAAGGGGTTGTTTGTGAGATGATTGATGGCTGGAATAAATTTTTAGTGGTGCTGTCGTCTGATCCAAAATGGAGGCTCGTTAGCTTCATAGTTAAGGTTTTTTATATCAAAAAGCACCTAGACAAAGATGTTAAGCTGTATTATGCATCGAGTTTAAAAGGTCAAGGTCAGATTTGGAGGTATGTATATATATATATATATATATATATATATATATATAATTTTCTCTTCAAAACCGTTCTTTAAAATCTTATGAATATTACTAAAAATCGAGGTGAATTATTTTCTGTATTTGTTTCGTAGTTAGTTTTCGCACATAAATCCCTGAATTTGTATTTTTTTTACGATTCGTTCACAAGCTACCATACTAAAATCCACTATAGCTATAATGAGAGGAAATGGTTTTGCCTATTCAAGTAAATAGTCTCAGGTAGATTCTCAGGTCGACAGGTAGAAAAAAATTGTTCAAATCTTCACAAATACTGAAATCACTTAAGGTGTATATTGATATTTTGAAAAGAACCAGTTTATTACCTCGAAACTAGTTGCAATGGGAGAGTAAAAACTTTATCGAAGGTCAAATTTGATTCCTTTTAGGTAAAACCGACCTCGTTGAATGAAGTGCAAATCTTAATATGGCGAAGGTAACTTCGGTAATTATGCTAATTAATAATTTGCTAAATTGGAACATACACTGTTTTTTCTCTGAAAATTATTTGTCTGTATTGAGTAATATTCAGATACAGTACGTCTAAATGAAGTAGAATATTTCTATTACATAATATCCAAAGTAGTAGCAGTAGCTGCTCGTGTTTTCTAAACATACAAACGGGAAATGGCTGAAACATAGATAAATGCCAAAGATAACAAAAAAAGTTTTTGGCAGGACAATAATTTTAAAAGCATACGTAAACTAGGAGGTTACGACGGTGAAACTTTTTATTATTGTTCACGCTGGTTCATCAAAAAGATTCGAATCAAATTTCAGTTCATCGTTTTCCTCATAACCATCGTTAATTTCTGATTTAGAAAAACCATTGCTAATAATAATAGACAAAGCGCCTTATTATGATATATTAGTGGAAAAGCAACCTTCTATTTCTTCAAAAAAAGATGGAATTATCAATTTTTAGGGCAAGGAAAACCTCTCAAGACCTGAACTTTTACAAATTGCTAAAATGAACCGAAAAAAAAATGTTTATGTCAATAAATTGTTCCGAAAACATGGTCAACTATTGCTTTCTACATAGGGCAGACATCTCAGTATTTAGAAAATAGACTAAAACATCATCAATACGTTAAAAAATAGAATTGCAGTAACGAACAACGAAATATCAAAAAAAAAAATGAATTATAAAGGATCAAAAATTCTTGGAAAGGAATCTAATACACGAAAAAGAGAATTTTTAGAAATGGTTCACAATCATAAGAACAGGAATGAATAAAAACTAAGGAAAAATTAATTTTTTATGTTGAACAAGCTTTCTAGTTTGATTTTATTTTAATTTTAATATTCACGATGTATGTAATTTATTGATTATTATAAATACGCGAATTATCAATTTGAACAAATTTATATGAAATGAATTTCAGTTTCAAGGATCCAAAAATTGTGATCGCCACCTAGATTTTTAAGGAATTGATCTCGCTCACTCCGCAAGTATCAAATGTATCGCTCTATACTCTTGCGGTTGATAATCCCTTTGTAGAATCTAAAATCGTCTTCGGGACAATAGAAAAAACACTAGGAAGTGATATAGATAGGGAAAATCAGTTACTGGGATAGTATACAGGGGTTGAGATGCAAAAATACTACATCCTACATGCTGAAATTTCTGATTGGAGTGGGATTTATAGCTAAGTTATAAACAGTGGACATCCCCAGTGCCCAAGCAAGAGAAGAGGTCTGGATAGATCTTTTTGATCACATTATATATCACTATCCATACATACAACGCTATATTGAGATACTTGTGGGGGATAAATCAAGAATTCTTGTAGAAATAAAAAGTAGTAGAAGTTTTGAATAAGTATATCATAAGTTTTGGAACCATTTGATTAATTTAATTCTGTTGGTGTCTTTAAATGTTTTTTCAAGAAATTCGCATGGCTTTAATAAAATAAACGTAACTAAAATTTTTATTTTCGAAGATTGTAGTAGAAAACAAATTACGGTTGGTGTTTTATACAACTATACAACCTGTAAAATCAAAGACAGAAAATTACCTTGAAAATAAACAAAAAAGAAAGTTTATACATGTAAGTGAGGTTAAGAGTTATCTGAAAAGTCGGTAATAAAAACAATAATTTAGTGATAAGAACCTGCCTGCAGTTGTAAAAGAAAGCGAACCCTGAATAAATTGATTGCAGCGTTGCCGGCTCGTGCAGAAAATGATGAAACTTTAGACACTAACGAGACTATAACTTCCGAAGCGTTTTTTCTTTTTGTGAGGCGATGATCATCAGGTTACAAAGAATGTCTGATGAGCAAGGGCCCAAAGTCCGTGAATCTACTTGGCTAACAATTCACTAGTTCAAATTCTCCAATTGTTGAAATGAATCAGAAATCTTTATTATACTCGGATGCATTACTTTAAGTTTTGCAAACGTAATCGGCAGGCCGAGAAAAACTTAGAGAAACGAAATAAAGGGATGGAAAATAATAACAAAAGCAGCCAAAACAAAAGACAAACTATGAAGAAAATAATAATTAGAAAACGAGGAGTAAGCCACGTCAAAAAAAAAGGATTTAAAGCGCCAAAAGCGATAGCCATAATCCACACCATTGAAAGGTTTGATGATGATGATGAATCGAATTTTAAATGTCGATTAATACTGAATTAATCATTTCATATAAATCTATGATTAAGTCCATAGTCATCTTACTATATACACAATGTTCGTTGTTTGCTTGTTTGTTGATAAAATTTTGAATAAATTTGATTTGTGTTTCGAAAATCTGTTCATTATTTTTTCAACAGTTTTATTGAATTTATCAATAAGTGAGACTATGAATTTTGATTTTTTGTATTACTAGTTAAATTATCCTGATTATTTGGTAGTTCTTTGATGAGGGTTTCAACTCTTTCTCCATCGTTCGAATCTAAGTTTCCATTTTTTCCAGTTCTATTTTTGTTCTAGAGGGATGGGGTAATATTTCTATTAATATATTTTCAATCTTCATTTGTAATCTGAGCTACCTGTCTGCGGCTCTCCTATTTTGACTTCGTATTCTGAATGCAAGTACCGTAGTCTTCGTTTATGGTACGTGTTGGCCCGGGATGACAGGGAGACGTGCCCCCTGCTTAACGTAAACGGGAAAATTACGATTTTTGCGTATTAACTCAAGTTTTTTATTGCATTATTTTTTACGTTTCGTTCAAGGAAATAATTCGATACAAGAAAATTTTGTTGCCGCCCTTCATGAAGTAAATTTATATTTGCCGGATTATTGGACTTCAACTGTAGAAACCTACTTTGACAGAAGTAACAAGAAACTAGGTGTCAAAAAAGTGGACGGTATGCAGGGCAGGAATTAATAAGAAGAACAAAAAACAAAGTAAAAAGTAGTAATGAGTCCGGTGAATCAAACAAACAGAGAGATGAATATAAGAAGAATTTACATGGATAGAGCAGAAAGTCATCATAATCATCATCGTTATCATCAAGCCTTTCGATCCTGTGGATTATGACTATCGCTTTTGGCGCTTTAAAATCCTTTTTTTTTGAGGTGGATTACTCCTCGTTTTCTAATTTTTATTTTCTTCATAGTTTGTTGTTTGTTTTGTCATTATTTCCCATTCTTTTCGGTTCCTTTTCCAGTTTTCTTTATTAAGTGCTATTATGTCCTCCTCTATTTCGTTTTTATCGGCCTGTTCCTTCTCCTTGTCCACAATGGGATTCACTGCGTTATTATTTTGATCATTTCATTTGGTTTTCTTCTCATTATATGTCCAGTCCAGTTGAGCTTTTGTGCTTTTATGTATCTCACTACATTCTCCTTACCTCTATTTATTTGCTCTTCTTTTTCCTTCCTTTATTTTGTTTTGTTTAGTTATGTTTTTGTCCTTTAGTAGGTTTTAGAGAACAGAAAGTAAAAGTAGTTAAAACAGAAATTACGTTGTAAAGGTACCACACTGGTACTAATTTTTCTTTTCTGTCGCTCATTAAAATCACCGACGATAATTTCGTTACTACGAGTGGTTAATCACCATAATCTATTTCTTCTATTCTCGTATGCATACTTTTCGAGTTTAATAAAGCGAGCGCCCGTACTATAACAGTCCATCGAGCCCAATTCTTCTGAATTTGAGAAACGAAGACCGATTCAACTGAGGAGAGAGAAAGAGAACAAGCCAGTGGAATTGAAACGAGAACCGACCAAACAGTATCGAACGCGAATGGGATATTGTCGTGTACGCCATATTGCAGCGAATTCTTTAAACTCGGGGGTGTTTAAATTATCGACACAATGTGTAAGGTGTTTTTACGGTGTTATGTTACAATTAACGAAATACCGTGAATTATGTTGTTATAATATTATTTGTCTCATGAATTCTTCTTTGGATAATCGTTTCGATCACTCCCGCTTCTACCTGTGCCTGTGTGTTACCGTCAGGTATGTGAGAGAACCGGAAAACCCGGAGTTTTTAAAGCATCACAATAGAATTGATTGTGTAGTTTGATATTATGATATTTTCGTTCCGTGAGCTGTGAGTGGTGTTGCTCATTGTTTATTATTATTATTCTTTTGATATAGGTGGAAATTTTGACACTTGAATATGAATACACATGATTATCCATTATACCTTAATGACATTAGTAGTTGGGGTTGCAATATATGTTTGACAATATTTTACAGGGTGTTTTTATGTTTAGGTTAATCAAGCTGAAAATGAGTAAAATTATTAAAATACAATTGAAAATAAAATTTGAATGTTTCCCATCATTTCCGTGTATGGAAAAAATTTTATTCAAGGTCAAAGGTCAAAACATGAGTTTTTCGCGATTTCCAGCAAAACCGTGAGTTTTATCATATAAATACCTTAGACAAAAATTGTAGGCCATAAAATTATCTACAAAAAATGTATTAATACTTTTTTTCCTACGAGTCACTGTTTCTGAGATATAATGATTGTATAAAGTTGTAAAAGTCGTATTTATTTAAATGAAACGTATTTGTAAGAAATTTCTGGCAGGAACTGCCATAAGATTAGCAAATAAATTATCAATTGACGAAGATGCTAAAGTTCGACGATGTTGTAGTGCAGCTTTGGTATTTCTCGTGCAATCATTATAGCCATTAAATACGACAGTAAATCTGAAACATAACTTTTACAACTTTTTGAATTATTATATCTCAGAAACGGTGGCTCGTAATAAAAAAAGTGTTGATGCGTTTTTTGTAGATAATTTTATGATCTACAATTTTTGTCTGCAGTATTTTTTTTATAAAACTTACCGTTTTGCTGAAAATCACGAAAAACTCATTTTTTTGACCTTTGACTTTGAACAAAATTTTTTCCATACGCGGAAATGATGGGAAACATTCAAATTCTATGTTCAATTGTATTTTAAACAATGTTACTGATTTTTAGCTTGATGGGACTTTATGTAGCTCCACTCTTATTTTTTGGCTTAATTTGACCGGACTATTACTGTAGAAAAAACGCGTTCAGACGCAGCGTTAATTCCAGGTAAAGTTAGTGAACATTCCACAATTTTTAATAAATTATTGTATGGAACATGATGAAATATTTCTAACAAATTTTTTTCTGATGCCCTATATTTTAACTTTTCCTTATTAATATATTTTTTTACTAATGATAATTCATTAAAAAGACTATTTTCGGAAATATTACTATTCCGGAATTTTCACAAATATAATCAAATGATTTTTGCACATCGTTCCGATTAAGTTCTGGTTTTAATGCAACTCAACGAAAATTTTCAATATTTTCCAAATTGTCTTTGCAATTACTTTAAAACTTTTTGACATAGTTCTTGATATATTGACGATTTATTCAGTTAATCGTCGTAGCTCGTAGATTCTTAGAACGCAAAACATGACGCAATGATTTTCATAAATACAGGGTGTTTCTATATTCAAACGACAACACTCTACCACAGAGAGATCTCAATAAATAATTCATTTTGATATGGAAATACGAACCCTTACGGGGCCTAGTTGCTGAGATATAAGGTGTACAAAATTTTAAATCAAAATCAAAAATTTGCCATAAATCAAGAACGCCTTTAATTTTTTTGGTAATTTTATACTTTCGCAGTCCCCTCGTTTTTGGCTCTAGAAAATCGAAAAATCATCCGAATTTGATGAATGTTTTTTTATTTATATGGGAATAAAAAAAATGAAATCTTATATTGGTTTCAGCGTTTTAAATCTTCATGAAAATGCACTAATTTACGTATAATTGTTGATAACTTTTTTCCAAATCATCGAATGAAGTTATGTTCTTTTTCATAATGTACATAAAAAATGAATAAATTGAAAAAACATTTATAGAAAAATGTTGATTTATCATGTTTTTACACTTAAAAATAATAACAATTTCCCTTAAAATTATTATAATCAAGTGTACAACATTAAAAATTAATTTTGAAAATTTTCATCATCAAAAAAACAACATTTTACCAAGGTTAGAGAGAATCTTGAGTGAAGCGAGGGGCGGGGGGGTTTGTTTGAAAAGCAGACCGAATGTCAACATTTGTTCTGAACTTTTAGCACCCCCCCTAACCTACCCGAACCCAAAATTCGATAGGATTTAAGTCAAGTGATCCCGGAGGTCAACAATTGGGTCCATCCCGAAATATCCATTTTTCTTTTTCTCTAAAACGTCTGTTTAAGTAATTTCTTGCCGCCTGTAGCAAAATGAACAAATTCCTCATCGTATTGAAAGCACATTTGTTGTCTAATATTTAACGGTACATTATCCGACAATTCATCCAACATTTCTTCCAGAAAGCGCGTATTAATTGCACCATTTAATTTATTTGGTGAAATATAAGAACTGAACTTATCCATCTCCTTAAAAGTCGCATCTCCGATATGCACTTTCCCTCTGGGGTACGTAAGATGCGACTCAATTTGAGTGAATCCCTTCAAACTACAAAAGAGAGCTGTTAGATATTTACTCGGACTAAACAGCAGGGTTCACTGCAGGGTCGTTGCACGGCTATCCACTTTGGAACGCGGAGCTACTTACTGCACGTTCAGAATTAGTTCAGGGCTCAATACTTTACAACGCAAAAAAATGCACAATCACTTGCCAATTGAAATAAAATCCATATAATCTTTTCTCGCAACTCGCAATAATTTGAGGGCATATTTGTTGGAGAATGCCTTCTACTCTATAAATGATTTTAGATTCCAATAATAATATTTAATTCCGGGCATGCTGCATACTGGTTTTTGATTTTTGCTATGGACTTTTATACTAACTATTACCTATAATTTTCTTACTCATTGAGGCTCTCTTCTGTATGTTGAAATTTTATTTGTATCTTTAGTTATTTCTCATGTTTGTTTTTTAGTCTTTACAAGCTTTTGTCTGCAAATTGTGAACAATTTTTTGACAATTTCTCTTTCTCTATTATCTATAGGGTCTCTGCACGATCATTGACAACCATTTTGACTGAGGACGAGCGTTTGGGATGTTGAAAAATACTTGACTTGTACTTGACAAGATATGCCGATTTTCTTATTTTGGTTTGATTGATTTGGATAATTGATAAAAGTATATTCAATGGAGATGGAGTTTCAGTTGTAAAATTTATGTTCTTGGTAGATACACAAAAAAGAGGAATGATTCTATTAGTTTTGTTGATTCAAAGATAAGAAAAAGTTTGATTGCTTAGGATTTCCTAATATTTTGAAATGGAAAAGTTGAAAAGGTGACTCTACGAGGATATATTGAAAAATTTTTAACCTACTATAGAACCAAACAAAATTTCAATGTCAAAATATTTTATCACTCAACATATTCTCCTCTTAATTGGATACATTTATTACAGCGAACCTGCAACGTCTCTAGACCTTCCAAAAAAAAATGTTTCTTCTTGCTCTGCAAACCAGATCTCCACAGCTTTTATTATCTCCTCGTTGAAAGAAAATTTACGACCTTTTAAACTTTTTTTCAGTTGAGGAAAGAGATGATAGTCTGACGGAGCCAAATCTGGAGAATAAGAGGGATGTTCTAGTAATTCAAGCCTCACGAATTTTTTACATGGCAACATGAAATTTGTGTCCTGCAAAAACAAAACACCTTTGGATAGCTTTCCGCGTCTTTTCTCTTTAATTTTTTCCCGTTGAATGGTCAGTAATATCGAATAGTAATCTCCAGTTATTGTTCTACCCTTATTCAAAAAATCGATCATGATTACTCCATGGCAATCCCAAAAAACTGAAGCGAAAACTTTACCAGCAGATTTTTGGACACGAAACTTCTTAGGTCTTGGAGAACCAAAGTGTCGCCATTTCATCGATTGTTGCTTTGTTTCTGGATCCATAGTAACAATTCGGTTTAAGAAGTCTGCTTCGTTTTCAAATCGAGCACAGATCGAGCGCGATGCTTCTACCCTTGCACGCTTTTGGTCAACATTCAAACATTTGGGGATCCATTTTGCAGCAATTTTCTCATGTTCAAATTGACTTGAACTATATGATGAACGCGTTCGTATGAAATATTCAGTGCTTCAGATATCCATTTCAGCCCAATTCGATGGTCTGATAAAATCATGTCTTGAAATGCATCGATAGTTTCGGGGACTGACACAGAAACTTGCCGAACTTCCTGATCGGTCATCATCTTCAATGGAAAATTTACCTCTTTTGAAGCTTGCAGTCCAATTTTTCACGGTCGCATTCGAAGGGCATCGATCACCAAGGGTATTAAGCATATCTTTTTAAATCTGCTTACCTCTTAACCCTTTTAAATACAGGTACTTGATGATGGTAACGCAATATTTTGTTTATGCACGGAACTGGTCTAGGCTAACTAGTTAGCACTAGTTAGCACATAAGATGCATGAATTAGAAAATATTATGCAAGTTATCTAATCGATTATCTAAATTTTTGGGTAATTATTAGTAGATTACATTCTATTTAGTTTTCTGATTAATTTTTTTACGTGCTGCTAGTTATCAAAGACATTCTGGCGTCGGAATACTTAAAAGATTTATAAATTCTCGACAGGGGTCTTTTCCCTCGTTGTTTCGCAGAATTTGTGAATTGCGAGCTTCTGATTATTTATTTTTCGACATTTTAATCATATAAAGGTTAACCGAAAGATAATACGAGTCTTAGAAACCCTACATGAGGGGGAATATATCGCTTCTAAAACGTAAAATTAAAAATTAAGGTTTTCTGAACTCAAGCAAACTGGCTGTGCTTAAAATTGTTGAATTTTCCCGAATTAAATAGTTTACATAAATAATAGGAGGTTATATTCGAAATAGTGCAATTTCAGATATTACATAGAGATTGTATAGGTATGTCTAATTTCCCTTAAATCTAGATGTGTAGGGTGATGAAATTTTGGGATACTCAACATCTGAATACACTCATACACACGAGGTAGTAGCTTTTGGATTCTTTGTGTTAATATCCTTCATTTAGCTACCAGATTATGGCTATTACTTGACAATAAGAAAAATCTAGAATGCGAAAGTTCAGGGGACATATCTGCTCAGTGTAGACTACAGATCTATTTAATAAAGAGACGAAAACATTTCTGGTGGGGTCGCAAATTAAGACTTTTTTCAATACAAAGAAAATTTCTTCAAACCTTCCGTTACATACGGTCATAAAAAGTAGATTAGAGCGTTAGGGAACAATGATTTTATTGGAAATGATGTGTTTGGTCGTGGGATTGTGGAAACACACAATATATATTGCGAGTTTTGGAATATTAAAGTGTTCGTCGTTGGGAAGTGAAAGAATAATGAAAAAATGGATATATTGTACAAAAATATCTATTTGCCTTTTTTTGTTATAGCTAAGGAATAATGCACACTCCCGACGGTACTCTAGAAAGGGGTCAGGCACCATCAATGTATTCACTTCCTGTTCATACTCAAGTTTTATCCGATGAAGACATAGCTCTACCTCAAGTTGTTTCGTTGCCTAATAAGGATCAATTTAATAATTATACGGATAGGTAAGTAGGTGAAATTCGGAATTAAAAAACCTAGTGATATGTTCAAAACGCAACACGTACCCCAATCAAAATTCAGTTACTGTTTTCTTACAAACAGATTATTCAGTTTTGTCTAAGCTGCGTAATTTTTCATTAGACTGGACTAATTTAGGTTTGAGTCAGGTTTTTGACTAAATTTTACAATACATAATCTAGTAATTCTACTATTAATCTTTCGTGTTAGTATACTTACTCTATTTTCAATTCAAAGACTGTAAAGAGTATCAAGGATTTCGGACATATCAGCTTCGTATACTAGACGGTCTACAGCCCAAACCTCACACCACTAGACTTCTTTTTGGTCTATCAGCTCTACAAATACCTGAATGTATAACATTTGGAGACCCAGGACAATATTATGGGGAAGCCGCTGACCGATATCCACGTGTAGCTTTCCAGAAGACTATACCGCATGGAAATATCGATGGCAAGATATTGACAAATTTTACCACAATACAATCTTAAATCCAGGCCTTGACGCCTTAGTTTCCGAACATAACTTTAGTTGAGTCATCCACCAAATTTTAAAGAGATTCAAGTTCAATCCCACTTAAGTTCATTAAAATCTTACTAGCAGGTCTTGGTAAAAACCATCCACGCTTATGTATCTTCTATCCTCAGCTCAACTTCTTCAAGGATTATTCCAATGTTGGTGCGAAAAGCTTGGCAAGATTGTATCCACTTGGTTCAGGACTTTGTTTAGTTTTACATCCTGGGGCACAGTTTTTATTGAACCTGCTTGAGTGAGTTATTTGTAGATTTTCTTAATCAAAGTTAATATTGTCTCGAAGTGATAAAAGGTCTTCAGTTAGTCCAAGGATGTAAGATACGAGACCTGTTTCTAGAACATAATTCTATTACCTATTACCAACAGATTTGCACTATCACCTATAAGAATGAAGATTGAGGCATCTGTTATAAGAAGTTCAACTTTCCCTAGCAGAGAAATTTGACACCCATGAACTCAGATACGACTTTACAGCTTATTGGAGTTCTTCGTTGGTAGCTTGTTCATCTAACCTTGTCTTCATTTTTCTAAAGGGATAAGGTCAGATGAGAATTTTATTTGTATCTTTGAATCGTCTCATAGGAGACCTTTGTTATTATTGTTTACTGTTCCATGAAGTTAGCACGCCTTTAGTGTGGTTATGGGTTTCCTATCAACCAAACTCCATTTGACTTTTTTTGTGGGTGATTGCGTATGAATCCATTATTCTTTAGGCTCTGGATTCTCGTTTAATCTCCATTCTTCAAAAAACTGACATTGTTTCAGATTTTCAATCTTGTCCAACATTTTTGGAATCTAAAGGATCCACTATAATCAGTGTCCTAAATCAATGTGATTGCAATTTTCTACAGAAAGACCTTGAAATATCCGAAAATCTTTTTTAGATCCCGCTTGATCTACATTGATACATGATATATTAATATTAAATAATCTTAATAGTATAATTTTGATAATGACTTATATTCAAAATAACAACTTTTTTCTTCAACTCTGTATACAAGATGTAAATCTGACAGTGGAAATATGAAAATATGTCAGTTAAGAGCAAATTACTTTCATCAAATAACAAATTCAGATAATAAATTTACGACATTAATATTTTTCCGGAGATTTTCCTTGACCTCCTTGCAAAGTCCATTTTAAATAATAGCCACGAATCGATTTCCTCCTGAATATCAAATGTTTTGAAATATAGCATGTGTCTAAGGAATATCAGGATTATTGCGTACATATTTATCTGCAGATTATTCCTTTTTTTCTTTCTAAATATATATTTATAAAATAATATCCTTAGCCATACTTAATAAATATAATTTATTGACAAACCTTATCTGGAATTTATTATTTTCGATATTATAAAAATCATTTGGTACAATACTTTTGATGTATAGTTTTTCGTTGAAATTGAGCTTTCAATTAATATGGACTTATTTTTGAAACTTGTACGCACCAAGTCAAAAAAATTGAGTAAAAAATTCATTTAAAATGCCATAAGAAAGAAAATTTTTAGGACAACTAGTTTTCAGCGCCTACTTTTTAAAAATTAGCTGAAAAGTTGGTTACTGAAATGTCTATTTTTATTAATGAAAGAGTAATAAAATGATAAAGCATTCGTAATCTATAGGCGTATGACTTCTTTCAGTACACAGTTAAATTATTTTTCCAACTGCTCTCATAAGTTCATCCCAAAAGCTCGATAGGATTTAGGTACAGGCTACGCGTTGGCCAATACCTAGAGGCAAGTTCGACATCCTGTAAAGACTGCCATACACAACCTGCGGTATGTGGCCTGCATTGTCCTGCACTAGGATGAAGTTTACTCTGATGAAACTGGAGCGGGGAACGACGTGATATCCTAAAATTTCTTTTAGGTATCGACTCGCCGTTAATCCCCAGCTTCACCACCAGATTCAATAAGAACCATCTCGATTCTAGCTTTCATTGAAATATCTACTCAAACTATCAAGGAAGTTCCAAAAGTCACGTTTTCTTTCATGCAACAATGCGCGAATCTTTCTCCAGATCTTCTGTAGACTCTTCTACTCCTATCGTTACCAAGCAGACACACTCTACTTTTGTCTAAGAAGAAAATAGAGCCTCATTGTTCGTCAATCTAATTAACACGTTCTCTGGTAAATCGTCGATGGGCTGCTCGGCGAGCTTGGGTTAATTTGTGACCAGTAACTGGCCTTTTTCGCTCAAGGTTAGCTGCCTTAAGTCTTCCTACGACTGTCCAGCCACTCTTGGTATTTCTTTGAGCTCTTGTTGGTGTTGAACACCAGTGAGAGCCCGATTGCTCAACGATATGCTGACAATGAATCGGATGTGCACGTTTTCCTTCTTTCCGCGTCCCCGATGAAACTTACCAGTGTCTTGGTAAACTCTGAAAACAACAGATTGTGCAGCGCACTGGCCATTTCTCGCTACCTCTGGCCTTGTAGTAAAAGAGTGAATGCTCGAACAGCTTTATTACTTGTAGTGTCCATTTTCAAATAGAATTTTTGATTGTTGTTAACATTGATGTGTATCTGTTGAGGTTTCTACTTCGATTGAAATGTGCGTTCATCCCGGAGTTTTTTCAAAGAGCCACGTTTTCTTTCATGCAACGCTACCGAATCTTATTCCAGGTCTTCTGTAGGGACTTTCTCTTCTATGTCTACCACGCATGTATATTCTGCTTTCGTTTGAGAACAGAGCAGAGTCCCATCTTCGGCAATACAATTAACGTGTTCTCTGGCTTTTTTGGCTCAAGGTTAGCTGCCTTAAGTCTTCTTTTGACTGTAGAGACACTCACTGACTCATATGCAGCGAATTCTTCACTTCAAGCCAACTCTGATCTTGTCCTAGTCGTAGAGATGGGCAAACATACGAACTTTTGAATAATTATTATCATTAAAACGAAACGTTTTTCGCAACAACTAATTTTTCCAAAATAAGCAAATGTTCGATATTATATAAAATATTGAACAAAAATTGATGGAAAAAATTGTGTATTTTGAATTTTCCATAAATAAGACTTTTAATTTAACAATGTTTAGGCTAGGCTAGGCTAGGTTATGTTATATTAAGATTCATTAGGTTATGTTAGGTGAGGTTAGGTTAGGTTATGTTAAATGAAGTAAGGTTAGGTTAGGTTAAATGAGGTTAGGTTACGTTACGTTACGACTATAATCGCTTTGATGAGAAAATATTAACTCTTTTATAATTTATTTCGTCACAATCTGCATAGTATTGGATAATCGAATAAAAAAGACTTTAATGCAAGTTGGACACTGATAAAATTTCTTGCTATATTTGTCACTTAGCGTTTTTTTACTAATTGCTATAAGACAGATGATTGATCGCTCCTTTCACATATTAATTAATAGAATTGTTTCGATACAACTCTGTACATACGCAACCTACGTTATATTCGCAATCGTCAATCTGTAATTCATTTTATCTGATTTACGCTTCTGAACCAAACAGCGTGTGTTCGGTTTCAATACCTTGTGTCATTAGATAAGTTCCTTTGAGTAGTTTCGTTGAAATCACTCGAGTTAAACATCAGTGAGGTTTTACGACAGCGCGACGAAACATGTTTATCGAATGTTATTTTAAACAAAATAAAACATCGGCGAAATAACGGTTATAATATAGTTAAGTTATTTGTTGACCTTATAGTAAATAAACGGTATGTTCGGTGTGCAAAAATGGTGAAGGTAAACTTTCCCATTAGTGTAAAAAAGATGGTACCGAGAATTTTCATCGTGGAGAATTACTTTAAAGATAACAGGTTGGAAAATTTATTACGCTACGGCTCATATATTTCGTAAACGAATATTTTCTATTTCTAAACCTGTCAAGGTTATAAACTTTCATTATTCAATTGTTGGTGGATGTGTGGATCGTGTGTCAATGAAATCCACTCTGAATTTCAATTTATTATTTACATTTCAATATGCTTTTAATAAGAAATTTTTTAATTTATACCAATTTTATATCCAATTTTGTAGATAGGATCAAATTTCTCGGTTAGACATGGGTAGCAAAAGAATCGAACGGAACTTTTCATGCTTAGTTCAAGATTAATTAGCTCAAGGTTATAACCATCATAATGGTTTCATATCTAACGAGAGTTTTCCATAAATTCCAGTATATATTGCTAAGTTATTGTATTAACTAGTTGTTTTGGAATAAAAACAACATTTCTGTCATTAATTTAACCTCAGAATATTAGTTTGATACAAATTCTGTTTGCTAAAGTCTATATTACAATATTCCTGGGTGTATCTAAATATTATCAGCTGTCGGAAAAACGGTTTATCTAACAGAATCGTATTAAGGTTATCTGAGCCCAATTTTATGAACATTGAACAGATGTTCGAAAGCAATATGATAGGTGTGAATTCGATTTTTAAAACTAGAACGAAAATTTTGATATTACTTTTTAAACGTGTGGGTTTTTATTCACTTTTGAATGACAAAAACGAAATCATTTTTTTTATCCTATAATACTGAAAATAAAACTGAAAAATGTATCGAAGAAGTTGATAAAAAATAATGTTTAGACAACAACTAATTTTGTGTGACCTCCACTTGTACGTAATTTTGTGGAATTTTTGTTCAAAGCTGTAGAAACAAATTTTAAAGCTCCTCTATGGTTCACAGTCGTGAATTGTGGTCCTCAATGGGTTTTTGTAACTGATGGGATTCAAATTCATGCGACCTGATTGAAATCGGTAGATGTAGAAAACGTTGATTGTTCGAATGCAATATAATAGGTGTGAATTCGATTTTCAAAACTATAAAGAAAAATTTAATATTTCTTTTTAAACGTGTGGGTTTTTATTCACTTTTGAATGACAAAAACGAAATCATTTTTTTTATCCTATAATACTGAAAATAAAACTGAAAAATGTATCGAAGAAGTTGATAAAAAATAATGTTTAGACAACAACTAATTTTGTGTGATCTCCAATTGTATGTAATTTTGTGGAATTTTTGTCCAAAGCCGAAGAATCAGATTTTTAAGATCCTCTATGTTTCATAGTCGTGAATTGTGGTCCTCAATGGGTTTTTGTAACTGATGGGATTCAAATTCATGCGACCTGATTGAAATCGGTAGATGTAGAAAACCTTGATTGTTCGAATGCAATATAATAGGTGTGAATTCGATTTTCAAAACTATAAAGAAAAATTTAATATTACTTTTTAAACGTGTGAGTTTTTATTCACTTTTGAATGACAAAAACGAAATCAATTTTTTTTATCCTATAATACTGAAAATAAAACTGAAAAATGTATCGAGGAAGTTGATAAAAAATAATGTTTAGACAACAACTAATTTTGTGTGACCTCCACTTGTACGTAATTTTGTGGAATTTTTGTCCAAAGCTGTAGAATCAGATTTTTAAGATCCTCTATGTTTCACAGCCGCGAATTGTGGTCCTCAATGGGTTTTTGTAACTGATGGGAATCAAATTCATGCGACCTGATTGAAATCGGTAGATGTAGAAAACCTTGATTGTTCGAATGCAATATAATAGGTGTGAATTCGATTTTCAAAACTATAAAGAAAAATTTAATATTTCTTTTTAAACGTGTGAGTTTTTATTCACTTTTGAATGACAAAAACGAAATCAATTTTTTTTATCCTATAATACTGAAAATAAAACTGAAAAATGTATCGAAGAAGTTGATAAAAAATAATATTTAGAGAATAACTAATTTTGTGTGATCTCCAATTGTATGTAATTTTATGGAATTTCTGTCCAAAGCTGTAGAACCAGATTTTTAAGATCCTCTATGGTTCATAGTCGCGAATTATGGTCCTCAATGGGTTTTTGTAACTGATGGGATTCAAATTCATGCGATTTGATTGAAATCGGTATATGTAGAAAACTTTGGTTTCCTATTCATTCTAAAACCTCCGCAGGTCGATGTGGTCTGACAGTACCATTAATAAAAATGATCCATGGACCTATAACGACATGAAATTGTGGCAACTACTTAATATATCTATCCTGTATCTACAACGAGATTCGTCTATGCAGATGGAGTTGTTCAAATGCCCGAGCTAATCTCATTTAACTATGCGCCGTTGTCAATGGTATTCTCCAAATTAGCATCACAGATTCATCTCCTTATCATCAATAGTAGTTGGTATTCTGGATAATTCCTATTTGGGCAATAGTTTCACTTTCCTGGATTCGAATAAGAATACTGGAAATGACATTCTGGCACACATTTAGTCGATTGATAACATCCGTTTTAAGAAATTCAATAGCGCTAGAAAACTCTACGATACTTAATTCGCATTATTACAATTTAGCAAATTGTTGTACAGTTGTACAAATAAATTAATTATTCAAAGTAAGGAATTCCGAATTCAGAATGCTTATCAGTGATTCAAAAAATTCCCAGGTATCACTACTAAAATGAAAGTTAATCACTTTTTCTCTAATAGCAGCAAATTTCAATAAGCAAGTTCAAATGTACAGGTTTCAGTTCAGACCGTTATTGTGTTTATGCAATATTGAACAATTGAAAAAATTTCGCTTTAGAAAGTTCTGCGTGCACGAAATTCAAAATACAATAATCAAATTTACCAGAATTCGGTTTTGCGCGGTTTTGATTAGATACCTCATAAATTTTGACAACCTGTATATGTAATTTAATGTGCATTTGGATGCATATTCGAACATACCAATCGTTAAAAACATTTTTAGGTCTCATTAATTTAATGACAATAATATTCGAAAGTTATCGAAGAAACCTTCCACTCTATTCGAAAAATTCAATGAAATCTCAATTCTAAAACGTTCTCTATGTAAATTGTACAACGCCTAATTAAGGTTAAAAAGATAGTAAATTCTAGTAATTTTGTGTTTATACTGTTTCTTATATTCTCTGAAAAGTTAGTGCTCACTAAAAATCAATTATCTTTTATAATTTCCTTCTATTTCCAGCAAATTTTGTACGAATTCGTATTTTCTATTTCTTTTCGGAAACCGACGAACAGAATACATTTTTGTACGGTATATTCAAAAAAATATAAATTCAATTTTTGTATATGTTAGAGCATCAGCCCCTTTTTATCCACATTTGTTCTATCTACTCGTTTATTCTTTATTAATTGCCATCTGTGTTCCAGTTCCCTTCTTTTTTTCCGCAGTTCTACAGTTAACCTAACCAACAATTTGGAACTCAGCTGTAGAACTGCGGAAGAAATTACTAAAGAAGAAACAAGTAGGTAGAACAGATCTGAATAAAAAAGAGCTTATGCACGAATACAAAAACTGAATTTATATTATTTTTTAAAATATATAACCATACAAAAATCTGTTCTTTTCCATTCGTTTCGCTTCCCAAACTAAAAAGAAAATACGAATTCCCACGGAATTAAGCATAAAAAATTTGTTTGAAATAAAAAGAAATAATAAGAGATAATTGAAATTTAGTGAGCACTGTATAAAGAAAACAAAGTTAAAAATATATTAGAAAAACTTACTAGCGAAAAGAAAACAGTGTCACCTCAAATTTACTATAATTTTAACCTCTAACTCAAGCGTTAAAGATTGTACATAGAGAACGTTTTAGAATCCACACAAATATTCTATTAAATTTTTCGAATACAGTGATAGGACAAAAATAAATTAATTTTTTTGAAAACTAAAAGATTTCTACTATTCATCTCTAACATAATTTCTAAATTCAATATTTCGAAAATGATTTCTGCTGTTATTCAGAGGAGCAAACAACTACTTTCCTGGCTAATGCCATGGCGAATATTGAATTATATCTCCTCTGAAGAGCGTGATGTAAATTGACCTTTTTGTTGATATTAACATTCACAATGGCTCACAATTGCAGGATAGGTTGTTACTACTGAATAGTTTCGACGTTATTACGTCTCATCAGAGTGGTTTAACAACCCTTGTTCGGGTTTGAGACGCGTCAAACATCCAATAGCGTCACTATTCTGTTCATATAATTATACATTCCCTGCGTACGATAACTGGCACCACCCTCACTTCCAATTGCGAACCACTGTTCAGTTGGAAGTCTAGCGTAGTCGCCGATAATGTAGATTCCGATGGTAAATGCGCTGTGTAAAATGTATCGAAATATAATTTCGAAATTCATTATTTCGAAAATGTATTTTGCCGAGAAAACAACTACTTTCCTGGCTAACGCCTCGACGAATGTTGTCGCTAACTCGTAGCGTTCGCTGGGGAATGTTTAAGCATGTGAACCAATATATATATATATATATATATATATATATATATATATATATATATATATATATATATATATATATATATATTCTTATTTAGGTCAACCATATGTTTACAGTTTTGATATTTTGATATCGTACCCGGAACGCAATATTGAGGCTATTTTACAATAAACGTAGGTAGAGGGTTTGATAATTTCTTTTCATAAATTCCTAGTCGAAGGTTCAATTTAATCGTAAATCAACCGATAAAATAAAATAAAATTTATTAATCTTTAAGCCGCTTTTAGTTATATAATCGATTAAAAAGAGAAGAACTTATGTAAGTTTATGCAATCTTTGTTTACGGTATCTCCCAACTTTATCTTTGTGACGGAAATAAAAATTTGATGAAGTTGTAGTTAACGTAATATTGTTTAAAAACAGGAACTTTGTTTTAAATTGATAAAGTTATTGTTCTTTCTAATTGTCGTTCATTCACGCAATAACGTGATATAATTTGGTAAATAAAAACCTCACTGCGCTAAAACGAGAGTACATAGAGAGGGATAAACCGAAAAATCATGTTTTTGACCAAAAATTTATTCTTTTGACTAACAATTATCAATTATAGTAAAAAATACGATCGATGTACGCCAAAGTTGAAGTTTTCTTCCCCTATGTTATGAAGGTTGTTACTTAAGTTTTGAGTATGGCTTTCTTATTTTTCCAAATATTCTCCATTATGATCAATATACATTCCATACGTTTGAACCAATTGTAGAAGCATTTTTTCCATTTCGTTTGAGGTACCTTCAAAGCATGTGATTTGAAACGATTCTTCAGTTGTAGGCAAACGTTGACCTCTCAATTTATTTTTTATCCACGGGAATAAGAAAAAACCATTGGGTACCAAACAAAGATGACCCTTCAATTCAATGTTTAGACTGTTCCAAAACGTTTTTGATTGAACTTATGTGTGAGAGCTCGCATTGTCTTAGTGAAGAATGATTCGTCTTCTGCTATTGGTTCCCCGGATACTTTCGAACACTTCTAGCGAAAAATGCTGGTACACCATTCAGGATTGCTACGGAATGGTTAAGATATTCCGAAAAAACAGACGACCATTTGCTTCGAAGTGTTTCTTGCGCGAACAACTTTTGTTGGTTTTGGCTCATCAACATTTTTTCCATCAATTCGTTGAACAAATATTTTGGACAGCCAAATCTTCATTCAATATTGAATGTATGCGAGTGGATCTTATGTCCAAGTATGCCTCGATCTCACGATCTCACGATCTTGCAATATCAGTTTACGCACAGTATCGATGTTTTCTGGTACAACATCCGATTTTGGACGACCTTCATCCTCTAACGAAAAGGGACGACGATTAAATTTATTTCCATTTCTTGGCCAAGATTAATGTTTCAAGAAAACAACTCAAATAGCAGTCGTATGATAACACGTTCTGAGTACGTTCAGCATTAAAAATGTCGAACTTTATGATGGAAATGTCTGATTTCACATTTTCACATCAAAAATTGAGAAGCAAGCCTCATATTATCTGAACTAACCACTTTATCACAAGACTATACAAACAGAAATTTAAATCTTAACTAAAACAATTATTGATTGACATGATAATATTAATTTTAGACGAGGATTAAGATATATAAAATATTTTCTGTTACTGACGTATAATTTTATATTGGGCCTTACCTCCCCTGTCATAAAATATTTTCTTTAACTTTTCATGTATCTAGAAAGCAGGTACAACTTTTATTGTCAAAGTTAATTTAATTAATTTGAAAATCTTCAGTGAATTCACCTGCTGTTTGCCTATAGATAACCTTGATGTTCATATCCCTGAACTTCAAATAAGTAATTCTAGAATTGTTGTCAAGTTTAAAACCTTATCGAATTGACGTAATCGAGTTTCACCATATGTGTACAATCAACCCAAAATTTGAGCTCACTTTTTTCTTATTTCTTTGTTAAATTATTTTATTTTATTTGTTTATGGTGAAATGTTTTCGAAATAATGCTTGACACAAAAACAAATAAGTGAGTACATTTTATACGTAGTTAATATTTTCATTTTTTTTCCTCTGGTAAAAGGAAATGTGAGAAAAACATGTCAAAATTTCCGAAACTATAGATGTTATAGACGCCCAAACTTTCTAAATTAAATTTTTTCCGTCGAAACTGAATTAGGCCAGGGTACACAAAAATGGCTTTTTGTAACAAAATTAATAGTAATAAATGCGTTCGAGTAAAGCAGTAAATACGAAATATTTCCCCATAGAATTTCAGTATTTTCACCTAGAATACAAAGTATTTTATGCCAGTATGAATAACTGTTTATTTAGTTAATAAATAAGTTATAATTCATAGAGGGGAAAATTCTGGGAAAATTATTAATTTTAGCATAAAACTAATGTGACAGCTATTTTAGGTGAACGAGTTAGCCCGATTAAAAAAAAGAGATTAAAATCGGCCCAATAGTTTCTGAGATAATTAATATTTTTCAGCGCTCCGCAGATTTGAAGTCTGTCCGAGCATTTTTGAGCACGCCGTCTTTGTTTCTTTTCCGCGGCTTCGCGGAGCAGCGGAAGAAAACAGTGTCACTTATACTGCTACCAAATGCACATTTTCAATAAAAGATTATTGAAACTTTTATTGATAAAAATTTCAAGCTTCCCCTACAAAATGACGTAAAAAACATTCTTTAATATTGGAAAACAAAGCCGCAGTGAATTTAAAAAAAAAATGTTTAACTTCGCCCCAAATTAAACTGCCAGCTTTCCGAATATGACATTGGTATTATGATATTTTTATACAAGGTTTAAAAAACAATAAAGTGTTTATAAATTTTTTATACCCCTTTTTTCAACACTTTTTTGAGGTAAAAAAAATTAGTTCAACTCTTCTTCTTTCCAACGCGACTTTCTAAATGATGACAAACAAAAAAAGGGCCTCCTATGGTTTAATTGCCATTTTGCAAAAACTATTGGAGCTACAGGGTCCATCTTTAGAGCCTTGATTATGTACATCGAGATCTCGGTTTTCAGTGAATAGGAAACCTTTATATTTAAAATTAAACAAATTATAAACAATTTAAAAAATTCAAAATTTTCTCCTTTCGGTTAAATTATCTAAGCAAAAAATTACCGAAATTTAATTTATAAAAGTTAATTTTGAAGATTTTTCAATTCTCTATAATATTGCTCATAGTAATAAAAACGAGTCTTGCATAGGTTCAGCGCAAAATGCAAAAAACAAAATTTATAACGATTTTTTGGTGTTTTTATTGTTAAAAAAGTTAAGCTTAGACAAAAAATGTTGAATTTTATGAACATAACTTTTATTTAACCCCTAGAACACGATGGCGTTGTTTTTTTGTGCGTGAAAACATGCAAAGTCGGCTGGTAAAGTTATGGCATCAGTATTTTGGGATACGCATGGTATAATATTTATGGAATACATTAAAATGGTAAAAACTATAAACAACGACGATTACGTAGCCTTATTGGAGGACGGAATCGTTAAAACAAGACCCCTTTTGAAGAAAACGAAAGTGTTGTTACAACAAGACAATGCATCCCAAAAATAGAAATTCGAATTGCTTATATTATACTGCTCTTAAAAGCGCTTACCAAAGAAGACTTCCAACACTGCTTGGATCAATGGAAAAAACGTATGGGAAGGTGTGTGGAAAAGGTGTATATTAAAGGGAAGCATTCGAATGTAACCAGTCTCGTTATTTAATAGACTGACTTCGTATAGTTTGCACCTTACAAAAAGTATTTACAGTTCTGCTAAAAAATATTATAAATAAATTGATAAATAGGATATCAAATATTAAAGAAAATTAATTAAATTATTTGCAGACAGTTTTAGTTGTTTTGAATATTTTTTAACAACTCTGATACATTTATAAATTCAATACAACCGCCAAAATCTCCCCTTTATCAAAATACTTTATTCGCTGCATTTATGCACGAGAAGAGGGTCAAATATTCGTAGGTAGACTAAGAGCTTTGCGTGTAATAGGTGAAGAGGGTAGATTCGGGGTGAAACTATATTGTTATCGTCTATCATTTTGAACTAGGGGACAATATAGATTTTTTTCTAGTCTCGTGGCATTATCTTGTTTCCCTTTTAGTGATATGCTAATTTTACTTCCTGCTAGAGCTATTTTTAGTATATTATACAGGGTAAGTAAGATTATTTATTCATATTTTACAAAATATTTGTCTACGAGCAAGCAATTTTTTTGATAAATCATTTAAAAAGAAACTGATTATTTAAGATATTTTGGGTTACGTAAAAATATTGATTTTTAAATGATATAGAGAAAATGGTTAATTTAAAACCATTTTTGCAGTCCAGGGACGAAGATTTCGTCCAATATCTGCACATAACGCGCCGAATTCACTCTAACTATGCGACGACTTTTATCTTCAAAAAAGTAATTTCTCTCGTTGATATTGACATGGTCCCTTTAAGGGTTTTTGATGTTTGTGTTTTGGATTGGTTGCTTTTTGACGTGTAAGATAAATATCCGAAAACAAAAAGTTGGTAAACGTGGAAGAGCGCTCAATCATCTGGTTTACGGAGTCAAGCCTTTTACTAGTATCCCGAGGTTCTAAATTTTGTAAGGGTGCAGACCCATCTTTGTCTAAAATGCTAAATAATGACTTTGACGAATCTAGAAGACCTTGGACGTCAGTATTTTGGTTTGTTCAATGTTGATCTAGTCTTTTCAAACTTCTCGGCCAATTTTCCAATCAGTTGAGTGCTTGGCGCGTCATTTAAGTGACTGCATTGCTCTACAATCGCCGATTTAACAGTTTTGTACAACTTAACGTACGTACAACGGACAGTTCGCTTCCGAAAAATGCTTCAAAGCGACTAAATTCCCAAGAGCCAGGCTAACGATTGACATATCTCCCGCTCTCTTCTGATTAACTGTTCTCACGCAATAAACAATAGAAATTTGAACTTTCTTTTCGAGACACCTTGTATATATATATTCAATCTTTCAAATTCTCTCACTGAAATGTGTAAAAAAATATTTTAGGCCTGACCTGGGCGCTGAGACAAGCCCGATGTTATCGAATGATGTTTTGATCAGACCTCGTAAATCACCTTGCATATTTTTCTTGTATTTAATAATGTTTATCATATCTGTGTTAATTTGAATTGGATATATAAGATAGACATTTTTCTGTTAAATTGCAGTATGTTGTAAATTATATTTCGTTTTTTGTGTACCTAGACTATCTCCTAATTATATTATTAGCACGCAGAGATAAGATAAACAGATTCAAGTAAAAAACTCAAGTCGGTTTTAAATTTTATCTCATGCATTTTACTTCAAGAACCGTAAATCGTATTAATCACCGTCATAAAAATATAGACCGACTATTTATGGGTTGTAAGTCAACTACATTGGTTAGCAAAAGAATTGATTCAAGTCGTACACTCGCGGACAAAACCTTGAGCACATTTAACCAAACGATAGGCGACGACGAGGATGGAATAAAAATTAACGGTACGACATTAAACAACATACATTATGCAGACGACACAGTTAATATTACAGACAATCCCTTCAACGCCTAATAAACAAAGTTGTAGAAGTGGAAAATCAACTTAATTCTCTTTATAGCTCCATAACGACAAATGTAGACCCTGCCGTCGAAGTAAAATTACGTATAGAACAAGCTAGAGCCATATTCCTAAAGGTGAAAAACCCATTATGTAACGCAACTTTGAACTTAAACTTAAGATACCGTTTTGTAAAGTATGTGGACTCAGTTCTCTTGTATGGAGCAGAAACATGGACATTAAAAGTGGATACTATGAACAGACTCGAGGTTTTTGAAATGTGGATCTTCCGTAGACTACTAAAAATATCATGGAAGTGCTTAAACGTATGGGAAAGGAAAAAGAGTTACTTACAACAATAAAGAGAAGAAAGACCGCTTATCTAGGCCTCATATACCGTGACAACAAGCCTGATATACGGAAATTAATAATAAAAGGAAAAATAGAAGGAGAACGTGGACCTGCTCGCAGAAACATTCATGGTTAAAAAACATACGCGATTGGACTGAAATGAGTATGCCGAAATTGTCGCCAACCTTCATTAAATGGAGATAGCACCTGAAGAATAAGAAGCATCTCAAAACCATTAATCTTAGATTAAATTCGTGGAAATGACAATTTATTCGAAACTGAACTAACAATATTTAGTGTTCCCTTCCCTGGCACTACTAATAGAAT
Organism: Diorhabda sublineata; assembly: GCF_026230105.1. Taxonomy (NCBI): domain Eukaryota; kingdom Metazoa; phylum Arthropoda; class Insecta; order Coleoptera; family Chrysomelidae; genus Diorhabda; species Diorhabda sublineata. The sequence continues at coordinate 11,383,697 of NC_079475.1, forward strand.
TAGTTTCTTTCGTAGATCTTCTTCCATGTTATCATATTCTTTAGTAAGCGCCATTTTGAGATATGATTTCGTGACTAGTGCATAATTTCTATCCCGAATTTTTCTCCCTTAAATGATTTGTGTACAAGCTAATCCATAGCGGCAATTTCGGTAAATAATGCCGTACGGAACCTAAAGGATGTGGACGGGCATTAGGATGAAGTTTTCGCCGATAAAACTAGCTTGGGGAACGAAGTTATCCCCTGAAATTTCTTCTATGTAGGGTTGGCCTTTAATTCAATTAACGTGTTATCTGGCAAATCATAGACGGACTGCTCGGGGGGTTGGGGTTAATTTGGAGCCAGTAGTTGTCCTATTTGTCTCAAGTTAAGCTGTCTTAAATCTTCTCTAACTGTCCAGTTACTCAAAGCAACTCTGAGCTCTTGTTGGATATTGAACCTAAAGGAACCTCGATCGTATTTCATTATTGCGTATTTTAAATGTTTTTTATCAGCAGTTTTAACCACATTACCCTCAGAATTATCTTATTTTTTCGAGATACTACCTAAACCGCGATAAGAATTGAAATAAAAGCGTGTAAGTAATAATAGTCCGGTCAAATTATTTCTAAAAATTATAATGAAATGACAAAAATTAATAAAATAAATTTCCTAAAACCATCAGAAATGACTGAAAAGTCCCCAAACGGATTTGTAGGTCACACATCCACAAAAATTGTGGTTCATATAATTAAGAATAATGTTAATAGTTTTTATTTTGTGTGGAACACCTTATTTGAATTACACTTACTTTCCTAATGTCTTTCTACTCTTTGTAGTGGATTGAGTTACTTTGTTCTACGGATCTTTTCTCTAAAATTCGCTCTATTTCTTTCGATATATTAGTTTGTGGTAGCACCTCTATGCTCAGTAGCTTTGTTGACATCTTTAATCTAGTTCTTCCTTGTCTTCCTCTACATTTGAGCATTCTTCTCTGCCTCATCCTTTTCACATTCGAGCCATCTCGGTGGTCTAATCTGGTGGGTATTTTATTTCTCCAGTTTTTTCGATTGTTGTCCACAATTTGGAGCCATGTGTAAGTAAAGGTATAATAATCACGCTTTTATAAATTTCCACTTTTATGACCTTAGGTAGTTCATTGTTTCCTATAAATGCTGTTGCGTTAAATAATTTTTTAGATGACGTCATCTGAAAGTTGTTCGTTCTGTATTTATTTACATACCGAAAGTTGCGTTTTGAGTGTTCCATGTAGTGACAGTTCCGCACTGCAAAACACTTTCGGGACGCTTTGAAGTAGAAAACTTTAACTTCCTTAAATGTCACTCTAGCCACTTCAATGTTGACGGTTGACATATGACGCAAACACATCTACATCTAGTAGAGATATACATATTACATCTGCATCCAATTCAATAAATGTTAATAATTGTCCTGGAGGTACACCCAACATTACTTTTTGCAAATAATTTATAAATTAATATTGACATTGCAAATATCATTAAGTACATTATATTGTATAATGAAGTCTCGAAATTTTCAGACTCGTCCAACAAAGTAGCACTTTCAGTCCTTTGCATACAAATAACTATTTTGTGTCTGTCGATGTTTCTGTGATATCTTCGTCTAATTTTTCATTTCCTGCTTTCGTTGAGTATAGGTATTTAATTTTTTCTATTTCTATTACTTGAATTGTATAGTTGTAAGTAGTTACGTAGTAAAAAATAATTTGATAACTGTAACCTTTAAAATTTTCCAAAAAAAAATTTATATTAACACGAGTTTTTCATAAACATTGTTTATTATATTGTTGTAACTTTATTTACATTGTTATGAACAATAGGATACTTGTGATCTTTGAAAAGTTGTTCAGTTGGAAGAAAATTGAAATATAAAGGATTTGATTTGTTTCAACATCTGTTTTTTTTTTTCGACTAACAGTACGAGGATGGTACCTGGCCTAACCTAGCAATGGCGATAGTTGTGTGAAAAATAACTGGATTCTACTTTGGGTAAGACTGTTCCTTCGTTATCAACAGTAAAATATTGTGTAGCAGGGTTTAAACGAGGCCGTACGACCTGCGAAGTCCAGCATCGTAGAGATCGACCAAACGAAGTGACGATTCCAGAAATGTTGAAGAAAATCCACGAAGCGGTACTGGATGATTATCGTCTGAATAAAGTGCGCGAGCTAGCAGACATAGTAGGCATTTCAAAAAGTACATATTATCATATTATAACCATGGATGAATCGAGAATCCAGCAGTCCACACCCGAAATAAAAGAACTATTAAAATAATGGGCTAAAAAGTGAGAATTCCATCTGCAGGCAAGGTCATGGCGTCGGTTTTTTAGGATGCGAAATTATTGCAAAGATTGAGGGAAGGAATCAAGCAAAAACGTGTTTTTTCATTGAGACAATGCACCAGCTCACATATCTGTTATTGCAATGTGCAAAATTAAGGAAAAAATGGTTAGGTGGTCAAAGATTTTCCAACAATGAAGAGGTGATGTCAACAGTTAATGGCTATTTTGAAGTTCTTGACTATTCTCATTATAAAAACGGTATCGAACTTATTAAACGTCGCTGGAAAAATTATTTGAAGCTAAAAGGAGATTTCGTTTTGTTGGTCCAGATATTTCAGGGACATTCCTCGTATGTTATTCCTCAATAATAGTTATGACTTTCCAATAAGAATTTGCGCTCTTTCTACGGACACTTGTTGATATACTGACATGGCTCTCCTTACCTCTACATTCCATATTTTCTATGTTCATGATCAATTTCTTGGTGTTTTCTATGTTCATGTTCATACTGTATTTCCTATGTATTCCGTTTTAAAATTCGAGATTTTGATTTAGAGTTTCTTCGCCCTTTACAAATAGTACACTTCCTATATTTCTTCATTTCCTGTAATAATTTTTAAAACTGTTTTTTATTTCTTTCATGGTCTCATTAATATTATCGTCCGTTGTTTGTTTCAAATATTATTAGTTTTTTCTGTTTGACGTAATTTTTGTTGTTGGGAGAAGTATAAATATTTAAACGGAGACTATGTTAAGAAATAAAAATGATTTAAATAACTTGGAGTCGTTCTTTATTATTAAAAAATATTATTTTCAGTGTTCCTATAAAAGATGAATTCTCTCTGCCGAAGATAACAAATGATTACGCAGTTAATATACCCGCAGTTTGTCAGGATAGTTCCCCTGATACACCTCAACCTGCATATGATCTCAAACAAGGATGGATGAACGGCATTTTCGGCTGCTTAAGACCGGTGTTGTCCATCATAGGAAAAGGAGTGGTTGAAAATAAAAACAATCAAGGTAATGTAAATTTTCCATCAAATTATTGTAGGGATTTCGGAAATGAAATAACAAAATGTACTCTTATCAATCGCAGTCCGTCAATTGTCTTTTTCAATGAACTAAATAAATAATAGTCGCATAGCGACAAATCGGGACTATAAGGAGGGTGTTTCAGTATATCCCAATCCAATTCGCGTATATGCGGCAAACTTGTGAATTTCTGCTCTAAATTCAGAAGTCTTAGTACCTATCTGGTTGAAATTTTCATTATTTGCTACGCTGATGCCTAAATCTTCAGTTATATCGCGTACAGTGCAGCGTCGGTCTCCTAAAATGAATTTTTCTATAACACACATTATTGTTCTGGGACGCAAGATTGCCACCATTTCTCGGCCTTTTTACCATTCTTACACTTGAGTTTAGAAGAGGCACTCACCTCCAAATCGCTCCAATAATTTTTGCGGATTTTACATTATCTTTGACCAAAAAACGATTAATGATGCGGAGCGCAACAGACACTGGTACATCCTCGTTCATGGCTACGCGGTTTCGGCTGTTATGTGCAGCCATATTCAAGATTCTTAATTTTTGGCGCGTTTATTCAAAATTGTGAAATAAATAGTTCGTTTTAGTAATTCGGTTAAGGGCGTTTTTGAAAGTATCATCCTGAATCAGATAGATATTTTGCAAGCTGATTGAGGATCCTAACCGAACACGAAGACTTTCATCAAGCTTTTCGAACATGGCGTTCCGTTTCAAAACTCACTTGTATGATAAATTTATGTTGCTACTTAAGTTTTGAGAGATGGCAACACCGATGTGGATATGACAAATGAAGTTTGACATTTTCAATATTGAACGCACTCAGAACGTGATGTTTATAGATACTTGAAACATCGTGTGATGTTTTTGTATGACTGATTAAGTCGTTTCGACTTTTGGTGATAAAACACCATTTTAAGGTACACTGTTTCGTTGGTTTTGCTAATTCAATCATGGTCGCACTTGGATACAGGATAAATTTGATGAAGGTCGTCCAAAAACTGATATCGCAAGAGCGTCATGTGACAAACCGTAAAATTTAGGCACATTTAGACATTGATCCGCTCGCAAATATTCAATATTGCATGAACATTTGACTGTCAAATAGATTTGTTCGCGTTGGATACTACATAATTTGACCATTGCTCAAAAAAAAAACTCGTGTGAATTGGTGCAAAGAGATGCTGCTAGTTATAAACAAAAGTTGGTACACCAGCATTTGTTTGCCGAAAAAATAAGTTCTTGTTTGGCACGCAGATCAGAAATAAATCAAGAGGTCAATTCACATGTTTTGGAGGTACCTCCATAGGAATTGTTCATACAAAAGTGTATTGATTTTAATGGAGATTATTTTGAAAAACAATAAATCCATATTCAATTATAAATATTTGTTTTTATTTGTCTATATCTTATCCTATAATATGGCAGAAAACTGATTATTTAGCTCAGTTTCCGAACGACAGTGAATGGCATCCTGATTACCTTCCGAACAATCAAATCATGATTAGGTTAACGCGATCATAGTTTCTGCATAGTAACTTTTTGGCACTCTAATATAATCTAACGTAATATCTGTATATTAATAATATTTTCTTTGTTTTAGATGATTGGGAAATCCCTTTCGAGCAAATAACAGATCTCAAATTTCTGGGTTCCGGAGGCCAAGGAGCAGTTTTTTCAGGAATGCTCAACAATGTACAAGTAGCAGTTAAAAAAGTGTCAGAACTTAAAGACACCGACATACGAAACCTCAGAAAATTAAATCACCCGAATATTGTTAAATTTAAGGGGGTTTGTACGCAAGAAACCTCATGTTACTGTATTGTGATGGAATTTTGTCCTTACGGACCTCTCTTTGATTTGCTCAAAAATCAGAAAAATAGCGTAACAATAAATAGGGTAGTTTCTTGGGCGAAGCAAATTGCAAATGGAATGCATTATCTACATAGCCACAAGATTATACATCGAGATTTAAAAAGTCCTAAGTAAGTTTTTGTAGATTATCTACAATATCCTCCATAGCTTTTATCAATATTCTTTTTTTCATGTCACCCACAATTTAGTTGGAACTTTTAAAACCGTTGGTAATACTCGTATTGAATACCCTGTTCAAACTAACACTCCCAATTACATTGTCTGACGCGCCTTCCGATAACCAAGTTATCTGTCAGTTTATCTGTCAAATGTCAGTTTACCTTCAGTGTCTAAAGACGATAACTTGGTTATGAAAACACGTGTCGGGCAGTGTAATTGTGAGTGTTATTGTAAACAATATGTTCAATACACAAAACTGATTGAAATATTAATTTCATTGGAACATATTTGTTACTAAACACACTGTTTATACTACCACTACACCAACATTCACAATTACACTGTCTGACGCGCCTTACGATAACCAAGTTATCTGTCAACTGTCAGTTTACTTTCAGTGTTTGAAGACGATAATTTGGTTATGAAAACGCGCGTCATACAAGGTCTAAATGTAAGTGCTGTCATAGTGGTAGTGTAAACAGTATGTTCAGTATACAAAAGTGATTGAAATATTAATTTCATTAGAACGTATTTGTTACTAAACACATTGTTTACATTACCACTACACCAACATTCACAATTACACTGTCTGACGCGCCTTACGATAACCAAGTTATCTGTCAACTATCAGTTTACTTTCAGTGTTTGAAGACGATAATTTGGTTATGAAAACGCGCGTCATACACGGTCTAAATGTAAGTGCTGTCATAGTGGTAGTGTAAACAGTATGTTCAGTACACAAAAGTGATTGAAATATTAATTTCATTAGAACGTATTTGTTACTAAACACATTGTTTACATTACCACTACACCAACATTCACAATTACACTGTCTGACGCGCCTTACGATAACCAAGTTATCTGTCAACTGTCAGTTTACTTTCAGTGTTTGAAGTATGGAGGGTAGAGGTAAGGAGAACCATCTCTGTGCTACAGAAAGTGTCCATCAAATCCTTTACGTTAGGGAGGCGCTACTATAGCATGAGTGGTTATGAAAACGCGCGTCAGACAGTGTAATTGTGAGTGTTAATGTAGTGGTAGTGTAAACAGTATGTTCAGTACTCAAAACTGATTGAAAGATTATAAAAGATTATCAAAGTTATTAAAAAACTAATTTTATAACAGAAGAGACCAAAAATCAAAACGATTTAGAAACATTAACATATATAAAAGGTCTAAGAAATTAAAGAAATGTATTTATTTCATAGATACTATTTCCATTAAACTTAATGATTATTCTATAATTTTCAGCGTGTTGATAGGAGAGGGAGAAGTTATCAAAATAAGTGATTTCGGTACTTCACGAACTTGGAATGGCGTCAGTGAAAAGATGACTTTCGCAGGAACCGTGGCTTGGATGGCTCCGGAAGCTATTCAAGAGTTAGCTTGCAGCGAAAAAGTAGATATCTGGTCGTTCGGCGTCGTTCTTTGGGAATTGATCACTTGCGAAGTGCCGTACGATGGGATGAACAACGGTGCCATTATGTATTCAGTAGGTTCAGGTAAATTAATCCCGCCTATACCATCTACGTGTCCGGACGGATTCAAATTGATCATGCAGATGTGTTGGAAATTCAATCCGAGAGAAAGACCGAATTTTAAATTAATCTGTAATCATTTAGAAATAGCTTCCGTTGATATATTATCAAAATATGAAGATAAGACGTTCTTTGAAACACAGGAAAGTTGGAAACAAGAAATTAGAACGCAAATTTATTTGTTCTGCGAAAAATTACAGAAACACAAAATAGAGTACCAGCTCAAGGAAGAACAACTCATTGAAAAAAGAGAACTCGAACTGAAACATATTAAAGATATAAGAGAAGTATATGATAGAAGACTTGAAAAAGTTAACCAAATGTTAGTAGAATTAGCTTCTAAAATGCAGCAATTTGAAAGACAACGACCTGGTGCTAGACAAAGAAAGATATTATCGAGATTTAATAAAACAAGAAGAAGACCAGGAAATCAAAGTACAACTCCTACTAGTCCTGAATGTAGTTTAACTAGTCCAGATAGTCCGCAACTTGTAAGTAAGATCTGATATCTGTTAAACTTGTTTAATATATTAAATCTTTTTCAGGTTTCTATAAAAGCACCAGATTACAGAAGACTAAGACCAGAACCGGAATTCGTAACTCATTCTACACAAACTTCGGTAACATCACGTAAAAGACATCAAAGAACAAACTCAAATTCACCGCGAAGTTCCAGATGTTCGAGATCATCCAGTTCGAGAATGTCTATAGTTGTCGACGCCGAAACTCAAACAGATTCCATGGACGTTAGTGAAACCGATCTAAGTCCCATGACATGTTGTCCTACGAGTAACTGTGGTAGCACTACCATATATCCACAAAGGGTTATCTTGGAAGAGTTTCAGAGCTCCACAAAAGATGAAGCGTCCAACGGAAACTGCGTGCAATTGCATTATATAACACCTCATCTAGAATCAGGTCAGTACTTTAGACTGTTTACACCAACACACACGATTACACTGTCTGATATGAGCGTTTCGATAACCTAGTTATCGTCTTCAGAGACGAAGGTGAACTGTTTTACGTACCTGTTCTGTTCCATGGACCGTGGAGTCGTCACAACTAAGTTGAAATTTTTGGAACCGTTGAGGATATTCAGACTGAACAAACTATTTATTTCTAGCACTACACCAATACTCACAATTACACTGTCTGATATCAGCGCTTCGATAACCTAGTTATCGTCTTCAGAGGCTGAGGGAATCAGTTTACTTTCAGTCTCTGAAGACGATAATTGGATTGTAATAGTTAGGTTAGGACAAGAGACTTTTTCATCAACCAAACATTGTGCATGCATAATTTTGTCGAATGGTCGAGATACACGGGTGAACTTTCGTTGATGTGTGATTGTTTGGAAGGGGAGATCTCTAAGGTCGCAATGCGTTTACAAACCCCTTATATCTTAGAATAAGTTTAGTAGTTTAGTTAGTTTATTTGACATATTTAATATTTGATTATAATCGATAAATTTTATCAATAGTACAACGATTTACCAGAAGAGATTCCCGAATACCTAGTCCAGTTATTTTCGAATGTGAAGATACCGTTAATAGAAATATCGATCCACAATTGTCGAGCGAAGAGGACAATCTCGAAACGATAGGCCGGAAAGTGTCAGCAATAAAAATCGATACGATATTCTCCCCCGAAAATGGTAACATTTCCACAAGTCTCGTGGATATCATGAGGCAGCGAAGTTTTTCGGAAACGAGAGACGATTTAGATAGTACTGAAGATGCAGCTAACGAAGATAGTGTTACAGATGAAGAGGGAGAGGTTTATAATCAATCATTGAAAAGAAAAAGGTAATTTCTTGCACAAAATTACACAGTGATAATAAGCGAAAAAGTAGTAGAAGTTGTTAACAATACAAATATAGAGTCAAATAATTTAGGTGTGGTAAGGATCTATCTATTCAATTATAAATACTCCAGTCCTTATTTCCATTTCTTGCATACCAAGCATTCATGACTGAATCAATTCAGATGTGAAAAAACAGGAGATAACATGGAATAACAAAGAAAATTATAAAGTTATTCCTTTATATGAATCTTAAGGATCTTTATTGTATACTCATTAATAGAATCTTTCATCTTATAAGACAGATATTATTTCTCTCCTATTTAAGCGGGGCAGTTAATTGGTTAGGACAGAAGGAATATCTACGTGTGCCTTAGCTTATTTCGTGTCAGGTGTTTTAATTTATTTCTATGAAGACTCTCTTACCATTGTATTCTAAAAGAAAAAAAAATTAACGGTTCCAGGTGTCGTTTGATTATTGCCCATTCAAATGACACGACATTCACCTTCTGTCTGCGTCTAGATTCTTGCGTAGCTAGTTACTCCATCCTCTTAGTTTCAAATTGTATTATAAGGTTCAATAGAGGAAAACCTAGTGAGTCGTACGCATAGACACTGTGATATATGAAACCCAAGACGCTGAACTCTATCAAGCTGCACTCCAATTTTTATCCACTGAAGAATCTTTGCTACATGCCTCAATGTATAGTCGAAGACCCTTTTGAATACCTAGAGCACAAAGATAGCTGTCCTCCTACATACTTGATTGTCCTAAAAGAGTTTATGTTTCCCATAGTTAAAATTGAAGAGCGCCTTTCGACTAAAGAAGTAGCTTATACATTTTGGGTTAATCTTTAGCCATTCAGATTGACATCACTGAATGGCTAAAGATTCTAGAGAAGAATCTAAAAGTTACCCACGTACAAATATTTCCATAGATGCATTTTTAGAAGAATATTTTCCAAGGACAGTCTTTAATTTAGCGCCATCAATGAATTAAATTACAAATCTTTTCGTTCGGATAAAGTGTGTTGCATTAATTATGATTCATGAAGCGATTAGTTATTTTGAATTTTTTTACATGTTAAATTTTTAATCAAACGCTTTTGGTAATATTTTTAACTTTTACTTAGCAAACCAAATTCCGGAAAAGAATCCGTAAAATTAAGGTAAATTAAAATTATTGATCCCATCACACATATTACATTCATTTATACAGATTGTCCATTCAGTACTTACTTCTAAATCCTGTCAGTATATATTTTACTAAACGGTTAGTTGCGTTTTAAATCGACTTCACACAAATGACTGTCGATTTGATACCGGTGTGAAATGATAAAGCCATGAAAGTTTGGGTTTACTACGGTTCCAAACAATGCTCAGAATCATCAATATTGTTTTTGGTAGATTGTGTGCTCGCGTATTTTCGCACCCAAATATTCATTCGCGATATGTCCAATACGTTCCTTTGATATCTTCAGGATCTCGGCTATTTTCTTACTCATTTTACCTCGTTTTAATTTAGAAAAACACTTCTTAACAGTTGATTTTCCCGAAGAAAAGTCCGAATAATATTTGTCAAGGCAAGCTTGGGCTTCGGTAGTAATTTTTTGCTTTTTTACTACACGAAATTCTTTTTTTTTTAATCCATTATTTCAAACTAACAAAAACTGATTCTCTCAAAATGCTATAATTCAGAAACTAATAGTACGAGAGCTTTCATGCATTTTGCATGAATGACTGCTACGGAAAATTGAAATAAATATCAGGACCGATTATGGATGGGGATAGTTGGAGCATCAAAAGTAATGTGCAGTTTGGTAATCTTTAACAACAAAGATATAGAAAACAGAATGAATATTTGGAGCGAATGAAAGAAGTTCGTAGAATTATTAGAAAGAAAAAGACGGCTTGTGCGTCCCAGAAAAATATGTTAGATGATGTAGAAAAAGACTCAAGGAAAATGAAAGCTAAAAATTGGTAAAACAAGGCCAGGGTTCGAGCAAATTGGGAGTTTTGGGAGGAAGACTTAGCTCATGAATCAATATCTACAAGTATCTCCATACGACGGGCACCACTCGAACTACTCGGGTGTAATAGAGTTTACCGTCATGGACTTACTTTTTACATAAAAAATAAGGTTATGAATGAAATATAGAAATGAAAAGTAAGTAAGTGAACAATGGAAAAATTTGTGAGGAGTATTGACGTCTATTTCAGAAAATACGTTTTAAGATTACTCAATGACGTGAATAAATTATTCCGGAAACGATCTTTTTTCAAGATATTAAATTCCATTTAATGATAAATACATTAAACCAATTTGACATGAAATTAAAAGTAGTACTGAAAAAGTATGTTACAAATACACACTGACCACAGAAAGGGTTTTAAAGTGAAGAAATATTTTCAATTTTTGCTAAAAAAAGTTCAAATTGTTTCGAAATATCATGAAAAAGAATGGTTACTATACATGGTGTCTCACGATGAGTTATATCTATCCGTATGTGGCAAAATACTCATAGTAAAATCATGAAAATTTCTACGTTTGGGTTTTCGGATACGATCTTTTTAACTAAAATATTTCTACCGGAAGTCAACTGTAACTTTGTTATTTTAAATAAAACACCTTATATATTAATACTTTTTTGAGATCTACGTGAAATTTTAGTATACTTTGGTGTAAAAACTTTTTTCGAAAAATGCAAACTTTTTGAGCTGTTAATTTTTTTGTAAAAAATTTGACCTTTGCAGACCCTTATAAATTATTTTTTTACGAGGATACCCTTAAATATATGAAATTGGTTTCTGTTTGGTTTCTTTTAACAAGGTCAGACATATTTGAATCTATTTTGAAAATTTTTGATTTTATCAAGATAGATTCAAATATGTCTGCAACGGTCAAATTTTTTACAAAAAAATTAGTAACTCAAAAGTATGTATTTTTCGAAAAAAAGTTTTCAGACAAAAGTATACTAAAATTCCGGTAGAAACTGAATTCAGCCATCTATGAAAATATTTTAGTTAAAAAGATCGTATCCGAAAACCCAAGCGTAGAAATTTTCATGATTTTATTATGAGTATTTTGCCATACACAGATAGTTTTAACTCGTCATGGAACACCCTGTATTTTATTGCCTTTTGGACTAAGGATCTTCTAAAAAATCTATTAAAAATGATAATTTTTGACGCAATTATAGTTGAAAATGTTCCTTCTCTTTTTGCGCTTTGTCCGTAGACGCGCCATTTAAAACTAGATATTTTTTTTACACATCAATCACGCACATTCAAGACTGTCTCATTTTATATTTTTTCTCGTATGTCTACACTTGAAATAAAATAACCGCTTTATTTATCATGGTATTTACAGTTCTGCAAGGAGGCCAATATATCCAGGAAGGAGGTCCAACCGACACAAAGTCAACTTCATCTTTCAAAGAGAACAAAACGCGTCCGATGAAGGGAACACATCGGAATATTCGATATCACCATCAAGCAAGTCTTCGACGCTGGAATCAAACCCGGACCGGGTAAGACGCCTGTCTAATCTGTCAATCAAACGACCCAGCGACAGTTTAGACAGGTCATCCGATAGTGAATCTGAAGATAATATTACGGTTGCAACAGAGATAGCATTTACTTTGAACAAAACTGAACATGTAGTCTGAATAAAAAAAGCGTGAATGTGATTTTAGTTTGTAAGTTGACGATCTTAGTTTTAAAATTTCTTTGGGGATCTGTAATAAGTACGAAAGCACGGAAAAGTTTTATAATGTATATTGTTTTTTTTTTCGTTTTTTCTTAATTCGTTATTTTTATTGTTGATATACATTGTTTTTAATGGTTCTGGGTTCTTGTTTTAAGTATTGTGTATTGTTTTAACTATTCCAACTTTCAAAGAAAATATTTCCTTCAATAAAAAATATGATTATATATATATATATATATATATATATATATATATATATAAAGTTCTGATATAAAATAAAGGAAGTTGTAACTCTCGTTCATATTTGGCGCCATCGCTTTTAATTATATTTGTAGAGATCTCAAAAAACGTCAAAAATTCTTAAAAATCTGAAATCAGTTGATCTCTACATCTCTTTGCTGATTACTCCTAAAGATAAAAGATAAATCCTTAAATTTAAACTGCACATTTCTTTAAATTGGTTATTATTGTCTTCTTCTTCTTCAACGTATTGTAGTCCTTATGCCTTTAGTTTCCAACGTGTCATCCTTGAGATGTTGTTATCCATGTATCCATCAATCTTTTTAGAGGTCTTCCTAAAGGTCGTCGTGTCCTTGGTTTACCGTCTAGTGCGATATTTGCTAATCTTTCTCTGGTCATCCAGACCAAGTGTTGACATTTTTTTACACTGGTTATTATTGGAGCTACTAAAGTTGACAATCCACTTTTCTTTAACTTATTCATACCGTTCCAGTAACTATTTTGTAACAGATTAAGGCTAAGGCTACACTGGTTTATCTACATATACGGTATATATCGCATTCGAAGAAGTAACCTTTAGGCTAACCAGTTGACCGTCACTAAACTTCGTTAGTTACCGTCTTTAGTGTCTGAAGACTATACGTTTAGACGTTTATATCAGACAGTGTAATTGTGAGGATTGGTGTAGTTGTGGTGTAAACAGTATATTCAGTATGAAAATATCACCAACGGTTCCATAAATTCCACCATGTTTTTAGTGTGTCTTCACTGAAGGGGTTTAAAAAAGGAAGTGGAGAAATTTGTCGGCGGTATAAACCTTGATAAAATAGTCCAAGTGATGCTGCACAAGGTAGAATGGCGGTTGTTAGACAGAACCGAGTACCGTGTACATTTTACAGGCGATATCGTTACAGTCTCCAGATTCTACACAGCAAGCCGATAGTTGCGGCTACGTTTCCAAATTGGCGACGTTGCCAACCCGCCAAGTAAGTTAATGGCCATACATTTCAATACGAATTATTTGGATACGTAGCCGGCGACGTCGCCATGGCGTCTCCGTGAGGTAATGCACTGTTTGGATGAGACATTTTCAAAATTTGTCAAGATCTTTTTTCTCAAAACGAACTTTGCGACGTAAAAGTTACGTATTTGATGAAAGTATTTTTAATACGTCAGATTGTTTTATAAACGTGGGTAAACAAACATTGCACAACATCGTGAAATACCTGGGATTGTTGTCGTGCAGGAAGATAATTTTTTTGCCGATCAAACGCTGGCCTAAGCGTACTAAATTTCAATACTTTTTATAGTCTCATTTCTTGAAAATACCTTGAATTCTTATGAGTTGCCTTTTCTCCAAAATATCAAAATATCCCTAAACCATCGCCGAGCTCCTGCCGTGTTTTATAGTCGGGATTACACATGGTTCTAACATCTAATCTAATCACTCTTACTCTTCTAGCGTCCAATTTTTCTATTCTTTAGCCCACTGCTATCTCTTAATTGTATTTCCACATCTTAAAAGATATTTCTTCACTGCGACCCTTTAAAAAAATTAGATACTTTCAATCTATCGCCAAACCTCCTGGTGGATGTAGACTAGCGATTAATGTAGTAGAGTTTCAACCGATAGTTCCTTGATTTTACCCATTTTAAAACTTGCCAGACTGAATTTTCGAGAACAAAAACAATTCGTATACGAACGTCATATTAAGATGTCTTAGTTTAAAAAGTATAAATCAGCACGTTGTCGTGTCTCACAGGGACTAAACTCCAATTATAAACACCGAAGAAATAATTCACAGTTGAAGAATAATAAAAAAATCAGGCGGTACTTGCAAGTTTTAACTTGTCGGTTTCGTATATAGTAAAAAAATAACGGCCACTACTATTTTTAATTTGTAAGACACCGCTTCGATCTTCGCTGGACAATATGAATGAGTGTATTAATTTGGAATTTTTATCTTATACCAAAAGTGGCATAATATTTTTTAATAGACCAAATTTGCCACAAAACTTCTTCCAAATGTCATTGTGAGGAAGTGTAACAAATTTTATCATTATTCCTGAATACTTTTGTCAACTTTGTGGACAATAATAGGGAGTATCAGCTCTCAGTAGAAATGTTTTTCGGCCAAATTACATTTACTCACAAAAATAATAATTATTTTTATCTACTTGAGGTTTTGATTTCTTTTGTGAATATTGGTGAAAATGAAACTGGTTCCTATAGTGATCAAAGGAAAATAAATATTTTGTGTTTCTACAAAATAGAACTAAAACAACTTCCGCTAAAACACTAAGTTACATATTGTGCCTTCCACTAAGCCCTCACGATGATTATGCTCATGACCACAGTTTTCCCGTTCCACTTAGTGAAAGTGAAATGGATTAGGAGGCGTTTTGAGCGTTATAATCAATTTTAACGAATGGCAAAATAGAAAAAACGAAACAAAATCTTTAAGAAGTTTTGTTACAATTTGTAAGTCATTGAATTTTTTAATAGAGTGCTTAACTGATTTACAATTTAGTGAAATCAAAATGTTTTCTACAGCGATAGTGAAATATTTGGTTGTACGTCAGAATAATGCTCCAAAAATACTTATACTGCATATGCGTTACTTTGTTTTGAAAATTCCGCTCATTCTTTCAACGCTAATTTCAATTCACTTCTTGTGACGTCGGTATTAGTGGTACATTGTTTGTATATTACATAAGAAATGGCGTGGCGAGGCTTGGTGTGGTGTTAGTGGGTATTTCAGGCGCCGTGAATGCATAGTGGAATGTACCAATAATATCTAAGATTTGATAAAGCTCAGGAACAGCTGATAAGTTGATATAGACACAGAGTACACATTTATACAAGGTTTATATAAATATGATTGAATAATTTATTTAACAAATTAATCTTTTTGTAATCCTAATCAAATCGAAGAGTTACGCACGAAGATATTGTAAAGTGAAACTTTTCCATCCTTTTATTTTTATATTTTGAATTCATTGATTGTGATATTTTGTATGGTAGCTGTAATTTTTATGTATGTACTTATATACTATTTGTTTGATTGATTTTAGCGCGCAATAAGTATTTATTTATTGATTACATCATATTAATTCTTACACTTTTCATGAAACAAATTACACAATTTTCTTTGTAATTGTACGATTTGGAAATATAATTGAACAAAAAATAATTTCTTATTAATATAATATTTAATTTGCTTCATATTTTTATGTAATTTCGTTAACTGTCGGTTTAATTTCACTCGTATAGGTGCCCGATAAGTTAATTTTGTTTAATTTGTTATAATTGTTACAAATCAAGATTTTTTTTAATTCATCCAAGTTGGATTTATAAATTCTTTAATTCACGCTCTCGTTCGGGCTCTTCTCACATTGTATACTTTCCAAAACAGACTGCTCGAACACACCAACACTTTTTGGATCTTGATTAATCAAATTTAAGAACACGAAGAACACCAAAGAACTTCAAATCGGAAATTTAAACAGATAATGATTGAATTTGATTGTTTCTGTCGCAGCTGTGGGGTCATTTGACCTAAAATCCGGTTTTCATTGGCTAGGCGCTGGAACGCGAGCGCCAAACATAAAAATTGGAAATTTCTCAGCGCGAATTCGGGGCGAACTTGAACGCGAGCGTTATGTTGAACGCGATCATTTATCTGTATATTATATGACACAAAACATTCACGTGAAAATTGTAAGAAGTGATGTAAAAAAACATGAACAAAATACGTCTCATTCCGTCATTTGATAAATAGATGTTATTTTAGAAATAAAAATATTTAGATTTGTAAAAAAATTTTACTGATAATGTACAAACTGTTCATAAAAATGTTAGGCTTAGACTTCGATTGGATCCTTAAAAAAGTTTGGTTCAAATTCTGTTTTTGTTGGTTTTTTTTTATTTCAATTATATCGTTTGTAGATTAGTAAACATTCCATTTTGCCCAGTAGTACTTTCTTAGATTGTAATGCCTTTTTGGCTTGATATTTAAATTAAAAAAGATTGAGAAAACAACTTGTTTTATTTTATTCTAGTCTATTTCCATACCAAGAACCTTTTCCTCGTTTAAGCGGCTAGTCAAACCAAAAACTAAAAATACTAAAATTTCAACCATTCTGGATGCTACAAGAGAGATAGAACCATCTACCAACAACGAATTATCTCCCGTCATTGTTTTACTTTTGTTAAGATAGTTGATTGTCGAAACAGTCTCCGACCTCAACCTGAACAGGTCAGATCTTATCAATATCAAGAAAATATATTTGCGCATCGGTTGGAAGATCCACACTAACATATTTTAAATCTCCACCAATGATCAATTTTAACGTCTGTTTACATTGAGGTCTCTATTTTATTTAAAAAAAATGGTGGTTGTAAGGGTTCAAGGGCTTTCAACAATTGTAGTATCGCAAACTACGGCAAAATTTATATAAAAAGACATAAGTTTACTAGAACCAAGTAACAAATAAACTATAAAAAACACCTACGATGAGAACTAATGTACGAGGGTATGTCGAAATGACCAGGTGAGGTTGTTGTATTGTGAGAAGGACAATGAACTGGAACCGTCTTCAAAGTTTAGAGATCACCAATTTTCTATGAATACAAGGTCCGTGCTTACGTTCCAGAAACTAACATTTTACGATATACATTTGCCGAAAGAAAATTTCTATTTTCATCATAATTACACCCAATTTCATCAGTTTTATTTTAGGTTCGGCTAATATTTGTACTTAATAATCATTTAGTTTCAAAATAACCAAGATTGTTTTAGACTTACACTCTCCCTGCTTTTGAATTGATTGATTTACACGCCACCCGCATTTGTTTTGAACGACTTACACTCTCCCTGCTCTTGTTATGACAAATTTACATGCCCTCGCCCTTGTTTTGAAAGATTTACACTTCCCCGCTCTTGTTCTGACAGTTTTACACGCCTTCACTCTAGTTTTGACAGTTTTACAGGCTTTCACTCTTGTTTTGACAGACTTACACTTCCCCGCTCTTGTTCTGACAGATTTACACGCCCCCTGCACTTGTTTTGAACGGCTCACACTCCCCCCGCTCTTGTTTTGACAGTTTTCACGCCTTGGCTCTTGTTTTGACAGACTTACACTTCCCCGCTCTTGTTCTGACAGATTTATACGCCCGCCGCTCTTGTTTTGATAGACTTACACTCCCCCTGCTCTTGATTTGACAGATTTATACACCCCCTTCTGTTATTTTGACTAAACGTGCAAAATGGCTGAAAGAAATTTGAATCCTTAGGCTGAGGTCGTCAACTTGCTAGACAACCCTCGTAGAAAAGGCGCTAAATAACATTGAAAATGTAGGTTATTAGCAGTATACTTTCCTCTGAAGAAAATTGGACATTCATAATATTTTATTTGTATGGTTTAGGAAAATTATTTCAAATTCTGTCTTGTCGTAGACGTCTTTGGTTGTAGAGTGGGTTACATCTCATTGGCAGGTTTTCATCATTTTTAGGACATTTTTATGTAGCATGTTTTTTAAGAATGGCTCTGATATACAGAGCGGACTTGCTATTTATTTAAATAGACATCGATTGTATGGATGTAGAAGATATGAAATCTTCACAATCAGTAACATCAGACTTAAAATATTTTTATGACAATGTTTCGTCCTCTTTGTTTGATAATCTATTGAAAAATTGTTCTATTCGTGATTTGTTTTTATTCGACTATTCTAATGAATATTTATTTCGATAAAAAAAACATTCTACCAATACAATGCGTCATTCCAAAAATTTGCTATGGACTTTATGACATTATTACCGCTTTGTGCTAAATTTCTTGCAGTTTCCATAATAACGTTTCCTCCTTTTGATGGCGACACATTATCTTCAGGGTATTCGTAAATACTTTCGCCTCGGATGACTTTTAAAATGTCTATATGTTCCTAAAAATAACATATTTACAAAATTATGAAAGTTAAATATTGAAATTTAGAATAAAGGCATTACGTAAAAATTTATAAATTACAAAAATCGATTTAACTATATTAAGAAGAAGTAAATGGAGCGCCCCACCGTGAACTTTTTTTAATAAATCTGAAATTTAAATTCGATTCAGTATGACAAAACTCAAACAAAATCAGTATTATTGGAGAACTTTTAGATAACTGTTACTTTATAAGTATTGCTCAAAGTTCTTGGTCATAATCATCTATTATAATACATCCCCATCCTTAAGAGACCCCGCTCAATCTTTAAGAAAAATTGACTTTCGGGCAATTTTTCTGAAACTTAGCACAATGATAGTTTGAAGCAAGCTGATAAAAAATCTTAAATAGTACGAAGAGACCTTCTCCATTGATAGTACTAACATCCAGCCTACTTGATTATCTAAATATGTGGCACCTTGGAGAGATTTACAAAGAAAAGTTAGCGAATCATTTGTGGTGATATGTCTGAAAGTTTTGTCGTCTTGCTTAGGATCACAATAAGTGAATACAACTTCAAATTGATCTTTCGTAATAGAACTGAAGAAGGCAAAATGCCTGTCAGAGATATTATTTTTTTTGTCATCGATTTTTGAAGTTCAAATATTCTTCATAACCGAATGAATTCCTATAAAAAATGATCTGTTTTCCTTAAAAACGATTATGTTTATTACTGGCGATCAAACCGTCATATAAATGATTGAGTAGAAGAGCTGAATCATGTAGATGTTGAGCACAATCTCTTGTATTAGCAAATTTTGTGTCCATTGAGACTTTTAATCACTTTGCTTTGAGCTATCATTGTGCCAAGCTTCAGACCAATTGGCCAAAACTAATCTCCTTTCTCCCATGGTACCTTCGGACACTGATAGTTTTGACGGGGTTGGGGGAGTTTTGGGAGTGTCGTGCCCATTCAAGACATTTAATCAGATTACTTTGAACTATCTTTGTACCAAATTTCAGACCAATTGGACAAAACTAATTCCCTTTCTCACATGGTATTTTCGGACACTTCACTGATAGTTTTGACGGGGTTGGGGGAGTTACGTGCCCATTCAGACTTTTAATCAGATTGCTTCTAACTATTACTGTGCCAAATTTTACACCAATTGGACAAAACTAATTCCCTTCCTCCCATAGTACCTTCGGATATTGCAGTGATAGTTTTGACGGGGTTGGGGGAGTTTTGGGAGTGTCGTGCCCATTCAGACTTTTAATCAGATTGCTTTGAACTATTATTATGCCAAATTATAGACCAATTGAACAAAACTAATTCCCTTCCTCCTATGGTACCTTCGGATATTGCAGTGATAGTTTTAACGGGGTTGAGGGAGTTTTGGGAGTTTCGTGCCCATTCAAACTTTTAATCAGATTGATTTGAACTATTATTGTGCCAAATTTTAGACCAATTGAATAAAACTAATTCCCTTCCTCCCATGGTACTTTCGGATATTGCAGTGATAGTTTTGCCGGGGTTAGGAAAGTTTTTGGAGTTTAGTGTCCATTGAGACTTTTAATCAGTTTGATTTGAACTATTATTGCTATAAGTTTGAAAAAAATTGCCCGAAACTCAACTGTTAATTACCTCCAAACCAGTCAATTTATTTCTTACAACAATAAAACATTTCAGTCCGGTTTTTTGATATACTTTGTAAACGAGTTCATTTATTTCTAGTTCTAAAGATATTCTAATCGTGCATCTCTTTGTGTTTACGTCTACCAGAAACGATATCACTCCTTTTATTTTAACCATCAACTCTTCTAATCGTAATAGATTCTCCTGAAAATTTTTATACAATTCGTGTTATTTTTATTTTAACTTTGCTCAATTTTCGTCAAATTTAAATTGGAATGCTCATTTAAACGCTGTTTGTTGTCTTTTTGGGATATTAGATCCAGTGCTAGGGTATTTTGCGTTGATATGAGCGCTATACTAAAAGATATACTAATAGTTTAACTACAAAACTACAAAAGAGAGCTGCTAGATATTTACTCGAACTAAACAGCAAGGCTCACTGCATGGACTTCTTTAAAAGATTAAAAATTCCTTATTTATTTTTGAAGCTGTTCGTCTAATTCCTAAGCACGCTTCTCCAATATCAGAAAGGTCGGAGCTACCTACTGTACGCCAGAATTAGTTAAAGGCTCAATTATTTACAATGCAATAAAGTGCACAATCACTTGCCAATTGAAATGAAATCGATATCAACTTATCAGGAGCATGGAGGTTTGGGTAGGTGATTTAAACTATTACTTAACGCATTTACTAATGAGATATAGGTATTTTAGTTGGTTACCAGGATCTTTTTTGCTTGTTCGAACATATTTTTTTCTGGTGGGGAATATGGTAATAACCTCACACAAGAGGTGGGGGGATTTACCTTTGACGGATTGATCGGAAAGACTCTGTAAGTAGCTTCGTGCTAATTGCAAGGAAAGCCAAGAAGATTAGATAAGTGCAAGACATAACAAAGAAGCCTATGAAGGCAAGAACAGAACCAGGCGAAGAGATAATCGTATAGCTAGAAAAGAAAAAGCGTCTATTCCATAGTAGTAATTGAACAGGAATATATAGTGGATTCCAACGTGGAAATACGATTAGAGTTTCAATTGGTAGGTATTTTGTTGTATCCTGGAGCTCAATACTGATCTGATTCATCGTACAAAATAACTCTACATCCATATATGTCATAAATTTTCGTTGCTAGTAATTTCAATATTACTGGAGACATTCTGTAACACATAATTAACATTACGATATTTACCCCGTTCAATCCTTCCACGTATAAGATATATAAATTATGTTTCTTAGATGATTTGCCTTTTTTCAGTCTGTTTCTGGTACTGTACGCAGGCGGTGCGAAGTATCTAAGTTCGCTTGTCAGTTTTATAGCTTTCTGATAAATATCCTGATTTTTGTCTCTCGTCCTGGAATATTACCAAAAAAACGTATGTATCCCGTATGAACAGGAAATTTTTTATTCATAAAAATTCTAATAAATAATAAATACGTCAATCGTTTATTTCAAATTTTAAAGCGAATCGCTGAATTACCAACCAACTATGTTACTTTCTCATAGATAGTATATCAGCTATACTGAACGCTAGTAAGAATATTAGCTCTAAAATATCCCCAAGTCCTGATGCTCTTTCTTCGTTCCTTCTAAAAGAATAACTGACAATCTCTTCCTTAGATCTGGAGATAGATTTCAGCTGGTGCAAACTATACTCAGCATCCAAAATGACGAATCCTCACTTATTAAACATAAAATCTTGAACTAAGATGGAATTTTCTGTTCACACTACCATGTGCGTTTCGATACGTAAGTTATCGTCTTCAGAGTTTACCTTCAACTTCTTGGTCTACATATTGATGTGACCCCTCCAAGGTCTGCACATGTAGAAAACTTCTCTTCTTGTTTTGTGATTAAATCTGTGTCTGAACAGCTCAATTCTCTATTATTTAATATAAACTGCGTTGTTTGGTCTATAAAATTGTAAAATTTTCTTGTGACAATAAAGCTTGTCACTTTCTCATACTAAATTTAATGATTATGATGAAAATAAGGATACGCGTTAAGGATATGCGTTCTCAAATAGTTTGTTTTTCAAACTGTTAGGCCCGCCGTAAATTGAGCTCGGCCCACGCACAGCACACGCGTGGATTATTTTATAGAACGTTGTTTCAAATGGAGTGGCGCATATTGAACCCATCCCACGGCCAGCTCCGGCCCAACCTGGTCCGCGTGGTACCGAGTTGTACTTGCAACACAGTTTCGTGGGTCGTGGGTAGCTACTTTTAAATAAACTATCCATTTTCTTTTGACTCAAAAATGGAAAAATTAATCGAAATAGTGAGATACTTTCCTGTACTCTATGATTCTACTCATGAAGATTATATGAGAGCAAAACTGAAGGATGATTTGTGGGAGAACATAGCAAAATAATTAAATTTTACTGATGGTAAGTAATTTTATCCAGATCGAGAAGAGGTTGCTGGCTCGCTGTCATCTTGTATACTAATGGGGATTTGGGTACAAATCGTGGGCGTGGGCTGTGTTCAATACGCGTTACTATTAAAAAACGTTGACACGGGCTGGGTCTGGTCCTCGCGTGTGCTGTGCGTGGGTTGGGTTCAATTTGCGGCGGGCCTTACAAACGTTAGAAATTCATGTACTTTGGCTTTTATTTATTTCTATACTTTTTAACAAAAATATTTCGAAAATTTACGCACCTAATTGCCAATGCTTCTATCGATTCGTAGATACCAAAAGTAGATAGTATAAATTTATAGGCTGTTTTAATGTTGATGTAATTTTCTAAAATATCGAGACATAAATCTAGTATCTCGGTATCATCACTTTCTAATAAAGTTGCAGCATATAAAATAGCTTTCTTATCCTAAAAAAATATAAGGAAATATTAACGTGTAATCAATGAATTTAGAGTATATCCATAATTGACATCGTTATTTCAGAATCAAATTCTTCACTGTAAAGTTATATCTCACAATTTGAATATCTGGGCATGGAACTGTCAAGTTATCACGACCAGTGAAGGACCTAAGAAGCCAGATCAACAAAGCGACTGCCATATCGGGCTGCTTAAGGCAGATAACATGCGAAAGGTTAGGATTTACGAGACATGACATACCAGAGAGGAAACCCGAAATGAAAACGCTCAGGACTATAGTGGGAAAAACAAGAATAGATCGAATCAGGAATAGAAGAATGGAAGTACGAAAGGTACTTGAAGGGAAAACAATAGGGAAAGGGAATCCGGACGACAACCTAAAAGATGGATGGAAAGCTGGCAGTCCATTTCTCAGGAACTGATACGGAGGAACCTAACAGATCATAAGATCTTAAAAAGAAGGAGAAAGTTATATCCTAGCGATAGATTGTATAATTAAAAATTTGTAAGCTGCAGGATATCAAATCAAAACTGTAGATTTGTAAACATGGGCTCTGTAGATTAACCAACGAATTGTGAAGAGTTCTCCGCATGTCACACATCTATTATCTCAATATCAACAGATTTATCTTAGAAGAAACAGTTACATTTATACAAAACGTTATCTATTCAGTTTTTCTTCTTCTATATACTCCTCAATATTGTAGTTATTTTTCATTTCCTTCTCGTAAAATGAATTTCGATGAGTAGCTAACCACCAATATTTCCACATTGCTTGCTTCCAAGTGCTTTTTTGAGAAGTCCAAGCATGTGAAAATGTTTTCGTGGTAGACACACTTTGCTGTTGGAACAACTCCGTTTTTTGCACCGAGGCTGAAGCTCGAAGTCTCGTAGAGGCCGCAATGGTAGATATGTCGTCCTGTACCTGTAGGATATCTCCCCCATCCCCTACATAACAGTTGCTATAACCATCGCGTTTAACGGGGATTTCTTCGTCTTTTTTAAGCATCATATACTTGCATGCTTGGATTTCCCATGACTTGTTGATGGGATGAGAATTTTATGCTTAAAAGCCTCTAAAGACAAGTTCAAAGTAATTGAGAACTCGTATATCTTTTTATCATCATTCAGCAACCATGGAATCCAACGTGCCGAGAATAATAAAGAAGCCCAGCTGCTGTCTGATGAATAATTGGACATTTTCATAGTTGAAATATAAAGTACTGCCTGAATTTGTTGTACCCTTCATCATGAAAGTGTATCTTTCTCGAATTGAGCAAGTAGTCTGCGGTGAATTTTGACTGGTTTCATGTTTTTACAGACTTATGCTCAATGGAGTCGGTACTTCCACACACCGTAAAGCTAACCTAACCAAACACCTGAAAAAAGGGTTGATGTGGTCTAAAATCCCCATCTAATGACTACAAATGCTCATTCACACACAAATACCTTTCACCACTCACAGCTACTAAAGCCTCATTCATATTTGATTGATCATAAAGGAATTTGTCTTTGATGAAATAAATTTTTCATTTTCATTTCCAAGTTTTTCACTCAAGTGAAATTGCTGGTTAATACGACTGATAATTCCAATCATCTGAACTCCTCAGGTTTAAATGAATTTATTAATTAAAGACATTGGATGTGTGGTGATAGAAAATAATACTACTTTGGATATTAGAGAATTTGGCAAATGATAAATAATGAAGGAATTGAAGATTTTTTTTCGAAAAGATTTGAGATAATAATTGTGGTATACGTACTGTAAAGTCATCCAGTTTATCGCTTATATTTACACTTTGTTTTTTATAAACCCGTAGTGTTTCAATAACTGCCATTTTCCAAGCAGCAGCAATCAAGAATTTCCTTGATAAACACTAAATTAGTGACATTTGTCAATGTCAAAGTGAGCGATATATAATAACATGATGTTTTTCTTCTAATTTCTAAATTAGAATTTTTCATAAGCGTATGAGTCAGTATGTAGAGAAGATCACTAAATTTAGATTGTTAATATACATATAGTTGTGTTACAAACAAGTTCGCAAAATGGTTCCTTAGGCCGGCCCTGTCCAGCTACTATGAAATTTTAACAATTCGACAAATTCGTGCGGCGCTTTTCCGGCGGCGTCTTTCACATTTTGTATAAATGATGGAACTCGTTTGATATATATATTTTTATTTAATAACATGCGGTTTATTTAAACTATTTCTTCTAAATAATTTCTAGGGAAGTCTATTTATTTATCGTTTTCGTTTCTTTTTGTTCTATAATTTTATTTAGGTATATAAATGATTTGTGTAATCGCAGTTCGGTTCAGTTTTAAATAAATAGTCGTAGCGAAAAGATTAAATTTGTAAAAGTAATCGTAGAAATTATTTAAGTGATATTTCTAAATAAATTATTATAAGTTAAGTGTATTGTATAGTGTGTAAATAAATTAAGAACGTTAGAGACAGTATTAATTCACGAATAGAAAGAGTGTTTTTATAAAGTATAATTTGGATCAATTGCATTGGGTAATTGTCTCCGGAAATTGTTTTAGATTGTTCAATTTTTATTTTAATTTAATTTATAAGGTGTTTCCAGCTTTTCCACTTTTTTTATTAATTCTTAACTTCAACTGTGGCCGAATACCACTTCCCCTGACGGGGATTTAAGTTTGCACTCTCATCATTTTGGTTTGAGTACTCAATAGCTTTTTTACAAAAGAAGATATTAATATTAAAAAATACAAAAATCTAATGGCATTTATGAAGCAGAACTCTGCAGGATTTCGGTAAAAAAAGTCAGAAGTATTTAATAAGGGACGCATTTATGAATTTCCAAAAAAATTCCCAATATTTGATAAAAAAAGTAAGTCAATAATTATTGTTTAGCTTTTGTAAGACATTTTAGAATTAATTCTTGTAGGTCGTTGCAATATTTGGCATCGCAGAGGTATATCGTAGAGATGAGCTCCAAAAATTGAGTATTGAAGACATACAAGAAGTAGGTTCAATATTAATTGTAAAAGTTTTGTCATTAGATGTGAGGTTGAAGAAGGATTAAATTTGATCGATATATACCGTAAATACACGAAATTACGTCCCAATAATTCACTAAGAAAAATATTAACATTTAAAATTGCTAAAATTGTACATTCACTTTTAATATAAATGGTACAAATTGAGTTGAATTATTTCTAATTACCAGTTCTTAACTTTCTCAATGTTAACCGATAGTGTTAATTATCAAATATTTTGCTCTTAAAGTACGCTTTTTATTATTTTACACCTAAATAAAACATTTTTTCATGAACGTAGAAAACATATTGTATGTAACTCGTGCAAAAAGTGTTTATTGCACTCGACGTGTTGTAAAACTCATTCTAATGGGCTCAGTATATAAATTTATATCACGTGCAATAAACACTTACTTTTTATACTTGTTGCATAAATAACTATTTTGATTAAACATTAAAAACAATAGTAAACATAGTAAAATTGATTCAAATTGTAAGAACGTGATGGCAACTGTATTTTTACTATCATCTTTACAAAAGAAGATAGTTAAAATGAATACCAACAAGATTAGGCAACAAATTTACTAATTGGAATGACTTTCGTGCTAATTTGGATAGTTTGCTGCATCTCCAAGTTCCTTCAAAAACTGAAGACAACATTTATAATATGGTTGAACATAATATAAAATCAAATCAACACCAATCGAAGATAAATTTACCACTCCCAAAACTTTCTTGAGCATAATTGAACAAATAATTATGGACTAACGGGAATTAAGGAAAATTAGGCAAAGAAACCACGCTCCCGATAACAAGACTAAGTTGAATCAGGCAACTTTAGAACTGAAAACCCTACTCAACAATAATAAAAATAAGTACAGAATTCCCCAGGAATTTAACCGCAACAGAAGCAACTGATTTTGACTTATGGATAACAACGAAAAAACTGAAGATGAATGGGCAAAAGAAACCAAAATAAAGCTAACGTGTTTGCAAAATACTTAGAACAAGTCGTCCATCCCAAACCCATTAGAGAACAACTTCAATATTGAGACCGAAGTCAAAGATTTTCTGGAATCTACATATCAAGTAGAGCCTCCTCTGAAAAAATTCACAGTAAACTAGGTTCAAAAATGGATACAACAGTTGAATCCCAACAATTTACTATCTCCAATTTGTTATAAAGAAATATCTATTGATACTTCAATCATTACCATCTAAATTTGTAACAAAGATAATTCTTATTCAAATATACCTAAAATGATCACACATTGTCTTCAGTTCTAACGTACATTTTGAATAATTTCGACTGCATACCACCAAAATAACTAGTTCGGTTTGTAATCAATAGTTGTTGAATATCAGATTTAGGCTATAAGTCTAGACTGATGCTGAAGGCTAACTATTATATTAGTCAGTAGGTCAGCTACATAAAAAACCGTACTACAGTAATGTTGAAAGTTGAGGTAATTTTTTAATAAGAATTTTTCTCAGTAAGATTTATCAATATACATCATTTTTTTTATATGTAATATGAACGTTTATTTGAGAAGAATATGTACAATAGTATTATTCAAAGTATTGCCCATCTGAAGCTATGAACTTTTTCCATCTTTCTGGTAATTTGTGGATCCTAGCCAAGAATTAATCAAGCCAATTTTTGATATCTTGATCTGATATGTACCGTTTTCCAGTGATGTCGTTCTGCATCGACCGGAACAAATGGTAGTCAGAAAGGGCAAGGTCTGGGCTATAAGGCGGGTGAGGTAAAACTTCCTATCCACTGTTTTCCAAATAGTTCTCAACCGGAATAGCAACGTGGGGCCGAGCGTTGTCATGATGGAAAATTATTGACTCGTGTCTGATCGCATATTCCGGGCGTTTTCCGCCTACTACTCTCTTCAAACGGATTAATTGTATTCGGGGTAGCGTTCTCCAATAATAGTTCCACCCGGATTTAGCAGCTCATGATACAGTACACCCTCTGATCCCTCCAAATAGAGAGCATCACCTTCGCGCCATGGATATTCGGTTTTGCCATTAAATTGGCTGGTTGGCCGGATTTCACATATGATTTTTTACTATTGGGGTTGTCGTAATGGATCCATTATTCATCACCAGTAACAATCCAATGCAAAAATTACATCCTTCAGAGGCGTTCCAGCAGCATTTCGGGCATACGAAACCGCCTTTCGACGTCTCTCGGCTTTAGTTCATGTGGAATCCAATTTCCTTGCTTTTGAATATATCCAGCTACTTTTAAACGTTTTGAAATGGTTACTTGAGTGACACTCAAAGATTCTGCGAGTTGTTCTTGTGTTTGGCAATAATCTTCATCGAATAATGCTACCAGTTCTTCATCTTCAAGCTTTTTTGGCTGCCCAGGAGGTTCTTCGTCTTCCAAGCCAAAATCAACATTTTTAGATCGTGAAAACCACTTTTGGCACGTTCGTTCAGCTATTAAAGAAATGAAGAAGAACTCCCCGCAAAAGCACTTTTTCAGTAACAAAGTTCGACATATTTGAGTGAAAAAAAATTATTGTTGTTAACACTTCAAATGAATGACATTATAGACCAATATTATATAAATTCTAAACTGACTGATATGTGAAATACGTAGTGTTCTTGGCCTCACATAGTAAATAGAGTGCGTTCGCAAAAAGCATCAGTTCCAACGAGCTCTACACAAAGTTTCAACTTGCTGCTTTAATCAATTTTATTTCAAGTTTAAACGCTCAACCAGTCAAGTTGTTTTGAAAACTTTCTGACTAAAGAATGATAAACACAAATTAAAAACAGAGTAGAGGCTGTTCACAATGACTTTTGTCCATCATTTACAAGATTATAAAACATTCGACATCCAAAATATTTCCGGTTAGATTTTTGAAAACAATTCTCCTTATAATTGGTGCCATTAACTACTTTAATATTGAATACCTGACAAGTCCTCGACTTAAAGTGCTCAAAGATTCATTTGCTTTACATACTTTTAAGGCTATTCATAAGCGATTCATTAGGATTTTAAGATGTTGCCTAACTTTTTGATATTTCAAAAGGTGGTTATTATCGTAACACATATTATTGGATCCACCAAAAAGACGTATTAATTAAAACACGTCGTTTAGCATATAATCGCTTCTCTATATCCAGCTGACTTTACCAATACCAAATAATTTATAATAGGTTCCTTCCAACCCATCAAAGAATTCTTGTTGATTGTTCCAGCCGACTTAGACATCGTTTATCAACGGTTTCTCGAACGGTTCTTTCGATACTTGCCTGTTAGCAAATACTGTTACAAGAACCGTGCATAATCGGAGAGTAACCGTTCTAAAAATGGTCCAGATTAGCAAATTGAAACGTCATAATTGTTAAGAGTATTCCAGAAAGTACACGTTCTTATTTTGCGTGATTGTGGCTAAATTCCTTCAATATATTTCCTCATAAAATGCATGTCCGCTTATAAACTTCAAATAACCATATAGAAATAAAGTCTGTGGTGTATTGCTAGATATAGTCAACCAATCCCCGGATAGTACTACGAGGAAATGTCTTTTTCTTATTGAATGACGCGGCAGGTCATTCATCAACCAGGTAATTAGAGATTAACTTCGTCTCTACAAGTGGTTATTAACTTCTACATCAACTAAATTAAGTCTATATGGAGAGCTTTGGTTATTTTCTTAAAATTTTCATTTTCCTGTGCTTTATATCGTTAGATAAAACCCCCATACGAATGGTTCACGTGAAATTAAAGTGATTTTACAATGGGTTCATTTACTACCTTGAGACTATCGACTATAATAATCGTATTGCAGTTTTGAGCTGTCGACGAATCCCAAGTACCAATTAACATTTCGAAGAATTTGTAATTGTTAGTTTTTAATTGCGTTAATTGTTGATGTGGGAGAGTTCACCACATTATAATTCTGGAGCGCTATTATCGAAGATTGTAGACTAGATTTAATTACAACTTTGAATTTGAAAATTCCAGTGATTTACCAACGCTGGCAGCGGCATAGTTCTTATACTTTTCTATAATTCTATACTATGGTAAGTAGATTATTCGGTTGTTGACTGCTTTCATACAACAAATTAATTGATAGCAACTATATGATTCAAGATATTTTTGATATATACACTGCCGCTCACATAAATAGGTACACAATTTTCTTAGCATTCAAATTAAATATTGTCAAAAATAATTATGTTCTTGATTTTTAAATAGTAGAATTCTGCATTGTACGAGAGGGGATTTCATATAACAAAATAACCCCAGAAATCGAAAGATCGGCAAATACAATTTTTCGTCAAAAAAAAAACGCAAAAGTTTTTTACTTATAACTCTGTAATTATGCATTTTATCCAAAAAAGTGTGATGAACAAAAATGAAGCTTTAAAAAAACAATGGAATTTAGCTATATTTTAAATCTTAATGTTCTACCTAAAAGTTATAGATACTTGAAGGGCTTTTGTTTTACGTAATTGAGTATATATAACCTCAAATAACAGGAAACATGTACATTTTTCAACAAAAAGTTATAGAATACTTTTTAAAGAACTTAAAAAACCTTTCAAATGACCTCTGATAAAAGTCATTTCGAATGAAATTTCAGTGAGATTTGATGTAAAATAGTTAAAACTAAAACAAAAAATTGCACTAAAACTAATGATATTTCATTCAAAATCAAACTTATTCCTTATACCAAATACTTTACTCAGATGTTATTTACTACATCTGAAAGTTTGAAAGTTTGATTAGAAATGCATCATTTTGAGAGAAATGAGTATTAAATAATACTTTTTTTTTGATTTTTCAAAAAATGTTTTTCTGCTCATGTTTTCTTCATAACTATAAGAGATACGAAAACAAATAAACAATCAAATCAAAGCAGTTTTTACGACGATTATTTTGCTTTTTTTATTTTTTTTGTAGCATAAAAATTGATGGAGCTAGAACCAAATTAATCTGTCACTATAGTGCGAGGATTGCTTATCCTCAGCCCTTTGATCCTTTATTGATAAAATGTGGAGTGTCTCAAGTCCTTCTAGCATACATAGGCTTGTAGCCCTGAAAATTACCTTCAAAATGTTTTTTTGTAGGATGTGATAGTTTCAAAATGAATGAAGTTACATAAAAAATAAGAATTTGAATTTTTTTTCTGAAAAACATTGAATGTCATTGAACACTAATTTTTTATTGTATTTTTGGTGAAGGGGTGGTTCTTAAGGAGTGTCAGTGTAGAGAATGAAAAATCAATTCGTGTTTTGGAAATACACTTGAATACCTAAACAATTCAAAATCAAAACATTAACAATAATTATATTTTTTATCAAAGAATGCAAAATCTAAAAGTTGGCAGTCAGTAGATTTATTTTTATTTAATTATCTCCAAAGGGGTAGTTTTTAGGGGTTGAATAATAAAAATTAATAACCAATTGAGTTTTATTAAAATTCTATGAATTTTTCACAGTAAAAAAGGAATTGCGATGTTTTAAATCGTTAAAAGATTTTTTCCTATATTTTAAGGATTTTTAAAGGTTGATACTTCAAAATATATAAATTTTATGCTGTGTAAACGAAAAACATTTGAATTGAAAAAATGTAGAGAAAACTATAATATTGGTATTTTTCTATAAGGGGTGGTTTTCACCTCTTAAAAGCAATTTGCACACCTTGCGCCATATAGATCTTTATTATAGATAAATTTTCAGGAAAATCTAAGCTGCATTAAAGAATTCGAAGGTTTGACATCATTTTGAGCTTGAATGCCTACACTAAATCGACTTCGTAGCAAATGGTCGCCTATTTTTTTGGAATAACTGCACATGTTGCGAATAGAATGATCAATTTTGAATTGTAAATTAACATGTTCGAAAAAATCAGGGAAACCAATCGCAGAATGATTAACAAATGATTCTTCACTATGACAATGCGAGTTCTGAATCATCAACAAAAATGTTGTTGAGCAGTCAAATGATCGAATTGATGGGTGATCTGCCGTACAGCACTTGTTCAGCAGATGGAAAATAAATCGGAGATCAACGTTTTTTTAACATCAGAAGAAACATGTTTTGAATACCATTGGTTCAAAGGTATCCAAAAATGTATTGATCTTAATGGACAATAATTTGAAAAATATATTGTTTTCATTTGTCTATCTCAAAACTTAAGTAGCAACTCTCGTACTAGATAAATAGTTAATAGGATTAGTGCCGAGAGAGGCGTAACCGATGCCCAGATTCAACGTTATTGAGTCTCATCAGAGCGGTTCAACAATAATAAATATGACGCATATGAGTTAAAATAGGATTCAATTGAGAATTTTTATATAATACTAAAGAAAATTTAGTGATAGCTTATTCTTAACTTGATTTTTGATATTTCAAGCGACACAATCGATATAATGCTTCGGGACAAAAACTTTTTTCAGAGACAACTGTTATTAAGTGGATTGTAATTATTGGAACGAAACGAAACGACTGATTCACTATATTATTACCAAATATTAGAATTGTCACATGTTTACTCTACAAACTGAAAAACGAATCTGGCTTCTCAACCGTTTTCAATACAAATTTTAAACTCTGCTTGTCTCTAAGCTATGCTTGCAGCGTTGCCAGGTCTGGCTGAATTAAGATTTTACTAAAAGTTATGGAATTTTAAGGAAATACTCAGAACAATTACTTCTCTCAATACCGTCTCTGATAAATCCACTCTGAATTATTTTTGGTGATAAGTTTTGCCATGTTTTTAACAAAAAACAATTATGAAAACGGATTTGCTTACAGTACTACAGGCCTTGGAAGATCATGACTTATTTTTTTTTCTTAGCGGTCTTTAACTGATTTCATAATTTTCTCCACAGGTTGCGATTCTATACTTTTGCGCTCTAATTTGGTTCCACCTGCATCAAACCACTTTTATCTTCAGTTTCCTTCTTGGACCTTCTTCCCTCTTCTTAAAGCCTTCTTGGTACTCTTCCACTATCCTTTCTTAGTAGTTGTTGGCGTCTATCTCACGTGATATCTCTTCTTTCATCTCCTTTTTTGAATATTGGACATCATTCCATATTTGAGGCATTTGTTCTTCATTCCAAATTTTCCGTATTATTCTGCATATTCTTTTCTGTTTATCGTCCACGTCATTTTTGATAATTGCTGCTGGTATTTTATTCTCTCCTGCATTAACTCACTGAGTTTCTGCTTGCTATTTCTTTATATCAATTGAATAAATAAAATATTTTGTTTGTAGTCACCTCAATGCAAATTATATGAATCTATCTAAATTAGCGGACAGAAGGGAAAATATATTTTCATATATGAATGAAATCTCAGATTCGGATATAATTTATTAAATTTTCTTTGCTTTTGAATCGTTTTTGCTTGAATTACTATTTTTTTTCAACGTTTCTTTTATGCGCAAATTATGAAGATTATTCAGATCTGCTAACCACTATATTTAATGCAAAATAAAAATGGAAGCGTCTTATATTAGTTTATAATTATCATGTACATTTTTGCAATTATGCAAATTATTGCGATTTCTTTCTTTATGATAATGTTTTTCGATGTAATGCATTTTTAACGTGGATCAAACTTTTCGAATATTTAAAAACGTATTAAGGAACCAACAAATTGTATTAAATACGTTATTTCGGATCTACAAAATGCAAAACGGTGTTTTATAATTATGATGCCGTGTTTCAAGCTTTATTGACAAACACGCTAAAGGCAATGCTAAGTATCTATCATTTATTATCATTTAAATTCAGTACAATTTTGAGGTCAATATTATAAATTAAAGATGCGAAGAAAAATTCAAAATTATCTAGCAGTATATTTTGGAGAGGTAACTTAGTAAAACCTGGGTAATTAACAAAAAACGTAAGATACTCAGAAAGATTTACAGTGGACTTGAAGAAGTTGAAGTGTACAGAAGAAAAATGAATAGAAAACAGGGTCTGGCTATTAAATATTAAGACTGGTTACGAAAAAGGGTTTTATT
Organism: Diorhabda sublineata; assembly: GCF_026230105.1. NCBI lineage: Eukaryota > Metazoa > Arthropoda > Insecta > Coleoptera > Chrysomelidae > Diorhabda > Diorhabda sublineata. The sequence continues at coordinate 11,417,783 of NC_079475.1, forward strand.
ATAAAAATTATTCTACATTCTAATGCTCCCCTTCAATATATTCCCCTCCGCCACACCTTTCAATACGTTTGTTTCCATTGATCGAAGCAGTGCTAGAAGTCTTCTTTGGTAAGCGCCTTTTGGAGCTCTGCCATTTTTTGCTTTACCGCTTCCATCGACTTATATCGGGGCCTTTTTCTAAACTTTCAAGGAAATCTGAGCAAACCCTTTTGCTCAGGAGTCAGATTTTTTGGCACCAACTTCGCACAGACTTTTGTCATATGTAATTTCTCGTGTAAAATTTCTCTAATCGTTTCTTTATCGGCGTTTATATCCTTGGCAATCATCCTGATGCTCATTCGACGACTTGTACGCACGATTTGGATGATTTTGGTTACTGTTTTTGGCGATGAAACAGTCACAGGGCGACCAGGGGTTTCTCTGCCCACAGTTTTTTCCAATTTAACGAGAAATTTTAGATTCATACGTTGTTCCACGTTCGTTTCAAACCGCTACCGCACAAATACGCCGCTTAGGGCGCCCTCTAGACGCGTATTTTGGTTATTTAATAGCAAGACCTCGTAATTGCAGCAAAGAGAACTAAATGGTTGGAAAAATGGGTATTAAAAGGTGGATAAAGTATAAAAAAAAGAATAGGAAGAGCAAAGAAATGGTTGGAGGAGGTTCTAACAGTACCTATAATATGAAAATACAGCTGAACGAAAAAATATCTAGATTGTCTTTGAAAAGATATCATGTGAAGCTGGGCTCATCCAATTTTGTAGTTACTGGCTGAGTAGCAAGTAATTTTACTCAACAGACATATAAATAGTTATTCTCAGCAATCCAGTTGTTCAATTAATAAACAGAATCAAGATTTATCAACTTCTGCTGGTTTGGGAAGAAATTAGTTGGTAAACACACTCTTCTCTAATTGTTCATTGCCAGTTACCGCAAAAAATAATTGTAATAGTCAAGAATGAACTTCTCCATCTTCGGGAAATAATTTTATTAATTAAATACGATCTAATAAGTCAGTTCTCGATAATCGCGAAGAAAATAGTAAGCGTTATAATCCACAAACTATCCTAACTAACCTTCAGTCTCTGGTTATCGAAATGCTCATATCATACAGTGTAATTGTCAGTGTTGGTGTAGTGCTAGAAATAAATATAGAGTGTGTCTAGTATGAATATCACCAACGGTACTACAAATTCTTAAACTTAATATCAACTGTGAGCTGTTGGAAGAAGACATGAAAAATTAATGCAGCTTAGCAGTAGTTATAAACTCAGAGAAGAAAGTAAAACATACTGAGAAAATAAGAGAAAGTTAAATTGGAACTACTCGGACTAAATAAAATCAGCACTAAAACAAAACCGAAGCAGAACAAACCGGATACAAAGTATGGTCTTGCTAATTGGCTGAAATTTTGCAGTAACCGAGCCGTTCATGAAGTTTGCTACCATTTCTGTGGGTCCATCACTTCACACCCATAACAAAAGAACTATCAAAACAATAGACTGAAAAGGAAGAGCCGGTTCCAAAGAAGGCAAAGACCTTCCATCTATAGGCCAACGTTTGAACGGAGAAATCAAGCAAAAACGGCCGCATTTGGCCACACAGCTCACACATATTCGATATATTACAATGGCTAAAATTAATGAATTAAAGCTACGATACCTTATTAGTCAGATTTAGTCCCTTCGGACTAGAAAAAATAGCTCGTTGGTCAAAGATTTTCCATCAATGAAGAGGTGACGAAGCTAAAAGGAGATTACGTTGAAGATTAAACATAATTTTACTACAACAAGCCAACGATTTAATTTCATTGTGATTATTATCTATTTACTGATATAAATTATTTCATAAACGAATACCAAGACGAGAAAAAGAAAGAAAAAAACATGAAATATAAGGATATTTTTACGCCACTGTATTATTTTGGACCTAAATTATAGAGACATAAAAAACTTGTGTAGATATTTAGTCATAGGTATGTCGATTAATATCACTTTACACCTGTAGTTGTATTATGACATACTACAGTTATTTCAAAGGAGCGGTTCGGAATCGTATGATTAATAATAGTAACAAATAAGATTTCGTTTTATTCATTCATTATTTACAAATGAAGGAAGCGGTATAACCAATTATTGTATGGGCTCGTAAACGTTAGATTGTTTAAGATTAAGATATAGAACGTTGTTTTTTTTTTATTTAAACATGGCACTTGACTTAATTCTTTATTTCTAAATTGAGTTGAAAGCTAACAGCAAGGAATACAATATAAAACTGTTTGGATAAAGGAAAGACTGAGACACAACCGAAGTAATAAGAATATGAAATCATTAAACATTAATTGAGAAATTGAGAATGAGATGAAAAAAAATTGATCACACGGCGTGAGTTATTTTTGTATAAAAAAACTAATCATTCTCACATTAATCTGTTTTAATTATGAATTTGTAAAGTTCTATTTTACTAAATTTATTATTAAATAAATTTTGTATTTAAAAAGATATTTCTCGTATAAAATATCATCAATTATTTCATCAAGAATTTGTGGTGAAAATTCTGAAATAGATCGATGCCTAATTTCAAATAGTACTTAACTGACAGACTTACTCACTTATGCTTGTTTATGGAAAATTAAATCTAATTACAAGTGAAAAACTGCATTTTTTTATAGACTTTGATGTTCTGAAACCAGAAAAAGTGTTCAAAAAATTCATAATTTGTTACAGTACTATAAATTTTATATTTTGATATTGTGTGAAATTATTCTTTAGTTAAATTGTTGTATTTTATTTTCAAACCTTCAAATTTAATTAAAATTAAGATTTCTTACCCTAATTTTATGTATGTTTCTGGGAATAAAGAAAAACTTAAATGATTACGTCCAGTAAAAGGGGTGGATAAAGAATTTTTTTTTAAGGAAAAATCGGCAGCAGATGAAGCTCCTGCCATGGTTGGGCAATATGGTGGATTTACATGCCATCTTAGAAGAATTATACCAGGGGTATTCACTGTGTTATCCAGCGACGTTGAGTAGCGAAAAATTTGAGTCATAGATTGCACCAATCGCTACAAGTTGTGATTAATGCAACCAACAAAATAAGAAACAATACCTGAGGTACATCCCTAATAATTAATATTTTAATAGTTTATATATTTGAATAAATACCTACAACACAAGAAAATCTACTATATTACTTTTTATCACTTGGAATCGAAATTTTTCTAAATAAAAGTTGTTAGAATCGATAGGTTCTGTTAGTCACTGCAGATTTAAAAAAAAGTTGGATTGAGTGAATTTTGCGATTGGTAAGCTTTGCTTTTTCGATAAATTCAATTGAAAATTTCTTTAGTTGCTTTTATTATCAAATAATCAATTCCAATTTTTTCTTTTTTCGAAAACAGTTAATTCGTTGTTGAAACTCAATCACAACGAAAGTTTCCATAGATAGATCTAATCTTCACTTTTTTCGAAATTTGGAAATCGGTAGTCATGTAGCTGCAGGTGGTCCACCGGATACAGCAAAATTTTGAGTGATCTTTAAAAAAAAATTGGGATTCAATGCCTTAAATGTGTAGAGAAAAACCGAAAAGCCACGGTTAGCGATCGTATGGGCATGAAAATTTTTCATTATACTCTCTCGAGCAAGTTTTTGCGCGCAGCGATCGTACACGCACGAATTAGGGATGGCGATTCTTTCCAAAAAAGATCGATTCCGGTATCGGTTCAAATCGTAATCTGTTGAATCGATTCATAAAAAAATCGAGGTCTAAAGAATGCAATTTCTAAAAAAATCGATTTTATGGTAGCCAAGAAAAATATCAATATCTGGGATTTCTTATCACTAGAATTAGGAATTTTATAGTTCAGGGAATAATAATAACTTTTTTTATTACCATATCAAAGTATCCGTTCAAGTTAGACATTTATTTTCTTAATGTATTTGTTGCAATAAAAAGTTAATATAGCTTGTAACATGTCATTTTATACAAACATTTTGAATATTTCGAGTTTTTGAGTTAATTTGTTATCGACCTCCCACTACATTCTAGAAATTCAATAAAACCTTGAAATTGATTCGAATTCTTCCTCTACCTAAATTTTTTGTGATTTTGTTCTTTTTATTCACTTTTCTTTGCTTTTTTTACATAAAAATTTTAGTTATCTTTTTTGATTTCCTTTTGTTTTAAGCAAGTTTTGTATAATAGTTTTCATATGAATTCGTATTTTCTATTTCTTTGGGAAGCAGAACGAATAGAATGAAACAGATTCCTGTTTGGTTATATTTTAAAAAATATAAATTCAGTTTTTTTGATATGTTAGAACATAATCTTCTTTTGTTCAAATCTGTTCTTTCTACTCGTACCTTCTTCCATTGTATTTTTTCACCGCAGCTCTACAGCTGCCAGGCTGGGAGCTCCACCACAGAGAATCCAACCACCAGAACAAATTCAACTCAACTCCAACAACTGGAAATTCAGTTGAGGGCTGCAGCCATCCCGGATTTCCATAGATAAGTCCCAGCCAGATAATGAGAAACTTTTTTCTATTATTACTATTAATTTGGATAATAGTGTCTGGAAATAGTTTTGAATTGTTCAATTTTTTGATTAATGTTTAACTTGTGGCGTCCAATTTAATATTAATTGTTGAGCCTATCTGAATACCAGTTATTTATATACTTTAGCTAATGCCAAGCACCATTTCCTCAGGTAGAGTCTCTAAGGTTTTTAAAACCTGGGATCCAAGTGGACAAGGTGTACCGGCAATTGAGAAAAAGCACTCACAAGGAACAGATAATCCCATGAGTTTTTTTGTTCATGCCAGTAAAGTATATGATCATACTTTAGCACCCCAACTGCCTGCGATAATTATTGTTCAAATTATTGCAAAATAGAAAAAATCGAATGACGATTTTGAAGGGATTTACTGATTCGATTCAGTACAACAAATCAATATAAGAAATCGATTTATTTGGTTCGAGGAATCGATTTTTGTATAATTTGATTTTAGATAGCCATGTTTAAGACGAATGGTCATATCAGTAGACATCTTCACTCATCTCCGTTACCCTTTAATCGAGAAAATCATCCAACCTTGTCTGGGTTAATATCATAATTGATATTTAAGTGCTTCTCGTTTCAGTAACTGTAACATCAAGAAATATTACCGGTTGTTTCTATAAATGGATATTGAAATTATTTAATTGGATATTTTTCGTATTTTATCGAAGTCATCTAATCATCTGGTTTATGTATACCTATGTTACCATGAATATACTATTATTTATTATTAAGACTTATCGGCGGCTAGACTTCAATACGTGTATTGAAAACAGATGTAATTTATAAATCGGCATTTAGTTGATAATTTGTATGAACATAAAGCCAAAAGCCGCCATGAAAATAGTACATGTTTGTTAGCAGGGCCGTTCTAAGAACGACGAGAATGATCCAACAATAAAAAATTTATATCAGGTGCAAGCACGTCTAAGTTCTTTTTATCATGTTTTTTTTTTATTTTAATAAATACAAATTGGCAATATTTGAACCGATTTATTGGCATTTTTAATTTAACTTAAGTTCCCAAATGCTTGCTCACTTTTTCGCCAATTTTAGTCTTGAATTATTTGTGGAAGTCCCGAGTAGGTAAATAAATATGAAAATGCTCGGAACTAAATGGAAACAACAAGTTTATTTTTCCTTGATGTTTTGTCACAAATCAAATTTCTCAACGCAACCATAATATTTGACAGTTGACAACCAACTAATATGTCGATATATCCTCTATGTCGGTCGATACCTCAGGCAAAGAGTTTGTTCTATCTTATTATTCTATCTTTGTGAGTGACGATCACCGCTACGTGGGCGAGAACTTTCTTTATTTCGATGATCCTTTGTGACAGTGACACTTTACTGCTAGTATGCGATTATTTTTGCAAGAAGATGAAACTGCAAATGTTTTTTCGAAGCAGTTGTTAGACATTGGAAATAATGAAGTGGACACATCCACCCACATTACCTACCCACAGATTTCTGTCACATCACAAACTCAAAAGAGGACCTAATTCATGGTGTTTTCCCAGATATACCACAACCACTATTGGCTGGGTGAACGAGCAGTATTGACAGCGAAAAATAAAGATGTCGATGATCTCAATGCGACCATTCAGAATTTTCCTCCGGGACAGTCTTCAAATCAGTCGACACTGGAAATGCCTGGATTACAATTTGCAGTTAAAAGTAGGATCAGTTGTCATCAGCTGCGTAACATTAATCATAAATGAAAAATACAAAGGAGAGGATGTTTTGATATCGATGATTCCAACGGATTTACCATTTTGAACGTTTACGATTTCCGGTACGTCTGGAATTTGCGATGACCATAAATAAATCGCAAGGCCAGTCGTTGGAAGTTTGCGGAATCGACTTAGAGTTTGAACAATTGATTAACATACTGTATCATAACTAACAGTAAGCAAAATCATATGAAATTAATCGAAAATAATAATAAAACATTATTCGTACCGAGCATTGTTTCTTTATTAATTTGATTTCAGTGCACGAATAGATATATAAGAGAAAAATAGAGAACAGAATAGAGAAGAAAAAATATAGAAAGAGCCAAAGAAGACTCGCAACAAGGATTTAGAACGACACATGGATCTTGGTAATTAAACAAAAAGCTATAAGAGAAAACAGAGAGATACACTTGTATTTTATATATATTTGAAAAACATTTGACAGGGTCAAGGGTGAAAGGGTAGAAAACAGAGGTATAGAAGAAAAACTAAAAAAATTAAAGTCTCAATATAAATTGAAGAAAAGTATGTGGTAGTTGGGTAAGAGATATCAAAATAAACAACAAAAGAAGTTGAGTAAAGATGTATACAAAGCCCATTATTATTTACAATAGTGTTGAATCGAGGATTGAAAAGAACATTGGAAAATGGAAGACATTGAAATATAGAAGCTAAAAAAGAAGGCCAAGAAAAAAAAAATAAGAAGACTGAAGCCTTATAACTAATAGTTAAGTAAAAAATAAATGATTTTTTCGTAATAATTTTCACAGTTTTAGTGTTACAAAAGCTTACGGCGGTCCTGCACTATTGGATACATTTTATGCATTGCGTTGTTTGGAGAGTAGGAGGCCGACAATGGACTTGGAAAAATCATAGAATAAGAGAAATGCATGTAAGATATTTCAAGAATCACTTACATTATTTGTATACACGAGTTACAGGTATCGGTGTTGTCAATAAATTTCATTGGATATTGCTTAGCGACAACAACACTTTCCTGGGTTATTACCATTAGGAGCAACATAGAAAACACTAACGACTTATAGATATTTACGAACTATCATACCATAATACGGTTTATTTTCATCATATTTCTCAACATATCGAAATAACATTGCTATAACGGTGTTAAGATTATAGGTTCCAGAAATTAAATCGGTATTTATTATACGTAAACTTATTATTAACCTTCGTAGTGTACTTATGAAATATGTGGAAATGAGTAAGGTCCCAGAGGTATCTGGTCTGACCTAGAGATGGCGATAGTTGCTTGAAGCTGTATTAGAAAGTACACAATTTAAACAGCATATGTTTGAAGTTTGAACACGCCACGTTATTTAGTTAGGTTACGTTTAGTTTTGTTTGTGTTTGAATGTTTTCAGTGAATTTGTACATATTGAAAAAATTTGTCATCGTTATGTGATACAATACTTTTATTTGAAAGGTATCATTCCAACCAATATGAAAGCTGAACTAGATTCTACCCTGAGTTCGACTACTCCTTTGTTATTAACAGTGAAATATTAGGTAACAGTGTTCAAACATGGCCAGTCAGAAAAAAGAAACAAATTTTGTAACAGAAGATTTTTTATTTTCCCGGAATGGATGGAAATTTGACGTTTTAACTTACAAAATATTTTGATAAAGTAGTTAAAACCATATAAAATAAGAAATTTCTGATCATCTTAAATCAGACCTTCACTCATATTTTTAACGTATCAATAGTATATTATTCATTGAGTGAGTTATAATAGCTATTACTCATGAGGATGAGTTTTGCGACCACGAAGTCGGCATACGTCAAAATGGATTTAGTAATAGTATATTACGTATAGTCTATTTCAGTAAGGTATAGAGTAATAAGATGGGGAATTCCGTCCAGTTCAACTCAATTTCGGTGTCGGCCGACATAGGTGTGTGTTAATTATAACGCCAAGAGAGATAATGAAGAATATTATGATTTTTTATAATTTAATTTCTGTGTAATGTATTTTTTGTGTAATAAAAAATAAGTGTACCTAATACTATGTACATTATGCCTAATTTTATAACAAGAGACATAAAATCAAGATTATGCGTGTTTTATTATTGGGAATGTGTTAATCAAACACTAATGTAGATTAAATTCAACATGTATTTATCAAATTTACTTACAATAATTAATTAAGATTTGCTGGGGTTTTAAATGTTGTTAATTCTTGTAAAAACATTTAATTCATGGGTTTCAAAAATTCAAAATTCAAAATAACGTTTGATAGAAATATCGATTCTGGTTACTATAGAAAATCGTTTTTAATTTTTATTGGTTAGACTATGAATGACGTTGAATTTTTATAGGTGAGATAAGGTTAGGTTGCAGTGAATAATGATTGGTTAGTTTATGAATGACATTAAATTTTACAGGTTAAGTCGTACAAGTGAAGTTGATAGGCTAGGTGAGGTTAGTTAATGGAGTTGATTTTTTATATAATTTATTTTTTTAAAATCTGAAAGATATGCATATGTTTTTCCTAAAAAATAGACGTTTTTTGTAGTTTTTTTCAGCTGTCAAAATTATGGCAGATTTATAATTCATATTATGTCTTTCATAACAGATATGTGTCGGTAATGAACACCTATCAGGATATAACTTACTATCACTCTTGTAGGAGGTTATCCGATTGGTCAGCCGAAGAGGTTACATCACAAATATATAGGGAACAGCAGAAATAAAAATAGTTATATAAATATTTTCTGAAAAAAAAAATGGATGAAAATAATAGTCCAGTCAAACACAAAGAGATGCATATCGTTCAATGGTACAAAAAGCTCTTAATACTTTTATGATTTGGTAGCAGATGATGTGATCTTATTATTTCCGTTTATAATACCAGAGAAAATGATTCTTATAGTAGGAGGTTGAGGTCGGAAAGTTTTCAGACAAGTTTTCGAAACACCAGGCAGTGAACAGGACTACACGATATACAATTATTAATATACACCGCAAGAAATAGAGAAGCGATGGAAAATGTAATTGCGAACATCTATTAGGGGATATACATTGAAAGAAGAAGAAGAAGCATTTCTGAAGTATCGTTATGTGATTGATGAAGAAATTTACTCTTAGAGATAGTCTATAATATGAGAATTCCTTGACAATTATTCTTTAAAAAACCTTGTAGCTGAAACAGAGGATATATTTCTTATATTATTTAATTGTGTCATATATTAAGATAGTCGAGATTACTGCAAAGACTAAGGTGTATACGGCATAATTAAAAACAGCTTGATCAAATGCACCGTGAATGTTTTATGAGGTGCATTACTTCAACTAAAGTTCACTTTCACACTCTACCCGATAAAGCAGGTAATTCCGTGTATTGGACGTTAAACGCCGCCGAATTCAGTATCGGAATCCAAACAAACTCCACAAAAAGTACATTTTAATTCTGTCGAATAATAAAAAATTATATTATATATGAGTTTTCCCAAATGAATAAAAAATGATTGGAAAAATCTATCAGAATATATTCACTTGAATAATTGATTTGTATATTTAGTATCTGAGGACGCTGGAGATGTTCCAGTCTGCTGATTGGAAACAACATTTGTTGAATCAAGTTCTACAAACAGATCATTCCGACCTGTTGGTTTTTGTTGGCTAGCAACTAAATGCTTGCCTCTTTCAATTCCGCGTATTACTTCAGCTTCCTTAGCGCTTCCTCAGCATCCAAGTTAGTATACAATAACAATTCCTATTCAATTTACTAAACCTGCTTGAACTTTGAAACACCTGTACCTCTTACAAAACCAGGACACTTTTTCCAGTCTTATAACTTCGTGTGGATGATGAATTAAATGTTCTTGTCAAACCAAAATGATTTTTTTCCAATCTATAAGAAACAGCGGCGAAATAAATCCATTTTCTTTATTGCTGTGCCACAAACAGTCACAATAGATTCTGTATTTGAACATCCTTCAGAAATTCACCTGACAGTTTTATATTATTGAGTTCCACAGTGAAATCTAATTTAATTAGAAGCCAACGGACAAATATCTTCCGCCATCTCGTGAATGATAGCTCAGCTATCTAATCCCCACCTAAAAATAATTTACAGCGGATGACAGCATTTATTCAGTACTGAATTTCCCCTTCTTATTTTTTAATATTTGACAAATATTTTTATTCAAAACGGAAGGCCCATCATTAGACAATATAAATAATTAATAGAACGTGTTGAAATTTACTAATTTTTCTTTTTTGGTTTAAGGCTTAAGGAAAATAGGCTTTTCACTGTGGACCTGCGGTGTTTCAGTGTGCTTGATATTGTGTTGTAATGTGTCTAACATCTGTAGAGACAATGAATAATGCTATAAACCATCTTAATAATGGTTTAAGTTTAAGAAAGGTGTCTGAGATCCCTTATTACACTGTTTCGATATTCCCGAAAATAAAAAGAGAAGAATAAAGCTCCCAACTATAATTGCAGAGAGGTTTTTCAAATTTGTTGAAAATTGGGTTTGGCTTAACAATAAAAGAATGTAGAAAATTAGCTTACGATATAGATAAAACCAATCGAACACAGATTTCGGAAAGATGGGTCAAAATAAATAAACAGGGTATGGAATGGTTCAGAGATATAAGAAAGCGCCATCCTAGTATCAGTATTCGTACACCCGCACTCTGCAGTCTTTAGCGAATAACCTCATTCAATCCACGTAATAAGTTGGAAATCGTTTATCACGAAATGAATAGTTTTCTGACGGTTCACGGGGCTACAACTTGGACAAAACATCAACCACGACTGTTCAGAATCAAAAAAAAAAAAAAATTATTGGTGAAAAAGGGTGAACAAATATACGGAAAGGGGGAGCAAAATGTTACTACATGCTGTATTATTAATGCTCTTGATACCTTCTTGCCTCCAGCCATGATTTTTCCAAGAAAAAATTACAAAATTTACATGATTAGTAGCGTTTCCTTCTGGATGGATTTCCATAGGTTCTGGATCACTTTACTTTGTCTAGTGAAGGAGATTCCACGATCTTGATTATGGTTAACAATTAAAACCGTATTTCTTCATCTACTGTGGACAAAGCTTGAGAAAATAGCATCATTTTTCTCTCATTGCCACCCCATTAATGTCATAGACTACAATCTTTGTTTTTTTCTCGTCTTTTGAAGCTCATTATAATGCTGCGATGGATAGATCATCATAGAGCATCATCCGGGAACGTCCATGACCATCTGGTAAGCTGCAGAATACTCTGGAATCTCATTCGATCGCTCAATGAAGCCAAGGAACATAAAATCGAGCTTCAGAAGAAGTGCACTAGACAAGAATATATTTAGTGGATGTGATTTTATGATCTCAGCTGTTACAGATCGGTCTATTACAAACGAAAACACAGAATCAACTTCTAAGGGTAATAACAAAAGAATTGAAAGGTTACCTGAAAGCTTCCACATGGAAAACTAACAGTATCATAGCGACTGTCACCCTGGAAAAAATATTATACGAGAGAGAAAAAAGTAAAAAAATAAAAACTGTTAAAAATGTCAACACGCAAACTTGAAGATGAAGACGAAATTTCTCTTGGATTAGAAGATGAATATATAATTAACTAAAATTTTTAATAAAAAGGATTTGTATTCGGTCAGAGGAAAATCAAAAACATGTTTCACCGTGGAACATTGTATTTGTGTGAACAATTCAGTAAACAGAATTGTTGTACACAAAAGTAAGAAATATTTGTGCCAGAAAGTGAGGTTAGAATGAAGAAATTCGTCACGGTATTTGCTTAGGTTTGAAGAATCATTTTAGAGGCTAAAACTTTAGCTGTTTTAACAATTAGTAACGTAAACGTATTTCCGGTGTTCTGCTTGAAGTTATAACAAAGTAGCAGACACTTTCGAGTTATATTTTTTGCTCACATGGTCATTTGTAGACAAATTTGAATCAAATCATTATTAAAAAAACTTATATTTGTTCACGAATATGTTTTAAACAGCTGTTTGGAAAATACAAACAACCAAGAATATTATAAATTCTAACTTCGTAGTCATAAATTATAAAATCGAACCTATAAACACTCATGGTTGTTTATATATGTGATTATTATTAAAAATATAATATTACCTGATAACATTAATCAAGTAGAGTTCTAACGCTAAGAAAACACGCAAATAATATTGAACTGTTTCGTTAAATATATCCGAATGTTATTATAAATTCGGCGCTACAATATAATAAAATGGTTTCATTATTATATGGTTGTATTAAAAATTCTACCTAACGTTTAGAGGGTTTATAATCGTACCACTTTTTCCCTAAATTATACTCCTCCTACAATTATACATTTAGTGATTCACGTGCGCTGTAATCTTCGTTAATTTATACCCTCAAGTCATTTGAGGTATAAACACAACCCTCCGCAACACGGAAAATATACACTTCCAAAATAGAATTGGTGGTTCTAGAAGAAAATCTAATATATATATATATATATATATATATATATATATACGGGGTGTCCCACGAAGAGTTAAAACTATCTGTATATAGCAAAATACTCATAGTAAAATCATGACAATTTCTACGTTTTAACAAAAATATTTTCAAAAATGGCGGCCGACTTCCGGTGCTCCATTTAATATGTGGATAATGGTAAGATTTATGTTTAGGAAAGAATACATGAATTTGCCTTATTTTTTACCCCTAAATGCATTTAAATAGAAAAATCGGGTGGTTCTATTTAAAAAAATAAAGAAAATGAAGTTAAACCTTGAACACTTTTTATACACACCCTGTATAAAATGAAACGTTTTTAAAATAGATTCAAATACATCTGACCTTGCTAGAATAAAAAGAATAGAAACGATTTTCATATCTTTAAGGGTATTCTCGTAAAAAAATAATTTATAAGGGTCTGCAACGGTCAAATTTTTTACAAAAAAATCAATTACTCAAAAAGTATGCATTTTTCGAAAAAAGTTTTTAGACAAAAGTATACTAAAATTTTACGTAGATTTCAAAAATTACATTTAAAATAACAAATTTACAGTCGACTGTTGGCCATCTTTGAAAATATTTTAGTTAAAAAGATCGTAATCGAAAACCCAAACGTAGAAATTTTCATGACTTTACTATGAGTATTTTGGGGACACCCTGTATATAAATATAAATCATTTATCACAATTAATAGCTTGGTTATTCAGTTTATAACTACTGCTAGTCACGCTATATCTACTCTAAAACAATTAAAGGTGGAATCTTCTAGTGTTAAAGGAATAATTCTGAAAAAAATTCTCTTTGCCACTGAATTTTATGAACCATATGAAATAAGAAATTTCTGATCATCTTAAATCAGACCTTCACTCATATTTTTAACGTATCAATAGTATATTATTCATTGAGTGAGTTATAATAGCTATTACTCATGAGGATGAGTTTTGCGACCACGAAGTCGGCATACGTCAAAATGGATTTAGTAATAGTATATTACGTATAGTCTATTTCAGTAAGGTATAGAGTAATAAGATGGGGAATTCCGTCCAGTTCAACTCAATTTCGGTGTCGGCCGCCAAATTTGTGTGTTAATTATAACGCCAAGAGGAGATAACGAAGAATATTATGATTTTTTATAATTTAATTTCTGTATAATGTATTTTTTGTGTAATAAAAAATAAGTGTACCTAATACTATGTACATAATGCCTAATTTTTATTTTGTTAAAATAAAATACTTTCCTTTTTACGAGTATCATACCGGCACGCATTTGGCACACTAATTTCAGTGTTTGTGAATGGATAACAATAGGCTAAACCCCTATATTGACCCCACCCCGGGTGGTACTATCTGCACTTGATAAAAACAAAGAATTTTCCAATAAAATCAATGCCAAACTATAAAAGTAGCTTAAATATTCGTTGGGTCACTCAGTGGTCCCTTTGCATACCTAATGAGGTTTTATCACTCTATACCTTTCTGAAATAAACTATAACAAGAGTTGTAAGTAGCCCATTACGCACGAAGTGAAAAATTTTATGCACGAAGCCGCGCAGTGCATAAATTTCATAAGTGCGTAATGAGCCTACAACTCGTGTAACGTACTATACTTTTTCTACGCCCATTCATAGCATGCTATTTAAGAAAACGTGTCTTATTTTTAAAGAAATTGTATAACGTGCTGCCAACATTTAAGGACATCACTCTTTTAATCCTAAATATATCACGCTAAAGCTTAAAGTTCTTATGATTTTTAATTGACTAAATTTGTGTAAATAGACCAAATAAACTCTTAAGCGAATAAAAATTTGATTGTAATTTAATTAAATGTTGACAGAGCGATTTTTGACGTTCACGGACGTAGAAAAAAAATAACATAAGGAGTTCGAAAAACGGTTATTGTAAGTGTTGAAATTAATGCCCATCCTGCATTTACGGCAACGTTTCTCAACGGAAAGGCATGTCCGGTGAAGCTGTCCGCGAAGAATTCCAAATTCTTCTTCTATTGCAGTTTGGAGGCCGGGAAAAGTACGTGATCTACTTGGAAAAACGCGGCCCTTAAGAAGGCTCTACAGGAAGAAACCACAGGCTACATGACCGTGCGGGCACTAAACGAATCCTCGTCTGTCTATCCATTCTCAAAAATAAACTCCCGCACATATAACGCGTAGTGCTGTTCTATCCTGCATGAAATGACGTAAATCTTCGAGCATTCCCAGGTAACTCTGGCCTGTTACGTGACTCTCAAATCAGTACCGACTCACGAGACCTTCCGCATGAATACCTGCTCACATACACATCCCAGGCAGGTTTAATTCTTTTTTAATGAAGACGTGAGGATTCTGGTCGTTCCAGTACACGTAGTTATGTCTATTGACCGTACCGTTTAGCTTGAAGGTTGCTTTATCCGACTACAAAGTGAAATACTGGAACTGAGGATCATTCTGATCTACTTGTTACATATACCGGTCATCCAGAACGTGGCGCGTCGGCAACAGAGCCCGTTCATAAGAATTTGTGGTACGTCTTCCATACTGTTGAACTATTTGGTAGCGGCGATTTTGGAAATAATTATTGTTGAAGGTAAACATAGTTTCGTAACCCGCGTAAATACTTTCATGTGTTCAAGCGTGAACTTGTATCGGTTATTCATTCTGAAAGCTCGTCTCGAAAGCACGTGTTATCGTGACACATATACAATTGTCTGAAGCACGAACATACTTCGTTTTAATCATTTTCGACAGAGTTGTCAGATTTGTGAGCGTTGCCGGACTTATACGGAATTCTCGAATAAATTTATTTGAAATTTTCTTGTTCTTGTCTAGAAACATGTATTTTCGACACCTGCATTTCCGTCATGAAAAATAAAGAAAAAAAAAATGAGGAATTTCATTTGAGACCTAAAAGAAATTCTCAAAAAAAGTTAATCAATACAGTAGTTGTGAGTTAATTGCCTGACCTGATGGACGAAAGAAGTTTAATTTTAGTATATGTAATTAAAGGATTCTTTCTGATGTGTTGGAAACCAGTAGCGTACCTGTATATGAATTTCTCGAGATCGATAAGTAGCACAGTAACTTTTTTTACTACAAAAAATAACTTGAGACCAAACTTACGGGGCCTGTCTATTAAATAACGAGACTGGTTATGAGAAAGGGTGAAAAATTAGAAAAATGAGAAATTATGCTACATTCGAATGCTCTCATTCAATATACTCCCTTCCCCTCGCCACACACCTTTCCATACTTTTTTCCATTGATTCAAGCAGTGCTGAAAGTCTTCTTCGGTGAGTGTTTTTAGAAGCTCTGCCGTTTTTTGCTTTACCGCTTCCATCGACTCAAAACGGGTCCCTTTCAAAGCAGATCTTTTTCTAAACTTCAAGGAAATCTGAGCAGACCCGTTGACGCGAGAGCTGGTCAGAAGTCAGATTTTTTGGCACCAACTTCGCACAGACTTTAGTCATATCTAATTCCTCGAATAAAATTTTTCTAACCGTTTCTTTAACGGCGTTTACAGCCTCGGCAATCATCCGAATGCTCATTCGACGATCTGCACGCAAAATTTGGTCGATTTTGGTCACTATTTCTGGAGTTGAAACAGTCACAGGGGGACCTAGGCGCTGGTCATCTTCAGTGCCCTCTCGGCCCTCACTAAATCGCTTACGTTACTCAAAAACACGCGCACGAGATAGAGAATTGTCCCCATTGGCCTCTTGCAATAATTTATAGAACTCAATCGGAGTTTTGTTCAATTTACCGAGAAATTTCTCGCATATGGTGAGGAAAAAAAACGTTCGTTTCAAATTGCTACTACACAAATACTATAATAGTGACGAAAACGTGTTTTGGGAGGTGCATAGACAAAATATCTGTAGTAGTGTAGTAGTAGTAGTAGGACCCAACGCACTACTAGTTTCTCACCTCACCCGTCTAGGGCGCCCTCTAGTCGCGCAGTCTCGTTATTTAATAGCCAGACATCGTATACTAAATTTAATACCAAGTAGTGTTTTTTTATCACAATGTATTATAGTATGAAAAATATCCTACATTCGCTTCTCGAGAACGTTGATAAAATTTTAAAACAGTGATCACACTGATCTTAAACCCATTGAATTTGTTTGGCAAATAAAAATACAAAGTTTAGATTGTCGGCTATTCACATTTTGTGCACAGAATTTTTCGAAAGATTGGCGGCAGTTTTAGATGTGGCAATAGAAAAAATAGTTATTAAACTTATTGATTATATTAAAAACTATGTATTCGATGATAGTGAGTTAAATAAATCCTAACACATTTGGTACCAATATATAACAATTTTCATTTAACGAGGGACAATGTTTTCCGAGAAATTCAGGATAGTATAGGATCTGCTCCTTTATGAACTAAGATAGCTGCAGATTCCAGATTCGTTTGTGTTTGTGAAAACGGTGCCAAATTTATTAATTCCTACTTATTTCCATCGACCGCTTTCAGTTTAATTCCTCTTAAATATACAGACTTGTACTCGTATTATGTTATTTTTTCTTACTGCATATTAATTTTATAAAAAATAAACTTCCGGTTATCTTGGTTGATCGTATAATAAGAAGCCAAATATGTTAATCACTTAAGAGGGTACAGAGAACGTCTATGTATACTCACGACCTTCTAGGCCACTTTTTTTTATATGAGAATATTTGAAATCACTCATTAACACAACCCCCATCTTAAACGAAAATATAAAATTACTTTTTTCGAGTTTATTCAGCATTTATTTTCTATCTGGAGGTGTACATTTGAAATATCCAATTTAAAATGTACCAAGTTTATAAAAATATGGTCATTGAATCACCGAATTACCCTGTATATTATTCATGTAGCAAACGTATCAACCAAAAATACAATGTCTTAACTATGTACTTGCCAGGAACAGAGAGGAATTGAAAAATGGGACATTTAAGAAGGTGCAGAATACGGTAACCATTAACCCATTATTTGAGTAAATGTTAAATAAAATGTTTATATTTTATTATCTACGCCTATGGTGGCGAGGGTGGGTGTGTAGGCGAGTCCTAACTACCGGTCCGGTTAGAGCCTGCCTCGCCTGCGGCCAAAAACCACCAGCTCCCTGTACTTAACTGTTTTTATTCTTGTTTTTACATTATACCCTCAACATATATATATAACGATAGGTACTTTGAGTTGGTTCTTTGATGCGTTGCTTACGGCTATCATTGTGTAGCTACCTCAAAAATTACGATGCACGGCAACAACAAAAACACTACGATCGATTCTTGGTACAAAATATTAAGTGGAATTAAGATTGAGATCGCTCCACCATGACCATGATGAATGTATGATATTTCGAATAAAATGTGGAATAATATGAGATACTTTTCAAGCGCAGTTCACAATGTATCAGATCAAATTTTCGAATAAAAAATAATTATAAGCGTCTTTCATTTTTTAAAAAAACAATTTGGATGAGAATATTCGCAAAAATTCTGAAAGAAAGACAGTACATCACTAAATAAATCGTGTGACTAACCAAGAAAATCGATTTTATTCATCAATTTAATCTCCTTCGAGTGCAGAAAAACCATTCCAACGCTTCTCTAACTTATCAATATCGTGTTTGTAGAAGAATTTGTGTTTTACCTCAAAATAGGCTTCAGTTGCAGCAATTACTTCTTCATTTGAACTCAATTTCTTACCGAAGAGAACTTTTTGAGATCAGCGAATAACCAGTAGTCACTGAGGTCCAAATCTGGATTATACGATGAATGAGAAAGCAATTCGTTCAATTTAACTATGGATAGTATCGACTTGTGAAATGGTACATTGTCTTAGTGCAACAGTGGTATTTCCACGATATAAGTGACCGTTTTTTTTAACTTTAACATTCCAAAAATCTATGTGGTATTAGCTATTCATAGTCTTTCTAATATTCCATGCGAATTCCAAAATATCAAAGCCATAGCCACAGTTAATTTTTGTGCCTTTAGACGCTTCGGACGTGATCCACCGACCGCATTCCACTCAGATGATGATCGTTTTGATTCCGGAGTAAAGTGATGAATCCATGATTCAAGCATTGTCACATATCGACACAAAAAATCCGGTTGATAACGTGTAAACCTGGCCAAACACTGCTCTGAATCATCAACACGTTGTTGTTTTTGATCAACTGTGAGTAAATGCGGCACCAATGCGGCAAAAGCTTTCTCATGGGCAAATGTTCATGCATAATTATAAACACATTCACTTATGATGTCTTTACGACCTCAGTTGTCTTACGCAATTTCAATTTACGATTAGATGTAACCAATTTGTGGACTTTTTTTATGTCTTCTGGAGTAACCACTTCAATTGGATGACCAGAACGGTCACCATCATCGGTATCTGTACGATCACGTTTAAATTCAGCAAACCAATAACAAAGGGCTCTTTTCGATAACATTTTTGAAGCCATTGCCGAGCTTGTAAAGTGTTTTTTTATCAAAAAGCAATGATATATTAACACACGAACTTGTTGTGAATTCAGTTTTGAAAATAACAAAAGTAACTTCACTTAAATGGCTGTCATTTTTTTATGACTAATCGAAATGTCTATTCTATACTTAGTCTTTTGAAAGTTGGTATTTCATAAACGTCATATGGATTTGTCATTGCTAACGCCATCTGTGTGTCAGTCACACGATTTATTGAGTGATGTCATAATGAATAAAATCTGTTTTATGTTTTCTTTCATCCAGAAGGATATGATTCTAAGTTTTCATGTTTCATTTCATTTCAAATCTGACGTATGTAAAAAAAATCTCTGGAAACATTCGTTGCCTTCAATTTAATGTAGAATAACTTAGAGTCCACTTGCCACAGTAAGCACAAACTAATAGTGTTTCGATTTCCATATGTCATTTCAATTTTCGTTGATTTTTAATTTTGATCAGTCAAATAGTTTGGCGGAATGTGATAAAGACAAATTAGAAATATCAACTCGAAGGTTAGTTTGCCAATTTCGGGTTTCCCATGACTATTAAGTAAGAACTAAAGAGGAAGGGAATTAAATATAGGAAAACGCATAGATGTCCAAAATGTACTAAATCTTCGAATGCGCTTCGAAACGAAAGCCGTTCGTGAAATAATTTTGGATACTAATAATCTTCACCATGGTGATATATAATACATTAATGGAAAAATGAAATATGAAGATCCATTGCACTAAGTTGGTGCATAAATATAAAGGAAAGTTGATTATGTAGGAGCTATTGGGTTCTAATAATTATTAGTTTTATACTAGATCGATAGCAGTGAGATTATCTTCAACTTTTTTTTCAATAATTCTAATTTTATCCATCAACTTTACTTAATAGTAGATTTTTTAGTTAATTTATAGAAAGTAGAAGTCGATCCCCACATGCATAGTTTTGAGCAATTACACTATAAAACCATAAAACCATCAAAGCAGGAAGATCGTCCAAGAAAGATTTGAAATATTTCCGAACATAGAATGAAAAAATATGAAAAGAGACCCACCGTGCACAGAATGTTCGTTTCAACGTCTGGAAGCAAAATCTGGAAAACCGCACATCATTGGAGAACAGTTAATTTCACCTGCCGTTGAAGAAGTTTTAAAACAATAACAACAACATTGTAGAGACGTATCGATGTTGAAAGTTTCTTGTATGATTACCTGCAAATAACTCTATTCAACTGGATGAGCTAACTTTACATGGCAATGAAGCATTACAACATATGTTTTTATGGGCAAAGAAATTCATGAAGAGCTACTATTCGCGAACATTTTGAAGACAAACATCAAAGGTGTTTAATGTGTGATTTTTCATAAGCCATGTTAAAAGAATTATACCAGTGGTATTTGCAATTCACCGAGTGATCCAACGACAACATTTGAAGTGATAGATTGCACGAATCGCTTAAATTTGTCATTAATGCACTTGACAAAATAAGAAACAATGCTTTGAATATGCGCTTATTTGCACAACTGTGCGATGAAAATGATTAAAACTTCCAAAACGTACGCTGGCTATCAAAAGGTGCTGGTTTATCAAGATTTCATTCACTTTTTAACACAGTTTTAGAGTTTCTGGAAAGTGAAGATCGTTATTTAAAAGAAAGTCTTACAATTACAAGAGGTCAGCTTTAATTTAAAAGAAAAAAAAAGCCAAAGAGTGTAATTCCAGCTTTTCTTTTTCTTTTTTTTTAATTCAATTGCAAATTTACAATCTACTCAAAAAAATACAGAGTAATAAGTAAATGATATGGTTTCTTGCTAAATAACTTAAGGTGGGCACCATCCACTGATGGGTCTCCGTAGATTACTCTATGAGGTCTTTTCAATCTTCTCTGTGCCAATGGATCAGTGTAAAGCTTGGGTATTAGTGGATTTTGGTTTTTTTTCTTATCGCTGATGTCTGAATAACTTCATTGGTTGGAATACCGAAGTCTGTGTCTAATGTGTGGTTGCTTATAAACCATGGAGTATTAGCTATTATGCGAAGTGTTTTAGATTCAAAATTTTGCAGTATCTTGATGTTCGATGGTTTACTGCAACTCTAGCTAGCTCTATGCCATGTGTCCATATTAGTTTAAGGATGGATTTTGTTCATAAATATCTTATTTTCCATTGTTAACTGGGATCGTCTACCGGTTAGCTAGTCCATATTTTGAAATTTCAGCTTTAGTTGTGTTTTTTTAGCATGTATGTGTTTCTTCCAAGTTAACTTTTAGTCCAAGTGTAGTCTGAGGTATTTGACTGTTTTCATAGGAATCGGTTAATGGTCACTTGCGGACAAACACCTCGTTTTGTGGTGAACGTGATTTGTGTGGATTTGTCAGTGTTGACTTTCATTCTCCACTGATGTAGCTATTCTTGTAGAACATGATATTGTAACTTTTCTGATGCTTTTGTAGGGTCTTTATCTAAAGACATTATTGCAGTATCATCTGCGAAGGTAGCGACTAGAGTATCGTTGGTAGTTGGAATATCAGCAGTATACATAAAGTACAGATAAGAGCCAAGAACACTTCCTTGGGGAACGCCTGATTTTATGGGCTGATAATTGGATGAGGAGGTTTGGACTTTGTCTTTTATATAACTATTATTTAGGTAAGATTTAACCAGCTTTTCTGTAGGAAAATATTGGTCGGCGCGAATTTCCATATCGTTTTCAAACTTGTCGCAGGTAGAATACGTTGATGAAGATATTCACACATACTTTCAACGTTTGATTGTGGTGCTTGATGATTTTAAAATCAGATTTTACTGCAAAACTTTTGATCGGTTTTTCATCGTCATATCTTTACTTTTTTTTCGAGATTTAGAAATAGTAATGTAGCTGCAGGATGTTCACCGGATCCGGTAAGATTTTGAAAGTAGTTTATGAAACAAAAAGATTGGGAACCAATGATTTAAAAAAAGTTTGTTACTTAGGGTTTTCATAAGTAGCAAAAACAAAACCAAAATAATTTTGAAAGTTAAATAACTCTAAATTTCATTATTATATCGGATTGTTACTAAACTATAATTAAAATATAATATAGTAAGTGTTATGAGATTGCAGTAAGTAATTATTTCTTGTATATCTAGAAACACATTTGATACATACTTACGTCGTTGTAGATTAAAGTAAACGATTTTTATTGAGAATTTTCATCAAGATTTGTAGTTGTGCGGTTGGCACGTCTGTAGAATTAAGCTAATTAAAATAAGTTATTTTCAAGCGCACTCGTGACATTGTGAAATTAGCGTAATGCTTAATTACGTAAATCACAATAAGCTACAAGCACTCAAATACACAATGTTCATTATTTTGTGAAGCAGACGTTAAGCTCGGGGACGCAGTTAAATAATTTTACTGAAAATAAACAATCTGATGAAGATATGCTATTTCTATAAAATTTCGTGTGGTTCGGTGGCGGTTTGGACACGCGATAAATTAGATTGGTAGATGATTAATTATATTTTAGTTGTTTTCAACAGACATTTATTCTATTATTACCATGAAGTCAATTGTTATCTCAACTCTGGCATAATGATGTACTTTCTTCATAAGTTTGAGCTTTTTATTTTATGAGAGATGAGATTAAAATTTATTTTATGTAAGTATCAGTCAGAATTTCATATACAGTGTAACCCGGATCTATTCCATCCCTTTTTATTGATGTGTCAGGATAAAAGCTCTTTTATCTATCAATATCACTTCCACAAAGTTCAGGATGTGCTCTATCTAGTTCTCAATAACTTCATTTTTTTTCATACGCTACCAATTATACTGCTTTAAAGTTTCATAGTCTCTCCCATTTCTTGGAAATGTAGAAGAATGTTTCGTCTTCCACGTTGTTGCTAAGCTTAATTATTTTAGGTGTAGATACCGTGGACAGTAAACACAACGATGCAGTCCTTAACAGAGCAAATATTTTTCGTGAGTTGGTGGATAACATTAAATGCAGGAAAATAGTTTATTTGAAACACATAATGCGTGGTAGCAGGTTTATTATCCTCCAGTTAATTATGATAGTAAAGTTGAAGATCGTAGAGGAATTGGAAGGAAACAAGCCTCTTGGTTAAAGATTATTAGAGAATGTCTTAGGATAAAAGAAGCTGGACAGTTATTTAGACTAGTTCAAGATAGAAAGAGTTTTGCCACGCTAAATGCCAACGTCAAGGGGACTTGATACGGCACGCTAAGAAGAAGAAGGTCTCTATTGAAGCACCAATGTCGGGAAAAGCTTCGTGAATTATTTTTACTTACTAAGCTTTAATTTTATTTTCATAAGGATGTTCATGACGATAAGGAACAAAATTATGTGTCAGAATTGTATTTATCACGAAAGAAGTCGTTGTTCCCGATGAATTTATTGGTTTATCCATGTTTAATTAGAGGAAAACGATTTTATGAATATGAAGAGTAAATTGTTCCTTTTGCATTGGAGTAACTTTCTCCATGTGGGCGGAATCAATACCTTCAATCAAGAAAAAAATTTGTATGACATGATTATGTAACATTTTGTGTTTTGTGATAAAAAATTTTAAGAATTGTGGTGGTAATTGTCTAAGATCTATGTAGATTGGACCTTGAGGAGAGGATCTTAGTTGAGTGGATGCTCATTGTAGCCCAAAAGGGTATTGAAAGATGTAGAGGATTGATAATATTGAACCATGGGTTATTATTTGATTCGTTTTGTTACCGCCTCTTTGTGATGCTATTTTCTTATGGAAAATATTGCATAGAGGTAGCGGTTGACATAGCTCTTATAATAGATATATAATAATAAAGTTTCTTTAGACCTGCTAGAAATGTAGTTAGAAAAATTATTCCATATTTCGAAATTTCCAATTAAAATTCGATTTTAGTAATTAAAACCGTATATTGAATTATTTTTAAACTTTACTTGTGGTCTTCAGGTAAAACGATTTGTTGTTCAATCAAAATAATGATTTAATAATGATATTTGAATTGAATCATATGATTCACTGGCAAAATATACGAGTGTTATAGATTAAATTGTGGAAAAGGCATTGCATTTATGTTATTTGAATAATTTTTTTTAAATATTGAAATTTTATATTGGGATTGTAAACCAGGGTAGAAGCCTTTCAAAATAATAAAAAGTGAAAAGAAAAATAATAGTAGGATGAAACCTTTTGGATTTGTAGGAGAATATAACAAAGATGAAAGGAAAAACAATTTACGGGCGAACTGAGGTCAGGAAGGAGGTTATAAGCAGAGGAACCTGACATAGGTATTTAGAATAAGGAAAAGAGCGATGATTTATCCCATTTTGATTTGATGATCTAATTTAAATGGCGAAAAACGCTTGAACACGACTGGTTTTCATTGGAAGGACTCTTTCGTAATCCTACTTAGTGCGCCAATTATATTATCGTTTTTAATTTATTATAACAGAAAGGGAAATACATTGTTTTCGTCAAACGAACTTTGTGATGATTTTTTGATGTAAGTACCCTCATTACCAAAAAAAAAATATTATTTTGTTTTGTTTCAATCACTGTTTTCTCTTTAACAGCTATATATTATTTTCTGACTTCATATACGTATTTTTGTTTAAATAACTCAATTTAGGAGACTGTATAACGATTGTAGTTAACTAAGTTACATCGCAAATATGCCGCGAAAGTGCTTTAATAACCTAGACAGTTTTTGTTATGTGTGTGGAGAATTAACTTTCACATCTTTGTGAGATTTCTATTAGGATGGCCCAACCAAGAATTTAGTCATTTGCCTTTTGGTATACCAAAACGGAATCAAGAAATCATATAAGTGATCATTATTTTTGTTTGATTCAAACTAAAGGCGTCACAACCAAGTACCCAAACTTGTCATCGGCCAACATACCAATTCTACATAGTGCCGAACTGCCTATTCCAAAGCCTCCAAATCAATCAAAAAGTCAGGAAGGACTCCTTTTCTAGACCACTCAAGAGAGTGAACCAAATTTTGAATCATTAACTTCAAAAGAACCGCATTTATTGATACAAAGTGATTTAAACGATTCAGTATATGATTTGGATTTGTCTAAAAACCAAGCAGAGATTTTAGGGTCTAGATTAAACGACTGGAATTTACTTTCTCCTGGTTTGAAAATTTATTTCCGTTATCGTGATGATGAAATGAAATCTTATTTTTCTGAAACAGATATAATGATGAATTTATTGGATTTTGAATATGATCAAAATCACCGCGGTGTTTCTATATAACGGAAACAAATCTCCTGTTCCGGTTGTCCATGATTCTGATATGAAAGAGACGAGATCATGAAGTTTTCTTTTTCAAAAAATTGAAATGTGGAGATTTTAAAGTCATTGCTCTTTTGCTTGGGTTAGAGCTTGGTTACACAAAATATTGCTGTTTCATTTTCGAATGGGACAGCAGAAACAGGAAAAGTCACTACACGAAGAAAGTTTGGCCCAAACGTGGACTGATAAAAATTTTTGGAAAAGCAATGCCTTAAGATAGCAGTGAATTCTTAGAGGGAGTAATTTTGTGGTCCACAAATACGGAAACTAATGAAGGATACAAATTTTAGAGGAAAGCTGAATGATCTGGAAAAAGTCGTCTGGAAATGTTTTATGAATGTTGTTTAAAATTTCCCAGCAAACCATAAAGCGGAACATTACAAAGATGTAATTTGTACATATTCTGCAAACTGATTTGAATTTATTCTCCAAGAATTTGGGTGCTTTGAGTGACGAACAAGGATAATGATTTCATCAGGAACATTGCTAATAGTAAAAATTAATTTTGCTCAAGGAATAATCGGGGTCGTAAATCTATTTTAACATTTCAAGTACAACCGACTAGAGAACTAGAAGTGATTTAATTTTTTATTATGGATTCAATATTAGAGTGTTTAATTTGAAAGATGTAGACGCTTAGATATCGAGTATCTTAATAATGATACTAATGAACACCTCTTAACAACAAATTCATCTTTTTATTTGATTAGTTATGTACATTTTTTTTCCATTCTATGAAACATTTCTATTTTCCATTAATTTCAATTATTTATGAAACAAAGTAACATTCTCTTTTCACTACCATTAATCAAATGTTTGATGAAGTCTTTCTCTATATTGGATGATGTATGAGATGATTTAAATGTGACAGTTTCAATCTTATAATATTCTCGAGACAGAGACACATCTGACACTAGCAAAACAAATAAAATTAAACTGGATTCTGTTGCAGTAACAGGGGCAGAACATTCATTAGTCTGAGAATTATATTTTTTAGTTGGAATTCCGCGACTAACGATGAAACCTTGGATTCGTAAGTTGTTTATAATTTCTAGACAAAAAGCATAACTAGCTTGACTAATTTATAGAAATTAAGGGGATATTTATTTTCGACGATAACAGCTGTTTACTGTTATTTTAAAATGACCTATCTATCCATTTATTACGGGGATTTCTGAAACTATTGAACGTACAAATTTGTACAGAATTTTTTACACATCATATGATGACTATTTCTTAATTTTTTCACCCTGCCTATTCTCCCTATAATCACCTCCTCATCCATTTGTACTTTCTTAGCAATTCTGTTTACTAACCACCCAAATCTTGGGGATCTGACTAATTTTGTGTAATTAGACTCGTTATATATTTATTCTTCTTCTGTATTAATTGTTGTCTTATTTAACGCCCCCAGTAATTTCTGGAGCATTTTTCCCTCCTATGTTTGAGCAATCTTCTAGGACTTACACCTATACAGTTCAGTCGATTTAATCCTCGTTTTTCAGAATCATGTCTTCGCTGCTTTGAATATCCCTTTTACATTTAGTATATTATTTAGGAGCCCCAATATTCTGCAGCCCTTTGCAATTAGATTTTCAAATTAGTCCAAGGTCTAAAACTTTTTCATAATTAACCTGGTTCAAATATAAACCGGAATTTGTACAGTGCTTATAGATAGTGCCTGTCATATTCTACACAGTTTTCCTATCTCTCCAGAAGCTCTCTGATGCCTTTTTAGTAAAAATATCTCGGCTTATTACGTAGCCATAGTCGTAGCCTCCGTAATTACTTTTTAATGACTCTTTCAATGGACCACATGAATAAAATTCGCATGATAACAAATCGGGACTGTAAGAAGGGTGCTCTAGGATTTCTCTAATAATCGCATAACATCAACATTACATCAATGTCACACTACGGATTGGAATTTTCATCTGTAGACAGGTTTATTACACTTATATTCATTATATTCTAAAGTTTCTTCTATAATTTGTCTCAGTAAAAATATAATTTCTATTGTATCTAAAGCCTTGCTGCTCTTCATTTATTTCGATATTTTACTGTGTTAATAACCTTTTTAGAAGTTTCATTATGATTCTAAGAAGACATATGACTCGGTAATCACTTGGGTCTTTCTTCTTTCCTTTCTTATGAATAGGGTTAGTGATGATGGTTTTTCATTCAATGGCTACTATCCCTGAAGCCATAGTCAATTTGAAAAATGCTGTCAGCTCCTTTATAAGTGAGTTGCCATCAGTCTTTTGTTCCAGTATGCTAGGGGCATCATCCTGGTGATCTAAGTAGAGATTCTTGGAGTGGTTGATTTTGTTTTCGATTTTATCAGGTTCCATATTTTTCTTTGACCTCTGACTACATAATATATCGTGTTCTTCTTTATTTTTTTAGATTTCTTTTTTTCCTGTAGCAAGAAGTTTTACTTCATTGTGCAAACCAGGGTTTTTGAAGACGACATTTTAATTTTTCTTTTGTTAATTTTATTCTTCCGCTTCTTCCAGAGTATTAGTTTTCATTTTTATGACTCTATATTGATTTTTTTTGCGTAATATAACATAAACAAGTTCAATTTCAAGATAGCAATAAAATAAAAGAAAAAATTGAAATAATATTACGCAAAAGAAACGGGTGCACCTTAACGCGTTTGATTAGCCACTACTGTAGCAAAGTTTGCCAAACACCTACGCGATTCATTTCAGTCGCAACCAACACCAGCATCATCGGCATTGCGTTTAACGGCATGTCATTTCACTTGTCTGCATCCGCAATTACCAGTGCAGAGGATCTAATTTTTTATTCGTCTGACTTTAATGATGTCGACATAACTAATGAAGACATTGTTACTCAGGCATAAATCATATTTTAGTCCTTAATGGTAAAGTTGCTTTTAACTCAATTAGGAAAATGTTTCATGGGTTTATTTATAAATATTATAATATACATTTCTATACAGAAAAGAGTAAATAGGAAATATCTCTTACCATTGTTATCATTGCCTATAGAAAAAGATTTCAATGAACCTTTCGTGGCTATGAATGTACAAAGCGATCATGAAGCCTATCATAATCTACAGTTTTATAGTGGGAATCAACGAAAAACTAAACAAGAGGTGCAGCACTAGGAATTACCTGCTGCACAAGCACTAATAAAAGCCTGCAACCAAAGAAATTTCTATAAAAGAAGTAGCCTAAAGAAGCGATCTTCTTGAAAAAGAATAGCTTTTGGATGTAGAAGATTTATAGAAATTATCCTCGAGGAAAGAATAGAAACAGATTTCAAAGGAAAGATAAAAGTAGACATTCCTACAAAAAATTAATATAATGAAAAATCTATTTTGAAGGGAAAAGAAGGGAAAGAAATCGAACAACATCTATTTTTCATTCCCCTAAATCTTAAGGGTAGTCCATCCTTTTTCATGATACAGCATTAAAAAATACATACAAACCTAAATTTTCAACTCTCTACCATTAACTCCTGTTTTTTTGATAATTATAAACTTTAATTTTTTTGGCAAGATATTTATTTTTTTTTTGTCATGACTTTCCTTTTCGTATCGGTGGTAGCAGTGTCTGTTATACGTATCATTTTGATTTTTCTGTGCAATTCTCATGTTAATTTTACTCTCATCGTAAATTTATCATCAAGTTCTACCGCAATAATTATTTATTAATAACTGAAAAGACAGTTTTCACTATTATGTAAATAATCACGTGTTGTGAGCTGCCGATAACAACGGCCATTATCGTACTTGTACATATTATACCTAACATTTTTTGCAAATAGTTTTAAATCAAAACAGAAACGTGTACGTGTTTAATAAATATACGTGATCTATTATTGTGAAAGGTAAGTCAAATAATAAGCAAACTAATACAATATTAAGTCATTATTTCTCCCAAATAAGTATTTTAATTTGATTTAGTTACAGGTTATGTAGAGGAATTAACTAACAATGCCAACAAGTTCTTCGAGCATTTCTTCCTTCGATTACCATTCCAGTATGAGCCTGATGTAGAATATTAGGCTCATTTCAAAGTCGTTATTGGACAACTATAAGTGGCATATTCTCGCCCAATTGATATTAAAAATATGAATAATTATTTTTGTTGTCTGGACAGCTATCAAGAATTTTTATTTTAAATATATTCGTTACTTTGATAAAAAACCTAAATAAAGCATATTTCCATTGACTATACAACGCTTTCGATTATAAGTACATCTCTATATACTTATAGTAAGTTAGTTATTTTTATTGAACTAGGAAAATGTATTGTGGATATCATTTCTATGGCAGAACAACGTTTGCCGGGTCTGCTAGTCTTCAATAACCAGAGCAACCACCAGTCGCACAAATGAAAATTACGCAATAAAGAAGGTTACGAAACTATTGAGGCAAAGTGTTGAATCAAGTAGAAACAACAAGATGAAAAGTAGGAATGAGTTGTCGAGAGGCACTCTTTCGTAAGCTTTTGTTGGGTGAACATGAACAATATGAAGCGGAAGGAAACAACTATTGCAAATATTGTAACAAAATAAAAGACACGATTGAATATCTGTTTTGCTGGCGCCGTGTCATGACGAAAAAACGACATCAAAATGTGAAAAACTTTTAGATAGAAAAGAAAACGATAGGAGTTTGGTTGGGTACTGAAATAAGTAGTCTTTAGGCTTCCGAGCGAACCACGATCAATAAATGTTGAGGGTCCCTGTACCAACTTAACCAACAAGATTTTTAGCTATTAATCGTTATGAATTCATTCTAGAATCATGAAATGATCTATGATTCATTTAGTAAATAGATTTTGATAAAATCTTTTGCGTCGTATCGACATCATTTTTAATTACATTTTAAAATGAGGTAATTCTGGTTTCTCTCACGCTATGTGAACAGAATTCGCAGCTGGATTTGGTTTAGTACATTTTAAAACATATATATTCACCACATACTGTTTGATTTTTATTTTCTTTCATAATTTATATATGTCAAAACGATATTATCAACGATAATATAATTGGAAACTTCGTTCATTAACATACAAGATATTAGATGTTTTGGAGATCATTATCTCGAACGTAGAAACGTGATTATATTTAAAAACAAAAAACTACAGAAAATTTCAACATGTTGAGTACCGAAGCGTGTTACATGACCGATTATAAAAAAACATCTCACCCTTTTGAGTTTTTCGAGAAAATTTCGAAGGAAAAGATAAAGAATAGGATAATGGGCTATGTATATGGATTACTTTAATTATCTCGCTATTAACAAGACATATACATATAGTTTGAAGAGAAAATAAATTCATTTAGACTTTGATTGAATTTTTGTGAAAGAAATTGGCTTGGAAGCACATCAGCCACATACTCTACCTAAATATTCATTTCAATATGTCACTGCTGCGTCCAAAGAAAATATGATTGAGATCATAAGAATTATCATCGCAAATATCTGCTAATGATTGTATAATACTCAGTTTGACAAGATGATCTATCATAACCAGTCTTCATTCAGAGGTGAGGAATAATTTGAAAATAGGTGTTGTTTCATTACCGTGAAACGGTGTCTCAGTATTTCTTCCAAGATATGTACATTTTATCTTTTAATAAATTGATTTTTTCCTGTTTGTACGTTACAAAAAACTCCATTAAGGGGCACATCTAGTTTGAAATTTTCAAAAAATCGATTTCGTTAGGTTATACCTTTAAAAATAACATACTAAAATTTTAAATTGATATCTTATGCAGTATTTGAGTTACAGCTATTTAAAAGAGTAGCCGCTCGGTAATTAGATAGTTGCATTGGCTACGGGACAGCATTTTTCGAATTTGCTGGAGTGATTACTCAGAGACAAATGATCCGATGGCTATCAAATTTTTTTTGCACCTTCTCTATATAGTTCTTCATACGATGACCTTCCAGTTTTTTGATCTGATCAAAAATCGAATTTTGGCCGGCCAAAAACGACCAAAATTTTGGGTAAAATTTAACTTTTTTTCAATATGCCGCCGTTATGTCAATTTTTGATTTTTTTGTTGGCCAGAGGGTCATCGTACAGACAATATGTTTTAGTTCAACGCGAATTTTTTTGTTAGGTTTCATTAATGGAGAAGGCTGCAATCACTCCAGCAGTGGAGGACCTTTTTTTGGCGCTGCCGGAGATCGCCGGTGTCATTTCAAAAATATTTAATATTTTATTTCAAAAATTGTGTATTGTGTATTCTCAAAACATGTGTAAACATACTTTCGAAATTTTAAAACGATTGATTCACTAGTTTTTTTTTTAATTTTTTTAGTCTGTCACACTAGGTGTGCACCAAGTACTAAATCTTTCGTTAATCGATCTGCTTTTTCATTTCCATATATTCCAATATGTTCTTTAACCCAAATAAACGTCATACTCAAAATTAATAATATAGTTTTGATGTCAGGGTCTCGGACATTTCATTCTTTCGAAATGTCTTTTTCATAGTAAACAGGGAGGATCTAGAGTCAGAAAAAATCAACCCTAATCTTTTTTATTTGACTTCAACCAGGGAAGACCCTGTAAGATATTATATTCTGAATGTATACACATCAAACTCAATTGTCTTGTTAGCAAACTCTGCTAGTATGGATTTTAACAATATCGAGTCGATGTGATTAGATTCCGTATAATTATGACTTGATAAGCAATGTCATATATCGATAAAGCTCTATTTGTTCTATATATATTATTCAACTCATTGGTTTGAATGGAGGATCCTGCAAGTGGAGGTTTGTTTTCTATCCTCCAATCTCGATTTAAGAGGTTTTCTATGAAAATGCTACATAAATTATCACCTCTGTAAAAACAAATAAGGTATATTAAATAATAAAGGACTCAATACAGATCCACGATGAACAATTTTGGGACCGTGTAACATTTTTATGATCCTTGATCCTTGTTTATGAAGCACGTGATGGAAATCACCGTTTTTCAGTTACAGCTGGAAATATTGGTAGAGTGATAAGTAAGTATGATCAAATAAGATCCAAGAAACAATGATTACATACCATTTTATGATATTCCTAGATGTTTGGGGAGTCGTGTGTGGATTCGTGGAGATTCAGCAACATTAACAATGGTGAAAAAGGGCTTTCTAAAAAAGTTATGTACATTTCGTAGTACTGGATTAATGAAAGCAATTAAGTTTAGATCAAATTGACAGCTGACCCGACCTATCCCTATCTCACACTATTTTGTTTTATATAGAGTCAAAGTTGATAACCGTGTTCATATTAATTTCTAATTTAGTTAAGTTGGCAGGCGATAAGCACTCTTGGATATGTTCAAGTGACAGTGATAGTATGACAAAAAAATTGTAATTTGTAATTTTAAGAATTTTTAAATATTGAGCAACAATTCGAAGATTGATTAGCAATCAAAACAAGTATAATTTCTTCATCATTTCTCTACAAAGAAGCCAAATCCACTGAAAATAACAAGAATTACTGTTCAATTTCAACCAATTGGGATAGCATGAGATGTTTACCTGCAGTTCTTGAGACGTTCAATATTTGTAGGTTAATGTCGTATCACGATAGAGAAAGAAGAATGTTTTATTGTCAAAAAATTGCTTACAATTTGTTGACAGAAGTTTGTGAATAGATACAAAAAAAAAATTGAGTATAAACTATACACACGTCAAATACAGCCTTACAATTGAGCAATGAGAGTTATTTTTTGCCGCGGATGGTGTCAGTTGTCTTAAAATCATTTCTTTTACAGCCTCGATGTGGAGTAGAATACATCCAGATCTCGTCTACTATTCGGCGTTGCTTTACAACAATACTACTACTGTGTGAAGAGTTGAGTTTTTAGCTTCCGAAACGATTCAGTATCATCACATGCCCCTCTTTGCGAATATTTGGACCTAAGACTTCTTTCTTTCCCTCAAAATTCAAAATGTCATGAAAAAGCGTATTTCTAATCAATGTAAGATACCCAAACAACTGTAGAATGTTCTAGTTAGTTACTTTCGGAATTGTTACAACTTCTGAAGAAATTGCTTAAGTCGGCGTATTAGTGTGGAATGGAGTAATTTTGAGGAGGATCATGTATCATTTCTTTTTTGTCAAATTCATATATAGTTTTATTTCATGTTCAAAAATGTTCTAAAGACCTCACGAACTGTTAATATTTGTCTATGGTAATAATGTAGATGCATTGAAGATTGTTCGAAAGTGATATAAACAGTTTAATAAGGAATTCATGCAATTAAGAACAGAGAACAGTTAGGAACACCATTCGACCTCAGCATGTTCAAATTTTTTCATCAAACAGGAGATTGACTATTCGAGAACTAAGAATGGGCTGATAACTTGATAATATTTATTAAAAAAAATATTAGAAGGGAAACGTTTTTGAATTCATCTTCTTCTTCTTCCTCTTTCAATAGGACCAGGTCCTGTTCAATCCTGTACGTTTGGCCCTCTTCCTGGATCTTCCTGATAAGCTGAACTCCAGCTTTCTTACCACCTCTTTGGTGGTCTGTCTACAGGTCTACGTGTGTTCGATGTCTTCTGGCATTCTTTCTATGTGACCCATCTCACCCACCACATCCTGTACGCCTCTTATGTCATCATTCCTTTTTCGATCCTCGAGGGTGACTTCCTTGATGGTTCGCAGTATTTTCATCTTTATGGTGCTCATTATTCTTTTTATTATTGATTTCTCGACTCTGGTTTCTGAGTCTCTCACACGTTTCATAGATTCTGGTCTTGCTCTGTGAGGTCATCGTTTTGTTTCTCCACACTATATCTTTTATATAGCCGCTGACTTTTGATGCTTTCAGGTTTCTTTTATTAATTAAATTAATTTTGGAATTTCTAATGCCACGACAAAGCAACTGAGGGTATTTTGAATTTAGCCCCTCAGAAATTATTTCAGTCATGGATTTAATGTTGAGATGAAGACATTGCTGGCCAAGAACAAACAAGTATTCTTACTGTGTCCACGATCAATTTTTTCCAGGAAAAGTAACCGATGATTTGCTACACTTCATATTAAATCTATATCTTCTTAGCAAACATTGGTAGCATTAATTAATTAATTAATTAATCTTTGTATCGACTAACATAAACTTGATGATGAAATAGTGGAAATTGACAGTTAAGTCAAGAAGGTTTAGTACCAGTACTTCGTTGATGACCAGCTGCGTATGAATGTAAGTAATTTTAGTGGTTATTTATATTATTATAAGAAAACGTGCGATGTGAATGTTAATATGTCCAAGTGCACGCCACTGATATCGCGTATATTTCTTAATAGGTACTCGTGGTAGTACTCCCCCTCAATATAATAGGAACGGAATAAAGCGGCACGTTAATATGCCGTTAAAGCAAGAAGACCGACGAAGAAAAATACATAAAACGTTCGACGCTGGCTGTCTCATAGCTCCTGGTCCACCGTCGCTTTGCTCTTTTTCGCTTCAAAGGGGACATACAACTGTCACGGACCCAGCCCGATCTGGTGACAGCACCTCACTATTCACAAAGTAGCCAAGCCGCCGAAACGATATAGGCCAGTTTTGAGAGACTAATAATATTATATACAAAAATTAATATTCGATTTAATATGATGGATGTGCTTCATTTCAAATAGATACATTTTGATATATCTTCTTTTCAATATATCTTTGTTAGAAACGGTGTTTGAAAACTGTTCCTTTTAGCTCAGAACACGTGGTTATTTCTCATTGACAGATTCCACAGGATCAAATTACGCTTCTACTTATCTTCATTTCATTTTAACATATAGAATTCACACAACGCAAAATCTGGCGATTGTCTAGTACGAGTGTTGGTACTTAAGTTTTGCGATATGGCAACACTTATTTTATTATATATTGTAGTTATATTGTAAATTTCTCCATATAAAAAACTACTGTGGGTTGAGAATTCAACAAATTTGAGAATAGTTTATGATGAAGAAGATATGCACATCGATTGCTACTATTTATTGATGTCCTTAATATAAATTCAGGTCATTTCCGTATATTTTCATATTTTAACTTCAACATTGTACATAATTCAATGGCAAATGACTGTAGGTAGTAAGTTATTTCTTAGCAACAAATGAAAGAATAAGGACTCCAATCAATAACAAAGAGATATTCGTAGCATGATATGTTAAGGTTTTTGTCGTAAATATTTGCCACCAAGTATGTCATTCCCTTGTAAAGGATTTCTATGTTATTTTAGTTATGTCGTCGAATTATTCTAGACAACTGGCCTAAAGCAACAGATTGTTCAAATATTCACAGTGTCACAAAGCCGCCGAACGTAGACGGCGGCGATTATGCGGTGAGCGTGAACCGCCTCACAGTCCGCCAACCTTTAGTGGAATTTATGAATATTTCTTCTTTAGACAGCGAACACTAGCTATGTATTATTCTACTAGTCAAGACTCGACAATACCTTGCTTTCAATATCACAAAAACGTATTGTTTATACCATATTATTTAAATGATTTGGAAAAATCGAGAGAAAGATAACATAGTAAGAGGAAAAGTGCAGTAAAATTGGTTTTCAAAAATGATTTGAATCATACATGTTGATGATGACCTTTTTAATCTTTGTATGCTATATTTATATTTTTCGTGATACGTTATCATATTAGATCAGGATCAAACCCAATTGAAAAGATAGAGAATATAACAAAAAGGAAAGAAAAAATAATTAACTTGCGATCTGAGGTCGCAAAGTGGCAATAGGCAACTGATTGTTCATTCCCAGCAAGTCTTCTTCGGAAGACGAAGTCCAGCATCTTCGCCATCGTTTTAATGGTTTTTCCTGTCGTCTTCCTCCTTCTAGGTTGTTCATTTTAACATTATTAATAAGTCCTCTGTGTCTAATTCTTTTTATATGTTTGTTCCAAAATTTTCGTATCTGTTTCACTCACCTCCCTGTCTCCTCTATGTCACTTTCTCTCTGTCTTGATTTTACTTTTGGTATTTAGTTATTTGTTCTCCCAAACTATATATTTCATTAAAAAAGGTTACCATGACTCATTATTTCTGCTCCCAGGTATTTAAAATGATTCATTTGATCGATTTTCAACTTACATCGTATCGGTTCTTTGGACTTTACTAAGGATTTGGTCTTCTCGGTGTTGATTTGGAGATTATCTCTAGTATCGTCAATAAGGGTAACATCGTCAACATAACAGACGAAGTGGAAAAATGTATTACCCATTTTTAATTCTGCTGTTTTGGGCAAAGTGTCTATTATTTTATTAATCAAAAATATATATTTCAAACTTTTTAAGCTGTTTCTTTGGTATATGATTTAGTGCCTTTTCTATCAATATTTCTAAACATCATTCAATTTTACTCGGTTCAAAGCCTTGGTGATATCGACAAAACAAATATATGCGAGATGTATTACATTCTAGGGCAAAGTGTCTGTTATCTTATCAATCAAAAATATATATTTCAAAATTTTCAGGTTTTGTTTTTTTAGTTTATGATTTAGTTCCTTTTCTATTGATATTTCTGAGACGTCATTCTATTTTACTTTGTTAAAAGCCTTAAAAAATGGAAACAATTCAAGATTTTGATTTTTTATATTTTACAAAATTTTCCCCAAGATTTAATGAAAACATACCCTGAAACTGTTTTTATTTAAAATATTATTTCCGTCTTTTTTATTGAGAAGCATCTTATTTTCAATCTGAAAGTATTTTATCAAAATATCTGCTTTATCAAGTAATTGGTGTGTTTTTTATTTGTGAAAAGCTGCCGGCTTACATTTTTTTCATTTGATTATTAAATTGTTGTTAAGTAAAAAGCAAAATCATAATAGTTGAAATTACGTAGGGCTATTTTGTATAGAAAAATTCTCAATAAGAGACAAATAAATAATATTTCGTTTAAAGAATGCATTTTATTGAAGAAATTGTTAACTTACATCCTTCACAATTCAATGATAGAATATATTTTTTTATTTGGTTTCTTCATTAAAACACGTGTTGGTTTTATACATTTTAGTTACTTACCACTTACCACACTGAAAAATATTTCTGTAGATATTTTAAGTATAGATTAATTGTAATTTTGAAGGGTTTACTATGAAAAATGACAAGTTACTTGCAACGAATTAACTTTTTCCATAAAAATATATCAATAATCATAAGTTTAAAGATACGTGAAACGCAAAAATTCGTCATCAATCAACGGTATTATCGTATTAACTTGCAGTCATTGGTATTCGAGGACTGAGACAGCTCCCTTCGGTATGTTAACTAAAAGTTGACAAACCTGTTGATATTGATCATCAGAGAAACGACATCTTCATGGCCGCCCCCGCTGGCCATATACACATCTGCCTAGCAGTGTCGTGGGGTACAAATATCCAATTCTAACATTACATCGATTATTTTGTTACTACTATAAGAAAGTTATCTGATTTTATGGACTATAGAGAAGACGCAGGGAGAAAGATCCGACGAATAGGGTGATTGTGGTGGAATTGTAATTATTATGGAGGCTTAAATTGTATCGCACGCCCATGCATTGTTAGTAATATTTTGAATCATTCTTAAATTCATAGTCTTTCTCTGTGTGCACACAGGGCATACAGAATCATCAACAAACATTTTTTATACTTTTCGTAAGCTTCAGTTACCGAAATAGTCAATTTGGCACAAAATTCGACGCATTACTGGAGATTTCGCTACTCCATTTTGTGAATAACACCTGTAAAGTACAACCGAGAGAGAATTTATAATAGAGCAAGGTTGGTTGGTACCACAGTTTTAGTGATTGTTTGATTTAGTTTCACAGATCACCTATATTTAGATTGACCACGACAATGTCATTTTTTTTAACCAAATTAACGTTGACTGGTGGTCTAAACATGAACTACTAATATAACAGCCTTCATAAAATACTGACAAATATAATAATCTATTCAAGGCGCGTAATTTGAATTACTTAAAGATAGTTTATACTGCTACCTCGCAACCAATGAATTTTTAAAATTATGTTTTTTATGATATATTTCAAAATGGTATATTTTCGAGATATATTGTCATAATAGATGAAATTTGGAAATTTATTAATTGTAATCTTGTTGGGAAAAAATATTGTAGGGGTAATTTTTCGTTACTCAAGTGGAATGTAGAAAAAAATGCTTTTGAAAGTATCTGAAAATCCTCAAATTATTAGAATACTCTAAACATGAAGTTTTTATATTTATTAATAAGGTAAAAATAAAATTTGAAGAAAATTTATAATTTTGCATACAAATCTCACATCTCAAGTAATTATACCCAATTTTAATAAAATTTATCACGTGAACTTCATAATTTGAGTTAATTTAGTATTGTTTATATCTGGCAGCCATCTATTGAAATATTTCAAGTCATTATGAGGATTTGGGAACAAATACATCACATAACTAGATCCTCAATATTGTTATATAATATCTATTGAAAGTTATTTTAAAAAATTAACCACAGTTAACACTATAATATAATTAAAAGGGCACAAAAACACTAGTACAACACAGAAATAATGTGTCATGAAGAAAAACTGAGCAATGTCTACCAATATTAACCCTTGTGTTCGCACGTGGGTACCCAGGCGCCCACCACGGTATATTTTTGAATGTAACTTGGTCAATAATGAAAATTCCGGCAAAAACCTCCGGATCTTCATTATTTGACTCAATTGTGAGCAGGTAATTTGTTTGGAATAAAATAATTTTTTCGTTTTCCAAGAAAAAACCGAGTGTAAAGTATATATACGTCAAAATTTCTGATTATACATTATACATAAAAATAATAAAAATAATGTGGAAAATGAATTAGGCCCTGCATTCGTGACACTTTGCGAAGGTTGTAGAATGTTTGTCTCAAACGAGTTTGTTACAATCGCAGCATGACTTTCGTATCTTTCTCCTCTTCTTGATCGTTCCTTTGTAGTAAATATGACAGGAGCCAGTGATTTTGATTCTCCCTGACATATCTCTTTCATTAGCAGGACCTTGAGCGATTTCCACGGGGATCAATGACCAAACGATCACAATTTTAATGGCGATTTTTGTGCTGTAAATTCGCATTATTTGAACGGTTTGCGACCAGTTCTCAATTGATGGTTTTACGAGTTCCTCACTCAATTGGCGCATAAATAGTCGTCGTTGGTTTGTTCTTTTCGGAAGCATCTTGTTATTTTCGTAATAAATTAAATAGGATGGGAGCGAGCTAATGTCCAGCATATTGAAGAACAGAGCTACCGGTCATCTCAGTTTCCGACGTTGCGTAGTGTATCGAGTGCACATTTGATCCATGGTATCACCGCCAGCTTCATATTTATTGTAGTATGTTATAATATGAGATTTTTTTAGTGTCATCACTTATAGCTCTGTCGGAATGCATAGTTGACAACATAATTAACATAATTACTGGTTTATTTTTTTTCTGCACGTATGAGCACATTGTGATCTTCTCACTGAAGGCAAACTCAGTAGAGTATACTTCTCTCGACTTATGCGGAACCAGGACAGTTGGAATTAGTTAAATTCCATGGAAGCATGTTTTCGACAAGGGCCAACGTTGTAAAAAAATTATCCATGCATCC
This sequence comes from Diorhabda sublineata, assembly GCF_026230105.1. Taxonomy (NCBI): domain Eukaryota; kingdom Metazoa; phylum Arthropoda; class Insecta; order Coleoptera; family Chrysomelidae; genus Diorhabda; species Diorhabda sublineata. The sequence continues at coordinate 11,457,945 of NC_079475.1, forward strand.
ATCCATCCAGTACGGAGCTGCAAGTTCTTTTACGACACGTTCTCCTTGATCTTTCTCTTGAATATCACTAGATTTACCAGTGTAAATGATACCACGCAATGGGTAAGTATTTTCGGCATCGCAAATCCACCAAATGGACTGCGTAAATCTTGTGCGACCACGGGAAGAATACGGTTGTTCATCAATTGTTACATTCTCAGTCTGCTTGTACATATGAGATAAATTTGCGTTCAGCATTGTCCAAAGATCGGATCGGATTGGAGCTGCTTTATCCTATTTCAATCGTTGCTGGCGTGAATTACCTTGACTATTTCCTTCGAAAAATTTAAGCCAACCAAAAAGCTGTAATATTTTATGTTTACCTAGCAACGATCAAATTTCAGCGATAATACTGCACTAGTGCAAATTATCGATAATTTGCACTAGTGCCAAATTTTCGTCTAGGATTAATAAACATCATTTGGTTTTAATTTTATATTTTAAGAAAAGGAACAATTATTGAAAATGCAATTAGAATATACAACTTTACTGGAGGCCGACGATGGTGTTTCTATGCTGCTTCCACCACTTCTTATTGTTACTTCGCTACTGTCATTTCGCATTTTTTGTACAATTTCCTCGTGGTGTTCACTATTTACTTGGAGGTAACTCTTTATCGAGGCCTGATTTGAGTGTCCGGTAACCTTCATAATTTGATTTTCTGAAACCCCAACCTTGGCAAGCTGAGTAACTGCCGCAGCACGGTTCGAGTGATTTGTCACTTTTATTCTTTTCGTGTCAAATCCTATAATTCCTATTAAGTTTATTTTAAATTAAATTTTTCTCAGGAAATAGTCTGCCAAAATGCCCTCTCGTGCATGTCAAATTGTCTCATAATTTCCTCGAGAAAATTAAATTATCGACAATTTGACATGCACTCGGGACATTAATATTGAAAATTCTGCTCTCGATAGTTCTTTATTACCTTTAGTCTTTAATGACAAAGCATTCGCAAATATACAATTTTCATAGATAAAATAATGGAACACAGCGGCACTCCCGCGTGAACAAAACATGCAAACTGTTGAACATACCTGCTGCCTGCTGCACGCCGACCCTTCCAATCTCTCTCTTTTTGAATGATCCAATTTAGTCTCAAATTCGTCGAATTGATATATAGCTCAGATCATTGTCATCTGATCATTATCACTAACGGTCTTTCTCAGTAGAAGCTCCTTCAATTATTATTGTCAACACCAATATACAAAATTCGACATTTTGCTCTGCTTTTACACTAACCAACTTAAGAGGTTTCGCCCTCTTCAGCCTTCTCTCTAGGTTCGTGTTGTCGATGAGCTAGATTGCCTCGATGTTCACATGTTTCAATAGCTGCTATTCGTGACTTTTTACGAATTTAGTGGATATCAGCTTTACAATGTCTAGGTCCCGATGAAGATCGCTATTTCAAAAGTACCAGGGTGCATTAACGATGCTTCTTAGCACTTTATTTTGAAATCTTTGGATTATTTGGGTGCTGATTTCGCTGACACATCCTAATAGTTCAGAGCCCTGTTCTTGGATTCTGACCTTGAATTACAAAAATGATTCAACCTTGCGCCATCTGTGTGACACGTCTATAAAATAATTTGTATTACACAAACATTTTAGATTTAATTTCATGCAACAAAAATTTTGTCTATTTGGATAAAGTCTTTTTTTCGATTGTGAGATTTTCAGATACATTAAAATAAGTCTATATACGATTATTAGACATCAAAACATTCCAGATATCCTAAAAATATTATAAATATGATGATTCATTTTCGTATATTTTTCAGACAATAAATAGGGGTAGGTCGATATGTGCTCAGAGAGAATAACATACCAGAAAAGATGATAAGACTTGTAAAAATGTGTGTTGAAGGCTCAAAAGGGAAGATCAGACTAGAAAAATAATACACAGATAACTTGCATATCCCCACGGGAGTAAGACAAGGAGACGGGTTGCCCCCCTTCTGTTCAAGCTTTTAAAGCAGCAGAAGCTATTTCAAGATTACCAAATGTTGGAGGGAAGATAAATATTTTAGCTTATGCTGATGATGTAGCTTCAACAGCGGACAGTGATCTGAAAATACTGGCACAAGTATTCTTTGAAAAAGCACGAAAAGAAGGATTCGAGATGAATGAAGATGAGACTGAATATATGAAAGTGGGAGGAGTTGCAGAGCCCAATCATTCAACGCTGGACGTTATGGGATACAGTTTTAAAATTACTGATGAACTACCTAGGGTTTAGAATGAACACCAACAATAAAACAGAAGAAGAAATACAGATAAGATTAGATGTTTTTGGAGCCTATTGAAATTACTTAAAAGTCAACTGCTGTCAAAAAATAAGAAAATAAGAATATACACAGTCATTATACAGCCAGTTTCATTGCATGGAACTGAAGTGTGGACACTAACAAAACACGCCCAGAAGGAGTTAAGGAGGATATATGGGCCAGTTTTCAAAGGAGAATACTGAAAAACAGAGAACTCAGATACCTGTAGAGACGACCAGATTCTAAGCTGTAATAAGAAGTAGAAGAATTAGGTGGCTGGGCCATGTACTCGTAAGAAGAAGAAACAACAATAAGAATAGTATGGAGAGGTCAACCAAAAGGAAGGCACCCACTGGGATGACCAAGAGGAAACTGGAATGACCAAGATGTAAGAAGACTTGGTGGAGAAGTATATATAGCAAATTATGGAAGCAACTTGTTGGCGAGGCTTAAAATCAACTTGAATTTGAGTGGCCACAGGAGTAGTAGCAACTAGAGAAGTACTAGTTGAAAGATGGTTGTTGCTAATGACTATTTTGTAAAGAACACTTCAGAAAGCTACAATTTTTTTCTCAGACTCAGGTAATTTTAAAATGATTATTGTTAAAGAAGAGTATTATAAAAAAACAATATGTATTTGACGGTGAGATAAGAATCCTCAAGTACAACATCGATAAGAATATGAAATATTCGACTTCTCGAAAGTTGGCCGCCCTCTTATATTCACTTAAACGACTCATAAATTTTGACCCTGTCAGAATCCGTAATCAATTTGTCAAACGAAAGACATTAAAACCAACAGGAATATCTCTACATGAATATAACGACCGCAACAATGAGAGGCAAGACGGCTTTTGTAAATTAAAATGAAAAATATTACACGTTGAAAGAAGCACAAAGCACAATAAAAGATAATAATTTAGATAAGAATATAAAAAAGTACGCTGCTTAGTGTGTGTGTGTGTGTGTATATAGTTGCTTAAGGTTACGACTGCCGCGTAAAATATTTATTATAATTGGCGAGAGGGCAATCAACGTGTCTCGACTTTTTGGGGTATTTTGATGGAATTTTAGGTCACCTGTCCAGTTTTTCAGTGGCGGAGACGATATTATTTGGCTATTAATAAATTCAAACATCTTCACAACACTATAAATCTTTTTTATTTTATTTTTTTACGCACCAACCACCCAAGGTTATTAGCGAGAGGGTTTAGGCTGGATCCATACTATCAGTTCGATTACGGTTCGTTCGTGATCCGATCTCGGTCTGGTGAAATCCAATAACATTCATATTAAACAATTTGACTTCGTTGACGATTTAGTTTTGAACCCTCAATAATCGAAGTCGTATGTATTAATTATTTGATATCATTAATGCTTCCAAATGTTCATGGTTTTAGGTCCCTTCTGTTTTAAAAATAGTTTTTCTTAATAATTTCTTATCAATCTTTCAAAAATTAATAAACAAAACTAATTTTAAAACAGAAGAGACCTAAAATTAAGACAGTTAGAAGAATTAATACATCAAAAGGTCTAAGAAAGAAGAAAATAAAAGTATTTGATATACGCGGCCAAAGAATGTCATTGAACATTTCGATTGCAGAATTAGGTGTTATATCTTTTAATCTTGATGAAGAAAATAATATCAACGCAATGTGGCAGGCTCGATCTTGTTCAGACGAAATTTCTTATCGCAATTGGAATGGGATTCGACTGGAACTTAATATTTACGGATATAATGAATGTACACATTGTTTTTCATCTAATAATATTTAACGAGACCAAGATCAGACCGCTAACGAACCGTAATCGACATTATAGTGTGGATCCAGCCTTAGTTTTGAGAGAAAGATGGCTCTAAAAGTAGCTTCTACCTCATAGAGCTAACTGGGACTAAACTATTATAAACACTGAAGAAATAATTCATAGCTGAAGAATAACTAATAAATCAGCCAGTACTTGCAAGTTTTAACTTGTCGCATTCAGAAACATGCTGAACAAAGTGAAAAAATAATTCATAGATGAAGAATAACCAATAAATTAGCCGGTACCTGCAAGGTTTAACTTGTCTCATTCATAAACATACAGAACAAACTGAAAAAATAATTCATAGTTGAAGAATAACCGATAAATCAGCCGGTACTTGCAAGTTTTAACTTGTCGTATTCATAAACATGCTGAACAAACTGAAAAAATAATTCATAGTTGAAGAATAACCGATAAATTAGCCGGTACTTGCAAGTTTTAACTTGTCACATTCGTAAACATGCTGAACAAACTGAAGAAATAATTCATAGTTGAAGAATAACCGATAAATCTGCCAGTACTTGCAAGTATGAACTTGTCGCATTCAAAAACATGCTGAACAAACTGAAGAAATAATTCATAGTTGAAGAATAACCGATAAATTAGCCGGTACTTGCAAGTTTTAACTTGTCTCATTCATAAACATGCAGAACAAACTGAAAAAATAATTCATAGATGAAGAATAACCAATAAATCAGCCGGTACTTGCAAGTTTTAACTTGTCGCATTCATAAACATGCTGAACAAACTGAAGAAATAATTCATAGTTGAAGAATAACCGATAAATTAGCCGGTACTTGCAAGTTTTAACTTGTCGCATTCATAAACATGCTGAACAAACTGAAGATATAATTCATAGTTGAAGAATAACCGATAAATTAGCCGGTACTTGCAAGTTTTAACTTGTCTCATTCATAAACATGCAGAACAAACTGAAAAAATAATTCATAGATGAAGAATAACCAATAAATCAGCCGGTACTTGCAAGTTTTAACTTGTCGCATTCATAAACATGCTGAACAAACTGAAGAAATAATTCATAGTTGAAGAATAACCGATAAATTAGCCGGTACTTGCAAGTTTTAACTTGTCTCATTCATAAACATGCTGAACAAACTGAAAAAATAATTCATAGTTGAAGAATAACCGATAAATCTGCCAGTACTTGCAAGTTTGAACTTATCGCATTCAAAAACATGCGTTCGTATAAACTAAACAAACAACGTACATTATTATTTTTGTTGAAGTGTATTATTTTGAAATTTGTAATGGATTATGGGATGCACTCAGTTGTAGCAATTAGTAGAGAGGTTAAAAAAGGAGACATTTTTTTACTATTATAAAAAAAATTAAATTGGTGATACAATGAATCAAATGTTGGGTCTGATATCACTATTAGTAGAAATCCGTCCGTTTGTCTGTAGCAGTGATATTTCCTTGCAGGAAGCATGTAACGAGCACGCTTTTTTGGATTTAATTTCTGTATAACTAAAGATATGCACAAACATAAGAAACTTCGAGCATTATTAAGACAAGTGCTCACAAAACTTTTACTTATTAATCATATTTTTCATTTCATCAACCAACTATTATGAACATTATCAAGAAACAATGGGAACAAAATTATGAAGTAAATGAAATTATTGATATTTTTCATGGAAACTTTCTTCAATATTCTGGATGTTGCTAGACTTTTGTTTTATAATAAAAATACTGAAATGATATATAAAAAAATATGTTTGTATTCATAACAAAAAACGTAGAATAAAGATCAGTATTTCCAAACGACTTTAATGAATTAAATTAATTAAAGAGCTAATGACTTATTTGTTAGTAATGAACTTGTTGTGGAGATTAACTAATCTAATAATTCAGAAGCAACAATAATATTAGAAATTTCCGGCAGTGATTACATTTTCGGAACGTCCTACAACATATTCAAATAGAAGTATTAATTGCCTCCTCCCACAGCTGAAGCGAGCGGCAACTCTTTTGAATTCATACACAATATCAATAAATTTTTTAAAAGACACATAAAAGTCGAAGAGTTTATTTTTCTTTCGTATGCATTTAAATTCATTTTTAGTTTTTAATTATATTATTTCCACGATATCAGTATATTGTTATTTTTATGGTTATTTGTTTTATTATTTTTGTGCAAATGTAGATTGAAATTTCAATTTAAATGTTAATTTTATTAATGAGATGGAACACACGCGGAAATATATAAAGCATCAAGATTAATTCTCTGTCTTATTAAACGATAGAAACCCTGTTTACTATTTTCGCATCGTGCCTATACCTTTAAGTGTCTGATAAGGGTAGTATTTCTAGCATATTAACCAAAGTAAAGATGTTAAACCAAAAATCATCATCATTAAGTTATGACTGAGTTAAATAATATAATCCACAACTTTGTAAATACAATTTATTAACATAAGATATAAATAAATAAAGTGATTTCAATAATCTGACTACTTTCTTCGTTGGATGTCGAGGCTATTAAGAACACACTATAATGCGTGTAAATGCTCTCTTAAGTACTAAATCTTATCGTATACAAAAGCTGTAATCAACAATATTTATGATCGTTTAAGTTTAATCAATACAAAAATAAAGGTGAGTAATTTAATATTTTGATGGAACTTCAAGTATCTAAAGGACATAAGGAACCGCTTAAGTAAGACGTTGATTCCCGTCAGAGGACGGTCAGTTTACAATAAATCTAAAGACATATTCTTAACACGTGTTGTATTAACACGCATCAACACGTCTTGTATAAATATCTATTACGTTATTTTAAATAGAGCTATGCTTAGAGTTTGTGATGTGTCGTCAAAAACCGATAACACGTTTTAACACGTCATAGCTCGTGTTTTCAATATATACATTGATCAGGTTTTCGTCAGAAGGTTTACAAAGGGTAAGATCAAATAAGTGTCTAAAGGACATATGGAACCGCCTAAGTAAGACGTTGATTCCCGTCAGGGGACGGTCAGATACAATAAAGCTAAGGGTACATTTTTAACACGTGTTCTCAACATCTATTTCGGCAGAAGGGTTACAAAGTGTTGTAGGTTATATTCACCACATGTGCCGAGTTTGTTTAGCTTTACCGGTATTTTCTGACACTTAAAAGTGTTTCCTTAACTATATTCGTTTCCGTAACCTCCGTATCTATATTTGTCTATATTTTTTTGCAAATATCAGAACATGATATTTGGCTCATTCGTGCCTACGTTGGTTTATTGGATGAACTCAGTACTTCCTCGATTCAGCAGCACATCTCTTTTTGTAGGTCCTCCATTATATTATAAGCTTCGGAGAGTTGTGAATATATGTTGTGTGAACGTGAAGGTCGAAAATACTACTTCAGCAGTGAAAAACATCAAAATGTCAACTGGCACACACGTTTTATAACACAGATATGTATCCGGTCTATCTGATGTGTCTATCTGACATATCGTGTTGACAAGTGTTAACACGGCTTAAATCTTAACAAACACGTTATTGTATAACTTAATATATTGTTAACAGATCTTTAATGTTCTCATCAGGATTGGCGAGATAATTAATACCGTCGCAAGTGAATCAAAAACGTTTATTTGAGGTTTTATTGGTAGTTCGCGGTATAAAAATTGTTTTTGGACAATATCGTCTTGATTTTTTCAATTTTTCTTTTTATCTTGAGGTTGGAAAACCAATTAAGGAGGTGAATAAACTTTTTAAATTGTCAATAACATTGTAAATAAACAAGTTATTTCAGTATTTGTTCACCTTTTTAATACACTCCAACCAAATTTTTTTTTGTTCATTTTAAATTTAACTTTATTAAAATGGTTACACCGAAAGCCTGAAAATGAAATTAATATTCACGATAGACGATTAGTTTTGGAAAAAACTATTGTAGGTTACCATGATAATGCTTGAAAAAAATTCAGAAATTTTAGACTAGAAAGAATCAACTAATAAAGAATTTATTAAATCAGAGATTCTATGAACAGTTAAATTTAAATTCAAAAAAAAATAATATTAAATGAGATAATGGGATCGTCTTCAGGTAGTTTTTTCTGTGGACCCTTCAGATTAATATGATGCAACAACTACAGATTATTTTGAAGAACATTTCTCCAAAAACAACCGAAAAACATTGTAGTATATAGTTAGCAAGCAAAAAAATTTATACATGTTTTTCCTCATTTGCGAGATTATAGTTATTAATTATCAAATATTTCTTCTTGGATACAACAATTGTCGTTTGGAGGTCTTAATAAACCTCAAAACATTGGTTTGAAAAAATCCAAACATGGAATTACATCACAAAAATGTACTAAGATGTGGTCCAAAAACTGAATCCCTGCTGCATGTCTTTAGTGTTGTGATCGAGTTAATTTTGTTGACGATAATTTTTGTCACGAGTTTCATTGTAGTGTCTAGAAAATGTATCCTCCTGTACTTAGCCGGATCTTGTTTATCGTGGTCGATATTGAAAAATATTTTTTAAAATCGTTCCTAATCTCCATAAGTCGCATAGTATGAAATATCATGTTCCGCGTCTCTGTATATCGACGAATATTTTCATAAAATTGTCAAAGTTATAACAGGTATTTAAAGCTTATGATCTGTAACCTACTGCTCGAATTTTCGGATCTGTAATGGGCAATAAACGTACACTTAAAATATTTTAATAGTTGCCTTGAAGTATAGTAACATTAACTCAACTAGATATGAACAATAAATTACTTTGGTAGATTTCACATGAACGTTTGCCAGAAAGTTGTAGGAGTATGAATGGTTCCAGGTGCCCACTATCTGTCTTCTAAGATGAACATGACAAGCTATTAATATCAAATTTGTCACTACTATAAGAAATGTTTTGGTGTTTATATACATTTCAATTTATATTACGTTTTCGATCCATTTAGCTTTAAGAATAATTCGGATTTCGAAATTTTCATAAACGAAAAATAAGAAAAGAATATTTCTTGTTTTCGAATAACATTTTCCTTTCTTAATTAATATAAAAAATCACTTCAAAAGTTATGTGATGATATGAGTAATTAATCTCTTCTACAGAATATTACCTACTTGTCCTACTTGTCATTTAAAACTAGAAGAAGGTAAACAAAAACGTAAATATCTGTATTTAATATGAATCCATTATTTATTACACAAGATTAATCTTGAATATAACTTTTAATTTAAACTTTGAACTAAAGTATAGTAAAGAATCGTTCCACTTTAGCACACTAAAATATGTTTGAATTCTAATAGTCCAGTAAACGGAGGTTTTTACCTCAGGCTTCCATCGATCTGCTTGAAATTTAAGATAGAAATGCTTTATTGTCAAAAAATTGTTATAATTTGTAGATAAGAGCTTGTAAAAACTACAAAACAGTGGATAGTGAATACCTTGAAAAGCAGAGTCAACTCTGCTTTTCCTATATCTATATGTGCTTTTACTATGTAAGTAAATATCACCTATCAATTTGAGGGTGGTAATTCACAATTTAGGCACAAATTATTCCATAAAGCTTTTTCGAAAATTCGATAATTTCTGATTTATTCAAGATTGAAATTTTAAATTTTTGTTAGAAAAAAAGTATAGATTCAATCGCTTTTCACAAACTTTCACTAAAAAATTTTATATTTTATCGAAAAAACTGTAAGATGGTTAAATTTAGTTTAAAAAAAAATAAAAAGAATCTTTTATTTTGAATATAGACGTAATACAAAACGAGTTATGATTTATTAAAGGTGGAACTTATTTAGTGAACGGAAGACTTTAAAAATTTAATTAGTGGAAAACGGTCAATTTTACGAAAAAAATTTGACGAAACTTTTTAAAGAATTATGCAAAACCGTTCAAATAAGACTTTGTAAAACTTTGTAATACATAAAATAAGTGCGTTATGACGAATATAAGATAGAATCCCTTCATTTTATAAAAAAACATTCTTTCTACCCTGGAGTTTTGTGATTATTATCTGTCAGAATGCATTTGTTAATTACATTCTTTCCAATGAACGAAATAATTGCAAGCGACAGTAATGCGGCTGTATGATGAACTACAATACCTCTTCAATAAAATACTACAGGTCAAAAATGTAGCATCTGAATGGAAAGAAAGTATTCTGATACCGATTTTCAAAAAGGGAGAAAAAACCGATCCCTCAAATTATCGAGGCATTAGCCTGATGAGGAGGGTTCTGAAACTATTCACTAAAATCTTAGCAGAAGAATTAATGTCTACCGAGATATGTGAAGAACAGCAAGGTTTAAGAAACAACAGATCTGCTATAGATGCTATATTTATAATGCGCCAAATAACTGAAAAAGCCATAGAGTTTAATAAGGCAGCCTTTATGTGCTTCATTGATCTCACCCAAGCGTTTGATAGGATACGCTTAACTGATGTTATAACTCTACTAAAAAAAAAGGAACGTTCACCCCAATATAATAGGAGTTATCGAAAAACACCGATAATTATACCTTTGTGAGAACGGCAAACAAATTAGGCAATAAAATACCTGTGGCAACTGGTATCAGACAAGGGGATAGCCTAAGCCCAATCCTGTTCAATATTATAATGGACGAAACCATCAACGAAGTAAAGCAAGCCGGGAGAGGATACCGAATGGGAGACAAAGAGATAAAAATAATATGCTATGCTGATGACGCAGTAATCATCTCGGAAGACGAAGATAACCTACAGAAGCTCCTATATAACCAACAAATACCGAACACGTACACCATGCAAATGTCCACAAAAAAAATATAAAATCTCTGACAATATCTAAAGAACCGAGAAGATGTAAACTAGCGATCTACGATCAGAGTGTAGAATAAGTGATGTCCTTGAAATATCTGGAGACAAACATACCAAGCGATAGAAATCTAAAGAAAGAAGTAAAAGCACAAACAACGAAGGCAGCATTAATATCAGGATACCTTAGAGATTTAATTTGGCGAAATAAATACATGGGCACAAAATGTAAAATTAGAATATATAAAACTTGCGTAAGGCCGGTCATGACATATGCAATAGAAACTAGAGCGGAGAACACAACCACTAAACGGCTCCTAAGAACAACAGAAATGCGGACTCTGAGATCAATAACAGGACATACGTTACTCTATCGGAAGAAAAATGAAGAAATAAGGGACATGTGCGATATTCAGGATGTAGTAAGATGGGCAAGGAGCCGCAGAAGAGAATGGAGAGACCATGTTGACAGAATGCCAAATGAACGGTTAACAAAAATTGCAAAGGAATAGAAACCAGACACAACTCGACCTCCTGGACGACCACCTATAAGGTGGTATGAAAGCTGGTCCTCATCATCCCAACTACTCCTGGCAAACCCTTGATGAAAATATAGGACCTAGTCCTAACGTAAGAAGAAGAAGAGACAGTACTGTGATCCTAGAGTTAAGGGGGTGGACAAAAGTTGAAGGTTCATTGTAGCCCATTAAAATGCAAAAATGTCCTACACCACAAAAAACTTTTGCAAATGACATTTTGTAATTGCAAAAAAAGATGCGATGCATCATGTGATTGCGTTAAAATTGGACTTGTTCATAATTCAACTTGCAATAGATGTTCTGGTGAAAATTGTCTGAACAATGCCCCAATAACTGATGCAGGACGAAGACGAAAATACAGATAATGATAATGATGATTGTTAACTTTATTTTATACATTAATTTGTTATATAAATTTTTTTCAAACCACACCTTCTCACAATTTTCAAAGATTTTAATTTCTTTTCTATACTAGCTATAATTTCTAAGAGATGAAAATATGCAAAATAATCATTTACTAATCAAGCATTATAAAAATATCAATTTAACATATGTAATAAATCTATAAATAATATCATAAATGGTTTTTTTCAACTTTATTGCAGTAAGGGATGATTTTTGAGGTTGAAAAACTTGTGAAAAAGGAATATATGAGTTGTACACAATGAAATGAACTTTTAATAAAAATTAAGTAATATAAAGTATTATATTTGTTTTTTTTAAAATTTTCTCATAAGAAGGTTTGGTTTCTAGGAGCTGGAATACATTGATTAAGGGTTGAAAAACATAAATAGTATCCTTAAATATCATGCTATCTTTATTTTAGTTCTATAAATGTTTTTTCAACTTTCTAAATGCTTCAACTTTTATTTTATTGAATTTTGACAATAAGGGGTAGTTTTCACCTTCTACAATAATTTACTCATATAGGCATATGGTGGATTTTGAAGTGAAGGTTCAATAGAACTCAATTCAAAAATTTTACGCAAATCCATGCGTCTTGGTAGGAATTAGGAGGTAATACCATATTTTTACCGTTGTTCACTGGACTATAAGCTGACCTAGGAGTTATGGACTTATTTTGTTCAAAAAAATAGTCGTTTAAAAGCCACGTCAAAATGTATTGGAAGTACTTATTTTTAATATATTTCAGACGATGTAAATCCACATAGTTGTACAAAAAATGTTGTTTGTATTTCGTGTATAAAATTGGCGTTTGCATGGCAATTTTTAACCTCGAAACTCATGTTTCGTGTCATACTGTGATTTTAACCAAATCCTTACAAGACATGGTATATATCCATAGGTGCATCGGCTACTTTATAACATTGGCACGTATGACAAACTGATATTTATGGAACTCGTCGATTCAAGTTTACCCCGACCAGTACTTCCAAAAACGATAAATTTGGATCTGTAAGACTTTTACATTTTTAGTACGGAAGCTTGAGGGACAGATGAATTTAAGATCGTCGGAGCTGTTAACGTTGGGATTATTGAGACTGAATCAGCAGATATCTTTGAAGTTGATCATTGGATAGAATGCAGAGGCGTTTGATCTATACTCCATTATAGGACAGTAAAACTTCCATATCATACCGGTGGCGTTAGTGCATTGGGGTTGGAGTATAGACATAGGGTTGGATGTGAAAACTCAAAATATGCAACCATTTATTGCGTAAATAAAAAGGGGAGGCGTTATGGAAAAGTGATTCTACTGTTGTAATTGGACAAAAAAATGTATTGAAACTAGAAACTTGCATAAATGGCATATAATTTGAAAATTTATTGCCAGAAATTACTCATAGAGTGATGATGCGACATCTAGAACGAACATAATAATTTAACATAACTTAACATAACTTTACATAACTTAACATAACTTAACATAACTTAACATAACTTAACATAACTAAACATAACTAAACATAACTTTACATAAATTTACATAACTTTACATAACTTTACATAACTTTACATAACTTTACATAACTTTACATAACTTTACATAACTTTACATAACTTCACATAACTTAACATAACTTAACATTACTTAACATAACGTAACATAATTTAACATAACATAACTTAACATAACTTAACATAACTTAACATAACTGAACATAACTTAACATAACTTAACATAACTTAACATAACTTAACATAACTTAACATAACTTAACATAACTTAACATAACTTAACATAACTTAACATAACTTAACATAACCTAACTTAACTTAACCTAAGCTAACCTAACCTAACCTAACCTAACCTAACCTAACATAACCTAACTTTACATAACTTTACATACCTTTACATAACTTAACATAACTTAACATAACTTAACATAACTTTACATAACTTAACATAACTTAACATTACTTAACATAACGTAACATAATTTAACATAACATAACTTAACATAACTTAACATAACTTAACATAACTTAACATAACTTAACATAACTTAACATAACTTAACATAACTTAACATAACTTAACATAACTTAACATAACTTAACATAACTTAACATAACTTAACATAACTTAACATAACTTAACATAACTTAACATAACTTAACATAACAACTTAACATAACTTAACCTAACCTAACTTAACCTAACCTAACTTAACCTAACCTAAACTAACCTAACCTAACCTAACCTAACCTAACCTAACATAACTTAACATAACTTAACTCAACTTTAACCTAACCTGACCTAATTTAACCTAATTTGATTGTTTTTCAATAAATTATGAAATCTTCCTAAATTTTAAATGTGTCTGTGATAAGAGTGATGATGTGGTCAAAGGCATGGTAAAACATGTTGTTAGGATGAAAAAAGTTGAGAGGAAGGGCAGTAGATTGAAGCAGTAGGAACCTAGTATTAATTTAAGGTAAACTGAGAAATGATAAGTATTCAAAAAAACTGATAAATTGAATTATTTAAGAATGCTGAAAGAATGTATTAAATGCTTACACAATCTCTGACGATTTCCCTTTGAAAAAAAAAGAATATAAATAATTGAATTGGAAACTAAAATCCCGTAGATAATCTAAAGGGATTGAAAACTGGTTAAGAAAGACAAAATAAGCCGTCGTACTAATATTTGTCGATGCGTCATAAGAAAATGTTACCTCAGTAGATTACGAATCTTTCGCGTATCTCATATTTGGAAGTTATGATCCCAATTACTTAAAAATTAACAACTTTGCCAGTTACTATCATGTCAACATACAAAACAACAAAATAGTTTATACCTCATTAAATTTACTGGATTTTGATTTCCGTATTAGTGTAACGGTTTCGTCAATAAAGAAGGAGAAATTACATACTTCTCTTTCATACAGAGTGGATCGAATATCAGTTATATTCCAATGATCTTATATCATAATATAGTGCAAAAGAGAGCTTCAATTCACAGAAATTAAGGCTTAAACTTGAAATTTTGAGGTGTTTCGAACTCTAATTTTGTAAACTTCCCTCCTACTTTCATAACCAATTCAAACCAGCTCTAGAATGTTCGATGATTGCATACCCAAGTGTCGTTCAACTTGATTAGCTCAAAGGCAATGTAGACCAAGATGCAGCTAGGAACAAGTCTCATTGGTTGAGGAACAGAGAAGACGAAACCAAGTAGGTTATAGTTTTGACTTGCAATTTCTAATGAATTTTAATAGAATCTTGAAGACAATTCAATAAGCTCGGTAAGTTAAATGGATCTAAAACATCGATTTTCATTAGGTTCTCATACACTTCATTTCTACTCTGCATATATCTATTACACTAAATAAAATGTATTTCTTGATGCAAGTTACTGGGCAAAAAATACAAAAAGAACACTTCCAACTAGATAAGCTTTTACAGATACATGATACAAGTCTACTTTGATAGAATAAGTTAATGTTCCAAAATTATTTTCCTCGTACTCGTATTTTAACTTCAATTTACTGTGTGTTTGTGTGTAAATTTTGAAAAATATATTTTTGTTAAATTCCACAACAAGAATTTGGAAAAAATCGAATAAAATTGGGTCTATCATTGCTGCAAATGAAACAAATTTTCAGTAGTATCATCTGCAATTTTTGATCCGAATTAAGCATATAATAATAGTTATGAAGTTTTAAACGTTCACAACGTAGAAAAATCGTTCGAAACAAGTACACTGTTTGGATAAAATGAACCTTGCCTTCATGTCATCAGTGAAGACGATGCTTTTGGTCTAATACCATATTTATTGAGGCCCTTTCCATACAAAATAAAACAGACTTTCGTAAAAAAGACTTTAATGTATGACTCTGTCGTGGGAGAAGACTGGTAGAAAAGCCTTGGACGTACTCGAACACACCTCTACAGTCCAGTCGAAACCAGAATTCTAATCGCGAGAACTTCTTATATTTCGCATAATTATCCAAGAACAAAAAAATCTGATGACGTATTTAGATAAAACAACTTCAACATGTGGTTTATTTTCCATTGAAATGGAAAAGTTTCTGAAAAAATTTGGAATTTTGTTCTAGTTGTTACAAATGTAAACTTACATTAGACAAAAATATTTTTTCTTTTTTAAGTTATACCTAATTAATCAACACCGGTACGACGGTTTGGCTATCGGTGATCTTGAACCACCGCGTTTCAATGTTTTTAATTGATTTAATTCGTGGTCGCATAATTTGATAATCGCTTAAAAAAAACTCGTATCCATAAAATTAGATAGGCGACGAATCATCATTTTCCGAATGACTGTTCGCCATCGTTTCATTAGAGTAACATAGAACATTCTATTTGAATAGTTTGCCAAAAGTGTTCGAAAATATCAGGGAAACCCATCGCAGAAGACAAATCATTCTCCACCACGACAATACGAGCTTTCACAAACAAAACATTGAATAGATGGTTCATTCGCCGTACAGACCTTGTTTGACACCCAATGATTTATTTTTATTCCCGTTAATCAAAAATGAATTGCGTTTTTCTACACCCGAAGAAGCGGTTGTTACTTTGAAATTACATGTTTCGGAGGAATGGAAAAATTGGTTCAAACGCATGCAAAAGTGTATTGATCTTAGATATTTTGAAAAAGGGATAAAGATATATCTAATTATACATTTTTTTATTTGTCTTAAACTCAAAACTTGAGTAGCAATCCTCGTAATAGGCAAAAATTCGACGTAATCATTTTGAAATCACTTTTTCATTGAATCCGTTATAGTTGTTGAAATAAGTTAGACGCCTAAGCCATCAACAACAATAATTAATGGAATTACTTTATCTTAATTGTTTATATCAATTTTTGAACAAGATAAAAATTCTTTAAGCGATTTATTTCCTACACAATCAATCTTAATAAAAATTTTAATCAATGATTTGGCTGTGGGCAATGTGTGATCTTCTAAATGTCTCATTTTAATTTCATTGTTAAAAGATTGGAAATTTAATCTCAGATACGCGCTAGATATTATTAAAATTCATTTATGTTATTAATGATGTTGAAATTCCTTCTTGGAATAAAAGCTGAAGTTGAGATGAGATTTCATAAAAAATTGATTGTTAGTTTATAGTTATTGGAAACTTTCCATTTCGTTTTCGTGGCATGTTGAAATAAAAATGAATATGCAGCTTCCGTGTGGGGATCTTCCTCAACAGCAAGAAATCCTTGCCAGGATTAACAGAAATCCGACTAAAATAGGATCGTTTATGTCGATAAATACCTTTCCAATGAATGATATTAAATCTAATGTAATGAACTTCTCTGTTTAAAAATAAAGGTAAAAAACTAACAAGAAACTCACTAGAGTGTTTTGAGATATCACACCACGACGAACTGTATGAGGAGCTATTCGAGATTTCCAGCTAAGACATCCAAGTCCTTGTAGGTCACTACCCCATCAGAAGCCAAAGAGATTGCATACTATTTACTATTCGAATGTCCTGACCATTTCAGCAAAAGCCTTATGTAATTTGAAGGAATAGGGATAACACTGTGGAAAGCTGGACAGAGAAAATAGTTCTTTTAAGAGGAGTCTACGTCTTTTGAAGGCAGAGCAATGTGATGCACAGTCGGGCATATAATTTTTTAGTCAGACCAGCTGGAAAGCTAAAATGACTTCCCAAACAACTTAATATACTCTAATGACGGCATTGGTCATAACCAAGAAATGATTGGTGGCTTCTTGCAGTCTTCACCAATTGATTTTCCCAATGAGTTTTTGCATCGATTTTTAACACGAACTTCATCAGCTCCAAAGGGACAATCTACACAATAACTGTGAGTTGAGGTTAATTAAGATCTTTTTCTCTCTCCCAAATCTTCCATAGTTTATCTAGAGAACATGCATGCAATATTCCATTTTCCAATTTTTCCTGGTATTTCTTCGTTTCTCCGTGGTTAGTTGTTGATTTTCTTTCAGTTTTGCTCGGTTCTTATTCTTCTTCATATCACCAGCTTCTTTTCCATCTTTATCAAATCCCCCGTTTTGGCTCGATTACTCCTTGTTTCTGGTAAGAAATTTGAAGAGAATCCTCTATAAATTTCTACAAAATATACCATTTGTCTTTTTTTATCCGTATATCTTCTATAATCCAAATAAGTTATTCCAGAACTTTCTCGAAAATTCATGAAAAGTTTTTATGAACACAGTCCTATAAGGTTCATCGAAAAAAAATGTGCAAATAATTTCATTAACACTTCTTTAAGCTACAGTCGTCACTTCCTGCAATAGTATATCAGTTTATACCGCTTATACAATCTTCTATTGGTCTTAAAGTATCTCTTATATTCAAATACTCTGTCAAAAACAGATACTTCTTACAGAAATGGTCACCTTGTAGATGGAGCCATCCACTTTATTAAGTTATGACCGGTACTGTCAGACGGCGTGCGGCTGTATCATCGTCACAGTAAGCTACTTTTTTGCAGCTCACTCCGTATTATTTATAGTTTTCTGTACTAACTTTTGATTAGATTTTTGAATCATTTTATTCAATGGTTTTATTTTGTTTGAATAAAAAAGTTTATACAAATATATGTTGTAGGTAGTTATTGTTTATAAAATTAGCATACAAACGATGTTGATTGCAAATTGTTAAGGGCATCTATTCAAATAATTTTTTGCAGTATTCTATTATAAGTATGTTGAGAAATGTACACAAAGAGATTGTTAGTGTTATGCAATAGGTGACCTTTTCTTATTATCTATGCTATTCGATCTTAAGTACAACATTATTTTTTTTAATACTTATACAGAGTGAAAGAAAAGTATAGAAATTAATATTTTCTTATCTACAAATTACAATTCACTGAAAATCTTAAAATTATTATTTATATATCATTACGATTCTTAGGTAAGGAATTTATTACGAATATCAATGTATAATTAACAAATTCTCTCCCAATGGGGGTCCTCCCACTTTAGAAACGATCGGAAATTCATGTAATTAGTTATAACGGCTGGATAGTAGGATTCATATATAAAATAAATGTTAGTGCCAATCGTTTTTTCAAAATGGATAATAAACATATGTAGAATTTTTGATTAAGTTTTGATTAAATGCAAATAACGACATAATCAAATAATTTTGTATTATTTATTGGAAAAATAATCGAGTATTATTCTAAAAAACATTATTTGATATTTACTAATTGAGAATGAGTTATTTAAATATGTAGAATTAGGATTTAAAATTTTTCATTCAAACTTGACAGGGTTAATTTTAATCAAAATTTAAATTTCTTCATGCACATCTCGACATACATATATAAATGTTTTTGTTTTTTTTTATTGGTACCAATAAACGAAGGTCACTAGCCTTCTGTTTAGAATCAAATCCACAAATATTATTTCACAATTGCTTCCCCAGGTTGTCAAAAAGAGCTTCCATCTATATAACTGAGAAAATCAGGAACCATCTTCACATTTAATAACTCGACTTAAGAAACACATAAAAAACAGATAGACGTCAGAAAAAATAGCACACCAAAGAATGCCTTCAAACAATAGCACCAAGAGAGCCGCATAATAGAGAGCATCCCCCACTTTGTTTTCGTATTTATATGTTTCTAATTTTCCCCAGTTATAACTATCTCTGTTTTTATAAAAACCATAGATATGACACAATAAAAAAATTCCAGTTTTTTATATAAAAGTATTTTTGAAGACAGTGGTCTATCTCAATAGTTTACATATACAATTTAGTCCACGTTCTTAATGTTCGTTTAATACACAATTAATAATTTTAATTGATTCATAGTCGATGATCCTAGTAAATGTGACAATCAACTATATTTTTACAACCTAATTTCTAAATTTAACATTCTTATTCTAAGAAATTAAGATCATAATTGAAATGGTTCGAAAGGCATTTGTCAAGTACTCCTCAATGTTTGCAAACAGAAATCTAAACCTCCATGTCAGTGGAAACCTGGATCTTGAAAGTTCAAACGATCAAAAAACTTGACGCATTCTGAAGATACTCTGGACTGACAGAAGCTGTTGACAATTATTAGGAAGAGGAAAACATCTTACATAGGACACATCTTTCGCAACGACAAATACCTACTGCTACAGAATATATGCAGGGAAGAGTAGAGGCAAAGAAAGAAGAAGACATCCTGGCTCCTTAACATAAGAGAATAGACAAATCTCAGCGTCGGAGAATTGTTTCATGTTGCGAGGGACAGAGACGAATTAAATGAAGAAGAACTCTTCTTAATTATATTTTTTCACATTAAACGTAACTTCTTGTCAATAAACTCGTTTTAATTATTTTCTTTGAAATTATAAACTAATGCTTTTGTCTTTACAAATTCTATCAATTCTGATAGCTGGTTAAAGATAGGAAAATACCAATTCCTCTTTTTAGGTTATTCACAAATTGACATTTGACTTACAAATATGAAATAACTAGAGAATTATTCTTATTATTATTAATATCCTCAATTTAAGTAAATTTATAATGAAATATGTTTAGAAAATTCATCTTATTTATCAGTTATTTAAATAATATAATTATTTGTACAGGTAAATATTTCAGATATATTTTTCATCATTGTTTTTTTTCTTTATAATGAAATTAATAATATTCGCAAAGTAAATACATTATTAACAAATACCGCCAATCCATAGATTTAAATAGCCGATATCATTTTTCATAGTGGAATTGTGGCGTTAGTACACCTAAGTGTACCAACTCTAATACATTTCCAAGCTTCCGAGTACTTTTATATTCATCTTCTAAAACTGAAATTATATTTTAAGCAATTTGACTGATTTTCAGCTTGGTGGAAATTTATGTAGCTTCACTCTGATTTTTTGGTATAATTGACCGGACTAATATAATAATAATATTTCTTTCTCAGCGTATGGGAAAGCAGTGCGCTATGTAAAAAAAATATGGTCAGTACGTCAAGCACAACTCCTGGAGAAAAAACTATCAATTAACCTCTGACAATAAGTTTACCAAAATTAAATTACGAGAAAGCATATGAAAGATGTGAAGTTCGTTTTTCGACCTCAATTTCCCGGACTACTTGTTCAGTAGTAGTTCAATTAAAGTGTAATTTCGAAGGAAGTGAGATGATCTATGACTATATTTTTATCTTTGAGATCTGTTATTAAAAAAATGAAAGAGAGCCATCGAATTGAACGTTGGACAGTGATTTAAGTTACTGGTTTTGGCAATAATGTTGAATATAAGCCATATGAAAATAATATGGCATTATTCACCGTTATTATCACCCAATAAAGATAGAATTTTGTTAGTAATTCGATAAATCATAATGAAAAATAAATTATTTTCGATTTTGTAACGCCTCTAATAATATAAGATTTGTGCTGTAGTACGCAATCTAACGAGAAACCTCATTTTACAAAGTTTGAACCTCAAACTATTTTTTTCACATTTTAAAAATGGTGTTTACTGAAAAACTTCGATTTAAAAGTTACCGGGTGTCTGGGGATAGTTTAAACTTCAGGTTAACATAAAACGGAGGATCCGAACCTACTGGTATATTATTGTGCCACTGATTTGGACCAATAACGCGCTGCGTTTCGTCCGGGATGTTCACGTGCCGATCATGCACTGATCATTGTTTTATTTCACTATTTTCCTCTGATAAATGGATTTTAGCACGAAACATAAGTGTTCAATACATTAAAGTAAATTAGTTTTCGCGTGAGAAGGTTTATTGTTTGAAAAATTTAGTACAAAACAGGTGTGTCAAGTTAATAGGTTTTAGTTACCCTCAGTTTCTGAAGATGATAACTTGTTTATCAAAACGCGCGTCAAACAGTGAAATTATGAGGGTTAGTGTAGTGGTAATATAAACAATGTGTTCAGTAACAATTATGTGCCAATGAAATTAATCTTTTAATGAGTTTTGTGTTATGAACATACTGTTTACACTACCACTACACCAACACTTACATTTACATGCGTTTTGATAACCAAGTTATCGTCTTCGGACATTGAAGGTAAACTGACAGTTGACATATAAACTGACAGATAACTTGGTTATCGAAACGCGCGTTAGACATTGTAATAGTGTTGATGTAGTGGTAATGTAAATAATGTGTTCAGAACTACTCTCCTAATTTTTGATTACTTGTGCTAATAGAAAAGCTACTACAGTCTGTCTCTTGTCTCGTTATTTTACGGTTTGTACTTCGACACGTACGATATTTTTCCCTTCTGAAGATTGATTTGGAGACCTTGGAGATCTCCATATAACCGCTTGTTCTTCTAAATACTATTTGTTCTTATACAATATGAATATAAACTCATATTTGATTAGGTTATAATTTAAATGCATGACATGCTAAAATATCGAAAAAAATGAAACTAATGGTGCGATATTAACCAATGAACATAATCGAATGAATAAATTATTGTCATGGTTAATAGAAAAATATCATTGAATAGATGATAATTATTATTCAGTAAGTAAAACCAGTAGCTAACATTCCTTGAGACTGTCATTTATTGACAAGTAGTTACTCAATCCCTACTTGGACTACCCACGTTCTATTGCAGCAGGTCATAATAAAACAATGAAAATTTAATGATATGCCTATTTATTACATAAGTATTTAATAAATGAGATAAATTTGTGTCGATATTGTTAGAGTCATGGTAAATATGGTATGTAAGATTTGTTATTGATTCCACCTCAGTTGAAATGCCTATTCAAAAAGTAGAAAAAAATATTATCAATATACAGAGTAAATGAGAGTCAACAAGAAACTTGTTATATATTTAATAATTTATATCCTAACCGAAACAAGATCTACTGTCAGTAAATTAGTAAAAAAATTTAATGAAATTGGTTCAGTAGAAGATTTATATAAATCAGGGCGCAGAAAAATTGCTTTAACTGAAAACAAATCTTTGATGTTTATGTCCTGTTAGAAGACGATCCACACTTGAATATTAGATAAATATCAAGGGAACTTGATATTTCGCAAACATCTGCAATGAAAAGAGTTGTCACACGACGATTTTAATAGATATGAAAAGTTTGCAGACGTATTGATGGAAAAATGTTACATCCAAAACGATCCAAATTTTTCTAGACTATAGATACTGGTCACGTAACAATCCTCGTTTGATACTTGCATCCCACACCCAATATCCCGAGAAATTGATTGTATGAGCTGGCAAATAGGCGACAAAATAATCGGTCCCATTTTCATTGAGGTTAGCTCGGATATTTCCAAATCCAAGGAAGTATTTTCAATTACATTTAAAAAAAACTTCATTATTAGAAATTTTCAGACAATAACGATATCCCAAACGACAATATTTGGCTATAACAAGATGTGGTGTGCGTTTGGGGGGAAGCAATGCCTAAATAATGTGTTTCTCAGAAGATAGATTGTAATGCATGGATTTTCGAATGGCCCCCGCGATCACCCGACATGAATCCTTTAGACTTCTTCCTGTGAGATCACATGAATAGCATCATTTATAAAACAAAACCTGCCAATATTAAGGAATTAAAATATAAGATTACCACAGAGATAAGAAACATTGAGCAGTAAATGATGTTGCAAAATGTATTGCAAAGTTTTAAAAATCGCATGGCTTGTTGCATTGAAGTGAATGGACAACATTTTGAGCATCTGCTTTAATCGCCTTTACTGGAATTTTTCTACTTCACAAACGTGGATCTACTTCTAACATGACACAAACATTTAAAGATTTAACTTCAGATTTTCAGCTCCATGATAAGTATTTGCTGCACCAGTTTATTTAAACTTTTTACCAATTTACTGACATTAGAGCTTGACACGAGATTTGTATTAGCACTTAAATTATTAGTGAACATTCAGATTATTCAATCGTAGCCATCTAAATGTACAATATTTATTACAACATTGGTAGAGATACTGTAAATGAAATTATAACTTATGGCATTTAGGTATAGAGTATATCACATGAAAAATACTGATTATTTTTCAAGGATCTCCAAAAACACAAAATATATAGGGTGATCCATTTGAAATAACAAAGTTTATTATTTTATAAAACCCACTCTGTACTAGTGAAAGAAGCTGAATCAAAAATTAGATAAGAAATCAATAGACTGAATTTAAAATTATTAAGAAAGGTTTTAAAAAGAAAAACGCTTTTATATGGAATTATGTAAAAAAGTAGAATGATGGTAAGATTACTTTATAAGGTGGATAAATTATTGTCACCACTACACCAACACTCACAATAGGTTATATACAAATATTATATTTGCGATAATTTCGTTATTAAAATGTTAAAAAATTATGAAAGAACGGTTACTGCAATATTTTTATTTAACATAATACTTATTTTTAACGATAAATATTACGAATTATAAATGATAAAACGTATCTCAAAACACCAATGAGTTTTTAATGAAATAATTCTCGTTATGACAACTTTTTTAAACTGAACGAACACGATGAAAAACTATTTTTGTAGAAATTCTAAGAGAATATTCATAAACAATGGAATCCGTATGTACAACTGAAGCTATGCCATTATTTGACCCAATATTATGTCACATAACTTGTACAGATTCTGGAGTATTATGAGTTCCTTCTTCCAGTTCCAATAAACCAATACTGTCATTTTCTCTTTAGACTCGCTTAAATAAAAAGATAACATAATAATGGTTTATTTGCAAATCTAAGTTTCAGTTTCCAGCGATTCGTCATCTTGACATACGTCTTTCAAATTTCCAGTCTATCTTCGAAAATTGATGATTACGTTTTCCAAGCAACTGAGTTTCCTCTGGTACGAGCACTGCTCTAGGTATCTAGTAAGAATTGATTCAGTTAAAAAAAAAACGAAATAGTCTAAAACTAGCAAATTGAAAAAATATATTTTTTACACAACGCCAAGTTGGGCGTTCTGTATTTATTTACATACCGAAAATTGCGTCTTGAGTGTTCTATGTAGTAAAAGTGACAGTTCCATACTGCAAAACACTTTCGGAACGCTCTGGAGTAAATAACTTTAACTTCCTTAAATGTGACAGTTGACAGTTCAACTTCGATGATTTTGCTTATCCTTAAATTTTTAATTTTCTTAAATTATTTGTTTTATCCGAAGTTTTGTCTAAATTAACGAATAACAATGAATGAATATTTATTTTTTTTTCCTCAGTGTAATTTGAAAAAGTTTTGGATCTTATGCGTCGTATAAAAAATGTTGTGTACGCTGCGACTGAAATACTAATGTGCAAAATAGCACTGACTACTTGGCATACAAATTTCCTACATTACTGATAATACATCATTCAAATTTGTCTTTCGATAATATGAGATGCTTAACAAAGTAGCTTAGAACTGTACATGCATCAAACGGTTAGAAACATGAATATGGCAACAGCCAGATTTTTCATAAGATAATGTTCCGTCCCATATCAGCATGATTTTATAGCTTAATACGAAACTAAAGTCATCACCCAGCCACGGTATTCGTCAGATTTGGCTCCTTGTAACTTTTTCCTTTCCTCGAAACTTAAAAAACCGATTCGGGATATGCGCTAGAAATCCAATGAAGCCAATGAAGTAATTCGGCTTATGTATTGAAGGCCATTGCAACAAATATTTACACCAATATATAGAAAATGGATTAAGTTTTATATTCGCTCGAAAGGAGCGGATTTTGAAAATACGTAAAGAAGTTGTCTTTTTCATCACATCTACGGGACCGAACATTATTCAAAAAATTACAAAGTTCGAAGGCTACTTAACAAAATTGTTTTGTAAATCTTCTATTCTAACCATACTATTAAAACATGCGGTGATTAATTAATAATTCGTGGAAGATTAGAAGTGAATGTAAAGAACAAGTGGACGGATAGTGCATTGTTTGTAACTGATTATTCGAATCTTTTGTTGCACACAGCATGGTGGGTATGTAAATCTCAGCTGTATCGATTTTTATCTCCGTCTTGACAGCTTATTTGAATGCTTCAAAGAATAATGTTTAAGTATTTAGATCACCAGTATTAGGCTATAGAGGAATGTTAAATCTTAATAAACGTTTGTAATTCACACCCAGGTCCATAAAATTATATGAAAAGGATATTCTCGCCTACTTAATATAACACACTTGTTAGATATTTATATCGTTATATATTTTTGGTCAAACAGGTGTTGTGAAATAAATATTACGTAATAATAATTCACTGGCCGATAATATTTTCGTTTTAAAGGTAAGACCTCTATTTTTAAAATGAAAATACCTTTCCTATAATAGAAAAAAATATTTATTATTTAAGTCCTAACACGTACCACTTTTCAATAGCTTAAGTATCACTGTTTACATTAGCAAGTAGATAATTTTATAAAGGGGCGGTTAATAGTAAGTAAATTTTATGGCCGAAAAAATATCTGAATTATATTATTCAGAATAATAAACATAAAAATAACATTACAAATTAGTATTCCATTGAGTTTGATAGCAAGTTGTCTGTTCATAGTGTAAAAAGTGATTATAAAGACGAAAGATATTAGATTAATGCAAATTCGGTATAAAGGACGATGGAATTCGGCCATGGTGGGTGATTCCTGTTGGTTTTTAAAAAGAGAAAGTGCAACCCCTCATAAAAGGAAAAAGTAGAGCTAATTTATATTTTAAGTGATTTTTTTAATAGATTTGTTTATTAGATGTAAATTATAAATATTGTCAAAATATACGATTTAACAAATAATTTAATAATTTAATAAATATTAAATATTTTACCAATGAATATAACATAAAAATCTTACGTGTTACAATTATTTTTTTCATATTTTCGTATTTGTATGTGTGCATTTTATAGTGGAATTAAATAAAAATGTGTTAATTTACTGAATATTAATAAATCTAAAACAATATCTATCAAATAAACATCTTTGTTTAGTTCGATTTTAATATTAATCAACTGTTTCCTCTTCAGATATACAAGAATCATAGAGAAAAAGATAGGAAAAAACATTTATAGAGTAATGGACGGAAAGAGAAAAGGGACAAAACACGATAGATACAATTCACAAGGTATCTGAAAAGAAAATTCACCTATTGATCAACCAACCATATCATCAAGCATATTCGCCTCTCAGGTTGCCTTCCAGGTAAAGTATTTCAATATAAAACAAACATTTTTCCAATAAACTTGTAAATTGAGGAATTTGATAGAAGAAATGACCTCCAAAATATCTTGGACACAGTTGAAAAACACTCAATCGATGAATCAATTCGGGGAATCAATACCAATATAAAAAAAAACAAAGTTCATCGTGATCACCCGTAAATTGTATGAATTCCATAATGTGAAACTATTATACAATAGCGAGAGATTGAACAGGTAAAAAAGTGAAACTATCTGAGAACTTTGGTTATGTGAAGACTGGTCAACCGACGTAAAGTTCAAGTACGGAATAGAAACTGGTACACTGATAGTTAACACCATGAACACATTGAAGGAATTTGAGATGTGGATCTACCGAGGAATTTTGTTCCATCAAAGTCAAGAAAAATCAACGGATATCGACAGGTACCATGTGCATGTGCTTCAATTTTCGATAGAAGGAGAGATAGAGGGAAGAAGAGGATTGGGCGAAAAAGGAAGTCTTGGCTTCACAATAACCGAAATTGGATAAGAGAATTAATTGAGACCATTAGAGATAGGATAAAATGGTCAGAAGTGATCGTAAACATCCATTGATGGATAGCAGAAGATGAAGGAGAGGAATCACATATTTAAAAGTAGTATTCAACTCAATAGATATGAAAATAATATGAAATATTATTGAGAAAATAGAAAGATAACGCAGATAAAAAAGGAATATATTTTAAAGTGATAGGGAAGGTTCGGATTGACGGAAAAAGATCTGAAGAAGGTGAAGCAAGGTTTTAGTCTACTTCTGTTGATACTATTGATGGATACATTGATAAAAGCATTACAAGAGAAGAAGCAAAAACTATAGACAATAAAAACGTCTAGAGAACCATCAAAACGGTGAAAAGATAACAGTTAATTTATGCATACGATACAGTCATTTCAGCAGAATAATTTGAGAAAATAAAATAAGAAGTAGATATACGAAGGAAGACAATAA
Organism: Diorhabda sublineata; assembly: GCF_026230105.1. NCBI lineage: Eukaryota > Metazoa > Arthropoda > Insecta > Coleoptera > Chrysomelidae > Diorhabda > Diorhabda sublineata. Next base: position 11,485,949 of record NC_079475.1, read on the forward strand.
AATATCTAAGGATGGTAGTGAATATAAGACAATACAAAGAATGACAGTAAACCAGAAAAAAGGAATATGAGGAATCTCTTATAAAGGAGAGAGGAAATAGAAAACATTTGAATACCTGGAAGTCATTTCCATAGAAGATGGAACAATATACACAGATATAGATATGCTACAAAGAGGACAATATTCGACGACGTAAGAATGAAGGTTCAACTCAACAACTGTACTCTATCATTAAGGTAGATGCAGTAAATATGCCCATTTTAAACAAAAACCTTGATACAAATTAGAAAAAAGTAAATATGTACATTGATATTTTATAGAAAGCGTAGCCTCATTTTTTTTTAATTTATGGCCATCAACACAATTATTTGTTCTTTATTTTTTCATTATATCGTTTTTTTTTCAATACTGATTATTGTATACCAGCCCTGTCGTTAATTGCCCATCGGAGGTGCCTAATATGCCCAGGGCATGTTCATGATATAAAGAGTGATTTATTTGGTCAAAATCATAAATCTTTCAATAATTGAATATATTTATTTCAAAAAACAAATTTATTATGACAGCAAACTGTTAAAGTAAACTAAATAATATTTCTGAAGAAATTAATATAAATTTTAATTCGTGCGAAAACACGCTCTGAAAAAAACAAATAAAATGTATCACAACAAAACAAAAAAGATACCTATACGGTGACAAAATTAGCAGCAATCTGAACGGACAAAATTTATTTTTTAGACGACGCCATCTGAAAGTTGTTGGTTCTGTATTCATTTACATACCGAAAGTTGCGTTTTGAATGTTCCATGTAGTGAAAGTGACAGTTCCGTACTGCAACTTCAATGTTGACAGTTGACAGTTTCACTTCGATGATTTTGCAGAACCTTAAATTTTTCATTTTCTGAAATTATTTGTTTTATCCGAAGTTTTGTCTAAAATGCAAGATACGAAAAACAGTACGGGCTCTGTATGAAGTGGTGCCACTAGAAAAAATTATACATAAAATGTTTATAATTCCCTATTATTTATTTTCTTTCTTTTGGATCTTATACATCGTCTAAAAAATGTTGTGTACGCCGCGGCACTTTCAGTTCTCACCGAGCACAATCGCATATCTTTTTCAACGTCTTCTTGGCAAGATTTGCAGTACCAGATCTTCGTGATTTGAATCGATTTTCCCTGTTTTGGTGACTTTTACTGGTGTTTCGGTAACTGTTACAACTCTTTCTGTAGAAAAAACTGCTTTCTTTACAATAAGAGCTTCACTATTCATAGCTTTTCTTTTTTTTCTGATTGGTTTTGGGTTATCCTTAGAGGGTATCTCCAACATATCGGTAAAACTAACGTTCAGGAAGCTTTCGTCTTTATCACTACTTGTCGTCCTGTTAATGTTTTCTATTCCAAGTTGGACTCCCGAGTATTTATCTTCATTTCCTCTATTTAGCTTCCTCTGAATGTTTTCGCGTCAATATTTGAATTTCTTACCCTTTTTTATTTGATGCTCGTCTTCTTAGCCTTTTCATCCGATGTTCTCTTTTTGATTATGTGTGTTGCTTTGACTTCCGAGGAAAAGGTTTCTGTTAAAGTCTCGCTGTATAAAGAAATGTCATCATCTGCCGATGAAGAGCTACGTGATAAGGACCATTTTCGGTTAGTGTGTCGTTTCTTTTCAATTTTATGGCAACCAGAAATCTGCGATATGTTTTTCATCGGTTGACAACTGGAAGGTCCAGGTTGAGGTGTGGTCTCCCTTCCAAACTCTTCGTTTTCTTCTACTCTGTTATTTTTTTCGATATTATTGTCACTTTCAAGATTTCTTTCTGTTAAAACACTGGGCGCAAAAGTTACTTCTGCAATAGTATTTGGATTATACGGATAGAGAGTAGTTCCCCAAACCTTTGTTTAGTTTTAGCTCGGTCTTTGTGGCGAGTATCATCAGCGGATATGGAATAATTGAGAAAAACGGGGACAGATATAAAAATGTTCTACTAATCTAGGTGACAGCTCCCAGATGTGTACATGGGAGCGTAAACCAAAAGCAATCTGGCAGAGAAGGGGGACTTCATAGAAAAGAACAGAACCGTTTTGTTTTCCGGGAAAAGATTATCTAAAATTATAACTTTAGTAGAAAGAAAATCACCATCGAGCACTCGAATGGGAGCCTTTATCCGATATTAGACGTATTCTCGGAAATTACGACTTTGAAAGACCAAAGTCAGAATATTTACGTAGTCTAACGGAGTTACTGTCACCATCGCTTATATGAATACCATGAGATAATAGTTATTAGCACCATTAACATCAGCATTTGTAGGTTCTGTGTGAAACCAGGAAACAAAAAATCTTTGCAAGTATTTTCGTTGACCGAGATCAAAAATGGAGAACTCGCTTCTTGTCTAATAAAGCTTTAAATGTTTTAAAGTATGAAAATACTAATTATAAGCAGAGACAGTTGTTATGAACGGAGAGTTTGATATTGTTTATTTCATTGGAATGCACAAGACTAAAAATTTTATAATTAATTTGAGAGAGATCAAGAGTACACTTTCACAACCTTTTCACTGCTAGTATCACTTTATCAATAATTTCTGGAATCCATTAGAGTGCATTTATGAGACTATTTTAGTCAGTTGGAACAGTCCAAAGCTTGTGCCCAACTTTAGGGATGATCCGCAAGTACAGAATATTCGTCTAGATCTACTAGAATTGAGCGAAGACGAAGAAAATTTCACTGGTTCAACTATAGAAGGGCGTCACAGTGAAAAGGTTTTAAAGACAATAATTTTCGCTTGTCATCCATATGGCAATGCACTATGAGTAAAATTAGGCCAGGGCATTTACGAAATTACGTGACAAAATTAATAGTAGAAAAAAAAACAACGACATCGTGTTCTAGGGGTTAAATAAAAGTTATGGGCAACATTTTCTCTATATGCGTTATGTTTTTTAAATAATAAAAACACCAAAAAAAGTGCTCTGGTCTAAGTAGAAATAAATATATGGAAAACAGACTTAAAAGAGAAAAAAGTACTCCACGAAGAACTGCCTTCGACTTTTTCATTTCCTCCATGATCCTTTTTTGGAACTAAGCTTATTAGTATATAAAAATCGTTCCATTATTTTAGATATATTTACATTCGTGATTGCTTCTTATAACAACAGCTTCTGCTAGTGACAATGGAAGAACGGGGAATGATAGACTTTGTAAAAACATACAAAGAATGGCTGAACTTCCGAAAAACGCGAATGAAATTTTACAGGTGACGTCAATATTTTTGAAATTCCCGCGACCTCGCAAGGTCGAAAATCGCGGTCAGTCCGTGCGCAGGTAAATAGGAGCAGAAATATCCAACCATCAAGAGCACTTTGTTGACCCTGAAACAGCAGCCTATACCCAAAATTTTGAATCCAGCTCGAGGCAGAGAAGAGAAGAAGAATATCAAGGGGGGCAATCAGAAGTAACTTGGACCTGCATCTTCATGAATTTCTCTGGAGACGGCGAGTCCGGCGAAAAAATGTGGATCCATTCGATGCAATCATTGTAGATATAAAATTTTTGTATCCTGGAAAGAATGATTGACCTCCAATGGAAGAGGATGAGGAAAATAACTATATTTTTGTGGAATAAAATTGGTTTTCATTTATTTCCATTGTTTTTATTGCTCTAGGTAGGTTAGGTTAGGTTAGGTGCGTTTACTATCGTATTTCTATTTTTCTTTCCTATCCAGGTATATTTCCTTATTCGATTGTAAACACATCATTTTTAACTTCCAATTCCTCTTGGCGTTTTTTGGAAATTTATCCCAAAGAATTAACGGGTCAACATATTTAGCAAAAAAATCGATAAACAGATACTAACTTTCCATATCGACGAAATACAATGCTAATTTGTTGAATGCTACATTTTTAGAACGTTACAATACCCAGTGTATATATACCTACCTGTTGTACCATTGTATGGTAAGTATTTTTCTCAAAGACTTCAAGAATGACCACTAATAGTAAATAACACCCGCAGTTGTGTGTATGTTTACTGTTAGATGACGGATGAATTCTCCTATTCTGATTGAGTTATAGCCATATTGTGTATGGACGCGCCTCGCGAAACAGGTAGACACATTTTTACGGTTTACTCGTAAGGAGTATGCAAATTTGCGCACAGGTTCCGTGTAGATTTATATGTCAACTTTATACAAGGACTTTATAATAAATCGTGTCCCACGACGAGTTAAAACTATCTGTTTATAGCAAATTACTTATAGTAAAATCATGAAAATTTCTACGTTTGGGTTTTCGGATACTATATTTTTAACTAAAATATTTTCAAAGATGACCGACTTTCGGTTTTACCACTAGTCGACTGTAACTTTTTTATTTTGAATAGAACCCTGAATATTAATACATTTTTAAAATCTACGTAAGATTTTAGTATACTTTTGTCTAAAAACTTTCTTCGAAAAATGCATACATTTTTTTGTATTCGCGAATCAATATATTATTTAGCGTTCAGACCCATTTTATAATGAAAATTTTGAGGTTAGGGAAAAATTGAAATTTTCTTTGTACAGAATGCTGTGTTCCACATTTTTTGTCCCGGCAGTTTGAGTCGAAATCGAGTTATCCACAATTCAAAATGTTTTTGAGTACATGAGCTCATTTTACGGTAAAAATTTTGAAGCTAGGAAAAAATACTCAGACACTGATCTGTAGAGAATATTGAGCTGTACATTTTTTGCTTCACCATTTTTTTTCTCGATTTCCTCGTAGTTTTCGAGTTATTCGCGATTCAAAATACTTTTGAGTGTATAAACCCATTTTAGGGTTAAAATTTTGATGCTGGGAACAAATACCTGCAATACCTTTTTGTAGAGAATTTTGTACTCGACATTTTTTGTTCGAGTTTTTGTTTCCTTTTAGTTTTCGAGTTATTCGCGTTTAAAAATTTTTTCGAGTTCAACAATTTCGAAAATCGGTACCCGTAATTTTATTATTATTATTACTAAACTTATTCAGTATCACAAAAGTTTCCAGAATCTATAAAATCAAAACCGCCCAATTCAATTTAAGATTTTATCTCAAAATTGCCTAATTTGCCTGTACTAAAACAGTGACATATATTTTATTGTACTTTAAATTTTTTATAATTGTAAACTAAATGTTTTTAAAAAGCTACTTCGAGCTATCAAGTTTATTATTAATGGTTTGGGGATAAACTTCACTAGAATTGGGAATATTTGCAATTCTTAGATTATTTTCTTCTAGGGGAAGAAAGTTAAAACTATTATCATTAAATGTGTCGGTAATTGAAGTTATCGATGTCATTGAAGGAAGAGAAACCTCTGAAAGTATACTGAAAACAGATTCCATGAGCTCTTTTACTTTATCACGTTTCCATGGATACATATTCATTAATTCCGATTTTGAAGTTTCAAATATTTAATATTTCAATGTGTCAGTATTTGGTTGTAATTCTGACGAGTACATTAATTAAATTATTTTCAAGATAGTGAATGCAAATACCACGCGCATCCCAAAAAACCGCCACAGTGACCTTGGATGCAGATGGAACGGCCTTATTTGGAGCCGGTTCTCTCTTTTCAGTTCTTTGTTTCGATTGTTTGAAATTTGGCTTTATTTATGTGTAACATTGCCTAACACTCGATGGAAATATCGTGTTCTTGTTCCAAACGCGGCACCCATCTTTTACACAGCTTTGTCAAGTCCAAATTTTCAGTTAATATTCGATATACCGCACTTTCTTAAAGTCTAAGTCTGCTAGCTTGCGCACTTCCAGTAGATGATCATTTCTTCAACTTTTCCATAGTCGTCACCTCATTTGGTCGACCACGGCGATGTCAGTCTTTGCAGGTCATACTATCCAATATTTTACTGTTAATAACAAAGGAGCAGTCTCCACCAGAGTAGAATCTACTTCAATTTTTACATTAGTTGGACTAAGGCGTATCATATAATGATGACCAATTTTTTCCATGTTCACAAATCCACTGAAAACGTTAACTATTAATGACTGTCAGACTTCAAACATATACTGTATAAATTGTGTATTTTCTAATACAATTCCATACAACTACCGCTATCTCTAGGTCAAGTACTTCTGGGACTATCCTAGTATGATGAATTATCTCAAAAGCAATGACTCACTATCTGCAGTTCAGCAATCGACGCTTAAGAATACGAAAAAAATGATATGCGTTCAATGAAGTTTCAAAGGAATTTCTCATTACTAATTTTTGCTATTCAACCAAACTATTACAAATGAATTGTAAGTGCACAAGTGCAAACACTGAATTGCTTCTCGATATGGTTCATGTCAATATCCATATCCAAGTTTCATGAACGATGATCTTTCACTTGAAATTTATCTGATCATTATTGGATTTGTTATTGTTTCATGTTAAACTCATTATAATGGAGTTGATCAGACATTATTTTTTTTTGATATTTTATAGAAATAATTGGTTAAAATATTCGGCAAAGAATATTTCTCTCTGTATACTATCTTATTAACTTTGACCTCGTTTTAAAACAAAATGTACCTAAGTGGTTTCATACCAAGTTATTGTTTTAATTTTTTTTTTTCATTATCGATGTATCCGAGCCGGTTATAATCACAAAAAGTAAATCTTTATATTACTTTCAGTACCTTGAAATTGAACGGTTATATTCGAGGAAGAAACGTTCCGATTATTATCATCAAAAAATTGTAATCAAGGGAATCTTAATCGTAACTTGCGTATATGCTTTGGAAACTTTTCAATTTTTAAGTTATTAAAATGATTATTTTCTTCGCGTAGTTATTTAGATATACGGAACAATAGTGTGGAACAATACAGATGACTATAATAGCATATTATGAAGTAAATTAAGCTGCAGCACAACGTATTTTAAGTATAAAATCTTCACATACTTAGTTTTTTGTTTTGACGAAAATTATGGAACTATGAGATGATCTCAATAATCTATTCTTTGAATATTTTCCTATGATTTTCTAAATGACCCCCTTGTATAATATACTGAATTCGGATTGTTATTTCTTTACAAGCTTTGTAGTTTTGTTAAATTATACTTTAATACAAAATATTTTACCCAACAGGGCGTCGTATTATAATACAATATTTCCGCATTTGAATTTCAAATATTTTCTTCTTCGTATAAAGTGTGGATAGCCAATTGAATCCTATATTTAACCCTCCAGAGGGAATATTAGTTCAATTTATGCATGTCCCATTATCATCATCTTTATCACTGCCATCTCTTCAATCTACGTTTATCTTTGTGCTGAATGATTTCTGTTTGGTATGAAACAAATCCTCGCGACTAATTACAAATTATTTAGGTATGACCTCAGGGGTTATTTCGTTAACTTTTTTCTTTATCCCAACTTTTAAAACAGCAATTTTGTCTGTAAAACTGAAAAAATCTTTGAGGATACTAAAATCTTAGATAAAAAAACCAAATAAACAATTGATATGAATGGCTGCTGTCATTTAGGTATTTAAAGTTACTAAAAGATGTCAGTATAATATTTGTACGCTTATTAAATTTCAGACACAAAGAATACACATTTTAATTATTATTGGTTGTATGAATAAAACAAGAACTCAAAAGGAAATTTGTGAAATTTTTAATTTGAACAAAATCAGCATAAAACAACTCTAGAACTTGTAGCCGACAATGATGTAAGTAAATCAACTATTTGAGTTTTGCATAATGAAAAATACCACAGTAACAAAGTTCAGTTGGCTCAGGAGTTAAATAAAAATTATCTTGATAGAAGATAAGAATTCTTTGAATTTATGATGGACAGAATTAACGCAGATTTGCATTTCATAATCAAAATAGTTTTTTCTGATGAAGCGACGTTTTATTTAAATTTAAACGGTTAACAAACGGGACTGTAGATATTGGACCAGAGAAAATCTTCACTCTTCACTTTCACTCAATATCTGAAAAAAGTGAACGTTTAGGCTAGTTAGTTATTGTTCCTAATTTTCTTGAGGGCACTGTTAATGATGAGGTTTATCTAGATTTTTTTATCAAATTCTTAGTGTTTACATTACAAAGAAAGAGATAGATCGGTCTATTTACTACCAACAAGACATATCTCCATCGCATTTGGCATATACAGTTATTTAAACGAGGTTTTTCCCAATTCGAAGACGTGGAACGATTCAGTGGCCGACTAGATACCCCGATTTGACTCCTCTCGATTACTTATTATGGAGTTATTCAACATATAAAGTATATTTTATTAGACCAAATAATATTTCTGATTTAAAAAATAGGATAACGGAAGAAATTAACTAAATAAAAGGTAAAACAAAATGTTGGACGAGAATTCCAAAACCGACTCGGCTATCATCAAAAAATGAATGGTGTTCATTGAAAATATTTAATTTAATTGAAAAGTACATTCTAAATATTATGTGTCATTATTTTCTTCATTCTACGTAAAGTTTTGTGATAGAGACATGACCAAAATTTTACAACTTAAAAATTAATTTCGTCAGTTATGATTGCACCATATTAAACAAAAACTTTATATTGCTGAACAGAGGACTGAAATCCCTTTTCCAACAAGGTGCCACACGATCTATATTTTTATTTAAAAGGGAGTACTTATAATTCACAGGGGATATTGAGAATAAAAGTAGACCTGTTACATTTTTTTTTTCACCTAGTAAATAATAACGCTACAATTGAATTGTTTTCATGGGAAGATTCGAGATTATTCCATGTCTTAGTGACATTATCATAAAGGCCGCTTGACATGATGCAATACAACGTGCAATGCAATGCAAAACGGAATATTTCTTGATCAAAAACGTGCGCAGATGAAGTTAAGCTGATCGTTTCAAGCAATATTTCGCCCTTGCCACAACATCGATTCGGTACAATTTTTTATCGCGTGTAAGTTGAAATTCTAGGGAAAAATCTAGTAGCTAACCAACCTGTCCATCGGTCTCCAAAACGAGACCGCGGCACATATCATTATTGCCAGTTATTCAGTAACCGATTTTTTCTTGTGAATCTCACTTAGCTTTGTTATTTTCATTTTTAAACCGCCAAAAAAATGTTAAATACAGTTTGAGATTACGGATTCGATTAATTTATTTATGGAATTTTTGTTAGGGGTAGCTATAATCTAGTGGTTAGGTTAGAGACTGGAAAAACGTGAAATATTTTGACTTTTGAAAAAATTGCATCCAATTTCTTGCAAGTTGTCTTGCACTATATCAATTGGCCTTAAACACATTCGTAAAGTGTGCAATACAAACTGTTACTACCAATCTGCAAGCATAAGCAAGTTACCAATTACTTGGCCCTATGTTTATTTTAAATTATTTTGATTTTTCAGTGAATAATTCACCAATTGGCTATCAGCATATCATAGGGTCATATCTAGTGACTTAACCACCCTCAAATCATGGATCAATTCTAATATTCTGTGTCTCAACGATTCTAAAACTAACGTTTTATCATAAACAAATACATCGCAGCCTTTTGTACCAAATAATATCACCATTGACGTCGTTAAATCTATAGTACCTGCTTTATCTGAAAAATTGAGTTCTGCTTGATTTGCAATAAAACCAACAACCTAACCATTAGATATTTACTCAGATTAAACAGTAAGACTCACTGCCGGGATTTTTGAAATATAAGAACCTGAAGACGCTAGTGAAAGTAAAAATGATGATTCTAGTGACGGTGATATTGGAACTGAAGAAACCGTTGACGTTGCGATGTGTAAACAACTTCGATAATGCCCAATCTGGCAAGAATGACGTTATCCACATGAATGAGAATTCAAGTGCGTACGATCATTTTGCACAATCCTTCGATAATGGATTAAGAACTATATTTGTCGATGAAACACCCAGGTGATTATCCACTCGGTAATGACGAGCAGCACACCCCGAAAAAAAAAAAAATTCGTGGGCGAAATCTATTCATTCTAGTCAAAACGTTTAAAATTAATCAGTTTTTGCGATTTCAAACATAATTTAACTGTATGCTTGTAGAACAATCATCATTTTGATTGACACCAAAACCAACTATCATACATTTTTATTTCAGAGTATTAATACAAATGAACACATGATCGTTTTTGAATAGATTGATCTACAATCAACATATTTCCAAATCCATTCAAATCTGTGGGAAGAAAGAAAACTCAATATTCTAGATATTTCAAATACAGTCAGTTATCGGTGGAATGAATCGTGGAATTGGCTACAAATAATCCCATGCTTGAAGTAATTATACAAAGATAATTAATTAACACCTCCTTCTAATCTCAGAAAATTACCATAATTACAAGCTTTGAAACATATTTTTCTGATTTGAAAATTAATTGAATTTCAACACGCGTTCGAGTTCTCAGTTTATTTTTTTATATTCAAACGTAATTGGATTAGTCCACAAACTTACAGAGTATATTCCATTCTCTTAATCGAGTTGAAGTACATTGTATTTATCAGATTTTAATTAAATATTGTGCACAGTACATTCGTTGAGAGACGTAGTCTTTATAATCCTATATTTTAACAAAAAATATCCAAAGAAAGATATTTGTCTCGCTTGTTATTAAATTATTACTTTTATATTATTAATATTGAACTGGATTTGAGACTTTGAGAAATTTGAGTAAAGTAAAATGAGATTTTTGGGTGAAAGAGGATTATCAGCTAGTTAATTTAGTTCATAAATTTTAGAAAATAAATGGTTTCGATTTTCAATGATTATTAGAGTTTTATGTGAGGTGGCCAAGGCCGGGTGGACGAGGACTCTAATACCGAACGAGACGACGCAATTCCTGACGAGGCATGGATCCTTTAGAAAATATAAATATGGAATAAAAAAAAAACCAGAGATGACCTATGTATTGGAGGTATTTGAGTGCCTGGTCCACGAGGAAGAACAATCTGATAGGCACCCTCGACTGCAAGACCATGATGATCGCTGCAATCAACAGTAAAAAAATTTACAACCAGGTTATTGAGATCGATACGGTGATAATGAAAGAAATTTTTATTTGTTTTTTGGGTTTTTCGTATTTTTTGCTTTTTGATTTTTTACTTAACCTATCGATTCAGTTGTCTTCTCATCTTATCGTTTTTCCTGTAACTCTCTGGTGTACTGTTAGAATATATTGCCAGCTCTGTGGTCCAGCACTTTTTGCGGCGCTGTTTCCTCTTATTTTCCAGCGGACATTTAATGATTGTTAGTTTTGTTGGGCTTGTCATAATGTCAAAATCGGTATAATCTTTATAAATATGAATTTTGTTTCCGTTTTTATCTTACTTTTTCAACCGATTAATCCGCATAGTCTTACTTGACACTTTAATGTTCACAATATACTTTTTCAACCACATCATCCTTATTTTTCAAATTAGCGATTAATTATTCCAATAATTATATTTTTAATACAATACTTGTTTCATTATCGTCCTGTATGTTGTTTTTGAACAACAATGTTCAGATAGTATTGCTAGTATTAACATTTAAAATATGAAAACATCATTTCTATCACAAATACTTTAAAAACATTATCATTTTAAATTTATTAAACCTAAATCAACGTTAATTGATGACTTGACATCGTTTGAAAATATTTCTCTCTAGCGGTATTCAGTTATCAATTCAGGAAGTCGAAGAAAAACGGGATGTTTAGTGACTCTTCGTTGTAGGTCGGTATATACTATTTGTTGAATCCGTATAAATTTAATGTGAAGACTGCCTTAAACTACCATTTTTTTTCTCTCGAATCTATACAAGTATATACTTTGATGTGTTCGTGTGCGCTGACATCGTAATGATGTCCTCTGTTAGCCAGATCCAAGAGATTTCAATTCTAGTCGAACATTTGATTGAAGATTGATTGATAGGTTCGAACAAGTTGGAAACATTAGTTGTTATTATCGGTTGAAATAATCGTGGGACTTTGGAAAAGTCTGGTTGCGGTGACATGTCTACCACAGCGACGTAGATTCTAGCGGGAATCGTTGAAAAATAACCGCAAGTTTTTTTTGTCATTGCGTTAGTTGAATAAATTGGTGTCGAATTTGATATTGTTAGAAAATTGATGATTCCGTCTTGTCAAAATATGAACAGAACTGAATTTCGTTTCCAAATTAAAATATTTGGTAGTTACGTTTAGAATTTTTTGAGATCTAAGACCTTCCAGATGATATATGAGATGCTATCGAATATACTCAACCCTTATATTTATACCTGATCCTAACAGGTTTCTGTATGATCCCAACGTACACCAAAGTGTATTCTTTTATTCAAGAAGACTAAATTCGCCGCAATATTAATGGAATATATGTAGAAAAAAAGTTATTATCACTTTCACAGAAACTGTTCCAGGCAGCCAAAAAAGTTTGAAAATGAAGATCTAGAAGCATTACTCGATGAAGATTGTTGCCAAACACAAGAAGAGCTCGCAGAATCTTTGCGTGTGACTCAAGCAGCCATTTCAGAAAGTTTGAAAGCAGCTGGATATATTCAAGAGCAAGGAAATTGGGTTCCTCAAGAACTCAAGCCTAGAGACGTCGAAAGTTGGTTTTGCATGTCCGAAATGATGCAGGGATGCTATATTGTTCTATGTCTCCGGTTCCAGTTTTCACCTTTGCAGTTTGGTTAGCATAAAGCGTCCCTATGATTATGAAGTCATTCTAGTCTAGACCTTTCCTGTAAAGGTAGTCCATCAGCTTATCGTATCTTACTTTGTCGAAAGCCTTTTCGTAATCAGTGAAACATAAGAAGAAGTTCTTTTACTGGTCTTGACATTTTTGTAGTAGTGTAATGAAACAGATCAAGGCTTTCCGTGTCCCAAATCCACTACGGAAACCAAACTGTTCATCGCTAATGTCTTGTTCACATTTCTTGTAGATGCGTTGGTGAATGCGACATTGAAGTAATAAGTCTAAAATCACTACATTTCTTGGTTTTGTTTGTCTTTGGGAGGCGGGTGAAAACTGACAAAAGCCAGTCTTGTCTAATGATAATGTTCAGATTTTTCTCCTCAAATAGTTTTATGACTTTTGTGTGTATGTCATCCGGTCCAGAAGCTTTACCATTTTCAGTATTTCGGATGGCTTTCTCCACTTCTTGTTTCAATATAGGAGAACTGTTCTCTTGTCTTTCATATTTCTAGTGGTCGGGCGTTATGTCTGACAATAATTTTTGTATATAATTTCCCCATACGTTATTTATTTCTCCTAATTCCGATACAGCTACTCTCTTGTTGTTTGTAAGTCTACAAGTAGGCCTTTGTTTTGTCATTCCTGCTAGTTATTTTATTTTCTTGTCTTTATGTTTCCTCATCAATTCCTCGATCTCCTGACAGATTTCAGGAAGTCAGAAAGTAATTCGGCTTCCACTATATTATTATAATTTCAATCCTATCGAATTAATATGGTACAGGAGGAAGGTTTGTTGGAGTTGGCCCAGATATAGGAATTGCTTCTCTGCAGGGTTTGAATTGTGGTTACTGTCCCGGCTGGAAAAGAGAACAAGCGAACGATCATTGAAAAACGAATAAAAAGCTCTGATATAAGTAAGAACGGTTCTTCTCGACTTGAGGATATACATTTTTTGTATTTGTGTTCTTTTTTTTAATTTAAATTGGGCGCAGGCGGGTACAACTGCGGCTACATTATAGAGAACCGGTTCACTAGGTTATAGTGTTATATTGTGCAAGAGTTAAAAAAAATATGACTGCTGAGAACTGGAGAAACTGTATAAAAAATGTGAAATAAATTTAAAACTCATATAGATATGTATGTGAAATATAAATAGTCTAGAATCCGTAAATTTAAAATTGTAAATCAACAGTCTTATTTAAATTTCAAACACAGCAATGATACAACAATGTTAACAAAATATATTCTATATTAAAACCAAATAAATTTCATAAAATTCAATTTTCTTTTTAAACTATAAGGAAAATTCCAGATATTATATTATGATAGTGAGGCCCTGCGTAATGGTCTCCCAATAAATAGCCATAAATTTTGTCTTATCGATTTTTACATATTTTTCGATTCCATATTGTGAAAAATACTGTTAATTGCGTTTTCTATATCAAAAGTATCAGTCTGATTCGTTATTGCCGCCTGACGAATCACCAGACGAAAGAATCTTCAATGTAGAATCTGCAAGCTTTCCAATAGTATGTGAATTAAAATTTAGGAACAACCCGAGAATGTTTGAATGGACAACAAAAACTGAGATTTCAAACAGTCAGACATGAAGAAGCTTCTACGTAAGCTATAATTATGAAAAAAAAATTAGCGTACACAAAAAAAAATCATATTTTATGACAAATAAAGATATCTATGTGAAAATCATGTTAAGTTATGATATAAATTAAGAATCAAATGTGAGAAGCGTTTGATCAAAACATATTTTAACATGGAAATCATTTATTTTAATAGATTGTTGTTGCTTAAGAAACATTTTAAGTTTTGAATTTTGGAACGATTTGAGATGTGTTGAGTACCTCAAAAGGAAGGATCTTCATTTACGTTAAGATCAAAACCATTGGAAGATTCAAAATTATTCAAAATTGAAATTTTTAAAGTTGTGTCCCTGATTCAAAAGTGCAGTTCTACGCCATTGTGGTAAGATAGACACTGCTACGCACATCTATATGTTCGGCAATTAAAAAAAATAACACGGATTTTATAGCAATAACAAAGTAAAAATTCGATCAAGATTGTGAGGACATCTAATCAAAGAAATTTAGATGGAAGAATTGAAGAAAGCGTATTCTACCGTTTGATTTAAACAGTTGTTAAAATAATTCTCATCGAATATATTTAAAACCGTATCTAATCTAAAACTACTAAATTCTTATCTCACATTTCTTTAGAATCGATAAAAGGTCCATTCCTTTCAGATACTTACGAGGAACATCGTTTCTAAAATTAATAATTTATTCGATCGTATAAAGTGAGTTCGGCGACAGTAGGATGAAATTTATGATATTGTCATGTTGATTTAGTCGTTAACTATATGTTAGTGATTAACAAAAGACCTTCTTCAATATCAGAGTGCTAACAAATCAACAGCAGTGCGAAATAAGAAAAAGAAACCAAATTAAGTAGGAAATTCTCGTCAAAGGGGGATACAGGACATTTATAACATATCAAAGAAGACTGAATACGAAGATAATGTAAACCTAAACCAGGTTGTAAAGAAAGATGATGTTAGAGTAGCTTAAAAAAACTCGCCGAAAATCAGAACTATTGAGGATAAGAGCAGAAGACATTAACAGTAAGAGAAATACCAAAGAAGCAAAGATAGTCGACAATAGAACATCAGATGAATTTGGAATACATATCACAATTAAAGAAGAAATGTTGGGTCAAAAGAAGGTGTGGAACATGCTATGTAACAGCAAAAAACAAGTAGTGAAACATAAAATGATCATGACAATACACTGAAAGATATCTCAGTGAATAATAATAATGATGAATCGTATTTAAATCTAAATGAAGTTAAAACGATGATAACAAAATTGAGAAATCGAAATGAACCTAGTACGTATTTACGAGGTTTAACTATTAAATAACTTCGCGCCTAGAGGGCGCCCTAAACGGGTGAGGTAAAAACGAGTAGTGCGTTGGGTATTTAGATATCTTGTCTATCTACGTTTTAAAACATGTTCCCGTCACTATTATAGTATTTGAGCAGTAGCGGTTTGAAACGAACGTGTTTTTTCTATCAAATTTTTCTTTAAATTGAAAAAAGATCTGACTGAGTGCTGTAAATTGTTGCAAGAGGCCCATGGGGACAATTCTCCATCACAAGCGCGTGTTCTTGAGCGGTGTACGTGAAGGCCGAGAGACCATTGAAGATAATCACCTTGTGACTGTTTCAACTCCGGAAACAGTAACCAAAATCAACCAAATTGTGCGTGCAGATCGTCGAATGAGCACCCAGATAATTGCCGAAGCCGTAAACGCCGATAAAGAAACGGTTAGAGAAATTTTACACGAGGAAAAAATCAAAAAATAAGGAAAAAGGATCCCATTAATATAAGAAACATTGTTAAGCTCAATTCTAAGATACGCTACTGAATATTATTGATTCGATATGTAGTTATGAATTTTATAATACCACACAGATATTTTTAGCGATAAATAGAATAAATCTAAACTTAATTACCTATCTACCGATAGCTTTCAATTGTTGTGTTGTATTCTTTCGTACGGTAGCCTTAGCCGTGGGCCTTTAGAATGCCAATTGCAACCGACTTGTTAGGCTTTAAACTAATTTCTTCATAACATATATGCATAATATCGATATTATATATGTACATGTTCATACCTACGCTAGCTAGAAATCTATCCTGCTTAAGGGTATTCCAATGCGCTTAGCACCAATGTCCGTGGGTATACATCACCTACTCTCACTTCATAACAATAAAACATTCATTTGATAGACAATGGTATAAAAAATAGAAAAAAAGTGAAACACTTTTGATTAACTGAAAATGTTTTAAACAGAAGGTAAATAACAATTGTTTTCTGGCTTTTAACAAAATCATAGCAATCTATCTATCTAGAAACAAGATATGTAATATGATTCATCTAATTCTATTTTCATTTATTATTTTTTATGAATTCAACGCGATGAATAACGAAAAATAGTTATAATGCACATTACATCACCTTACCGCTTTACTAGGTATTCAGTTTCAAAAGGGCACAATTTCCAAATTGCCCTGAGAAGGCAATAATCATACCTTAGAGAAAGAAGAGAGCAAGGCATCTAATTATCGCCTAATTGCCCTACTTCCCACGTTATCTAAGATCATAGAAATATTGGTCGAAAAAGGCTTTCGTCATTTCTGTTTAAACTCAAAATACTAGTCAACAATTTAGATTCTTGAGCTACAAAGGCATAAATAAAGATATTTTCCTCTTCTTAAATAATGTTTACTCCAGCCTAAACGACCACCACTCCACTACAAGAGCCATGTCTGGAGACATAAACACTCTTAAATCATGGTGCAATTTTATTTTTCTATGTCTCAACATTTCTAAAACTGAAGTTTTGACAAAAAAATACGTTGCGGTCTTTTGTGCCGTCCTTGAAATTGTAAAATTATCTGGGCCTGTTATAGAAAACTCTTTAAAATGAGTGCTACATCTAGCGAAAAATTTTCCCATGGGATTTCTCTGTTTCCAATAAATTTTTGCTACAATTTCATTTTGTCTGCTTTAATTATTCTATTAATTTCTTCTTATACTGTTCATAGGTACATATGCTTTTTCTTCTGTAGAGTAGCTCTTTTTTTTCTTTTCTTTCTGCAAATAGAGGATAATAGAAGCATTTCGATATCAATCAATCAATGAGGACAATTAATACGATTTCTATAGTAGAATATAGTTTTATTTCATCCTTATCGCTCTTTTTATATTTAGTTATAGATAAATATCGATCAATCTATTTAGAAGTTGATCTTCAATTGCTTTATTTCTTGTAAGTAGCGTGTTTTATAGTTTATTTTATTTTCTTATATCAAATACCAATCAATAATCATTCTTATCGTAGACAACGACATCACTAAATATCTTAATCAAGCAACTTTTATGTAGTCGTGAAAATGTCAAATTTGCAATTAAAAGATGATGCCGCTTGCTTTATGCAAGCTATTAATATGTTTTCCAACATGTATCGATAATAAACTTCAACTTTCACATTCAGTATGTTGTACAGTCTTTGGTTTGTATACAGGTGACAATAAATGAAATTGAATCAGCATGTGGTTCGAAATATTCTTCGAAGATCTAATGGTAATGAGATCTTCTTTGCGTTGCGAAGAAAATCTTCATTAAGTACCTGATTATATTTACACAAGAGTTGTAACGGTATTTCGTGACACATATTCATGAGATATTCATCAATAATCACAAATCAGCACCGATTTTATCAATGGATATTTCGTTTATCCACAGATAATTTTATATTTGTTTGAAACCGAGTCACAGCACGTTCAGACAGCATGGTTTCTAGAAAAGTCGAATCGCCTCGGAGCATAAAACGTTTTAAGTGTGCCTCGGATGGGAGGTGCCTCGTTTCGTTGCAGTGAAACGTACGAAGTGACGTGGGTGCAGGGACGTAAAAAGTTATTTTTATATCAATTTTAATATCACGATAAATAAATAAGTAGAAGTAAAAAACAAAGCGTAATACGAGCAATTATAATTGATGATTAAACTATGGACTTTTAATTCGAAATCCAAAAGAAATTCCATTTAGTGGCATCGGTACCAAAAAAAAGCAAAGATCACGAAAAGCGCCATAAAAGTGATGAGGCTACAATATTTTGAGACTGTCAAGGTATTGGCTTCCAGGACTCAAATACTCTGAATTACTAAGACTGTTGCGTAAGAAAAGTATTGAAAACTGATTCGTTTTCCAAGGATACTACACTTGAATACACAGAAATGAATCACCCATTATACAGCCCTGATTTGACCCAGTTTGACTATTTTTTGTTAACAAAGCTACAAGTCGAGTTAAGAGGTGGAATATTTAACAAGGACGATGAAATTAAACAGGTGGTGTACGAACAGTTTATTGTTTGGCTGTCTCGAGATATTCAACTTCTTTTACTCCTTTTTCTTTACAATAGTCCACAGAATCGTTACATTCTCATTTGTCATCAATGGCGAATCTCTGCAACTATTTTTGTTCAACTTCAACGTAATTCATTTCTATTGCTATAAAGTGAAAAACCTCAAAAGATAACGCCCGTTTTTTAGATCAAAATTTCGTTGGATCCAAGAAATTTATATCTTTTTTTTTTTAATATTTGATACTCACATGGTTTACGAGTATAGTACAGACCTTAAATTAAATTTGGCGGTTTTGATTTTCTAGATTCTGGGAGGTTTTGGAATATTGAATAAGTCCAGCAGCTCTTAACAAAATTACGTGCGAGGATTTTCGAAATTTCGGGACTCAAAGAAACTATAAGGAATTTGTAAAAAAAAACTGCCGCTACAAAAAATGTAGAATACAAAATTCTCTATAAATAAGAATACCAGGTATTTGTTCCTAGCCTCAAAATTTTCATCGTAAAATGGGTTCATGTATGTACTTAAAAACATTTTAAATTGTGGATAACTCGATTTCTACATAAATTACAAATACAAAGAAAGTTTCAATTTTTTCCTAACCCTAAAATTTCCAGTATAAAATTGGTTTGAACGCTCAAAAATATTTTGAATCGCGAATAACTCGAAAACTACGTAATTTATATTATGTTTATATGATGTTATGGAATACATCCATTGAAACTTCAAGTGCCTATATGACCAATATAACTTTTCATCTCTGAGATTTTCGAATAGTCGAAAAATATGTTAACTGACCCGAGTAGAAAATAGAGATTTTAACCATCATTATGCATTTTGATTTTTAGAAACTAAAGTAGTTTTTCAAGAGTTACAGTCGTTTCCATATCCGCCTAGCTTGAATTCTCACTGGCGGGAATTTGCGAGTGGAAGCTCCGACGTTGAGGGAGATTTACTCAGAAATAGTATTTCAAATGAAAAAATGACTTGAGATCTTTTTTGTAAAAAATTTTGTGCTCCACATTTTTTGTCAGAGTAATTTTTTTCGAATTCCTCTTAGTCTGCGAGTTATTCGCGTTTCAAAATTTTGTTGAGTTATAAGTCGCAAAATTTCGAAAATCCGTAATAATCAGAAATTTGTTAAGAGTTGCTAGACGGTGATCGAAATCCTCTGAGAATCTAGAGAATTAGAAGCGCCGAATTTAATTTCCGCTTTAATCCCAATTTTTTTGTACTATTTTCAAAGCGACTTTGAGACTGAATTTTATATAATTGCTTTTGAAAATATCAGTGATTTTACTGACTTTTTGAGAAAGGTGGTTCAGAGACTAGGTTCTTATGAAAATCTATGTTGGATGACGCCAAAATTCCTTCTAGATTTTAATGGTAACAAGGATGAACTCCAATTTTCTTAGAAAGTATCGATATAATTGCAAATTTTTACAATAACACAAATGCCGATAATTTTCAAATCGTTATCATTTTTAGAACTATATATTAAAATATTTCGCTCCATGTTCTTTGTGTCGTCTCATTTTTTCTCATCGACAATGTTTATACTTTCTCCTATCACGAATTTGTTAATATCATTTCAATAATGATGATTAAAAAAATCAATAAACATGAGAAAATCAACATTTACGCCGAATTATAAGAAATTAAATAGTTCGAAACTTGTCCTTGACATGGACAATTGGTGAGATAAAATCAAAAAAGTCAATTAAAACCGTGTGATATTACCTTAATGACGATACCGTTGAACTTTTCTCTGGGACATATTTATGCTTGAATCGAAAGCGACTCATGTCATTCAAAATTAACAAACTAATTTGCTTTATTTATATTTTTATCTTGGACCACCCAGGGAGTAATTGGCGTATTTTGTACAATTAAAATTAATGTGGGTGTTCTCTAATTAGTTTCGATATGAGTTATTCACTTAATTGTTTGTGAGAAGATACCATTTCATTTGGGTAATTATGACCAAACTACCAATTCTAGAACAAAAAAATAATATTACTTGATATGGACAGAACGTAATTGATCATAGTCTTAGTATTTACTTGATAACAATTATTACAAGAAACATTTTCTGTACGTAGTTTCTTCAACAAAAGTTTTGCTTGGTTCCTGTTGTTGTCGATTTCGATCTCTCGTGATTGAAATCGGTTTTTAAAAAATCGACATGAACGAAAACAGATTTTGAGGTTATACCCAGTTCAATAGTTGTCTTTTAATTAGGTCAATAAGCATACCCAAGAAAATGAAAATGAAAAACTGGGCTAGTGCAAGATTATATAGAGGGCATCACATAAATAATGTCAATATACAAGTTAATAAATATATTAAGGGAAAAAGGAGTTGATAGTTCCGACGTAACAATCATCGAAAAATTATATTGGCGCCAAAGAGCAGGCGTTTGAATCAACGGAAAATCAACAGAATGCAAAATCTTAAGAGGAGTCAGACAAGGTTGCATACTCTCACCACTTCTGTTTAAGATTTTTAAGTAATCTAGACACAACTTATGATATGGAGTAAAAATTAACGGCAAACTTATATGTAAATACAATTAGATACGCAGTTGTGTTGTGTGAAGACTTAAATGGACTTCAATGTCTTTTAAACGCCATTGACAGAGTGGTAAGAGACATGGGTCTAAACATTAACTGTTCTAAAACAAAATATTTGCGCTTGCCGTACCATGACACACAGCTACAGGTAAACGGACAAACGATTCAAAGAGTATCCAGTTTCAAATATCTTGGTTGCTACATTCCTGAACAACCGGATCTCGATAAGGAAATAAAATGTACAATTGAAGTAGCTCCTACATCATCCGGAAGCGGTCATATGGTCAGTTTTCTCATATGGTGTCGAAGCATGGACTTGTGGTTATATTGACGTAAGCTTAAAATACAGTGGAAAGCAATGCAAACACAACGATGCAGTCTTTAACAGAGCAAATTCAGTTCGTGAGTTGGTAGATAACATGCAGGAATAGCTTATTTGGGACACATAATGCGTGGTTGCCGGTTTAATATTCTCAGGTGGGTAAAGTTGAAGGTCGTAGAGGAATTGAAAGAAAACAAGCCTCTTAGTTGGAGACTATTAGAGAATGGACTGGGATAAAAGAAGCTGGACAGTTATTTAGACTGGCTCAAGTTAGAAAAAGTTTTGCCACGGTGATCGCCAACGTTAAGGGGACTTGATACGGCACGCTAAGAAAAATAAGAATACAATCTTCACTTTGTTTATTGAATAATTACACTTTCAATAACCAATTGATCGTTTTCAGACATTGAAGGTAAACTATATTGTGGGAAATCCAGATTTAATGTTCCTATTAAATCACATCAATAAAAAATAAATTGTATTGTAAATGTATTTCTCACAAAATCGACTACATTTTGGGACCTTTCATAACTATTTTTGTTATTTTCAAAATAAAATATAGAGCTCTTGAAACTGTGAAAATAAAAGTTACACGCCGCCGATGCTCTAGACGCTCCACTGCCCAATTAGTAAATCAGGCGTCGATTGCTTATCTTTTAGCGACTTCTGATGCCGCGTACGTCTATAGACCCTACGTTGCATGCGAAAACAAAGCTGACGACTCTTTAAAAACTAAAGATTTAGTTTAATACATATCTGTGATTCCTTCACACAAAATTGCGACTTCGAAAGGGTACTGAAAGCATATAATCAAGAAATATGTAAAGGTGATAGAAATGTTGAATGCTTAGGACGTTAATGGAATGAAAACAGACGAAGGGAAGATTGTGTAGCGCAGTAAGCGACCCACAGGAATCTATGTAAGTTTTGGCGAACGAAAAATTCTATAAAAAATAAAAGGCTAGATCTAACGTACGAACGATCTAACCTACTATTATCTTGAATGTTTTACTGCAAATCGATGTTATTCAAATATTCAGATATTCCAGTGTTTATCATTACACTTTCGCTACTTTCCAGTAGTGTCCTTATTTCATCAGTGAAAGATTTCTGTGGTTAAGTGACAAAATTTCATATTACAAAATAAAATTCAAGAACAAAAGAAAATGATGATGATACCTTGACATTTTTTTTGGATCATGCCTCTATCTAAGACCTCCATACACCAAGTCTTTCACTCACAAGGTCTCTAGAAATTTCTTCTGTGGTGGTTGATTTTTAGATAAAGAAAAGTTGCCTTCAAATGTGGGCCAAAACGTCAACATTGTTCTTTGCGACCTTATGAACATCTTATGAATAAATAAATAACGTAACGATAAAAGAGATCAAAACAGATTGAGTCGTGGAAGAGAGGAAATTACTCTCGCAAATCTACAAAAATGTGGAAAACGGGAGAAATGTGAGAGATACGAACCTTCAGATCAAGAAAAACATGGTTAAATAGTGAAGTGTCAGTTGTGATCAGAAATTTCTACCAATTCGAAAAAGCTTTATAGCTGTCGCTTGGAAAGCGTTCAATCATCCAGTGTACGAAGACTCTGAGCTTCAATTCTCACACCAAATGATTAATCAATCAATCCTCTTAGAAGTACTGTCTTTGATTAGCAATCTCTCACTATTATCTCAATTGTGACTTCAGCACTAAGTTAGTTTTTATTAGGATTCTTCTGAAATGACTTTCTTCTGGTGTGTTTTTACCTTCTCCATATTTTACTTTTACTCACAAGTATAGTCAGAGATCGCTTGGTGTTAAATTGTGTGACCAAGGCCAAAACGTCAACATTGTTCTTTGCGACCTTATGAACAACTTATGAATAAATAAATAGATGGTTCGAGAGAGACGCTAGATGTAGAGGCCTTTCTTAATGGAAAGTCTCTCGGAGAACAGAAGAAGGATTAGCAGGAAGTGGTTGGTATGGAAGCTACAGAATTTTTCTTCTGTAGAAAAACAATAAAATTTATTATTAGTTCAAAAATTTTATATTACAAATATGTCTTTTTAGTTCAATGATCCAGCGATGTTTTTGCAACTTTTCACTTTGAATAATAAGTGTACTTAAGGGCCAAATCTGGAAAATACGATGGATGAGGCAGTGTAGCCCATTTCTACTGGTTTGGCCGTGACTAGGATTGAGGTGTAAACTGATGTGTGGTCAGTGAGGAAAAGCAATTTCTTTACTCTTCCCCAAATAGTCCATTTATCTTCCAGAAACGTTCCGGACGATAAGACAATTTTTGACTTCTTAAGAGCGCGTTTTTTTGTTGAAGTCTACTGCTTCGACTATTCGTTGGTTTCGTTTAAGGTCACAAAACGATGACGCTTAAACAGCTCTGCTTTGATATTGTTTTAAAGTTATGAATGTTTTCCGAAATAAGCAAACACGGAACCAATTGCGTCGACTGTTTTCTCAAGTCGAAACTTTCTTGTGGCGAATTTTTGACATGCCTCGTGCACCTCAATAGGCGACATCGTAGATTTTTGTCACGTTATCCAGACATGGCTCGTCATAATCCTAACTGTGCGTCAGATACGGCTGACGTTCGACATTTCGACAGACGAAAATGTCGTATATTCCTAATATGATACTCAAATATCTATGCACAATATATAGAATTAAGAACTTGTAATCAGTCTACGTGGATGTTATAATTATTTAGTTTTATCCGAATAAAAAAAGATAATGTTTTAAATTTGATAATACAATATATAAAAATAAATTAATATTCATTGGGTGTTTACGTTGCTGTGTCCAGTGTCTTTGACCTTTGCTCATACAGAATATGTTTGTCGATATAAAAGTTTGCGTTAGTGATCAACTGCTATTTCTTATACTTAAATGCAATGGATTTGTTGTTCCTGATTACATATGGTAAGTGAACATTTATAGATTTACTGGATCAATTTTTTTCATTGTTTTGAATTTGCATTTTCGGTAGTCCCAACTCAATTATTGCATATTGAAATATTGAATACTAATCCTTCAAATAAGTTGATGACTTTTTTTGTTAGTAATAAGAATCAACAAATTTTAGGATTTATTGAAAAAGTTTTGACTGTGCTGTGAGATTATTAATATGTATATAATTAGTGGCTTTTTATATTCGAGGTGTCTCAAAAGAGAGTTCACATTCAAAAACAAAACATTTTTAAGAGAAGTGAAGAATTTATTGTGAAAATGATTGTTACATATCAACAAAATGCATTGCTTCGAAATTTCTTTCTTAAAAATGTGAGAAGTCTGTTTGTTAGAGTAAACTTTAGATTTAACATAACCTCACAGGAAAAAGTTCATAGGAATTAAATCGCGACTGCGTGAAGGTCACCTTATGTTACCTCTCTTGAACATCAAGTTGCCAAAAAAAATTTCACGAATTCTTGGATTCGAGATCTATGGGACGTGAATGAAGTTGCTCCGTCCTGCTGGAACCGTGTTCTTTCGTTAGAACTATTAAAGTTTTGCTGTTCAGACACGAAGAAGTCGTTCAAAGAAGTTATATGTAATTCCTGGCAACCCATACAGTCACTTTAGACGAATTCGGGAGTTTCTGATGTTTGTGTTTTGGATTGGTTGTAGTCCAGTAGCGGCAATTCTGCTTGCAGACGTATCCATTAAGAAAACAAGATGTCGGTAAGCTTGGAAAGCGTTCAATCATCCAGTGTACGAAGACTCTGAGCTTCAATTCTCACACCAAATGATTATTCAATCAATCCTCTTAGAAGTACTGTCTTTGATTAGCAAATTATCTCAAATTTGACTTTCATCACTAAGTCAATTTTTGTGAGGATTTTTCTGAAATGACTTTATTCTGTTGTGTTTTTACCTTCTCCATATTTTACTTTTACTCACAAGTAGTCAGAGATCGCATGGTGTTAAATCGTGTAACTAAGGCGGATGATGGAGAGACTTTTAGCAAGTCTGAAACTACTTGGGGCATGTGTCGGTGTTTATTATTGTGTTGATGGGGTGAAATTTGAATGAAACATGAAATGGGATACGAAACTATATCACGAATATTAATCAAACTATTTTATCAAAAAATGCTTACACAAAATCAAATTTTTCACCGTTAAATATACCAATAAGGAATTATGCTTTCATTTTTTCAGGTTTGGTGCATAATATAATGATGCACGACCATATGGTAAACTTTACGAAAGAACAACTAATTGTAAGTTTTAATATAATCAATAATATCGAATTTTGGTATCAAGGAATAGTATTTGGAATTGAATTGGATCAAATATGCATGGAAACAACTTACTATAATACTCGTAATTTGTTTTCTAATCAAATTTTATCTTTTAGTATTAATCAAATTATTGACTCAAATTCTGTATAATTTATGGTATACCTAATTATGAAATATTTATTTAATTCAATTTGATGATACAATTGATAAAATAATATAAATAATAAACAATTCTGCGTTGAAATCAAGCTCTTGTAATCTGTATCTATTTTATGTGAAAAAAATTGATCTAAAAACAAAAAATATTCTATATAGATATATACGAGGGTATTGTTTTCAACCTGCGATAGGGTATCAATAAAAAACAAGTTGAATTGAATTTTATTACTGTAAAAAACGTATTATTAAGGTCTCCGTAATGTAGTGGGTAGAGTAGGAGGCTCGAATGGGGATGTCACACATTGTAATAATTATTTCTAAGTGGCATTTATACATGCCGAAGAAAAGGATTTAATAACACAAATTCTTCTATTGTGTTCTTAATTTCTCCTAATCTCTAGTATTGTATCGAAACTACTTTACATACTTGTTACATAAATAAGTATTTTAGGATGGACGCGACTATATGGAAAATTGTACATTGAAATCAGATGCAGCATGGAAACTTAACCGTATATTGATATTTCCTTTAATGCCAGCTGATGCTTTATTAAATCTTAGATGTTCAGCAAGACCTATATATGATGAATGTGTGAATTCTCTCAACAATAGAATGCGAGTAAATTTGAATGCTACTCAAATAAACGCACTGAACTATTGGAGAAAAATCGATAGCGACATTTTAGATCATTCGTGTGATAAGATAGAAATGTTCAAGAGTGAGTATCTATTTTTCAATTTCTTCTATTCGGCAAGGATTTTTATAATGTTTGTTGTGTTTGTTAGCAATTTACTAAAGATGTTTGTAATATTGTTTACGGGGAGAATATGTGGACAGAGGATTCATTGGGAATTATTTGCAAAGCACGGAACGCGAGTCATCGCTCTCTCAGCCATCCATAACATACCTACATGCTCTTGATGTTTGTTTAAATTTTGTAACCAAGTATTTCCATTAAATTTAAGACTATTCAACCAATTTCTGTCAGTGTTTCTGCATGGAATTAAGCATCAACCTAAATCTTTTTTCACCTGCTTACTTTCTAATCGCATTTATCATCATCTATATCAAAATGACTAACATCCAAGGCCTAAAAAATAACCGTGGTATAATTCAGACAAAATTCCAAATGAATTTTTAATGACGTATCACAATATTTTCCAGATATGACACAAGAAGGCACGGCATGTAGCAGATCATCCAATAAAGCTTTAAAAGACTGTTCTGTACATCTCACAAGCTTAGATAACGTAGGATTCTATGATATTCCCGAATTTCAACAACGGTGCAGGTAAGTTCAGAAAATAGGTATTTGAGAATCTGTTTTTCACTCTTCATTGCTTTTAATCTTTACGTTAAACTCCAGAAATTATACCAATCACAAACATGTTTCACTATATAATGTGTAACAGTACAAGTAAGTTTTGAGGTATCATTCAGTCTGACATTTTGTGAAGTTTTAGTCGCAATGCAGGTATAAAATCAAAATTCGTCTAAAATGTAAAGTTTTTCTTATTTATTTATACGATTTATATTCGTGTGGTGAATCAATAAATACTGTCTTTTACGTTCTTAATTTATTTAAACACTATACACTACACTAATTCATAATAATTCACTTATCACTATCACTCCAGCTATATATCCCAAAATAATTTCTCAAAAGTTCGAGAAAATAAGGAAACAAAACAAATAAATATTTACTAGAAATTATTCAAAAGAAACAATGTAAATAAACCGCTTTCTATAATGAAATCTTATGTAAAACAAACATACGGATTCCGCGGTTTATAAAAAGTATGTTAACGGTGCCGTGCGCCTTCGCCGAATTTTATAAGTCCACTAGATCAAGGCAGGACCGGTTCCAGTGCGGACACGCGTTCGTAACAATATACATTCGAAAACTAAGCCAAACATTGATCATTGGAGATTGTGTTTATCGATTCGCTAGAAAAATTGGGTTCAAATATAAAATATTGAAAATACTCGTTAAAGGATGATTTTGAAGTTAGGGAAAACAAATTTTAAATCTAAACAACTTGGAAAAATGGGTTTTTAAAAATTTCCAAATATTCAATATTTAAAACTAAAATTATGTTAGATATTATTCTAGCCCGGGCAGGGCTGGACTCTAAAAAATGAAAATTGAAATCGAGAATTTCACGTCAAGTCGTCGCGTTTATTCGGGGGCTTATTATACGAGGGTTGCTACTTAAGTTTTGAAATATACAAATATTCATATTTGGATATGGTTTCATTGTTATTCAAAATATTCTTCATTAAAATCAATATACTTTTGGATGCATTTGACCCAATTGTCGAAGCATTTATTTCATTTCGATTGAGGTACCTCCAAAATATGTGATTTGAAAGCATTAATCACTTCCTCAGTTGTAGAAAAAAGGATTTTGGGCGAAAAGTCGAAGCGAGTTTATCGGCACACTGCTGTTGGTTTAATCCACGTCGAAAGTCATAGAAAATCATCGCACGAAAATTATTTGACCGACTATTTGAACGAAGGATAAATTTTTCAAGTATCTGTAAACAACTCAAATAACAATCGTATGACAACACGTGTTCTGAGTACGTTTACCATTAAAAATGTCAAACTTTTTAACAGCAATGTCAGATTTGACGTATCCATATCAGTGTTGCCATATTTTAAAACTTAAAGAGCAATCTTCGTAGATATATCGCTCAAAAGCACTTGAATAATTGATATATAATTCAATAGGAATAGAGAAATAATAATTACTAACAAGAAATTAATCGCACTTATTAGAATTGTAATAATTTAATATTTATAAAATGATTCTACATACAATGTTGTCAATTTTTTCAATGAATTCGTATAAAGCAACATTGATAATGATTTATTAATAAATAATATTGAAATTTGATGATTTTGCTGTTTTTTTACGTTTTCCAGTGATTTCGAGAAGTTTGAAACCTGTATGAAGATATCGTTTGCTAAAATTTGTCCACCAAATGTTAACGAGTACATTGGGGGTATAATACGCGCAATTTTATCCAATATTTGTCCCAAAAACGTTGTCTGAAAAGTGCCGATTCATTATTGGATTTGCAGTCGACTTATTATATTATTAATTGTGAACTGACAGCTTAAAAAATAAAGCTTTTGATTTTTCAACTGAGAATTTTATTTATAAACATTAAACCTATTAGTTTTTCCACCTTTCATTCGTATTTTACTTATTTATTTATAGGTTGTCTCAACTTAGAGTGATCAAAGACATTGATATGATTCTTTTTTCGATATGAAGAATCTGTTATAACAAGACGGAAAAAGTCACTTATTAAACATTAACTGATTTATCAAGTTATATCAATAGAAATACTTATAATATATTAATTTGGAGTCTCTTTCTAATGATACAGAAAAGTATTTAAACTGTTTAATCAAAAAGTATCTGGTTGACCGGCATTTTGAGTTTTTTAGAATAATATTCTTCGATCGTGCCGATTTAATAATAAAAAATATGAACTGGTTATTTAAATAAAAATTCTCGAGTGGAATTAATTCAGTATATTTGTCATCACAGTTTTAATTTTGAAATCATATCTTAATTTAATACTTCTTTCCATATTATATTGCGAGTATGTCGATGATTTTCTTTTGGAAGATAAACTTTTAACGTAGTTGGTCGATCAAATCTAGAAAATGCTACATAAAACTTGTCATGCATGAATACCGGACTTGAAGTCAACCCCAACAGATTTGAAAGTGTATCCTTGAGATTCGTTGATTGTCGTGGCAATTGCAGGTCTAATGGAAAATTAATTACTGTATAGTATACATCATTGGTATATATATAGATTTTTACCGGATTGTTCATCATTAAAAATTTTTAACCATTTTTTTAACATCTTTGTTTATTAAGTCATTCATTAGTTCTACAAGAATTGTTAGATTTTGTTTTAATACCTCCTGTAAGTATTTTAAATAAATAATTATAATTTATAATAATTTTCTTCAGAATGTTTCTTTGTGGCGAAAAAGTCTGATATGACCCCCCGTGTCTGAGTTATAGGAATTTAAAGTTGCAAAATCGGAACTTATATAAGTAAATCTTCTAGGTTTATATTCGAACATTATGACTTTTTAATAGATATTTAGAAAAACCAAAATACCGGAAAGCCAAATATTGGTAGAGATTTGGGGCTTACCATTACAAATAAAGTTTCAAAAATCCCCATCGATCCTCTGTGTGCTACAAAAGTTATTCGGGGTCAAAGGTCATAATTTGGGTTTTTTCGAATTTTTCTCGAAAACGGTGAGTTTTATCCAAAAAATCTTCTAAGCAAAGTTGTAGACCTTAAAATGATTTTTTTTCTTACTATTCCTGAGATATCTCGACTCTTCTATATATATTATACCATTCTGAAAACATTTGGTTGGGAATTAATAGATCTGGATCCTATTAAAAATGTACCTGTACCTGCTCTAGAAAAATTCCTCAATATAATTTTTGCAAAAAATGAAGTCGTAGTGCCAAATGTGTCTGTAAAAATGCTGGGTTGCAGTATTATCCAGCGGGTATCAATTGCCAAGTCTTGCTCAAATGTCCAGTTGAGTACAATAGAGGGAGAGATTTCTGTGATTTTAATAAAGAGACCAATGACTCAGCCGCATTTAAACAATTTATGAACATCCAGCAAGAGGAAGTAGAAGAAGAAGAAATCGAAGAAGACATAATTGTTGCAGTAGACTTTCAACAGTGTGAATCTGATTAAAATGTTAGTGGATTAGACCTACAGGGAAAACCACGGTAAAAGAAACGACTCACAGATGGTGTGGAAATGTGTACCGGGTGTTCCAATAAGAATGGCTCTCGGCTATATCTCGGGAACCGTTTATATATTATTTCACTTTTATTATAATTTGTACTATAGTACAAATTATAATAAAAGTGACCTCCAGAAAAACCTGGAAATTATTTACAGAGTTGTAGGTCCACCGCCAGGGGTCGTAGTTAAATACCAAAAATTAGAAAATGAATATATTACAAATTTTGCCCAATTAAGATGCATTTAAACTATGATTATCGTATTCTTCAAGAAATTCAGCGTATATTTAATTTTACAAGTTTTAGTCTATGAAAAAACTCCTGTAAGTCCAGTTCTACTCAGCCTATCTATGCAAACTTAGTCTTTTTGAAGAGAGCTCCTTTCTACCAATGTAAGAATTATAATTTCGAAACAACCTAATTAGTAACGTTTACTCTATTTATTTATTTTTTAAATCTAACTATCCTTGAAAAATGTTGAATGGAAACATGCAGTTTTAATCAAGGAATATAAAAGATCAAATTAGCAACAGAATAGCGAAAACCATATGTCGATATCTTTTTCGTATTACGAGATATCTTAAGAAATGTGTAAATTTTAAGCATTTACCTCTAAACATAAATTACTCTGGTTTGACTGAACGGATTTTAACATTTTTTGACTACTCAAAATTGTCTTTCCTTGTTCTATTAATAGTAGTTCCAATTATTATGTCAATATTACTTATGCTGTCACCGCGAAACTGCGTTATGGAAGTTAAAATGGAAATATAGCTTAAGGTACCTAGTGACGACCTAAATGTTCAAATCGTCGCCCATCATTTTCGATACAAGCGTTTATTCTTTGAAGAATAGATTGAACAGAAGTCTCAATTTCTGTTCTCGAAATACTCTGAACGGCGTTTCATATTTTCTCGATCATGTTATCTCTAGTACAGTACATACTAATTGCACAAACAAGGTCTTTAATCCGGCCCCAAAGATAAAAACCTAAGACGGTTAAGTCTGGTGACCTGGTTGGCCAAAAAAAATAGGCCTCCAAGTTCTATCCACTCATCAGGGTGAGCATTATCTAAAAATTCTCTAATTTGTCTGGAGAAATATTTCCATTATTATAACTCCCATCTCGTAATACGAAAAAGATATCGACATGCGGTTTTCGCTATTCTGTTGCTAATTTGGTCTACTTTTATATTCCTTAATTAAAACTGTATGTTTCCATTTAACATTTTTCAAGGATAGCCAGATTCAAACAAATAAATAAATAGCGCCCTCTAGCGTATACATTGGTAGAAAGAAGCTCTCTTCAAAAAGACTAAGTTTGCATAGATAGGTTAAGTAGAACTGGACTTTTTTTCATAATAAAGTTCCCGCCTCCCCCCACCTCTTATTTGAAGAGATAGACTGAGACTTGTCAAATCAAATATTCGATGAATTTCCTGAAGAATATGATGATCATAGTTTAAATGCATCTTAATTCGGCAAAAATTGTAAATTATTCATTTTATATTTTTTGTTATTTAATGACGCTCTCTGGCAGTGGACCTCCAACTCTGTAAATAATTTCCAGGCTTTTCTCGAGTTCACTTTTGTCATGAATTTTTTTTTCCCGAATCTGTTCTACAAACGTTTCCCGAGATATGGCCGAGAGCCATTCTTATTGGGACATCCGGTACATATCATGTATAATATGACTCTTAGTATCGCTATATCTAAAAATTATTGGAATCATTTGTATAGAGAATTTCAAGATCTACAACTTTAGTAAAATGTTTTCTTTGTTAAAAGTTATCGTTTTCGAGAAAAATTTCAAAATCCTTAAATTTTGACCTTTTACCCCGAAAGGTGGGGATGTTTGAAACTTTATATGTAATGGTAAACTGCAGTTCTCCACCAATATTATGCTTTACGGGAATTATTATTATTTTAAAGTCTATTAAAGTCTATATTGATCGGACTAATACGTGATCATCCATTAAAAATTCATAATATTCGATTTAGAAAATATACTTAAATATTAGTTCATATTTCTCAACTTTAAAGGCCTATTACTCAGAAACGAGGGGTCATATGAAGAATTTTTTGTATAAGTCCCCTGTATATATATATATATATATATATATATATATATATATATATATATATATATATACAAGAATTGCTTATTTAAAGATATAATATAGGCTGCATTAGGGTGACAAGTGAAAAGTGGAAAAATAATTGGAATGATCAACGTCAATATCAACGAAGTGATTGTCAATTTTCCATTTTTAGGAATTTTTATTTAAAATTTGATCCAAAAAAGAGACTATATCGGTTCAGAACGAGCAGAACAGAGCTTCCATTCACCCTGTCTCTTTTGGTCGAGACTCAATAATGGTAGAGGGCACTAATAGATCTACTGGTGATTGACGATGCTTTGTATACACGTGGATGAATTGAAAAATTTCTCCTAGTGGATAGCAGCGCCTTCTATCGATGGAGAGTTGAACAATAACAACTCGTTGTGTTTACGTTTTTTTCAACATTGATATACATAAAATAATTTAGCTATGTTTTCTTTTACACAATACAATAGAGCCTATTTGAGACATGTTTAAATCAGAATTACTGCAGTAGAAAATCGAGCGCAACTGACAGCTACTCTAATTGGCATTAACCTGCAACAAATTATTATCGATAATGTTATTCTGATAATGGGAAGATTGTTGATTGATAGTCAAAAGTGTTGCTATCATGTCTTTGAAATATATGCTCCCGAGACAATCTAAGTGAAGAGGGATGGGAAACAAAAATTTAATTTATTTAAACTTTAAAATCATTTAATGTTAAACACCGGTCTCCAATAATTAAATACAAAATGAGGTTTGTTTTGTGTGGAACCCGGACATTTGAAAATGACGTCAACACTAATGCCTCGGTCAGAGTAGTACCGACAGAACTTAATTTCGGCCGTGTAAGTGTTCATTTATGAACAAACATTGATAAGGATACTGTATTTCTGGTGATGTATTCTCGTGGTCGTTCTTCAATATACATTTGACCTTCTGGAAATTCTGTAAATGCCAAAATATATAAAAAATAGTGTGCTAGATCTAGACTAATGCAGTTCGTAAAGAAAAATCTAGGTAATTTGATGTTTTGAACAGATATGGAAACGGTTCATCATGCAAAGGACGTTGTGGAAGCTTTTGCAGAGTTTCGTGAAAATTAAACTCAACTCTGGCAAACACCAGATTTAGTATTTCATAATTTAATTCAACATTTAAAATCAAACATTACGAAAGCAAGCAGACAGAGATCTGTCTCAAAAGAACAAAAAAAAAAACAGAAGCTATAACGTTAATGACATTTATTATCACAAAAAGATGTTTGGTAACTATCATACACTTTTTCCACAATCACGGGATGAATCAGATCCAAGTTTTTTGAGGACATTGAATAGGCAAAGAAACGTTTCATTAGATTTTGAAAAGAATTTAGGACACCAAAAATATTCTACTTGATCCAGAGAATTTAAAAGAAAAAACTAGCACTGGATTTATCAAATTGCAGCGAATAAGATGGGTAGGACCCTTAGGAAACTCGCCCAGAGGAAGACCAAAAAGTTAATGGGAAACTCAAGTCCGTGGATGGCGGGGTAAAGCCCAGGAAAGAAAAAAAATAGCCAAAACATGCAAGGATCTTTGATTTGGAAAAATGAATAGAACGTTGATTGACTCACCACATGAAACTAGTCAAAGAGCTCATGATTGAGCGGTTACTATTTCTATTGGAAAATGCAATAGATAATATATGTCTCCAGTGGAAACGCTTCTTGTTACTTCAATCTAAACTAATTTAATTTGACATTACACTATGTTTAACACGCTGAGCCCTAACGAAAATCGAAAAACTTTTCCCTGAGCCCAAATATTTTTTTTGGATGTTCACACTCCATGGAAAAATAGAAAAAAAAATATTTGAAATAAAAAGTGCGAAAAAATGTTTTTTGTGTGGAGTTGATGTTCCCGCTCTGGACTCGAAGTAAATTTTACCACTAAAACTTTTCCCAGGGCCCCGAAAATGAGGTGTTGATGCTTTCTGCAAAGCATGCTTATAACAAAGACCTTCTATACATCTATCGGAACAAATGGCAAGTTATAACACTTCTTTCAAAAAGACGTCGAAGTGGTATAGGAAAAGAAGAAACAAACTATGGATGCTGGTGATCAAGAGATACCAAAACCAAAAAACCTATTTCCTAATGAAAAAAAAGCTCTAAATCAAAAAGTGAGAAGAGTTGGTCTAGGGTACAGTGAAAAAAATTATTGTAAAATTCAAGATGAAAAAAGTTATTACTTATTGCAGTGTTTGTTTTGGAAAACCACAATTTTTTAATGTTATATTTATATATTGATATGTTTGTCGTCATGTTTTTTATACCATTAAATGTATAATTAACAAAAATAGATACAGGTAATGTGAAGCCTAGAGCAAATTAAAAAATATAATCAAATATTTAAATTATGTCGAAGACAACAAAACAAAATATGAAAACTAAAACAAACCAAATGAGTCAAGTGTAGGGTAATGTTCCAAGAATCCAAGATGGTCCAACCTAACTGTAAAATTTATTTAAATACTGTTACTTGGGCCGTGAAGAAGTTTTGGAATAAAATATGTCGTTGGGTCCACTCTAGGTTATGGGGAAAGTTCAGTTGCGGGCCTATGAATTGCACCAGGGCCCAACGTCTTAATATTAAATGCAAGCAAATTTCATCTCAATGGAACACTTTACAATGAATATATCAATGTTTGTTAAAAAATGAAACGAACAAAATAATCGGCTGATATGAAGTTTGGTGCCGAAAACTCTGATCGAGGCCTAATGCGACGCATAACATCAACGGGTTTCACTTAACACCACAAGGTTTCTTGACGGCGTTCATAAAATCATTCTCAAATTTTGTTAGTTCCGGAGAGCTTTTGCAATGTTTGTGTACTTCGGTGATGAAACACTGATTGAGCGGAATGAATCTCCTGAAATAATATAAAGAATTGTAATGAAATATGTTTTTGATTAGTGAATTGGCACCTACTCGCAAAATTCACTCTTCGAATCTACCAGTTCGTCTTTAGTATTCTCCATAATCTTTTCGACGCATTCCTGATAAGTCCTGTTACTTTTTTCTTCTTGTAACTTTGGAAGACATGGCGTAAGCTCCGCTGGAATATTGGATAGCGTTAGAGTTCAAGATTATTATAAGCGGTTTTGATGTGATTTAAAATACTCATTCAACGCTAAGACCATATACGGATTGCTATCTTTTAGACTAATGTCAACTAGTGAGGAATTTCGATTAGCACTCTTCAAAACAGGATTTCGATTTCGTGAAAACGAATTCAAAAGGAATAATTGATCTCGATTCCTTGGAAAGAATATAACAATCTGATTCTTCTGAAACATTTTAACTTTTGAAAGAATCTAAAACTGTTTATAAAATATAGAAGCACTGGAAACGGTTTATACTTATTTAAAAGGCATTAAAATCTGCCAAGTTAATATTTAATAGTTTATAGCTGGGCAGGTTTGACCTTAATCCGTTTAGATGTTTTGTCACTTTAACATCTAACACAGTCTACGTAAATATTCGTATAGTATTCAACGTTACTTAGAGGCTCACATGGCCCAAAAATATCCCGGAATACAATACAGGACCTCGGAGTTTGTATGTACAATGAAATACAGAAATTTTCGATGCTTCAAAAGCTGCTTTGTATTTAATCAACACAATAGTTGCAGTACAGAATATTTTTCGCTCGCTGGGCTCCAACGATTTTGACTGACAACCACAGAACTCGCCCAATTTGAAGCAGCTATGGAGTTTCTTGATCATTGATGGAGAAGATTTTTAAAAATCTATTATGACATGGATTCTGTTGAGATGAAACGACAATCAAAACCATGGATACACATAAATTCTTTAACACGACCCACAAAATTACAACGAACCTTCAACAGTCTGGAATAATAATTAGACCAGATTCAATATGGGGAGTGAATCAAAATAAACGAAGATTTGATACATTGAACACATTCTTTTTCATCTTTTTGAGTTTTCATATACTCAGTGACATTCAGGAGGAATAATATATTGATTTCTTTCATATGACTTGTTAAAAGAATGAAATGGTAATATCTACGAAAAATATTATCCAAATATATACAGAAAAAAAAATGAAGATGCGTTTCATAAGTTCATATCCTTCTGTAAACTTTTAGGAATTGGCAAAAGGTGATGTAATCATTTGGACTTTGTATTCGACTGAACCAGAGTTTGTAGAAGATGTTGAACTTAGAGATTTCAAAATTGATAAACATATGTTCCTATTGAAAATTGATGATTGGAAATATCGACAAAAAAATGTTTTGTATACTTACAGCTAATGATGGTGAAGTCATCATACAAGAAACTGACCATTGAATCAATTATATCAAATATCAATTTCGGAAGGTATTTATATTTTTCTGGTAAGCATGATTTGAAAAGATGAATAGCGTCCTTTGTACAATTATCCATATGTGCTATATATTCGCTTTTGGGTACTAAGAAAATGTTTTTTTCTCGAATACAAATTTTCATTTTAGTCAAAGTGTTCTAAAATAAGAATAATAATCATATTTAATTCTTTTTTCACGCATCTATTCTTTCTATTTATGTTATAATTCGTTACTGTTCATGGATTGTTCAGTGTAGTCCAGAAGATATAGACAAAATCTCATCATTTCGTGTAGTTTTCTACAAAAAGAAAACTTAGTGTTCAAGAGCTACTAAATAAAATAATACTTAATCGTTTACCTGGAAGATAATATTTTTCATTGCTTAATAAAATCATGTTTTGTCTTATATCTTGATCAATATTAACAGTACAAAGAAGGAAAAATATGTAAGTTACCTCAAGTTTTTCTGTTAGTTCTCCATTTTTAACACAAGCATTTTTCACGTGGTACTCGATTCTTTGCATTTTCTCAGACATGCCAAGATCTCTAACAATTCGATGTAAGCTTTTTGGTTTCTTCTGTGAGTGTATATTCTTTTTCAAAATTTTCATTGTAGATGAAATAACATTCTTCACATTCTCAGAGCATTGAGAGGATATAACATCATTCATACATTTTTCTGATTCTTCAAACTCACTGCAATAATTCGAAAATTTGATTAAAGATTTCGGGATATGATAAATTATCTGAAAAGTATTTACTAGTTCAACTAAGACAACTCGAAGGACATCTCAGTGGTAATCGAGAAAGTTAATACTGAACCAAATTTTCAAGCAATGTATTTTTATGTGTAACAAACATTTTTTTAATCAACTCTTTAGTTTCCTTGAAGATATTTGTTTTTAATGTGAACTTTCTTTTAAAAGACGCCTTGTATAAATGTCTGTTTTGAAGAAAAAGA
The DNA here is from genome assembly GCF_026230105.1 of Diorhabda sublineata. Classification (NCBI taxonomy): domain Eukaryota; kingdom Metazoa; phylum Arthropoda; class Insecta; order Coleoptera; family Chrysomelidae; genus Diorhabda; species Diorhabda sublineata. The sequence goes on from NC_079475.1 coordinate 11,524,131, forward strand.
TGTCATTTGAAAGTGTTAATAAACTTAGAGCAACGAGGGACTAAATGCTTAGACTTAAAAGGAGACTATGTTGAAAAATAAAAATAATTATAGAAAGAAATATCTTGTTTCATTTTTAGTTTGGAAACTTTTCAAATAACCCTCGTATAGCTATTTAGACCATGGAAACTTTGACTTACCTCAAAGTGGAAGTTGCTATATTATGGAACGTATTGCCAGTGGAGTTTAAGTTAAAACATTTTTCGATTCCTTCTCTCAATCCAACAAAACAACTTTCATTCAGTTCTTCAAAATATTCTAAAATTTTAATAATTAATAATTTTAATATTATCGGTGATTTGGAAAAGTAAGTACATGGTTCTTGTTTATAATTTTACAACCATAATTTTGTGAATAAATAAGATAAATCAAAATATTTCATACAATTTTTCATGAAATTTTCTCCGGAATCTATTTACGAAATAAATCGAATACGATTTCATTTTTTATGTGTCTATATGTCGATAAAATTCTCTGAATAGATCATTCCTGATGTGAGATTTTCAAAGTTGAATTATTCCTTTTGGGCATCACTAAAGCCGGTACCACATCGTCGTGTGGTCGTGTTATCATTCGACAATGGTTGGCATTGTTGGCCATGGAAAGTTGTTTTTTCCGCATCGAAGGAGTATCCAACATTGGAATAAAATTTAAACACTTGTGGTATAACTACACACATTTCTGGTCCTCTTGAGAGTGAATGCTACGTGTTTTATATGAAAAACCAAAGTTTCCAGTGCCATCCAGTGTATTTTAAAAGAATTTCTATCTGTTGTATGCCGATCCTCACTGTTTTGCCACGTTTTCTTTTCTTCCAGCCTTCGTGCAATGTTCAGTCAACATTGGAAGGTGAATGTTGGCGCAAACGTTGAATATATCATGTAGTTGTAGTACTGCATCCAGCCTTCCTTCCAATGTCCAGCTATATGTATATGCATCGTGTAGTACCGGCTTAAGTCTTTGTCTCAAAATCCTATAAATTTAACCAAGTTTCCAACTTCAAATCTACCTTTAAATAACAATAATTCTCGGTGAACTAAACCTTGATTGCCCTTAGTTCTAACGTTTTATTAATCAGATTTAATGGATAACTAGAAGAGTACAGTTCACAAAATACCAACTTGTTAGTTCTTTTTCGTTTTTACAAACATATGAGGTTAGTGCGTCGTCTAAGTTTTCTAAAATTTTCAACATCTCTTTTTCGGTTTTGTTCAAACACATCTTGGATTCTTCGACTATATTCTCATAGCATCTTATTTTTACATCAGGTTCAGAACATGTAACTTGGAAAAAAAGCTTCAGTTCACTTTCGGATTTAATATTCGAACCATCTGCGAGGAATCTTTCCAGTTTATTTTGAAAACATAGCGGACGAGTTCCCGTTTCCTGGAAACATTTGAATTACCAGACAAAATACACATAAACATCTTTTCAAAATGCAGCTTTTTTTAGAATTATACAAAAAATTAAACACTCCACATTTCAAGGTGGAAAATGATATAGTGAAAGCAATTCTTCAATTTATTGAGAGCATTGAAGAAAGTGACTGATTTTTAGTTATTACTTTAAACATATAATGAATAATTTTTCTGAAAAGACAAAAAGTATATCATGAAAACAAAAGAAATATGTACTTACAAGAAGATGACCAATTTTGATATAAGTTAAAGGATGACACAAACGTATGTCAAAGGGAGCTTCTGTCTTCAGATACAATAACCGAGTGAATCCTAATCAAAATAAAAAAAGAAAAAAGCATATATATTCATAAAAAAATGTGTGCAATCAAATTTCCTGATTTACAAATGAATAGTTGATCGAAGTCTTTGCCAGAATTTTCCTAAGGGGATTGTGGCAAAATTGAGCACTAAAGTGTTCTAATTCTAATATATTTCTGAGCTTTTGAAAACTAATGTATTCATCGTTTGAGATTAAATTAGATGAGAATTGAATTTTGAGGTTGATGCATCTAATTTAAAAGATATTACAAAATTTATCACATCGCAATTCGTAACTAATTGATTTTCAGACAATGAATACATAAGTATACGAAAACTCGGAATATATTAGAGTTAGTACACTTTGCTGTTCAATTTTGCCACAATCTCACTACGATAACGAAAACATATAGTTTCTTTCGAAAAAGGTAGTACAGAATCATGGATATTAATTTTTAGAACTAACACTACGTCATGAGTCAAGTTTATGCTTTATGTACAATTTTTTTGATTTTTTTTGGGATTGAGAAGTTGATATGTGATTATGATGAATTAGGTCATATGTGAGCAACCTCCTGCCCCCGATTTGGTCAGTCCCTTCGTAAGTGTCAATTCGGCCCGCGGGAGATTCATAAAAATCAAATAATGCGCCAAAATATAGAGTTGACCAAATTGGAAACTATATTTTACATCATATGAAGACCAAAATCGAATAATAATATTCTTAAACGTATGTATAGATCGTGTCAGAAATAGTTATTATCTTGATACTCAGTTGTATAATAAATTCTCAGCCATTCTAATTTGATTTCTTTTGTTATTAATTTTTAAGAGAAAGTGGTGAATCCAATAGTAACACCACAATCATCCAGACAGCTTTGAAAGCAATAACATCTGAAATGAAAAAAAGAGAAGTGGTGATGAGCTTTCGCGAGACACTCTCCTGGAATCGTGACACGTTGGAACGAAGGAAAAGAATATGAAGTAAGCACACTACTACCGTTGAAACTGTTGAATTGCACGATGTTCACAGCGATATTGCAAAAGATCAATGAATAGAATACAAAAAAGATAATAACGAAAATAATAACGAAGTTAATAACAAAGATAATGACAAACATAATAACAAAGATAATAACGAAGATAATAACGAAACATTTAATCTAGAAGACTATTGGGACGATCACTGAACATTGCACTATAGGCACAAGAATTCAGAAATGCAAAATTTGCTAGCATGGATATCTCAACCTAGTAGTTATTCACCTTCCTGTAGTATTGTGAAAAACTATTTCAAAAGCGAAATATCAGAGTGTCAGCTTGCGAAACTCCCCATTAGTGCTACCTGGCCTTTCAATACATTCAACTTGCTTCTGAGAGTTTTAAAATTGTCATACTAAAAGTCTACTTTACAAATCTAGCAATTGATTTCGAAGTGATTCTTCAAATCTGAATAGCTTCATGTTGGTTAATGCGGGAATAGTTTGAAGCACTAGAAAAGGAGAATTCCTGGATTCTGCGGGACGGTTGGCAACCATGTTATAAATTTCATTATTCGAGAGTCAATCAAATATAAACCGGAATTTTGCTAGAGAAAATTTTAGTAACAAGTTAGAAAACTGAATTGTCTTATAGTTTTTCGAGATAGTCTCTTCATTACACTATATACAGGAGATCTCCAGATACAGTTACCATAAAAATCTTTCTACTTGCAATCCCCCATGCGCATCTTTCAATGAACCAAATAAATAATATTCACAGTGCGACCATATCGGGACTATATGGAGGATGTCTCATTCCAATTCATTGAACGTTTCCATCGTAAGCTGAGCTTACGGTCTGGCATTACCGCACTGTGGATTAGAATATCGCGTTGTTTTTATCTACACACAGGTTTCATCGTGTTTTTAGGAGGTTACTAAAACATTCCGCGATCCCCAGTTCGTTTTTCAGTGAAAAAATCAACCGCAATTACTTTTCTCATGTCGAACAACACGTTCTTTGCTTCGTGTGTCTTCTTCCACTCCATAGGTGCGCGTTTGCTTTCCAGAGTATAATAGTGTACTTGTAATAAATTTGCACGTGCAAACTTCCCAGCGTGTGAATTTCTACTGAAAATTCAGAAGCTTGGCACACATCTTACTAAAATTTTTCAGTAATCGATTAATTATTTGCTCAATATTACATACGTTGATGCCCAATTCTTCAGCCATATCGCATACAGTACTGCGTCTTTCTTCCAAAAATTAGTTCTTGGCTTTTTTGAAAAGCGTGACTCCATTCAGTCTTGGAGAGGCACTCATCCCCGAATTGCTTGAGTAATTATCGATAAATATCCGCGGATTTTACAATATTTTTGACCAAAAAAACAAGTCAAGCATACAGTGCAGCAAAGTAAATTTTTCGCGCGTTTATTCAAAAATTTCGGTTCATATTTGAACCATTCTCGTATTATATTGCAAATTGCCGACACCTGTTGCTGTACATAATTCTGAACTACCTTAAACGTTCTCTATTTCGAAATTGATTTACGATGAACTCAACTTTAGATTTCATCTTAAGATCTCATTTTGTACCGTTCAAAAATATTAGGAATTGGTTAAATTTTCGTAGCTGGAATTTTTGATGGAAAAATGAAAAATACATATATTAAAAAGGATCAGCTCAATTTTAAGAATTCAGAATACAAAATAATGCTTCTTAAATCACAATTTGTTAATAATATTAATTGTGACAATATTAATCAGTTCTTTATCAACGAATGGTGGAATAGTGAAATAATGAAGTAAAATATATTTTTACCTGAAAACACAATAAGCGCATGAAAAAATATCATGGTTAGAAAGTGTCTTTAAAACTACTGATCAAAACAACTAAACATAATGGCTTTTATATATTATCGTTGAAGTTTATTAACGAATTGACCTTTGGAAGTCATCGCTGAATTATAATCTAAACGTATTACTGGTCTGCTACAATTTATAACATTGAGAAACTAAAAATAAATATTTATTATCACTTACAAAAATGGAAGATATTAATTTAGCATGAAACAAAATACCCAGAGACTGGTAAGCAAATCAATTTATGAACCTAAACAAAAAATGATGATGAAAAAGTTGATTCTCAGATAGGGAAGCAAACGATTAAAAACATATAAATAAGTTTAATATAAGGAAGACTGAGCAGGGAGAAAAGTTACTTATATCGATTCAAAAGCAGAAGGAAACAATAATAGAAATAACGAAAAAAATATATGGAAACATGACAAGAAAGGTTGTTATAGACGCAAGAAGATTGGGAGAGCTGAATATGGTTTGAAGCAATGAGACTGTCGAATATCGAAAACATGAGGAAAATCTACTAATTGGAAAATAAAAAATAGATGAAGTGAACACCTTTGATACCTGATGGAAATAAGACAATATTCGGGAAAAAAGAGATTGGCGAAGACATAAAATGAAGGTATAGATAGCACTCGTTCCCAGTGCACACCTCAAAATAATATGGAAGTTGAACCTTGTTAATAAACAGAAAGATACAAGCAAAAATAACAGTATAAAAGATGAAACAACTAAGAAGAAATTCAGAGAAAACAAGTATTGACCTGACTATAATAACAAATAGTTGAAAGATGTTGGTATGGACACATGAAAAAAGAAGGAAACCGAAAAGCCTGATAAGAAGTAACAGATGAAAAGAGACATAAGAAAAGAAAGCGTGGCTAAAGCAAGTAGCATAGAAAGAAGGAAGAAAGAGAAAAAATACGACAAATGAATGAAGTAGCAACGGACTTGAAAGAGTAAAGAACATAGATAAAAAGATAGTGGAAACTAAAACCCCAATTCTTTAATACTTAAAATGAAAACAAAATGAGTTATAGAGAGAAGAAAAAATTTTAAATAATTTTTGAAAAAATGGTTCCAAAGGAGGATTAGATGCTTTTAGTTACTTTCATATTAATAAATGAATGAATGAAAGCTCTATATATTCCATTTACTGCCTTTAGTAACACGGATGTAAAAACTATTAATTATATTATTGAGACTTATGAACTAATATCATGTAGGTAATATAACTAACTGAAAATTTGGATATGAGAAAGCTGTGTGCAAGGTGCCGCGTTTGCTTCCGATTAATCCAAAACAGCGTCGTGAAGAACGAAGAACGAAGCCGTCAAGTCTTTCACTCCAAGCCATAAACAATAAAACATTGAAAGCAATGGACTGTAAAGGAAGAACCGGCTACAAAGAAGGCAGGTGTGGGGTATTTTTAACTGACTAAGTCAAAAAAGGAAAAACCACCGACGACGAGTATCTTCTGAACTTATTGCAACGTTTGAGCGAAGAAATCAAGCAAAAACTTGGCTAAAAAGATAGATAATGCACCAGCTCACACATCCGTTTTTTAAATGGCCAAAATTAATGAATTAAAGTTTGAATTGTCACCTGATGTAACCTATGTGCCAGATTCAACTCCCTTAGATCATTTTCTATTCTTAGACTTAAAAGTACGGCTTTTTGGTCAAAGATTCGGCAGGTACTTAGAATCCAATAATTATGCGAACATCACGACTAATGCAGCAGTTTCACCATACAAAAAAAGCCGATAGAGACTTGACATTTAATGAAATCCTTGAACTGACCCTCGCTTTAACAAGATTTGCGGACAGAATGCGTGAACTATAACTAGGATCTGAATCAGTTCCAGGACAAACATATTGAGCTAAAAATCTATCAAAATAAGTTCATCGTCAATTACCAGAAAAGAATTTTGGCCCGCAAATCGAATCCAGTGAATGAAATTATTTAATTTCAAATTTTTCCATATTATACTGTACTTGAAGTGGTATTTTTGTTCAGAATAAATTTAAACATTTCTAATTTCCAGAACATTAAATTTAGGATGAATTTTATTTCACGTAATTTGAAAAATAGGAATCATTTTAGCATAGTCAATCAAACTAATCGATTATCTTGTAGACAAGTTTCGTTATCTGCTACTAAATCACGATGCATCTGATGAGTGCTTTACATGCATCACTTGATTTCGCAAAGTAAAAACCTAAAGATAAATCATGTTGGTCGGAAATAGCTCGAATAGTCTCGGTGATCATAATTTTATACCAGGAAAATTACTAAGAGCAAGTGGACCATGTGGTAGTGCAATAATTTTTGTGAATCAGACGTAAATACAATTATTATATTGAAGTAGCGGCAATTAGAACATATGTGGGTAGACTAAACAATCTAATGGTTTATCTAGACGTTTTCTTGGCAATCTAGGACATCCAAGCACCTGGCTGGAAGACATTTGACATGGATTCGTTAATAGAATACGTTGTTCTTATTATACAGGAGCTTGATACTAAAAATTCTGGAACCGAATAGAAGAGGTTGGATAGAAGCATTAAAGTTCTTTTAATAAAAATTCTGGAGATGTCTGGAGAAAATTCGAAGTATCCATTTAATGTTTTTACTATAAAATAATTTATATTTAAGTACTAGTGTTGGCGGTGTGGTCTGATTTATTTAGATGAAAAATTATTTGAATTTATTTAAATAAAATTATTGTGGTACGAAGAGCTTCAACCATTATAAATTATCCCTTGGAAGTATGAATTATGTATCAAGAGATAATGCCAACGAATTATTCTACTATTAGCAATATTCTATTGTCAGAAGAAGGTTGTTATGGAAGAAAAAACTAAGAAAATTGCGCCGAAAATTAGAGAATTTAAAAATACTCAACGATCGTTCTTATCTAACCTTAGCGCTTTGGACAATATAAACTTTCTTAATCAATATTCATAATTAGGACAGGACAATGTCTGTCGAGTCATCTAGAATAAGATATAATTGGTATTCAATTACAAATATTTCATTGGAGATCAAAAAAGAGTTCCCTCACAATGGGCCTTATGAAAATTTTCAAAAAATGAGTCTTTTCGTTTCTTTTTGTTCAAGATAATTTTTTTGATAAAGTCAAAACTTTTTGAGTTATTTGTGCTTGCTGAAAATGCTAAATTTAATTTAATAACTATTAACTATTAATAAGTGGAAAGGCATCAATTAATAAAAAAATTCAAATAAAAGATTCTTAGAATTATTTAACATATCGATTTTGGAAGTAACAGTAGCCATAGAAATTTTTACCGCCAGTCGGTAGAGGCACCAAAAGAATGAGTTATAAGAAAAAAGTTGATTTCTTACAATTACTTCAAAGTATACTAATTGATTTGATAAAAAACTTCAGAGGTCTCTCTCTCTCAGAAGTCAAAAAAATTTCGAAGATCATTTTGATTTTTAAAATTTCCCATTACTCCAGTCTATGATTAAGGTGGAAGGAAATGAAAAATACCACGTTGTAGGGTAAGTTTCTCCCTTACACTTTTTTTTGTAAAAGCTAGAGTTTTCTCGGAAAAAACTCGTAAATCTATCAAGTCGTTTTTCTAAGGCAATCAAGCTTATAAATACCCCCTGTATAAGCTAAAATTATCAATTTTCATTGAATCATTCATGAAATTACTTTGGTAGAAATGAACATTTCTGTTTTTTCAAGCAAACAATTGAAAATTTTGGAAAAATTTCCAATTTTCCCAAAAATTTTGAAAAAATATTCAATTATTTTTTTTTTAATTTTGTTAATTAATTGTAGGCAAAATTGAAAAAATCAATAAACACAAAAATTTCTTTTCATTATTAAATATGCTATTGAAAATTTAGAAAACTCATCTAGAATCTACATCTTCATCAATATCGGAATCTGATGTTTCATTCTCAGATTCGTCGTCACTTGACTCATTTAAGAGTTGGGAGAATTTTTAAAATAATCAGGGTCACAAGTTTTACAAGCTGAAGAACATAGCAACTGCTGGGATCTTTATATTTTGTACCTGGAAACTTTCTTATCTGTACGATACTTTGAACCCCCTTGTATATGTTATAGCAAAGAAATCGATAAGCCTCCGAAGTTTTTTTGTGAAACAATTTTCAGCCTTTTTGTTTATAACTTGTACCTGTGGCCTCTAGCAACTGGACTATTACTAGTGTTCAAACTTTCAAGAAATCGGTGTTGTTTCTCAAAATTCCACGGGTAAATGGCTAGTGACTGAACTGGTTTTATGAGGCAAATACATCTGAAGAAATATGAACAATAATTTTGAATGAAAATTTATTAGAATTACACAAACCAAAGGTGATTTATAAAAGATTAGTAGCTTTACACATACCTTCTTTTTCCCCTAATATTCTCCTTTTAATGTAAGATGAAAATATAACGAAAAATAGTTGGATGGTTCTTTTTGATTATGAATCATAATGTATGCTAATTATCGATTTAGCTCTCCATTGGAGAGACAATTTATTAAATCAGTTCGAGTCTACCCTGACCTCATCTATAACAAACAAATAATAAAATTTCTATTTGCTTGCTATAAGAGTATTGATGTAAATAGCAAAATTTGAAATCTATCGATAACCATTAACCTCATAATAGTTCATTCAAAATACAAAAATGTTATTATTGATAAACGGTTCTAGAAAATCTCACAAGATGTTTGTGTTAATATTTCCAATAGGTACTTCAATCTTGATACTTAATTAAATAAATATCTTATAATGTTTATGCAGTGATTCAATTTTTTTATTAATTTTATAATTTTGATATATGATACTCTTATGTAAATCTTTGCATCTTTGTCTCGACAGAATTCTTACTATTCACCTCTAAAAGCTATTTCCTAGCTTTCCTAGCTAATGCCTCGATGAGTATTGAAATACATCTCCTCTGAAGACCTTTTTGTCGATATCAAGACCACAATGGCTCGCAGGGTCTTAACCACTGATTAGTTTCGACGTTATTACATCTCATCAGAGTGGTGTAACAACCTTTCGTTCCGGTAGATATCTCGAATTGAAGACAACGTCAAGAAGCGCAGGTTCAAGTAGTTAAACATTCCTCAATGAACGCTATTTGGCGCCTGAAGAAAGGCAGTTATTTTCGAAATAATAAATTTGTGGTGTGTAGTACGAACACACCTCATATACAATCGAAATGAAATCTAGATTATCGGCGAATTCGCTTGATTTCTACCTGACTAATGGAACTTAGTTGGAGGTGACGACAGAATTCCCTGGGGAGTCTTTAGCAACACGAACAAAATAGCTGCGCTCCTCGACGTTGTTTTTAATTTGGGTCCCTACTCGAACGAGAATTTGTTAAACCACTCTGATGAGACGTGATAACGTCGAAACTAGTGTGTGGTTATAACCCTGGGAGCCATTGGGGTGTTGATGTCGACAAAAAGATCGAGGTATTAGCCAGGAAATTAGTTGTTTTTTTCTTTAAAGAGCGGAAAAATCGTAGGAATCATATTTTGCCGTACATTTTGCTAATTTTACTAATCACAGCAATGCTTTTATAGTTTTCGCATTCGTGACTGCTCTATTGTAGATTGTACGTCCGTGTTGTTCCTACAATTTTGAAATAATTTTCTTATATTCGTATAGCGTTTGTTTCATCCTGTATACTAGACGTATATTATTACATTCGAATAACTTTCATTTTTCACGTTAAATTGATCTGATGGTTTAAAATAGTGCAAGTTATTAAATAGAAGTGATTTGCTTGTCAAAGTATCTGAGAAATTTATGCTTCTCATTAGTTTTAGTAATAACAAACAATGTGGGGGTTGAACTTGCATATTAATTGTATGCGGGTTGAGTTTAGACTGATGAGCACCATTGGGAAAAATTTGCATACGTAGAAAAAGCGAGACAGTGAAACGGTACCCCCTATGGTTCTATTCGAAGCTTCACACCAGGAGTTTGATCGCGAGGATTCAACCAATAACGAGCATTCCTTGGAAAATTATACGAAATGTAGAGCAAGAACATTTGTTATAGTACAGGGTTTTTTTATTATTAACTCCCTTTTCACGCTAATTTAAATGAAAATATACAAAGTGTTTTCAAAAATTTTAGTGAGTTGCGTAATAAAATTAGAGGACATTGAGAAATGCTTGTAAATATAATTTACTACGCTTTTTATTCTTTTACTCATGTGATTAACTGATGTGAAGCAAGACATTTTACCAATCCCTGTTTTGTGCGTAAACTCCTTCCACTCCCTTTAGTTCGATGGGATATTCTGGAGGTCTTTTTTTTGTTGAAAGTTAGTAAGTGGGCTTTCTCGGTAACCTAGGATCATATAATCATGTGATTTTTGTGTGTATTCTGTGTTTTTTTCTGTAATATGTATTTCTTTACTCAATTAAATTAACCTTACACAACGTATCGATTGTTCCTTCGGTCTTCCGTGCTTCCTGTTGTCCTCTCTAGCATACTTGATGAGTTTCCTTAACTCCTGGTTAGGATGTTTATTTGCTGCCTCTACTAACAGTGGCACAGTGATATCTATGGCATCAGATCTTCCTCCTTGCAGTGTGAAGTTTGTTGATCTTGCCGATCCTACCGCTTGATAGAATCGGTGATCCTCTATGATCTTTTCCAGATTTCTTCCGTGTCTGTTTGCTCTTGTGCAGTACTACCCAGGGGACTTGGTATTCAGATCTCCAATGATGATGCCTTTCGTTTATGTCATATTTTCAAGCATATCTTTGAACATTGTAGCATAGCCAGGAGTGTCTGTATGTGTCATCTAGCAGTTTCGTTTCTTGGAGTGAAAAGATATCAAAATCTTCTTTCTCCAAGATCACTCCCATGGTATTTTGATTTGTTTGTATCTATTTATTTGAGAAGGTTGTCCACCATTTTATTTTGCCTGTTGCGCAATCAATGTTGCTATAAGTATCTGTATATTCTACTCAATAGTGTTTTGTTTATTTAGCATCGACATTTTTAAAATTTTTAGGCCACCTCCTATAGTTGACCGGATGCTCTCTCTCACTTTTTTGGCATTTTGGTTTCACTGTTTTGCTTAGGGTTCGGTTTAGTCAGTTGGCTAGGTTGGGTTAGGCATAAGTACATCAATTCCTTGTATGTCCTGGTCTTCTTCAGGCTCTATAAGTACCATCAATATTGGTAGTAATATCTGTGGGTATTACCTGGTTTTTCTGCGTGCGGCTTGTCAATTGCGAACGTACCGCATTTTGAACATTTTGAAAATATCCTCCATCGTCGACTTTTAGGCGATGGGTAAACCTAGTATCGGTAGTTACTATTCAATCGTAGCAAAAACAACCAAAAGGTGTTGACTGACGCATGTTCAGATCCAAAGTTACAAAAATTAATTACGTTATATTTGACACACTTTTCACATTCAAATGGATTACGATTTGTAGAAAATGAAAACGTTAAACTTAAAGCAATGCAAAAATTTATTCACAACTCAAAAAATTATTTCTAAGCCATTTATAATCATTAATGTTTTCCGTAATTTGTTGGATTGATTAACTTCTGTTTTTCTTGGTTAAAATTGAAACATTGAAAAATTACAACTGCTAATAAGGCATGTGTAAACAAGTCTGTTCAACATCTCACAAGAAACGGACAGAAGACCGGAAATTATCCAATGAGCATCTGTAGTTATAGTTATTACTCATTATCCTTGTTATTAAAATGAAAAATTTGAGTATTTATCAAAATAACACACAATTTCCAGAAGTCATTAATTTGTCTGTCGATTTTAATAATATACAAACGTTGATTGGAAATTTTAAAAAAGTTTCCTAAAACATCAGTAATGAATTGTACTGCAAATATCTTTCACATTTTCCTCTAAATTTATTCTTACTATTAAGCTAAACATACTAAACACTTTTCAGTTCAATTTCTCTTCTTTCGAAGTACACTAAATTCACCTTCTCACTTTTCTGATAATAATGAATCTCATTATTCGACGTCTTAGTCCTGTCAAAAGTAAAATATGACTCGTCTTCGATAATTATTTCCAAACCTCTAGTGTTCTTATAAGTTTTGATTTTGGTTACATTTGTTGCTTCTTAGAATATTTGGGTGCCGATTTTCTTGATTTTTGAACTAAATTATGTTTCTCTAAAATATTACTTACATGTTTCTTATCGATTTCGAATTTTCTGCCCAATTATCACAAACTCACAATTTTCCTTGAGTCGCTCTTTTCGATCGACTCGATTCTCTCTTCTTTTTCTTACCATTTTTTTTTCACTCCTTTGCTTGATCCTGGCTTTTTTCCATCGAACTACTTATCTCAAATCTCTGACTGATATCTCAATTTGTTTGTCTGTCTATTCCGTATCTTACGACGTAGTTTTATTTATCTATACACTTACACTAAACACTACAATAATTAACTATATTATATAATCAAATATTCACTGCTTTCATAATTTATTTAAATTCTTCAGCTATTTTATATTTTATTCTGTTCACTATGACTTATATATGACTTATAAACTAACTCTAGCTGCTAAACAAGTACGTGTTTATATTCAAAAGCAGCTCTCGAACAATTCTAGAAAGTAAACAAACAAACAAATAAATAAAAAGGCCTCCCTAGAAATTATTTTAGAATAATTGTGATAAAAACATGTAAAAAGAACAATTTCAAAGTCGCACATCCGAGAATCAACCTATCCACTTTCGTTATGACCGGTCAGAACTGGTTTCACGGTCCATATCGGGGACGAATTTGTAACAATATTTTCTAAAAGAGAAGCAATTTAAGACTTTTGACATTTGACGCCTAATTTACTAACTAAGATGTGATTTTAAGTTGACTTCTACTGATTTATCTGTATCCAAACAGTTCATGTCGAATTTATAATTGAATTAGGTGAAATAAAACGCGACTTGTGATATTATGAATAGGTACTGAAAAAGTCATCATAGAGCAATATCATGATTAAAATCCAACGATAAACTATTCGTTGACTGATTGATTATTTGATTAATCGGCTCGTTAACCGAAAGAGTGGACATGGGTTCGACTAATCGACTTACTGATTAACTTAACAAATTGAACGGTTAACTGAAAGTAACAATCGATGACAATCTTCTGCAGACGCGAAACAATTTCAAACTTGTTTGAATGATTTGGTACTGCATGAAGTACCAGGTTTAGTAAATGAAAGTATTATATCATAATGTCGCATAATATAGGAAACCACTTGATGTAAGTATGTTGAAAAATTATTACTTTAATATGGTTTTATCACCAAAAATTTTTGTATGTGGAAATACATCTCATATTTAATGGTAAATAAATTATATAAGGATACGTTTCTTGACTGAATTTCGGTTTATATACCATCAGATATCGAAATTACCGGTATCGGAACCTTCTAGAGAATTAATATGTACATCACTTCGATTTGGTTTTAACAGATCACTCGTACACATTTCGGAACTTTCCAGATCAATCCAAAAATTTCTAGAACTTTTTATAACATTTGAATAGCTTATAAAAAATTACACTAATCTTAGAATTTTCTAGATCATTCTAGAAATTTCTGAAACATTTTACATCGCTTATAATAAATTGCACTGATTTTAGAATTTCATAAATCATTCTAAAACTTTCTAGAACGTTCTCGAACATTCTAAATCGCTTATAAAAAATTACCCTAATTTTGGAATTTTCTAGATCATTCTAGAAATTTCTAGAACTTTCTCAAACATATTGAATCGCTTATAATAAATTGCACTCAGTTTAGAATTTTATAAATAATTTTAAAAATTTCTAGAACGTTCTCGAACATTCTAAATCGCTTATAAAAAATTACGCTAATTTTGGAATTTTTTAGATCATTCTAGAAATTTCTAGAGCTCTCTCGAACATTCTAACTTTTCAGATCATTTTTTAACTTTCTAGAACATTTTCAAATCGATTTTAATAGTTGAGACATTTTCAAACTTCCTAGATCATTCCAAAAATTTTGAAATCAGAAGTCCACATGCGTTAGAAAAGGACAAAAATACATGTTTTCCAATTTTCGTCATCCCTTTATATAACCTAGAGATCAAGGTATTTACCATCCCTACGCGAAGTTTATTGGAGAAATAAAAACTGATATTTGAATAGAAATTTCATTGTTTTGAGTTTTGATTGCAATTTGATAGTAAATTAACTTGTTCTCCTCCTGAAACAAGAGAGTTAACAACAGAAGATATGAAAATATTGAATGAAGAAGTATTGCCGGAACAATCAAAAGGTTTATACCTTAAAACCTTTTAAAAACTGGCGCAACAATAAAAACTTACCTGTGTTTAGTCAAAACGTGCTGCTAGCTAACTTTCAAGAATATTCAAAAGACGAAAAAACTTCCAGTCTGTGGTCTCATTATTCGATGTTGAGAGCCATCGACATATCCAAATTTTGAAAGGTAAAATGACAATCACAACCTTTTGTCTTTTCACAAGAGGACATCATCAAATATAACACCTGATGAATGTTATATTGCAATTAAAGTAACTTTTTTCATTCCTTAAAACCCTTCTCTAATAATCAATAATTTCAGGCTGTTTTGGCAATTGGAGTGGCCGGTGCTTGTCGTTGTGATTAATAAGTAACTTGCTGCTCTCTGTTGTGATAACAAAAGATGATATCATTAATATTAATATTAGAACAAGTAAAAATAGCTCGTAAATTTGTGATTACGGATAGCGAAAGAAAATACTAAAGTTTTAGAAAGTCATCTGCTACTAATTTAGCTGGTACTAAAACAACATGGGGGCTGGAAATCGGAAGTAGTAGGGGACGGATATGTTGAAGACAGCCTTGTTGTTAAAAAAAAAACAATTGCAAAAATATGGTACAAAGAACATCAACTTCTTTGACTACATCAATACTAGCTTCAACTTTCACTTCAACTCCCGTTAAACCTGCTCCTGGTCTTGCTACTCTGTGAATAAAACTGTCATCAAAACAGATCAGAACCAGCGATTATAATTTCTATGAATAATAATTGATGTACAACTAACCTAACCTAACCTCAAAACAAGCATGATTTGTTATTATAGACGCTCATTAGCAAAAATCAAATCAAGCACGAATTTTAAATTTACCATAATTTCAAACTAAAATTTTGTTGTTGGAGTGAGTAACTTAGTATAGTTAACGCTTTAATTACAATCTCCTAGCTATAGAACATTATGTTCTATGAGCTTTTTCTTCTTTTTTTTTCTTAATACTTGTTTTGGCGGCCATTTTGACCATCGATCTTCCCTCATTCTATCGACGTGGTCTCTCCAATATAGTCGTCTCGATCTCGTGAATCAGATCTTCTTTAATAATTTCGCTTCTTATTTGATTTCTTAGACTCATTCCTTGATAACATTGAGTTCATCTCTACTGCCTTCGTTTTTGTTGAATCCGCTGTCTTACAATTATTTACTAACAGTGGACAAATATTTGTTTTTCCATATGAGGTCTCACAGATAGCCAAAGATTCTTGGGGCCTACTACGATCGTTTCTCTTGTTGTAAGTTCTGGCGTGATCTCGACTCCTAAGTACGTACACTGGTGAATGGGGTTGCCATTTACCTTCAGTCTCTGAAGACGATAACTTGGTTATCGAAACGAGCGATAACCATTGCTAAAAACATAGTTTTGGTGATTAGTAGTGGAGAAATAGTTATAATTTATTTCTATATTTCGAATGTTTGTTTGGAATTCCAAAAATATATTTTTGATATTCACGGTGATGAGTAATTAAATGTTTGTTCTAGTTTGATTATAGCGCGAGTTCTCATCACATTTACAATGCTATAATATTAAAATGTAAAATATCAACGAACATCTTGAATACTGTATTACTTATATCTCTGAGATCACAGCTGCCGACCCTTTAGTCATATCATCACCTTATATCTTTAACATTCAACTAGCTGTGGCTATGTATACCTCAAAACAAACAAGACAGCGAGAATCTGGCAGACTAAATAGTGTCGTTAAATGTCTCTTCAGTGCGATACATCTGGACTTCGGAATGTCGTACAGACTATATAATTCAAGTGAAAACAACTAATACAAACATACGAATAAATGTTATGCATCAGACTACACGAATTCTCAGACTTGCCAAAACTTCTGAAAAAAATTTTACCGTCATTGTATCCCAGACGTAACTAAATAGAATGTTACGGTTTTGTTCATTTATTTCACATATTCGAATTTACAGATATATACTGTTAAGTTTATTGTTATTAAAGTCTAAAACAACAAATAACAAAAGAAATAATATTATATATCAAGTGTTTTGTACTAATTGTGACGTTGTCTACATAGGGCAGACATCTCAGTATTTAGAAAATAGAATAAAAGGTCATCAATACTATAAAAAAAAAAATAAAACTGCGTTAACGAACTATGAAATATCGAAAAAACATAAATTCGATTATAAACATTTAAAAATTCTTGGAACGGAATCTAATCCACGAAAAAAAAAGAATTTTTCTAAATTGTTCATATTCATAAAAACTAAAAAGCTATAAATGATAAAAAAACTACATAATTTGAGTAAAATTCATTATTTTGTAAATTCTAATAAAACTAGAACTAATTTAATTGATTACTGCTACAAATTTGAGCTGTAAGGACTAAGGAAAAATTAATTTTTCTTATTAGAATAAATTTCTAGTTGATTTTATTCTTGATCAATATAAATAGGCTAATTGCCAGTGTCAATATTATATTTTGATAAAGACTGAAGTTGAGTCGAAACGTCAATTTTTTATCAATCTTTCAAAAATTATTAAAAAAACTAATTTTAAAACATAAGAGACCTAAAATAAAGAATATTTATCCCAAAACAATTCTCAAAACTTCTTGAAAATGAAGAAACAAAAAACAAAACAAATAAATACATAGACCTCCCTAGAAATAATTCTGAAGAAACAATGTAAATAAACCGCCTGCTATAATGAAAACTTATATAAAACAAATATCAAACGGATTTATAAAAGTCGAAACGTCAACTTTCATTTATCTTTTGAAAATTATTAAAAGAAATTAACTTTGAAACAGAGAAATATTTAGAAACATAAACATATCAAAAGGTCTAGGAAATAAGAAATTAAAGTAGTTTATTGTTACTTTTGAATTTTTTCTAGTTTTGTACAAATATGTAAATCTGATAAAAGGTAGTAAGCGTCTTGAACTTGTTTTTCCCTAAATGCAAAAAATAAGCTCCAGATGTATTCACCTATTTTTTTCTATATAAGGGATTTCGATCAATCTTGTTCTAGATATTTGTAGTAAAATTAATCACAATCTTTTTGGTTGATACAACTTGAATTGATTCAAAAAATAACTGGACGAAAGATTTTAATTTGATTATTTGCCGCTAAAAGCAGTAATTAAGTTCAGTACTACTAATAAACCAAGAGATGGTATCTTAATAGAAATTGTGGTAATGTTTATTGTTTACGATACGTTAAACTTAAATATTTAGCTATAACGACTCTTGGTAGTTAATTATTTCATACCGTAGATCGACGAGGAATATTGTCAGGTTTAATTAAACATAATTATGTCAATGTTTTCGCTAAAGCTCGTTTGTCAGAGCTCCGTCGACATATTTACTCAAATTTCTTAATATTTATGATACTTTTAAATTCAAATTTGTTTTCTCAACCAAATATTTATTTTAAATATACCACAGGTATCACTTATCAGTCAGTACATGGAACCTTCTGATTTCCCCAAATTTCATTAATCCTATTATCTGCTGATTGTAATTCCTTTCTCAAGCAATGATCTTTTACGTTCATCTACGACATTAGACTTGAAAACAAAAGTTTAATAACTTTTCATTTTGTAGTATTTATACAAAAAATCCAACTGTGAGCATTATCAATTTGATTACTAATTGCTATTGGTACTTGAATTGGCAATATTTCGAGTTCAAAGAAATAATATTGTTTTTTATTGAGTCGTCTACGTACCCTCCGCTACTGTGTTGGATTTCCACCCACCGTGATTCTTTAGTTGAATTATATCATCGTCGGAATCCTGTAATAGAGCCGAAGAACGTCGAAATGTATGCCCAATGTAATGTTTTGAATTAGGTAAATTCAAATATGTTGCGATAAAAGAGGGAATTTTTGAAAATGTATTGACACCTACAACTTGATTTTTGCATTTTCTATACTGCAAAAAGAAATGATCTGTTTTGACATTTGCAAGAGCTTCATTATTTAGAGAGTCTACCGACTACAAAAAAAAAGCAGCGTTCGACAAGCTAAAAAACATAGAGAAATGCGTTATTTCTGCCCAGCATGTAAAGAAAAGCCAGCCCTTTTTGTGGAAGATTGCTTTAAGAAGTTCCACAAACAATAAAATATCATTTTATTTCGTGAATTTGAAATAATTTTGATAATTATATTTTTTGTTCGTTTTTTAATAAATTTTCTGTTTATGCAAGCCAGCATTGATTTTTTGTTCTTTTCCCAGAAGCTATTTATCGATATCAGCACTTATATATTTCGAGTTTGTATAAAAATAGCAAGTAAACACCGGACGAGTTAGCTCGTAGGTGGCAGTCAACGTGTTAAAGGAATATCAAGAAATAAAAGTCTGACAGTTTATCGAAGAAACCAATTGACACGAGAAAGAAAACGTTCACTGCCTACTATATTGATAAAAAAATTTTATAATTGGGTTAAAACGGCACGTTTTTAACGCTTTTTGGCCGATTCACATATTACATTTTTTATTATTGCAAATGAAGAAAGAAAACGTGAATATTATAACGAACGTAGAAAAATATAATTTTTAGTTTCCTTAATATAAATATAGTCAATAAGTAAATTGAGAAAACTTTTTTTTAATGATTATCGAACCATTCAACGTACTTAATATATTATAAAAAAAATGTATGTCATTTTTTCAATCAATCAGTGTGATTACTGAGAAAATATATCTTCAACTACTCTTTCCATACAAATCCAACCACGTATTACAAAAAAATTGTTTTCTCTTAAAGTTATCTTCATAGAAGAAAAAACTTAATTATTAATAAATCATTAGTTTTTCACTTGAAATAACTGTTGATGATTTAAATCGTACAAATATTGCACCTACAGTAGGTGAGTGATATTAGTACACTTTAAATGACTCATCTTGTGGTTCTGAATCGACTATATATCACGGAAAAAACAGTTCAAAGAGTCGTAATGCGTTTTATACTCTGCATTATTGGAAGACATTGATCTAGTGGTCTCTCACTTTAATAGCTCAGCTTCATGAATCGTTAGATTCATTGACGTAGATTATAGGGCCTTTAATACAGATAAAACAAACATGTTTCAAATTTGAATATATCAAATATAAACGAAGTGTATTGGTTTTATTGAGTATTACATGACTTTAACAATTTCGAAACAAATATACATCGATTACATTATTTTTATTTTACACCTACTCAAACTTCGTCACGAATTTGAATTATTTCGATAATTTTTCATTATAAACTAAGCAATTATAAAGAAATTCATATTTTGAAATCCCGGTTACTCAACAGACCTACAAAAGAAATGATCTACCGTTTAAACCTAGGCCAGCTCTGAAACCTGAGCAATTATTTATAGAGACGAACTGAGACTCAACTCGTGCGAAAGGAAAGTTCCAAGCGTGTGTACTGGAAGAAGCCGTAAACTACCAGGACGAACACGCATAAGTTAGCAGGACTAGAAAAACTAGGGACATTACTTTCACTAAACGATATAGAAGACAAGGATGCGGATGCGGTCTTCAAGCCCCGTTTTCGCCTTGAAAATACCGCACCGCCCTAAAACCTCCTGGGATAGCTGGGCGTACCAAATAAATCAAGAAGAAAATCAGAGACTACTGGAACACGATATATATGATACTAAGGAAATAAGTACCTGAACCGTACAGAGAAGTCTGAAATATACTTGTGCTAACATGATATTATGGCGACTACGCCATGTGCACTCAGAATTGAAAATAAATCATACAGGTACACAGTAATTCAGGATATTTTTGTCCTTTGACTACTCCTGCGAACAACCTCAATAAAACAAAAATCCTTCGACACCGAGAATTTCATGTTGTCTTCTTTTATAACCTCCTTAATGTTCCAATAGCGTGCAATTATCTTAATCATTTCCGAAATAACTGGTACACGTTTTAGGAAAAATCAATACACTTACACTAACCCGAGCGAGACGTTTGGAATCGAAGAGACAACGAAGCGACAACGCCAAAAAGAGCTCCGGCGTTCAGAGCGACGAAACTCGTTTCGTACAACTTTATCAAGCCGGGGTTTCGTGAACACAGATTCATACGTACAATCATCACCACACCATGTGCTATAACCTCAAAAATACTCAATACAAATACACATAAAACAATAATCATTCGATCCTGAGAATTCCAAGATTTGTTTTGGGAACCCCAACTTAATTTTCTCCGATATACCTGGTGCACTTTTTAGGAAAAACCAACATAGTTGCACGATGACAGGCGAGACGTTGTGAATGGAAGAGAAATTCAGTATTCTCTGCGGAGCTACGCTACTTTTAGAGGTTCGGCTCGCGTTACTTAGCTCAGTTTCTCGTTAAGTATATTATATTATTTGTTATTCATCTAAGTTAGTAATTATCCCACTTTTATTACTGTGCAAACCGTGACCCTAAGACTAGCGTGCACAATATGACAGATCATATTAGCTTTTTGATCAAATCAGAACGCCTGGTTGAAGAGAAAGACGGCAACTATTATTTGGAAGGATTAAAAACATCAGAGCCCCGCTTAGATTTGAAATCGATCTTGTTTAAAATAGAAGTTGATTGTGAAAAAAAAAATATCTTTTTTTGTTATCTTGAAACTTTTCAGACAGTCTTTGTATAATAACGTATATTCGCTGAGGTTCTTTAATCCACCTAATTATAAAAACCATACAGTAAAGTCACAGAATTATTAAAAAAAATTGTATTTGTAGAATATACCACTGTCATGATAGACTCCATGTAAAAATTGTAGATATTCTTGTAGAAAAGTTAACAACGTTAAAAAATTTTCATTTATAGATTGAAGGCCTATTCATAAACTTGATTGCCGTTTGCCGTCGCATTTGACGTTTGTTAATACAAATTAAAAACATTGAAATGCATAAGACGATTCGTAGTTGCCGTTTGACATCGAGGACGTCAACATAAATTTTATATTTTCGAGTCGCTGTGTTTAGCAACTTACGTAGCAGTAGAAAAGGGCCAATCACATACGTTTGTGTTTCTCACGTGATTTTTTTAATGCTCCTTATAAAAAAACTCTTCTTTATTTTTTATAAATATCGAATTACAAACAAGAACCCAAAAATATCATGAAAACAATAAGCAGTACACACGTCTAACAGAATAACAAAATTTTTAGGTTAACGGTTAGTTAGAGTCAATAGACGTCAAACAGCAAACGTCACCGCGAATGGCAACGGCAAACGGAAAGTCAAGTTTATGAATCGACCTTGAATATAATTTCTTATGTTGTCGTTCTTCACCTCACATGCAAATATTTTTTCAGTACCTATTTTCGTTTATTATTCTAGTTTTATGGCATTTGAACTTTTTATGGTGAAGACATTACAATTTTTCCTGAGAAAAGGTGCGAAGGTTGGAGCGATTTGAAGTGTAGCAGTTGCTTTGACACCTGCTTTATCGCGAGTGAGAATCAGTTTTATCATGAAATAAAACCAGTGTCGCGGTTCATGTAATAACGAGATATTTATTACTGTGTTGTCGTTTTTCGCTATTTTATCCAAATTCTCTGAAAAACAAATGTTGAAGATACAAGGTGGACAAAAATTTCATTTGCGAATAGAAATTTTCAATCTAAACAGTAATTTTTGATATTTAGTTAAATTAATAAACAACGTATATTTAACAAGCTTTATAACATATGTCAGCGAAATACAGCAGACAAAACAATCGACGGAAAAATGTTAATAACGATCGAAATGGACTTCTGGAGAAGAGCAGCGGGCAAATCCAAGAGAGACAGAATAAGAAATAACGAAATAAGTGAGATTATGGACACACATATTAATCGATGGCAACAATCTGGTATGATCTTGTATAAAGAAGATTAGGCAACAGAATATTATTATTGTCCGTCGGTTCATAGATCCTGTTTCTCTTTTAGTTCCGGCACTATATAAATTAACGGTGCTGCTATTGGCACCCTCCACGGAAATTTTTGTGGCTCTTAGACACACGGATCACAATAAAGCTTTTTCCGTATCTCCAAGTCTTATGGCGTGATATGAAATCGCCACTCTCCACGGAAAAATCCTTGCCCATCATTTTAACCTTATAGAGAGGGAAATTTTTATAGAAACGGATCAGAATGAAGTTTTTTCCGTGTCTCTAAATCTCACAATATGATCCAAAATCACCACCCTCCACGGAAAAAACCATAGTCTAATTTTAATCTTAGAAACACGGAAATTTTAAAACTAACCTAACCTACGTTAACCTAACATAATGATCCGTATTCATTTGCCACGGTTATTAGTCACTCGTGTAACGTTTTGCACTATCAGCAAGCTTAGAATAAGAGTCAGAAAATAAATTACGAGATATACATCGCACTATCATCAATTCATTATTTCTTAGGTTATTCTCACAATGTAATTATTTATTATTATTTTTTTAAATTCATTCTAAATGGATGATTGTCAGAAATTAAAAAGCTTGTTGATGGTATTCATCCGTGGACAGTATTCATAGTTGGACAGACAGTATTCATCCCTGGACAGTATTCATCCGTTAGCTAAAGCTAAAAATGTCCGTGTCTCTATAGTTGAAATTAGAGTCACGGACTTTTCCGTGGAGAGTACCAACAGAGGCTTCGATCATTTAGTTACAGTATAATAATGTTGAATAAATCGGACGGACCAAAATTCTTTATATTCCATTGACTAAATAATTAATTTCGTAGTTTTTTTTTTGAAATATAAAGTTTAAAGTTTTTTCTACACTGGCAACCCCGTTTAAAACAGCTGAATGACATAACTCACTTGTCAATTGTCATTTTTCAGCATGGCGCCACGCGGTCGGACTACTTTGAATATGTAATATTTTCAATTTTTTTCGTCAATTTTTACAATAAACATTCAAAAAATCTATTGTTTTTGTTGATATAGTGTTTACCTATGCATACGTAAGTTTTTTTTCGTGTCAAAATAATTAGTTCGTTTTTTATGTCACTTCACTGCCCTCCCTCAAATCGGACGTCATCCATATTGGGTATTGGTTTTGCTTGCTTGATGATGTATGAAATTTTATCGGCTTGAGAATGCGAGGATGATAATGAGACTGCGAAAAACTTTATTTATATTAAAGAACCTATTGAACGAGGTGATTAGGCATAACGCCAGCCTAAGCCACTTGAGACGCAAATTGCTGAAAAGTGGATGCTAACAACAATGTGTCCAAGCAAATGGAGATAATGTTAACATCTTCAGGTTTCCAAACGTCAAATACCAGAACTTTGCGACCACTTTCATCGAGAGAAGAAAGCAATAATGAAGATGACTAACCCCTTTCTTCTCTGAAAGCGCGGAATAACCTATCAAAAAAGACACAGATTAAGAAGAAAATGACGACTTTGTGGGAAAAACAATTCTCATTCACTTCATCTGTCAGGATTGGAAAGACCCCCTAGAATACTTCAGACTCTTTTTCGACAAGATTTAGTGGAACATATTGTAGACCAAATAAACCTCTAAGCGAAAAATTACTCATTGATGATTACAGAAGAAGAGATTTACGTAATTTTGTGAAGTGAATTTAGCAAATAGAAGATAGAAGGAACATGATGTGCCGAAGTTCTTGCGGAAAGTATGAGATGTAACATATTTGAAGCGATACTTCACAACTTACATTCGAATGATAATACGCATTTATCAACTTCTTCTGACAGAATATATAAGTTAAGTTGTCTGCTAAACTGCTTTGGAGAATCATTCCAAAAACATTACGGTTTAAATGAGCATTACAGCGTCGACGAAAGCATGATTCCCTACTAAGGAAAGCATCAAGCCAAATAATTAATCAGGGGAATGCGCATTAAATTGGGCTACAAACATTGGGCTATGTGTGGCTTTACTGGTTACATAGCGGCTTTTAGTTTGTACACGGAGTAAAGCTTCGGATTAGGCGGAGTTGTAGTTCTCACCCTCATAAAGCTCGGAAATTTGCCAGCCCAAGAGTTATAGAATTTGCTAATTTTTGGGCTACACTCCTAAAGTAATTATTAAAGTTATCAGGTGAAGTAGAGATTATGCTTGAAAAAAAACCATATTTCTTAAATCAATAGTTATTTTTCCAAATTCCCTATCGTTTCTATTTGTGACTTTTCATCATACTGCGACTAAACTAAACTGTTAAGAAATAACAACTTGGACCTCTTTACCAAATGAAAAAAAAAACATTTAAACGCATTTTCAGTGAGTTTTAACGGAAAGAGATTCTTAAAATTAGAATAAAGCTAAATTTCCAAATTATAAATCTTATAATTTGGCTATCTTATCTTTTATACCCAGGGCTTTGAACCAGTGCAAACTTTTATTTTTATTTTTCTGTACAGCTTATGGTTACAAAACACTGATTCTTCTTCTTCTGCTATCAATTAACGGACATTTGAGAATCAAATCTGACCATTTTATCATGTCTCCGGCGGTATAAATTAATTCTTCTGCGGTCCTTATCCCCGTCCACGACATCTGCCCAATTAAATTAGAAGTTCCTTATCGCATTTCCCAGCTATGCTGTTTTCCTTAGTTTTATCCTGCCCAGCAATTTACATTTTCTTCTTATCCTTCTCAGAATTCTTTCGTTGTTTTTTTTTGCCGTTCATGGAAATCCAATTTCTTCATGGTGTTAACTTCCCATAGCGTACGATAGTAGAGACCATACATAGGTGAGATATACTTTGATGATAATTTTTTCACATCGTTGTCATTGATAAGAGTTGGGCTACTATGCGACCGGGCTAACCTAAAGATATTATCAGTTCAAGAAGGAAGAACATGGCTACAGCGATTACAATTTTTCCTCGCTAATACCACGTAGAAATTGAATTACACCCCCTCCGAAGAACGTAAATGGAATGGAATTTTAAAACTAAGCGAATTCGCGCGGTGCCTTTCATCTGTTTTTATAAATGACGAACGCATCTTTTTTTAGGATTATAGAAGACAGTATTTCTTTTAAATAATTACTAGGAAAGTCTATTTATTTATTTCTCTTTGTTCTAGAACTTTGTAGAATTCTATTTAGGTATATAAATGATTTTTGTAAAAGCAGTTCAGTTCAGTTTTAAATGAATAGCCGTAGCGAAAAGAACAAATCTTTATTTATTGTCTATTTTTTCAATTTAAATGTATATCGAAGAGTGGAAGGCCCAAATCGCTAGTTCTTTTCCTGTGCCATAATCATTTTTTCAGCCCGCATCATTACTAATAAAAAATTGATCGAGTTTTTTTTTTGTTATTATTGAAATTCTTTTTTCTAATAATTATTTCGATTCCATCTTTATTTATATTACAAACAAATCAAACTTGCACTGAAATTCTCACTCAATTCAACTGTTCATTAGTTTTTTCAAGTCAATCGAAATTTATGTTATTCTCATCTGCATTACACTCGTAAGAATCCATAAAAACAATTTGCATATAAATTTGTGTTGAACTGATTGGATATAAACTTACACACGTTGATGTGTACGAACTAGCGCTCATGGGCACCTGCCTTAGGCCTAAATACAATCCCACAGTGCCTCAAGCCCACCTGCCAAAGCGCCAACGCTTAATTAACAATTAAATGGACGGTTTCTGGCACGCTTGATCTTAATATGAAGGGGTAGTTCCTAAAATACACCTGTAAAGGTTAGTTACAGCGATAAGGTCTTCAAACTCAAATGTTGTTTGGTCCAATACTTATTACTGGATATTGGAATGAATTCTAAACATTGACTTATTAAAAAGAAACTTCTTCAAACAAGTTCTTCTGTGTATATTGCAGTAATCATCAGGAATAGGGTTCATTACCAAAAATTGAATGAGGTGAATGTATATATAACTTCAAGTTGAAACGACCTGATGGATAATCAGATTATCTCCGCGTTATTTATTTCTAAGTTTGTTGGGTTTTTGAGTAGTTTAAATTTTTATTTAGGAAAATGTGCACCTGAGATACAAGAATTTTTTTTATAAAGATGAAAAATGATTTTACCTTCACTGAAATATTCCTATGAATGTACTTAATGTACTGAAGGTTAATAAATACTTGACAATTAATAAGGAGAAGAAAAAATCAGATAGTGGTGATCTCAATTACATTTTTTTCGGATGCAGCAATCACATTCATAAAACAAATAATTTGTTATAGTAACTTATTGAACAAATCTACTCCCTACGTCTAAACCTCACCACCAATAATTTTGTCAATCTGTAATTTTACGAAAAGAACTGACACCTAGTGTCTAGGTACCTTTATTTGAAGTTTTTGTACTAATAGAGGCCCTAGATTCAAGTTATGAAAATATGCTTTGAAAGAAAGACATCTATTTTTGTAATATCTACAACTACTTCCAATTCTTGTTAATGGTATTCAATTTTATTTATTCCTTATAGATTTCTTGCTTTGTATACTATATAGATACTCACAAATACCTTGACAAACGCGTATTTTCATCATCAAATTATCGTCTCCGGTGATAATATTAACACGATATCTTACAATTTCAACAATATTTTGAATTGAAAGTTGGAGAGAAATCCACATTTTTATCGAAAAATTTTGTTCAGCGGCGAAGCTCATTTCTGGTTGAATGGATACGTCAACGAGTAAAGTTGCCGCATCTGGAGTGAAGTCCAGCAAGAAGCATTGCAAGAGCTACACCAATGCATCCCGAAAAAGCCACTGTTTGGTGTGGATTAAGGACCGGTGGCATCATTTTCAAAAGCCCCATGCCACATGGCACACGAAACCATGGCCAAATTAAGAACCGCTTTCAGAGAACAGTTCATCTCACGTTTTGGATCTGTCAATTGGCTATCTAGATCGTGTGATTTAACGCATTTGGACTATTTCTTGTGGGGCCATGTTAAGACTAATGTCTACAGGAATAAACCAGCAACGATTGACGCCAATATTTAGGCATTTATTCGTGAATTACCGGCCGATATGTTGAAGAGAGTGTGCCAAAATTGGACCTTGCTCATGGGATATCTAAAGCGGAGCCGCGGCCAACATTTGCATGAAATTATCTTCAAAAATCAAATTATACTGATCGTTTTATCGGTTCCGATAAATATTTTTTCTAAATTTTTCGTGGTTTTTTTTCAAAATCAAATACTAAACCTCTTCAAAAATCACTAATTATGAAATATTTTTATGCAGATGATTTGTTGAGTTTATTTAGTGACTTAAAACTCTCTTATCATTTAGATCGAGACGTTTGGTACTTGGTAAAAATTATTAAGAAAGAACTAAACATATTTCTGAAAAATTTTATCATCGAAACATACTGTGGCTGATGGATTTGTTTCCAAGCCATTTTTTTTCACACACACACACACATCTTCTTTTGAGGAAGGCTGACGGTAACCCCAGCAAAGTCATTTCTGTCTCTGGCCCTTCTCATCAGCGTCTAAGAGTCTAAACCGGTCCACTCGCGAATATTCTTAATATTCTTCAGCCATGAAGCCTGTCGTCTGCCAGGATCATCTAACCTAACCCCACCTAACCCAACACATACGCATACATCAAAATTTACAAATTAACGACTTGCTCCATGACCTTGGCAATGACTGTGACTGAAGCAGTCTTTTTACTTCTTTCTTTCCCGAGAAGACTGGCATTTAGTACATATAGGTAAGTAAACTCATCAATTTTTTGGTACCTGAAGATGATGATTTGTAATTTTTCCAACGTACTTCAGAAAGTGTAATTGTGACTGTTTTTATGGTGGCAGTAGTCAACAGTATATTTAGTAGCAATATCACTAACGGCTCTAAGAATTCGAAATCTACATGAACAATAAGATGATAAGTTGTGTAAAATTTCAAAAATAATAATTAAGACCTCTTCCATTGTCGAAAGTTTGTGAATGAATAATATCTTGGTGAAACGTTCAAAACTATGAACCAAATAGCATAAGGTAAATCTCCTAATATACCCGTTTAGTCATTATTAGCCTCGAATGGATTATTTTATAGGTAATCCGAAACGATCCTTCGTATATTAATATTCCAAAATTATCTAACGGAAGATACTTTATTTCATTATTGTCCCTTTGCTTGAAGATAAGTTAACAACTTTTGGTGTCTCGATGACGACTGTTACACACACGTACACCGAGTCACACCTTGCGGTGTTGTAAAGTCAATTAATGTTTATATTTCGATAAAAATCAATTACAGCGTCTTTTAAATGTTTTTTTTAATGCTCACTGAATATTTTCATCATTGTCACGCAAGATTAATCCCATTTTCTTGGTGTCCAATGTACTATATTTTTTAATACTTATTTGAATCATTTCAGCATATGAAAACTATTCTTCTTGCGATAAATAATAATCACTCATTAAATCGTGTAATGAATTATTTTGTAAAAAATCGAGTTTATTCATCGTGTTTGTAGAAGGATTTGTCTTTTGCTGCTAAATAGGCTTCAGTTCTAGCAATTTCTTCTTTGGATTGTGAATATAATGTAATTCTTCTCATTAAAAACATTAGTTAAACTATGAGGTTAGAATTTTTTTTAAACTAAACTTTATTTGAAATGCCTTAAAAACAAGTCTTTGGCATAAATATTGGAAGAATTAGCATATAATTTGCATAATAATAATGATGAAAAATATATTGGGATAATATAGGTACAAAAATATGAAGAAAAATTCGTTATATAGCAGTTCTTTTTTTCTAATTAGCTGGAAAATCCCTTCGAGACTTTAGGATTCAAATCTATAACATCATCCAATAAGTCATGTGACTAACTACGAAAACACATTGTTTTGTCAAAAATCGATTTAATTTTTAATAAAATCTCCTTCAAAAGCAATACAATCATTCCAACGCTTCTCGATCTCGATGCCGTGCTTGTAGATGGATTTGTCTTTTGCCTCAATTTCAACAATTGCTTCTTAGTTTGAGCCGGCGAGCGTTTTTATAGGATCAGCGAATAGCCAGCAGTCATTGGGGGCCAGATCTGGGCTATAAGGTGGATAAGGCAGCAACTCGAAAACTAATTCGTTGAATTGAACCATCGTTACCATCGACTTTGTAAATCGGTGGATTGTCTTGATGAAACAGTGATTTTTGCTTCGACATATTCTTCTTCTTTTAATGCTTATCCATTAATGGATGTTCGCGATCACATTTTTCATGGCTTCTCTATCTCTAGCGGTATGGATCAATATCTGAATATCTTGTATACCCGTCCACTGCCTCACGTTCCGCAACCATGACATCCTCTTACGTCCGAATCCTCTCCTACCTTCAATCTTGCCCTCGACTATCAGCTGAAGGAATTGATATTTATGGCCTCGCATTATATGGCCAAGATATGCAATCTTTCGTTTCTTCACAATGTTAAAGAGTTCACGGTCTTTATTGATACGCCTGAGAATATCCTCATTTCTCACTTTGGCAGTCCATGGTATCTTCAGGATTCTACGATATAGCCACATTTCAAATGCCTCTAATTTGTTGATGTTTTTTACCTTAAGGGTCCAACCCTCCATCCCGCAAAGAAGCACTGACCAAACGTAGCACCGTACAAGCCTCAGTCTAAGATCAAGATCAAAGTCGGTACATGTAAATACATTTTTAAATTTTATGAATGTACTTCGAGCTTGTTCAATTCGGCATTTTATTTCACCGTCCGACGACCATTCTTCATAGAGCCATGTTCCTAGATATTTAAATTTTTCTACCCGTTCTATAGGTTTTCCATTAAATGTTACTCTAGATTTTCTAAACGTATTCGCTTCCCTAGTGATAATCATGAATTAATTTTTTTTGATGTGGATGTTTAATCCCATGTTTTGGCTATGTCCGCCTACTATATTAATTAGTTGTTGTAGGTCATCTATATTATCTGTAATCAGCACTGTGTCATCGGCGTAACGTATGTTGTTGACCCAGACTCCATTGACTTTGATCTTAATGTCTCTATTTTCAAGTGACTCTCGAAATATGTCTTCAGAGTATATATTAAACAGGAGCGGCGACAATATATAACCTTGACGTACTCCTCTGCGAATACGAACTTGCTCAGTTAGACCATGATTTACTTTGACTTGCGCTTTTTGGTGCAAGTACAGATTTTCGATACAACGAATGTTCTTTTCGTCCAAATCCAATTTTTTAAGGAGCTGCATAAGTTTGTGATGATGAACTTTATCGAAAGCTTTTTCGTAGTCTATGAAGCATAGACAAACATTTTTTCTTTGGTCACAGCAGTTCTGTACAAGGACCTGTGTTGCGACTATTGCCTCTCTTGTACCTAACCCCTGTCTAAATCCAAATTGCGAGTCGCTTATATTATTATCACATTTTCTATAAAATCTTTGGTGTATTTTTCTTAGGAATATTTTTAGGGGGTGGCTCATAAGGCTAATTAGCCTATGATCTTCACACTTTCTTGCGTACGATTTTTTTGGGTTAGGAATAAAAACTGAAGATAGCCAATGTTCACTGTTCGACATATGAGGCCGTTTATTTCTCCATTTTAGAAATAGTCAATGAACAATATTCAATGCGCCTTCTAATACAATTCTGGGTATATTTGCATAGGGTAGTTATCTATATACTTTGATATTGTACTACTTCTTCACCATTCTCGACCATCTGATATATAGATGTATGTAAATATTAAAGAGAATTTAATGAATAACTATAAATTACGTTTCTATTAACAACGGAGACACTTGATAATTGAAATTTACTTGTGATATCCTCCAATTTTGACATTTAGTTCTCTTAAGTCCTTTTTGCCATTCAGGTTTCTTATCAAATAATCTGGCTACTCTATTTAAAGTATTATGTTCATAAATATCGATTTTGAGTCTATTCTGTTTCAAAATTAGTTTTTCCAAATAATTTTTGAAATATAGATAAAATTGACGTTTCGACATTTCTTTAGGTCTTCAATAAAATATTTCCTTTATCTATCTTCATTAATTTATTAAAAAAAACTAATTTTGAAACAGAGAGACCTAACACAAGAAGATTCAGAAACACAAACATATCAAAAGGTCTAAGGAATAAGAAATTGAAGAAATTTAAAGTATTATTCCCATACGGATCCGTGAAATTATGAAATCATAAATAATTATATTTATATACATTGTATAATTAGTGAAAATACGATTTGTACTTACTAATAATCATAAGCGAATAATAAAGAATAAATTTTAGGATGTGTTGTAACAAAGCGTTTACTATCTTCTTGCCAGTGTCCTAAGAACTATATTTGAAGTTAAACTCGAAACTTTCCATATTTCTATGAATTATCAGTTTATCTTTTTCCAGTGAGACTTTGTCCACTAAGATGATAATCGTTTTGATTCCGGACTGATTTGATAAAAACAAAGGAACTGAAATTAAATGTTTCAATTTCTCTGAAAAAGATAGGACTCGAATTTTTAAGCTTTTCTTTAGACAGGGACAAAAACTTATGTACCTTCTAAGTCTAAAAAAGCAGGAGATAGAAACTCCCAGACGATTAGAGAACGAGTACTACGATTCTCATGTTCAAAATAGCATCTAATTATAGAGAAATCAATTTGCTGGGTACCACTCTGAAACTTACAACAAAAGTCATCACAAACAAAATAAACAGTCGGGCACAGTTGCGATCTTCGTCAGCAGGCAGATCACAGAAAAATCGATTGAGAACAACAGACCAGCATTTATGTGCTTTATAGTTCTACAAAAAGCCTCCAATCGAGTACAACTAAAAGACGTAGTACTTACATCTACTATACGATAAACAAATGACTTGATAAAAACCATTGAAAATATTTACAAGGACAACAAAATCCAAGCCAAAGTGAACGGAGTGCTAAAGGAACAAATAGCAGTACACAAAGGGAGACTCCTCGAGCTCTTTCCTTTTCAATATCATTATAGACGAAATAATCAAGAAGTAAGGAAGCTAAGGGGTTACCAGATAGGGGGACCGAAATATTACAATATTATGTTACGCTGATGATGCTGCTCTAGTCGCAAAAAATGAAGATGATCTTCTAAATTTTTTACATGTATTCAATCGCACAACTAAATCTTTCAATTTGGTAATATCTGCGTCCAAAACAAAATGTATAACCACATCCAAAACTCCGATAAGATGTAAGCTAGTCGTCGACGGCCAGATAATTGACCAAGTAATGAAATTCAAATATCTAGGAATTGAGATTTCAGGATTTGGAGACGTAGTGAACGAAGTAAGAACAACTAAAGCCTTAAGAATAGCAGCATGTTTTAACCAAGCCATATGACGAATTAAACATATCGGAATAGAAGCCAAATCGAGAATATGAGGGTGAAAACCTACTGGACAGGGAAAGAAGTGAGAACATCAGAAGATTATGCAAAATAGATGACGTCAACGATTGGGATCTATCAAGAAAGAAAGAATGGAACGAGCGCCGTATGGATAACAACAAACTGGTCAAGATAGCGCGCGATAAAACCCCATTGGGCCGAAGGAGTACCCGCCTACCTAGAAAAAGGTGGAGCGAAAACCTTGAAACAGGATAGGAGGCAAGGATGTCGAAGATAAAACAGGCGACTACGCCAATACACGAAAGAAGAAGAAGAAGAAAAAGGTAACGTGGGGATGTGTAGAAATGGTAAAAGAAACATGTTTGCAAAACCATACTTTGTAAAGGAAAATTAGTTGAAAGACATAACTACCCCAACGAAATATGATTAGCAATATAGAGGTAGGGAAATGAAAATGCAAAGGAAAGATTTAAGGTTTCGGGAGGAGAAACAAAATTTGAAAAACTCTCTGGGAAACGTATCTAACGTGAGTTTAATATACAACAATATACAACGAAATTTAGTCTGGAACCTCGTTATAAAACGAAATTGAATATTTCCTCATTTATACATACTTTTAAGGACATGACTATTAGTATATTATTCTGAAAAAAGAACGAGTGTGTCTTGAGGGTGCTGGATTTATCATAAAAAATATTGAGAAATCTATTTAGGATTAGCCCATTGTTAAGAACAATAGTAATGATTTGAATATCCAGGAAATTTTTCTCAATAAGATGCCATGGGATAGAGTTTTGACCTTCCTAATTACCCGTTTTGGACTTTTCTGAATATTAGACATTCTTTAAACTAGTTTCACTATTTTGTGTTCCATTACCAACAAAATGATCACATTTCCTATCTGTCTGTATTGAATTGAAATTAAAAACTTTAAAATGTTTGTATTGTATGTAGTATTCGTATCTGAAGCTTACGGTTTCATTTGAACGAACCGAATGGTACTTCTTAACTATGTTCTTTCAAGAATCGAATGTCGAAATGGACAGACAGACGTATATTAATATAGTGCAGGTGCTTCTTTGTCTTAGACTTCCGACTTCGATATATATGTAATATCTATTGATAAATAACGAATGTATTCTCATTCCAAAAAAGATTAGATCAGTTGGATACCGTATTACTATTTCAAAACAAATAGTTTGATTATTTATCGTTAATGAGATCTGTATACTACTTGTGAGCTACTTGAATTCTGATATTGATACTTAATCTAAAAAATTACACAATTATTTATAGGGTATTCGTTATAATGAGTTTTAGTATATAAACCCATAAAAGATGATGATCCAAGAGAAAAAATAATAATATCAGGTATTTAAATTTCCAGGTAGAATATGATTACGTATTAATGTTACTTGAAGCTGCTAAAATATAATTTCAGAGAGAGGGATGGACTTGATGGATTGCCAGTAAATTATCAATGTTTGGCGTAAATTTTGTAAGGAATAACCGCAACAAAATTTTTCTCAATATCTTGGTTGAATCAATTTTTTTTTCGTTGAATTTATATTTTATGTTGTGATTCGGACCTTTTGCACGTTTACCAATCCATCGATTCGGAAAATTATCACGACACCTTCTATCGAAGTGCAGTGGAGCTCCGTCGTGCATAAAAATAAGAAATCTTCCCTCGTTTAACTCTAAATCTTCTAATATATCCAATAAGTGATTGCTTGAAAAATCCAGGTACATATCACCATTTAAATTTCCAGTTAAAATGTGATAACCTATTAATTTGTTACCTAAAATAGCTAAATGTTGGATTTTGCTTAGCTAAATTTTATTAATATTTTCTTTATTAATGGTTCTTGTTGTTCGTGGCCTACCAGAATTTTTTTTAGTACCACATTTCCAGTTTCTCGACAACGTCGTTCAAAGGCTCTAAATCTATTTTTACTTGGTAAGTTTCTTCAAGGAATAACCCATATAGGATTTCACGATGGGCTCAGTATAGGTCCAGACTAGGGCCAAGAATGTACAACTCCTTAGCTTGGAAGCCGTTATTGGCCCAGACTTGGTGGGACTTTGGGATGATAACAATTTCCCTCGCTTGGTTTGCAAGCCTGGACCAGGCCTTAAAAATATTACATATTACTTTTAATGTTAAGATATCTATTATGAATAAGATATTAGAACAAAACTTTATCTAGTTATTCAAATTTCTGCCAAGCCTGTCTGATTATAGGATGGCCGGGGCTAAGTTACCCAGGCTTGGGCCATTATGGGTTTGCTAAGGCCGGTTTTCCCAGCGTTGGTCCAAGCTAAGCACCGTCTTTCAAGTCTGGGTGCTCCTACATGGGACCGTGTAGTTCAAAATTTGAGTACATTCTCAATAACAATACATAATTTGATAAATAAGGTTTCAGAAAAGTAATTATTATTGACTATGAATGGCAGTTTTCTAATTGCAAACTCAATAAAAAAGCCATTACCGTGTAAAATTCAAAGTTAAATAATTATGAGCACGAAGCTATTGGGGGCCTTAGTATGAATCAAGCAAAAGTTTGAGTCCTATAACCGTAATAGATTCAAATTGTTGTTTGTTTCGTACTAACGCCTCCAATAGCTCAATTAACAAACTTATTTAACTTTGAAAAACAAGATTCTATATTGATTAGACTGGATTTTTGTGAAACGTTACAACAAACGAAAGCCTTCAATTTTTTTTAATGTATACGTTTTATCGATTGGGTCTCATATACGCGACAAAAAATTTCAAATCGACAGCATCAACAGAAAAAATCTGTGCGCCAAATTTGAAACTTTTTCATATCCTATAATTCACAAAAAAAATTGAACTTCCTATTTTTTATGTAACTCCATTAATTTTGAATCTATTACATCCTACAAAAAAACATTTCAAAAGTAATTTTCAGAGCTACAAGCCTATGTATGTTAGAAGGGCTTGAGACCCTCCATATTTTATT
This sequence comes from Diorhabda sublineata, assembly GCF_026230105.1. NCBI lineage: Eukaryota > Metazoa > Arthropoda > Insecta > Coleoptera > Chrysomelidae > Diorhabda > Diorhabda sublineata. The sequence continues at coordinate 11,560,352 of NC_079475.1, forward strand.
AATAGCTATGGATAAGCAATCCTCGCACTATAGTGACAGATTAATTTCGTTATAACTCCGTCAATGTTCATGCTACAAAAAAAAATAAAAAAAGCAAAATAATTGTCATAAAAAATGCTTAAATTTGATTGTTTATCTGTTTTTGTATATCTTCTAGTTTTTTTGAAAAATCAAAAAAAGTATGCTCATTTTTTTCAAAATTATGCAATTCTAATCAGCCAAACTTTCAGATGTCACAGATAACATCCAAATAAAGTATTTAGTACAAGGAATAAGTTTAATTTTGATTTTCAATGAAATGGCATTAATTATAGTGCAATTTTTTATTTTATGTCATATCTCACTGAAATTTCAGTCGAAACGACTTTTATCAGTGAGCATTCGAAAGGTATTTTTAAGCCCTTTAAAGAGTATTCTATGACATTTTGTTGAAAAATGTACCCTTTTCCCGTTATTTGAGGTTAAATGCTCAATTACATAAAACAAAAGCTATTCAAGTATCTATAACTTGTTTTAGGTAGAACATTAAGATCTTAAAAAATAGCTTAATTTCATTGTTTTTTATAAGCTTCATTTTTGTTCATCACACTTTTTTCGATAAAATGCATAATTACAAAGTTTTACATAAAAAACTATTGAAAAAAGGGTTTTTTTGACGGAAAATCGTACTTTTCAATTACGAATAACTTAAAAATGATCGATCTGGCGAAAAAGCATTATATAACATTTTTTACATGGAATTTGGTGATCTTTCGATTTCTGGGAAAAAACTTTTCACCCCCGAATACCATGTAGATCTCGCTTTTTCAATACACACCTGTCAAAATTCTACATAAATAAAGAATTTGGAGGCGAAATGCTTGAATACCTGGCTTAATATTTCAATGTGCATTCGTCTTCAACGCCCTTTATGTTGAAGACGAATAACGTTACGAAAATTTTGTACTGAGCAAACCTCAAATATTTTTCAGTTTTCTATCTATCCTAGAGACATCTAGAGAGTGCATCTACTTCTTTTGAAACACCCTGTATTTCAACAAAACTAAAGAATTGTAAATTCTTGAAACAAACACACAAATTACAATATAACTGACTATAAATCATATAAAATCTCAATAAATTTAGAATAAAATTACCCTTCGAATGAAATGTATTTGTTTTCGAATTACAGGTTGTACTGCTGCTCGTTTAGTATGAAAATTACACTGTTTAAATTTCCATTTAAGATCTTCGGCTATAAATGGTTTTGAAATAATTGCCTTAATGCCTGGTTGTGTGTATATCTTGACGAAATAAACTCTAAGCTCGGGGGCGTATAGCACGTGCATAATTTTAACCCAGACAATGAAAATCTGCAATTCCGTTTTAAAATTTGAATATGATTCTCCATAAAAAATGCCCAAAGGAGCAATCGTACCAGCTACAAAGTACCACTTTACACGAAAGTTCTTAGAAATACGAACTTGGATGTTGAATTTATAAGCAGGTACTATTTATTAATTATTCACAATATCAAATAGTTTAAACGAGGTGAAAAAAATGATACTGGCTAGAATGTTAGGAATTTGGATATTCAAGGAAATAGAAATTTATTATGGAACATGTTCCAAGAGGGACGAAATTTTTTCACTGGGCTATATTATCCATTGAATGAAGTATTATCAAATTCTAAGTCGTAATTCACCCATAACAAACTAAAAACTTAAACATTTGCACTAAACTTACCTGATTTATATGATAATCAATTAAAATTTCTTTAATCTGTTTTTCTAATTCATTACTCCCACTTTTTTATTGAGTTTTGTTCATTATGATTCTTAAAAATAAACTAATACTAGCTGCTAAACAAACTTGAATATATATCAGAAAGAAATTCTAGAATTCTAGATAGTAAATAAACAAACAAATAAATAAAATGGCTTTTCTAAGAATCGTATAAAAAACATTGTCAAAAAATTGCCGTTGCGATAAAAACAAAACAACAAATGAACCGACACATTCACCAAATTTTAGACTTCCATTATAACAGAAAAGAACCGGCGGCACTGTGCATGTTATGGACGAGTTCGTAACAATAAACTTTTTGTCGGGATTAAACGAATGAGCACTACTTGATACTAAGCTGTGTGATAAATATTTATCATGAAGGATTTGTCCTTCGGTACCTTCTTCTATCCATTATATTTCTACTTTTTTTCTCCATAACTATCAATCAACAACTTCCTTTTCCGATTTCTTGAAATCTCCTCGCACTTTGTACGTCCTATCCCATAATCTCCTGGTTAAATTCTCAAACTGGTGTAGGGGATGAGGGTAGCTCTAATTTTTTTGAGAAAAAAACCAAGCCAACATCTTTGGCCATCACAAGACCCTGAATGTAAAACTTGTAATAATAAAAATTGTAATTTCTACTTAATGCTTTATGGACAATGGATAGAGATCCCCGATGAGTATGGGTGAAAGTATACCTTATCAAATGGTTCTTGTCTGATGAGCGCCCCAGTTTCCAGTACTACCAATACGATCCAGACTCAACAACACTCAAAAGTACCCTTTTACTGCCTGGTGAAACTTTCCTATTTCTTCCTTCGGTTTGCTCTTATAATTATCTCTTCTACTTAGATAATTGTCATCTACCATCAGGTGAAAAGCCACTACTAAACCCCACATATGCAGTCATCGCTATTGTGGGTTCCTGCGATTTTCTGGTGAACTCGTTTATCAGCTAAATAGCCTCACTTACACTAATTAATCATTCTTATCAATTTTTATGCATATTTTATTCCCTCGCGTGATAATTAGAACCTGTTTTTGGTTTTTCCCTGATTCTTACTAAGGGTTGTTCTTCTTTCTTCCACAGTATATCCTTTCCCCTTCTTCGGTGTATGTATCTGTACCCTTATGAATTTGTTTATGTCTTCTCCATTGTTTTTCAGAACAAAATTGATCCATGAATTTTTCTTTTAAACATTTTCAGTTGGCAGAAGAACACGAGCTATGGTACTTCATTTTCCAACAAGATGGTGCGCCACCTCACTGGCATAACGGCTAGACGCCACTGTATCCAATGACAGAGCTTGCTTTACAGGGCCTCTACATTTACCAGATTTAACGCTTTGTGATTTCTACCTTTTGGAGCTTTATGAAGAATCGTTTGTATGTACATCCGCTACAGGTTCACTTTCCGGTGTCAAGAAATAAGATTGAAGTAGCTGGTGCAACAATTATTGAAGATCAAAATTCGAGAATAACTCGGCTAAAGACGCTTTATGTGTCCCATGTGACATATTGTACGCAAAGGATAATTTTTTTATCAAGGTCTCTACATGGTCAGCCCACTGAAGGGAAGGGAAGAGACATTTCGCGTCAGATTAGGACTTAATAGTAATGAGATCTTTGCCCATTGTAGAATGTAAAGTTTGTATATCTGAACCACTGGTTTCTTCCACGAATGTGTGTGAATTTATCATTAATTCGAAATCGGTGACATCTTTAATGAATACCAAAAAAAGAAAAGTAAATTAATAAAAACTTTACCATTACCTTGTAACAGTTGTTTTCTACATTCAAGGTAAGGTACAAACCATTTTGAATCAATACGTCGAATGCCATAATACTCTAATTTGTTAATAATAATTTGGAAATCCATACAATCGAAGGCTTTAGTGAAATCACAAAAAGCCAAACCGTAAAAAATTTTCTCGCCATCCTTGTACAAGGGAACAATTATAGCTGTTTGTAGAGAGCTAGGGAAAACTTCTTTTCAAAGGATTCGTTGATTAGGAGATAAAACCTTACAGTCTTCTGTCGAAGTACTGTGAATTTGATAAATTCATGTAAATGTTGAGATATCGATTTCGAAATCATCATCAATGCAATTCTTGAAGAAAAAACAACCTGAAGGGAAGATTGGGCTTTCGCCACATTATGCAATGTAAGTTACGGAAGCTTTTGCAATTTTTGGCAAAATTTGAAACGAAACGTATATTCTTAATATTGGAAAGCAACTACACATGAAGAAATAAAGGAAGAGTTTCGAGGAAACGCAAACGCAGCGTTTAAAAACAAAAATTAGGAAAGCGAGCTGACTGGGTGGTGATTCATTTATATAAAATGTGTACAATTATAGTGTGGAAAGCATTATTTCTTAGAGTAAAATGCAAATAATTGAATTCAAAGAGTTTGTAGAGATTTTTTGTTTCCGCAACCTTATATATCTATTTTTAAATATGTATAAATTAACATCCAAATGAATAGGAAAACGACTTCTTCTATACTGTCAAAGAACTTGTTCTTTTAGTTGTGTCTGAAGTGTTTTTATTTGTCATCCTAAAGTTTCTTTGTTTGTTATTTACTGTTACAAATTAATTAATATCAAAAACGTTCTATCGACTTGTATGTGGCTTGCGACGATTGATGAAATTGACACATATTTATGGTTATTCGCTAATTTATAAATAGGAAAGACCCTAGCTCCTGATAAACTTTTGAGTAGGTGGCCACAATCAATAGCTATGAAAGTGGTCTCATAGCTACTGATTTGAATTTACATTTACTAACTTTAATATTTATATCGTTTATGCAATTCTCCATTAGTGAAAATATTTTATTGCCACGGTATTATAAACACAGGATATCTAAGGAATTTAGGGAATTATGTAAATCAATTTATTAATATAGTAAATCTGCCGTTCCTCGTTAGATATAATATACGATGGTAGTGAGAACAAAAAAATAGAACGGCATTCCAAATAAACATAAATAGAACAAGAATTATTAACAATATAATAATACGTAGTGCAGTCCATGAGTTTTTAGCCTAACATAGACTAATTATTTTTCAATACACTCTCTTTTTAATCCCACACACTTTTCATTATGTCTAACTGCAGCTTCCATTATTTTTGGTTTCTAATGTTATACCGAGCTGATGGACATGTATCAGAACATTTCTTCGTTAAAAAATTTGTTGTCTTTAGCTATCTCAGGAAATTTCAATTGTATATGCTGGAGATGCTACGAAACTTGAGGAGTTGGCAACATTGTATTTTTAACTATCACCATCCTTAAATGCTAAGTAAAACTACAGTTGAGTCGCCGCTATGACTATCAAGAGAACATGTGCGAATAATGATTTACTATGATCATATTGATGTTGCTTTATGATGATGCATGGTCACGCACTGCAGAATGATTACATGAAAATAATGTCAATGAAAACCACTCTATTCGACTGATTTGGTTATGTGTGATTTGTTGGTTATTCTTTCATCTATAAAACACTTAATGGCCTACATTTTATGATAAAAGATGGGATAGATGACGTTTATTAATTTAAAATCCACTATATTAGCCTGATTTGGCCATGTGTGCTTTCTAGTTATTCTTTATCTATAAAAACATTCACGTGTACTACATTTTATGACAGAGAATCAGATAGAAGACTCATATTCACTGAGAACCCAATCTATTCGGCTGATTTGGCCTTGTGTGATTTGTTGGTTATTCTATTATATATAAAAACATTCACGTAGTCTACATTTTATGACAGGGACGATTCGAAAAGATGACTGACTTTGAGTTCTTAAGTTGTGGAATATTTTGTTAAAACTGTGTATTTATGTAGATGGCGATTTATTCATGGCGAATAAAATCATCTTCCTAAAAAGACATGCGTCACCATTTTGTAACATATTCCTAAGAAACTTCTCGTAACACTGACCGTTCATCATTCAAAATAGAAATAATTCAGAATGCAGCTCCACGTTTATAACTTACCTCCATTATTGAAAATTCTGATTTCCATGACCTCAACCTGATTTCATGTGAAGTTTACGGAACTTCCTTCTGTATAACAACCTTCTTCAGAGGTTCATGGAATAAATAAAATCAAATGTTAACGTTCTGAGTATTAAATAAAATAATTCAATTTAGTTCAAGTTCTATGCACTTTGAAATTTATTTTAATTTTTCTTTTATTCTACGAGAGTTCAAATGAGGCCCTACGGCCTGCGAAAATCAGCATCGCAGTGGTCGACAGAATGAGCTGAAGATTCCAGAAATGTTGAAGAAAATCTACGAAGTTGTTCTGGATGATTGTCGACTGAAAGTGGGGGAGCTAGCAGCAGCACAAAAACTGTCATACATCGTATATTAACTTAATATTTGGACATGAGAAAGCTGTGCGCAAGATGGGTGCCACGTTTGTTCACAATGGAACAAAAACATCTTCATGAAGATGTTTCCATTTGTATTGGCAATGTTTCATAGAAATAAAGCCTAACTTTTCCATCTAAATCAAAAGAACCATCAAAATAATGGACTTAAAAGGGAGAACCAGCTCCAAAGACGGCAAAGACCGTTCCATCTGTAGGCAAGGTCATGGCGTCGGTTTTTTGGGATGCGCGTGAGATAATTTCCATTGACTATCTTGAAGAAGGAAATCAGCGATATAAGAAAGTATAATTTAATCAAGACAATGCTCCAGCTTATATATCCGTTATTGCAATGGCCAAAATTGATGAATTAAAGTTTGAATTGCTACTTCATGCAACCTTTATGCAAGATTTGAACCCCTCGGATTATTTTCTGTTCCCAGACTTGAAAAAATGGTGTGGTCAAAGATGAAGAGGTGATGTCTGCATTTGATGTCTATTATTTGTATGCCAAGGACTGAAAGTGCTACTTTATTGGACGAGTCTGAAAATTGCGAGACGAGCGAAGCGAGGGGAGCAACAGAATGTAACAAGAATTCTATTATATTTTCTCTGGTTAAAGTTTTTGATTTTTTTGCAGTGTACCCTTTGTTTTTTTTCAGGAAATTGATTGATTTTTTCTTAATCTTCATTCATTGTTATTCATTAATTTAGACAAAACTTCGGATAAAAAATAATTTCAGAAAATTAAAAATTTGAGGCTATGCAAAATCATCGAAGTGAAACTGTCAACTGTCAACATTGAAGTGGCTACTCTAGACCGTCCCGGAAGTGTTTTGCAGTTCGGAACTGTCACTTTCACTACATGGAACACTCAAAACGCAACTTTCGGTATGCAGATGAACAACTTTCAGATAGCGCTGTCTAAAAATATATTTTTTTTCAAAATTTTAGTATTTTTTTTGTTGGACCAGGTACTTCTAGGACCATTCTCGTATGATTCAAGTAACCAATTAATAAAATAATTACTTCATTTAAAGAATTTTGTCTTTGATTCACGTAACTGCATCTACAATTAGAAAATTATTAAATCTATTCCTTTAATTTGGTAAACGTTGTCACTTGTTCATATATCAAACTTATCTTTGCACTCATATTTTTATATATAAATTTTTTTTCAGTTCAGTAAAAAACGAAAACTGTTTATCGATACTTTTGTTTTATTTCAAAACTAACCAGTGTATCTATTAGAAATTAATAACTATAATAATACATAATCGAGAGTAACGCCTTAAGACATAAATAAATATGAGTGACCGTTCAGTTATGAAATTATCGATATAGTTAGAGTTAGTTTCCGGTGTTCTCTTAAAACGTGATACAATTATTATCTTTACTCCAGATATGCAATAATGTTATTATTTCATTTCCTCCAATTCCCAATGAAACTTCAATTAACATAAATTTGTGCAACAGATATAAATCAAAAGAATATTTTTCTTCAATAATACACCCCGAGGTATCTCAAACGTTTATAATTCTAAATATAATTGATTATTTCTTAAATTGAAACCCAGAATACACGAGATTAGAATAATTTAAAATGATTACAGTCATGGGGTATTTTTCTTTAAGTCCCATAGTAGAATTTCAATAGACACCAATTTAATTTTCGAATTTGGGCAAGCCATCAAATGTTTTTATAGGCCTGTCCTCTATAACTATTGATGGGAGTTAGAGCCTTATCTCATTGGGATGCTATGACGACGTCGACCTCTGGCTACCTACGGTTACCAAATGAAGTAACCAGAGGCGTCCATCCATCAGTCAGTTCTGTCAGTCTTCGTGCATCGCAAAAAGTTAAACAATGGGCAATCTAAGAAGCTATGAGTTTATCCTTTTATATCAAATCGAAGCTAACTTATATGAAGATTGTAGAAAACTATTCTGATGAATTATTAAGCTTATTTATGAAAATTATGTTGTAGTTACCTACTAGCAATCATATACGGCTATAGCTGCAAGATGGTAGTCCATGACTAAAAGTTGAATCGTAGCTCATAGTGGATAGAATTTCAAAACATCCGCGACTAGTGGAATACCCGTAGTTATAGCTTCGAGTTTGTGGATTTGCTAGTTGTGAGCAGTATTTTCGTGTATTCTTAGCAGGAAAAATACGAGTTTCTTCATCGAGAGCAGTCTGTCTATGTAAAAAGTCGAACCGTGTTAATCGGCACCCTCCTGTTGGTTTAATCCATCTCGATAGTCATTTAACCGCACGAAAATGTTCTATTTTTTACCAACATAGATGTTTTAAGTATCTGCAAACAAATCAAATACCAATCGTAGGACATATCTCAAACATTGAGTAGCAACCCTCGTAAGAGGTTAATAGCTATAAAAAAGAAATCGCTTGAATTATAATGCAATTATAAATTAAAATCCCGGGAATTTCCATTGTAATTAGTTGTCTGCTCATCAAAATAAGGGGATCTATTTATTTTCTAGAACATCATTTCTATTTCTTAATATATATATTTATACAGTACCAAATTTCAAAAGACTAGGTGTAAAATTTCATTATATTTTGATTAGTTGGAAAAAAATAATAGCCATTTGAGTGTCGTTTATTATTTCCAGAATAATGGATTCAAAACAATGTGTGTAAATTTATTATTGGTTCTAGATGAAAAAAATTGTGCAATGGCTTCAAAAATGTTATCAGGACTCTGCTTCATGTAAAAACATCAGAAGGCAATGAGTTTGCAATGCGTGAATATTTAACCATGAGGAAGTTTTTGTCAAAGTGAGTGCCGTGTTTACTCACAGTCGATGAAAAACAGCATCTTATTGGTTTAGAGCAGTATTTACACGCAATTAATCAGAGTTTTTGCATCAATATGTGACAAGAATCCAGCACTTCACTCCGGAATCAAAACGATCATGATCTGAGTGGACTATAGTCGGTGAACCACGTACGTAGCGTCTAAAGGCTCAACAGTCAGCTGGGAACGTTATGACTTCAGTATTTTGAGATGCGCATGGAATATTGTTCATCGACTATTCTCAAAAGGGAGAGACAATCATTAGCAACTACTACATAGAGTTATTGTATCAGTTGAATTTAAAAAACAAAGAAGAACGCCTTCATATGTAGAAGAAAAAACTACTGTTTCAGTATCCAGATCTCGTCCCCATCTCGTTCCCAGTAAGAAATTCAGCTTAAAAGAAGAAGCAATTGCTGAAACTGAAGCCTGAAGCAAAAGACAAATTCTTCTACAAACATGGAATGATTGTATTGCTCTTGAAGGAGATTAAATTGATGATTAAAATCGATTTTTATTCCATCTATAAACGCTGGCGATCTTCCATTCAACTGGAGTTTTCGTCATAATGCATCAGTGACAAATAAAATTGATATCTCGGGAAAAGTTTTGCGGGTCGTAAGAAAGTATCTTGCCAAAGACGGTAAAAGTCCTAGTTCCGGCTCTGTTGAGTTAAGCCGCATTATTAGTTCAACAATTGATTATAGTTCTATCCAAACACAAATGTTTGAAGTAACTTCATCGACCGAAACAATATACACCATTTAGTTTTTAAGTTATAAAAATTTCAGTCTCTCTTTCGTCATTAATCATGTGTCAACAAAGCTTATTATTTCAATTTAGAACAAGTTCATTCATATAAGTAACAATAATTGATTACTTGGTCTTAAATATATATATTACGGATAATCTAAAGAAAGACACTAATATATCTCTTCTATTTCGGGAAAATTGTTAAAATGCTTTTTCTTTCAAATCGCTAGAATTGTCTGTGTAATAATAGACTTGGCCACCTCCTCTATAAGCACAAACTAAATCACCTTACCGAGATTTATAGACTACCATCTGTGAATTCGAATTGTTACATCAAAGAATATAAATTGTCAAAATGCGTTTATAAACAATATTTAATGTTGTCCACCACAAAGTTCCCGCCACTTTCTATTAAAACGATGAGAAATTACTATGAGTTATTAATACAGAATAGTAATTAGCTAAAGCCAAGTTAATTGGTCGGTAGTTGAGTCGTGATATTTAGTGATATTTCGTAACACATTCGAAAATTCTTCTAATGGGAACGTGTACCAATTGTGTAGGTCGGAATATAATGAACTAATCGTTTTTGTGTATCAATATTCTCCTGAGGCGATCTTTCTTTCTTACAAAAAATCGTTGAGGCAAGAAAAATCGAATTCAAATGATAACGTATCGGAATAAAACAACAAACACCAAAATGGACTTATCTATATTTTGACAAAAAACACGAAGGAAACGCTATCCATTGCTTTTCCATGGGTTTATTTTGCGCTTGTCGCTCAGTCCGGACGTGATTTTTGAAGCCAACAGTTATATCATTTTTTAACATACTCACTAGACAATGTTGTAGCGCACAAAAAATGAAAATGTGATTATAATGGATGAAGCGGTAACTCTATCTCCAGTTCATTAGTTTTCTTCAAGATTTTTATTAGCCTATTCTGTTGAAAATCTCAGGATACTTTTCAAGATGAAGATCTGCATTGACAGTTTTTTCAAGTTTCAGCATTTCAAAATGAAAAATTTCGATGGTATCCCACGTGATCATTAATTTTAAGAGTTCAACTGCTTTTTGCGTTTTGTTTTTCCATTCAGAACTCATTTTTCGTCTTAACTGATCAAACTATTAGAAAACGGATCTGTATGGTGCCGTTGAATTAACACGCTGTATTGGTTGGACTTATTTTCTTGGTACAGATTATGAGAAAGCTAAAAACTTTTGATTCAATCTGCTACAAATGTTCTTGGTTAGTTGGTTAGGTTAGGTTAGGGAGTTTGATATTGATTTGCTTCCACTTCTGTCCTTGCCCTGTCGTTGTCTAAAGTTAGATATTTTTAATGGAGAAAGCTCAGAGAGATCAAAATACTCCGATTTGAACTTAGAAAACAATACTAGATATTCACAAACATTTCAAGATAAATAACACATTTTTTTGGTAGCATTTTTCAAAAAGGATACAACACTGGGTATTCTCTTCTGGTATTTGGTTAGTCAATTCACATAAAATTCATCTTCAACTACATAATAAACTGACAAATGACAATCAAATGCGTATAAAGGACATCACTTTCCGATCCTCCTTATATAATTGAAATGAGTGTTTTCCGAAGATCACTAAATTTACGATTCTTTGTAGATTGACAATGTCACTGCACTTGCCTCGCGACTTAAGTTTCGAATTTTCATCGTTATGCATAGTATATTATCTTTCATAAAAATCTATTTTTTTTATATATTTTTTTGTCCAAATCAGATATTTCGTCTGACGTGAATTCTTGCTTTGGTCGTCACGACGATGTGATGAAACCTCCTCGCCAAGGAGGTTAGCACTGCAGCTCAGGATTTGTTTATGTCTGGACATAAAATATCACCATTACTGCAAATTCACTTGTTTCGTGTTGAGGCTAGAAGCCATTAGTCCTGGCATAGTTATGTGGCCGATTTAGTCACGGAAACTTAGAGCCCTCTTCAAGATCAACAGCTTCTAAACCTCTACAAGTCCCAGATTCTCCTATATTTGGAATATTCGTCGCACATCTGAAGCTTGGTTGCTAAGCTTACCCTGCTTACTCTGAATTTTCAGTCTATACGTGTTGATTATTATGATGTTGTTGAAGGCTACGGTGATCCATTTACACAAAGATTTTTCTTCCAACAACGTCTCCTTTGTTTAGCCTGGGATTTGGTAATGAATGATTCATTATAATGAAAACTGCACCTTTTTTCTTTGATTCCAATTCAGTGACTAGGAAGTAATTGAACAACACCAAACTTGAAAACACATTCGACACAAATAGTAAATTTCCTTCGCGAATTTGAATGACGTCAGTTAGCAAATCCTTCGACGTTCGTTGCAAAACTGACAACTGCGTCGTGTGTGATAAAAATTTTTTCATAGAAAATGTGCGCCTCACTACGTCAACTTAACTAACATAAATCTTTGGTCAGTACGAACCTTAAGAGTTGAGTCGAAGCTACTGACTCACGAAGCCGGAGTATCTTCCAACAACCATATTATGGTATAAAAAAACTAAGCTGACGAAACATTTGTCTTAGTCTCAGTGTAATCATGTCATTAATGAAATAATACCAACTTATATTTTGATTATAAAAGTTCTTTATGTAGAGTGTTTCCAAAATAGACTTGTCGCATATGCTTCTTGCTCAAGTGATTTTTAATCTTCGAAAAACGATTTGGAGTATTCAAATAGGCAGTATCTGTAGTTTCAAGTAACAGTTCAATAGAACCTTTCGTAGATCGCTTACCAGAACAAGTAACAAGGAGGCATGGATTTGGAATACATACTGATTGTGATTTCAGATATTCAAAATTCTTTTAGTACCAGACTTATATCGGCAATACTAGATTTAGGACGCCGAATGATATTTATAAAATAATTTTTTTCGACGATTCCCTACAAAAAAATTGATTGATATTGCAATATTCCACCTCAAAAATAAATGATTTAAAGCGCCAAAAGCGATAGCCGTAATCCTTATGGTATTGAAAGACTTGATGATGATGATGTTGATGAAGTCTGAATATTAAACAATCCGGGGTACATAATAAATCAATTATTAGCAAGGTAAATTCACCACCTCTACTCCTCTACCTCTACTAATTTAGTCTATATCATTTCATGCAAATTCTGGTGCTAATGAGAAAGGAGAAATGATTTATTGTCAAAAAATTGTTTACAAAAGCTTGTAAAAACTAAAAAACAAACTAAATGAAGATACAAATAAAATAAAATTTCAACATACAAAAGAAAACTCAATGAATAACAAAATTGTAGGTAATAGTAATGGGTGATATTATTATTAGAATAGAAGTCGTTTACAGAGTAGAAGGTACTTTCCAGTAAATTGCGAAATGCGGGAAAATATGATATCGATCTGCAAGTGATGGTGCATTTTTTGCGTTGTAAAATATTGAGCCGTTAACTAATTCTGAACGTGCAGTAGGTAGCTCCGCGTTCCAAAGTGGATAATCATGCAACGACCTTTCTGGAGAAGTGTGCTTACGAATTAGGCAAATGGATTCAAAGATTAATAAGGAAGGAGGAGTCAGAATTTTTAATCTTTTAAATAAGTCCCTGCAGTGAGCCCTGCTGTTTATTCCAAGTAAATATCTTGAAACGAGATATTTGGACAACGGTTGCATCCGAACTTAATTTAAAGAACGGTAAGCACCTCCAAATTTCATTTAAATATAGTTTATAACTAATACAGTTGACTAACTCTTTCAGAATTTATTTTCACTTACTTTTTTATGATTTTAATGCTCACTCATACTGAAAATTAATATTTTTCAAATCCAACCAGAGTTGGTACAATAAAATATTATAACAAGAAACTGGACTCAACGAAACCTACGAAGTCCTTAGTAATGTGACTAACATCATTTTGCGTCATTGCAAAACTTTTCTTATTATATTTTTTTGCCATTCCATTCATTAACCAAAAATTAAGGATAAGGAAGACTTTTAATTAATTCAACACCTTAAAATTAAACACGGTCATCAGAATTCGACTCAGAGCTCAAATTTAAGTGATCCACGTCAAGAAAAACTTAAAGAGGAGAAAACATGTCCACCTTTTTTAAAATGCAGTATTGAACTGGTAAACTGTGTCTCAATACGCGGAGGCAACTGCACCACACAGTTTTCTCGAGATGCCTTTTCTTGCGCTGTGCTGACCTGCACGTGTTCACTGCGTTTCGCCTTGCATATCGGAGATGCGACTCAATAAGAGCAAGATATTTTTTCATTAAGAATTTTATTAATAGAGTAATCAAAATGTTAAATAATTATTACAATATGTAATCAACAAAGCTTTTTGCAATAAAATTATGATTCACGATCATTAATTGAATTATTCCTTTATTTGTGTTGGTAATACGGATGTCTCAAATAAATCTTGAATCTTGTATCGGAATTTATTATATTTGAAGATGAAGCTATCATAAAATTAACTCTGTTAATAGAATCCATTTTCTCATATGATTATTCGATTCGATTTTTTGTTCTTAAATATATTGCGCAGATATTCAACACACCCACTAACTGTCACATAAAAAATACGATAATTTCTTGGTATTGTCCGGCCCTCCTACTATAACAACGAATGTCTGCTCTTTATTGCTAATCTCATCGGCAGCAATAATTCCATCCAGAGACGTACCCAAAGTACAACAAATTTTTTTACGTGAAGAATAACTGATCTGTCATTAACTTAGGTAGTTAGGACAAATATCATATATGAAACAAAATTATAGTCTCAAGAGAGCCTATAATATGAAACGTTTTGTCTATTATTCATGTTAAGTTTATCTATTTAGTGATTTTGTATAATTTTACATCGAAGAAGATGTCTTCGGAGTCTGTAGACAAACCAGTGTAGCCGTTGTCTTTTTTTTATTTGCAGTAACTAGAAAAAATTCTAACTTGTCAAGTTATCCATAAATGTGAAAACTTTGATTACAAGACTAGTAAAAATATTTTTTACCGGTCCATTTTCTAATAAAAAGAATTAGTAGTAAGTAGTGATAGATGATAATAATGAGATAATTTTCATAATTTGAAATTGCACAAACTTTATCATCAGATATGTGATTTTAGCGACTTTTTGGTTTTTATGTAGAAAATGGAACTTTCTATAATTTACCTCTCCAAATTTTTTTTGTATCTCTGGTCCTTCACGAGTTTAATGCGACAAAAAGCGAATTTCATGGAAAAATCAAATCTAGAGGCCTGAATCACCTCGCCGAATCAAGTTACGGCTTGGCCGCAACGGATACTTTGGTAGAACATTCAATTTAGAAAAATACGCGTCCATGATCGAAACGATATCATCAAATACCAGTGAACTTTAGAAGTTTAAAAATTAAAAATCAGAGTTTCTGTGTTTTGTACACTCCTCAGTCGAAGATTTTTATTAATATCAAGGGTTCAAACATTTTTTTGGGTACAAATTTTAATAAAAAACAGAAAAGAGGAAAGCAAGCACCCTGATATACATAATATCAAAATAAAATGTTTTCCTCGATCTCTTCATTCGTGGGCTGTTTGTTTTTCAACCTCCGATAGGCTATAAATAGATCACAAGTTCATATAAAGCAATAATTTTATTACCAAAGGATTGAGACATTTGTCATATCTGTAGACAAGCTTTTCAATACACTCTTTAAAGAAACAGACCTTGAAACTTCTGGAAATTCCGTAAAAAAGGAATGGTGAATCTGCGGTTTTCTTTAACCATTCTGTCACCTCGTTGAAACAGGCCATCTGAAACGACAGATTTGAGTCATTGGCATGCACATCATTAAGGCCATCTTTAAACTATACTATACCAATCACGCACACACGACTAATTCTGCGATGGATTTCTGCAACATTATGGCCTTCATTTGAAGGGAGCATCGATAATGGAGGACACGTTTACGTGCCTGTAGCAGAACGCCGACTGACGCCTGAATGTCAATAATAGCGGGGTATGTAGTGCGAGAGCTTCGCAGTCGTGTACAGCGCTTGCCCGCGTAGCATCTGGACAGAGCGATAGGAGGTTGAAAAAAAACGACCCTGGTATATGTTTATATTTCTAAATCGTTCTAATTTTAGGTCTCTTCTGATTTAAAATTAGTTTTTCTATAATTTTTGAACGATTTGACGTTTCGCCTATTTTATCAAAATATTAAATAAAATGTTTTATATTCCCAATTCCGCACTACAATAATGACTGTATTCTCAAAAATTATGTTTCAAGACAAAGTAAAGTGCACTCCAAACACTACCAATAACTAAAACAACAGCTTTAAAACTATGATAATCTTAAAGGACTAAATATTTTTATCTTCACTTCATCTAATTTTTTATATAGTATATTTAAAAAATATTTGAAACAAGGGTTTTCGCTCAATTGACGAAAAAACTGAGTGAATCTATTATATATAATAGCAAATAACTCCGTAATTATAATTTCTCTCACAGCCGCAACGTAAGTTGTCCAAAGGATAGAGTTTGAAGGTTGGAAGGATATCTGATAGCGGAAATATCGGCACGACTCAAATGAATATTGCTGCTTATGAGTGGAAGCGTTTTATTAGTTTTTGCCAGTTCTTCCAATAATTATTAGAAACTCCAGTTAATACGGAAGAAGTATGCGTAGAACGGTCTTTTTCTAGCTGTACTTTTTTAAATAACTTATTCAATAAGAAGAACTTTGATAAGTGTAACTGTAAAAAATGTTTTCGTGCAAAATGAAATGGATCAAACTTGCATAATGATAAGAGAAAGCAAGAGAAGAATATCTTATATTGAATACCACAACAAACTGAAGAATGGATTTTTGCGAGTTGTGCCGTACAATATATAATTTATTACTTAAAAATAACATATGATGGCTGTTGTTTCTCGAAAATGGAATGAATTTAGATGGACAGATACAAAAATATACCATTAACTATGTTGTTAATACAACAGACCGATACCTAGGCGACGTCACTTAATAAATAAGTTGACCATAATTTATATACGTCACATAAAACATTCAAAATATAAAAACCTTTATGGAGTGTAGAGGTTTTTTTCAAATGTGGTTTCTGTCTTATAATTTTCATTCTAACTATATAAACACCTTTATGTCTTTGATATATAAGTTGCAGAATCTCAACAGATCAGATAAACATACTTTATGCTTTGAATTCTGCTTGCTAGGACATACTTGTAAAAAAAGTGACCAAGAGAGAAAATATTCATTATCAAGTATACAATAATAAACTGTGATCCTAAAAAATTTAAGGTATTACCAGGATTGAGAGCCATGTCGTTGGAATATTTGATAGTCTCGACGAATCATATTTCTGACCAAACGTTATATTGATAAGATGAAATTGACTCCATTTTGAGCTTCAAGCATCATTATTCTCGAGCTAAGAACTACTTGTAAATCACGATGATTGACCCAAAACCAGTTATATATTTATAATTCTACGTTTAATCGAACAGTAAGCAAGCTACTGAGAGTTAGCTTTGAAATATATCACAATTCAGTTATTTCTTTTACGCAATTTTTACCCATTTTATAAACCGATGGTACGCACATGAGCCTTTTACCACCCTCTCACCGACACGACAATGATTTCAGACAAAATATCGGGAATAATTTATAGGACTGTTAGTGAGAGAATTTTTTTTCCTTTTAGAAGTCTTTAATGCCAACTTGAAATGGTGGTGTTGATATCATCGCCTTTGATGTCTTTTATATCCTAAGTGAGACTTCACGTTTTTGACCAAATGAAATATTTGTTTGTGTGAAATTTATGAAAGCGAGAGTAAGTTTAGAAACTGAATTGTTCTTTGTCTAAGCGAAAGAAATGATGTTAAGTGAGTGAATAACAAAAAATAATATTATTAATATTATTGCTCATATCCAAATCGATCTTACCACGTCCCTCGATGTCTGCGGAATTAAGAATCAGGTAATTGATATCCAGAGGGTAAGTTTAAATCAGGTGACCGATACACAGATGGCGCTGCATTGCCAAATCCATATGACGTGACGTATGAAAGTGATAACTTTCAAAATTCTGTACAAACTCAGTATTGGCTTCAAAGGATACATCCGGGCTCTGCTAAGGAAAACAAAAGATATCAGAAAGCAGTGTGTCCACAATGAGATAAAAATTATCAAAGTACTGTTGAGAATATAAACGAGAATGGCATATGTTAAAAACATAAACAAAAATGACGTGGAATCAAACAAACACCATGATTCATATAAACAATACGTGGAGCCAAACTGCATGGAAATATAAGTAAATTCTATATTCAAACGCATCATCTATAATCTAGAAATGGAAATACGGTGTCATCTACCGGATATCCGTGCAACTAAGATGCCAAACCGCTATCTATTAGGATTTTATAGAACTAATACACACTAAGGTGTTAAAACAAACATTCAATTTACAAGAACAAGTTTGTTCTATGTTTGAAATACAAACTATCTTATCTGCTAAGTTGAACCTAACTTAAGATTACAAAATTTGATAGAAATTGTTTCAGTAGTTTCGGAGTATCACGAACATACATCGTGAAATTTTTATAAATGGACGTTTTTTTTGCAACCTCCGGTCGCTCCGTGCAGACGCTACGCGAGCATGCGCTGTAGGCGACTGCGAAGATTTCGCACTACGTATTCCGCTATTGTTGACATTCAAGCGTCAGCCCGCGTTGTGCTACAGCCACGTAAACATTTCCGCAATTATTGATGTTATCGCCACGTGTGAATTGCGAAATGATTAGTTTTCTATAAGCTGAAGGCTGAAATCCATCGTTGAATTAGTCGTGTGTATGGAGAAAACTTCATGAGTGATGGTGTTGTGCGTGAATGGTGTCGAAAGTTTAAGGATGGCAAGGACCAAGGACGCAAATCTGTCGTTTCAGATGATCTAGTTCGACGAATTGACAGAATGTATGAAGAAAACCGAAGATTCACCATTACTGCTTTGACTATGGAATTTCCATAAGTTTCAAGGTCTGTTTCTTTGAAGAGTGTAATGAAAAGCTTGTCTACAGATATGACAAATGTCTCAATCTCTTTGGTGATTATGTCGGAAAGTGTACCAATCCTTTGGTAATAAAATTATTGTTTTATATGAACTTGTGGTCTATTTATATATTTATATCGGAGGTTCGAAAAGAAACATCCCACGAATGAAGAAATCGAAGAAAACATTTTATTTTGATATTATGTATATTAGGGGGCTTGCTTTCTTTTTTTCTATTTTTTCGTAAAATGTTTTACCCACAAAAATGTTTGGACCCTTGATATTAATAAAAATATTCGACCGAGGAGTGTACAAGACACAGAAACTTTGATTTTTAATTTTTAAATTTCTAAGGTTCACTGGTATTTTATGATATCGTTTCGACCATGGACGCGTACTTTTCAAAATTGAATATTCTACCAAAGTATCTGTTGCGGCCAAGCCGTAACTTGATTCGGAGAGGTGATTCAGGCCTCTAGATTTGATTTTTCCATGAAATTTGCTTTCTGTCGCATTAAACTCGTGAAGGTCCAGAGATACAAAAAAAATTTGGAGAGATAACTTATAGAAAGTCAAATAGTCGCTAAAATCAATATTTAGGGACATATCTGATGACAAAGTTTGTGCAATTTCAAAGGGTATTGAAAAGCTTGTCTACAGATATAACAAATATGTCAATGTCTTCGGTGATTCCGTCGAAAAGTAATCATAAGTCTTTTGCAATCTTTTGGCAATAAAATTATCGTTTAATATGAAGTTGTGTTTCATTTATTGCCTATCGGAGGTTGAAAAAAAAACAGCCCTCGTATATAAAGATTATATGCACTAAAACCTTTAGATAGGTCTGTCGTGCTTCACTTGAAACTACCAAAAGCATATAAGCTTAAAACTTGTAACGACAATCACTGAGCGAACTGTGAGTGTTTGAACACTCACCGTTTGCAGTTTCTTTCTTCTTAGTGTTATTATTTTGTATGTCGTTTTAAGTACCATCATTCATCTATAGTAACAAACTACACTTTTAGAAGATGTTATTTCACTCAAATTATTTCCTCTGTTCCTTTATTCGCTAGTAACTCATTCCTATTGTTACATTTCAACTGATTCATGATTTCTAGTAATTCTGAATGCTTCTTATTTATTTTTTTGTAAGAATATATCTTCATTTTATGCTTTTTACTTCCCCGTTGAATATCGCTAGCCATATGTTAATGCAAGTCCTATTTTATTATATACCCTAATGAAGTTGTATAATTTATTCACATAATTTCATTCACCTACCTGATTTTCACAGTTGAAAGAAATAAAATCGACCTCAAAGGTTGTTCATCGACCTTACTCTTAGATCTAGTGAAATATATATTCGCAGGAATGTAATTTCAAAATAATGTGCAAATTTATGGTGAGAGTTAAAATCGGTTTGTGATTGCACGTGGTAAAGTTGTATTATATTTCTATAGAGGTCAAATTTGTATTTGTTACATTATATACCAGGTTATTTCGTACTTATCACGAGAAGAAAAAAGAATAATATTAATTCATTACGCAGCAAAAGTGGGTCAAATCAATTATCTTCTTCATATAACACATTGATTCTGCAATGATATACGTAAGGAGTTTGAACTCTACATATCTAGGAAGGCATTGTCATGAACAGGAATGTGCAGCTACCCTACGGAGATGTTGTACAAGCGATGGAAAACAGAGAAATCTTTTAATACCTAGGATTTGAACAGGTTGGGTTATTGGACCACAATCAGACAAAAGCTAGAATCCATAATATTCGAATTAAATGTCCATGCGATCAAAACCTATGCTATGTCTCTTTTAATATACTTTTTGTACTGGACGAAAACAAAGCTAGAAGTAATTCAAACACGAACAATGATGGCCAAGAACATTAACCACCACCCAAAGTTATTCACTATTAGAACATTAGTCCGAAAAACTACAGAATAAATGTAGAAAGTGTCAACAAACATCAGAGACCATTCAACAACATCATAAGAAACTGCACAATGCTCTTCTCAATATCTAGTACTACAAGTACCAGCCGCAGAAGGTTCTTATAAAAAAACAATTTCAGTCTCTATTAAGATAGGTCCATTATTACCGAAAGACAGACCATCGTCCTTCTCGTCGATGACCGAATTGAACATCCATAACGTTCTCAACAAACACCAGGAGAAACTGACCAAATGCGTAATTGGAATTAAGCAGATTGAATAGCCTCAGATCTAAGACCCTGCACGATATCATCCCCAAACTGGGATTACCTTCAAACATTGTCTCCGACATCTAATCACAAGTTTATTATGCTAATAATACCAGCGTAGTACTCATCCACGACATGGACCGTGAAGCCGGTCCTGCTCTGTTATAATGGGGGTCTATAATTTGACGAATACGCCGAATGCGGCGGCGTTTTTGATATTGTGTTCATTAAATGTTTTTATCACAGCGGCAATTTGTTGGCATTTTGTATGATTTTCAGAAAAATCTCTTTATTTATTTGTTTGTTAACTTTCTAGAATTCTAGGAATTCCTATCTGATATATATTCGAGTTTGTTTAGAGGCGGGAGTTTGAATATTTAATAATACAAGTAGTGATAAGTTAATTATTGATATATAATTTAGTTAAGTGTAGGGTGTTTGAATAAATTAAGTAAGTATAAATTTAACCCACCGTTGACAAACAGCTTAAATAAATTAGGAAATAAAAGAAACATTACTACAATTATAAAATAATCAGGTGTGTTTAATTATCTCTTTCCATCATCTTAATGTCCAGTCTAAATATTTATTCTAAAATATTTGATTTCGTTCTGAAGAATTATGGATCTAATTATAAGATTTTAAATATTAATTCTATATACTATAGAATTACCCTGTAGATATTATTAACTATTTGCAGTTATATATCGGTGGGCGACGTTTAATAACATAAACTGATAGTGAACACTTTCTAATAATCAGCCACAGTATGTAGTAGTGATTATGGTTCATTTAATAACAATAATTTATGTCTTGCTGTAATTTATTGACTATTGTAGTTGGGACATTCCTCGGATTCATGTCTACTGGATAAGAACGATTAAATAAATAGATATAAATATAATTACGTTGAGAAGCCTTTTATTTGATGTAATCATTAATGGTTTTTGATAACAATCGATAACAACTTACTTAAACTTTTTTGATAATACATTACAAAATGATGTCGTGAAAAAACTTGATAGTAAGAAAGAAGAAAAATCCTCTGTATAGTGCCGATGGATCATCCACGTTTTTTCTTTCGCCAAATAACTTGTCAAATTATTTTTCCCTATCACATTCCCATTTTTAAAAATTCATGAATAAATGAATAAATTTTTTATGTAAAAATAAGGCTATTTGCCTTATTTAGGCCAAATATGGACGAATCTGGGCCTTGTAAAGGATTGAGAGCTGTTGCGGAATATTGTTGGCGAAACTGCAAAACCTCGGATGTGCATTTTTTATCAAAAATGAGATTTTTCCATGAAATTCAAGTCAAGGAACCAATGTGCAAAAACTCGTGACTGTAAATATAACCCAAGTGCAGATATTTGAATGGTCAAGACCGCGTATTTGCAAAGCGGGAAACACAGGTGTCCATAATCTCTTATTCGTATGATTGAGCTGTACCAAGCGATGCTTCCAGTGTTCGTCTGTTAATTTTATGTAGTGATAAAAAACCGAAAATATAAGGTAAGAATAGCTTAAAACAATAACTGTATATGTGTTTTAACAGTCTATACGTTTAAAATTATTAGACAAACGAAATCTATTTAATAATAAATTGGGAAAGTTTAAAACTCATATACGTGTTTTTAATCAACTTCTTTTTAATTAATTTATTTCATATCCCTGTTTTTGTACCAGTATTTATATTTTTGCAAAAATTTCTTGTACCTTGTTTATGATGATTTAAACGGTTCTCTTTTATAATAATTATTATAGGAATGAATAACTAATATAGTAATTTTTACTAATCAGTTAGACAGGTATATGACTCTTCCTTTTTACTTTCAGGATGAATAATTCTCGAGGCAGACGTGTATTGGAAATGGCTTTGCAAATCCATAAAAACCAAAGAGTAGAGGAGAAACGCAATGACTGTCAAATTCCAGTAAAGAAAAAATTACCCACGAAAAAATCAAACATAGTAATCATTCCTATTTACAGATTTCCAATATCCAGA
This sequence comes from Diorhabda sublineata, assembly GCF_026230105.1. NCBI lineage: Eukaryota > Metazoa > Arthropoda > Insecta > Coleoptera > Chrysomelidae > Diorhabda > Diorhabda sublineata. The sequence goes on from NC_079475.1 coordinate 11,583,361, forward strand.
GCGACATACCGCTGGTTTCATTGTCAACTGAAAAAACGCCAAACGAAGCAATAGCTCACAATGTAATTATTCAAGAAATCGGTTCTACACATTCATCAATCAATCCGCAAATTATTACAGAAATGGTAAACATTTTTGACATCCAATCCAGCGTTCCACTGATTATTTCATACGATGAAAACATGTTAAATGAAGCACTTGATCACGATCACGATGTAATTATCGACAACGCCATCAACTTCGATGTAGTAAAAACTGGTAATAACAGTTCTGCAAATTTCTTAGTCAATCCTCAAGATGGTGTGGAAACTGAACGTGAAAGAGCTTTGGACCCAAACAGCCATAAGTCAGAAATTGAAAACAATGGAACTGAAAGCGCCTTAGAAGATGAAACTGGGAACATGCATAAAGAAACTGTAGATGAAGATTCTGAAGATGAAATTCCCCCCAAGAAGAAAAAGTGTAGGGTAACAAGAGAACAAAGATACAAAAACAAGGATCTACGAATGCGTGGAGAGGCTTACAAAGGTTTAACAAAGGCGAGCATAGCAAATACCAACTGAATCATGAGAGAGGTGCTCGTTCACTGGGTCCAACGTGCAAAGCCTAAAAATCTATATATTATATAGATTTTTGGTCTTAAAGAAGGCTACAAGTTTTTGTGAAGCTGCCTTTGCTAAATCGGCCACGTGACTATGCGCCAGGACTTATTGCTTTTAACCTCAAGATCCAATAAAAAAATTTGCAGTAATGCTAATTATTTGGGTTGGAGGTGAGGACTCAAAATATGCAACTATGCACTCCGGAAATAAAAAAGAGTGGAATTATCTAAAAGTGTTTCTACAGCTGTGATTGGACAAAACAGGGTATTGAAATGAGAAAATCGCATATGTGGCATATAATTTGCAAAGAAATTACTTGAATTAACTCAGAGAATTCGAAACCACACTTAGAAGGAGCCTAGCTTAACCAAACTTAACCTTACCCAGCCTAACTCAACCTAACCTTAATTTACCTAACCTAACCTAACCTAACCTAACTTAACCTGACCTAACCTAACCCAACCTAACCCAACCTAACCCAACCTAACCTTTTATTGCCCTGAGGTGAGGTGGAAGCTAATGCCTTCCTCACAACGGACTGTGCAATGCTGTGAGTTTTGTGTGGGACTCTCACCTCACTAAACCACCCTCCTCTTTTATCCATCCTTGGGAGTTGTGTGCGCGGTGAGGACAACAAGTTGTCATATCATCGGCGCAAATTAACCTAAACTAACCTAACCTAAGAAATTGCTTCCCTTTTCAGATTTTGGATTCAAACCCAGGACCTCAAGTTACGCAATGTCAAGAACCTTTATCAATTTGGCTATGTATTTGTTAGGTGAAATTGCATGATGGAAAGTTCATTATGATTTCAATTTTTTGACATTTTCTGGCTTTTGCTTGCTCAAAACACTTTTATTTAAAAAAAATTGTATTGACGGGCCCAGAGTATACAATAATAGTCAAAGAACCATATAGGAATAACTCAGCCTCCAATTGCCTCGGCAATTTATATTTCATATTTAGAGTGTCCACCTCAACTTCATATTACATATCAACCTAACCATCCGTCATCGACAACAAAATTTATTAGCGCACGAAGCACTTGGAAGCAAATAGTTCGCTTGAAATAACTGGACATGTTGCATCAGCATTTTTTTGCAAAAATCAGGAAAGCTAATCTCCACCACGATAATGCGAGTTCTCACACAAAAACGTTTTTGGTGGATCATACGCCTTAAAGTCCCTGTTCGGTAAATAGTTTCTTTCTATTTCCGCAAATCAAAAATAAATTACGAGGTTTCTCTACAGGTACTTGAAGAAGGGGTTGATGTATTCAAATCACATATTTTGGAGGTACATCAATCGGAATGGAAAAAATGCTTCGACACTTTTTTCAAATGCATCCAAAAATGTATTGATCTTAATGTAGAATAATTTGGAAAACATATCCAATTATAAAATTATTTTTTTGTCTATCTCAAAACTTCAGTAGCAACCCTCGTATAAAATGCTCGTCAAACTACTCTCTTGGTAAATAAAAGTATATTGTTCCAAATAGATTTAAGTAAAACCCGAAGGTTGGGCTTTCTAAGAGGTTGAATCGAATGACAATAGCAGGAGCGGCGGTACTACGGATTCCTGGTGCAACCCCGCCCCGCAACGGGTGACAACTCTCACATCCTACAGCCCACGCCGCCTCCGATTTCAACTCTGGTTATTCGGGATGACGAAGCGCTTTTTCGAATGATGCTAATGCTAGGTGATGAGAACTATCAATGAATCCAATTATGACGAAGCAACATTTTAACTAATTTAAAATTAATGTAAATTTATTTTTGATAGTTAAATATTGAAATAATGAGAGATTTAATAACAGGGAGATGTTTCCACTTTGTTCAAATGAAAAGTTGGAATATTTTTCACATTTATCGTATTTTTTAAAACTCCAAGCTGTTTTTTTCATATATCTACTTTATATTTGAATTAAAAATCTTTTCTTTTTATTTTTCTCTATTTATATATTAGCATTAGCTTCATTTTCATATATTTTTGCATATTTGCACTTGTACTAATTACGAAATGGAACAAATTTCAAACATTTCTTTACAGCTGAGAAACATACTGTGGGGTTACTTTGCATAAATTTTTTTTTAATATCTATGGTTTTTTGATTCTTTGGCTACATAGTTTTGTGATTAGATAGCATACAAAAAATTAGAACCAAATTTTTTTAAAAGTTTCAAAAGTAAAAATTTACCTCAACTTGGAGTTAGTTTGTCGACAGGCATTTTTGCACGTTCTTCTCTCCCCTTTAATGTGTTTCAAAAAAATATTTCAATAATCATAACTCATTATTACATTAAAAATGTATATTTCTAAGAAAAGAACTTTTACATTTTTGCAAATCAACAACGAACTCTTATAAATTAATAATAACTCTTTGGTAAAATAATAATATCTCTTAGGTAATAAAATGATAGCAACATAATTTTTAACTTTTTTTAAGTAGCTATCAAGTCACAAAAGAATCTTAACGGATTCTTTAAAATAAATATTTAAATTTTTAGGAAACCAGAAACTAAAACATGTTATATTTGGAAAAATCCAAATTTTCGAATGTAAAAATTTGTCTTGAAGTCGATACAAGTTTTGGAGATTCTAAAATAGACACAATATCGTGTTTAAGATTGAAACCTGCGTCATATCGATATTAGGAAAACAGAAATTGTTTTGTGATTTTAGTTTTAAAAACTTCACATTACTTCAGTCTTTTTCTTTGTCAATAACTTATGCAATATAATACTTGTATTGGTTTTCCCTAAAAGTGCTACAAGTAGAAAATCGGAATTTTTATTTACAACTAATTTCGATTCATCTTCAGTCCTGTTAGCTACAATATCACTGAAGCAATGGGCATTATGCTCGTTAGTTATTGCAGTCATCAGTCTTGTGGAAATCATTGACTTCATCTCATTCTAAATTGTTAACTTTTCATGGTCCAGTCGTATTCTTCAATTTCTTTATCATGTTTCTTCTCTTTAGGAATACTTGTAGTGAAATCCTCACTTGCAACAGATTTTCCAGGTTCAATTCTTATCATTGTCTTTGTCTATCAAATCTTTTATTAGGCATTCTATTAAGAATCTCCTCTAGCTTACATCTAAATGTTGTGTTAAGTATGTTGAATTTGAGGATGATTGTAATGTTTAAATGACCTAATAGATTATCTCCGATTAGAACTTTCGGCCCATCAATTTTTTTGGCCTACGGTGTAACCATTTGTGTAAACCAGTCCTTAAATGCGTACTGGTGGAACCATCTAGATTTGGTTCTATTATAACGAGTTCCAGGGGGTTCCCCGGTACACCAGGAATCAAACAAACAAGACAGATATTGAGGACTTTGTTAAGTTCATAATACGTTCAGGGTATTCAATCCCTTTTGTGATAATATATTTTGACGATCCAGGATCGTCTGTCAGATTAGTGTCGTCGTAGTTAACGATGGAATTTATCATTGTAATTGTTCATTCCATCATCTGGTTTCTCAACTCTTGCTTTTTCAATATTTTGGCATTGTCTGCTGGATGATTCATGCTTGTGTCTATGAATAAAATTCTTACACCACTCTACACCGGGATTGTCTTTGAACTTCTTTAGGCGGACACCTTCTTTGTCTAAATGACTACTTGCAATTCTGTCATAGTTAGGGGGCAGCCATATTAGATGCTGGCTATTATAATGTAGACAATGAACCGTACAATCTTGGGGCGATTAGCTGAGGTGCTCCAATAAGAACTTTTGTAAACTTCTTTCTTGGATGGCCAGAACAAATTTTAAAAAAAACTTGTTCAAAATGATCTTTATTTTTATTGTGTTTACATTTGTCTGACCCAAGTCTCGATCAGTGTTATCAACATAACCTCTCAAGATTCTCTTTCAAGAGCGCGAAATTCGAATCAAAATATAAAAATGCTTACACTTCATGTTTTCTTTTAACTTTATTTACTATGGTTATTCTAGGAATATTGAAGGTTGTGGATGCTTCTGTATATCTCATTCGATTACTTTTAATCAATAGAACAGCTCTAACCACTGGTCTTTTATAAGTTCGAACCATTTTCTAAAAAAAAAAACACAATATGGGGCAACTTCGCCAACCGCAAAATTATTGAAAATTTAGCATTTGGAAAACTGTTAATATAAGAAATAGAACTCACATATACACAGGAATAGGTTCAAAATACATCAGTTTCTATTACACAACCCTTAGTATAAAAACATTCGTACTGTTGATCGCGTAGTATTTTACCAACAACTGCATTAGAACAGCATTGCCAGATTTACAGAAAATATTTCCTTAATTTTGAACTAAAATTTTTTTTGAAGTAAAAAAAGAAAATATGACAAATTTTAACATTGTCATCTAGTATAAAGTATTTAAGCTTTGAAGATACATCTCTACTTTGCTTATTAACTTTGCTTTTGCTTTTTATGTGATGTTTAATCTCATTTCTTAAGCAACTAACAAATTCCTCCATCTTAGTTGGATCCCATCATCTTTTTTCTATTATTCGCACATTCTAATACAACCCCTTGTTCATCCCTTCCAACGCAGAAAATTACGAGGAAAAATGATGTGTGAAACATGGATTTTGAGGGGCACTTTATGAGAAATATTTTTGTACAAATGAAAGTATGAAATGAAAATTTTTTCTTCCATTTTTCAATGGTAGAAAGCCTGAAAAGCAAACATTCAAAAGATCAAACATTCAAAACCACTTGTAAGTTTACTTCTCTAAATTAGCATGCTTCTTGATAACAACTTAAAACTTATATTAATATCTAAATTTAATAATTGACATACATTGTTTATTAATTTCATAATTAGTTATAATGTTTTAGAGGCCTGGTGCATACTAAAATGTTAGACGTGAAAGCAATAAAAATAACAGCAGGTGAGTAATACAAATGATCGTTTCCAAAATTTTATTGCCCAACTGAATTAAAAACGTAGTTTTCACAGTCATTTTAAAATATTACATGATAAATAAGATCGAAAGCGTGATTTGGGTGAGAAAAAAGAAAACAGATAATTTACTTTCCATTCTCAATACAGTGTCCATTTCTAGAAAAAGAAAAAATGGGATTTGTAGTGTTAAACAAGGACCATAAAATATTGATCTACATCTACTACAAAAAATGCATTGCTCCATAATAAAGAATTCTTAGAAGATATGAATATGAGTAAAAACGGTACAAAAGAAAACATACGATTCAAACCATGACTTTTTGATAAATGTTTCATAACAGTCGAAATTTCTATTCTCAAGAAAGTAAACGTGAATTTGTAGGTGCCAGTCTATAAATGAAATATAGTCACACGACTACTTAGTAATTTCTAGAATGAACATTCATCGGTTTATCACTCCTACTTATAGGCAACCTTTTATACGAGTGAGGAGGTCAAAGGTCAGGAGAATTGCTTATTGTTGATAGTGGTGTTCTTAACATTTTAGTGGAAACTTGGAAACCACCGATGGAAAAACTATATAGAATATTTAGAAAATAGACTAAAATGTCATCATAAAGAAATAAAACTGCATTGACGAACCATGAAATATCAAAAAAACACAAATCCAATTGTAAACATTCAAAAATTCTTGAAACGGAATCTACATACACGAAAAAGAGAATTTTTAGAAATGGTTCACATTCATAAGAACGGAAAAGCTATAAATCATAAAAAACATCTAAAAAATTTAAGTAAAATTTATAATTTTATTTTGTAAATTCTTATAAAACTACAAATAATTTAATTGATTAAGTACTGGTACATATTTGAGATGTGAGGACTGATTTTTCTTATTAGAACATATATCTATTTTGATTTTATTCTTATTTTGATGTTCACGATTAAGGTGATCTATTGATTAATATGAATACGCAAATTGTCAGTTCCAATATCAGATTTTGATAAAGACTGAAGTTAAGTCGAAATTTTTTATCAATCTTTCAAAAATTATTAGAAAAAACTAATTTTAAAACAGAAGAGACCTAAAATCAAGAACATTTAGAAGCATTTATGTATATAAAGAAATCTCAGAAAATAAAGAAACAAAACAAATAAATAAATAGACCTTCCTAGAAATAATTCAGAAGAAACAATGTAAATAAATCGCCTGCTATAATAAAAACTCATATAAAACAAACTTCAAACGGAATCCAAGGTTTACATCACCGAATTTTAAAATTCCACTACAGATAGGCAGGACCGGCTCCAATGCGGAGACGCGTTCGTAACAATATTTTGTGTACTAATGAAGATAAATGAACCCTTATTCCGGAGATTGTTGTATGATTGACATAATGGTGATATCATTTTTTCGTATAAATATGACTACTTGCGAAAACACACAACTAATCAGATGAGTGCATACATTTTAAATTGGTGCGTATACAGTTATTTTCGGAGGTTAATGTGGTAGTGCCATTATTAATATGTCACATACTTTCAAGATTGTTTCCATGAAATCAACAAACTTGAGAAAAATAATTACTATTGAGTGATTATCACTTTGAAGTAAATTTTAAGGGTGATAATACAGTGAATTTAATTTTATATCAGTCCTGAAAATCGCTTTGTTCGAATAGTTGAAACGTAAAGGCCACCAGCATCCTAAGAATCACTTATAATCTGATAGCACAGTCTGGGGATCACCACATTTGTTCTCTACTTAAAAGTTACTAGCACTTTCAAGTATAAGTCAAAATAATGTCTTGATCGCTCTAATTTCCACTTCAATGTTTTGAAACCGCAGAGTGACTTTTCAAAGATAATTAAATGTGATTTGAACAGTTTATGAATTTTATAAAGCTGACTACACCAAAATAATGTTGTGAAAATTGTTAAAATCACGTTCTGGTATAAGTTATACCATTTCTGATAGTATTTGGGTAAAGTAGAAAAACAGTGTTTTCAGGCGAACTCTCTACTAAATCTATAATGATATTAAAACTCGGAAATTTGTCTCTGGTTTACTTTCTTTATAAAAACGGCTTGAAAAATACCTCCACATCGGCACCATGCACAGTTACAACTACATATATCAAAAACCCCTAAATTAAAACAGTAAATATATATGATTACACATTTCACCATTTATTGAATAAAATATAAACTTACAACTTGTCTAAAACTGTACCAGATACATTTAAAAAAATTTACATACATAAGACAATAGTTTTGGGTCTCTATTACTGTGTACTTTCACTCTCCGAAATTTTCAGTTTAGTAAGTAGAAAAAAGTACGATTTGTTTTTGGACCACAACTCCTCCAATTTTGATGCTATCACAACTTATAAAGAACCATTTACAAGGTAATTGAAAGGGCTACACCTTTTTTTACAACATATAGTAAAAAACCTTTTATTTTAAAACGGTAAGGGTGAAATGTCTCGATGGAGACCGTGTTTGCGCTACCGCACGCTCTTTAAATAATCATATCTCCGTAAATTTTTGAGTGACAGAAAAAAAAATTCATTATACTTTTAAACGCATCTTTCATCATTTTTGAGATATCATAAATATGTGTCCTAAATCAGCCAAACTGCTAGAAATGGCACGTATGAAACCCATAGATTTAAAAAAAAACATTAGCTGTTCTTATTTGCATTACATCTTACTTATTTCATGTGCAAAAGACTTATTTTGAGTACTACAAAACTCTATTCCATTAGAATGCATAAAATGTATCTGCTCGCCGCTAGATGGTATTGAATACATTAATTAAATTTCAGAGAAAATAACGGCTTTGATCTTTAATATCTTGTTTAATATTGCACTTAGAACACTTTATAAAAAACCGATTTATTTAGTTTTTTACCTGCTATAATTTTTTTATCATAAAGTTTTCGTTAAAATACATATTTTTGGAGATATTTGTAAAAAAAACGGTGAAACCGTGAAAAAATTCCGAATTTTTAATTACCAACAATTTGGAAAGCATTGGGTTTTTTGAAAAACTTTATAGAGCTTTTTTGTCTCAAAATTAGGTGATCTATCGATATCTGAGGTTATTTTGAAAAAAATTACACCACTAAGAAGGGGTGGCAACTACCCCCAGGGTTGGTGTAGAGTGCAGATCATTTTCACTTTTGAAGTTAAGCATCAGATGAGCCTAATTCCAAAATTTCGGTTTACAGTAAAAAAAATTCGGAGCAATAACGCTTCAATAATTGCACTGAGTATATTTGGTTGAACGTAGCTTGCGTAAAATTTTCAAAAAACTTTTGTTCTCTATTTAATGTTATAAATAAGAATTTTTTTGTTTATTGACAGGTAATTAATGTTGGATTGAAAATTTCGACACATAGTTTTAAATGTTTTAAAAACGAAACACCTGTTATTCCTATTAAAATTAAAAGTAATTATACATAAATTATATTACAGCAACAAACTATTACAGAAAGACATCTTCATCGCTTAGAGAAACAAGGACTATTCATAAATGTTTTATTTGCGTGGGAACTTCACTCTAAAACACCGTACTCAAACAAATTAGCTTAAAACATGTTTCAAATAAAGTTTTTCTTGGTATTATGTCACCGTTAGAGGTATGCACAGAAAAAGCAGGGCCTTATATTGAAATATATTTGAAAGGAAATTTAACAGAAAATATACAGGGTGTCCCACGACGAGTTAAAACTATATGTATATGTCAAAATACTCATACGATCTTTTTAACTAAAATATTTTTAAAGATAGTCGACTTCCGGTGGAACTGTAACTTTGTTATTTTGAATAGAACACCCTGTATATTAGTACGTTTTTGAAATCTACATAAAATTTTAGTATAATATTATCAAATAATTTTTTTCGAAAAATGCATACTTTTTAAGTTATTAATTTTTTTGTGATAAATTTTGCCGTGGCAGACCCTTATAAATTATTTTTTTACGAGGCTACCCTTAAAGATATGAGAATGATTTCTATTCGGTTGCTTTTAGCAAGGCTAGACGTATTTGAATCTATGTTGAAAAATTCTCCCTTTTATTCAGAGTGTGTATAGGAAGTATTTAAATTTAACTTCATAAATATCAAATTTCTCAATTTTTTTTTAATAGAACCACCCGGTTTTTTCTATTTTAATGCATTCAGAAATTTATGAATTAAATAAATCTCACCAAACCACGCCTCTGCTTATCGCAGACTGTCTAGCAGTAATATTTCAAAGAAATAGTGTACATACGTCTTCGACAGCTTCGGCCAAAAGAAATGCATTTATGTTTATGATTCGATGTTTTCATTAGCAAATAGTGGAGATGATGAGTCCACGTGGACTGACGTTTATCGAATTTTATTATTTTTCATTTCTTTGGTGTGAGTGCCGTGTGTATTCATGAAATATTGATTTTTCCTCGCATGACTCTCTTCTGCAATTGATATTGGAAGAACTATAAAAACAACTGCTCCTGGTTTAAACTGATAACATTTTTCTGTGACTCGCATCTGATAGGATTTGTAGACAGTCCAGTGGATATAAGCTACTAATCTAAAATGGCGATTTGGGTCTTCTGTATCAATCTCAGTTTGGAAAAGAGCAAGAATCAGGGTGAGCGTTTCCATTTGGATATTGCACTTTACGAGGTTAGTGTCAATAAGTACTTTCAGTATTTGGTGCTTCCATAAAGTTCCTTGAATGCATTTCAAGACTACACTATTTTTTTTTTAATTTTATTGTATGATTCTTATTTTGCACACTTGAGTCGATGGTTGAATAGACTTTGTATGCTTTTAGGAGAGGATTTCATTATTTTTATAATAATAACTATCATTTTTATTATTATTCAGATTCAATTATAATTGCGTATTATTTCTATTAATTTTCAATTTAAATTATCACTAAACGTATCCTTATTTAGTTTGGCTAACCTGCATTATTATATATAGAATAAATGCTGGGGCAAATACCAAGAATTCCTCCAAAGAATTATTACCATAAATTTTTAATCACACACCTTGCGGTGAACCTACTATTTCTGCAATATCCTGTTATATCAGATATTTAAATTAAATCATTATTATTGTTTTAAAGTATTAAGTTAATGTGGTCCAGATAGAGATTTATATGTTGAAAACACGCGAAGGAATTTGAAAAATTCAAATCATATGTCACATGGAGCACTCGCTAATAGCAGCACAGAAAATTAGTTATAGTGTTATAGTGGCTCTTATATATGCTTATATATTTTCATCTCTCTGTATGAATATATATTTTTTTCAGGAAAACATCCAAATAGGATATTTTTCTCTCAGTACACTTTGGTTATGAAGATCAATAAGGAAGTTATCTCTAACTTAACTTATACTCACGCTCTTAACTTAACACCATCATTTAAACTAGCTCACTGACTCAAACGGCATGATCCTATTGAGCATTCTCACTAAATTGGCATTGTCGAGGAGTTCCAATGTTGTAGTATCCGTTCTTCTTGGCTATTGATGAATTTAGATGTGGTCTAATAAAATTATACTAATGGAATAATTTTATTTATACCTCTTTTTAGTTATTTGCATTTTTGTTTCATAGTTTTTTACAAGCTTCTGTTAAATGAAATGATTTCAAAATTCAATATTTCGAAAATATATTGTGCCGTTCTTCAATTGAGAACACAACTACTTTTCTGGCTAACGCCTCGACGAATATTGAATTACATCTCCTCTGAAAAGCGTAATATCAATCGATCTTTTTATCCATATTAACATCCTCAATAGCTCGCAGTTACATGAAGGGGTATGTAAGCACAAACTAGTTTCGACGTTATTACGTCTCATCAGAGTGGTTTTAAAATCATCGTTCGAGCTTGAGACCCGTACTGAAGATTCTACCAAACTAGTTGATCCTGATATAGTACAGTATAGTTTGAACCAATATAGCAGACTTTCCTTCTTTTTTAATATGTATGAATCTACGTTAAACCTAAGTCGAGAGCAGATCAAAACCAATAGAGGGAAAAGTTTTTGACAGAAATTTTACAAAGTGAAAGTAAAAGTCTTCTCTTTATAATGTGCTAACAATGAGGTTAGATTAGGTTAGGTTGGGATATTGAAGTTTCCTCCTAGAAGCCAGTAAATTTTTATATATTGTAATGTTTTTCTCATTTATTTACACTCTTTCTATTCGTGGGATGAATGTATTAATGCGTTCTCTTACGTTATTCATTTATTTAAACATTATAAACTTCACTTAATTAAATTATCATTACACTTAACTAGCTTACATAATTTATTTAAATTCTTCGGTTATTTTCTATTTCATTCTGTTCACTATGACTATTTATTATAAACTAATTAACTGCGCTCAACAAGCTTGTTTATATATCCCAAAAGAAAATCTTAGAAGTTCCAGAAAGTTGAGAAACAAAAGAAATAAACAAATAGACCGTCCTCGGGAATAGTTCAAAAGAAACAATCTTTTTTCGTTTTTTCTAAATGAATCCTTGTTATTATTACAATTGAAGTTCATTGATAATTGAAAATTCCAACAAACAACCAATAGATGTCTATTATATGTAGAAAGTTATAACTTTTCAAAATTCGTGGAAGAACCCGCAGGGTTGTGATTAATTTTAATTTCCATCTACACATGTACAACGAATTAAATAGTGAGATATGTTGTTTTACTCCGAAATTATGTTACATGTCTTCGTGGGTAGATGACATAACTCGAGTTTTGATAAGAAAGGTCACAAAAATACGATTCGGAGATGCCACACAGTTGAATAATGAGGCGATAAACGAGAAAAATTGTGAGAAATATTTTAATTTCATCTTTGGAATGATCTACGACCCTTTCTTTATTTTGTACTTCAAAATATACTTAGTGAATTCAAAAAGGGAAAGGGTCGGGTGTTCCAAAATTGAAACAAGATTTTAATTAAAACACATTTTGAATCTCATTTAATGCACGCGTGTTTGTGGATTTGTTGAAGAAGATTCGTAATTTCAAATAACCCCATAAAAAGAGTTGAATTACACAACTAATTGTGATAATCTAAACGAGAGATTACACGACCTGGAAATGTATCATGCAGTACTTATGGTGTTTCATGGACTATATGGTACAGGGTGCGGCAGCATAACTTCCTTTTTCCAAAAGTTAATAAAACTTATTGTATGAATCAGAAAATTTTTATTCGTTTTTTATAATACAGGCACATACATAAAGTTTTGTTTTACTGAGTTTTGAAGATCAAATCAGTTAGGTGACGTCCCCCATTCTCCATACACTGAGTAAACCGATTTCTGGCGTTTGTCATGACTCTTGCCAGCATAGCAGGCGTTATGTTGGCAATTTCTTCCTGGATGTTCGTCTTCAAATCTTGTAGGGTCCTTGGACGGTTCACATACACACGGGATTTCAAAAAACCCCATAGGAAATAATCACAAGGGGTCAAATCGGGAGAGCGGGCTGGCCACTCCAAATCGCCCCTAATTGAGATAAGGCGCTCTGGGAAGTGTTCCCTCAAAACAGCCAGTCTTGTTGGAACCAAGTGTCCCCTAAGTCCAACTCATCTAGCCGTGGGAAAAAAATTCCTGTAACATGTTTACATACCGGTGCGAATTCACTGTCACTGTGACTTCATTTTCCTCAAAGAACCAGGGACCAATAATTCCACGTGAGTAAATTGCACACCACACTGTGACTTTAGGTGAATGCAAAGGCCGTTGATGCAATTGTCGAGGATTGGTATCAGCCCAGTAGCGCATGTTTTGTTTGTTTACGGATCCACACAAATGAAAATGGGCTTCATCACTAAAAAAACAATAGCGTCCTCAGGAACGACTTCTAGAAAAACCTCACACGCGTTCCTCCGAGAATTGAAGTCACGTTCAGAAAGTTCCTGCACAATTGCCATCTTGTATGGATGAAAATGAAGATCATCATGAAGTATTCTCCTCACAGAACGATCGGAAAGTCCAAGGGCAGACGCATGTTTGCGCGCAGAACGCCGTGGTGATCGCAACACTGAAGTTCTAACTAACTCAATGTTCTCCGGTGATCTAATGGGCCGAGGGACTCCAGTTCTTCGTCTTGTCACACTTGCAGTTTGTCTGAACGTAGTGACCCACGTAACAATTGATTTCCGGTCCGGGACAGGGGCCAAGGGGGCTAAATTAAAGCGATTCCGAAAGGCGCGCTGGGTTGCGATCACAGAACATCCGCTCGAAAAGTAAACCTCAACGGCAAACGCACGCTCCTCACTGTTACAACGCATGATGGCGACTGAACTGTACCGGGACAAAACTTTATAGTCCCCCCTCTCGAACGAGACCACTAGCACTCCGTTACGACATCTACCGACTAAATGGCGAACTTTTTAAAAAAGGAAGTTATGCTGCCGCACCCTGTATAAGATACCATCTTGTTGGCTATATTAGACACGTCAATATCATGCGATTTCGTCAAAAAGAACAATAACAGTCACTGCTTGATCAGCCTCTAGATCTAGATCTATAAAACGGAAACAAATCTAATCGGGGTTTGTTAAGTAAAAATTTTTCGTAACGTTTCCGTATTCAAAATGAAAAACGTTAAAGATAAAAAGTTCTTGAATATATTTTACGATTTTGCCAAACTCCTGACTTTAATAGTTCGTAACAAGTAGTTTGACAATAACTGTGAAGCTTCGATCTTCTTTGATGAGCAAACACGCCTCATGTTTTCTTTAATCAAACTGGTGCTTCGTACTGTAGTTAAATAGAGACAGTTTGGCCACAGAGTGACCGCCATGTTTAACCCAAACAACGACACAAAATCAATTATTTTCGTAATTTTTTTTGGTTAAGAATACCATTGAGTTTTTATTAAGTAATTGAGAATGTAAATAACGATTTTATAAGCCGAGCTAGGGTTAAACTTTCATGTGGCCAAACTGTCTCTATTAAGGCAATGTAATGCTAAGGCGACGAGGATGCACTTGATTTGCATCATGTTATCGCCTTGCTTGAATCTTTTGCACTAAGATTTTTATCCCTCACCATAATAGGGTAGCTTTCCCTAGCTGTTAGTTGAATTTCAAGTGGTTTATTTTTTCACAAGTTAACAACACTTATAAATAAAGATTCCTTCCATCGTAAGGGCAGGGACTAGCCGATTGGTGTCGCTTCTTCTTCTTCAGGTGCCATCTCCATTTAATGAAGGCTGGCGACAAATTCGGCATACTTATTTCGGTCCTGAGTGGTACGAATTAAAGATAATATGTTCATACCAGTCACATATGTCTGCGACCAGGTCCACGTTTTCCTTTGATTTTTCCTTCTATTATTAATTTCAGCGCTCTTTCTTCTCTACATTGTTGTAAGTAACTTTTTTTCCTCTTCCATACGTTTAAATGTCCATGTTTCCATCCATTTTATTCCACTGGTTCTGATATCGTTTGTCCATATATAACCGTTGCCTCGTGGTTCCAATAAACTCGATATCTTGTTTGTCTAATCGCTTTTTCTGTAGTAATGTCAAAAGGACGGAATGATTAATTCGATCGAAGGCTTTTTTGTAGTCTATGAAACAGACATAGACATCTTTCCACATATCTCGACATTTCTGGAAGAGTATTAATAAGCTGGATAGTGTTTCCCTTGTTCGGGAAATGCAAATTGGGTATTGCTTTGATCGACTTCACATTTACGGTAGATTATGGCTTGTATAATTTTAAGTAGGATCTTAAGCACTTGGTGTGCGTACATTTAAGGCTCGTTTATATTTGATTTACCCTTTGTTATATTTATTTCTTCAATATACATTATACAGCTGAAACTAAAATAGTTTCGATATCGCTTTGTCGCTGTCGTTTGATTCGTTTCTATTTCTGAAAATGTAGCTGTCTCATTTAATTTCTTAAACTCTAAACCACTTGTACGATACATATTTCTTATGAAAAACATGATAAAATATTTAAACGGATCGTATAGGTAACTATTGGACTTTTGTTGCATAACTAGGTCACACACACACACACACAATAACTACATCCAAATGTTGGACATTTATAACTCTATTCGATAGTCCTGAGAAAGCAGGTGTTGAGAGAGATTAAGAAATAAAATATAAATACCTAACGTCTATTAAAACATCTAGTAAATATTTTATATACTTGACAATGTATCATGGTATTGGAAAACATGCTGTTTTATATGTTTAGTACGTCTTCGATGAAATCACATCTAGAAATGATTGAATGTATTTCTTCATATTCTAGTCTAGTATAGAACAAAATTAGGCATTAAATTGATGTAGTTTCAATATCTTGACATTTTCATCAGCAGAAAAAACGAGTTGAAATGTAGAATACAATATAGAGATTATAGAAAATCCTACTAATATTATAAATGTGAATGTAAGTTTCTTTCACGCGCAAACTACTTAACTTTGTACAGGGTCCCTCACGACGAGCTGAATCGATATGCATATGGGAAAGTACTGCGACTAGTATTCTGAAAATTTGCTTGAATGGGTTTTCCGAAATGCTCTTTTCAGCTAAAATAATTTCAGTTATACCTGAAGTGAACCCGAACTTCGTTATTTTAAACGGAATGCCATGGTTTTTATTAAATTTTTCGATTCAACGTGAAATTTTAATATTACTTTTTATAAGGCATCGTATGCCTAAAGTCCACCATTTTTTAATTATTTCACATTTTCGAAACTTTTGGACACATGCAGCTCTCCATTAAAAAAATTATATTTCTAAATTTAAGTGAGTCAGGTGTAATATTTTTGGTATTTGGACAAATAACACTTACAGCTTTCGAATTTCGAAAATGTGAAATAATTAAAAATTGGTGGACTTTAGGCATACGATGCCTTATAAAATGTAATATTGAAATTTGGCGTAGATTCCAAAAATTTTAATAAAACCCATAGCATTCCGTTTAAAATTTGGGTCCGATATAACCAGAAGTTTCAGAAAACTGAAATTATTTTAGATGAAAAGAGCATTTCGAAAGACCCAGGCAAACAAATTTTCAGAACACTATATTTTTTACGAAAGGTAAAACGATAATTTAAAAAGGTATGTTATTTCTACAGGTTTTTACTAATATGTATATGTATTGGTTTCTTTAAAAAACGTTTCCATTGTCCTCCTGTTTTATGCAACAATGTTTTTATATGTTCAATTTATATTGTTTGTCTTAGATGCACTGTGTACTATTCATTTATATATACATTTTTTGTTTACTTATCTTCATCAACCTTTGAATTATATATTTTTAGCCTTGATGAAGATCAAATATTTACCAGAATGGGTTTTAAATTGATTTAGAAACCCAACAATACATTAAAACAATTGTTGGGCAATCTCAAAGATAAAACACCACATTTGGAAAATAAGCAGTGGTGATTGTGACCGAAAGTATATTGGGCAGACTAAGAAATCCGTTATTGTCCGGTTTAAAGAGCACATAGCTCAGTGGAAATATGGATGGACCGAAACATCAAATATTACCAGTCACAATCTTGAGAAAAATATCAATAATCTAAAATTATGGAAAAATGTATCCAATAATAGAAGACCAATTCCTTACAGCTCACTCTATAGTTTAGTACTCAAAGAATGTATATGAGTATTCCCGCCAAGAAATTTCTTATTGCTGGAATTAATTGTCGCGGGCGAATGTTTATTGGTGGGAAAATTTAGTATGAAACAGGTAAGTCGTCATTAGATTTAAGTTTAACTTCAGTCTCTGAAGACGATAACTTGGTTATCGAAAAGCGCCTCAGACAGTGTAATTGTGAATGTTGAATATCGCCAACGATTCCATAGCTTCCGACTCACTGAACCCGCAACACTATTCGAAATTACGTACTAAAAAAGACAATAAATCAACAATTAAACAGTTAATTGAAAAGAAATATTCATCAATTTTCAAATTATAGTTGAAATATTTTTATGTGAACTATAATTTAAATAATTATAAACTAATAATATTTCAAAGATCAGTAAAGGCGACAAATCTGGACAGTTTCTTCGTCTATTTGTGAAATTCACGTGGATGGATTTAGACAATTTGATTGGTTTCAACATATTTACAGCTTTTCCTGTTGCTTTCCGGGATTTGTTTGAAGAATATGTTATGCACTTTGAATATGAAGCTACTCAAATATCTGTTGCGCTAAGTGTATTATCTGATGAGGGTGGATGGATTGATTATAAAAAATGTAGAATGTAGAAGCGGATTCAAAACCCCACTTTGGTAAACAACTACATTCATTTATTGTTATTTTCAAGGTGGGATTTAAGAAAGAGGAAATAATTTATGGGAAAGAATTTTGTAAAGCACATTCAAGTGCTATACATCGAGGAATATACCAAAGCAGTACTCTTAAAAATCTGGTTTTTAGCCGGTTTCACACGTTTATGTAAAAAAATTATTTCAGGTTATTTCTACTAGAATGGAAAATAACCACTTCTGAGTATTACGTTATGAATGGATATAAGGAGACGTTCCAGTTGGTAAGTAGAAGTCAAATACCGATTGATGTTAATTCCATGCTCATCTGCTCTTCCGGAGCTAGGTTGAACAATATCTCGGAATTGCATTGTTTATCACTCTTTTTCGCTGTTGTTTTGAACCCAGTGACCTTCAATATTGTAGCTGGGGTTATTTTTTCTAACCTTCTATAACGAGTATTCCAAATTTTAACATATTGAGCTCCGGAGCTGGCCATAGGCCCGCAACTGCACTTTCCTCACAACCCAGAGTCATCCTATGGACCGCACGACGTATTTTATTTCGATTTATTCTCCGCGGCCCAATGGACCATGTTTAAATGTGTTTTACAGTCTTGTTGAACCGTCATGGGTCCTTGAAACATTACTTTATCCTTGGTCATCCTTGGTCCATCTGTTTTTTTTGCTGCACCCTACATAATCTCTTTTAACCTTGTGACTTGGAACTTCTTTCTTCACTAATCAATAAGTTTTGGCGTCTCTTGATCAGCAACTGCCGTAGTTACATTCGTCAGTAACTTATTTGCTAGACTTATTTGGAAATCAGTATTTGGTATTCTTTTTTGTTATTCTTTGGGCATTTACTATTTCTGTACCAAATAACAGCTCAATAGCAATTTTCTTATATCCCTTCAGCGTCCTTCTCAAAGAAATGTTGTAGCTTGCCATCTGATCAGACAGATCTATAGAAGATTTGTCTTTGTTATAGTAGAGCGCAGCTATTTTAGGTCCTGGGGCAAATTTATCATATTGGTTGGAGCGTAACGTGTTAATTTAAAAATATACAGTCTTAACTCATAATAACATAAGTTTATAGGGTTTTTGTTGTTTTTGCGTGGAGCTCTTATCATTTTTATTACCGCTACTGCTGTTCTAAAGTATCAGTCCAAGTAATGACATTCATCCATAATAAAATAATGTTTTGAGCTAGAGAGTTTCCTTTTCTTAGTGTTTACTAAACAACAATTCGATCAGATAATTATTGAATCTTTTACTAAATTATAATTTTTTTATTCTATATCGTATAATAATTATTGTGTCATAATTACAGTGAAATATGGCAAAATTAGCTATTTATTATCAACATATAAGTCATAATTTCCCTGATGAGTGAAACTTCCATTATTAGAAAGTACCGCTGTGTCAAAAAATAAGTTATAATAAAAAAATATTGCCCGTTGGACCAAAATTATCATAAATTTAAGAAATCTTTGAATGTACATAAATGTTGACTAAATGTTTTGAAGACGAAGAATTATATACATCACCTTCAGCAGAAAGTAATTCGAATGATTTATACAGTATGAGAATAAGTGAGAACAAAATGAATGGCAGATGCCCATCAGCCATGAGCAAACACTTTAACCTCATCCCGATATAATGGTTCTCTTCAAGATAATTTGTGAGATCGTTAACTACTATAAAGTCTTTATTTTGTTCCTAGCAATAGATATCGTCAGTAAATAATCTGTGCGAATAAAACAAACGTTTGGTTATTTTATGGGTAAGTTCGGTAATGTGGGAAGTAAAAATTTATTTGCTTTTGAGGTTCAGTACAAGAAAATTAATAATTCGAATAGAAAAAATTATATGAGCTAGAGAATCATTGAGTCTATGCTAAGATAGACAATCTGCTTGAATCCTTCAAAAGAAGGCAGGAATAGAAACGTTATCCGGCATCTACCATGACTTAGCTCAATATCACCATAATTTGAGTCATATTTGAGAAATTATAACTCTGGCTGGCTTCAATATCGGCTTGTGAAACTCACTTGATACTCGACTAAAACCTTTGGAAGTTCTATTAATACGAGATTCATCCACAAGATTGACAATCGCGATGCCAAACATACGAGGGTTGTTGAAAAGTTTCATTAGCCTACACCAATGTAGATAGAACAAAAATCCACCAATTCATTTTTGAAATAAATCGATTGCAAAAGGGCGAATCTGCTCTTACATAAGCAAAGACAGTTTCATCGACTGGAAAAGTGATGGTGACCGTATTATGTGATAGAAAAGGGAAGGTGTCTATCCAATATAATTTGGCTCTTCCATTACACTTAGTTAATCATCATCGTTGAAATTCGAAGCCTGCACTTCGAATTGGTTGACCATCCACCATATTCAGCAGATCATGTCCCAGCAATTATTATTTGTTTGGTATAAAGTCTCGCCTTAACTCGATATTTCGGAAAATACGTCTGATACTATGTGGAAAAAACATTGAAGTCAGAATGAAATAAAAATAGGATATGTGAAATTGTGATAATTTCGTTAAAAGGGAATAAATTTCAACACACCATAAAAAACCTTAATTCATCAATTCCCCAATGATAAATACATTTAAATTGTTTGGAATATACCTACTTTTGAGCTAAATAAAATCATTTTTATATAGTTTAGCCTTTAATACTCTGCTCCACAGCCAGTTCCAATAAAACCAACTCGTTTTTTGCTTCCATTGTAATATCGGCCCAAATAATCCTGGAACCCGTTTTAACAGTTATATTTCTTTCTCTATGTTCAGGTCTTCTGTATCAATCGCTACCGAGCAGGCACAATCTGCTTTCGTCTAGGAAAGATTGATCGTCAATCCAATTAACGTGTTTTCTAGGAAATCAGCAACTCACAGCCACTCCTCGCATTTCTTTTCGCTCTTAATGGACTAGAACACCAGCGAGGATATCATTTACGAACGATGTGCTCATTATGAATCGGTAATGTCTCTCAGTTCTGCAGCTTTTTACTCCGGAGCCGCGTTTTTGATGAAAGTAACTAGTTTAGGGCACTGGCCATTTCGTACGCATGCCCGCTTTCTTCTGCTCGCGTAGCGTCTGCATGGAGCGATCGGAGGTCGAAACAAAAACCATCCTCGTATATTAAATAGAGTAGATTTTGGTGTTTAGTATTGCCACACTCCCACTAAGAAAGGAATCTAGTATATTCAAATTACTCTCCAATCAAATGAATGTCATCGTGATAGAAACTACGCATTAGATTAATTATTCCAATTAATTTGAAAATATATTACAAAACATTTTGTCCGTGATAGTTTATTAAGGAGCTCAAAATCTGATTTCAACAATAAAATATGAAATATACGGTTATTATGACATTTATTATATTGTAGTTATGTTAATAACTCTAATTAAGATACAACTAATGAGGGACTAGTCAAAAATGAGTAACTTTGCAGTTAATTATCGATTTTATTAGTGTGCTAACCAACAACTATATTATAAATCATGAATTTTACAGTTTTAAATTTGATTTAATCGATTTAGAACACAACAAAACAAGTTATCAACTGATACCATTTTGCAAAAATATGTTTTAGACCAAAAGATTTTTTCAAAATTCTATTATAAATATGTAAAAACAATAATTAATATGTATTATAACAGTTTAATTATTTAAAAATATATTGTTAATATCAATGAAACGGGCTAACTGGAAACAATATTTTATGACATTGATATTCAAAAATATTTTCGTAAAATGTAACACTCGCTGAAAACGGCAACAAATTGATTGAGATGGATTTCTTTTTATTAAAATGGATGAGGTAAATAATAAGTTTAAATAAATTGTGGTTCCGCAAAGTTGATGTAACTCGGAAAAATAAAGTTGTCTCATAAACCTACTAGAAAGGGCGAGGAAAATACTTTATTTTTCTTTCCCTTACTAATATTTAGAGGTTATGTTTCATTTATCTTATTGCGTGGTTTAGTTTGGCGCGGATGGCGGAGGACTTACTCCGGTTGAATCAGTACGTGTGCACCGTTTAAAGTCACCCTACGGTTTTGTCTAGTGGGTTATCATTCTGCTTAATATTGTTAGCAGTGAAAAGTAAGTTAGTGAAGAAACATCATTCGGACAACAGAAATAAAAATACTCATAAACATATGCGGGTACACACTAAGAGACATAAGGCACGAATGTGAGGTGAAGACATAGTCAGATGGGGGCGAAGAGCTTGGAAAGGATACGTGAACAGGATGACCAAAGAAAGATTGGCAAAGATCACACGATATGATAAACCTTTAGGAAGACCTTCAAAAAGATGGATGGATTCATGGACATCAACATCTCAAGGATGACAAGTTGGACACTACAGGTATAAGGCCTACAATACGTCAAAGAAGAAGAAAAAGAAGAAAGTAATGAAGAAGAAAAAGAGTCAACGAAAACGAAGCCTGAAATTGTTCAACGAAATTATGACAAAAGCTACATACTGTTTCATCTATTGCGGGGACGAATCTTGTCCTACCTCAAAATGTCTTGTGTGCGAATAAACTTAATAATAATTCGATGGTGCCCAGTAAACTAATACGACATTTAACCACTTTTTTTCTACCACGCAGGGTTATTAGCGAGATTTGATACATTCGATCTTTAAATCTAGATTTTACTACTTAGTTTGCAGTCTTTCACGTAATTCATAAGTTTCTTTGGATCTTCTTGAAGTAGATTTTCCAGTGAATATGGTAGTTAATTCATTTTTCGTTGGTTGTCATATTTTAAACAGTCAATTAAGATAAAAATAAAAAAATGCCGGGCAAAAATTCCAATATTTTAACATCGTTGGATAAAATTCAAAGCTTTCGCGCTAAATTGGAACTATGGATCAGTTTCACCACCAATGGTAATAATGAAATGTTGCTGAATGTCATGGCAGTTGATCCGACAAAAATATTTCAGGCTTTGGTTATCAATCCTCTTGTATAAAAAATGATTTTCTATTTCCATAAGAGTGATCTGCAACTTATAGATCCTTACCAATAGATGAGCAGGAAGATCTGATGGAAATGAAAGCGGATCGCACACTAAAATTGATGTTTTCAGAATTAGATTTAGAACATTTTTGGATGTGTGTGAAAAATGAATATCCTCTGCTATATGCAGTGAACTATTTATTTGGATTTTCGACCACTATAAAACTGAAAAAATAGAAATCGCCTCAGAGCAGTAGGTATTTGTCGTTGCGTAAGATGTGTCCTATATAAGATGTTTTTCTTATCTTAATAATTGTCAACAGCTTTATTTTGTGACCAATGCGTCTTAGTACTTCGTCGTTGGGGATTCTGTCAGTCAGGTTATCTTCAGGATGCATCTATAGAGCCACATCTCAAATGCTTCAAGTTTTTTGATGATTTGAGCTTTCAAGCTCCAGATTTCCACTCCGTACAGCAGTAGATAACATTCCATGAATCCTATTTTGACGTGGAGGTTAAGATTTCTGTTTAATAATTGTCAATAGCTTTTTAATAAATAAATCTTGATTAATAATTATTATGGTGTACTTTTAAAAATTTAACTTTTCCTAGGTGTACCTTGAATACAAAAAGATTAAGGATCATTGATCTATATAATGAAATGTCAAATGAAAGCAGTGTACCAACTTAAAATTGTGAACCATTGAATACCATGTACGATTATTACATACGAAGTTCTTAAGTTACGAATCTAAATTATTACTGTTTAGATTCGAAGTTTAAGAATATTTATTACGTGTAAATTCTTATATTAGTTATGTAATTATGATGATTTATCTCATTTATGAGCTATCATATGCTAATGCCGGAAATTGTACTTATAATAAGACCTAAGTATATAATCTTGGAAGAATTAACGAATAAATTTTTGGGACCACCAAGTGAGACTATTTCGTGATGTATTTTCTACGTTCGTGTGTAAATAAGTAATGGAAAATAGATGAATTATGGGATAATAATATTCAAATAAAAAAAAAATTGTGTAGGTTTTTTTATGACCATTAATCATGACAATAGTTTACTTTGAAATGACTATGGTGCTCTTTTGGAGGTACAACCAGCATTTACGTTTGTTATTGGTCAATAATAATTATATTTTTTCAGTGCAAATAGATGTTATGGTTTAACGGCATTTGCGGAAACTATGATTGAGTTAATCCATGTTTTAATTGTCTGATATTATGTAGATTTGATTCAATATCTGTGAATTGTTTTATGTTTTCGACTTTTGTAAATAAACGGATTCTTTTTATATCTTGAAGAACATAGTAGAGGAGCCTCAAATTATATTCTAAAATGACTTAAAAATATTTGATATCCATTTATTATATGTATATATTTATGAATAAAATGCTTCAAAAGAGTCAAAATATGTGCAAGTTCTAACATTTTGCAATATAGGCGGAAACATTATAATCATTGGATGTTGTAACGCCCAATGAATGTTGTTTTAATGACGAGAGGAATTAAAAAAAATCCGAGTTTTCTAATAGTTTACCGGATGGATTTATAATATATATATATATATATATATATATATATATATATATAAATCGAAAATTTTTTTTCATAAATTCGGAATATTTTTAAATTGATTACAAGAGAATAAATCAAAATAATTTTACTCTGCCTACATAGTGATTACACCCAAGCTGGGTAACTATTACATAGGAGCTTTTTTGATCCACTCAACACGTACTGCAATCAAAGAACCAGAATTTTTCCGATAGTAATCTGTCTTGATGTGATGTAGGCATAATTCACTTCAAAGAACTGATATTTTTTCTATTAACCGTAATGCAATTCGCACACATTTATTTAATATTTCTGACATAACTAAGCATAGTATTAAATACCTGGATTTCGAGCCCTGAGTCACAACTTAGTACTTATAGTTCTGATACAACTGTTTCTGACATCACACCAATTGAAACGTTGCATAAAATAAGATAAATATCAGTGATACTGATGTCATTTAGTGAAAGAAAACAATCCACCAGAGAATATATCGTCAAAGAAGGTGGAGAAGATATTTTTCAGAAAAAAACCATTGATAAAAGACCACTAAAAGAAAAAAAAACGGAAACAGAAAGTAGCGCAATGGTAACAGTGATGAAGAAGTATCATCAACCAGCGGTAATGATGTCTTACCGGATGCAGACGATGACTGTCGCTGCGTAATATGTTTTGATTAATATAACAAAACAATATAAATAGTAGATTGAATTCAATGTATAACATGCCTATAATGGTTGCACCACAATGCATTCCGGCGTGTTTGTCGATATGAGGAACTGAAAAAACGCATCATCCATATGGAAACATGCCTTAGCATCTCTCCCTTTTGGATACAGCAACTTTCGCCACTCGCCTAGAACTCAAATTTTTCAAATCAATCAAAAAGTGTTTTAGTTATAATGTAGACATTCATATACATCTACAGCTTCCTTTATTTCTATAGCTTTGCCTTTCATATTGTTCAATTCCTTCCTGGCAGATCCTTGAGGGTCTTCTTCGTCTTCTTTTATTATGCTGTTGATACATCAATGCTTTCTTCGACCACTTGTTCTGTTCCATCTCATTACATATCCTTACCAGAGCAGTTTAGTCTATATTTTTCTATATTTCTCTACCAAATTCCAGTCCTCTTGAAATACGGATTTGGAGCTAAGAATAATCATCTTGATATTAGATGTTCTCCTATTAATCTTTAACGTTAACAAGCATTCTGCGGTCATAGTCTACCTCCTGAAACTCTCTCTACTATTATAGTTTGCTCTACACGGTCTAACTTGCCTTATAATATGGGCATAGAGGGAAGATTTTGTTCTGTTTCTCGCTATGGTATCAAAGCTTAATATTTCGTATGTAAAGTAACTCTAAGGTAATTAATGATACAAATTTCTTGTTAATTTGATTAATGTGATAGTGAATTATGAGCAATCTAATTAAATTTAAGTACCATTTAGAGTCGATTGTAAACATGATGCAAGATAAATAGTTTCATACAGGATTGCCTCAGTTTTCATTTCCATTTCGATAAGAAAATAAATTATTTCTGATTATGTTTTTTCTATGTTGATTTTAGTTCAAAATATAGTAGAATTTAATCGAATTTCTTTCAGTTTTTTTATTATTATTTCACTCTATTGGAATGAACATTGAATATAATACAGGTAGTTTAAAGAATTTGCCGAAAATAAGTGAACTCATAACCAAATTATAGAATATTTTAAATTGCGTGAGCTGCAAGGATGTACACCTTTTCGCATTTTATGGGACACCTGCATTAAAGTTCACCAAATTACTCAGCCTTCAACGTTGAAATAATGAACGATAATTTTCATTCGATAAAAATATGATTTCAATGCGAAAAAAAAAATACAACTGAAAATCAAGCAACTGATCTATTTTAATAAGTCTCAACTAATTGTTGAGGCAGGTGGAAATATATATATATATATATATATATATATATATATATATATATATATATATATATATATATATATAAAGCGCAAACTTACTTTGATAATAAGTATGAAAATTTTAGCTAAAATCTTAATTCAAATTGGTTGGTTTTATTTTACAAAGTCGAAAATTATGTTAACTTTCGGCGTTGAGATTTACTCAGAAATAGTGACTCCAACGAAAACATGACCAAAGGCTTTTTTTGTGGAAAATTAAATGCTCTACATTTTTTTTTGGGTAGTTGTTTTCGAATTCGTTTTAGTTTTCGAGTTATTCGCACTTAAAAATTTCGAAAACTCGTGCCGAGAAAATCAAAAACGCCCAATTTAATTTCACATTTAATCCCATTTTACCTGTACTAAAGGATTTGATTAAGATAGATCGGGTTATATTAGTATAGAATCGTTTCTGAAAATGAAAAAAATAAGTTAAAAAGCTGTCATTAAATATTGGTTTTTGTAAAGTAATAAGACTGAAAAAGGAATTAGACACTGTATAAGAAAACATCAGTTGCCACCGTAAAATTTTGGGCCTGAATTCAAACTATAGTATCAGATTGAATAACAACGAATGATATCATTGAAAAAGTTCATCAAATGGTAGTGGAAGATCCCTAGATTAATAATCGAAAGATATAAACGGCTATCGGTATATAAGAAAAAACGCATTTGCCATATAGTAAAAAAGGTACGGTACTGTATGAATGGCTATATATAAGGCTATATACAAAGCTCCGTCCAGAATAAATTCCAATGAAGCAAAATTATATCTAAAAACATCAAATTTACATTTACTATAATATATTGACTCGTAGTAAAATTATTTTAGTTAGTTTACTTGGGAAGGAGTGCCATTGGGCGAAAGATTATCTTGTTTATGCAAAGGTATAATTATTGCCGTCTTAAGGCAATTTCGGAACGTGCCATTTCGAAACGAAATGTAGATTCTTTCTTGTAAGTAAGTGCGGGTACAGCTTTGGCTTCACTATTCTCTATCGTCGACCATTTGGTTGATGAAAACGTTTACCAGTTACAGAAAAATCGTAGAAAACTTACAACACCGAAGATCTTCAATGTGGAGGTTTAATAGTTAGATTAACCTGATAGCAATGGTGGAATTATCCAAACAAATATGTGTCCGTTGTATTAAGACTCGAACTTTTTATCAAGATATTCAGCTTTCTAATCTTGAATATGCTATACTATTTGTCTATTTGTAGCGTTTGAAGAATCATTTCCAATTAATCAAAATTATTTCTAAAAATATCAAATTGACTCGTATTAAAACTATTTAAGTTACATTACATTCCAGAATAAAAATATTTAAATTAATTCTTATGCTCTCAAAAACAAATGTTAATAGCTTTAGACGTTCAACTTTTTGTAGGTGTTTGCCATATGCGATGTTGACGTTTTATTATCTGCCATGACAACACGTTATGTTTATTTACAGGTCAAAGGGACATAATTTCAAATTTTTCTCACTAGACACTTTGCATGAAGCATAAAGAAATTCTTAATATTATATACGTGAGAATATATATTTAGAACTAGAATTCTAGCACCGTCTACAACGATAAGATCATTTTATAGGTATGAACTGGAATCTACTCAAGACATTTCACTAAAACTAATTATAATTGCTACAAGTTTGTAGTTAGTGAAAAATAATTATTTATTATACAAGAGAAAAAGGAAAAAATTTTAGATTTGAGCTGTGTGGCCTATCAAAAAACCGAAAGCTAAGATCAATATTTTTCCATGTATAATAAACAATTTTTATCTGTGAAGCTAAAAACGATGATTTAATATTGAAAAATTATATCATTAAAAAGGTGTGTGTTTTATAAGATCTTGATTTCAAAGAAAATCTGATCAATTTTCAGCAGACAGATATTTGACAGATTTATTCAACATTTAATGACCTTAACTTACAATCCAAAGAAAACAGCCTCAATTTAAAAAAAAAATAGAGTGTAATTTCAGGTTTTCTTGATAAATTGGTCGACGTGATTTGAGTGCCCTGTATGATAAGTTTAAAATCGGATTTGAAGCTACTAAGCAATAATGAGGAGCTGAAAATGATATTTTTAAGAGGGTATCAAAAAGTTAATCACTTTTTTGCGAGATTTGGAAATTGGTTGTAACTGCAGGTCCATCGGATCCAACAAATTTTTGAAAGTGGTCTATGAACAAAAAAGTTTGGAAACCAATGCTTTAAAGCTTGGTTTCCTAACCACATTACATGCATATACAGGGTATGTTATTATTGGTATTTTCCTGAGCGAAAATGCGCGGGAGAGACCGTTTGCGTGTAAACGATTTTTTTAGGAATCGCAGTTTCGCTAACAATGTGATATGATTTTTCCACAAAATATATAAAATGACTAGAAATAATGAGTTCATTCCACTATAGTGGGCTCAAAAACTATAAGAAAGTTTCCAAAAAATCTTGTATCTATCATCATGAGTAATGACTTCTTCAATTCGGAGTATACATGTACATGTAAAAAGATGTAGAATAAAGAAGTAGTTTCTAATAAAATTTCTTGTTTTCATATAATTTATAAGACATTGATAGTCAATAATTTTATTTTAAATACTACTTAAATTGATTTTACGTTGGAATTTTAAAATGTGAACCTCATAATACTTCACAGATTATATTCAGATAAAAAATTAAATGCTTTTTTTGTATAAATAACGCATATATCAGCATTGCCGCCAAAAACACAATAAAATTTCAAGAAAACGTCACTTCTGATGAATTCTCTGGATATCTCTAGGTATTTACATCTAATAATGTATTATTAAGAATGTTTGTTCTGCGGGTATAGAAATAAATTGATTTGAATTTCAAATTTTCAAGAGGCAGAGGTTTTTTTGATTATTATTTGAGTGTTGGAAATATTATGTTTTATAATAAACGATCAAATTAGACAGCTACTCGATTATTACAAAAGTACATTGTAAATCCAGCTAAATGTATGTATAAAAATAGGAGCTGGGAAATCAATATCATTACTATGAACACCTGAAAACATTATTCACATGGTCACTACACCAACACTCACAATTAAATTGTTTTAAGCGCGTTTCGATAACCAAGTTATCATCTTCAGAGACTAAATGTATACTATTGTTTATTAACTTTTCTCAACTTTTCTATAAAAATTAGTTTGAAATAGCATGTTGAAATTGAGGTTTTTATCAAAATATGCTTGATATTCAAATTGGTATAATTATATTACTCAGTAGATCACTTACATCATGAGTATGAGAATCAAATAAAGATAGAAATTTGTTTTACAAAAACAATTGATTTCTCCTTATTTTTTACATATCAAAATTATATAATATCTATCAATTAAATTATTAGTAGTTGTATTAGAATTCATAAAACAGAATTATAAATTTTATTTGAATTATTTGAATGTGATCATTTCTAAAAATTCTCTTTTTCGTGCATTAGTTTCCAAGAATTCTTGAATATTTATAATTGGTTTGGTTTGTTAATGGAGTTTAATTTTTTATCGTATTGATGACCTTTTAATCAATTTTCTAAACACTGAGATGTCTGGCTTATGGAGAAAGCTTCACAATCATTACAAGGTACTTGATTTACTTTTTTTAGGTGTTTCAGATTTTAGTTAACATATTTGGATAATATATGATCTATATTAATATAATATTTATTGAAATAATTCAATAATTGTTGAGAAAGTCTTATGTTTTGAATTTAGTTTCTGTTTTGCTTCTCAATTGATTGTAATATCTATTATTGAATAGGTTATTTATTAGTCTCTTTCAATCTACTTTTTGCTTTATGGATAGCTAACCATCTCAATTCGGAACCAAACTTATAATCACTGATCTTTTTGTGACATAGGATCTTAAGAACCCAGTTAATTTTGTAACCTATAAAATGGGATATAGAGTTTCCTGTGACAGTACGAATTCTTCATTTTCAACATTTTTATTTGCACTAGGAGATAAAAGTTAAGGTACTGGGAGTTGTAGGCTTTGAGAGATTGGAACCGAAGGGGAAGACAAAAAAAGAATATTTTCGAGGGCTTTGCATATTTTCGTTTACGTCTTTACCACGCAAATAAAATTTTATGTATCCTTCTTTATTCTTTCTACCACATATATAACAAAATTCATCAGCTTCATATTTGCACTGTCTAGGCAACATTTTAACCTCCTTGAATCTTCTAAAAACCAGTTAATTGTTGTTTATCACTTAAATGACATCAGTAGTTACGCCATCTTAAATTTTTCGCGACATTTCAAAGAACTCCATGATTATTGTCTTCAATACAATAAAAAAAAATTGTTTATAATTATAACTACCATAACAGCAAACTTTTTAAGTAGTAAGGGTTTAGTTCTTCGAATATCTATTGCAGAATACATTTATGCGAGGAACAATCAATATTTCATACATAAACACGTTACTCATACCAAAGAAATGAAAAATAATAAAATCAGGTAAACATCAGTCCACGTGGACTCATCATTTCCACTGTTTACCAATGAAAACATCGAACCGTAGATATAAATTCATTTATATTGGCCGAAGCTGTCGTAAGGCATATGTGCACAATTTTCTGTTAGGCAGTCTGCAATAAGCAATGATGTGGCTTGGTGAGATTTATTTAATTCATAAATTTCTTTAAATAAATAGAAATATGACGTTTTTTAGACCATGAGCGAACGAAGACAATGGAATTGCACAGTGTAGTGGAAATAATGCCATGATAATAAGAATTGCTTATTAACTAGAATAAATAAATTTTCCATTTATCTAATAGTCACGAAAAGGGTTACTGTGAATCGTTCACAGAACTGAAAAAGAAAAAGAAAAATTGAAATCAGTTGATTACAATAAAGTGCATCTGTCTAAACAACGGCGTTTAATGCCGTCCAATTTGTCATGATTCAATTACCTTTTAAATGATTTTACAAAATGATGTATCTACGCCTAGGGTAGATCAAACAAAATGGTCGGGAAGGGTTTTTATAATCTGCAATTGATATTGAAAGAACTATATTTCTTTCTTTATTTTTAAGCTTGGTGAATGGAAAAATAACAAAATAAATATTAGGACTAAGACAATTTTTTATACAGAATTTTGAAATTATTATATCGTAAGCAGAAGATTTATAGATAGATAGAAAAAATCTTGACAAAAATATGGAAGTAAATTAAGTCGTTCTGATGAAATATAACTTTAGCGAGGATCAATTTTATTTGAAATTATGTTTCGAAAAAGCTTCTGGAATTTCAAGAATTATTAAACGATTGCCCTCGACTGAATTGCCGATGTTCTACAATAATAATAAATCAAAGAAATACGTCAAAAATCAGTACGAACCACTCTCCCCAGGCCTTTATCTTGATCTATAGCGGCGAATACCTATTTGCAGTACTTCTGAGATGTTATTTAGACGGAAGCCAGAACGTTACTTCGCATTATCACCAACTGACCATTACAAAACGGTCAATTACCAGCTACCACCCATGAAAATGAAATATAAGTTTATCTAAATATGAAATAAAATTTATTGGTTAACTTGAATTTATAGAAAATTGCATTGCTTACTTTTATTATCATCTACGAGAATTGTTTTTACAGGGTGTAGTTAATGAACTACGACGAGAAAGGTTTTCAAAGGACTCAATTTTATAAAATTAAAAGTTACTATACGACGATTGGTCCCAGAAGTACCTGGATTAACCTAAATATCGCGGTAGTTACTTGAAAGATACCTTTGAATTAGAAACAATATTAACTATACAGCATATAGTTTCAAGTTTGAAGACACCACGTGGTTTAGTATTTGTTTGGCAGCCATCAATAGTGAACGTTTTCAGTGAATTTGTAAATATGAAAAAAATTTGTTATGTGGCATTAGCCTAACCAATATGAAATCTAAACTAGATTCTACTCTGGATGAGACTGCTTCTTCGTTATCAACAGTAAAATATTGGGTAGGAGAGTTTAAACGAGGCCGTACGACCAGCGAAGACCAGCATCGTAGAGGTCGACCAAATGAGGTGACGCTTCAGAAATGTTGAAGAAAATCCTCAAAAAGGTACTAGATGATCGTCGATTGGAAGTGCGCGAGCTAGCAGAGAGTGTTTGGTAATGTTTCGTAACCATGGATAGAACGTGGTTCTATCACCCCACACCAGAAACGAAAGAACAATCAAAACAATGGACTGAAAACGGAGAACTGGCTCTAAAGAAGTTAAACACTGTTCCATGGGCGGACAAGTTCATGGCGGTTGGCTTTTTTTTTTTTGAAAGCGAGTGGAATAATTTTCATTGATTATTTTGAGAAAAGAAAAACTATGAACGGCGAGTATTATGCGAACTTATTGCAAGACAATCACACATCTGTTATTGCGTTGGTCAAAATAATTGAAGTTTGAATACTCGTATTTATCATTTTCGTTCACCAGGATAAATGAATGTCGTTTTAAAGAACTTTTACTTTAGAATTATACATATCAGTCTACCGCAATTACTTTTATTATAACAATTAACTCATATTAAATATCAGCCGTGAATGTCGTTACGATAAATATCTTAGATAGTTTAATTGATTCCAATTGCATTGTTATAGAAGTTATTATGAAAGTTATTGTTCGTTTGATGTCAATTACGTTATAAAGATATAAAAATATACGGAGCAGTTAACTGATACAAAAAGGTACTTTCTACGATAAAACATTATTTTAATGAACCCATAAGTGCGGCAGAAAAAGTGCAGTTTGTATTGTAATGTAATAAATGTTTTTATTACTGCTTGGTGTGTCATTATTTACCGACATAAACTCTTTTATGATGTGTTAAATTTTGGTAAGGATTATGGGACAGCTGACAAAATAAAACGAGATATTGGATTGACATATAAAATACAATTTTGTTTCGATTGAATCGGCAATCTAAGAAAACAGCTGATCTAATGCAAAATGACGGCCGTGGGGTAAACAACCGATTTTCTGGTATAGGTATACGTGTGTTTTTAGATCTATTTCATACATAGACTATTGATATTACGAGAAATCGATTTATCATATCTATTTCATGCTAAAACATTTACTTCCGGAGATACCGGAAGTGGCCATTATCTCAGGAAGGCTAAAAGATATTGAACTATGGATAACTTTGTTTGTTGACGCATGCGCTGAAGATTTTCTGTGAAAAAGTATGCAAATGCATCATTTTTATCAAAAAAGTGCGTCGCTTCAGGAAGCATAACTCATACAGATGGTTGGCTATCCCATCCATGCCTCAGTAATGAATGCAGCACTCATGAATGGGTCAATCACAAAGAAAAAATTGGTTCTGATAGCGGGGTTCGTCCCAAAGAATTGAGGCCAGCTATAGACTGAGAGCATGTACCTTCAGAAGATTGGGAGAACATAATCATAAAATATACATGGCGATGAGAATGTCGTAAATCTGAACCAAAAATAGACCCATTCATTTCGTTAATAGAAGAAATCAAAAAAGATTTTCAAAGGTAAAAGTTATAGATTTAAGTCCAATTAAAATATTTGACTGAAGAAAATTATTTTTGTTTACCTTTATTTCAGTCTGTAGCACAACCTAACCTAACCCAAACTAATCTAAACTAACCTAACCTTACGATTATAACTACATTTTCATTTTATCTATTGATTTTTCTCATCATCAATAGTCTATGTATAGAGTTTCATGATGATCGTTGTGTGCCTTAATTTCGACTGTTGCATTCAATTTATCAAATATGAGTGAATGCTTTTTCAAGTTACAAAGTGATATGGGACATCTGAAAGGTACCAGGACAAATTTCTTTCCAGAAGGAAATTCAGCATTTATTTAAGAAGCTACTATTTAAAAAACCATTTCGCAATAAAAATGTGTCTAAAATTCAAGATATCAGTTCACATACCACTCAAAAACTTACCTTAAAAGTAATTGTTTACCCCACGGCGCCCATTTTTGCTTGGATTTTGATAATTCGTTAAGTTTCTATGAGTTACAGCTGATTATATGGTTAAAGGAGTTTTCATACAAGTGGATGAATTTCGCTGATGTAACCTTTAGTTTCTCCCTCAATACACGTGTACAGAACAATTTATGTAGTTAAAATAAGTTATTACATTTGTTTTGAAAGTGTGAAGTCTTGGTCCTTTTGAGTCTTCTCTTCAGGTTGTGTTTATCGACTAGCTGGAGCTTCTCAATATCTTAACATGATTGTGTACCTTGCCTTTTTGCGAAATATTTTTTCATGAATTTTTAATTGAAAGAAGAGGATTTGTATATCAATAATGTTTCGTATATCATATGCATTAGATATATACCAGGACCAAGCGCGCTTCCTCGTGGCAATCAGTTTCCTGTGGAAAATGTGTTAAGGGATTTCAAATGCGTCGGAAAAGAATAAAACCAACCAATCCATTAAATGCTTTAACGCCACTGTACAGATCCGTTTTTAGTTCGTTAGATGAACTTTTTATTATATTTCTAGTTTTTTATATTTTCAGATTTTATGCGGCCCATAATCTTTTCTGCTCTGTCGTTCCTATCCTATTTACTATGATGATTTTCACTTTTTCATAATTATACTTTTCTCTTTATTAGTGATATCATTTTTTTTGTAACTTATTATGTACTTACAATAGGTTAGTTGACAAAATTTGGAAATTAATTTAAAACTGTAGCTTAGCATCTACTTCACTCCAAAAATATATTATTTTAAGTAAAATTCATTTTTTACGTTAGTATTTCGAGTTTTTAGAAATAAATTTGAAATTTTTTGTTTATGACAGTCAATTGTGTTTTTAATAAATAAATAAACTCCTCGTATTATAAATACTGTACGAGAGGGTATTCAAAATAACCTGAATTATTTTTTAAATGCTATATATTTACAAATATTTACAAAACAACTCTATCCCCTTCAAAATACTCTCCATTATAAGTGTCACATTTGTCCCAGCGGTGCTTCCACTGTTCGAAATATTGTTTGAACTCATCTTTAGAGATGGTTGCAAGCTCCTGTCTCGTTGTCTCCTGTCTTCAATGTTTTCAAATCGCCGTTTTCATGCCTCTTTTCATGCGTAGAAACAAAGAAAAAGTCGCACAGAGTCAGGTCAGGCGAGTAAGGTGCTTGGTACAGCGGAAGTATGTTATTTTATCCAAATACTGGCTAACAGTGATGGCTAAGGCTGCAGGTGCATTAACATGGCCGAAGAACCTGTTTGCTGAACCGAGCTCCAAGATATTCCACTGATTTCAGACAGTTGATCAATTGTCTGTCGACGGTATGTGCGCACAAGCTCTCGAATTCTTTCAACATTTTCATTGATTCGGACAGTTGATAGACGTCCAGAGCGAGGTTTGTCATCAATCGACATGTCGCCATTTTTAAATCGAGAAAACCACTCATGCACTTGAGTTTTTCCCATAACATCATCTTTGTAAGCAGTTTTCAACATTAAAACAGTTTCAGCACCATTTTTACCGAGTTGAAAAAAAAATTTCATAGCTGCTCGTTGTTCACTAAAATTTGTCATTAGAAAAAAAAAACGAATCAGCAGTGAAACAGCTCTAACAAAAACGGTCACTAGTGATGAACAGAATATGACAGGTCAACGGTCCGCGCGGCACTGAACCAGCGACGAGTTGCGCTAGACCGGCTCTAGCGGCAGAAATCAGTACTACAAAAGCTACACCTATGGCAATGCTATTCCGGTTACTTTTGGGTACCTCCTCGTATAGTGCTACAAAGTGGAAGTAGACAAGATGCTTTTTAACAACTAATTCCACAAATTATTTCTGTGAAGTATGTGAGTATCGAACAAAACTTGATGTATCTATTTAAAAATGTATAGTAAAAGGAATGATTCTGCAAAATCTACCATAATATACCACACATAACACATAAAATGTTATAACTCAATTAAGTTAAAGTTGAATTGAATTTGCTAGCCTCAAAATCAGTTAAGTATTTTTATTCCACAGTGGGTAAATGCGACTCTCTGACTCATAACTACTAGTTAAATAAGACTTTGTTCTCCACATAATACTTACATATAAGTCTTAACACTTCGGACTTCTGATATACAAAATTAGGTATTCATTGCAAAAAATTTTTAAAGAATAACGGCGTCAATTTTGGGCAAATTACTGCAGATTGCTTTGT
The DNA here is from genome assembly GCF_026230105.1 of Diorhabda sublineata. Taxonomy (NCBI): domain Eukaryota; kingdom Metazoa; phylum Arthropoda; class Insecta; order Coleoptera; family Chrysomelidae; genus Diorhabda; species Diorhabda sublineata. The sequence goes on from NC_079475.1 coordinate 11,619,873, forward strand.
TAAATCCTGATTCCATGGCAAATTATATCTGTCTTTCAAGATTGGATTATTAATTTAACAATAATTGCTGAAAACTCGAAATAACTTGGGCACTTTATACGAAAATGACTGCTTCAACAGCTTGTTTAATATCACGTGATTAAACGCCTCATTTTGTCGATTTTATTTTCCAGCTTCGAATATTCGATAGGCGGAAACGGCAAAGGGGAAGATGAACAAATTTTCTTTCGAATGGAGAGTAAAGAGAGAGATAGAGAGTGGTAAACGGATGCTCTCTCTCTTTTTTCCGATAGTACAATTTATATTCAGTATCAACTCTATGGGTATTATACGTATATTTGTAGAAGGGTTCTTTTCATAACAACCTCAAAATAGTGCGTCTTCCTGTCTCATTTCCGTTTCCACGTCTACATCATTCCATGATTACTTCTTTTGATAATTTAATTTCCATTCATATCTCTTAATAATCTGTTTCGATTTTTATCCTTATCTACTTATTTCTCATCAAAACTTTCTTATAAAATGACAAACTGTTATCTGGAATGAAATAAGTCTTTGGTTTGCACTTTCTTTCGATAAATAGTTTATTAGAAATACTATAAAATCACTTGTTCATCCTTCTTATCAACTAAGTAAGATTTTATGTGCTATTCTCTACGTACATGCAATTGGTTAAGATTTTACCTGGATATTGAATGTATCGTACGTTAAAGTGTTATCTTCAATATTGTGGTCAAGATGTGCGCTTGTCTCTGCTAGAAATTTACGAATTAGATTTCTTTGGCTGAAAGAAATTTTATTGACTATTGCAGTTGTAAATAACATGATAATCGTGAATAGCGGACTTTACTTTTTAGTTTTCACGGATATTGTTATTTAATACTAATTCTAGTGAATCTAACGGATTTTTGAGATTTCTTCTAATTAAATCAATTAATTATTAGAGCAAAATATTTTCTCAGTAACGTTAATTTGATTTTCCAATAATTGTTATTATAATTTCTTTTTCTGATATTGTAATTGTTTTTTCTTTTAATATTGATTTGACTCGTAATGTATCTACTTTTTCATCTAATATAACTAGCTTCCACTCATTTTCTGTTTGATTTCAGCTGTTAACTACATTTCTAAGTAAGAATATATCTCTAATAACGTCTTCTTCTTTAACTCTACACCCTCATGTGGACTTTACGATGATGGTCGCAAAGGTACCTAGCCTGAACTACAGATGGCGGTAGTTGCTTGAAAAATACCTCTGAATTAGAAAGTACACAATTTATACAAGTTTGAAGACGACACGTTGTTTAGTATGTGTTTGGCAGCCATTAATATTGAATGTTTTCGGTGAATTTATAAACATGGAAAAAATAATCGTTATGTGATCCGATACTTCCATTTAAAAGGCATTAGCTCAACCAATATAGAAGCTAAACTAGATTCTCTTCTGGCCGTACGACTTGCGAAAACCAGCATCGCAAAGGTCGACTAAATGATGTGAAGATTCCAGAAATGTTGAAAGAAATCCACAAAATGGTACTGGATGATCGTCGACTGTAAGTGCGCGAGCTATCAGACTTAGTAAACATTTCAAAAAGTGCATTACATCGCATATTAATTGGATATTTGGAAATGAGAAGGCTGTGCGCGAGATGGGTGCCGCGTTTGCTCGTATTGCAACAAGAACAGCGTCGCTTATACATTTCCATCGAGTTTTTGGCAATGTTTCATAACCATGGATGAAACGTGGATCATCACTTCACTTCTGAATCAAAAGAATAATGAAAACAATGGACTGAAAAGGGAGAGCCTGCTCCAAAGAATGCAAAGACCGTTCCATCTGCAGGCAAGATCACGACGTCGGTTTTTTAAGATGCACGTGCGATAATTTTCATTTGCTATCTTGAAAAAGGAAAAATTATCAACGGCGAGTATCATCTGAACTTTAAACGATTGAGCGACGAAATAACACGAAAATGGCCGCATTTGGCTAAGAATGAAGTATTATTTAATAAAGTCAATCCACCAGCTTATACATCCGTTATTATAGTGAAAAAAATTGGTAAATTGAAGTTTGAATTACTACCTCATGCTCGGCGTTAGGAAATCATCAAAAACCAATACAAATAAGCATAAGAATTGAATTTGGAACATTTTATTTTTAGGTAATCGTTAGTACCCAACATGATTAACATTTCCATAGCAACGATAAACTTATTATCCGCACTGTTTTATTTTTATCATATTAATTCATGTTGATTTCAAAAAATGTACTCGGAAGAAACTCCATATATGCCTAGAAACAAATTAGAGCTAGCGGCAGTGCTGATTTGTTACCAGCAAAATCCAGGTCGAGATATGAATACGAGTATCAAGTTTTTATGAAATGACGAAATCCCAATGCTGAAGAGTTGTTAAGTAATAAGAGAAATTGCTGGCTAGACAAAAAATCCAAAAACTATTGATTTTTTGTAGCTTCTGGCCGTGGGCTATATATTAAAAAATTCTAGGGTACTAACGGCAGAACAAGCAGCTGTATATTTATGCAAAGCTTCAAATGAGCAAAATCTACTGGTAAAAATTATTTTAGTGTTTGGGATCTTTAGCGCATGTCGTAGAGATGATTTAATACGTTTGAACTTAGATTATTTGGAAGATATACGAGATGGAAAAAATTATAAGTCAAGAAGTTTTACCATTTACAATGAGGGATGAACTTTACCGTCAATATGCAGATATACGGTTAAAAATATGAACAGCTGAAGATTATTTGTTGCTTAGCGAAATCTTGGGTATTACACCCAACGTGTTGGATACCATGCCATCAACTATGTCCCGAAACTTGTTGCAAAATACCTGAAACTAAAAAATCATAACGGACATGGGCTATGGCGTTCTTCGGTGGAAAGGATGGCGTTGTTTCAACGTAGTAGAAACATACACAGAAGAATCTCTACAGAGAAAAATAGAAGTATCTCAAAGTTCTGCGACATTCCATCAGGAAAATTAAAACATCCGCGAACTGCCTGCTTCAACATCTTTAGTTCTAAAGAATGAGAAACCCAAGAGACTAAACTTTTGTATTAATACAAATTGTACAATTGACAGAAGCACGGATATTGAATTTTATTTATTCTGAAAAAAAGGAAAGTGAAACTTCCAGGTCTCTGAGAAGCCTCGACATAAAAACTGTCTTTTTGATCTTAGCGCATAATTATGTTTTCTTTTTCCAACATAATAGTTTTATACACTTATGGATATTCATCATGAATATATTTTTGTACTGCATAGTATCATATCAATAATGTGAGAAATTTGTAGAGATGTTTAATGTTTACTGTAGTTTACATTTTGGTAAGTCGAACTATATTTATTTCTATATACATTTGCAGTTCAATTAGAAATGATTGATTCTGTTCTTATACCTTCTGTAAGTATTTTTAATAAATAATTACAATTTTTGATAGTTTTCTTCAGAATATCTCTTTATGGCGAACGGTTTTCAACGATCTAAAAATCTATACCTATATCTCCCAAATCATCAATTTTATCGAGTCAAACAAAGAGTACCTTTTTATTAAAAAATCGGTTGAACTATTAATTTTTGCTATTTTTATATTATATAGGTTGTCCCTGTGAAACCATTGGCATGACCCGCCCCTGTCCTTCAGATAATAATGTAGAATTATTTCGTTGAACACGCTACATGGACATATTTTTTGCACAAAGTCCCGTAACACCCTGTATATAACAATAACAAGAAATACTGAAAACTAAATGGCTTATAATTAACTTAGTATTATAATATAATTTGCGTTCCATTTCTATATGATAAAAGTTATCATTTACATCAATTACGACATATCCCTAACAAGCTATAATAGATATGATCTTCTATTCTACTATTTTTTCCATTTCGATTGGTAATTAATCACAATTTACCGTAGGGTATGGTATATGAAGAAAAAATGTCGAGATTTTATCTGTTGGAATTTTGAAATGATAATTATATTATTGAAGCTGTAGACTTTTCGCAAACTGAAGGAAAACAAAACACAAGATAAGTTCATATATACATATCACTGGAATTAAATGCGGAGCTGGTATCTCCATCTGCTACAGACATTTGACGAAACGGATTGATGGTTGGTATCTGCATTTCTGTCAAAATATACCCTATTTACCTATGGTATGTGTATATTATTTCATTTGACTCACTCTGTAAGTCTGTTTGATAAGATGGAATTTTTGAATCAAATTATGTTGATGGTTGTGTGGTCTAGGTCGGCATTTTGCACTCAAATTGTCCCGGGTTCAAGCATAACTGGAAAATATCGTACATTTTTGTTATTATTAGTATTAGTAACGGTATTTCTAATTAAATTAACTTAATATTATGAATTTTATAACAATTTATTGTTAAGTAAATCATTCATATGAACCTTTAACCAAATATCTTCGTTAGACTCAAAATCCTTTGGTCGATAGATTGAATCCCATTAGAGGTGAGAAGAAATATGGTCAATTTATCTTCAAAAAACTCAAATTTTCATTCCAAATCTATTTTCCATAATGACAGAGCGTGAAATATACAATTACATATATACAACCACATTTTATGCTGTTTACTATTTTTTTCATTCTTTAGTTATCATTTCATAGAAAAAAAAAACATGTTGATACGCATAGCAATGAATTATTATTATAGGGGCTGTTATTTGACAATATTCTTTTTGCATATTATCTATTTACTTATTTATTTGTTATTTGTATTGGTCTTCCTTATCATCATCAACCAATATTCTTTAGGTGATTCTTAAAGGCTAATTTCACAAAGATTTATGCCGAAAATCTCATTATCTCATCAATTAACTAACTTATACGGGATGTCCCACGACACGAGTTAAAACTATCTGTATGTGGCAGAATATTTATAGTAGAATCATGAAAATTTCTACGGTTGGGTTTTCGGATACGATCGTTTTAACTAAAATATTTTCAAAGATGGCCGGTATATTAACACATTTTTAAATTCTACATAAAATTTTAGTATAGTTTTGTCTAAAAACTTTTTTCGAAAAATGCATACTTTTTGAGTTATTAATTTTTTTATAAAAAATTTGACCGCTGCAGTTGCTTATAAATTATTTTTTTACGAAAATACCCTTAAATATATGAAAATGGTTTCTGTTCGGTTACATGCACCAAAATCAGACGTATTTGAATCTATGTTGAAAAATTTTACATTTTATACGGGGTGTGTATTAAAAAGTGTATTTCATAATTATCATATTTTTCCATTATTTCAAATAGAATCACCCGGCTCTTTCTATTTTAATGCATTCAGGGGTAAAAAATAATGCACCCCAAATTCGACAAATTGTAGAATTTCATAATAATTGGACAGGAGCGGCTTCACGGTCTATGTCGTGGACGAGTTATTAACAATACACCCATCTACTTACGTTCACAAGTATTGCCCTTATTTACTTCATATATATATATATATATATTTTTTTATTTCCATCTTGTACAGTATAACAAAGGTTTGGTTTTCTTTGCCTCTTTTATACCGTTTGATACACTCTCCTATAACTCTTGTTCATCTATTCGAATTAGGTCTATCTCATATAGATTTACATTTCCTTATTCTTGTATGCAGCTTCGACGTACAGCTGTATTGTCCAAGCTTCGCATTTGGTCTTCTTCTTCCAAGTATCTAATGAGAAGTACTTCACACAAGTTTATTATTTTAGATTCCTTAAAAAAGCTGTAAACTACGCAGGATTCTGCAAGATCCCGCTGTTACGAAGCAAAAATCCTTCGGGATTGGAAACAGTACGGGATTGCAATCCCAACTAGCAACATGCTAAGTGTTTCTCCTAGTAGTATGTAGAGCTTGGTTTAAGTTATGGTTGTTTGGTAATTGATTACCACTTCGAATGGAATGTCTATGTTTATCCATTTCGTGGTAGAATTTTTTGATTTTCTAACCTAAATGCCTCTATTTTCGTTATGAAAGAGAGACCTCTAAGGTTGTAGTGAAGCATCTTAAATAGTCCTTATGATACCAAAATACATCAGCCTTTTAATTTAATTCAGTTTTTTATTAACTGTTGTTCTTTCGACAAGAAATTGAGGAATGGGTTTGTTAACTTTTTATAAAATCCAGTATAACATCAAAGCCCTCAAGTTTTGCCTACTAACTTGCAAAAGTCCATATAATCACAGTAGATTTTTATATGAAAACTTTTATGTGTAAAATCAATAAATGAATAAAATGTGAGATACGGAACAACACCCAAACAATAAATAAATAAATTTTCCACCATTGTCCGATGCCATGCAAAACTTGTCTCTATCTATAAGATTACTATCTAATGATAATTCCATCGATCTAATGTGTAGTCTAATCCACCAATTTAGAAAAGTGTTTTTTCAGTAGTTCGTCAAATAAGAGAGTTCTCAATAACTATTTTCATTTTCAACTTGTTTTCCAAACTACTACCTTAAATGAAAGTAAAAATAAACTCTACTCACTAAACAATTTTTTGTAATTGTGATATTTTTCATATCAACTCTTTGAATTATTCGAAATATCATTGGTATGTTAGTGCTGAAAATTCAAATTAAACCAAAACAACATGTAGCGTATTCTTATTGCGAAAGGATAGTTTATAGAAATTATGCAGACACTCGTTGCAATTGCACATAGAATAAACTTAAGAGGTAATTTCAGAGGATGCATTAATGCGAGCCTTTATTATTTATCTAAAACTCTTTGGTATTTTGTTATACGTACCACCTTCTTCATTTTATAAATACAGACCGGTTACTGCAGTTATTGGTTCACTTTGAAATTTTGTCAATTAATATAAAGGCAGTTTGACATGATTCACCAAAACTTGCAAGGAATTGCATTTAAGTCAAAATATTTCATAGATTAATATGGCACGTCGCTTAAAAAGTGAATTAAACGAATTCCCAATGTCAAGTTTTATTTAATATTTTGCGACCGGTGTAAAAATGAAAATAACAAAATTAAGGTCAGTGGATCACTGTCAATAATCACATCTACTACTACTTTGCTTTTGAAGGCTGATGGACAGGTTGGTTTTTGCGCCAAAAGCAAATAGACTTCTCCCTAGAATTTCAACTCACATACAATAAAAATTCTTGCAAGAAACAATCAGTTGAGCTTCATCTGCGTATTTTTTGATCAAGGAATCGTTTATATCCTGAATGTTTTGCAGGATCTATCTGATTTCTTGTTTTCTTTTTTATTTTCTTGGAATCTTTTTGAGCAGCCCCTTAATGGAAGATACGATCATTTCCCCTCAACAATTCTTCTTTCTCTTTCCTCAAGACTTGTCTTGTTTCTTCTATTATTCAACATCTTGAGAAGTAGATTTCCAGGTGTTGTGACATCTTTTGGAGAGTGGTCTTGTTGAGGTTGGTTTTTAAACATTTGTTGAAAGCTCATCGAACTTCTATTGTTTTGTAGACGTGTTGTCTTCAATATCGTCATCTCTATCTCGTGAATCGACTATATCCCTAATTTTCAGATCTTCTTCAATAGTTTTGTTTCTTATTTAATATCTTAGACTCACTCCACCAATAGTTTTCATTGTTTTTATCTCTGCTGGCCTCATCATGTTTTTCGTTTTTGTTGTGTTCGCTCGAATTTGCTTTGCATGTGCAAAAATAGGTCTTACGATTATTTTATATATGAGGATTCAACTATTCATTTTTCCATGTGATGTCCTACAGATAATTCCCGGTCCAGGTACTCTATTTTTGGCATTTATCAATGATTTGTTCGTGTTTTATTTCTTCTAAATTCATTGGTATTTTCACAAATTTCTCGTGAATTTATTCTAGTTGATTTTCTTGTAGTAGCATTGAGTAGTATTCTTTCTATTCAATATGTCTAATTATTCGTATAATATTCCCATGAACATAAGTCCAAACATTTTCCCCGAATTCGTTTTTTTTTTCTAATATCACTCTTTTCCTTATTTAGGTACAATTCAGTTTTTTCATTCATTTTTCTTTCTCATTGTCCCTTCTAATTCGTCTCTACATTTTTATGAATATCTTGTTTTGCTCAACACCAATTACATCTTAGTTCTCATTATTGTTTGGTTTAGTTGTTGGTACAATTTATTGGATACTTCGTGTTATCTACTTATTCTAGACTATGAATATTTTCTCATTCCTTCTGCTTGTTGGATAGTGTTATATCCTCATTTCCAACATAACCATTAAAGTCTTCAGTTAACAGGATATCTTCTTCTTAATTCATTGTCAAATACATTGTTTATCAAGTGAAGAATCGTTTTCAGTTGTGCTCTGGTTATATATTTATTTTTTAACCGTATATCTTTTTTTTTTAGTGTTGACTTATAACTTGATGCTCTTTCATGTTCTACATGCGCATATATTTCCTGATGATTCCCTTTTTTCTTTCTCATTGTTTCGCTAGATAATATTATATTTATACCTAGTTTAACTTTAAGAATATTTCAATTAGTTTCGTTGCCATTCCTTGTAGATTCCACGTTTCTATTCTCATAGTTTCTTAACTTAATCACCGTTTTCTTCAATCGTTATTATCCAACCTAACTTAAAGTTTTTCTCCAGTTAATAAATAACGAAACCCATTTGATTTTAAACATAGAAGAAAACGGCCGTATGTCGTAAATACTAAAGTCGTGGATAATTTTATACTTTCGCGGTCTCTTCGTTTTTTGACTCTAGAAAAACGAAAAATCATCCGATTTCGATAAATTCTTTCTTAAAATCTTCTTTCTTACGGAGGATTTATAAAAAAAATATGAGGAATATCTCACCTGGAGATTTCATATAGTTTAATGTGATTATAAACGCACTTGTTGAGATATAATCGTTCATAACTTTTTTACAAAGCATCAAACGCAGTTCATATATTTTTTTGTTAATCTAGACAAAAAAACGAACATTTTGGAAAAAAAAATAACTGAAAAATGTGTGCTTATTAATTTTTTATCTCACTTAAAGTTTTCATATGGTTTTCTGACTTTAAAGGTTATCATAAACGCTCTAGACAATCGAAAAATCATCCGATTTCTATGAATTTTCCAATTTAACAAAGTTAAGTTTTAATATTATACAATAGGTGATTTTAAAAATGTTGTTGTTTATATAACTTTAAGGATTACTTGATAAAAAAGGTACAAACGATTATATATGAGAAAATGTCAATTTTAAGGGAAATTATTATTGTTTTTAATTGTAAAAACAGGATAAATCGAAATATTTGTATATTTTTTTTTCAATTTGTTCATTTCTTTGTATAGATTATGAAAAAAAAGTATTACAACTTCATTTGATGATTTGGAAAAAAGTTATCAATAATTATATGTGAATAAGAGTGCATTTTCATGAACATTTAAAGCCCTGAAACCAATATAAGTTTTTATTTTTTTTTATTCCCATATTTTTTTTCGTAAATCCTCCGTAAAAATAAAGATTAAAAAAAATTCTTTGAAATCGGATGATTTTTCGATTTTCTAGATCGCGAAATTATAAATTTACCGAGTCGTGCCTTGAAGAACACTTTTTTACAATGTGTTTTTTTCGCGAGTAATCCCTTAGTCTCAAACTCCTTTTCTCCAAAAACCGAACTCTAAGCTGGTAAATAATAATTATGAGTTAACATTTGGAAGTTAGAGTCGACTCAATAATCCTTACTGGGTTCTTTTTATTTCTAATAGCACCCAAATCAATTTAGCTCTTTGTTTCAATAAAATGACGTCGTCAAATCTTTTACCGGACTAATGATTTAAAAGACTTTGGTATTTCATAATACATACCACCTTCTTTTTCCCATATAAATATGGGGTCTGCAGTACATATACACTGAATTCCACGTTGCATTTATAAATCAGTTGTATTCGTTATACGTATGCTGAAATATTTATTAATGACTATAAAAAAACTTATACACCGATATGTATTCGATAGAGCTTCTTGCAAAACCAGATGTTGAACTATATCGATATTTATTACGCGAAACTATTATATAAATATTCCACAGGGTTCGTCGTATTGACAAAAATTAAAATTTCCTAGCTGAAGTAGTCCCTATTTAAGATAGTACATGTTATAGTGATGAGGTTAGAAGGAATTTCTCATAACATTATTGTGAAAAAATCGATCAAATACAAATGAGTCTTTAGTAGCTGAAACCACGTCAGCCAGCATTTCCAGAGTCTATCCAATTAATAATACTCTTTCTTGATGACGAGTAGAGGTTTTTGCAACGATTTCAATGATGGCCTAAACATGAATCAAACGCTTTTCCATTGTGACGAATGAAAACATTATACTAGTTGGCGAGCTTATCGAACAAAATAGTCGCTTCCCAGTGCTTCATATTTTGAACAAACTTGATGTTATGTCTAGGAGTGTACAATTCATGAGTTAACATTAGTAGAAAAAACTTCAGTACACGTTAGGTTTCAAAGTTATTGAATGGTGATCCAAAAACCAATTCTTTAGTTGTTACAAATTTGTTTCGAAGAAAAAGACGAAGGTTTTTCGTATTAAAGTGTCAAATGGCGTGTCATTACATGTCTTAATCGAATCGTACGGAAATAAATTCTCGTAAAGTTCAAAAATCGATTTTCTGCGAGAAGAAATTGTTGACCACTACCATTTAGTGGAATTGAAGAGCAGATGTCTCACAAAGACGCAGTAGAAGAAGTTGATCATCAGTTTAGATTGATAGTCGTGATTTTAAAGTATTTGGACCTCTTGAAAAAACACTTGGTTATAAGTTAACAAAACCTTAAATCGTGTTTATTATGACTACCTGTGTAATCCAGGAGGTCGAAAAGTGGTTATTTATCAACTTCATTCTACAAATTTTGTATTTATCAGCTTTCTTAACGAAACATACATATGCTATGTATTCCAATTTCATATAAGTTATTAATTATTTGTCTATTAAAAACAAAATACAATGAATTCATGATGATCTCGACTTAGTTCTTATATATTCTAATACATTACTCAGTCGTGTGACTGCCATACAGATGGCGCTGCCATTGTCAAATTCATATGACGTTTATGAAGTACCAACTTTCAAAACACTAAGTGTAAAATATCATGACATTTTGATTAGTTACAGAAAAGTGACAGACTTTTTAGAGAAGCTACTTTTGTTATATTCAAAATAATTAATTCAAACCAATTTCGTCTGTTAATTTATCATTGGTTCTTGATAAAAAATACAGTACAAGCTCAGCAATGGCTTCAAAAGTGTTATATGAACTCTGCTTCTTCGTAAAGAACCATTTGTTTGAATTTAAACGTAGTTATACAGACACCGATGATGGTGAACGTTCTGGTCGCCCAATTGATGTGGTTACTCCAGAAGACATCAAAAATTGGTTATATCAAACCGTATATTGGTATTCCGTGATATATCCGAGGCCTTAAAGCTATCAGAATGCAGTGTGTTTGCAACTATCTATGAACATTTGACCATGAGACGACTTTTTTTTAAAGTAGATACCGCGTTTACTCAGATTCGATAATCATGTGAGTGGACTGCAGCCGGTGGACCACGTCCGAAGCGTCCAAAGTCACAACAATCAACAGGGAAGGTTATGGTTCCATTATTTTGGAATATTGAGAGACAATCAATAGCCAATACTACATACAGTTGTTGAATGCAAGAATCAAGATAAACCGGTCTCTTATAATAACTGTTTCACCAAGACAACGCACCGATTCACAAGTCGATGGCAATGAGAATTAGATTCAATTAATTACACTTTGACTTGCTTCCGCATCCACCGTATAGTCCAGATCTGGCACTAAGTGACCACTAGCTATTCGCAGATCTCAAAAAAATGCTCGCCGGTGAGAAATTCAACTCAAATGAAGAATAAATTGCTGAAACTGAATTATATTTTGATGCAAAAGACAAATCCTTCTACAAGCAAGGCATTGTGAAGTTAAAGAAACGCTGGAATGATTGTTTTACTCAGGAAGGAGATAACATTGATGAATAAAATCGATTTCTAAATAGTTAGTCACACTACTTAACGCACATACGGCCCTGGATAAACTGAAGTACATCTTGGTAGTGGTCCGCCGGTAGAGAAGTAACGATATGTCAATTTAAAAGCCTCACTTTGTTCTTACATGTAGCGAACAATAGAACAATATGTGACTATTAAATTATTTATTTAATGCGACACCCACTCGCAACAATCGCGTCATACATTTTACAAAGATATATTGAAATTACACCTCCAATTATTGTAGTTTGACAAGAAGTGGACGCACAGGTGTTAGATACGATATTTCGTTGCAAAATTATTGACGTGAACCATTAAGAGTTGTAACGGCACTTTTATTTTTTTAAAATCGATAGTTGGTACGTCGGTCAGCAGAAAAATAAAAAATGTATAGTGACATACATACCATATTGTTGCTAGTAACTGGAATTCAGTCAAAAAATATCTGCAATACGAGGGGAAAACTATTTTTAATAACACTAAATCATTTATTTTGTCTCAATGTTCTAATCAGAATAATCAGGTTAACGATTTTATTATTTTTATTCTAAAAATCCGGTCTGAAAAAGCACAATACTAAACCATGGGCGTGAATTAATTTATCTTGTTAAATATTTACTACTCGAGAATAGTGTTAGATTTATAGAAACATTTATTGATTGGAAATGCTCTATATTTCTACTATACAGATTGGGTTTTATGCATGAAACGCCTCAATTATCTCGGAAACAACTTGTACCATTTTTATAAATTTTTGTGTGAAAGGATTTTGTGATACGGCCGGTATTATAGTGATATTTACATTGTTGACAGATCTTTCCTTGGATTGGATCACCCTATATATTTTTCGCTTTTCGAGATCCTTAAGAAGTACTTATTTTTATACCCAATCTACAAAGCATATGTTTGGAAAGAATTGGTCATCGTAATATAATAAAATACTTTTATTTCAAAGGCATTATCCCAACCAAGCTAAACTAGATTCTACTCTGTGCTAGACTTCTTATTATAATATTAAATAGCAGAGTTTAAACTTGGCCTTGCGACCTGCGAAGACCATCATCGCAGTGGTCAACCAAATAAGGTGACAACTTCAGAAATGCTGAAGAAAATCCACAAGGGGGTAGTGGATGATCTTCGATCGAAAGTGCGAGAGCTAGCAGTCATAGTAAGCATCTTAAAAATCGTATATTAACTGGAAATATGAACATTAGAAAGCTGTGCGCTGGATGGATACCGCGTTTGCTCATAATGGAACAAAAACAGCGTCGTGAAGAGTTTTTGGCAATGTTTTACAGCCGAAGGATAGAACGTGGGTCCATCACTTCACACCCGAAACAAATGAACATTCGAAACAATGAACTAAAAAGGTAGAATCGACTCCAAAAAAGGCAGAATCCGTTCCACATGCCAGCAAGGTCATAGCGTCGGTTTTTAGGATGCGCTTGGGATAATTTTCATTGACTAACTTGAAATAACTATCAACTGTGAGTATTATGTGAATTTATTGCAACGCTTGTACGAATAAATCAAACAAAAATGGTCAAATGGTAATGGCTAAAATGAATTAAAGTTTGAATTGCTACCTCATACACCCTATTCGACAGATTTAATTCCCTCAGATTATTCTCTATTCATAGACTTAAAAAAATGACTCGGTAGTCAAAGCTCCATCTACTTATAAATAGTCAATATCATACTAATGTTAAGGCAATCTAGCTCTTTAATATTTGTGAGTATAGCTAAAAACCCCAAAAAGATTAATTAAGCCTCTCTAATTGGTGAAATGAAATTGTCAAAAGTTATTTGATTGTTGAGGTGTACGTTGATTAATGTACGAAACGTATTGGAAATTTAAGGATGCGTAGTAACGAATATTTCTTCTTTTTATTACTCTCTCATTTATAAAAATAGACTATAGCTATCGAATAAGAATGTTTCTGACTTCAGATTGCCATATTGACTTGTGTTGTTTGTATATTTATATTATGAATAGTGAAAGAGGTGTTAGTAGACATTTTATAGCTTATATACTAGTAATGCACGGTTCGAAAAGTAATGTACATAAATATTATAGTACGAGGTGTTGACTATGTTAATAAATTTCACTTTTTGTACGCAACTGAAACGTAGGTGGAATTGATATAAGTATAATATTGTTAGACAACGATGGGCGACAAAAACTTGTTTCATAAATAATTGACTATTGTTAGTTTATAAATCATGTGGGATTCAAGAAGCGCTGACGGAATACAGAGTAGATCTCATAAATTTCAAGATTAAAATAAAAAATGTTGGAATTTATTATTCTCAATAATTATATGAAATTGCATGAATTAATAGATGTAGTATAATGGCAATGTTGCCAAACCGTTCCAAAATGTCTATCGTAGTATTAAATCATCTCGAAACGTCACAAATCACTAATTTATAAAGAAATTATTCAATTGTTTCTAAAGAATTAAGAGTATCTATAAACTGAAGATCAAAATTCAAGAATTTACGACAATTCATCTCAATGACAATTCATCGTAACGTCAAATCATCGAAATGAACATAATTTATGCTGTTAAGAATATCAAGTTCGTGGAAATGTCAGCTTCATCAAGATGGAGCTTATGTAGTCAATAATTCTGTATGTATCTGCCTCTAGATACATTGGTTAAAAAAAAAACAGTCTGTTAATTGCTTAATAGGATATTCTGTTCACACGATAGTCATTGTTGTATTCTTAAAAGCCACCATAATTGACGTCGGATGAAGATCTGTCATTAAACTTTTCAACAGTCGTCTTTGGGTTCTTCTAGGAAGAATAAAACGACAAAGATTGATGTACGAAGTCGTTTTTGTATGTGCTTGAAAACAAGCAAAACGGGTGGGAATTCGTTTGTCTATATATATAAAAGAAAGTCGTGTTAGTTACTCCACTTATAACTCAAGACTGCTGAACCGATTTAGCTGAAAATTGGCAGGGAGGTAGTTTAGAGCCAGGAGAAGGACATAGGATACTTAGGATACTTTTTATCCCGTTCAACAGCATTCCCGTGTGACTTGACATGAAACGTCAATCACTATAAAACGTGGTATAACAAAAAAGAATCAGACTTGGAATAACAAAACGTAAGTGACAGCTATGTAATGGACGTATGGATGACAATTTGATTTTTATAAGAAATCAATATCAAAACTATTTCTATTAAATAAATATCAATCATAATGTAATGATGAAGCCATTGCATATTTAAATAAAAAGTGAAGTGAACCTTAAAAGGTGGTAAAACAAAAACGCATCAGACTGGGAATAACAAAACGCGCATCTCAAACAGCTAAGTAATTTTGTCTATGAATGAATGGTTGAAACTTTGAGTTTTGAAATAAATATTTAGGTGAATTGAAATTTAATTACTACTGCCGCGACCAAGACGATCGAATCTTTCCCGACAAAGCCGTAATGCAAGAAGGATACGAAACACTGCAAATGAAAGGACTGAAGAAAAACAAGAAATTATATGTGAACAGCGCCGCGTTAGTATGGCTCGACTTTGCTCAATCACAAGAGCAAAGTGAGACAGCCCGTGAAACGGCTCGGTTGATAATACCAAATCGTCGAGCGAACAACAGAGGTCAACAAATAGATAATTTGCAACGCAGGACAAGAGATTCAAGTGCTGATTTGAATCGAGCAGCCTTTTCGATACGATTGCAGCAATGATTACAGCTTGTATCCTAGCGTTTGCATTAGGAAAATGGACGTTGTTTGCGAGTATTGTGGTGCATTAAAGTTTTCCGGAAAAACGCTAGGATTATGCTGCCTTAGTGGTAAAGCAGCCACATTGTTAGAAGGATGCCGTATAATTAACATTAAGCATTAACGTATAATATTGGAAAAAACTCAGTAATGGCCAAAGATTTCCAAACATCATTTCCAACTACAAAACTTATGAATGGTTAAGTTAGCGGCTAAGAATAAAGATGTAGATGACCTGAACTACATAATTCAAAATAAGATCATTGGAACAATGCATTCATTCAAATCTATTGACTGCGTCAGAAATGAAGATGACGCCACCAACTATCCATTTGAATTTTTAAACTCCTTGGATGTGCCTGATACACCAGCGCAAAATTTACGCCTAAAGGCTGGCTCCGTAGGAATCATGCTTCGAAACATAAACCAACCAAAATTGTGCAACGGTGCGCGTTTGCTGGTTAGAAAATTGATGAATAATGTAATTTACGTGACGATACTGAAAGGAAAATTCAAAAGTGAGGGAGTTCTCATTCCGAGGATCCCGATGATCCCAACCGATATGCCGTTTGAATTTAAAAGACTTCGATTTCCGATCCGTCTTTGCCACGACCATCAACAAATCACAAGGCCAATCCTTAAAAGTTTGTGGTTTAAATCTAGAACATTCATGTTTTTCCCATGGTCAATTATATGTGGCATATTCATATTCATATTCACGGTCGCAAGACCATGTGCGTTGTTTGTTTTTGCGCCTGATAATAAAATAAAAAATGTCCTATCACCACTAGGTACTTAAGTACTTAAGAGCAACCTATGTACTAAAATAAAGAAACAATAATGAATGATTAATGTACTTAATTTTTTTTATTTTCTAATAAAAAAATTAACTCAATAAATTCGGAAATCGGCTTATTTATTGCATTTAAGGCGGAACAGAGTTCGCCGGGTCAGCTAGTTTAATTATAAACGAAGTTTTGAAATTTTCACAGAAATAAAAATTCAAAGACAGTAAAGTTTTTCTTGCTTGAAAAAACTATTTATGATATATATTAAGTCAAGAAAAGCAAACGCTTTAAGTATAGTCAGATCTAATGAACAAGATTTTTTACGACGAATGTATTGTATTGTATTTTAATTTAACCTAACCAATTAAACCCCTAAAGAGCCGTTAATGACCCCTAGACTAAAAATGATTCCATTTCGCAATGTGATTTACAGATGGTACTAAAATAGTCCGGTCAAAGTAGATCAAAATATAAGAGTGAAGCTACGTAAATTCCCATCAAGCTTAAAATCAGTAAAATTGTTTAAAATACATTTGAGAATAACATTTGAATGTTCCCCATAATTTCCGTGTATGTAAAAAATTTTATTCAAAGTCAAAGGTTAAAAAAAAATGAATTTTTCGAGATTATCAGCAAAACGGTAAGTTTTATCATGAAAATACTTTCAGCAAAAATTGTAGATCATAAAATTATCTACAAAAAACGTATTAAAACTTTTTTGCCTACAAGCCGTTTCTGAGATATAATGATTCAAAAAATTGTAAAATTTATAATATTTTAGATTTACTGTCGTATTTATTGGCTGTAATGATTGCACGAGATATACCAAAGCTGCAGAATAACTTTAGCAACATTTTCGTCAATTGATAATTCATTTGAATATATGTTGTAAGAAAAGTTTATTGCTGAAAATATATTGGTGAAACCATTAAATACAACTTGAATCATTATATCTCAGAAACAGTGGCTTGTAGGCAAAAAAATATTGAAACGTTTTTTGTAGACAATTTTATGATCTACAATTTTTGTGTGAGATATTTCTATGATAAAACTCACCCCGTTTTGCTGAAAATTGACCTTTGACTTTAAATAAAATGATGGGGAACATTCAAATAATATGTTTGTATTTTAAAAAATTTTACTGATATTCAGCTTGATGGGAATTTATGTAACTTCGAATGTCTAAATTGACCGTACTAAAAGTACGTCCATCTAAAAGAACGTACTGTGCGACTCGCGAAAGCTTACATGTGTTTCTAGACGCTACGAATTACCAACGTAAATATAAAAAGAAATAATGTCTTCATACTTTTGTTCGTAAGCATCTTGCGTGTCATTAGTTTTTTCAAATATAATATTTATATCTTTATTAGGTGCTCTTGTGAATCAATGTCTCCATTTTATATTTTATTATATAAGTACGATGTACGTGAATGACGAATCGTGTTTGTTCGCTGAGTCGTTAATGACCCCTTGGTTACCTATCTACCGAACTATTTAGAGTTCTAATTTTTTAGAAAGGAACCATTTTCAGTTTCAAATTCTCAAATTCTTCCAGTAGGAATTTACATAACCATGATAGTTAAAATAAGGACTGTGCATGAAAGAATTCATCAAGGAAGAAAAAACCAAGAAAGGACTATGGAAAGCTGAGGCCTTGGGGAATGTTTTGTGCTTAAATTTTCTGGTTCACGTTCTGCATTATATTTTGAAAAGATTTTTACATCAGCGGAGTTGATGAATGGAATTTCGGAGCAACAGGAACTGTTAGTGAGATCAAAACAGTTGATTAAAAAATAATGAAAAAAAAATGATAAAGGGTAGACAACTTCCATTTTAGATTTCACAATATCTCCTAAAGGTATATGAAATCAAACTAATTAAAAAACTGAACCTAAAAGAGATTCTGTGTACTGAACCAGTTCGAAAGAATCACACTGAATGATTTGTCGATAGACAAGAAGAAAATAAAATTACTAAAACGTTGTAATCACATTACATAGAATTAAATAAAACTAACATTATGTTCATATTAATCAAAAATGTTACAATATAGAAGACAAATCGAAGAAAATTCCAATCACGAATCACAACTCCAAGATTCGATTCCATATAATGATCAAACTCAAGTTATAAGTTTTCACATACCAGAATATATCCCAAAATCTGGTTTCTAGTGGAAAATGCTGACATTTTTTAGGACTACAGACGGGTTGTAAATATTATGAATACATGTACAGATCTTACCAAATATTATGGAAAGACAAATAGAGTCCTAGAATTTTATACTTGTTTTTAACAAAGAAATTGAAAGATTTGATATATAGATTTACTAACGAGAAAAATAAATAATATTACTTTGAAATATACCTACATTAAATAGAGTAGAAGTAGATAAAGTAGACTTTTTTGTTTTGTTTGAAATCGAAAAAAATTGCCATGGAATTTCATCAAATATAAACACCTGTTTATAGCTATGAAAAAAATTGAATGAAAAAAGTTGTCTTCTTTGCCATAAGAAGGATATGGTTATTGTTTCCTGCGACTGTAAGTGTAGAGTTCGTTCCAAAGAAAACAACCCTAATCTAACTTATTCCATCCAAGGGAAACAACTCTAAACTTAATATTTCATAAGAAATATTGGAATAGTCGCGAGACAGTAAACGCTGAAATATTATCCAGCGGATTTCATTAAAGTTTTTCTGTCTGTCTTCATTCGATGGAGATGGAGCTCCATATAACTTCAGCATATGAGATGTTAGATTGGAAACATTCAGATGGTGATTGTCATTATAATATCATGATGAATCTTTCTTCTTAAATTATATCCAACATATCCTAGACATTTATTGATACCTAAATGAATATTTTTTTATCGTGTAACGATTTTGCCAGCGGTCAAATGTCGTTTTAACTAGGTTATCTACTCTCCATTTTTCACTAGATAATGAAGATACTCAAAATACTAAATATTCACGATAGTGTTTATTACAGCGCAAAATAAGATTGCGACACCCACAATATATATTTAAAATGCAAAGTGATTCGGAATTAATTGATCTCTCATTCAAAATTTCACCTTTTCTCACGAATATTTTTCCAATCATTTGAATTTTTCTCATATATTAATTAAAACAGTCATTATTGATCACGGGAGCTATAAATTTATTGTAACCTGCTTCTAGAAGTTACATAATTATTATAAAATACTTTCCAATCGACAGCTAATTTTTAAATAAAAACGTACTCTGTCTCTTTATGTGAGAGACATCGATTGAATTGGAGTTTTTGAACAAATCAAATGTTCAGATGTAAACATGAAAACTTGCATACAAGGGTGTAAGGATCGACACGATTTCTTCTGTTTATAGGTTTGCCGTTAATTTCCCCTCTCCACGGCAGTTTCAATAAAAACCAACTCGGTTGGTCTGCACAAATCATCCAGAAACCTACTCCAAAAGTCACGTTTTCTTCTGCAGATTCGTTCTCTATTATAGCCACCGAGCAGGCACATTCTGCTTTCATCTAAAAAAATAACGGAGCCCTATTGATCGTCATTCCTATTAACGAGTTTTCTGGTAAATCGTAGGATCAATAGGTTATGGTTAATTTAGGATCATAAGCTTGCGTTTTTAGCTCAAGATTAGCTGCTTTCAGTCTTCTTCTGACTACCCATCCATTAACAACCACTCCTAGCGTTTCCCTGAGCTCTAATTGGAATTAAATACTAGTTAAGGCGCAATTTCTCAGCAATGTACTGACAATGAAACTCATTTACATTATAAGAAAGCGACTATTTGAGCTGGTGTTCTTGGAATTGCGATCTCTACTTAAAGAATTGATAGAACCCTTAATAACAGTCAGTTATTATGGGAAATTGAAAAAATGGGATTGATAATATAATTGTGCAAGAAAATGTCATTTCACCAAATTCCTTTCTCCCTGTTAGGCAATGAAGACGTTGAAAAATTGGCATTTGTATTCAAATCGATGAACTACAGAAATACATTTTTCATCATTTGGAAACTCAGTTAACTAACTGACTAACCTCCAATCTTTTTTTTCTAATAGCAAATTTTTAAGCAGTTTCTACTATTTTTTCGAGGTGATTTACAGTGTTATGTGACTTCTTTTTATTGATCTTTGGTTCTGGATATCTTGCAATCACTTTCATTTGACTATATATCCTAAAGTATGACCCAGAGTCCGTAGCATATTTTTAAAATTCCATCTGTAGTAGCACTACAATATTTTTAGTTTTTGAAAACTAATCTGCTTTCCATTTTATAATATCACGACATCTCATTGTTTTTGAATTTATTGTGTGGCTGTCTGTGTGGATTATTTTGCTTTTCCTGCATTAATCACTTTCTCTTTTGTTCCCTTTTCTTAGTAACGAAGCCAAATTAGTTTTCTGAGGTAATACATCATTTATTCTTTTACCCTCATTTTAACCATTTTCTATAGAGTATTTGTTTGTCCAAAAGTTTTCTTTCTCAACCGGGGAGTGCCTTTTGGAGCTGGAGTTTTTATAAAAAATCCTATAGGCTGCAGGTTTCGGATTGTTTCAAGTGATCCTCATTCTCTTTTATTATGTTTTATGTCGAATACTCATACAACTATTATTTTCAGTAATGTTAATCGTGAGGAAGTAGGTGAAACAGACAAAAAAACGAAAGATAAAAATTTATTGTTTTATTGAAAATTTAATAAAAATACACAACTTTGCTAATATAGCATAAACATACAAACATTTTAAATTAAAAAACGAACCGACAACAATTACTGTATAGAAACCACAGCCTCATAATAAAAAGGATGGCTTTGTCATACGTAACAACATTTTTCAAAATTTTCTTAAACTAAACAAAGAGAAAGTCGAAACATTTCAACATTGTTGAACAAAATTCTCGTATTTAGTAGAAACTAAAAATACTAAAGGGAATTCCAGTACGCTTTAAAGACTAGATAAAAATTCGAAATAAATTAAAATGTCCAAAAATTCACTTACAGCAATGTAGAAAAACTTTTTTTTGGTCCCAATAAGTATTTTCAGTAATACACGATCATAGTTATAACTAATGAGATAACAATTAATAGAATAAATAATTTTATGGACAAAAATATCAAATGTACAGGGAGAGTTTTTACCATTGAAACCGGTTATGTGATGTGGAATTCAAAAGCTAAAAATAATTTTCGTTGCAAAATAACATTTTTTTGTATAAGAATATCAATACGTAGCAACTGTATACTTACAGGGTAATCCGGGAGTGAGTAGATGACGTGCTGTTACATAAAGCTGCGAAATCAGAACTTATATTTAAGTATATTTTCTAAATTATACATTATAACATCATGATTTCTAATGAATGATAACGAATATCCATGTAGTTTATTTAACGAAATAAATAATTCTACACTATAATCTGAAGAACAGGGGCGGCTCATGCTCAATGATTAGCAATCCGTAACTTTTACAAGGACAACCTGTACAATATAAAAATAACAAAAATAAATAGTTTAATCGATTTTTTAATAAAAAGGTACTCTTTGTTTGGTTTCGGATATATGTAGTTTTGAATTAGATATGAATTATTAAAAATTGTAATTATTTATCAAAAATACTTACAGGAGGAATTGAAACGAAATCAAACATTTCTTGAAGAATTGAGAATAAATAAATTTGTACTACATACTATCGAATATCATATTACTGGCATAAGAAAAAACTTAAAAGAGATTAATAATAATTTTTAATCTATTATGTATAAGTTATTACTTAATATTCAATTAAAAATTGCAAGCGATTTAATTTGTTAATATCAGTTTGCTGCAAACCTTTCAAAACTCGTCATCAATAATTATCACATCATATTTAAAGCTTCATTATGGTAGAATTCACCTTTAGTGTATATGTCACATGCATTTGATGTGTGATTTGGTTTAGGGAACTCGTCAGAAACTAAATCGTTGTATACTGAACGCTTTCCCGGCAGAATTACACCCGCAAGTGGAACTTTTGTTAGGGTTGATCACAGCTTACGAAAAACAGGTTTGTCTACATAAATTACGTAAACTAGTTTCCATTATTTTTTATAGAATAAGAATTTAGGAAGCCTCCTACCAAAAAATGGTCTACAACGAACTATACGAACACCAGCTTTCGAGCAAGATGCAGAAGATACTGATCATACAACTAGTGTACGTAAAATGACATTACAATCTAACGTATCAACGACAACTATTCATAGGATTCTTCACGAGCAGCTTCTTCACTACTTTCACATCCAGAAAGTGCATACCAAGTAGAGGATTATGAATTGCTAATAAATTTATTGGAAAAGTACATTTTATTAATTAATTTTGTTGATAATAATTTAGTAGATCCATAATAACCTGAATGGTCAGCGATACGAAAATGATTTCCCACTCATGTTATGTGGTATAACTCAAACATTCGCGGAGACATGTGATTCATGCACGGTGATGTAAAAGATAATTTTGATATAATTTTTCCTAATAGGTGCATTGGTAGGGGAGGTCTATTTGCATTACCACGACGTTTTCGTAAATTGAGTACAATGGATTCACTTTTTAGGGATATCTTATAAGCAACACCGGTAAAAACAAGGAACGAAATGATCAATGAAATAAATTTCAATTGTGACGCCATAAGGCGGAGTCTTGGAAAGAAATATCCTCCGTAGAATGTTTTGTAGACTAACCAACTAAATATTTCCTAATGTAAATAACACGATATTCGATGATACACAGTTTAATTAGGAATGTTTGATCGTGTTTTAATTCCTTCTATAAGAATTTTCCATAAATAATTACAATTTATGATAATTTTCTTCAGAATGTCTCTTTATGGCGAATGGTTTTCTTGGTATGTACAACGATCTAAAAATCTTCATATCTCCTAAACCATAAATTTTATCGAGTTGTACAGATTGTCCCTGTAAAAGTTACGGATTGTGAACCATTGGGTATGAGCCGCTCTTGGCGTTCAGATAATAGTGTAAAATTATTTATTCCTTCAAATACACTACAAGGACATACGTAATCATCTATTAGAATTTCATAATGTTCGAATATATATTTTTGAAATTATACTTAAATATAAGTTCTGATTTCGCAACTTCAAAGGACCATAACTCACTTCTGAATTTTTTACATCAAGTCCCGGAACACCCTGTATACCTTAGCTATAATCCAGAAGTTGTATGAAAATTCGAATCAACAATAACGACCAATAAATATTAATATAAACAGAGAAAACATTATAAATAGTTGTCTATAAGACAGATTTCTCAAACTCATGAATTAAAGATAAAAATTAAAAAATATTCGAATTGATTACAGAAAAACTAAATCAGCTGGGTCTTCCTTTCCAATATACATTTCGATGAGTGAGGTTACAACATTAAAGCCTCTCCCTTTATGTTATCAATTGACATAAGGCAAAGTTCAACATGTTAAAGTCAATTATTATACAATTCTGAGGAAAATATGTGGGCGGTAAACGTGATCTAATCGTCAGTATTAAATCAGAATTTAAAGTAACTATATTGACAGATAAATATCCACATTAAATATCGTAGTTTTCGAAAATAATCACTAAATGAACAGTTCCTGTATGTTTTACCTATCATTATATATTTTATTTCAAATGAGAAAGTTCATTTAATAAATAGCTTACGATATCGGAACATCTGTATTGGAACTAAAGACACTGTCTTCATTATCATGTAAACCACAGTACAGTTCGAGGGAGGTTCAAATATAAGCCATAATTTTTGAATGAATACGAAAAATTTAGTTTTCGTAAACACAACGCATCATTATTCGTTTTTTGGCTCGAAACTATTGGATAAATTTGAGGGTGAGTGGCTCTTCAAAACTCAAATCAACGATCGGTGTTCCGTTTTCCGAAAACGTCGAGAAGTGGTGACAAACTTGCCGCATGCGTGTCGCTCCAGAGCTCCAGAACTCATTTGAAAAAGTGGGCATCAGCGTTGGTAGTTTTGAGCAAATAATATCAGTCTGATGGGTGCCAAGACTGTCTAAATTTTGGGCATTAAATCATGCGTCTCCTGTAATAGTATGAAGAGGTAGGAGAAAATTGATTGCATCGAATATTTACTTCAGACGAGACTTGGGTATACCACCATATTCTGGAGAATTAACGTTCGTCTATGGGTTGGAGGTCAAACGACAAAGACTCGCCAGTTAAAGAAAAAGTTATACTTTCAGCTGGGAAGGTATTGGGATATAAGAGCAGTAATTCCGTTTGATTTTCTCACTGAACAATGAACTGATGAACGCGTACTATTATAGTAACCTGTAAAACACGGTAAAACCTGCCTACAGGTCAAAACGACGCGATATTCCAATCCGTCGTGCGATATTGCCGCAGAACGCATACGGTTTACGATGGAAACCCTGACCGAATTGAGTTAGAAACTCATGGAGAGGTTGAATTCTTTATACGCGAATTACGTGACAAGACGAAAGGCATCAGAAATCTTCCGGAGACGTAGGAAAAATGTATATAATTTGACGGAGAGTATCTAGAGAAACTGTTAAAAATTTCAACTGTGTAACTCATTAATAAAATATTTTAGAGCAAAAGAAAACAAGTTTATATTTGAATAACCCTCGTAGATCTGTAACGAGTAAAGTTTAAACCCCAGCATCTCATAAAAGGTTTAGGCAATGTCTAAATCTAGCCGGGCATCTATGAAATGATCTATATTTTATTCTACAGAATATTAGACGAGGAACAGGCGTATTAGAACAAATATAATCGATTCTTTTCGAATATCACGTGACAAGGTACATAAGTTTTAAAGCACGCCTTTATCTCTGATTTCATCAGTTGTACTTTGCAGTTTCTGCTGGGAGGTCAACTGAATATGCAATTTTTTAATTTGTTCGATAAAATTTTATTTTACCGTTAGATTTTTATATATTATTGATTTCTAGTCTTAACTAGGATAGAGATTCATTTTGGTGTACCATGATCATCTTACAATATTTGTGATTTTCAAATCTCTTTGGTAAAAACGAGCTGAGGACATAGCTACTACCTGGTGGACATATCAGCGATGTTTATGAATGCCAATAATGTGGTGACTAGCTTGAAGGATTTCTGACCAAATACAAAGAAAGAGCTATGAAAAGTAAAAAATAGCGTCCAAATAATGCCACGACAGCTACAGGGCGTGCTTATTAAGCACATAATTATCGTTTTGGTTAGGTTAGGTGATGATTTCCTTTATATCTCTTATAAACCATCTATCGTTTGCCCAAGATTGGTACACCCTATATATAAATACTGATGCAATCAAATCGTACCAGATGTTTGAAAAAAAAACAATATTAGATGTGTGTATTCATCTGTCAAATGTAATTGGAATCTGATGTTTCTATTTCTTTATACAGAAAAAAGTCAACTTCTGACGTATTAATCAAAATTGGATTCAATAGTGATTCAAAACATTATCGTTCGGAAACTTATCGTTGCTGACACGTTAATAAAAGTTTATCAAATATTAACGATTTAGGTAATCAATAATATCTTACTTACCTACAGAATTACGATTTCAGACACAACATAACTTCCCGAACTACCCTCGTATATGAGATTTGTTCTCTACAAATAAATAAAAATATTTGAAAATATCTCGCCTCCTTAGAATAAATAACTATAACTCTTGGCGTGGACCTCATTTATTAACATTTCAAAACAGATCTCAATGATTTTCAGCCTTAATTTGCTCAGCCTTTATTTGAGTGGCAATGGGATCCGGTTCAAATCGTGTGTGCGTTCTCATGTGCCTCGTAATCATGTCTCTTCTACACGCAGCATAAGGACATTGAGGACATTTGTACGGTTTCTCGCCAGTATGAGTTCTTTGATGAGTAGATAAATGATCAGATCTCGAAAACACTTGACCACAAACGCGACAAGTGTAAGGCTTCACTCCCGTATGCAGTCTCATGTGTCTAGTTAGCATGTCACTACGAGCGAAAGACCTTTTACATACTTCGCATAAGTAAGCTTTTGCCGCGGTTTCCCCGTTGTTTTGTCGACTTTTGTGTCTGGAAGCCATATGTTTAGCTAGACGATCATGTAAACTGAACATCTGACCGCACACTGGGCAAACATAAGCAACATCGGAGCCCGGTGGCATCTCTTCAACAACGGGTGACACTTCGAGATTGTATCTTGAAGCGACCGATTCTTTTGTAGTAGGCGACGCCACGTCACCTTTAACAACAGGTACAGAAACAGGTCCTCGGGGAGGCAGAAATCCAGGAGAAATCAATTGTAATGGAGGTGGAATCATGCACTCCAAACGTTCTCGACATCTGGATGACTTCATTGACAGATCCAATGGAGATTCTTGAGGAGACCAAGCATTCGAATCAACAGATCCTTTGCCGCAACCAGTCGAAAGTGTCAGAGGATGTGGCCAGGATGGAGGAGCTCTCGCTCTTTCAGCTTTTGCAGTTTCAAACCACATGGGTAAGTCTGAGTCAGAATGGCTTCTCTTACGGAATATATCTGGCAGGTACTTAGAATGCAGGTAACGTTCAAAGCTGTACGTAGGCGCTGGAGAAGATGGAGTCAATGGTGAAATAGGTGACGCCGGAAAAAATCTGTCATAAGGATGAAGTGGTGGCGGATGATGTCCTATAACAACTCCTGTAACGCATTGATAGCAAGGACAAGTTGTCGGTCTTTGTAATAATGGAGGACTTGGACTTCCGTCATCCTTGATCCTTAACGGGCTAAATCGTATCTGGGGTGAATCGGTCGAACTGTGAGGTGACTTGTTACTTGAACTCGCGGGACTAAAAACATCTTCGTCTTCGCTTATAGTTTTGTACTTGTCTTTGTCGGTGACATCGAATTTAAATACCTCGGGTCTGTATTGTTTCTCGTGCATTATCTCGATTGTTAAATCTCCTTTATTGTTATTGTACATTTCGGCAACATTGTTGTTGTTTACTGAATTATCGGGGGACGGCTCACTCTCATGGGGAGATGTACTTCCCGCTGCAACAAAATAAAATACTCGTATATACATAGTATCTTCTTTTATCAATGAAAATCAACAATAATAACATAAAATCGATTCAGAAGACCGCCTACAGGACATTCGTAATAGTTTCGTTAAATAGACAGTCGTAAAAATGATGTAACGTGAAGGGCTGAGGAAGACAGTGAGAAATGCTTTATTGTCAAAAAATTGTAAACAAAAGCTTGTGAAAACTAAAAAAACAAACATAAAAATAACTAAATAACATTGAGACACAAGATTAGAATCGCACCATGATTTAAGGGTGATTAGATCACTAGATATGAAGTGCCATGAGATAAGGGATACTCCTAGAGTATTGTCTGTAGTGGTTTTGTCTACAAAAAGATATATTTCACCCTGATATCTAGATAGGCGATGTCGTTTATAAATAGAAGAAACAAAATAGGTCCCAGTACTGAGCCTTGGGGTACTCCACATTCTATTAGTTTGCAAGAAGATATTGTTGTATCCACCCTTATTAGCTAACTTCTCTTGGTAAGATTAAACTTAAGCCATGCGAGAGGTAGTAGTACTGAAATTTGTTGATTAAAATATTAAAAGTAAGACAATCGAAAGCCTCACAAAAATAGAAAAATGCTAAATCTACGGGCATAAAGAAGAAACTGTGTAGGTTGGCATTAGCATCAAGGATATATGGAAGCGGATATATATGGAAGCGGATCATGATAAAGATTTATAGAATTTAATAACTTTTTGGCTACATTCTTCTTCTTCTTCTTCTTCTTCTTCTTCTTCTATTGTCTTGCACCTACAGTGAGTTGGCGATTATATTATAGTCAGACATCTATTTATAGGGTCCACATTTCGAAGGCTTCTAGTTTATTGGTGGACGATATCTTTAATGACCATGTTTCCGTACCGTACAGTAAAATTAACCTGCTCGATGAAGAAGCCTTATTTCTTAGATAATTCACAATGGACCATGTTTCTTTTTCCTAGTATAATAAATATCTTTGGCAGATCTGTTCCATGATCGGAGAGACCTGAATTAAAGACAGTACAGTCAGTAGATTATGAATCAAAAGATCACACGATATAGTTTATAATACTAGAATTGGTCTTAGTTATTCTGGTTAGCGTTCTTATAAGCATGACTGTACCAGAATAAAAAATTGACTGAAGAGTTTCTTGACCAGCACACACACTGTAATAATCAATATTGAGATCGCCTCATAGAATTAATTTGCTTTTTAGAGGTAAGGACTGCAGTAAGATCAGTAGTTTGTGATTGACCGTACTGATGAGTTCTTCACGTGATGGTAAACCTCCACCATTTCTACTATATATTATAAAAAAAAATTTAAAGCTTTTGGAATCGAGGTAACTTCATTTTAGTAATAAATCTACACAAATTTGCAGAGCATTGGTTTAGCTACGTTCATTTATAAACTAGGTGCAGTTGAAGTTTGATCTTCTTAGAGAAATATCATGGATACTGTACAAAGCAGCTTTTGAATCAAAAATTTGTTTTTCGAACAGTTACTAAAGGATAAAACCATAACGATCCAGTTGATCTCAAATTATGTTTATAATATAATTACCTGTGAGTTTGTCCAATACTTGACTCAGTCTCTTTCTTTTCTTATATTTACCGACGATACGATGATTGTGATTGATAACTAATGGATGATTGTTATTAGCTTTGTCAGTAGTGGTGGAGGAATCGACTGTACTCTCTGCCATAGTCATTTACGCGGGGCGGCAAAGGGCCGCGGATCCTACGAACAATAAGATAAGACCTCCACGACTAGGTTCATACTGTGGTGCCTGATTCAAAAGTAGTGACTTCAAGTTTCAGACACACCTGCAACAATTGAAAATAAACATAATGAGTATTAATGACTACAGACAAAGAACTAATTAACACATTAACGAATACTAATATTGTGCTAATTAATTTATCAATTATATTCTTTGTTTAAAAAAAAAATATATTCAGAAATGGAAAGTATATTATACATAAATGCTAGCAATGTTATTAAATTATTGTATACGAAGGTTACAAGTTTTGAGATATGGCAACACTGATGTGAATGTGTGAAATCTGACACTACCTTTATAAAGTTTGACACCATCTCGAGCTACCACAAAACAAAAACATCAGAAATTTCTAAACTCGCCTATGGGCTGCGGTGTCTGCGCGAGGAATTACTTTTTTGAAGATGAAAAAAAAACACATATAGTGGATTTAGAGTATTCTGTGCAGATGTTTGAGAACTTCTTCGTGTCCGAACTGCAAAACTACAACAGGACAAATCAACTTCTCACGTCCAATTGATTTCTGCCACGAGTATTTGAATTTTTTTTTGGCAAATTGATCTCCAGAATTGGTGACATAAGTTGGCGTTTACTCTTTACTTTTTTCTATGGGGATATTTTGAATCTAAAGCTTACTCTAACAAATAGACTTCCATGGAAAAATCAAGAGAAAATATCCGTCACGAAATGACAGATATCACGGAAAATACCTGTCATAAACTCCTCAATTTAATCTAATCTATTAACATAAAATAAAAGGCCGATCTTCATTACAGTGCTGTTCATAGTTAGTTGTTGGTGCTATCTCGATTTTATGAAATCTTATCAAGGGAGAAATATATAATTGTTAGACATTTCAAAGCAGCTCTTTTGGATGCCATCAATAATCTTAGTGGCTATTTTAGAAAGACAGTAAAATGAAAAAAATCTCTGATCTGTAGTACAGTACCAAGCTTCTAGTAGCCACTCAAGTTTTGTTTACGAATTACTGTTTTTTTTTTTCAAATAAAATACAAATATGAAAAATGTACAAAACTTATAAACGTAACTACTAGACAGTAAACGCTGATATTTTGGTGAAATTTATTTAAGTGGTGAGATGATTTTGAACACTATGATTACGATTAGTTTTTTTAAAATTTCATAGCAAACTCTATCAATTGATTGGTAATTTCATTATTTACAATAATTTATTAAATCTGGATCTTCTCCTGTCATTTTCCAATAACGAAAGAAAAATTAATGAAGAACCAAAAAAAAAGGCCAAGTACATAAAATATCGGCAGAAGTTACATTTATTTGTACCTGTCCATCATCAGCACCTGACACTCCTCGTTAGCGCTTAACATACACGATTGTGTATAAAATATATTACCATTGTCGTTGAACCGAGTGGTTGGAGGTGCGATAAATCTTCGGCTACTGTGAAGACGACTTTCCAAAATACTCACCCTCTAAACTGATACAAAAGAAACGGCGAGAGGCGGTAAGCACGTGGTGCATTGCGGCGGGGGTGGGCGCAATGCACTCAGACAGACACTGCAGTGCGGTGGAGGCGGCATACGGACTGCAAGCTGTTTAAATCGTGAACGATTTTATTGTCTTCATATTCACAGTAGCGTAGTCTAAATCTTTATATTATTTTATTGAAATATGGAAAGTATCTGTAGTTATGATGATATCAAAATCAGGGAAAACACCTCGGGAGAATACGTGCTGTTGGCGTATACACTCTACTTTCTATGAATTCGAAACTATACGAAAAATTGTACTAAAATAACTATGACATGAGGAAAAAAAATGAGCCCCATCACCCCCATGTTTAGAATTAAACTATAAGCTGATTCCACATGAACTAATATATATTTCTTCGACCTTTTATTCTGACATGAAAGGATCAAATAGAAAAATTAATTTGATTACTAACCAAAGAGTATTCAGAATTCAAAAAATATATTCTCAAAAAATCCAGGATTGCACTCATTCCAAAGTTTAATTCTTGATGGGAAGCATTTGTGGAAGATTTTTCGAAATTTTCTTCATTTGCTACGTTTGCTATATCTGTTTTTAGCAGTCGCTAGTGACTTACAGCAGGGCGGGTGATCATAATGAAGTAGAAAGTTGATCAGATCTATTCCTTCTTATATTATTTTACGAACAAGTCTTCAGTCTTCTTTCAGTCTTCCTTAGACAAAATCTGAACGCTCTAGGTCTAATAATAGAAAAAAACAGTGACCATGTACGAGTTTTATTGACAGATTTTTTTAGTGAAACGACTCACTTGGTTTCCATTGATATTATTATTAGTACAACAGAAATAGCAAGTATTAAAAAATATGGATTGATGTCAATAAGAGACAGCAGCAACAACGAAAAGCTTCAATTGTTGTAAAAGGATTTTAATGATGAATGGAATTTTAGTGCTTTGATGTTATTTTCGAGATAAAAGTTCCATGGAAATGGAAAGTAGATGAGCCTATTACGGACAATTGTGTTAATTTGGTTTTGTTTGTTTCCATCAATGAACCAAGGACGAAAATATTCTCTCTATATAGTTGTATCTACAAGTTATTTTAAAGAAGTACAACCTATCAAAATTCTACAATGAAAAATAGGTACCTTGGATGTTTTCTATTTACATCTGAAATACGCGAATGGTACCAGAAGTACCTCAGATATCACATCCTCTAGGTAAAGTCAAAAGCTTCTGGAACCATCCCCGTAGAATGATCTCCCTATATTAATTCAGCTTATACCCAATTCTAATGATTTTTGGCGACTACTTAACTGATATGTACTTAACTTGATACATAAACGACAGATAATGATAATGAGGTAAAAATTGATTACATTAAAAAATAGTTCTTTGTGCAGAGTTCCTTATCGTGATGTTCAAGAACCAACAATTTCAAATATTAGCAAACCACTTCTGTATTCACAACTCCATTAAAGGATAAATCGATTAAAAAATGTTGTGATTAGATAATAAAATGGTAGAAACCCTTAGTGGAAAGGTACTTTCGATGACCAATTTTATAATTTCTGCGGGCTATATCAAATATTTTGGATTGTAAGGAGAATAGAAAGATGTCTTTGAACTAATTTGTACTATTTGTACTATTTGTACTGTTATAAGAAAGGTATCAATATGAATAATAATGGGATCAAAAGTTATTAATATGCTCGCTTTCATTGAGATCTTGATATATTACAGCAAGCAGCTGCTATCTCTTCTTCTACAACTTTACCAAACTAAAACGATAGAAGATCTACTTCTTAAATAGACTGCGATAGACACTTTTAGAATGTCAGTACTTCAGAAATTACAAAATGAGGTGTGGCAATCAAGATGCTGGGAAGAATCGACACAAACAACATATTATTAAGGAGCTTCCGAATAGACAATATTCAATTATAAACTACAATGACTCATAGCGTTCTTATTAAGCACACACCCATAACTTTTTTGACTCTAATTCACCATGATCCGTTTGAGGCATGACTTTCTCTTGGAGAAATGGAGCTTAGATTTATTCAGTCAAATTTTGCATACAGAAATATTTGCTTGATGATTGAACGCCGTGTATATGAAAAAAATATTAATATTGACTTGGTGATTGTCACTTTTGTTTGACGTTCCTCGCCAATCTTCCCAGTGCTACTTTGTATATGAGTCTTGTGGATATACTGGAATATCTAAATAAGAGGCATCTCCATTGATATCTGATTTTTCCAGCTTCTTCTGTCAACCTGAAGGCAGTACATTCCTTTTTGTTGTGAAATTTTTCGCAAACGTACGGTTTCCTTATTGTTATTTAACTTATCAGACAATGCATGAGAAATCGGTCAGGGATGATTACTGTGGTCAAATGGTCGACTTCCTCGTCGGTGGAAATGTAGATCATCGTCGACTGATTTAAGTATTTGAATCTACATCTTCGCAAATTCCTCCAGAAATCCTTTTTACATCTATGGCCTTGAAAGATTGCGATCTTTTGCTAGGCGAATGTGGATAAAGGAAAACAGTTCTGCCACTTCTTGGTTGATAGCTCAATTCATGGAAATTAATTACCAAACCGGCATTTTACCAATTTCGAATTTCTTGTCAACATATCTCCATTATTTCAATTTAAGAAAAATTACGTTTAGTTTTGTATACTTCATGATCTCTTTTCTTTAAACTTTCATGGATTATTGTATTTTTGTCTGAAATCCAATCGTTTGCTTTTCCATCCGTGATTAGTCTTCAAAAATAACAATTACCTTATCAACTAAATAAATTTTTTTTGTTCCGAATAATGATCTTAAATTTTCTTTTTCCCACGAACAACGTTGATATTAAATTTTTTACATAAATCGATGTGATTCACTTGATATAAAACGATACAAAATAAACCTCAAAAGTTAACGAAACCGTAAACATGAAATTTATTTTCGACTACATTCAAATACAGCAAATTATAGCATGGATAATTTATATGCTAATAAACCATATTTTCTCTCCTACACAGATATTAACTTATTTTAAAGTGTGAAAGCAAAATCTGAGCTTCTTATCTGAAGATATTATAAAGAATTTATTGCATATAAATTTTATTATTATGTATTTACTCTTTACGTACACGCCAACAATGTATTAAAGTTTGACTCATATTTATATACTTATTCTTCTTCTTTTTCTATCTCTTGAATCCCATTGTACCATAGACAAGTTCTTATTTTTTCAACTATTCATTTCCCTGGGTTCATTTCATCAATATTATTTGAGGTTAATTCTTCTTATTATCATCCGGTGTTCTTGACTCCTCTTCTTTTATTTTTTTGTTAATATCATTGCTTCTGCGCCGTACATTATTAATGTTTCTTCTCTTATTATTCCTAAATTAATGGCTATCATTTTTCTTTCTATCTGTGATAGTCTTTTACCATTGCAGTTAATCATTATTCCTAGATATTCCCTAATTCTTAATCTCCTATTTTAAGTGTTTTCCTGTTATGCCTCATATAATTCTTCGTTTTATTATCTATTTTTAAACTCGTTTCCTCTTCCTCTGTTGTCAGTTTCTTTAACATACTTCACCTTATGTTTTTCCTCAATGTATTTAGGGAATATATCGTGTGCATATGTTTCTGGATTTTGCTTATATTTTCGTTTCTTACTACGTGCCTTAGCCATACATTGAACAGTACTGCAGATAATGGAGTACCTAGTCTCACTTCTTTATTAATTCAATAGCCGCCATAAAATTTAAACTTCTGTTATAATGTGCCAACTCGTGATCGTGGTTATTTTGAAGATTAGACAACTCGTGAACGCCAATTGTGAACGCCACCTCTGTTGACCAACCAGAAAAAGTACTTAGGACGGTAGTTAAAAGTGCCATCCATGTAAAATGTTTTTTAAACAATTCAAATTTATTTCTTATCCAAATGTAATTACGTTAAATAATTATCCAATAAAGACATTCTCTTCGATCAGTTTTGAAAATATTTAAGTTAGGTAACCTAACCTAAAGGATTTTGGAAATCTAGGTTTGCATTTTTGGATTTTCCAACTCTACAAAGTGGATTAGGTACTAAATTCCTGGTAATACTCTCAATGAATTCTCCACGAGTTGCGTCATGTACTCTGACTACCTTTTTGTTTACCTGAAATATCCCCGAATCTTTATATTAACGGATGAAAATTCGTCTAGCGTTCTATTGCACCCTTTAAGTTTCTCCATTGCTTTTAATTCATTCATTATATCGCTTAGTATTTCAGAGAGCATTCAATCTTCTGACTGAAGCAAATGTTTGCTGGAAATCTTCTAATAGCATTTCAATTGAATTTATGGCATCCATTCTAGATTACGTGGAGCTAAATATTTAGATTTACTCGTCAGATATCTCTTTCCAAAGATTATTTCACTGTATTTTATTAGATTTACAGTTATTTTATCTGTTCCAGTTATTTTTTTAATTCTTTACTAGTATGATTTTACCCCATTTTGATTGGTTCTTCCCTTATTTTCTCTTGATTTTCTTTTGATTCGTCTATAAATTCTATATTTTCCATTTGCAATTCATGCGTAATTCTTCTAACAATTTTCCAGTTTTTTTATCTTGTTTTTTTCTTTGTGTATCTATGCGATCTATTTTCTCCTATAGAATTATTTTGTGATGTTTTCTATCCTTTCTTTTCTATATTTCTTATTTTGTTACTAATCTTAATATTTCATTGTATTAATTCTTGCCTTTTCGAAGTTTTTTGTCTCCTCTGTTCATTATTTGTACCCATTCAAATCTTCCAATTCCAATTTTAGATTTTGAATTATAATGAACTAAAATATGTTACGCCTTTGGTTATGGAATTGCGGATAATAGTATTGTTTTCAGTATTTTGGAGCTAGTAGCATATTTTTGGCAAGGGTGATTGTGTTGCAGATATATTTCAGAAGATGAAATTATTATAAAAACATTTTAACATTGATTTTAACATCTTTAAAAACGACTCGAAATTTATCG
Organism: Diorhabda sublineata; assembly: GCF_026230105.1. Lineage (NCBI taxonomy): Eukaryota > Metazoa > Arthropoda > Insecta > Coleoptera > Chrysomelidae > Diorhabda > Diorhabda sublineata. The sequence continues at coordinate 11,655,859 of NC_079475.1, forward strand.
AGTGATATCTATCTTCATATTGACAAGGCACTCGTTTGATGGTAGAATCAACAAATACAAGGATGATTATACAGCATATGCTTCAATTTTGAGGACGTCACGTTGTTTGATATTTCTTTGGCAGCCATCAATAGTGAATTTGTAAAAACGGAAAAAATTGGTCATACTTTTGTCTCAACCCAACCAATATAAAAGATAAACTAAATTCTACTATGGGTAAGACTGTCAACTGTGAAATATTGGGTAGCAGAGTTTAAACAAGGCCGTACGACCTGCGAAGACCAGCATCGTAGAGGTCGACCAAATGAGGTGACGACTCCAGAAATGTTGAAGAAAATCTACGAAGCTGGACTGGCTCCAAAGAAGGCAAAGATTGTTCTTATCTAGCTAGTCATTTTTACTATACCATATGATGTTTGTAGAATAAAATTATAGCGCCATTTTCACAAATTCCATTTCATTTTCATGAATTTTCTATTGTTTAAGTTACGAACATTTCCTTGACATGGGCCGTGAAGCCGTCCCTGTCCGGTTATAATGAAAGTTTAAAATTTGGCGAAACCGGAATTCGTTTCTGGTTTGCTTTTATATAATGTTTTTATCATAGCGGCAATTTGTTTACATTGTCTTTTTTTAATTTGTAGATTTTTTTATTCATTTTGGTTTGGCTATATAAACGAGTTTGAATTAATGCTTATAAATATTCTTTATTTTAGGTCTCTTCTGTTTTAAAATTAATTTTTTTCAATAATTTTTGCAGTCTTTATTATTTTGATAAAGACTGAAGTTAAATCGAAACGTCAATTTTTTATCAATCTTCTAGAAATTATTACAAAAACTAATTTTAAAACAGAAGAGACCTAAAATCAAGAACATTTAGAAGCATTAAATGTATCAAAAAATCTAAAAAATTTAAAAAATGATACCAAAGAATTTAAATAAATTGTATATGTTAGTTAAGTATTAGTGGATGATTAATTATTGTGTAAGTTGATTAAATCTGGTGTTTAAGTTTAAGTGTTTAAATAAATCAACTAAGAAAAAGACATTGTTTATAAATTTACCCCACTGATAGAAATAGTATTATTAAATAAATGAACGAACCAAGGACTGAAATATTCTCTCTATACAGTTGAATCTACATATTATTGGAAAAAAGCAGGAACTATCAGAATTCTACAATGAAAAATATATTTCTTGGTTGTTTTTTATTTACATCTGATCTTCTACCGAAGTACGCAGATGGTTCCAGAAGTACCTTCCGACACCACATCTTCATTGTTGGAAGATCTTTGATTACTGAGCCATTTTTTCGAGTCTGAGAACAGAAAATAATCCGAGGGGGCTAAATCTGGCAAATAGGGTGCGATAGGTAGCTTCAACTCAATAATTTTGCTCGATTTCTTCGCTTAAATGTGTTTAGTCGTGACCTAAGATAATTTTCAATAATTTCAAAGAATTAAACGTATTTTGTTGTTTGTTTATCGCATCTCCTCTTAATTGTCTCATCGTTAGATCTCAATATCCCCAAAAAAGAAATAGATGAAAATATGTTTTGCTTTATTAACTCACATATATGGTTTCCGAACGTTCTGTATAGTGGATGAAACAGAATGTAGTCGGGTAACGTTGTGGATGAACATAAAAACCACCCACCTTTCCTTTTCCTTGAATATTTGTAAGTAGTTTCTCCTTATAAGTATGACAAACTGGCCACAGCGTATGTGTTTAAATTCACCGAGTGCTTTGAATACAAATTCTGCAGCGGTTATCTTTTCATCTTGTTGCGACAGTTTACCTCCAAGATGGATATTTGATTGGTTTCACATAAAGATCATGAAATACAATAAGAGACATCGCTTATTTATACTTTGAACAACGAAAATGTTTTATATAAATCTTCTATATGCAATTTATTAACAAATCATAATCATTGAATACAAACATGGAAAAAAATTGAAGATACTAGAGAATAAAACGAGAAACTCAATTTTAGAAAAAATAGTTATAGTACTACGAAAAGAATCATAATTAAAATCTAGAAAACACGCTTTTGTAGTTATTCAGGTATTCAATCTAGAAGTAGAATATATAGTAGGAATATGAAGGCTTTTTAGGCTAGTAGCTTGAAAATGATTCTTTTCCACTCTTTCTTATTTTTTGCTTCAGTTTTCCAGTACTTAATTCCTCTCTTGGTCTGTGTCCATTATTTTTTTATTGATATAAAATCTTGCATTCTCTGTTAGCGACCCAGTCACTATAATCTTTTGGATCTTATTATTTTACTTGGTTCTCCTTCTCCAAATAAATTCCACTTAACGTTGTATGTTCCTTCCAGCCATAATTCACCCCCTTGTATCCTCCTGGTCATTATCCATTCCTCTGCTTCGATAAGAATCGCCTCGTAACTCACTGTTTGTCAAATTATTGTTTTGTACAGATGTAGCTTTACCTTTTGGACATTTCTTTGGAACGTATTATCGCATTCAGTGCTTCCAATTGTTCACTTCCTTTCGTCATCGTTGCTTCTTAATTTCCTCCCTCGAGGTTTGGCTTTAGGAACTCGAAAAGAACCATTAAAGTATTACTAAAGAAGTGCAGAGAATACAAAAAAAATGTATAGGTCTCTTTTATTGATTTCCAGAAGGCCTTTGATAAAGTTCAACACGATAAACTTACAAAGAATTTAACAACTAGTAACTTATATCCAAGCGAAATACGATTAATCAAAAATATTTATTACAATCAAACGGCAGTAGTGCGTGTTGAATACATGGAGACAGACGAAATCGAAATTTAAAAGGAAGTTCGGCAAGGATTCGGAACAATAATCAACTACTTAAGATCCGCCGATGATACACTGACTGGAAAACAAATAGAATGGGTGGTAAAACACAAATATCTTGGATCAGAATTGAAATGGCATGAGTCATCTACTCCTCAAACAGAAATCTAAACTCCACGTCTGTATAGGATTCATGGAATATTATGTGTGGTCAGTACTGGCTGTACGGAGTGGAAACCTGGAGCTTGAAAGCTCAATTGATCAAAAAACTAGAGGCATTTGAGATGTGGCTCTATGGACGCATCCTGAAGATACCCTGGACTGAGAGCATCACCAACGACGAAGAATTAAGACGCATTGGTCGCAAAAGAAAGCTGTTGACAATTATTAAGCAGAAATATAAGCCTCCACGTCAGAATAGGATTCATGTAATGCTATGTGTCGTTAGTACTGTTGTATGAAGTGGAAACTTGGACTTTGAAACTCAAATGATAAAAAACTTGGTCGTAAATCTCCAATGAGAAGACGGCATGAGAAGAAGATAGGTTCTCGTCGATATATAATAAAATATTTGAGTGAAATAATTGATGAACATCTTGGAGTTAGGGTGTGAATTGTAGGAAATTTTTAAATAAATTCTCCAACGAAGAATCATGACAAGAAAAAATCTCTTCTGATCTGAAAATTTCAGTGGAAAGAGATATTGACAAACGACTTGACAATGTAGAATGGACATACATGGAAATTCGTCGTAAATAAACGATTATTCACGAAAAAACAATTTCAAGATGGAGCTATGGGTGTGTAAAGGGCTGAAAGTCTTCTAGATATAATAACTAATAAGCAATATGAAGATCTTCCGGTGAAAAACAACTTTTATTCGCATTTAGAATCGTTTGATATTTCTCAACTGTATTTTATAATTTAAAATAATGAACAGACGTATCTGTATCATTTCTATGGAAATCGATCAATAATAAGCTGTAGGAAAATGCTAACCTGATTTAGAAGAAAAATAAGTCTTGAATTAAATCACAACACAAATAAAAATAAATGAATTTTACATTTACCGAACCACAAACTTTTATATGAACTGTTGGAAGTTATTTTATTCAGTAATCGGTTCTTATATCTAAAATTTATCTTTTTTAAAAGGTAGACTATTAAGGAGAACACCCACTTCCCTCTTTGATACCAAGGAAAATCCCATTATCTTATACTTACGGTTTGAAGATATCAAACTCACGATTATGCTTCTGAGGATGCGGTAGATGCTTCCGTTTTCGATTTACTAAAATACCTGGTTTAGAACAAGTTCTGGGAAATATAAATGTATTTTGGTTTGCAGTGGCAGTAGATTTTATAATGTTATAATTAATTTTGATTTACGTTAAAATTAGTTGTTTATCTCAAATGAATCGATATCTACACTGAAAATAAAAAATTATCAGAAGCAATGAAAATTGAGTGTGAATTTACGTAGTTTGAAGTATGTTTGTTGATGTATTATTTTGTTAAAAATCTTCTAGTAAACATATCATTCAATTCATGTTGACACTATTTTTAGATTCACTTTTACCGAATAAATATTGAAATTTGACAAAAAAATTTCCAACTCTAACGCAATAAAGTTTTTAGGACCTTATTAAAAACTATGTTCAATAATCTTTCGTGACATTAAGGAAGCTATAGTAAATTCAGAGCGTTATGTGCAGATTTTAGACGACTTCTTCGTGGCTGAACTACAAAACGGTTATTAGCAAAGAACATCCAATAGATCTCTGTCACTAGTTCCTGAAATTTTTACTGGCAAATTGATATCTAGGAAAAATGACATAAGTTGATCCTTACGCACGATTTAACGATTTAACACCTATAGACTTTTTCTTATAGGATTATGTCAATTGTAGAGTTTACGCTAGTACAATTAACATTTTAAAAATGTTATTTTTAAGAAATAATTTTCCGAGCAATGTTATAAGTAGCAAATATTTTTGCAATAAACTTGTTTTTCTTGAAATTGTTTTTTTAAATGTGAAATTTCTCTTGAGGCCCTTGTAGAAACTACTCAATGCAAAACGATTTTATTCCAACCATGAAATCATCTTCAAAACCAAATACAAATACCTTTAAAGGAATGAAAGAAGAAAAAAATGCATAGGGCTAAAAAAAGAGTATGTTGGAAAAAGATTTATTTGAATTCAGGAATAGAGGATCCTTTTAGCTTTTTAAGGCCTTGAAAAAAGAAACTTCTGTAGTTCTATAGGGATATATAAAATAAAAGCGATTTTCATAGTCAGATTTTTATTTAATTTTCATGTATAGTTTTTGCATTTTCTTGAAAATCTCAATTTTCACTACTTAAAGCGCGAAAATGCAAAGGTTCAAATTAACTATTTAAAATATCCTGTTAATTACCATGTGTAGATACGAAGTAGTGGCAACTTTTACTGTTAACCGATTCTTCGAATTAAATTTTAATTTAGCATTGCTAAGTACCATCAAAGCTTCTTCAAATACAATAATTTTCTACCCATAATAGCTTTTCAACGTCGTTTTTTATACTAGTTCATGTACACAGTAGTAAAATGATATTTTCGTGATTGAATTTCTTTCATAATTATGGTGATCATGTAAATAAGACCGGATTCAACAGTAACACCTCGAGGTGGCTTATGGTTCGCTAATAAACATTATAGATAGAGAGGAAACTACTGAAACAATTGTTAATTTATGTAAAACGCAGTCGCGATTTGTGCCTCGAGTAATATCGCAAGATAATGACCGGCATTCGCGAGTGCCGTATCATATATACCATTATAATACGGTAAATTCCAACACCCACTTCTTATACTAAGATAGTAATTAACACACCGATGGACTTGAATGTACACACGATCAGAGTTGGTTGTCGATATTTATAAAGGGACAGGGAAGAATACAAGACTATAAGAAGAATTAATAAATTAGGAAAAGAACACAGATGAACAGATGAAGAAATAACGAAGACGAGATCCTTTCGAAAGACGTTCTAAACTATATTATAAACTATATTATGTAACTAAGAAAGTATGGTGGAACATGTAAAACAACAAACCAAAATAACATACTGGTGGGATGAATAAATAAAAATGGAGGTGAAAGAGATACCTCAGCAATAGCAAAAAGTAAAAGCCAAGGGAGAGTCGTGAGAGGAATTCCTAGAGAAGATGGAGAAACACACAGAGTGCAAAGATAAAATGATGTATCATTGGCTAAAAAATCACAGGCATGACCAAGGTTGCTATTAATTGGTCGAACTTGGGCTCGCCACTCTTGGGCCAAGGCTGGGAAACCACAGACCCGGCTAATGCTCAGTTGACCAGACTTATGTGAAGGCTGGCGCGCTCAATTTCGACTTCCCAGTACTAGCCCAGACTTGGTCCAACTCTGTGGGTTCTTGTATGGGAAGCAACTCAAAAACTACAAATATTATATCTGAAGAAAACTAACAGCGAAACATATAAAAATAGAACAAAACGAAAAGTAATTAAAATGGAGGACGGTTATATAACAAGAACAAGCGCAACATGGGAGGAGTTATGACCGGAAATGAAGGGTAAGCAACGGGAATATTTCGAAATAAAAACGAAAATGCTTTTTAGGAAATGAAGGTATGGAATTATTACACAATAATCTGTGTAGGGGCATAGAGTACACAAACAATCCTAGAGGAGTATTACCGGAAATTTTCAAGAAAGGAATATCGCTTTTTTATTCCTTATATACGCTATATGATCGCATAATGGAGAATACACTGATATAAGAGGTAGACAATACAATTAATGATACACAGACAGCATTTAGATCCAATAGATCAAACAATATTTGTTGGATGTATGGAATTTATGTTGCAGCAGTTGATTCAGAGAAAGCCTTACATAGTATGAACAGAGAAAATTTATGGGAAATAAAGATGAATAGAAAACTCGGGTCGGGGATATTTCAGGTGAACGAAAAAGTAGTTCGAGTATATAATACAACTCGTGATGGATTCAACAAGTGTACCACCTGGAATTTTCTTTAATTTCTTAGACCTTTTAATATGTTTATGCTTCTAAATAATCTTAATTTTCATTTTATTTTTGTTTATCATTTCACAAATAAAATCTCGAGCAGTATAATAATCCGTCAGAAGTTGTCTAATCTTCAAAACCAGCACAATCACGAGTTGTAAAAAGTATTCTGAATATTCTAAACGAGATTGATTCTTTAGATCTTTAACGTCATACTACCAGCGGTCTAGTAACTGACTAATTATTATAATAAGTTAATGTAAAAGTTGTAGAAAGGAATAATGTAATCAGGGAATTGTTGACGACTATAATGCTATTAGCTGTAGAGCGAATGCTTGAAGCGCTACAAATCAGAATAATATAATAGATATACTTTAGACTAAAGTTATTATTAAGGTTTAAAAACTTTTGAAAATATATTATTTAGGTAATGTAATGTCAATTACACTAATAAGTCAATATTCTTATTGCTTGGAATAAATGGAAAAAAGCAGGTGTATTGGATCTTTGTCCATATATGTTCAGTTTGTAATTTTCTCTAAAGACTAAAGACAATAATTTCTGCTATAATTAACATATATCATGTATGAAAAGTTCCGAGAGAAATAGATTCTCCGAAACTCACTTTAATTGTCTTTAATGTTGTCATAGTATTTTATAATTGTTATCAAGAGAATCGTTAAATTTTACGACAAACTTGTCTCGAAAAAAATACAGATTTATCTCTTCTGTTTGTGTGTGTGTCGGTACGTAACAGAAACGAAAGATGTCATTAGAATCATTAGATTTACTTGTAGGTCTATTATCCAGAGTCCAATAGAATGGACAAGCGTCACCTTTCATCTAGGGCTTTAATTAATGGTTTCGTTTTAGATTTTTTTGTGAACGTAACCTGACTTGCAACAATTCGCTATGAAAGTAATTATTAAATATCGAGACTTGTGGTTACATCATGAGACAGTAGCGAAAGTTGAATACAGAGTGATAAACATTTTTCATTACAAAGGCAACACGTTTTATTTTCGAAATTCCAGTTGGTATTTATTATCAATTATAAAATTATATATTCATCAATTAGATGTACTTCTATAGATTGAGGAAGATCTTCATAAGACAACTCTAGAACTAGAAGTAAATCGTCTATTTTGACAGTTTTGCATAAAAAAAAATACGTTTCATCTAAACGGAATTGTTAACAAATAGAACTGTAGAAATTGGTGCAGAGAAAATCCTCACTGGATGTGTGAGGCTCGCAATCAATATCCACAAAAAGTGAACGTTTAGGCTGTTATCATTAACAATAAACTTATGGCTTCTTATTTTTCTAAGGGCACTTTTAGTGGTGAGGTTTATCTAGATTTTTTGATTAACTTCTTACATTTCAAAGACTTTTTCCTTATGTTAATATTCCCAATGAGATAGATCGATCTCTTTAATACCAACAAGATGGAGCTCCACCGCATTTTGCACGTACAGTTAGAAATTATTTAAACAAGGTTTTTCCCAATAGATGGATTGGAAGACGTGGAACGATTGAATGGCCGGCCCGATCACCCGATTTGACTCCTCTCGATTACTTATGAGATTATTTCTAATCTAAAGTATATTTTAATAGACCAGACAATATTGCTTATTTGAAAGTTAGACAACGGAAGTAATTAACAAAATAACCCCTTGACGACCTACAAAATGTTGTACGAGAATTCCAAAATTGCCTCGGTTATTGACAAGAAGTGAATGTTGCCCATTTTGAACATTTAACTTAATTGTAAAGTACATTGAAAAATATATCTATTATGAGACATTATCATCTTCTTACTACGTAAAGTTTTGTAATGGAAATTATAAAAATTTTAGATCTTAAAAAGTAATTTTTTCAGTATTGGTGACAACAAATTTTATATTGCTGAACAGAGGACAAAAAACAAGGTGCCACACGATCCCCTTTCTTATTTGAAATTTTCGAGGGGATGCTTATAATTCAAAGGGGATCTTGGAGGGAGATAATATTTTCATACTGTCAATTGTCAATTTAATAATAAAAATCGACCTGTTTCAGGTTTTGTTCATAGAGAATATAATAATGGTGAAATTGCATTTATTTTATTATACAGGGAGGCGCAATAGAACGTGCATATTGCATCATTTTTTTTCGCTAGGTAAACGGTGTGTGGGCGGGGGGAGCCTAGCGTGGTTGGATAGTTGCACTCGTGGAGTTTTAGTAGCCACGAGTCACTTCGATAGAAAGCGTCGCGTTTTTTGTGTTCGCAACGTCTTGAGGCCACTGTGTCGTTCAGTATATGGATTAAGACACAGTAATGAAGGTCCGAACGCAAATTTATTTAAAATATGGGTGAAGCATTATGAAGAGACCGGTTCCTTGTTCAAACCATCAGCAAAAGGTCGTCCAAGAACGTCTAGGACCGCAGACAATATTGATAAAGTGAAGGAGTACGAAAAAATCCTAATGTGTCTACCAGTAAGCGATTGGCGGCTTTAAACTTGCCGTGACAAAGTTTACAGTGAATTTTGAAGTTGGGCCTTAAACTGCATCCTTATAGGCTCCAGTTAACACAGGAACTAAGATATATCGACTTTGGAGCAAGGTTGGAATTTGCTGAATAATTACTTAGTGGATTTTGCACTTTTGCAAATATCCTTTTTTCAGATGAGGCTTATTTTCATTAAAAAAACGTTGGTAAACCGACAAAATTCTTGTTGTGCCGAAAAAAATCCAAAAATGAAACATCAAAAACCACTGTAAAGTCCGAAAGTAACGGTATGGGCAGCAATCTAAAGCAAAGGAATTATTGACCCTTTCTTTTTTGATGATTCACGACCGCTATGTTGCGATGTTAAAGGGATATTTGACTCCAGAACTTGTGCGATCAAGAAAAGCGAATGCGAGAACTTCGCTCCGACGAGACCAGTCACACATCAAATGACTATATGGCGGCTATGAGACAGATGTTTCCTGCAAAACCAATTTCCAAAAGACGTGATATCCCTCGGCCCCCATGTAGCCCTGACTTGACGCCTTCCGATTTTTTTGTGGGAACACCTCAAACATAAAGTCTACATGAACAATCCGAGGGACATCAGTCAGCTAAAGGAAAATATTCGCTAGCAATTATTTTTAAAAAATAAACTTCATTTAATTACCCAATAATTATACCTTTTACTTCAACTATATGTATTTATTTTTTTAGCTTATAAGTACTTAATAAATACACGTTACCCTGTATTACATCCTCCGTCGTGACGTGAATTAAGTTCAAGGAAAAACAGAAATCACACATGGTAAAATCAGTTAAATTGGGAGGATTTTTGAATGACTTTTGGGTTATTTTCACTTCAAATCAACTGTCTATCATGATGTGTAGATCATGATGCAACATTAACAGATTCAAGAACTGCACGTTAACATTTTGTGTGCTGCAGTACGTTGTACGTTGATTTTCAAGCTTAATTGCTTCCACTTTACCTGTATTACGGAAAAAAACTACGTTTTTAACTTTCTTGGTATACCTTCGCTTTTTATCGAGATGAATATAATAAAATGTTATCTCATTATCTTTTAGTGTTTTAGGACGAAAATGTTTCATTTGAAATTAAATTCATTACATTTTTCGACAGGTGCGTTACATCCTGGAAAACAATTATTATCGAAAAGATCGTTACCTGTAGATTATTCGTGCGGAAAAGTTGAAATAATCTTAACCAATCATTTTCGGCAGCTTTCTAATCAAATATTTTTTTTTCATATTACAAGCTGCTTCTTATAAAGCCTTGAAGGTACATCTGATACAGAAAGCAATATGCTTTCTGTATCAATTTTGTTAAATTGACACAACTACACAGGGTTGTGTTTAAGAAGAGATAATTTCGCCATGGCATCGAATGACCAAAAAAGGGTGTTTGATCCACCGTTCTAATGCAGTGATTTTTTACATTCAAAACTTGCTTTTGTTCATTCTACCATCATGTGTTTCGAAAAAAAAATGCATTATAATCTTTAATTGAACAAAAACCAATTATTTCAAAAGTACCGTATAAAAAATCGCCAGAAGTAAGTAGATTAATAAACCTCCTAGCTCGATGGTTCATTTGAAATTTAGATTAGATCCAAATAGATCATTTTACGGTGTAATAAGTCCAAGTTTGAGATTAGAATTTAAAACCTTTACTTCTTACCCATTAATTCAGGCAAGCGGAAATTTTTAATACCTTGTCTATGATACAGTGCACAATTAACGTCTCTAAATCGTATCCCAGGAATTTTGAATCATTAATGCTTCAGGAATATATACAATGTTGCAATAAATTAAGTAATATACTATATATTTCCAAGCTTTCGAATACATATGTATCCATCATCAGGTAATTAATTAGTTGAGAATTGCGGTGCTTTAAAGTTTGTTGTTTCTTTTGAAAAACATTCAATCCATCAAATTGAAAAATCAATATTCAAATTGTCGCGTGATAGAAATGTTAAGAATCAACAAGCTTTATTGATATACAAAGGTATTCGAAAGCTTGGAAATATATTAGAATTAGTACACTACGAAACAGCACAGTCTAGTATCGATTAATATTTACTGCTAGAGCTTTTCGATTTCAGATAAAAAAGATGATTGCAAGGAATTTGAGAGAGATCATCTTTTTCTGAAGAATATATATGCAGCGGAGAGGCTTAATTTTTTTGCTTTTGATTTTTTCATTATTTGAACAAAAGCTATAAAATATTTATTATTAAGAATGAAACTCTTTTTTTGTATCTATACGTTGAATTATATGACGAATGCTCCATTGCTGATGTTTTAATATATTTGTGTTCAAAATACCACCCATATAGGAACCCCCGGATTTAAACGACAGGGTCCAACGCTGGGAAACCCGGTCTTGGCAAACCAATAATGACCCAAACTTGGATGAAATCTGGATACCTTAGCCTCGGTCAATCTATGGTCAGCCAGGCTTGGCAGCAGTCTGAAAAGCTATATAAAGTTTTGTTCTAATCCATAATAGATATCTTAACATTAAAAGTAATAAATATTTATGAATGAAAGCTCAACCTCCAGGACGACCACCTATAAGGTGGTATGAAAGCTGGTCCTCAGCATCCCAACTACTCCTGGCAAACCCTTGATGAAAACCTAGTCCTAACGTAAGAAGGAGAAGAAGAAGAAGAAGAAGAAGAAGAAGAATGAAATTCTTTTATACATATACAAAATAAAAAATAGAGTCATTTCTTGAGACGTTTAATTATTTAACTGATATTTTTATGTACACTAATTAGTAGAGAGCAAACCAGTTTGGCCAAGGGATGTAAACCAGTCTTGGGTTTATCTAAGCAACCAGGCCTGGTCCAGGCTTGCGCACCAAGCGAGGGCATTGTTCCAGAGTCCCACCAAGTCTCGGCCAATAACGGCTTCCAAGCTAGGGCCAAGGTTGTACATACTGGGCCTATACTGGGCCCATCGTAAAATCCTATACGGGCAATGAAGAGCTTAAAAAGGAAATATGGTATCTTCAATCTTCAAAATAAATAATGAATTGAAGGAGAATTCATTCATTACATTTTATGGAATTGTATAAACATGGACGTACTATAATTCATTTTCAATAAGAGTTATATTTCAGCGAAAATTAATAATATGTTTGAACGATTACAAATATTAGTACAATTAAGTTAGATATCGTGGCATACTTCAAAAGATCATTTACGTGAATCATATGCACATTTCTTCTTGATGGCGTGTTTGTAGATTTCAATGTCAGCAATTGCTTCTTCATTTCAGCTGAATTTCTCACCGACTACCATTTTTTTGAGATCTGCGAATAGCTAGTGGTCACTTAGGGCCAGATCTGGACTAAACGGTGGATGAGGAAGCAATTCGAAGTGTACTTCGTTCAATTTTAGTTGTGAATCAGAATTGTCTTGGTGAAACAGTTGTTTTTTCTTCGACATATGAGTTTGTTTTACCTTGATTTTTGTTTTCAAACGATCCAACAACTCGCTATTTATTCTTTTCTCTTTTTGGAGATAGTGGATGAATAATATTCCGTGCGCATACGAAAATATTGAAGCCACAACCTCCCCAACTGACTGTTGTGTCTTTAGACCTGGTTCACCGGCTGCAGTCCATTCAGATAATGATCGTTTTGATTCCGGAGTGATGTGTTACGTATAAACATGTCCAAACACTGCTCTGAATCAACAAGACGTTGTTGTTTGTGATCAATTGTCAATAATCGCGGCACCAACTTTGAAAAAAGCAAATGTTTATTTAACCAATTTGAGGACTTTTTTGATGTTTTCTTGAATAACCACCTAAATTGGACGACCAGAAAGTTCACCATCATCGGTGTCTGTACGACCACGTTTAAATTCAACTAACCATTAACAAATGATTCTTTTCGATCGAGCAGAATCCAGATATTATTTCCGTTTTGGAAATGACAAAAGTAGCTGCACTTTCTTTTGACTAATCGAAATCTCATGTAATTTTACACATAGTATATTGAAAATTGGTACTCCATAAACGTCACATGGATTTGGTAATAGCAGCGTCATCTCTGTCAGTCACGCGAATTATTGATTGATATTATATATCTCAATGTATCCTGTTTTCCCAAAACTTCATATTCTTCCTAATTATTATAATTTTGAGCTTGTTGTGATATCTTTTCAATGATCTAAAATGCAAAATAATCGTTAACATGAGCTTTCACTGATTATCGTTCTTAAAGTATAATAAAACGCTGCCTGAAATATTTACAGATTATTTGAACTGATAGATAATGTTACAAAAAATGCCGTTAAATCGATACAAAAAAAGTGATTGATTAGTTTGGTAATTTAATACCCACATACATTTTTTTTGTCACTGACTCGATGGCTTGCATAATATTAGTGAAAGGACCCACAAACTACTTCGTCCGTAAAAAAATACTCTTACGGTCTACTTTCGCTCCAATCTAAAGGTAAATATCATTATCAGCTTCAAAGTCGTTTCTTTTAATGGTTATCTCAACAGGAACGATCGTACTGTATATAATTAGGTGACGTGGGAACCGTACGTCTTTCCAACTAGTTATTATTTATAAACATACAGGTACGTTTTTAGGAATTGTGTCAAAATATTGCGGAAAAAATAATAATAATTTCAAAAAGTATAATTCACATTAATAATATCTATAAACATAACATAACATTTCTTTGATTCTCATTAATCCATACTGATATGCATTTGTACTCGTCGTAAATGGTGAAGCCGGTCCTGTTCTATAATGTTAATGGAATCTAAAGTTTGGTGGATGCGGTGGGCAATTACCAGAAGGATATTTTCTCATAAACGACGGCAATTTATTTATATTGTTCTAATAATTTATTCACAGTAGGCTGTGGCCGTTTTTATATAATCAATTTCTAAGAAGGCATTTTGCATTTTTTACATTCTAGAATCCGAATGATCGAGAAATTATTTGTGTATAAATTGGCGATTGTTTATCAGCAAAAAGTCAAATCGAAATAGTGACAAGTAGGAAACACATCAGATTTTCGGTGCGAGAGCCTATTTTTCGTTAGTCGCTCGCAATCAGTACATATTAACAAAAATCTTAATTTATGAAACGAAGCTTTTGTGAAAAATATAACAAGCAAACTATCAATAATTCCAATTATTTAATTATTTTGCACACATTATTTCATGACAATTCTCATAAATAATGACCTCAAATGAAATGAATTGATGTCCATTGAAGCCAATTGACGTCTATTGTCATTCGATGTTGATCGATGTCTTAGGATGTCGTCGATTGATGTAGATTGACGTCAATTCTTGTATTGAGGTCAATTTGGTTAGTTCTATTGATTTTTACCTTATAACACCTATAATTTTTTTTATTTCGGCACATCTGGAGAATTAAATGCTAAAGTCCGAGCTCGTTACATGCTTCCTTTGAGGAGATATCGTTGCTACAGACGAGCGGACGCTAATAGAAGCGCATTTTTTTGTAAAAAGTAAGTAAATGATGAATTAGAATAAATTATATCAGTTAGTGAATAGTTAAGTCTTAATTGATAATCTACTGAAAAGTGAATAGTTTAGTGTTTAGTGCATAGTGTATCTAGTATAATCGAATTAGTTCGAAAAACTGTGTGTATAAATTCACCCCACCGGTAAGAACAGTGTAAATAAATGAGAAAAAATATTACATTATAAAGATAGTTGACTTTACTTTTAAGTTTAACCGTGAATAAATAAACTTTTTGAGAAGTGTTGTTTTTTTTAATAGAATCTAAGTTTAAATGATACTTATAATAATAAAAATAATAATAATAATAATGAAACGGGAATATTATAATTGATAGCAAAGAGCGTAGGGATTTTTGACAAGAAAAAGCCCCATTTTAGGGAAATCTTTTTAAATTAAAATCCCTGTAAGTGATCAACGTGAATTTTGAAATAGATTTTAACTAATTTAATTTTTTTTTCATAATTTTCATGAACAGAAACATTCCTAAAATTCAATTTCAAAATAAGTGATATTCAAAACAATTCAGATTGTGGCTGTTATTTGAAGCGGGTTAATCGGACTATCGAATCTTTTATATCATTAGATACACTAAGGTGTGTTTAAAAATCGACATGTCGACGAGTGTTTTTTTTACTATAAAATATACAAGTTTAGAAGGGTGGAATATTAGACTTTTTGTACAAAAGTAAATCTGAACAATAAATATGGATACTGTTTAGCTAAGTATTTATTTATATTGTTTCTTAAATTCTTTTTTTTCCAAATTCTCGTCAAGTCTTGTTTATATTCAAGAAATTCTCATTGTTCTGTACGTAATATACAACTGTTGCGGTCGAATTTTAATCCTGGGCTAAATACTAAATACAGTAAACTAATAATACTCCCGAGGATTATCGATATCTAAATCTTGAATCCTGGTTAACCATTTTCTTTTCTGGAGCCCAATTAAAATATAAATTACCAACTTATTGATTCAGCTAATCCATAAATCCCACTCTTTTTGAAAAGTCCATAAAGTGGGACAGCTTTAATTGCCAAAGATTTTCGTCTTCTATTTTAACTAGGTGTAGTGCCTGGAGTTCATAGTGTTCCATATATCGAGAGAATGTAGTTGGAGTCTTCATCTTCTGTGCAACAGAATCTGCACTCCACATTATCTGCTATGCCTAGCGTCTTCACGTGTTTGTTGAGGCGATAGAACTCCTGTTAGTGTTCTTAGATTGTTCTTTTTTAAGTTGATACATTCAGTAGATCTACTTTCGTTTAAATTTCCCAGAAGAGTCATTGCTTGTTTCAGCACTTGTAGGTTGTCCCTCTCTAGATTGAACTGAACACATTTTTTTATTTTCATCTGTTTGAAAAATGCTTGGTGCACTGCCCAGACTTTCAGAGTGTTTGGTCCTATTATATCTATCCGTCTATCTATTCTATTTTGGTCCTACTTGCTTTGACAGTTTATTATTGAGGTGTTGTTTTTCTCAAAGCTAATCGTTTTCGATAGCAACGTCCTAAGGCATGTCACATGTTTGGAAATAATTAAGGAACGAGTTTTCTTTTATGATTCCGTCTCTAAACATTCTAAGTAATGTTTTCTCTGCCAGGCTTTCCAACACAATCTGGAGAGGTGGAAGATTTAGAATCACTTCTAGTGCAGCTGTTGGGCCAGATTTAATGACCCAAGTTGCACATGAGTCTTTGAACTTTTGAGAGATTGTACCCCAAACCACTGTCCCATATGTGATGAATCTTTTGGTAAAAAAATGTAATGTGTACTTAGTCAGTAAATAGAAAATGGTCAACCCCGATGCAACTAGCATAGATCTTTACAGGTCCGTACAACTCTACAAGCTAAACTTTTGATAATAATAGAGCAAACGAAAGTAAAGTACTCAAATAGTAACATTATCCTAATTTATTAACGTTATTCCACGAGATATTCCACTTTTCGACTTTATTCCTTGAATTGTTTCTTGGTTTGGTTTGTCTTAAAGCAGATCTATGACGCTTTCCTGTTCAATAGTTTCTTTTGCTAGTAAAAAGATTTCTGAGTTTCAGTCAGTTAAGATAAGAAGGAAAGCAAAATATGGTCATTTGGATGTGGGTAAATTGTTATAGCATGCAGCTTGCGGTAATGGTCATAACTGACTTGATTAGTTCAATGCGGAAATTATGACCTTCAATTATTATAATTATAATAACAGTATTTCTTTGAAACATGCATCATTACGGACCTGAATAGAGTAGAGAGTGGTAATCCGAACCGAAAGTATAATACTTTACAGTGATCTTGATAACAGGATCATGTTTGCAGGCCCACGCTTCTTCTTAATTTTGGACACATTACAATTTTAGTGCTTACACAAAATTTCTTTTAACATCGACCGCCTTGAAAGAAAAATATCAGTTCAGTGATTTCCATCGAATTGCTGGTTAATTAGATTCTAATTTTCACTTTGTAGATAATCGCGGTTTCAGATCTTGTTTTATAAAATGTAAGAAAAATTATTCTAGTAATCATTTTTAATTAATTAGAGATTTGTTGATATAATGAAGATAACTATCAATAATTAATATGAAATACAAAACGTTTTAGTGCAGGGTTAGTTATGTTTCATTTAATGTTAATAAGCTTTGTAATTAGAAGATGATTTTTATAGAATTTGAATCAGGCATTGAATTTTCAAGATACTCTATGAAAGAGGCTGTTTCTTCGTCAATCTCCCATATCGGAATCATTATAGTCTAGGAGTTGTCAATCTAAAAAGTTCCCTTTTTATGAAAATTGATAGTTCAAAATTATAGGAATTAAAAACGTGAGATTTGCGTGGATTTGCAAAGCCGGAAAAATTAATAAATGTTTACCTAAAGTGTATTCAATAGAAAAGTTCAGAAAAAATTTTCGCAAACCAATTTTTTTTACCGGGAGAGTTAGTCAAGCCTCTTATTAAAATGTGTGATGAGGGAGGAAATTTCTCCTTTACTTCGTAACATGGTATTTTTTATTTTGTTTGGTTGAATGTTTAATTTAAGATTATCTTGGTTTGCGAGCTTAGAAAAGGAAGGAAATATCCAAAAAATCAGCTTAAAATCCATTGACTTCGAACTCATTTTCGATAATCAGAATTATAGTCAATAAATATAATCAAGGATTTATGTTTTTCTGTGGAAATATCATTGTTCCATAATGATTATTTTTTACTTACTGTTCGCTCATAATCTTCTCCATGATTATAGATATAATTTTTTTTATTTCTTATTTCTTTTGATATGTTTGTGTTTCTAAATCTTCTTAATCTTAGGTCGGTCCTGTTTCAAAATTAGTTTTTTTTAATATTTATTTTAAAAGAAAGATAAACATTGACGTTTCGACCAATTTTAACTTTTGAAAAATTATTAAAAAAACAGAAACAGAAGAGACCCAAAATCATTTAGAAACATTGCTATAAATATTTCATAGCACACATTATCATTAAAAGTTTAAACTTAAATTCGCATATTTCAAGGTTTTCAATCGTCATATTCAATCAATGATAATTTGTAAAAATCGAGTAAAAATTTTTATTACAGTTATAAAAACTACAGAAAGTGTAGAAACTATCATAGTTCTAGAAGCTTACTCCTACAGCAACTTCATTATGTGTATAGAAAAAATATATAAAAAAAAGCATAGAAGTTCCACAGAGAAACATTTATTCTAGATCGATTATTTATCGTAAATGAGTTAGGAGTCAATGGATTTTAAGCTGATTCTTTGGATATTTCTGAGCACGCAAACCAAGTTAATCTTAAAGTTGACATTAAAACGAACAATATAGAATAAAAAAACATCTTACGTAATGGGGAAAAATATCACACACTTTAAAAAAAGACTTGACTGACTTTCCCGGCAAAAAAAATTGGTTTGCGTGAATTTTTTCTGAAAGAGAATGAAATTTTCTATCGATTATCCTTTGGGCAAACCAATTCATACCACGAGAAAGAGAGATATTTATCGATTTTCTTAATAATTATGTTTCTAGATTTGTAAATACACGCAAACCTTGCGTTTTCAATTCCTATAGTTTTGACTATCAATAAAAAAACACACGGTATGAGGAGACTTTTTAGATTGACAGGTTCTGGACTATTAGAAATGAAAAAACATATTGTAAATTATTTTGAGCTCATCTTCTAAAATTTCGTCCAAATATTTTGGATTTTGCTCTAGGTACTTAGTAGGTCCTTCCTGAATTTCGATTGACCAATTATATGACCAATTATTAATCGGTCAGCGTGACAAAACAGATTTTGTTGTGAAAACTTCATCCAGATATTCCAATGCAGCTGAGGCAATTCCAAATATTGGATTTTAAAATCAATTATATAATATGTCTCCAGAAATTACTGAGACTAATAAAAATTATTATTCAAATAGTAACAAATTTGAACCAATTTGATTTTTTTTTGAAAATTAATGGAATATTCCAAATAAATTCGAATATACAGTGAAATAGCTCTGCAAACTAATTTAATTGCCTACCATAAAAACATCAAGATTGATTGAAATAATAATTTGATATTAATAATAAAATTAGTTTTATCTTCTGCATCTTTTTAATTGATAATCATCTTTGTTTTAGAATGTTTAATATACAATTATGATAATTATAAGAATTTCACGTTTCCTATTATTTTCGAAGGTTCCTTATATTGAATTAATCTTCCAAAAATCGAAGAATCTATTATATTTTTCAATAGAAAGTAAATACATATTATAATAATTGGGTTTATGATTCCAATAAATAATATTAATTTTTACTCACGTCTCCATTTAATTCCGAGACAGAAAAATAATTTCCATATAATATATATAAAAAAACAGTAACAACGGAAAAAAATTTGAGACTCTATTCACATAACTCAACTTCGCACACATCACAATACGCATCCCCCAAATGCCACTTTGCACATCATGTACTTAACTCACGACGTCCCAACACTGAACCTAAACACGAACTGAGATTAGCAGCCGTTCTATAGCGTGGGAATTTGCAGAATAGGGTGTAAATTAACCAAAGTGGGGGTTAAACAGGCGGGTATGTATATTGTTGTAGCAATCAGGTTGTAAGAGAGGGAAAAGGTGGTAACCGTCGTTGAATTAAGGGCGGGAATTTTTGGGTACCCCCAAATATATCTATGGTGTAATTATTTTATTAAACTTGTACTTACTGATTATTAATATTTTCAATTGAATCAACGAATTGAAATATTTTAATTATTAGCGATAATTCCAAAATAAACAATCACCTAAATTTACAAGAATAAAAAATAATTGTGGTTTGAATTCTTTCGATGCTTTTCAAAATTCAAATGTTAGGTTGGATTTGGGCTACCTAAGTATATTTCCAAAAATTTTACGTTATAAAAATTACTTGTAGATTGTTCAGTTTACATATGAAATAATGCAAAAATACCTAAATTGACCATTTGAATTTAATTTGATTGAGGTTATGAAATAGAAAGGAATAAATCTGAAGAATAATTTGGGGTTGGCTTATTAAAAAAATTCCTATCGCCGTCTAGATAAACCGAAAAAAGTATTCAATTTTTTTGTAGATTTTTCGAAAACTTCTGGCAACATTGTGCTAAAATTTTATAAGAATATGTTTTGGAAGCTCACAGATGAATTTCTTTTAATATCTGACTCTAATAGGAGGCGCTAATTACATGGTTTGTATCGAGTAGTATTGAACACAACTTTTTTAAGGTTAGATTTATCAATTTTTAATTTAGCACCATACACAAATTACAATGTACAAGAACCCCTAAGCTAACTTCTTTCAGTGGTTGCTCTGTATTTTCGTATTAATACATTTTCAAATACTTGCATCAGAATCAAATTAAAACTTTTCACTTTTTCTCTTGCAGCACCGGCTTTCAACAGCCTTAAATTAATTAATGAAATTTATGGACTGGGTATTTCCCCGACAACATACCTCCTCCCGATAAAGTAGTGACAGTGTCAGCTCTTCTTCTTACTATTCCCAAAATAACCATAGAGGAATTTTTGTGTTTGGAATATTTTCCCACTGTGTTTAGAATTTTTTTGACGATTGCACTCAACTGGTACTGTTTTAAAATCTTTTATAATGCTGAGACAAATCTTTACCACAACTATAATGAGTAAATTGCATTAGTATGCACAAGAATCTAAAAACCCCGGTAAGGATTCTAAATTGTCCTCTATCTGTCCATTTCCACAACATACATAATTAAATTTATTAAATTTTTTTGAAAGATTACAAATATCTTTCTCTTTTAAGCAAATTTTATATAATAATTTCCGTGACAATTCGTATTTTCATTCATTTGGAGAACACAACAAATAGAATTGAACAGATTCTTATTTGGATAATATTTCAAAAGAATATAAATTCACTTTTTTATGTGTTATAAAGAGTATAAGCTCCATTTTATTCAAATCTGTTCTACCTACTACTTTCTTCTTTAGTAATTCAAGCAGAGCTTCCGTTTTTTCTTCATTTTATTTTTCTCCTAGTCCACAGCTACCAAGCTGGAGTCAATCACACCTAAAGGACTCAAACAGTATAACACAAACAAACAAACTCAACTCTAGTAACTGGGAATTCAGTTGATAGCTGCAACCACCCCAAATTTCCACACTTAATCCCAATCTTATCTTTAATATATAAAAACTTTGTTTTATTGTTTACAGCAACAAATATTATTTTGAAGAATCGTATATGAGGAAAGTTTTTTTTTAATTTAAATTATGAAGTGTTTTTAGGTTTTTCACTTTCTTCTATAAACTTTCAACGTTGTTCGTTAAAAGGCTGGTGGAGTCCAATTTAATATTAATTGTTCACCCCATCTGAGTCTCTCTTTATTTATATATTTATACAACAGGTTTGATAAACGGGTAGATAATGTAGAGTATACCCTGATAAAACACATTTCCAAAAAACACCTTATCAATACCATAACTTAATTAAGATATTTCCATATTTTTCACATCCATTCTAAAGTATTTCGTCTTTTCTATCGGATCTTTTCCTCACTTACAGGTTTAAGTTAACTTCTATTTTTTAGAACACAGAAATGATTGAAAAGTATTTTAATATAACTAATATTGAAACAAAAACGGCAATGAAAAAATGATAAGGACCTTACTGCACAAACGTGTATTGACTACAAAAAACATGAAAAAGCACAAATCCTTTGAGAAGGAATTTCCATTGCAGATTGCACGTTTTTTGGAATTTGTACAATTTGAAGGAGTTCTAGAAAAAAGTTTCACGTGTTTCACATTGCCAGTTCACCCAATTATTCGTTCAATCACCATCTATGCATTTCGTTCGAATTTATCTGTGGCACTTTCAAGTTACGCCCACATTTCCATTTAACAAAATGTTTACTGGCGCACATTAGCGATATCCGTTCGAGGTATTTTCTTATTATTATTATTATTGTTTTCTTTTTTTTTTCGATTTATTGCATCCAACTTAAGATAATTTCAGTGTTGTTAAACAGAAGCTTGAGAACCGGACGCAAAGCTGCAAATTTAACTAGCACCTTCAACAATTCAATTTTTGTTTTCTGCAAAACACGACCGGTTATCGAAAACTAGTCATTTATACACTACATACATGGTCAGCTTGATCTTGATATTTTATTTCATTAGTAACCAACCGATATTGTGAGTTTTTGTTGTTTTATTCATCTCATACATTCACTAATTGAATAACTGGATTATCACGACATTTTTTGAGCTAAGGAATAAAAAGTAATGACATAAGAATGAACAAAAAATAATTAGAGGACGAATCCTAGTAACGAAATCCACTAGGTGAGCTGATGGATGTGCGGGAATCCCGTAGCCTATCAATTAAACTGGCAGCCACCTACATTCTATTATCTAAAAATTCTTTCTCTAAAGTAGCAACCAGTTGCTACCATTCTAACTTCGTCGTGTTCGCAATACGTACACTCAACTGTTTGTGCTTTCTTTATTTTTTGGATATACCGTCAAAAGTAGCAGTGTCCCGTCAGAAGCTGGATAATGCAGGAATTTACCTATAATTATATCGGTCTTCGTTTTCATTCAACTAATTTTTCTTCTGTCTACCGTTGTTGCCACGTCTGTATTGTTCTCGTTCTATAGACCTTTACGGAGGTCAACGAAGATTACACCCGCCACCACTAATACAGCCTGTGCACAGATAATCCGATAATCATCATCATCGCTTTGTAGTATTTCTTTATCTTCAGGGTGTCTGACTAACTCCATACAGAAGAATCGAGTTGGTCATAGCCATCAATAGCCGTAGTCCGTTTAGCGACTCAAGGATGCTGTCCGTTCGGCTGCCATTCGAGCTGTCTTCCGTATATGGTGCCAGAAAGACATTTTCGTATCTAAGGTCACTCCCAAATACTTCGACTGAAGCCCTATCTCAATTGGCAGTTTTCTCTACATTTGTTTCCTTCTGTGAAACATCAGCTTAGTTTTTTCCGTAGCGAGTTGTCCATGATCTGTCATAATTACTAGTCTCTTGATCTGGTTCAATTTTAGCTGCGTTAAATCTGAAGATGGTTTGGTGATCACAACTACCACATCATCGGCGAAAGCAATGAGAAACACACCAAGAAGCAATTCCAGTTTAAGCAGACTATCATATAGACCATTCTATAAATCCAGCAGTCCCTGGGGTGATATGTCTTCTCACTTATTCTATAGACGTGTCGTAAACGATTCGCTTGTTTGTCAGATAATCCTCGACCACTTGGGTTACATAGCCCAAGATCCCAAAGTAGTTTTTAAGTCACCCCTAGGATATCTACCAATCTGGCCGAGTTGAAGACGTTCCGTATGTCTAGGGTTGCTAGCATAACGATTGTTTGCGTTGTATGGCTGTGTTTGTCCAGTACCAATAAGGATTGCTCTGATTTGTTGATCGGTCCTTTTTGGAGCCGATTTGCAGGTCTAAAAGGCCGCCTTCGGTTTGTATCCCGTCTGTTAATATCGGTCATTAAATGTTCAAATAATTTACTCGTACTCAGGTCGTCTTAACCATTAGAAATAAGAACTAGCCTCTCTACCCTTCACTGCTCGTTGAAGATTCCTGTTGTACCAAGAAAGTGTTGTACAGAGATTTCACTTAACTATTTATAGATTCTGGTGTATTTAGAATTTCAACTCGGTACTATCTAGCGGCGTTTTCTCAAATTACCTTCTCCGGAAAACACGATTCGATTTATAGAGATGGATGATTTTAGATGTAACTCAAGAAGTTGGTTGGTTTTGAAACAGACAAATGTAAGAGAGAAAATTTACTATAACACTAATAAAGTGAAGATATTAACTACATTTTTCCCTCCTCAATTTCTTCATGTACCAAATTTTCTTCTGTAGTACCGATTAGGATAAATGAGTTTCTGAAAGAGCAGATTTTCATTATTTTCTTCTGTTCAATTCGCTTCGTTGTTTGTCTGTTAATTTGTATATGAGTGAATTCGTAATCTAAAATTTGAGCTCAAATTTTGAAAAACTTTTATTTTGATTAAAAAAGCTTGTTTTAAGCACAATTGTAAATTGAATATAATTTTCATGTGAAAATAAATGAGATCTGAAATTGGATGTTTTACATTTGAAACTTCAAATACCAGGGTTGTATAAAAAGTTTCCGACCACAAACTATATATATATATATATATATATATATATATATATATATATATATATATATTAATCGGGTTAAAACGTTCTTCGCCGTATTCCGATTCCCAGTTTCCATTTTTCTCGATCTTCCCAAAGATCTTCTTCCAATCCTCTCTCTCGAATATCCTTCTCGATACCTTCTCTCCAACTTAATCTTGGTCTTCCTCTCTTTCTTCTCCCTTGTGGTGCCCAATTTAAAATTTGTTTGGGTATGCGGTCTTCAGGCATTCTTTGGACATGTCCGTACCATCTTAACTGATTCACCCTAATGTCTTCCGTAATCGTGTGTTGCACCTTCATGATCTCCCTGATTTTGTCGTTTCTTATTTTTTCCAGTCTTGATATTCCTGCCTCGCGTCTCCAATAATCCATTTCTGTGGCTTCAAGCATTTTGACTGTTTTTTCTTTTAGAGGCCAGACTTCGCTACTATACGTTGTTATACTTTTTATTATGCTATTGTATATTCGATGTTTGTTTTCCTTGGATATTTGTTTGTCCCACAATACACTATTTAGTTGTCTTATTGCTTGTCTTCCTTGGTTATTTCTTTGTGCTATTGCTTCATCTAATCTTCCATCAATCATTAGTGATGATCATGCCTAGGTATTTGTATTTTGTACAATGACTTATTTTTTATTGTGTTTCTTCAAGTATTAAATTTTGTTGTTCTCCTCCAATACACATATATTCCGTTTTACTAAAGTTTACTTCTAGACCCCATTTCCTGTATTCCTCTACTAGCTTTCTTGTCATATATTCTAAGTCTTTGTAGTCCTGTGCCAAGATTATTTGGTCATCTGCAAAACACAGGGTATATAGTGTGGAATCGATTAGTGGAATGCCCATGTTCTTACATTTCCTTTTCCAGTGTGCTATTGCGTGTTCCAGATATATCTTGAAGAGTGTGGGTGACAGACAGCATCCTTGTTTCAACCCCTTATTGATGGAGAATTCTTTTGAGACCTTGTTTCCTATTTTTACTTGTGATTTACTGTTTTCATAAAGCTTTTGTACTGCTTTTATTAGGGCCGCATTTATATTTGTTCTTTCCACAAACCACAAACTAAAGATATATTATAATTCGAGATTTTCATGGTAAAGAATTGTTGGAAGACACAATTATAAGCATAGTCTACAAATTGTTTTACTTTTATTTGTGTAAAAAATGCAAAACTTATTTTCTTTTCCTAAATTATGTGAATAACTTCAAGAAATTTGAACAAAATGAGCTAATCCTTGAAATCTGCTACAGCCTACTCAGCCTGCTGGTTAATCCACCAATGCTTGACTAATTAAGAGCGTTCGGGGCGGCCAAAATTTTCGGCAACGTCCATTATCATTGAAAAAGTTCACCAAATGGTACTAAGTGATTGAAGTCAGAGAAAAATAAGAGGCTATCGATTTATCAAAAGAACGCAATTCTCATATACTGAAAATATACATTTTTGAAATGGTTTGAGCAAAATCAGTCGATTCATAGCTGTAGAAAAAACATAGATACACCACTAAACTCCTGGAATGGAAAAAACAGTCAAGACAGTGGATTGTTTCTAAACAGACTGTTGCGTTGGCCGAAAAAATGATAGCGACCGTTTTTGGGCTGTGTTTGAAGAATATCTTCAAAAATCTAAGGCATTTAACGGAAATACCGCACATTATTGCTTGATTAGTTAAAGGAAATTGCAAAAATCAACCGCATTCGAAGAACAACAACCTCGGTGGAGGCCCCCAGCGAACTTTTTTGTTTATTTGTTCAATTTTCACGATAGAGACGTTGTTATATATACTTCTTTCGAAAGAATTTTAGTCTTGAAATGAAACTTTATGGAAGAATAAAAATTATTATTTTAAAAATATTGACTCGTTAACTTTTCAGAATATTTGAACTCTAAACAGCGCTCTACAAAATTTTCCTATGGACGAATCATTCAAAATTTTCCTTAAAAACATGAAATCAACTTCTTCTCATTATAACTTTTTAGAAAGCTCTTAATAATAAATATTCGATCAAGCACCTGTGCTGAAACTTGAACTGAGGTTTCTCAGGGAAGTTAACAGTAACTCACTGTAATAATTTACGCTTTTCATTTTAATTCATGATTATTATAGACATATTAGCCGTAAGAAAGAAGACTACCCCTACCACATACTCATATCGCGTTCATTTCCTCTTATTTGTGAATAGATCGAGAAATGGTCAGTACCTAATTGACGGCTATACCTGCATCATACCGAGTTAACAAGATATAATAAGATGTATTAAAAAATGCAGTGTTGCCACCTCTTGTTTCTATTTAAAATTACACACTAATAAGACTCATATTACTTGGAATTAGATATTGGAATAGCAATTAGAATTTTATATTAGATAAAATTAGTTCATCGACATTGTAATATATTGTGATCAAATTGTTGATGGTGGTGTGGCTATTAAGTTACAATCCTAGCGTTGCTAAAAAAAGTACGAATGGGCCAAAGGACTGTCAGCTGTGTAGCCCTAAGTCTATTCTTTCGAATACGATGTCTACCGTATCTATAGACAAACCAGTGTTTATCGTAGCAGTTCACACTAACAAGAATTACAATCGAAATAATATATTGAGCGTTGTTATCTGTAGATATTGGGATATTGATATGGACGGCAACATTGTCAGTAAACCTGATTTGGAATCGGAATCGGTAAAAACAAAAGAATGTGGGCACAGGTCGATTCGCATAATCAGAAATCTGTCACAGGCAGTGAAGCGTACTAACTACCTGCATAAGTTGTTAAGTAATCATTAAACACATTTGAATTCGTGAGATTGAATGTAAATAATTCATCAATAAATCAGCCATCGATATTATATTTATTATAATGATTACGTCTCCTTTTAACCTTCGGCTGATTCGACAAATAATAGAGATTTGTCGATGAAAATTTTCCACCAGTCAAAAAAAAAATGAGTTGCTGAAACTATTTTGAATGACGTGTTTATGACTTTACCATTTACGTGGCACTAGCTTTTGTAATCTCTATGTCAAATAACGAATTAAATTTACCTAAATTGAATAAATTAACTTGTCTTATTAACATTGCACCTTTAAAATTATTCAATGATTCAACAGGTCAACATAGTTGCTTTATCAAAATTTTACTTTTTTCTTCAGAAAAGTTTGTAAATTCTCATTGAATTGTTTGATATTGAACGTTAATTTCCTGATGTATATTTTCTTCACTATATTAACCAAAATCAACAAGTCTTGAAGAAGAGGATACATCTTGATGTACAACTACAAACCAATTACAAATTACAAAATTTTAAATACTAACTTTGCCTGCCACTATAATTCCGCATACAAAATATCAAAAATATTAGGATCAGTTCACATAATAAACCTTCCGGAATGTCGATGAAGGTATTTTTTGGTAATACCAGCTTCACCACGCTGATCAGATTCCCTGTGTATCGGTGATAATGAACCTATCGTAGAGTCTTTGATCTCTGGAGAGTACCAATAGGAAGCCATTTGTTTGAAGCTTCTTTGTCCACATGCGGCTAGTTGAGGTCGTGATGATGTCTACCATGTAATGCATTTTGTGATCATTGTTCCAGCTTCTCGGTATCTAATACTAACTTATAATAGGACGCCGTGTTTTACTTTGCCATGATATCATGCTTTGAATTTTGAGATATATAAAAATGTGTTTTAGAATTTCATTTTTAATTTTCGAAAAAATAAATACTGATGAAAATAAGAGATTTAAGTGGTGTTGACTAAAGTATTAATACAAACGGTGTAACGACCGCCACCGGTTAAACTATTTTAAGCATAGAAAAAACGAAAACTCTATAAATTGATAACTATCTATGACTTAGAAACTCACCTTTACGTTAAATGAAAATAAATTATATCAAATATTGGCGACACGTGAATGCAAAACCCTCATTGTATAGAATCGATATGCATATGGGAAAGTACTGAGAATAGTGTTCTCGAAATTTGCTATGGTTTCTATTAAATTTTTCGATTCTACGTGATATTTCAATATAACTTTACACACGGCATCGTATGCCTAAAGTCCACCGGTTTTTAATTATTTCACATTTTCGAAATTTTTAGATACACGCAGCCCTCCACTAAAAAATTATATTTATTTTTATATAAGTGAGTCAGGTCAAATATTATTGGGATTTGGACAAATAACACTTACAGCTTTCAAAATCTGTGAAAACCTTGACAAAAATTTAAATAGGGTGTTCAGAAAATGATGTCGCTATCTAAAAACTTCGAAAACTTAACTCCCATTTTTCTCTTTACAGTTTTTGTAGAAACTTGAAAAAACTTTAAATTGTCACCTGCCGATGGCGAACAATTAATAACGAAAGTTATTGTATCAAAAATTAAAATACTTTAGTTAATTAAAAAATATTTAAATTGAGCACACTAAAAGGAGAAGAAAGAAACTAAAAATTAAACTAAAGTAAATGTCCGAAATAGTTGCCCCCAACTTCCAAAAATTTATGGATTCTTCTTAAAAACCCGTGTTGAGTGGCGTTTCGAATTTATTGTGGTGAAAGACAGTCCTCCTGACGGTCTTCTTTTATAGTTAGAGGGTGGTTAGGTGGTCTACCCGGATATCATAAACGAAAAGTATCTCAGGCTCGTTTAATAACACTATCACATTGCCAGGATATTACCAGCAAATTGAAATAATCTTCATCAATAAATCCTAAACGGGATGAACACTTTTGCAACACTTAAACGTCAAACTGTTTTCATTGTTTGTTTGTTGATTTGTTAGCTTTTTTTGGTCGCTCCAGACAACCGACAATTAAAAACCATGAAGATTTCAGTTAAAAACCGTTAATTTGAGATATATCAATTTATTAACTAAGCCCCCCCCCCCAATTTAAAGCGTAAAATCCAATTGTGGAGAAAAAAATGGGGGTTGTTGCCATTTTATATAGTGAAATTCGGGACCATTTTCTGAACACCCTATATGAATTTTTGTCAAGGTTTTCACAGATTTTAAAAGCTGTAAGTGTTATTTGTCCAAATCCCAAAAATATTTGACCTGACTCACTTAAGCTTAGAAATGCATGTGTCCAAAAATTTCGAAAATGTGAAATAATTAAAAAATGGTTAACTTTAGACATACGATGCCTTATATAGAGTTATGTTGAAATTTCACGTAGAATTGAAAAATTTAATAAAAACCATAGCGTTCCGTTTAAATAACGAAGTTTGGGTTCACTTCCGGTGTAACCGGAAGTTTCAGAAAACTGAAATTATTTTATATCAACGAGCATACCGAAAAACCCATGCAAGCAAATTTTCAGAACACTAGTCCCAGTACTTTTCCATATGCATATCGATTCAGCTCGTCGTTAAGGACCTTGTACATATAATGAAAAAACTGTATATTACAACTATATTGATTTTTAATTGGGCGGTGTAATTAAAGAATGTTTAAATAAATTTGATCAGATAGAGAAACTTGATAATCTCATTAAATGATAACATAAGTTACTGAATTATATCTTTTTGATAAACTACTCGCTTCTTTATTTTTTTAATTCTAATATTACTTAGTACGAGAGTTATTACTTGGGTTTCCTTTTATTTTTGCGTTTAATTGATGATTTGATTATTAAATTTTACTTCTTTTTATATTTATCTCTATCGTTCCAATTTAAAAGAAATTTCTCAACTTCAGTCTTATAATCTGTCATGCTTATTAAGTAACTTTTTGCTGTCATTATAAAAGTTAAGAAGCTACTGGTATTTTATTAAATGATTACCACGAAATTGATGTCGCAACAGCCAATATATTCGGAGACAAAGACAAAGCAACATTATACTTTCACGAAACTAATTTTAATATGATCGTAGATACCGTTGATAATTTTCAAGTTTTTCTAACTTTAGACTACATCGATTCCATGTTCTTCATGTCGTGTAATTGTTTTCAAAAATGATATGCTTCTTTTTCCATCGGTCGTATGTTATGGTTCTTTGCACTTTAAACGTTATTGGAATATTCCAAATTTTTTTTCGTTTCGTTCAATTTCATGGTTCATTAATAAACTTTGACTCCATTCTCTAATCAAAATACAGTCTCACGAAGAAGAACCAAAACTGCAAATTACGCTGCATACATTTGTAGATGAATCGTGGTATCAAAATGATTTGGTATTTTCAAACACTGGGTATATGAGTTTATACAGAGGTTGAATCATCTTAGTAGTTCCTCATCCTTCCAACTGGTAAACTAGGAAATTGTACAATCCACGTCGAAAGTCTAGATCAAGATGAATGTTTCTGTAAACAACTCAAATAGCACTTGTATGACAACACGTTCTGACACGTTCTTAGATTTCATATATTCTCATCAACATTGCCATATCTCAATCCTCGTAACTACTCAACATGTTTCTAATATTGTTTTTTGTTATCTCCAAACTACGAGGCCTACCTACCTCTTCTCGATATTTTTTTGCAAAATTAGGTCGCAAAATAAGTTGAATTAGTCAAAGAATACGTCATGGAAAATATTTTGAAATGCATTTGAAACCAGTACAAAAGAATTAAATTTATAAACGTTCATCGCCTGGATTGATTTTGAAGGTATCATGTGAGTTGGTAACGGTGCTTTAATTGCGTAATTAAGCTTTTACACGGGAAAAGTAACCGCTCTGTGCTGTAAAATTATCTCAACTAATATATCTAAAAATCACTGTAAATAATTAGTTTTTCTAGTACGCCACGAATAAGCAGCAATTCAAACTTAAGACCGTTGCCTTTCGGCGCTAGGTGGCTGTTGCTTTTTAATTGAATATCAATTTATACGACAACCATATGGTTTACTATATGAAATATTTGCAGAACTTCACTAAGTCGAATGTAGAAACGTCTTTTTCTCTCGTTTATAAAGAAATATTTAAAGAATTCGTCATACTTAACATTGTCATATGCCAATACTCTAATGAGCAACCATGAACATCTAAACTACAATAGTTTAGTTGCAAACAGATATCAAAGCACGTTCGAACATATCAGACAACTAGAGCAATTTCTACAATATGGATATTCCTTCCCTATGGCTGATTAGAACTCCGAGCATTGACACAAGTATGAGTATCTTCAACAAGGCAAAAACTCCAGCCTCTATAGTATATCAGAACTTCCACTCTCCATGTATCCTAGCTTAATAATAAAATATATACAGATGCATCCAAAAACTCCAATGGAGTTGGAGCTCCATTAATTACCTTACGTAAGTTCTGTATATTCAGCAGAAATATTTGTTATCTTACAAGTTTTGGTCGAAATTCAATCATGAAACCTACAAAAAAACTGTAATTATAACAAACTATCAACAACCCTCTTGAACTACAAAGAAATAATTACATCTAATACAAAAGAAAAACTTAGATGTTAGATTTTTGTTGATGCCTTCTCATCAAGGAAATGAAGATGATGACAAACACATAAAAGACGCTACGGTAAGCAGCGATATACAGGGTCCTTCACGAAGAGCTGAATCGATATGCATATGTGAACACAAACTTCGTTATTTTAAATGGAATGCTATGGTTTTTATTAATTTTTTCGATTCTACGTGAAATTTCAATATAACTTTATATGAGGCATCGTATGCCCAAAGTACACCATTCTTTAATTATTTCACAGTTTAGAAATTTTTAGACACATGCAGCCCTTCACTTAAAAAAATTATATTTAATTAATTATAAGCTTAAGTGAGTCAGGTAAATATTTTTGGGATTTGGACAAATAACACTTGCAGCAGTGTGTGTGCAAAATTTGTGAAAACCTCGACAAAAATTTATATAGGGTGTTCAAAAAATGGTGCCAAATTCCGCTATCTCAAAACTTAACTTTTTCAAATGACAACCCCCATTTTTCTCTCTACCATTGGATTCTGCGCTTTAAATTAAGGGGACTTCGTTAGTAAATTCATATATCTCAAATTAACGGTTTTTGAAAAGCGCATTCAGTGGTAATCTGAGTGGCATCAAATACTTGAAAAAAAAAAGATTCTTTGTAGATCAATGATTCGGGAAGTATTCTTTGTTTGTTTTTTGTTAACTATTTTGACTATTGAAATAAAACTAAATCTCTGTTCCATCTGAAGGAATATTGGAAGCCGAACGTTTTTTGGTTAAGACTAATTACTTATTATTTGCAAAAAAAGTATGCCATTATTCATAATTCCATTATACGCTGTTATTACCTAATATTCTTCAAAAACCACACCAATGTAAATAAACTTGAGATTGATATTTCTGTGGTTTTGTTCGACTCGACTCAAAATACAAACATCGTATCGTGTCGATGCCGAACTACTGTCGATTCAATTAAAAAAAAAAAAGAAGAAAAAACTTTTTTTTAGGTCAATTTTTGAATGGTTTTGTCTGCTATTCGTATGTATACCCTCAAGCGGGGAAATTTCTTAACGTGATGGCACGTTCTATGTCCGCTCGGGTCAATCGAAGGTGTTAAACTTGCAAGACATTTTTCAATGGGATAATTGATAGTTTACTATAGTTGGCATACAAAATAGGATGAACAGACGAAAAGATGAAAGGATGAATAAATAAATTATTTCAGAAGCTGATTTAATCTCAATTGTTTTCTTTCTATGGGGTTAATTTATGGAAGTATTCATAATTGGGTAATTATTACTTTCTTACCATATTTTATGCACAAAATCCTTAATCTATCCATATGATGCTTGGTTGCCACAACAATAACATTTGTTTTATAGTTCTTCCAATGTCAATTGCAGAATACAGTTATGCGAAGAACAATCGATATTTCATAAATACTTCATTCTCCGTTTAAAATTCAGTAAAAATTAAACAAAGCGTCAGTCCGCGTGGACTCATCATCTCCATTGTTTACAAATGAAAACATCGAATCACAATGCATTTCTCTTGCTATAAATTTAATAATAAAGATTTAGATATACAAACACAGTTAGTAAGTTATTTTTTCTACGTCCATGTCTCTAAACGTCAAAAATCGCACTGTCAACATTCCTTGTAAATGACATTTAACATGCACGTGCGTTTTGAGAAGAAAACTTAAACTTCTCGGTTTAATTAAATTGCAATATTTACTTAAGACTTTATTTGGTCTATTTACACAAATTTAGTCAATTAAAAAATATAAAAACTTTTAGCATTAACGAGATATATTTAGGATTGGAATAGTGATGCCCCTAAATGTAGGCAGCACCTTATGCAATTTCTTTAAAAATAGGACGCGTTTTCTTAAGTAGCATGCTATGAAAATAAATGTCATGTCATTTATATTGTCTTGAACAAAATATGATTGTACCGGAACATTTTCTCAACTTTATCTATAAATATGTCTGATAGTATTGAAGTGATGAGTGAGATTTTAGAAAAAGCTTAAGCTGCACAGATAATTTGTTACCGCTAAAATCCAAAGAAAGGTACGAAATTACCTATAAAAAAATCATGTATTGGCGACACAAGCATAACGTTAAATCCTTTTCGCAGAATTCTTCCTTTATTTCTTAATTAGAGAAATGTAAAATGCATAAAACAGGTTGTGGGGATAAACACAATCGGTAATACACCACGTAAAATTGTTGAATATCTTGAGCCTCCAGAACCCAAGCAATATACCGGCCATTTCTTCAGGAGATCATCAGCCATTATGTTAGCTGATGCAGGAGGTGATATGCTATTATTAAAACAACTTCTAAAGTAGCGAAAAACTATGTGAATCAATCTCTTAAAAATAAAAATGACAACGCATTACGAATATCGGAGGCAATTACTAATTATCAATCTTCGTCTTCTGATGTACCGAGCAGTACTACAATTATAAATAACCGTTCATCACCATTAAATAATAAGGTACAATCGATTTACAATAATTGTTCAATTGTTATTAACAACTATTACAATAAGATTTAAATAATTGCGATGTTTTTTATTTAATGGAAGAAAATGATTGGGCGTAGAAAAAGTATAGTACGTTACACGAGTTGTAAGCCCATTACGCACCCATGCTGCGCGGCTTCGTGCATATAATTTTTCACTTCGTATGTAATAGGTTTTTTACAACTCTTATTTAAATATATTCGAATGTTTAAAATAGGAAAATATTCAGCGATCTGATAATGCAATTATAATAGGTATTGAGTAAATAAATTTTCCACTTATCGAGTAGTCACGAAAGGGGTTGCTTTGGATCATTTACAGAACCGAAAAACGTTAAAGAAAAACTTCTACATCGAAGGAAACTGAATATATTTCTCTATCTTCCGGTCAAAGTCATCACAAAAGAAATAAGAATATTGGGTTACATTAACCATAAGTTTGATGGGAACCTGCCCCACGAACGAGAGAAATTCCATGAAAAATGAAGATAAATAAGAATACATTTTGTACAATTTGTACAAAATGTCTGTTACCACATAAAATTAACCGAATGATAATTTCCACAAATAGATTGCTTTTCAGATAAAAGTATCCACCTTTAATAACTTTTGTAATACTGGTATTTAGAAAAAATCCAAAAACACGTCAATTTATGTTGGAAGGGGCAAGCATTATGGCTTATTTGAACTTACTGGAAAAGCCAACCCCTCACCCCTAGCAGCATCCCCTTTATTTTTTTAAATTACTTTTCATATTTTTTATGTAAAATTTGGATACCCCTCTTTGAGCTGATTTCAAAAATGTATATATACTTGTAGGTTAAAGTGGTTAGTTTATGAGATAAACAATTTTTCTTTTAAGAGCACAAATTTTACTTATTATTTACTTTCACCTTATTTGCCTGTACTAAAATGGGTTGTAGAACAGTTCAAACTCTTTAATCTTTTTAACTGTGCTATTTATTCTACTTAAAAAATCCAAACAACAAAAAACTCTACTTTTTATTAAAGTTTGACATTGTCAACTAGAATTTGTAGTCACTATTGATAGTGTAATTTGATACATTATTTATTTTGTTTCTCCGAAATGGTTTACTCTTTGCAAGAAAGAATTGAAATTGTAGGTTTATACTACCAAAATAATAATTGTGCAAGAACTGCTGCTAGAATATTTAACGAATTACATGAAGAAGGGAATACATGCAACTCATAAGTAAGTAATTCAACTGATGGAGAAATTTACCACAACAGGGTCTGTTTGCAATAAAGTGCATAAGCGAGAGGGATTCGTAAATAACGAAGCAATCCAAGTGGCAATTTTAGGGCAAGTCAGCTTAGAGGCTCAACAACCCCAATCGTTGTCAACAATAAGTAGAGCGATCGGTGTTTCATCTTCTACAGTTTTCCGAGTTCTACATAAATTCAAGTACCACCCATACAAAGTTAAGTTGGTGCACGAGTTGAATGAAGATGATTTTGATCGTCGTCTAGAGTTTTGCGAATCAATGACGCAAATTATCAATAACAATCCACAATTGTTAAACAATATTTGCTTTTCTGATGAATGCTCATGGTCATTAAATGGCTTAGTAAGTAGGCATAATTGTAGATATTGGGCTGAAAGTGATCCACATATTATGCGTGAATTCCATACACAACATCCCCAAAAGTTAAACGTTTGGTGTGGTATCCTAGGTGACCACATTGTCGGACCTTTCTTCATCAACGGAAATTTAAATGGTGAATCATATCTTGAGTTAGTCAGGGAAGGGGTTGACCCACGTATTACAACAATAATAGAAAATGATGATAACCTTTCCGAAGATTTACTGGTATTTCAACAAGACGGAGCTCCCCCACACTATGCTATGCCTGTCCGACAATTTTTAAACGAAACATTCCCCGCTCGTTGGATAGGTAGAAGGGGGCAGATGATGGAGTGGCCACCTAGGTCACCGGATTTAACACCCCTAGACTTCTTTTTATGGGGGTATTTAAAAACAAAAGTTTATGCTACCCAACCAGAATCTCTGGATGATTTACGAGAGAGGATAGAAAATGAATGTCGACAATTAAATCCAGCCGTATTAAGCAATGTCAGAGAGGCATTTCAAAATAGATTATACCATTGTATGGAAGTGAATGGTACTCATTTTGAACACTTATTGTAACTTCATAATAAATAGCACAGTTAAAAAGATTAAAGAGTTTGAACTGTTGTACAACCCATTTTAGTACAGGCAAATAAGGTGAAAGTAAATAATAAGTAAAATTTGTGCTCTTAAAAGAAAAATTGTTTATCTCATAAACTAACCACTTTAACCTACAAGTATTATACATTTTTGAAATCAGCTCAAAGAGGAGTATCCAAATTTTACATAAAAAATATGAAAAGTAATTTAAAAAAATAAAGGGGATGCTGCTAGGGGTGAGGGGGTGGCTTTTCCAGTAAGTTTAAATAAGCCATAATGCTTGCCCCTTCCAACATAAATTGACGTGTTTTTGGATTTTTTCTAAATACCAGTATTACAAAAGTTATTAAAGGTGGATACTTTTATCTGAAAAGCACTGTATAAGTAAGTTAATTGCTATGGAAAATGAATTGGTATATTTAAATATATAAACTGAAAAGTACTGAAATTTAAGTAGATTATCTATTAAGTCGATTTTCGGCAACAATTTATATGAGCGCTGGTAGTCACATGAAAGCTGTTCAAAAACGAATATTCGAAATCAACCGTAGTTATCAAGAGTTACATCGACGACAACATAAATAACAAGTATTAACAATAAAAAAATATGGTAGTAAGTTACAAGAATTGTATTTTATCGATAGAATCCCAAAGTTAATGGGTACCTTCAAAATGATATGGAATATTGTAAATATTTCTTGCTCTCACAGTATGATCGGTTACCATTCTTTTTTTGCTTGTTTACATTAATGCTAATTAGAAGTAATTGATCGATACATGTCTCCTTTTAACAACAAACAAAAATTTTAACTGTAAATGGACACAAGTGATAAAGCCGCTTAAGCGACAAGACCAGAGTCATCGAGAAGTAGTCAGTGCGTTGAATATGAGTCAGTCTATTTCCAGAGTTTATAGATCGTACGAAGAGATTGGTAACTTCATAGAAGACGCGTACATTTGACAGATAACCGATTTATTGTCAGCACATCGCTTAGAAATCGCACCATCACTGGTATTCGCGTCCAACAAGAGATCAGAGAAACGCGAGGAGTCACTGTGAGTGACTGTATAGTCAGAAATTTGCCAGAGAATTGTCCAACAATGTCCACATACTACAGTATTTACAGGATGTCGTAATAGCTGCTATGGATTAGCCAGCACGTAAGCCGGACTTGAATCCTCTCAAGTATTTATGGGATGAACTTTAGAGAAAAGTTTGGGCTATAAATCCTATATCAGTCATGAAATGGGAACGGCGATGACCAAAGAATGGGGTGGCATCGAACAAGATCTAGTAAAGAAACTTAAATGATCCATGAAAAAGAGATAATAAGCTGTTATTAGAGCTATAGGAGGGTACACTAAATATTGATAAGTAGATTTCGAATAAATTATTATATTGACGAATGTGAGTTTGTATTTTCTTTACTGTATAATGTTTTGCTTGAGAGTTTTGACCGCGAGCATACGACGAAGTTGAAGTTAATTGTTATTAACTATGATATTTTGCATCAAGACTTTTTGGACAAAAAAGCATTGATCGAAGACTCGGGGATCTACAAGATGTATCGAGGAAATAAATTTTGATAATAACAATCAGTTTCTAATGTGATCCATTATATTATGCCACATTAAAGGCTGCAACACATTGAAGTACCTGGACGTGCTTCATCAAATAGCGAACTGCGACCATGTTGAACCAATTTTTTGTTAAAATGTAATACATAATAGTTAATTATTCTAGCGATACTAGTGCCATCTGAGTGTAAGGCTGAGTATTTATCGGACTGCCCTAACTGATAGACTCCATTTCAATCAACAGAAGACTTTCGTGGTATGTATTAAAAGTGCGTTGATTTTATGGCGAATAAATTAATTTTTTAAGGTAATTACTTTAGGAATGTTATTAATTTGTGTGATTAACAAATATTTCGTGTACCAATTACTGATTCCCGTTATTTAATATACAACTATTCTTATTTATGTTGATTAATATCCTCTGATCTATATAAGTTCTGGGTAGTATACACTTCTTGAATTGTATTATTATTATAATTAATTATTTCCTGAATTAAGAGTTTGAAAAATCAATTTTATGATAATCGTTTAGATCAAATATAATAATAATTGTGTATGGAAAGCAAATAGTCGATCAACTGTGAATCTGTGAATAAAAACAGGTAGGTATTGATTGGAAATAATTGAATTCAATAAGAAAAAAAAAACTATCTCCACACCTCGTTGCGTACATTGTAACTAATGACCATATCAATACGGTAATCTTCCGCATATCTCAGTTGAGGTTTATGAAAAATATCAAATAAAAACTGTACATCTACCTACTTGTCAATTAAAAATAAATCAGATGCCCCTAGGGCCAAGAAATCATCGAACTGTGCCACTGAACGTGTAGTTCTTCAGGTGATTTCAAATTTTAAAATTGCCGTGATCTAACTGTAACCAATGAACTGTGAAATTATTGTTTAACATGTTTTATTTGTAACTGATACACCTAGAACAAGGTGTTGATAGTACCGCTCGGTAATCACCAGTGATTTTGATTTATACACATCGCTCCAAGGTCGGTTTTGATATTTTCAAAACCTTGAAACCGAAACAGTTATTCCAACTTCTCGATGATTACATTTTAACGAAAATTACTATGTTCTTTTCTAATTCATCAATATTAATCGAATTCATAGATTCGATCGATGAATTGCCATGTATAAAAAATTAATCAAAATATAAACAAATAAAGGTAGAAAAGAGAATCGAGAATGAAATCTGGACAGCAATCTGTAAAAAGCAAGAAAGCTCGAGAAAATATTAACGAAAGCCTGTAGTTGCTTCTTTCTATCGAATCCATCAGCAGTACATTAGAATGTTTGGAACAACGAAGAAGTAGTTTACTGTATTATAGTAGACGGAAGTTTCGTGATGCCGTACGGCACCTCGGACTGAAAACTCATATTATTTCGGCAATTCCGAGAGCAAGCGATTCAAGGACAAGTACTTGTGATCAGTTGTTTATGCTTATTCTAAATAAAGGTAAGGTAAGGTTTGAAGACAACAGAACTGCTATGCTATGGGAAAGCCTCGATCCGAAAGGTCGTAGCAGTGATTACCGGTCGATCTCTGTACATAATGCAGTAAAGGGGAAGAAACAATAAAACTCCTAATGTGTCACTGCACAGCATTGGCGTCGAAACGACTACAATGCATGGGGAGTGAAACATTGGAATGTCTGGAAGAAGCAGCCGAGCTGTGGATTTCGGCTGAAAAGTGGAGATCACCCTGTTAACTTAACCTAACCTAAGGTAAGGTTTCTAACGGACTTGAAAAATGTAATGATTCTGACGAATATCCGTCCCTTAGTACCCCGGATTAAGATCAGAACAACGAAATTAGATCAAAATAGAAGAGAAGAAAGAGAAAGAAATTTGGAACCAAGCAAGTTTATAAAGGTTATGCCTGAATAGGTTTATTTGTGAGAAGATTCGTTGCGTTACAACATTCTAAAAAATACTTTGTATTATAAAACATCAGCATTGAATAATGGGGAAGATCGGTACGTCGATAACACATGACAAATATTCCATTGGAAGAACCAGGAACTTCCTTAAACACTATTGATTCCATCGAAAATAGTCTTTAGCCTCAAGAAAATCCAAGAGCTCTCTGTGTTCCACCCACGAAACAATCAATAGCAGTCACAGGCCATCGAACAGTTTTATTCCAGATGGGGCTCCAAGATTATATCAATGAAATAAAAGATAGCGACCCTGGGCCATAGAAGATGCTACAAAAAATGGTACGCTACACGTGAAATAAAATGCGAATGAAGTGAAATTTTCACATCATCCCCATATAAAATTGCAATCGAAGAAAAACAGAATAGAAAATGAACTAAAGAGGGAAAGGAAAATATGAAAACCACCTTTAAAACTGCAATAGAAGAGGAAGACTTTTAAGCTGGGTATAAACAAGTTTGTTGATCTTACAGCCGAAGAAATGAAAAATTATAATTTTTTAGCATCTCTAAAATAAGAAGAAAATTATGTCTTATAATCTTGTATGCTTAATTTGATTAAAATATACTAAATACGTTCCGTACGGCTGGTAATTAGAGGCAAAATGCTTTAAAAAGACAAATCTAACTCCTGCATGTTAGTTCAATTACTTTGTACTCTGCTAAACTAGTTTAGACTATGTCGTACTAGTTTATTCTAGAGTTTAGCCTAGGCAAAACTAGTTTTTCTTGAAATCGGGTTTGGCCGTTATATTGTATATATTTAAGATAACACTGGGAGTTATTTATGGAAGTCCGGGATGGTTGCAGCCCTCAACTGGATTCCCAGATATTGGAGTTATATTTAATGGTTTGTTGTGAAGCACTAGTTGAATATTTTGAACCCCCAACCTGGCAAACAAAATCTATCCTATTAAAAATTAACTCAAATACCAACAAATTAACATTTATGGAGTCCTACAACAGACCTTTGGAGTCTTATCCAAAGGTAGAAAAGCCAAAGGAATAAAGATAGATTGAGGAAATAATACTGTTAATAAAAAATGAATCATCGCAATCAGAAACAACTACTTGTGTAGTATGCCTTATGAAGCTTATCTTGATATTTCAGAATGTTCCTACACCTATATATGTGGTCGGTGTCAGATTCTAAGGGTTTGAGGTGAGGTCTGTTCGGTACTAGGTACTATTTGCAAAGACTGCGTTCATTATCACTAAAGTTCAATTTATTTTTTTGAGCATGTTTATGCAGAAGTTTACAATTTTGTTGGTTTCCTTTGATTTCAATATTTGTTGAGTTAGTTAAGTTATCAATCAAGCTACGTTGTTCTCCCTAAGTATGAATCGCGTTGAAGCTGCTTGAAAAAAATGAAGACAATGTTAAAGAAATTGAATTGTAATATCTTTTGATTTGAAATTAAGAGAAGAAGAAAAGAAAAAGAATAAATTGATTGATTTACTGAAAATAAACAACATAGAACACAAAAAAAATACGTTGAAACAAGAAAAAAAATACACTAAATCAATTGGAAAGCAAAGAATGAATAGATACAATAAGAAATATTGAGAAAGAAAAAGTGAAATATAACACAAAATCATTTTATCGGAAGAAGATACGAATGAAGAAAACAAGACAAATGAAAGTAGAATAAGAGTAATTGACAATAAAAACGGAGACGTGGTAAAAAAGTTTTATTGCTTGATTGAAGAGATATGGATAAAGCATTTGAAACAACAACAACAAAAAAACTGTATAGATGAATCGAAGGAGAACGAGGAGGAATTCATAGAGGAAACAACAAAAAATAAAGTAACAGGACAATTGGCAAGAAAGAATGAGAATACTTGGAAAGTTTGGCAAGACAAAAAAGAAAAGCAGTGTCAAAACTACGTAGAAAGTACGATTCCAAATGTAGCTTCTGAAATAACGTCAAGTATAATTAAAAGACTCCTGGCATTGGAACAAAACAAATTGGAAGAGAGCGTG
Source organism: Diorhabda sublineata (assembly GCF_026230105.1). Classification (NCBI taxonomy): domain Eukaryota; kingdom Metazoa; phylum Arthropoda; class Insecta; order Coleoptera; family Chrysomelidae; genus Diorhabda; species Diorhabda sublineata. The sequence continues at coordinate 11,698,088 of NC_079475.1, forward strand.
GTTTCACGCGAAGTAAATTCAAAATAGATACCAAATACACTAGAACAGTATAGAAAACATATGAACATCAAAACGTTGTCGATTGTTAATAGATCTCGCACAAGCTCGAACAGTAAGTTAAAAATGATGAAGGTTTTAAAAGATCAAGGGAGAGGATCGAAGTTGAAAATAAATATGAAAGAATCAAAACAAGTGTGCCGATATCCTTATTTAGTGAACCGATTCCGCTAATATCATACTAAATAATATCGTATTTTGAATATTTTATAATGCCAACTTGATGACATGACAATTAGCTAAGTCATTTGAGGTTTAACCTAACGTGAGGTTATATTAAGGCTCTGCTAATGTTTCTATAATTCTTATAAATAATTTCAAATCCTTATTTTCTATTTTTTCAATATCGTCAACAAAACATTAGAATTTTGAATGAACTGACACTCCTTACCATCATACATAACCATAGTTTTATACGAATAAAAAACTTAAAATGCCACCGAAGATATATTCTTATAAATCACTAATGTAATGTATTATTTACCAAGCAAAGCCGGCTGCAAGTACTTGCACTTATTATTGCAGTTGTTGCATTAACAAGATCAGAGATAACAGAGAAAGAGATAGAAGACTTATTGGGATGTCGACCACACACGGATTTAGTAAAAAATTCACTTATTGCATCCATCATACACAAAACATTAATATATGTAAGTGCTGAGATGTTCTTATTTTGGGTTTTAATACGTTTAAAGTAAGTAGATTATTACCTAGTCATGAACTCATCTGTCGCAAAGGATAACTGTAAAAATCTCCAACAGAGTACATGTTTTCTAGTGACTACAAGTGACAGTTTCCGGCTATTTTTATTTTGTGCATGTTCTAATTGTTTATCGCGCATGTATATTTTCAAAATCATACAAAAATTAATACTCTCTTTGATACCACAGTGAACATAAGAAACGACACAAAAAAAGAAGTGCTGTGAAGAATATTTTATAATGAGAAATAAAATCCTACCAAGCAGTTCCTGAAAACAAGGTCAGACTTTACTAGCTTCTATTCACGGTTTCGCTCGCATCGAAGCCATTAAATAAAGTATCAGAGATCACTACAAAAGAAATGAATCAATATAATTGAAAATAAGAGTTAAAATCTCTTATTTTGCTGTAAAACTTAACAATAAAGTTTTTAAATGCTCTTCTGGTTCCCCACGTAATGGAAGTGGAGCTTTATCACTGGAACATTCCAACAGTTTCATGTTTACATTTGAAACAATGGCAATATTGACATTTTTTATTCAAAGAGCCAATCCTTACGCATGAAATTTCAAGGGGGGGTTCTGCATTTCTGCATTACGAATTCTTCTCGCCTACGATTATTCTGGCGTTTCTATCGCTCTTTCTGAACGAGCTCCTATCTGAAGAGGATTTTCGGCTGCTCTCAAAACACTTTGTGTCTCTCTGGTTGCTGTTGTCCTCTCTTCTCTGCATGAATCGAAGATTCTTTATACCGTACAACTTTTTCTGCACGGGACTTTTGATACCGAGGCATTTTTAAAGAATTAAAACCAAAGAGTAAGATCTAAAATAATGTATAGCATGTAACCACAAAAATGACACCTCATCTCAAAAATTTAAATAGTTCTATACTGCATATATAATGATAAAAAATAAGAATAAATAAAAAAAGTCCAAAGAGCAGAAACTATAGTCAATTAGATCGGATATTGACGTGACCGTTGGTAATCAGTACCCAGGGCTGGAACTCCTTTACTGGAATGCTAGATGGCGTTGAGGAAGCTAGATTTTGACATAAAAAGTATCCTTTGTTATTTCTAATACCTCCAAGAATATGTATACAAAGTTTTATGATGATTGGTTAAGTAGGTTTCGCATGGAAGTGTGACAAACAAACCCACATTCAAATTTATGATATTAGTAAGGATTTCAGATATTTATTCAACTTCAAATGTGATAATACCAAGCAAACTACGTACATTATGAGTTTCATCCACGTATGCGTTATAATGAGAAGCCAAAACAGAATAGGAGACAAACTACGTTTTCCTTCATCTTACAAAACAAAAAAAAATTGAAACATTTTCAAACACTATCCTCAAAAAAAGAAGGAGATTCAATTCACAACGAAATGAGAGATTATAAACAGCCTTATCGTGATTTAAAGAAAGAAGACGAAGCTCTGGTTAATGCTCAGAGACATTACAACAGCTTGAAACGCGAGACGAAGTATTTTGAAATAGAAATCTCCCCACTTAAGTTTTCGTAAGCACAGAACTGATTTACTGCATTACTGCACTACTTATCATTGGCTGATGTATTGCATGCGTGAGCTTTTAAACTATGACCTGATTACATTGGATTCTCAATTTCAAAACCATAAAATGTTTTAAGATATCGTGGAATATACCACCAATAAAATATTTTAGAGCTTGTATAAGATGAGGTAACTGATAATTTACGTCGAGAGAAACTAAATTGGCCATTTAATGCCGAGAAAGATTGAAGAGCCTGCTAATATTTGAAGATGTAAAGATGGAAGTAAATTGGAATAGAGTAGATAAAGTATACCTTAAAGAGGAGTGGAAAGAAAATGGAACGATTGCTGTGGGTTACCTAATATGTTTATATGAACACCATATCAAGGATTTCATGGTCTTAGATAGATATGTGAGAGTTTAAAAGACGAAAATGTGAAGGTACCTCACCTTCAGTCTCTGAAGACGATAACTTGGTTATCGAAACGCTCATATCAGACAGTGTAATTGTGAGTCTTGTTGTAGTGCTAGAAATAAATAGTGTGTTCAGTTTGAATATCGCCAATGGTTCCAGAAATTCCAACTTAGTAAGTATCTTCATTCATTTGACAAGCACAATATACATTTTGTATTACTTTTTAATTGTTTTTTTTCTTTGTTTCATTTATTTAAAGTGTGTTGAAAAGAAAGAATCAAATTAGTTTGTCTTACTAGTATTACTATTCCGATTATTGTAGAAACTTTCGTTTAACTTTATATAAAGTAATAACCGGTTGAAGAGATCCTCAATTTCAACATAATTTCCATTTTTATACATTATTCATAATATAAGATACGATTTTGTTTAAATTTAGCACCTGGTAAATTGAAAATATACCGTTATACTATAAAATATGGCTCTCGTCCTTGTACTGCATTAGTTAATCTAACATTTCATCAAATTCTACAAGTTTTTGTTATTGTCGCATCGGCAATCGGAGATATTTCCTTACGATTCTCTTTTAATTTATATCTCGAACGTACCAAATAACTTTTTTATGCAAAACAGAATGTCTTTACAAAACACTACAAACCAGAAGAAAATTTGCATAAATTAAAGCTTTATCCCCACTAGTATACCGACACCTACGTACAACTGCACATTTATGTAAGGTATTTATGTGAATATGCCGATATGGACGAGATTATTTTAATTGCAAATGAATTTGATTCCGATATCTCTTTGCATTTATTTTTTTCAACTGGTCCTGTTATTGCTATAAAATATGCATTTGAACTGACTGCCGTATGTTGAGTATGAAAATAAACAATACTAATTTATCCATAAGAATAATTTGAAAACAAAAATTAATAAATAAAATATGATAGGAAATATATTTTGTTTACAAATATAAATCACATATTGGGCATGCTATTACATTATTATTACAATAATACGTTTTACATCTTGAACTAAGGTACGAAGATGATCCTAAAAGTATCTGGCCTGACCTAGAGATGGCGGTAATTGCTTGAATAATATCACTGTATAGCATAGTTTCGTTCCAACCCATCAAAATACCGTGTTCCAACTAGACGGTTACCGTTATATAAACGATTCTGTTTTGCGTTCAAACCGATTTTAGGTATCGTGTCCAGGATGGTCTTTTCGATACTTGGTTGATAGCAAGTACAAGAAATATGCTTAGCCGGGGATTGCGCAGAAAATATCTATAAACACGTCCAATAACCGTTTATAGAACGGTCCAGACTAGCAGGTTGGAACAAACCTCATAAGTTTGGAGACACCACGTTGTTTGGTATTCATCAGCAGTAATGAAGGTGTTCAGTAATTTGTAAACATGGAAATAATTGAGCATACTTTCATTTGAAATGCCTTAGCTCAAATAATATGAAAGATGAACTAGATCTTACTCTGTAGACTGAAAGTGCGCGACATAGAAGACATTTCAAAAAGTGCGGTACATCGCATATTTACTGAAAATTTTGTCATGAGAAAGCTGTTCGAAAGATGGGTGCCTCGTTTTCCACAATATATAACAATGCTTCATATAAATAAAAGCAAATTTTTGCGCCGTTTCATAACTGTGGATGGGACGTGGATCCATAACTTTACACCCAAAACGAAAATCAAAATAAAGGACCGAAAATGGAGAAGAGGCTCCATTAAAGGCAAAGACCATAAGTGATTTTCAAAAATATTGTTGTCAATAACAGATAATTCAATAATTAATTTGAGTTCAGTAAAAATATACTCGATACCTCCTCAGTTAACTGAAATTCTGAAAGCTGTCATTATTGCTAAATTGGAAGATGGCTGGTCCTTCAGTAGACTGGTAACTCATCTAGTTTTTAATGAGATTACCGAAGCCAACGTTGAGAAGCCATTTACTTTATTCGCTGTGAGGGAAGGCATGGTAGGGCAAATTAAATCGACTGAAGCGTTCGCAGTGGTCACTTTGAGCATTACGGGAGGCTATTATAACCGAAATTATAAACAAATCCACGTTAAAATTTTTTGTTTGTTTTAATTATAATGAATTAAATAAAAACGGGTCACCAGAGTTGTTGTGTAGTGAATTGTAAAATACTAGCAGAAAAAGTAAGTGTAAATCGGTGGATAGCTGCAATTAAAAGGTTTAAGTAAGTAGTATCATAACCTTATTATTAACAAAAATAATAATTCGAAGTTTTGTAAATCTTTGTGAAATTGTTAAGTATAGCAGAAGTCAATCATTTTTCTGGAATTCTGTTATGAAAAAATAAAACTAAAATTTATAAATGAATAAATTTTAATATTATAAAAATGTAATGATTAAAAGAAAAATGAATTACAATGAAAATTTTTTATTTTGCAAACAGTTTAATTAATACTGTGATAAAATTAATAAAAAATATAATTTTTAACGTTGATGGATCACTGTGGATTCCCAAGGCATATGATTATATTTGAAGTGATCATTTTATTGGAGGTAAAAAATCAGATGAGGAGTTGAGTCCTAGCTACATTCCAATAATATCTCCTCCAATTTACAGGTCTCGAAAAATAAATGAATCTTCTGCCGTGAACAGGTAAAAATGATATGGTAAAACTAGATCAATATTTATAACATATAACATTTCACGGCCAAAGTTTTAATTGGCATACCTCCTGGAGGTTTTATATCCTTAAGATCTGACGTAGCTGGAGGATGGAAATCAGATTCTCAGCTTACAATAGAAGCAGGTTTATTGGAAGCTGGTGACATTGTTTTGGCTGACAAAAGTTTTCCAGAAATTAGAACAGAGATTGACGCAAGTGGCAAGAAAGTGCAAATGGTTATGTCACCATTTCTAGAGAAGAAAAATGAATTTTCAACTCAACAGACATACATTATTGCAAGGGTTAAGATTCACGTTAAAAGAATTATGCGGTTAAGGACTTATCATATATTGCATAAAATTCCACAACATTTGTTCCACTGCATTGACGATATTTTGCATATTTGTTGTGTTTTGGTAAATTTACAGCCTCCAATTATTTCTTATAAAAAAGATCCGGAAAATGAGAGATTAAAACTATTTTATTACTCATGAAAATTGTTCATTAAGTACTTGTGATAATTCAAACGATAATTTGTAAGAAATTTTAAATTTATTGTACGCTTTTAATAAAATTAATAATTAAACTTATTGTAATAAACAGTTATATTATGTTGATACTTGATACTTTTGATACTACAACTTGTTGATAACTAACAAATTAGTAACGGATAATAAAATTCTTTTAATATACATTATTGTAACACACAATGACACTTTTTAGTTTTTAGTCACTTAATAAATATTGCTTTTACAGTAACTAATTAAAAAAATACTGTATTGACTTTTACACCACTATACATCATAGAAAATAAATTATTATATCAAAATATTTGCAAGATCATTTCCAGTAAAGCTTCGTTTTTCAGATGTACTTTCATCTTCTTTGTTACTAGTATCTAATTTATCAGAGACTTTATTAAAAAGATGTCAAAGTTTCGTCGATGTTCCTCAATTTCTCTCACATGTCCAGCAAGAACAAGATTTTTACCCTTGGTCATAGTTTCTGGTTGAAATTTTATTTGATGGCTGAAATGCTGTTTTTATAATAATATCCATTTCTTTGGTTTAGCTAAAAATAATGAAAAAATCAATTAATCAAGCAAATATTTCCATATCCCATAGAAAAAACAGTTTAAAGCAACTTAACCTCATATATGTTTACTGCATTCTGTTATATATTTTATCATTATACATACTTGTGTTTTTGGCTTCTCAAGATAATTATAAAATTGTAGTAAGTATTAAATTGTCACATTTATTTTTGATGACTAATTCATTACTATTTATCATACATTTTTTCTAAAATTTTTCTGTTTACTATAGAAAAACGTAATAAAACATGGTCTGACAGCCTCCCGTAGTTCATATTCACTGTGGCGCTGCAGTCACACTCGGAGCGAATAGGTAAACATGTCAAGTAAATTTCACAATTAAAAATTTCTGTCCCAAGACTTGTACACTATTTCAACAAACAGAAGTGCACATTATATACAATTTTCTTCCATATTTCATCGTTTTTCACATAAATATTAAAAAAAAACTGAGAGCAATGTCTACCCTCCTTGTATAGGGATAGTAGTATACGGATAGTGGTATAGGGATAGTACTATAGGAATAGTAGTATGGAGATAGTAGTATAGGGATATTAGTATAGGAATAGTAGTTAGGGGTAGTATTATAGGGAGAGTAGTATAGGGATAGTAGTATAGGGATATTAGTATAGGAATAGTAGTTAGGGAGAGTAGTATAGGGATAGTAGTATAGGGATATTAGTATAGGAATAGTAGTTAGGGGTAGTATTATAGGGAGAGTAGTATAGGGATAGTAGTTAGGGGTAGTATTATAGGGATAGTAGTATAGGGATATTAGTATAGGAATAGTAGTTAGGGGTAGTATTATAGGGAGAGTAGTATAGGGATAGTAGTATAGGGATATTAGTATAGGAATAGTAGTTAGGGAGAGTAGTATAGGGATAGTAGTATAGAGATAGTAGTTAAGGGTAGTATTATAGGGATAGTAGTATAGGGATATTAGTATAGGAATAGTAGTTAGGGGTAGTATTATAGGGAGAGTAGTATAGGGATATTAGTATAGAAATAGTAGTTAGGGGTAGTATTATAGGGAGAGTAGAATAGGGATAGTAGTATAGGGATATTAGTATAGGAATAACAGTATAGGGATAATATTATAGGGATAGTACTATAGGGATAGCACTAGTGAAATACCATTAGTTTCTTAATAAGGGGTCATCCATATATTACGTCACATGTCAATGAGGAGGGAGGGTATAACCGAAATGTGACAAGATGTGACAAATGACAGGGGGATCAAAAGTTCTGTGACGTCAGATGTTAAAATTCAAAATACTGAAACGTGAAATTTTGATGTAAATAAAAAACTATATTACTATATTTAGTTTAGAGGTTCGATATAATTCACGAAAATTTTGAATGGGGAGGTTTTAAATAGGCTTAAGTTTTTGTTTGCTTTTTTTACTATTCCTGCTCCTTCCACATGCGCCTGCGCAGTGACTTCGATATACTACTAGTGTTTACTTGACGAATAACTTATTGACAGTTTAATTATACGATGTTGATTTTATTAGATTATTTTATAAAAATATAAATTAAAAATCAAACTATAGTGAGTTGTTCGATTATTTTCAAATATACGCATGAATTCACTAACCGTGTGACGTCTCGGGATAATAAAAATGTGACTACATGTGACAAAGTTCAAAAGTCCTATATTTCGTGTGACGTAATTTATGAATGGCCCCCTAAAGTTTGATTTAGTTTTAGTAATATAAAATACGATGTTGTACATGTGTATAAGAGATAAATAAGAAAATTTTGAGTGTAAATTTATTTTTGTCACATATTTAAACATATCGTGGAATAATTCAACATCAAACCAGAAACGTTTACACCTAATTATAAATATTACAAAGATGATTGAAGTTAATAACAGTCAAAGCGATTAAATCAAAACAGTTATACGATGTTATGAAAATATAAATGTCACAATGCGCGTAATTTGCAAAATCATAAACATCTCTTTAACGGTTTTCTCATAATCTAGCTACTTTAAACTTATAACTCAATAAGATTTATGACGGCAAAACACTTTCTTAAAATTAGGTTTACATAACATAATGTCATACTATGAATTGGTATTAATTGAAACGCTACAGCACCTGTAGATTTATTTCTATCTAAAATATGCTACAATTATAATAAAGAAGAAGACACGGAAAATGGAGGTATCAAAATATAAAAAAAACAGCTGCGTCTTCGCAAAGCTGTAAAAAAGATCTTTTCTTGTCGAAGAAGATATTTTAGATAATCAAGGAGACAAGGGTGTATAGACAACACGCTAACTCTAATAAAAAGACCTCCCGAAATTCCTATACAACTTATGGAAGAGGAAGGAATTTACGCGCGAATCTGTAATGCGAATGGGAATGAGGGCCTATCGAAATGACAGTGGATGGTGAAATGTTTTACTACACATCCATCTAGGGATGTATGATTGTGTATGTGTGCGTGCGTCTTCTTAAGGTGCTTTTATACGGTCGAATTAGTTCTTAGCTCAGTTTCAGTCTCAGTCGAATTGCTCTCATCTGTTTCAGTTTAGCTCAGTGTTGTTTTACGTTTGTGTTCAGTCTTGGATTGCGTCTTTATAAACCATTGGAAGTTTCAATATTGTTATTTTGACATACTGTTATTTTTACAATTTCTTGAAAAGGCAATTACAGCAATCATAGAAATGCAAGAACTAATAGATCTAAGAGGCGATGCGAACAGTCAAAATATTATAAGTTGATGGAATATTTTATCAACTAAGGTAGAATTGGAAAAGAAGATTATTCAGTGCAGAAGACATATTATGTCTAATTTCTTTGATTGCATTAATTTATTTTGTACCTTCTTAAATAAACTAAAAAAACGTCGTAATAGATTATTTCTGCATAACTATTGAAGAAACGTGGGTCCATCCCTTGACACCCAAAATAAAAGAACAATAAAAACAATGGACTGAAAAGGGTGTACCAGCTTCAAAAAAGGGAAAAACTGTTCCATCTGTTGGCATGATCATGGCGTTGGTGTTTTTGGGATGCGCTTGGAATAATTTACATTGACTATCTTAAAAAAGGAAAAAATATCAACGACGAGTGTTACTTTAAGTTAACTTATTGCAAAGTTTGGAAAAGAAAACAAGCAAAAACTAGGCTAAAGACAATGCACCAACTCACACATTCGTTATTGCAATGGCTAAAATTAATAAATTAAAGTTTGAATTGCTACATCATGCACCCCATTCGTCAGATTTAGCCTCTTCGAGTTATTTTCTGTTCCGAGACTTGAGCGCATGGATCGGTAGTTAAAGATTTCCAAACAAGAAGAGGTGACTTCAGGGTAAAAATTGTATCGAATTCATTGAAAATCACTGGGAAAAGTGTACGGAGCTAAAAAGAGATTACGTGGAAATATAAATCTATTTTTTTCCAAAATTTTTGTTTTTCCTTTTTTGGGCCAGGTACTTCTGGAATCATCTTCGTATATTATCAAATTTTGTCTGCTCAGTACACTCCTGTAGCTAGCTTATTATGTAGACATTTCAACTTCAACTTTCTATCGGTGCTTTGCATCAAGCGTTTGACTTAGGTATTTTGTAGTGTTTGAAAATTTTGTTATGGTGTTATTAACCCATTAGACCAAGTGGTTGTTAATGGCACTAAAAGTACAAAGTAATTCTTCATCTGATTGTTCTTATATTAACATTTTTAATTTAGTTGGGTGTTCTTGTAATGTTCTGTGTTCTTCAATTTATTTGATTTAAGAACGTAAACCACTGCCAGATGCTGAACTGCTAGAGGAAGCCGATCATTTGGACATGGATAGTTCTCAAATTCTTCCAGAATGTATATACATAGCCCCCGCTGTACGAAAATAATGAATTTATCGAAAAAACTAAGAAATAAATTTAATTGAACTGTCAGGTAGCATGTTCTTACAGATATGACGCAGACAATTTCCATTTCAGTCGTAAGATGTACTGTACCACTTCGAAAGGATCCCACTGAATATCCTGCCAACAGACAAGAAGAAGATACGCTCTGAACGTATTATCTAGTTCCATCAAGTTTCTTCATTTGCAGAAAAATATGCACAGAAACTAAGTATCCAAAATTATTGAAATAGGTCTCCCAATTTAAATTTATTTAAAGTGCTGACATCTTCAAGTGGAAATAGGAAACTTTTCGGAAAACCGTCGTATATAGACTCGAAATTCGAGTAACCGAGTCACGATCACGATTATAATCGATTCTAAAGTGAATTGATTAGTATAAATAAATAATCCCAAACTTAATGAATTTGTTGCAGAAGCATTTATATTAATTAGGGCGTGAACGGTAGTTGATGCTTGTGAAATTGTAAGAAATAAATAAATTTTCCTTAAAATCAAGCTTACACAGAAAACCAATTAGGAATGATACAAATAAATTTAGTTGCGCAACGAATAAATGTTTCTTAAATTCGCACCTATAGGTACTCAACACTCAGATTGAAACTAATGAAAGTCGTTTGCCTATTCTTATAATGACACAGCGGAATTGTTATTGGTGGAATTAATCGTAATTGGCGTTCCTCTGCACACAACTGTACTTGATAGAAAGATATATCAGTATACGGATGCTACTGCTACTAAATACGAGGGTATTCACATTTATAAACAAGAAATAATACAGAAAATATTGATAATAATTTTATAAATTTTAATACTCCCTTTTTGAATTGTGATAATAATATGTTTATGGTCTATTGTCATGGACGAAAGAGTAATAAAATCAAATTTCTTTTACAAAACTCGGTATAATTGTTTTAAATGTTATTACAAAATAATAATCGGATTTGTATTGGTTTTTTTATAACCACAAACTGTACAGAAAAATGCCGAATCAGAAAAATTTTTAGCGCATTTTTTAAAATTTTTTACCTCTGTCCTATATGTATGTACCGACCTCATTTTTTTTGCATTTAATGATAAAATTTTGATGTTTCGACTTACTGTGGTCTTAATCAAAATATTACTTGACATTTTTATCTAAACATCAAATTTTTACTCGTCTTTAAAGAGAAATAAATAAAAGAAATTAACCTATACATATAAGGCTGGATTATTTGTTTTTCGGCGAGAGCCGTGCAGACGCTACGCGGGCAGAAGAAAGCAGGCTTACGCTGTAGGCAACTAGGAAGCTCTCGCAGTACACACTCTGCCATTTTTGATGCTCTGAAGGCCATACTGCTGCAGAAATCCATCGAATAATGAGTCGTGTCTATGGGAAAAACTTTAAAGATGGCCAAGGATGCAAATCTGTCGTTTGATATGACCTGGTTTAACGAGTTGACAGATTGGTTAAAGAAAACCGAAGATTCACCATTACTGCTTTTAGTAAATACAATGAAATGATGACTCTAGAAAAAGATGATAGTTTGCTTTTTTTTTCATTTCTGAATAACTTCTAAATTCGGTACCAATATAATTCTTATCGAAAACGGCATTAATGCTTACTTTAATTATTCTGGAATCAGAAAAATTCTAATGGATTGAACGATATTATTCTGAATTGGCAACATACTCAATCTGAATACTATAGAGACGGCTAATTCCATAGCCAATACTTAATGCAAAAAAACCAATAGATATTCTTATAATGTTGAAAAAGTCCCCATTATTTCGGAATTCGATAAAATTTGGTTTGTAGAAAAACCAATCACAACTAATTGAACGGCGGGCAAAGATTTTCATAGGTCTAATGACAAGTTACATAGGAAGCCATATGTAATATTCAATATAGTGGCGCTGATCTAGACTGTTCGAAATAGAGGAGGAAACTAAGGTATATTTCAGTTTTTCCATTATTCCATTCCCACATAATAATCGTATTGCCAAATAATGGTATCAACTAGCTACATTTTGAATAATTATATTGTTAACATATGGGCGGGGGGATCAAAAATCCATACAAACTGTTTATTTTAATTTAATTTTTGGCAGTTTACTCTAAGAAATAATGATTACAGACATTTTATAGATATGAAGCAGCATCAAATCTGATCGCTTTCCTAATATTTGTTTTTGTTGTTGTTGCATTAAATAATGGAATACTGAATCTGGAATTTGCAAGAAATTCCCTATTTTTGATTGTTCATGTGTAGTTACTTCCAAAGTTTCAAAATATACTTTTCGTTTCGCCAAGTAGACGCATATTAAAAAAATTCCTTGTCTTCTCAACAACGTTCTTCGCGAAATGAGTAGTTGCCATATCTGAATACAACACAAAGTTTCCTTCAGGATGCTTTCTATTACATTCACTCTTTTTAATATATTTGGCGGTAACAAATTTATGTTGAAGAACAACCACGAAAAGATATCATCAACCGTACCAACACTCATTGAGTTGAGTTGAACTTATCTTTTTAAAACCACTTCTTTAATTTCCTTGTTTTTCTGACAATAAAAAGTTTCATTATTTGCCATTCCACTTGTGTTAAAAGTAAAATATGATTCATCGTTGATGATGATTTCCAAACCTTTGGCGGGCCACAACTCGTTGTCAGTGATACTTTCAAGTTTTGATTTTTGTTCTATTTGTTGCCTCTCGGGATATTTGGGTGTCGATTTTCTTGAATTTCGAACTAAATTCTGTTCCTTTAGAATGTTACTTACACACTCTCTCCCACTTCCAGTTTTCCGTGAACCGCTTCAACCAAAGCTTCTCCCTTCTTTCTAGGCATTTTTTTAGCTTTTCTGCTTTTTCGAAAGACCTGTCTCAACACGCCGACAGAGATCGTAAATTGTTTGTCTGGCTATTTCCATTCCTAAAAAGTGAACGATTTCTTGATGTTGATCATAAAATTTGATTTTTATTTCACTTTGGTATTTCTGGCAAATTTCTAACAAAGATGTAATGCTTATTCTTGGGACAATTAACAGCTGTCAAATCAAAAGAAACAATGGACATTGTTTCTAGTTACTGACATATTAACTAAGACAATTTCCACATTTTCGATGTCCACATCTGTTCAATCTCAAATGCGAGATCCACATATTTGGCCATTTTCATCAGGTATTTGTTAAAAATATTATAAGTGTTCAGTATGGCTACCTCGACGAGAAAGAATGAATTGACTCTTCTTTGAACCACCACGATGTCTTTTAACGTTTGGTTTGCGGTACATGTAGTACATTAAAAAAATGGACGTATCAATAGATAAGATATTCATTAGAAAATAATTACGAGAAATGTGGAATGTTAAATCTATGCACTTGAACAAATATTGTTATAAATAACATTGTAGAATACTGTATGTTTGTAATTTAGTGATTCATTGTTAATGGAATTTACGAATCTTGACACTCAATAAAGAAATTTTTGTAAACAATAACAAATAAAAAAAAATTCAACAATTTGTAATGTCTACGGAGAAACTATCTTCATCTTCTCAGATTGGTATAATTCACCTTGATTTATTATAAAAATACGCATTCGGTATCTAAGCTCAACACTGTACGGAAGGTAGTTTGTCCATTTTTGATGAAAAGCGGTGCCCATATGGGGAGAATTGGTAGCTATTCTACGAACACCATCCACCTGACTAGAATTCTTTCGGAGTCCAGTATAATTATCGCGGACTTAATTGCCTATAACGCCAATATACCCTTATTCGTTGGCTAGTCATCACAAAAAGTATTAGTGTGCTTTATTGGAACGCGTGTTTTTTTCTAAAATCACTACTTTCGTCATTTCATTGTCCTCTTAATTTCCCATAACTGGATTCCAAGAAATTTATTATACATATACCTATATCTATCTATTATTCACATTTTGATTTCGATATTCAATATTTACAAAAAACTACGCCTGATTAGTTAAGATTATCTTCATTAACTTAATTTGACAATTATCCAAGTGTTTGATCATTATCCAAGTGTTTGATCATAACTATTATATACTAAGTACTAAGGTAAAAGTACCTTTTTGGTGTAAAATTGAATAATGTTCAAGCTCACTTCAAGTTTTGCTCCATAAATCTAATTTTGAAAAAGTTATGTTGAATACTATTTGGTACTAACCGTGTAACTAGCACCCTCTATGAGAGTCAGGCATAAAATAAATTCATTGGATGTATCAGCTTCCAAAACATATTAGTATAAAATTCCAAGATAATGTTGCCAGAATTTTCAGAGACATCGTAAAAAATGTGTATAAATTTTTTACCGTGCCAGCCTCAAATATTTTTCAATTTTATATCCACCCTAAAGACGCGACACATATATTTTTGTGTATATTTTCACGAAATAGTAAATACGAATTAAATTTGTTTTAGAGTGTCAATTTTAATTTAGTTATTCTAAAATACGTTACAAAAAGCTGTTTCCATTCATTTTATTTTTCATGTCTTTAGTGAGAAAACGATAAAATTTTGTTTTCAAATCACATACTTGAGGAATGTCAAACTTATGTGTAATTTTTTTTTAAATTTCATGAAAAATCGATACATAACTATGCGGAGGCTTGGAATCCATATTGAAAAGAGTAACCTTTGGTGTTTGATTACCACAATCCCATATTATTAACTAGTTGGCAGAGATTTCTTCCTTCAGCATTCATTCCTTAAATAATAAATTATAGAATGGACTGTAAAGAATAGGCCCTCTATTAAAACTATTCTGATATTTAACGGTTCCAGAAATATTGAAACTGTGAACGAGGAAAATGAAGTTGGCAAATAAGTAAAAGAGACATAAAATATGCTGTGTCATTATAAATTAATAGTCGTTAAGTGAAGGTATTTCGAAAAAAAATAATATTTGAAGCAATTATAAAGCGTTATATCATGAATAATACATCATTTAATATAAATGATAGACATAAATAATTAGAAACGTTAATTAATTATATTTTATACAATAATATTTGTTCAACTTATTGATGTATTACCGCCTTAATTTATTCATAGGAATGAGTCATCGAAAATAACCTTATTCATTATTTGGAACAATTAAAAATACAATAATAATAAAATAATAAATAATAATAGTAATAGTAATAGTAATAAAAGCGAAAGCTCAGTGTAAGTGGCAAAGTGAGTGGAACAGGTCGCAGTCAAAATTGAAAACCATCAAACCATACGTTAAACCATGGAAAGGTAGCCCAAAAAGTCGCGCAGATCAAATAAAAGTCGATCGCTTAAGGCTGGGTCACACTAAAGCAACACACTCCCATCTATTTAATAGAGAAAACCCACCGATAAGTGAAACTTGTAACGAGAACCTTAATGTTGAACATTTATTGTTAAACTGTCGAAAGTACAGAAATGAAAGAATACTTAACAATTTTCCAGACAATATAACCACCTTACTCAATGAAAATTGTAATAATGCAAACATAATTAAGTATTTGAAAGACACCAAATTATATCACAAACTATAGTTGACATGTCGCTAATAACCTTTGTAGTTGATGCGACAATAAATTTAAAAAAAATACATATAAAACATGAAAAAAAAAATATTAATGATTATGCTTTTACCATAGTTTTTCATGTTTTTCAAAGCAAAACCATTCTTAGAAATTTAGCAACTGAAGATCGTTCTTCCAGAATATTCATTACTCCATTGAGTATCTTGGATGCTCTGGTCTTACCATTGGTATACTGGTATACATGGGAATAAACTTGCAGATCAAGTTGCAAAAGAAACTTACGACGTCCTATACGCGACCGATGGGCAAACCACTGGGCAAAGCTTCAACACTAAGCTATATGAAATTTACGGTCCATTGACTTCAGAAACCTACCCAAGAGTCGTAGAGACTCAGTTGTTGTGAGGAGACTACGCATCGGGTATACACGACAGATTCACGGACATTTCATGAGCGCTTCTGATCCTCCCAAATGTCAGAACTGGTGAATTGTCCACAATACTCCAATGAGCGACGTAGCCACCATCTAGGAAGTTCGTTCTTAGAAAGTTTGAATAAGGTGAAACAGTTACCACGTCTAATTCAATATTTGAAAGGAAAATATAAATTCTTAATGCATGTAATCCAAACAGTTTGTTAATGCTGAAGTGTCGTAGCTGTAGCTAACAATTGTCTCATAACGGCACACGTTAAATGAAATAAAAGACAAAAGGTTAGAGAGATGATTTGTTATATTAGACTAATACTCTCAAAAATCAATTATTCGTTATCTAGCAAGCAAAAATTACCTAATATCTTTCAAAAATTATATGATTATAAAACATGTCAAGAAAGCGCCAAAATAAAAGATCTTCGTAGCCACCTCATTCATTAAGATATCAAAATGGAAGCTGATTAATATGTCAAAAATTCTAATCTAACCTAACAATTTTCAAGAAATTCAAAACTCGAAAAACTATGTATTCCAAGCTGTAGGGAGGTTATAAAGTGAAAACAATTTCTACCGAATTACAAAATCAGTCTTTCTCAAATATCTTGATCCTAAAATAATAAATAGGATCTTATTTTTCCACGTACTTTAGCGCATTTTGGCACGGCCTATCCAAATATTATATCATCTAATATTCTGTGGGATGACGATATTTGTAGGCCACTGCTTGTTCATTACCAGTCTGGAGGACGAAATCCTGCATTCTAACTACCTTTTAGGTGGTCTTCTTCCTTCCGGATTGATCATTTTCTAAATATTCAAAATTCGGTTTGAATTTAGCATCTGTTATTGACAAAAAAATTGATATCCAATAGTTGAATATCTAGCGGATGGCAGTTTCCTTACAAATTATTATCCAGCTATGGAGTAACTTTGATTTTAATGGTACGAAAAACAAATTACCTCCAATGTTCAAAGAAGAGTGTTTTTTTATGTTTTTCTGTGCGTAGAATCGATTTTTCGAGAGATTTGAGCCCAAATTTGTTATAAATAATTTTTAATAAAGCTCTAACTCTTAAATAAAGAGAGATAAGGAAAAATGTTTTGATTAAAAAATGTTTATTTTAAAAATATCTACGAAAAAAATCTCCACAGTTTTTTGCAAAAAATCAATAATTACAGTTATCGTCAATATAATGCGAAATTATTGCAAAATTTACGTTTTTTTTTTCACTTTATCGGTCATGGCTTGATTCCTACATGACGTAAAAAGACTTAAAGCAACTCATTTTGAGCGTCAATGTTTAAGCTTCAAAATGAGATACTAGACCTTTTAAATATTATCTGTTAAAAAGTTACTGATGATTGAATGTACAAATTTTCAGTGTTTTAAGGGTTTATAAATTTTAAAAATCGTTAAGCACCTTACTGCACTTAAAGTGCTAATCAATACGAACATTTGACCACTTATGTTTTCGACCCTTAGTTGTGAAGTTATGCTGGGTCAAACATTTAAGTGTCAATATGTATTTTCAATATATTTTGGTACGAATCTAAATGTTTGTCGCAATTTTCGTGGAAACAAGTTTCAAAAAAAGGTAAGGTGTAATGAAATAATGGAATAATTAATATATTTCAAAATTATATTTTAGACACCATAAAAAATTAACTTCAATCAAGTTACTGTAAAGGAGTAATAGCCTCTGACCGCGCAGTTTAAAACCTGCATAATTTTACAAATAAGGGCTGAAAACATAATTGGAAGTGATCAATATGATCGTATTGATTAGCACTTCAAGATACTCTAAGGTGCATCTCATTTTTTCAAATTTATATACCTTTAAAATACTTTAAAACTAATTTTTTATGATTATTTGTTCATTCAAACTTCTCTAAATTTTGAACAGATGATATTTAAATGGTCTACAATATCTCATCTTGAAGTTTAAACTTTAACGTTCAAAATGAGCTGCTTTAAATCTTTCTACGTCATGTAGGAACTAAATAATGAGCAAAGTAAGTGAGAAAAAACGTCAACTTTACATTATATTGACGATAACTTTTTAAATATTGGTTTTTTACTAAAAATTGTTAGACTTTTTTGTATATTTTCTTAAAATGAATCTTTTTTATGGGAAACTTTTTCTCATATCTCTCTTTGTTTAAGAATTATAGTTTTACAAACAATTAAATTGCTTATAACAAATTACTTGGGCTCGGCACCCCATACTCTCTAAAATTGATGGGAGTTTGAAATAGCTAGAGGACCTTCCCTAGCTGCTGTACTATAACTGTTGAATAAAATAACAGTTTGAAGAGAAACGAATGCGTTATCTTAGCATGCCGAATTTTTTAAAATATTTCTGTCGTCCATTTCAATTATCACTAAACGCAATTTTAATCACCTACAAATATTTTCTTGTCCAATTTAAAAGTTATTGTCTGTTTAAATAATAAATAACCTTCACTGGAGAAACCATTTTATAACACTTAGACTTCCTAAAGGAATTACCTGGTTGTTTGACAACTGAATTTATTGGGGTATTTTTTTATCAAACAAATAACGACACGGTAGTAATTATTTCCTTTAAAATCCTCAACTACTTTCTACTTAATTTAATCACCTATGATCACCTGTTGGGAATGAGATATTAAGTCGGCGACGTTTGACAGCCTATTGGCTCCTTGTAGATTTCAAGCACAACAGGAAGCGATGTATTTAACCAATTGAAGAAGAAATCTTTGGTAGATATTCTCTAGTTGAATTATTATTACAGACTTCTCCTGAAGGAGAAAAAAAAACGGTGGAATTGAAGGATAACAAAGGATTAAGCGGCGATTCATTGTTAAAATAATTATAACAGACAATAATATAATGAATATTTTTATATTGGAATTCTGTGTAGATTTTTAAAGTTTCTCAAGAATTACTCCGAAAGATTCAACAAAAATATTACTTTGATTATAAAGAGATGAAATGATTACAATATAAATTGGATTTGGATAAATAAATGTTAATAAAATTTGAATCAAGACAGTTTTTGTTCAATCAATCCTTCATTCTAGCCTTTAATTAAAAAACTAATGATTATACTATTTTAGCACGGTCAAATTACTGCAACCATCAATTTTATCAGAAAGCAGACTTTAAATTTAACACCAAAAGTAAGCTTTTAATGAACAGGTGAAAAAATATTTGCGGAATTCCTTGAAATATTCATATTCTATTAGATGCATCGAAATCAATAAGATTTAAAATCTTATTGGGATCTACTTCATTATTTTCTTTCTCAATCTTGCCTCTTCCATCCTCCTAATTTCAGTATTACATTCAGTTATTGTTCTTGCTCTGATCATTCTAAATCTTATTTCTGTGTCATCTACCCCTTCTGTATAAAAAATAATTCTTAGATATTTATAGTTATATAACTTCGTTAATATCTAGTTTGTTTGTTGGTTGAATCTCTTCCTATATATAAAAATATTCTCCACGTTCATCTGCAGCTCCCATTTTCCGTATTCTTTAGCTTAAGTGCCAAGTCATCTATGTCGTTAATACATATTACCTGATCATCTGCAAATTAGAGGGCGTATAACTTCATGTCATCGTCGATTTGTATTCCCATTTCTTTGCATTTCTTCTTCAAAGCTGTTAGAAATTTTGAAACAAATATTTTGAAAAGTGTTGGGTAGATGCAGCACCCTTGCCTCAGGCATTTGCTGATTGTAAAATATTCCGATACTTTATTTCCTTTCTTATTCATCTTTAAATCCTTTTACATAATTCATAAGCACGCTTCTCCAATTTTAGAAAGATCGCGTTGCAAGGCTATAAAGATCGCGTTGCAAGGCTATCCACTTTGGAAATTTGAGTTACCTACTTCACGTTCAGAATTAGTTAAGGGCTCAATATTTTACAATGCAAAAAAATGCACAATCCCTTGCCAATTGAAATCAAATCGTTATCACCTTTTCCCGCATTCCGCAATAATTTGGGGGTATATTTACTGAAAGGTATAGAGTAATAAGACTTCATTAGGTATGCAAATAGACCACAGGGTGATCCAACGAATATCTAAGCCACTTTCATAGTTTGGCATTGATTTCATTGTAATATTCTTTCTTTTTATAAAGTGCAGGTAGTACCCGGGTTGGTGTCAATATATTGGTTTAGCCTATTGTTATACATTCACAAACACTGAAAATAGTGTGCCAAAGGCGTGCCGGTTGGATACTCGTAAAAAGGAAAGCCGAATCTGAAATAGGGTTGGAATTAGGCAGAGGTACTAATAGAAGGTTAAACGGTATCTGTTAAATGCAAAACGTCACTGTATAATCTACTACCTAAGTAATCCCTACACAATATTTCGCTATTGACACTTCAGGCCCGAAAACATACTTCCTAATTCTCTCACGCTATTAGTTGAAATTTCAATATTACAAATTCCGGACATGCTGCATGCTGGTTTAATTTTTGCTATGAATATTGAAATTTAGTTATTTTTATGTTTGTTGTCAAGTTTTTACAAGCGTCTGTCTACAACTTGTAACAATTTTTTGACATTAAAGCATTCCATCTCTGAAATAATAGATGGTTGATCAGTGAATCATTTTTCATAATGGCGCGGTCCTGTCTTTATCTAACCAGCACAAGCTGGAAAAGTTTTTAGTTGATGAAAGTAATGCGTTTAGTAGAAAACCATCTTTACCACCAACATGAGAGATAAGTTCTCGTTACCATCTTGAGCAAGGAGTGTTTAATGTACACTTCTTCATCACACCATCACCAACACATTCAACTATATCGAGTATATCAAACTTGTGTGAATATCTTAATATTTTGTATCTAAATTAGTTGCTATCACACAATTTCATTCGGTTTGAAGGTCTTTATGTTTGAAGGTCTTTATGTTTGAAGGTCTTTATGTTCAAAACCACACCAAAGTGTCGAAGGATCATTTTTCCAAACTGTAACATCTACCTACAAGACGGATTGTTTGATCTAAATGTTCCTAGAAGCTCATGTTCTTTGATTCTTTACCATTATAACTAAGAATACTTGTAATAGAGAGACTAAAACTATCCTTTTCTCTCACATTTGTCGCGAATACAGCCTTGATTTCAACCCTTATACAATTTGTGACGGAACTGTTTCTGGATGAGTACTGTTGGTTGTCTGAGACATTCAACTCTCAAGCCCTTACCGATGGGAAAGATCGACGGAAGGAGAGTACGAGGACATAAACTACATTCCAGGCTACGGAATATAGGAGACTGGTGTGACATTCAGGATGCGACAACAATTTTCCGTCGTGCAGAAGAGGGGTGCCATCAGATAACAGATTAGAAGGTTTGGACAAGAAAACACTTACGTAAAGTGTATGAACTTGAAGAAGAAGAATGTTGGTTGATCCGACTCAGTACAAGATCTATATAAAACTTCTCATCAATCTGTTCTCAGAAATGGCTATTTCTTTTATTCCAATATGGTGCTGTTACTTAAATTTTTTAGTCGAATAATATTTAGATGTATTTAGTTTTAAAATATATATATATATATATTTCTCAATCATTTACGTTTCATGCATTGTATTAATTCAGTTTTCCCAGCCTCTCACTATGTCTAATCATACTTTTAGATGTAAATTGACGTATATCTTCCTTGTCATTTTTATAACGGCGTTAAACACTCCTTAAACCCAGCCCAGATTTCTGTTTCGCTCCATATTTCAAGATTATCTAACTAATAAATTATAAAAAATAATCCCAAAAGGCTGGAAAGTTAAAGTATGTGCTTGATCGTTGTCAGATACATTGCATTAGATTTAATGATTTCGTATATAATTACATACAAGTAACTGTGAATATAATATATTTATATTCTGAGATAGAAGAGAATTTTTTCGAAAAAATTTTAGGTTAAAGAATAACCAGAAAACACACATACATACCCTAATCTGGCGAATAGAATGGATGTTCAATGACTGATACACGAGAATTTCAAAATATAGACAAAGAAGTCTTCTAAACAAGAGTACGAGGGTATTAACTGGATGTTAGATTGGTCTAATACGAAGCGTAGAGAATAGCTGGGACCACGTAACCTCACTTTATAGTTTACTTATAGCCATAAGTGAACCAGTGTCTGTTTCGTAACTTATTATTATTCTTTCCAAGACTCAAGGGTATGAATTGTGCTTGCCGAGAAGTTGTGGCAAATTTGCGTCCCAGAACAAATATTACCGATGAGATTATTAGTACCGTAGAAAAACTCATTTTGGGAGACTCGCGCAGTACTGTACAAGATATAGCTGAAGAATTGGGTATCAGCGTGAGTATTTTGAGCAGAAATTCACACGGTCGGTGCACACGTTTCATGCAGCGGTATGTAGAAGAAGAATATTTACCACAGACGAGATTTGAGTACACACTAAAGAAGAAGAAGGCGCTCTAGTTGAAGCGAAGGTTTCACTTTCAGCGGTGAAGATGTTTTTACAAAAAAAAAGCTTCCAAAAGCTTCTGGAAATCTGGCAAAAGTGTGACGGGAAATATCTAGAAAAACTGTAATTAATTTTAGCTCTGGAAATGATTGATAAATTTTTTAAAATTTTTGAACCATGATATAATTAAATAAATTGTTTTTTAAAAGAAAAATTTATTTAGCAAACTGACGATTTAGTAATTCAAAGTTACAATTAGTTACACTAATCTGACTGGCGTACTAGACGAATATCAAATTAAATGAATAAGTATTAGTTTTACAGACTTCTTTATATATTAGTTCTTATCTTATACAATAATAATTATAAAATTAGATAAATGTATTTATTGTTCATTATAGTCACATTAACAATAATTAAATAATAAATAATTGAAAACGATACCTTAATGGGGTTGAAGTTGAATCTATAAGACTGACAGAAATAGTAAACACAGACAATTTATAGCAACGATAACTTAATAAGGTTAGAGTTCATAGTAGTAACTAATTGATGATGATGCGCCGCTGTTAGGAGGGTTGTTTTGGATTACTTAATTATATTATTAGAATTAGCTAAAAAAGTTATTGACTAAGATTGTAGATCGTCTATTTTTTTGTACAAAATGGCTGATATGTTAATGATTATTATCTAGAAAAGTGATTCCCAAAGTAGTCAAGGTGCACCCCTAGGGGTGCACGGAAAGGTCTATAACAAGAGTGAACTTAAATTTCTATAGTTTAATTTGATTTTTTGAAGAAATTGGTAATATCGTATCCTCGCTCAAAAAGTGTCATAAGTCAAAAAAAAATTACCAAGTAATGAGTATTTCAAATTAATTCTGACTTTATTTTTCACTTTTCGGATGATAACTCAAAAACTGTCAGCAATTATCTATTTGACTAGCACCAATAGTGCAATAAAAGAGATTAACTAATTTTTTCAGTTATGACACTATTACAACGGAGGTGCGATATGGTGTGTATCAACTAAAACTAATAATAAGTATTTTAAAAGTGGTTTACGAGGAAAAAACTTGTAATTACATAGGGAATTGCAATGAAAACAGATTTTTTTCATATAAACGGAAAGGAAAATGGTATATGGTATACTGGGGCATAGTGAAAAACTTCTATATGATAGAAAACGAGTCTATTTCTGTTCGAATATTCTATTTAAAAGAAGAATATATTTTAAAACTCGTGATCTGACTATTTGAAATTTCAGTTTATGTTACAATCTTAGAATTTTACCTACAACTAATGTTATAGCGACGGCAAATTTCAATCATTTCGTTACCGCAGCATCGGCAGCAGCTGCGGCGGCAGATATTTATTGCATTAAATAGTTGAAATATCGTGAACGGAATCTTCTCTGCTTCTTTAAAATTGGACAGATTTATCGCGTGTTAACATCCAATTACACGAAGAGTTTCAAAACAGAGCGCAACGCGTTGGATACGATTTAAATTACTGATATTACTTTCTTTTTGCGTATGTTGTAGCTTTAATTCTCGAACGGAAATGTTGGAAAGAATCATAATTTGTATATTTTAGAAACGATCTTAGGAGCAGCTTTGAAAAATTATCATTTTTTCACTACGATTTCTTAACTAAATAAATAATAATAGTAGTAGAAAATCATGTTTAGATAATTTTTCCTTTCGTTTTTTAAGTCTACGTGATTTCTAAACGATTTGAGGTCGGAACTACTGCTGGTCAATTGGATTTTTATTTTCATTTGATGGAAAATGACATAAATTTAATATAATGTTTTGTAACTTGATTAAAAAACTTTAAAATTAACTTTGTCAAAGTTCAAAGAGTGTGATGCAGCTATTGCGAGAACTGGAAAAAACTTCATCTTAATGTGAATATTTTTAATATAAGTAATATAGATACAGTGTATCTTTCGTCCTAGAAAGAGAATTTAGAAATTCAACTATTGAATATTCAATTAATAATTTATATTAAATGATATAAATTCAATAACAATTTCAACTGTATGAAGTCGTTCTTCGCACCTCACTTTTCAAGAATTACCACAAGAAAAAACACAGGAGGCCAAGGAAATGCTCCGTTTAAGGATTCGGGAAAATCATATCAACAATGTTCATGATCATACTTGAGTTCTTGTAGAAATAATATTTGATCATCCACTGTATGTTGAGGAAGTTTAAGAATGTAGAAGGACCTTAAAATTTCCTAATACAGCTCTGCGTTTACAGAAACATATTGTTCCCATTTTAGAAATTTTAGAAAAAAAATTGGTCTAGGAATACTGATGAGGACATGGGAGGAGAGGTTCAGGGGAAGATCACTTCAGTACTTGAAGTTTTGATTCTTCATAAATCCCGAAAGATGAAAATGTGCATAGTCACTCATTCAGAGGTTGTGAATAGACTCCTGATCTCCTCCAACCATGTCTATTAACGTTTTCGTTCAATACCCGAATCACTTGATTTTGTAAAAGCGATGGTAGTATTCTTACCTCAAGATCTTTCAGACAAAGCTGTCGGAAATTCCAAAGGCGTCCTCAGCCGATGTGCTCACATCATATTAAAAATATTCATACTCATACTTGAGTTTTTTGGGGCTCCGTCTTGTCTTCCATTTTAGAAAAAAAAATGGGTCTAGGAATACTAATGAGGACATGATACACCAAAGTGTTGCCTTGGATGAGTGGAGAGGTTGATGATCGTCACGTAAATTCCAAGGACAACACACTGACGATGTGTTAACATTCGCTGGCTTCTTCATATAGCAATCCTCGCGCGTTATACATTATCTTTTACTCGTTCCTCCACTCATATTTTCAAAATTTGTCAGCCACAACTTTATTGAATTTACATCAGCCACCGGTTGATTGGGATTAACTTCAAAATGAGTATGAAAACGACGCTAAGCTGTTACAAAATGCTTTCGCAGCAAACTCTTGGTGTTGTTTTGAAGACTATCCTTTCAAACCTTTCAAACAACTAGCGTGCCCTAGAAATGCTTTGAGGAATATAACGGTAACCTTAACAACTGGTCTACTTTCATACTATCCAAAGCCATTTCGAAAACATGGAGGATTGACTGCCGTGTTATTCATATTTCATTCAATTAGCGTCTAATCCTTCAACAGTAATTAGATTTTTTTATCTAATGAGATGCAATTATCCAACGAAATGAACTAGAAACCTTTATATAGCTCTCTCCCGCTACTGGAATTTTTATGTTTAATCGTGTACTTCGTTTTACCTAAATAAGTATATATGTTTTAAAGCTGAACTTCGATCACCTCATCAAAATTCTTCGGCTGTTTGCGATACTATGTACCGCTGATGTTCCGATAATGAGTATCATCGATGCAGTACTTATGGTTCATTTAATATACCGAGTATCTCAATAAAAAAAACTAGTTATTCAAGAAAAAAACCATTAGATTAATACACGTTATTAAAATATATATCTAGTGATCGATTTTTTTATATTTATTGACACTGAAACTTCTTATTTTCAAAAGTTAAAAATTATGAGATATTGCCATTTTCTCTTCAATATTTCGTTCTTTTCTTAAATATTATGAGGTTATTTTGACAAACTGATCTGTCCATAGATATCCTCAAGTATACTGAACCACTGAGCTCATCACCGACGCATCAAATGACCATCGTCTTCAAAGTTGTGTGACACGTACCTGAACTTAAAGAAGAGTTAATGGTGGTATATGACCGCATTTTCAATCGCTTAAGAATGAGAGATCCTCTATATGAAATAAAAGTAACATAGAATTTATCGCTCCTGACTACATACTTTGTTATTTTGGGACTGTCGAAGACCCTGCACATTTCTTGGTATGTCCAAGCTTATCCACACAACAGAAGTTCGGTACTCAGAAAACGACATAGCCGTGCAAGTCTCTTTATAGTGGACCTTCAAACAACTAGCGTGCCCTAGACGTTCTAGAGTAACTTCTGAAAATAATGAACATACAGACTTCAAAGGATATAATGAGGATTTCGTCCTCGGAAAACGTATCAAATATCATATTACAAACTAAAATGCCTTAAAGGTGAGGATTTGGAGCCTGTTGCTAGAGTATCCACATCTAAAACTGCATCAACTAATACTTATATTCGAAACTTCTCGATTATATAGCCGTGCAAGTCTCTTTGCACTGTACCTTCAAACAACTAGCGTGTCATAGACATAATAAGTAAGTAAGTACTCAAAATAATGAACATACAGACTTCAAAGGATATAATGAGGATTTTGTCTTCAGAAAACGCATCAAAAATTATATCACAAACTAAAATTCTTTAATGGTAAGAATTTGGGGCCTGTTTCTAGAGTACTCGCATCTGAAACTGCATCAACAAGTATTTAAAATCAAAATTTGTCTATTACCTCTTCTTAGATAACAATAATAAATTTCATTTATTACACAAATTGAAATTGAGTCAATTTTATAGTAAAATTTATGAAGAAGATACTATAAATCAGAGTACATTTTGTTCACTTTTACTAAAATTATGATCGCATCAGTGCTACGAAACCTAGGCCAGGAAACAGGTTAAGACGATATTGAACATCGGTCAAAATTGTTTATTGTCTCTCCTGCTTGATTTTCTCGGCTATAAATTTACAAGATCTATTATAATTGACAGTTTTTCGTGTGTTGTGAATTAATAACTATAATTAAAGTTTCTAAAATCATTTTCACCTCTTTGCTCCTAGAATTTTAGTTCGTGGACATATTGTATAAATTGTATTTAAAGCAATTATGGTAGGTAAATCTAACGAAATAAATATAATCTGCATCAGATTTATCTAATTTTTGAATTCGCTTTTTCTCAAGGAAATTGGAAATAATTCAACCAGTATAATATCACTGCCAATTTCTCATTCTGACGACTTAATACAATGTTACCAAAAAATTTTCAAAATATCTAAATACTGTGTCACAACATATATTCATTAAAATGATAAATTATCTTAGTTTAAGTGAAACAAATAGATCATGGAGTTGGAATTATTCATAGCTGTACAGTCAAAAATTACAACATAAAGTCAATATTATTATGACCCTTTGAGGATGGGTAAAAGGTTTAAAATTTTATCTCTATTGACAAGTTATTACTTTTGTTCTAGAAAAATAGTTGGTCGGACAAATACAGTCGATGTATCATCGTTTTGCAAGGTAAAGTCCCTGGCTTTCGTTTTAGTTTCGTTTTTCCTGTAGATATTGTTGTTTATTATGCTCTGTAATATTTCTTCACTCTTGTGCGTCTATGCTTTTGAATTTTTTTATTGCGGTTAGAAGTAAAATGTTTAGCAGATGAAGTCGACGAAGGTCATGTTTATTATGGTATTAGAACTTATTTAAAATGTTTATTAAAGTAAAATCGACAAGGATATTGACTTTTTTGAAAGATAAATTGTAAAAAATATCCCGGAAAAATTAGACATTTGTCTTTTTTGTATATGGAAAGTGACTAGAGCATGCAAATAAAAGTATTCGCTTCCAAAAACTGACTAGAACAACAGTTTTCTGAATAAAGGGTCGTGGATACAGATGAATTTGAAAATTTAACACTACTAATCGCACTAATTACAACACTACAAACACTTTAATAACTAACACTTCACGTTGCATATCACTATTGACTACGACAAATAGTTTCCTGTCATCTTTCATTTCATGAATTTTAAATATGTATTTTCGTAAATTATATTTAGATTTCAAAAATAAACGAAAAAAATCCATAATAGATAACGCACTAGTAAGCAAAAGTATTTGGAAAAACGGGAAAGATATCAAGGTTAGAAGGAGTCAGGAATTGAGAATGACCACTATTTTCTGGTGATAAAAATGAAAAGTAAAGTAATAGATAGACCTAGGAGGAAAAAAACATCGAATAAAAAAATTAGATGTCATAATTTCAGACAAACTATAAATAAAACGAGATACCAAGAAATGATAGAAGAAAAAATTAAATATGATGATGACACAGAGAAAGAGATATGGACGAAATTTGGAAATATAATAATAAATGGAGCGGAAAAAATATGTGGAACGACAAGATTAATCAGCATGTAATGCAAGAGAGATAATCGGAGATAATCGAAGATCATAAAACATGCAATTAGAAAAAAAATACAAAAATGGGCTACATGTCTAAAAATTAACGCTATATAAAATACACACAAATAAAAGACGGAAGTTAAATATTAGTTTAAGAACAAAAACATAAGTCATGGTGATAATTTAGAGAAAAAATTATTAACACACATGAAAACATCAGAAAAACAAGTAATTATATTAAGAACTTACTCATGAGCATAAAAGAGAAAAGAGGAGATATAATAACAAAAGAAGATGTTGTCATGGAAAAGATGGAAACAATATTTTTGAGATAGTTTATAAGGAAAGGATTTGAACAAGAAATAAAAACAGAGATACTACAGGATTGGATTAACAGAAACACAAATAACAAAAAATGCAAAAGTTCAAAAGAAATACAACAGGCAATATAGAAAGGAAAGAAATATACCAAATAACGATAGACATAATAATAACAGACACACTAAAAATCCTACTGAACAAAATATATAACAAAGGAGAAGCTCCAAAAGATTGAGAAGTGTGTATAATTACACCAAAATACAAGAAGCTGTTACAATTATAGAGGAATCAGATTACTAAGTACAATCAGCAAGATATAAACGAGAATAGACTAAGACATGATCAAGAAGGAACCATTGAAGATTAACAACCACGGTTTAGAACAAACAAAGAAACAATAGATGTTAACTTCATGATTAGACTGAAAAAGCAATGAGAGAAAACAGAGAAAAGCTACTGTGTTCTATAAATCTTGGAAAAGAATTCGACAAAGCCAATACGATTGACATATGGAAAATCATAGAATGAAGAGGTATAGAAGAAAAACTAATTAAAGAGATTGAAAGCTTCATATAAACAGACGAAAATGTATGCCAGAGTTAGGCAAATGGACTTAAAAATACATGATGACAGTCTATAGATAATGAATATGAAAATAAAAGAACACAAAACTAAGTTGATGATAATAAGACGCATAAGATAAAATTGGAAGAATCAAATATAGAGCACGTGAAAAGCTTCAAATACCTTGGCATCATACTACAAGATGGAAGATTCGAACAAGAGATGAATAAAAGAACTGGAAGATTATTCAATTTAGACACAGTTTCTGAACAAAAAGGAAATACGAAAACAAATAAAAACATATTGACCATATTGACATACAGATCATACAGAAACGAAAAAGCAAAACTAGAAAAATATAGGAGAGAATTTGAATTTAAAATCGATTCAAAATAAACTCGAGAAGGACTATTAAGATGATTTGGCGATGTTTTGAAAATGGAAAACGAAGGATTGATACGGAAGATATATGAAGCACCAACTTACCACCGTGGAGGAGGTGGAGAGAAGAAATTAGGAAAGAATGGAAACAGCTGTGGAAAAGGCAAGTCTTACACCTGAAAATGTAGAAAAGTTTCAGGATAAGTAAGTAAATGACAATAATTTTTGTAACGCTTCATTTACTGTTACTGTAAGAAAAAATTGGGAATTGTACACTGCAAGTTTATGGAAACTAACTCGAATACTTCGAAGGTTTCGTTAGCAATACAAGTTTAAGTAATTTAAATTTTTTAAATCCATAATTTTCGGAATATATGATATTTCAATATATGATGTTTTTATTACCAAATGTAATATATGCAACTATAAGGAAAAAATTAAATTAAAGATGACGTAAAAATAGATTTAAACAGATGTTCGTACTCAACTTATTTCAGCTAAGTTACTAAAATAATCGGATGATTAATATGATACGCTCTGTAGTTGTACATTCTCATTCTTCCTATTTAATATAAAAGCCGTTGAATCCACTTTATTTAATATATATTTTACGTGAATTACTTCGAGATATACCAGATTGATAGTTTGATTAGAACTAGCTATATTGCATGTCATTAAATACAAACGTTATTTCTTTCAACTCATTACCTTAAGTGAAGCAGGGCCGAAATAAGGTAATTAACTGGAAAATATTTCGAATATAAGGTACTTGATATATACAGTAAATTAGTTTATAATAATCAGAATCAGATTTTAATTCTTAACGTGATAATATAAGAATTAATGATTGCCATTGCATCAAAATTCACTTTCATTCTATTTTTTTTTCTATTTTCCACATGAATATAACAAAATAATTTTAATATGGTCATCCGACCCTAATTAGAAATAAAAAAATATGGCGATTATTGAAAAAATCTTTTCAATACACCAATCGAATAATCCAAATTTTTGGGTAGTTCAATAGGTTCAGGCAATCAAATAAATGCTTAATTTTTCGAATAACTTATGTTAGCCCTGTACTTTGCCGTTTGTCACGTGATAGGTTTGTTCTCAAAGATGAGCAACGTTTTGGTCGGCCTACTGATAATGACCAAATTAAAATCATATTAAGAGGATAATTCGAGATGCTGCGAAGAAACTACATGTCTTGAGCTATTTAAGAAGCTTCATATTTGGGTATCTAACGAATTGAAAAAAAAAATTCATTTAACACAAAGAGTCAACATTTGCCATATAAACGAAATAGCACCAACATTTTCTTGAAAAGAATCATAAGTGGTCGTAGAAAATAGTAGAACCAGCCCAAACCACATTGAAAGCTGAAACATCGCAAAAAAATCTCAAGCTCTCATTTTGGCGGGATTTTTTGAACTGATTCGAAAGAACCAAACGATCAATTCTGATATTAGGTATAAAATGTTTTGGAATCAACCAAAAAAAAAAAACATTATAGCTTGGCTTTTGTGGCATGTACAAACGGAATTTCACATACTCTCCCACCATGTTCTAGAAAAGCTAGATAAAATAAGCCTAAAAATGCTTTCATTTCCACTGTATATGATGGTAAAGTATATGTCTCTATAGAAGTTTGCAGTTTTACGTATATACAAATCTGTATATTGTTCTAAAACATTATGCCATCAAAAAAAAAGTTCCAAGAGTCATTTGGAATTACTGCAGTCTTTGCATATACCAGGTACTAATACTAATACCGTACTCTTTTGGTACGGATATTATGTTATTATCTTCAAGAATTTCATATGTTTCTGGCCTCTTCCTCACTATCGGAACTAGAATGGTGATCTGATTCACCCAACGATTTCATCGAAAACAGCGATATATTCGCCATCAGTCGGGACAGTTTATATAGATCGTTGAGGCGCTGATTATCTCTTTCATAGGCATCCATCATATCCAAAACTAAAACGATGCAGAATTTACCAATACCTTATCTTCGAAATTGAAATTATCTACATAACTTCAAAGTATTTATATATAAATGCTGAATATCCAATTCCTATCACAAACTGAATGCGAATGGGAAAAACACCCACAATCGGAGAAACTTTTGGGGGAAGTACAGATCATTTAAAGGAAAGCACATGGAACTTCTGCATAGAGGGCGTTCATAATTTTGATATAAATTACACATTTAGACGGGTGAGACCTATAAGGACAAATACGGTTATAACTTCTTGAGTTTAAAAAAAAAATACTTTATACTATGGGTATGAAAGATACAAGAGATATCATCAGCTTTGTTAATTGAAACAAATAAATGCTATATCGTTGTTTCTTTTTGGGTATGGACTGAGAAACCTCATCCGTGTAAAGAAAATCATGTTATTTGGAAATGAATAGCTTCATTGAATGTATGCCGAATTGATTATTTACGTTGAAGTTTTAATCACAATATACCCCAAAAATAGTAGAACTCTATACCTATTCTACAGTGATTTGTCTTTTAGCTTAATTTTATTAATTTCGAATAATTTTTTTCCGTAGCCTTGATCGGAGTACTTATTTATTTGTAGAATTCAGTAATTGATTCTGTATACTAGAAAAGAAAATTGTTTCTAATATAATTGGTATTTATTACAATCCATTACGGTTATTTTCTTACTTTTTTTTCATATAAAAAATAAGGATATAGTAAATTACTATGCTACCTCCTTGGCTGCTCCCGGGCCGTATATCTCATTATTATGATTATTTTCTCAGTCACAAATAGCACATTACGAAGCAACAGACTATATCATTCGCATTCACTAAATCAGTTTCAGATATTCAATAATATGGACGCTAATATCAGTACCGGACCGAGAACAAATATATGGGAAAATAAAAAATACTTATGAAATGTACACAAGCGGAAATCGGGGGTGCATCGAGACAGATTGTTTCAAATAAATCGATTAATCCGTAATTTAATCATTAGAAAAACTAAAAAATATCTACAGTAAAGAAATATTATTTTTAATAATAAGTTTTAAAGTAATTCATAATTATAAAGAACTAATTAATTGGAAATTTTTTTCCTAGTTCAGTTATAGGGCTCAAAATTATATAAAAACGGCCTCATCGTCATAAATATCAACCTTCAGTTGATTCAGGATAGAAGTCTAGATAATATAAACAATCAACATCCTCTTCATTATCTGAATGTGATGAATAAGATTGTTTTTTGAATTTAGATATTTACTTTATCTCTGTTCTCTTCAACAACGCGATCATCTTTAGCTTTTCTCTTCTAAATATGGTGATAAACTGATAATTACTGTGTTTCCTTTTCTTTTGGACGCTTGTTCTGTTCAACTTTCGGAATATAAGTATATGTATAAGATGTACTACATCTTTCATCTAAGAACATTGTTGTAGATTGGACGATCCATCGCTCGTCACTCTTGCATAAACCTCTTTAGTGAATTGGAGTTCTTTGTCAGCAGGTTGATCTTGATCAACTTACTTAATGTTTATTGTAGTAAATAAAGTATTATAATCCAATATTAGATCTCATTCGAACTTCCTTCTTATTGTGAACGCTAATAGGTCTCATTAAAGCAGCGTCTAAGTGTTAAATGCAGCTAAAAGCAGTGGGGTGGAAAGCATACTTAAATCTATTATCTTGAGCAAGATCAATTTTCTTTGTGTGCGTCGAATTACCGTCAAAAAGTAATAAATTGGACGAGTCCTATGTAGATTTTTAAAAAATTTTTGAATCAGGCTAAAAAAATTTCCAGTTTAACTAACTTCAACCCATTGTTCAGGTGGAAGACTCAGTTCTAGCTCTTGCTGCTATCAAGTTGTCCCTTTTGTGGTTTTTTTGTGAGGAATATTTCTAGTTGCTAATCGACCTATTTATCTTAATTATCCAGCTTTTTTATCTGCGTTTTCTCGTATTTTCTTGACTTATCAACCAAATGTTGATTTTGGTGCATTGAATTGAAACGACCATCAATATTGCCTGCTCCGTAGCATCGAGGAACCCTTTCTGCCGATTTGTTGTTTTAATATAATTATGCACCATCTGAAATAGACAATAGTCAAAACAGAAGAAGAGCAGAAAGATACCTCGAGACAGAATGAGATTCAGCCACAGCACTAGGATTCATCCAAACGAACATTTGTGAGGTTATGCGGTGCTATTTTTTGACTACGTGATTATGATTCAAGGCGGCAATAATAGTTCTTTATACCATCCAATCCAATCAATCATTATACAATACAATTATTAGAATATTACTTATCTTGATTTTAGAAATTGATAAAATGTGAGTACATAACATACTGAACATACTGAATACAAATCGAGGATGACTGAGCCAAGCAATTAGTCATTACAAGGTAAATGTTCTCACTCAGTGTCGTTGTTAAAAGAAAAGAAATGAAAGACATTATAGACATATATAACTCAAATATTTCTTTCACTGAAAACAAACGCCGATTGGATTTCAATATTATTGTTCTTATTGAAATGTTCTTAATTTAAAAAAATGTGATTTTCATGTAAGGATAATTAGGACTTGATACAAAAAATTCGAAAATAATAGATGACGTGAAAATAATGCTGCGACAAAAAAATCTCATATTTTCGATGAATAATCACAATTTATGATAATTTTCGTCAGCATATCTCTTTATGGTAAACGGTTCTAGAAATTTACATACGAGGTCTGGCGACGCTGAGGTATCAATTTCAAATTTCTCTTTAAATTGAAAAAAAATTTCGACTGAGTACTATAAATTGCTGCAAGAGGCCTATGGGGACAATTCTCTATTTATTGCGCGTGTTTTTTAGTGGTGTAAGCGCTTTACTGAGGTCACTGAAGATGACCAGCGCCCAGGTGGTCGTGTGACTGTTTCAACATCGAAAACAGTGACCAAAATCGACCAAATTGTGCGTGCAGATCATCGAATGAGCATCTGCCGATAAAGAAACGGTTTAGAAAAATTTTACATGAGGAATTACACATGACGAAGTTGGTGCCAAAAAAACTGACACCGTACCAAAAGCTCCTGCGTGAATGGATCTGCTCAGATTTCCTTGAAAGGTTAGAAACGTTAGAAAAAGATCTGCTTTGAAAGGGACTCGATTTGAGTCGATGGAAGCGGTAAAGCAAAAAACGACAGAGCTTCTAAAGGTTCGATCAAGGGAAAAACGTATGGAAAGGTGTGTGGCGAGAGGAAGGGAGTATATTAAAGGGGAATACCCAGACCTCGTATCTCCCAAGCCATAAATTTGATAGAGTTACAAAAATAGTTCCTTTTTGTTGAAAAATTGGAAAAATTTCCGAATTTTTGGCATCAAGTCCCGGAACACCCTATAAAGTTACATTATAAATTTTTGAACTATTTTTTTTGTCAGTGCTAATTCGGTGACAGACCAACAGACATTTTAGAAAGCTTCTACTAATTTATTGATGTTTTATTGAATATAGTCGAAGAAATTAATAATTCCTCGGAATTTAATTACCGCTTTTCGAATTAACAGTAGTTTTCGCAATAATAATTTCGACGGTCAATGCACCTGATTTAATTGGCAACTCAATAATGTTTTATTTATAAAACCTGACGAGATTATTTTATATACCTAGTTAATTTTCAAAAATATACTGAGAGAAATAATATCGAAACAATATAGGAATTCACTTGTTTCAGAACTGGATTTATAATAACAAGAAGTGGTAATTCTTGTATTGGAAATGATCCTGATGGCACAAAAAAGATCATAACCGAAGAGAAATAGCGCGTCATAAGTCTTTCAGCGACCAGTCACCAGCATATTCACATCACTCTTTTACTCTGAAGGGCATTTCTTATTTTACCGCTTTTTATTTAACACCGAGAATGTACACTTTTACTGGAAGTCGACAATGGAAGAGAAATATTTATTAAAACAAATAGTTTTTATTGCAGTTTATACCGGATGGATTCGCTGTTACTAAAAATGGATGAGGCAACAACCGATTGATGTACATCCAAAACATGTAATTTGAAAGTATCAACCGCTTCTTCAGGTGTAGAAAAACGTTGTTTTCGTAATTTATTTTTAATCTAGGTGAATAAGTAGAAACCATTGGGTGCCAAACAAGATCCGTATGGCGTATAAACTATCAATTCGAAGTTTTCACTGTTTAAAAACGTTTCTGTTTGAACTGATGTGTGAGATCTCGCATTCGTCTCCTGCGATAAGCTTCCCTGATTTTTTCGCACACTTTTGGCAAAAAAATGCTGGTGTATCATGCATAAATCACCGTTATACGTTGCTCTAATGGAACGCTGGAAACATGTTCAGTTCTTAAGTATGATTCGACACCTGTCACCAATAGACACGAGCTTTTTTTACGATTATCAAATTTTGCAGTATGAAACAAATCTTTTTGACAGCCAAATTTTGATGCTATATTGAATATATAGGAGTAAAGCGAATCCTCAAGTATACCACAATCTCACATTACTTTATCACAACAACCGATTTTGGAAGATCTTTACGAAATTCATTCAGTAGCGAAGTGCGACCAGTTTCATTTTCCGACTAAGATAAATGTTTCAAGTGTCTGTAAACAACTCAAATAATACAACATTTTCCGAGAACGTTCACTATTAAAGATGTCAAACTTCATGATGGCAATGTGAGATTTGACATATTCATATCAGTGCTGCTATTTTCAAAAAATTAATTGGAAGCTATCGTATCGTAATTTTTAAGCATATTCTCAATGAATATTTGCAGAAAGAAATAAATATGAAAAGATGAGTTTTTCGAGCTAAAGAAAATATTTTATTGTATATATTAGACTCTAGTTTGTATACATTGTCATAATTTTTCATAAGACAGATTTGCGTCCTTGGCATGCACATCACTATGGCCATCTCTATACTTTCTACACCATTAATGCACAAACGACTCATTCTCCGATGGATTTCTGCAGCATTATGGCCTTCAGCCTGAAGAAAACGAATCACATTTAGCAATTCACACTTGGTGGGAGCATCAATAATAGCGGACATGTTTACGTGTATATAGCACAACGCCGACTGACGCGAGAATGTTAAAAATGGCGGAGTGTGTAGTGAGAGAGCTTCTCAATCGTCTACAACGCATGCTTGCTATATTTTGTCCGTGTAGCGTCTACACTGAGTGATCGGAGGTTGAAAAAAAACTGTCCTCGTATAAATCGTTATTAAATATATTTATTTTCTAAATTTATCAGGTGGAATTCTAAATTTTGTTACATATGTTTTTCAAGTTCTATTTTCGTATATTCCTGATGTATACTTTATTAATATTCCCCTCACTATAATATCCGCTCTTTCTTATCTGAATATCGTTCGATATAACAAATTATAACAAGAACTGAATGCTTTATCTCTTAAATCGTTCGGTTTCCATTCACCTGTAAAACCCGCTTCTCGAATTTACAATCATGTATCGGAATGCATTGTGGCGGGGGCGCCTCTAATGAGGAATGTCCACTTTGGGGCCCTAGACTTCTCGTTTATTGTTATAACATTTTTTCCGCTGTGTGGGAGACACACACAAAGTCTTCCGAAGTGTCCGACCGCTGAGTTATGCACCTGAGAAATAATAAATTAGTATTCTAGTCGGTTTACCAGTCGATGTAGTGAGGAAGGTTTCTTTTTATTTTCTTATCTTGTGAGTGAAGCCGATGCCCTAACTTTTGTTTGGCACTAGACGATTATAAGGTGGTCAAATCTTTACATTGGAAATATTGATTTTTGACAATACAAAATCTACTTTTAAATCAAATGAATTCATTCAAACGTACAATATTGAACATTCGCAGCAGAAAAATAGAAATTTTCCAAAAATTAAGAAATTCTCAAAAACAATCGTCAATCTAGATCCGTCCTGGAAACTTCTTCAAGTTCGAATACATGGAATGTTATTTATTTCTTTCTACTACCGAAAGAATCTGATTTAGTAGAAGCTGTCTCAAAAGAAAGTTCATATTTTTAAAAACCACTTTAAAAAAACTTAGGAATTGTTTCTAAAAAATGACAACTCAGCAGGTATTCTTCGTGCCATTTCTAAAGGTATATTTTCTTTTGTTAGCGTGAACTTTAGATTTGTTTGACATAATTCCACAGGAAAAGTCCATAGGTGTTGAATTGGAACTGGATGGAGGCCAACTTATGTCACCTCTCCTGGAGATCAATTTGCCAGGAGAAATTTCACTAGCTCGTGGCAGAGATCTATTGAACTGGAACCATGTTCTGTAGTTATTAGAATAGAATAGAATGTAAAGTCAACATTTTTTACGTTGAAAACAATGAAAGAAACCGAGTAAAAGTTACGTAAATATTATTCTGGAAGTATCGATATCAATACGGATTTCTGCTGAATTTCAACCAATTGGACGCTTAGTTTCTGTTAGTCGTTTTGAAGAGAGATTTGAAGACGTATAGGTGAGTTTCAGTATTTATATAAAAAGAAAACTGTTTTCCTTTATGCGTAAATATGAGAAAATAAGAATTTCCAATGCAAAGTCAATATTTTTACGTTGAAAGTACAGGGTGCGGCAGCATAACTTCCTTTTTTAAAAAGTTCGCCATTTAGTCGGTAGATGTCGTAACGGAGTGCTAGTGGTCTCGTTCGAGAGGGGGGACTATAAAGTTTTGTCCCGGTACAGTTCAGTCGCCATCATGCGTTGTAACAGTGAGGAGCGTGCGTTTGCCGTTGAGGTTTACTTTTCGAGCGGATGTTCTGTGATCGCAACCCAGCGCGCCTTTCGGAATCGCTTTAATTTAGCCCCCTTGGCCCCTGTCCCGGACCGGAAATCAATTGTTACGTGGGTCACTACGTTCAGACAAACTGCAAGTGTGACAAGACGAAGAACTGGAGTCCCTCGGCCCATTAGATCACCGGAGAACATTGAGTTAGTTAGAACTTCAGTGTTGCGATCACCACGACGTTCTGCGCGCAAACATGCGTCTGCCCTTGGACTTTGCGATCGTTCTGTGAGGAGAATACTTCATGATGATCTTCATTTTCATCCATACAAGATGGCAATTGTGCAGGAACTTTCTGAACGTGACTTCAATTCTCGGAGGAACGCGTGTGAGGTTTTTCTGGAAGTCGTTCCTGAGGACGCTATTGTTTTTTTTAGTGATGAAGCCCATTTTCATTTGTGGGCTGATACCAATCCTCGACAATTGCATCAACGGCCTTTGCATTCACCTAAAGTCACAGTGTGGTGTGCAATTTACTCACGTGGAATTATTGGTCCCTGGTTCTTTGAGGAAAATGAAGTCACAGTGACAGTGAATTCGCACCGGTATGTAAACATGTTACAGGAATTTTTTTCCCACGGCTAGATGAGTTGGACTTAGGGGACACTTGGTTCCAACAAGACTGGCTGTTTTGAGGGAACACTTCCCAGAGCGCCTTATCTCAATTAGGGGCGATTTGGAGTGGCCAGCCCGCTCTCCCGATTTGACCCCTTGTGATTATTTCCTATGGGGTTTTTTGAAATCCCGTGTGTATGTGAACCGTCCAAGGACCCTACAAGATTTGAAGACGAACATCCAGGAAGAAATTGCCAACATAACGCCTGCTATGCTGGCAAGAGTCATGACAAACGCCAGAAATCGGTTTACTCAGTGTATGGAGAATGGGGGACGTCACCTAACTGATTTGATCTTCAAAACTCAGTAAAACAAAACTTTATGTATGTGCCTGTATTATAAAAAACGAATAAAAATTTTCTGATTCATACAATAAGTTTTATTAACTTTTGGAAAAAGGAAGTTATGCTGCCGCACCCTGTATAATAGTTTTACTCGCCACGATTTCTCTGTTATTCTGCACTCCAGTAGCGAGAATTTTACTTATTGACGTGTCCATTAATATGAAAATAAGTTTCATCCAGAAACGAGATATTAGTAAACGTCGGAAAACGCTCAATCATTTGGTTATGAACTCAAGCCTTTGACCAGCATGCTGAAGCTTGCACCAACTATATTTTGTAAGGGTTCAGTTCTAAATCTTTGTGTGAGATGAGAAATAATGATGATCCATGCACGTTTAAAGTAACGGCGCGCTTCCTAATAGACAAATCAGGTTCGTCGCGAACAAATCGAGTAACACCGTCTACGTGTTCGACCTTGGATGCTCGGATTTTAAATCAATCAAACGCCTAGCTTTGCGGTTCCATGAATTTAGCAACTTATGTGTGAAATTTCGATTGACCAATTATATCATTTGACAGGCCAGAAATGGTATTTTTAAATGGTCAGTGCTAGAAAATTTATTATTAAGACTCAAAGTTTTTCAAAGTCATTGAAAAATTTTAGCACCTTTGATAATTGGTCAGCTTATATAAATATTTTTATAGTTTAATTTAATATTAAAAAAATTCAGTACGATGAGGCGGAATCATTATTTTATGGAAAAGAATCTTACGAGTATATTGGATTATAATTATGAAGTTATTATGTTATGAAGTATATAGTATATAAGTTATGAAACTATTTAGAAAATATTTTTCATGGTAATTTCTTAAGTAGATAAAATATTTCTAATTCAAAAAATTATTCTTAAATAAAATTATTATAAAAGCTACTTAATTATCACCCCCCAAATCCCATGCACTTTGACCTTCCCGTATTTTGAAAACATAACCTATTTCTTTGTTCTCTTTCATAGTACATGTTTAATTTTCTTTTCTATAAAAGAATTGTTGTTTTTTTTTGTATATTGAAAATTTATTCTATTTGCATCTTTATATTTGTTTTTTAGTTTTTACAAATATATATTGCAGAATTTTCTAATGGCTACAGTCGCCAAATTACTGTTTTCATAAAATTCTCGCGAGCGTGTTCAAAGCGGAGAGGGCATGCGTCGATCACGCCCCGTGTACGCGCAGCGGACTCGCAACAAGAACGTCGCGAATAACAGCATGTACTGTGTACTTATTCACTGATAATCTTAAATCGTCTGTCTTCATGTCTGAAGTGAATGTATTGTGCGCTTCAAACACGCCTAGAGAACGTTGCACTTCTGCCATACGTTCGCGACCTGTTCGCGACTCATTCGTTGCGCGCCTATATTCCAGAGCCAGGGTAGCGATTGATATATCTACCGCGCTCTTGCAAATATCTGCGTTCACCATACAAAGGTGAACTTTCTATTGAAACACCTTGTTTTTTTATTACAACTTTACTATTTATTTTTAGAATCAAAGTTTCAGAGCATTCGAATTGATTACCTAAATTTTTGTAGTGATAGTGAATAAATTACGTAGATTGTATTATTTTGTATATCTTCAACGCAATATTCATTAGCTGAGCTAAAATCTCTACGACGGGGCTGGTATATTTTTAAAAGTATTGTAAAGCAAATGCCGTCTTAAAATATAACACTAAAAAAGAAAAATAGTAACGTAGCAAACAAAAGAATTCCATAGTCATTTCTAAAATTAAAACGTGACAAATTCCGATTTATTTTGAAAATAGTCTTACGTTGTAATGAAAAAGATCCTTTATTCGATTATTAACTAAGAAAAATATTATTATGAACGATATCAAAGTTTATAAAACCACAAATTGATTGACTGATTCATAATACTGATTAAATTCTGTCTAAGTGGAAATTGTTTGATTGAAAAGTTAAATGAACGATTCGGCTCAATGATAATTACATATTTATAATTAGAAATTAAATGATTATTCATGATATCCCATCTCCCAAGTGCAGCAATCATAACATTCACATTTTTTGTAGTCATTTATATTCAAAAGTGGCGTTAGTCTAGTTAGCTTCATATCGAGATATATGAAACGACTGAATGAATTTGAAATAGAAAGAAGTACCTCAAAACATATTGTTACGAATACATCTCCGCCCTGGGGCCGGTTCTGCTTGAATATAGTTGTATTCTAGGATTCGGTGGAGTCGCGGCATTTGATGAAATACCCGGAATTGGATTGAACTTTGTTTTTATATAATTTTCTATAGCAAGCGGTTCATTTTAATCGTTTCTTTTGAATAATTTATATGAATGTCCATTTATTTGTTTTTTTTTCTTTATTTCTCTAGATCTTCGAAGAATTATTTTTGTAAATATAAAGAGTTTATGTAGTGTAATTTACTTCAGTACATAGTAAATAGTCGTAGTAAATGAAACGAATTAGCGAAGTAATCGAGTAATTTAAATAAATTAGTTTAGTGATAGTGTATACATTCCATGTGTTGATTAATTGAAATTTTGTTATTGTGATGAAAAAGTCAAACTATACCAAAAATAATAAAAAAAATTCAAAATCTTGGTAAACATATTCATCAGATCAAAAAGAGAAATAAGCTTTGGAAGACAATTCAAGATGACTTAATGTGGGAAT
The DNA here is from genome assembly GCF_026230105.1 of Diorhabda sublineata. Taxonomy (NCBI): domain Eukaryota; kingdom Metazoa; phylum Arthropoda; class Insecta; order Coleoptera; family Chrysomelidae; genus Diorhabda; species Diorhabda sublineata. Next base: position 11,740,609 of record NC_079475.1, read on the forward strand.
ATTGTGTCAACAAAATCAAGAAATCTTTAGCTTAATGCCGTTCAAGGGTAACGAAAGCTCCGTGAGGTAGTAGAAGTGAGAATTAGTTAGTGGAAACTAAGACGAAGTCTTCAAGAAAATCACCTGATACCTAAAACACTTGCGATTGGTGCAAAATTTACTACAATTCATCAGCAGATACGCCAGCGTTTCACCCAGGATCATATGAATTGAACGTTGCTCTGTTGATGAGACCAGAAGGAAGCGATCGAAAAAGGAAAATGTAACGAAGGTGAAGAAAGTGATTTGCAGTTTGCTGCTTTGAAGAGCGGAGTGCAATTTCTATAGGAGCACCAACCGAGCCTGTGTTCATTTGTAGGGGTGACCAAGGTCACGGAAGAAGAAGATTACATTGAGGACGAATTTATCTTTATGCATGATAATGCAAGGCCGCACACAGCTATAATCGTGCAAGATTACATTGCAGTTTTCGGGTTATGGATTGACCAGCATACAGTACTGATCTAGATCCGATTTATGGGATGAGACAAAGAAAAGAATTCAGCTAGATTTCTACCTTTAACTCAACCCTAAGCTCATTACTGCAGTAGAAAAAGTGTAGCTTAACATCACACAAGAAACAAGAGCTGCCTTGATTTGATATATGACTAATCATATGAGAGATGTTATTAGGGCAAGAGGAGTTCATATCCATTAAAACAAAATTAAGTATTAAGTTTTACATTGTCAATAACTCTATTCATGGTAATAATAAAAAAGTTCAATTGATGCTAAGAATAGGAAATCCAAATATTTCTTTATTTGATCGATTTTGATTCAAAAGTTTATAGTGGACCGATTTCTATATATAAGTATATTTATAGGTTTCAGTTTTTTCTCTTTTTTATCCGTTTTTTGACTCTATCTGGTACTTTATTCTTCTTCTTCTTCCTCTTTTGTTTTCGTCTAAATATTGTACCAAAAATTGAGAACCAGCTCCAAAGAAGGCGAAGATCCTTCCATCTGAAGGCAATGTCATGGCGTCGGTTTTTTGGGATGCACGAGGGGTTGTTTCTATCGACTATCTTGAAATAGGAGAAACAATCAACGGCGAGTAAGAAATCAAGCAAAAACGTCCGTGTTTGGCTAAGAAGAAATAGTTGTTTCATCAAGACAATGCACCAGCTCTCATATCCATTATTGCAATGACAGATATTAATCAATTAAATTTTGAATTGCTAAAAGGAGATTACGTTGAAAAATAAATTCAGTTTTTTCCAAAATTTTTGTGTTCTCTTTGTTGAGCCAGGTACTTCTGGGACCATTCTCGTATTATTATTCTAGGATTGCTTCATTTTAGATACAACGAACTTTTTTAATTAAAAATACACGAATTTTTATTGTAAATATCATATTAAAATGTACATGATATGCTTACTAATTCCAGTGAGTTTATATCTTTCTTCAGCAGCTAATTTATGTAAATGCGATCAATTACAGGCAACTGAATATATTTAAAATAATCATAAGTATTGGCATGGTTCTATTAAAGCCCATTTGTTTCTTGTTAACTATTATTTAATACATATTTTAAGTTTTTTCTTAAACTCTTATTACAACATTTTTATGTATAAACTTCGTTGTAGGTCTTCGATTGAATAGTTAATGTCATAAACTTTATGAATATTATTAACGCGGTTTTGAAAACTTACCTTATTTTTCCTATACAGAAAAACCTGAAACAAAACAGAATAGCTTTAGCGGGAAAATTATATTGAACAACATATATTTTTTATGCTCCAAGCGAAGTAAACGGTAGGAATGACTCGTGAGACCTACTATCACAAAACATGTAGGACAGACTAAAAATAAGGGCATTTCATAGTTACCACTACTACCAATAGTCAAAATATAATAAAAAAACATAGAGGACATCACTAAATCAAAACTTGTAATCTTGTAATTTATAAAGCTTTGTCGTATGGATTTTATATTTAATAATAGGTTCTGACTCAAGGTTTTTGGCCAGTTGATTGGATTGAAACTAAAGTATTTCACATTAGTTTTTAATCGTTAATTTGATTTTTGCTTTTCCAACCAAGAGAACTTGAAGACTCCTTCTAATTATGTTATTGGACACAAACCATGAATCATTTGTTATCATACTAGAATAAGTTTAAACCCAAGCTGTTATCTATTCGTGAATAGGTGATTCTTCCAAAAAACTCTTCTCCAGTTAAGGCAGATCCAGGGTATTGACAAAGGGTGAGTAATTAATATTAGGACGAGTCCCCTCCAAAAGGCATGGAATTTTAAGCCTCTTACCCTCGAAATATGAGTTAATTAGATGCAGATTTGATCTTAGGAAAGAGGTAGAAGTCGCACGGTGCAAGATCTGGCGAATAAGGTGAGTAGTTTAACACTAAGATGTTGTACTTGGCTTGAAACCTCTAGGCGGGCAGTACGGGATGAGGAGATTATTTTTTCAGTGAAGTAAACCTTAAAGATTCCTAGCATAGACATGAGCAAGAAAGTTTAGAGAAAAATTACTTTATTTTCAAACTGGTCAACTTAATGTCATCCTAGTGTGGACCTCGTCAGGATAACCTGATAAGAAATATTTTTATATTCAATAATGTGACCCTGAGAGATTCCTTATATTATTGTTTCATTTTAAATAGAGTTGTCCTGATGCCTTTCTAGCGTGGACCTCGTCAGGTTAACCTTGTTTTAACCTGATAATGTCATTATGATGTTCTTTCAATAAATTATAAGTTTCAGTTTGACGTCGATCATTTTTACGGCAAAAGAATAAGCAGACAGAATATTCGAAAAAGTAGGGTTCAGGCGTCGCTAACTTTGGCGCTTGCGTACTTTTTCTGCAGCAGCGTCTAGTTACTTAATAACCACACCACGTATATATTATTCATCTTTATTCTATTCTATTTATCAGCGTTAACAAGTTGAATCAACTTTGTCGGAATATGTTTAATTATACAAACGATTTGAAAAACCGAAAACCCATTAGACCTTCTCCATACAAATCTAGCATATGAATAGTACTCTGGAGGACGAATTGTTTAAATATTTATTAAAACATTCTTTGAATGAACGGCATTACTTTTGTGAAAAAAATCACATAATCCGCATTAAACAAAACACTTCGTAGATTAGAAACAGGGGAACAATTGCGGAACTTTATAGCTACTTCACAAAGTAGACATTTATCCGTTGCAGAGCTAGTTCCCTATTGAAAATGGCGCCGAGAGAGTAATTAGACCAGTATTGAGAACTTTCAATTTGCAAAAATGGAAGGATAGTGTGAAAAAGTATGCAGAAATGATTGATACTTGGTACCGTTAAATATTATTGAACATTGACAATGAGATAAAATAAGGTAATTATCACTTATTGCATGAATAAAAATCTAAGAGTAAACCAAAGTTATGAAAATCTAGTCACCATGAGCTTTACATACTTTTACTATGCAAAAACCCTCAGAGATATCATTAGGCTACTAAAAAGTGTCAACTCCCCTTCTTTATCAATTCTCAAAGTGATTTGTGAAATTGACTATAAATTTCAATTGGATATAGAGTTTAAGTAATTCATATGATTGTTCTAGTTTTTCATAATGCAGAACCTCTACTATTCAGAATTCGATAGGTATAACAGCTTATAAACTTTTTTATTGCGAATTGTTAATTACCATATTGAATAAATTATACACTGAAGATAATTCTCTGAACAAAATTAGCCAAATCGGTCCAGCCGTTGTTGAGTTTTAGCGAGACTAACGAACAGCAATCCATTTTTATAAGAGTGATTTTTTTGCTGGTATCTTTTTGGCAACATTGTTTTTGACAGATCTCGCGTGAATCGTGTCTTGTGTTATTGTCAGTTCAGTTTGGTCTACAATTTAATCATGAATCGACTTACGAACGAACAACGTTTACAAATTATTGAATTTTACATTGAAAAGTCATGCTCGGTTGAGGGCAGTTTGGTCGGCCTATTGAGGGAATTATTAGGAAGCTTGTAACTGATTTTCGAATCCACACTTGCTGAATGGGCGCTGGAAAAGTTGAACGGAAATCCACTTTTTTATCGAAAAATGGAATTCAGCGACGAAGCTCATTTCTGGTTCAATGGATATGTCAACAAACAAAATTGCCGCAACTGGAATGAAGATCAACCAGAAGCATTGCAAGAGCTACCAATGCATCCCGAAAAAGTCACTGTTTGGTGTGGATTAAGGGCCGGTGACATCATTTTCAAAAGCGACGGTGGCCGGAACGTTACTGTAAATGGCGAGCGCTACCATATGGTGATTGACCAATTTTTTACCCAAAATGGAAGAATTGGACATGCTTGACATATGGCACGCGAAACAATGGCCAAATTGAGAACCGCCTTCGGCGCCTAGATAGTGTGATTTAACGCCTTTGGACGATTTTTTGTAGGTCTATGTTAAGGCTAATGTCTACAGGGATAAACCAGTAACGATTGATGAACTGGAAGCCAGTATTGAAGCATTTATGCATGAAATACCGGCCAATATGTGTGTGTCAAAATTGGACCTTGCGCATGGGCTATCCAAAGCGGAGGCCAACATTTTCATGAAATTATCTCCAAACATTAAATTATACAGATCGTTCTATCGATTCCAACAGAGATTTCTTCTGTTTTCAAATTTTATGTGTTTTTTTTTTTCAAAATAAAATCCTATAGGTATCTATAGGATATATAAATCACTGGTACTTGTTTCAGTTATTATAGTCGAAATTTATATTTTTTTTAAAATTAATACCTTATTATGTTTGTAAATCACTTATTGCATTTAAAAACTATTTATGATACAGAGTGAACTATTCAATACGAATTCCTGAATTGTTTTTTCCAAAGTCAGTCCTGGAAAGTTCAGCTAATACCCTGTAAATTAATTAAGAGGAGGAATTGACGCCTCATGATATCCCACTAGGAGCCAGATCTGGACTATACGGTGGATGAGGAAGCTATTCCATGTGTAATTTGATCAATTTAATCATCGTTGCCATCGACTTCTGATTCGGTGCATTGGTGAAAAAGTGTTTTTTCTTGGATATATGAGGCCGATTTTTGTATTCAAACGATCTAACAACTCTATGTAGTATCCGTTATTGATTGTATCTCCCTTTTGAAAATATTCGACAAAAAATAATCCAAAATACTGAAGCCATAACCTCAGCTGACTGTTGGACGCTTCGGACATGGTTCACCGGCTGCAGTTCACTCTGATGACAATCATTCTGATTCCGGAATGAAGTGATGGATCCATGTTTCATCTATTGTCACACATCGACGCAAAAAAACTTCATTTATTTTGATAGACTTAAGTAAACGCGGCATCCACTTCGAAAAAACCTTTCTAATCGTCAAATGTTCAAATCTTAATATCAGCTGTCTCACAAAATTCCAATTTACGATTAGATACAACCAATTTGAGGACTTTTTTTATGTTTTCTCGAGTAACCACCTAAATTGGTCTAAAAGACAACGTTTAAATTCAGCTGACCAATTAAAAATACCTCCTTTGAAGCCATTGCTGAGCTTGTACATCAAGAAGTAGTTAGTTAACATACGAAATCGTTTTCAATTCATTGGTTTGAAAATAACAAAAGTAACTTCATTTGAATGGCTGTCACTTATTTTTGACTAGTCGAAATGTCGTGAAATTCTATACTTAGCCTTTTAAAAGTTGGTACTACATAAACGTCATGTGGATTTGTCAATAGCAACGCCATCTGTGTGTCAGTTACACGATTTATTGAGTGATGTGATATCTGTTACTGAAGTAAACGAAAAGATTGAATTCTACGTGTAATTTTTCGTGGCAATTACTTCTCTACGTAATTCATACAATAGAAAATTTCGAAAAAATAATTATAAAAACTATATACCTAGCTAATGGAAGTATATTAAAAAATAAAATTTTTAATTGAATTATATTAAAACTAAGCGTGTGTTATAATAGTGATAATTCACGTTGCGTGACGATACACATATGAAAATATGCTAAATAATGAATAAATAATTAGTTAGTTGAACAATAACTTATCTCCGTACAACTTGAATAAAATAATTAATTGGTCTTGCCGCTCGTGACATCACATTTCAATATTGTCGGATATTACATAACAATATGAGCAAGTAAAAATAACTGCCGATATTATAATCGCCGACTTTCTTATTGTAGATATAAATCCTCTCGAGTTAAAACTAATACTAGCAGTTTTTAGTTCTGATTAAAGTAATGAGGAGGCGGAAAACCAATTATACCTTCAATAATGGATTATCAATGCAGCTTGTCTCATCATTATTGCTGGTTTTATTAATTTTGAAAGCAATTTGTGATAATATCGTGTATGAGATATCGAGTAGGAAAGTCACGATTAAATGCGATTGGCAAATAACCACCTAGTTCGAAGTAGCAGACGAAAGCATAACAAATAATCAACGTCTCATAATAATTCAAACGTAAATACAGTGTGAGTATTTAAAATATGATCTTAGAATATGTCTTAACGAAAATTCTCCAATCAGGATGAGCGTATTAACGAAACATAATTAAATATACTAGGGTTGTTTGAAAAGTTTTCGATAACATAAGTTGGGAAATGAATTTCGCCAAATTCCCACTAAACTTTCATCCATTAAGGATGCTTGAAGTCGCTGTGAAGATTTTTCTGAAAATGAGAAGGAGTTTTATATTAAGATTTTGAACTCCCATCTACTACCCAAATATTTGGACAGCTGAATTGAAACCTAGGTTGATTGATGACGAGTTCAGTAATTAACGAATCTGCCTCGTTTTTTGAGAGAATCATGGGATTTTGGTCTTCTTTTATCAGAAAAAAGGTAAACAATAAAAGGAAAGTATTAGGTATCAATGATTGATAAGATTAAGGAAAGAATTGCTAAAAAGCGACAGCATTTTATGAAAAAGAATACGCTTTTCATTGTGAATAACGCACCTTCTCAAATTCTGTGATCATAATATACAAATTGCCTTCGAATTAGTTAACTATCACCGTATATACCAAATCTAGTCCCAAGCGATTCTGCTTCCTAACCTTTTTCATCTTACAGAAGAAAGATTTTTATCCCACGATGACTTTATAGTATACTTAAGTGTCTACTTTGATAGACTTTTACTTTTATTTGATGAGTATATAAGCTTGAAAAGAGATTATGTTGAAAATTAAAAATGATTATGGAAAAATGTCTTATTTCTTTGTAAGGTAGGAGATTTCTCAGACAACCCTCGTATTTTCATTTATTTAATGCTAAAGTTGTAGCAAAATATACTCGTGACCCAAAAAATCGACACCCCTGCAATCGCAAATCACTGAAAACGAAAATGTTGCTTATCCTACATTATCAGTTAGCCATCAAACGTCAACCTATACTCATTTGGGTTAACATCAAACAAGAATTTTACTTTAAAATGAGCACAACTAATAAAACTACTCAAGCGGTCACTCTATTGCAATAAGGCCAGAGTACATCTGCTGTTTCCAGAATTTACCGTCGTTAGTAAGAAACTGGTAATAAAGACTCATGTTCAAGTCCAACAAGAGTTAGAGACCCTAGGAGTAACTATGAGTGGTTAGATAGTCAGAAGAAGACTTGAGGTAGCTAGCCTTGATCCAAAAAGGCCATCTGTTGGCAATAAATTAACACGAACTCAACGAGCAGCCTGTCTACGATTTGCCAGAGAACACGTTAATTGGACTGAAGATCAATGGTTCAATGGTTCTTAAACGAAAGCATAATGTGTCTACATGGTATGAATAGGAGAGGAGTCTACAGAAGATTTGGAGAAAGATTCGCGCTCTGTTGCATTCAAGAAAATGTGACTTTTGGAGGAGATCACTGGGCGGTTCAAGCGGGCATTTCAAGGGTAGTACAAACAGAGTTCTTATTGAAACTGGCGGTGGAGCGGCAAAAACTAATTCCTGACAATTTCATTCCACATACTGCAGGTTCCGTTATTTTGTTTACTGTTAATTGTAACTCTTTTTCATTACTTAAGATTTCTTTTCATTTTATGTTCTTTTTGTACATATCACTATAAAGCTAAATATAATCACTTTAAAATGCTAAAATCAGAAAAAGAATTTCGTACGACTTTTTGCTCACAAGTGTATAGTAAGTTTTGGATTGGGCATAGTATTTCGAATGCGAGTAATAGAGATAATATATTCGATTATATTTTTAACTAGAATATTTCAAAATGTTATTTGTAAACGCGTATCGTACCAATTATTATCTATGAAGTATAAAACGAACGAACTCGAGAGTCGGATATCACCCCTAACAGGTCACGGGATAATACGCAAGGTCGCGGTCGACTCTCGACACGTGGAAGGGTACAATTCTCGCCGGTGGGGTAGTATAAACGATGGTGGCGGCGTTACAGTAGCGTGACCTTGACATCTATCACTTCACCAGCTACGGTCGACCCAGACCTCGCTCGCGATGCTCAAGGGATCGATGCAGCAGCGAGTGACTGCACTTCACCCGCACACTCTACACTCTGTCTCTGTTTTCGTTGTAGCATCGTTGTCATGATAATGATAGTTTCGCCTCAATGACGAATTTAACTGAATACAGCGCCGGCTCACACGAAAATTACTTCATTAGGTGGAAACGTCTTCTTGAAATTATCAAAATCAAAAGTTATATGAAACAATGTATTTTGATATTATGTTATATTTATTTATCACATTCCTACATGCGAATCTCGCATTGTTCGAATTATTTTTCTGTCAGTTCCTTAAGGAGGGAAGCCGTGTTTTTTTTAATATTCAACAAACACCCCACTTCACGCATTTTTTGTCAATTCACCGACTTTTGTTCGATATTTTCACCCGTTTTTAACGTGGAAGGGCGACTCGAAAGTGAATCATCTTCAACATCTTCTCAGCCCTCTCGAAAACGATTAAACTCAAAAAAAAACCTGATAACGACAAACATTCATTGCCATACCATTGTTTCAATAAATTATTAGTCTTGGTTTTTCCATTTTCCGTCAATCGCATTCGAAATATTATACTTCAGACTAGTGCCTTCGTGTGCTGGTTCTGTACGAAGAAAGCAAAAACAAGAGTGCGACTGGAGAGAGTCCAGTACCTCGAGCAATATCACAGAATTCATACGTACAGCCCCAACTAGCTCCTTTGAAGGCCTACGACCAACAACAATAAGGGTTTGAAGGCACACATCACATCATTGGATCGGTGTCTCCAAGCCCGCTGTACTGAATAATGGAGCCACCTGGTATACAGACCGAAACAGGAAAAATGGTTTGACCGGCGTAGGCTTCTGCGGAGGACTCCTCAAGTGAATCTTCTGTGTCTGGGGAACACGCTACCGTCTTTCAAGTCGATGTGATGGAATTCGGACGCACGATTCTCAATTGACGCCAAAGGAAAACAGTGACGCTCAATTTGCTCATACAAGCCAAAACTGCCGAAAAGGTATGTCCTAAGCTAGTGATAGAGTGCAAGAAAGTCCTTCTAAATCTGGTGAGTAATGGATACAAGATCCATCTCGTTTGGGTATAGATAGATAAGGTCAAGTGGACCACGACGGACCTATTTGGAGGCTCAACGACCCCCTAGCCGTTCACAATGTAACTATGAACTATGACTTCAGGTGCATGCTTACTTTTTCTGTAGTATTGTTACTTAACATCAACATTTCATATAGAACATTGGTTTATTTCTTAAAGCCCATTGTTAACTTGGAAATATTGATATAAAATTTGTTAGCACTTCACTACATGCCACATTTGTTTAATTCAAACTATTATTTTCACCACCATTATTATAATGATTTGGAATGCCCTTTATATTTAGGTATAATGAAAAGAATGTATTGAAGTTGAAATTTGTCAATTTACTCCAAATATCTGTTATAGCTGTTACTGCTACAAGACATTAAGACCAATTTTATCAAATATTTATATGAGGGGTTTTTTTTGGTAATCAATTTGTTCTGTACTAGGTCCAATTTATCAGTCGGATACGAGCTACAGTTCAAAAATAATACAAGCTGAAGGATACAGTGTGTTGACTTTGATCCCATGATAAATGCAGTGTCAATCTAGTGAGAAGGTGACAGTGCTGTGAGATAATGCAGGATTTAAGACAGATGTTTATGACAATGGTGATCAAAGAGACATATTCATCGTTGCTACTGCAAGTTTGTATCATCACCGAGAGAGAATCCTGACACTTTATGACAACTAAACTTTTCAAAAAATTTAGTCGGACATGGCTTGCAATTATAATTGGTGCCAACTAAGGATACGTTTCTGAACACGCATTTTTTGCATTGCTTAAGGTTGAAAACGATTTAGAAATTTGTGAATAAAACGTGACACGATTATGAATGATTTTCGTGATTATTCTAAACATATATAGAAACCAGTAGAGGAGTTTCCAATGACCTACAGCATGGAAAATTCGCCTTTTCCGCTAACCTACAAACTATAAGCCTTCGAAATATACCTGTTTTGGAGAATCCAACTCAAGGTATCGATAATTGTCTATGGAATCATATCCTCAAATCAGGTGAGGCTCGAGACTGTATTTGATATATTAATATAAATATGAGCATTATAAATTAATATCTAAAATTGTTGTTCCTGAGCCGATTCTGTATTCTATTCATTATTAAGTGGAGAAACTTGTTCGGCTACCGAGCAAAACGGAATACGGGAAAGCGGTAGAAGTAGAAGCTCGTGTTCGATGCGATACGCCCAAACGATGATTATATACAGTCAACGGATTTGATTGAAGTTTGTTTAGTTTGTAACGATTTGACTTTTAGTGTTCGCGGAAATCATTACTTAATACGAGTTTTCCATTTTATATGAGCTGGAACAAAAAATAATGAGAAGAGTTATTGAATATGAAACATTAGGCGATGTTAATTATTGTTAACCTTATCGTCAATGATATTACTTCAAAAAATCCGTAATAGTTATTCATATGTCCATGTCCTTTAGTAAATTGTGTGGATTTAACTGGTTCCGAAATGATTAATCAAAATTGCACGTCGAAAGAATGAAGATTCACGTTTCCAAGATCACCATATTCAAATCCTATCGATATGTGTGGAATTTTGTAAGGAGGAGACTGTCCAATTTGTACCACGATTGTATTCAGTTATGAGTTTGAAATATTACATTATAAATTATTTGTATGAGGACATTTCATTTAAAATTCTTACGAATATCAAAATTTGTGTTTCTGGGTAAAATGAATAAATGATTTTGTACATACATCATTCTATAGGTTAGCCTTTTTACTTCAATAAGTAAAAAGGGGTAAAATTCGTTTTTGTACACATGATAGTTGAAACGTTGTTAAAAGCCGACTCTTTATCATAATAAATCATAATGGTGCCAAAAAATCAAACTCAAAAAATGATTCCTTTTCGCTACAACACCTGTAATGTCAATTAGTATATTAGATTAAGCATAACTTCTTGATAAATTTACTAGCGATCCACTAACCTCAGGCCAAAATGTATAATTGGTCTTGAAATCTGACTATGAACCATACCTAATAATTTTAAAAACGGCCCCGCTTTGATCTAATAAACCGAGATGCCAAAATATTATTTAGACAAAAATAAAGGTGAAACTACTTGTAGCATGCCAAATTAATGATTCTTCTCAACAAGAATATCCATAAAATATTCCATTCCATGCATTTCGTGGACGCCTACATACAAATTATCACAAACGTATTTTGAAATTCCATTTGTTCTACAAAAATATTTAGACACGGCTACCAATAAATGCATGTACAATATTATTTGCAACTGGTTATATTTTCAAGCCAATTAATAAACTAATTTTAACGCTGAAAATAAAATAAAATATGTGTCCCAGACGGGGACATCTAATAAGTAAATAAGATAAATGCAGTTGTTTGCTTTTCCAAATACTAAATGTGAAAATTTAAAAAGATTACTGTATGGTCGATATAATGCAGAAATTTTGAAAATGGTCTTTTTAGTTTTAATCAATCAATTAATTAATTATCCCGCGGAGCAACTGTGAAAAATAACAGGGAAAACAAGGATGTAATGAATAAGAAATGGGGTAATTTTGAAAAAGCTCAAACAGAGGGAAGTCGCAGAAATAAAAAGATATAAGAACAGAGGAAAATAAAGACGCGGGCAAACTATAATAAATAGTAACCAGTACTAGTAAAGGAACGGGAAAAGTGGAAAAAATGGATAAAAGGAAGACGGAAACTAAAATCTCAATAGGGTATAGAAAAGAGTTCTGGGAAAGAAGTAACATCGTAAGAAAAACAAATTAAACCCAACCTAGGATCTGAAACAACCCGGCTGTTATCAAAGGATTTATAACTGCATTTTTTGGGTACTTTTGTAAATATTGTAAGTTTTTACAAAGGACAGGTATAATAATGACATATAATGACAGTTACTATAATACTTCAATTAAGATGAGCTTTTATTAGTCCAGGCAACCAAGGTAAAAATGAGGTATTACCTCCGATTTCCATGAACTCGCTTCGATTTTCATGAAAATTTAGAATTAAGCTTGAATTACCTTTATCTTCAAATTATACCCTATGCCTATATGTGTTTATTACTCTTAAGGGTGAAAACTACTCCTTATTGCAAGAAATCAATAATCAATCAATCAATGAGCATTTAATGAGTAGAAAAATACTTTTGAAGTTTGAATAAAAATTGTTTAATCTTTTAATATAGTATTAATAATTTCTAAACCCTACTTGATGTATTCTATCCCTTTTAAAGTACCCCCGGTGAATAAATAAATTAAAAAAATATTATTTAATCACTTTGCGATAGCTTACTTATATTAAATTGAATCTTTTTCTTTGTGTTCCACTCAAATATTTTGTATCTCAAATGTTCAAGACTTAAATATCATCCCATATTTCGAAAAAATAGAAAAAAAATAGTTATAAACGTATTAATTCTTTTTTATAATTTATTTATTTTAAATCGACAGCTTATCATTTGTTTTGACTTGAACATCTTATATTTATTATTTTCAACCCCCATAAATCATTCCCTATTTCGAAAAAAAATTTGAAAAATTATTTAAAGTCGTACCTATACAATTTTCTGGTTTATTTATTTCAAATTCTTATTTTTTATCTCTTTTAACTTGAATATTATGTATTTAAAATTTCCAACCCCTTTAAATAATCACTTATAACAAAATTATTCACACCTTCGATGCATACTTTCACTTATAGTCCAAAATCTACATGCTCCAAAATTAAAAAAAAAACTGTATTTAGTTTTTTCGTCATATCTTGTTTAATTTTCAAGCTAATTAGCTTTTTAAGACGTAGATTTATAGAAAATTTCATAACGTATAAGTTTATAAACGTTTTAAATTTCTGTAGCCCTCTATTTTTTTATTTTTTTAAGAGCAATGTTTAAAGGATTCGAAAATGGTATCAGTCATACGTTAGGGCTCGATTTGTAAGGTCACATCACAGTTCTTGTAGAGATTACAAAAAATTTGAAAATAGCAAAATATTTGTTTAAATAAATACTGACTTTTTGTCCCTCATCAATTTTTATGTATATCGTATAGTTTTTCAGAAAATTTGGAAGAAAGGAAAAATTTTTAAAAATGATTTTTCGACTTTAAACCTTATTTGTTTTTCGAAATTATGCATTCTAAGTAGTTCAAGCTTCCAGAAATTATTATTAGTACGTGAATAAAATAAATCATCGCTGGATTATATTTTTATTGTAATTGGGATTCTATTTCTAAGGGTGAAATTGAGGTTTTCTTTACAAAAAAAAATAAATCTATTTTGTTTCGACTATAACTTTCTTGATTTTCATGCTAGAGAGTTCCACTAACCCTCTTTTTAAAGCTTTTTAAAAGTACTTTGAAAAAGGTTATATCCCATTACCTTGAAAAGTTAACTGTTTTTTCGTTACTCGACGTTGAATTTTAAAAAAATTTCGTTCGATTAAAATATTCAACTTTCAATAAATCATAGTTCGATTTATATTATGTCTAAATTAAATTTAAGAAGATCAAAATCTTTGTTTTTTTAAAAGCTCCAATTTTGTTTAATACAGTTTTTCTGTTAAAATCAAAAGTATTTTAGTTATTCATGAAAAATCGATTAAAAACGTAGTTTTTTTCAAAAAACTATTGATTTTTCACAAAAAAAAACGCTAAGAATATTTTTTGTTTCAATTCAATACAATCAATTTCTGCGGTTATTTTAAACATAAAATTTTTTAATCTCTTGTTGGGGTGGAGCTCACCTCTAGGGACAAAATCACACATCGGAATAAAGTAGATTTAGCTTTTTGTGGTATTCCCTATATGCTGTAGGGCATATTAAATACTAAAGTGAATCATTGTTATTACTATCAACATTATTATGTCATTATACTGACTTAATAAAATATATTTCAATGTTAATGTCAGTTCACAATTCAAAAATCGGTGGAGATAAATTTATATTCGTCTACCCCCTTAGTTCCATTGTTAGACGCAATTTTTGAGTTTTCAACTGTCAGTAAACTACGTCATTTAATTATTATTCCATTGTCTCTTTCCCGATTACCTATTAGTTTGAATTCTATCAATAGATCAAAAGATCTGCAGGCGGTTGAATTCTGGCAGTATATCAACCCATGGGAATTAATGTCTGGTGTATGATTCCGTTAAATATATCTGAAAATGTAGATTAAAGCGTACATTTTTACAGACATCTCCTACGTCAAAATAAAGCATAAATCTCATACAATTACGTTGTATCCCACAAATCGTGTTATTTATTTGTCGTTGTTCTCTTATATACAGAGACGGATTAAGGAATTTTTTCATTCCTCATAATATTTATTTATTTACAGTTATAACGTAAAAAATAAATCACAGAGACATTAGAAGTTTTACTGATATTGCCAACTATTTAATTATCGTATTGGAACGAGGGAAAACGAAAATTACCCTATATTTCATACACTCATATATCGAAACGTCAAGAAACGAGTTTTTACACATGTACTAGGACTAGGAAAAGAAGGGCAGACTTTTTAATACCATATTTCAGTTTCTGCAGAACCTAGTACAAGATGAATTGTTAGTAAAAATGAACGGATTGGACTTCTCATCAGTATTGAAAATTGAATATGGAATACTGTTTCTCAGAAAAAATTCGATGTATATAGTTATTTTCAGAAATAGAAATCCAATCAAGTGATGATCTGCAGTATAGGTCTAAATTCTCTAACGAAAAAGCAGTAGCTTTCTTTCTTTTTCTGAGATTTTAGTTTTATAATGTATGTTGTTACTAAGATATTTTTCTGTTAATAAAAAGCTCAAAATGATTGTTTATTTGGAATTAACCTATTAATATTTAGCTCTAATAACAGCTTTCAATTGTCTTTCTATGGATTATGCATTAAAGTTTTATTCAACCAAACTGGAGTAGTGATCGCCTAAAATATCTACTGTGTATCGGTTCGCTATTAATCCTCCCACTCTACCACCAGTTCCAATAAAAACCAACTCGGTTTTTGCTTCCATTGATATTCCCGCCTAAACCGTTGAGAAGTCTTCTTCAAGGTCTCCACATTCTGTTTTCGTCTGAGAGAAGAACGGAGCCTCATTGTTGGAAAGTCCAATTTAAGTGTTCGTTTGGTTTTTTTCTGATTGCCCAGGTATTCACAGTAACTCCTCGCGTTTCTCTGATCTCTTGTTGGACTCGAAAACTAGTGACGAAGCGATTACTCAGTGAAATGCTGACAACCAACTCGGTTTTTGCTTCCATTGAGATTCCCTCCTAAACCGTTCAGAAGTCTTCTTCAAGGTCTCAATACTCT
Organism: Diorhabda sublineata; assembly: GCF_026230105.1. Lineage (NCBI taxonomy): Eukaryota > Metazoa > Arthropoda > Insecta > Coleoptera > Chrysomelidae > Diorhabda > Diorhabda sublineata. The sequence goes on from NC_079475.1 coordinate 11,756,509, forward strand.
TTTCATTTGAGAGAAGAACGGAGCCTCATTGCTGGAAAGTCCGATTAAAGTATTCGTTTGGTTTTCTTCTGAGTGTCCAGGTACTCACAGTAACTCCTCGCGTTTCTCTGATCTATTGTTGGACTCGAAATCCAGTGACGAAGCGATTACTCAGTGAAATGCTGACAACCAACTCGGTTTTTGCTTCCATCGATATTCCTGCCTTAACCGTTCAGAAGTCTTCCTCAACACTCTGTTTTCATTTGAGAAAAGAACGGAGCCTCATTGCTGGAAAGTCCAATTAAAGTATTCGTTTGGTTTTCTACTGAGTGTCCAGGTACTCACAGTAACTCCTCGCGTTTCTCTGATCTATTGTTGGACTCGAAAACCAGTGACGAAGCGATTACTCAGTGAAATGCTGACAACCAACTCGGTTTTTTCTTCCATCGATATTCCTGCCTAAGCCGTTCAGAAGTCTTCTTCAATACTCTGTTTTCATTTGAGAAAAGAACGGAGCCTCATTTTTGGAAAGTCCAATTAACGTTTATTATTAACGTAATAGTATTAACCCATTAGAGCTCTAGGGTTAATACTATTACTTCGAAATTTTCCACTAAACTTCCGAAAAAGAATGTAGTTATTTTTCACAGCCACTTGAAGTATTTTTTGTGGAATTGTTATTGAAATGTTATTGGTTAGATGATGTCAGGCATTTCTCATCAGGAGTCTTGTTTATGAAATTACTAATTTCTGCTTCAAGTGCTTCTTCGCAAGATTAAAACGTCCATAGAGACGATGTTTTAGTTTAAGAGCAAAGTTTGATGAAAAACTCCAAAATTATTTTTAACTTTTTGCATAAAAAAAAGTATCGGATTACTTTATTAGCAAAAATAAACTCATATAAAGTGAAGAAAGATTCTAAATAAACCATTTTATTAAACAAATCAGGACTAAATATTGTTTCATGTAATGAATTACAAATTTTTTACAATTTTTTTCTGTCACAAAAGGAACAGCGTCCGCATACCGTGTCTTCTAATCCCAAAACAAGATTAATCTCGCAAATACTCTTATATCATATCTAGCAGGATTGCTAGGAATGTTTAGTTACATCTTCAGCGAAACGCTTCTAGTTTTTCGTTAGGTATTCAAAAGTAATATAAGCAGTTTTGTAATTATTGACGACACCATAAGAAACTTTCTTTATTGGAGCAAACTCATCATATTTTTTTGATACGTATTAAAATCGTGAAACTTTACATGTTGTAATAAAAGACTGACTGCACCAGTACCATTTTAGTTCCAAAGGTCATCAAAATTGAGATCTTCTGATTTCAGAACACCTTCTAAATACAAAAGACTAATCCATGCTTTAATTTTAAGTATATTCGTCGTTTTGACATCTCTTTCTTTTTGACAATTTTCCTGTAATTATTTTGAAGAGTATCTGGAAAGAACTGAGCTCGAATTTCTACATCTTCTGTTAAATTTTTTACTAGCGGTTTCACGATGAGAAAATTTTTATCCTCTTTTCGCGTTCTTTCACGTCAGGGAATTTCGTATTTAGACCAAATGGTAATGAAGTCTTTGCCAATGAACGCCGGGCCGATGTTAGATTAAATTTCATAATTTCTAACTAACAATTTCTGGGATTATCTTCTAGTTCCTCCGAGTCAACATCATCAAAATCAGAGCCCTTATTTGTTCCATCCTGAGCTAAGCACTCAGAAATTGATTTTTTCAATAAATTTGTCTGATTCTCTTACGAAATGATCTTAAAAAAATAAACCAGTGATTTCGAGAAACCTTCGCAAAAAGAATAAATTGCTTACTTTTGAATAAACCGGCATGAAAACAATGCTCAAAGTTAATATTTATAAGAATAAAAACAATATCATGAAATAAATACTAAAGTTGCGGAGTGGGAATCCGCGCCCGACCTCCGAAAGGTAAAAGATGGACTTGATGGATGGATTGTTTCCTTGAACATTAGTAGTATAGAGTCGCCCTGATATTCGGTTTGTAAATAAATCAAAAAATATTTCTCAATCTATAAAAGAGAGTAACTACAACTCACGATGTTTGTTTAAAGGTACCATTAAATGATTTAGTTAAATTGCAAAAAATAGAGAATCCGTGTAGAGACATCCCTGTCATCGCTCTCACAGCTGACGTGATATTTTTCTGATGGCATCAGTCGGTCAAATGCTATTTGCGTATACGTCTGAACTAAAATTACTTATATACCAGAATGCCGGCGATTCCTCACTATACGACGACCCATCAAATATAAGTTGTAACATGTTATGTAAAACATTTACGTCAGACTTTTGGGTGATGTTCATATGTCACACATATCAAATAATAACGCTCTGATTATGAATATGTCCCCTTTAACCGATTATTCACGGGGCGTGAACAAAAAATACACTGAAATTATTATTATACTATTATTGTAGATTTTTATATTGATCGATTAATTGTTGAAATAAATGAATGAATGAAGAGAAGGTTACTCAATATTACATTATAAATATTGATAATTTTACGTTTATATGCGTTGGTTTCATTAAAACAATTTAATTTATTGACGCAAGTGGGAAATAGCTTCTTATATCAACAACATTGGCCGTTTTCTACTAAATACAAGTTGATAATTTACTAGAGAATTATCGATATAAAATTTGTAATGTTTTACTTTCGCAGTCCCCTCTAGAAAGTCGAAAAATCATCCGATTTTGATGATTTTTTTTAAATCTTAGTTTTTACGGTGGACTCACGAAAAAAAAATAAAAAAACTTTAGTTGGTTAGTTAACTTAGGTTAGGTTAGGGCAGGTATGCTAAAAATTCAGAATTCGCCCCACTTTTTATTGGTGAAAATTTACAATTTTTCAAAGTTAACTTTTAATGTTGTACACTTGATTACAATAAGTGATGTTTTTGTCGATATAACTTTAATGATTACTTGATAATAAAGGTACAACCGATTATATATGAGAAAAGGTCAATTTTAAATATGATAAATCAACATTTTTATCTAATTTTTTTTGAAATTATTCCGTTTTTTTATGTAGATTATGGAAATGAAATATAACAACTTCATTTGATTATTTGGAAAAAGTTATCAACAATTATACGTGAATGAGTGAATTTTAATGAACATTTAAAGAACTGGAACCAATATGAGTTTTCTTTTTTTTATTCCCATTTTTTTTCGTAAATCCGCAGTTTAAGAGAAGATTTAAAAAAAATCATCGAAATCGGATGATTTTTCGATTTTCTATAGCCAAAAAAACGAGGAGACCACGAAAGTATAAAATTACCAAATTTTACTTATTATTTATAAAAATAAATGTATATTAAGAAATTACTGGTACATATATTCTTAATTAATAATTTATGTATGTGATGTTCAATTTGTTTATCTACGCTCGTATTTTGATCAATACCCATAATCTTGAACAAACTAAAATGTGATTATACTGTAGAAGAAGAAATTGATTTCAATTTTTGTTCAATATTTTATATAATATTGAACATTTTCTTATTTTGGAAAATCTTAGATGTAGCCGTATAAGCAAAGCATGATCCATTCTTATGAAGAGCCTTTACAAACTGCCTCATTAGACCCAGCTTTATATGGAGTGGTGTAAAGATGATTTTCTCTCGTGGAACTAAAAGATCATTGATGATATGAGGCACAAGAAACAAGAATACTTGGTGTGGCCACTTTGCTATCCAAGGAGAAAGTTTACCATTTTTAAGTCTACACAAATAACTCATTGGTATTCATGATACTTTATTTTTTCCAAAACCAAAGCTATGATGTCATATTGCTCTTTCATTTTCGTTGAGTGAGCAATTGGTATTGAGCCATATTTGTTCCCATTATGTAGAAGAACACATTTCAAACTTCGCTTTGAGCTTTTAATAAATGGGCGCTAATCATCCGGAAAATATTCTGGAAGGACCACTTTTACCAGGAGTTCTCTAATAGCATGGCAAAATACAAGATTTTGTTCTTCAGAGAAAAAAGGTAGAAGATCTTTCTATCTTATGCGATAAAATGTAGTTTTCGTTCCTGGTTCAAGTAAATTTTTTTCCTTCAACCCGGAAGCCAGTAATTCAGAAGCTTCTTTCGACAGGTTGAGATCTCTAGTGAGTTCATTTAACTCATCTTGGTTAAAACATTTAGGAATTGATGATATCGTTTCAAAATCAATGTCACCTTCAGTAGTGTCAGAATTCTGATCAGAGAGACAATATGTGTCCTCACAGAGTTCTGATAGCTGGTGAAAAGAAGGAATTAGCACTTCTTCTGAGTAAGGTATTGCAGAAAATAAATCTGGATAAGTCCACTTGTTACGGTTCTTTCGATTGATTCCAGTAATATTTACTAGTCATAAATAACAGTCATCGAAGTAATTTTTTGGTTCTCTCCAAACCATTGGTACTCCCAATTTCCTATTCCCGGTACTCCACTGTCGTAAATGTTCTGTACAAGTTTTACAGACAATATGTGGTGCCCAGGTTTTATCCTGATCACCAAATTTAACATCAAAATATCCAAGATAAACCCTCTTTACAAAGTCACTAAAATATCAGGATGATGTACACAGCTTCTTCTACTTGAACTCATTTTATTTCTATTCAAGAACACAAATACAGCAATTCACATTAACAATCTATGTTTTAGATTTACTTTTCAACAACTCGTTACTAAAGAGAATTTTCATACGACGCTAACTTCTAACTATCTACACTGCGAGAATTCACAAAGTAACCTCAACTCTCAACTGTAGTTGAAATTTTGAAGGTCACTTCAGATACTGGACAGCTCCATCTATCGGATTTCTATGGAACTAACTGGATGACACTAATAAGTAGGATTAAATCCCACTTGTTAACAGTTTGTCAACCAATCAGTTATATATCTCATATTATTAGTCTTCTTTTTGTAATAAATGAATTAAAATAATAATTATTTTTTTTTAAATAATAATAAGTTATTTCATAAATATTTTTATTTTAAATTCAATTTGTTACAAAATAAGACCGACAATAAGGAAAATATACAAGAATCTATCCCTGTATAAATTTTATAACACTCATACTTGAAAGTATTAAATAGAAAAAAGCATTGATAGATAAGTGAAATTATCTGAAAATCTAGAGCTGATACAGAAAAACTGCTTTCATATTTAGGTTCAGCAATAAAAATATAGTTAAAATCAGCTCAAAAATACTAGGCACCCAAAAAAATTCTTTTTTGTAGTCCTGTGTAATAATTATTCAAAAGTTCGTAATTTTTTGTGCGCTCGTCGAACGATCTTTCGGATTCGACACAGATAATGTGCGCTAAATGCACGAAATGTTTTCTAAATGTGCCCGTACGCTCGATGCACGTGCGATCCTCACACACCTACCTCTCACAGTAATTCTGTGTTGCTTACGATTCTAATTTCAATGCTTAATATTCCCTATGTTTTTAGTGGTATCAAGATTTATAATTTTGAGCTAATGCAAGCTTCCTATTTTTAAACTGAATTTTTCGAAAATTTCTTGCTGTCAAACAAAAAAAATATATCACAATATATTGTGATCGATAGTTACCCTCTGAAATCTCCATATAGATCTAATTGTTACCAGAATATTTTATAGTGTTTTGATTTGATATTTGGGAGTTTTATTATAAAACAATTATATAAAATTAATTCCATGTAATATTTTTTAGCTTCATATCATTTTAACAAATTAGTAATCAATAAATTTCAACTACTCGCTTCTAAAACAAACCAGGTGAGTGGCTATATCTAGCGAAAGCGTCCTGGCGCGGCGTCCTTTTCTTCGACCTTGAACTTCGTCCTCGTGCCAATGCGATCGATAATGAGGTAACGACCTCCACGTCACGGCATACTCTCGGGGAGCGAGGACAGAATATAATAAAATACCCTTGCCAACTGTTGAATGTTTTGGATGCGGTAGACGTGAAATGTGAACGTTTTTGTAGTAAACGGGGTTAGTAGGTTATTTGGAAAGTCTGGGGTTGGCTGATATTTTAAACTTAAGTAATACAAATGAGAAGGAATTTTTGGTAGACAGTATACAGCGTCCTACTCGTCCTAAAAGAGAAAAAATGCAGCTTCAAAATGGATTTATTGGAAGAAATTGATGCCCATCTTGATCAACGTTTTCTCAACCAAAAGGCAGGTCCGGTGAAGCGTGTCAAACTATACACGAAGTGTTTCAAATTCTTCTTCAATTGTAGTTTAGATATCGCGAACAGTTCGTGGTACTTTTGCAAAAAAATCACAAGTTGTCATATCACGAATCCGCGACTCCCTCTCCCGCACATATAACGCATAATACAGCGAAGCTCCATCCTGTATAAAATGACGTATGTACGCGTTGGATTGATGTCCTTTTGCCTACTTAAATCTTTGAGCATTTTCAGATAACTTTGGCTTGTCATGTGAACCTCAGAAAAGTACGGACCCACGAGACCTCCGACATGGACAGCTATCCACATACACATACCGGGCAAGGGATGTTTCTAGAGCGTTACCCGACAGCATTTAGGCAGAATCTACCATTGATTAGCAATAGGTTATAAATTAAGTTCTCTTATTGGTTGTTGCTAATTGCTGGTACGTTTTGCACAAACATTGCTAATTGTGGGTAGATATTCTCTCCCTGGGATTAATATGCGCACTATTGCCAATAGGAGGTAGGATTTACCTTGACGTTGCTAATCAGCGGTATGTTTTATCTAAACATGTGCACGTTCAAACAGCTTGCTGATAGGAAAGGAAAGATATTATATAAGGAACAATACAGACTTTATTATTTTATTTTTTATACAAAACATTTCAAATTATTACAGTAACATTTTTATGTTTAGTGCGACTTCGCATTTGGTACATTTTTATTTACATTGAAAGCGATATTTCTTTTCCTTTTTGAGTGTGTTTTTTCACCAGTTGCTGGTCGACCTGCCGGTCGACGCTTACTGCCTCTAGTTACACCTGGTTTCCTTCTGGATATCGACATCGCCTGAAATTTTATTGAAGCATCAGCTCGATTACGCAGGCCAAAGGTACTATCTCACATACTTAAAAATGTGTCTTTACTATTTTTTGTTTTATCTTTATCCAGCCTTTTTAAACTTCTGTTCAAAAATACTTTACATGTACCAAACTTAGTATATTGTTGTCGTAGTGCATCTAGGAAATGTTCAAACTCATTATCATTAACATTTTTGTTTTCTGGGACTGACAGTGTTTCAGTATTTTCATTTACAGCATCATAATTTTCATAATTTAAATCTATTTCATTTAAATCTGGATTATTCCAGCAGTGATTAGCAATGTTTGCACAAAACGTATCAGCGATTAGCAACAACCAATGAGAAAACTTAATTTATAGCCCATTGCTAATCAATGGTGCCGACTTTTGTATTACTTGTTGTTTTTGACATTATCATTTGAACTAGGTCAGTAACTCAATGGCCTAAATCCTATAAAGTCATTGCATTCAATTGGAATTATCGAGAAGCTGGATAACCTCAACGATTCAATGTCTTTGGCAACGTTATATTACTTGATTGTTACTTTTAAATATGAAATATTTAATACCTTTAAATTTGAGTTGTGCACAAAATATGATGCTATACTCTCCCTCCTAAAGAATGTCTACTCTAGCCTAAACAGCTCTGCAACTCCACTGCAACAACTTTTCGCAATTTTTCTTTCGATTGTGTTAATCATAATATTTTAATCAACAAATTGCTGTACTACATTTTGCATGGTTAAAGTCATACCTTACCAACAGAAGTCAGCTAGTAAGGGTTTATACTACAATGTTATCTTGCAAGTCAATAGAATGTGGAGTGCCTCAAGGCTCAGTACTAGGCCCTATTTTGTTTCTTCTGTTTATTAATGACAAATCGTAGCAATTTTATATAATGAGGCATTTTTCTCTCTCTAGACGTGAGTTAAAGATTGGATTTTCGCTTCTATAGGTTTATTGTTCGTGGCATCCATTGTATTTACATACAAATGCAAGACTTTCCAGCACACAGTTACATCTGTTTTTGAAAATAAACGAGTTTATAAGGGATGAGGTTTAATCCAGTTACTGCATTCATTTTTTTATTATATTATAAAAAATATAATTTAAGGTAATGAGTTTTAGGAAAAAAATTCATAACTAACTGGATAAGCAAATTCAGTTAAATTATAATAATTATTCTATTGAATATTATCAAGTAAATATGTCGATTAATTTTCTGTTTGAACCAATTGAATGCTTGGCTGCAAGAAGGTTTTGATAATGAAATATCCGATCGATAATAGTGATATTAATCGAATCCATCTTCGAGTTGGATAATTGCTTCATATAATTATTATAAAAAATTAATAAACTATTACCAAAGGTTCTTATTATAAATTACTGCCTGGGTGAAACATCTAATCCGAGAACAAAGATTTTAATTGGATTTGAAAGAATTATTAATTAGTATATCGCACTGTAATTGCAAGAGTAGCAAACCAAGAAAAATAATTGTTTTAGATCTACGTGGAAAATTCGCAATAGTAAGAGCTCTTGCTGACATGATCGACGCCACTACGAAATGAATTCAATTAAAACGAAAACATATTATAACTGTTATACCATTACTGTATATTTAATGAGTATTACCAATTATATAATAGATAATAAAATGAGCTTTTATTGATGTTAGTTACAGTGTATTCATAAGCGATTATACGCTTGGGGACGTGGTTTAAACACATCGGTTTTTTCGGAGGATCCAACTATATGTATTGAGATAGTAATCACCTTAGTAAACTTTTAAGAAATCAGAAAACTCACAATGAGTCGCTTTAACGTAGTTTCAAATTTACAAAAAGCGAAACACTTCTGAATCTGCTGTAAAAAGCAGTTTTTGGCATTCCGTGAAGAGCGAGAATATGAATTTTTTGAAGAAACTTCGAATCAACATTTGATAGGTAGTCTTCATGAATGGGTTTTCAAGATTAATCGATCTAATGGCACCTATTGCAAGGTGGGAGTTGTTTAAATAGTTTGGATTGTTTCCACAAAGCTTGAGAAACAGTATTTTCAAAATTATATTCGGAAAAAAAATTCAGTGAAAGCAATAATTTTTGAGAATGTCAGAAACGCACGCACAGTCGAATGAAGTGGTCAGCAATATCGTAGATGAAAGTTAACCGGATAGGAAATATCTAGAAATCGCAATGAATCGCTTTGGTGTAGTTACAAATTTAGAAATAATCCAAGAAAATCTTTAACGCTTCTGAATCTGCTGCAAAGGCAAATTTCTGCAATCGAGGAATAACGAAAATATGAATTTCTAGAAGAAACTTCGATAGAACAATTGAGAAGTAATCAACAATTTCGTAGACAACTATGAATCTAAACTAATAGCCTTGTACGAGCAAAGTTTACATGTCGAATTTATAGGCCCTATTGTATTCTTCAAAACTGCACGGGGTTGAGCCCTAACTCTACATCTAAATTGTTATCATAGAACAAAGCCTCTTATAACAAGCATGAATTGCATTTACTATAGAAAAATGGTTCAATGAGTATTAACTAACTCAGTAATTGGACACGTTTAGACGCGTTTTGGGATTGAACCAAGAAGGTGAAAATAACCAATCCCTCCAATTGCTTCTCCGTTGTAATCAATTGGACAAAATCTGGAGCCAACTCATAAGAAGTGAGATAAGAAATAAAGATGATCATAAATTGATTTGCTTTTTATTAGTAAAGCTAAAGTTGAAGTTCCTTTAATATTTCTAGTTTTACTATCGAGTTATTGCGAAAATCTTAATCCATATCTATACTTTAAACAAACAAATTGACATTATTGATTAATTACCCTGTATATGATACAAAGTATTATAATAGATAAACGTATGAGAATCAACGTGTGATTTTAATTTATGCTTCTCTCAAATTTTTGTTATGATCTCCTAGGAGACAATAGATCCTGAACATGATCTATCACCAGATTCATGCTCAGTTTGAAATTGTGCAGTCGCGGTGCTAATAAATCATGGTCAGGATTTGAAATGCTATGTTCGTGGAGCACAAATTTCTAATTCCGAACGTGTTCTGAATACGTCCAATGTATCCTCGGACATTAATATGGCGCATGCGCGTTTATACTTTTCAAGATATTTACCATGAAATAACCTCTAACTTTTATGGTTTTCAAAAAACGTGATAGTTGAGTTTATACTTACAAAAATCAAGAAGAAACTTTCGGCTAATTAATTATATTATACTCCTAGATGGTTTTGAATTGATTTCAAATTATAATTTCAGATGTTCATAAGTCGTTTGTGGAGGAATGTTTGTTCAGAACTTATTCGGAACTAATCATGTGCATTTGACATGTCCAGAAGATATTCATTCAGGATACATTATATTTGTAAACGTTAATGATTGATCAAATTTCTATTTATAATCTCTAAATGTTTTGAAATTTTTGTCGTTAAAAATTATATATGAAACATTTTAGAGGCATAATGAAAAATATAAAAATTTCTTTATTCTTTTAAATTACATTAATATCTAAATACCTCCAACTATTATTATTAATTGTATGTCAATGAGAAAGTATACATATGTAATGACCATGTCATTTCGAATAAAGAAACAATATACTTTTATCTTTAAGTGACATATTGTTTGCGTATTAAGTTGGTAATAATGCATCGTTTGAATATTTACTGTGTATCTTATTTCGGGTTCATTGTTCTTAATCATCATACATTACGTTCTTTCGAGTCTGTAAGCTTTTTTTGAAGGTCGTCGGTTTGTCAGGTATTATATTTACATTCCAGTAAGCAACTTTTGTGTCATGTAATTTCAGCATTATTCATAATTTTATTGGATCATTTGAATTAATAAAATATACAGGTTGTTCCTGGTGCAAAAATTTCGGCAGTGAGTCTGTTGACACTGTGATCTGAATGAAATCTATGGTTTAACAGATATGTACATTTTTAGATCGTTGTACATGCCAAGAAAACCGTTCGCCATAAAGAGACATTCTAAAAAAAATATCATAAATTGTGATTATTTATTGAAACACAATTGAACTGTATATTGTCGAACATCGTGTTAAAAAATTGAAATGTAGGAAAATTTAGCCTACAACTTTTCAAATAAAAACAACTTTGGGCATTTTGCACTTCTACTCGAAATCTGCGGAGTACATTTCCTGGTAGAGCATTCCAAGATTCTGTCTTAGAGCGTCAACATTTATTCCATCGATCATTTCGTCCCCCATATTACTTAGAAACAGGTTTGTCTATATAAATTATATGAACTATTTTCCATTAATTTTTATAAAATAATATGCATCCAACGAAAATTCGTTCCTGACGAGTAATGCATATTATAGTTATTTCCCATTACTATAAAACATTTGTTCACAAAATTTGTGAAAGTATTTGAGGATCATCATGCATCATATTTAAAGCAAGTTGAAAAGTTTAATATCGTAGCTGACAGCGACTTCTCTTAGAACTTCATTTATCTCAAGCTTTTTTTTCCTCCTTTTATTGTCATTTATATTGAGCTTGTTGAGGTTCAGCAATTGGAGAAGAAAGTATTGCCATCAGTTTTCTGGGATGCGTACTTAATTTTGCTAGTGGTTTATCTCCACACTGGTGGAAAACTGAACGCAAAGTATTTTGTAATTTTAACAATCTAAGATCTGAAAATGCGTTGTAAAAACCTGGATGGCTTAAAAAACCACGCACCTTCAAATACAGTTTAAAAAACACACTAATTTGAACCTTTCGTATTCCATTCCCTTTTCAAAAGCTCCATTGCTTTCTCCACCATTATTATCCGCTCTTTAGTATTTTTTATGAATTTCATTTCATAATAAAACAAATTTTTTGCTTATTTTTGCCTATTTAAGGGCAAAAGGAAATCCTTCTACAAGCACAGCATCGAGAAGTTAGAGAAGCGTTGGAACGATTGTACTGCTCTTGAAGGGGTCTTCATACACCGACTGAATTTTGCGAAATGTTTCCGGGGGTTTTTTGAGATATTTAATTAAATATTGAATGACGATACATTGTTTGTGAAGTGAAGATTGAATTAAAACTGAAAGAACTGTTTTGCTAGCAGATTTGGACGATGAAACACAGAGAAGCGATTGCATTGCTCTTGAAGGATATTACATTGATGAATAAATCGAATTTTGTAAAAAAATGAATTTTTCTTAGTTAGTCACACGAGTTATTGAGTGATGTTTTATGTCGAATATTTCATTAAGAATTTTTAATGCAAATCAAATTCAAAATAACAGAAACTGCTTTTAGCACGTGCCCCTACACCACTGGTGAAATATTCGATCTAATGCGTCTATTTATTTAATTTAATGAGAAGTACATTCAACGACTTCAAAAACTTGTAAATTCTAAAAATATTCAGGGTTCCGTACATAACGAAATGTCAATATTGGTAAATTGTTCCAATCCTGATATTGGTTTTTTCTTTGTGGTGTGCGGTCGTGCTATTCTCTAATCAAACAAGAATCTGTGACCGAAGTAGAATAATAAATACCAAACACCTAAGCAAACATAACACATAAACGTTTATGGAAAAAGCATAGTAATGTTTAGCATTCTAATGACTATACTTTACATTGAAGTGGGTAAATTTAGTGTGGGAGGCTATTATTTTTTTTTTCAATTCCAAAGTATTTATTATCTATTCCGCTTGCCCACTGATTGTTAAATAGTGATTAGTGGTAGTTTTTTTGAATAGCACTTTTGTTAGAATACCAAAAATACAATGTGTTTCTTTAGAGGTTCACAATTTTGAGTTGGCAATAATACTTTAGATGACAACTGGTTTAACGACTGATATTTGCACAGATTCAACGAAAACTTCTTTGGATAGACTTACACCAGAGTTCCGAAACGATGATACTGAAAATTTTACTGTCAATGGTAAACAATATCTTAATCATGGTGTCAATGGTATTAATCTTGTTACCACAGGATGAAGCCACTACTATAAAGGATAATTCTTTGTTTCATTCATATTTTAACTTGTCTATCTATAGAAAAACACCCTATACATCAAACCAAATGGTTATATTATAGAAAGATTGATTAGAATTGAGAATTGAAATTAAAAGGATTATTTTGGATGTTGAAAGAGAGATAAACGATGAAGTACCTAAAATAAAAGATTTCTGTAGAAAGGTACCAAATCTTGAACGAGCACATGGAAAAAAAGCATAGACTAATAATCAAGAGGAAAGGGTATAAAACAAAGAATGTGAAAACAAAGTGAAAGATAGTAAATCAACAAAAGGGACAATAACTATTAAACAGAGATTTTCACAAAAAAAATATCGGTTGAATATGAGGAAATATCGGGCTACACAATTTAAATCTTTGGGATAATTTGATGACGCTTGAGGACAAAATTAATGGAGAGAACAGAGATGATGAGTAACGAAGGTGGTGGGGAATCTAATAGTAAAAAGGCGTGCTCTGAAAGGAAGAAGGATCGGAAATACATGACACCAAGTATGTTACAGAACTGGAACAGAAACACAAGTACAGACAAGGGCTATACAAATGAAAAAAACAAGTAGAAGAAATGGTATTGTCGTGTAAAATTATTTTTGAAAAAAATTGGCCTTATTGTTTGTCAAAATATTCTCCATTAAGATCAATACACTTTTGCATGCGTTTGAACCAATTTCAATTCCAATTGAGGTACCTCCCAAACCTAACCTAACCTCCAAAACATCAATCGCTTTTTTAGGTACATAAAATTTGTTTGTTTGAGCTGATGTATGAGAGAGCTCGTATTGTCGTGGTGGTGATTCGTTTCCTGCGACTGGTTTCCCAGATTTTGTCGAATACTTCTGGCAAATAAATGCTGATGTACCATTTAGAATTAACCTCTCTAGAGGCGACCATTAACTTTGAAGTACCTAGTGGATGATCAACATTAGTTGGTTTTGGGTCTCATACAGTAAATTTTTGCTTAGTTCTGTGTTTCTCGAAGCACTGCGATAGATTTGTTCAATATTTATTTGAGCGATTATCAAATTATACGGTATCCAACGCGAACAAATCATTTTGACAACCAAATTTCCATGCAATATTGAATATATTTCAGTGGAAATTATGCCCAAGTATGCATAAATCTCATCTTACTTCATGAACACCATCGATGTTTTCTGGCACAACAACCGATTTTGGACGATCTTCACGAAATTCATCCTGTAGCTAAGTGCGACCACGTAAAATCGACGAAACATTGTGGGTGACTCGAGATGGCATTACCAAAAGTGAAAGCGAGTTGATGGGCGCACTATTGTTGGTTTAGTTCACGTCTAAAGTCATAGAGTGAGTTACTATCATTTTTTGACCAAGATGAATGTTTCATGTAACTATAAATAACTTAAATAACACTCGTGCGACAACCCCTTCTGAGTACCTTAGCATTAAAAATGTCAAACTTTATGATGGCACTGTCAGTTTTGACATCCATACATCCGTGTTGCCATATCTCAAAACCTAAGCTGTAACCTTCGTATAGAAAATAAAATAAAGATCCAATAAATGAACTCATTAGAACCGTCACTTTCTCAAATTTAATCTGCTCGGGTAACTGATTCCATGATGACAAATTGGAGTCAGGTCATGTAGGCCGCCTCAGGAATTCAGATGATAAATACTGATTAAACTATTGGAATGTTTTGAAGTTAGTACCTACACTGTAGATACTCGTAACTGTACTAATCAAATAGTGAAGATACTGATGTTTCACAACCTTGCCCAAAGCGATGTGTGGCATAGGCGATGCTTAAAAGGGGCCCAGATAAGTTCAAGATTAATAAAAAAACATTTTGATATCACATAATGAAAAATTCTTGTTTCAATTATTATGTGAGAATACAAATATTGTTAAACATTGTTTTTTCAGATGTGAAAAATGTAAAATAAAAAAATAATTCATTCATATTCCATCCACAATTCTATAATTGTGTAATATTTACCAGAACTATTAGAATAAATTTAAATGAATATACCATCTGAGTGTCTCCCAACTTACACAATGTTTGTTTATTTTTCAACTGATAATGAAAACAAAATTAACATCGAAACGTTTATTTTGTGTGGGATAATTTGACGAATGTTTCTAAATTGTTTATTCGTCTTCACATCAAAGTGTGCACATTTATAGTATCGTTTTTATATATTTTATCCCAATTATCACAAGTACTTACGTTTATTTTAAATTTCGATTCAGTATTATAGTTCAAAATTACTTTATGGGAGACCAAGGAGCCGTTGAACGCATAGGCCTTCAGATAGGCGCTTTAGCTTGAACACTTTGATGTCATTAGGCAAGCTGTGAGGCTTGCTCAAGTGTTCATATAAATGCAGGGTACTTACAGTTGAGCTTATCTGCTTATCTGTGGTGAGTGAGTTCGCTTCGTTGTTGCTCGAATCACCGGGTACCCAATCGAAGTGGACATTTAGCCATCACTCACCAGATTCTCTAGGAGTCTCTTTCACTCCAGAACTAGCCTAGAGCTTACCTTTTTAGCTGTTATGGCTTGTATAACAGCTCTACTCTCTGAGCAGATTGAAATTACCTTACCATAAATCTAAAATAGATTTTACAGGACGGGCCATGAATTTTTGTATTGTTGAATTTGCCACGTTGTATTTAAAAAAATGTTTTTAGATCTTAGACCGTTTTATATGTTTTTCGTGATAAAAAATCTTGATTTTATTTCAATTTATTATGTGGAGATTATGTGGAGTTTCGATCTACTTCTGAGTATTTACCGTAGTATAGTCGAATGTAAAGAAGGAATACCACGTTTAAACTTTTCAAAAAGAAAAAGAAAAAGAAAAAGGAAAAAGGAAAAGGAAAAGGAAAAGGAGGAGGAAAAAGGAAAAAGGAAAAAGGAAAAAGGAAAAGGAAAAGAAAAAGAAAAATATAAAGATAAAGATAAAGATAAAGAAAAACAACAATAAAAAGAATAAGAAAAAGAACAGAAAAGTAAGAAGAGCCAAAGACGAAGTCATAATTTCCACAAGAAAATTGGACAATGGAAAATACTTTACACTTGCCATTATAAGGGTGGAATAAGAGGGGAAGCTGTGGATTATAAAAGTGTGAGATACTAAATCAGTTGATTTTGTATATTAACATCGCGGTGGAGACGATTTAATGTTTTAGCCGGACTCAGAGTCCTGCTTATTTACCTCAGGCCCGGTTGAAGATTTTTGGGCACCTTTATCTTGCAAAATGTATGATGGAGGATGGAGATGGACGATTTTTACTACAGGAATATATGGTTGAATATGGTTAAATAATGTGAATATTATCGTCGATAGATCATTTTGAAGTTTGGTATAGTGATTTAAACGTTGAATCATAATTATTTATCACATAAAAAGCAATTTACTGAAGCAAAAAATAGGTTTTATGAAAATTCCGAAATACTGGATTTTTCAAAAATAAAGTTATATTAGAAACTAGTCCGGGGACTGTACTAAAAGAGTCATCTCACATATCTAAGGACACAGTATATAAGTGGTAAACGCTTTTACTTAAAAATAATTAAATTCATTGCAGAATCTTTTCTATTTTTGCACATTATACCAAATTACTTTTCCCATTACAATGATTAATACTTAAATTATTGTATTTTTTCGTCTATTAGAGTGATCAACGGTCTTAAATAGTATTGAACACAATTTTCGATTTTTTTTGTTTCCCAGACATTTTCGCGACGCCTCTGGGGACTCTGTTGCGACAGTATTTAATTAAAAGTTGGAAAATTATCGAAAATGGTAATAAACAGTAGTTGGTGACTACTGTTTGACGTAGTGTATAATTATAAAAGTTATTTAATTTTAGAAAGCTCCATTTACTATAATTTTAGGAACAAACCTGATTTAATATTTTAATCGAGTTTATATGCGTCGGAAATGTTGGCAATAAAAAAATTACTTGGAAATCATTTTTACGTCGGCTTACCTAACGAGATTTTCGATCAAGTTTCAAGACAAAATTATATATCTGTATATTTCGACCTCTTCATAAACATAATACAAAGTATGACAATGAAGTCATACCTCTGAAACTGGTAACACTGTGTTTCATCGTCCAAGTCTGCCAGCAAAAGTTTTAATTTAATTTTCACTTCACAAACAACGTGTCGTGATTCAATATTTCGAAAAGCCCTCGGAAACATTTCGCAAAATTCAATCGGTGTATGAGGACCCCTTCAAGAGCAATGTAATCATTCCAACGCTTCTCCAACTTCTTGCTTCATCAATTGCTTCTTCATTTCAACTGAATTTCTTACCGGCGAGCATTTTTTTAAGATCAGCGAATAACCAATTTAATCATCTTTGCCATCTCCTTGTGATTCGGTGCATTGTCCTGGTGGAACAGTGGTTTGATCTTAGACATATGATCCAACAACTCTATGTAGTATTCGCTATTGATTGTCTCTTCCTTTTAAGGATAGTCGATGAAGAATATTCCATGCGCATCCCAAAATACTGAAGCCATAACCTTCTTAGGTGACTCTGGTGCCTTTGGACGTTGTTCACCAGCTGTAGTCCACTTAGAAAATGATCGTTTTGTTTCTGAAGTGAAGTGATGGATCAATATTACATCCATTGTCACATATCAATGCAAAAAATCCGATTTATTACGTGTAAACATGGCCAAACACTGCTCTCAATCATCAACACGTTGTTTTTGATCAATTTTGAGTAAATGCGTTACCCATTTCGAAAAAAGCTTTCTAATCGTCAAATGTTCATACATAATTATAAATAATCTGCCTTCTGATATCTTTATGGCCTCAACTATCTCACGCAATGTTAATTTAGGATTAGATATAACCAAAGTTGTGGACTTATTACCTCAATTGAACAAGAAGGTTCACTATTATCAGTGTCTGTACGTCCACGTTTAAATTCACCAAGCCAATAATTCTATGGAGCAAAGACCGGATAATACTTTTGAAGTCATTTCTGAGCTTGTACACTATTTTTTTCATCAAGAAACAATGAGAAATCAACGAAATTGAAAATAACAAAAGTAGCTGTTACTTTTTTCTCAATAATCGAAACGATCTAAACATGCGAAAAAATTAATATATAAATAATATCAAAGTATTTGTTGTGCTGTATTCGGAGCGATACTAGAAACTGAATAAATTGAGTTTTTACTGGAGATAATGTCTGAATATTTGAGAGCCTACTTAACCGATTAAGACAGAAGGTGGCTTAACGTGAAAGAAGCTAAAACGAAGTACATGCTCATGTAGGGCAGCCGAGACCTCGCAGACACTACAGCGTTCACGGTAGATAAATACACCTTCGAGCGTGTTGACAACTTATCTTGGCTCTTGACTAAAAACAACGAGACAGCAATGTTAACACAGTAGGGAGTGAAAACTCGAAACAAGCGGTATTATAGTGCCCAGAAGCTGCTGAAATCTTAGAAGGGGCACAAAAAAGAAGATCTACTCTACTTTACTAAGGCCAATTGTCATTTATGCTTCTGAAATCTGGGCAATTACTGCTAATGACGAACTAGTCTGAAACTAAACTACTCGGTGCATCTATGGTCAAATACAAGACTGCGCTCTGTATGGAGAGGAGAAGAATGAAGGACAGTTGTCCGAGAGGCCAAGGTTCTTCAAGAACAGTAGCGCCAATTGGTAAGGTAAGGTAAGTCTTCTATAAAAACCAAACTCGTTTTCGTGAACTTCCAATTAATAAATATTTCAACTCGACTACTGTTTTATCCCAGTCTAATTTACAACGCTCAAGAAAAAAACAAATCTAAGAACTTAGAAAGAAGGTAAATCATTATAATAATTTCATTGATATAAAACTTTTGAAGTTGATCAATTTTATATCAATTAGTAAAATAGTTAATCTGTGAATTAGAACCAAACTGTGATAATTTCACTTCTTTCATGAGAAAAAACGTGCTGCGCAGAATAATTCTACCCACTAGTAGTCTCATTAATCTCCTACAGAGTCTTCCATCTTCCAGGTCCACCACATTATGTGGCGTTTGACTGCAATAATTATCAGTTGATAGTTAATTATCTGGAACGTGTAAAGCTAGGCAAACATAGACGTCGAGAATGAAATGTAGATGAGGAGGTATACAAATAAAAATCAAAAAAACATTTCTCTCTTTCTGTTATTTTAAAAACACAGAAATGATGTCTTAGTTGGTTGCTCATAAGTAAGTATAGTAGATGAGATTTTTTAGTGATTTATAATTCTGGAGTATGAATAATACGAAGAAAAGAAAAATGAATTATCACTAACAAGAGGAGACATGGAAACGTCAAAAAAAGATGAGAAATGGACTAAATGAAATTAGTGCAGTGTTATTAACAAGCGAAGGAAACGATCTCTTAGAAAAATTACCCACAACCAAGTGGTTTGAAAGAATATTGAGTTTGATCCCGGTTCCATGAGAAACTAATTTTCGTTGTGTTTCCTTCAAAAAGAAAACTGAGAAACGGTTTCTTATTGTAAAATACAGGGATCAGAACAATCTTTTAATCGTTTACAGTTTATTTAATGATAATAATAAATAATAATAATAGTTTCAAACGGTTTTTATTTTTTTTTCAATTGTCAATCTAACAAAAGAATACAGTGTGTAATCGATTACGTCTATAACACCTTTACACTAGAAATATTATGATTTATGTGTCAAGCCGGTTACCGTTGAAAAACAAACAAAGTCGAAGCTCTGTTGGACATGAAACATTGTTGTATTAATTAATGTCAAGTGTAAATTCTCCGTGGCTCACTCGAAGTCGTTTGCGGACGTAAAAATAACTCTGCTAGTACGAAATAATATTAACTATTTTCATCGAGTCATCGATACTGTTCTCAGTTTCAATTTATGTACGCAATTAGCCGTAAACATAATTAATAACTGCTTTTCTCTAAATATTCTGTAACTATATAAACATCGTTATATTTCAGTCTGCGAATACGACAAATATCTAATGATGACTGCACTTATATGGTTTTTTGGACTTGGTCTCGTGATTACCTACAAATTAACAGATCACAGAACATGCAGACAATACAAATGTTCCCAATACAACCGAATTTAAATTATTTGAATCACACGGTTGGTTATCGAGATAACAATATTTTGATGAAAAAATGAGCTGTTGAAGCACCCAAAACTCCGTACTTATAATGAATATTAGCTCTGATTTTTCACATGATAAATTAGGAAAGCCAAGATCAATATTTTTTCCTTCTTATATAAATTGAATAAATCAATTTAATAAATCCATAAGGGATGACTTAATTGACTAGACAAAAGCCTTTGATAGAGTTAGATTAAGACGTGGTTCACCTTTTATACAATAGATAAATACCATTAGAACATGAAAACAATCGAAGGAATAAATATAAGGACAACAAAATACAGAATCAAATAGACGAACAATTTACACAGGATAATGGATGAAATAATAAAGGCAGTGAAGAAGAGGAACGGTTATAAGATGGGAAATAGAGAAATAAAAATTCTCTGCTATGAAGATGATGCTATCCTCATAGCAGAAAGTGACGACCTACAAAAATTGGTCCACAATTTTAACACTGGTCATTAGCAAAGAAAGATAGAAATAGATGGTACCAGCATTGAACAGATTATGGAAACTAACTACTTAGGCATCACACTTTCAAGCTATGAAGATGTAGAATCAGAAGTAAGAAAACAAATACAGAAAGTCAATAGAGCAGCAGGATGCCGCAATATTACGATATGGAGAACAAACATATTAGAACGGAAACTAAGACTAGAATTTACAAAGTTGTTTTAAGATCAATAATGACGCACATAGCATAAACGCGACAAGACACGTCCAAAACACAAAGAATGTTGGAAACAGCAGAGTTGAGGATAGTGAGGAGAATCACGGGGAACAAACTTAGAAATCGAGTAAGTAGCGACTACATTAGAACAAAATGTGATGTGGAGAAGATTAACGAGTGGTTATTGAATAGAAAGAGAAAATGGAACAAGGAGGAGAAATGTCGGTCTATTCCGGAAAAGATGGAGCGATAATATAACTTAAAAGCACAAGAAAAGAAAGAAACAGACAGAATTGCCTATAGAAAAGATAGATGAAGATAAGAAGATGAAGGATAACAGACTTGTAGACAAGGAGTTTGTTTTCAAGTGAGACTTTGGATTTTCTCCCTAACAACCAATGCAGTAGTTCTCTTGCTTTTATATCCAGTTGTTTTGTTTGTTTTCGTGATGTGATGTTTCCAGTTAAGGTTTTTGTCTATATGGATGTATTTAAGTGGTATTCAGTATTATTTAGCTCAATTGTGAATGTTACATTCGTTGATTTGCTCTCATCTACTTTAATCCTCCATTTTTGTAGCCTCTCTTGTAATTGGTTTAGATGAGTCTAAACAATCTTTGTTGCTTTTTGTGATCTTTGATTATTAAATAGTCACTGTCTCGTCGGCAAGAGCTCCTGTTTGTTTGGAACATTCAATCGAAGAAGTAGGTATTAGTTTGGAAGAAGATTGTATAACAATCTTTGATATTTCTTTATTTCCCGGTACTTTGTTTGTTTTCTACGTGAGTCAATGGACTTGTTGCACTTTCGAATGTTTGTGTCGGGATCCAAATTAACGGCAGGGAATCCATTCTTGTGGAGGTAGGTCTTCAGTTAATCTACGTTGGAGTAGTTTTTCAGAAGTATAGACATTGTTGGTAGTAGGTTTATTGGATGGTAAAATGACATGTTTTACCAATATGATTTGTGCAGTTTGATATGATTTTTGCCAACGACTACCACTTTTTGTGACAATTCTTTCAGTATTTAGGCAGTTATTAGGTCGGTGCCCATTTTTTATGTGACTAATTAAATAATAATAATAATAATAATAATAATAATAATAATAATAATAATAATAATAATAATATTAATAATAACGTCATATTTTGTCATTTGTAGCTTGAAATTATGATTATTATTGAAATATGTCCGCGAAAGATAAATTAAGATTCTGCGGAAGACATCAGTTCGAATACTATCAGTAATTGCACAAATTTTGTTAATCATCACTCGATGAAATGAACTAATATCAATCAATTTTTCAAAGCGATTAAAAATAAGAGAAACGGGTGAAATACATTTTTTGATACTGCAAATGGAAGTTGTCGAATAATAGTAAACAGTATAGAATATTATGAATTGTATATAAATTTATATACCTTTCTTTAATTTCTTATTTCTTAGATCTTTTGATAGGTTTATGTTTCTAAATATTCTTGATTTTAGGTCTCTTTTCTTTTAAAATTAGTTTATCCTTGATAAATGATAATTTATTATTATCATATTTTGATAAACACTCAAAAAAAGTCGAAACGTCAATTTTTATCTTTCTTTTAAAAAATTATCAAAAATAAACTAATTTTGAAACAGAAGAGACCTAAAATGTATTTTGAGAAGATTGAAAAACGATCCATATTATAGGCTTTGATATTCGAATTTAATATTCATCTATTTTATTGCAAATAATGATGTCGTTTTCCAATAATGGTAGACAGGAAGGTGCTCTCCCCTTCGAATATATTTTTAATTATATAAAAATTATCTGGTATGTAATTACGAGTATATTTCAAATATTATACGTAATTATACCGTTGAAAGATAATCCGCCTTTAATGTTGTAGGTAGTCGGTAGTCTGGTACCAGAACCTGTTATACATATCACGCAATGTCTGCTTCTTATCCATAAACATATTAAAAAAAAAACAACGATTATTCCATCTGCATAGCCGATCTTTTTGTTTACATTTATTCAATTTATTCAAATAAATACACAAGGTGTTTTATAAAACAGTATATCCTTCTCTTAGATAGATAGAAAACTGAAATATAATTGAATACCGCCAAATTGAAGAGCGTTGGAGAGATGTGGTGAACTCTGTAATCAACCACATAGCTGACGACAGAAAATGATATAACCTCATTTGAGCCCTACGTCGTAAACAAATCAGGATCAATAAAAATCAAAGTGAATCAAATCTCAAGCATATGTTTGTCTAAAAATATTTTCGAAGCAACTATAAAATTGTCAAAAAATGAATTTTTAGTTTGATGACATTTTTTGCTATGATCATAATCCTTCTATTTAACATTTTTAATAATATTTCAAGTTTCCCGTGAGTATTTTTCAAACCTTTACCATAACGCTGATTCAATTAATCACTGGTCAATATTATTGACAAATCAGGATAAATCAAAATGAAAGTGAATCAAATCTCAAGGAGCATCTGGTTCTCTTGAAATATTTTCGAATCAACTATAAAATTGTCACAAAAATTAATTTTTAGTTTGATGACATTTTTTGCTATGATCATAATCTTTCTAATTATCATTTTAAATGATATTTCAAGTTTCACATGAGTATTTTTCAAACCTTTACCATAACGCTGGTACAATTATTAACTGGTCAATCTTATTGATAAATCACCTACATATTATCCCGAGAATGACATCTAGAAGAAAAATGATTATTTAATTTTATCCTGATCGATTTTACTGCCTTAATAAAAACGTAACTTTCGAACAATGCATCTAGCGGTCAACGGGTTCCCAGATAAAAGGATCGGTAGCCTGATTTTATTGCTGCTACCATTCAGGTACCTTTGCGTTCAATTCAGAAAGATCATTGACATAACTTTTAATGGTTAAGAATTTTATCTTCTCTACTTACGAGGGTTCTATGGAACGTACTACAACAGTGCAAAATAAATTATTATTTATTGTACTTAGTTGTAATCGCCTTTACGCACCCAAAAATTGAAATGTATTGAGATATTCATAATACTATGATCCGTTTCTATTTTAGTCTATTTTAAGAAATGAGAGATTAATAAAATGTTGAAATAAAATCGTTAACACAGTGATATCTGCATTTATGTACCTTTTCTTTTCAGTAGACTGCAACGACTGTTGCTGTTTTGACGTGATCTTAGTAACGTACTGCGTTGGTGACAACAACCCCACCACATATCTTGTGTTTGTTATATGCATCAGAAAAGGCGTTCGTTTTCAAAGGAACTTGGAATGGCGTTAGTACAAGGACATCTATCATCTTGAAGAGATAATATTTCACCAAGTGTTGAGCTCAGTATGGGGATCGAAAACTTCAATCGGCGTCAATAGACTTCGAAATTTTTCAATCAACATAAAGTGACAATCGACCTCAATTAACTTCAATAGATGCAAATCTGACAAAAGTAGCTGCCAACTCATTCAAATATATAAGAATTGATGTGAACGGTTAAAGTAACGTAAATACAAATAATGAACCAAAGTGGTTAAAACGAATTGAAAGATGCGGTTTATATCCAAGAAATAAAGATCATAAATCACAACAATAAAACACTTCCTGATTGACCTATATCAAATGGCATGCTTTTGTTAATCAGTATACAGTTTTTTCAAATTTTCATCTCATCAGGTTTCGCTAAGGTCAAGGTCATAGAGAAAGTCGTTAACCAGCAAATTTTTAAATATCTTGAATCTGCTAACATCACCAGCGACCACCAATACGATTTTTGTATACTTAGATCAATCGGGGATCTCCAGGCCTATGTCACTCACGTATGGACTGAAGCTATAGGGAAATATGGGGAATCCACAACAATCGCACTGGACACACCTCAGCGATGTTGAGGTTGGATGCAATATGTCCTGGCATACTCACGTGGTCGATTTAGACGAGGCAGCTTCACAAAAACTTTGAGTCCTCTTTGAAACCAAAAAGCTATATGCCGTACAACAGCTTCTAATCCTTTACAAGTCCTAGATTCGTCAATCTTTGGAATATCTCTCGTACATTTGGAACTCGGCTCCCAAGTATACCCTGAAGATTCTCAACTCAATACATAAGAGAACAGTTCGACTCAGAGACGATCCAGATTGACCAGAAACTTGGACAGCTTAGAGCAGAGAAGAAAGATCGCCGACTTGACTCTATTTTATGGATTCTATCACGGCAAATGCTCTTTGCGCCTAGAGTAGTTTTTGCAAAACAGGCAGACGTGGCCTATGAATACCGAGTTCGACTACAGATGCTTAGATGCCTGCACCCTCTCGTGCTTGAAACAAAAAAGCCTATATGAATTTTCATTACAAGTAAAGAGGTTACGAACAGGAAGTACAATTTTTATAGAAAATTATATGGCGTCGTTCTGTTGGAAATATAATAATTCATATAAAATATCATCCCATTTAGGTTCTTGAAATATAATTTTCGAGAATTTGTAGAGCAAAATCAACACCAAAAAATGGCATCGATATATGCTGAAATTTTTCTCCACGATGCTGAATTGAAGTGGTGATACTTCTGCACAAAATTTGTGTCATTAATTTTTTATAATATTGGTGTGTTTAGTGAGCCACAATATTCGAACAGCAAGTAATAATTGTTGAACGACATATTGGCGAAGATGATTCATTTAATTTTGTATGAATTTAAATAATTTAATTGAAAAAACTTCATCGGTCAAGTCCAAATTAACATCCAAATGAATATATTTAACTCTTAACTGCATAATGTGGCTATAAAAATGATAAAACTTAATAACTTTTACTATCCTTTTATTTTATTGAAGATATAATCAAAATTTTAATTGGGATGTCCATTTCCTTCAAATAGAAGAGAATTACAATTAATATAGAAAAGGAGGTAGATTTTTGAAACATCATTAACTCTATGTCGTAAATAATAGAGAAAATAAAACTAGTCTCAATTGTTGTCCATTATTTCTTGAAATCGTTTTTATTAACGTCCTATTTGTATGCATCAATTTTTAAAAAAATTGTACAGTTATCTACAAGTCTTAATATTCTTTGTATAGATGATGAGTAAAACATGTTGGAAAAAAATTGTATTTGAACTATGATTTAGTTGGAAATTTGAGACTCTCTTTATACTCGGAAAAGTTTAAAGGACATCATTAAGATATGATTCAAAAGAGGAAATGGTTTAAGAAAATTTTTTTATTGGTAGACGAGGTTTTCATCCAATATGTGAATGTTCTGTTACCAATTTCAATGCATTTTCAATGTTAATCCTTTCTGAAAAAATAAATTGCTATGAGTCCTCCACCTCCCTTCTAAGACGCAATTCGAACAACTAGAATCCACTTTTTATTATTTAAGATAACAAAAATATAAATAATAAAAATTGTTCTTAAAAGAGAAAAATCTGTCTAGTTTATTGAGTATATAAACCGGAATTTTGAGAAATTCCTAGGCCAACGTGAGAGACATGATTTTTTTCATTTCAAAGATATCCAAGTTTTTGCATATACCCCCCAAGAGTAGCCCCGAATTGCACCTGGGGGCTCGTAGGTGTTGTTAGATATATAGGCATCTTGTATGCAGCTAACAGACTCCCTTCACAAATAGTACACTTATTAAAAAGCATGTTTTCTTCACAATAATAACTGGTCAATATTATAACCAGGAAAATACCGAGTTTGAAACACCTACATTGATAAAAATTATTTTTTCTCCAATTCTAAATCGTTTTTTTTATCACAAAATTCAGCCGTATACTGGTTATTAACTTAGACATTACAAGCCAATATTTTGATATTTGCTATTTAAATTTTGAGATATGACAACATTGATGTGAATATGTCAAATCTGACAATGACAGAGTTCGACATTTTCAATGGAGAACGAACTCCAGTTGGTGTTGTCACACGAGTGCTATTTACATATACTTGTAATATTCATCTTGACATTAAATTGCGAAAATTTTCTATGACTTTCGACGTGTGACGTGTAACATACTGTGAGATTGAGGCATACTTGGGCGTTAGTTCCACTCGCATGCGTTCAATATTGCATGAACATTTGGCTGTCGGCAGATCGTGCTAGGCGACGAATCATAGATCGATGTATGTGAACCCAATTCTAAATTACCATCGACTGTATGGGTCTTTCAAGACGAGCCAAATCCAACAAAAGCTTTTCTCATATGAAGCACAATTAGTCACCTGTTTATTCGGAATAATAATAATTTAGATCCTAAAATTTCAGATATTGTTTCGAATGGTAGATGATCTTTCTGCGTTACAATTTTTAGGTAGAATTTATCATTCTCGGAGTGTTTAACTTCATGAAGCTTTATGTGGACGTTGACCATTTCCTTCTTACATTCATTGAGCATTGAGCATTTTATGTTTTAGGGTTGATTTGACATTGGCAATGAATAGAAAATATAAGCATTCTGCGCTATTTACAGCTTAGCGATCAGATCTGCACACATCAAAATCATATTTTTTTGTTATCTTGTATATATTGTAGTTTGGATTGAGTAAACGGAATCTGCGAGTATGTGGTGATTGAGTGCTTCTGACGAAGCTACGATGTGTGTACGTCGATATAATGCATAAAAATCATCAGAGAAAGTAAATAGAGTTGGAGGAGTTTTGAGCATACATTTGGAGGTTGATATGATATTTGTAATAGTTATACTCGTATCTTCTTGAAATTTGCATACTGTCTCAAGGAGATCTCAACGATTTAGTTCATGATTTACGTTTATCAAAACAACAAGGAAAATTATTGATGTCTAGATTAAAAGGATGAAATCTATTTCAACCAAATACAATATCGAGATCAAAGGTTTGTTCTCACAGTATAAAAACGTTTGTTGCATTATAGATATTTTGTGTATATAATTGATGTTCTTTTAATAACTTTTTATGCTTCATACACAAGTTTCCAAGATGTTCTTTTACATAATGATACTACTATAGTAGAATTATTTGAAATATCTGCTGGAGATGATGAATTTATTGAACATCAAAACAAATTTCGTCGAGACTTAAGTTTGTTATCCTCAGGCTAGGTTTGCAAGTTAAGTATAAAAAATGATTTTGTTTTAATCGTAACAGTAGATAAAAAAATTATAACAAAAGACGCAATGAAAAATTCATCTCTCCATATAAAACTTAGTATAATGAAAAATTTGAGGAAACTACAGACGAAGATGGTGCTGAAATTTTATAAGATATTTGTCTGCAATATGTCTCTGTTTCTGTCTCTCTTGTTAGTGATGAACAAGATTCTTAAGATATTTTTACAATAGAAAGAAAATTAGGAGTCCACATTGTACATTCAGTCTCTGAAGATGATAATTTGGTTATCGAAACGCCCCCCAGACAGTGTAATTGCGAGTGTAGTGTAAACAGTATGAATATCATCAACGGTTCCAGAAATTCCAACTTGAACTAATTCTATTGTATTCTACATTAAATACATATTACCAACTTATTAATCAAAACTGGTAATTGGTTGAAATTTTATGACCTAACCTAACTTAATTTAACCTTAGCTTGTAGATAAGAAAATGGTCAACCCGAACTCATCTAGCATGGACTTTTACAGGTCCGGTTGACCACGGGATGTTTACCAAAATAAGCTGTATACGCATGCTTTTTATTTTTGAAACGATAACATAGCTAATAAATTAAAGAAAAATAAACATTGTAGTATTCAATAATTGAATCTATTTTTGTAGATTGATAAAACCTTGCATAATCTATTTATACGTACGTCTGTAGCATTTATCAGTTAATTTTAACTATATAATTACAATGTTTCTAAATTAATTTCGAAAAATGATCAATAAATTTCGTGTTTACTATAAATATTTCCACAAATTTTTCACTATTTGATCATTATTAATAAATTTTGATTCGTATTTATTCTTAACATAAACATTTTTTATTGCGTAAATACGTTAAGTAACTAAAATCGTTTATGATATATCGAATCTTTAATAATAATAACTTGAATAATTCGCGAAAAAAATATTTTAATTACCTTGATCAAGATACCGAAGTCACTTTTCACAAATGATATATAACCAGTGTACTGCTATAACAACTGTTTAAGCAAAATGTAGATAATATTATTTGAACATGATAGTTTACTGCCATACTTTAACATAAAATGGCGCCCAAACATTTGGCAAATAAGAAGGGAGTATATATAAAGCGGTAAATATTTAAAACAAAAAGTTCAACCTGATGTATCGATCAAATTATCCGAGTACCTCACAAAAGTTATAATTGAATAAAATGGTAGAATCAATCAAATCAAAAAGAAAATGTTGAGAGAGGGAGAGAGAGAGAAGTGCCTTATTGTCAAAAAATTGTTACAATTTGTGGGCGAAAACTTGTAAAAAATAAAAAACAAACAAAAAATTTAAATATTCATAAGAAAATCACAATTAGTAATGAAATTAAAGGTAATAATTAGTATATATCTCCATATCAAAATTAGAAATCGTTTACAGAGTAGAAGCCTCTTTCCAGAAAATATGCCCTCAAATTATTGCGAAATGCGGGAAAAGATGATTTCGATTTGATTTCAATTGGTAAATGATTGTGCATCTTATTGCATTTTAAAATATTGAGCCCTTAACTAATTCTGAACGTGGAGTAGGTAGATCAACTTTACAAAGTGGATAACCTTGCAAAGATCTTCCTAAAATTGAAATGAAACGTTAATTAGAGTAGTAAGGTGATTTAATGTGCACTCGAAAACATTTTTGATGTAGGTAAGTTCATCAGTTCAAGATGAGTATTTATTTTTGATATCATTAATTGTACTGCTAAAACTTCATGTGAGAGCAGATCATGAGAAGGAGTTATACAATTTGATAAATTTTTGGCTTATTTAATAAATCAGTCATGGACCATGTTTCATTAGAAATATTACGAGAATTGGCGATTCTCCTATTATAATAAATATGTTTGGTAGCTTTTATGGTCTTATGATAATTTTTTTGTATAGTTTCACATAATTTTTGAAGAAGACACTATCCCAGAATTTCCTTAGGTGAGATAAAGATCTCATGACTTTTTTTTGAGGGAGAGAATTTTTCAATTTCTATGAAGTATTGGTTTTGGTCTACCTTACGAAGAAATACAAAGAAGCTTTAGAATCCCAGAAAAATGATACGGTAACTTGGGATGGAAGGAGTTGGCAAGAATTTAATGGCGAGAATAGGAAAAAAGGTCAATTTCTGGAAAATGTGGAACAATTTGTTCTAAAACGAATAACCTCAGAACATACTCTGAGTATGTTTTATACGTATAACTTTTTGTTTTCTCTGCGCGTCGATAATGTTTATAATTTTTTCATCAACATCGCCGAGTTCATCGAATATGAAATTCAAATCTTCAATCATCTTAGTTAGGTTCGTATCCACCGTTTCACTTTAAACTTAAGTTTAAACTACCCCTAGACCACCAGTAACGTTTAAACCAAAATTTGTCAGTAAAAGCTTGAAGTTTAAACAAGGCCTTAATGGGGAAAGTGCAATTTTAATTAGTCACTCGACGTTAGTTTTGAAGGAAGTGTTATCTTAAATTAAAGCAAAATCAACGCTAAACATTGTTAATCTGTTAATCAAGTATTTTTTTTCAGTGTTCTAAAGCTGGACACTGTATAAATGATGTCCAAATAAAACATAATGTGTTACATATAAATTTCGATTATTAAATATTAATAAATGTGTGTGAATACCCGATTTAAAAAGCTGAGCAATAATCAGTTTTGACGCTGCATTGATTTAACATAACACTTTCTAATTCAAATTGTACCACGTGACCTCATTTGATGCTCTAAGTAAGCGTCGTGCGCAATTACAACTTTAAGTATCGATTTCATCATCAGATATCTGAGCTAGAAAGCTCGCGCGTTATTAGTTTGAGCTAGTATTTAAAAGTGAATTTTCTTCTCATCTTGACCTATTCTAAATGCAATGAAGGCTTTTTCACAAAATACATATGATTTATTGGTTTAGTTCCACTGTTTGAGCCTGTGCTCTAATTTGAGGAGCGTTTCATATTTGACAGAAACATGGATAATTTGATTTTTATTTTTATTGTTTCAAAAAATGCCATATTTCGTCTTTAATGGAACTCGTCGATAATAGCTAATTTTCTGTTAATATTTTCCAATTTTTATTGATTTATTAGCATCCAAACTAATATTATTTTTAAGAATAATGGTTTCAAAGTTGATAAAAGACATACGTAAGCAAAAGAAAATATATGAGCTCCGTGGAAATTAAGTATATACATATAGAATATACTTTTACATTCAACATATCTTCTTTCCTTTCTCAAGCTTCTACTAAGTACAGAACATCTTAAGTATCAGAAATTTGACCACTGCAAACTTCTTTATGTCGTCAATAAGTCATAGGTTAGAGTTAAATAGTTTTAAAAATAAATTAGAAAATAGCTCAAAAAAACTAGTTGATTGAAATACCCAGGACCAAAAATTTTTCCTCTCCAGTTAACGTTACCCCTAAAACTATTCAAGTCAAATTATTCACCAAATATATTATTCAAGCAATGAACATTTGTGAAAGAACTCCTTCTTACATATCAGGTATTGATAAACAAGAAAAGAACAGGTGTTGAAGTTAGTAATGATATTCCAACTGTACCAAATGTCGTATCTTCTACTTCGAGAATAAGAAGTAGATTTGACTCGTCTAAAACCGTTGCTTCGTAGCTACAACTAAATCATTCTTTATTGGAAGACAGTTTCGTCGATTATTTAAAATTTTGATGGAAGAAATTAGTTTCTAAGCACGTTTCCACCACGCATGTAGGTTAAATCTCAAACACAAGATTGTGCCATTTACATTTTTTGTCTAAATTCGCTAAATCTGTTCAAGAAATTAATATTAAAAAGAATGAATGATTTTTTACTATGTCCAATTTGATGGTATTAGGAAGTTTTTCTATTGTATTCACAACAATTATCATAATTAATAAAAGATTTTTGGCAATTTGTTATAAAATAATATCAGTTTTTAGTCAACATTTTTTGTTCGAAATTGACTGACGATATTAACTAATCATGTAATGATTCCTTAGGACACTCAATTCATGAGAGATTACAGATATATTAGGATAATAACCAAATTGTAAGACAATCAAACGTATTAAAAAGCAAAAGTAAATGTTTAACAACATTCATAATATCACTGCTGAAAGTTCCACGGTGGTTAAGTGAAAATACTGGGATTTTAACTTTCGAGTTAATGCAGTGCTGGATGTATCCAAACATCATCAAGGAAAGTCTGATTCAGCAATAGTGTTTTAACTAGAAAATTAACAAGCCAAATATACGATTTCGAATCCTTTTCAGTGACTTTCATATAATGTATCAAATTGGTCTTAAATGCAGAGAGCATGAGTCAAAGAATATGAGTATTGAATCTTTTATCCTTTTTATGAATGGTATAATTGATATAGGGAATAATAAAAATTTTTTATGAATAGCTCACAAAGTTACGTAATCGATTAACTTTTGTCAACATCGTATTTATGTAAGTATAACTCAAAACATTAAATCTGTGTTACCATTTGGAAGCTTTGCTTCTTTATACCTATTATAGCCAATGATAAAGAAGAAATCTAATGAGTTTTTGGTAAATTTTCTACAGTAGATGTTCTACAGAAGATGAAGATGTAATTGATTAAGACACAAACAACATTTTGAAACAGTAAGTTATAAGTATGTATAATAAGTTTTAGTTATTTAGAATTTCAAAAAATTTTAAAAGTCAGTTATTTATTTCAACTTATTCACAACATTAAATAGAAGATTTGATACATTTGAAGGAAATTTGAAGGTATAACCAAATAGACGAACGGAAGACATAAAAAATTTTTTAATTAGAACATCTACATTCCACAAGTCAGGTGGTGAACATAACTGTAATTAAAGAAATTGGACAAAAATAACGTATATTTTGATAGCTATATTATATACTTATATATACTTGAATCCAATATCGAAGTTTTTAATGATTTAGTGGTTTATGCCACATACAAATATCGCAGGTTTGAAATCATCCAAAATTTGCAATATCTACTTAAGTATGTATACTGATTCAGTATCATGTTTTTTGATATTGGGATTACAAAATGTTGGAAATTGTTGCTTGTGGTTTTACGTGATTGAATCGTAATTTTTATATGGAGAACTGTTCGGTTGTTTCAATCAAACAAAGTGATAATAAACGATAAAAGAAAAATTGTAAAGTATGTTTTTAGATCGACCACTCACACCAATGGGTAGATTATCGTTTTTTGCACACGCACATGAATCTTTTGGCTCCACTATTTATCATTATCACTCACATCGCAATTCTTAGGAGATATTATTTTAAATTTGATAAAATATTGAAAAATGTAAATGTCTATAACCAGAACTTTTAGTTAAACTAAATAATTTGATTATTACCATTTTAATAAATAGATTTGATTTATCAAATTTCGTTTTTTGTAGCATGTGAATTTTCGTTTAAACTGAAACTTTCCCATATATTTACTCTGGCGTCTTCTGTTCATTTGGACATTATTAATACCTACCACAATTATTCGTAATATGTTACGCCCTTGTATATGTTTATATTTATCATTTTTGTCTACGATAACTTAATGTTTATTGATAATATCGACAGAAGATTCATTTCCACATAAATAAATCGATGCAGTACAATAACTCTACTTGTAATCAACTAGGAAAATTTGTTGATTTACAAAAGTTGACCCACTGTTTTAAAATCGAATTAAAATTTTAACTCGTGGTTGATATTTCGTATTTATTGTATCGTACTGTTACTTTGAATACTTTATATCTTGGTATCTCGCATGATGACTGAATTATTACATTTACAATTCAACTATCATACTCTGATTTATGACAATTATTTATCATTTTTATGAGCGAGTAAATGATGATGATCAAACTGTGTCAAAACTTTTTTAGTTCAAAAAATCGTGAATCGATTAATATACAATTATTGATGATTATAAAAATAGTATCAGATTAATACTTACCAAATTTTGTGTTGAAAAATTTTGAACGCAAAGCTGCCAACAGATTTCAACCACTATCAACAAAATTCAAATAAAAAAAAAAACAATAACAAAGGCACAAAAGATCAAGTGTCACATATCACGGAAAGCACTTAACGTTTTTACTCACGTTTCCCTATAAAATACTTCCGAGTGCGGCAAGTGAACGCAACAGTTAGTTTACAACTGAAGTTGTGAAAATTCGAAGCTGCTGGCGTTGAGAGTGGTGGACAACCGCCGTTGATTCGTCGAAGGCGGCTCTGCCTCCACGGCCTTTACGTCCCCCTTCCTCCCACTCTGCGCTAAGAAACGATTGCTCTTACACACTGTATATGTTTCAATGTAAGTTCGGACCAAGCCAACCGGATCGGTTTAAACATCAGTCGAATCTAATATATGCCAATTTCATTTTGATGTTGTATTATTGGGGTTTTTAATGTTTTACCACATTTAGGAGAATGTCAGAAAGTACATCGTCCACAGAGATACCAATAATGGGAATCACATCATTTTAATTATAGTATTTTATAAATTTGCCACCTGTAGGCTAAACATCTTTCGCCGCCTCTACTCACCTCTGAAATTTCGAACCTTAAATTTCAATTTATTCAAATTACAATTTTATCAATATAACAAAACGTGCTGTGGTAATTTCATACTTTCGTGGTCCCCTCGATTTTTTGGCTATAGAAAAACGATCCGATTTCGAAAAATCTTTTTTTTAAATCTTCGTTTTTACGGCGCATTTACGGAAAAAATTATGGGAAAAAAAAATAAATGCTTATATCGGTTTCAGGGCTTTAAACGTTTATAAAAATGCACTAATTTACGTATAATTGTTGATAACTTTTTTCTAAATAATCAAATGAAGTTGTTTTATTTTTTTTCATAATCCACACAATGAAACGAACAAATTGAATTAAAAATTATACAAAAATGTTGATTTATCATGTTTTTACAAATAAAAATAATAACAATTTCTTTTAAAATTGACCTTTCCTCACATATAATCGTCTGTATCTTTTATTTTTTTATTAAGTAATCATTTAAGAACAAAAACATTTTGAAAATCACTTATTGTACAATATTAAAATATTAACTTTAAAAAATTGAAAAATTCATCGAAATAGGATAATTATTCGATTTTCTAGAGTGTTTATGATAACATTTAAAGTCAGAAAACCATATGAAACCTTTAAGTGATATAAAGAATGGAAAACAAATATTTTTCTTTTCCAAAATGTTCATTTTTCTATTTAGATTAAGAAAAAAAATATATGAATTGCGTTTGATGCTTTGTGAAAAAGTTATGAACGATTATATGCCAAGAAGTGCGTTTATGATCACATTTAAAGTCATAAAACTATATAAAATATCCAGGTGAGAAGTTTGCCATATTTTTTTATAAATCCGCCGTAAAACACGGAGAATTAAAAAAAATTCATAGAAATCGGATGGTTTATCGATTTTCTAGAGCCAAAAAACGAGGGGATTGCGAAAATTTGAAAATACCAGTCCTCTAAGTTTATTTTTACAGCAAAGATATTATCATAAGCAAAAAAATTTACTACATAATATATACTATAGTCTCTGACCAAATTATTAGACTTACTGTATTTTTTTAATTATACATTATATTTCTTAAAAGTTTTTACACCGTAATTGTACATCTAAACTATAATATTGTATTTACTTTTTCAACATTTGGCAACACTGTGTTGACAAAGTGATACATAAACGTAAGCAAGTACGAACCTGTGTCGGAATCGCGTCAGGTACGGACATGTTTCTGTGGCTTTATAAGTATTTGTTTGGCAGTTATTAGTTTATTCTGTAGGCTTTGTTTTCGAAAATATTGACATGTGCACTGGCATTTGACAATACTTAACACAGCTATACATTTTTCCGAACAAATTTCCTCAATAAAACGATCAACGCCTGACTGACGGATACCGGACCCAAGACATCTCAAGTAACCTTCTTTAATGTCCTAATATAAATATAATAAATAGAAATCCGATTTAGTTGATACATTTTTTGGTAAAAACCAATACCTGCTCATTTTTCTATACTTCACGAACTCAGGCGAGACACAGCGAAAAGATCAGATCTCGGACGCCGAATATTCAGCGAATCGGCGCCAGCGACTTAGCTCACGTGACGTGGTTTCCACATTTGGATATGAAATAAATTTGAATTGCTTTAAAAGCTTAGCAACATTTTACATGGATGGTACTTTTAAATACTGTCCAAAGTACTTTTTCCAGTTGTTCACCATACATTTTAAACAAACAATTATATTTCGTTGATGGTTTTCCTTTCGCCGAATAAAATGCCAAAAATGTAGTTACTGCTTTGAAAAATGCAGTTATTATTGATTTTCAACTGGCTATTCCCATAATTATTGTTTGAGTTATTAAGTCTTATCACAGTATCAAACTGCTATCAAAATATTTTGATAAAGACTGAAGTTGAGTCGAAACGTCAATTTTTTTGCAATCTTTCAAAAATTATTGTAAAAAAACTAATTTTATAATAGATGAGACCTAAAATCAAGTGCTTTTAGAAGCATTAATATATTAAAACCTCTAAGAAATTAGAAATTGAAGTATACTAACTTTAATATATATTCCGAGCTTTGGAATACTTATGTATTCATCGTCTGTATTCGAAAGCTCGGAATATATTAGAATCAGTACACTTTGGTGTTTCATTGCCACTTCTCAACAATAAACCCTCATACTCCAGCTGGCAAAGACTTCATTGCAATTCACTTATAAATATGGAATACTTCAAATATAATACTGTCAAATATTTGAAATTATAGTTCAAAATCAAAATGAAAATGGCAGATTATGCTTCCTACAGACGATGAATACATAAGTATTCGAAAGCTCGGAATATATATTAAAGTTAGTTTACTTTGGTGTTTCATTACCACGTTCCCAATAAGAAAACGCCCATACTCCAGCTGGCAAAGACTTTGTTACAATTCACATACAACTAAAGGATACTTCCAAACTATTTCAAGAACTTAGGTGTTGTCAATAAGCTGTTAAATATTTAAAATCATAGTTCAAAATCAAAATTCTATTTTGGTGTTTCATTGCTACGTTCCCAATAATTTTTTGATTGTATTTTTATGTGCTTAAGATGAAAAATATTTACTGAAATACACAGTAAACATATATTTTATTTCGGTTTCTCATTTCATAGCTAAAATCCCGACTTGCAAAATCTTCCGTCACGAGTTGTCTAATCTTCATGACAACTACGATCACGAGTTGGCACATTGTAACAGAAGTTTAAATTTATGGCGGGTATTAAAAGTACGAGCTAATACACGCTCGTTATAAGGTTTAAGCTTTGACGTTTATACAACGTGAGGTTGGTATAAAAACATTTTAATATAAAAACTCACCAATATAAGTAGAGCTTCTTCTTACAAATCAAAATCAGAATCTAAATCACAATATCGACTGTCGCAACCAATATTTACAATTAGTGAGACTAAATCCGAAGCACTACGAAAACTAAACAATGCGAGATCAATAATAACATCAAAAAACGAGATCTGTAATATTTTTGGGAAAAGAAAACTTTGCTCT
This sequence comes from Diorhabda sublineata, assembly GCF_026230105.1. NCBI lineage: Eukaryota > Metazoa > Arthropoda > Insecta > Coleoptera > Chrysomelidae > Diorhabda > Diorhabda sublineata. The sequence goes on from NC_079475.1 coordinate 11,794,153, forward strand.
AAAATCTCAGTAATGATTTGCCTCAAATACCACAAAATTATTCCGGGAGAAACAGATCATTTTGAGAAGATACTGCCCGATGAGAATCGTCTATTATACTTACTTATTCATTCCTTTCACTGAGCGATATCAAACTTATGGAAATATAATTAATAAATTTAGTTTCTAATTGTACAAATTGTAGCAATACGATAATTTGTTCCCAGAAAGCCAAGAATCCAATGAGCAGTCATTTAATTAAAAACAAACTAACTCATTGTGTGAAATTAATCAACTGTTCGTAATAATGTGTAAGCCCACTGGTCAATAAGCAATCAGTAACAAAAGAAAGATTGTGGCTGATTTAATTTGCGATAATCAAAAATTTAATATGAAATATAAATGAAGTCTTAACTAATTAAATGCTCTTTGAAACGGCGTGTTACCAATGGAAATGTATCTGCGAGAATAAAAAATTATTATGTTCATTGTATCTTATTTTATTTTTTCGTGAAGGGATATTCATTTCGTTTGGATTGTTGGTATAACTTTTTTTGATATTGGTGTGAAGTTTAAGCGCCGAGTAGGTGTTAGTCAGTTACAGGAAGTTTGCGATATTGACTACAAAAAAAAACTTGTTTGTTGAAAATTTTTTGCTTCCAATCGAATCGAAGGTTACAGGAAAATGAAAATTTCACAGTAACGACGATAACATAAGAAAAATTGCAGAAATGGTACTGGAATATCTCTCCATTATCAACTCAACATATTTTGATTAATATTATGAATACGGCGCATATCAATTGTAGTATAGTTCTTCCAATATCAATTGCAGAAGACAGTTATGCAAGGAACAATCAATATTTCATAAATGCTTTAACTCCCCGTATAAAATTCGGTGAACATCTAACAACCCCTCAGTCCATGTGGACTCATCATCTCCATTGTTTACTAATGAAAACATCGAATCGTAAACATAAATGTATTTCTATTGGCCGAAACTATCGAAAGGCGTGTGTACACAATTTCTTCGAAGTATTCTAGCCAGACAGTCTGCGATAAGCAGTAGCGTCACTCGGTGAGATTCATTTAAATAAATAGAAACATGGCGTTCTTTAGCCCATGAGCGAATGAAGACAATGAAATTGCACAGTTTAGTGAGAATAAAGACAATTATGAATTTAATAATAAAGATTTAGATATACAAACATAGGAAATTGTTTTGAATATATTCGAATGTTTAAAAAAGGAAAATATCTAGCGATATGATAATGCAATCATGATAAGAATGGCTGAATTAACCATTTATTGAGTAGTCACGAGAGGGGTTGCTGTGGATCATTCACAGAACCGAAAACATGTAAAGAATACAGCAAAAGGTAGCAAATTATCCCGAAAATAATCATACTAGTTTAGAAACATTGCGTCAAGTTTTGTCATCATGTGGTTTTAAACACAAAAAACTGAATAAAAGGATGGCAATAACCGAATCTTCAAGGTTAGTTCGATGGCGTCAGATAGAAGACTACCGAAGTTCTAATAGACGAATGGGGTACAAAAGCGGCTCAGTTCACACTTGGTACCCTGCTTAAACCAAACTCCCATACAGGCAGGTACATTTTACTCGTCTAGTTACGTTTTATAATTTCATATTCAGTTGTAGCAAGTTAACAAGATGTAATAATGATTTTTAAAATTAATCATAAAAATAAGAAATTTATAAAATGATGTATCTACGCCTATGGTAGATCAAACAAAATTTTCGGCAAGGAACTATACCAAACTATATCAAAACTATACCTAAAGAAGTGTATCTTTTTTAAAAAAGTAGCGATATAGTTGGGGAGTGTACATTCATCAAATACATCATTATTGGTGACGAGATGTGCGTTAATGAATATGATGTCAAAACTGCAAAACAATCTAGCAAATAGGGCTCCAGACTGAGAAAACCAAATAAATGTCGCTCTGAAATCCTGATTTTTATCAGATTCTCCGATTACTGCCCTTTGGCTCAACATGAAATCATTCCAGAGAGTCTAACGGACTTTGTGGTTAGATAATTGTCATTCATCCACCGTATACATGACACTTGGTTCTCTATGACTTCTTCATTTTTTCTAAGTTCAAGGATATCGCATTTCCTTATAGAAACCAGTGATTCGGGAGTCAACCTATACTGCAGGAAATTTATCTGTCAGCCGGACCTTCCAGAATAAATTCCATACCTCCAAATAGTAGTTAAACGTAAATTTATTTTTTGTTGATAAAGAATAAGAAATTTAAAACTTCTGTTAGCGTCTTAATGCCCGCGCGGGCCATAATATGTACTTAACTGCCGCACGAGCATAATATAATCTATTATATAGATCTATCTAAGATAATTTGCTGTTATGACATAACGATTATAATTTCAATCCACTGCATTTTATTTTCAAACAAATTTTGTTAAATATCTGTTCCGATGAAACACATTCATCCATATTTTAATAGCGGGAAAAGTCTTCCGTTAAAAAATATAAAGGTTGAATAAATATAGTGTCTGAATAAGATTGAAAGGTCCCGCATTCGGTTTGAATGGGGCACGTGGATATAAGATAGATAAACACATGTGGTATTCAAGAAATATCCCAAATTTGTAGTAAATTCTAATTCTAGATAAAGGTTGCGTCGTTTTCACTCTCGAAAAGTAGACTGAGAAGACTAATCTTCTCAACATTTAATTTAAAACTAGTTCTTGTAGATTCTTTGGTAAGCTTAACCTATATCAGTATCCTTTGGATAAATTTGAGGAATGATCCCGTTGTATCATAAAATATTATTTAACAATCCAGGTTGGTTTCGAAGCTAATTCAAACTGCTCCTATACAAATCCTGAAATCAAAATTTTTTTCTGATTACAACAAAATAATGTTCAGCAGATTTCAGGTCATTTGATAAGCTGATGATCAATCAATGATCTATTTTAATAGATGCTCAAAGCATGAATTTCGTTTCTGTCATCTCCCAAATAACAAACAGTGTCTTTGAAAGGGAAATTCGTATTTGATTCAAGGCAATGTGTTATATTAATGTGAAATTCAGTATGTAGACGAATGTACCTTCTCAAAAGAGACAAAACTAATTTTCTCTCAACCATATCAATATAGATTCGATCTTTCCTCAATAGCGATTCAATCTTCTCTTCGCTTCCTTCTTCTTACCCTTCTTCATATTATATGAATTAGATATTTATTTTCTCGGTCAGGTCTTTAGTGCGCTGGAATCATGACTCTATACACCTTGAAGTCTTCTTCTAGGGGTTTATCTTAAGATATTTCTCACAACTTTCAAAATTTGTCACTCGAAAGAAGTTTTTAGCTCACTTATTACTCGAGCTGTTGAACGCTGTTTCCAACTTTACGTTGTCCTTTTCAGGAAAGCAATTCGTTTCTAAATTCTCATTTCTATACTTCCCAAAGTTACCTCTACCTCATCCAACCATCTAGATCTCAGTATTACTTTTCCTTTCCCACCTTATGTCCATTATACCAGCTTCTTGTTCAGCTATATAGTATATCCCAGCAATCATACATACACTTTTTCTAGTACTTTTTTTTATATAATAGTAACAATAAATTTATTTCAAGTCTCAGCATCATTTCGAACTCTTTCTTGATCTTACTCATTGTCTCTGTAGCACAAATCGTGACTTTAATATTGTTTTATATATTTTGTTTGCTTTCCAGCATTTTTCCAACTTGCTCCAAGTGTTCAATTCTCTTTTTCTTTCTCGTTTCTTCCTTCAGCACTTTCTGTATCTCAGCATTATCCTTTTCTACTTTTTCTGATCTATCTTCATCGTTTATTATTAGTACATTTAGTACTTTAATAACTAAACCACTCTAAACTCACATCTACCAATTTCTACTTTCTCTCATTTTTCTTGTTGCTAAATTTCATATGTTTCGTTATCTCAGCATTGATTTTAGTTATAAAACAGTTAATATAGTTGTCTTCGACACGTACCGTGAATCTGTCTGATCATATTAATGAAATCTAAAATTTGGAGGATGCGCCGGGTACAAATTTCTAGGAACACCGAATTGTTTTTCTAACTTATTTATCCACTGTTATATTGGTGTCAAGTGTGGCATATTTTATATATGATTAAGAGACTGGATTACCTAAAAGTGACTGAAGTTAAAAGCATAATTGGAAGGAAAATCGTGAGTTGCAATTATCCGGAATTAGTAAATAGATTCAAAGTGGCACTAGTGCGTGACGAATTTAATCCAGAAATATTTCTATTGAAGAACTAGACTTCCACCTGTTTCCACCTGTATCTGACCGATTTCTATCATGAAGGACTATAATTTGACCATTATTCTGCTATGGTCGAATTCGTAACAAGAAGTTCTATATAAGTTTTAAATATTTTAACTTTTTTTCTGTTAATCCAGATGTTTTGTTGGATTGCCTTTCGACTTTACTGTAAAGTGTAAATCTTTTGATAAACATTTTTTTACTTTTAAGATGTTATCTTTAGTTGAATACGCTTAGAACAAGACCTATATCCCTTATCGTATTAACAGATAATTTAGAAAAAATTGATAAATCACTATTTTTGTCCATTTGAATATAGGGTAAAAGGTAAAACATTCAAATCTCACATGCTTCTAAGATACAGTTGTTATAATTGACTGAAAGAAATGCTTCTAATAATCTTTCAAGTGAGCATTTGACGAATTCCCGTTGCGTCTTTCACATTTTTTTATAAATGGCGGAAGCGTCTTTGATGTTTTCTTTTAAAAGTTTTTATTACAGAAGGCGGTTTATTTACAGTATTTCTTCCAAATGATTTCTGGGACAGTCTGTTTATTTGTTTCTTTTGTTTCCTTTGTGTAAATGCAGTAAGTTAATTTTAAATAAATACTCGTAGAAAAAGGAACGGTAAGACAGTAGTTATTAATTCACCCTACGATAAGAAAGTGTCTAAATGAATACCATTATATGTATATTACAAGTCGAACTTTCGAAATTATTGTTATAAAAATTTTTCTACTCCTTGGTATAGACATTTTATTATATGTATATTATGGAAAATAAATAACAAATAATATATTTATTAGCGGTACCTTTCGAGTAATAAAAATTACAGATGGAACCATCCTCCATTGATCCTTCTCGAAAAAGAGACCCCGAAAAACATCTAATGCACTATTGTGCACCTTTTAGGTTATTTGTGCGTATGAAAAAAACGTTACAGATTTAAATCGGTTTAGATTTTAAACCATTCTTTAGCCCACAAACACCCTCACTTGTAACATAATTCCTTTTAAAAATTGCCTTAACGATTTACGATATAATTTTTCGAGGGGATGTCAAACTAAGCCTTGAATGAGTTCTATTTCCTCTAGATTAAAAATTGTCCCAACAGAAATTGTTTGGAAATATTGATTTTGTATTTCAAAAAGCGCGATTAAATAAATTCATTAATTATGCCAAAAATTTATTGTGGATAAAAGTTCTGAATCAAGTTGATTTTAAATCTAGATTTAGTGGTAGTAGACAAATAAGTGGTATGTAAACAATGAAAATAGGAAGAGAATTTGATAAAATGGAAGAAACAAAAAACTACCATCGATCTGAGGTCAAGAACGGGGAAGCAGCTCGTTTATAAGGGTAAAAAATGATTTATCTTGATTTCCGGCAAAACATATATAGAAAAATGATAAATAGCGAAGTAGTAAGTAATAAAAAGGTCTACAACTTTTGTATTGACAAAAAACCAATTTCTTGGAGAAACATAAACATTTTTCTAAGGGTAATTCCAAATCCATTCAGCTACAGCTCATATCTTTAGGATCTTTTATATATCTAATATCTATGATCTTCAGCTTTGTTACCAAATTGCTGAAGCAGAATGTCCCATTGTTACTTAGCTGACAGCTTATCTACAATTCTCTGGTGAGATGGTCTTTAACACACTGACTTAAGCTGCAAACTTGTTGTACGCTTCCATTTTTGCCTTTTTAACCTTACTTGGTATTTCATATGAAAACTCTGGTTTCTTCTGGTATCTTCAACGATTCCGAACGTATCTTACAACTCCAGCACTTCCATACACGATCCTTCCACGTCGACCAATCTTCAGCACCTTTTGAGAGTTTGATAACTTTTAGGTAATCCATTTTAAAGCTAGACGAACTTAAACTGACCGTTTGAGGCAATCACAGAATACACGCAGGTGAAAAACGGCACTTCAAGGATCAAGTTTAGATTGTTTGGATCTCAGAACACAATACAACACAGACCGACACAATTTACGGTTTTGTACTTGACAAAATAAATTGAAATTACAATCTAAGTGGAATACATGAAATAAAAATAAAAGTCAACGTGCTAGCACTTGAAAATGCCACTAGCAGGACTGCCAACTATTCATAATTAAAAATCGTTTTCGCTACAAAAATAACTGTTCCAAATTTGAAATACTCTTTTAGTAATAGAATATTATGAATTTAGGGACTAGAAAAGGGTCTCTATAGTAGTGAAACTCTGAATAAAATCTATCCACAATCCATTCTGTTCATAATGACCCAAATTTTCGCTGCAAAAATAACTGTACAATCGGGATTATTCAACATCACATCTAACTCGATTTACCAAATTTGAAATGTTCTTTTAGTAATAGAATATTATGAATTTAGGGACTGGAAAAGGGTCTCTAGAATAGTGAAACTCTGAAACAAATCTATCCAAAATCCATCCTGGTCATAATGACCCAAGTTTTCGCTACTAAAATAACCGTACAATCGGGATTATTCAACATTACATCTAACTAGATTTACCAAATTTAAAATGCTCTTTTAGTAATAGAATATTATGAATTCAGGGACTGGAAAAGGGTCTCTACAATAGTGACACTCTGAAAAAAATCTATACACAACCCATCCTGTTCATAATGACCGAAGTTTTCGCTGCAAAAATAACTGTACAATCGGGATTATTCAACATCACATCTAACTCGATTTACCAAATTTGAAATGTTCTTTTAGTAATAGAATATTATGAATTTAGGGACTAGAAAAGTGTCTTTAGAAAAGTGAAACTCTAAAAAAAACCTATCCACAATCCATTCTGTTCATAATGACCGAAGTTTTCGCTACTAAAATAACTGTACAATCGGGATTATTCAAAATCACATCTAACTCTATTTACCAAATTTGAAATGCTCTTTTAGTAATAGAATATTATAAATTTAGGGACTAGAAAAGTGTCTTTAGAAAAGTGAAACTCTAAAAAAACCTATCCACAATCCATTCTGTTCATAATGAGCGAAGTTTTCGCTACTAAAATAACTGTACAATCGGGATTATTCAACATCACATCTACTCGATTTACCAAATACCAAATTTGAAATGCTCCTTTAGTAATAGAATATTATGAATTTAGTGACTAGAAAAGGGTCTCTAAAATAGCAAAATTCTATAAAAAATCTATCCACAATAAATTGAAATTACAAACTAAGTGGAATTCGTGAAGTAAAAATAAAGGTCAAGGTGGTAGCTCTTAGAAATGTCATTAAAAGGACTGCCAACTATTCATAATTAAAAACCAAAGTTTTCGCTAGAAAAAAAACTGTACAATCGGGATTATTCAGCATTATATCTAATTCGATTTACCAAATTTTTAATGCTCTTCTAGTAATAAAATATTATGAACTGAGGGACCAAGAAAGGGTCTCTTGAATAGTGAAGTTCTATAAGATATCAATCCATCCTTCTCATAATTAAATTAATCAAAGCTAACTTATACAGTAAAAGCATCTTAATCGATCTTTTACCAAAAATAGATAACAAGAAATTGCCTTCGACTAAGAAAAGTGCAACTATTTTTTAATAGTTTACCCAGAATTTTTTTGTAAGCAATAAACTGACATTAAGATAAAAAATGCAACCCGTCTTGCCAAAGAAATAACGTCTTCAAGACCATAAAATGCCCAGCAGCGAACGCAAATACCAAATACAAACACAAAACATATGTTCTTAGATAATAAATTATTTTTTTCAGAGTTTACACGCGTGCCTCAATCTTTATAGAATTCACAATGGGGCCCATACCTTTAGACTCTAGGAAAAGAGCAGTTGTAGGATACCGAAACGTATTCATGTCGTTCAGTCGACCAACGACAATTTTCAATAACATGTCGTAGTGAAATATTTAAAAAACAAATTGGTTCGTTGGCATTTGTCGTACTTCTTTTCGGATGCGAGGATATTTTCTTATATGGGATCAAATTAGAGTCGCTTTGTGCTCTCAGGGTCGTATCAAGTAGTCTAACTTCTGAATAAGAGTACAAAGGACTATACTAGAATTGGGATTAATCGAGAAAAAGAAATAAATAAAACAGTAATGCAGATTTTGCAACGTTTATAAAATTTCGTTGGAGTTATGAGAAAAACGAATTAGCTTTCCAATGAAACCCAATGACTAGTGATGATTTTGCGCTTTTTTGGAATTAAACGGTGATGGAAGACAGACAATTCGTGACTTTTCTGGAGTTGAATAAACTGCCATCTGTCAAAATTTTATATAACTAACTATGATGAATCGGAAAAAATATTTTACGAACCGAATATCATGAATTAATAAACACACCTCCAAATATAAGGGTGTGGAAACAAAAAATCCGTACTTTTTTAAACAGCTAAGCCGTTGACTGAGTTTATTATTAATAATTACACGTAATTCGGAAGTTGTCAAAAGTCTCAAGTAAAAACATTGTCAAGTTTTGTGATCAAAATCTGAAGAAATCTCTTTCTTTGTAAGAATGGAAATAGCCAAACAAACAATTTACGATATTTGTTAGCGTGTTGAAACAGGTATTTCTCTTGAAAGAAAGTCGCAATCAGGTAGAACAGCAAAACAAAATGCCAAATAAGCAGAGAGAAGCTTTGGTTAAAGCAGCTCAAGAAAAAATTCGAGTCATTTTACGAAAATTGGGTAGAAAACTCAAAATCGATAAGAAAGATTCTACAAAAATAGAATATAGTTTAAAAATCAAGAAAATGGGTACGCGAATATTCTGAAAAGCAACGAATGGAACTAAAATCAAAATTTAGAAGTCTCAGTGACAACGGAGCAGGAGCAAAACGAGTGAAGGAAAAGAGCGAACCCAGAGATAAAAGTACTGATCAAGCAAAAATAAGATATATGGTAAGAGCAAAAAGATTCCGTTGTATGGGCCTTATAGCCAGAAAGTATAAATATATTCGGGTGAAATGATCTTTCTTAAGGGAAGAAGTAGACGTGAAGTAGCCTCGAAAGAAAAGTAAACGGTAAAAAGCAGTAGAGCCTAACAGGTAGATTGTCTGGACTTTTCTATAATAATAAGGATGTACCTCTTTAAGTTTCCTCCAAGTACTTGAAGGAGACCTATTCGACAACATCGTTCAATGGGTTTAAATCTATTTTTACTTGGTAAGTTTCTTCGAGGAAACTTTTCTTCATAACACGTCTTTCAATAAGCTATTAGTACCTACTAGAGATGGCAATTCTTTCTATTCATAACTCTGATTTTCCTCTTATTTCAAGATTGCTTATAAATTTCTATACAAATAAATTAATTGCTTTCTATTTTTTTATCATTACAAAGAAACTTATGTTTCGTGTAGTAGAAATATCAATTATTTGAATAGATATTTTAAGTACAATTTGCTTTCTATTTTAAATTCTGCCCTGGATTCTGAATCCCGTATGATGTTCCGAAGTTTGACCACCGGTCAGTTCAAGACAACCATTTAGCACCCTTGTTTGCAAGCTGCCTTCTTATTATGTCACTGTTTGACTACAAGATGTTTGTCAATCTTACAAACCTCCTACAACACAAAGAACATAATCTCTTTTATGTGATAAATCTGTATAATTGCCCGTTTGTCCGTTAATTCTTACAGGTATACAAAATTTCCTGTGTAGACTTTACAAAAATAGGAATGTTTCTGATATAATTTTAACAGTTAATTGAACAAAGTATTGTTTAAATATTGGAACCTAATATTTTTTTTAAATCACACATCACTCCAACTGCATTAAAAATATAATTTGTGGTGTTTATTTCGGTACATTTGTCCTCCAAAAGTGATTTAACTAATAAATGCTGATGATAATGAAGTTTAATGTCAAATTTCACAACAATCCGCTGCTCACAGCTACACTGGTTGGTATACAGATAAGGTAGACATGCGTATTTTTTCTGTAACCGCACTAGTCTCGTTACTAAAAGCCACACCTCGTATATATAATTCAATATGGTTATATTGAATAATGAATGAAAGCTACAGTTATAGAAAAAATATTTCTTCATCTGTATTATTTACTTCTTTATAGTTTTGTGTCTCGTATGAATAATTAATATGAAAGTCTCCTAATTATTTATTCGAATCTCTTGACTATTTAGTCACAAAATAAATCTAATATTCTGACATATTATACACGATTAAAAAATATTAGTTTCCTCTTTAACACTGTAGAGGTTACCGTTAAACGTATGTAATAAAATTTGATGTTGACTGAACGTGAGAATTTATGTTCAATAAATGATCGTCCTCAATATTTATTATTCCTCCAATGAATATAAATCTTATTAACATAGAAATATTTGGAAAAAAATATAATACTGTTTGAGAGAAATAATTGATACAAATACCTGATTACCTTCAATTTTACCGTCATTATAACATGTAAAATTATGATCTTATGATAAATTATTGATTCTTGAATATATATATATATATATATATATATATTTATTTTGAATAGTAATATAAAAAAATTTTATACCCCGTGAGCTAAATATAAGATGGAAATAGTTAAACGGAGCGCGGTGCTCGTTGTGGATAAAATCCTTGTCATATTCTAAAAAACTGAGTAACAAGTTGTGAAAAACTGTCAAATAATAGTTGCCTTCATGTAAATTGCAAATTTAACAAATCATAAACCATCCCATACCCTAATTAAGAAAACATAACAACAGTTATACACATTCCACAATTTTATGTCCTATATTCTATAGAAACGGTGGAGCTGTTCCACCACGTGGATTCATATATTCATATGAATCAAATCAAAATTTTTGACAATTCAATACAAATAATGGTTATGACTAATATTCCAACAGTCGGCCTTGTACGAATTGACATTACTGGAGAACTGATTTTTCGTTGGATGACATATTAATGAAATTTACTGGTTGTGTTCTAAAATAAATTATAATTACCCTTCATAAACTGATTTATATTAGAAGCGTTAATCGTTTAATGTTGATAGCAGAATATTTGATTAAGACTGTGCAATCGCACTAGAAAATCTTGCTTTAGAGCTCATCGGATTCGGAATTTGTGCTGTCTTCACTAATATTTATTATCACTAGTTCAATATCTATATCCACCAAATTTCGTAAACCTAACCTAACCTAACCTAACCTAACCTAACCTAACCTAACCTAACCTAACCTAACCTAACCTAACCTAACCTAACCTAACCTAACCTAACCTAACCTAACCAAACCTAACCTAACCTAACCAAACCTAACCTAAGTGGTAATTTTATATCCTTTTTGTCAAAGCAGGTCACTTTTCTGCAAGTATACTATGATATGCTCATTGTCCATTACTTATTTGAAATTGACGATGATTGGGAAGCTAACGATAAACTGAGATTTTTTATGAATCCTTCTAATGAACCAGCGGGAATAATAATAAAATGTTAACTGACGTAACCTCCTCGTTGACATGCACTTTTAATATTATTGTCCTGTCAAGAACTATCAAGAACTAAAACTTTACGGCTGCTTATTTTACCTAGTATATGAAGTCTTTGAGAGGATGTTGAAGAAATGACAAATTTGCGATAACTGTACTAAAAAATTTTTACGCATTTCTTGGCTGTTGGTGCTGGAAACATTCTCAAATTAAATAACCAGCGGATCAATTTCCTTAGAATTATGTACCATCAGCAATCGAATTAGAATTAAGATCGATTTTATTAATGAATTTCCAAAACCTCTCTTCAGGTATTCCGGTACTAATGTGGCGCAAAACAATAAAAGCTATAATAATTTATTGCTAGAAATTATCTAGCTCGCACCGATCAGCACATATTGTAGCTACCTAAAAAAAACCTCCATCTCACACTAATTCGTGACATCTTGAAACTGACCCGAATGGTCTTTATTTGTTTATTGGTGCCATCAACGACGTTTGTTGATCGATTCACATATCAACACTTGAATGATTTCTTGTTTTAAGACGTATTTTCAAGAAAACTCTACGCTACTGATTAAAATGAAAATATTGCGTGTCAATATGCAGGAGTATTCACTATCCCGGGAGCTTCTTTACGGTTTGTGACCAAGGGGGTTCTTAATTGTCACCTGTCTACCAAACCGCCGCATGGTGCGCGCCACGAACTTACAGAGCACTTTACTCACTGCCCTGATTTACATCGTGTTTGCGTGAGTTCGTATTTGACTGTCTACCATTTTATATGATTAGTAGTGAATTTGCAACAACGATTCACAACGTTGCCAATAAAGTCTATAAATTGGAAGCTTAAAAATGTGTAAATGAAAGCAAACATCGTGGAGAATATCTACAAGGTGATCTTTAAAATTAACAAACGTATATCTGGTAACGATTTTATGAAGCAAACAAATAATAATACTTATGAAGGTAATAGACGATTATTAGTAAACTGAGATCTGTAACGAATTATAAGATACATTCAAATAGAAGTAACGATAACAACAATAACAAAAAAGTAAAATATGTAATATTCGAGGGCAACGTTTTTTTAGATTATGTTTTTTGTATTGTCTCCTGAAAATATTGTAATGGTTTCTGGGTATAGTTCTTCCAATATCAATTGCAGATTATAAAAACCCTTGCCGACAATTTTGTTTGATCTACCCATATATATATATATATATATATATATATATATATATATATATATATATATATATATATATTAAAAATCATTATTGCTACAACTGAATATTAAATTATAAAACGTGAATGGTCGAGTGTACCTGTCTGTAAGGAAGTTTGGTTTAAATAGGGTACCAGACGTGAACTGAGAGTTTTTGTACCGCATTCGTCTATTAGAACTTCTATAGTCTTTTATCTGACGCAAATAATCCTTGAGATTCGGTTTTTTTGCTGACAAAACTTGACGCAATGTTTCTAAACTGGTATAATTGTATTCTGGATAGTTTACTGTATATAAACTATAAATTATCCTACGTATCAAATCTTAAGTAGCAGAGTATGAATGTAGAATTCGAAAACGGGAGCTTTTCATATCACAATCGATCTTCAAGCCTATAAACCTTATAACTTGTACAAAAAATTATCTTTATATTTGGCAACAACATAATTTAGCACTCCCTAGTAGCATCAGTGGTATAACTTGTGCCGGAATTTAGACGAAAGGGCTGTTAGGTCTAAACCAAACATTTTACGGTATCAAAATAATCAAGTGGAAATTAGAGTGGTCAAGACGCTTTTAACCATTTTTCTGGTAATTTATAATTTATGACACTTGTTGATGGCAGATATTGGTGGCTCTTGCTTTTTTGTAAATCGAAAGGAGTGATTTTCACGTCCGATATGAAATTAAATGCACTATAAAGTTATTATAACTTTTAAAATTCTCTTGAAAATGATAATCACATTAACAGTATTTGAATAGGGCCAACAAACGTCTAAATCCATTTTATCTTAAGTTTTGCGGTTTTGGTGTGTGTGTAGAATAATGTAGAAAGAAGAAAAAACTTTACGACATTAATCAATATTTTATATAATATTGAAGATGTATAAGAAACTATCAATAAATAATAGTTTCGCACTTCTAAGTTTCGATGCCATTAAAAACTGATACGTGGCTTTATTGTTAAGGGATATGTTCCTAAAACGTGATTGAAACGTGGTGGTTACCCAAAATATGGTAGCTACGTCACTATTCCGTAGTAAACACGTGGCAGCCACATTCAAGTTTTTCCATTGGTGACATCCTCGTGGTTAACATTGAAAATGCTACTTAGGTTATCTACAGATACCGTTAAGTATTGTTAGAAGGTATTTTAGCTGGTGGACGGTAATAATTGAAGAGAAAGATCTTAGCTTGACCATTACGCCATACCTATATATCTTCACTTCCTTTCGGTAACTTAACTGTTTTAAGTTTGATAATATTTGTACTACTTAGATTGTTTGAACCTTAACAAACTCGACTAAATTTATTAATTAGTTCTAAAAGATTGTAGGATTCATTATTACATCCTTATATTTATTCACCCGGTGTAGTGATTATTGGATTAACGAGAACTTTCGAATAACGAATTATGGCAACGCAGCTTATTTGCTCTGATTTACGCGGTGTTCGCGTGAGTTTCCATTGAATGTCCGCCATTTTTATATGATTAGTGGTAAATTTGCGACGATGTTTATTCATTTACGCCAAGGCCTTTAGCACTCAGGAGCGTGTTTAAGTTTTGTTTTTCACCGACATGAAGCCGTATTAAGAGTAGGCTTTAATCAATATTTATTTTCATCTTTTATCTTTTGAAATAATGGAATGATATATTTATAACACCTGTGGTATATACTTCACGTTTATTAATCCATTTTCTGCATATGATCTTTATGACTTTGGCGAAACGTTCTTATTTTTGTCCAACAGCCACGTAATTCATTAATTTCATTTAAACAGTTTTAGGATATCTCCAGAAGTTAAATTCAAAAAGTTCAATTTCAATAATAACTTGAACATTAGCGACATTGATGTAGATATGGCAACATTGATGTGGATATGTCAAATCTGACATTGCCATCATACAGTTTGACATTTTTAATGGTGAACGTACCCGCAACGTGTTGTCGTACGTAGGCTAATATCGATTGATATAAAATATAAATGCTTAAATCCTGATGCTTCAAAAGACGTCTATATAATCGTGATGAATCATGGATCTATGTACATGAACTCGAATTTAAGCAACAATCGATTGTATGGGTCTTTCAAGACGAACCAAATCCAACAAAAGCTGTTTGCGCACGAAGCACGTCTGAATGGTTTATCCGAGAAAATCGAGAAAACCAATCGCAGGAGACGAATCATTCTCCACCACGAAAATACGAGTTTTCACACATCAGTTCAAATAAAAACGTTTTTGAGTGGTCAAAACATCGAATTGATGGATGATCTGTCATACAATCCTTGTTAGCTATCCAATGATTTCTTTTTATTCCCGCAGAACAAAAATTGTGAGGTCAAAATAAATTGGGCGGTGAACGTTTTTCTACACCTGAGGAAGTGGTTGATGCGATCAAATCACATGTTTTAGAGGTAGTTCAATCGGAATGGAAAAAAATGCATCGACAATTTGTTCAAACGTATGCAAATTTGTCTCAAAACTTTAATGACATCCCTCATACAATCTACTGAGAAAAATCTGCAAAAAACACTTACATACTAAGAAAATCCTTGGAATTTCCATTTAAAATATCAAATACCAATTGTGGAAACTCAGTGAATATGAGATATAAGGGACATCACATAAATGATTATTCGATATGATGAACTGAAAGCTATCAATACCGAGTTATTTAGAGGACAACTGAAGAGAATATATTAGGTTGTATTGGAAAAATATCCAGATTTGATTAGCCGAAAACAAGTTCTTTTCCAGCAAGACAGAAGCTTGCTCTAGCAATTTATCCAGGAGCCATTTGTGGACCAGACGGCTCCATTCTTGAGTATTGCAGACTTGGAGTCCCCCGTCTATAGTTCTCTGCCAGTTTAGTGTTTTTCAAGAGAAATAAAGTGAGATAGCAACAAAAGAGTCAAAAGAATTCAAAAAAATGTCTGAAAAGTAGAAAAAAACAAGAAAGAAGAAAACCTATTATTCAGAATCAGAAAAAGCATCCACAGATATATTTATTATATGGATAGATGCTGATATTTGTCATAAACTTTTCAGAAAAGCTTATATCATCAATTTTTCCAATACATTCGGTGGAGACTTGATTTTATCCGTTTTTTCTTACAAAAGATGTTACCATAAATGAGTTGAAAACTTGTCAACATACAAAGTATAATGCGAAAATCGTGTGCTGCGTCTTTTCCAATCATATATCTGTTTTAGAACGAATTATGGTTTTCCAGTAAAATGAAATCTCTAGTTGAACATTCTTAACACGTGTTCGTGATTCGAAGCAATGAGTGATGTACGCGCGGGTGTTGACGGCCCCCCTGCCTCGAATCAAAAATCTTCCCCAACTAACCCTCCCTGTTGGTACCGAAACATCAACCGCCTACGCTGATTTAGGCCAGTCTTTAAATAAAGAGAAGCAAATTAGAAATCAAAACATTTTATTTATTTATTCCTTCTTAAAATAATTATTTTCTCAGTTGTCGATGAAGGGGATAAATTCAAAATTCTACTCACTAATTTAATAATCAGAATTAACACTTAAATTTCGGAGAAGCATCCTGAAAAACGGTATTTACTTAAACGAAAGTATAATGTTATGAGCAAGCTCAAAAAATGGGTCCTTAAGCCGGTGCTGTCCAGCTACAATGCAATAAAAAATTCGGGAATTCGCGCAGCGCCTTTCATCTGTTTTTTATAAATAGCGACCGCGTCTTTGATGTTTCCTTTTAGAACTTTTTATTACAAAAGGCGGTTTATTTAGAGAATTTCTTTCAAATAATTTCTAGGAAAATCTATTTATTTGTTTCTTTTGTTTGGTTTTATTCTAGAATTTTGTAGAATTTTATTTAGGTATATAAATGATTTATATAAACGCAGTAAGTAATTAATTTTAAATGAATAGTCGTAGAGAAAAGAACGAATTAGTAAAAGTAATCTCAAAAATTGTGAGTGATATTTATAAGTACATTATTGTAAGTTAACGAAAGAGACAAGGTTTATTAATTCACCTCACAAATAGGAAAAGTGTAAATAAATACGAAAAACGTTATAATTAATGAATCAGTAGCTCAAAAATCTTCACTGGTGCGTTAAATTAATGGAAGATTCAAAATGACACACACTCAAAATCCCACTCAGTTTCAATTTCATACGCTGCTATGTAAAGTGCTCTGAAGTCTCGTACTTTCAGAGAATCTACACGTTGCAACCTCTACTAAACCTATAGTCTTCAGGTCCTCACTTAGGCGTAGATTCCCGACAGGACTTCTATTGATAGTAACTGAATGTGTCCTATTCATCTCTTTGTTTAGTGTCCCGGAACCCGTTGGAGGACAACTTTGGGCTTTCCGTCTAAACTACTTAATTGATTCATGCATTTCCAAGCTAGCTTGAGTCTCATGACATTGGAGCTCTAATCCCTAATGACTGTTTGCTTATAGGTCAAGATAATAATCTCCTCTCAACAGTTTTTCCCCAATTGAACTGTATACATTTTTCGATTGCAGATATTTCTTTTTATAAAATACCTAGTGTATATGGGTCTGTACGCTTCGATTCCAGTTCTCTCTGCCTTTTGGAACTATACATGAACAACTTAAGGGCAGTCTTATCTACTCCAAACTCAAACTTTTTCGGAATTTCATCGTGAGGCATATGCAAGAATTAATTACTGTCTCGGCCTAATCCTGATGATTTCTTTTATAAACATTCTGAGTCAAATGTGAATTTTGAATTAAAGGGTTTAGTCTGGACTCACTGTAGGTAATCCGATCAACGTTCAGCTCGAGTCAGAGAGCTCTGCGTTTAAATAGGAATGAGCGTTTGCTTGTTGAAACTTACTATCGTCGGCATGGTCCTGAAAGTTATTAAGTGCACGTCCAAACTAGTGTGGGAGCGTAAACAATCTCTAAAAGCACTGGCTAACAAAAACAAAGTAGGCCTCATATGGCTTCCAGGCCAGAACTCTACTGTGGCCTAATGAGATGCCACTAACTAATGGCTCGAGAATCAGATGCAGTGGACGACAACTGAGAGCCAGTCATGGGAACAGCAGATCATCTATTCTGCGTATGTCCTGCCCATTTTGCTAAAAGGCGAAGTACCAACACCTTGGGAAGTGGGACATAAAAACTTCTCAAAAATAGCCACCTTTTGGAGGAGTCTATATACTTTGGAAGCAGAACAATAAGATATAAAGTCTTCTAGGTATAAGTGCAAAGTGTCTCTAAAGCCAAAACGACTCCCCAAAAAAATATACAATATAAATATTTCTGGGTTAGATTAATGATTGTGAATGATAATGAAGTATAACCTACATTTTTGTTTAAAATATTGAATGATTATGAATATTGGTAATTTAAAGTAGCAAAATTCAGTTATTTATAAATATATATCAGATCTTTAGACCTATAAAAAATATGTCATAGCCAGTTGTTAACACTACAGTTTTACTATGTAAAATGAACATTTTATAGTGACGTTTACCTAAAAGTTCATTTTTTAGTGATGTTTATCACAATTTGTATTTCCTTAGCCAGTCCTTTTGCTTCTGTTATAATAGACAAGCATGCTTCATATGGGTCACCTACACCATCTCCAGGAATCCAAAGTCCACCTAGAGTATCATCAGTATTCAATAGAGACCATTTATCTTTGCACTGATCAGACGTTAACAATTTACAATCAATTTGCCAAGAACAAATAGAAAAAACATAACTGAGAACTGAATCTTATAATTTTATAATTAAATGCCTAGTAATATTTAGAATCCTATGAGTTGATTGATTAGATCAAGATGGTTTTACATTTTTTTTTCAAATGGTTACGTCCATTTATAAGTTTAATAATTTTGTTCTCAAAGCTCTGATTGAGGAACAACTCATCAACATCTAGTGCAGCTTTGCAAGAATGGCAAAGTGTTTGAAACAAGAACAAGACAATAATTTGGAGGAACCAATCGTAAACAAGTGGTTACGAAGGTTCCGGGAGGGTTGAGAAGTAGTGGAAGAAGTCCAGCCAGAAATGATAGCTGGCCAGCTGTCAATCCTCAAAACAAAAGTTCACAAAATTATGATACAAAAGCATGGAATGAAGAAATTGTGTTCAAAAATCGTACCGAAGCTCTTGATTCCAGAACAGAAAGGAAAGTTGAGAATTGTTTGGAAACAGAGGAAAGAGGAGGCTTTCTCAATCGAATCATCATTGGGGACGTGTCCTGGTTCCACAAATTCGACGTTTGTCTCAATTTCAATGGATTACGTCAAAATTTGTGTTCGTCAAGAAACTACTAGCCATAGTTGAGGATTTTAAAACAAAATTTGATATTAACCAAAATGTCATAAAATATTTGCCTATTATTATTAATGAATCAACAGTAAATTTTTTAAAATTCTACGTTGAACGTGTACCATCTTTTGCCAATCATCTATCAGATATAGATTCAAGCAAAGACACGAATATGTATTATTTCTGTTTCGAAAGGAAAATATACTTATTAATCTCAAGTAAAAAATATCAGGTGGTAATAATTTCTCGGATTAAAAATCACTTAAAATACCGACTAATAATTATGAACTGGCCTACTTCGTCTCCCGTCGCTTTTGGAACCCAAACACAAATCCGTCACCACAAGACGTCTTCGAAACACGCATTTACATGTTGTCTAAAATATAAAACCCATTAAAAACCAATATATTTTCCACTTTAAGAAGGATTTGTGTGGGAACAAACATGTTTTTCGTTATGCTGCAATTTGTGTATACTTCCAAAATCAATTCTTAGTAATTTTACTACCAAATCCCAATTTATGAACAAATATAAACCACAAGATTGATCGAGATAAAAACATGAAATTGGATATTATTAATTAAAAATATAAATCGATAACTATCTTTTTTTTTTGTTTGCTTAGATATTATTTTTCAACCCCTTTTTTATTCGCAATCTGTAAAATTGTTCATTGGTTCAAAGCAGTATATAATTTATCCTGTAGGAAAAATTACCCAGTGGAAATTTCCTTTCACTTAAAAAAATAGTGTCGTTGAGGGATAACTACAAAAAATATCGCTACGACCCCGAAATCTGACAGGCAGATCACACGGAAGATGCCTTCCAAGCCTTCGGTGAGTAGGAGGTCTAATTAAAGGTTTAGCGTTGGGATGGGTTTTAATACGGTGAGAATATATTTGGGAGAAGTGAGATATTTCTTCTTTAACTGACTTTATTATAATAATTCTGTTGGGTACATACCATGAGGCATTTACAATAATTCTGAGTACTTTTGACTGAAATCTTTCTTGAATAGGATGCAGTGTCCCATAGTTGAATATTATAACTCCAGATGGGCAGCTTATTGTTGATTGTTAGTTGGTATTTTCTATCTATTAACCAATACAACTTGCCGAGTTTCAAATCCAGTTATTTTCTCTTGGTTAGTATATGTTTGATTCAGGTTAGTCGTCGGTATTTTGCACTCTCTTTTTGCTGCAGAAGATGTCCGTTTAATATTGCATTTGGACAAGTCCTTCCTCGATGGGTGTAGGTAACATGAATGAATTTATTTACTTTTGACATAATTGGATGTAAAGTTGTGATGTAGTCTTGGTTTTCGACGTTTTAAAGTTAAAAAAAATACATTCTATTTGGAGTGCATAAAACATTTTGCAGTAAGTCTTGATACAATTTGTCTTTGAGAAGGCTTTAAATGATAGATGATGCTAAAGACATACTAGATAAAATATACGAGATGGGGCTATTAAGTAACGAGAATAGCGCTGTTACAGAAATAGTATTAATAATAATAATTTTAGCGTCGGAAGTTTACTCTTTATTGTGTCTGTAGACAAACCTACGTTTTGATATAAAAATGAAATACTGCAATTGTAATTTTTGTCGTGTCAACGTGTTTTTGAGGGTTTGTCCGAGTTCAAGATGGCCGATAAAATGTTGAAGATGATTTACATTTAGGTCGTCCTTACACAACTAAATATTACTCTTGTTTGTTCCGATCATCAGTTAAATATTCGGTAATTATACACTTTGCGGTCACCTGGTTTTTTGGCTCTAGAAAATCGAAAAATGGATGGATTTTAATGATCTTAGTCTCAAAATGTTCCATTTTACGGCGGATTTATAAAAAAATACGAAAATTAAAAAAAATAAATATTTTTTACAGTTTTATGACTTTAAATGCAAAAAAATGACTTTCTACATATAATCCTTCGTAACTGTTTCTGACGTCGTGGAATCAAGTTCGTATATTTTTTTCGCAATTTACATAAAAAAATGAATATTTTGAAAAAAAAATTTCAAAAAAGTTAATTTCATGAAACTGTAAAAAATATTTATTTTTATTTATTATTATATATTATATATATTATATATTATATATATTATATATATTATATATTATATATATTATATATATTATTATATAATATTTATTTTTTTTTCTATAAACCGGCGTAAAATGGAACATTTTGAGACCAAGATCATTAAAATCCGTCCATTTTTCGATTTTCTAGAGCCAACCTAACCTAACCTAACCTAACCAAAAAACCAGGTGACCGCGAAAGTGTATAATTACCATAATTTTTTGTAAAGGATTATTTTGCAAAACCGTTTTTTTTACGATTTAAAACAGTAAAACTATGAGAAATTTTCATTCCAGCTATTTCTACTAATTTTTTTCTATAAATCCGCCGTAAAATGGAACATTTTGAGACCAAGATCATTAAAATCCATCCATTTTTCGATTTTCTAGAGCGAACCTAACCTAACCTAACCTAACCTAACCAAAAAACCAGGTGACCGCGAAAGTGTATAATTACCATAATTTTTTGTAAAGGATTATTTTGCAAAACCGTTTTTTTATACGATTTAAAACAGTAAAACTATGAGAAATTTTCATTCCAGCTATTTCTACTAATTTTTTTATAAATCCGCCGTAAAATGGAACATTTTGACCAAGATCATTAAAATCCATCCATTTTTCGATTTTCTAGAGCCAACCTAACCTAACCTAACCTAACCAAAAAACCAGGTGACCGCGAAAGTGTATAATTACTATAATTTTTTGTAAAGGATTATTTTGCAAAACCGTTTTTTTATACGATTTAAAACAGTAAAACTATGAGAAATTTTCATTCCAGCTATTTCTACTAATTTTTTTATAAATCCGCCGTAAAATGGAACATTTTGACCAAGATCATTAAAATCCATCCATTTTTCGATTTTCTAGAGCCAACCTAACCTAACCTAACCTAACCAAAAAACCAGGTGACCGCGAAAGTGTATAATTACCATAATTTTTTGTAAAGGATTATTTTGCAAAACCGTTTTTTTATACGATTTAAAACAGTAAAACTATGAGAAATTTTCATTCCAGCTATTTCTACTAATTTTTTTATAAATCCGCCGTAAAATGGAACATTTTGAGACCAAGATCATTAAAATCCATCCATTTTTCGATTTTCTAGAGCCAACCTAACCTAACCTAACCTAACCAAAAAACCAGGTGACCGCGAAAGTGTATAATTACCATAATTTTTTGTAAAGGATTATTTTGCAAAACCGTTTTTTTATACGATTTAAAACAGTAAAACTATGAGAAGTTTTCATTCCAGCTATTTCTACTAATTTTTTTATAAATCCGCCGTAAAATGGAACATTTTGAGACCAAGATCATTAAAATCCATCCATTTTTCGATTTTCTAGAGCCAACCTAACCTAACCTAACCTAACCAAAAAACCAGGTGACCGCGAAAGTGTATAATTACCATAATTTTTTGTAAAGGATTATTTTGCAAAACCGTTTTTTTATACGATTTAAAACAGTAAAACTATGAGAAGTTTTCATTCCATCTATTTCTACTAATTTTTTTATAAATCCGCCGTAAAATGAAACATTTTGAGACCAAGATCATTAAAATCCATCCATTTTTCGATTTTCTAGAGCCAACCTAACCTAACCTAACCTAACCAAAAAACCAGGTGACCGCGAAAGTGTATAATTACTATAATTTGTTGTGAAGGATTATTTTGCAAAACCGTTTTTTTATACGATTTAAAACAGTAAAACTATGAGAAATTTTCATTCCAGCTATTTCTACTAATTTTTTTATAAATTCGCCGTAAAATGGAACATTTTGAGACCAAGATCATTAAAATCCATCCATTTTTCGATTTTCTAGAGCCAAAAAACCAGGTGACCGTGAGAGTGTATAATTACCAAATATTCTTGCTTTTGCTGGAAATATATGAAAATTTTAACATTCTAAAAGTATGCCTAGAATCGTCTCATATGAGCAATAAGAAGCTCGAAAAAATATTTGTAATTACACTTTGAATGCGATCGAAAATGACCGAAACTTATTAGAAAAGGTAATAAGCAAATCTGCATTGAAAGGAACAAGATTTAAGTCTGTTGAAGCTGTGAAAGAAGAAGCGGCGCGTTTCCTTAAGGAACTGACTGTTTCCAACCAGAAAAAATTCCCATGCAGCTATATAGGGACAGATGACGGTTATATATTGGAAGTGATAATTTATTTATCAGCCACACCTCTTAAATAGAAGGTGGATTGGGCTGAGCACCAACAGTATTCTAATTATGTTTCAATGTTACTATGATTTGAATTCTAAAATGTTATTTGAATTCTTAATAGTTATAATGCCGATTTGTTCCAACTTATTGACAAAAAAACGAAATCGCAAATCATCTTGCATTCATTTTCTGAAAATACTTTGTTAGTTTATTTTACAGATACCAAGGAAATCAAATCCATCTACCTTATTGTCCCAGAACTCAAGAAAAACGGCTAAATTTAAAATAACATTTTCGAAATATAACCGTAGTATAAACTAATTTGTGGAAATGAATTATGCAATTAAATGAATGTGTTCTCTACACCAACACTAAGCCGATGTTGAATTTAGTCAGTAATTGGATATAACATGTGGGTTAACAAATGAAATATGAGCTGAAAAGACACGCATAATACTAAATAAAGTACCAATAGCAATAAAAAAACGATAACTAAGCTTATATCTTACAGACACCTGTCTTGGGTGCCGTAAACGTTATTTAACACATTAACACTCCTACTTACGTTCACAATTTGTCCGTTTATTTCGATGAGATATAAAGAGCAAAGATCTCAATAGACCAGTTTCCTTCGAGAATAAAATGACGCTTAGATATTTGTGACATTTTTTCTCTTCACACGTGTCGTGTTTTTATATAAATTTAGACGCATTTTTACATTTCTATACAAGCTACTTTCATATATTCTAAATTTATCTTTCAAATTTCTTATAATAAACCAACGATAATTTGTTTTAATCTCTAAGCTCGCTATAAAACTTTTCTCCTTTATATTTGAGAAAATAGCACATCACTCAATCAAAAATCGATTTTATTCATCAATAAAATCTCTTTCAACAGCAAAACAATCATTTGAACGCTTCTCTAACTTCTCTATGCCGTGCTTGTAAGAGGATTTGTCTTTTAACTCGAAATAAGTTTCAGTTTCAACAATTGTTTCTTCATTTGAGCTGAACTTGTTACCGGCTAGCATTTTTTGAGATCAGCGAATAGCCAGTGATCACTGGGGGCCAGATCTGGGCTATACGGTGGACGAGGAAGCAATACGAAGTGTAATTCGTTGAATTTAACAATCATTTCCATCGACTTGTGAATCAGTTGATTATCTTCATGTAACAGTGGTTTTTCTTCGACATATGAGGATGTTTTTTCCTGGTTTTTGCATTTAAGCGGTCTAACAACTCTATGTAGTATTCACTATTGATTGTCTCTCCTTTTTGTAGATAATCTTCCCAATTGACTGTTGTGTCTTTGGACGTAGTTCACCGGCTGCAGTCCACTCAGATGATGAAGGTTTTGATTCCGGAGTGAGGTGATGGATCCATGTTTCATCCATTGTCATATATCGATGCAAAAATCTACAATGCAATAGTTAGGAGTATGTTGGTAGATATAAGTATTGGAAACGTGGAGAATAAATAACAATAAAAAATAGACGTCAAGTTTAGATCGGTTCAGAAATGACACATTAAAAAATCAAATGAACCTGAAAGAAAAAATTATGGAGCATTGCAAAAAGACAGGTAATTTGGTAAGGGCACCTATAAAGACTATGGCAGGAGAAGTTGCAAAAAAAGAAGTGGATCTCACAGGAGAACAAAAAGAGCTGCAGCGATAGGAATAAATGGCGATTTAACGTCAAACAACATCGTAGAATATTTTGAATTTGTATAGTTTTTATGGAAAGTGACTAACTTGCACAAGTAACTGTTAATTATGAGGGCAAACACTTCTGACAAAGAACAATGGATGGGAGACTCTTAACCCGCAATATTGAATAATAAAGCTACATGAAACACGGATTTTCCGATGATTTTATTTGACTTAGTTTAGAATAGAAATTGCATCCCCCTTTGACTCTAAGTGATAATTCAAACTGCATTAGCAAAATTGAAATCAGTGTATTCAATATAAGTAATTGCTATAGAGATCCCACAGCTGACTCAAGGAACTTGCAGCAAAATCTAAATAAGATCCAGATATGGCTCAAAAAATGACGGATTAAATGAATTAATACAAGTCCGTCCATGTTATGAAACATGTCCACCTGTAAAAATTAATTAGGCAGAACTCTCACAAGGCTGAAACGGATATTCACTAAGCGGAAGCAGTTAAGACTAAAGCCATACCAAATGTATTGGCTCATAGGCAGGAAATTCTAGCTATCAACTAGAAACAAAGGTGTTACTGTATAAAAACATTCTCAAGCTAGTATGGACTTACGTAATTCAGCTCTGGGAGACAGCCATCAATTCCAACATAGAGATCCTGCAGAGATTTCGGAACAAGATATTGCGCATCATTGTCAACGCTCCCAGTTATGTGCCCAATAGTGTTATACCAGGTCTGGCTATTAAATAACGAGACTGGTTACGAAAAAGGGTTTTATAATAAAAATTATTCTACATTCGAACGGTCCCCTTCAATATATTCCCATCCCCTCGCCACACACCTTTCCATAAGTTTTTTCCATTGATCGTAGCAGTTCTGGAAGTCTTTTTTGGTGATGGCCTTTAGAAGCTTTGCCGTTTTTTGCTTTACCGCTTCCATTGACTCACATCGGGTCTCTTTCAAAGCAGATTTTTTTCTAATCTTTCAAGGAAATGTGACCCGTTGACGCAAAACCTTTTGGTACCATCTTCGCACATACTTTTGTCATGTGTAATTCCTTGTGTAAAATTTTTTTAACCGTTCTTTATCTTCGTTTACAGCCTCGGCAATCATCCGGATGCCCATTCGACAATCTACACGCACATTTTAGTTGATTTTGGTCACTGTTTCCGGAGATGAAACAGTCACAGGGTGATCTAGACGCTTGTCATCTTCAGTGCTCTATCGGCCCTCGTTAAAGCACCAGACCTCGTAGTGGGTGACTTCCAAATTAAATCAGTTAAAGATGTGATTGTAGAATTTAGTAACGAATACAGATACATAGTGTCAAAACGAGTTAGCCGGTTATTTTGGGTCTTTTGGTAAGAGAACCATTGTACTTGTTAATATGTCAAACGAATCCTCTACATCAACTATCAATTGATGATAAAAGATAAAATTATAACTATGAAAATTCATAAATACTTGATTGTTTATTTTTCATTTAGGAATTTACTTTATCAATTTAATATTAATGCGCATTCTAACACGAGTTTTCACACTCTGCCATTAAAGAGCTCCTTCAAGCGTGACACCTTGTTAATATCCAGTAGTTTTAATTACACAACAAACGTGCAGTACACGTATATAATAACTGAACAAGTGGAGTTATGCTTCAATTATTCAAAAATAAAAAAGGGGTACATTCAGCTACTAAATTCATCAGAATACATCTGCGCATACTTGAACTCACTTCCTCGAGAATTTTTAATTTAATTTAATGTAATGAGCTTCAAACTGATAATCAATTACTAGTTTTTTCTCTCCCACGATGATGGGATGAAATTAATCAATGTGTAGAAGAAAAGTGAACATAGACGTATACATGGTTTTGAAAATAGTCGCTATATCAAATTTTCTTAGTTTTATTTACTGTAATTACAACGAATTGGAAAATATTCTTTGATTTACTCTCAAACCAAATATCGAGGTAGCTACTTCTCTATGAACCAATTGGATGTACGGTAAAACCCAATTATTGTTATTGGGATTAATAATAAAAAAATGGAAATCACTTTCAATCCAAATGTCATATAATGTCTTTAACTGTAACTGCTCTATTTTTATAATAGAATATGCAAATTTGGAATGCAATTCAACTTCAAAATGCATTTGATAAATAATAACAAGGATAAAACAGAGGTAATCTTATGTATTTTAAGCCGCTGAACTCAAATATGGCCGGCGTTTTTCTGAAAAATTAGTACGTTTTGTTTAAATCGCAATTGCTTAAACAAATTGTGAATTAATGGTTTTTTAGGTTCGGATAATTTTTTTTATACAAATATGGCCCATTCTAAGAAGATAAGTCATAAGTCATCATTTGTCATTTTTCCGTATAATGCATATTTAAAAATTTATAAATTTTCGAATGTCGAAGAATCGAAGATTGTTACTAACTTTCAATGTTAATAACTTTTGACCAACTGAACATTTTTTAAAATTGAACAATCGTATCATACAAATTCTTATACTTTAATATTAGTGCAGGTCCAGCATTTGGCGCTTATTACGATTAACAATTAAGAGTTTTTGGTTGTTAAAAATTGATTTTATTGTTATTACTTTATTCGATATCAACGTTCGTAAATGAAAACATAGAAGTCTGTGCGTAGACTTGTTATACTAACTATTTGAGAATATTTCAATGGATATCTTCTTAAGGTATATTCTTCTACTTTACGAACCAAAAAATCCATTTGTTCATAATTTGTTCAAACAATTGTGATCACAACAAATCGTACCAGTTTTTGGCAAAAACGTTGGGCATATTTGGATTTAGCAGCCCAAACGACACTGTTTTATACTTGGCCCTATAATTGCACACGGCAACATTGACCGCTCCCGGTCTAATAGTAACAAATGATTCTTCATAAATAAAAAAGACGTGATCATTTAAATTTCGTTCTTATCCAATATTTGTCTTTGGTTCTTGACTGCTCCATAAGTTTATCGGTATTGGAATAATCAATAATGTTAACTAGGTTACTCCTGCGGATTTTGACCGCAACAAGAGTACTCCTACCTAAGAAATCAGTTTAGCAGTACGATATTTCATATACCAATTTCCTGTGTGTAAATTGAAAAATGTAGTAGGGGTCATACAAGAAAATTTGAAATATGGAGCTCATCAACTTAGTGGAGCAAATTTTTAATGATCTAGTCAAGCGCCCTTGTTAAAAACGGTAATTTTTCAAATTAATGGAATATTTAAAACAAAAAAATGAAAGACATCGTCACAAGAAATCAAAAATTCTCCAACATGAACAAGTTGAAAGGTACTGAATTAACAAATAAATCCTTGGTCATGTATCTTCCAACTACAAAAACGAAAGTCAGACTTTCTTACTTTACATTGAACTCTTCTGTTATCAAAAATCGTGATGTACATGAATATAATTTGCACTGCTGGTCCATTCAGGAAAATGCCCTCTATTTCTATGAAATATCTCAAACTGCCAGAACCAAAGCAATATAAACAGGCCACTGTTTTCGCAGAACCGCCGCTTCTTTGCTAAAAGAATCAGGAACAAATAGAGGGTGGTGCAAAAAGAACGCATGAATTTGAGTTGACTAATGGGAGGAGTTGGGGCGAGGGCTGGTTGTTATGTAGGTTACGGCGTCCAGTTTTAATAGCAAGTAATGAATATGTTACTACTGTTCAATGGCTTCTTCAAAGTCCTTGCCGCTCCACTAGGCGGAGCACTCCAACTCTGAACTTTTCTCGACGCTCCCTGCAGCGCATCTTGAACGATGATTGTCGAAAGTAATGGAAAACTTTGAAGAAAGACTTTTGGTGTGTATCGACTTGATAGGACACCATCTGTCTGAAGTAATCTTCTAAAAGTGATCATTTTATTATACTTTATTATACTGGTTTGAAATTCCTGCGTTCTTTTTGCGCCACCTCATATCACGAAGATAAAAAAGAATGATGAATGAAAGTCTACGACGGTAACCAAGGACTATGTTGGAAATTCGTTTCCATTTTTATGTAAGAAGCAAGCAATAGAGGGTAAACCCTATGGAAACTCGGGATTCTGGGCGTCTACAGGTAAACTCGGTATGCGTGAGCCACGAGGAAATCTTGGAAATACTTGTCTAGGCGAGATCATGTTGACTAGCTTGGAAAAGCATATGGTAGTTTAGGTAAAACAGAATCAGGTTAGTGACCTTTCTTCTTATGTATTGAGTCGAGTTTGGGACAAGCTCCAAATGTGCGAGCAATATTCTCAAGATCAACGAATCTGGGCCTTGTAGAAGTTTAGACGCCGTTGCGAAATATATGGATTGTTGGCATAAAAGTGAGCTAAAACTTCAACACACAACAAACAGATTTGTAGACAGAACTAAATCTTGAGATGCAATGGCTGCAATGCGAGACTTGTTTGTCTTTTTTGAATTAAGCTTGATCAGATCACTCTGTGCGATGTCCATCAATATTAACTTAATCGAAATTCTTTTTGTTGATTAATTTTCGTAAATTATAATTAGATATCGACGACTCCTAACTAATAAACATTTTAAAAGTGAAAATGTTTTGTTACAAAAAATTATGTATAATATACATGTTAAAATTCAATTCAATCAAAAACTAATCAATGAAAGTAATTTTTATTATTCTAATACTTTTATACATATTTTCATATTGTACTTGACCATAGTTTCAGTCCCAAACCTTGAAAAAATAAGTTTTCACCAGTTGGGAAATATATAAGAGTTAGTACACTTTGGTGTTTAATTTTGCCGAAATCCCACTACGTAAACGCTTATAATTTTTGTCATACATAAACTATAATATTGTGATAATATTAATAACTAACTTCCTCTGTGTGTGTGTTTTAACGCTTTTTGATGATATATTAAGGTTTAATCAATCTATTTACAAAATTTTTACAATACAAATATAATTTAGACGTTCGAGCCACAGATATTTATCAGTTGGGTCAAATCTGTTCCAATAAAATTTCCATATAATGCAACATCATTGAATGGAATTTTTATTTTATTTTATCTGACCTTCTCGAATAGTGATTTTTTTGAACGACACTGCATACACGTTTCTTTGAAGTCACTTATCGTTAATGTTCTGGTGATGATTTTGCAGGGAGTTTTTTTTTCAATCTTAT
This sequence comes from Diorhabda sublineata, assembly GCF_026230105.1. Lineage (NCBI taxonomy): Eukaryota > Metazoa > Arthropoda > Insecta > Coleoptera > Chrysomelidae > Diorhabda > Diorhabda sublineata. The sequence goes on from NC_079475.1 coordinate 11,824,490, forward strand.
AAGAAAAAGATAATGGCGCCGAAATGACCAAATGACTCAACAATAATCTCACCTTTCTATCTGCATTTAATTATATCAAGAGCAAAGTTTTAATTATCTTTATAAATCTTAAATACATAAAGATGCTTTCTTTGATAAAACCAGTGGCGTACATTTGTTTAACAACAAATTCTTGTTTTAGAAAACTGACAATAGAAAGTTTTAATGGGTTGTTTCGAGACTTGATGCGAAAAATTCGGGAGTGAGTAGATGACATAAAAATAATGCCGTAGAATAAAAAATATATACTTAAACGACCGCTCGTTTCTGACTTACAGACGTTTGAAGTTGCGAGATCAGAACTTATATTCTCGAAAAAATAAAAATTTCTAATGTATGATTACGTATGTCCATGTAGTGTATTTGACGGAAAAAACAATTCTACACTACTATCTGAAGGCCAGGGGCGGCTCATTCCCAATAGTTAACAATCCGTAACTTTTATAGGGACAATCTGTACAATGTAAAGATAGCAGAAATGAACTTTTTATACCAAGGAAAGCGTTTGCCATAAAGAGACATTCTGAAGAAAATTATTATAAATAGTAATTATTTATTGAAAATACAATCAAACATTTCTAATTGAAGTGCATACTGTCGATTATAGTGTTACTTTCAAAGTTGGCAACTTGCACTTCTGCACACTTCCGGAGTTTAATGTGTGGGCAGGAGTAGAATTGCTCCAAAAAGATTTACCATCCATGTTTATGTGATATTCCTGTAAACATTTGCGGAAACATGTGGTTTATGCACGATGGAATTATCTTAATAAAATGTTTTCCAATAGATAGATTGATCCATTTGCACAACCACCACGTTCACCTGAATTAATTATAATTGATTAATTTTTTGGAGGATGTCTTAAAAGTTTAGTATATGCAACACCGATTAACACAAATTACGAAAAGATTTACAAAATAAACTTATATATAAGACAGAATCTTGGAATATTATTCCAAAATCGAAGAAATTTGTAAGAAAATTGAAAAATTCATTTATGCTATCTTTAGATTGTAAAGTTTGTCCCTGTAGCAGTTAGAGATTGTTAACAATTGGGCTTGAGCCTCCCCTGGCCTTCATATAGTAGCGTAAAATCATTTGTTTTATCAATCACACTATATAAACATACGTAATCATCCATTGAAGATTCATTATAATCGAATGTATAATTAAGAAAATATACTTAAAAATATGTTTTCGAAACTTTTAAGGCCTATAACTCAGAAACGAGTGGTGGTATGAAAATATATTTTAATATTCACTCCCGAATTTTTTGCATCAGGTCCGTGTATAGATAGTACAAAATAATTCAGTAAATTTCTTTAATTTCTTATTTCTTAGACCTGATTCAAAATTAGTTTTTTTTAATAAATTTTGAAAGATAAGATTTGATGTTTATTTTGATGATGATGATGATGATTATTGAAAAAAAACTAATTTTGAACCAGAAGAGACCTAAAATCAAGAAAATTTATAAATATATATAAATATAATATAAATATAAATAATATAAATTCTGTAATTGAGTAACCATTTTCTGAATTGGTTGATATGCAGATTGGGCTACTCGATCCTGAGATTTTAATCCTGTAGACTACTCTTTGGTCGTATCATAAAGAAAAACTTTATGATACAGACGTAAATTTATATCACACAAGAAGTAGAAGACAGAATTTACTTCAAGTGAATCCTACTATTCAGAGAGAATAAGTCGTTTTTAGATTCGCTCAAATTGAGTCGCACAACACGTACCCCAAAAGGGAAGACCATATAGGAGACGCGACTCAAAAAAGGCTCAAAAATGTATCGATTTCTCGTGAGATTAGATATTTTCACGCAAAAAAGCAACGAAGCAAAGGAAAAGAAATAACATAAACACATACACTTTCCACCTATGAAAAAATCCATTTCAACAAGTTGTATTTTTTGCACAAACTTGTTTATGCAAAAATATTTTCATAAATACATTTATGATTTGTATCCTATACGTTTAGATCCTATGGATGCCTAACAAAGAACGATAGATCTTTGAAATCTTCTCAAATGTAAAATATTTCATTATATCATTAAACATTGCAAAATCAATCATCTTAAGCACACTATAAAGCAGATAATATTTCAACTCTGCCTGTATATGAAGGAAAGTTAAGTTAACTCAGCGACAATGGTTTCTTTGAGCATGCTTTTCGTATAATGAAATCTCGGCACTTCCTTGGCAGTTATTATTATTGAATACAAGCTGTTGTACATTTCAATTATGTTGATGCAATCTATTGCTTTATCTTAAATCTTTGTTGCATGCAATTATGAAAACCCAAGTTTTTTGATGTTATAATGACTTAATTTATTCGCATGATTCTGTAGTAACGCTCGTAAAACTTAAATAAATTTGTTTTAATGCTTAAGACGATGAATTTACAATTAGGAGGCACTGTGAGCGAAATGGAACCACTATTTGACGATTTATTTCAATAATAAAATACTGTTATATTGCTTTTCTTCAAAATATCGGAAGGTGTAGATGTTGTAGTCAGAAATCAACAAAGTTAGAACCAATGAAATACCCGGGATCTCTTCGTTTCCGACTTCAACATGACTATATCACCACTTTACAATATAATTGAGTCGTTCTGAGGTTGTGTCCTTACACGTCAGATATTGTACGAAGACTCCAACACTAACGATCCTCACATTGTCGGCAGATGACTTCAAATGTGGCCTTATCAACTTCACTGACGAAGAGCATTGGTAAGGACCAAAAGCTACGACAATATCATCAAAAAAGTTTGAAAAATGGACTGGAAGTTTAGCGAATTAAAGTTAGAGAGATAGTAGAGTCTGTCGGCATATCAAAAGAATCCAGTTGTCATATAATAACTGGGAGATTATGAATGATAAAGCTATCCGAACATTAAGTGCCGGATTTGTCACTTTGGATCGAAAGAGCTTTCAAATAAACATTTCTCAGCCTGGCGTGGTTTAAGCGAAATAAGTTGATTCATAATTGTAGATGAAATCTGCATCCAACACTACACTCTTGAAAAGAGGAAACAGTCAAGACAGTGGATTGCAAATTGTTAACTAGTTTTCTGGGATAATCTTTATCGATAATCTCCAAAAATCTAAAACTATAATATTACGCTTGATGAGATAAAGGAAGAAATTGCATCGCACCTTCTCAGTTTCCATTGATCGCCATGACTAAAATCAAGGGATTACACTTCGTGTGAAGACTTGAACTTTTCAGACAACTTTCGTAAACACTTTGATAAATTGGGAATAATAACACACCTCAAATTTGAGGATAAAATATTTTATTAGGAAATTGAAAATTTTTTGAACCTAACTCGTCCAAATGAGCTGTCTAAAAAATGAGAATTGATGCGCGAACATGCAGGAGTTCCGCTTTCCAATGAAAATAAATGAATGGTTCTGTCTTGGAGTTCCAAGGTTGATAGTTTTTCCTTTCTCAAAATAGTCAATGGAAATTATCCCAAGCACATCCCAAGTAATCGACGCTATGACCTTATCTCCAGATGGAACGGTCTTTGAATTCTTTAAAGCCGGTTCCCGCTTTTCAGTTCATTGTTTTGTTTCTTCTTTTGTTTCAGGTATGAAGTGATAGACTCACATTTCATCCATGGTTATGAAACGGCGCAAAATTCGGCAGAGTAGAATCTAATTCAGCTCTTATATTGGTGGTGCTAAGGCCTTTCAAATAAAAGTATGTATAATGATGACCAATTTTTTCCTGAAAACGTAAATATAAGTATTTGTAGAGGGAAGTTGTATATAAAAATTTTAGATCGAATAATTATCGAAGAGAGAAATAGATAGAGCAGATTGTGATTTATGGCACTTTTTTTTCTCTTCGTATTTCGTCTGATCAGTTTATTTTCGTTATACTTTATCAGTTCCATATTTACTCAGTATTTTCTAGGCGCTGTTCCATTCTTAACGTTTCTAATGACTTTTAATACCTCATTTTTTGTTGGATAGTCCGTCCCTCATTATTTTCTTTCAAATTCCGTAAGCAATCCATATTTTCTGAAAGCACTGAAAGTTAAAAAAGCTATGGCTTCTTCATCTCTTTAATTTTTCCGCTATTATTTTCAACTTCTCATGAATCTTTCCATAAAATGTTTTTGTGTTATCAATTAGTATTTTTTTTTCGATATTTCTTATTTCGTTGTCAATACTCTATAGGTTTTTTTAATTTTTTAATTCCTTTTTTTGTCCTTTCGTATTTTTTATATCTTTATTTTCAAAACTTGTTGACATAACTCGTTGTTCTCTTATTATTTCTTGTTTCTACTTCCTTTCTTAATATTTCTTAATCTTTTTATTTTCCTCCATTTAATCATTATTTCAATGAAAATTTGGAAGTAAGCCCTTGCATATCTTCCCAAATCTACATCACTGAACTGATTCAGATATGTAGACATTATAAGATTGTCTTTTCCGATAAAGTCTTGTTACTTTACAATTATTAGTACCTTATTTTATTATTTCTAATTGACGCCATGTTTTACAGTTTTAGTACGTAGGTAGGACGACGTTAATGTAAATAGAAAATGAAATAGAAATACATTAAATTACGGCATTTAACGAAAGAGGATATAAAATAGATATATTAGTAATAAAGATTATATATCGAATAGTTAAGATGGGAAACAATACTTTGTTAAAATTCACTTTATACGTTGTTTTCTTTCAATTTCTCATGTTAAGATGATGTACAGTTGATAGCAACCAAATAAGGACGAAATACATTATAAATCTAAACAATCAGGCGTAAACAAATAATCCAAACTAGATAAACTAAATCATTTCCAGAATACTTTCCTAAAAGTATTTTCATTGCCCCATCCGCTGTATCGCAGCTGGTCTTTTTACTCGGAGTGGTGTCACATCCTTTGTTTCGAAATTGACGTAAAAGCCTTTAGAAGTGACATTTCGAGGGTTGCTACTTAAGAATTGAGATATGGCATCACCGATGTGAATATGACAAATGAAGTTTGACATCAATGGTGATCGTAATCCGAACGTGTTGTCATACTAGTCATCTGCACTACTTGAAACTTGAAACATTCGTCTTGGTCAAAAAATAAAATTAAACATTTTCGTACGATAATTTTCTATAACTTTCGATGTAGATGAATCATGTATCTATGCATATGAACCCAAATTTAAACAATAATCGACACTGTAGTCAAATCCAACAAAAGTTGTACTTGCACGAGGCACTTCGAAGCAAATGGTCGTCTAGACTAAACATTTCGTCACCGTTCCTTCAGCGCAATGTAGAACGGTCAATTCTGAATGGTTTGCCGGAGGTATTCGAAAAATCAGGGAAACTAATCGCAGAAGACCAACCATTCTCCACCACGTCAATGCGAGCTTTCACACATCAGTTCAAACAAATACGTTTTTGAATGGTCAAAACATCGAATTGGAGGATCATCCGCCTTACAATCCTCAATGATTTCTTCATATTTCTGAAGATCATAAATAAATTGCTAGTCATCACCTCAATAAGTGGTAGATGCACTCAAATCACATGTTGTGGAGGTACCTCAATCGAAATGGAATAAATGCTTCGAAAATTTGTTCAAACGTATGCAATGGAGAATATATGGAAAAATAATTTCAAATATTTTCATTTCGAACCTTAAGTAGCAACCCTCGTATAATCTACTTAGAAAATCTGCAAGAAACACATACAAACAATATAATTCCTTGAAATTTCCATTTACAATATGGAAAATTAATTGTGGAAACTCAGTGAATATGAAAAAAATTGAATGAATCAACTAAAATCATGATAAGAAAGATTGTTAGTTCATATGGAATGCACTTTTCATACAGAAAATACGTAGCAACCTTCGTATGACTAAAAACGACACCAATTAGTGGATACACAATTCTTAATCAAGATCCTGTTCATCCTTGGCTCCTCTTCTTTCTTCTCAACCAAATTTATCTTCACATTTCCATATTTTTAAGCTTAGATGAACTTCTGTAAGCATTTTCTTATTTACAAATATGGTGTTTACAACCTGATTTGACGTTCTAGATTTGAGGGTTTTTTTTTCGAGTTAATTATAGACGTAGCGAGCAAATCGAAATATTCATTTTTCCATATTTTTAAGCTTAGGTGAAATTCTGGTAGCATTTTTTCATTTATTTTCGAAATATGGTGTTCTAAATCTGATTTGACGATCTAAAATTTAAGGTGAGCATAAACATCGGGAGCATATCGAAATTTGTGAAAATTTTTACCTATCTAGAGACTTTCTCGATAGTTTAAACAGCGTGATGTTATACGATAAGTTATATTTGTGGTAAAGAGACACCTTGTGTGTTGACGAATCAGGAAATAAATAGAAAACAAAATGTAAGGAAAATAGAGAATGTTCCTAATTTATAAATTCTAAAAAATAATAGCTTGTAGTTTTATTTAACAAAAAATGGTTGGCGTTTGTATAATTCAAACCATTTGCAGCATTATTTTAATACAACAATTCCAAGAAGTGACAACAAATTGTGGGATAATTACATATAAAAACATACGCATTACACCACTTTAATGTATGACTTGATTTGTAACCAAACGGAGTTCAAATGTCAAATTAATGACGTCAATGATCTCTATTACTGATAGTGAATTTCTCATTGAATGTCAAGACCGCAACCTATCTCGACAGTTGCAAACAATATGGACAGAAGCGATAAAAATCGATATATCAAATAATTGTACCATCATTTTCACTTTAAGAGAAAAATTCATACGAAAAATAATTGAAAAAAATAATATGAGCGTTATTAAAGATAAGCTTATAATGTAGGTTCAATTAATTTTTAACTGAAATCAATGTTATTTATTTGGATAATTATTTACGTATTTTCTAATTGTAAAACTTATCTTCGTCTACCCTATCTTGGATACATTCCAGTTAACTTAGGACCAGCAACGATTGTAATATATTTGGTATTATGCTACCTTACCTTAGCACTCGACGTCGTAGATGCTAAAATCCCAAAAATAACGTGAATTGTTAAAAAAATGTAATCATAACCTCCTGAGAATACATGTTGAGTTGCATTTTACTTCAATCCGGTTCTAACAAACCTCTGTATAAATCTACAGTGCTCAAAATGTACGTTTCATTTATGACTTTCGCCTACAACGTCCACGTTCTTTTGACCATCGGGGAATTCCAGCGATAGTGGACATGCGCATCACGAGCGTGGAATGTACTCCTTATAATCTGTGATTTTAAGTGATAGAAATCTGTGGTCTTGTTTACTGCCTACTACAAATGTTGTGGAGGCCTAGCCGTGTGTTTTGTTCACCAACAATTATTTTCTTTATCTCCTAAGCGTCATTAACAGATTTAACCTTATTATCTGGTGATTCAATTAGAGAACCGCACCAAGAAATTAATCGCCGAATACCCCATCAGTGATTTTTTTATTTACAGCATCCTTTTCACGCTACCTCATTTTTTCTTTTAATTCCATTAATGAAGAAATGTTTTGGTTTGAAAGCGAATAACATGAGTCGCATTTCCTCTATCGTCCAATTTTTTTCCTCAAAATTTTATGAATATCGAAACAAACGATATTCAGAGTTATCCGGTGGGTATATTGAAACTTCCCATCGTAATTAAATCAAGTTCGACTACTTAAAAATGTAATTGGCCTGCCGTGTGTCCATTTTATTTGATCGACTATTCAACCAAGTTTCAGAATTACCCAGTATATAATTTTTTCAGTGTTTTCTGTCATCTCACAACGTTTCGACGAGACGTTATCAGAAGCGAAAGTTAAAGTTGAGGTTTTTGTTGCTTCTCAAATATTTTCGCCGAAGAAAAATTTCCATCGTCAATGAATTGTACTCTGAAAGTGAGTAGGAATAGTTTGAAGGCAATAACCGTGAGCTTTAAAAAAATAATAGAAAAAGGTGTTGATCTTATAAACTTACGAATGCTTTAACATTTTATTACTATCTATAAACGAGAAAGCATTTTTGCATTAGCATTAGATAACGTTATTGAAGATATGGGGTTTATAGAGAGAAATGCAAACAATGTGGGAATAATATAGATAGTAGAGTAAACGCTATCGAGATTTTTTCCTACGAAAAATAGAAGGGAAAATAACTTACAACAAGAAACAATCAAAGAGAATCTCTAACTGATTTGGACATTTAAGGAGGATGGAACAAAATAGATTAACAAAACGAATATGAAAAGCAAGAACTAAAGGAAGAAGGAGAAGGGACAAACCAAGAAAAAACATGTATAGCAGATATAAGATAACAAAAGCAACAGATTATAAATCAGATGATGATATTGGCACAGAGGAGAGCAAAAGGAAAAATGAGAAAAAGAAAAAGGATTCTGCGAAATATCGTTTAATTGATATCGAAATCGAAATACGAAACTAAACTGTATTCATGTCATATTTTTTTCGTCTAATCTAAACTAATATCGAAATTTTATGCTACGGAAGTCAAATTTTGTGTTGATCTCCAGGTATTTGTTGAGGTGAAAGTGCCACGATAGAACTCTTGTTATTCTTAGATTGTTCTCACTTAGATTGATACATCCAGGAGACCTACACTATAATTTTCCAGTCTTTACCCGTCTCGACCCTTGTAGGTTTTGCTTCTATCTACCCTCTTGTCCATTGCTTTTTCCATTGTTTTGTAGCTGATACCTCAAAAGGGATCGGGTCCCACGAAGGGCTTGTCTGCCTACGCTTTAGTTCATTTGGATTTCATTATATTGGAGCTTGGAGCTCTAATCTCTGATTAATATTGGACAAGATGGTGATTTACGGTTTGCGATAGTTCTTCTATAGATTGAACTGAATTCATTTTTTAGTTGCTGCTTGAAAAATGCTTGGTGCGCCGCCCAGACTTTTAGAGTGTTTGGTTATGGGTCCTTACACTCCTAATCCAGTTCCATCTGCTATTTTAGATCCGTCTGTATTACAATTTAATCACTTCTAGTGCAGCTGTTGGGCATGATTTCCTAAACAAGCCAGTCTTTGTACCTTTGAGATATTATTCCTCGTGGTATTTAAACTATTTCAAGTACATCCACCGTAGGATCTTTGGGTTACAACCCGAATTCCTTCCTGCAAAGTTTCTGCAGTGAACCTAGTGAAATTTATTTGAATTGTATTAATTTATGTTTTATACTAATATTTTCGTTCTATTTGTAATTATTGTAGTAGTAATTTGCCTTTTGTTTTCCTATATTCCATTCTCTTAGCTGTCTAATTTACAGATTTCTTATAAAAATTATGTTCTGCTATTGTCAACTCATCTTTTTATTAATTTTTTTTTTTTTTGTAAAAAGGATTATGGTATATATTTTTATGGGATGTGATTTATAAAACAGTAGTGTATGGAACCTTTGAAGATAGGCATTAAAATGTGAGAATAACTTTTTATTGGTCCACTCCTATACACAGATATTTATTACGGATTATTATCTTTGGATTGTTTAAAAAAATGTGGATATTCTAATCAATGCGTCTGCAGCAACAATAAATAGAGGACAACACGATTATGTACCATTTTTAAGTCTGTTCCATATTCGATTCCACCAAAAATAATACCACAAAATCCATGAATTCACATCTCGTTTGGCATATTTTTTCATATGTTTGCATATGTTTGTTCAGTACAGTAGAATTTTGAATGAGCAATGTTCTGTTCGCCCTATTGAAGTTGATGATGATTAAATCAAAGTCATAATTAAAGAAGATCGTCATATAACTGTTCTAGAGGCTACGAAAAACATTTAAACTGTCTTGTTAAGAAGTTTGATGTGTGGGTACCTCACTAATTGAAATGAATTCATTCAACACAAAGAATCAACACTTGCGATATGCACCTTAAATGATAATGGTGATGAAAATTGGAAGCTGTACAGTAACATAGTTCGGAAACGATCATGAAGTAAACACTATGAATCAGTACAAATTACATCGAAAGCTGAAAAACAACAGAAAAAGCTCATGCTGTTGGTTAAGTGGGATTACAAAGATGTGTGTGTTTTTTGAGCTGTTTCCAAGGAACCAAACGATCAATTCTGATATTTACTGTCAATAATTAAAAAAATTGGACGAAGCAATCAAGGAAAAACGGCGGGAGAGGTTTAGTGTTCCATCATGATAATGCAAGGCCTCACATCCAGCAACTCATGAGAAACTTTTGGAGCTTGGGAAATGATACCACATCCCTCATACAGTCCTCATCCTGCACCATCTAATTACCATTTATTTCGAGGTTCATATAATTATTTGAATAGTCAAACTTTTACAATTGACGATGACCTTCAATCGCACTTGGTTCTGTTTTTTACTGATAAGGACCAGAAATTTTATGAGCGCGGAATCATCAAGCTGAAGGAAAGATGGCAGAAGGTCATTAGGCAAAATAGAAAATATATAATTGATTGAAAATTATCCTTTATTAAAAATTACTTAGTCGTTAACCCAATATAGAGGATTGAAATAAAGTGTTTCGAGGCTGAAAAAGCATGCAAAACATTATAAGAATGGAAAGATATATAAATAGTTTCGATTATAAGAAAAATAGGAAACCAGAATTTTTTTCGATGGTTTGTTTCATTAGAAGATTAAGTTTTTTGAAATACATATAAAAATACAATGGGATTCTGGGAAAAAGTACTTCAAAAAAGAAAAAATTAGAAAAAAAATACGAGAATTTCAAAACAATTGTCTAGGATTCAAGGACAATTTGACATTTAATTAGGCGAAAAAAATTCGAAATAAGCATCTTGAAGACGATATTAGATTAGAAAATTATGATTTTCATATACAAGGTATCTCAAAAGAGAGTTCACCTTTGAATTGCGTGAACTTGGCTCTTTGTAGAGGCGTGGGAGGTATGTTAATTGGTAGACTGGCTTTTGGGAATTCAGTTGCTGTAAAGCGTTTCTCAGGAGCAGACTTTGCAATGGGCTTACGTGAGTTTGATGAAACCAGTAATTCAGAGTCTGTAGCACGTAAAAACTACAATATTTGGCACTGTTTCTGACGAGCTTCATTTGTCTAATCGGACACCTTCATAAAATTCAGTTGGTGCAAAAATTGGAGCCTTAGAATGCTTAACTGAGCGTTATGTGCAGATCTTGACAACTTCTTTGTGCCTGGACAGCAAAACTTTTATAGATAGAACAAAAGAACATGCTTCCAGCAAGACAGAGTAACTTCCAAAAGATCTCTACGACGAGTTCGTGAAATTCCTGGCAAATTGATCTCCAGGAAAGGTGACATAACTTGGTCTCCACGTAGTACCGATTTAACATCTTTGGATTTTTTACTGTGGGGTTATGACGAATCTAACGTTCACTCTAACAAACTGACTTTCCTGGCACTGTTACAAGGATCGTGTATGATTTAAAGGCTTCTAATAACCGTTCCAGGAACAGTCCAGATTAGCAGGTTGGAATAAACCTTAATGGATTAACTGTGTAAACTTCGTTTTGTTAAGAAAATAATTTATTTTGAATGGGGGATGCATTGGAATATTGAATATTTTTGGTGGAATGGTATAAATTCAACTAGGTGACTGTATTGCCACGTAGGTGGAATGACTTTATAAATTCAACCGGGGGTTCAGTTAGTGTCTCTGCTTTGTAAGAAAAAAGTCATAAAGTTTTTTAAAATGTTCATTTCGGTTTCGGTCGTCTCACAGAAGTACAGTTATGATTTTAGGTCAAGCTGTTATAATACAACTTAGTAATGATTTTATTGGAATTTACAATATTTATCATCATATATAAAAAATTTCATTGCAACATTTATTAATCATTGTAGAACGATATGGAAATTTTGAATTCGTTGATTTCATGACATATACCCAAGAAACCCAATTTATTTGGGTATTGATAGTAAATACCAAACCTTTCTTGTCAATTTCTTTCTATATTATGTTTATTATTGCAAGAAAGTGCGATGTAAATTTGATGGTTAGTAAATAAAGCAGGATTGTACGACTATCGATCCAAAAATAACAAAAAATGTTTATTTTTTTACAAAAAAACGCACATCTCTTCAAAGTACTTCCCATTAAAACTACTGCTTCAGACATTTTCTGTACTCATATGTGGAAGATATTTTTGTGAAATTAATGATACTTTGAAATCCAGTAACAGTGGAAAATCTTTTCTCTTACCTTCACTTATAATATGTCCGTTTGGGTACAAAAGTGGTAGTTCTACTTACATCTAGCTTTCAATAGAAACGCTAGTCTTTAGATATAAAGAAAATAGGATGAACTGATTTATCTATGAGCCTCGATCATGAACCAAAAATTTCTAATCAATTCCTGGAAAGCGAAAAATATATTTGCACAATAACGAGAACTTTATGTTACCCCTGTAACCTTCACATGATCCACCAGGCATTCTAAAGCCGGATCAACACTGTACAAACGAATTTCCGGGCGTCCAAGTTCTTCTAGAACCATTTTGGTGCAAGAATTGATGCCTCAGGATGTTGTTCTGAGGCTTGACTTCGTAAACCAGATGATTGAGCGCTTTCCAGTATTTACTAACATCTTGTTATCGGATGAAGCTCAGCTTCAATATAATGGACAAGTCAACAAGGAAGTGACTGTATGGGGTGCGATGTCAGCGCTATACATTATAGGGACTTACTTTTTGGAAGATGAAAGAGCCATAGATAAGAACTTCAGTTTTTATAACTTTTGAAAATTTGGAGATGTGGGGATATCGTCAAAATATTTAAAAAACCACAAGGCATCAATGAAGATTTCAAAAACTACTACATTAATTATTGAGTCTCAGCGATGGTTTCCGAGAAAATCCAATTTTCATGAACTTCCTTCGCTTAGTTAAACCCGGAGAAAAAAATCATCTGTGGTGAATTTTCTCTCCAAAACGATGTACTTTATAAGGAGGGAATTTTTCTTTGAATTGACCAATTCTTCTTTTCTTCTTATGTCTTGTTATGTGGTGAATTATCTCTCCCCTTATCTCAATAGAGATTTAAATTCCAGCTGTCTATGTTTATCTAGTAAAAACGATCTCCACAAAAATGGTTTGCAAAGTCGAAGCTATGCAAGGAGTTGATATCTGTTTTTCGGTAAGAATCCAGAATGTGGATTGGTTGAAAACTCCACTGGAATGGTTTTACAAAAACTTTTTTAAAACAAATTTACTACTTCTTCATTTTATTCGGATTTGTTTTGCATTCTGAAGAGTTCCGGAATAGTTTTTTTGGGATTTGAACGTGTGGATATTGTTCTCTATATTCTCTATAATATTTATATTCAGCTCTTAATAGAAAGGTGGGTATTCGAATCCTGAAACTCAAAATTATTCCATATCTGAGCTGTCTGAACAGAAAATTGTTGTTCGTAACTGCATCAATAGAATGTATTAACCCACATAACCAAACTATATTCAATCAATTTGTTGACTTGTAAACTGATATATGGTAATTATGTTTTATTATACAGGAGTCTAAGTAAATGTCGATACTTTGGAATAGAAATTTTCTCAAATTATTTCATTGGTTCTCTTGAATTTTTAAATTAAAAATAATTACTTGCCATATTTTTTTAGTGGACACAAAGAGAACCTTTTACTTTTTTATGATTTTCCGTAATTACGTCGATAAATCCATTGACGTGAGGTTACGTAAAAAAATATTGTGCTAATAGCCTTATATACAGAGTGAGTTTTATGTATAGTTAGGTAAGGTTAGTTAGTTTTATATTTTTTAATAATTTATGTACTAATACGAATCTCGTAATAAGGTCTTGTGTCAGAAAGTTAGTAAAAAGTTTAAAGCAACTGGTACAGGAAAATCTTTATCCAAATCATGGCGCAGAAAACTTACAACAACTGAAGACAAATCGTTGTCATTGTTATCCAACAATAATAATTTATCGAAACGTCGCGTCAGTCATAGCCACCTAAATGTTTTATTTTAACTAACGAAAAGCGAAAAGTTCACAGGAAGATCTATTTGAAATAACGAAGTTTTTCATTTTTCCGGAAAAAGAAAAGATCTGACAGCAACGTAAATATGTAACACTCACTCGGTAGATTGAAATGTCGAGAAATTTGTGATTTGATTCTGCAACAAGTGTTCATCCTGTATATGATTTCACACATTGTTAATAGTGTGTCTAACAAAATGTTGGTGAATATAGCAATTATTTTAGTCAAATTTGATTTCAAACAAAGCAACATCTCGACTTCCAAAAAAAGCTATTATTACCAGTTCGAAGCCCTTTGAATTTTTTACCTGAGCTCTATTATACTGGCTTCATTTCATACCCCCAGGGGGTAAATTCTTCAAAATCAAAACGTTAATAGTAATTAAGCTTGTAAGACTTCTATAAATAAAAAGCGGGTGATGCCAACCATTAATTTATAGCTTTTGTGTTGTCAATCAATATCGAATTATAGGAATTAGATGTGCCTTATTATTTTGAAATACAGAATGTCTTTCCGATAAACTCAGAGATACTTTCCAATCATATTAAATTGTTTCGAAAAATTAAGATTAAGATAAAAGAGCAGATTCATATGGCGCTAGTGAATTGTTAATATTGAATTATATACAACGGAGTATCTACATATTGTGGCTCTTTCTGGGCTAATGCACCGTCTCTGATAGGAACCAACTATCCTCTATGTAAAACACGAGTCTCTAAGGCTTAATAGAACCTTTTGGGTATAAACTTAACGTTAACGTTACGTTGTGGCCTCCCATATAGAATTTTAAGATGAGTCCAATATAGGTCCAGACTTGAGCCAAGTATGATACAACTCCCTAGCTTGGAAGTCGTTATTGACCCAGATTTGGTGGGACTCTGGGATAATAACAATGTACGTCGCTGTGTTGGCAAGCCTAGACCAGGTCTGGTTGCCCAAATAAACCCAAGACTGGTCTACAGCCGTGGGATAGGCTGGTTGCTTGTAAAAATAGATTTTCAATATATTGTTAATAAAATTATATATTTTTGACAAATTTCTATTGATGCACCAGACTTTAACCAGGCTTGGGCGATCATTGGTTTGCCAAGGCTTGGTTAGCCCTGGCTAACCCCCGTCGTTCGAGTCTGGGGGCTCCTACATAGGCTAGGACCGCGGTAAAGCTGAATATATTCAGCAGATACCTTTCTGTACCAGAACGAGGGTTATCCTGTTTGACTCCAGTGACTCCAATGACTCTAGCTACCGTTCTCAAATCACTCTTATTGGTAATTTTGAGTGACTTTTTGTCGCTATTTTCTAGCTCTAGAGATAACCAGAGAATGCTTCATGGTACCAAACTATTGCAGAAACTTTGCCATGCGCTAACCGTTGAAAATCGTTTTTTCAATTACATATAAGCCTTTATTTTATTAAAATTCCAAGAAAACGATTATAAATCATTGTAATATTCTGTTAATTGCGCATAATGTTGCAAGATAATCATAAATACTGTAATTAGTGGGTGTTGTTTTTATGTTAGTCTTATCAGTTACATTATTGATCAAAACGTCAATGTTTTTGACGTCACTCTATAGTTTGACCTAGACCCTGATGTGAACATATGAAACATTCCAAAATGAAATAAATATCTATGAAATATTTGCGTTTAGAAAAAAAAAATTTCGAGGCTTTTTTATGATTATTGCTTGAAATCGAGTAACGACTGTAGCAGGCGTGTCTTGTTTACTTATCTGCCATTTACTGTGGGGATGGATCATCGGTAAATCCTCACGTTCAATTCGCACAATTTTTGATAATAATAAATCGTTATCTTTCTTAAAAAAATATATTATGCATCCTTATATACTAAATCTGTAAATCCAGTTTTCGACATAAGAAAGCAACTAACGATGTCAATAATAATTATCGATGTCTGGTATGATATCACAAAAAATTTCATTATTTCGAATTACAAACCGAAATATGCGAAAAATAATGAGAGTGTAGCTCGAATGATATTTAAAGGATAACGTTGAGTTACGAGTGAAAAATAATCGATTGCACAATCAAGCGATAAAATAGTGGGTGATGAATCAAATAAATTTTATACAACTGCCTTCGAAAGTGACACTTGAAATGACTATATTAAAAGTAATTGTTCACTGGAAGCGCGTTAGAAATATTTACGGAATCAGATGAAGTTTTTATTATGAATATTTGAGAATAATCTTGCTCTTACCAAATAAAGGAGCTTCGCAACACATTACTAGAAGTTAGAAGAAGATTTTTTTCCGCAACGATATTCCTATAATCAATGGAATATTTTTTTATGTCCATAATATTTGTTCCTGATTCTGCAAACAAAGAATTGGCAAATGGTAGGACCTGCAGACTCTTCAGTATCCAAAAAAAAACCATTTTTATTGATTATTCCACCATGGACAAACATAATGAGCTATCACGAAAACCATTTGAATTTATATTTTTGGTTATTATCGAATGAAAACTCAGTATCGTCTCATATAATATCTAGTATTCAAAATTGTCCTGAAAAACTAACAGGAGACCTGAACAAACCGAGGAAATTCTCGTGTTTGAGACGTACACTCTACGATTCAAAGGATTTATTCTGTCTCCCTTTCTTGCGATGATACTGTGTTTACAGCTAATCCATCACTCCCATTTCTTTTAAAAAGTTTATAATGTGGGATACATACCCAGGTGTAGAGAATTCTAGAGAATGTGGATAGAGTTTTCTTGCAGCTGTTAACGTCTTCAGTCGTTTGTTGAGGCGACAGGGTCTCGATAAAACTTCTGTTAGTTTCCCAGAAGAGTTTTTCTTGTTTCAGCTCCTGTAGGTTGTCCCAATAATCGGTTTTACTCCCATCTAACTTATTCTCCAGTACTTTTTCCATTGAATCTGATACCAGAAAAGGGTTCGGGTCCCATAAAGGGCTGGATTGTACCCGTACCGTGTCCGCCAGTGAGAACACTCTCATTATCATTAATTAAGTATTTTGCGTTTATTTGTTTTTAGACGCTTCCAGATAAACTATGATATGAATTTTTGATTCAAGTTTCCTATATAATATGCGAATTTCATTGAATTTATTTTCATAAAAATATTATTTGTATTTTTTTTCAAACATAGTGACAATGTGGTAACGATTCAATATCACACGGATCCTAATCTACAGCTTTCAATAGTGCAACTAACTTAATACACTTGAACTACTTTGTCTCTTCCCACGATACCGTTTTTGTTTGTTATATAATGGGAAATGATTCTTTTGGCGGGTTATTGCTACCCCATGTACCGGAATTTCGTACGCCCCATATGGAAGTTTACAATTCCAGGTGTCTACCTATCCCTCAAGTTAATGACTTGCAGTTCCCAGATTTACTTTTGTATTAAATTTACATCATAGTTTCGCTCGGATTCAATGATTTAATTTTTCTCAGAAAAATTATCAGGAAAGATCTACAACTGTCACATAATTACCGTAAGAAAATTGACAAGTAATGACAGTTTTTATTTTTGTCAATTAAATAATCATACTAGAGTTTAGTGTGTGTCAGTTGAAAATACGCATGAAGTTTGTTCTATAGATTCCAAGAACTTGAATGGTAAAAGATAGGGAAGAAATCGCAAATAAATTATACTTTACAAAAAAAATGACTTTGTTCTAAAATTCATTTCATGAATTTTCTATTCACTATACTTTAAAATAAAAAAAATTAATCATATTTCTCAAAAAAGTTTGTTTTTGTAATATGTAGGATGATATTCTTGAGTTGTATTAGAAAAAAGTATTCACAGGCCAGTTATCAGCCGATTTACCGTGGAATTTCGAAAATCAAGGTCGATTTTATTGTAAATTAGAATGAATGTAGTATTTATAACGTTCTTCATAATCTACCTTGTGCCGAAGGGTACTATTGCCCTACCCTTCTTGGAGATGAAAATTTATTTCATCAAAATAATCTGGTTGATCGATAGACTGACTAATTCTAAAGTTTGTACTTTTAAAGTTATTAACGATTAAAACTGTTCATTTTTCATTGAAAAACGCATACTTTTTACCATTTTTCATTTGAAAATTTTCCATTTTATCATCAAAATAGTACCTCTGTAAATAGATAATAACTGAGTTATCGCTTATTGTAGGATGCCTATATAACTTGAAATTGATGAAACTTTTGGAAAAAACTCAAGAGATCTTTTTCAAAGCATATAGAAAAACCTTAAAAATGAGCAGTATCAATAGTTTTTTGCATAAGAGTTCATTTACATCAAAAATAAGTTACTTTTCTTTTTTTGATTTTGAAAAAATTTACCCTCGCTATTACCAACCTAATTGACATTAAACTTAATCTACTTTATTTATGAATTAATGATATGAATCCATGAGATTTGACCGGTTTTGAATACATATTTTAAAATAATTGATTAAATTGACCCAAAAACTATCAATGTTATAAGAAAATGTTAAATACTAATTGTAGGATTTTTATTGCCCAAACTTTTGAGCTTTTTCAAATCTGTGTGGCATAAAAATTAAAGGAGATTCATTAGTTCGCATTTACGTACCAAATGTGGTTTATGCAACCCCTTTGAGCTGCACCCTTATCGAAACCGGTGGTTGAGAAAAGTTTTAATTGAGATGGCATTGAAGTACTTGAAATTCCCGACAAAATGCTTTTCTAAAAAAGTTAATGGTTTAAAAATTGAGTGAGTTATTGACAAAAAACTAAAATTTCGGAAGACGAATTTTGAAATGATGATATATTGTTTTTATATTATTTTCTAAATAAAAAATTGCTGATGCATGAACACGATTAATCATAAACTTATATCAGAATATAGATCTACGAATAATTCATTTAAACTGTATTTCACTCAAATACATGCTAAAGGGGGTAGATAGAGCTTATATCCAAATTTTCAGGATAATCGACGTTGATTAACAAAATTCCACAGTTTTAACGTTTTTTATCGCAGGTAAAACTCAAGATAAACAAGAATTAACTGTTTTTTAGAAGAGTTTAAAATGTTTTCTAGAACATAAAAATTGATGTTGATGCATTTTGTTAAACATGTGGTACAATTATTAAAATACGAGATGTAAAATAATTAACTTTGGGAAGCCTACGAAGCTTATTTCAGAAGCCCTGTTCGTAATATTACTGATTTGAAATTATCAAGTTAGGCCTTATGAAACAATTCGTAAAAAACCGTTAAATGATTGATCTGAAGCTTTTACATTCTTAAAAAACTTTTTTCGTTTTCAGAAGGAATGGAATTTTTGTTGGTCTACAAATAATAAAACTTTTTCCTTAATAAAAATTTTCTAAATTACCTACAAGTGCTCGATAAAAAAGTTTTGAAAAGTAATAATAGTAATTATAAAAAAATGAAGGAGCTAGTTGATAACATTGATAGATTTTTGGATTATCGGCTGTAGAATATCTTCAGAAGTACAGAACATTTTCATCAAGACATCATGGCCTTCGGACGCGTTTATCAAGGCTGTTATACAGCGAAAATATAATGGGTGACTACATTTGGAGTTTAGTGAGACAAAATTTTCAACAATATGAAATAAAATGCGATAAGGTTCAATTTCATTTAATCTCGTTACTACTACTAAAAAATTATACCTACATAAATTAATTTTTTATTTTTCTAAATAAATATTTAATCAAATATTGATCAATCATTCTTACCAACATAGATATTGACCTGTGTTATACGTTTTCGGTCAAAATATTTAGTATAATTTGAATTTATAGTTCGGATTCTACAATTTTCTGATCGATTGATAAAATTCATGTCTGAGTTATTATTGATGATGCCGTTAGTTGAATCAATGTTATATCTGTGTGTCTAAAGGCACTTAAGGATTGTAATTATAAGGCAAAAATATATAAAGTTAATAAAGCCCGCTACGCAGATGACACATTCTTAATAGCTGATACCGGCAAACCACAATAAACAGAGTACATAAATACACGAAAAAAATTTAATATGCCCATAAACGTGAACAAAACAAATGATAATTTTACGTTTTTCAAAGTTTTAATGCCTTTACATAGTATTGAATATGATGAACATAACATATAATGAAGACATGACACAAAAAGTGGAATGAAACAGACTTTAGGTACTATGAGCGTTGATATTATATAACAAACAAAACTTCAGCCCTAACATTGATTCATACAATTTAGAAAGTAGCAATTATAAACTAGTATATGATGAGTGGTCCAGATAATGAGTGAATGAACTCTAAGGATGATTACCGAAGATCCAAAATCACTCCAGATTAAAAAATAACAAAAACTAATTACCTAGATGACATTCTATAGTTTAGTTTATTAAAAATTCTATGCAGTAATAAATCAATCAGTTGTCCAAATTTCATAAGAGTCGTGGAAAAAATTGGTCTTTGTTATGTGATACAATATTTTTATTTGAGAGACTTTGTTCTAACTAGTATAACAGCTGAACTAGATTCTACTCTAGGTGAGACTGCTCCTGGAACAAATACTGCGTCGTGAAAATGTTTCCATCGAGTGTTTGGCAATGGTTCACAGAAATAAAGCTGCACTCGCAACAAAGAAACAATCAAAACAATGGACTGAAAAGGGAGAACCGGATCCAAAGAAAGCAAGGACCGTTCCATCACCAGGCAAGATCATAGCGTCGGTTTTTTGAGATGAGCGTGGGATAATTTCCATTGATCATCTTGAAAGAGGAAAAAACTATCAACGTCGAGTATTATTGCAATGTTTTAGTTAAGAAATCAAGCAAAAACAGCCGTACCTAGGTGCATTGTCATTAAGACAATGCAGCAGCTGACACATCCGTTAATGCTATAGCCAAAATTAATAAATTATAGTTTGAATTGCTACTTCATGCACCCTATTCGCTAGATTTAGCCCCTCGGATTATTTTCTAAAGAGGTGATGTCACTAGTTAATGGCTGTATTGAGGAGCTTGATGATTTTTATTATAAAAAGTGTATAGAACTTATTAAACATCGCTGGGAAAAGTGTATATACCTAAAAGGAGATTATGTTGAAAAATTTTTGTGTTTTCTTTGTTTCTCCACGTACTTCTGGAACCATACTCGTATTTCATAAGGACTCAGTAAAATTGGAACTTTCTCAAAAATGAAGGATTAAAGTAAATGAGATCAACTCAACGAATGTAACATTCACAGTTAAGCTGAATAATACTGAATACCACAAGTGCCAAATACTTAGGAATCCACCTAGACAAAAAACTTAACTGACAACACACGCCAAGAAAACAGAAAATAACGTGGTTGATAGGGAGAAAATCCAAAGTCTCACTTGAAAAAACAAAGTCCTCATCTACAAATCAGTAGTCAAGTCAATTAATTTTGTACCACATAATCACAAAAACTACAGGAAAACACCAAATTAAAGCAAAACTAATTTGAACCATCACCTTTAGATAGATAGAGATAGAGCTAAATACTTACGAATCTACCTAGACGAAAAAGACGTCACAAATAAAAGAGAACAACTTGATATAAAAACGATAAATTGGTTGATTGGGGGAAAATCCAAAGTCTCACTTGAAAATAAAGTCCTTATCTACAAATCTGTCATCAAGTCTAAATGAACATATAAAATAGAGCTGTGGGGTTACGCTTTCAAATCTATATTATTCAGAGTTCCTAATCTAAAATACTCCGTCAGCTAGTAGATGCTCCATGGTATGTAAAAAATCACACCATTCACGTGGACCTGGGAGTGCCAACTGTACAAGAAGTTATCCAAAAGAGGATAATCAAATACCACAAAACTATAGAAACACACCCAAATACACTACTAGACGAAACTCGAAGACTGAAAAAATTTTGGACAATAGACCTTATATGAGGTACAAGAGGTTGCCTCACTGGATCTAAGGCTCACCAAGACATAGATATTAGATTACCTTACACTTGTAATTATCTGATTGTTGATACAAACTAAAAAAAATCATATCGCGCACTAACATTTCCATGGTAGAATTTTTAGAGATTTTCGCTTTCCTGCTCACCGTGAGTTTTGTTTTTTTGTTAAGGCCTAGTTCTGTGATAGACGTGTAACTAGTTTTGTGACATGACAATCTTGTTCTTTTGGCTTTTTCCTTCAAACATTTTGAATATTCTTTCACGTTTTGTGGCACAGTAGTCACTACGGATTTAGTTATTCTAAATTTCGAGTTTTTGAAGAAATTCATTTGATATCGACCTCCCACTCCATGGTAGTCGATGTCTAATTTTTTCACCTATTTATTGCACTGTGTTTTTATGAGATATGTATTTGGATTCCGGATTTTTTAAGTATTCCGTAAGTACCAAACAAGGTCTTCATCTATTTGAATTGCACATATGAAAATAAAACTGTTGCATTTGCAATGAGACGATTTGTAATCGTCAAATTATAATTTATAATGATACAGAGGTTCAAATGAACACGTGCAAATATGACACCACCAAGACAATATTTCCTATACGAGTAGTTATTTTGCTAGAGGATAATTTCATTCTCATGATAAATGGAGGAGGAAACAAACTTATTCTATCGAAATAAGACATATCAGTTTAATTTTCTCATATATAGTGATAATAGCATAATCTCTACTTCATCTTAATAATCACTTTGTGAATGTAGTAAAAAATTTATCGAACTTTATAACTCATGATGTTTTTATATCTCCCTAAAGCTAATGCTAACTTACACAGTTTCTTCTCTATGCCCGTAGTTTTAGCAGAGACTCGCACTACAATTAATGATATTAAAAATAAATTTTATTCATTTGGAACTGTCGCACTTACATCAAAAATGTTTTGGAGGCTGCCCGATTGCACATTAAATCACGTTATCATTTTTATCAATGTTTCATTTCAAAATGGCACTTTTCCCAATTACCTTAAGACTATAATTATACCTCTGCATACAGGAAGAGATGAAAATCAAGCATCGAATCGCGCAATTGCACTACTTCCCACGTTATCTAAGATGAGAATGCCCTTCCCTTCTGCACGTTTCTCCAATTTTAGAAACATCGTTGCAAGACTACTTATGAACGCAAAGCTCGACTATCTACTTCACGCTCAAAATTAGTAAAGCGCTCAATATTTTACATTGCAAAAAAAATGCACAATCATTTGCCAATTGAAATCAAATTTATAACATATTTTTTCGCATTTCGCGATAATTTGAAGGCATAATTATTGGAAAGTGTCTTCTACACTCTACTGCATACTGGTTTAATTTTTCTATGGACTACCTACTACTATTACCTATAATTTTGTTACTCATTGTGGTTTCGTCTGTATATTGAAATTTTATTTTATTTGTATCTTCATTTAGTTTGTTTTCTAGTTTTTATAAGCTTTTATCTACAAATTGTAACAATTTTTAGACAATAAAGAATTTCTCTCTCTTAATAGAGGAGGTTATAATCATGTATGTAACAATAGTTTTCGGAAAAAATTTCTTGAGCCATGTTAACAATCCAATTCTTAAACACTTTTTTCTAAACATATAGTTAACAAAAAACAAAATTTAAATTATCTTGAAGGACCATTTTCTTCAATTACTGAATACGTTGCATCATATGGTGTCAATTTCCCGAATTTTTTGACGTCGAAGCTGTTGTTCGATTTCGGCTTCTTAACACTTTTTTACTCAATATCGCTGAAAACTACTCAAAAGGGAGGGCCTGAGTGGTATTTGTGGGACTATCATCCCCTTTCGGTACAAATGGTACGTTGTGTGCTCTAACCAATTTTTTATTATTCTGGCGTACTGACAATGAGTAGCTATAAAATTAACTAATTTCGAACTGTATCTCCTTGTACAACCAACGCCTCGTCCCTCACATGCCCTACATAAATACATGAAATGCCTGCTTCGAATATACTACAACAAAATCAAAACTTTGTTATCTGTGTTAAGTTCATCATTACCTTCAATTTCTAAATGTGATTAGGTTATATATTCTGTGTGAAATGACTTCTTCCTTATCTACTAGTATATTTTAAATATTTTCGTTATCCGATGTTCAACTCCCTTTTTCTTTAGTCCCGATCACTGATGATCATATTTTTGATTGGGAATTAGTCAAAGCTTTGTGTTACCTAGTTTTTGGAAGGTTTACATATGGGATTCCTTGTTCACATTCATTTATCGTTTCATAAACGGTCGACAGTCCAATTTTTTGCTCTCGAAATATTCGTTTTTGACAACCATCCAACTAAACTTTATAGACTTTTTCGGATTTCTAGTTTCTACACCATAACTAAGTTCAAATTCTGAACATTCTGAAACATTCTGAAATCTGTTTTTTCTATAGCATCTAAATTTAAGTTATTCAGCATTGAAATGAAGGCAACGAATTTTTGGTGAAAATTTCCAAAAATTGGAGAGATATAATGGTAAATTTTGGTTTTATATAAGTGCTCATTCAGATATTTGTCTAAATGAGAAGGTTTCGCTTAATTCTAATGACGTCAGTTCATGTAGTAGATTCAGAGAAGAAAAATTCTCATTACCTCATGATACCTTCATAAAGGTTGAGATCCAAGGTACACAAAAATCTATACAAACACATCCTTATTTAACGAAGACACCCTTCAAAATCTAATATGTACCATCAATTCTGAATAAAGAACGTTTTCAGTGGAAATATCCGTTGATCAGATCCCCATAGAAGTTTCAGGCTTCCCTAGTAGTTCCCTATTCGTTTCATTGTGTTCGTCCCACGTTCTTCCCACGCTGTCTACTTCCCCGGATAACTCGACCCCTAACATGTTTCGTAATCTTACAGGTGACAGTTAGGGGAAAGAAATTCTCCCAGTCGTTTATATTGAAGTACAAGGGGAACTAGAAGCAGATGTGCTGCAAATCAAGGTAGAATCTTAAGGGTGGAATTTTATGTTTATGTTTGGGGATATATATATTTAAATAATAATAGTAAATGATGAAGAATTAACTCAACAATCTCTCAATTACAAATATTTATGAAATATTTAGAAGACAATCCCCAATAAGGTAGTTCTTCGAATATATAGTACGTCGTGTCATACAAGCTAGGAATTATTAGAGTTTTCCTCATCGGCATATTTCCTAAAAAAACTGAAAGATTTATTGACGAACTATCTTTAGTTATTCGATATATTTCTTTCAACATGACAGCCGCCTCGATCATTCTAAAGGATTGATGATTGACTGAATTGTTGACCTACTAGATTCCCAGTGTATACAATTACGTCTAATTAATTGTGTACTATGCTTTGTTATTGACAGAAACTAATCTATAGTTTATGTATTATGTTATAAATTGCAAGACATTTTCCCTGGAACTCTCATGAAACTAGACATGACAAGGAGACCCGATGGTGTGAACAAACAGCAAACTAAGCGATTGCTTATTAATGAGTTCGCTATTGTCATTAGTGAAAGATGGATGTGATTGAAAAGCTGCTAAATTGAGCAGAATAACTAATGATGAGTCGTCTGAAATGGTCGATTTTAAAAGGACACCAATGCTGCATTGGTGTTCTTTGTGCAATCAGGCACAGGCTGGCACAGCTTATATTCTCAACAATATTACAATGAAGTCATTAAGGTTTTTTTGTCTAAATACTTCTACCGTATTCCAAGACTCTGAAGATGATGTATCACTATCTACATACATTAAAGACAATAACGAATGATGATATATAAGTGATGATAAATAAGTGTTATTATGTTTTGTTTTAAATTATTGAGTATGACATCCTTGTTCTCTAATAATATATCTCATACGATTAAGCCTAAATCTAATTAAATCAACTATCATTTCTTGTATGATATTAAGAACTCTTCTTCTACTGCAGCACTTAGGTCTGGGATTGAGTTTGAGATGGGAAGTCTAGCTTGATAGCTCATATTGCGAAAACTGACTTCCACAATGTAATCTTGCACGATTCTGGGGGAGTGCGGAATCGCATTGTCATACATAAAGGTGTTGTAGTCGACGTAGGTACTATATGAATTGCTAAAATCTCATTGATATATCTATCAGCCGTTAAACCTCTTCTTCTGTAAACACTACGAATGAACAGAGGCTCGGTTCGTGCTTCTATAGAAATTACACCTCAGATCAGATGCAGTATTCCGCTCTTCAAAGCAGTAATCTGCGAATCGATCTTTTGGTCTATCATGAAGGCGTATTCTGGTCTCATCTGAGAACAGGATACATTCCCATTGTTCCAACGTCCAGTTCAGATGATTTTGTGCTTGCCGATGAGAAAGTTTAAGGTGACGAACGGTTGTGTATCGCATTCTACGTATTCCAGGTCGCTTATGAAAGGATCCAGTAGACTCTTCGGACCGCTGCGCATGTCATATCCAATTAAGTAGCAACAGCTCTATGACCAAGTTCATTTTCGATTTAAGCAATAATTTGGGCAGCTTGTTGTGGTGTAGTATACATTAGACTAATACACTTGAACACAATTGAGATTATGAAAAACGGAAAATATGCAAATTTCTGTTGCAAACTCTTTTTGATCTATTGAATAATTTGGAAAAATAATAGTTAAAACTAAAAGTTTAGAGCGCGCCGATTTCTATGCAAGCAAGTTTACTTAAAAGACATGTGCCCCTATTAAATCATAAGAGATTTATACTGATTTTTATCAAATTTTGTTATAATTCATGTGTATTTGATCAGTGCTACGAGGTCTGGCTATTATATAACGAGACTAATTGCGAAGAAGGGCTTTATTATATAAATTATTCTACATTCCAATGCTCCCCTTCAATATAATCTCCTTCCCTCACCACACTTTTTTCGATACGTTTTTTCCATTAATCGAAGCAATGCTGGAAGTCTTCTTTGGTGAGCGTCTTTAGGAGATCAGATGTTTTTTGCTTTACCGCTTCCATCGACTCAAATCGGGGCCGTTTCAAAGCATATCTTTTTCTAACCTTCTAACCTTTTTCGGCATCATCTCCGTAATTCATTTGTAATTCCTCGTCTAAAATATTTCTAACCGTTTATTAATCGCCGTTTACAGCCTCGGCAATAATCCGGATGCTCATTGGATGATCTGCACGCACAATTTGGTCGATTTTGGTCACTGTTTCTGGAGTTGAAACAATCACAGGGCGACCTGGGTGCTGATCATCTTCAGTGCCTTCACTAAAGCGCTTACACCACTCAAAACACGCGCACGAGATAGAAAATTGTCCCCATACGCTTTTTATAACAATTTATAGCACTGAGTCGGAGTTTTTTCCAATAAAAAGAGAAATTCCTACCATTCCCATGGTAGTAAAATTTTGAAAATTCGTCACAATCTACTTTAAAAATTGACTGAGCTGATTTGGAATGATATATTCATTAAATTAGACTTAAAATCAAGCCTCAAAAGTTCGTATTATTGCGAAAAATTTCATTCCAAGTAATTTTTTGATTTTGGAAAAAATTTTAGGTGTTTTAGCATGTCTAAATTCAAATCAAATTTGTATCACGAGATTGCGAGTTCACTGAATAATAAACAGCGACAAAAAACTACAATTATGAAAATTAATATTAAAACCAAACGAAGCTCTAGTTATCGAAGCTCATTTATGTACAGTTTGATGATCAAAACTTGAATTAATTTGAATAGACCATCATACGATAGGGTGATTTTTACATTAAACCGTTTTAAAAAACATTTCCTGGTACATGAAACAGAAATGAATATTTTGAAATGTGACATATGTCCGCTAAGTAAATGAGATTGATACTATTTATACAAATATGTCAAAGGCACGTGTGTGTATGCGATCGCAATCATTATGCGAATTTTCGATTGCGAAAACAGTATTTAAGGTAGAAGCAATTTACATTCGTGACGGAATTAAGGACATGAAATTGCCAAGATATTATAATACATAACAAACAATGTCGGGAAGTTCGTCATGATTAACAAAATGTTACAATTATAAAGCGATAGGAATTAATTGTTTTTGTCATGTTTATATCAACTACTTTTCTTGTAAACATCTTTATTTTCGATCTACATTCACACACAAAATCTACGGCACTGTTCCTCTCGAACGTATCTAAGTGGGAGATGGATCATAAATCTCCACCCTTCTTTGCTATTCCAACACGTCCAAAACCTCCTAGATTTCATCAATACATTGATAGGTACAGGTATGTCTGTTGTACTTTGTCAGCATGTACACATGTACATTTTATGTGATCGTAGGTGTCGCGGATATATTGGTTACAAGCTACAAACAACTGGACTCTCTCTTCAAATATAATGCGAATATATATAAACTAATTGTGGGTGAAAATTATCTATTTTCCCGTCTGTTGGGCTATTTTAGTGTCACATTAGACCATGTTGGAGAATATCTTGTCTCTAGGTCTTATCGTAACGGAAATGCACATCAAACGAGGTACTATTAGTCATTCGAGAAATTGTTTATTTCGAAGTTAAGCATCGGACATAGATAGTGTCGTAGAACACGCTAATAAATCTTAAAAATATTGATATACAGTGTGAAAATAATGGAGAATTATGATATGGGGGAGCGGGGAGCACATTGTTACAATTTTTAGACCATCGGTTCCCAAACTTTTTTGTTTCATAGATCATTCTCAAAATATTACTGGATCCGGTGGATCCCTTGCAGCTACATTACTGCCAATTTCCAAAAGTGAAGATTTGATCTATTTGTGGAAACTTTGTGGCCGAGTTTCAACGACGAATTAAACGTTTTCAAAAAAAAAAATGTTAGAATTGTTTGCTTGATCAACTAAACAAATTTTCGAATAAATTTTAATTGATTGTGCTGTGGTTATCGAAAAAGCTAAGCTGGCCAATAAAAAAAGTGACTCTATCCACCCTTTTTTTTCAATTTAAATTAGAAAATTTCTCATTTGAAGTGGTAGATAGAAATAAAGTAGATTTTCCTGTGATATAGGTATTTATTAAAAAATATAATTTTACTACACTATTAATTATTATTGTTATATCGTGAAATAATTGAAATCAAATACTTATAAACTAATTTAACTTCTACAATCGTAATTACAAAAAATTGACAGCAAATTATCAATGTTTGGCTTAAATTTTGTAAGGAATAATCGAAAATCTCCTCGATCCGTGATATTCAATCTGCTCGTTTGTTTTGTCAATAAGTTTGTAACTTCACTTTTTTCGGTAGGATATTCTCCGAATATTCCTACTTGTAGCCAAAATTTTTGCCATTCTCCTTTTAATGGCACTTTCAGCTCCTCATTAGTTCTAATCTCGAGTAGCTTCTCTTGTAATATCACTTCCAATTCATCAAATGGTTTAATGTTCCATGGTGTAATTTCCATCGACGGAATATATTCAGATCTGATCATAAAATCATCATGCATGACAATCAAATGTTGAAAGTATGTCTGAATATCTTCATCAATGCATTCTCTACGTGCAACGTTTGAAAACTGTAATTGTAAGTGTAATTGTAAATTGAGGTCAATGAGTTTTTTTCAACAAATCTGTCAATTACGAGATATCTGATTCGATATTGATCAGGCTTTCTTTGAAATCGGGACCTTTATTTTACAAGAACTCTAAAACTGAGTCAGAAGTAAATAAAATCTTGAAAACTACGCACCTTTCCACAACCAGGATTCTTCGTTCTTTATCATTTTCATCGCAAATTAGCGCGTAATCAATACACTGCTACTTATTTTGTTAACTGGATTAACAAATTGAAGGATAGATTTTTTTTATAAACCTACGATGTCGCCCGACCATGGCAGGAGTTCCATGGAAATCGTTCTCGAAAACTTTGCATTATGAATTTACTTTTTTTGCTCTGGCGATTGGTCTAATGGAATCGACTACATATCGATCACACAGTATATGAAATATTGATTCACCTTTAGTGTTCGTCTTCAAAGTTTTCTTTATGAATTTTTTCTCCTATAACAAATAAAATAAATTTTTAAATATATAATACATTCTAATTATTACACCCCGACACTGGCATTCACTAATATCGATTCACTTTTCTATATAAAATTTCGGAATCAAATGAGAAACGTTCATCCTTGAAATTCGTATTTATATTGGTGAAAAATCAAACAAGTTCATGCAAGATTGCAAGCACATACTGTACTATATGGAATATGCAAGTTACTACAAGTAACAGTCGCTGAGCTTCTTAAAAAGTTTCTGCTTATATTGATAGGAAAAGTCAAGCCATCATTTTAGTTCTTCATTATCGATCAATTTTCATGAGCGCCCGCTTACGATTGTGGACCTCCAATATCTCCCACGACGAGCGTCACGTCTCCAGTGAACCCCTGGAGGTCTACCAGGACCAGTTTGGGAATTACAGTTCTAGATAATTGTCAATTTGCTCGTCTGAACAAGCGTTGTGGACGAGACGGTGGCCGGTGTGGCAACAGCAAGTTTCGACGCGTTGTACTGAATATGAAATATGCAAGTTATTACAAGTAACAGTCGCTGAGCTTCTTAAGAAGTTTTCTGCTTATATTGATAGGAAAAGTCAATCCCTCATCTTAGTTCTTCACTATCGATCAATTTTCATGAACTCCTGCTTACGATTGTGAATCTCCATGTCTCCCGTGAACCCCTGGAGGTCTACCAGGATCACTTTGGGAATCACGGTCGTATATAATTGTCAATTTGCTCGTCTGAACTAGCGTTGTGGACAAGACGGCGGCCGGCGCGTCAACAGCAAGTTTAGACGCGTTATACTGAATATGGAATATGTAAGTTATTACAAGTAACAGTTGCTGAGCTTCTTAAAAAGTTCGGTTATATTGATAGGAAAAGGCAAGCCCTCATTTTAGTTCTTCATTACCGATCAATTTTCATGAGCCCCGCTTACGATTGTGAACCTCCAAGTCTCCCGTGAACCCCTGGAGGTCCATCTGGACGACTTTGAGAATTACGATTATAGATAATTGTCCATATGACAAAAGCTATTGGATAATTCATACATTTGATTACTTTTATAATTAGTTTGTCTAATCATCTATTTTAATATAATATAAAAGTTCTTTCGTAATTTTTTTACAATGGAGAAGTTAACCAGAAAAGTTGATTTTAATAACTTACCTCCGATTTGGGATTAGTCTTTGGTACACGATGTTATCGAAGATAAATAACTCGAACTATAACAGAAAATTTTATGGCAAGTATTAACGCACGTCCCTTTAAAAACTATTAAATTCTTGTATCCGTCAAAGTAATTTGTATCGATAGCATCTAATAGCAATTTAGACTTGAATCAAACCTTGAGGAAACAATCAACTGCCCCAATTATATCAAAAAAGAACTAAATCTTGTATTGCAAATTGCAGATATTTCTGATACTAAAGTTAATTGTATTATTTATTTTTTACTGTGCAAATAAAATATAATTTACGATATGAAAATTTATTTCCCAGTATAGATAACGAATACAACGAATTTCCCTATTTCTTCACCCCAATTCTTAAAATATTATCGCATTTGTGTAGTAAGTAAATATATTGACACTTGAAAAACGTCCCGCTGGGTCTAAAACTTTGCAACACCTTATTTAATCACCAACAGCGATTAGATCCTCCCTAGTCATCTGAAAGGTAAGCAAAACCGGAACACATTCCCACGATTCGGGCTATCGAAGCTTGATGCCCTTCGCATTCATCTTCAGACGTTCCCCTTTTTCTATAGAATACAACGCTCCCTTCTTGTACTTCGCCAGCAATATTTACCTTTCGATATACCGGATTCCCACATAGTCCCAGCGTGGGACCGTACATGAAGGTGGTGACGCAGCCCACCCTTCATTTTGCGCAATTTGACTTTCAGTAAGGACTCTTCAATTACCGTACCGATAGGGTGGATTTTTACTAAGGGCTTTGTTGCATTAGAACAATGAAGCTCGACACTGAAATTTGAATAAACACAAGTAGTATTTAGTATGAGGTAATCACATCAAAATTCTAATATATTAAAAGTTAAATTATCAGACTTATTCCCATGGTATTTCACTGCAGGTAAAATTTAATAATTATCATTCAAATATTCATTCTATATTCAATCAAAATTACCATGATTAAGGATCTTTTTCGAAAATGTTAGGATTTTAATTTTTTTCGTTAGTTAAAATGGTCTCGAAACGAAATGAACCGATTGATTCATGATTCAGCAAGTGAGATGACTCTCATTTTCAACAACTACACTAGTTTTCAAATGTACAGCAAATTGCAGCATTGAAAAAATAAAATGTGAATCAAATTAAAGTTTAATTAAAATTGGGCGTCATTCTATAAGTATGTGGATAAGTTACCGAACTGAGTGGTAGTTTATACACGATAATCGAATTCTTTAACAATTTCTGCAACTATTTTTTTCGATCATTCCACTACATTCTACAAATAAGAGGTGGGGGAGAGCGGGAAACTTGTTTTGAAAAAATGCTTGTAAGTCTGGTGTTTTTTAAGCAGTTTTTTATAAGCTTGATGTTGTTTTAAAGATCTTCTAAATTGTAAGCAATTTAATTAGAAAATTAGAATTCAACGTCCAGTAGGCTGGTTGGAATGGAAAATTCTCACCTGCAGTAATTTAAAGGGTTTTTTAATAATGTTATTATTACCGCTAGATGATATTTCCTAAATGTAAAGCAAATATTAATGAAATAAGAACAAATCATTAAATAAACCAAGTGAAAATCTTACAATTAACAACTTAGATAACTAAGTACGTTATTAGTGGCGCCCTAGGTGTTCAAATATCATTTTTTATACATGATACATGATATATACATCATTAATTGACGAGTGTATAGGACAGCAATATCAATTATCACAATTTAAATACTTGATATTGCCTAACGTGTTTATCAATTACACGTTTCCGTCGCTGTTATAGTATTTGTGCAATAGCGGTTTGAAACGAACTTGGAGCAATCTCAAATTTCTCTTTAAATTGAAAAAAACTCTGTTTGGGTGCTATAAATTGTTGAAAGAGGCTTATGGGGACAATTATATATCTCGTGCGCTTGTTTTTGAGTGGTGTAAGCGCTTTAGTGAGGGCAGTGAAGAGTCCAGGTTGCCCTGTGACTATTTCAAATCTGGAAACAGTGACCAAAATCATCCAAATTGTGCATGCAAATCGAATGAGTATCCGGATGATTGCAGAGGCTGTAAACGTCGATAAATAAACGGTTAGAAAAATAAAATAAAAGCCTTTTTCGTAACCAGTCTCGTTATATAATAGCCAGACCTCGTATATTATCACTTATCACGGGTCTATTGATAAAAATGAGATCTTTTATTCGGCCCCACAAATTGAAATCTAAGCATATTATGTTTGGAGATATAGATGGCCGAATAAATACGTCCTATCCATTTATCACAGTATGTTCGACATGTAAATAATGACATGAAATAATATACTGGGTGTATATTGTAAAAACATGTCAAGACGAATAACTAAGGGTATGTTTTCTAAAAGAAGTGACAATTTGTTTCTCAATAAGTCTCAATCATAATATTTAAAATATATAAATCAGTACATAATTTATGACGACTGCAAGTCAATATGAAATGCATGAATCCTTCATTTATTTGTCACGAACCACTTTGCAATCGATCCATAGCAACTGAGATTAATGTATTGCGACCGTGATAATGTACTGAGTTTTCATATTAAACAACTATTTAGTTAGTACCACGCGCCCCTAATTCTAGAATTTATAGACTGAAATGTTCAGATTTAGACTTGTATAGCTTCTTCTTCTTTAAACTCTTTATATCTTTCAGAGTATCCAAGTTTTAGTTCACACTATCATTTTATTTATTTTTTTCGGATCTTTACTAGATCATCCATTCTTCGTATTGTTTTCCTTGTTTTTCCTTTTTCCTATGCTACGTATTCTAGCTAATTTTTTATCAATTTTTTTTTCTTCTCTTATGCTATTTTGGTTTAATCGTCTTTAAACAATTTCTATTTGATTTTCTCTAGAACTACTCAATTTCTTATCCCATCCATTCTCGCTTTCCGTGCTGTTTTCCTTAGTTACTTCATATTTGTTAGTCCTCCGAGGATGGTCCCAAAAGTACTTAGCCTGACCTAGAGATGGCGGTAGTTGCTTGGAAAATACCACCGTATTAGGAAGTACAGACGCCACATTGTTTTTAGTAAACGTGGAAAAAATTGGTCATACTTTTATTTGAATTATATTCTACTCTGGATGAGACCGCTGCTTCAACAGTAAAATATTGGGTAGCAGATTTTAATCGAGGCCATACAACATTCGAAGACCAGCATCGTAGAGGTCGATCAAATGGGGTAACGACTATGGAAAGGTTGAAGAAAAGTTACAAAGCGCTACTGTATAATCGTCCACTGATAGTGTACGAGCAGAACAGACATAGTAGGCATTTAAAAAAGTGCGGTATATTATATATGAACTGGAAATTTGGACATTAGAAAGCTGTGCACAAGATGGGTGCTACGTTTGCTCACAATGGAACAAAAACAACGTCATGAAGATGTTTCTATCGAGTTTTTAACAATGTTTCATAGAAATAAAGCCTAATTTTTACGCCTAAAACTCTGAGCGAAAACAAAAATAGTCGCATTTGGCTAAGAAGAATGTGTTGTTCCGGTAGGAAAATGAACCAACTCACAAATCTTCTATTGCAATGGCCCAAATCAATGAATTAAAGTTTGAATTTCTACCTCATGCACCCTATTCGCCATATTTAGCCCCCACGGATCATTTTCTGTTCCCATATTTAAACAAATGACTCGGTGGTCTAGGATTTTCCAGCAATGAAGAAGTGATATCGCCAGTTAATGGCTATTTTGAGGAGCTTGACGATTCTTATGATAAAAATCGTATCAAACTTATTGAACATTGCTGGAAAAAGAGCTAAAAGGAGATTACATTGAAAAGTAAATTTTTTTTTAACATTTTTATGTTTTTTCGTAGTACCAGGTACTTTTAGGACCTCATGTCTCATAAGTATTTGAGTGAACACTTCATCAACTCTTTAATCTTTCATTTTTAGATCTTCCTCAGGTTCTCTTATGTGATATGTGTTGTGATTATTATTATATAGTCTGGATGTACTAACTTTCCACCAGATCTAGGTTTCTGTAGACAATGAATGGTTCATGATTCTCATGTTCAACTTTTTTTGTCTTCTCGTCCTATTCACAACTAGCATAAACCGAATCGGACTTAGACAGTCTCCTTGTTTCATCTGAGTAGAACTTTTTAAAGCCAGAAAAATCAAAAACGAAAACACTGCAAACAGAAATTTGAAGACCTCTATTGACTTATATCGCTATTTCACTTATTTGCTATATATATTCAGGTTAATTATTTAAATGACTAATGAATAAAATCATCCAATATAGACGATGTATGAATCAACATATGATTGGAAGTAGCAGGTGGAAGCAACAACGGTTAATTAATATTTTGTTACTTTTGATTTGTAGTTTACTTTCCATATTTTTGTGATATGTATCAATACACTTAAAAGCAGCCAATTATTTTATTTAGGGAAGTTTCTTGTATCTCTACCAAACCTCCACCCTTTGACTCAAGTTTAGGAAATGTAAATACTAACAACTAACAAATTTTTTACGGTAGAATGCACCTGCGATATTCATATAAAAGAATTTAACGCTTATCGAAATTATTAAAATTTTTGATTGGACAAAATTATGAGATAGAAATAATTCCACCTGTTCTTAGATTGCTGTAAAAAGAAAATGTACGACATTTTCAACAATGTCTGATGGAAGTCTGATTCTTTGTGTTATTTCTAATCACATAAAACGGCACTCCGATAAGATCTTAGCCGGACCGAATATACTATAATGTAGTACATTCTCGTAAACGGCTTCTGTCGTAGTTTTAGCAGAACCAAACCCGAAGTTTTATTTCGACCGTGAATAGAAGTAGGCATATTTGTGGTTTCCACAAATATGGAAAAGGAGCAGTACCGAAGAACCAAAGAACGCTTGGATGGTGACTGTCTCCCTTCGATAGTGATATCAAAAAAACGGTTTATCGAATTTCAATTGGTCGCACGTCCAGGCGCTCCGAAACCTACTACCACGGATGATCATCTGACAAAAATCCACTTTTAGTGACAGTGCTCGAGATAGGTGAAACATTAGACATTTCAGAATACCTCGTGGATTACTTTTTCATGAAATTTCCCGCTTGGGAAGTTTATTTTGGGAAGTTTAAGTGTACAAGATGGGTGCCCTGTTTGCTCACAGTGTAATAAAAACAGTTGCGTGAAGATGTTTCCATCAAGTTTTTGGCAATGTTTCACGAAAATAAAGACGTGGGTCTATCACTTCATACTAGAGACAAATGAACAATCGAATCAATGGACTGAGAAGGGAGAACCGGCTCCAAAGAAGGCAAAGACCGTTCCATCCTCAGCCAAGATATTGCATCGTTTTTTTGGGATACGCCCGGGATCATTTCAATTGAAAAAAAGAAAAACTATCAACAGCAAAAATTATGTGAACTTATTGTAATGTTTTAAGGAAAAACCTAGCAAAAACGGTCAAATTTGGCTGATAAGAAAATGGTGTTTCATCGAGATAATACACCAACTCACACATCCGTTATTGCAATGACCAAAACTAATGCATTAAAGCTTGAATTGCTACTTCTTGCACCCTATTTGCCAGATTTAGCCCTTTCAGATTATTATCTGTCCCCAGACTTAAATAAATAACTAAGTGGTAAAAGATTTTCAAACAATGAAGAGGTGATTACATTGTAAAATAAGCATGTTTTCCTCCAAATTTTTTCTTGAGGCCATTCTCGTACATATCATTACTTAATATTAGAGTGGTGAGTTCAAAAGATTTACAAAGTGATTGGGTAATGAAAAAATCATAAAGATTAAATCCCCATCTCCATTTTATAAATCATATCGACATCAATTCTTACCCACCCCGTTAATTCAAAAGAATACGGAAAATTTATTGCAATAGAGAAAAGGTTTCTATTCTGATCCACTATTGAAGTCTACAGCCCTAACTTCTCACGTGTACCAACATTGCGATAAAGGATCTTCATTTCTTTAACCAGTGGCAGCGTTTGTGCTTCGAAAATCGATACTATAAGCAATTAAAAAACAAAACAGAAACGAAACATCAAAACATAAAACATTTTTCCTTATAACATGTACAAAGGTTTCCCCAACAACTATTGAATTATTTCGATAAATATGATATTAGTAATAATCGTATCATGAAGGACGTTATCCAAATATGTATTTCACTAAATTAAAATTTGAAAGACCAAAAAACAAAAGTAATATTATATATCAAGTACCTTGTACTAATTGTGATGCTGTCTACATAGGGCAAACATCGCAGTATTTGGAAAATAGACTAAGAAATCATCAATACGATAAAAATAATTAATGAACCACGTAATATCACAAAAACATACATTCAGACGTAAAATTAAAAGAAAAATTAATCTTTCTTGTAAAACAAATTTTCTATTTTGATTTTATTTTTATTTTGATGTTCGTGATCCATGATGTCAATATCATATTTTGATAAAGACTAAAAGAAGTCGAAACGTCAAATTTTCATATATATCTGAAAAATTATAAAAGAAACTAATTTGAAATGAGAAGAGACATTTTGAAATAGAAACAAGCGTAATCATCATTTCATGATAAGAACATTCCATCAGTTCAATCTGTCAATTATAATTATTACAACACTATAATCAAATGATTATAAAAAATATATTCATATATTTTATTCCAAACCCTGCCTCCGCCCTTGTTTTTCACCCTTGGTGATGGAATATCTTGAACATACGAGGCGGCTAGGGAGTTCTTTGTTTCTTCTCCCCTTCTTACTTGCCCGTAGCAAGTTCTTCCTTCCGAAAAGGAAAAGGTCCTTACGCCAGGACCAGTTTAAACTACGTAGAACGATTATCAAAACAGAAAAGCAGCTGGTCATGGGGAGGTGATTT
The DNA here is from genome assembly GCF_026230105.1 of Diorhabda sublineata. NCBI lineage: Eukaryota > Metazoa > Arthropoda > Insecta > Coleoptera > Chrysomelidae > Diorhabda > Diorhabda sublineata. The sequence continues at coordinate 11,862,595 of NC_079475.1, forward strand.
GTATGGTCTACTTATACGTATATAAAGTTCAATTGATTAGTAATGGAAGAGGTTCATTGTTTGGATATGGTGATTAATTTTCGAGATAATCTGTCAGGTGTTGGCTACCACCTGAGGAAGTTTTAGTAAAGTTTACAATGCAACAATGTCTGGTATTAGCATAATCGTCGATTTCACATCATAGTTAGATATAATCAAACGATTTAATAACCTTTATTTGGGACTATATTAATAGATATTGATATATAAAGATTTTATAAAATTTCTTTTAGAAAACATCCGCATACCTAGGTACTTGTTTAAAGATAATGTTAATGCTGATACTGTACTAAACTTTACTTTCCAAATACATTTAAAATGACAACGTTCCTTTGGAAATGACAGTAATTATAAACGTATCTCATATATTTTGTTTTATCATGCAGGTACGAGGATCATTAAAGTTTTAAAATGAGCAGAAGATTTCAATTTCTCTTGTTATCTATTGTTATATTATATAATGGGTGTCACAAAATTAACGTTAAATTTGAATGAAATAGAAAACACAGTTTTTTTGAATGTAACTTTTTTGAATCAGAAGTTAAATAGAATAGGATTATTGATGGGTTAACACACGATTTTCGCGGCTTTGCATACACATTCGTTTGTCAAAATTTTCCATGAGGATAGTCCCAGAAGTAGCTGGCTAAGACCACTATCGATCAAATTAGGTGATGACTCCAGAAATGTGGAAGAAAATCCACAAAATTGTACTGGGTGATCGACTAGCAAACATAGTAGACATTTAAAAAACGTTAGCTCACAATGGAGCAAAGAGAGCATCGTTGTTCCCATCGAAAGTCCATAACCGTGGATGAAACTTCATACCCGGAAAAAAATTAATCAAAATAATGGACTGAAAAGGGACGAACGCCTCCAAAGAAGGCAAATACCGTTCAATCCTCAGGCAAGATCATGGCGTCAGTTTTTGGAGATGCGTGTGAGATAATTTTCATTGACCATCTTGGAAAAGAAAAAACAATTAATAACGAGACAGTTCACCAGGTGACACATTCGTTATTGCAATGACCAAAGTTAATGGATTAAAGTGTGAATTGCTATCACATGCACCCCATTCGCCAGATTTAGCCTCATCAGATAATTTTCTTGAAAACATGGCTCGGTAATTAAAGATTTTCCAACAATGAAGATGACGTTGTCAGTTAATAGCAGTGTTGAAAATGATTACGTTTAAAAATAAACATATATGCAGTTTTCTATGTTGGACCAGGTATTTCTCGAACTATCCTCGTATTAAATGAGGCTGAATTTCGTTGCTGTAACGTTGAGTCTCCTCTTTTAATACACGCGTGGTTGTGAGTTTGTTGAAGTAAACCTGTGATTTTAAAAAACCCCATAAAAATAAATCTAATTGTGTCCAATCCCACGATCTAGTAGGCCAAATCTGATCACCTAAATCAGAGGGTACACGCTCTGTAAATGTCTCATGTAGTTAGTGTTATATGGCATGTGGTACCGTCATGTTGAAACCGTATATTGTCATATGAAAAAAACGACTGTTTCACTAAGATAATTCACCGATTCATAAGTTGATGTCAACGATGGTTAAATTGAACTAATTGCTTCCTCATCCACCGTATAGTCAAGATCTGGGCCAAAGTAACTATTGCTTACTCTATGATCTCAAAAAAATGCTTGCCGGGTAAGAAGTACAGCTTAAATGAAGCAGCGATCGCTGAACCTAAAGCCTATTTTAAGGCAAATGACAAATCCTTCTACAAGTACGACATCGAAATGTTAGACAAGCGTTGGAATGATTGTATTGCTCTAAAAGGAGATTATATTGATGACTAAAATAGATTTTGGTAAAAAAATGTGTTTTTCTTCGTCACACGACTTATTTAGTGATGTAATACTTGATTTCTAATTTACAAAATCGAATTTAATAATTTCCTCTTGTTTGAATGATCGATTTTAAATGGTATTTAAAATCTAAACATTATGTTTTGAGTTAAAATACGAGAACGACAGCTTGTATTTATGTGAAAAGCGATTGGGTCCATCCAATTAAAAAATATCACTAGATTCTAATAGATTATTAGAGAGAATCTCTACAGACACTATAATAGTAGCAATACCTATACTCTGACAACCACATGTAGAGAGGTTTCCTATTTATTTTGAAACAGGTGCCCCCTAGTGAGGAAGCCATAACTTTCCTTAATTATTATTTATGCATTAAACGGTTTCGTTTGGCATTAACAGACGAGGCCAATGATACGGGGACGTTCATTATTATCGAAATTAGATAAAACTAAACGGTGCTAGGAAGAGAGAATAACGTTTGAAAAATTATTTACATTTGTATCAATTTTCCAAACATACGTTATTATTTCATCATGTCTTTATTTGGTTTTTTAATATACTAACGGCTTCATATCAATTTTTTCTTGATACTTTGAAATCATATTAAATACTCTGTCAGTAGCAATTTATTGAGTATATTTTTTCGGAAAGATTAAACAAGAAACATGAATTTTTATCTTATAATAAATCATTCAGAGACTGAAGGAAAACTGTTCAATTCACCTTCATTCTCTGAAGATGATAACTTGGTTATCGAAACGCCCGCCCGTCAGACACAGTGTAATTGTGAGTGGGACACACCGGAGTGAATGGAAATGAAATAGCTGATAAGCTCGCTAAAGCGGGGACAGACAAGCCCTTGATGGAACCTCAACACTATTATGGTATCTGCTAAAGAATAATGGAAGAAGCTTTGGAAAAGAAGGTAAATAGGAGGAAAATAAATTATTGGGACGATATACAAGGGCTGAAACAAGCAAAGAAATTCAAGGAAAACTGTAACCAGAGAAGATGATTGTATAAACCTAAGTAGGAACAATCTATGGATACTAGCCTCAACAAACACTTGAAGACGCTAGAAAAAACCTCAATCCACATTCTGGAAGCGTATGAAATAGAAGCCGAAGATCTATAGTAGCCACAACTCACCTAACATTCCACACTTTTTAAAAAGAGTGGGATCAGCTATCAATAATGGGCTCCCTAGTAACACAGCAAGAAAGGGCGACATAATAGATCCTTTTGGTCGCAATGTATATGACTTTATCTCAAATTGGCATTGATAACGGCGTTGCAAATCCATGATGTTTTCATGAAAACGTTCTTGTTAATCTTAATATTCCATCATTTGTTTTAAAATTTATCTAGATGAGTATGTAACATATGTTATCTCAAATATATTCTGCGGCTCATAGTTTTAAAATCTAATAACCAGTTCTTGGTAATATTCAACTTTTCTATTCTCTAAAAATCCAAAAACGACTTCTATATAATTGTTCTTACTTTTTTGTTGATCACTAGTAATTAATTATGGAGCTCCTCACTGGCAAAAGGTTTTTGGACAATTTTGGAAAAAAGAGTTGTGTAATGTAAACGAAAAACTTTCTCAGGAATTATTTCATAAGGCCTAACTTGTGTTCAAGTTTACAATTAACGTTTGGTTTTCCAATACAAAACTAGCAGTCATGATTATGATCGATTTATATAATTTTGAGCATCCGCTCTACTAACCCACAAACGGAGATAACACCCTGTAGTGTCACAAAGAATCCTGCCATCCTAAGATCTCTAATGAACTGGTACTCAAACCCCTTTATATTTCCATGATGATGAACTGAATGAGCGACTGGAAACGATGAAAATTAATTTCCATTATGTGATTACACTACTTACAAGCTTTCGTCGAGCTGTAAATAAATAAACTCCACTCACTGGTAACAAACTTCTTATGTCTTTGTCTGCTATTTGGACATCAATAAACAAATTCCATTGCATCAAACGGAAGCTCAAAAACTATGGCTTACTCTTATAGTTCATCGAGTACAGCCTAATTAGAACCAAAACCCACGAAAATTAGTTATGTCACTGATTTTATGGATTTAGGTAGTTCGGGGGGTGCTCTATAGATACAGTAAAAGTTGACATCAAACTTTTCGCCGCTAAGCGATATATTTTTGTTTAAATTTTCAAAATTTCGAATGTTGCAAATAACTCGCAATCTACGCCGAATTTTATTAAAATTAAAGAAAACAATAATTTAGTTCAAAAAATTTCCTACAAAAAAGGTTCCCTGTGATTTTTTCCTAATTGCAAAATTACTCTTACAAAAAGCTTATTTCGTATTACTGGATTTTTTCAATAGTGCATTTTTTGCAGATAATTCAAAAAAGACTTGAAATTTAGAAGTAACTTTCTGAAAAAAAAATGCCGAGCGGGAAATTACCTTTGAAGAAGCTCATATACGATTTTTCCTACCCTAAAAAAAAAAACTCTAAAATGCCATAAATCTTGATTGTTGTAAGTACTCTAAACTTAAATGTGGGACAGGGATAATCCTTAAAAACGCTATTCTTTTGAGAACTTTATTTAAAATTTTATCAAAAATAAAGAAAATATTGAAAATCGCATATAAGAAATCAATTGCAATCTAGTCGATTTCATCATCACTCTCGAGCATTTCTTCCAAGAGGAATTCCGTGCTGGTCAGGGTGTCTTCACTGTTTTCTCCTGCAGCTTTATTTCACGACTTGAGATCCTAGGCTACACTTGCTATGAATATTTAGATCAGATTCGTCAAGAAAGTCTCCTTCATTCTCATATTTATCGAAGAAAATCAGGATCAAAAGAATAAAAACAATTCAACATTTCGCTAATTAAAGAATATTTTGAATATTAACGACACTTTACGTACTAAAAAAGAAAGACAGTTAATTTTTTACTTTGGAGCACTCCCATTAGGTTTCTTCTCTGTCATATTCACTATTTTATTTTCTCAATTTTCATTCAACAATTAACGTTAACGTTTTGCTCCGGCGGCGCCCACTACACCCGTAGAATCTTCCGCTTATTTATTGAAGAAACTCTTCCAGTAGAAAAATGTTTGGGGAGGAAATTGAAGCTCGACAACTCCGCTACATAATGTATCCTTCAGTTTTCTCATTATTTTGTGAAAATGGCAGGTATGCAACAACTTATAGAAAAGTAACCAACTATGAAAAAATCTAACATTGGTAAAGGTAGCTTCTTCCTATTATATAGTGAGTTCAAAGGTATAATTGGTCTCATTTTAAAGGTAATTGTCTAATTGATGACCTCAAGTAAAGGTTTTTCTGCTGGGTATAGCAGAGTCACAGACACATGTGTTTTAAGTTCACTCAGGCAACCAGCAAAAAACAATTCCGTTCGTGTTGTTAGATTTGTTTTCATATGCAGTTGAAAATTAGAGTAAAATGCACTTTCTGTCATTCCGAAATGTTGAGTTTTTGAAGAGATACTGCAGATGTAATTTCCCTAAGACTCTACGTGGCGTGAAAACATTTTAGTAAGATGCGACCCCGAAGTTTGAGCTCTTTTACAAAGAAATGACAGCTCTTAGAGAAAAATTACCTTTTTTGAAGAAAATTTTTTAAACTACATTTTTGATTCTTATACTTTTCTCAAAATTTAGCATAGTTTTCGAGTTATTAACAAAATTAGGAATTTTGCAAATTTAAACAAAAATATATCGCTTACCTAAATTCAGATAATCAGCGACATAACTAATTTTCGTGGGTCAGGAGCTGTGATCACTGGACTATTATACAAATTCAAAAGTCATATTAACTTATTAAGTCTTCTGGGCTAAGAAAATTGAGTTTTCGTAGTTACAGTACAAATTCTTCATCTCCAATATTTTTATTTAAATCCTGAGATGAGTTTTATTGAGATGATTTTGTATGAGCTTCAGAGGAATTGAAATTAGCGAACTATGAAAGATTGGAACCGAAGTCTTTATGTCTATCAGCAGGATTTACTACCCAAAAATAACTGTCATCGACGTGGTCTCTTGGCTCTTCAAATTCTTGGTACTACGAATTTCATATTCTGTCCATCTTCTCTTGGAGTGTGAAAAAATAAAGAGAACTACACATGGGGGTCTATGAAATGGAAGATCCAGACAGTTAGGAACATCTTTATGAAAGGAATTGGAGTAGTGGATCGAGTTAAAACACTAAACATTAACGGTGCACTGCAAGAAATAAGAGAAACAATCATCGATCTCTCTAAGTAAACTTTCAAAATTATTCAATTGCGATACTTTCTCTAAACCGTATATTTTTTAATAAGTATTTGCTAACGTCTCGTAATTTCTTCAGTTATTTATCTTAATTCTTGTTATAATAAGTCTATTTTTGTCAGCCTTACATTATACTTGTACATATTCCAACAAGTCCTAATACGGTACAACTACAAGAAACTATATTATCCTTAACTAGATATAATGCGTGGATATTGGTTTAACGAACACCGACATATATCACAACTTTGACAGGCTCAGCCTTAATTAACCTCGATAAAGTTGTAAAGTTACTTCTGGGTACCCGATATAATATATTAATTATGGCATTTGTGTCCGATTTTTGAAAATTTCCTTTTACGAGTCCATTGCGGCGAAGATTTATGGATTATTCTGGCAAATCTGTGATTTATGTGACGACATTTGTATATGAAGTGCGGATTGTATGCGATTTTTTCTTAAACGAATCTAACATAAGCCATAAATTATGTAAAATACAGACGGACTCGAAAGAATTCACATTGTGGATATGAAATTGACGCATTTTGACAGTTTTAAAACATTGATTATTCGTTGCTTCCAAATAATTCCGAACTCGGGTTGCAATAAATCACCTGCAAAGTACGTCTTTTTCGAAAAAAATGACCCCCCGTATCATAGCGTGCAAATAATCATGTACCTATCTCAATAATCCAGTGAACAAAGGTTTTCACCTCATTTCCATTAAGACGTATCGATTTGCTTGAAATTTTGATAGTTGATAGTAAATACCTCAAAAAAAAACAAAGTCTCCCCTATTTCTGGGAGGGTGGTGATTGTTTTATTGGAAGTGACCGTAGAAATCGATTTAAAAAAGTATTTTAAGCTCAAATTATTCTACGAAGTTTTTTCGAAAAATCAATACTTTTTGACTTATTCTTGATTTCGAATTTTTGTTACAATAAAAGTACATTTTCAATCTAAATAACAAATTTTATTGAAAGAACTGTAAAAAGGTTATATGAAGCTTCTAAAAAAATTTTTTTTATTATGGGTCTAATATAAACAGAGTTTTGATTTATTAAAGTTGGAACTTATTTAATGATCCGAAGATTTTGAAAATAAAATAAATGGAAAACGGTTAATTTTATGAAAAAAATGATTCGAATCTTTTTTGAAGAACTATGAAAACATTCAAATGGGACTTCACAAGAAATTGTAACAGATAAAATAAGGGAGTTATAACGAAAATAAGATAAAATCCTTCAATTTTATGGGAAAGAAAACATCATTTCCACCCTTCATATTGTCTCCCTAATTGAAATAAGTTTTTATAAATTTGCAAATCACTTTAATTGAATACAAATAATTAGATCAAAAAGTTTGAATAGTTTAGAGATTTAATTCTAAAAAAAAATATGGTTACAATGGAAAAACCATTTTTTATTTTTGAAAAAAATAGTCTTATAGTAAGAATAACTTAAAATGTAAAAGATACGTTGAATTTGCTAGAGAACAGTAATCCAGAATCATGAGATGTTCATCTTGGCTCTTTTTAAGCGTTAAGGATTCTTCAGGTAGCCTCGAAGTTTCTTTGGGACGCTAAAAATATCAATAAGTAGGTGTAGTCTTCTATTTTTTAGTATAATGAAATACACTACTATGTTAAGGAAGTGTCAATGAAGGTTTACAGAACTTTTCAGGTTCACAAAGTTTCTACAAACATTTTTCATGGGCTTTATTCAGGTACGATTGATCAGATTGGTCACATAAACTATCATCAGATTCAGTCTCAATTTCATATTTCATTACACAAATTACAGAACTTATTTGATTATTTACAGAAAATTTTATTACGGGTACACCAAGATTGATATAGTGCACATTTGAGTGAATAGGATTTAAAAAAGAATTCTTCTTCTATGTAGATTATCGCAAAATGAAAAAATTATACCCTAAATAGTTTTAGTTTTACTTTTTTCCAGTTCAATAGACATATCGAATGCTCTGAATAATATTGACGAAACTACCTTCATTAGCTAGGCACAATGAACCTGGTCAACAATCTACAAAAATTGAGAGCATCAACTCAAATAATACATTCAACTGGTTTGCCAGAATCATGAGATTTTTGTTTTGGCTCCTTTTTAGGCGTTGAGGATTCTTCGGGTAGCCTAGGAGTTTCTTTAAGATACAATATCAATAAATAAGTAAAGTGCTTGTATTCTCAGCATGATGAAACTTTCTAACTGCTTTCAGAATGTGATAATGAAGGTTTACAGAATATTTTCGGATTATATAAAAAGTTTCTACAAATTGGGTTTCATCAAGATACAGTGAATAGTCTTGGTCGCATAAACTATTATGAAATTCACTATTTTTAAACTTTTTTTGTCTCAATATTATCTGTCACTACACTTTCATACAAGAGTTCTTCAAGTTCTTTATCTGTTACTCCCTTTTCACCCATTTTTTACCTCTTGGAAAACTGTACCAATCTATGTTGGAAATCTGCAATAAACTGTGAGGAGTGCACTGCTAGCGTCCCTGGTTTATAGTTGTGACTCCCAGAATCGGCTGGAAACCTGGCAGAACATCTAAAATTTTTTACTACAAACCGCCACTGCATAGACGGTTTTTACTTCGCTTATGAGGGAGTGAAGAATATTTTTAACATCAACATTGTGAATTCCAGTTTTTTTCGAAAATATGAATTCCAGCGAATGCTAATTATAACATTTCTGATTTTTCACTTGTATTGAAAATGTGACAACCTGCGATCCCAATACTAATTTTCTTAAATTTGTTTTCATTATCTTTGCTGAGATCGGTCTTAATAGAAGAATTTGGGTACTATAACTCACTTTATTTATTTATATATACAGTTTTAGTCAACACCTTTTATCTGTAAGGTGATAAGATAATGACTAATATGGGTGTATATACAACAAATTTCAGATCATAAGCGTGATTAGTTTATTGATAATGTGCAAGTGACTGTTACTACAAAAATGGTTTTTTACATGGAAATTCTTAATTTTATATTTTCAAGTCAAACATCTGGAGAACTAAAGGTGTAATACCACCAAAGAGATTTCAATTTCTAAATACTAATCCACTGTTTCAGATTATTCTCATGGTTCATTTCACCTTGACCGCATTAGGAGGTATGGCATGTGTATCTTCCTTCTCATACGTCTTTTATAATTCAGCTATTATATTAACTTTGCTGTGGAGCATACATGACAAACCAAATTTAGAACCATTACGTTTAGTAAGTTGATTATTTCTCTGAATTATTTGAATCGAGAACGAGATTTTTGAATATACTAGGAAAGTTTTTTTCTACCACAAGAAAAGCTCACTCAAATTTGATACCCAGTAAATGAGACTTCGTATTTTGAAAATTTCATATATTTTTATTTTTTTAATACCAACTTTATCTATTTTTTCAGATGGTGGGGCTCGAATTGTGTGCAATCCTTATAGATCTATTTTATTTTAGTGTAATGTTGACTGAAAGATCAAGTAAGACTCTATATTTTCATTAATTATCAATTTTTCACAGCTAAATATATCTAAAAAGCTGATTTATTGATCTATTATTATAAGCATCATCTGCCAAAATAATACTCCCAACACCTAGAGCATACCTATAATAAATCAGTGAGGAAACTCACCAGAAGTAGCACAAGGAACTGTATTAGGTGCTATTTTTACTACTATACTTAACTTAAATAACAAACAATCATTCATCAAATATGGACATGAAAAGTTAATTTGAACCAGACCAAGTCAGTGTGTCAGACCAAGTCAGTGTAAACGTAGTACTAATAAGATACCTGGTTATCAGGTGTCAATAAAAAATGAACTGAACTAGGAATAAAATTGAAAAAATGTATGAAATTTGCTCTGCCTACTGTATTGAACTCTGAGCTTTTGCCAAAGAAATCGCTGTAGAAAATCTCCTAAAGGGAGACCGACGCAGTACTGTACCCGATATAGCTGAATAATTGGGTATCAGCTTAGCAAATAATTAATGGAATTTTCAACCAAAGACTTTTGAATTTTGGGCAAAAATTCACGTTTGCATGCGTTTCTTACAACGGTATAGAGAAGAAGGAGAAAATTTATTGCATCGAATACTCACCCTGCAGGAAACTCTTTCTCAGAAAGTGGTAGTCGGCCTCAGTTGAAATATATAAATAATTAGTGTAGTTCTTTCAATATCAATTGTAGATTATAAAAATTCTTACCGACAATTTTGTTTGAACTGCCATAGCCATTTTAAATACTTATAGACAGAAGCATTTAATTGTAGTCCTACCTGGAACTTTGAAAAAAATCAATATTATACCTCGTTAACTTGCTACAACTGGATATAAAACTATAAAGCGTCAAGAGACGATTAAAATGTACCCGCCTGTAAAGGCGTTTGGTTTAAACAGGATACCAGACGTGAACTGAGCCGTTTTTGTACCCCATTCGTCTATTAGAACTCCCGTAGTCTTTTATCTTGTCGCTATCAAACTAACCTGGAAGAATCAGTTATTGCCATCCGTTTAATCAAATATTTTTGTTTAAAACAACATGCTGACAAAACTTGACGCAAAGTTTCTAAACTGGATGGGGCAAGCTTCACTGACTAAAGCCAATGTCTAGCTTTCGCAGATGACTTAGGGTTGATAGCAAAATCCGAGAAGCACTTTAAGAAAGCAGTAATAAAATTGGAAGAAGAAGCCAAGAATTTTGGAACAGAAATAAATCAAGAGAAGACAAAATACATGATCATGGAAGATACACAGAGATAAAGAGACCTTTAGGACAACCAGACACAAAAAGTACAATTTTGATAGAGTTTCCAACTTTGTGTATCTAGGAGTAGTAATATAAGATAAGGGAGTAGAAGAATTAGAACCGAAAGCCACAATAACTAAAGGAGCACAAAAATTCGGAAGTATTAGATGACTGATGAAGTCAAAATACGCGTCAAAAAAAACAAAAGTAAAGAATATATAAAACGGTAGTAAGACATGGATATTGGAAAAGGAAGATGAAGCCATGTTGGAAGGATGGGTGAGGAAAATACTAAGAGGAATCTCCGGAGCAGTACACACAGAAGCGGGCTGGAGGAGAAGAACTAATAAAGAATTGGAGGAAATTTATGGAGAAGCTAAAATAAGCTCGTTTTTTAATGGACAGAGAGTGAGATTGTTGGGACATGTTAAGAGACTACATTGAGAACGGATGCAAAAATTAGTACTGCAAAGAAGACCAATAGGAAAAAAGAGAAAGGGGCGACCAAATAAGAGATAGTATAACTGTGTAATGGAAGACCTAAAAAATAATAATGTTCAGAATTGGAAAGAAAAAGCTGTGAACAGGAAGGAATAGAGAAGTATTATGTGAAAAATTCAAAATAGAGAGCTTTGATATATAATATATAAAACTATGTAATATTGCCATTCTTGCCCTAGGCCTACATGGCCTCTCATGGCCTCCCATTTTTTTTCTACGAAAATAAGAAGCCAAAACAACAAGATTGTGGTAATTAGTAACAAAAAAGTTTAGTAGTGTTTACATATTGAAGCGACTATATAAATAATAGTAAAAAAAAGAGCAGTGAAAATAAAAAAGCATAGATGTTAACTAGAAGCTGCTTTCACAAAATATACGTTGAGATAAATATGATGGGATGCTGAAAATCTCAACGACAAGACCTGTCTACAGATCAAAACGACGCGATATTCCAATACGTAGTGCGATATTGCTGCAAGACAACGCCAAACCGCATACAGCGCTTGGCTTACGATGGAAACGTTGAGAGAATTGAGTTGAGAAAGACTGGAAAATTATCCTTATAGTCCCGATTTGTTGCCGTGCGACTATTATTTATTTGGCCCATTGAAGGAGGTACTTGAAGTAGAATCCTTCGTGCGTGAACGGTTTTGTGAAAAGCTGGAACATTTTTAGTAGAAAGGCATCCGAAAGCTTCCGGAAAGGCTACAAAACTGTGATGGAGATGATCTAGAAAAAATATAACTACTACTTCTTTTCTAGGCGTTCACTCAACTACACAGACTATTGAATATTGTTAAAATGACTGGATATTTAAGGTTTAAATTACAAAATGCTGATAGAAAATATATGTAATAATAATTATTTTTTTTTTATTTAGCTCTGAAAGAATCAGTTTCTGCTGCAATGATATTTCTACAGTGTATTATTAGACCTTGTGTGGTTTTACATCTGTCAAAAACAAAAAATAATCAAGAATTTCCGAATTCCGATACAGGTGAGTTATTTCATTAAATCATTTTCCAGCAATGTAGTTCTGTCCAGTACTTTAGATTACAAAAGTGCTGAGCTTTCTTCCACTTCTACTGAGATGATTATCTATTGTTTGAAAACGATTTATGTAACAAAAACAATAACTTCACTTAACACTTACAGAGAGTGAAATATGTCATGAATTATTATATACATTGCCAGAATTGGTTCAGGAAACTTGGGAAGAACCCCACCATAGTCGGTTAAATCATTGAAGGTCGACCTTATAATATTTTTGCAGCATTAACATGATATTGATTATATAAAGAAGCTCTGCACTTGGTTTTTACAAGCAATTATTTAAAAAAATTGAGTAAAGACTCAATCGGAGCTAGTGTCTAGTGTCTATTTGATGGAGGATCTGTTATAGCAAGGGGAAGCATATCTTTGAGAGCAAACGCGGACTTAATCTTGATCTAAAATGATTCATCAAAAAGATTGAATACTTATACGTACCTGACATTGGTGATAAAACAGTTATGAGGAAAGGACGGCCCGCGGGCCAAATATGGCCCTCGAGCTAGTCTAATCCGGTCCGCGACCTATAAAAACACGCACGGTAGCCGTTCACGACAAGTTTGCAGAGCATCTAACATTAACTGACGTGCATAGGCGGATTGTTTTAAAGGTCAGTGTAGTACAATCAACGATCTAGGAAAGACTTCGAGCAGATAGACGGTCTCAGCTTCATTTCGTGAACATCTTCCTGGTCACAGATTTTGTATGATATATAATTTCAAGAAACACCCGCTGTTTACCTGTATATGGAAACTTTTTGTTTCTTTTTAAGGTTATTTTTTGATAGCGAAACCAAAAAAAGGGAACCAATTGTAAATAGAAGTTCAAAATGTTCAGAAGTAAAATGAAAAGTGTGAAGTTAACAAATTTAGTCATAACATAATATGAATCAAAGCAGTAAAAATGAATTCCACTAACCAAATCAACTTAACCAAATAGATTGAACCTTAAACTTCAGGAAACAATCAATAGATAACTGATATTTGTGGTTATATCAGAGATTTAAAAATGAAAATCTATTTTCCAACCAACTAGTCAATATAGATTTTACTTATTTTTCAAGACTAAAAAATATTGCAGTTACGGAAGACAAATTTTAGAACGTCTTCATGAAGAATTTGAACGAAGATTCATTTTCAGCATGCCGTTTAATGTGAATTGTGATTCAGTTAAACCAGAATTTTTGAACTTTGAGCTGATTGACTTGCGATATAACTTTCAATTGGAACAATTATTTCTCACGGTTCCTAAAATTGAATTCTACAAGGCCCTATCAAAATCAAGTTTCCCAAACCTGAAATCTCAACCTCAGAAAATAATTGCGATGTCCTACATCTGTTAACAGTTGTTTTCTAAAATCTAGAAGAACATTTCTAGGTCTTGGAAAGTTTTATGGACGTTGATGAACGACCACATTCTATACCGATCTTCACTGATTATCTCGATGAGTTTAAAAAATTGTATTTGCTTGGCCTACTCGTAGATATTAATTCTCTTTCTATGATTAAAAAAAAAGACGAATCAAGTTTTTATTCCGATGTGCCAAAAATATCGTGGTTTGAGCACAATCTTCTCAAACAATTGCGAAGCTCGTCATAACGCGACGAATATTATTAATTATGAACAGCTCACAAAATTGTTATATATGTTGCCAAAATATGGATGTTGAAGTCGAAAAATAAAATAAAAAATATATAATGTATAGTGATTCAACTAAAATTTTGCTTTGGAAAGTCACTACACGCTTCACTTTTGCAACAAGAAACATCACAATTTTAGAAATTCAGTACAAATTTGAAAAATAATTTTGGGTTACGTGACAGCAAATAATAGATAAATCATGTATGCTTCTAAATATATAAGCACTATTTACTTATTTATATGAACAGTTTTGACTAAATGAGTTCATCTAAATGTTGCAGAATACATTGATTCTTTATTATATTTTTTTTAGAAGATGATACAAATCGAACTTTGTCGATTGAAAGGGGCGAAAGAAATATGAAAATTAATGATCAGACGTATTGTTCGGTGCCAGTGAAAACCAATGTAACCGACCCAAAACAATCTGTAGAGAATAATCCTTTTGAGAATGATTATGCTGAACTTTCATAAGAAACAAATCGAATCAAATTGTTGGTTAGATATTTGCAGAGAATCGAATTTATAGAAAACTGGAATCAATTTTTGAGGAGAATTGTGTACATCCGTTTTATAATGTTCTCATAGATTTTTTTATATTAATACACTTTTCGTTTATTTATGTAATTTTTTTTTCAGTGACTGGAAAAAGTTTGATATATCTCAAAATAAAATGTCGCTTCTTATGAAATAAACGCATAAGATCCAAAACTTTTTCAATTGCACTGACACAACATTACTTTTTGCAAATAATTAATAAATTAATATTGATATTGCAAATATCATCAAGTACATTATATTGTCCACTAAATAAAATGTTTATAATTCTCTACTATTTATTCTCTTTCCTCAGTGTAATTGATGAGTTTTGGATATTTATTGATGTGAATATCTTGTTGTATTGCGAGAATTATATTTTCGGGGTTCGAAAATATGTTTTTAAAAATTCATTAAACACAAAATTACAATAATTTCTCGTAGTTGAATGAATACAATTAATCTCCCAAGCGAACTAAGTAATATTCATTAAATAGTTGTTTACAATAATCCTATTTTATATTAAAAAAAATGCGGATACATATTTATGAAATATAATCTTTTTACGTCTCAATTTCAAGAATAATCTGAATTTTTCTTCATGTAACTCGAGAGTACTTTCAATCATCGAGAATGTAGAACTTTTTCAGATTTCCAGATAAAACAAATAATTTCAGATAATTAGGAATTTAAGGTTATGCAAAATCATTGTAAAACTGTCAACTGTCAACATTGAAGTTAAAGTTGTCTACTGCAGAACGTCCCGAAAGTGTTTTTCAGTACGGAACTGTCACTTTCACTACATGGAACACTTAAAACACAATATTCGATATGTAAATGAATACAGACCGAACAACTTTTAGATGGCGTCGTCTAAAAATTCAATTTCACCCATAGCAACGGCCGCGAAACTAAACGTCACCAAATTTGACATTTCTAAAATACTACAAAGGCAAGGATTAATTTTTTTTAAATTACCAACATTGTACAGTTTGTATTATTAATTAAGTATCTTTACTCCAGAAGTTGAAGTAACTACATCTAGTGTTTCTAAATAATGGTTATTGCCTACATACAAACCAGATACTATATCGCCAGAAAGTGAGTTGGAAATTTGGTTCTAATTTTCGATATAGTCTTCTATATATATCCTTCAGCTACTATCGTAGCACCGTGATTGAGAATTGACATATCAGCTCCAGTATTGGTAAACAGCTTGGCAGAACTTTTCCGAAAACAGTGACCCGTCTAGACATTTTCCCAATGGTGCACTCCAACAACTTGTACGGTGCACTTTCCGTTTACGTATTTCAATAATATATGATTATTATTAACAATATGTTTTGGTCGAAGAGCTGCATATTTACGATAAATTTTTATGAAATCAATATTAGTAAAAGTGAAAACACGCTTCTCATCCGTCTTGGTATCAGGAACGGTTACTATTAATACTGAGCTGGTTGAACGTCTTCTGAAAGAGGCATTGCAATGTATAAACCATACATGTCAGTACAAAGGACTATATGATTGTTGTTGAAAATAAATAATGTGGAAATTGGATTAGCACTTTCCAATAGAAAATAATTGAATTCATAAATGAAAATCGTATATTGAACTAAATGTTTTGTCACATCACACATTTTTAAATCAAATCAACTGTAATTTGTTAAGTAGAAGCAGAGCAGAATAAATGTATATTTCTTGCAAAGTTTAGTATTTAGAAATACTAGAGGTGGTCTTTTACGTTAGGGGACAATTAGTTAATCTCTGTGGGAAACTAGTAATGATAATTCTCTGTCATAACTGTGTATAAATTATATGTTTAAGATTTGCCACTAAAGAAACATAAATTATGAGATTTCCAACAGTTTAACTTAAAAAAGCAATCCGTCCTTACGAGTTGCTGTGAAATTAATGTAAAATTATAATCGGTAACAAGTAGATCATATTTGTTCACTTTTACTGAATAGGGATTTTACATATATTTTGCAGCTTACCTACAGGGAGCTTAAATAGATAGATGATATATTTAGATTATTACCTTAAAATTTTTTATATAATTTACTTTTTTAAGAGATTAATCTCTTTATATACTTTAAGAATCACTTTTATTGAAGACAGAAGGATTTATTATAAGGAAATTGACATAGTTATCTCAAGATCACGTGCCTATTAGTATAGAAAAATTTTCTACTGGACATTATGAAATGGAAGTGAGCTCTTGGGCAAAAACTCTTGCTAAAAGTGGGTGAAAATGACAAAGAGAGAGGAACAATGATACTAGTGATGGAATTGCTGAAAGATACTCTAAACACAACAAACATCAGGATACATAGTTAGGATTTGGCCAGGAAATAATAACTTCTGCCTTGGTATAGAAACGACGATAAATTCTGGGGGGCAACATAATATGTTGCCTCGAAAAAATAGCAGAATTAGAAACACAAAAAAGGTTGGAAATCGTGCGAAATAAAGGCTGAAAAAATGGATCTCAAGTCTCCAAGTAAACCATGACCAATCTAAATAGGCATGAATTTACTATGTAGAAGTTACAAACTTATGTGTGCAAATCGAAATCGAGAATTTCAAGAAATATACATGACATAAAAAAATCTTACTAAGAAAGAAATGCGTCGTGGATAATATCTATAAGTATGTGGTAAATACGTCTCTAATTAACCAGCATGGTAGATGCGAAATAGTTGCAAAAAAATGAAATAATAGACATAATTGGATAAAAAATCTTTACTGTACTTCCGACTACATTGAAATCAATTTTCAACGCTTTCATTCGAATCGTGCTCTAGAATATAAGGTTTTCTCAATATATTTGGGAATTAAAAATAAGAAAAATCACGAAAGACATGTTGTTTTATGTTTTTTAGACATTTTCTTGTAAAAGATTTTTAGGGAAAAATTATTTAACACCTTTTTTATGTGCCGTTTAATTTACTACAAAAACATATATTTCTCGCAACACAATAATTCGTTGAATACATTAGAATTCCCAAAAAGAAAAAAATTGAATGGGAAATCATAAATCACGATGCGGCTTCTCTAAATATTCATATTAAGAGCTCAAACTTTGCCAGAATTTTTTTTTCGTCATCTTGAACGATATCTTTGTAGTAGCTAAAAATTTTGATTCACCTTGATGCGTATACAGAGTGAGTTTTATATATGGAACGCCTCAATGATCTCGGAAAAATTTGTTATTTCAAATGGATCACCCTATTTTTTTAATGTTTTTAGAAAATCCTGATTATTTTTCATGTTAGTTAGTAAAATGTTTGTGTCATGTTAGAAGTAGATCCACATTTGTGAAGTAGAAAAATTGAGAATTTTAGAAAACATACAGTAAAGGCGATTACAACATATACTCAAAATGGTGTCCATACAACAAGCCATGCGATTTTTAAAATTTTGCAATACATTTTGCAACGTCCGTGACTTATCTCTGTGATAGTCGTATCTTATTTTTCAATTTCTGAATATTGGCATGTTTTTTAAGTGACCTCACAAAAAATAGTCTAAAAGATTCATGTCGGGTGATCGCGGGGGCCATTCGATAAAACCACGCCTTCCAATCCATCTTATAGGAAACACAAACGCTCAGTGAGGTGGGGCACCATCATGTTGTAGCCAAATATTACCGTTTGAGATATTTTTATTATTTAAAAATTTCTAATAATGAAGTTTTTATAATTGTAATTGAAAATACTTACATGGATTTGGAAATATTCAATCCAACTCAGTTATAATACTATTTTCCAATTAATCTAAATACACCGGACCATTTAAGTTGAGGGAACAATTATTGTGTCCCCTATTATTCTAGCTCATACATTCAGTTTTTTTGGGATATTGGGTATGTGATTCACGCATCAAACGAGGATCGTTACGTGACTAGTATCTACAATTGTAGATTGTCGATTTACGTTTCCATTAATACAAAAAGTGGCCACATCGCAAAAAAAATTGAATCGTTTTGACTATAACATTTTTCCATCATTAGGTCTGCAAACTCTTCACATCTATCAAAATCGTCGTCTGACAACTCTTGAAATAACATTACTTTGTATGGATGAAATTTATTATCAAGTAAAATTTTCATTACTGATGTTTGCGAAATATCAAGTTCCTTGAATATTTGTCTAGTACTTAAGTGTGGATCGTCTTCTAATAGAACACAAACATCCAAAGATTTGTTTACAGTTGATGCAGTTTTTCCGCGCCCTTATTTGGATAAATTTTTTCCTGAACTAGTTTTTATTTTACTAATTTACTAATATTAGATTTTATTGTAGGATTCGGTTAGGATATAAATTATTATCTATTAAATATTACACGTTTGTTGTTGTATTTCGAAAAGCGAAAATATACAGGTTGAACAATTTGAAATCAAAAAGTTCAATATTTTTCCATATAAAGGAAATACCACCATAATACCGGCCCTTGTACACAAAAATTTCTAAATTTGGTACAACCCGTTACCGATATAATTGAGGCCTTCCATACATGAAACTCACTCTGTATACTAGTATTCTGGAACAGTATTATTTGTTCCTATAACATTGTTTGTAGATGACGACCGGTTATATAACTACAATTAACGACATAATAGTAGTTGGTTAATAGTTTTGATAAATCCGCGCGTCTACTCGGTACCACTTTACCATAATTGTACAAAAATGTTCAGTACAACCTAACTACCCACTAAAAGCATATTTTACCTAAACGAAGACTTTTAATTAAGCGGAATTGCTCGCTGCTATAATAAATCGGCGTTAGTGGACAGTTTGATTCCCATATGGTAAAAGCACCCATAAGTTGATAGTCCCTTTACCTTAACATCCATTAATAAACTATATATATTCATCATATGATCGCTAACACTATCCCGGTTCATTAGTGCAGACTAATACACTCCTTGTTTAGAAATGAATTGGAATGTTGTAAACACATCTCAGTTATCACCATAGGTGAAGGATGCTGTCGTAGAACAAAAAATTGCTATTTATCCCGTAATTATGTAAAAGTGATCAGCGGATTTGCTGATGCTCGTTAACTAAATTGAGCTTTGAATTTAAAATACGTTATTTACATTTTGCTCACATCATTTTCCAATTGAAACATCGGATATGCATTGATCATTATTACTTCAACGTTTATATTATTTGTATACTCCATTAGTAAAATATAGAATGCGAAAATAGTTATTTGTTTAACAAGACTCATGGTGAACTCTGAAGACGATAACTTGGTTATAGAAACGCGCCTCAAACAATGTATTCGTGAGTGTTGGTGTAGTGCTAGAAATAAATAGTGTATTCAGTATGAATATCGCCAATGGTTCCAGAGTTTCCTACTTTGTAAGGGATGAAGTTTAATAATTCAGGGGAGGATTTTCCGCCTTCATCAAATAAGAAGTCATTTTTGAATAATTTGTTTATGAAAATAACAAACAAAATTTATTAAAGAAGCAATACTAAGAATTCAGTACGTTGTTTTTGATTTTTCTATCACTCATATTTTCAATTTATGTTAGAATAATTATTCATACTAATGTTAAACGTCTAATTTTGATCATTGGGGAAAAGTGAGAGCTGGAGCCAACGCAGTTTTCGTGATATTTTAAATTCAATTCAACATCATTATTCAGTTAGTATCCTCCGAAAGTACTGGGACATGGTCGATCACAATCAATTTCAATAACTTCATAATTTGGTTAGAAATACAAGAATGTCTACTCAAGTAAAATTGCCGAGGTTCTTCTGAAACTATGCCCATTTTCCTGGTCTATAGCAATATTTATTTTCTATAAATGTCAATACAATTAGAGCCTTTCCATTCCTTGGAAAATTACTTTTCCTCTCTAGGAACAAAGACGTTTGTTCCTATGAACCCACTAGGGCTGTGTTTCCCAGCGTGAGTCCCAATTTGATTATAAATAGGGACAATTAGAAAATGGACTCGAGTTTAACACTTTTGCTCTGGACCTTCCAAATGCAATGCTAGATTTCGGTGCCAAAATTGGAAGAAAAAATCAAATTCTCAAATAATGACGATCAATAAATATTATAAATTCGTTTGAAGATACTAAAATATCATCTGGGTTCATGGCGTTAATAAATTAACGGCAGACGGCAGGCTCTAAATGGACCCCCGGATGCTTCAAAATCTAGCTAAACAACGCAGTTTTTTGCATCTGAACTGAAGAATTTCAATTAATGAATCGAAGATGAAATTGAAGGAAAGAGAGGGATCGCATGGAAGAAAATATCTTAGATGCGAAACATCAGGCAGGGGAGAGGACTACACGATATACAATCCTTAATACAAACCGCAATAAATAGAGGAGAGATGGAAAATGTTATCATGAACATCCATCAATGGATTGAAAGAAGAAGAGAATTATTGAAAAAGTTAAGGCAGCTCGTAAAGAATCTGTGGAACGATGATGCATAGCAAAAAAGAAGTTCACTGGGATGTTGCAGCCAATATTAGTGGATTTGTCTGATACATCAAAAAATCAGTATTAAACAGAGCGCGCAGAAATACAAAATAAACTGACAAGAATCTAATATGGACGCAGATCACTAATAAGGTCTAATCAGGATTACTTTATGAGAGGAATAAATCTGTTTGATCAGCTCAATTCATCATATAATTTATCATGAAAATCACGACTAGAATTTTCTATGTATACGTCAGAATGAACTGACAAGGATCTAATAGGGACGCAGATCTCTAATAAGTTTCTGATTAGGACTACCTCATAATATGGTTCTGATCAGGATCACTTTACGGGAGGAAAAAATCTGTTTGATCAGCTCCATTGATCATATAATTTATCATGAAAATCATGACTAGAATTTTTTGTGAGGACTCTATAAGGATGTTACCAGGTAATTACGTAACCCGTAAGGTATAAGTCACGATAAACTGACAAGGATCTAATAGGGACGCAGATCACTAATAAGGTCCTGATTAGGATTATGGTTTTGATCAAGATTAATAACGAGTACCTTACATATTCGTTATGAGATTTTTCTTGAATAGTTTTCGTCAGGATTCTCAAATACTTTATGGTCAGGATCTTATTAAGTGGTACTAATCAAATTATTATTCTCGTTCATCGTTTTATGGTTAGGATCAAGTCCGATCACTTTATATCAAGAAAGCCTAAAGTACTATTAATTTATTATCATTACGGTCGATCTAATTGATCTCGACAGGATAACCTGATAAGAAATATTTTTCTTTTCGGCGAGAGGAGGTTCTTTGTATAGACCTCATCAAGATTGCCCTAATTAGGTTAACCTTACGTGATAATGTCATTATGAGGGTTCCAATGAAATTCTTCAATTAATATATTGAATCGTTCAACAACAATAAAATTGAAAAAGATTGTGTAGTTATCTTTTACGTTAATGAATTGATCGGGGAATTCACTACCAGGAAATCAGAAGTGAACTGAAGCCAGAACCAGGAAAATCCGGGGCATTTTGCCTTTGAATAACGAAGGAAGCCATTTCTTTGGTAATTTACGACTATGTGTACCGTTTTTCATAATATAATTGTTCCCATGAATAAAACCGAATCTTCTACAGTGTCCAGAGAATCGAGAAGATGTAAACTCTTAATATACGATCAGAGAACAAGAAGTCATTCAAATATCTAGGAGCGAACATAACAAGTAATAGAAATCTAAAGAATGAAGGGAAAGCTCAAATAACAAACGGTCATGTAATTTGGGAGAAGAGATATTTGACTACCAGGAGCAAAATCAGAATATACAAGACTGTGTAAAACCAGTAATGACATACGTGATAGAGACCAGAGCAGAGAACACATTATTTGACCACAAGAAAAATGATGGAATAAGGGAGATATGTGACATACAGGATGTAGTGAGATGGGCGAGAAATCGGCGAAGGGAATGGAGAGACCACGTGGACAGAATGTCAAATGCAGGTTAGCAAAGATTGCAAAGGAAGAAAAATCGAATACATCCCGACTACCTCCAAGATGGTATGAAAGCTGGTCTTCATCATCCCAGCTGCAGCTAGGCAACAATTGATGCAAATACAGGACTAAGTCCTAACGTACTATGAAGAAGATAATTGTTCAATTTTTAAAAATATTATCGATTTATATATGTCTTTTACCTCAATAACTGAAATGCAGATACTAGTCTTGCATGAGCTGTGGAAAGAAAAATGTTTACCCATCAAATCGTCTTGCTCATAAAGGTTTGAATAGATATAATGATGGTATTCTCTTAAAACCATCGGAGTAAAATTATCGAGAGCCAAAGTAAAACATTACATTGTGAACCCACTGTATAGTACAGTGGTCATAATAAAAGTTGGATTATGTAGTTTTGTTTTCAAATAATTTGATATCTCATATGTCATCTCGAACACTTTCCATCGTAATATGTTAGCATTTACGTGTTAAATCGGAATTAACATTTTATTTTACACCTACGGTATTACTAACCATCTTTTTTTACTTTGAATTATGTTGTCACACCTATGCGGACAGAAATGAAGATATTTCTTAGATAATCTTTAATTTTTTGTTCGTTACTATATGACATTAGGACATATCAGGTGTTATCGCGTTTGATTGTCCCTGCATAATTAGATCCAATGGAAATACTTCACGCTCACGAAGTCCTTGAATAGTCAATAAATTATTTATATTTTAAAGATATTTTTTGGTAAAAAGCTAAGCAATAACATTACCATTATGTGGTATGAGATTCAGCAAACGTATTTCGGAATTTGTACAGAAAACGAAATAATTAATTTATTTCATTTATCGAACTATTAATGGTTTTAGAATAGACAATAGCTCAAATTGTACATCAACAAATCATGTATTTTCAACTTTAATATGACGGAGGGACACAGGTGGATTCGGAAGTAAATAATAGTTATTTATGGAAAAAGTGAGTAAAGTAATAATTTTATCAGTAGGACGGTAAGTTACTTTACTCACGAATTTCATACAAAATAATGTCCGTAGACTCAAAAAATTCGACAAAACTCTTATCAATTTTTATTTTGTAATAGAAGTATTAAAAGTACAACCGTGAGCATTATTGATTTGATTACTAATTACTATCGGTTCTTGAATTGGCAACATTTAACATCGTCTATAGTTGTATTAGTACTTGGATTGGATTGTTGGTAGGATCGTGATTATTTGCAATGTTGCTTGATAGTTATTCCCGTTAAGATTTTCACTGCGGAATCCATTTTGTTTTTTATTGAATCGTCTACGTAACCCTCCGCAGCTGTGTTGGATTTCCACCCTCCGTATTTCTTTAGTTGAATTAATTATATCACCACCGGAATCCACTGATAGAGACGCCAAAGAGCGTCGAAATGTATGCCCGGTATAGTTTTTTGGATTAGGTGATTCAAAATGTTGCGATAATTTTTGTAAAAGTATTGATACTCACAACTTGGGTTGTAATAATCGTCTGGAGCTTGCAACTTAATTTATTCACGGGCAAATGTTTTAGATTTTTGGGGTCTGCTTAGGTCAACTGATTCATTTTTCAAATATGCAATAAGTTTCGAGTATTTACTGATGTCTACGTCGTTATTTACCATTAGGGTGCCATTTAGTTTTGAATAAGTGGACCAAAGTGCTGAAGACTTCCACATTCTGGCTTTAGTTTCAAAGTAAGCTAGTAACACTCTTTATGTCAAGCTGTTTATGCCTTTTTTAGTACGCCACTTCATAAGAGAATTATATTCCTTTAAATACTGTTCCCAGGATTTCTCAGAAGATCCATAGTTGTTGCAGTTGCCGATTCAACATCTTTTGGTGTGCAGTTTTTTCACTTTTACTGTCCATCACTAATAATAAGACTAAGCGTTCACAGCCCACTATTTTGATAAAACAATTTTATAATTGTGTTAAAAAATGACACGTTATGGCACTTTTTTTTAAGCAAAAGCGTGTAAAAATGAACCGTTACAGTACTTTTTAACCGATTCAGAAAGTAGAAAAAA
The DNA here is from genome assembly GCF_026230105.1 of Diorhabda sublineata. Classification (NCBI taxonomy): domain Eukaryota; kingdom Metazoa; phylum Arthropoda; class Insecta; order Coleoptera; family Chrysomelidae; genus Diorhabda; species Diorhabda sublineata. The sequence continues at coordinate 11,887,276 of NC_079475.1, forward strand.
AAATATACATAACAAATACGTCCGATGTAAAATCAATTCACGTGTTTTTGCCTTTTTTGTATACAATTTAAATAATGTTCATAACACATTCATGATATTTTAAAAAGAAAAATTTATACGTATTTCATATCATTGAAATCTTCATTTTATAGACCAGTGCTGTAAAACAGTTGTATTAATTAAACGGAATATGTAGTTCGAACAACATTTGATACATCGTTTATGTAAAGCTTCGTAAACTGGAAATATATTTAAAAATTTCAGTATCAGAAACCAAATTCTCATTTTGAAAGTGCAACTTACGGGGTTGAGAATAATCATATATTTTATTTAATTGGAACAGCATGTATGCGAGTTGTTGACCGCTTGGTCATTCGATTGTAGTGTTTATTAGTTCTGCGGATAATTTGTAATATTCCATATTGTGATTGTATATTTATTCGATTGGATTATTAGACATAAACTTGATATTATAAGTGAGAATAAAAAAAGGAATAATCTCTTTTTTATCGTATGTAATTATATATTTATGATTTTATAATAACAAACATTTCACAACTGAATCTCATTAATAAATATGGTGCAAATCATTTAATTGATCATGACGAATAAATTCGCTTTTGAAATTCTAAAAATGTATAGATACGACCATCATACAATGTTAACTTTTGAAATTGTTAGGGATACAACATTAACGTCTCCTTCTCGTAGAAATGTCAGTTCAGACTTCATCCACATGGATAAGAGTTCAAGAAGGTTTGTTTTGCAACTACTCTATCGATACTGTTTTTTGTTTCTGTACTATGTTAACAAGGTATTGGTAACATTTTTTTACTGATGATGGTAACCTCCATTAGACACATTCTTTTCTTTGACGTCATTTATAAACAAATAGTACAGGTAAATTACGCGATTTTGAGCTAAAACATCAAATTAAATTAGGCGCTTCTGATTTTCTAGTTTTTCAGAGGTTTTCGGTTACTAAATAAGCCTAGCAACTCTTACAAAATTGTGAAATTTGTAACTCAAAAAAATTGAAATGCGATTAACCCGAAAACTGAGAGGATTTTGAAAAAAATCTGCCTAAAAAGTAGAGAACAAAATTTTGCACAAAAAAGGTTTCCAGTCGTTTTTTTATGCACAATTTAAGTTCTAGACGCACATGGAAACTTCTCCAACTCTGGAAAACTACTTCGTTTTCAAAAAATCGAAATGCATCATGATGGTTAAGATCTCTATTTTGTATACGGGTGAGCTAGCATAATTTTCGATAATCTTGCGAGATGAAGAGGTGTATTGGCCACATGAACACTTGAAGTTTCATTGGATATATTCCATCACTCGCTATATAAACAAGCAAATTCAAGGAGATATTTGTCGTTGGTGTTATTTCAGGTATTTAACACACAATGAACTAATTTTTAAAAAACGCGATCATGAACACTATCTTCGTTCTCAGACTTCTTAATAGTTTCTCTTTCACAAAAATGTGGGTACTCATTCGAAGCTTAGATTGTAACCTTCAAAACATTCTCAAGATGATGTATTCTTATTCTTACAATTTTGGAAATGCAAAGAAAGTTCAAAATGTTACGTTTTTCGTAAATATGTCCTATAATATCCAAGATACTTAATCTATTTGAATCAAAATATTTTCGATAACCCATTTTACGGTGTAAATTTATAGGTTATGAACATATAATAATGTCTTTTGAACAGAATTTTGTGCTCTAAATTTTTCGTCCGGCAGTATTTTCGAAATCCTCACGAATTTCCAGTTATTCGCGATTTAAAATATTTTTTAGTAGTTGAACGCATATTACGGTGAAAATTTTGAGGTTTGCCTATGAAACAATTCATGGAGAATTTTGTGCACTACAGTTTTGGATTCGGCACTTTTTTTCGAATTCTACGTAGTTTTCGAGTTATTCGTGATGCAAAATATTTTTGAGCGTGCAAACCTATTTCATAATGGAAATGTTGAGGCTTGGAACAAATACTAGGGATACTTTTTTGTTAATAATTCTGTACTCTACATTTTTTGATACGGCAGTTTTTTCGAATTCCTAATAGTTTTCGAGTTATCCACAATTCAAACATGAACCCATTTTACGGTGAATATTTTGCGGTTAGAAAAAATGCCTACAGACCAATCTGTCGAGAATTTTGTGTTGTACATTTTTCAGCTCTTTCTTTCGAATTTCTCGTAGTTTTCGTGTTATGCGCGATTCAAAATATTTTTGTGTATAAACCAATTTTAAAGGGAAAATTTTGAGGTTAGGAACAAATACTTGAGATGATTTTTTGTAGAGAATTTTTTACTCTACATTTTTTGTTGCGAGAGTTTTTTTCAAATTCACTACTGTTTTCCCCTCACTTTTATTCAAAATGAGGAAATGACAAAACGAATCATAACCTAAAAACTCGCAACATAACCTTCCGTTACCAGCTAGCTTCCTATCTATAAAAACATACTTAACATCGTCATCAAAATTGAAATATTATAATTACCTTTTTAATTCTTCACTGTAATTGAATGATTTGAACAATTACAATGAAATATTTTTCCAACAAAAGTGAATTCGCCATTCCGAACAACAACCGTACTACCAACTGTCAAAATCTAATGCGAGTATTATCAAAAATATACCTGCTTATCGACTGTTGGTAATACCGTGAGGGATTGATTATTTTCTATAAGACAAATATTGAGTTAACATTAGACAAGTACTTATTGATTTATGATCCTAAATTCAGAGAAATTTTGAAAGTTTGTTATATTCCCAATAGACAAATCATATTTCTAAACAGATTTTTTTGGAACTTCTTAATAAAAACTTCAGAAAATGTTCTAATCTGGATATTGAAGTGAGGGAATGATTTTCAGAGTAGGTACTATATATTTCTTAGTTAAATTCATTCTAAAAACTGCTAGGGCAGGAGTTTATAACCAAAAAATGAGTTTTATTTCCAGAATAGACACACGTTAGTCAGGCAACTGTGATTATTTATAAGTTTTTTTCAATTTTTCCCATATGACATCGGTTTAAGACAAACCTTTTGAGTTTTCAATCAAGTCTGTTTATGTTAAGTTAAAATAGACCAATTTCGATATATTATCATTCTGATAACACTTGATAAAAATAACTTGCTCGTATATTAACATCATAATTTTTCCAAGTGTTAGTAAAATACAGAAGATGTGAAAATGATAGGTTGAAACACGATTACTGATAACCGTATTCATGAATAATTCAAAATATTCTTTCTATTGACATGTTATATTTTATGCTCGCTGTGCAGTTATCATTTACGTTCACTCCTACGCTACTCCTTTTTTTCTCAGATAAATCTTTACTTGATAGATACGAATTCCACGCTAGAACGTTTACTTCGAGGCGTGGTCCCATTCTCATACCCCGAAGCATCCCATTAATAAAATTTTGACACCTAACTTGGCTACCAGACGCTGAATATAAATTAATAAATTAATATCTTTTCATTTGTGAATGGAAAGACACCGACTAGAGAAAATAAGAAAAAAATTTAGTTATACATGAAGTAGTCGGTTATTTGTATCGAAATGATTTGTCGATTTTTATTGGAACGTGATCTAGATACTCTTTATGATAAAATCCGTTTTGTATTTTGATTTCACTCATTATGAACACAAATACGATAATAATTAAGATAAAATTGTTGTATTTATATAATATACGAAATTAAAATGGTTATCAAATTGTGCAAAAAACCAAAGAAAAGAGAATTTAACACCTAAAGCCATCCAAGGGGAATGTAGGTTCCGTTTCCATTTCTAACAGTGGTGCTATCTAGTTCCGATCATGTGCCGCCATTACTTCGACTCAAGCAATCGTGCTCTTTCTAGTGCTTTTCTATGACGTCAGCTTCAATTGAAAATGTCGCTGCTTGGAAAATTAGATCTGTGATTCGTTTTTCCGATGCGAATAAATTGAACCAAGTGTATGATTGATTCAATGATTAGAAGATGAGGTAGAGTTAGAATGAAGGATGTGATCCAGTGCACGATATGAAGAACGTCTGACCGTCTTTGATTACTCATGAACTGGATCACGCAATTGCAAGCAAAATCTTAAGCTCAACCGAATTTGCTCTTTCTAGTGCTTTTTAATGATATCAACTTCAATTGAAGCAGTAGTTGCTTTTAAAATCAGATATGTGATTCGTTTTTCGAATGCGAATAAATTGAACCAAGTGTATGATTGATTCAATGATTAGAAGATAAGAGAGAGTTAGAATGAAGGATGTGATCCAGTGCACGATATGAAGAACGTCTGACCGTCTTTGATTACTCATGAACTGGATCACGCAATTGTAATCAAAATCTTAAGATCAACCGAATTTGCTCTTTCTAGTGCTTTTTAATGATATCAACTTCAATTGAAGCAGTAGTTGCTTTTAGAATCAGATCTGTGATTCGTTTTTCAAATGCGAATAAATTGAACCAAGTGTATGATTGATTCAATGATTAGAAGATAAGAGAGAGTTAGAATGAAGGATGTGATCCAGTGCATGATATGAAGAACGTCTGACCGTCTTTGATTACTCATGAACTGGATCACGCAATTGCAAGCAAAATCTTAAGATCAACCGAATTTGAGCTTTCTAGTGCTTTTTAATGATATCAACTTCAATTGAAGCAGTAGTTGCTTTTAGAATCAGATCTGTGATTCGTTTTTCAAATGCGAATAAATTGAACCAAGTGTATGATTGATTCAATGATTAGAAGATAAGAGAGAGTTAGAATGAAGGATGTGATCCAGTGCACGATATGAAGAACGTCTGACCGTCTTTGATTACTCATGAACTGGATCACGCAATTGTAATCAAAATCTTAAGATCAACCGAATTTGCTCTTTCTAGTGCTTTTTAATGATATCAACTTCAATTGAAGCAGTAGTTGCTTTTAGAATCAGATCTGTGATTCGTTTTTCAAATGCGAATAAATTGAACCAAGTGTATGATTGATTCAATGATTAGAAGATAAGAGAGAGTTAGAATGAAGGATGTGATCCAGTGCATGATATGAAGAACGTCTGACCGTCTTTGATTACTCATGAACTGGATCACGCAATTGCAAGCAAAATCTTAAGATCAACCGAATTTGAGCTTTCTAGTGCTTTTTAATGATATCAACTTCAATTGAAGCAGTAGTTGCTTTTAGAATCAGATCTGTGATTCGTTTTTCAAATGCGAATAAATTGAACCAAGTGTATGATTGATTCAATGATTAGAAGATAAGAGAGAGTTAGAATGAAGGATGTGATCCAGTGCACGATATGAAGAACGTCTGACCGTCTTTGATTACTCATGAACTGGATCACGCAATTGTAATCAAAATCTTAAGATCAACCGAATTTGCTCTTTCTAGTGCTTTTTAATGATATCAACTTCAATTGAAGCAGTAGTTGCTTTTAGAATCAGATCTGTGATTCGTTTTTCAAATGCGAATAAATTGAACCAAGTGTATGATTGATTCAATGATTAGAAGATAAGACAGAGTTAGAATGAAGGATGTGATCCAGTGCATGATATGAAGAACGTCTGACCGTCTTTGATTACTCATGAACTGGATCACGCAATTGCAAGCAAAATCTTAAGATCAACCGAATTTGAGCTTTCTAGTGCTTTTTAATGATATCAACTTCAATTGAAGCAGTAGTTGCTTTTAGAATCAGATCTGTGATTCGTTTTTCAAATGCGAATAAATTGAACCAAGTGTATGATTGATTCAATGATTAGAAGATAAGAGAGAGTTAGAATGAAGGATGTGATCCAGTGCATGATATGAAGAACGTCTGACCGTCTTTGATTACTCATGAACTGGATCACGCAATTGCAAGCAAAATCTTAAGATCAACCGAATTTGAGCTTTCTAGTGCTTTTTAATGATATCAACTTCAATTGAAGCAGTAGTTGCTTTTAGAATCAGATCTGTGATTCGTTTTTCAAATGCGAATAAATTGAACCAAGTGTATGATTGATTCAATGATTAGAAGATAAGAGAGAGTTAGAATGAAGGATGTGATCCAGTGCATGATATGAAGAACGTCTGACCGTCTTTGATTACTCATGAACTGGATCACGCAATTGCAAGCAAAATCGTAAGCTCAAGCGAACGTGCTCTTTCTAGTGCTTTTCTATGACGTCAACTTCAATTGAAAATGTCGCTGCTTTTAAAATCAAATCTGTGATTCGTTTTTCCGATGCGAATAAATTGAACCAAGTGTATGATTGATTCAATGATTAGAAGATGAGGTAGAGTTAGAATGAAGGATGTGATCCAGTGCACGATTTGAAGAACGTCTGACCGTCTTTGATTACTCATGAACTGGAATTACGCAATTGCAAGCAAAATCTTAAGCTCAACCGAATTTGCTTTTTCTAGTGCTTTTTAATGATATCAACTTCAATTTAAACAGTCGTTGCTTTTAAAATCAGATCTGTGATTCGTTTTTCAAATGCGAATAAATTGAACCAAGTGTATGATTGATTCAATGATTAGAAGATAAGAGAGAGTTAGAATGAAGGATGTGATCCAGTGCATGATATGAAGAACGTCTGACCGTCTTTGATTACTCATGAACTGGATCACGCAATTGCAAGCAAAATCTTAAGATCAACCGAATTTGAGCTTTCTAGTGCTTTTTAATGATATCAACTTCAATTGAAGCAGTAGTTGCTTTTAGAATCAGATCTGTGATTCGTTTTTCAAATGCGAATAAATTGAACCAAGTGTATGATTGATTCAATGATTAGAAGATAAGAGAGAGTTAGAATGAAGGATGTGATCCAGTGCACGATATGAAGAACGTCTGACCGTCTTTGATTACTCATGAACTGGATCACGCAATTGTAATCAAAATCTTAAGATCAACCGAATTTGCTCTTTCTAGTGCTTTTTAATGATATCAACTTCAATTGAAGCAGTAGTTGCTTTTAGAATCAGATCTGTGATTCGTTTTTCAAATGCGAATAAATTGAACCAAGTGTATGATTGATTCAATGATTAGAAGATAAGAGAGAGTTAGAATGAAGGATGTGATCCAGTGCATGATATGAAGAACGTCTGACCGTCTTTGATTACTCATGAACTGGATCACGCAATTGCAAGCAAAATCTTAAGATCAACCGAATTTGAGCTTTCTAGTGCTTTTTAATGATATCAACTTCAATTGAAGCAGTAGTTGCTTTTAGAATCAGATCTGTGATTCGTTTTTCAAATGCGAATAAATTGAACCAAGTGTATGATTGATTCAATGATTAGAAGATAAGAGAGAGTTAGAATGAAGGATGTGATCCAGTGCACGATATGAAGAACGTCTGACCGTCTTTGATTACTCATGAACTGGATCACGCAATTGTAATCAAAATCTTAAGATCAACCGAATTTGCTCTTTCTAGTGCTTTTTAATGATATCAACTTCAATTGAAGCAGTAGTTGCTTTTAGAATCAGATCTGTGATTCGTTTTTCAAATGCGAATAAATTGAACCAAGTGTATGATTGATTCAATGATTAGAAGATAAGACAGAGTTAGAATGAAGGATGTGATCCAGTGCATGATATGAAGAACGTCTGACCGTCTTTGATTACTCATGAACTGGATCACGCAATTGCAAGCAAAATCTTAAGATCAACCGAATTTGAGCTTTCTAGTGCTTTTTAATGATATCAACTTCAATTGAAGCAGTAGTTGCTTTTAGAATCAGATCTGTGATTCGTTTTTCAAATGCGAATAAATTGAACCAAGTGTATGATTGATTCAATGATTAGAAGATAAGAGAGAGTTAGAATGAAGGATGTGATCCAGTGCATGATATGAAGAACGTCTGACCGTCTTTGATTACTCATGAACTGGATCACGCAATTGCAAGCAAAATCTTAAGATCAACCGAATTTGAGCTTTCTAGTGCTTTTTAATGATATCAACTTCAATTGAAGCAGTAGTTGCTTTTAGAATCAGATCTGTGATTCGTTTTTCAAATGCGAATAAATTGAACCAAGTGTATGATTGATTCAATGATTAGAAGATAAGAGAGAGTTAGAATGAAGGATGTGATCCAGTGCATGATATGAAGAACGTCTGACCGTCTTTGATTACTCATGAACTGGATCACGCAATTGCAAGCAAAATCGTAAGCTCAAGCGAACGTGCTCTTTCTAGTGCTTTTCTATGACGTCAACTTCAATTGAAAATGTCGCTGCTTTTAAAATCAAATCTGTGATTCGTTTTTCCGATGCGAATAAATTGAACCAAGTGTATGATTGATTCAATGATTAGAAGATGAGGTAGAGTTAGAATGAAGGATGTGATCCAGTGCACGATTTGAAGAACGTCTGACCGTCTTTGATTACTCATGAACTGGAATTACGCAATTGCAAGCAAAATCTTAAGCTCAACCGAATTTGCTTTTTCTAGTGCTTTTTAATGATATCAACTTCAATTTAAACAGTCGTTGCTTTTAAAATCAGATCTGTGATTCGTTTTTCAAATGCGAATAAATTGAACCAAGTGAATGATTGATTCAATGATTAGAATAAATCGTAAGCTCACAATTATTTCTTACTAAGACTAATTCGTAAAATTGTTATCAAAAAACAGAAATTTTGAGAACTTTGCTCATATTTACTATTCAAAATTCTTACTGAACAATAATAAAAAATGGGATGGACAATGCACTACAGCTTTTGACAAGCTACAATGATGATGGTGTTAATTTTTTGCTTGAATAGTCACGGGGAATTAAACTTGAGTATCTTATGACACTCAGAAACTGAACTTCAATCAATGGAATAGATGCAGACTTCGTTTGCAATGAAAATAGAGTCTACCCAAATCTTGACATCTCGAAAACTAAGGTGTATTATTTTGCTGATTGATAACTTGGCCTAGTGGTACATTTTTACTGCGAGACTATTAGAGAATTTCCACGGTAATGCATGACCTCACACTGTGAACGTTCCAAAAAAAACTTTTACAAGAATTTAATTGAACGTTTAATCATCCTATGTACCGGGTGGACCTCGCTCGTTGTAATTTTCATCTCTTCTCACACCTAGTCTTTCCTTGATAATCAACACTTGAGCTATGATGACGAACTGGAAGAATATGTTAGCACATGCTTGAGAAGAGTGGAGAGAAAGAACAGAAGATAGAAATGGTTGGAGGAGTATAGTAAAAAGAGTAGAGGTAGAAGATTTTGGAATATAAATTTTTTAAGCCGAAATTTGTCGGCAAACTCCATTTATAAAACATGAAAAAGTGTTTTGAACTAACCTAGGTTAGTTAGGTTGAGTTATTTGAGTCAATATGAAATATTTTTCAACGAACTATACTTGACTAATATTAAAAAATAAATAAATAGAAAAAAGAATGTAAAATAATTCGATTTATCTTGTAAACGAATAAGACACGACACACAGATATTTATTAGTTGTCTGTCACCGTGGACAAATTCATAATAAATTTACAGTACAAGTTTCCTTGATTTCAAGAAAAACAGATGAATTCCTTCGAACCAAGGAATACTACTGCTGCATACACCAACCTTCTGTTGCTATATTATCATTTCATTAAAATGCACGTAGCGTCATCTTGGTATGAATCTCTGATTTTCTGCCATATTATCATTGACTTGTTTCATTTATGTATTTGCTACGGTAATATTTTTTTTTCTCTATTTTCAAACGGGTCTTTGATATTTATCGCGTTGTAGATTAACCGCGTCTGTTGGCACTTGAGTGGACTGAACAGTCGTAGAAATGATGGTAAAGCACGTGTCCGTCCACTTACCATTACTAGTCTGTAACCGATAGAGGAAAACTCATTAACTCCTGATTGATTTCGTTTCACACATGCTACTTTGTTGAAATTGTATTAAATTAGCTGTTCCTTGTTCCACGTGTCGTCTTATCGTTAAAATTCATCATCATGGAAAACTGACCAGCTTCTTCAACTAAAATGTAATCAAATTGTTATCTCATTTATTTAATTTGGAGTTGTAAAAATCAGCTTAAAACAGTATAAGGGGTGAAAATAATGCTGTAACATCATATGAATATTATGAATTATAGGCCTGTAATATTGCGAAATTGGAAGTTATATCTAAGAATATTTTCTAAATTATTCATTTGAACATTATGAATTTTCAATTGATGATTCCGAGTGTCCACACTATTATCTGAAGGCTAGTGGCAACTTATGGCCACTGGTTAGCTATCAGTAACTTTTACAGGGACAATCTGTACAATCTAATGATAGCAAAAAATAATTTTTCAATCGATTTTTTAACAAAAAGTTACTCTTTGGTTAACTCGATAAAATTTATGGTTTAGGAGATATATAGACTTTTATATCGTTGCACATACCAAGAAAATCGTTCGCCATAAAGGGTAATTCTTCAAAAAATTGTCATAAATTGTAAATATTTATTGAAAATACAGGAGATATTAAAACACAAACATTTTTTATTAAACTACACACTATCCAACATCGTGCTACTTACATTTGAAAAATCGGAATGTAGAAAAATATTGTTTAGTTCCGAAACACTTTGTATAATAGATTATGAAATTCATGTAGAAAGGTGAGAATGTAATTTATTGTGTGTGGAAGCCATTTTGGTTACTGAACTTATTTATAACATCCTTCAAATGGGGGGAAAACTTCCAATTTTCGAAATGTGAACTATAGGAATGTGATACGAGGTATAGTTATCAAATAACGATACTAATGTTGTGGTAATTATTCATTAAACAAATTTCACCAGACACCATTTTGTCTAATAATTTGTAATAAATCCTTATATTACTTCATGTGAATTTTCCATTGTTAGAAACAGTGCAGGAAGTCTGTTAATTTCTTCAGGACTTTCACAGCTTCAACATACCCTTTAAATGCATATTTGACACTAGGAAAAAGGCCTAGAACTGGGAAGTTGTACTTGTGAGCTTCTGTTGTTTAAATGTGAGGATTCTAGATACTAGTTTTGCACATACCTCTAACATGTTGAATTTTTCATATAAAACTTTCCGCACACATTCTTCATCTATTCCTATAGATTCAGCAATCGCACGAATACTTAACCGACGTTCAAACCTAACAAGATTACCGACTTTTCTATATTATCATTCGTTTTTGACATGGAAGAGCGATCCGAATGTGAATAATCTTCAATATCTACTCGAAGATCTTAAAAATGCATAAACCATTCATTTCTATACATTTTCAGTTGTAGTTCTTCCAAATTTCATGTGAAATTATAGAACAATCCATCGATCATTTGTAAGACAAAACAAAAAAACCAAATAGCAATCTTTCTACTTCTGACAGTCCTTTTTCCTATTTTTCGTGGTGCTTTAGTTATTGAGTATTACTTGCAGTTTCATTTCTTCTTTCCAATTACATAAATTTGTCTTTTGCATTACATACTAACTATTATTGTTGTTCCATATATTTTTTCTGCTGCATTTATTAATATATTTCTTTTCGAAGAATTAAAGTAATTAGAAGTTATCCAATACAACTGCTTGAAGAAAAAGTGATTAGCCTAAAACAAGTTCAAATATATGTATATCTTGGGGTGGTTATCAAGGACGACGGTAACGAGGGAGGAAATTAAGAAGCAAGAATCAGGAAGGGAAATAAACAAATGGGAGCAATGAATGGGATAAAAGTTCCCGAAAAATCTTCAGAAAGGCAAAGCTACATCTGTCCAAAACAATAATAAGACCAACAGAGGGCTACGGAGGCTAAACGTGGATTATTAACAAAGCAGAGGAACGGAAGTTAGATATATGAGAAAGGAGAATATTGGGGGGGGGGAAGAGGAAGAATTATGACTGAGGAGAAAAAATAACGAAATACGGAATTTATTTGGGTTTTCAAAACCTCCAATTACTGAGCCTCCTCTGACTTTAGCACCCCTGGTTAGGATTTTCCAAAATTTCCACTCACTAGAAAGTGAAATGGAATTAATTTGATTCTTCTGTTTTATTGTATTAATCCAGTCAATTTAGACATTCGAAGTTATATAAATTCCCATCAAGCTGAAAATCAGTAAAATATAATTAAAAATAAAATTTCAAAGTTTCCTATCATTCCCATGTATGGAAAAAATTTTATTCAAGGTCAAAGGTAGGAAAAAATGAGTTTTTCGCAATGTTCAACGAAACGGTGAGTTTTATCATAAAAATACCTCAAACGAAAATTGTAGGTCATAAAATTATCTACAAAAATGTATCAATACTTTTTTTCCTAAAAGCACCGTTTCTGAGATATAATGATTCAAATAGCTGTAAAAATTGTCGTATTCAATGGTTTGCTTTGGTCTTTCTCATGCAAACTATAGCCAATAAATACAACAGTAAATCTGATACATTATAACTTTTACAACTTTTTGAATCGTTATATCTCAGAAACGGTGCCTCGTAGAAAAAAAAGTATTGATACATTTCTTGTGAATAATTTTATGGTCTACAATTTTTGTCATACACGAAAATGATGGGGAACATTCAAATTTCATATTAAGCAATTTTACTGATTTTCAGCTTGATGGGAATTTATGTAGCTTCACTCTTATTTTTTGGTCTAATTTGACCGGACTATAAGATCTTTCCGTGTGTATTGATTCTTATACGTTCATTTTCTCCGCATAATTTGATCTGAAATATCCTCACCATTATAAATATCAATCCGCATATATTACCACACCATTATGTCTTTTCCATAGTTGACAATAATTATTACTGATGATAAAAATATAAAATTAATTAATTCGTCGAACTATGAAAGTAATTTTTCTTGGTTTTCTGGCAAACATTCAATAAATAATTTATTAGATATTAATTGATTTATACTCGATATCGATATAGATTTTTCAACCATGTACAAATTTGCAAATATAATCAGACAAGTTCTGAAAATGGTTATGGAGCTGTAAATCAGCATTTTCTAAAACCATCAAGGTGGCTTCAGAATGCAGTCATCCCATCAGTTACTTAACATGGTGAACGCCTACATATTGTATTGAATTATCAGTTAAATACCGGATGCTACCTAATAACTAAATTGGAATTTTTGGAACCGTTGATGATATTCATAGTTAACACAATGTCTTGAAGAAACCAAATACTCCGAGTCCAATGGGCTAAGAATATGAAGATGCAAGCGTTCTTGGAATGCCAGTTCAACAGCCATTAAGCCACTACTTTTATACCGGAGGATCCTTTCAAACATCCTGTGTTTGGAATATGTAGATTATAGATTACAAACTTTTCGACACATGAAATTTTCAATTTATCTCTTAATTATTAGTATTAAAAATTACTCTCAAGTCTTTATGTTTTCTAATTAACATAAAGCTTTTCCATCCAAAATTTTTAATTAAAACTAGACATTTTCTTTCTAGCTACGTTCTGGCAAAATCGTCAATGATGTAGTCGTATCTTATAAATGTGGGTAAGCAGATCGAAGGCAGATGAAATGTGCCCACTAACAAAAATTTTGGATTGCTTACGAACCTTAAAAAATTTTTTTCATCTCTTCCGTCAGATGCTCCTTGCCAAGATCTGACGGATATGTGGATGCAAGATCTTCAGCTAGCTTTATAATTTGGTTTGTACAAGTAGACTCAGTTGGTGTAGAGGAATCATCTTCTTTTAACATCTCTACAACTGTCAAGATGTGGATTTGTGAAATCTCGTACAGTCTCATCCGGAAGTATTTACTCTGAACTCTCAAATTCGCGACTATAACTGTTGCCCGTTGTGGTGAATTTGAAGTGTCTCATAGTATGAGTACGAGAAATTCAATGTGGCCTGAGAAAATGTTTAAATAGGAAAAATTAAGCTTCTTTTTAGAGCCCCCGGGCCATAGACCCATGGCAATCTGTCCTCTTTGGCCACCCTCTCTTGCCGTCTCTGATAATTTGGCACTTTAGTCCCTAGTATGGAAAATGTAAAAGTAAACGAAAGATGCAAAATAATTTTTTATGAACAAAATCATGATCTGAAAAAATCGTTCACGGTTAAACACTTTGTACGAATGAAAATAACCAGAAAAACAATTTAAGATAGCTGTTGACGTGTTAGAGAGGTATTTCTATTAGAGAAAGTCAGGATCAGGCAGAAAAGCAATAGAATGTCAGAAAACAGGAGAGAAGATTTTGTTAAAGCTAAGTGTGCGAAAATTGGGCAGAAAATTCAAAATCGATAAAAAATATGTAAGCAACATACAACAAAATTTAGTTGAAAAATCAGCACCCAAATATTCTGAGGAGCAACAAATGAAGCAAATGGAAAAAAATAAAAAATTAGAAGCTAATTGTGCGAAAATTGGGCAGAAAATTCGAATTCGATAAAAGAGTTTCAAGCAACATACTGAAAGATCAATATTTAGTTGAAAAATCAGCACTCAAATATTCTGAAGAGCAGCAAATGGAACAAAAATCAAAACTTAGAAGTCTAAGTGATAACCCGTTGTAGGTTTGGATATCATTATCGACGACGAATCATATTTTTCTTTTGACGGGACTAAAACTACTAATAATAAGCTCAATTATTGTCAGGAAGGCGAGGAAAAGAATTCAAAAGTGTACTTCGAAAAAACACTGAAAGTTCAACTCGAAAGTGTTGGTCTGGTTGACGACATTTTCTCCTATTCGTGCTTTAACATGCATTTGTCTCTCTAGAAATTCTGCAACCGCCAATATATCTGGAAGATGCAAAGAAAAAACAATCTGACTGAGTGCTGATTCAATTATATAAACTGTGTGTAAATATAGTTATACTTGATAAGGTCTAAATCTTAAAAGTACGAATGTTTATTGCCACAATAACTTTTTTTGTAAAAGTTATTATACGTTTCGTTGTATACTACTGCTAGCAACAATGATTTAGTTTCAAATATGATCTAATGATTCAGATTTCATCGCCTACAATCTGTGAATTATATGAATACAAGTCCTTCTTACTGTTCTTACTCATCATCCATTCTTTATGTTTGAAATACCAGTAGTTGAACATACACAATAAATTCTGTTAGCTCACCAGTTATTGTTAACTTCTCTCGTTATAGAAAATCAGTATTCAATAATGAATACCTACCTATTCACATCAAAAAACTGAAAGATTATCGAACAAGTCGAAACGTAGGCATTCAAAAGCTATAGTAATAAAGAAATAACAGAAGGCGAACCCTCAGAAGGAAATTGCATATTACCGATACATAAGAGATCAACTCGAGACAAATAACTACTTGAAACATAAAGTAAACAACGACTATTATAAACATTTCCAATTTGTATGGGATAACAAACGACAATTGATTCCATATCGGCCATCTAATTAACTATGACAACGGCAACATTCAATTAATTTGCATTGAATTGAAGTCAAGTTTAAATTGAAACGGATTCTGTCTCACTCGTTTCTTAAATTGTCATTGTATTGAGAGGAAAATTAACATGCAATTATACTGGTGGCATAAGGCAAAACTAATTTTTCATTACACCAACTTAATGATAAGAATCGCTCATATTAATCGGCGTATTTCCGAGTTAGAAAGATTGGTAGGTTTGGTTTAACTACTTCTTTCCTAAATTCTATTTCCTCGTGACATATTACCTTATTCAGAATTTGAATTAATACTTCTACGCAAAAATGAGGTTATGTGATGTAATTTTGAAACTGTAATATTTGTGTTTAGAACTTTGGTTCTATAATTCTGTTAAAAGAGAAGAAGATTTTAACTTTTATGACATTTGACATTTTCCCTTAATTGAAATGCTTGTATAAAATTTATAAAATCTAATATTATTCACCTTGAATAAAGTAAATCGCATGTAAATATCAAGGAACTATACACATTTGCTTCCAGTATCTAATAAATTTTATTTGTACGTTGTTTATTTGGTACACAACAAGCAAAACCTTGTCATTTCTTTGATTTAATCAGAATTAATAATCACAAAGCAATTACAAAACTAAATGCTAAGCGACAATAATGCCACAAAAGAATATACACAAAAATTGGAGTTTCTATAGGGCAATGCTGGTTTTTCTGGTTTATGCCTTTGATAGGTAAACGTCCAAATCATAAAAACTGGTTACCAGGACAACTACATGGGAGCTTCTTATAATCCCCAAAATAGGTGAAGTATAACCGGAGAAAGTCCCAAGCGCACCATACTGAGATGGGACCCCACATTGCTCAATGAATCGTAACTGAAAACTTAAACACCACCGATATGGTGTATTAAAAAAAATACCCATCTGGCTAGTAGTATTACTACAAACAAATTCCACCATAAAAAAATACATACATATATACCGAATAAATTTTTAGAATGAGAACACAAACAGAATGCAGATATTTCTCAAACACTTCTATTAACCAAGACCTACAGTATATATACCTTTCTCTTTCTGAAACGTAAACGAAACATGCAAAACAAGGATAGTCAGATCGGTACTCAAATGCCAACGCCGCAGGTGAAAACAGGGCTGCCAACCTTCGGATTGGAATCGAAAAGAAATATAAAATAATAACTTCTCAAATGATTTTAACCGACTTAGTTAGTTTATCAATTGTTAATTCCTAAAAGGCAAGGAAACAATTCAGTCTCGGTGGCACATAGTTGGCACTAAATTCAAGAAAAAGACTTTTTTATAACATTATTATTATAAACACAAATTATACCATTCACGTTTCCAGTGAATGTGTACACATGAGAAAAATTGATCACCGTTATGTGATATAATACTTTTATTTGACAGGCTTTAGCCCAAACAATATAAGAGCTGAACTAGATTCTGCTCTATATGAGACTGTTTCTTCGTTATCAACAGTAAAATATTGGATAGCAGAGTTTAAACGAGGCCGTACGGTCCGTGAAGACGACTCCTGAGATTTTAAAGAAAATCCAAAAAACGGTACTGGAAAATCGTCGACTGAAAGTGCGCGAGCTAGCAGACATATTAGGCATTTCTCAGAAAGCTGTGCGCAAGATTGGTGCCGCGTGCTCACAATGGAACAAAAACAGCGTTGCGAAGATGTTTCCATCGAGTGTTTAGCAATGTTTCACAGAAATACAGCCGAAGAATAAAACGTGGGTCCATCATTACACACCAGAATAACAATCAAATTAATGGATTGAAAAAAGAGAACCAGCTCCAAAGAAGGCAAAGAGCGTTCCATCTGCAGGCAAGGTCATGAAGTGGGTTTTTTAGAATGCGCGCGGGATAATTTTCATTAACCCATTCAATATGGAGAGCACTCTTCGGTGCGCGTGCTGGCTGGCTCTTCTTTCCCTTCACCAATGACGTAGAGCGTGCCGGCGCGCTCGTTTCCCTTCACTTTACAACTCGATTCCAAACTAACCGTTACAACCAAAGGACTCAGCTTTGTACTTCCGTGATTCCTGAAGAAATAGTATACAATACTTCATTTACCGTTTTAAAATCAGACAAGTGAAAGTGTGCCTTTTTTTAAATTGAATTTCATGTAAGTGAATCACATTTTTTGTAGATTTTACTTTTGTTATAGCTATTAATTTCTAAATTATACCTGTATATAAGTAAAATCATGTTGAAAAGCAAATATAACAACTAAATAAATAAATCGTTAACATAAGTTGATATTTTTTCTGATTAAAAATATTTAATTTCAACATTTCGTTTAGTCTATATTATAAAACTATTTTTGATAAATAACTTCGCAAGTTGTATATAAAGATACTTGTAGATTGGACCAAACATTTATTTTTGAGACCATTTTTAAAATTATCATCTTTTTAAATTCTCTGTTCGGTGTTTTAGGATATATTTCTCCATAAAACATTCTGTTTCTATTTTTTCTGATTTCACTTTATCCCATTCTAACTATTAAAAGCAATACCGTTTCTATATTTCTCGCAGTGTGTTTTCATTCATTTTTTCTAATCGATTCTTAGAAGCTAGAATACGGTATAATCATGAACATCCCTCAGAGAAAAACCCCGGCCCGGCTTGTCCAAATAAACCCCCTTTGTGCTTAGTTGACTGTTTTGTTTTTGAAAAATTGTACATATAATAAACGTTTAAAAAAATGTGAAAGGTTGTTATTATATTTCCTACAACAATTTTATTGGATTAACAATAAAAAAAAGTGAAATATGTATATAATTTTATAGAATCGTTAACGTAATTAATATACACAATTACATTTTTTGAAAACGTCGTTTTTGATTTTTTTTATTATTAGTTTAATTTCTCGGTCTTGGAACCAACAACAAATTAGTTACAAGGTAAGTCACGAAGTTAGGCTACCCGCTACACAGGTGAACTTACCTTTACCACTGACGGAAAGCGTGCCGAGACGCACCCGCTTAATTATCGGAAATAGGATTTTTTTAATTATTTTTTTAATTCAATTTAATGTTAGATCAAATAATTTGTATAAAAAAACCTTTCCGTCAGACCCAGGGTTTATCTCAAATAGCCCCATACTCAGTGATAATCTGTAAGAATTACAGATAGAGTAGGCATGCTATAGGCGCCCATACAAGTGGGAGCGTCTGGCCGATAGAAAGAGAGAGAGAATAATTTATGTATTGCTGTCTCTGTCTAATGGCGCATGCGCGTTGATTAGATTTCGTGTACGCACTTTACCATTGCTCATTGAATCAGAGACACGCATGCGCACTACGCAACAAAAGAAAGAGATAGAAATACATAAATGATTCTCTTTCTCTTTTCATTCGCGAGACGCTCTCACTTGTAGGCATGCCTACTCTATAGTAATATCTCTATGG
The DNA here is from genome assembly GCF_026230105.1 of Diorhabda sublineata. Classification (NCBI taxonomy): domain Eukaryota; kingdom Metazoa; phylum Arthropoda; class Insecta; order Coleoptera; family Chrysomelidae; genus Diorhabda; species Diorhabda sublineata. Next base: position 11,906,108 of record NC_079475.1, read on the forward strand.
AATTAACTCATTGCAACAGTTGAGAGGAGAAATCAAGTAAAAATAGTCGCATTTGAGTAAGAAGAAAAATTTGTTTCATGAATACAATGCACCAATTCACACATCCGTAATTGGAATGGCCAAAATTGATTGATTGAATTTTGTATTGCTATTCGCCATATTTAACCCTTCCGGATTATTTTCTGTTCCCATACTTGAAAAAATGTCTGGGTGCTCAATTATTTTCTAGCAATGAAGTCGTGATGTCGGAAATTTTGCGAAGCTTTACGATTCTTATTATGAAAAGGGTATGGAGCTACAAGGAGATTGCGTTGAAGAATAAATATATTTTTCCCATCCTCCTTATTAAAGTAATTTGATCGATAGTTCATCATATACTTATCAATATCATTATTAAAAATTATGCAAATTATTTTGTCTGTTTCCAACGCATTCAATCGTCGAACGACATTCAATAAAAGTAAACAATTTTATTAACATAATGGAGCTGTTTGTTATTTCATCTGATAACTGAAGATAAATTACCTATTAGGTAGAAGTACAAGGTAATGGAGTACTTTCACCGATTCGCTGCAGTATCTGACTAATAATAGAATGAAATATTCAGATAATTCATGACCAATAATGACAAAGTATCAACAGGTTTCCATAAAATCGATTAAACATTAGAATCGTAGATTTCCCGATTTATTGATAATTTTTTGTCAACACATAAGGTTGGTTAACACTTAACCAGTGGCTTAGTGAAGTATCGAATTATTTAATGAATAATCTATTTGATAAAATAATAAAAAATGAGAGTTTTGGATACAACCTCGAACCTTCAAAGCTAAAATAACAATTAGATAAAATTGCAATTTTTTGGAAAGGAAGTATCGGGTAATAAACAACTAATCCTATCTTATGAATTACCAGATTACCAAGATGTTATCCGAGATTAACTTTAATTGGGCAAAGATACCGATAGGAACACATTTTGATCAGGCGACCGTGTATAATTTGATCCTATTAAAAAAATTATGGAGATGAAACACCAACGCGATTTTTTTATGTTTAGAATGAGATACATCAAGTTCTCGATGTCAAACTTAGTCTGATCTACACTATTAAAACGTTTCTAATATACTATGATGTAATAACAGTTTTTTATCAGTGGTTTTAGATCACTCCCATTCCAGCTCTATTAATTCAAGGTATTTCAATATTTATCGGTTGAATAAGATAGATTCTCTTGTTTGTTTCTTTTATTTTCTAGTCGGTTTAATCTATTGAACACCCACATCAAAACCACTTTTCTATATTCATCTTATCTTTGAAGGAAATGGAGACGATCCTTGAAAAATCTGAATAATTATACTTTTGATTCAACTAATTAGTCAATATTGATTAATGGTTTATAATGTGTGTTCCAGCTTTGTATGATGATATTATCGCAGACAATATCATTATCACGACAACTAGAAAATGCGTGAATAATTTTGTCATTAATAATGCATCTTCTACAATAGATACATCAATGCAAACAAAAAATGAATTAATTTAGATTCTTCCATATAGTTTTCGATTGCTTATATACGAGTACAACTTTTATTATAATATTTTTAATTATTTGATCAATATCTATAGAGAAAAACAATTATTGAAAATTCGGTAATTTCATACTTTCGCGGTCCCCATGATTTTGTCTCTAGAACATCGAAAATTCATCCGATTTTGATAATTTTTTTTAAAATCTTAATATTGTACACTTGATATCAATAAGTCATTTCAAAAATGTTTTTGTTTATGCAATGATTACTTAATAATAAAAGTAAAAACCATTATATGGGAAAGAAAGTCAATTTTAGGAGAAATTTTTATTATTATTGATTATTAAAAATATGATAAATCATTTTTTTTTTTGTATGATTTCTTTCAATTTGTTCGTTTTATTGTGTAGATTGTGGAAAAATATATAACAAATTCATTTGATTATTTGAAAATGAATGAGTGCATTTTTATGAACATTTAAACCCCTGAAACCAATATAATATTTCACTTTTTTTTATTCCCATAATTTTTTCCGTAAAGCCCCTATAAAAACGAAGATTTAAAAAAGAAATCATAGAAATCGGATGATTTTTTGATTTTCTAGAGCCAAAAAATCAGAGGACCGCGAAAATATAAAATTACCGCAAATTCAAATATTTTGTAGGTGGTTTAAACATTTCAGTAACGCCGCCATATTGCGTGACGTCATAGATATAAAATAAACACTGGAGGGAGAAATCCTACATTGTCAAAATATTGTTACAATTTGTAGCTTGTAAGAACTAAAAAACAAACATAAAAATAACTAAATAAAATAAAATTCCAATATACAGAAAAAAACGACAAAGTAACAAAATTATAGGTAATAGGTAAAAATTAGTATAAAAGTCCATAGCAAAAACTAAACCAGTATGCAGCATGGACGGAATTAAATATAATTATTAGAAATAAATGAATAAGCCCTCAAATTATTGCGGAATACGCGAAAAGATGATATCGATTTAATTTCAATTGGCAAGTGATTGTGCATTTTTTGTGAATTGTAAAATATAGAGTCCTTAACTAATTCTGAACGTTGAGTAGGTAGCTCCGCGTTCCAAAGTGGATAGCCTTGCAACGATCTTTCTGAAATTGGAGAAGCGCATTCACGAATTAGGGAAACGGATTTAAAGATGAATAGGAAAGGAAGAGCCATCAAACATGATGAAAAATAAATACGAAGGTTATTATTATTAAATTAAACTGAAATTAATCTGAAAAACGGTATATAAATCGTGTTTTGTGCCAGGATGTGAAAGTACCACGACTAAAACACCTGATAAAGTTTTTTTATGATGACAATTTCGAATATACGACAAAAATGTTTTGAAAGTGTTGTCGTTTTGATGTAATTATTTCTGTTGTTAGGATCATTGTAATGTGAGTAAGAATCAAATTCAACTCATATCAATATTTTGTAGTAATCAAGTTTATTATGCTTCCAATTTTTAACGTGATTACGTAATAATATAAGAACTTATAAAAGGTTTATTCACTTAAATGATGAAAATGTTTTATTTATACGTAACTAATAAATAAAAACTGTATTATAACAGCACACGCAACGATAACCTCGTGATCATCAAGCAGGCAACTACTCAATGTTTTTATTAAACCTATGACGTCACAACTGAAAGAGAATCGTTTTCTTATGTAGTTAAAAATTTAAAATTTCTGCGATTTTCAATTGAACATCTAGATATTATTTTATTTTGTGTTAAAGCTGAAAGATAACAAAAATGAGTTTTTTGCATCTTCAGCCAAACGGTAAGTTTTAATAAAAAGTTACTACTGACAAAAATTGTATTCGGCATTCTTGATAATTTTTGTTGTTTCATAAGATTCCCTACCACTCTCTCCTATTTTTTCCTCTCTTTCCTCCTCATTTTTGGTCTTCCTATTTTTCTTGCTCTGAAATCTGGTATCTTCTCTATTGTTTTGGATCTTATCATTTTACATAATTCTGCTTCTCCAAATAAATTCCGTATTCAGTTTTTTATTCTTCTCAATCATCTTCCTCCTTCCTTCTTACTCCCTACCATCCTCCTGAGTATTTACCTTCCCCATATTTCTAGCTTTCCTTCCTCTGCTTTGCTAAAAATCGCTTCCGTAGCTCACTGTTTGGTCTTATTATTGTTTTGTCCAGATGTAGCTTCGACTCTCTGGAGATTTTTGTTGAAATCATTATCGTATTCAGTGCTTCTAATTGTTCACTTTCTTTCGTCATCGTTGCTTCTAGATTTCTTTACTCCTCACCACACAAGCTATAGTTTAAACTTAGCTCATTATTTCACCTTCATTTAGTTGTATTGAAAAACTTGTTGCTCTTTTCCTTTGAGGTGTTGCCTATCATGAACTTCGATTTATCTTTGTTGACGCGTAGATTCAGTCAAGTTCGTTTTCCGATGTTGGAGGGTTTGGCTCAAACCTATTTCACATACTATCCATTCTAATACTATAATGAATAGCTTAGTGCATCTCCCTGTTCTAATCCCGTGTTGGTCTGAAAACATGTTGATGTTCTTTGGATTGCTTTTATCTCCGTTTTTGTATGTTCAAGCGTCATTATTGTTTCACAATTCAATACAAAAAAACACTGTTTGTTCTATCGTTAATTGTTCTGATTATCTAGTAGAAAATAAAATGGAAATGATAATTGTATTAGAAAAATTTTGACTATCGGAAAAAATTATTAGTCAAAATCATAATTATCTGCTTCCTAACCCAATCCTAAATCTTCCTCGTGATGTTCATGCACGAGATATATCAGATTAACGTCCTTTCAGGTACATTGAGCATGTTAAACTTTTCCCTTATCTCTATCTCATATTCCATCTAGAAACGTTTGCATTATTACTTATTTTTCCTATATCCTCTTTCATTTTGTGTATTTTTATCATCTGTTTGCGTCTTCTATCATTTGGGTTGTAGTATTTTCCTCCGTAGGTCTAATATAAATTTTTAAGCAAATTTTGTTACTCTCTCGTTATAAAAACAGACTATAGATAATAGAAAATATTAATATCCATTATTATAAAATACGAAACTTTTCGATATTGGTTATTATAGAAACTCTGCATAATATTAAATAAATATATGAAACGAGTAGCGAGATCTGCTTTGGTGTCATGTCAAATACACAAGAACCAGTTTACATCGCGTGACTAAAGCCGAAATCTACTTAATTATTTTAAACGCTTCAATCACTCCATTTTACCAATTCATAAGTCTTTTTGAATTCCCTCATAATTTACTAATGTTTATGTCAATTATCAAACCACATTTGGTACAAAATATCCTAGCATAATATATTTCTAATTACTAACATCCCCTTTGCTAGTAACTTCATCAGTTAAATCGTGGACGCTTTCGAAGCTTTTACCACAATTATTCGAGATACAAGAAAATTGCCAGATAATCAATTCAACGAGTTCTTTGATAAGTCAGATTAACTAAAAAGGAAGTTATAAGGTGGAAGGGAGATAAATAAAAAGTGTTGAATATTGTTCTACTATACATAACCAAAGTATTTCATGCGAAAAAGTTCTTCAAAGTCAAGTTAGAATCTGAATCTGACTGTTTAAACTATGCGGTACCAAGGGGCATAAAACGACAGACATTGCCGCTACAAGAGTGAACGGCATCCGATTCTACACCCTCACTTTACTATTATTATCAATTTGTTACAGTATTGCGATTATAGGAGAATGATAACCAAAATAAGTTGAGATGCTGCACAGTTCTAACCCGAATCAACGTTACAAGATAAGCTCAGAAAATTGGAGGAAGGGACAGAAATTTGCTTAAAAAATCTCCAAATCTTAATGAACTCGATTTTCTTGTTGGTAAAAATTCAATGCTGAAGATAAATCTCCAATGACATATACACCTGTTGAAAATTGTCACATCTTCATAATTTCCACTTATCCTTTCTTCCAAAAACTCTTCGATATCCTTTTTGATTAACTTAACATATAATATTGCCATTGGCAAATAAGAGACACTTAAATTAAGGATCTGTCATAACTTTACGCATCTGTAGGCATTCCATTGCTTCTATTATATTTGTAAATATTTTTTGCGAATTCCCGATGCATTAGTGTCAGTTAAAATGATGTTTTCAGCTATATGAAAAACTCACATTTGGTATTAATTTTACCTGGAGTGTACCCATTATGAATTATCTTCTTATGTAATGATGATCTCTGGCCCTGCTGTCTTTCAGGCAAAGGAGCCAAGACTATTTGGTTAATCCAAATAAGAAAACGATGCACCAGATGTCACTGCATAATTTCATCAATGTTCTTCATACTTTATCAATTTCATTGATACATTGATTCATTGCTATGCGTTGAGAATTGATCAAATTGACAGCTGACCCGACCTACCCTAACCTTAACCCTAATCTTACCTCACACTATTTTGTTTTATATAGAGTCAAAGTTAGTAACCATGTTAATTTTTAATTTAGTTAAGTTGGCAGGCAATAAGCACTTTTTGATATGTTCACGCAACATCGAAGAAGCGAAATGAAATGATGACAGATAAACGTACTCCAATTTGTAATTTCAAGAATTGTTAAGTATTGAGCAACAATTCGACGATTGTGATTTTTGTGAACATTGACCTTTCGAAACTCTGTTTAATAAACTGAACATTTTGTCAACTTTGGACTTTATCATTTCTCAACGAAGAACCCAAACCAACTGAAAATAACAACACTATGGTTATAATTTACTCGTGTCCTATAAATAGTTTCTTATCTCCGTTAGGTTCCAAATAGTATTTCGAAGAATGATGTACAGTTTTATTGTGGTTTCGACTCATTGCTTCACAATTTTCGGGATATCATTCAATACCAATATCGCTTGTTACTTTCGAGAAATTGTGAATAAAACTTTCATATGTTCCTGGACAAGTTAACTTTCGTATCTTGGTGTTGATATGATAAATACTATTGATTAAAACGAAATGACCAAAGAGGTTATGATTTTTTTTGATGATTTTGATAACTTAGTGACATTTTGATAGGCACCACCACCATACCAACTCCAACATTTGTCCAACTCCGTCCAAATAACAGATACAAAAAGTATCAACGATGTAGTCATAAATAAAAAAATTGTCACTGGATCCAAGGAGTATTTCCTTGAAGAAATATAATCGTCTGAATCACTAGAAATACATTTAACTTCGAGATCTCTTTCATTATCATCTTTTGACGTATTTTGACTGGAATTAAATTGACCTGATAACAGAAGACGCATCGGCATGTATGAAAGTAACAGTAATTATTACGATTGTTAATTTCTCTTCATAACACATCTGGTGGTTCGCAATAGTCAAAGAATCTACGATGGGTCTTCTATTTGTAAATATAATCAGTCCACATACATAACAACAATTCAATCTCTATTTAACTTTTAACACTCACAATTATCCTGTCGCGCGTTTCGATAACCAAGTTATCGTCTTCAGAGACTTAAATTGAACAGACGGTGTAATTATTAGTGTTGGTGTGATGGTAGTGTAAAACAGCGTGTTTAGTATGAATATTACCCAACAGTTCTAGAAATTCCAACTTAAGGTATTTCTGCTTTTAGGTGTAGTGAGTATATATTTGTAAGTTGGTGTTATTATGTACCAAACAACATTTCGTTTTCGGATCTTTGGGCGCCCTAAATAATTGGTAAAAAAAAATATGAATAACAACCCGAAGGCTTACGTGACCATCAATATCGTCTCTTCCTTTTGCTCCTCATAAAATAGAGAACGTAACCACTGCAGGTACCATTAAGTAAAACGAAAACTTATGAAGCTACATATTTTTGGTAATTTATGCCGATAAGCAGCCCGCAGCATGTGCAATACCGAAATTCACCTTAAGAATAAAATAAAAATTACTAATAATTTGATTATACACTCAAAATTACTAGAGGTGAAGTTTTGATACTTATTATTTGACGTCTTTCCTCAAAGGGTATAATTTGATATTTTTATATTTCAGGTAGTTCAATGAGAAAAAAATGGAATAACGTACTTTAGTTTTTTATTTTCAACGTAACCCTTCAATAACAATAAGCTTACGAAATTAGCTGATACAAAATTACAGTAACTTCTTTTGGTAGGATTAAAGGAGATGGGATTCAGAAGCAATGCCTCTAACTTACAGTTTTTGTTTCTTTTTTAATTTCTAGTGATATTTCTTATCTGATGCTCAATTTAACTGTTCAATATTTTATTTTTCTCAAATGATAATATTGAAATATTAAAAAAAGTCACACAGAGCTAGGTCGATAGAGTAAAATGCGCTAGACAGCGTTACTCTGTCATTTTTAGCAAAAAAATATTAGATAAAGATTGTGCGAGTAAATTATCACGGTAGAAGAACCAGTCTTTTGTCTTTTGTCACAAATTAGCTCTTTTTAGACAACAATTGCGCAAAATAACTTTTCCAAATAGTTTCAATTTTTGACTTGGGAGACAAACGTGGCCTAAACTGCACCATGAATATAAAAAAATTAATCAGCATTGTTCTCATGTTTGATTCGCCGATAAATTTTTATACGAATGACGACGTCTTATTATGATTAGACTGTTGTTTTGATTCTACCGATTGAGGTCAAAATCGGTCGATTACGAGTGAATATAAAAGACACTTTAGGAGAAAATTCGAAGAGACGTGGATTTTCTTTGTATATTAATAGGTATATAAAGATGAAAGCGAATAAATTGAAGCCACTTCGAAATATATTACTATTATCGAGTTATACATGAATGAAATTTCATCCAAATAGCTCCCTGATAACTTGAAATTTTTCCTTGTATCAGTTTTCTTATGCTACTTTCGAAAAGGTAATTATTTTGTTTCTACGACGCTATGAATATTTTCAAAACAGACAGTATCTCTGCATCAGCTCTCTTTTCTGTAAAAGTGAGAGCTAAAAATAATAGTTATTTGTCATATATGCCAAGGACTGAAAGTGCTACTTTGTTGGACGAGTCTGAAAATTGCGAGACGAATCCAACAAAGCAGTATTTCAGCCGCGACGTACACAACATTTTTTAGACGACGCATAAGATCCAAAACTTTTTCAATTACACTGAGGAAAGAAAATAAATAATGGAAAATTATAAACATTTCATTTATAGTTTTTCTGGTGACAAGAGCTCGTACTGTTTTTCGTACCAGGCACGAGTTTTATCCGTTAACGAATTAAGAACGGCAGCATTGGTTTCTTCGGTGAGATCCGGTAGCGCGGATTCGAGTAACTCCTCATCGCTGATGTTTTCTTTTTCAACATAATTCATCGTTATTCATTAATTTAGACAAAACTTCGGATAAAACAAATAATTTCAGAAAATTAAAATTTCAAGGTTATGCAAAATCATCGAAGTGAAACTGTCAACTGTCAACATTGAAGTAGCTAGAATCACATTTGAGGAAGTTAAAGTTGTCTACTCCAGAGCGTTCCGAAAGTGTTTTGCAGAACGGAACTGTCAATTTCACTACATAGAACACTCAAAACGCAACTTTCGATTTGTAAATGAATACAGAACGGACAACTTTCAGATGGCGTCGTCTAAAAAGTACATGGTAGTATTGGTAAAATTTAAGCAGCTAAAAACGACAAGGATATATGCTATTCATGTGAAAGAATATGTTGTAGAAAAACTGAACTGAATAAAATTATACGGGTATAATAGTGTGTGTACAGAGGTTTAAGTAAAAAATACTGTCAAGTATCTCTATGGCTTGGTGTTTTACCTAGTATGACAAATTCTAGACATATCCTATAACCACTAAAAAAACCTTCTCTACTTCTGGCATCTTTTTCCTCTGCGAGACCACCGCTAGGCATTATTTCGCGGAGTGACGATCTAGTTATACAGCTCGTCCACCAGTTGCTTCTTTCGATTCGATTCTGCTCCTTTTTTTTTTTGTTCTCGTCAGTATCCTAAACACGTCAGTGGTGAATGTACTGGCTGCTACTCAGGCAGTTTCCTTTCATACAACATCACGTCAATAAAACGTGTGACTGACACAAAGATGGCGCTGCCATTGTCAAAACCATATGACATTCATGGAGTACCAACTTTCAAAAATGTGTGAAATTTCCTGACATTTAAGTGAAGCTATTTTTGTTATTTTCAAAACAATGATTTTAACACAATTTCGTTTCTTAATTTCTTCTTAATGAAAAGAAAAAATACTGTAAAAGCTCAGCGATGGCTTCAAAAGTGCGTCATCGAAAAGAACGATTTGATATTGGTTATATGAATTTGAACGTGGTCGTATCACCAATGATAATGAATGTCCAATTGAGGTGGTTACGCCAGAAAATATGAAAAATTATACACCCAATAACGTGCTGATCATTCAAAGAAGTATTTGGCATGTTTACACGTAATAAATCAGATTTTTCGCACCGATATGTAACAATGGATGAAAAATGAATCGATCAGTTCACTCCGGAATCAAAACAATCATTATCTACCGCAGTGAAAAGGTTTTTCTTAGTTAGTCACACGACTTATTAAGTGATGTGTCCTTTAACATATTTTCAGGCATCACTACTAATCCAGTTTCAGCTAGGGGTAAAATCAGTTCTGGGTTAACCTACAGGGGTAAAACAGGCCTGGGAGACTATAACTAGAGAAGATCTCCTGAAGATGTCACCCTAAGTGAAAACAATCTACGAATACTAACAAAGTCCTATCGGAGTACTGTCCACACATGGAAGCGTATGAAGTAGAAGCTGAAGATATATGGCTATAACTTCCTTTTGATCCTGAACTTTCTAAAAAGAGTGGAATTAACAGATCAGCTATTAATGAATTCCCCAGTATCGCAGCAAGAAACTGGGACCCAATAGATCTTTTGGGTCATTGTGTCGTGTATACGAGACCCCAATATCAGTTTCGGAAGATCAGAATTGAACTCCAGATATGATACGATGAATTTTCTGGCATTTCTAGTATATTATATTGATTTACCTCGTATATTATCAGCATATTCATCATTCTGCGTTAATATTCCTTCTCTAATCTCAATATACAGATTTTCTTGTTCGATATTGAATCTTGTGAAGTGTATATGTATTCCAAATTAAATTACAACAAATTAACAAAAAAATAATCTAATTCCCTCTATAAATTGCAGAATCTAACAAAAATTTTTTATATCATGCGGTTATTCGCTTATATATCTCTTTATACGGTACTAGTGACTAATTACGCGGAATCAAAGTATAGGTAATGATTTAAAGAGGACAAAGTTTCTCGATTAGAAGACCTGGCAGTTGACATTGTAAATTAAAGAAGACGACTCCGAGCAAGAGCTGATCGATGTCGCTTTCTTTACCGGGTTGACAAACTCTTTACTGAGATGTTTAATCGATTGGAAAAAAAGTATGTCTGATTTCCGTCATACTTGTAGATTCTATTCCATTTTGGGACATACTATTTTCAGATATCGCACAAATATTACCAATCGTTTAAGAACATTAACGTTCCGAGAATGAAATTTTATATTTAAAAGTGAATTTGATCATAAAAACACAACGATGGTAGATTTAAAAATATTTCTATGGGAACTTGACAATAAAAGAGCGGATAAATTTTTATTATTACTGGAATCAGCATGCTTGGATCTATTAGACTTTTTGGAGAATAAATATCCATTGTCGATAAAATTCATGTTCAACTTAATCGTATTCTTTTCATCGATAAATTTCATATCAATGCAAGGGGTAATTGAGAAGCGCACATAATTTCAAATCTTTGTTTAAAGTTTCCTTACATATATCTGTGAACAATGACCTAATCAAACTAATATAACTAAACTTCAAAATTTTTTATGGGTACACTTTCATATTATTTTTAAAAATTTTCAGGAAATAAAAATATTAGTATAGCTATAGAAGCTACTTTTATTTATTTTTGAACGTATATAAGATAATGTATCTTCACTATGTGAAATCTTTCTCAAAATTCAAAATTAAAAAACGTCAAAATTATTAGTATGTTCCTCAGTAACAAAAATGAGGTACAGAGCCTCTCTGATATTCGGTTCGTAGAGGTAATATAAATCATGTTGTTTGTTTAAACAGGATTCTTCAAAAAAAAGGGGACCCCTTCTCTAGGATAAGGGAAAAACTGTGGTTTTCTTAGTAAAAACCTTTCGAAAAGTCTTTAAGATAAAGGACAACTTGAAGAAAAAAAAGTATGCACATTTTTCACGATTTTGCCGAAATTACTGGCAACATTGAAATGAAATTTCACACGAATATAGTTTGAAATCACATGAATCCCATGAATTTGTTCTACATCAGTCATGTCACGCTTCCAGCTCCAGGGCTGTATTAATAAGGTTAATAGAGCTTGTAGACTTCATTCGATTCCTCTACGGATGTTTATAAGTAATTTCAAGGGCAGAGAGAAAAACAGAATCGCCATATCTTAGCAGCAAACGTAAATATCCTATTATTTTTGCCGAGAACGATAGAATCTTCCACGCGCATCGAATCCAGACTAGAACCTTCCTTAATCATATAAAACGAGTGTGTGTCGGCGCGACGTGAGTCAGTTGAGTCGAGTAATCGAAGCGATACGATTAGAGAAGGATTTTAATTGTACTGCGAAGTAGTGATTGTGAAGGTATTGTGGTTAGCTTAGGTTTGTGTCGTGCGCATGCGATATCCATAATTGCTGTGTCGAGTTCCATAATTTTTAGGATTTTTGCATAATGTCACAAAAACGTATATTTGATAGTGAGTGCAGAGCTTTTCAATCATTTACATGTCCAGTTTCACGGAACTTTTTTTGAATTCTGCCAACTGTAGAAACGTCTTGACCAGGTTATTTATTATCAAAAATTTCACGAACCTCATTTTGAGTTGTTGTTCTATTACCATAACCAATCATAATTGAAATGTCTATTCTTTGAGTTTTGAGATGACAGATGAGCAATAATTAAACTTAATACGGGCACAAATATATTTTGATATACTGACGTCATTTAGTAACTTTAAATACCCAAATGACAGCAGCCTACTACATTAATATCAATTGTTTAATTATCTTTTTGACTAATATTTTAGTATCTTCAAATATTTTTTCCTAATGTTTAGATACGAAAATACCTGATTATTTCTAAGGACATTATTATCTTCATTCTATGTAAAGCTTTATGATAGACAGTATCAAAATTTCACATCAAAAAAATAAATTTTCACAGTTACGATTGCACCATATTTAATAAAAACTTCATATTGCTGAATAGAGGACTAAAATCCCTTTCCAATAAGGTGCCACACGACCCCCTTTCTTACTTGAAATTTTTGAAATGGGGGCTTATAATTCAAAGGTTCAAATGAATATTGTACTTTAGAATAATTCGTAATTTTTCTGGCAAATAAACATTATTATTATTTATGTTTTCCTAGCAAGAAACAATGATTTGGTTGTAACTTTATCAAGAAAAATAAGTTAATTTTTAAAAGTAACATAAGTGCAGGAATTACTTTAGGATGATCATAACAGCAATTTTGTGAAAAGTTGACTGCAGAATGTTCAAAAAGTTTTTTTAACTTTCGCTGTTTGTGAACGAAATACGAAAACTGATTTTTATAACACACTAAAGAGATGATTGCGAAAAAGATGATTGGTCTTCTGAATTATAGTTGTCCTCCTGAAATGCATGCATAATAGTAGCGGTAATAACTTATCTTGAATGCTGGCAACCGTCGACATAATTATAACTGTTGTTCAAGGATACAAAAAAAATTTAAAACGTTTTTCCTGGTCCTTTTAACAAAAATCCATTAACTCAAGTAAAATTCTTTTACGTGTTATTATCATAAACACCATGTATAAATATACTATCACGAGTCAAGTCTTCATTCAAGATTTCTTTTTGAAGAACGGTAGCCTCCAGCAAAATACCCAAGACTGATCCAACGCCCTCACGTAGCTGCTGCAAGTTCTTCGACGTGTACCTGATCGCCACCGTCTAATGATAGCGATATACGGCTACGTGTATTTTGGTACTCGGTCAGCAACCAACACTTGAACGTAATAATACACCTTTCTAAAATTATACTCAGTAAATTACCCATTTATGGTTTCTGAACAGGTGAATTGAAAAAAAGTACCTGGTCATATGAGACATTGAAATGTATCTACACATTCAGAGAAATACATTCCGCAGTAAATTAAGAAGATGAATAGAACGATATTCTGTATAAAATACAGGGTGTACCAATAGTCGATTTCATTGCTTACTTATAATACAGGGTGTTTCTATATTCGAACGACAACTCTCTACTCCATGATCTGTTTTCACTTGAGTTTATTTTTTGTATTTGATATAAAATTATAAATAACTTTTTTACTTCTTAGTTATACAGGGTGTTTATATATTCGACCGACAACGCTCTACCACAAAGATATTTCAAAAAATTATTCATTTTGTTATAGAAATACGAACGCTTACGAGGCCTAGTTGCTGAGATATAGGGTGTTCAAAATTATAAAATCAAAACTTTGCCATCAACCAAGAACGCCTCTAAATTTTTTTCTCAAATTTGGTGACTAATAAGCTCCCTTTTAAAGTAATATGTTGACGTAAACAAATTTTGGAAAAATTTAACCAGTAACGCGCTGTTAGGCTTAGTTGTCACTTTTATCTCCCTATTTTTTACGCCACTGGAGACAATTCTTTTTTTTAGTTCCGTTTTGGATTGCCTGATTATTTTTAGTTGGAAATTACCATTTATGGAGCTAATATGAACGGTCTTATATGCTGTAGAAATATGCCTATGAACAAAAGTCTGCAAGAACGTAAGTAATTTACAAATTAATTAATTATTCATTTAATTCAATAAAATAAAAATTATGCATAATATCAATTTCAACCAAAAATGTATTACGATAACAAAATTGGCAATCAAAAAAAATATGGATCCATCACTTCACTCCGGACTCAAAACGATTATCAACTGAGTCGACTGCAATCGATGAACTACGTCCAAAGCTTCCAAAGGCACAGCAGTCAGCTGGGAAGGTCAGTATTTTTGGATGTGCATGGAATATTGTTTATCGAGTATCTCGAAAAGAGATGGACAATCAATAGCGAATTGAATCTATTGAATGCAAAATCAAAGATCATTTGTCGAAGAAAAAATCACTGTTTTACTAAGATAATGCACCGATTCACATGTTGATGGAAACGATGGTTAAATTGAACGAATTACATTTCTAATTGCTTCCTAATCCATCCCAGATCTGGAACCCAGTGACTACTGATCTCAAAAAATGCTCGGTGGTTAGAAATTCAGCTCAAATGAAGAAGCAATGCTGAAACCGAAGTCTATTTTGAGGCAAAACAAACGCTGGAAAGATTGTATTGCTCTTGAAGAAGATTAGATTGATGCATAAAATGGATTTTTGGGGGAAAAATGTGTTTTTCTTAGTTAGTCCGACGACTTATGGTTACTTCGAAACTTTCGCGAGACTCTGGAGCAAGATTTGAGACCAACTATAGTCTCGAAACTGTAGGATTTGTATATGAAGAGGAATAGGGAAATGGAAAAACAAAGTTACAACAGAAAAATATAATTTCAATTTAAGACGTTCTGATTTAAGTGAGATAGTTATTTAACCTCGTAATAAAACATTTATTTTATTGGTAACTTTTCTATCAATACATTCCCACCTCGTCAATCAATAGCGTGGGTCACCAATTTAATATGAACCATTAAACTTTGAAATCGCGCACTTGTTTCTTGATGACTCTTCTCACGGTACTCCCACACAAGGTCAAGAATCTTAATGATTATATCATTACAGATTTTATTGACTCTTATCGCCATTCAAATTGTTATTTCTTAATGGATCTATTTCAATTTATCTACAATTAACATTCTTAGACTCACAGTTTATTATCGGTTACCATAATTATAAATTAACCGATGATATTTTTTTGTCATTTGCTAGTTAAATGCCGTGACTGTATAGTTGAATTTCGACACATGGCAATAAATCAATTCGTGAGAAAAAAAAAAGAATTTAAAGTAGGTACTAGAAATTTTACACTAGTGACTGACGTTTGATAAACAGTGAGCCTAGAAAGATGATAACCACTTTCAGATTTAAATACAAAATATAAAAGTCAAAGAATCAAAAATTTATGCATCGCTACTTTTGTAATTCTTTTCCACAGACATCATCACACAAATCCTCTTGGTACGAAATTAAAAATATGTTAGTGATCAAAGTAGGATGTTCACTTCCAACTACAAACAAAACTCTCAGCTTCAAAATGTTACCAAGTCCAATTCAATGGATGCATTGCAAATTTATATGTATGATATTCTCGCAGGACCGGACAAATTTTCTGAGCTCACAGCCATTTTAATTTCGTAAATGGTATTCTAATTCGGCTCGATTTTTGAGAACAAATTTCTGATACAAATACCACAGGGATTGATTTAAATGGAGTTGATACTTAATGTTTTCATCCGCGGAAACCACTGTTGCGTGTTTATCTTTTGCTTTCTTGGTAATTATCTAGATTGAGTTACACCCCTACGATTTCGTTGAAATTTTAGTATGTTACAAAAAAATTATGCTGAACATGCGCGAAAATCATCCCCTCAGATACTTTTTTGCGTTTAAAGAATCAAATAATTGTAATAATTGTTCAGTGATTTTAATATTTGAATCAATCATTGAAAGAAATAAAAAGGTATAAAATAAGAAAATGTAACCTAACCTAACGTAACGTAACCTTTATCTAGATTAGGTTACACCCCTTCGATTTCGTTAAAATTTTAGTATGTTATAGAGAAAATTATGTAGGGCGCGGAAATCATCCCACTCATATAGTTTTTCAACTTTAAAGTTCCAGAAAAATAAAAATAATTTATACATTATAGTTTAGCTTCGCATGTCTTCATTACCTAATGATGACATTATATATCATAAAATTTGCAAAGAATTTAGTCTAGATTGTTTAGGTTAAATTAGGTTATATTGTCTTATTTTATCCCTTTTTATTTCTTTCAACGATTAATTTAAATATTACAATCACTGAAAAATCATTACAATTATTTGATTCTTTAAACGCAAAAAAGTACCTGAAGGAATGCTTTTCAGGCCCTACTTATATATATACATCAAATTTTTCAGCATAATTTTCTCTACAACATACTAAAATTTTAACGAAATCGGAGAGGTGTAACCTAATCTATATAATTACTTTATTCTTTTCCTTCATCTTGTTTGAACCTCCTCCTTGTAGAAGTTGATTTTGTGGTTTCCAGTAACTTTTATCTATTTATCTTCACTGGTTTTCGCCCTTCTTTCTTCAATTCCAGATTGCATATAATCGAAAATATTCTAAATACTGTTTTTTTTTTGTCTTGCAATATAAGTTTCCATTGTGACAAATAAAATCAATAAAAATCATTAAAACGATAGAAAATAGGAAACGTCCATAAACTTAGATAAGCCAAAATTGGGGGATAAGATGAAATACTACGTAGAGCAATGTGAGGGTTGGAGGGGGGGGTGTAGGTGGAAGGAGAGCTACGTTTTTTTCAGATGAAATTTTGTTGAAGAAAATGATTTTATTTGGTATATGAACACTACTTTTTCATGAAGAATAATGGATATATTTTCGAATATTTTCTCAATAAATTTGTAATAGAAAACGTAAAATATTGTAGGGGTGAGGAAAAGGTCAAGAAAAAAACTACAATAGGCTACATACATTGAGAGAGTGGTTCCAAAAGGACTATAATATGTCCACGTCTTTATCGACGTTTCCATATATTGAAGAATCACAAGAAATTAATAGATAAATTCGGATTCAAAACTTCTCACGGTGTTACCCGATGCCTGATGTCCATTTTTTCCTGTCGCTACAGTTCTTATCGTTCAAATTTCGTACACTCATCGATATTCTTGTTCCATGCATTCATGATAATCTTGGTGTTCCTCTCATTCTGTTCTCTTGTGAGACCCACTTGTTTTTTGTAATCTCTCTTTCCTCATCCTCTGTCTGTACCATATTACCTGCAAATTGCAGGATGTATTAACAGGTGGAACCTCATTCCTTTGCAATTCTTCTTTAAAGTTGTTAGAGCTCTAGAAACATATTTTGAAAAGTGTTGGTGGGATGCAGCGTCCTTTTTTAGGTCTTTGTTGACTGTGAGGGATTCCGATTTACAATAAATTTGATATTATACTTAAAACTGTATCAATTAGGCAACTGACTATTATTGATTATGAAAATCGGATATATTGAGAAGCAAGAACGCAAGAAACTGAATAGAAAATTTGAAGAGGATAGAGGAAGAAAAAGGAACGAATAATCGTTCGAATAAGACAACTACAGAAGCTTCAGAGAATGGAAAACTGAATAGAAAATGAGATAAGTACAGAAACTAATAGAAATGAGGAACTGAAGTATGTGAAGATGGCAAATGAGAATATAGGAAGGAGTAATCGACAAAATGAGGGAACTACAGAAACAGACAAATTTCTAGAAATGCACTAGATAAAAAATTAATTAATTATACGTATAACTATACGGTATTTTTTATAATTTCATGTTAAAAGAGTTAAAATAAGTGCGGGTATAGATAGAAACAGACGGTATATAAAAAAAAAGAATTAATGTCCGATCAAGGAGCTAATTCCCATTCGACGTTTCTGAATTGTAAATTATATCTCCGAGATATTAGTTGAGAACTATCAAAACATCTAATTTACCGTGTCGGAGTTGATTTTTTTTCTGGTAATGCGGCGTTTTAATTGCTTTAATTAAATACCACTTTAAATCCAGTCGCGCTAATGACAAGAGAGGTTTATTATTTCACAGCTTAATTAATAAATAGCATCGATAAATGGAAGTGTAGGAGATTTTACTAAGAGATATCGATTTATATTTTGTAATTATTTCAATCATACTGAAATGTTTATTCGCACGCATTCTTATTTATACAACGACATCTAATTTGTTGCTGCGAGTGGCAACTACACTTGCTGCGGAGTGGAATCCGGACACTAGAGGAAAGGATTGCGATCTTATTAGAAAGTAAGAGGGTGAAACAAATTTTATGTATGATTGTATGATTTTGCTACTAACTTGGTAAACCAACATGGTACTTAATATCTATCCCGAAAATATCTTTTAGATATAGCAGTTTTCAGTCGTTAGAGAACAGTCAAATACTTTAATTTAACAACGATCTAATTTATTGATTTTAAAGTATAGATAAGCCAGTTTGGAAAATTCACATATAACGCACTTTACAGTAGATATGCCCTCAATTTATTACGAAATGCGGGAAAAGATGATATCGATTTGATTCCAATTGGCAAGTGATTGTGCATTTTTTTCATTGTAAAGTATCAAGCCCTTAACTAATTCTGAATGTGAAGTGAATAGCTTTGCAACGATCTTTCTGAAATTGGAGAATAACGAAATGAGCAAACGGAGGGCATAACGGAGATGTGACTCGATAAGGCCATAATAGACTGTTTAGGAGGTGGATAAGTTCAATGATTCGGAAACTGATCTCAGCTCAAAATAGGAGGAACTTTATATTTTAGAAAAGGCTGCAATACGTAACTCCTATTTCAAGGAATTGTCCACAATAAGCCCTAAGAATTTTACAGATTCACTTATATCAATGGTTGTGTTATTTGATAAAAAAGGCAGCCATACATTTTTTACTACGTCCGTTTTAGTAATTATGTATGCAACAAGTGAGTAAAGTAATACTTTTTTTCACGAGTAGGACGGTTTGACGGCAATTCCTACGAGTTAAAAAAAGTTACTTTATTCACGAGTTTCATACGTCTACGTCCGTAAACTTAAAAAAATTCGACAAAACTTTTATCAATTTTCATTTTGTGATATTAATATTAAGAATACATCTGTGAGCATTATTAATTTGAAATGAAGAATATATATTACTATTGGTATTTGAATTGGCAATATTTTCAAAGCGAGTTCAAAGAAATAACACTGTTGCTTGGAGTCGAACTACATAGGAAGAAATAAGTAAAACCGGTTTGTTGTACCATTTGACAATAACGACTCTATTTTTGAATCTGTCACTTCCAAGGGTGTCGCCAAGAGGGGGCAATGGGGTAAAGTTGCCCATTCCCTCTAGAGATCAGCTAGCTACAAAGCGACCAAACTCCTAAGTCCGTTCGACCAATTGACTGATCAATAAATTCCGCATCGCATGACAATAAGGTTTATGTACAGGGTCCTTCACGATGAGCTGAATCGATATCCGAATCGCTAGAAGCGGACTCAAACTTCGTTATTTTGAACGGAATACTATGGTTTTTATTAAATTTTTGGAATCTACGTGAAATTTCAATATAACTTTTTACAAGGCATCGTATGCTTTAGTCATATACTTTAGGCATACGATGCCTTGTATAAAGTCCAACATTTTTTAATTATTTCACATTTTCGAAATTTTTCGACATATGCAGCCCTCCACTAAAAAAATTATATTTCCAAGTTCTAAGTGAATCAGGTCTAATATTTATGGGATTTGGACAAATAACACTTACAGCTTTCAAAATCTGTGAAAACTTTGACACAAATTTATACAGGGTGTTCAGAAAAAGGTGCCGAATTTTGCTATATAAAAACTTAATTTTTTCAAATGACAACCACAATTTTTATCTTTACCATTGGATTTCTAAGCTTTAAATGAAGGGGACTTCGTTAGTAACTTGATATATCTCAAATTAACGGCTTTTATAGAAACGAAAAGCTAAAATCTTCATGGTTTTTAATTGTCGGTTGCAAAAAATCCCCTCAGCTTATGTTTTAATTAATTATTACTGTGTTTAAAAGTTTGATTTAGTTATTGTGCTGTCTAGAGCTTGTTAAGTTTTATAAATTGATATTAGAACCGTTCTTATTACAATCGTCATCTCCTTAATCTTGTCCCATTGCCCCCCCCCCCCTTAGTCATAAGGTGGCGACGCCCTTGGTCACTTCCCCTCTAATTTTAACTGTTTCTCATCATTATTTTATTATCTGACACTTCTGGAGCTTGTAATTCATCTCCTGCATTAGAACGTTCCTCAACATCTGAAAATTCAATAGCTGTCTGAAGTAATACATCTTCGTTAATAAAACTTTCTTCATTTTTTTCCTCACCTCTAAAGTCAGTTTTAGCTGAGAAAGTAATGAAAGGATACAGCTACTTCTTTAAGTAAAATTTTTGCTCTCAAAAAATCACGACTGAGTCGAAAAAACAAAAATGCCAACAATAAATTAAAAGGATTCTTAAAGGTGAAGGAAAGTGAGAAAATAGAATAAAAAAGAATAAAGGCAGTCACGACTGCACTATTTAAATTGCATCTATAGTGTATCCCATGATAATAAGGAAATTTTCTCTAAATTAAAAAAACATTCAGATACTTTGAATAGATATCAATGCCTTCCAATAAATATGTTGATTGCTCTGTAAATTTAGTCTCGTTACGATCAACTCACAATTATACTAAACCCGCTAATTTCCACAATTCCCTAATAATTGGGAAAAACCTCAACTATATTTGAATCATAGTGATTTTTTAGAAGTAAGTAAACGTATCCTTCCATTTCCTATGTTAGATTTTATCGAAACAAGTTATAATCAAACTTATTTGTTACAACAAATCGTTATTTTCTTCTTGTTAATTCTGTTTTAACTGTATGTATTTCTAATTATTGAGCACTCCTTGTAGTATACAAAGTATGGCATTGCATATTACGATTTTTCATCGAAACCAAGTTACTATAAGAAATTCTTTGTCCACTAATACAACAAACACAATACATCAACAAAGATATGCTTAAGGTATTTTAACAATTCTGAAAGCATTCAAAAACGTTGTAGGAATTCTTCCTCGGCATGTCTGTAGCAAAAATATTCAACAGACCACCGGGGTGTACCATGACTAGCGGATGGACAACCTCTCTCTTCTACGATTAATAAGAAATGTGTTTAAAATTAATTACCTCTTTTAATGACTGTACTTACAGGCAAATTGTTCAAAGATGTATTTAATGAGATTTGGAATTCAACCATTTTTAATAATGTCTGGTTACCAATAGTAGTAACTACGGTTTTAAAACTATGTATTTATATTATGAGTATACAGAACGGACTATAAACAATTTCCCAAAAAGGTTACGGAGGTTATGCGTACTCATAAAACTAACCATTGCAAAATCATTTTAACTTTAGTTGATTATAAGCACATGACGAAGTTTATCTGATTTATAAGGAAACAAGAAACTACTGAGAAGTAACACGGAAATTAATTACAGATAAGTGACTGTTAGATTAATATGGATGACTGGTTAAACTCATTGTCACAATTATTTGTAACAACTCTACGTTAAGGTGCATAGAACTTATCTTGATTAGAATATTAATAGAAGGGAAGCATCTATGAATTGATATAAATAGATAAATGAATATAAAGATAGATTCTTTGAAGTTATACTTATTGATGAACAAAATCGAAATAAATACCAAGACCGGTTTAGCCTTGGTCTTGGTCTTGGTCTTGTTCTTGGTCTTGGTCTTGGTCTTGGTCTTGGTCTTGGTCTTGGTCTTGGTCTTGGTCTTGGCCTTGGTCTTGGTCTTGGTCTTGGCCTTGGTCTTGGTCTTGGTCTTGGTCTTGGTCTTGGTCTTGGTCTTGGTCTTGGTCTTGGTCTTGGTCTTGGTCTTGGTCTTGGTCTTGGTCTTGGTCTTGGTCTTGGTCTTGGTCTTGGTCTTGGTCTTGGTCTTGGTCTTGGTCTTGGTCTTGGTCTTGGTCTTGGTCTTGGTCTTGGTCTTGGTCTTGGTCTTGGTCTTGGTCTTGGTCTTGGTCTTGGTCTTTGTCTTGGTCTTGGTCTTGGTCTTGGTCTTGGTCTTGGTCTTGGTCTTGGTCTTGGTCTTGGTCTTGGTCTTGGTCTTGGTCTTTGTACGAGACTATGCTCTAGTTTTGTCAAATATATGGAATTATTTTATGATGGAAGCCTACGTACCAGACATGAAAATTGATTAGAAAAAAAAATAATTCCAATATGACTTGAATAGCTCTGTATCTATTTTACGAATATCCCGTAGATGTATCACTATACCAGATTTATTGATAGATATAAATCGATATCTTCGTAGTTTTATTTTTAGTAGCAAATTGTCATCAAAACATCAAAAACTTGCACAATAATGTCAAGGCAGAGGCAATGGTTACTTTTCTAGATATCGAAGGAGCATTCAACAATTTCACTAGCAGCGAATTGATTAAAAACATAGGAACTAACCTAGAAAACAAGTTAGTAGAATCCACTCTCCGCCATTAAAGCCAGATTCAGTGAAAGATATCCACAAAGAGAAATTCTGCAGCCGTTACTTTGGTAAACCTCAGTTGTTAAATTGCCTTACAAAATGATTTACAGCAGATTCTTACTCTCTACGATATCCACACGATATAGTAATTGTAAAATTTTATAAGGTGGTTGACACTTGGAATGATATAGACAGACCTAAAAATTATAAACACCTATCGTAAACACATTCAATGCTTAGAAAATACATGTGGTTAACTTCACCAAACATCCAATACTACCGAAATTACCAAAAATTCGATTATATACTCACTTACATAATGATAACTAGATAGACCACACAAAAATCTGTCGTAGCAAATGGACATTATAATTAATCGCTTACAGAATTTAGTTTGTCTTTGGGTCATGAGAAGCATAGAACGTCTTGCTGAGTCCACCACCTCTACTCATTTTCGTACAATTTTGTAATAAAGCAACCTATAGATGCAAAAGTCACTTTTTTATATAATTTTTTCATCATATCTAGCAGTTTGTTTACATTTTTTCTTTTGAATTGATGTCTAGGAAAGTCTATTTATCTATTTGTTTTGTATTTTCATTTTCTAGAACTTCTGAGAATTTCTTTTAGGATATATAAACGAGTTTGTTAAGCGTAGTTAGTTAGTTTATAATAAATAGTCATAGTGAACAGAATGAAATAGAAAAGTAACCAAATGATTGAAATAAATTGTACAAGCTAGTTAATTGTAGAGTTGATTGTTTAAATTTAGAACGTAAGAGACAGCGTTTATAAATTCACCCCACGTATAGAAAGTAAATAAATAAGATACTTCAGATTAAAGCCTGGTATAAGGATTATTCATAGATTTGGGGTCACTTTCCCAGTGGATCTAAGATGCAGACAAAAGGGTGCTGCCTCCAAGCGATTTATTGGATTTATTGGACAGAAACCTTTCTAAGGCATTGCAAAATCCATGACGGTTATTGAAAAATGGGTGGAGTAGAGTTCTAGGTTATGGTGGAGGAGTCAATCAGGATAAATGACAGTGACTATTTATATTAATACAGTTGTCAAATATGGAGGATATGAATAGTGAAGTGAGGTCTGTTAACAGGGCATTGTGAGCTCAATAAGTATATTGAATTAATATGTTTTACAGGCTACATTTTATGTAGGTTAGGTCAATCAAATGAAACTACGAAGTGCATTCTCTGTTATGGCTAGTAACATGTAACCCCCTATACTAGGGAAACCACTGAAATATTCAACTGATAGTTATAGAAAGCTACAAACTACCATGAAATCGATCTAAATATATTAGTTTTTCTAACTACTTCAAATCTATCCCAGAGCAGATTGATAAAATAGCTTTTGCATTCGAAGTTTTAATTGCGTATTTTGAAATATCTGCATCAAACCAATTTCCAATTAACACTAGATATCATGGGGAGGTTTTCTTCTATATAATTTCTCTTATTTTCGTATTTGAACCTTGTATATGTATATATTCATCCAAACATTGAGTCATCTTGAAGAACGATCTGTTTGTTTTTTCATATCACCCTCACTCAGACGTTTGCGTGGGCGGCATCCGAATCTTTGCTTAGTCACAGTTCATTCTTTTCTTTTTTTTTATCAAAGAGTCGATGACATTCCCGCGTCTTCTTCCATTTTGATGAGGCATTAGTCATATCCCAGACAAATATCGGAAGAATCGCGTGAGCGGTCGGCCGGTAATTTTATAATCAACTCAAAGATATACACAGAAAAGTGTAGCTTTTTCATTAAGGCATTTTAAAAAGAAACTGCATCTTTGGAGCACAATTTAAACAGTTTGGAATATAACAGCGTGAAAGAATTATAAAAAAAATGCATAGACGAAAAACAGAACAACGACGAAGAAAATTATTAATGAATAATATGGAACAATACATGGAGCTGCAGTAGAACCACTGGGATGATGCAATGAAAACCGGCTAAATTAAATACTATAAGAAGACTGTTCTAGAATTGTATAAACGGCGCAGTCACCAAGCGAATTTAAAATCTTTATAATGTTGAAAATCCAAAAGAAACTTGACAATTCAACCGTTAATTCTGCAAATTCTAGAAGGTAACCCGGAAGAAATTGATAATTTGGAATTAACCTTCGAACAAGATGGTGCTTATGCACAAGACGTTATCTAGATGTGGAATATCCTTGTAGATGGATTGGACGACGCGAACCAGTAGAATGGAAAACCGGTCACAGGACTAAACACCGAGACAAGATGGGAGAGAGAACTTTTGAGAAGCACTGAATATTTGACAAAAATTTAAATCATTGGAAAAGTGCAATTGTATTAAAATTTGCGACCAAAATTTTATTAGTGCAATATAAATAAATGTGGGTGTAGGAAAAAATGTTTTACTCTATTTTTTTCCATTGTAATATTAAATAGGCTTCTACTTATCAAATATCTCCAACTATTTAATAAAAAACTTCATTAATGCATTCAGCAACACCCACTATAAACAAACAGTTGGTTTTCTTAATGAGTATCCATAAACCTACATAGTGCATTGTTATTTAAACAATAACATTAATTAGAATTTCAAAAAAGGTGAATTAATATGTACTTGTATTATAAAATGTGCCTTACCTTAATTATTGAATGATATATGATTCCAAATACTCGTACTTAGTTAGCTAGTTACACGGTTTGTACCAACTACTATTGAACATAACTTTTTCGGGATACATTTTTTAAAATTTGGATTGATCTAATCGGTAGATCTCCTGGCAACAGCTCTTGGACTTGTCTGTAATGATAAGGATGTAGCTCTTTGAGTATCCTCCAAGTATTTGAAGAAGACGTATTTGTTTGTCTAGCCACATTCTCCACGAGGAACTGTTGAATGTTGATCAAAGTTTGAATGTAGTTTCACTTGGTAAGTTTCTTCGGGGAAACTTTTGATCAACTCAATTTAAAATCATATTTTCTTTAATAATGGATGTTTTTGGCAAACCAGAATTTATTTTTTCAAGTCTCACATTCCTAGTTTTTCGGCAACGTCGAAATCAAAATATTCCGACAACTGTTGACAGTATCGAGTTTTATCAAAAGTGCCTTTTTGGTGTAAAATTAAATGATATTTTAGTTCACTTGAAATTTTTCCCGATAAATCTGATATTGAAAAAGTTATGTTAAATTCTATTTGGTACGAAACGTGTAACTAGCGCCCTCTAAGAAAGTCAGAAATAAAAACAAATTCATTGGATGCATCATCTTCTAAAACTTATAAATTTCAATACAATGTTGCCAGTAGTTGCGGCAGAATCGTAAAAATGTGTAATGTAATTTTTTTTTCTTCAACGCTCTTCATCTTGAATGCGGAAGACATAAAAAGGGTAATTATCTAGATTAGGTTACACCCATCCGATTTCGTTAAAATTTTAGTATTTTATAATGAAATTTACGCTGAATAAGAATATATATATCGGAAATCATTCCCTCAGGTACTTTTTTGCGTTTAAAGAATCAAATAATTGTAATGATTTTTCAGTGATTGTAATATTTAAATTGATCGTTGAAACCTAACCTAGCCTACATATTTCTCTACAAAATAAAATCCAATCACAAGCAGGGGTTGCTGTTATCGAAAACCATGATCTTTTTAGGTTAGATTAGATTAGGTTACGTTGGGTTAGGTTAGGTTAGGTTGGGTTAGGTTAGGTTAGGTTAGGTTGGGTTAGGTTAGGTTAGGTTAGATTAAGTTAGGTTTAAACGATTAAGTTATATATTTGATTCTTTATATATATTCTTGTTCAGCGTAATTTGCTTTATAACATACTAAAATTTCGAAGGGGTGTAACCTAATCTAGATAATTAGCAAAAAAAGTTATTAATAAACAAACCCCAAATATTTTTCAGTTTTCTATCTTTCCTAAAGACGGGATCACCTTTTTTGAAACACGTTGTATCTTCGTGGAATTAACTTGAATATAAAAGTCACCCCGAATTGCACTTTTGAGTGTATTTTGGACCTTGGAAGAAAAATTTCGGTGTAGTTAATAAACAAGAAGGAGTTATGACAACAAATTTTAAGTGCAATTAGAAAATTAGTGGGAAGTTGTGTTGTCGGATAGAAAAGCATTTTTTCCCTTCAAATGCAGACTTTTCTTTCAATTTTTTCAATTTTCACTTTTTTAATAATATATTCAATTCCATGGAACGATCACTTTTTCGGAGATGTAACCGTCCGCCTTTTCCGACGTAGGTTTGCCCTTTTAATCCTCTGTCTTGACTGCTGTTTTATTTTAGAAGCATAGTGGGGGATCTAGATTTCATCAACAATGATGAATCGATACAAAGAATCAAACACATTTAGCTTGAATCTCGTCAAAGAGACGGGCGCGTTTGAATTGAGCTGCCCAATATTTCGCGGTGGTAAATAAATATCAATGTTTATTGTCTTGGTCATTTTTCTTTTCCGCAGGTTATTGCCTTTAATAAAATATTTGACCACCTCTCATAACTCAATTTCTTGTATCTTCACAACGACTCGCTCATACGATTGACAGAAACACATCTTCAGATTGAGATCGGGAATTTTTCAAACATAGACATGAATTTATCAGAATGAAACCGTAATAAATATAAACTTAATTAATATGAGATCAACAAAAAAAATTGTATCGGCCGCAATAACCATTCAATTTAAGAAATAATGCTTAAAACAAATCCATTCATAATTGATTTCTTATATTCATAATCTTCATATGGAAGATTAACAATATTTAATAAACGAATTCGTTACCACCTTGGAAAAATTCTTTATTAATTTAGAATTAGAAATTGTGTTCGAAGCTAGTTGTCCACCTACGATGTACTTATAATAATTATTACATTTAGCGTTTAATGTTTGATCAAGGAAACGTACGCGCACGCCCACAATATTCTTGCTGTCGTTCTTCTACTAACAATTACCTAAGACATTCCACCAAAAGTTGAAATAATGTACAAAACAAACAACCTTATGTACATACCGAGTGAGTTTTATGTGTGTAACACCTGAATTAACCCGGATTTTTATCAATTTTTGATACGTCCGGTATTATGATGGTATCTACATTGTTGTCAGATCTTTTCTTTTTCCGGAAAAATAATAGTATGTATATTTGTTTGGATGGAATTTATTATTCAGTTAAATTTTCTTTACGGATGTTTGCGAAATATCAAGTTCCCTGTTTACTAACAGCAGTTTTTGTTATGAGATTTTATGAATATGAATTATATGAATAATTAAATATATTATACGTTTCTTTTTGACTTCTACGCCTATCAATATATTCTAAAATCATTAAAATGTCACTCTTTTTCATATCATTGTGACATTCAATAAACTTCAACAATAATAATTTATTAAAACGACAAATTTGTTATTGTAGCAGTCAGAGCCCACTAAATGTATTATTTTAACTTCTGCGAAGATAACGCATTATTTTTCCGGAAAAACGAAAGATCTGACAACAATGTAGATACCATCATGATATCGGCCATATCAGAAATTTATAAAAATCGTACAAGCCGTTTCTGCTCTCAAAAATATTCCAGAAATTAAAAATCAAGGGAGTTTAATTAAACTTCTGGTTGTATGGAAAGTGAAAGTTACAAATTGTCTTTAGAAATTATTATGGTTTTTTGAAAAACTAGGAGAATTTTTGTTTTCCCAGTATTTATTCATATATGTATAAATTAGTTGATACAAACAAAATTTTTCGCACACCGCAAAAGGTTAAGACTTTTATCTGTTTCAATCAAAGGAGACCTAAAATGAAGATAATTTATCGACAAAACCGTATAAAAAAAGGTCTGAGATTTGAGAGTTCAAGGAAATTTATCAGAATTTGAAAAAAATGCATAGATTACTTATATTGAGGTTGTTTGAATCGGTTTTTTCAGTAATACATTAATCATTTATTAGGCAAGATATTATATTGTTTCTAAAAACACCCTTTTGTTGTTGCCTCAAGTTATAAAAATATTGGCAGATTCATAATACATCTGTCTGGTTAAAATTCTACTCAATTTACAACAAATATATTGACAATCAGAGATAATTAATTATTTTAAAGACTAACAATATTATTTCTATCAAAAAAGTATAAGCTACTTTTAACTGTTAACAAACCATTCAGGGTGTCCCACGAGGGGTGAAACTATCTGTATATGGCAAAATACTTATACTATAATCTTGAAAATTTCTTCGTTGAGTTTTCAGATACGATCTTTTGAAATAAAATATTTTCAAAGATGGCCGACATCGGATTCTACCAGAAGTTGACTGTAACTTTGTTATTTTTAATAGAAAACCTTGTATATTAATACATTTTTGAATTCTACGTAAATATTTAGTATACTTTTGTCTAGAAACTTTTTTTGAAAAATGCATACTGTTTGCGTTCTTAAGTTTTTAAAAATTTTACCGCTGCAGACCTTTATAAATTATTTTGTTATGAGAATACCCTCAAAAATATGAAAATGGTTTTTATTCGGTTGCTTTAAGCAAGGTTAGACGTATTTGAATCTATGTTGAACAATTTTTCATTTTATAGAGGGTATTTATAAAAAGTGTTCAAAGTTTAATTTCATAAATATAAAATTTCTTGAGTTTTTTCAATAACACCACCCGGTTTTTTCTATTTTAATGCATTCAGGGGTAAAAAATAAAGCTTATTCATGTATAATTTCCTATATCTAAACCTTACCGTTATCTTACCTAAAAGTATGCATTTTTTGAAAAAAGTTTTTAGACAAAAGTATTCTAAAATTTTATGTAGATTTTAGAAATGTATTAATACACAGTGTGTTCTATTTAAAATAACAAAGTTACAGTCGACCAGGTAGGACCGGAAATCACATCATTCTGAACGATACGTGAGAAACTAACCTCCTTTTGAACGGGGTGCGATATCGCAATGAATATTGGAGTTAACTTTTACGAATATTCAAAAAAAATATATAAAAAAACAAACAAACTGCATATTAACGAATGAAATCAGCCCCTCATTTGTTTTTTTTTTTTTGGTGGAATTGTCATTTTACTTCAGTTGTGCTTTATTTTTCAAACTAACAGATTAATTTCAAACGAATGAATGATACGCGGAAATTATTTGGAAATTTAATGGAGTATTTAATTAACTACAAAGAAACTACTTCGCTTGCTTTTGTAGAAATATCGTGGGTGCAATGACTGATTGAATCAAATCTCATTCTTCCATTAGGTTTGAACACGATCGGTGCTGAAATTTGAGCCTTGAAAATGAGAGGCGAACAAAAAATATGACATTTGAAATCTATATTAATCCAATTACATACTTTCTACACCAAATTATCTGTAATAATACACTCAGGATTAAATAGATAGCAGAAAAATCTAAGCTCAACTAAGTGCTCTCAAATTTCAAATCAAACAAGCAGTTCAGCTCATAACAACGTGATAAAATGATATTTCTTCACTATAGAAAAAAATTATACGAGGATTACTACTCAAGTTTTGAGATATGGCAACACTAATATGTATATGTCAAATCTGGCATTGGCATCATACAGTTGGTCATTTTTGGTGAACGTGTTGTCAAACTTTCGACGCGGATTAAACCAACAGCTGTGTGCCAATCTCGAACCACCGTGTGTACAATTTCAATCTTGGTCAATTCTGAATGGTGTACCAACATTTGTTTCCTAGAGGATTTCGAAAAAACTAGAAGAAAGAATGAATCGCCACGAAAATGCAATCTCTCATACATCAGTTCAAACAAAAACGTTTCCGAACAATCAAAACATTAAATTGATGGGTTCTCTTCCGTGTTGGCACCCGTATATAAAAATAAATTGCTTGGTCAAGGTTTTTCTACATCTGAAGAAGCGGTTGATGCGTTCAAATCATATGTTTTGGAGATACCTCAATTATGATGGAAATATTAGTTAAAACTCAAGCTGAAGTGTATTGATCTTAATGGAAAATATTTTGGAAAACAATAAATCCACATCCAAATATAAATATTTGGTTTGTAGCATCAACCCTCGTAAAATAAACTCGCAGGGAAATTTCAGTTGCTTAGATGAAGTTAGAAACATAGAATTTGATAGGTGAAAGAAGAAAATTTCAAGGCAAAACTTGAATTTCAATGCAATTAATACAAATTAAACTATTTGACATAAACAGAAGCTACAAACAATAACTAAGTATTGATAATTAATAACAATTAAAAGCAGTAGAACTAAAATTTAGCAGGTACGCTTTAGGGGAAAGAAAGTGTGATTCGCAACCTTCATTATATAACCGCTTGTTCATTGAAAGGACCCCATTTACCCGCAAAAGCCTTCCTCTATGGTAATTGTTTCCACCGGCATTGAATTGACGTTAAAAAATTCTACAGTTTCATCTATAGAAATAATGATTACATCTGTTATCACATCATTTTTCTTCTTGAAACTTATTCTATATAATATAGCAACTAACTAGAGCAATTTTTTCAAAATTTGACTAAAGAATTTTTCATAAAAAGTGTAGCGCTCTTCTTTGGAAACAAACGATTCTTGGACATACAACTATCCTGCTGAAAAGGAAGAAAAAGAGTTAATAAATTTCAATCTTCACAGGCAGCTCTGTAACTAAAAACAGAACAGAAGCCGGTGTATATTCAAAGAAACTGAATAGACTAGAAGCAACAACTGATTTGAAAGTATCTACGAGATGTTCTATGGTATTTCCTGGATTTTTCACACAAGATCACCTCTACTGCGTACCTGGACAATGTGAAAAGGGATTTATAAGGCAGATGAACTTACAAGGCTAGCCTATTATCAATTGAAAGAAGATTCACAAACAAGTTAAACAAGTTAATCCAAAAGACCACTGGAGTGATGATTTTACATTGTACTGTTACCAGAAACTCGAGGAATGGGCAAACACAACAAACAACTGTAGCAAAAAGTGTATCGAATCATTGATTTGTTCTGTCTTCAAAAATTTATCGGTTCGAAAAGATTAAACATAAGCCATAAGAGAAAAAAAATGGAAGGATGGTTTATTCATTAATTAAATTGCCAAATTAATGAAAAAAGAGAGCTTTATTACCATCAGGAAATTTTACAATTTTATAAACAAAGCGACATAATTTGTATCCAATCTATGGTAGTTTGTGGAATAACACACACAATAACATACACATAATAATGGAGCAGAAATGCCTTCAGAACTCATTAAATGTATTTGTCATTTTTAATTCAGAAGGTAGCTGATTAAATAATTGAAAGTGATAAGATTTTTAACTAGATTAGAAGTGGGTATAATTAAAAAGACATCCAATTTTTTTCTTCTAGCATACTAACCATGAATTGGTATCTCAGTTGAGTTGTGAAAGTATTTGTAAACCAAACAAACAGATTCTAAAATAAAAAAGCAGGAATTGTTGAAAATGTTCGTTTTTCAAAATATAATTCGTGATGCGTTCTAATACTCAAACCATGAATATAACGAATAGCTTTTTTTGAAGATAGATTCGAAGAGGTGCAAAATACAAGACCCCCTGAAAGGCAAACCATACCGTGGTTGCCATTCAAACAACGAGTAGTAAGTTGATGAAGCAATACGAGAATCAAGCTGTTTAGACACAGATTTAATAGAAAAACAAGGGAAGGATAACTTTTTCGTCCAAGTCTCTAAATGTACAGGCATTGAAGGACACCGTCAATATTTAGACCAAGAAATTGATTCAATTTAAAGTTCGTATTAAGTCATTTTTGAGTTCTTGAGGTTGTACAACCCATTTTTAGTTTTCTCGGTGTTACAGAGCCTGTTCGCTTCGAACCAGGTCTTTGTCCATGGAAGAATGTATATCTGGACCACTCCAGGTTACACTGGTGTTATCTGCAAACGAGGTGATTTACCATTAATTCGTAAGTCTATGACATAATTGATAAATGACAAAAAAAAGGTACACCACTGTTAACTAGTAAATTACTCGAAACTTTACCATTATCTCGTAGCAGTTGGGTCCTGCAATCATGGTAAGATACAAACCATTTTAAAGGAATACCTCGGATGCTTAACACAATCGGAATCACAAAAAGCCGAAGTAATAATTTGAGAACACAAGGAATCTCGGGCCTTAGATCGATGGATAATATATAAGTTTACGCAATAAAATGAAAGATAAAATATAGTAACTAGAATTTAATATCAAATACTGATATTTCACCTTGAAGACAGTATATAAGTGAGAAAACTCGGCTTAAGCTCTAGCAAACCTTATTCAGAAAATTTTATAAATTGAAATCGTATATTTTCAATCATCGTGAACTGCGACTAACGAGAAACGTACCACTTGAATAAGGCCTTCTAGTTTTTTGCCACTAACCCAGAATTCAAAAAACTATTTATTTTTACTAATATACCATAGTTGTATGTTGGCTTATGGAATGCAACGACTACTTCAGATTGAAATGAATATTTACTACACAGAATTCTCTTCGCCTGCTAATGCATCCCAAATGATCAATTAAATCCCCGAGTTTTTCGCAATTAATCGGACCAATAAAAGGAACTGAATTTATATCCCTGTTTTTATTTTTACCTCATGATGGACGAATATGGCAAAAATCTACGTGTGCCCGTTGTATTTACATCAGACTTCCAGTAAAGAACGGAGAAACAGGACTGTCATAAGATTAATATTGTCTTATGGTGAGACAACTTTCTTGTGCTTTGGATAGTAGTAAGTTGATAATCAAATTTTCAAAAATAATAGGATAACCGGAAAAAAATTGTAACGTTTTCACTGCTGACAGCTTGCGTTACATTTGTTGTTATAAATATTATACGATATAAACTTACCAACTTCTTTTTGTAGATAATTTTCTTTATAAGATATTTTATCATATTATCTTTGAGTAGAAATATTTACATATTATAATTCATATCTCTTTTGTAGTTTTGTATATACTTGTTGGTGACATAATACTGGGTTCCCTAAATTTAAGTTATTTAGTACAGTTTAATTTGTCTTTTTGTTGTACTATTTCAATTTGAACAAATTGAATGTTTGGTTTATTTTCTTTTGAGGTTAAGTCTTGGTCTACAGGACGTAAGCAAAGTTGTTTCCCCTTGGAAGGTTCGAGCAACATCTAAATAACTGTTCACGAATTAAGTTATTCGTGCAGTATTTTGTAAATTTTGCGGATAATGATTTTTGGTTGTTTGGTCCGTTGAAAGGTTGTTTTGATGAGTGAATTTGTTAACTGGTGTTTTTGAAATTGAACTATTGTTGCACCTGGCCAGATTGTCGTCATGACGTGTGACTCGATTTTGCTCAAGTCTACTGCTAACTTCATTCATATTTTCCTTTTGACTGTCAACTGATGTAAATAAAATTTTTCATTATGAATTTTGTTATAAATTTTTAAATTTGGCTCCAATTTTATATTTGCGGAAGTCGTGATATTTCCGACTGAGAATTTGACAATTGGAGAAAGGGTTACTTATTTTTGGTCCATGGTGGCGTGAACATTAATTTCTCCAGAGATGTTTTAAAAAGCTGGATTTTACAGCCCTAAAAGAGCCTTCTGCCGATTTCAAAAAATTTTGTAATATAAACTTTAACTTCTAACCTCAACTCGTAGAACTGCATAGTCCGGGACAACTTACCGGATGAACCTCCTTACTTCCACATCCACTTACTACCACATTCCACGAATATGGTCCTATTTGCATTCTCCTGACAAGTAGGGAGCCCTTATGTTTTGTTAAAGGTCAGATCAACCCATAATAATATTGTTTTCGTTGTAAAATTTACTCCATTATTTTCTTTTAGACTTCATAATAATTATTTTCAAAATTTCATTTTTTTTCACCATAAACTCAACTGAAAATAAATAATAACCCATTTTGTAAATGCATTAAACTAATTTAAATTTTTATGGTCCACACTTTAAATTTTCACACTACTGTAAACCAACAAACTCAAGAGTTTTGCGTGTAGTTTTTTTAACCTTGTTTTTTTTATAATTTCAAATTTCAAATACAACTAGTGTATTTCAATCATAAATAAAACCTTACTAGATTTCCTAAAATTTCCTTTTTTTTAAATCAAATATAACCTAATTAAATCAAAATAACAATAATTGTTAACTTCTTGATCAAGATTGCTTGTAATCTTTAAATTTCATTTTTTTTTAAATACAAATCGTTGTGCTTTGTCTCAACGATTAGTTTTATTCCTAAAGATATTTCTTCCTATTTATTTGCTTTTATCCGTTTTGGTTATTAATTGAGTAGCGCCCCATTCGAGAATTTGAAAACTTTTTGAACATCATAAACACTACAAAATGTTGCAACGAACCCCGACGACACACATTAGCCGGAGCCCAAAACGTGACCTTTTAGGTTAAAAAATAACGGAAAAAGCACACAATTACGTTTTGCCTTTTTTCCGTACATAATATCATTGTCAATGACAGATAATTCACTGTACTCAATGCCCCCTCAGTTAACTGATATTGAAAATACTGCCATTATTGCCGAATTGGAAGATGGCTGGCCTACAGAAGACTGGTAACTCATCTAGCTCTTCATGCGAGTACCGTAGCCAGAGTGAAGAAGCGATGGGAACAAGACGAGATCTTGCGCCGAAATGTTGGTTCTGGAAGAAAGAAAATTTCCAAATTCGCGCATTAATTAATTTTTGTTTCTAGTACTGCATATGCAACAAACTGTCCAGAATTCCATCCTACGGTATGCAGTCTTAATATAGATCTGGACTTTTGGGAACGAATTATCTTCACTGATGAAAAAATATTCATATTGTACAATGGTGGACGTTTTTGAGTTTACAGACCACTCAAATGAAAAGGAATATGTTGAGTAAAATAATAAGTTCAGCAAATTTTCAGTAAATGTTTCGGCTTTGATGAGTTTCAATGGACCAAGCGTATGATGAAGGATTGGTGTAAGTCTAATTGTGAAATTAACCTCAATATTCCACACAAATTGTTTTTACAATGCAATATTTTTCTTTTCAATAAGGTGATCCTGAAAGGTTTCTTACATGGACATGATCAGGAAAACCCGATGGAAAATTAATTAAACAGAGTTGTCCTGGTGCGATTAACTTTTTTCAACTTGATAATGTCATTATGATGTTTCAAGGAGATGAAAAATAGTCTGGTTGTCACATCTCGTCAACTATACTATTCCATAGTAGAAATCAAGATTCACAATTCACGATTTCTTCTTTGATATAGTAGTTTAACTTTTGAGAAAGAAAAACATTATCCAAAACTATGTATATTCAATTAATTATGTTTCTTATCAGTAATTCTTTCTCTACGCAAAGAATACATACCATAACAAAATAAATTATACTTTAAAATTGTCTTAATCCAGTCATATGTACAATTTTTCCCGATACCTATTTTTATATTTCAAACTTACATTATATTTATAAATTGCGTTTACTAAATAAAAAATCCAGTCCTGTACTGCGCCGAGAGATATCAGAAGCTAAGAAAAACTGTTGACATGACATACCAGCAGAGCACAAACAATCTGTCACTGACCTGAGACGAAGTCGCGGTCTGAATAAAGATGAACTTGTATAAGAACTATTTACCTTAACAGGTTGAGAGCATTAAATCTTTTTGGGGTTTAACTTCGTTCTATTGATTAGGCAATAGTTGAAAAAACACTTTATCTACTATTATGGCTACTTTAATAGACATATTGGTATAAAACACATCAAACGATATTGATACGTATTCAATATCGAAAACCGTTTCGTGTAAATGGTATATTTTGTCTAATAAAACAGAAATTTTCACTATAAGGATCTTATACACCGAATTTCTACCATTCAAACAATCACTTGTCGTGACACGAGGTTATTAAGTAATAATAAGTCCTAAACGAGTGGGTTATAGCCATATATCATCATCTTTAGCGCCGTAGAATCGAGGATGCTGAATTTATCCTACCAATCAAAGTATAGAACATTCTACAATGTTTTTGCTGAACTAAGGCGTGATCTATTGCATCTTTTGACGAATTTCATGAAAAATTGAAGCACGCCCTACCAAAACTAGTTTATCTCCCCGAGCAATCGACTGGAACGGTCGGTAAAAAACTGGTACGTACGTAGGTAAGAGGTTGACGTGTGTGCTGGGTCTAATTCCCACATGTGGTTTTCTAATGGAAAGATCCAGAATGGAGTGTGGAATGAACCCAGAGGGAAAGGAAGTAAAAATGGTTGCTATTTATTTTTCGAAACTATTAGTGTTTTCATTATTGAATTTTCATTTTTATTTTATCCGTATAGGTGTATGGCATCTAGTTTTGTCCTCCACGTCATTATACCTTTTGTTTAATCTCTTACTCCTTCCCCTTCTCTTTCTTATGTCTCCGCTGCATATTTTTACATTTCAATCCAAGTTTTCTTATCTTTCCTGTATAGTTTTCGTGCTTCCGGCATATATGCTTCATATATTTTATCCCTGAGTGGTTTTATCTGTATTTTACAGTTAATACTTGCCTTAATTAAAACTACTCCGGAATTTCAACTCTATACAATCATTAGTTTGGTAGATATGAGTTTTTTAATATTAGTATATTTCATATCGATATTTGTACATACGTAATTCCTATAATGGTTGAGCTAGCGAGTTGCTGATTTTTTTCCTGTTAAATCTTACCTTAAATATTAATTATTTTTGTTTTCGTTTTATTCTTTATATTCCTGATAAATCTTTTTTGATTTTATTTCAATGTGCATGCCATACCTGCAAAATTTCTTTTGGTCGCTTTTGTCATATTTGTAGAGAATTTATGATGAAGTTCGAAGGCAGATAATTCCCTGAAAATGTTGGGAAAGCTAATTTTATGTGTTTTGGTGATGTAATCGGAGATCAAGTTAAATAGTTGTCTCCCTATGTATGTTGGATCATTTGTAATGTCTTATTGGTTCAGTGGAGAGAATGAAAGAGTAGTTCTAATAGTATGAAAAAACGTAACAGCCATTTCGATGATTTCTATATTTGTATGAAAAGGAATTGGAGTTATTTAAAATAAAGTATCCAAACTTGTAATCTGCTATAAGACATTATCCTCAAAATGCAAATTTGCTCGTAGTAAGACACCCTTGGAGTGATTTGGACAAATATTTCATCGTTAATAAGTGGAACTCACTTGGCATTAAAACGAAAATTTCAATTATGCACTTTGTCCAAATTAAACAATATCGATATCAAGCATTTTTCTTGTTCATTGATTCATCTATATATAATTCAATAGTTTTGTTATTATAAAGAAGAAATTTTCAAACCAATTTTACCAGTACTTCCCCCTTTGATTTGAATGTTTTCTCGTTATATTGCTGCATTAGTATGTGTCTTTTGTTGATAAAAAAAATGTCATTGTCTATTCTACACATTAAACTTCATCTGTTTTATAGTGAATACATGATTTTGGGTGCTTCTTCCCATTCGACATCCTCTTTGAAAGGCTTCAAGTTTGTCTCCTACTGCTTCTACTCTAATTCTGTTCTTTAATATTTTTCCATCATTTTCATCGTTGCACTGCACTAAACCAGTATATTGGGAGTGTCTTCTATAACTTTATTGCAAATGTTGAACAGCATGTCTTTTCCTTTTTGACCCATATTTTTCATCAATTAATTTGTCGTATACTGATGCTTTTCCATTCTTCAGCTCTATGATTGCAGGTTTTTTTTAATATATAATTCTGCCGTTATGTCAATTTTTACTATTTCTTCTGTAAGTTCTGACTCATTATTTAGTAACTCTTGGTAATATTCTCCTCATATTCATATGATTTATTTTTCTTTTTTCGCCGCTCTTTGTGTAAATGTTCCTTCACTGAATTTTTATATAAACCCTTCTTCTTAATAGTTGTTCTAATGTTTTTTCTCTAGGTATTAATTAATTAATCTGGGTATTAATAGACTTGAAGGCAATTGTACAATTTAATAGATCTGAAAAGGAAGATAAGTGAACATACACAGAAAAAAACCCTCGAGAAAAACAGAGAGTAGGCCCAACTGGTTCCCAAATGAATATGATTAAAGTATGTCTACTTATAATAATTGATTAATATATTCATTGACATAGAATTCATTGATTTCAATATTTTTATTATAACTTCAACTAATAAAGGTTTGTACAAAGACCGTTATTCGATGGCTCTTGAATTCATAACTGATCTGAAGCAAATCAGATAGTTAAAGAAATCATAGTGATAACTATAGAGAACAATGTACAGTCAGAAATGAAGCCTACAACAACAATAAATAATGAAAAAAAAAAATAGTTGTATAATGTTTTCTGTCATAGTTGGATTGTATCGCTAAATTGCAGCGTAGTGGATATTCCCTTAAAAATTTCCTTCTTCTTCTTCTTCTTCTTCTTGTAGTAGGACGAGGTCCTGTCAGGTCTGTCATCTGCCCTCTTGTGACGCCGATGTCCAGCTATCGTACCAGCGTTTTGGGGGCCTACGGATTGGGCGTCTTGTGTCTGGTTTCTGTGTTTTGGCCCATTTGGCAATCCGTTCTGGAGCCATTCGTTCTACATGGTCTCTCCATTGTCGGCGTCTTGCTCTTACCCATCTAACGACATCTTGTACTCCCAGTTCTCTTAAGGTATCTGTGTTGGGTATTCTATCGTGGAGTGTGGTACCCTTTATTGTTCGTAATATTTTCATCTCTGCTGTTCTCATTTTTCTCTTTGTTTGTGTTGTCTGCCCTTGTTTCTGCGGCGTAGGTTAGTATGGGTCTGATACAGGTCTTGTAGATTCGCGTCTTACTTTCTATGCTCATATATTTATTTCTCCATATAATGTCCCGTAAATATCCCGATATTCTAGTTGCTTTCTTAATCTGCTTATCTACCTCGTCCGTTATGTTTCTGCTGCTCGTTGTTTCTACGCCCAAGTAGTTGAAATTCATTACTTGCTCTATAATGCGCTCATTTACTACCAACTTGTATCTTATTGGGTCTTTGGATATTACCATACTTTGTGTTTAAGCAGAAGAAGGAGACGTGGTTAAAGAAGAACGAATCGAAAAATTTCCTTCTTTAGAAAATAAGTCTCCCCTTGAGAGAAAAAGAATCATTTTCTCTCCTGACTAGAAGGTAGAAAATTACATGTTCTAGTGAAGTAAGAGATAAAATAATAAACCTACTTTCCAGTTCCAGATAAATTTAATAGGAAATAAACCTTTTTGTAGTACGTTTACAGAAAATGAAATTGACAAATTTTAAGAATTCCCAAGAAAGACACTTTAAGTATTATATAATGTACTGATCAAAATTTAATATTTTTTAAAAGTGACGATAGTTATTATCATGGAATTAGCAATCTAAATTAAACATATATACATTTGAAAGTTATAAAAAATTGACACAGTAATAAAAAAAAACATTTACAAAGATGAAAATGCGATATACCGGATTTTTATTTCTAATGACCTCATAAAAATATTTATAACATAAATAAATCCATTAATAGATATTTGTCATAAAAACTTTCTATTAATTTGGCGATTTAAGACGGTTGGAATCAAGCTCTTTCCAATTTGGAAATATTAAATAATAAAATAAAATATTAAATGATAAAATAAATCACATTACATTTGATTTTGAGTGATTTTTAGTGAGTAAAAAAATAGAAATTAAAAACATTGCAATAAAACCAATTTTTTCTTTCTTCAGAACATCTGCCGCAACCTGTGGTCTAGCATTATCATGTATTAAAAGAAAATCATCACCAATAAATGGCCCAAACTGAACAACTTGATTTTAAATATTTTCAGTTATGTATCTTGTTGCGTTAAGGGCGGGTTTAGGAAGAGACACTAATTCTGTGCGGGCATCAAAACAAATTCCTACCCAAAACATAATTGATCATCCTTGGAACGGCTCCCTGGGAATGATACAAGACTGCTCAAATCTTCCTCCTCGCCTTTTTTAAATTTGATTACGTCCATCTGGACCTCTTAGACTGATTCTTGTCTCATCAGTAAATAAAACTTGGCTCAAATTTTCTAAATTCCAATCTAAATATTGCCTTGCAAATCTTAGTCTAACAACACGATGCTGCCTGGTTAGCAAAGGTGCCTGGAGAGCTCTTCTGCTGTGTAGAAGGTGTCGTCTTATTGATACATCAGAGATATTTACATTTCGGACTTCTCGTAAAAGGCTGTTCAGCTCGACACTTGTCATTGACCGATTTAATTGCAAAAAACGGTCATCTCGAGGAGTTAAAACTGAAGGACGTCCTTATCCAGGCCTCCTAGAATGTGAACCGGTCTCTCGCAATTTTTGCATCAATCTGTCAATGGTGGTGTGGTGTACGCCAAACAGATTTGCCATTTAACTATAACTTTCTGCCTGTTCAACTAACTCGGCTATTCTTTCAGCTTCGCATTCACTTAACTTCCTAACTCCATTTATTTTTTGTTTAACTAGTCTTGT
Organism: Diorhabda sublineata; assembly: GCF_026230105.1. Taxonomy (NCBI): domain Eukaryota; kingdom Metazoa; phylum Arthropoda; class Insecta; order Coleoptera; family Chrysomelidae; genus Diorhabda; species Diorhabda sublineata. The sequence continues at coordinate 11,947,575 of NC_079475.1, forward strand.
GTGACTTTAACACACCTTTATTGACTTGAATTACTGTTTTCCACAAGTTAGTCACAAGTTGGTACAACAATAGAATGAAAGAAACATTAGAATATGCATAAAATTAAAATGTTGAAAAACCACAAAAACAGTTATTTGCTGATAAGAAATTTTATCGCTAATATTCAAGATACTTTAACTTTCTATGATAGAAAAGAAAAAGAAACCCAAAATATCAACGTTTTAGGTTTTAATATTGAAATAAAGGGTGGTACGTTATTTATGGCCAAATTTATATTGACTAATTGATTTACTGATGATGTGTGATGATAGCAACAACTTTCAAGGATTCAAAATTAGTTATACAAATATTAAAGATTGAGTCTGCAATTGACAATATTGTGCTTCATTATTTTTTGCTCTTGAAAATCTCCTTAATCAAAACAACGTTAAACCACATCAACTAATTGAATAAAACGCATTTTCAAGTATATAGAACAATCTAAGTTTTAGCATTGATGTGAAAAAAGTGTCGTTACATTGTTTTAATATTCTCCAAACTGTTGCAACAAAGAGATGAGAGGATGCAGTCAATGAATTCTTTCCGTTTTATCATTTTTCAATACAAAACAAACACGCCCTCTCTCCTTGATTATTACACAACAAATAACCACAATGCATTTATCCTGCAAGAAGCAACAAGAAGTAAATTATCAATTAAAAGTTTCACTGGCTATAAGACTATAAGAAGTGGATCAATATGAAAAGTTATTATCTACTTCCATTTATATTTAAATGAATATTGTGGAATTATTGCAATAACTTTTATAAAATAATATCAAATATTTTAAGCTCCGTTCTAAAGTCGTATAAAAATTATTAGAATCTTAAACACATTGTATGATTTGTAAACGTAATTAGATTTTCAACTATTTATATGTAAATTTCTTTAAAATTCTTACACCGTCTAAATAGTTTGTGGAAGAAAATGAATCAGAAAACCCACCCATATTCAATGTTTAATCTATCAGTAGGTGAACATCTTCCTTTTCCACCAGTTATTAAACGGTCAACCGAATTGTTCGGGGCTAAATGATTATCTATAATAATTGGCCCGAAGGCAAAGTCCACTTACGAAGTGGGCGTTTTTTTGCCATCAGTTATGTAAATTTAAACGAACCAAATTTATTTGTGTCGGTGCCGAACCCATTATCGATGCCCGTGGCTTTGAATGAAATTTTTACACCCACACAGTGTTCTGGAATCGCAGAGGCGCATGTTAGGTATCAATAGAATTATCGGAAGTTAATTCTTAGTTTGAATTAATGCTTTATTTGGTATGCATACGGTTTTAATGTAACGGAAGAGAAACTTTCTGGTTTATTATACGTGGTCTGGTTATTAAATAAAGAGACTGGTTACGAAAAAAGTTTTTATCATAAAAATTATTCTACATTCGATCGCTCCCCTTCAATATACTCCCCTCCTCGCCAGACACCTTTCCATACGTTTGTTCCATTGATCAAAGCAGTGCTAGAAGTCTTCTTTGCTGAGGGCCTTCAGGAGCTCTGCTGTTTTTTGCTTTACTGCTTCCATCGACTTAAGGGTGTCCCTTTCAAAGCAGATCTTTTTCTTTTCAAGGAAATCTCAGGAGATCCGTTGACGCAATAGCTTTTGGTCAGGAGGATGTTATAGCATTATAGCTACGGAAATTGATTGAGATGGATATTACAGCAGATATTATAGCAGGAAGACATGGAAATTTTTGAAATAAAATTAACATTTTGCATACCGTACATACTGGAAAATGTCACTTTGATCATGGGTGATGTTAATATTGCTACTTGTTTAAACAACTTCTTTGTCAGTGTTAACCTTAAACTTGCATAAAACCTCCTAGTTTTACCCCACCAGTTATCCAAAAGCAACATAATTCTTTATTCTGGCCACCTGTAACACCTAGAGGAGTAGAAGACATCTTACACACATTCAAAAGTGACAAAGCACCAGAAAATGATGCCATCACCCTCCCATTGGTACCAACTTCGCACAGACTTCTATAATGTGTAATTTCTCGTGTTTACAGCCTCGGCAATCATCCGGATGTTCATTCGACGATCTGCACGCACAATTTGCTCGATTTTAGTCACTGTTTCCGGAGTTGAAACAGTCACAGGGCGACCTGGGCGCTGGTCATCTTCAGTGCTCTCTCGGCCATCACTAAAGCGCTTACACCACTCAAAAATAGGTGTACGAGATAGAGAATTGTCCCAATAGGCCTCTTGCAACAATTTATAGCACTCAGTTGGAGTTTTTTTTTCGATTTAACGATAAATTTGAGATTGATACGTTGCTTCTATTTAAACTTAAAACATGTTGGATTTTATTATCTATCCTATACATAAACTTATACCTGGTTTTATGATCTGTAGCTTTCTTTATTTAAAAAAATATCAAAATATATGCTTTGACAAGGTTAAATGCGTTTAACAGATGTTTTAAATTAAAAAACTTTACTTCTAAAATTGTATTAAAATCAGTATTATGTAAAAGTGCAATATCTTAAAAAATAAAGATTTTTGCATTCGACATTCCCACAGTTTGTTAACTAATCTCACCTCTATAATGTGTCTAAAAAGATTTCCAATATATTTAAAATGCTAAATTAAATTGAATTCACCCCCCTATCCACCATAAACTGTCATAACTAATAAGAAATTTATATGAAGTTAATACCGGGCCTGAGAGGGCTGAATCAATGTCTTCTATTTAATACAATACCTACATAAAAGTGTTCAAATTTTTTGAAATTTTAATTTTGTTTGTGTTGCTTGATTCTCAATTGATTCAAAAACATTTTTGACAGCCAAATGTCGCTCGAGATGGTGCTTATCAGCAAAGTTCGAAACGAGTTGATAGACACATCGAAAGTCATTTTTTGACAAATATCAATGTTTCAAATATTTGTAAACCACTCAAATAGAACTTGTATGACTCATCATTGATAGTTTTTCACTAAATTATTGAAGATTATAAAACCATCCAAAGATGTTATTTAAAAGTTACTGTTTCTCTTTTCCTAGCATTTTATGTGTGCGATTGATTACAAAAAATTGGGTTGAACAACTTCAAGCAATGCTCCTTTTCAATTACCTCTTTCCAAATTTTTTTATTGGGACATTTCTACGAAATTTTTTTCAATAAAAATGAGAGCTAATCGATTCCATCATATGTTGCTCCAGGAAATATTTTTCATTCAGGATTCAAATCATCATTTTTAGATTAGTTGATTTTAATCATATTCACCAACCTTTGCTCTCCCTTCTACATTAGGAATTCTATTTGCCCTATTCCATCTTGATCCATCTGTATTTTCTATTCCAATTCCATTCGTTAGTTTTCTGTTTCTGTAATCCTCTCTGTGTAAGTTCAATCCTTTAAGTTATTATTTTTTCTATTTCTTCTTTCGAACTCTATACCCTCAAATATTTTCCTCGCCTCCTTCTTTTCCCATAAAACCAGAATCGTTTTCTTTGTACCATGGCTTTATTCCCTTTTAATCTGTTCTATGTTTTTATCATTGTCGCTCACATGAATTCGACTTCACAAACTTCTATATCATATGTTTTGTCCTTTTCCGTTTTTATTTCCAAATTTTTCTATATTTTATTTATTTTCAATTTATTCTTGATACGTAGCCTCCCCTAGTTCACAGAATGCTCTTTACATTTCCTTCTTTGTTCTGGTTATTAATTTCTTTGTTTTTATTATATACATCAGGAATCAAAACAAAAGTTCTTTATCTATCTTTTCTATTTTATTATCACAATTCTTTTCGTTTTCTTCCTCCCTATAATTTTTAAACCTTGCACCATTTCTTCATCAAAATTCTCGATTACTGATGTAGTTATGGTCTTATGACTATATTGAATAATTTTTTAAATTCATTACCTCCGTCTACATTGATACCTGGTTTTTTGTAAACTTTAGTGCGCAGCTATGTTCAAATCTTTTAGTTATTATTTTTTCATTTCTTCAGCTTTCTTTCGAACTTGTCCTCTATCCATGTCTTCACTTTGGTAGTATTTCAGTTTATTTGTAATACAATACTTTTCACAGCTTCTTCATATTTTCGTTTTTGAGAATTTATAAAATAATTTATTGTTATTGAATGACAAAAAAGAGATTAAATGTCTTCGTGTTGAGAATTTGAATTTTTGTTTTCATATAAACCGCCTCTGGCTTGAGTTAGTTACTTTCTGAAAGTTAAATATTTTCTCAACACAGAACCTAATTTTACTGCAAATTGCTAGAAATTTTAACTAAATCCAGTGATAGACACTGTCCTGTATATCGAGTACAAAAACTCTCCAGTTTCCGATAGAAGCGTCAAATAAAGTGAACACATACCAGCGACCTGACAGTCACGAGTCATTAGTGGTTAGTTTTTTACGTACCATTTTAATTAAAGAAAATGGTAATGTTCACTTATACCACATGATACTAGCTTGTTTTCAAGTGTGGATTTCAACATGTGGTTGGCGAGAAGATGCTTTACCACTAACAGTTAGAAAAGATTCATGGTCGCTGAAAATCACTCGTTTTGAAGATAAAAATTCTTTGCAAATAAATCTACTATATCCGAATGACTGCGGGAGGAATGGAGACAGGAGCGTATTAGAAAATATGTTAAATAATATTTTTTCTAGCCAGTGAGTTTTAATGGTTTTTCACAATATTCTTCACTAAGATTAATATCGCAAATTTGAAATTTTGATTATTTGACCTAACTTTTAATTTAATTTTTTAGTATAACTAAGAACAAAACATATAATATATCTTATTTTGTGGAAGGATATATTGATTTATTGTTAGTATGAGGAACATCTCTCGTATGGTTTAAGTCATACCTCACCAACAGAAGTCAACTTATAAGGGTTGATACAACGATCTATTTTTGCAAACCAATAGAATGTGGACTGCCCCAAGACTCAATACTAAGCCTTATTTTGTTTCTTATGGCTTGTTGTGAACAATTCCTTGAAAAATTAAGTTTCTACTGTTTTGCGCTGAGATGATTTCCAAAGAACTGAAATCATCCACCTCCTTTCTGAGGTACGTGTGGTGTGACTCAATTTGAGCGAATTCTCAAACTACAAAAGAGAGCTGTTGGATATTCACTCATAGTAAACAGCAGGGCTCATTGCAGGGACATCTTTAAAAGATTAAACATTCTGACTTATTCATCTTTGAATCCGTTTGCCTAATTCATAAGTACGCTTCTCCAATTTTAGAAACATCGTTGCACGGCTATCAACTTAAGAACGCGGAGCTACTTACTGCACGTTCAGAATTAGTTAAGGGCTCAAAATTTTACAATGCAAAAAAAAGCACATCACTTACCAAATTGATATTTAGATATTTTTATGTTTGTTTTCAAGTTTTTACAAGCTTTTGTAACAATTTTTTGACAATAAAGCACTTTTCTCTCTATAAAGTTTGTCAATGTCAATGTTGGTGGAGACAACAAAAATTAATGAAATGTTTATATGATATGATATTTAAAACGTAACTCTTCATCATATCTCACATGTTTTTAATTAAACATTAACCAATAGATGCTCCTCAAAATTTTTTCAAAGCAAGTGCGAAAGTTTCTTTTTTTTGGATGTTCGCAGCAGTACTGGTACTATGGAAAATATAATCTGAGCGTTTCAGCATCCTCGAGCCGAACAAAACTGATTTCGTAATTAATTGAATGATTTTTTGATTTTTCCTTGAAAATTCGTCTAGCTCGAATGAACATAGAAGTTGTTCCGAATTACGGCACCGCCTATAATTTTTATTCGATGAATCTCTTGTACACTATATTCTTAAAGATCGTACATATACAAAAATTTTATATTACATTATTGCCAAATCATAATTAGAGACTTGCGAGGGATGTGTATTTTCATATTTCTGGAAGAATATTTATTGAGAAATCCCAAATAAAGTGTGGTCCAATAATAACAATAAATAGACAAACGGAATTCGGATCGTGGAGAAAGATTAACTCTTATTGCGAGTGTCTGACGCTGTTTTTCTGTACGATATATCAAAAAGAAACATTTATTGAATTTAACTGAGTTTTCCATGAAGTTACTCTATAAATATCAACAAATTGTCGTGGATATATTCAGTAAAACAGTAGTGCTTCACTTATAGTTCATTAAACTAAGAAGTCGCTAGTGAAACAAGTAATAAATTTTTCAGAAATCCCATACGTACATGACTGAAGATGTTCTAATTAAGCAAAACGTTTGCCACTCGATCCATAAATCAGTTTATAGATTTCAATTTACATTGCAGGTGTAGTTTCGGATTCGTTTAACGGTAATTATCAATAAATTTATAAGATGTTGTTTTAGGTTAAGTTTATTATGCTATCTCCAAAATTATTGATTTTGACTTGACCTATGGTATCATTTCATCCACCTGGAGTTGTATAGGATTTCTATAATGTAGCACTCTAAATTAGAGAACTGCAGTGGAAATATTATCCTAGTTACAACGAACTTTCCCAAACTAGTTCACAGAAACCTATTTTTGATACAATGTTCCAGAAATATTAACTGGAAATATATTCTAATTAAACTATACGAAAAAACATACTGCATTAGAGCATGGAAGGTCAATGAAAGGATGCTTCATTTCCACATAGAGCAATGGAAATAAGAAAGCAAATAATCATGAATAATACAAAATAAAACAGACTGTGCTATTCCATTCAAGCTGTCAACAATGAATGCTTTGAAGCACATGCTTTTCATGACGGTTCTAAACATACAATAGTTAATTAGGTTGAAAGAATTAGAGCGAAATCAGACATATATCAACTGTTAATGACAAAACTGAAAATTATTTGGGATCAACAGCAGAATAGTTGTTAACACGGATTAAGAAAAAGAGAAGCGGGCCTCAAAAAAATCCTCATTTTTTTGCCAATTGCTACTAAAAACCATAGTTCAAAAAAAATTGGGAGCAGATATGAATTCCTCACTTAATATTAGTACTGTTAGATCCAAAATAAGGCTCTATGGCTTGCTACATCGCAAAACTCTGAAAATGGTAGTGGGTGCATTCCTAACAACTCCCAAAGGTATACAACCTTCTCAGAAAAATCTCATTTACATATAGAACTAAACGTTTATTTTTTTCTTATTAAACAAAAATTTTGGCCCAACCTAACTGTCTATATTATAAGAAAAACGTGTTCTAATTGAATTCAAATAACCTTTCTCTGAAATTCATCACAATTTTCCTGGTATCATTCCTAGAAATACCTATCTTAATAAATACTGAATTTTTCGAATGTAATAAAAAGGAAACGCATCCCGTTCTACTCAACACTGAGTTTAATAAGTTATGGGAACCATACAAAGCATCAGATTTTCTATATACTGACGCATTAAAGAATGGAGATAATGAATCCATCCAAGAGATATACACAATTTGTCCTATAGTACAACAAATTTTTTCTTCGCATGTTGGAATCATCAACGAATTAGCAGATACAGCTGCCCATGAAGCAACATCGTTGGATGAAGAAATATCTCAAATATGGTATCCACAATTCAGAGATCGACTACCCTTAACATCCAGACGGCTAGAGCAAATGAAAATATCAAGAATCAGATTTGGCCATACTCGACTTACTCACGCATAAGGAATATCCAAAGAAATGTACAGTGCGTTGAGAGATGGACTGCCCAGAATCTCAAGAAGAATTTCTCAGAGTAATTTGAACATCTTTTGATTATTTTCACTTTACTGATTTTTGTTTTAGATCATTAGTTAATTTTCATATTTTTTTGTGTCATTTAGCTTGGGCAAAAATCAAAGGCGCCCATGAGCATAGACTAGTCGTAGCCTAAGGTTGTCCATAGACAACCCAGGAAAAAAATACATTTTTCTCTCGTCTTTTTTCAGGCTACTTTTAGTATGTACACGAAAAATTGTAATCGCTAGCGCTCAACGTGAAGCACTGAAAAAATCAATGCCTTTTTCAGTTTATATAGAAAAATTTACGCTTCAATATGTTTTTACTTCTCCTATTCTTAATTTTATCCACGACTGTTGTATAATGTAACCGATATAAGTCTGTTTTTGCTAGACATTACGAATCGAGAAAATAAATTTTTTCTGAAATTTCTTATTTCTTAGACCTTTTGATATGTTTATGTTTCTAAATGTTCTTGATTTTAGGCCTATTCTATGATCTATATTTTGATAAAGATTTAAAGAAAAGTCGAAACGTCAATTTTTATCTATCTTTAAAAATTATAAAAAAAAAATAATTTTGAAATAGAAGAGACCTAAAATCAAAAACATTTAAAAGCATAAATTTTTTTTGACCAGATTCGAACCCGAGACGTTAGACATACCATGTTTTTTGCAACAATTTCGAAATCTAAGTAGCTTTTAAAATCGAAATAGTATTTGAAACAAAATAAATTTGACTCAAACCTGTCAACAATATATCTGTAGATATTTTTTAGTGTTTTGATATTTTGTATTGAATTTCGTTAAAAAACCAATTAGAAATAAATGTGAGAAATGAAAATCAATGTTTTTGAACGCCACAAGAAATTAGAGGAGCTGCTGAGGTTGCCTTATTAAATTTTTTGCCGAAAAAATCAAGAAAACTTTTTAATATGGCCCATGAGGAAAATAAAACAACTCTGAATCGTCTTTGTTCGTATACTTTATTGAGTTATGGGCAAAATATAAAGCTTCAAAGCTCTAGATCTATTATTCAATGCTTAGAAATATGATACACCAAGGTATTAATTTATAAAATTATAAAAAACTGCGAGCATTATCATAACAAAAATCAGAATGTTTAGATATCAATAACTTTTTAACTAAAACATCTAATGATTCTTTAGTTGCCTAGCAACAAAATAAAATATAAAAAAAAAATCTTTCACATACTTGATTCATAAAATTCATCAATTTGAAGTTGCTTTAATAATTGGGGTAATGAGTGCATGTAGAATGAGTTGTAATGATAATGAGTTGTATGAAATGAAAAAAAACTTATTTACAATATCTTTGATTCTTTTGATTAATTTGCCAAATACCAAGACAACAATTTGTCTTTGCAAGACATAAATCTTCCATCAAATCACGTAACCAGTAACACATTGTGTTTAAATTGCGAAAATGGTAAATGTACAACACAAAGAGTTTGGACTAGGCTTAACTGGTATTATTAGTTTAGCCTAGGCAAAACTAGTTTGTCCTGAAATCGGGTTTGGCCAGTAATTTTCTTGGTAACTAGATTTTTCCATTAGAACCAATGCTAACAACTCACTTAGTTTTTAAGTTTTTCGATCGCTTGCAAAAGAAAAATGGGTGCTAAATGATAATCCAAAACGCAAAAGGCAATGACCCTCTACAAATAAATCACCATGTAGTCAGAGGAAGTTGAAAAAACAACTTGTAGATATCAAAATTATTGGAGATCTTATGTCTATCTGTATTTAACAGACAGATAAACGATATTTGTTTGATTTTCTCGCTAATAACTATTATTATTCATTAAGGTGTCGTAGCTTGGATCAGTTTCACTGGACTATATTTCGCGTACTACACCCTCATTCTGCAGATATAATGTGGAAAATTGTTAAATGTATAGATATGTAGTTGAATTTTAATATAAAAGAACATAATACATTCACAAAGTACAAAAAAAAAATGAAATATATAATAACAATATAAATATACAGGGTAAACTGTCCCACAGTGAATCAAGTCAATAGATTGATCGCTTCCGAGTTCGATTCAATCACAAGAACATGCGTTATACCTCGAATAACTTTATTTTGGCCTAATATAGAGATTTTCCCCACATTTAACGTATGTATGATTTCAAAAAATCAGAATCTGAAGAAAAATATTTGTTAGGTACTTGAAGTTTTTGATAATTATGAATAAAGAAATTAAAATTGTTGAATGGAATTATCTATTGATTGTTTGGAATTTTTGGGGTTTTATAGAGATAAATTTTTGAGAGTCCGTTAATTAACTCGGTCGGTGTGTACCACTTTGAAAGACAATATTTTTTCTATTGTTTTAGCATGACTCGACAAACATTCCGAAGGAATAAAAATGACTAAGAATAATAATATTAAAATACCTATTCTTGGTCTGAGAACCAAGTTAAGCTGGAAAAGGAAGAGTGGGAGGAGGAGGTATATTGCAAGACTAGCTGGATAAGAGAAAACATGGAAGAGGCAATAAGGAGAAGGGAAAGTAACATAATTGTAGATAAAAATGACAACGAGGGGGCAACAATAGAAATTATAAAAAGAGCAATTTTTCACATATGTAATGAAATTATCAAATTAATCAAAATCACTGTTATAATAGGAGAGGGAGTAAACAAGACTAGAATTAGGAAAGCAATGGAATTAATAGGCAGAAAATGGGAAACAACGTTTAGACTCATTACGAAGGGGGAGGAGGAAACGGGGAGGTCAACAAGGTCAGAAGGGGGAGGAGAGTCACTCTTCATTAAAACTGGCTCCCAGAAATATGCTGACGTCCTGAGTCCTATTAAAGTAGAGGCCGTTAAGAAGACTAGTGGGGTGACCTTCTGGTCAAATTAAAAGGCCAGGGGGCAGCCGAAAAATTAAAAGGAGCGTGGGAAAATAAACTTTGGGAGGGAATGTCGATGACGGTGAAGAGAAGGGAAGCCACCTTCACCGTCAAGGAGGTGGATCCGTCTGTGAGCTCGCAAGAGAACAAAATGGCCATATGTGAGTGGACGGGCCTCGAAGAAGAATCAATGAAGGTAATGAGCATGAGAGGTAGCTGGGGGGTGGCCAGACAGCCACAGTCACCGTTAGGGAGGAGAGAGCGGCTGTCGTAAGAGCCACGATCAGAATCAAAGTACACTGGCAATTTTGCACGATAAAGGGAATATTTACACCCCTAAGGTGCTATAGGTGCCTAGAGTACGGCCACAGCACCTACTCCTGTAAGGGAAAAGACAGGAGTAGGTGCTGTGGCTGGGTGCTGCATGCTTCATTGCATGAAGGAGGAGCACAGGACACAAGAGTGCCCAAACGATGCACGCTACCTCTCATGTAACGGAAACCGCCACAGGACGGACACAATTTATATTACTTTATTATAAACAGTTAACCGTCGACAAGTTCCAAGGTTAAAATTAAAAAATGGCCCCTGGTAATTACAGGGACGGCACCAGGGTTTTGCCGATTAATATGGGGAGGCCAGACTAGCACATGAGTGAGCCCACGTTAAGGCTGCACAGCTCAAAGTGGATCTTCTTGTCGTTTCGGAACCAAACAAAAAACTGACTGGGGGGAATGAGTGGGTGTAAGATAAGAGAAAAGACGTGGCGGTGTTCTTCAGAAACAGGGATGTTGGGGTGAGGAACATCAAGAGAGAGGCGGGCTACATCGTGGTCGAGCTCAGTGGCAAGATCACGATGGTGGCCTGCTATATTTCCCCCAATATCCCTATGAAAGATTACCGTAGACTAATAAAAAAGCTGATGAACGCCGTCATGGGAAAAAAGAATTTTAATATCATTGGGGACATGAACGCGAAATCGTCTCAGTGGGGATCTCCTACAAACGTCGAAAGGGGGGACCTCTGGGACGACTGGATGGCCCAACTAAATATCATAGCAATAAATAATATAAAACCAACGTTCATAAGAGGAGCTAGCAGGAGCCACATAGATGTGACTCTTGCTAGTGAAGGGTCATCCAGAAAAATCACAAACTGGGATGTCCTCGATGATCAGATCTTCACCCACCACAGGTTTATAACCTTCGAAATCAAAAATAAAAAAAAATATCATACAATAATAATAATACAAAAATAAAAAACAAAATAATAGACCAAATAAAAAAAATAGAAGACGGAAAGGTGATGAACTATGAAGCTCTTCAGTTAGTATTAAAAGACATCAAAAAAAAAGTTATAAATGAAAATAAAAATAAAATAAAAAATGATAACAGGCCTTTGCCATATTGGTGGAACAATGAGATAGAGAAGTCCCGACAGGATTGCCTCCTTGCCAGAAGGACATACACAAGAAGCGGGGGTGAAGAAAATTATAAAAAAATATATAAGCAAAAGAAAAAAGCCTTGGACAAGTTGATAAAAACTGAGAAAGGAAAAAAGTGGCGGGCCATATTTGATGATTTGGCAAAACCTGTCTTTAACGAACTACTGGGTACACGATGCGGCGAAAGCTTCAATAAGAAGATGGGTAGTCCTTATAATGCTGGACTTAAAAAATGCATTTAATGCAGCTAACTGGAGCCTCATAATACAAAAATTAAACGAAATGGAGGCCCCGGTATATTTGGTTAATGTCATAAAGGACTACCTGACGGAACGGAGAGTGTGCGTATCGAGAAGGCAACAATTATAGCTTGCCGCCAGAGTACCCTAAGGGTCGGTACTAGGACCGAACATACTTTACTATCGGGTACTCCAATTGGAACGAGAGAGCGGTGCCAGATCAATCGTATACGCTGAATATATACCTGGCCATACTCGCGGAAAGCGATTTTAATTGGGGCATCACAAATATAGTAAACGAAAATATGAAAAAAAAAGCTGGATAGAGCAGATGGACCTAAGAATAGCAGTAGATAAGACGGAAATAATAATATTAAGGGGACCTAGAGCAGCCCGGGATCAAATACATTTTGATCCCCGAGACCAAACTATTAGTCCCAAAAAAACAGTTAGATATCTGGGAGTGAGCTTTGATGATAGAACGACCCCTACGAAACACGTGGAAGCAGCGGTTGCAAGAGCCGAAGAAAGAACTTTCGCCCTGCAGAAAATCTTACCAAACGTGGGGGGCCCCGGCAGCCAGAGAAGAAGAGTAACTCTGGAAGTTATACACTCAATTCTCCTCTACGGGGCCCCAGTATGGGACGAAGTTATGAAGAAACAAAAATAAAAAAATATTTACATTACAGCGCAAAGAAAACCGCTGCTTCGGGTATGCAGGGCATACAGCACCGTATCGGCTATCGCGCTGCAGGTAATAGCGGGAGCTAATACAATCCATATATTAGTGGACGAGGGGGTCAGGATACACAAAAGAGTCCAAACTGACAGAGAAAATGTAGAAAAAAATAAAAGAGGAACAAAGAGAAGTCAGTTTGGACAAATGGCAGAGGGAATGGCAAGAGGAGGGTGCCAAAGCCGTATGGACAAGGACTCTAATACCGGATGTGAAAAAGTGGTTCAAATGAACATACAGCAGGACAAATTAGTATTTTAAGCAATTTCTTACAGGGCATGGGTCTTTTAAAAAATATAAATACGGAATAATAAAAACTAGAGATGACCTATGCCCCAGTTGCGGAGTGACGGAGGACCCGCGACACGTGATATTAAAGTGCCAAGTCCATAAAATAAAAACGATTTTGGGAGAAGAAGACGGCGGCGGCGGCAACCAGGATTGCGAAGCAATAATGAAAGCTACCATTAGACATCAAAAGGTTTACCACCAGATTATCGAGATTGTTACGGGAATTATGAAGGCTAAGGAAAAAAAGGAAAGAGAACGTGACGATTGAAACTATTGGGGTTTTTTGTGTCATTATGTATAGTGTCTTAATTTATTTATTTATTTTATCATTTTATTTATACTAGATTTTAATTTTTTTTATTTATACAAATTTTTAAATTTTATTTATACAATTAGGACTAGGAAACCTCCCCTATTATCTCAAAATAACAAAATAATCGCGTAGATCCAGACTAACATAAACTCCTTGTTCAAAGGTGTGCGAAACCGGAGTTGGGGATCAGGAGAAAGAAGGCACAGTCGGAGCATGTGAAGCGATGCTCGCTAAGAGCGATACCGCCGCGTCGGTGGAAAAAAGGGTGGGTTTTTAGCTGGTAGGCGTCCGGTTAGCAGACGAATCCAGCACACCTGGGACACCTTCCCAGGCGTCTTTCGAAGATTTTCCCACCCATACCAAAAAAAAGATTAGGTTAGGTTAAGTTGGGTTAAATTAGGTAAGGTTAGGTCAATAATTGCATCACGATTGCTATAAGCTTGAAAAATCTATACTGTGGAATTATTCTGACTTCACTTTTGCGAGTAATGAATTGCTTCAAATGTATATGAGAATTAATCATACAAAAAGCATATATTCGACAAATGTAAGCAAAGACTACTAAGTTTTGCACGATTTCCCTAGATAGTGATGTCATCTTGATTGGATAAACCGTTTCTGAGAAATATTGCATGCAAAGAAATCGCTATATTGATTCAGTTATCAACATATAAAAAACTATGTGAAGATATGATTTCCGCGCCCTATATCATATGCATATCAAATTAATCAGCATGATCACCTCTACAATATAGTAAATTTTCAAAGTCATCGGAGCTGTGAGGGTTAAACGATTACCAAAATATCTATTATAAGCAGTTTCCATTTTTTTTTCTATCTTATACAGGACCTGAGAAATAATAACATCTCTAAAAGTGAACATTTTTGTTTTCGACTTGTATTTTGGGAACAAAAGTAGTTGGAATGTTTCTGTTTGTGGGTTTAAAAGTTTTACAAAAAGTGATACAGGGTAGCGAAAATTGCATGTCTATACCTTTAATAATAGCTGAGATACAGTGTAGGGACACAGTGAACCACATGACATTTTATTTTAAATTATCATAAATTTTTGGAAGTACTTTAAGACGTTAAGGTAATCCCAATGAAGCGAACAGTTTATCAAAGCGTTTACAGAAGTTTTTATTTCAAAAATAAGGCAGATATTCTGTAGGGCAGTTCACCTAAATATGTATATCTGCTTCTTGTAGTATCCGTTTTTCCATATTTCCCAGGAACGCTTCTGTTTCTTACTTATTTAGGAAGCATGGAACATACATTCACAACCACTGGGGAAATTAATAATATGTGGAAGAAATTGTTTCGTCGTTGAGTTGTAAACAAGAAGGCTCATTGTACTTTTAACTTGTATGCAGCTCGTAGTAAAATCATTCGGTCTATTTGGTACTTCACAACTTGCATTATTCCTAAAAAAAAAACGATATTTATTGATTAATTCGGAATTTCTGGAACCTTTGGCGATATTCATATTGAACACACTGTCTGACGCGCGTTTCGATAACCAAGTTATCGTCTTCTGGGTTAACCTTCAGTCTCTGAAGACGATGACTTGGTTATCGTAACGTGTCGGTGTAATCAAACTGTTCAATATGATATTTATTAATATTCAAATAATCCTAAATCAAATTGATGTTTTAAAGTAAATATTTTATAATGAGATTCCAAGAAAAAACTTTATTGTGAATAATAATGAACATCATTTCCTAGTACCATAAAAATGAAATAGTATTGGTGCCCGATTATGGAAAGTTATGATAAACGCTAACACACTTCAACATTTAAATTCCTTCGTATGCCTTTTGAAGACTTATGAAATATACAGGATGGATCAATGGAAATAACGTAAATAAGCAAATTTCAATGCAAACTTTTTTACGAATAATGGGTCATCCATTAATTACGGCACATGTTTACGGGGGGTTACGGGGAAAGGGTATCATTATAATGTGATTTAGTTTGACAAAGGGCAGGGGGGGTCAAAACGCGGGTGCATAACGCGCAATTCATAAGTGAATAAAAAATTTACGAACTTGATTTATATTTATTATAGTATAGCCGCTCATGTGTATAGTGCGTGAGAGAGAAATTGTAAGCCTGAATCACACCATACACAACACTAAAAGGTATTTAGTGGCAAATTTGAATTGAATTTTAAATGCTTTCTTCAAACTAAACATTTTTATTTGAATTTTAAATACTTTATTTTAATAACATATCATATAAATAATACATTTATTTATCAATTGCATAGCATTAAAATCTTCGTTCACTTAGTTAACTACTAAATGTTATACCTACATATTTCACACGTTGTCTTAATTTTTTTAAAAGTATCTATAAATATATATAATTATTATTTCAATCGTAATTTTGTTTTCCCTAACCTTAAATAGCTAGACGGTTTTTCAAATTTATGGTATATTAAATAAAAATGTAAGGGTACCTAATACTGTAAAGTAATATCTAAGAAAGAAATGTCGTGCTATATGTTTTATTTAAATACGTATCAAAGGTTATAAAGTAAATTCATACAAAACGATATAAATAATAATAATAATCTTTATAAACAACACAAGGTCCTTTCCTGAATAAATTCTTTCTTTTCAAAAAAGGTGGTTGAGAGGGATATAAGGGCGGATGAATTTTTATTTTAATCTAAATCGGAATCTGATTCCGACGAGGACGAATCAGCTCTTAAATTTATTATTAGAGGTTCCACTTGTTTTTCCATTAAATTATCAATGTCCCACATTTTATTTCGAAAAAAGCGGACATGTTGGATTGCCTTACTCCAATTGGTTTGAGTAACATTATTTAAAGCTTTAGTAAATAAAGTTTAGACATCACTAATTTTAAATGTTGCGTTTTTCCTTGCCACCTCACCATTGATTTGTGCCCATATGAGTTCAATTGGGTTGAATTCACAATGGTAAGGTGGCAATCGTAAAACAATTTTATTTTTCTCTTTGGCCATCTCATCAACGACATATCTTTGGACTAATGGCCGATTCTCTTTAACCAATGCCCGCACCATATTGTTTTCAAAATTAATATTCCGTTCCATTAACCACTGTTGTATGGCTTTTCTTGTGGAACTTGTGGGACACTGGTCTAATTTTCTGGAATGGTAAGATGCATTGTCCATTACAATGACTGATCCGTCCTCAAGTTTATTTAAAATTCCCTTAAACCAACCCTCGAACCTATCTGAGTTCATCTCCTCATGATAGTCACCCGTTTTATTGGATTGAAACATATTAAAGAATAATAAAAATTAAAGTACATGTTTAACATGCGCTATTATACAGTCACATAATTCTTACTGTAAAAGCGCATGTTAGAAATGTAGTTTAACTTTTAATTTTTATAAGTAAATAAATAACATAATAAAACAAAAACTTAAAATAATTATTAATATAAAATTTTTAGAATATAATAATAATATATTAATGTAACGTGCAGCTGTGTGAACTTGACTTTTTCAGACATTGCTTCAGCCAATACGAATCGTTATAAAAGGTACCACTAGCATCCCATGAGCCGATCACGCGTTTTTATTGCTTTCACTACCGACCGGCCAGATTATAGTAATTTAGCACTTTCGATAAGAGATTTTCTCTCAAGCACTAACGTTTACATTTAGAGCGGTGTTGTAATGCTAGTGAGACTCTAATTTACTTTTTTTAATGAATTATCACGAGGCTTGGATGGATGGTAGAAAACGACGTAGATACTAAAGATGTTCCCGATGTTAAAATTCATGGACAAAAGTTGATTAAGTTTCGTATTTTTAATTAACATAATTAATCATTTATTGCTTCCTATTTGAACTTATGTTGATTTTATTGAAGATTATAAATTAAAAGTGATAAAAAAATAAAAATAACTGTTTTCTCTTGATTATTTTCAAATATATACAAAATCTCGAAAAATGTGTGATGATAGAAAGGGTTCTGAAAATGTGACAACCTGTGACAACGACGGGGGAGGGGTTAAAATGTCCTGAACTCGTGTGACGTAATTTTTGGATAGCCCCTAATGAATTGTAGAAACGAGATAAGAGTAGCTAGGGCGCTAAAGAAAATTGGATAAAAAATCGTCTGTCGAAATCGAAAAAAAAAAAAATAAAAAGATTCACAAATTGATGATAATTATTATACAGTGTAAGATATAATTCATTTTTCAGTTATCTGTATTTCAATTTTGAAAAACACAATTTAAAGATGTATATATTTCAATTTCGCTTATTATTTTATTGCACCTATTAATTACCATTACGTAATTTTTGAATCATTAGTTATAATTAGATCCCTATTACCGATATATAGGGTATAGTTATAATAAAAAAAACAGTTTTTTAATTCGCCAATTTGAATAAATGAAATCATTTTTATGATTGTCCCTCCTATTGTATCCCCCGTGCTGCCAGAGAATTTCGTCTTCATTCACTCCCAGGTGTAGTTCTCTGGAGTTCCTTAGTGTTCCATACTTCGAGAAAACGTGGATAGAGGTTTCGTCTTATATGATAGTGTCTTCAGGTGTTTGTTGAGGCGACAGTGCCCCGATAGAACTCCTCTTAGTATTCGTAGATTTTTCTTACTTAGGCTGCAGATTTTCTCTGGTTATAGTTTCTCTGGAAAGTCTCTACCTGTATTATCTCCTGTAGATTGTCCTAGTAATTGGTTTATCTCTATCTACCTTCTTTTCGTCTTTCTTTCTCTATTGTTCTGTAATTGGTATCACAAAAAAGTTTAGATCCTGTAAAGGGTTTTTCTCCCCCTACATTAGCTGTCTGTGAACTATTTCTTTTTCCTCCACTCCGGTGTGTCTCGAAATACTTTTTCTCGTCTAATTTTTCTAGGCAATCCTAAACGAATTTGATACTATTGGAGCTGTCAGCTGCTTTAGATCCATCTGTATACCATTTTAATGCATTTTTTCACATTTCTCGTATGAGGTTTTGAATTTTTTCTCAAAGCTAAACTTTTTTTGGTATTTCGTCCTGATGCATGTCCCACGTTCGGTCGATGTCTTTCATTTCCAATACTATATGGAGAGGTGAGAAATTTAGAATTACTTCTAGTGCAGCTATTGGATATAAGCTCATGGTCCCGATGCACATTGTACCTTCGATATATTGTTCAGACTAGTTTTTGCACCCTAAACCACAGCTCTATATGTGACTATTGGTGTGAAGATTACCATATACATCCACAGTTAAAAACCCAGAGGCTTTCCTGGCTTATGGCAGATATTTCCCCTCTATTTTGACCGTCCAGCTTGAAATTGAGTTTTCTCTCCTAGTGAAGGTGATTAGATCAGTCTTATTAGGGTTGACACTAGTCCCAAGGATCGACACCACCTTCTTATGTAATTGAGTATTCTTTGAAATAAGTCACAGAATGTTTTTTTCCTTAACAGCTTAAAGAACTAATTTACTTTTGTCGTTGATAAGTACCCCTGATGATCCTCAATTATTTCGATTTGAAGACGTTTTTTGGAGATTTCTTGATCTTTCAGAATATAGTTTTCGATTAGGATTGAGTGGGATGTTGACAACAGATTTTTTGACATTTTTGAACTTAGAGGTAGCCATGACCACTGCACCATCATAATAAATTAACGAAATAGGAAAAACATTTAATGTAAAAGTTAGCAAGCTATTTTGAATGGTTCAAATTTGACTTTAAAGTAATGTAGAATCAGCTGAAAATATATGAAGTGGGTTCTTATTACATAATTTTAATTGAAACAATGACATTTGATAGAATTGTTAGTGCCAATACTTCAAATGTAAGTATGAGCCATTAAGTTAATCCTCTAAAGATTAATTGATATTTGGGAAGGTATCTACAGATGGAAATTTGAGATTTAGAGTATTCTAATAATATTTTTACAGCTAGCAAATGAAAACGAATATATTTTGAAACCAAGTTTTCTCATTGAAATTAAACCTACCAATTTATCTCATATTTCTAGATCAAATATAAATGAAGAAATGGAAAATACACTTACTGGCATACAACTACTTTTATTTTTGGATTGTACTTCATAGTTGGTGCTATATACAATTTTCCATTTGGTTCGTTTATACTAACTAATTGTACCACCAAATTAGTCTTACTCTGACAAAGATCGCAAGTCACTGCTGGATTAAATTTAGTACGTTCTATTCTGGTATTCAGATTTCCAAATGTTTTGGATAATCCTTTCGAATTTTTCGTCCACATATTCTGTATTTCTTCATGAGGATAACTGGAATCCCTGTAACAGATATTTCCTATACAACCATTCGAATGCTCCCATCGCATCAACTCGGTATTCTGAAATAAACAAAAACTGAATCTTGCAAACATTCAAAATGTTATTGAGATTTCATAGTAGAAAATAACTTTTTAGATCGATTTTAAATTACTAGACAATATAACAAATTGAAGCAGAATATAATTGTTGTAATTAAAAATTAAGAATGGTAAATATAGCGAACAAGGCGAAAAAAAGCAGAAAATTAAATGTGCAGAAACTGAAAACGACGAAAACAGAAAATAAATAGAAAAGCAACTACAAAAAAATCCAAGGAAAAGATACGTTTGTTGAACAATAGGAAAAGATTAAAGAAAGTTATAGATGTAGCGCAGGAAGTCATTGGTAAATAAGATATAAGAAACAACAACGAATAGTTTGGACAGGAATATATGTGAATAAAAATTGAAGAGAAAAAAGAAGCTGAAATGAAATGCCTACGAAGTATCAAACAAGACGATTATTATAAATATAGGAAAGTAACAAACAAGAGCACAAAGAGAAAAAAAGTTTAAATGTATAGACAAATTGGAAAATGATAATGAGAATAATGTGAAATTATATCAAATGAAGATGGTGATAATGATTATAATGATGATAATGGTGATAATGATTCAATACTGACAATGAAGAAAAACCGAAGGAAGAGAAATAGTAAATGATCTAATAAAATATGGGGGAGATCATGGAAAGTGTAAAAGGAACAAAAACAATGCCTAGAGTAGTCTACTGGATTGCTTATACCAATAATGAAGGGAGGAAATCCCAACATATTTAGTAATTATA
Source organism: Diorhabda sublineata (assembly GCF_026230105.1). Taxonomy (NCBI): domain Eukaryota; kingdom Metazoa; phylum Arthropoda; class Insecta; order Coleoptera; family Chrysomelidae; genus Diorhabda; species Diorhabda sublineata. Next base: position 11,968,328 of record NC_079475.1, read on the forward strand.
AAGATATTAGTACCAAAAAGGTTTTAGATAAGGATAATCAAGATTGGATGCCATAAATACTATAAAAAAGTAATCGAAAAATGCTATGAGCACATTATTAGTATGCGAATGCTATTTTTTGGTATTGCAAGCTAGATTATGAGCGTTTGCGTATGATTGTGGCAAAATAAAACACCAAAGTGTACTAACTCTAATATATTTCAGGAAATACTTATGTATATTCATCGTCTGGGACTAAAATTGGAAATTGGCGTTTTATTTTCCATTTCTTCGAAAATTTTCCTTTGATTTACGTAATAATGTGATGTCAGCTCTATCTTTATCATAATAACTGAATTGTTGATGTTACCAATCAACAATTGGAACTAGGACAAGATGGATAAGGATAATTCGTATCTGGTTTGATACAGATTCAATAGAGAAACTTCAACATGTCCAGATATGTTTGATTATCCCTTCTAGAATCATGTAATACCAAATGCTACAATGAATTCAATATTGAGAAGATATTTGTGAAGACATTACACAGGTATGTGCGATATTTCAGGTGATCTGAGTATAACTGTTTGTCTAAACAGCATTCGAGTTTCATTTTAATTATCTTTGATATAAGTCAGATCTGTCTGGATTAAGACCTAGATGGAAACTGTGGGGAACGATGTCTTACAATTAATTAGTTTTTGCTGTTCTTTTGGTAACACTGAAATAACGAAACTTTTACACAAGCAATTTTTTTTCAAAATAATTTATCTAAACGAATAAAAAATCAAAATTACGCCAATGATAACTGCCTTGATATGGCTCGTACATATTTGAAAAATAGTAAAAGTACACTAAAAGTGAAATTAAAAATATTTTTCCCTTGACACCGTGAAAAAATTGTTTCTTGTATACTATTGAGTAATTTCTGATCAATCAAAATCAAAATTATCAATATATTATTTATTTGTTTTCGTTTTATTAGTATATAATTGTTTGATGAGTGATATGTTTATTTATTTGTAGAATGGAATAGATTGTTATGAAAAAAAAATAATATACAGTGACAATTCAAGGTGATTTGAAAATCATATCATTGGATACATCTAGAATAATTTCATTTAATATATGTACCATAATACAATATTATATTAGTTGTGGTGATCTATTTTCAGTATTATATGTAGCATTAAGTTACTATGAGTTTCCTGGAGGACTAACATATTTTATTTTATGAAAGATCGTCAAAACCTAGTAGTAATTAGCCATCCTGGCTAGATCATAATGCTTTTGGTACCGAATCTTCTTATATATTGGAGGAAACTTTTGGTCTGCTTATCGCTGACCTATTCTCCAAAAAAAAAAAATACTATATAGAAATGAAGAAAATGAATTTGGCAGCCAAGCAATTTACAGGAAACTAAAAGTACATTAACAAACTCTAAGTTCTTACGTGGAAAGGATTTTTATGAAATTAATTTCTAATTTGTGATCCAATAAAAATACGAGGTCTGGTTACTAAATAACGAGACTGCGCGCCTAGAGGGCTAGACTGATATAAATTGTTGCAAGAAGCCTATGGGGGCAATTCTCTATCTAGTGTCAGTTTTGCGAGAGCGACTTCGTAGAAAACGGCCCGATTTTGCATCAGGACAACGCACCTGCCAATAACGCGCTGTCTGTGAAGCCGTATTAGGATAGTAAGCGCACTCCAGTGATCGAACACCCACCGTACTCACCAGATTGGGCACCGTGCGACTCTTTTTCGTTTCCGAAGGTATAATTTGCTTTGAAAGGGGCCCGATATGAGTCGATGGAGGCGGTAAAGCAAATAACGGCAGAGCTCCTAAAGGCCTTTACCAAAGAATACTTCCAGCACTGCTTAGATCAATAAAAAAAACGTATGGAAGTGTCTGTGGTGAGGGAAGAGGAATATATTGAAGGAGAATATTCGAATATAGAATAATTTTTATAATAAAACCATTTTTCGTAACCATTCTCGTTATTGAATAGCCAGACCTGGTACATTTCTTTAAGTTGCTGTTACTTTACTGGAGAGAGACTAAACTTAGATATTTAAATCCTCCAATTTCTTGATTTATAACCTAAAAAAAGTTTTTTACTAATGGAAGTTTGATATGAAGCGGAGGCAAAAGTATTTTTTTGGCTTTACAACAATTAATACCAGTTGAAATTAGGACCTTCCACAAATAAAAGAAACAGCAATATTTTGTGAAAAATTGGTGCACATCCTGATAAACCTCTAGATAATATTTTTGCTATTTCATTCGACATATCATTAATAAATATCATAACTCCGATACATATTTATAAACACCCGGTATTTCAACCTCAAATTGGAAGTGAGTGTCAGTTCTTAATGATCTTCTAAATTCGTCTTGAAATGTGTTGAAGGATAAACAAATATTATGATAATTTAACAAACAAAACAGGTTTTAAACATCAGAATGTCACACACCATATTTACCATACGTACAAGGACTTTCTTAATGAATATATAACGTTTTATTAGTGGATATTAAATTATAACGAATATATACAAATAGACAACTTTCTATACTACTTTCTACAAACTTTTAAAAATTGGTAAACAATAAAAACGTATCTGCGACTACTGAAAATGTGCTACTAGCTTATTTTTAAGAATTATCAAAAGACAAAGAAGCTTCCAGTTAAGGGCAACGTTTATGCTGAGAAAAATCATCGATATACCCAATCAAATAAATTATCTTAAACTCCAATATTCTAATTGATGAATGTTATATTGCAATCAAAGTAACTTTTATCATTTCATGAAAACTTTACTCTAATTTTCAATAATTTCAGGTAGCCGGTGCTCGACGTGGTGCTTTCCAATGTGATAAAAAAAGATGACATCATTATTATTAATATTAGAACGAGCAATAACGGCTTATCGCGGAAATTTTGTGATTATAGATTCAAAAAATTAAAATATATTTCTACTTCAACTCCTGTTATATCTGCTTCTGGTCCTGCTACTGTGAACAACATACCCTCGTCTAACTTTACCAATACTTTTAAAAACAGATCAGGACCGGCGATTCATATGACATGCCGTCAATTATAATTTTTACAAATAATTATTGATATACAACATGTATTGTTGCTGATAATAACCAAATGTTCGTTTCTGTTGTTTATATGTAGTAATTATCTAACCTAGAGTTACCAACCGTCCTGTTTTCCCAGGACATATCCTAGTTTTTTTAGTGTCCTTAATAGTTTTCAAGTAACGTCCTGGGTTTTCAAATTTTAAAATTTGCGCGTCTCTTCTCAAATCTTGCATTAAACATACAGAGTCAGCTATCCAGTCAGATTACTATTTAGTTGTAACTATATGTTATAGAATCTAATATCTAATAATTATAGTCTATAACTTACCAAAGTTTCAAAAATTTGTTACAAACTAGAATGTTTGTTTTATATTTTACTAACTATTTTTCAACTCGTATAATTTTATTCAAATATTTATTTAACTATTGCAACTCTATTAATACGTCCTGTTTATAAACCGAATTGTCCTGATTTTTGTAACTTCAAATCCTGGTTTTTTAAATTTGAGGTTGGCAACCTTAACCTAACCTAACCTCAAAACGAGCATGATTCGTTATTCTTGACGCTTACTAGTGAAATGTCAAAAACCAAATGCGATTTATGATAATTTGAAAAGAAAGCTTTGATGTTGCAGTATAGGCTCAAAATTAAGCGAAACAGAAATTTGTTCATGACTGACTAGTGGTAAATAATAAATAAATTATTGGCGGTGGTTGGACTTGCTACGACATGTTAAGAACATGGCTTCTGTTACTAATAATAGAAAAAAGTAATAATTAACCTTATTCCGTAAAAAAGATTATTAGAATCAAAAACAATGAAACAAGTTATTCTTATCTTTGGCATTTTCTAACTTATTCTCAAACAAAATTTCGTGTATAATTTTAAAGTTGCATTTCCAACGTATGCGTATTAAAATTCAGGTTCAATGGTAAATGGATGAAAGAAATCATTATTCACATTTAAAACATTATTCAATTCGTAAAACATAAATTATTGTGTGATAAAGTTCACGAAATAAGGGTGCACATACGAGATAATCTTTCTGCCAAGACGATAGCTAGAACTGCCATTTTGTTCTGCCAATTGTCATGTACATTTGAAACAGTCGTCAAAATAATATATTAAAAGCTCAGAGTCGACTGAATAATAAATATACTGCCACCCTCTTCGAACCATCGAATCGATCTGCCAATGTTAAATCGATCATTTTGGAAAAAAAACACATTTTTTACAAATTTATGTCAACCTCTAGGTATAGCGATCAGGGACGTTCATGGTACCAACCGTCCCGAATTTCCCGATTTCCATTTACTGTCCCGTATCCCACCTTATTTGCCTTCGAGAGATAGATTGTTCCGATTTTGGGATTGAGCATTGAAAATATAACAGAAGAATTGAAACTTTGATACTAAATCGAAGTTATTTTAAGCAATCTGTGCTCAAGAGGGAAAGTTTGAAAGAGTGTATTGAGGAAGCCGAAATGGGTGATTGTCATTAGGTCTAGCCCTTGAGAAGATTTTGAAATTTAATCATGTTTATTCATTGAAACAACTGTGGGTTTAGAAGATTTGGACCAAGATCAACCACTCGAAACCGCTGTATTTCTTTATTTCATTGTTAATATAAGCTTCACCAAGAAAAACCAAATAAATTTGTTCAGAAAACTGAAACAAATACTACTGAACTCGTTTTATCACTGAAGCATTTAAAAGAAGTTATTATTGTTAGCAAAGAACAATTTTTTGGTTCCAATTTGAGAATGGAAACATTCAAGACGTTTTCCGAAGTGTAGTTTCATGTTTCCAAATTTTTTATCACAACATTTGCCACTATTTAGATAAGCACTTTGACTACAAAAAATCTTGCTTATCCATGATATGAAAAAAATGTTCACTTAGGCCCCTTTCACACCAAACGAATCCGAATCAATCTGAATCACTCCGAATCAAGTTGAATCTGATTAGTCATCTCCACTCTTTCGCACAGCTGAATCAAGCTGAATCTATAAAAATCCTTTCATCTTCTTTTTGTTTTCCTTCTTTTAGTTGCTTTTGAGCTATCATCATGGACGCAGTTGTTTTAAATGCAATAGTGTTTCGTAGGAGGCAACGGCGGAAACAGACAACAAGAAAAGTGTGGATACATCACATAAATAGGAAAACACAGAAGATATGAGATTTCTGTTGCTGTGATTTTTATCACTGGCGTCATAAATCGCACTATTTTCTTTAACTTTTAAAATTAATAACTCCACCTCCATCTCGTATGGTTGTTGATTCAAGATTGATCGGACGAGGAATCTGACAGGTTGAATCAAGTACGAAGTGCACAATCAGAATCACTCCGAATCAAGTTGAATCTGATTGACCAAGATTCGGCTTCGAGCGTTCCGCTTAAATGTGAAGGGACTCTTTTCCCGCCTTCAAACCGGACGAATCTGGTTCAATCAGGTTTGATTCGAGGTCGCACTTGATTGAACCTGTCAGATTCCTCGTCCGGTCAGTCTTGAATCAACAACCATACGAGATGGACGTGGAGTTATTAATTTTAAAAGTTAAATAAAATAGTGCGATTTATGACGCCAGTGATAAAAATAACAGAAATCTCATATCTTCTGTGTGGAGGAAAATTGGCGGAGAATTAAATAATCCAGGTTGATTCCAGGAATTCCAGGATTCAGGTTAATTCAGCTGGTGTGAAAAAGTGGAGATGACGAATCAGATTCAACTCGATTCGGAGTGATCCAGATTGATTCGGATTCGTTTGGTGTGAAAGGGGCCTTAGCGTCACCTCGTGTCAAGCCTCCTGGGCAAAAGCCCACATATGGCTGATAACTATCCGTCATAATTTGTACTTCTCTTATATAATTTTTGATTTGATGTATCAATTTCCGTCTACATTGAAGTTTATATTCAAATATTACTACAATTATGCAAGCAAACCATCTCAAGATTGGAATGAACTTATCAATAATTTTAATGGTAATAATCGCGAACCCGTTTTTAATCGAGTAATTAATTTAATCCTGAAGCAAATGATGGTCAACAAGTTCAGCTTAAAATTTCTTTGAATCACACAATTATCATGCTCCTCTTGCTTCTTCATCTTTATCTTCTTCTTCTGTTCCTACATCTCGTCATGATCCAGTTTATAAATGGAATATTATTGTATTACATTGTCATAATTTCTTCAAGGAAAATATCTTATCCACCCATGATAGAGGATATTTCTTTTAAATACTCCTTAGAAGCTACCACTGCACTGGGCACCGAGAAAAAAATCTCCATGAATTATCTTTTCAATAAACATTAGAAATGAAGTTAGTAAGCGTTCAACTTCAACAGTTCAGATGAAATTGGGTCAAATTTTCGTTAGTACCAAGGAAGCGAACTTGGAAACGCCACCTCAGCATAGATTTAATAACACCCGAACTTCTCATAACTTTAAATTTATTTTTGTCTAGTTATAAACAGGTAAGGGCTTTATAAATGCCACACGAAGCATTAAAAAAATATCAATTTAAAAAGTAGTAACTTATGAAGAAAAATCATCATTTTTTTGGTTAGTTTGTTAATTTTTTGTGTTTATAAAATCTTTATTGACTTAGAGTCTCGGATTTGGCAAACTTAACCTTTAACTAAAATGTTCTACTTGTTGTAACAATTAATAGTCGAGATTTCTTCTCAAATTATAGAAATTGGAAATTTTATTTACATTATTGTATGTTAAAAACATCAAAACTTGAAACTAATACTTCTTTTTAGGTTATATGAGTAAATAATATATTTAGTTTGGTATTTACGATACAATATGTATATTACTTGTTTAAAAGTTTGAACTAAAAAAAAATTACGGTCAAACGATATTGAAAACATAAGAATTCATGGCTGTCGCTTAGTATGAAAACAAAAATTTCAAACTCACCGATGTTGTTATTAAAACACAGACCACTAATAGAACCGATAACTTATTCATGTTTCCATACAACCTACCTCACACTAAAGACATTTCGAGGCACGAATAATGTCATTAATGCAACGCATAGCGGTTTTTTTACTGTTCGTACTTATTTGATCAAAGTATTCTTCACTAAACAAACCACAGACTCTCCTTAACTAAACGTTCGTGTTGGAATAAATTAGAATGATCATGACCGAAGCGGGTAACCTTGTTCGTTTATAACAACTATCTTCAGTCAACTGTGGAAGTAATAGTCTGATTTCAGGTATTTACATGGCTCGATTCGACTAATTTATTTATAATTTCCAACGACATGTTTTAATTATATTTTCATTTCCATTTTATTGCGATTAAAAATTTTAAAAAATTATTTCTAATTACTGGAGACAATCCCATTAATATGAGACAAAAAACCACTTCACTATTTTGAAGCATTGGGAGATTTATGAGAACGTAACAAGTAACCTTACACTAGTAGAGTGCTGAATCTTATTCTAACAGATGTCTTTATCTTTAACTTTTTACATTTTTTCATTTGTAAAAACAGGTTTTATTTAGCTTTCAAGTTGTAAAATCTCAATATAGTTATTAATTAATTATATTTTGGAAAAATTATTTAGTTAATAAAAGTTTTTATTAACTACAAATTTAATTGGCGCAGTCAATAGGATTGCAAATTGGTTCAACAGAAATCGTGACATCCTTCCGTATTTACGGTTTATTTGTACAGTGATAGTTAGTTAGTGAGTTGATAATCGATTCCAAGAAAGAGGAACCACATCGCCCAGATCTTATTGAAGAAGAATGAAAATGTTTTCCATAGTAATGTAAGTCGTAAAATTTCTTCGTCATCAAGTATCATATCATCTCCCCATCAGTTTATCCATCTTTTTAGCATTTTGTCTGATCTGTATTGTGCATTCGAGTTGATGGTCTTCTATCGTATTCTTCTATGGTGTTATTAACCGTGTTGTTTTCCATATTTTACACATATGAAACTAGCGTATAATACTAAAAATTCAAGTTAAAAATCTCAAAGCAATGATAAGAAAAAAAAATATGAAACATGGTTAATCAAAAATAACATCTGAATTATGCAGTTTTTCCAAGTCTCCCCATTAGTTTATCTACCTTTTTAGCATTTTTTCTAATCTGTATGATCTATCGTGTTATTAACTTTGTTGTTTTCCATATTTTCGTTTCCTTTTCTCACACTGTCTTTATTAATCCATATATTTTTCTACCTATCATATCATTGTCACATTTATCCTGGCAGGTTACCATTTTATCTCTGTCACTTAGAGTTTTTTATGTCTCTCTTTGTGTCGATTGTTATGATGGTGTCGTCTATGTCGTTATGTGCTATTTAGCAAATCAATGTAGTTAATAATTAAGATTATTGTTTAAAAAGTAGTTTTTAGTAACTACAAACTTTAATTTAATTGGCGCAGTCAGTAGGACTGCAAATTGATTCAACAAAAATCCTTACATCGGCTCGTATTTAAAGTGTTATTTTTGTGAGTTGATAATCCATTCCAAAGAAGAGACACCACATCGCCCGAATTCTATTGGAGAAGAATGAAAATGTTTTTCATAGTACTGTAAGTCGTAAAATTTGTTTTCCAAAATAAAAATAAACGTAAAATTTCGATAATAGTGTATTGAAAAACAAGTAACAAAAGGCTTTCCATTCCAGCAAGATTTCCAAGGTACTAATACTGGAATGGTCTACTTTTCCGAGTGTTTTATACTATTTCTTTGCTTCGGCTTGTTTTTACACAGAAAAATTGATAAAAATATACATTAAGATGAATTTACGAAACACGTAGTAACAGGTGATTAACATATATTATGTAAGCTCTATGAGATCAAATTTTCGATGTAGATCTGTTCCCCCCTGTCTTCCCCGCTCATGCGCCCTTTCGTGTCAGTGAATATGCCTCAGCACTAGTCATAAATACCCCTGCGATGTACTTTTATGATGCTAGACGTTGCATACGACCCGAACTGCAGACTACCAACGAAAAAAAAGTTTCCCTTTGGCCAGCCAACTCAAAACAGCAAACGTGATCTAAAAACACCTAATGACGATAACTCTGATTGTCAAAGGAAATTGCTTGAATATTAAGTTGAGGAAAAAAATGCTGTTGTATGATTTTTCTAATTTACCAATCAATTTCCTATTAAATCTCTATTTGTACAAGGTCTTGCTATTAAATTCTTATAACGTATAGCTTTAAACTTATTATTTAAAATATTATTAATAGTTTCTTGATGAGCTTTTTAATACACAACGACCGTTTAGATACAATGCATCTACAGGTGGTTTAAAATAATTGTTATCCCGTCTCTAGGATAGATAGAAAACTGAAAAATATTTGGGGGGTTTGCTCAGTAAAAAAGAGCTGATACATCCAATGAACTTGTTTTTATTTCTCACTCTCATAGAGGGCGCTAATTACACAGTTCGTACTATAACTTTTTCAATATTAGAATTATTAAGCAAAATTTCCAGTGAACTTAAACATCATTTAATTTTCCTAAAAAAAGGTGTTCTTGATAAAACTCTATAGTGGGTACCGTTTTAGGAATATTTTTATTTGAAAATTATGAAGTAATAACCGATGCTGGTATGAAGTATTGAAACGGATACATTTCAAAAAATTGGGACTGGGGGTTTTCGTTTCTTGTAACTTCACAAAAATGTTTTTCAAAATTAAATAAGTATGGGCACTGAGCTATTGGAGGCCTTAGTATAAAACAAGCAACATTTTGGGTCCCAGAACTTATAAAATAACTACAAAATGTTTTATTTATGGAAATTAATAAATAAATAGAAAGGACTTGTCAATACAGAAAAGTGTTCTGGTTAAAGGTATTATTCGTTAATATTTGATTTTGAATTTGTAAGGATTTTGAAGGTTTGTGAATACAAAAATTAGTAAAGTAAGTGTTCAAGACATTGTCATCAATTGACGTTATTTATAACCCAAAGTACAGTTGCGATTTTTGAGTGTGTTGACATTTTGGAACATTCAAATTGACTTTCTAAATTATAACGGTATTTAACTGTGTTGTATCTAATTGCGCATTATCCAAAGAAGGTTTGTAAGTCTGTTTTCGATATTTTTTGCCACAAATATTTCTAACCTTAAAAACGTTAAGTTTCCCTTTTAAACGTTCAGAAACTTTTAAACTTTGGAAAAGAATCATACGCAGCAAAGATTGAAATCCGTGGAGAACAAGTAGTTATGTGGAGATCATTTCCTACCATCAGATTACCAAGATATACCTGGTAGCAAACGAAAAGTCTTAAAACTTAACGCCGTTCCAAGTGTATTTAATTGACAAGACCAATTGTATTAAAAAAATGCTAATACTTGTTTTTTTTTAATAGATTACTTTTTGCAGTAAATGGGGCTTTAGATAGATTAAAAGAAAATTTGGTTGTATTAGTTGTATCAACAATTATTTATAAATAATATAACATGAAAAAATTTTTAAATTATTGATAAGATATAATTGAACATATGAAAATATTCGAAGTTCTTGCCATTTGTGCGATGAGAAAGAATGTGATGGGGATACTACAATATAGCTATTTCAATCGACCTCACTGCCCGTTCCATTTATTTATCGAGTTCGATGCTGGCGGCATAAGATTGTACGCATTTTACAGCGTTGCCGTTGTCAACTCTAAGCTAACAATGATAATCCTATTCTCTCATTACTTGTTTACAAACAACGTTGAATCGCATTTAGTATCATTTTATTAATGGTCATGTGTTATTAGGTTTGCCTGACCACCAATTACTACGTATAAAACTCTTATCAAGTATTTGAGATAAAATTATTTAGTTTCTTGAAATAAAACAATTCATAAATTAATACTGCGTTGTTTATTAAGTAGTCAATTGAACAATTAGATCAAATTCCAACTTTATTAATAATATTTCATATTTTTATAGAGCTTGAAAGAAAAAACAACAAATGTCAATAATTTTTTAATTTATTGAAATATAATTACACATACAGGTTTCAAATACAAATTATAATAATACAATATAATACGTAAAAATACAATATATGAATTACAAGCTAAAAAAAATTAATAATCTATTCAATATCATCTGCATCATCACATAGATCCAAATACTCAAGATCACTCGTCATATATCTCTCAGCAGCTGGTGTACCTTCTTTTTCTTTTGTATCATCTTTGGTTTTTTCTGATTCTTTCGCTTCAGTACCATTACCACATTTGCAATTCAAATTCCAGGGGAATCTACCAGGTCTACCCCATTTTCCTTTTCTAGCCCAAGGTCCAAATTCACCACGAAACCAACCGTGATGATGTGGAGGGTGGTGATGAAAATGATGGTGATGACGTGGAGGAAACGGTCCGAAATTCTCCCAACCTACACACGGTTCGTTACCTCTACTGCAAGATACGTCACATCGTTCTCTACTACAAGATCTACGTGACTTCTTACTCCCATGCTTATAATATCCGTGTTTACTTTTACTTTTACTTCTGGATCTAGAACGACCTCCGCGACTTCTAGATCTGGATTTACTTCTTGATCTGGAACGACTAGACTCTGATCTGGAGTGTCTGCGTTTTCTTCGACCAAGTTTTGTATTTTCTAAAATACTTGTTACTATTTCAGCGACTTTGGATTCAATCACCTCCTCGAGTTCTTTTGGGATGGCTGTAGAAGCGGTTTTTTGTTTGTCGACCTCCATCTAAAACAATAAAAAAATCACAACTTTTTAACAACAGTTACCTGCAGTTATCACTGAATCACAATCACCGCGCACTATAACACTACTTGAATCGTTGGATCGTACTGATGAACAACGCTGTGCATGTAAACTATTTATACATCGACGTTGCCACAAATTGCACAACATTTCGTCAAGTCGATGACTAAGCATAATAGGAATACGATAAAACTGTTTGTGAATCTCGTTTAAACTACATGATATGAAAAAATATTGCGCAATACAGAGTAATTATGTATTGTTGTCGCGTTTATGTTATACTGTATGTTCAATACTTTCATATAAAAAAATTACTTTGGTTATAAAGGATATCAGCGAACCACACCGACGCAATTATTTGAAATGAAATTATTTTCAAAAGTTCATACCATTCAATATTTTTCTACGTCCGTTATAATATTCACGTTTTTTTTTCATTCATTTGCAATCATAAAAAAAGTACTGTAGTTAAAGATTTTACTTTTGAAAATTTATTTTTAAAAAAACTTTATTATTACAATTTATAATTTTACAATTTTCAAGCGAACGAACTTAATTAATTTTACCATTGAATTAATAAGATTCATTGAATGAATTAGATTCATTCCTTATATTTACGAGGATGTATTGAAAAATTCTTAGCCTACTATAAAACCAAACAAAGTTTCAATGTCAAAATATTTTATTACTCAACATATTCTCCTCTTAATTGGATACATTTATTACAGCGAACTTGCAACATCTCTAGACATTTAAAAAAAATGTTTCTTCTCACTCTGCAAAACAGACCTCCACAGCTTTTATTACCTTCTCGTTGGAAGAAAATTTACGACCTTTTAAACTTTGTTTCAGTTGAGGAAGGAGATGATAGTCTGACGGAGCCAAATCAGGAATTTTTTGCATGGCAGCATGAGATTTGTGTGTAGGGGTGTTGTCATGCAAAAACAAAACACCTTTGTCTTTTCTCTTTAATTTTTTCCCTTAGAGTGGTTAGTAATGAAGAATTGGAATCTCCAGTTATTGTTCTACCCTAATCCAAAAACTCGATCATGATTTATTCATGGCAATCCCAAAAAACTGAAGCAAGAACTTTTCCAGCAGATTTTTGGACACGAAACATCTTAGGTCTTGGAGAACCAGAGTATCGCCATTCCATCGATTGTTGCTTTGTCTCTCATGTCCAAATTGACGTGAACTATATGATGAACGCGTTCGTATGAAATATTCAGTGCTTCAGATATCCGTTTTAGCCCAATTCGACGATCTGATAAAATTATGTCATGAACTTCATCGATATTTTCGGGGACTGTCATAGAAACTGGCCTTCCCGATCGGTCATCATCTTCAATGGAAAATTTACCTCTTTTGAAGCTTGCAGTCCAGGTCGCATACGAAGGACTTGATCACCGAGGGTGTTAAGAATATCTTCGTAAATCTACTTACCTCTTAATCCTTTTCAATACAGGTAGGTGGACATCTTTTTTCTTTTAATTTATTGCGTAACTCCGGCTTACTTTTTTGAAGTCATCCTTTACACTGATACTTCTAAGTTATTGTTCGTTGCTATGGTAACGTAATATTTTGTTTATGCATGGAACTGGTCTAGGCTAACTAGATATCAATACATCCTCGTATACTAATAAAATGCTGACAGTTTTTACGTAATTTGATCTTTATACGATTTACTTTCAAGAATGTGCTGGATTTTTTTCACATAACTTTATAGTGGTTCATTTTTTCACACTTTTGCCTTAAGAAAAGTGACTTAACGTGTCATTTTTCAAAGTCATTATAAAAATGTTTTATTAAAACAGTGTGGAAGGAGTGTAATTTTAGTATTAGTGATGGAAAGTAATAATGAAAAAAGTTTAAAATGCACACCAAAAGATGTTGTTGAATCGGCAACTGCAACTACTTTGCATCTTCTCCCTGAAAAATCCAGGGAACAGTATTTAAAGGAATATAACATATTTTTTAGACGACGCCATCTGAAAGTTGTTCGTTCTGTATTCATTTACATATCGAAAGTTGCGTTTTGAGTGTTCCATGTAGTGAAAGTGACAGTTCTGTACTGCAAAACACTTTCGGAACGCTCTGGAGTAGACAAATTTAATTTCTTTAAATGTGACTCTACCACTTCAATGTTGACAGTTCACAGTTTCACGTCGATGATTCTGCATAACCTTAAATTTTTAATTTTCTGAAATTATTTGTTTTATTCAAAGTTTTGTCTAAATTAATGAATAACAATTAATGATGATGAAAAAGAAAAAAATTAATATTGACATTGCAAATATCATTAAGTACATTATCTTATATATTAAAAAAATTGATTATTTCCATTCCGAGTCCGTTCAGGCGTTCTACCCAACCGATTTGATTAATTTTTTTTTTTTCAATAAAAGGTATTGATGCACAGATCAACCATCAACCATCAGATTTCATCTAATTTTCACCATTCTCAAGTTATACTCAAATGTGATTTCCCCTTGTACATTACTTATGGGAGTTTTTCACATACACACGTTCTATCCTCAATATCTCAGGTTCTATTCAAGAAAGAGACTTCGTTTTGGTTTAAGAACACTCTACATTCAAAGATCTATATCTCAGGTTCTTATATAGCTATAGAGTTCGCTTTGATTTAAGAACACTTGCTGAAACATCTTCTTTCTTTTGATTTTTTGAACACTTGAATTGGTTGAGTTGGAGAGGAGCTAGGCGCGGACATTCAATGTGGATTTTTGTAGATTTTTGGCAATTTTTCTACATTCAAAGATCTATATCTCAGGTTCTAATATAGCTACAGAGTTTGTTCTTTTCTATTATAATGATTTCTGATACTTATTTAATGGATTCGATGCGAGCGAAGCCGCGGGTAAAAGCTAGTATTGTTTAATAAATAAAATGTTTATAATTCTCTATCATTTATTTTCTATAATTGAAAAATCTTGGATCTTATGCGTCATTTAAAAAATGCTGTGTACGCCGCGGCTGAAATACTATTTTGTTGGACTCGTCCAACTTTATTTATTTGCATACAGTCTTCTCGTGTGGTTCCTATCGGAAGATATTCTATTTTTCACATATTTATTTAAACCTTATCTTGCATATTCCTCGTCTTTGCCCACAAGATAAATAATGAAATAGAGGAGATATATGACATCCAGGATGTAGTGAGATGGGCGAAAAATCGGCGAACGGAATGAAAAGACCACGTGGACAGAATGTCAGATGATATGTTAGCAAATATTGCAAAGGGAGAAAAATACATCACGACCACCACCTACAAGATGGTATGAAAGCTGATCCTTATCATCCCAGCTGCAACTAGGCAACCATTGATGCAAACACAGGACTAAGTCCTAACGTACCATGAAGAAGAAGAAGAAGTTTGGACAATCTTTAGAGTGTAGTTAACACTCATTGTTTTTGGAATTGTACATTCCGTTAAAAATTTTCATAAATTTGATTATTTGAGAATGGAACCTCAAATCTAAGTTATGTGAATTAGCTGGAATTTTAATATTTCATAATAAAATCGTACATGAAATAATTATAAATGTAATCTCACTCTGTTAAACACAATTACTGCGTATTCTATTCTTATCAAATATTTGAGATAAAATTATTCTGTTTTAGGACAATGGAAGGTCATAATTATGCAAAATAAATAGTTGGATTCATTACAATTCATCAACTAATCCTCTAATTTACATGAGTAAAATATTGTTAGTGATATAGTTAATTTAGAAAGTGAATCAAATATCAACTTTGATGGCATTAAAAAATTAAATACCAAAATTCCAGATTTTCGTAATTACCTATTTCTACAGCTACTTCCATTGATAAAAAAAAATTTATAGAATTAGTATTAATCATCAGTATGCGAAGTGTCAAAAAACGAATAGTGGATGATTTTATAAAAAAGTTTATATATAATTGTAATCAATCACCTACATCCCTTGCTTAGCAATACTAACAAAACTTCATCTGCTCTACCGTAGCTTTCAAAGTCAGAAATGTTTTCAAAATATTATTCCACTATCCATTGGTAGATTTCAACATCTTATGAGCTCATTCGGTAATTTTTTTTAACTTCCAAACAAGCCGAAACCTATCAATGATTGTGTTAATAATTTATTCCCTTACCAAGATCAATTCAATAAATAAATCAACAACAAACAATATTTGATACGACGTAGCTCTACTGATGAAAGTAAAAAAAATTTTCTTTCTATTGCATCTGATCTTCCGAATATCTCCGAGTAAACCTCATCGATTCTGACTTTCTCGTTGTTTTTCTGTTAGAAGTTGCGCACTAGTTGAATCGGGTGTATCAGACTTTCCATTTCCTCCATTATGGTCCAAAGATAACTCCAGTTAACTCAATCGAACGCTTTTAAATTATCTAGCCTTTTCAAAAAGTTGTCTGATATTTAATATTTGTTCCCTACTTTCCTCTCCTGGCACAAAACCTGCTTGCTCCTCTGAAAGCTGTGGTAAAAGACATGGTTTGAGACACAGGAAGATCATACTAACGTGAGATTTTAGAAAAATCGTTGTGTAGTTGTTGCACCCGAAGGGCGAACATTTTTTAAATATTGGAATAAACAGCGACTCTCCCCAATTTTCAGACCACTGTCCATTTTTCCATATAAGGATACAGATTTTGTGAAATATTTCTATTCCCTCCTTGCCTTGCCAGAGTCTTAAAGTTATTTGATCTGCACTTGGTGATTTTTTGTATTGGAGCAGTTTTAAGGCATTTTCAACTTCCGATCTTAGTATATCAGGCTCTTGAGGGGTAGTTTCTTTTGGCACTTGTCCTGAATTATCTTTGAAGTTTTTGGCGTTGTTTATAATTTCTCCCTCCTCATTTTTCATTTTTTAGATGTCGTATTATGAACAAAAAACGAGACTACAAGAAGCAAATAGACCCCCTTAAATGCGAGGACGTGGGTGAGGCTTCGCCACTGAATTTGATTTTGTTTTGTAATTAAAAACATACGACGAACATGACACATTAATTATTAAACGAATGCAGTGGTGGCGCAGCTCCTACTTATTTCTCTAATTGCAGACTTTATAATTTCAATGTTTTCATTGAACACTACTGTAAATAAAACCAAAAATGTGTTGCGGTTGATATCGCGTAATTAGGCCACTGATCCAAACATGATATAATCATTTGGGGGAACTGAGATATTTTCAGTACAAGTTTGATTTGATATATTAATTTACTTTTTTACTAGCCCCTGTATTTTAATCGAGCTGACCTTGGTAGTTCTTGGAATGCATACATCGCTGGTTTCGTGAACAAATCGATTCACTAGACGAACTTAAAGAACAATAAAAACTGTTTATTATATACAGGGTGATTGATTATTGTGATAAAGTTCAATGTCTCCGTAGTCTTCATATTTTAAAATGAATTACGATCATACAGGGTTTTCCAGAATGTTGGGCCCTTTCAAAGTTACATTTTTCTAAATAACACAAATCTCCGAATAGAACATAGTCAAAAATAGTCTCAAAATCTACTTCAGTTAATTCCTGTTGCAAGTTAATGTGGTGAAGGTACATTTTGTTTTTGTCCTTCGCACACCTTAAGGGCTAAGTTCTTGTTCCCTGTACACTCGTGTGTAGGTTTTCAGTGACTGCCAGCGAAACGTTAATATCATTTTCTTCTGCCACAGAAGTTTTGAATTGTTCACGCTTTTCATAATTAACTGAACCACCAAGAAATGTACGGAACCATCAAATGAAAAAAAGAATATACCACGTGTCAAATATCAATTTTTGACAAATGAATCTTAGCCAACTCACAATTAATTGTTGTATGATCGGATATAGGTACATAATCATTTTTTGTACAGAGAAATCAAAATATCTCAAGAACTAATAATTCAAGATACAGGGAATGCTCGATAAAAAAAGTGTGTTGGTAGTATTTCTCGATACTCATATAAAATTTTTCATTTGAAAAAATCGAGAAAATAATGTATAAGTATTTGGATTCACCATGTATCAGATTGAGTGGATATAGACGAAATTATTAATTTTTCAGAATATTTATTACTATTTTAATGCTTTGGCCGCAACAGATCTTCATATTTGAGTTTCTTTCACATTGTACAGGGTATTTAACTTATTACGATTTTTATAGAAAATTGATTACAACATTTGAAATACCCCGTATATAATATCATAATTCTATATTATTGTAATGTAGACGCTAAGCTGATTCCAAATATGGCATAAAATATAGGGTGTTTCATTTAAAAAAATGTAACTTTGATTTGGCACAGCATTCTGGGATACCCTGTAATATTGTAAATAATTTCAACATATGAACACGAGTGATAGCTATAATCATTCACATTTTCAACTTGATATTTTAAAGGAAAAAAGAGTGAACTTTATCACATTAATCAATCACCCTGTATACAAAAATTAGAGATGGTATAGTACTATAGTAGATTGAGGAATCCCCGGAAAATATTTAATTTGCATTTGCTGTGTCTAGGTTATATTCAATTTTACGTTATCGTTAGATCGAGCCTTTTAACAAAACTTATTTCGTGTTTTTTTTATTTATAACCCGATCTGAGGCTCCTCTCAATTGTTTTTCTCAAAAATATATGAAAGCATTCTGATCCCAAGCAAAATGTTCCGTTATGCAAAATTATTTCAATATATTGCGTTCCAGAAATAAGGAACATTCCAGATTATATAAATAATTATGTTCAAAAAGCAGGTCTCGCTCTGGATTACTATCTTGTATGTTTTTACATGTAGACAAAAGATTTATCATAGTAAATATTCACGTCGTCGGATTAGTTTTAACAAATTTTAAATTGAAGACTAATTGAATTACTAACAATATTTACAATTCACATGTTAATTAAAACACCTGGAAGAACCAGGATTGGACTGACAAAATTTACTTGTTATATAAACGGAGGGTAGTTAAGAAATTCAAGGATGCTGTTGTCCTTTTTGAAATAGAACTCACTAGTAAGATGGACAGTGATCACAAAATTTGAAGTTCGGATAATTCCAATGTTCAATACACTTTTTATAAAAGTCGTCAAGCTCCTCAATATAACCATTAACTACCTTTTCATTATTGGAAAATCTTTGATCGTCAAGCTATTTTTTCAAGTTTGGGAACAGAAAATAATCCAAGGTGGCTAAATATGGCGAATGAGGTTCTAATTCAATTCAATGTGTGAGCATTATATTGATGAAACAACACTCTCTTCTTAACCAAATGCGCTCAAATGTTGCAATAAGTTCACATAATACTCGAAGTTAATAGTTTTTCCTTTTTAGAGATAACCAATGGAAATGATCCCAGGTGCATTTCAAAAAACCATCGTCATGACCTTTCCTGCAGGTGGAACGATATTTGCACTCTTTGGGGTCGATTCTCCCTTTTCAGTCCATTGTTTTGATTGCTCTTCTGATTCGCGTATGCAATGATGGACCCAAGTTTTATCCTTCGGCAATATTTCTGTTAAATATTGCCAAACACTAGATGGAAACATCTTCACGATCCATTGAAAACGTTCACTATTGATGGCCGCCACACAAATACTAAACAACGTGGCGTCTTAAAACTTGTTACATATGTAACTACCGCCATCTCTAGGTCAGGCCAGGTACTTCTGGAATAATCCTCGTACTTCGATTACTAAATACAAAAGGAAGCTGCAGTACTTAATGAATTTGTAATTATAGGAAAGTTATATAAATAATGAAAAAAAAACGTGTTAGAAGATGTATATCGTAATAGAAGACATATCAGTAAAGTTCTTTTGGATAATAGAGAAGGTGAAAGGGCAAATTGAAAATAAAATGTTAGTCAAACGGATTTGAAAAAAAAATGATTGAAGTAATCATCAGAGTACCTAAGCTGATAATAAATGAAGATATAAAAAATTACAAATTATAACTTTCATTATGAGCTTTTAGCCAAGATTGTGGTTCAACAATATTAATTTTGAGAAACTAGTAATATAGTACAATTACAATTATAGATTATTAAACATTGGGCACACCCGTCTCTGGATATTTGTGTGTAAAGTAGATTCATTTATAGCGTCAAACATAGCATTTGAATATGCGTAATCAATCACTAAAATTTCATTATACACTGAAGTATAGCTCAGTTATTATTTAGAAAAGAAAACATTAAGGATCAGTTCACTCTAATATTTTCTTGAATTCTAGGTCAAATTTGAAGCTTCTCTGTTAAATACACGTCGTTGAGGTAAATTAGTAGATCCTGTGTTTATTTAATCAGTCGAATAGTGCGTTATCTGATGAATACATATTGAAATTTCTTGTAAACTTTTCTTAAATATGCAAACTGGCAGTTTATATAACAGTTTACAATAAATAAAACTGAAAAGAAAATATATATCGTCGCTTAAGAAAGGTTACATAGAAAAAAAATATGGAAAAAAGCTCAACTGGCCACTGCGTACCAAAAGAAAGAAGAACGGTTTGCACTAAGAAAGCGATTAATAGAGTGAGTAAATTTTTAACAATGCTTTCGTTATTCTTATTACAATTTATAAAAAGATTTTCTAATACTAGTACATATATTTTATTTTCTGAGAATTTTCCACTCGTTTTCAGTTCGGTTCTGGAATAAATCCCGACTATTTAAATTTAGTTGGTACTTGAAACCACTGAATTATCACCAACTAGACAAGTTGACAAACAGTGACAGATCCGTTTTAGTGCTTGTAAATGCAATCAAACTGATGTAAACCTCAACTAATTGAAATTTAATATTTTCAGTAAATTGAATGTCCATCTGACAAACTTTAATTACGCGCAACCCATTTCCACCATTACATTTACACATTACAGGACACTGAAAGCTGTTAATAAGAAAATAAGTTCATTAACCCCTGTCATATTTCAAATACAATTTCAATGCAACAATTTGATTTTTATTTTGGAACTATGGACAGAATCAGTCAGTTATATTACGATCGAGTAAATGTTCATAAAAACAAAGTAAAAGAGATGAATAAAATTATAAATAATGTGCGTATGTTGTTAAGTATCTCATTAAAAATAGTTGTACTTACAACAAATTGCTTTATTGAAATAAACTTTGTAATTATTTAATTTAGCCCCCAAAAAATTGTAAATAATGCTATATAAATTTGGTTTATATTTTCTAGATTGCTATAGTGTTTGTCAGTGATAGTTTTATTCATTAACTTTGCTAGATTTTCATTATCCACCGTGGTGTACGAGGTCTGACTATTAAATAACGAGACTGGTTACGAAAAAGAATCGTTTCAAAGCAAATATTTTTCTAACCTTTCAAGGAAATATGAGCAGAACCGTTGACGCAAGAGCTTTTGGTCAGGAGAATCAAACTCGCACAGATTGTGTCATGTTTAATTCATCGAGTACAATTTTTCTAACCGTTTCTTTATCGGCGTTTACAGCCTCGACAATCATCCGGATACTCATTCGACGATCTGTACGCACAATTTGGTTGATTTTGGTCACTGTTTCCGGAGTTGAAACAGTCACAGGACGACCTGGGCGCTGGTCATCTTCAGTGCTATCTCGGCCATCACTAAAGCGCTTACACCACTCAAAAATACGCGCACGAGATAGTAAATTTTTCTCCATATGCCTTTTGCAACACTTTATAGATATAGATAATCAACTATATACCTAAAGTTCTTTTTAAGCAATACTCTGTGAATAGCCCCGTATCTTTTAGTTAAAAAAAATTAAATTTAAAACACATTAGAGCGAATCATAGAACAGAAAATTTTTAACAAGAAACTTGGTACAATTGTTATTTAGGAATAATGAAAACAGATACTGATAATGACAAAATTGAAAAAGTAAATTGTAAGCATATGCGAGAATGGTTCCAGAAGTACCCGACCCAACAAACAAAACACATAAATTTTGGAAATTTTTCAACGTAATCTCCTCCTTTTAGCTCTATAAGCTTTTCACATCGATGTTCAATAAGTTCGTTTTTCTTTTTATAATAAGAGTCGTCAACCTTCTCAAAATAGCCATTAACTGTCGACAACATCTGTTCATTGTTGGAAAATCTTTGACAACCGAGCCATGTCTTGGTACAAAAAATAATCAGGGGGAGCTAAATACAGTTGTGTGAGCTGGTGCATTGTCTTGATAAAACACTTCCTCTTAGCTAAATGCGGCCGTTATTGCTTGATTTCTTCGCACAAACTTTGCAAGAAGTTCGCATAATACTCGCCGTTGATAGTTTTTTCTTTTTCCAGATTGTCAATAGCCCAGACCTTGCAGATGGAACGGACTTTGCCTTTTTTGGAGCCGGTTTTCTCTTTTTAGTCCATTGTTTTGATTGTTTTTTTGTTTAGGATGTAAAGTTATGGACCCACGTTTTATCCTTCGGTTTTATTTCATTGCCAAACACTCGATAGAATCATCTTCACGACGCTGTTTTTATTACATTGTGAGCAAACACGGCACCCATCTTGCGCAGAGCATTTTCCTGTCCAAATTTTCAGTAATCATGCGATGTACCGCACTTTTTGAAATGCTTTTTTATGTCTGCTAGCTCACGCACTTTCAATCATCGATCATCCAGTATCGCTTTGTAGATTTTCTTCAATATTTCGGGAATCGATACCTCATTTGATTGATCACTTCGATGCTGATCCTCCCAGCCTCGTCGCGTCTTCAAACTTGAGACATATGTGGTATCGATTGTTTATTTTTTAGTACAGTGGTATTCTTCAAGCAAATTACCGCCATCTCTAGGTCAGGCCAGATACTTTTAGGATCATCTTCGAAGGGGACTGCAATGTTCAATCAGAATTTTTGCTTTTTCTTCTTTCTTCACCAATTATAGCTTTAATTTTGTATTCTTCTCAAAATACTTTCTAATTTTATATTTATAGTCACCATTGTTTGTTTTCGTCTTTATTGATTTTTGCAGATTATTCCCTAACAATTTTTTTCATTCTTCTCTCATCTTTATGTCTTCTATTCTATTCTTGTCTATTTGTACTGTTCTCTGATACTTCATTGCTTGCTTATGGCAACTGTGGATTGTATATTCGATAATTGGTTTTTACTTCGAAAGTCTTAAGCTTTCTTTAGACTCTTTTGGCAGTTTTTGTGATGATGTCGATCATGTTGTAAATGGAATGGAATCCTTCCTTTATCGTTCTCGGTAGTTTCTATTAGAATATTTTCGTTTTTTTGTCTTTGTTCTATAAGTAACTGGAATCCTCCGAATGAGTTCAATATAAATATTTCCTTTCTTTTCTTGAATGAACACAAACCCAAAAAGTAACAGATTTCACATATCTTCGTGTACAGAAAGATCAGAAGATAAATCAACTTAGTCAATCGTGTTCTTTTGTATATATTGATATAGAGGCGGGCATATAAATATTTGTAATGTCGAATTAAACGAGTGTGTTTAAACAACCGTTAAATTATATCTGCTCTAATATCGTCAGAAACGTAACTATCTTATTTTTCTTTAATTTCTTCGTTCAATATAAATATTCCGATTATTTCTAAACGCGAGTATGGAACTTTATATCTTGCGCTTGAAGCCTGAAAGGATCTACTTGCCTTGTCTCTAACTTTCGCGATATATTCCTTAGAAATGTATTTTTCTAAATTATCTAAAAAATTACTTTTCTCATAAAATGATTAAAGTTTAACCAGTTAGTTCGTCAGAATCATCCTCACCACAACAATGCGAGCTCTCACACATCAACAAGTCTGTTTTTTCGGAATAGCTGGATATGTCGCAACTTAAAATGGTCAATTTGTTTGCCAGAAGTGTTCGATAAAACCAGGGATACCAATCGCAGAAGACGGATCATTCTTCACTACGACAATGCGAGCTCTCACACTTCAGCTCAAACAAAAACCGTTTTTAAACATTCAAAACATCGAATTAATCGGTTATCCGCCGTCCAATTCTCGTTTGACTCCCAACGATTCCTTCTTATTCCTGTAGATGAAAAATAA
Source organism: Diorhabda sublineata (assembly GCF_026230105.1). NCBI lineage: Eukaryota > Metazoa > Arthropoda > Insecta > Coleoptera > Chrysomelidae > Diorhabda > Diorhabda sublineata. The sequence goes on from NC_079475.1 coordinate 11,992,163, forward strand.
ACTGCGAGGTCAACGTTTTTGCACACATGATGAAACGGTTGCTGCGATGAAATCAAATTTTCTCAAAACGTAAGTAGTAACTATCGTAATAACTAATTAAAAATAAACTTGGACAGGGTCATCCTGTAATGTCGAATTAAATGTATACCGAGTGATATAATTCATCCTATACATAATAAAGTCAGAATATATAAAAACATTATTAGAAATTTAATAATGAACGGTTGTGGAACGTAGATCTTAACATAAAAAATGGCAGATAATATAAATACCTTTGAAAGGCCTAGATGTAATTATGAATCTTATAAGGAACTACAAACTTGGGAATTTGTTAAAGTACAAAGACTGCTATAAGCAGACCAGAACAGAGATTGCCGAGAAAAATACTTAATCTTGAAGTTTGATGTAAGACCTGGGAAAAGATGGCAGAAGACGCAAACAGTCTTCTAAACATTCGAAATTTTATACGGAGTTTAAAGATCGTGGCCATAATAAGTTATTTTTGACCACGAATGTATTAGAAAAATGCTGAAATAGAGGCAGCTCGGGTGGTTAACGTTATTAACTGTATATGTAGTACATGATCTCAACTAAACGAGAGTCGTTTATTTGGACCATTTAGCATTATATTTTGGCTGCTCCTACTAATTAGATATTTGTTGAAATAAATAAGTTTCAGTTGTTATGAAGTTATTTTGTCTATTGTCGAGTTTTCTAATTGCAATATTATTCAATTCGTATAAACTTAACGTCAAATTTTATTCTCAGTAATACTTTGAAATCCCACAAATGTACATATTTAAATTATATCGAAAAAAAGAAAACAACTTTCACTCCTTATTTGCTTTCCCACGAAAGTCGAACGCTACAATCAATATAAATAGTCACATTTATCAATTTCATATTTACATATTACACACAACGTACAAAACGCCCTCACTTTTAACTAACTCCTTCGAAAATATTTGCTTTACTTTTTTTACTACGAATGTCGATTAATATCTGAGATTTGCGAATGGTTTATATCGTGGGAAGATTTACGATGCAACAATAGATCGAGTGTTTGTAATATCGAAATGACATAATCAAATCAAATAACTGGGCAATTTTAATAGGGATATAATGTCAATATATTTAATTCATTTCGACTAACATATTTACCACTTTACATATTGCGCATTCTAAATAGATTTCAAACTTTGGTCACTTTCATTTTTCCGAAAAACGTTTTTTAGTCCCGTGGGACCATGAATAAGCTATTTAAGAGTTTCAATTTTGTTATAGTTCTCACAATATCAATTGCAGAAGACAGTTATGCGAGGAACAATCAATATTTCATTAATACGCACGGCATTCATACCAAAGAAATGAAAAAATTCAGTAATCGTCAGTCCACGTGAACTTTTCATCTCCACTGTTTACCAATTAAAATCGTAAACATATAAACATTTCTATTGGCCGAAGCTGTCGGAAGGCGTATATACACAATTTCTTTGAAATTTTCCTGCGATAAGCAGTGGCATGGCTTTGTGAGATTTAATTCATAAATTTCTTCAAATAAATATAAATATGGGCGTTATTTGGGTCATGGTTGAATGAAGACAATGAATTTGCACAGTATAGTGAGAATAAAGACAGGTATCAATTTAATAATAAAGATTTAGATATACAGACACAGCAAGTTATTTTAAATATATTCGAATGTTTAACAAAGAAAAATATTCAACGATCTGATAATGCAATCATAATAAAAATTATGATGAATTAAACTAGAGTAAATGAATTTTCCATTTATCGAGTAGTCACATGGATCATTCACAGAACCGCAAAACATGTAAAGAAAAACTGAAATCAGTTGACAAAGCTACTCAAAATTCTATACGTAGGACAATTTATATAAGAAGTAATACAGCAAAATGTAGTAAATTATCCAGAATTACAATTATACCAGTTTTAAAACATTGCGTTAAGTTTTGTCAGTATGTGGTTTTAAACATGAAAAACTTAATAAACGGATGGCAATAACCGAATCTTAAAGGATAGTTCGATGGTGACAAGATTATTTGCGTCAGATAAAAGACTACCGAAGTTCTAATAGACGAATGGGGTACAAAAACGGCTCAGTTCACGTCTGGTACCCTGTTTAAGCCAAACATTTTACTCGTCTTTTTACATTTTATAATTCCATCTATTATTTCTTCCTTTCTATCAATTCTTTACTGAATAAACGATCGAAAATATAAATTATTACAAGCTTTGGATATAATGTTGGATTTTCCGGGGATTTTTATTTGTCGGATAAGATGAGTGAAAAAAAATGTTTCTAAATAGAGTAATGTAGGTTTTCCATGTATTTTTTCACGTAGAATACGATGGAGAGGTTATTTTTATGATAAATCCAACATTATAAGCGCTGGAATTGAAATACCTAACGTATGTGAGGCTTGGATAAGTCAAAACCGACAATCTGTTTGCGGGACCGTATTTTCCGAAAGGGGTATATTAGTTAACTGTCGTTTGGCAAAAAGGTAGGTCAGGGGTTACTGAAAAACATATCTAAAATTAGCGCATATTAACGCTGAGGTTTTTGAAAAAACAATTTTCCCAAAAAAAAGTGAACTTTTAGATTTCCTTTTGATTCATTGTTAATTCTGAGAATACCAGCTGAAAGTAGAGTAATAAATATAGAGTAAAATTTGTTCCGATAGGTAAATTTGGACCATAATGACAGCCGTTTGAAATGAGTGTACCATTTGAAACGTTTCACAACGTAGACTTCTACATGGCGCCACAGGGCTCAAAAAACGTTTTTCGGAAAAATGAAAGTGGTCATATTTCTTCAAATTGAATATAGAAAATATATCACAAAGTTAGAAAATAAGAGAAGCTTCAAATGAAAGTAACACTAGATAAGAAGTTCAAGAGAATATTCACCCAAAAAACGGACTTGCTTCAAATAACTGTCTTGAATAATGTTGTTTTCAACGTTTATAAATCTTTTGACTATTGAATTATAATAATAAGTAAGTTGTAAGTTTAAATAATGAAATAATTGTGAAATTTTACAATAGTTAATTAGTTATGTTTTGAAACTTGAGCAGTTACGTAGTTTTTATATAATTGATGCATGAAGGTAATGAAAAATGTGACATTTCCTTTCATTTCATACTTATATACCCAAAAAATTTAATGTTTTGATCATTGATAGAACTTTTTGGCTCTATTCAAATACCTTTTTCATATAACTAACTGGTAATAATATAATGCGCTGCGCTCCGCCTGCAAATTATGCTCGTAAAAAAATGTTCACTTTCAATCCTTATAATATAATATACTATTCTCACCCATTCATTCCTTGATATATAACAAAATAAATCAAATCTTTATTATTTTTATATTATAGAACCGTCAAAAGCCACTGTACTAAATTTGAGTAAGCCCTGACATCTTTAGAGCAATAGTTAAACTAAATTCAAGTTTTGTACAGAAACCTATTAAAAATTTAAACTTTATTACTTTATTACATACGAAAGAGGACACTGTTTGTTTCTAAAATAATTACGCTTCTTGTTTCTATGAAAATAATAACAACAAACAAAACATTTGTTAATATACAATTAATAATAGTCTCCTAATAATATTTTTTCTCATTGAAATTGCTCTGAGAATTTAATGGAGTAGCCCGCGACATCTCTTGAATAGTAACTGAATTAAAATCTTCAATCTTTAATCACAAATTTAATAGTAATTTACTTACGAAGATGGCAGTCGCTGTTATCAAACTTATCAATAATATTGAAGTAAGATTATTTCAAAAGTTTAAATATTTGAATATTTAGGAAGGTATTATTTATGAATAAATATTTAACATTCTAATTTTATTTATAATTATTGTGAAGTATTATTTTATACTAAAAATAAAATCCATAGACTTCAAGATTTATTTTTAATTTAATATTTCCAAGTTATATCAATGAGTTCTTACGTAATAAGTTACTCAATAGTCCTAAGAAATAGTTAAGAATTAAATCTCTTTTGAATTTGGAGTTCGCGATGTACCAAGTCTTGGGATGTTTACTGATTGATTGAAGTGTCACATAATAATCTGAAATAATACAGTCATCTATGGGGATTCAACTCACAAGTGTCTTATTATTGGAAAATAGTTGTTTTGATGCATCTCTATCTTTGCTTGCTACTTTTTTAACACCATGATAACTTGAATTATGTTGGATTTTCTGGAACCGTACTTTCAGACTCTGAAGACGGTTATCGAAACGCGCGTCAGACAGTATCATTATGAGTGTTGGTGTAGTTGTAGTATAAACAGTGTGTTCATTCAGTTTTCTTAAAGATATTATCGATATGCATACATTACAAAGTCTGTTATTCAATATAATTCCCGGTACTTCACTTTCTATTTTGATGTAGTTACTTTTCTTTCTAGGTACCTCGTCTTCATATGTTTAAGGTGAATGGAACCATTACAGTTTTATCCGATTTTAAACCTGGTCTCACAGATCATTTTTTCGTTATTTGGAGGCATTTCTGGATCTGGATTTAGCATAATGTTCATTCAATTTGCCCCTGGTGGCCCACACAAAAAAATTAGTAAATGAATTTTTTCTCGAAGTGGAAATGAACATATTATCATATATACAATGTTTTTTAATACGTTTCGGAAGTTTAGGAATATATTAATATAAATATAGAGATTCAGATCAAGTCGTGGAAAACGTTTCGTTTGTCTAAAATGGAAAAATACAAAAAACGAAATATTACATACGAATTTGTTTTTGTAATTTGTTATCCTATTTACATAGGACAGACAACACAATATTTGGGAAAGAGATTAAAAAGACATCAATACGGAAATAATACAGTGTTAAAAAACATAAGCTGACAAAAAAATATATCTGATTAGTAAATTTAAAAAATTCCTATATTAAAATATAATACAAACAATAATTTATATGGATTATTAATATAAAATTATTTTTTCAATGTTTATGTTATGATTGTAGTTTAGTTTAAGCCGTATGAGACGTAAGAACGTCCTGTGATTTATTCTTTTTGGAACTTTTCGTATGCGAATTATTTTCTTTCTCGAAAATTCGGTCTTGCAAGTATTAAAATGGATAAAACTAGGGAACTATAGGTTGAAACTCTACTACATTAATCGCCAGGAGCTTTGGCGATGGAAAATGTTCGGGGCGACCACAACCGGTGAAGATAAACATAATGTATTGGTCTGTACACGTGATAGATACTCACAGGACCAAAGATAGCAGCTCAGATCAGTGAATCTGGAGATCTGCCATTTAGTATTTGTATAGTGAGAAGCTGATCTTTTTAAAGGGTGGCAGTGAAGAAACCTCCTTTGAGACGTCAATATAAAATTGAGAGTTTGCTATGAGCTAAAGGACATAAAAATTAAACACATGAAGTGAGTTTTGGAGCGTGATAAGTCAAAGTTTTAAAGTATGAACACCAAGACGAATGAGGGAGCGTTTTATGGAATGTATGAAGTTTTTGGGCTTAAGAGGAGAGTGTTTGTGCGTAAAGAAGAACAAATGTTAAGTCCTGGCTGCAAACCACGGCGGAGGCACGAAGATGGTTTAGGGGTGTTTTGGAAGAAGGGCGACTAGAGACTTTGGAAAAGAAGAGTTTAAAAAAATATTAAAGGAAAATGTAATACGTTCCGGTCAGCGCCTGGTAGGCAAAAAATTCATCTTCCAGCATTACAACGATTCCAAATTAAGCATTTTTTAAAGCTACACAAAGAGTGTTTGAAAGAATGGAAAGGAAAATTATAAATCAATAGTCTACACGACACTCATAGTTGATATTAACGATTTGAAGAATAGTATGTGACACTATAAGAAATACACCTAAAATCTTCGAAATTCCATTTAGAAAATGCCAAAGCTAGATGCTTTCACAGTAACGGAATACTCAAAGTTGCGGGGCTAGGAAAACGTGATGCCAGCAACGCAATGAAAATAATTGGACGTAGTTAAGCAGAAAACGTCCAACCCACAAATTATAAAAAATGAGTTTTTGCTTTAACAAAATTTAAAAATGTCGTTTTAATAAATTGCAGAAATCGTCCAAGTCAAATCAAATGTTTTTGTACCGATAATCTGTAAAATTTTAACCCACATAATTACAAAATGAAACTTTCATGTTCACAATAAGTCCAAGTGGTTTGGATGTATTCTGTCAGAACAAATTTCGTTTTGATTTTCTACCACAATAAATTGTAGAAACATCTTAAGTGGGTTGGATTCCTTTTTTCCAAATAATATTACGTAAAAAATTCTATGGTTATTTTTTCATTGAAATCGTCCAAGAGGATTGGACGTTTTCTTCCTTACAATTTTACGCATAAATTTTATAATGTTTAATTTGTGGGAAAGAATCCAAACCTCTTGGATGAATTCGATGTTTTCACATTGACAGCAACTTGAATCTTATACCAGACGATGCAAAACCCTTTTATACGAATTTTACGAGCTCTCCAAGAATCATAGAAGACATTGTTGAGTTCAATAATGAGTTAGACTTCGATATAGAGTCAGATGGAATTTAAATTTTTGTTTCTTTTTCATAATAATTGATTTTTTTGTACCTTCAAAGATATATTCTTGGATTTTTGTTTCGGTTTAGTACAGTAAAATATTTCACTTTTTTTATTTACTTGAAACGTGCCAACCCATCTTCTGCCAAAATGTTTACTTACTCAATATTTTTCTCTTAATCAACAAATTTGCAAATTACTCCAAAATTTTTGGAATTCAAAGTAAATTATCATGTTATAATACCATTACAGCTGCAGCTACATAAGAAAAGCAATGTGACATTTAATTTAATTATTTTAGGTTTAAAGGGCACATCAATAAACTTTAAGTTCAAATTATCAAAATTTATCATTTGTGGGTTGAACGTTTTCTGCTTAATTACGTCCAATTACAATACATTGATTGTTGAAGTAATAAAATAAGGTGCTGTAGAGTCAATTTCGCGAAAGTGCCCGAATAATTAATAAACGAGTTAATTTCCGCGAGATAACGAATCTAAAAATTAGTTATCTCTAAAATTAAGATCAATACTCAATCAGATATCAACTGAGCAGGAACATTAGGTGCTTGTGGGAAATTTAGATGACGAAAATCATATGTGAAGACTTAGTACATCAGGCATTGTGGTTTCCAGGTCTGCAACCACTGTAGAAATGATATTTCTCGACTGTCTTCTGATTATTTAGCGAGCACTTAATTAGCACCTCATTCTCTAACAGTTTCGAAGATAAAAAATCATCCTTTGGACATATTGCATAACTTATAAAGTTTAATGTATTGCAATGTTTCCTTTTTTTCATTAAAGCACTTAAATTGATTTGACTATTTTGGCATTTTCTAAATGCAATTTCCTTTTCGTTGCTGGCGAGATGGAACTATGAATTTTGGATTGAGGTGGTTATTTCCAGCATTTACTATGAATTGCATTACATTTTCCATCTTTACTATTTTCCACTCGATTTATAGAGAAAATTCCAAATTATGTTGCTTATTTTGTTCGCTGCAGCGATTTTAGTGGTTTAGGGAAAAAAATAAAAAATATCATATTTTGATAAAGTTAAATCGAAACGTCAATTTTTTATCAATCTTTCAAAAATTATTGAAAAAAGAACCAATTTTAAAACAGAAGAGATCTAAAATCAAGAAAATTTAGATGATATGAATAAAAAACTTTGGAAAAGTTTGTCATCATTAATTCATTCTTATCATTTATGACAGATTTGATTCCATCATTATACGTTTTCTATTTTTTTTCTGATAATCTTAATAATAACTAAATATAATATAAATAATATAATAACTAATATAAATTAATCAAGATTTTTCAGTTAAAATATTATAATGTAAATGAAATTTTCATCTCAAATTTTCTAATTTTTCTATGAAAATGCACGTGTACATCACAAGCTCTTATCACATATTATTAAAATAAGACTTAAAGAAAAATTTTATTTGATGAAATTTTATTTGAGCAATTTTTGTAAAATTTTGTTAGTTCAGTCGCCAGGGTAGGCTTCCGATATTTATTATGAGGTAAATATATAATGTGAATTAAAAACGAAGGATAAGTTTACTTAAATTGTTTTAAATTGAATTCTGGAAGAAGGGAAAATACTTGAAAAACCAATACATAAGAAGGACTGTAGTAATTATCATAAAATCACACTAATTAACATAGTGTTTGAAGTATACGAAGAAATCCTAAATATAAGAACCAGATAGAAAATATACACCCCACAAAAATTATCGCATCACTCATTATTTTTTAAATATTTTAAATGTGTTGCCTGTTTTTCCAATTTTATTTTCGATTATTTTATTTCGAAAAACAGGGAACACATTTAAAATATTTAAAAAATAATGAGTGATGCGATAATTATACGCCTTTTGCAACAACAACATTTATTTTATATCAATTTAATCTACAGAGGACAGAAAGTTTGATTTATCAAAACATAGAAAATATCAAAAAAATTGTACAAAACTTCTATACAAAAAAATTAACGTTAAACTGAAACCAGCCAATGAATTTCTAATTAGAGCTTCCATTCGTATTGGAAGGTTTCTAAACAGGTTCTGGACGTATGCTAGCGACATATTTTTCCAGAAGTTAAAAAGAACATTTTGATGATCATGTACTGTTCTTATTGGTGCCAGATGCTGCTGAATTTGCAATCCTAGATGGTCCCAGACATGCTCTATTGGGTTAAGGTCCGGACTACGTGCAGGCCAATTCAGGGTGGGTATTTCGACCTCTTCTAAGTACTGCCGAATCACTCTAGCAGCGTGTGGACGAGCATTATCGTGCATTAGCACAGAGTTGTGACCGATATGAGGCATATAAGGCACTACATGGGGTTCTAGGATTTTGGTTATGTACCTGTCAGCATTTAGTCTTCCATCATTCATTGGTACTAACTCCGTGCGACCCTCGAAAGAAATTCCTCAGACAAAATCTTGATTCATCCGTGAATAAAATATTGGACCAATCTTGAATATTCCAAGTTGCGTGCTCTACAATCTTGCTACTCGATGTTCTCTGGTAAGACGTGGACCTCTAGCTGGCACTCTGGCTCGTATTCCTGCTTCTCTCAGCTTATTTCGAACTGTTTGTAGGCTTATTCAGACATTACGAGCAGCCAACAGATCTGTTTGCAGCCTTTGAACTATCATCTACTACGGAAGTTACCCTTTCGCGGCCTTGTCCGGGTCTTCTGGTTAGCTGCTCTATTTCTTGGTAGCGAATAACAACTCTGGATATGGTGCTTTGTTGAACTCCAATTACCCCGGCGACGTATCTTTGACTGTGGCCGTCTTGTATGAGCGCGACGATTCTAGCGGCTTCTTCATTCATCACATGTCTAGTTAAACGTTGAGGCACATTCAATATTAATAAAATAAATTTAAATTTTCACTATACAATAACACAATTTGCTTTTAAAATTCTCGATCTCAATGCATTATCCAAAATAGAAATGATTTACTCGAGCATTTTTGCTTCCAAAAAAATTTGTAAGAAATTGTGATATTTTTTAGCCCATGATAAGAAACCAGAAATATCTATTGAGTTGATACATATACAGATTGTCCCAAAAAACTAAAATTAAGTATTAAAAATATTCTAAAATACCAGTTTGCGATCATTTTTGTGGGATGTATATATTAACACAAGTGGTATTAGTAATAGTATTTTCAAACAGGGAAATAGCACTAAGAATCACACATTTACATTACAACAAACTGAACAAAGAAACAGTGTTGAATAGAGTACCAACTAAAAAAAATTAGTCAAAAATATATCACAGAGAAATGAAAATATGATAAAAGTATGCAAACAAAAACAATAAAGTAAGTAATCAACGATAACAGAAAATCAGAAATATGTCTCACAGATAAAGGGTTATTATAAATAGAACAGCTTTTTATAATATTCATTGACGATATAAAAGAAAAAAATGTAATGATATAATATCATGTAACACTTAATATAGTTAAAAGGTACACGTGGAACACAAAATATTATGAATATTGATAAAGAAAAGCTATGAAGATAAATAAAAATGGGCAGAAAATAAAAATACAAATAACAAATCAAACATACGACTATGAATATCTAGGATTAGTAAAAGAAACTAAACAAGGCATAGAAATATATTTAAAAAAAAAACAGTTGAATACTTGCATAAATTGATTACCGAAGAAAAATTAGATTAAAAGTAAAACTTAGATAAACATTATAAAGAAATACGAGGGTTGCTACTCAAGTTATGACTTTTTGTTTTTCAAGATCACACTTTCGGATACGTTTGAACCAATTGTCGAAGCATTTTTTTCCATATCCATCGAGGTACTTCCAAAACATGAAATTTTAACGCATCAACCGCTTATTCAGGCGTAGAAAAACGTTTTGTTTGAACTGATGTAAGAGAGCTCGCATTGTCTTGGTGGAGAACGATCCGTCTTCTGCGATTGGTTTCCCTGATTCTTTTGAACATTTCTCACAAACAAATACAGGTGTACCATTCAGACTTGACCGTTCTACGTTGCTACAATTAATATCTTCAATTATTCCACCATTTGCTTCGAATTGCTTCGTGCGCGAACAACTTTTGTTGGTTTAGGCTCGTCTTGAAAGAATATATAGGCGATTTTTGTCTAGGTGCCACAAGGTGTTTTTTCAACGATTGTCATACGGTATCCAACGCGAGCAAATATGTTCGACAGTCAAATGTACCTACAATATTGAATGTTTGCGAGTGAAACTAATGCCCAAATATGCCTCAATCTCACGGTATGTAAAATGACGATCTTGCAATATCAGTTTACGCATAGCATTGATGTTTTCTGATACAACGGCCGATTTTTCACGATTTTCATACTATAGCAAAATGCGACCAAAGGTTGAAGCGAGTTGCTGGGCACACTGCTGTTGGTTAAATTCACGTTAAAAGTCGTGGAAAATCATCACATCCATGTTCAAATAGCACTTATTCCCATTACTGTTACCATTACTAAAAACTTTAGTAGCAACCTTCGTATGATTGAAAAGACAGCAAATGTTGAAAAAATAGTTAAAAAAAATGAAATATAACGATAACGGGATATCAATTTTGACTTGAATGTGATTTTGTTTATACATACATATTACAAACTGCCTTGTCAAATCACGATCATTGGAATTTGCACAAAAAAAAAGAAGTCAACAGAACAATATCCATTAGTGTTTGAGTATGTAAGTGGAAAACACAACACGTAATTTGAAAAAGCAAAATCCAGTTTCCACTCTTCCAATGCCACCAAAGTTACATTATAAATTTCCTAGTTTATAAATAAATTATATCATTTCTAAAAGCTGCTCCAACGAAAAGTTGGTGATTTGACAACAGTAAAACGTTAAAAGGGGGGCCAAGAAGAGATATTTTCATCTTGTTTTTAGTGCTTCAATAATCTAAGGATTCTCTAAATGAATAAAGGAGTTAGAGGGAAGTATTCCAGACAATGTACTAATACTTATGCATAATTGACCACGTAGATCTACAATAGATTTTCTGAATAAACGGAAATTAGGTTGGAAGGATCGCAGTTTAAGTAAGAGAGAATATAAAATTGTTACAGAGGAATGACAGGTGACAAACTATAAGGAAAAAAGGATGGCCAAACATGAGATATGTGAAGAGAAAAAACGAGATATCCTACATTAGTAAGAATGGTCTAGATTATACATGACATGTTTAAATTGAGAATTACTCAGAAAGGATAATTTTTCTCGCAGAAAATAGAATTGGGAAGAATCAATGAACTATTTATGAAATCAACATAACTAATCAAGCTTTAGTAATAATTTAGAATTCTTGTATTTGTAAATCTGCCGAAAAGAACGTCTAAAATTTCTATAAACGAAACTAGAGTTGGAGGAATGATAATCTTTAGAAAAACTGAGTTTCATTGAAATCATATTATTGAAATTCTCATTATTTATACAATAGAAAAAAATATCACGCACCAATTATCGATTTTTTTAAGATTGTATTAATTAATGTCAAGTACCTCTCAGCATAAAACGACGTCATTTGCCCTGAACAAACTCGTTAAGTTTATATATAGACTTATCTCAACAAATATGTATGAGAAAATCTACTACAAATATTTATTTAAAATTAAATTTAAATATTTCCCGAACTGGTGAAATTACCACTTTCAAGATGCCTTTCAACTTTGCTTTGTACCAAGCTGCTTTTGCAGGTAAGTCCATTCTATTAACTAACTATCTAGTTTTATCAAACAGATGGTCAGAAAAATTTTCTTCTTCCTTTGCCCAAGATACTATATTCAAAGACAATTCTTGTCCTTTGAAATGAAACGATTTTCATCGTAGTGATTGTATACCTTAAAAAATATATGATCAGTTCGAAAGCAATCACGCAGGAAGTTCTAAGAAATTCTGCACGACCAACTATAGAATGTATTATACTGTAAGGTGTATAAAAGACTTCTAAATTTAAGCTAAAAATTTCTTATTTCGACCTAGTTCTTCAAAATGTTGAGAATGTAATAAAGACAGAAGTTAACAAAAACATCGAGTGCGCAATTTTCTAGGTTTTTGGTTTTATAGAATGTTTTGAAAATTTTTATTATTTGTGCAAAAAGTAAAGGAAAAAGGTGAAAAGTGAAGGAGTTCTATAAACAGTTTAGAACATATTGAAATGAAAATAAAACTTAATTAGTATAAATGATACAAGTTTTTTCAAATAATTCAGTGCCAGTTAAAACTATCGGAAAATTTAAGTAGAGGAATCTGTAAAGAAATATTTTTCAACTCCAATTCTACTAGGCGATATTCAGTACTAATGACAAGAGCTGCTTTCTTTTTCCATTGGCACGAACTTTTACGAAGTAATATAAATACTGTATCTACTAATTAATGGACAGTATCTAAAAACAAACAATCAATTTTTTAGAGTCAAGTTTTTTCTTCATATTTGTTTCTTAGTACTTATTCTTATAGTCTTAGATAATATATATAAAAAAATAACTTGCGCAAAGATTTATTTCTAGAATTAGAAACAGTTATTTATGATGTGAGTGTTTTAAATGATGTTTTAGTTTGTGTAAGTGATTTCACGATTTCACGAACAACAAGTAAATCACTTTTAACGCTAATGTCATACATTGTTTTTAGAGTAACTGTTCTATTTTCATAATAAAATGAGCAAATTTGAAATGACATTGAACTTCAAAATGCATTTTAATCTTCAAATGATCACAAAGATGTTGTGAATGACAAACGTTGCCAACGCGCTGGTTAATAACAAAAGCTTGCTTTTGTTATTTTGGTAGTATTTCAAACTTTTCGAACGTATCTACCTTGATAGTTACAATTTTTAATTATCGAAAAACTAGAAAGTGGTAGCACAAAATAAATAAGACACTACAATACACTAGTATTTAAAACAGAAAAGTTAAGGATATCGTCCCAAAAAATCAAAAAATTCTCACACATGAACAAGTTAAAAAGTTTATAAATAAACAAGGCACCAGATGGTTAAGATTACAACTATTTTCGATTTATTTGGAGCCTGTAGGTTATTAGTAGAAGATATTGAAATAACTAATAAATCATTGATAAAACACCTTCCAAGTACAAAAAAGAAAGTCAGTCGTTTTTCCTGAAATACGAGAATAGAAAATGCACTGCAAATCCAGTTGGTATAAATACATTTAGGAATACCAGAACCAAAGCAATATACAGACCACTGCTTGTAATGTGTTGCGAAGCTTCCTAACGTCCCAAGGCATAAATTTTAGTAATGGTTCTAGTTGTATGATGTTCATTAGTAATAATTTTTAAATATTGATGTTAAGGGCGTCTGCAGGCGAACTCGATGCTCATGTGCCACGTCTGCCTATCGAGTAGATCTTGCAAATACTGCTCTAAGCAGAATTATGTTGGACAAATCGGAAGAGCATTGGCCGTGGTAGCAATAGGTCAATGACCTCCCTTTATGCTCTAAGACGTTTCTGGTCAACTTTCGATCGCCTATAAATCGAGCTTCTTCCTTATCGAGTCGACCATCCTCAGCCAAGCTTCAAAAGTGCGAGAAACATTCCACAAATGGACGAATCTGGTCCTTGTAGGGGGTTAAAAGCTATTGCGGAATATTTAGATTTTTAGTCTTAAAGAGAGGTCTCAGTTTTTATGAAAAAAAAAAATAATATATACAAAAAGTTAAGATGATAAATAAAGAAATTATTGCGTCATTTATTCATTTATGCGTTTTAATGACTTCACATAGATGCGATTGTGGGGTGATGACGACACGTTTATATTGTAAGTTGAGTTTATTTATTTATATTTCTTCATTTTTAGTGAACCTCCTATCAATCAACACGGCAAGTGTATTTTCATGGGCATCACCATCGATACCACTCCTATCAAGCAACGACAAAAACATAAATCCTTTGGGAAGACCTGTAACGACCTTTGAAGAATCTTGTATAGCCTCGTTAGGCTCAGCTGGATCTGTCATTGGGACTTTACTATCAGGATATGTTGCCGAGAAGCTTGGTCGAAAGAAAACATTGTTTGTTTTTAGTATTCCAACTGTAATTTTGTTAATATTAACAGCTAACGCTACAAATATTTACTTGCTATATTTGGCGAGGTTAATTTTAGGCAGTAGTGCAGGTTGCGTCCTCAATGTTTTACCAAGTTTTATAGGCGAAATTAGTGAAGATTCTAATAGGGGTACACTAGGAGGTATTTTTGGTATTATGAGTGGTATAGGACATTTGCTCTGTTTCGGAATAGGTCCTTTAGTGAGCATAAGAACATTCGCTTACATTCTATTAACACCAGTTTCTATTTTCATTTGTTCTTATTTCTTTCTTATTCCCGAAAGTCCGCGATATTTAGTTAGTAAAGACGATCATGAGGAAGCTAGAAAGAATTTGAAGAGAATACGTAAGTCTTCCAATATAGAGAAAGAATTACAATATTTAATCTTAGTAGAACAAAATACTAAAAACGGAGATAAAGTTTCTTTGAAGGAGCTCTTCAATTCTCCTGTTGTTATAAGAGGTTTATTCATTTCCTGTTCTATGTTTTTGATACAACAAATAACAGGTGTTGGTTTTATTTTAGCTTTTTTGCAACAAATTCTTGAGGCCAGCGGAGGAGTTATTCCGCCAGCTGTAGCATGCGTCATCATCGGTTTCGTCCAAATAATATTCAGTCTGTTTTCAACCGTTTTAGTAGATCGCGTTGGTAGAAAAATTCTCCTACACATTTCTTCGACAGGTCTGTCTTTATCCATGCTGTCGATTGGTATATTTTTCGTATTAAAAGATTATAACTGTAACGTTGATAGTATATTTTGGTTACCTCTCGCAGGTCTAATCGGTTTTTACATATTTCTCAACGTAGGTTACGGTTTTATACCTTGGACGTTATGTGGAGAATTATTTACAACTAATACCAAATCCCTTTGTGTCACTATATCAACATCGTTTTGTTTATTATTAAATTCATTTGTGAACGCATCTTTTCCTTTACTCCGAGATACTCTTGGAATGGGCGGAGTATTTATAATGTTCGGTACTTTAACCGGTTTGTCGTGTATCTTTGTCGCTTTAGTTGTTCCGGAAACGAAAGGAAAAAGCTTTGAAGAAATACAAAACGCTCTACGACCTAAACCGAAGAGCATTGTTTTGGTGGATTATATATTTGATGAGAAAATTCCACGATGAAAGACTGACTCTGAAAAATGTCAACTAGTTTAGGATAACACAAGTTAACAAGATTTTTTATATCCAATTTCGATTAAGTATGATTAATATAAGAAAAGATACTTTAGACTCATTAATTTTGTGATTTTGATGCTATCTAAACAAAAATTCACGTAAATCTCAATTTTTTTCAGTTTTGGTTGTAAATTGAAAGACAAGAATTAATTTTATTTTATATATGTTTAAAAAAAACAGGAAGCGTTAAAAATATAAATATTTTTAGTGTTTATTTGCTCAAGTGAATGATTCCTCTCAAAAAAAATCACCCATAACATTGCCATGATATTTTTCTGAAAAAAATTGTTCAAAATTCTCTTCTTTCCCTTCTTTCTATCTCAGTTTTGAACTGATTGTACTTTCGTGGTCATTCTACAAGCCCTACCTTCAAAGGTATTAAGCATTTTACAAATAATTGCTTAGAAATTTCTAGCTCAACCTGGAACTATCCATTTATGTTATTAGGTCAAAATAAACTATTCGATTAACAGAAATTTCCTTCCTTCTTCTGAGCGAGCCGTATCAAGTCCCCTTTACGTTGGCGATCAGCATGGCAAAACTCTTTCTATCTTGAGCTAGTCTAAATAACTGTCCAGCTTCTCTTAACCCAGTCCATTCTTTATATTCTTCAACCAAGAGGCTTGTTTCCTTCTAATTCCTCTACGATCTTTAACTTTACCCACGGGAAGATAAACTCAAATAAGCTATATTCCTGCATTTAATGTTATCCACCAACTCACGAACAGAATTTGCTCTGTTAAGGACTGCATAGTTTATTTGTACGGTATCTTGAGAATGCGCCTCTATAACCGCATTTCAAAAGTCTCTAATAGTGGGTCCACACGAAACATATTTCTCTAAAATTCTATAGAATTTTGTCTGTGCAAACTAGACAATACAGACAAATGTCGGTGCGATCCAAAAGTCGGAGTATACATGTAAGTCTGCGTATTTATCGTATCTAAAAAATATAAATTGTATTTTCTCACGAAAAGTCTGTACAGACATGTATGGGTAAAATTTTTTACTCCGACTTCATAGACTGTGCAGATATCTGTACGAACAAAAGTCTGTATCGTGTGGACCCACCATAAGCGGTAGATATTTTTAAAGTGTATGCTTCGACACCATATAAAAAAACTGATCATATGTAACATTTGATCATCCGTTTCCGGATGTTGCACGAGCTACCTCAATTGTAAATTTTATTTCCTTATCTGGATCCGGTTGTTCAGGAATGTAGCCAAGATATTTGAAACTAGACGTTCTTTGAATCGTTTGTCCGCTTACCTGTAGCTGTGACGACAAGCGACTAAATATAAATTCCCACAGAGCTGATTTATACTGGATACTTTGGGTGCACATTAGTAACAAATCCCCATCGATCCCATATGTGCTAAATAAGTTACTCATGATCAAAATTTTTTCAATATTTTCGTAGTAAACAGTGAGTGTCATGGAAAGAATTGTGGATCTATCTATCTATATCAAACGCACATATTTCACACTATGAGGTCGTGTATTTGATGACTCGATTTTTTTATCGTGGTTTCTCTAGTAGGCATGAAAGAATTGTGGAATATTCACTACATTTCAATTATTAATATTTAGTAACGATATTAGAACATCTTTTCCAAACATCCTTCAGTTCATCTGTTTTTTAGAAATTTAAACATTTCTTTCATTCCGGATGTATCTGGAATACGGGGAGAGTACGATTTCCGTGGCGGGGATTAGGCTCAATCAACCTAACCTAACCAAAATAAATCGAAAATGGAGAATGGAATTTTTTGATATCTCACTTCGTTTTCGAGATATCGATACTTAAAGTTATAATCAAACGTTAATTGAAAATTCGCTTTATTGAACAGATTGCGTTCAATACTTCGTTTCAAATGAATATTTTATCACTTCTAATTTAATATGAATATTGTAATTCAATAAACAAAAGATTTTTTATTATATAAGTTTTATATTATTTATATGATAATGAAATAAAACTGAAATAATCCTCACGCGAAAAAAATTTAGACAATTTTGGCTGTAACAAATTCACGAGTTTTGAACTTTTTACACTCAACGTGCACCACGAGAAAGTCGGGTTAGGTTAGGTTGATATATACAAATATATTTTATTCTTCATTTTCGATTTATTTTCAGTCGATTCACAAAATGGCATAGCAAATCCAGACGCCACGGAAATCATACTCGTACCTGGAATACAGTCAATTTCACCCTTTGAGATGAGTTTCAGGAAGAGTTTGTGATAATTTAGCGTTCTCGTACTCAAAATCCGTGCTACAACTTTTGCACGAACTCGAATTTCTTTGAAAATTATTTCTTAAGATGGAGGACTAGTAGTTTCTGCAAACTTTTAGTGTTTTTATTCTCCTCATTTGCTTCATGGCCGCATAATACAAATATTAACTTCCATCCTGCTATAATACGAGGTGGAGTGATTTTGTATAAACCGTCTTCTTAATTCCTTTCATTTCTTTAAATACTTGAGTCGATTAAACTTTTCACTCCACTAATTCCTCTAACTCTGACCATACTGTAAACGCGATGTAGCATATGCAAGTGATTACTTGTGATAACGTTAACTGACTTTTGGCGTAACCCCCGTATAATGTAATTTTTACCACTTTTGGAATCGCGATATCTCAGAAACGGTAGTTCCTAACCATAAAAGGATAATGACAGTTTTTGTAGATAATTTTGTGATCTACAATTTTTACTTAAAACTTTTTTTTATAAAACATTTACCATAACAACAGAAAAAAATTGACTTAGTATTGATGGGGACTCCTGGTAACTTATTTGTAATGGTAATCTCAAGGTTCTCACAAAATTCACGTTTTTGGTATCGTAGATAAAAGCATGGGTAGCATGGTTATTTGTACCTACATTAAATTTTTTCCTGAAAACCAGTCATATTGAAATCTCTGGAATTTGGCCGTCTGGAATATTCTTCATACTTAAAAGTTTAAAACAGCATTTATAATTTGAATTTAACTCAATTAATTTTTTGTTGAATCTATAGGTAATGTACAAAACCAAATATTTACCACCATTATTTTTTTTTTGTGAACAGTCAAAAATTATTTTTTGTTAACTTGTGTAATTTATATGATGGGAAAATATTAACAAACTCCTATATCTATGAAAAAAAGTTTTATTTTGACATTATAGGAGTATAATGAAAGTAATCAAATATAATAATGAACGACTGATGATTATTTCCCATCATCATAATTAAATATTAATTTTTTATCAGTTGTTCAACTACTATAAATTGGAGTGCCATATTTATAAGCACAAAATG
The DNA here is from genome assembly GCF_026230105.1 of Diorhabda sublineata. NCBI lineage: Eukaryota > Metazoa > Arthropoda > Insecta > Coleoptera > Chrysomelidae > Diorhabda > Diorhabda sublineata. The sequence continues at coordinate 12,011,351 of NC_079475.1, forward strand.
TTGTATATTAGTACAAAATATGTGCAAACCAAGAGATTTTGTAACTTTTTTATAAAAAAATAAAATATAATAGTGAATATATTGTGTCAATCTCCAGCGCTGGTATTAAAAAAATACAGATACATCTAGACCTTGCATTATATTGCAGTATTAATCTTACCCTCAAAATAATTAATTTCCCATTATTTATATGGTTGCGAAGAATAATCATTTTTTGTCGTAACTTTCTACAAAAATGTGATCCATAGAACAGAAGTACCTTTCGACAAAATACGCTTTTCCAGATTATCTGATATGATCTCTAAAGAAATTTAAACTAATTAGTTTGTTATCATAACTAATTTTGTGAGATGTCGTGTTTTCAGTGGACTCTGTACATGCATTAAGTTTTCTTTAAAAAGAATCATCTTTGTCATAATCTTGTACAAAAATTTATGAATGATCCATAGAACAGAGGTACCTTTCGACAAAATACGCTGATCCAGATTTTCTGATATGATCTTTAAAGAAGTTTAAACTAATTAGTATGTTATCATAACTGATTTTGTCAGATGTCGTTTTCAGTGTACCCCGTACACGCATTTAGTTTTCTTTCAAAAAATGATTTAATAACTCTATAAAGAATGAGGAAGGTTCGAGAGAGACCTCGACATCAAAAACAAATAAAAATATGCACGAATAAGTATAAAGTGCTTTTTCATTCAATTGGAAGATCGTTTTCATGTAGATTCACAATTCATTGCCACAGCTATTACTGGAAAGAGGAGCTAAGCCTATGAGTTTGATGCAGGAACAAAAATATGGAGGTCCTGATGAAAACACAGCGACTTCTTCTTTCTTCGCCTTCATCGTACGCTAGGATTTGATCCTGTGTTTTCATCAATGGGATGATGAAGACCAGCTTTTATACCATCTTATAGGTGGTGGTCGGGATGTATTCGGTTTTTCATCCTTTGCAATCTGTCATCCAACATTTTGTCCACGTGGTCTTTCCATTCCCTTCGCCGATTTCTCGTCCATCTCACTACATCCTGGATGTCACATATCTCCCTTATTTCATCATTTTTCTTGTGGTCAAATAATGTGTTATCTGCTCTGGTCTCTATTGCGTATGTCATTATTGGTCTCACACTGGTCTTGTATATTCTGATTTTGCTTCGGGTAGTCATCTCCCAAATTACATTTCTCAGGTACCCTGATATTAATGACGCCTATGATTGCGTTGGGTGGATTGTCGGTCAAAAATTAAAGTGCTCCTAGAACCAATGGCATAGCTTCCGAACTGACCGGATCCAATGACAACAGCGACTTATATAACTTAAAAAATCCCATCAACTAAAGTAGAACATTAAGGGTAAATGTAAAATCCGTATTTTACAAAAAAAATTTGCTCAAGGATGAGCATAAAAAGAGAACTTAAAATTTATTGGTGGCCTGTTTTTCGTGATCACAACTCGTCATACCACGAGTTTTTTTGTCCACATTCACCTTACTCCCAAGATTTGATTACATGCCACTCGATTTTCCAGAAAATGAAAAAAATTATAAGGAGGAATGTTTTTAAATCATTCCCGACATACTGTCATATAAAATCATTTTCATTGATCACACAGTAGTTCAGAACGTACATGACATCTACCAAATGAAAATGAATCTTCACATCGCTACTACTAAGAAGTTTTCAAAAATTTGTAAGATGATCTCACGCTTATTTTTAAGCCCGTCATCCAAGATTCTTGGCGCAATCTTTGGAGCGATGGTATGACATCGATACACAAAGTTAATATTTCTCTTTTGTTCATCATACCATCATCTTGCGTATTAACTATCTCCTCTTGTGAATACCATTTCAATGTCTCTTGACTCTGGTTTGTCAATTCCTACACCGACGGTTCATCTTGACTGAGGCTGGCTAATCCCTTATCTATCTTCAAGTTTGTTTCTGAATAATGATGAAGATGTTCTAACATTTATACGTGTCAGGTTCCCTCTCTACCTCAACCTTTTCACTTCCACTGCTCCTACAACATTAGGTTCGCAAAAATTTCTCAAAATTATATCGACGCTTCCTTCACGTTTATCCTTGAAGATTATTCGTAGCACTTTGCGTTCAAAAATCCATTAGGTTTTATTAGATTAAGAACTTTCTTTCGACAATAATTTTTAGCCTAGAAGTCTTAGTAAGCTAGCACTCCGAGGTAAATAAATTCCTCTACAATCTTATAGAGATGACCACCTTATTTTTTATTAGAACCGTACTGCAAGTGGTTTTCACATGCTTGGTATTATTATCGTTAATCGTTAATCTCAATTTTACTGCTTGGGCTTTTATGTCAACAAAAGCTTCTTCTATTAATGCGTGCGTGCATCCAAGCAAGGACCATCTGACGGCCAGTACTTGAACCAAACCATTTAACAATATTCTACTTGTCGAAATGTCCGCACGGCTCATCGCCAGTTTGTGTAACAGCTCGAAATGTAGAGATGGAAGGGCGTCGCGCTGCTTTTGTTCATTATTGTATCACAAAAGTCGATCTGCATTTCAACTCGACAACTAATATGAACACACTGTATTATTCTACTTACTAATGCGAAAAACCAGGTGTAACTGCATTTCAAAGAAAAAATAGGTAACTGCCTAATTCCAATAGAAAACTTTACAAATATTGGTTTGAATTGTTAAGTTTTAAGCGTTGAAAATACAGGGTGTCCCACGACGATTTAAAACTATCTGTAAACGGCAAAATACTTAGAATAAAATCATGAAAATTTCTACGGTTGGGTTTTGGAATACGATATTTTCAACTAAGATATTTTCAAAGATGGCCGACTTACGGTTCTACCAGAAATCGACTCAGTTTGTCATTTTAAATGGAATATCCTGTATATTAATACATTTTTGAAATCTACGTAAAATTGTAGTATACTTTTGTCTGAAAACTTTCTTCGAAAAATGCGTAATTTTTTTGTAAAAAATTTGTCCGTTGCAAACTCTTAAATTTACAGAAAATTTTTTTAGATACCCTTAAAGATGTAAAAATAGTTTCTGTTCGTTTGCTTTTAGCAAGGTCAGACGTATTTGAATTTTGAAAAATTTTTCATTTTATACAGGGTGTGTTATAAGAACAAGTACTTCATTTGCTTCAAGATATCCAGATAGACCACAACCAAACTCGCATACTGTTAAAAGAATCCTCCAAAATTCATTTGAAGCAAAAGTTATCGGGTCAAAATAAAATTAAGACCACACATGAATCTCTAAAAATTTACAGTAAACATTTAATATCTGGATAACGGTAAGGTTTAGGTATAGGAAAGTTCACATGAATTTGCTTTATTTTTTATCCCCAAAAGCATTGGAAGAGAAAAACTGGGTGGTTCTATTTAAAAAAATAAAGAAATTTGATATTTATGAAGCCAAATTTTAAACATCTTATATACACACCCTGTATAGAAGGAAAAACTTTTTAACTTAAATTCAAATACGTTCGACCTCGCTTAAAGCAACTGAATGGAAACAATTTTCATATCTTTAAGGGTATCCTCGTAAAAAAATAATTTATAAGAGTCTACAACGGTCAAATTTTTTACAAAAAAATTAGTAACTCAAAAAGTATGCATTTTTCGAAAAAAGTTTACGGACAAAAGTATACTAAAATTTTGCGTAAATTTCAAAAATGTATTAATATACAGGGTGTTCTCTATTTAAAATAGCAAAGTTACGGTTCTACCAGAAGTCGGCTATCTTTGAAAATATTTTAGTTAAAATTTAGTTTTCCTATCCGAAAACCCAAACGTAGACATTTTCATGATTTTATTTTGCCATATACAGATACTTTTAACTCGTCGTGGGACACTCTGTATAATTTGTTGAAGCAACATTTCTGTTCAATCATTCTATATATTTGTCATAACCTCAATGTTACATTTTCTCATCCCCAACAAGATAATTGGAGAAGTTAATATAGGAACGATCAAAAAACAATTTTAAACTCATGTTACTATAAAGTTTATTAAAACTGTAGAGAATTTGTCGATAATGTTCACAAATATCATCAACAACAATTTTCAAACAAATAATCCTGTTTTATACCAAATTATTTCGTTCTATTCGCCAAGATATCGTTCAATACAAAGATAGACAAAAACACAAAGAGAATATAAATATATTGAGCTTATTAAGTCTATTACCATCACGAAGAATCGCTCTGCTGACCCGTATCGATATTACTCATGAATAACAATGGCATTAACAATTCCAAGAATAGTTCAGTAGCTTATTTAAAAATTTCGAATGGAAAATTAGACACCTATAAGTTCGAAAAAGCCAATTTCTTCAACAAAAATTATAAACATTTTAACTTAATATAAATTAAGAACGTACGTGCCAGATATATTATACTTCATCTACTACATCATTATAGCAGCGCCCCTAGATGTTGTTTTCAGTGGTTACAACCCTCTCCTTAAAATCGTGAGTTATTAGAGATATTGATATCTAGAAAAAAGTCGATGGACACCACGTTGTTCAGAGGAGATATAATTCAATATTCGTCGTGGTATTAACCAAGAAAGTAACTATTTTCTCCTTTGAGGAACAGACCATTCGTTTCGAAAATATACATTTGCATGCGTTTTAACCAATTGTCGAAGCATTTTTTCCACATCCATTGAGGTATCTCCAAATTTGTTTGGTTGAATTGATGTGTGTGAGCTCGCAATGTTGTGGTGGAGAATAATTCGTCTTCTGCAATTGGTTTACTTCTGGTAACCCAACGCCGATGCAACATTCAGAATTGAACGTTCTACGTTGTTTTAATGGAAAAATGGTGCAATATCCAACAAATTTTTGTTGGATTTGGGTTGCAAGACCAATACAGTCGATTGTTCTTTAGTTTCGAGTTCGTCACCAGTTACAATCTTTTGAAGCACCACGATTAAATTTTCTTCAGCATCTCTTTGCACCAATCGACATGAGGTTACTTGCACAATTATCAAATTATGCGGTATCCAACGCTAACAAATCTTTTTGACAGGCAAATCTTCATACAAGATTGATTGTATGCCGAGTTGATCTCACAATATGTCACATGACGATCTTACAATATCAGTTGACGTACAGCATCGATTTTTTATGGTACAACTACCGATTTTGGACTACCTTCGCGAAATGCAATCACGAAACAATTCGGGAAACTAGCGAAACATGATGTCTTGAGATGGTGCTTCATCACCAAAAATCGAAATAAGTAGATCGTACATTGTTGTTGGTTTAATCCGCGTCGGAAGTCTAGATCAAGATTAATGTTTCAAGTATCTGTAAGCAACTCAAATAGCATTCGTATGACACACATTCTTAGTACGTTCACCGTTAGATTTGACATATTCACATCAGTGTTGCCATATCTCGAAACTTGAGTAGCAATCTTCGTCTGATGTGATATGAATGATAATTTTGTAGTCGCGACAATTACAGGCCTTATTCTGATTTCTATGCTTTTTCAAAATATCACGAAATTAGAAAAATTGCTTAAAACATATTACTTTGGAACTTTTACTTTTTTACTTTTACGGCTATATACCCCATATATTGATGCCAAGCTTTGGGGTAAAAATAAGTCAATTGTACATTGCGTCACGGAAAATGTCATTAGATGTTAGAGGTTGCTTGCGACTCCAATTACAGAAGACCAGAAAGAAAAATGTGCCTGTCTAGGCAGAAAACACAAAAGAACAATGTTTTAAAAAATTTTGATAGCACTTTACACGTACCTGTAGCTTTTTGTGTCGGAAACGCCCCCGCAGTTGTCCATTTTGATTCTGTAATACCAACTACCTGTTATGACAGCTATAGAAAAATTCTGTCGTGCGATTTATTCTAATTTTGTGTTTTTTGAAAAAGTTCTAACATACTTTGTAATTATCGCGTCTACATGTTTTTTTTCATGTTATAATCTGTAATTACTGTACTTTTTGGTTTCATATACCATTCGATTAAAATTTGGTGTCAAGAAATGGTAACGATTGTTCAGTATTTGTGAAGTGAATTATATATGGATTGAAACTATTAAAAAAAAATAGAAATGAAATCAATTTCATTATATGGAAGAAATATTTTAAATGAAGAATTACGTCGAATTAATGGTAGTTAATTTTTTATCAAAAATTCTTGGAGACCGTGTCAAGCTCCTTCACTATTTTCATTCGAGATTCTCATAAAGTACCACTACGGTACTACTTTACAACGGACCCGACGGTTGACTAACATAAGAATACCCCTTCTCTGCTACTTGAACGAAGTACTCTCTGGTTGGATGGTAAGTTCAAGAACGAGACCGCGATTTTATGACTTGAATTCTCGACCTCAGCATATCAATCTGCTCGATTAAATATAAATGAAGATTTTAGTAGAGCAGGTGTACTATTAAACATGAAGTGAAGAAAACAGTGAACGAAATAGTGTCTTCAGTTACAAAGCAAAAATAAACTTTTTTAATCGAGTGTCTGATAAACATTTGAAAAATGTTAGGGAAAAATGTTGTTAAGCTAACTGTAAGTACAAGTCTTAGTTCGTTATCACGTATCTAATCTAGGTTTACAACTATTCGTATGTTGTTGATTTTTAAATGGTCAAGAGGGTCAATTTTTACAATTGGGCCAACGGATATTAGTATGTACGTGGATTCTTGCAAAGCCCACATAAGTAATAAAGAACAGTTACAGTGAGGTCAATGATCAGTTTATCGTTTGTGTATAATATATCTCTTCTACAATGTATTCATTTATTAGATGCTAATGACTAGAAATTCTATGTAAATATTCCAAAAAATTAGAACCCTAAACCACATACAAAGAAAATAAATAATTTTATATCTATCAAAACTATGCTGATTTACAGAATGATATTTATAATAATTAAGACATTATTTTCAATTATTAATAACAAAATTCAAGCCGGGTATCAAAGAATAGTTCTTTGTAAAACAAATATTACTGGAATTGGAAGAATATACATAGGGCAGACATCTCAATATTTCGAAAATAGAAGGGAACATTTTATAGTGACACTTTATATAATATAAGTCTGTAATTTGGTTCAAATACTATTTTTTTAATGCTCGAAACCGTCTATTAGTATTTTAAATCAAGATTTTTCTCATAATAATGCATATAGGGTATCCAAATTTAGTATAGCGTCAGCCTTGAGAACAACCTCGAAAGTGGCACTGCAGATAATAACAAGCATAATTCAATACATCGAATGGTTTAAAAAAAAAAACTACATATAGAAAAACAGCGAAAACAAACTAAAAATAAAATAGCAGAGCCAAAGGAAAAGCTCTAAGAAAGATGGGAAAGCAAGACAACTAAATTACAGTGGACAGCAAATCCCAAACTCGTCCAGATCCACCAGGGGTCCAGGAGAGACTTCAAAGACTCCACAATTTATTCAATTTCGATAATGAACAGCTAAAATGTTGACTTCTCCTGTCAAAATAGGCACATATCATGTAGAGAAGCTCAGCTACTGTTACTTATAATAACTTGCATATTCTATATGCAAAACAACGCGTCGTTACTTACCTTAGTCGCACCGGCCGCCGTCCCGCCCGCAACGTGCAAATTAATACGTTTCCTAGTGTAGGTGCTTTCAATCTTGTATGAACTTATTTGATTCTCCACCAATATAAATATGAATGTTAAGGATAAACGTTATTAATTTTTTTGCGGAATTTTATACAGAAAAGTGAATCGATATTAGTGTTGGCCAGCCGCGGAATTTGACTTTGTTCACTTTTACAAGGACCTGACCACTTAGAATGGGTCAATGATAACTTTCATTTGTCTATAATATTTTTCTTGTTATCAGCCCACTTGTTAGGTTACACATGGTTTTGACCTTAGTTTCTTCAAACTCTGTATCCTTAAAATGCTTTCCATACAAAGTTTTTACTGTAAACGGTATTTTTTTGGTATGTTTGATTCTATAATTTCATTAATCTTTTCGTCAGTATTCTAGCCAAATCGTCACATTTGGAAATATTAAATTCTCTCTCTCTCTCTCTCTCTCTCTCTCTATCAGCCACGTGATAGAAATGTTTTATTGTCAAAAAATTGCTACAATTTGTAGACAAAAGCTTGTGAAGGCACTTTCCAGTAAATATACCCTCAAATTATTGCGAAAAACGGGAAAAGATGATAACGATTTGATTCCAATTAGCAAGTGATTGTGCATTTTTTTGCATTGTAAAATATTGAACCCTTAACTAATTCTAAACGTGCAGTAGGTAGGTAGCTCCGCCGTGCAACGACCTTTCTGACATTAGAGAAGCGTTCTTACGAATTAGGCAATTCAAATATCAATAAGGAAAGAAGAGTCAGAATTTTTAATCTTTTAAAGAAGTCCCTGCAATGAGCCCTGCTGTTTATGTTTAATCAGAGTCAATATCTAACAGCACACGTACCCCAGGGTGAACCAATACCATACACGTTGTGGAAGTGATAATATAATTCACGCAAGGAATTCACGTCGCTAGGGAGTTCCTCTGATATTAACGTTAGTTTGATGCTGGCATTCGTGTGCCTTTCGAAGCACACGCTGGATGGTTGGTTGTTCGTGGAGATAGACGAGGAATAGTCTAAGATAGTGGAATCCCTCAGTCTTGTCAGTACATAGCGATGACTCCACTATAGGTGAAGTCATCGGATCTATATGTGAGGAATCATCTCTTTTCGCATTTTTATCTATAATTATATCAGACCTCCCTATGTTCTGAGACTTACAAGCAGCTATAGCCTTCCTGTTAACCTCCTTAAGTAAATTTTCTCGAGTAAAGCTAGATTCTTTCTTCACATTGTTCATTGCAATATGTTCACTGGTAGACCCAGTACTTGGATCTCGCGGCATTAGGTTTAAAGGTTTTAAGGGTGAATTGGTTCCAGGCGACCACATATTTATGTCTAATCCTTGAGTTGCTTCAAGTAAATTTTCTCAGCTTTGGAAAACATCGTATAAAGTCATTAGTTCTTAGTTTTTCTTTCACGTAATGTACACGCTAATTTGCTGCGTATGGAGACGGAATATTGGACAAAGTGAAAACAGTTCGTGGGATTTATTTTCAGTATAATATTGTATTGACTGGTTGTCTTCAATCAAATTAATATTACTTTTTTTAGTAGTTTTGGGATAAACAACTCTCTATGAAGAAATTTAATGAATCCATAAAAAATAATGGGAATAATCTATTAACCATTAGAGTAAAAAAATTTGTAACTGAATCAAACTTAAATTGATACAGGAATGTCTCATATAGCGACTACTTTAAATGAATCCGTTTCTGTTATTTCTTTTACTAACCAATCCCAATTAGTGAGTGATTTAGTAGAATGAGGTTATCAACGGTATTTTGACTGTTACCTGATGATAAATTTCTTGTGAATCAGCTTCTTTTAAATAATCTCAGTAGTATTATTACTTTTTGTATTTTTATAAAACGTGTTTTTCACTAAATATGTCTAAGAAGAAACGGTGTTTTCTTGGTGATTCATACTCACGCTCTAATTTCCTAACACGAATATCACGAACGAATCATTTTATTATCTTCCGAAATGGCAAATTACTCATAAATTAAAATGAAAATTATTGGTTCACTGAGTATAATTCATACAATCGTGATTTAATAATTTTTGGTTGAACCTTTTCGTGTCACTGTTCAAGAGTCATTTAGGAATTATACAGAGTGGAACGCCTAATTATCTCGGTAACGTCAAAAAAATTAATCATGGAAATTGAACAAAAAATCCCTACTGATACTATGAAAAACACCACTGCATTTTCAAATATCGCCATCCCTAAGAATATACCATTAATGGAGTAAATACCATTTGCCATCAAAATATGAATTTTTAAATGTGTGGCTGGTGGAAGATACAAGAATCACATATCAAGCTATTGAGGTAACTTTTGGTATTGGATCTGCAAATTTTTTCAATTTCAGTGCCACTAAACAACTTCCAAAAAGCAAATCTGTATTTTTTCTAGAATAGTGATAGCTGTTGAAACATAGATACCTCAACTTACCAATGGGCACTAGAGCTCGGTGTAAGACTCGAGAATTCGCCTCCAAACTGCTCTGCTCTTCACCAACGTTCCCAATCCTCCCTGCATCTTTTTCTACTGCTGTATATTTGAGCATTCATGATTGTCTTAGACATCCGCTTGTCATCTATTCTTCGAATTTGGCTGCCGCAACCTTAGGGTTCAATGAATCTTTATTATTTCGGATTGTCCAGTCAGATTCATTCACTTTAATTCGGTGTAAGCTTTGGCGTCCTCGAGGATTCGCCTCCAAGTTGATCTGTTCTTTATCAAAACTTCCTTATCCTCTTCCATCCATTTTTTTGTGTATCTTCGTGAACTTGGGGAGTCTACCTGATACAGGGTCTGCATCTTTTTCTACTGCTGCTACAACATTCATGATTCTTTTAGACATCCGCTAGTCCTCTATTCTTTGAATTTGGCTGTTGCAGCCTTAGAGCTGCTGGATCCAACGATGTTTTAATTGCTTTCATTTTTCTCAAATACTTTTGGTCTTCTTATATCATATCATACAACATTTACCGCCAAAATTCACAATTGGTCTTATTAGAATCCAATAAATTTTAAATTTCATTTTGCTTGATGTTAATTTATTTTTCTTTTCTATTCTTTCTTATATGCCAGTGTTTAGTTTGGTTTGTTCTTATATTTTTTCTGACATATTTAAATCTATTTACATCTTCTTGATTCTTAGTATCTATTATTGAATCTTCTACTTTTCTACAACGTTGTGAAGCCGATATCTTCATAAATACAGTTCTAAATTTATTAATAATTAGGTAGAGCTCCTTACATTTTCTTTTCTACATCTTTGAAAACAAACATATTTCATGATGTTTCTACTCGCTAAGACTCACCAACACATGGCGTGGAAGCAAAGGTCTGTCAAGGAAGTTTTGTACACAGTTTTGCCCGTGTACAGTATTGAGAAAAACAGTTAAGTTTGACAATTAACGTAGAGTGTGAGCAAATTGGCCAATCACTAAATGCTTATTACAACTCTTGAATTAGTTCGCTATTAGAGTGTTAATATTGCATCGCTACAATCACACACACACACTACACAGTGGACAATTGAATTTTCATACGAAAATGAAGTACTCGTCATTTTTCGATCCCCCCATTCGTTTGATTGGCAATTTGTTATGATTTCTGGTTATTCTTTAACTTGAAGAAATATTTAGGAGGAGTTGCTTATACACACAGTATAAATATCTAAAAAGTAAAAAGAACACTAGATATAAAATATACATTATACGATAATTTCATTTAAACTAACAAAAAATAGTGCAATGTACTGGTTTATTAATAAAACAGGATTATTTGAACAAATAAGCCTACTGACACTGCTTTTGCTAGTCAATTTTCTGTCTATATTGACTCAAGTATCATCTTTAATAGGTAATAAAAATTAAACTATACAAATATGAACAATTTACCATTTTATTGTTTTAATATATTTATCTTGAATTAACTGTAATGCCGGTAAAATACGACATAGGAAAAGTTACTTACCTCCTGATTGAGTGTTCTGTAGACTTTGTTATTGACGCAAATTCTCGAAGCTTAATATTTTATACAAAAACTCCAAATACATCTCTTTTTTGATTTTTTATGTGCTTCTAACGCTTAGCGTCATTACCATGTTTTTTTTTTTCAACCTCCGATAGGCTGTAAAGTTCATTTCGACATAATCATCGGAGAGATTGAGACATTTATCATATCTGTGGATAAGCTTTTCAATACCTTCTTCAAAGAAAGTTGTCGCCAATGTAGACTAACCGTTCAGTCATAAAATAGTAACAAACCAGACTTTGAAACTTCTAGAAATTCCGTAGACAAAGCAGTAATGGTTCTCTTTAATAATTCTGTCAACTCGAAACGACAGATTTGCTTCTTTGGCCCCCTTCATTATGCACATCATTACGGCCATTTTTAAAATTTCGACAATATTCACGCACAACACCATCATTCTTTAAATTTTTCCCCATACACACGATTCATTCTCCGATAGATTTCTGCAGCCTGTAGAAAACTTCACAATTAACACTTGGCGGGAGAATATATAATTGCGGCAGTGTGAGTTCGAGAGCTTCGCAGTCGCCTACAGAGCGTGTACCCGCTTTCTTCAGTCCGCGTAGTGTCTGCCCCTCGTATTTATTAGATTTATGTTAACTTCATTCGAGATTCCGTCTTGTTAGAATTCTGGTCTTGTTTGGATATTCTTCAGCCATGGGTAATACGAATATTCTCGATTCTGAATCTTGATATTCTAATTTGTTCTCTCCAACGTTTTTTACAGTAACGCATTGTAATAAATAACTTAGAGAGAAGGGAGATCATCTGGATTTCCATCATCGTCCAACGCTAATGTCACTTTTTTTTAGTTGGAGCAGACGATTCCTGCGCAGTACGTGGACAGAAGATGAAACCCTCCGTGAGGCAATTAGAGCCAATTTCACAGTCCTCTTCGCATTTACATAGAACCATCTTAAAGAGGTTTTTCGTCTCTCAGTCTAATCTGGTGGCTGACAATGTATACCAAGCCAATTATGTACTTGAGAGAGATCAAAACACATATTTATATATAACTGAATAACTATTGTCACCGTATGCTTATTATGAACTTAATTTGAACTTTACTTGCAAGTAAACTCTTAGTGAGTTTTACTTAACAGCTCCAGATGTAGATGATTGTATTCGGAAATCGAATTTGTCAGCTAGGGACTGTCTGCAAACAATTTTCTTGTAGTGCTACACTCGAAATTTTTTTAGAATGATGAACTTGGAGCCATTACCCAGTAAAGTTAAAAAAACACAATTTTCAAAAATTTTATGGCACTATACAGATAAATGTCATGTCGATTTCCGAATCGGGAACTTCCATAATGCCAACTCCTAATCTTAAATCACTTACTGATGATAACCAGTCAAAAGTGAATGTCATTTTGGGATTTTCTGAAACGACATTTTTCCAAACAAATTGTTGCCACTACACGATTTTTTTTTCACCATTAGTTTTTTAGCTAAAATTTCTGAGGTGATAATTAATTATAGACTGCGATTTCTACTATTAACTTATTAAAAACAAGGAAACGATCCGGTTTACTGAAATTTTTACTTTTTTCATAAATTTTTCACGTTCTCAATTATTATTGATTATATACCATAACTGGCAATTTCTCTGGCACCTGTCTGTTTCGTGTAAATTATTCTTAACAGTTATTTACTTGAGTCGGAAACAACTTTAGAAACGGGAGCAGTAAAGTAGGTATTGTTTGATTTAATACTTTAAAGACAATTACTCAGTAATACTATTAAAAATTAAGCTTCTTATTCTCATAGTTAATTCCACGTTATTGTTAATAATGTATATTATTTCAAGCCTTTTCATTATTGATGGAAAATGGATTTGTTTGTATATTTATTGTGAATTAAAATAACTTTCAATCATTATAATTATGAAACATAATAAAAAGTCAACCTTAATTGAAAAAAAAATGGACATAATCTATAGAGAAATTTCATTCTAATACAAGAGTCTGTATATTTTAAGACGCCACGAAGCTAGAGGTGGAGGTTGGAATTCCGATTGCAGATTGATCAATATGTGTATGTTATGATCTACGAGGTCTAGCTATTAAATAACGAGACTGCGCACTTAGAGGGCGCCCTAAACACACATCCCCGTCACTATTATAGTATTTCTGCAGTAGTGGTTTGAAACGAACATGGAGCAACGTATTAATCTCAAATTTCTCGTTAAATTAAAAAAAACTCCAATTGAGTACTATAAATACTGAATACTGAAGATAACCAGCGCCCAGGTCACTCTATGACTGTTTCAACTCCGTAAACAGTGATCAAAATCAACCAAATTTGCGTGCAGATCGTCAAATGAGCATCCGGATGATTACCGAGGCTGTAAACGCCGATAAAGAAACGATTAGAAAATATTTACACGAGGAATTACACATGACAAAAGTCTGTACCTAGAAATCTGACTCTTGACCAAAAGCTCTTGCGTCAACGGATCTGCTCAGATTTCAGAAAGGTAAGAGAAAGATTTGATTCGAAAGGAACTCGATTTGAGTCGAGAGAAACGGTAAAGCATAAAAAGGCACTTACCAAAAAAGACTTCCAGCACTGCTTGGATCAATGGAAAAAACGTATGGAAACGTGTGTGGTGAGGGGACATTCGAATGTAGAATAATTTTTATAATAAAATCCTTTATTTCGCTGGTATAGCGAATTTGAAAAAGGATATTATGTGCTAGTAGGACTGAAAAATATCCAAGATGCCCATATTGAACAGTTGGGGCAACTCTTTGTGTTAGATCCGCAACAGTAAATTCAATTTTAAATTATCATCGTCAAATGAGTCGATCCAATCTGTCATACCCAATAGTTTTGCTGCTTTGAGATTATATTTAAGGGATACAAACGGTGTTTTCTTCAAAATAATGTTGTTAAACATTTTCGGTTATAAATAATAATGAAAACTTAAGATTTAAGGCATTGTAATTTTTGATTATCACGGTGACGATGTGACGGATTTCATCAGAAACTCACAATCTGTTTTTTCTCGTAGACAACTTTCAAAATGCCTATTGCTAGTTTCAGTTGATAGTTCCAAAACTCGCCAAACAATGGAAATTCACATACACCCCTATTGTAGTGCCTACCGTGGGCTCCTGTGATAGAATACTTTTATTTGAAAGGCATTAGCCCAACCAACATGAAACATTAACTAGATTCTACTCTGGGTGAAACTACTCCTTAGTTATTAACAGTAAAATAGAAGAAAATCCACGAAGTAGTACTGGATGATCGTCTACTGAAAGTGCGCGAGTTAGCAGACATAGTAGACATTTCAAAATGTGGTACATCGTATATTCACTGAAAATTTGGACTTAAAAAGCTGTACGCAAGATGGGTGCCGCATTTGCTCACAAGGGAACATAAACAGCGACAGGAAGATGCTTCCATCGAGTGTTTGGTAATGTTTCACGGAAATAAAGCAGAATTCTTGCGTCGTTTCATAGTCATGGATGAAACGTGGGTCCATCAGCTCACACCCGAAATAAAAGAACAATCTAAAGAATGGATTGAAAAGAAATAACCGGCTCCAAAGGCACAGATCTTGAAAAAAGAAAAAACTACCAATTTCGAGTATTATACTAACTTACTGAGATGTTTAAGTGAATGAACCAAGCAAAAACTACCGCATTTGGTTAAGAAGAAAGTGTTGTTTCATCGAGATAATGCACCAACCCACATATTCGTTATTGCAATGGTCAAAATTAATTAACTAAAATTTAATTTGCTACCTCATGTACCCTATTAGCCAGGTTTAGTCCCCTTGGAATATTTTCTTTTCCCATACTTGTAAAAATCACTCGCTGGTCGAAGATTCTCCAACAACAAAGGGTCGGTCAGTGACCATCACGAATAATATTATTACCAGATTTTATATTGAGTTGTTTTCTTCTTTTTCCAGATAACAACTTTCTTTTTTTCCACACTAAATTTAGCTTTATCAAAGTTAACGCCAGCATGCTCGGGAAGTTCTGGATTGAAATATTTATGGGGTGACGCCATGGTTGATTCTCCAGATTGCGTAGGGCCCAATGAAATGCCATATCCAACGTAAGTATTATTTTGAGCACAAAGTGAAAATAAATCAATTGTAGTCCTCAAAATCTAACTAAAAGGTTGGATGAAAAATAGTTGATAGAATATTATTCGTTTTTAAATGGAGTTAAAAGATTAAATTTCGTTAATAAAAGTGACAATATTAATGATAGTCAACAGTATTAAAAGTGATTGTTTATGTGGAATCATGTTAAGAATATTTTAATATAGTTTTAAACTAGCAGTATTGCCAACATTAATGAATGAAAGGAAAACAGATTCCATCCTAATTCAATAAGATTGTTTTGTAACAGCTGACGTAGTTAAGAGTGGACCATAATTTGTGGATGGCGTCACGCATTCTAGTTACATGTTATTTGTCATAAGGACCTCCCCATGTGTGAAACGTCAACATCAAGTACTGAGCGTAACATGGCGGCGGTTTGTGGCTCATTTAATTTTCATTTCATTTTAGCCAGTTTTTCTAGTTAAAAGTTAAATAATACTTCGTGTTTTTGGTTATAATAACCTCAATTAAAGCCTTGTGAAGTCAAAGGGGCTTCATAACATATTACTAAAATCCCCAATACCATCATAACTAGTAGAAACCGCAAGTATAATTTTGAATGATTTTCAAAATCTGATGAGTTGTAAGAGGTTGGAAGAGTTTTTTTCATAATAAATTTTCTATACTAATGGAATGATCAACATAGGGCTTGACAAATACAAAAAGAACGACTGACTTTCGTTTTTTTTTTGAAAGTTATATGATTTATTTGTTACTTGCTCTTCTCGCAAACTCTTTAATGTCTACAGAAACAACCAAATTAATAGTTTTATTAATTATTCTACTGTTGACAAAGATATTAAACAGTCACGAATCAAAGACAAATATTTTTCAAGAACGCAGTCTTTATTATTTATAAACAAGCTCATGTTAGTAACCGTAACAATAATTTCCACTGTTTTATTATCAAAATAGGGCAGTTATACAAAAAAAAAACAATTTATTATCATCCATTTTAGAAACATTAAAATTATTTCCAGTGTTCACCATTTCTTATTTATTATTAATTTATTTTATTTGATAGTTAATATTCCATTTTACGGATCTTCTTTCAGAGCTGCCATAGATAGAAATTTCAAAGCGTCTAAACTGTGGTTAAGTAATTTTAGGACAGGAAGATCTCAAAACACAATAGATCCGTTCATAACGAGAAATGTTTTACTTAGTGCGCATCAACAAGCATTCAATGATCAACCTCAAATGATCTTGAGACATTGTAAGTATTTTTATATATGTATATTAGACGAGGATGGTCTCCGTACACTTTTCTCAACGATATTTAATACGTTCGATACCTTTTTTATAATGAGAATCGTCAAGCTTCTCAAAATAACCATTAACTGCAGACTTAACCTCTACATTGGTGGAAAATCTTTTACCAACAATCAACAACAGAAAATAATCCGAGGTGGTTAAATCTGGAGAATAGAATGCATAAGGTGGCAATTCAAACTTTAATTCATTTATTTTGACCATTGCAATAATGGATGTATGAGTTGGTGCATTTTCTTGTTAAAACAACACTTTCTTCTGGGCCAAATGTCACAATTCTTACTTAATTTTTTCTTTCAAAAAGATAGAAAATTATCCCATGCGCATCTCAAAAACTACTACTACTATATGTGGATTTGTGGATTTTCTGGGTTTTCTTCAACATTCGCAGGTCGTACGGCCTCTTTCAAACTCTGTTTCCCAAGTAGTAGTCTCACTCAGAGTAGAATGTAATTCAGCATAAGGATGACCAATTTTTTCAATGTTCACAAATTTAGTGAAAACGTTCAGTATTAATGGCTGCCAAACAAATTCTAAACAACGTAGCGTCTTTAAACTTGAAAAATATGCTTTATAGATTGTGTGGTATTTTTCAAGCAACTTTCGCCATCTTTAGGTTAGGTCACGTACTTCTGGGACCATCCTTGTAGTTTAACGTATATTTATTTGCACCGGCGTAGCTAAGGGGAGGGTTTTGGAGGCTCAAACCATCTTCGAAATAAGCAAAATATTACCCAATTTCATATCAACATAATTACAAACTATTGACATCGATCTCATAAATTCAAACATTTATATGCTGTTATTAATGTCTTGCAACTCCTGAGAAACAATACTACCGTCGAATTTCCTCATCTCTATGGAAATGCAAAGGTTTTAATGGAAGAAAATGGTGGTATACTGCGAATTCCACGTGCCACGGAAGTCAATTAAATAGACCGAACATTTCTGCGTTGGATGTACGCACGTATTAAAAAATTAATTTGGTTTTTCCATTTCTTGATCATACAATTCAACGATTGAAAGGTTTACCAAATATCGTAAAGTAATATCAGCATTAACTGCCAGTTCTAAAATTGAAGAAATAATTTCCATGTACCTTCACTGCTTCTGCAATATATCCTAATATTTCACATTATTGCAAATCTTTGCTTCCATTCCTGTATCCACTGCTACCCAAGAAAGGTCTTTATCGAGCCTAAGGAGACTGAAAAACAATTTACGAAACACTACAAATGAAAACAGACTTAATGGTGTGGCTGTCAGGAACATTCACTATGGAACACAAACTAATGCAGATGAAATAGTGGATATATTCAAAAGAAATAGCCGAAAATTTCTTCTTTAATGGTGTTAGATTTAGCGCAGAGAAAAGAAATTAAATTTACCATTTAATTTAAAGTTAAGAACTTTATAAATACCTATGTCGTAATTTTTTCCGAGGAATATATAAATATTAAATTTCATGTAAGTATATTTTTGTTGTTCTATTTACTTCAAACCAAACCCCTCCAAAACTAAATCCTGGCTACGCGCGTGTTTATTTGTATTTTGATTAGAATTTGAGATGACTGAATGTTATTTCATTCTAGTACTACTTTTTATGAGTAATTTTTCGACATTTCTCGAAATGTTCCATATATTGTGACATACCTTAAATTTATTCCATCAATATTCTATTTTTTTACGTTGTTTATATAGTCAAAAGCATTGTTAAGGTCCATAAACCATGGATGTAGCTCACTTAGATAAGGTATAATAATAAAGTAATATAACGATCATATTTCGATTTGTCGAAAGTATTTCAAAATACTACAGGCTATCCGTTTAAGTCTATTAGAAGTATATTCTAAAATAATCTATTGAAAAGTCTTTATAATCTATTAAATTACAAATATAACTGTCTATACTAATTACTTCTGAACTTCTTGTTTTCTAAAGTTGACGAAACGAATATTATACAAGAGCGTTTTTCTGATGATAAAACAAATTCGAATATCTGAAATACACCCTAGATAGTAAACTCCTCTGGAACAAGCCTTAAAAGGCGCCACGAATGCCCTTGTATCATGACGTATACGGTAGTGATCCGAGTCACTGGGACTGGTCTTAATACCTCGAGAATCGAAAATTGGAGCTATTAGATCATGCCCAACCACTGCACTAGAAGTGATCCTAAATCTCCCACCTCCACATGTATTAGCGGCAGAAAAATATTAACTCAAATTGTGTGAGAAATAGTTGTCCAGGGAAAATGCCGAAAAAGCTAAGGTTTGAAGAAAAATTTACCGAGTTTTAAATTTACTGAGAGTAAGATCAAATTTATACCTTATAAATGAGCAGAAGTGTCATCAAATAGTACACAGATGGCCCCAAAAAGGGGAAACAGATCATGTTTTCTTATTGTGTAGAAATATTCCAAATGATTTAATAATTCTTATTTTAAAGGAAAAATGGAATTCAATAAAACAATGTACGTTTACTACGTACAACGAATTTTTAGAAGGAATTATAGTAATTCTTACTAATCTTCGAGAAAGACGTGCCTTGGTAGCTGATTCCTCAGACTTGCTTGCTTAGTGACAATAAATTGACATTCTGAACGAACTTGGTGTTCATGAGCTACGTCTGCCTGTCGAGTCAGTCTTGCAAATACTGCTCTAGGTAGGATTATGTAAAACAGCTCAGAAGAGTATCTTCCGTGTAAGTAACGGTAAAACAGCGACCTTTCTTCTATGTATTCAAGTTTCTGATCAACTCTGGATCGAATTTGCTCTCTCCTGAATTGAATCGAGCATCTTCAGGGTATGCTTGGGAGCCAAGCTCCAAATTTACTAGCAAGATTCCAAATGTAGACGAATGTGGATTTTGTAGATGATTAGAAGGTGTTATGAAGTATATATATTGTATATTGATTTAAGCCTCAACACCCAACAAGCGAATTTGCGGTGATGGTGATATTTTTTATCCAAATCTGTGCTAGCCTTCTTTGTAAAAATAACAGCCTGGGTCTTTGCTGCATTAAACCCCATCCAGAATTTTTTCAAGATCGGTATTGATGGTGGTTATCCGTTGCTGTCTATAGATTTAGATGTTAGTCAAGTTTATTGGGGCGGTTTATTTGAACGACGAAACCAGAACGCTTTTAGAATCTTTGTATAATTTCAAAGTAGTTGATTGTTCCAATTTAGTATTATTTTACGCAACTAACAGAATAAACCGATTAAATTATTCCATTCGACAATAAACATAAATGAAAATTCATACTTGAATTCGTGTAAGTTACACTTTTGAATTTTGGCCAATTGATTGGCTTATTGGTCCGGCGGATTCATGAATAAACTATAACATTTTTTAGCTAGAGCTACTAACTTACCGCAATCGAATATATGTGGATCGACGCCTCCTAGGTTATGTAAAACGAGGTATAATACAACGGCACCTATGTACGGTGTTTCCCTAACGTCTGGCCAACCAGTTACTATTGTTCAAAAATTTCCCGATCTTCTTCAACAAGTAGTTTTTGAGGTAAGTCGAAATGTTTGATTCAAAACTTTGAAGATAATATGAAATAATTGTGAACAAGTATAAACAGCATTACGAGTTGTGGCTATTGAGTAACGAGACTAACGCTGTTTAACCTATTATTTGAAATGAGTCTACCGTATCTGTAAACAAACCAGTATAGCAGGGGCTTTCGTTTGTATATAGACTGTTTTGTTTTTGTTTTGCCTTAAAAATGATCGACGTAAAAATTGTGGAATTAAACAAGAAACTAGAAAAAATTACATCCGAAAACTGAAGGAACCGACAGAAAAAGACTGCTTCGAACAATGAAAAATGTTTTCTATCATCAGTATCGTTATTTAACAGCTACACCTCGTATATTTTGAAATTTGGTCACGACAGTTTTACGAACCCTCTTAGCTACATGCCCCAATGAATATAGAATTATATTTTCTTGTAAATTCTTAATACTGATCGACTATTGTCAACGCACATCATTTTCAATAGTTCGCCATAATCGTTTGACCGAATTTTTGTTATTTAAATCAGCACCACGGCCATGCACTTTCGTTTGAAATTTCCAATTTGAACTCTGTAATTCCGTCAGGACTTCATCGTAGCTTACATCTTGTTGTTAGCGCGTTTTCCACTTCCTATTTATCTAGTTCTATGCCAGGTCTTCTCCTTTTGGAAGAGTAAGCTCCAAGGACTGTACACCCTTATCGTCAGAGTTGTTTGGTACTCGTGAAGTGTGTATGTGTGTGTGTTTACTGCCTCGGTAGAACTTTTCTAAATCTTCAACCGTCGCTTTCTCTAAAGCGACAGGTGCTTCCATTTTGTTGATTCTTTCAAGCATCTGATCTAGATCTGAAAATTTTGGTAAACGATGTTTCGATTGACTATGCCATTCAATATATTCACCTACTTTTTGTTCCCAAGCTTGACTTGTTGCAAAGCAAATGCAGAAGAAATGACAGAGATAAACACGGAGCTTACGGAACGATTACTGTTTAGATTATTTTAAAGAAATTGGAAATTCACTGAACTGGATTATGTAGTTATTGACTGGCCTTGTACCTTCATTAATAATAATAATAAGCAGTTCTTTGTAGAATCTTGTTTGGTGTTTCTTATAATTTCACAATTTTAACTGGACCAATTTATTTGGCAACCTATTTAACAGCGGAAAGTTGATTTGTTAAGTTTTGTTTGACATTTCATTGTGGATGCACTGCAACATTCACAAATTATTCTTTTCGTCAAACTGTTAATCCATATTATAGCGTACATAATCAACCTTCAGAGTAGCTAATTGAGTAACTATGAATTGATTTCGGACAACGTTTACTCTTACTGATAATTTCCACCTCAAATACCTAACAGTGCCCTCTGAAGAAGGTGTCGCCGCTGTATGAGCAACTGGGTTTGTGTCCTTTCAATTTAGGGAAATATTGTTGTGACGTAGTTCATTTTCCGATTGTTGAGCTTGACATGTAACAATTTTCTTTAACTTCAATAAATTGTAGAGGGTTAGTTAGTTCTATATGTAGAAAAGCAACTATCCCCTTCAACAGAAAACAGTGATTATCATTGTCAATATTATATCCTGAAATGGAATTGTTTTATGTTTTAGGTTTGTGAAAGCTCGGAATGTGACGTTGTTCGAGGAGAATGCACTCAAACGTATGTTCCCTACTTATTTTTAGTCATCCCTTTGGGACCAGTTACTCTTACAGGACAAGATTATGTTTTAGTCGAAAGTGGATGCGTTTGTAGACCGAAATATGCTGGACAAAATAATGCAGAAGCTGCTAATATACCTACCATTCCCAGGATTTAACTCACATAAAACTTTTTGGAAATCAGAACAGCTCATATTTATTGAAATTTGGAAGTAGGGTATTTTATAGATTTAAGACGCAAATTTTGATCAAACCACCTATTCAAAGATATAAATATCAATAGAAACGCTTAGTAACAGACATGGCTTTGATTGAAATATGATATTATTTCAAATCTACCATAATGCCTATACAGGGTGTCCCACGACGAGTTAAAACCATCTGTATATGGTAAAATACTAATAGTAAAATCATGAAAATGTCTAAGTTTGAGTTTTCGGATACGATCTTTTTGACTAAAATATTTTCATAGATGTCCGACTTCCGGTTCTACCGGAAGTCTTCTGTAATTTTGTTATTTTACCTAGAACACCCTGTATAGTAATACATTTTTGGAATCTACGTAAAATTTTAACATACTTTTGTCTACAAACTTTTTACGAAAAATGCATACTTTTTGAGTTATTAATTTTTTTGTAAAAAATTTGACGGTTGCACACCCTTATAAATTATTTTTTACGAGAATACCCTTAAAGGTATGAAAATGGTTTCTATTCGGTTGCTTTTAACAAGGTCAGACGTATTTGAATCTAAGTTGAAAAATTTTTCGTTTTATACAGGGTGTGTATAAAAAGTGTTCTTCATAAATATCAAATTTCTTTATTTTTTTAAATAGAACCACCTGAATGCATTTAGGAGTGAAAAATAAGGTAAATTCATGTATACTTACCTAAACCTTACCGTTATCCTGATATTAAATGTTTTCTCTAAATTTTTAGAGATGCTGGTGTGGTCTAAATTTTATTTATTCGTTATTATATTGAGAACAAGCTATTTTAATGATTTTCGAGAGTATCAACAATTGACTAATGACAGTTAAATAAGTGTCATTTATTACATAGCCTACTAAAAGAATACATAAAAAATTAAAACTTGTTAAAAAATACAATAATAATTTAAAACCTCGAATATCTTGGAAACGACTAAAAGTTGGAATAGGATTAGTAAATACAATTTGATTTCATTTTTTTTCAGACCTTGCTTGTATCACATGTGTCAAAATGAAATTTAGACACCTGCATCTCTAAAAATTGACAGAAAACATTTAATATCTGGATAACGGTAAGGTTAAGGTAAGTATACATGAATTTGCCTTATTTTTTACCCCTGAATGCACTAATATAGAAAAAACCGGGTGGTTCAAAAAGGTAAAGAAATTTGATATTTATGAAGTGAAACTTTGAACACTTTTTATACACGGCCTGTATAAAATGAAAAGTTTCTCATTATAGATTCAAATACGTCTGACTTTGGTAAAAGCAACCGAACAGAAACCATTTTCATACATTTAAGGGTATCCTCATAAAAAATAATTTATAAGGGTCTGCAACGATCAAATTTTTTACAAAAAAATTTCACGTGGATTTCAAAAATGTATTAATATACAGGGTGTTCCATTCAAAATAGCAAAGTTACAGTCGACTTTCGATGGTATCGAAAGTCGGCCATCTTTGAAAATATTTTAATTAAAAAGATCGTATCCTAAAACCCAAACGTACAAATTTTTATGATTTTACTATAAGTATTTTGCTATATACAGATAGTTTTAACTCGTCGTGGGACACCTTGTATAGTATACCTGCTAACTATTTTGGAGTTGAAAAGGTGGTGGTATACAATCAAATGGACTGGAAATATTGTCTATAAAAGTACTGTGTTTACATATTAAGAGACTATTTATTTCAGTGTACTTATTTATCAATTATAATATAGTTATGTTTATTTTTAAGGTACCTAATTTACCTGAGATTATTTATAATAGTTTTTAACAAAACATAGTTGTATTAAATCGTTTAAAATAAAGAAAAAGATTTATATTAAAAGGTTTTTCAATACATCCTTTTCTCGAGGCAGTTCAGGCCATTTTCGACCCCCTATAACTTCGTTGTGAATTAAACTAGAAGTCTGTATTTCCAGTAACCAAGCAAGAATTCTATAAACAAGGTAACTTCAAATCCTCCGATAAACACAAGGAGTGGATTTTGAGAAAAACTGTAGCTGAAGCTCAAGAAGTTGTACCGGAAAAAAAGGGAAGACTATCTACAAATCAAATGCTCATAAGACCGTTATTGGTAATTAAAAATTGGAGGGTATTGAAAAAGAAAACAACAAAAAGAAATGAGATGCCATCAGAAACACAAAAACAGTTCTTCTACAGTAAAAAGTTGTGGATCCATGTAATACCAAATCGGCTGATTTATTAAATCCCTACATAAGGGACTTTGTGTCTTAAATTACGACGTAATTAGGTAATCTAACAACCTCTTATAGTGAATATATTAATGTTGAAAAAACCAAGTCTCGCAAGTCTTGCAATCGCTTTAAATAATCTTATTTGTTATAACTGCTTTCCATTTACATTCAAGTGAACGCAGTTATGTTCATATAGTATCATATGGATCTCACAATTTTTCACGATAAAAGAACCAAGTTGCAAGACTTGGTTTATTTTAAAATTTTCGTTTTTGATGGTATAACAATTGAGGACTTTGCAGCAAGAACGACGCAGCTCCAGTTTTAACGAAAATCGGGGTTATGCGCTGTTTACAATGATCAAAATATTAGCTATCGTTTGGTGCAAGATCGACGCAGCTATGGTGATTGGGTATGCTAAAGCATGTAATAATGGAGATGCGTCATACTGTGTTTGGAGCAAGAAAAACGTAGCTCCGGAGCTACGTCGCTCTTGCCCCAAACGCGCATCGCATTTTGTTTTGACGTTTATTAGATATTTTAGTAGTTTAACTGTTTGCGTTAGTTTTCTACCTTTGCTATAATATTCTTAGTTGTTATTTTTGAGTTTATAACAAGTGTAATATGTTAGAGGAATTGGACAGTGAACCTGAACCTTTTAGTGGTGGTTCCAGTGATGAATATGTGGCAGATACAGCCGACAGTAGCACATCAAGTAGTGATAGTGATAGTTTGGAGGTTAGAAAAACAAACAGGAAGTTTGTAAATGAATCGCAATGGATTCGAAATAAAAAAAGAAACTTTTGGCTACTGGAGCAAGACATCTTAATAGTGTGAACAAAATGGTCGGGCCTAGAGTGGTTGGCGAAGACTGTAAATGCAAATTTAAATGTTTCGAAAACTTTAATGAACAGGAGAGAACGCAGATCTTAAATAAATTTAATGAAATTGGCGAGAAAGTAATGCAGGATACTTCCCTTATAGGCCTAATAAGTACGTCAGAAGTAACCAGAAAACGTCCTAAGACAGGAAATGGTCGGCAACGAAACGTTTCCCATAAATACGTGGTAAGTACTTACTCCCCTTTCAATTTATTTTCTGAAATAATCCATTTTTTTAAATTTCAGATTCGTATTGGTTCAAAATCCCACCGAGTATGCAAAAAAGCATTTGGTGCGGTTCATGGTATATCATCTAAAAGAATTGATCGCTTGTCAGCTTTCTTAAAATCTAACGACGCTATCACATCTCCTAAGGATGGTCGTGGAAAGCATCACACTAGACCCAACATGATCCCCCCAGAAATCGTTGAGCAAGTAGATAGCCATATTCGCAGTTTTCCCAAGAGATCGTCTCATTACAGTCGTCAAAAAAATAATAATAAAATGTATCTTTCACCGGAATTAAATGTCAAGAAGCTGTATGAATTATATCTAGAAAAATATGAAAAAGATATTTTTGATATACAGTGCTTTTCAGATAAAAGTATCCACCTTTAATAACTTTTGTAATACTGGTATTTAGAAAAAATCCAAAAACACGTCAATTTATGTTGGAAGGGGCAAGCATTATGGCTTATTTAAACTTACTGGAAAAGCCACCCCCTCACCCCTAGCAGCATCCCCTTTATTTTTTTAAATTACTTTTCATATTTTTTATGTAAAATTTGGATACTTCTCTTTGAGCTGATTTTAAAAATGTATAATACTTGTAGGTTAAAGTGGTTAGTTTATGAGATAAACAATTTTTCTTTTAAGAGCACAAATTTTACTTATTATTCACTTTCACCTTATTTCACCCTGTACTAAAATGGGTTGTACAACAGTTCAAACTCTTTAATCTTTTTAACTGTGCTATTTATTATGAAGTTACAATAAGTGTTCAAAATGAGTACAATTCACTTCCATACAATGGTATAATCTATTATGAAATGCCTCTCTGACATTGCTTAATACGGCTGGATTTAATTGTCGACATTCATTTTCCATCCTCTCTCGTAAATCATCCAGAGATTCTGGTTGGGTAGCATAAACTTTTGTTTTTAAATACCCCCATAAAAAGAAGTCTAGGCGTGTTAAATCCGGTGACCTAGGTGGCCACTCCATCATCTGCCCCCTTCTACCTATCCAACGAGCGGGGAATGTTTCGTTTAAAAATTGTCGGACAGGCATAGCATAGTGTGGGGGAGCTCCGTCTCGTTGAAATACCAGTAAATCTTCGGAAAGGTTATCATCATTTTCTATTATTGTTGTAATACGTGGGTCAACCCCTTCTCTGAGTAACTCAAGATATGATTCACTATTTAAATTTTCCGTTGATGAAGAAAGGTCCGACAATGTGGTCACCTAGGATACCACACCAAACGTTTAACTTTTGGGGATGTTGTGTATGGAATTCACGCATAATATGTGGATCACTTTCAGCCCAATATCTACAATTATGCCTACTTACTAAGCCATTTAATGACCATGAGCATTCATCAGAAAAGCAAATATTGTTTAACAATTGTGGATTGTTATTGATAATTTGCGTCATTGATTCGCAAAACTCTAGACGACGATCAAAATCATCTTCATTCAACTCGTGCACCAACTTAACTTTGTATGGGTGGTACTTGAATTTATGTAGAACTCGGAAAACTGTAGAAGATGAAACACCGATCGCTCTACTTATTGTTGACAACGATTGAGGTTGTTGAGCCTCTAAGCTGACTTGCCCTAAAATTGCCACTTGGATTGCTTCGTTATTTACGAGTCCCTCTCGCTTATGCACTTTATTGCAAACAGACCCTGTTGTGGTAAATTTCTCCATCAGTTGAATTACATACTTATGAGTTGCATGTCTTCCGTCATGTAATTCGTTAAATATTCTAGCAGCAGCTCTTGCACAATTATTATTTTGGTAGTATAAACCTACAATTTCAATTCTTTCTTGCAAAGAGTAAACCATTTCAGAGAAACAAAATAAATAATGTATCAAATTACACTATCAATAGTGACTACAAATTCTAGTTGACAATGTCAAACTTTTATAAAAAGTAGAGTTTTTTGTTGTTTGGATTTTTTAAGTAGAATAAATAGCACAGTTAAAAAGATTAAAGAGTTTGAACTGTTGTACAAGTAAAATTTGTGCTCTTAAAAGAAAAATTGTTTATCTTATAAACTAACCACTTTAACCTACAAGTATTATACATTTTTGAAATCAGCTCAAAGAGGAGTATCCAAATTTTATATAAAAAATATGAAAAGTAATTTAAAAAAATAAAGGGGATGCTGCTAGGGGTGAGGGGGTGGCTTTTCCAGTAAGTTTAAATAAGCCATAATGCTTGCCCCTTCCAATATAAATTGACGTGTTTTTGGATTTTTTCTAAATACCAGTATTACAAAAGTTATTAAAGGTGGATACTTTTATCTGAAAAGCACTGTATATGGCCTAAAAGATAAAAAACATCTTTTCCGTCCGAAAGTGACTTACGACTTCTACTTTAGATATTTTAAGGCTAATTTTAATATTTCGTTTGGCAGCCCACGGTCCGACACTTGCAAGACTTGCGACGAATATGAAAATAAACTTAAGCTACCCTTAGCCGATGAAGAATTAAACCAAATTAAAACTTCTAAACAGCTCTATGTAAGCAGAGCTCAAGTATTCTTTGATGCACTCAAAGAAAAAACAGAATAAGCTAAAAATAATCCCGAGGTAGAAGTACTCTGCTTTGATCATCAACAGAATGCACCTTTACCTAAAGTCCCCTCAGGAGATGCATTTTATCTTAGGCAGTTATGGGTTTTTAATTTCTGCATTTATTCAGCCATAACAGGAATTTCGCATTTTTACATGTATGATGAAACCACTGGCAAAAAGACACCCAATGAAACCATTAGCTTCCTAGATCATTATTTAAAAAATATAATGTCCAAGGATGTGAAAACATTGTACATCTTTTCAGACAACTGAGCTGCTCAAAACATGAACGGAAGCCTAGTACAATATCTATTCACATTGGCCCAAACTAAACAGTTTCAGTCGATTCTTCATCGATATCCTGAACCTGGCCACTCCTTCTTGCCATGTGACAGGTCATTTGGGGTTGTAGAAAAAGCATTACGAAAAATCGAACGAATATTTACTCCTCAAGAATATATGACACATTATGGCAAATGCAGCAGAAACTTTGAAGTGGTCCCAGTAGAACAAAACGTGATTTTTGACTTTGTAAATTATTTAAAGCCACATTTTATGAAAACAGTCATCAACCAGCATAGACAGAAATTTGCGATAAGCAAATACAAACTGATTTTATATGAAGCAAACAGTGGAATCCAGTGCAGCGAGTCTTGTAATTTACCTATCTATAGTACATTCAATATTCAACGTTCTACGTTAGATACCAATACAGCACCAAATCAACTGTATAAAGAAAAATTGCCATTGAAAAAAGTAAAATATGACAACGTGATGGTGCTGGCAAATCAATACGTGCCAAAAAACGACCTATCTTACTATGAAAAATTAACTTTTGCTCAGGGGAACACAGGTAGTGACGTCGAAATGACCAACGACGAAGAAACTATTGAATAGTATTAGATTCTATGACTTATTATTATTGTTTTTGAGTTTTTGTTTAATGAGTAACATTGAATAAAGTTTATGTAATAAATATATACAAATTTTGTGTTTAAATGTAATTTTAGCTCTTTCATTATTGCAGACACGCACACTTTTTGAAGTTTTGGTGCAAGAATGACGTAGATCCATTAAAAAACAACTTTTTATTTGCTTTAAAATATTATATTTTTAGAAGATTTTCGGTATTTGTAATTGTTAAGGTACGTGCTTTTGGCAGTTTAAAACGTAAAAGTGGTATCTAATAAACTATGGCGTATAAAAGTTTTTTTTTATTTTCTCAAAATCGACTTATGGAGCTGCGTCATTCTTGCTGCGGAGTCCTCAATTACTGATAAGGATCTACTTAAGATTTTATACTTATTTTTTTACTGCTGCCATCTATGATGTAGTAAATCAATGCAATGATCTGATATTTCTGTTTTAAAATATTTGACAAGTTGATAACCTCAAAAATATGATTTCAACACATCAAATCAAACATAAATACTGCACAATCTTTGATTAGTGCAAACATTAATTTTCGATAATGTTATTACTCGTCTATGTAATTCGCTATACACCAAATGTAAGCTGTTGAAAAGGTAGGTGTACTTGCTTATCGCAAGTAGAAGGTCAATTTTCACTATTAATTTTTCAGATATGGAAACAAGTACAGCTGGATGGTTTGGTCTTATACTAATTTTATGTTTTACAAGCTTTGGTATATCATGGCTGTTAATTATTACATTGAGTTTAATATTATTTATAGTGGGGTGAGTGTGAAAATGAATATAATTAATACTGCGTCATAATTATCTGAGTAATCAGCGAAATCTTCATCTTTGTTGACTTACGACTTCAAACTTATTACTACTATTTGGAAATGTAATTAAAAATTTTAGTGGTGAAATTCTTCAACCTCTTTATTTATAATTGTGTTTTTCTGACTTCAATATCATTATAGCTTCTGCAATTGCTATAGGGTAGTTTGTTTAACTGTCTCTTTTTTTTAGTATTTGTTTTAAAATTGCTCCAGTATTTAGGTCAAATCTAGGATTTATTTTCGGACTGATATTTTAATTTATTCCCGTAATTTCTTCTTTGGGAGAGGTAAACTCAATATATGAATGTTCTTACATTTTTCATCTTGATCTTCATGTTGTTGAAAGATTTTTTCTATATGATTTGCAAATATTGTTGTTTTTTCATTTTTTTTAGCCCATTTAACATCTTTCAATCAGACAGGTGGTATTCTTCTCAGTAAGAGTCTTTTTAGTATTTTAGTGGCTTTCCACAGTGAGTAGCCAGTACTGCTATCATCTGTAAATTCTCTTAGGTAAATACTAACCGATTTTTCTTTAATTTGTGGTATATTTCTTTTTGTAGCATTTCTGAGAATATTTTTATCTAGTCTATTGCCATTTTCTTCTAAAATTTCTTTTTATTTGGAGTTGAATTTCATTTTCTCAAGCTGATTGTTGAATATTAGCGTTATGCAGTTTTACTTACAATATTTTAGGAAAAAACCTCTTATTTCTATAAATATGAACAGTAGATGTCCTATTCTCTTTCTTTGATTCAGCTACCCCATATTTCACTTTTTTTCTTTGTTTTCTGTATTTTTCATAGTTTTCCATTGTTCTGCTAGCAAGATATTGCTTCCAAGTGCCTTTTTCTTTCTTATTTCTTCTTTTATTTGGTTCCTCCATAATGGTGTCATTTTTTTCGTTAGTTGTTTGTAACCTATTTCTTCAAACACAAACAGCAGATTATATGATTAGAAGCAAAGTCGATCTCTGTAAAATAAGATGATAAGGATAAAGGATAAAAACTCTAAAAGATACACTCATAGAGCACTTCTTCGTCTGATCCAAATTAAGGACACTTATAACAACTTTTGTCAAAAATATATTCAAGAAAAATTCAAGTTTTCTTGTTCCTGTATCAATTTCTGCAATTATTTTCAACACGAAAATTTCCACCCCCATAGAGAAAAAGCACATATTGGCATAGGGTAGATTTTGCTTTTTAAAGTATTCTCCACATTTCATTAAAACTGATGCGAGTTCATGGAAATCGGAGATGAAAACCATGGTAGCCAGGACTATTAAACTAAATTTTGTTTAAATTGCAGCTTGGTGTCATTGCTGTATGTGCAACAAGGTAACATAGAAAAATTTTATGTAAAATGTGCTGGAAACCCTTTGACTTTGAACAACATTAGAGAAGGCGGTATAGAACACATTGTGAAACAATTAGAGAGTCCAAGAAAAGTACAAAAACGTGATAGTAGAGTAACTGGAAGTGAATTGATTGATAGTTCTTTACAAGAAATTCTTGGTTACGTTATTAGAGACTATGTTTCAAATTGGTATAGTATTATAACCAAAGATACTGAATTTCCAGACATCACAGTTCGACGTACAGCACAAACTTTTGCTATAAATATATCTAATAGGTAAATATTACCGATTCATTTATTTAATAATATATAGGGTGTCTGTTTGAGTTGTGTTATTCATAGTTCAAGATTTATACTTTGAAAGCGTCTTTGGAAAATGTTGGGATTCCATTTTCACTATGATAAATCATTCGGATTCTCTCCAATTATTTATTCATTCTTTCTATTTTTTTTTCTGTTCGTTTTTTTAATAATTCAATATATGTAGATTCCTCCTTATATAATGATAATCATATTCAGTTGCACATTATTTTATTTTCTTGAAAGTACTTGTATGGGACAAATTATCACCCGTTCTTCCTTCTACATTAATAATTTTTCTTTTTTTAGTTTTATAGCGATTTCCTACGTTTTTGATGAATAGAATAGTTTTTTCGAGGGTGCTATGTCCAAATCTGGTCGAGTAATTTATTATTTACAATTTAATCTTTACCATTATTGTGTTTAAAACAGTAGAACTTCGATAAGATAAAGACCAAGAGAAGTGTTAAATAATTTGAGTTATAAAGGTTTTTACTTACTTAATGGTTTGAGTTGAAAAATTTTTATTTACTGAAAACGCCTATATCTAAGGGTGGGAGTTGTAATTCTCACTTGTTATATACTATAAGAATTCTGTACATGTAATGTTATAGAGCAAACGTCTTCAGCACTTTACCCGACTATTTTCTTGAAAAACTCCTGACCTGAAAATGGTCCATTCTCAGGTACTGCCAATACAAGGGTGGATTCAGCCCTAGCAACACTAATACAGACATAACCCCTATTTTAAGTCGCCTATATGACTTCCACATCCTCTATATGATTCGTATTATTCTTCTCATCCCCCGCATCAACAATATACGACCCCTCGGCTCAAAAGCCAAGAAGAAACTCCCTTATCCGCCCCTTCCTTCCTTCCTCCTCGAGGAAAGTTAGAAAACTCAACCCCCTACAACCACCACAATCCCAGCCATGCAGATGAGCAATTCCTATATCAGGATCCACTCCAACTTCAATTAAAATTTTCCATACCCTATCAAATTCTATCCAAGGAATCTTTCTTTTTCTACAGGTATTGATAATACAAGACTTTAGTCTATTGTTTATATTTGAAGCCATATGGTAAATATGTGTAAGCAATAGAAAATAACAATGGTCTACAGGGAACTTTTTTTGTTTGCACATTCATTCAAAATAATTCATTAATAGATTATTGAAGTTACAAACCTAACCTAACCGTCGTTACTAAGGTGCTGAGGTACGAATTCGTTTGGGTTATAGAAGATTTAGGCTAAGGGCGGGGTATTTTTTTTGAAAATTTCTAGAGAAAAGATTTTTTTTTGGAATATGTTACTTGAATGTACATCCAAGTGGGCGTCATGGGGGGGGGCTTCACTTCAGCCGCCATCTTGAAAAACACGTTTTATCGAATACCTTGCAAACCGCGCATCGTACGACAAAAATAATGAAGATAATTTTCATAGATAAAAATTTCTGTTATCGTTTTTATTTAAAACCATATTGTAAAAAGTTTGGAGCGCTATTTTAAATAAAAAAAGATGACAAACATTATTATATATGAAAACGATCTCCATTATTTTTGTCGTACGATGCGCGGTTTGCGAGATATTCGATAAAACGTTTTTTCCAAGATGGCGGCTACCGCGGGCGCCGCTCCCTCCATGACGCCCACCTGGATTTATAAACAGGTAACACCCCTAAATGTATAAAAAAAATCCGTTGTCTAGAACTTTGCATTATGAACCTACTTTATTTGTTTGGGTGCTTAGCCTAGTTCGTATGTTAAGTAAAAGAGATTCTGGACTCCGAGGAGAAGTGATAACATTTTATGAATTTATAGGTTATTATGTTATCGAGGTTGTAAGTTATCAAAGTTTGTCATCGTTACTGAGGTGCGAAGCTCAAATTATTAGTTTAAGTAGTAGAGGGTTCGTAATCAGTGATTTTTTGAAAAAAATTTTAATAAATCGTTGAAATATTGATTGGAATCGATAGAACGATCAGTATAATTTAATGTTTGAAGATGATTCCATCCAAAGTTGGCCGCGGTTCCGTTTTAGATAGCCCATGCGCAAGGTCCAATTTTGGCACACTCTCTCCAACTTATCGGCCGGTATTTCACGAATAAATGCTTCAATATTGACTTCCAGTGCGTCAATTGTTGCTGGCTTATCATGTAGACCGTAATCTTAACATAGCTCTATAATAAATAGTCCAAAGGTGTTAAATCACACGATGTGTGTGGCACCGTCTTGTTGAAACCACATGTGAAGCATGACCATTTTGGTCAAAAAAATTGGTCAATCATCACACGGTAGCGCTCGCCATTTACATCGCCATTTACAGTAACGTTCCGGCCATCGTTGCTTTTGAAGATGATGCCACCGGACCTTAATCCACACCACACAGTGACTTTTCCATTGTTCTGTTGGCAAGATATCGCTTCCAAAAATCGTCAATCATCACACGGTAGTTCTCGCCATTCACAGTAACGTTCCGGCCATCGTCGCTTTTGAAGATGATGCCACCGGCCCCTAATCCACACCAAACAGTGACTTTTTCGGGATGTATCAGTAGCTCTTGCAATGGTTCTGACTGGTCTCCACTCCAGACGCGGCAATTTTGCTTTTTGACGTAGCGATTCAACCAGAAATGAACTTCGACGTTAAACACTTTTCCGATAAAAAAGTTGATGTCCATCCAACTTTGCCAGCGCCTATTCACCAAATGTTGTGACGTTGTGAGAGATCGTGTGGCTTCAATTTTTGCATCAGTCGTATCTTAAGAGGTTTGACACCCAACTCCTCTCGCAAAATTTTCTACGTAGTGGAGTAACAGATCTAATTGCTGCCACATTTCACGGTCATCAGTAACATTGGCGGATACAGCCGCAAATTTTCTTCAGTCCTCACTGAACGTTTACGTGTTAATGTTTTAATGTCTAATAGTGTAATTTAGTCACAAGCTTCCGAATAGTTCCCTCAGTATTCCGACCCAACTGCCCATAAATTGGAAGATGTGCTCGATGCACTCTCTTAACAGAGCATGAAGTTTCATTGTAAAATTCAATAATTTGTAAGCGTTGTTCCAGAAAAAAAATCACTCTTTATTTTAAGTAAAAGAGTTTTTGGACTCGAGCCGAATTAAACACATCATTTTATGAATTTATAGAGGTTTAAATTCTACTGTATATTTTAAATGACTTATTTTCGAAATTTTAGGTTTCATTTGATATTCAGTTGTTTGAACCCGATTTGCGAATTTTTCCTCTTGGAATTGATAACAAAATATTAAAATCAAATTTAAGTAGACTCACATATTTCTTTGGTTTTTAAGAGTTAAAGAAGTTGATTGGATACCATATTTAACACAAAAATTTGTTGATGACGCAGCTTCGCACTTAAGATTATTTAAACAGGCTAGAACGAAAATAAAACTACAAGAAGTAGCTAGAGGACAGAATATTTCGCTGCAGAAGGATAAAAGTTCCCCCAAAAAAAATGTTCACAAAAGAAATAAAAGCGAAACGGATATAAATTGGTATAATGGGCGAACGTCAGAACTAAAAAAAGGTATATTACCTCTTGAATAACAAAAATATCATATTTGAATCAACTTTAAATTAATCTTATTTCTTAGACTAGAATAAACATAAAAATAGTTTCAAATAATGAACTAATCCAAAGGTAGACAATTATTTATCATCTAATAATACTTAAAACTGAAATGTTGTGTTATAAAAGTTCGTTGAGTACCCAATAAACAAAATATGTTGGGCAAATAATGGCCCAATCACTACCTCCCATTTTTTAAGACCGATGTCCAATATTTTTCCCCGCATCGCCACCCTATCGACTATATTTTTTGAACCGATTGCTCAGCAACTCGAGTATGAGCGTTTACTTATTATTGACAATTAAACACCAAACTGTACCATTTCTAATATATTCCGAACATTCGACTACTTATGAATTCATCGTCTGGGAAATAATTAATTAAAATTTGCGGAGGTTTTTGAATTGTATCAATTCTTCTAAAAACTAGAAATTCGTGGGATTCAAAATGAAGTTTGATAGAAATATTGATTAATTGAAATATACAGGAAAAACTAAATTTGTTAATTAATTTCATTAAATATTTTTGTTTAATTTGTGAAAGTCTTTCTTTTTTAATAGGATTCGTGTAAATCGTGCTCTTGTCTGTAGGGTTTCTCCAATTAGGACACGGAGGTGGATGGCCTTTGTCATGTTCTTTAACCAATCACATTCCGTTTTTGAGACAGCAGCTGTTATCTGGCTTTATCTTCATTGCAAGTGTTTTCTTTCTTCGTCTGGACTGCTACGGCAGTTTGCTCTTCCACTGGGATAATTACGTGCATCGTTCATGGGAACGACGTTGTTCTTGTCCCCACAAGCGGTGAACGCTCACCCATTGATCTTTCACTTTTTTTCTCTGTCGCACGCTTCCTTCTTTTGGATTTACTCGGAGGACATTTGCAAAGTGGATATTCACTAAAGGCACGTTGACGGTGATGTGGAGCAGGTAAAAAGCTGCGCGGGTACCGGTGTGACATCTTCTCTTGGGATATTTCATGACTCCGCCGCACTTTTTCCAAGGACATTGCATACTTTCTGATAAATCTTCCTCTAACCTCTCTACGCACATTTCTAAACGGCACCAACTTCTTCT
The DNA here is from genome assembly GCF_026230105.1 of Diorhabda sublineata. Lineage (NCBI taxonomy): Eukaryota > Metazoa > Arthropoda > Insecta > Coleoptera > Chrysomelidae > Diorhabda > Diorhabda sublineata. The sequence goes on from NC_079475.1 coordinate 12,047,785, forward strand.
TACCATATGGGTCAGTGTACGGATTAGCTCAATCCAAATTATCAGCTTGAGGGGGCATTTGGGACAAAGGAAACTCTTCTGGATCCGTCTGATTTCCTCATTTTCGATTAGAATAATGTCTATTGGAAGATTGCAACTTGGAGAAATATCGAGCTTCTGCGTTTAGCCCATCAGTTTGAACTAAATTTTTGAAGGGATAATCAGAAAACTTTTCTCTATAATATATTAAAATCTTAACGAAAACAGAGAAGTGGTGTAACTTGATATTACCGAAATTTTTTGAGGCATCCTCAATTATATAAAATGAAGTAAAAGTGAACAATAAAGTATATACTTGAGTGATGATGCTGTGTAATGTGTTGGATAGTCGATGAAAATAGAGCCTATTTAGTATTTTTCACAATCTAAGGAAATGCCTTTACTACCTATATAAAATTCGATAAGACTCAGTACTGTTGTACGGAGCGGAAACTCAAATGATCAAAAAACTTGAGGCATTTGACATGTAGCTCTATAGACGGTGAGATGTGGCTCTAAAGACGCATCCAGAAGTTACTTTGGACTCACCAACGACGAAGTATTAAGATGCATTGGTGGCAAAAGAAAGCTGTTGACAATTATTAAGACAAGAAAAATATCTTACATAGGACACATCTTAGGCAACCACAAATACCTACTGCTATAGAACATAATGCAGGGCAGAGTAGAGGGAGAGAAAGAAGAAGAAATCCTGACTCCTTAACATAAGAGAATAGGCAAATCTCAGCGTTGGAGAATTGTTTCATGTTGCGAGGGACAGAAACGCATTTAAAAACGTAAATGAAAAGATGGCATGAGAAGAGGAGGAAGAAGACCCAAAAGTGGTAAATATATTGTTATTTATTGGGAGGACAGGATCGCACTATTATATATAGAAATTTAAATTCCTTTGAAATGAACCGTCATACATAATCCAACCCTATTAAAGCCAGGTATAAATATGAGGATAGACTTTATTCGATTGCAACTCATATATTAACTGAAGGCTAATTTAGATCATGAAAAATTCTACAGTACTATGACATATTAGCGCTCAAAAATGAAGAAAAGGGGTAGGAAGACGTTACAAGATTTGTATGGGGGAATATAATTTTCATTATGGCTATATTAATAATAATAATTTAAGTTTTAACTCAATTTTTTCTAGTCCATTCAAATAAAGTATTATTTTAATGGTACATTGTTGCAATTCTCAATATTTATCGTGTGTTTTGAAATATTTTTGATTTAGATGCTGAAAGAGTGGGCAACTCTGTATTTTATGTGGGGGATGATAAAAAGGATATGACTTTGGAGGACTATTTTTTTAAGCTAGAATGTCAAATGGAAAATAATGTTATTTCACGAGATGCCCTTTGTAGAAACGTAGATATTGAAAAGGGTAAGTATTTAAAAGTGTATTCACCTTTCAATGAAAACAGAAATTTAGGCAATACATTAATCATTTTACAAGCAGAACTTTATGCAATTGAAAAAAAGTGTCTAGTTCAATCTGGAGAAGATCTATCATCATCTAAGTACCAATATAGTAAAATTTAAACTAGTTTGTGACTAAGTGGGAATTTATGGAACAGTTGGTGATATTTATACTGAACACACTGTTTACACCAACACTCATAATTAAATTGCCTGACACGCGTTTCTATAAGTTATCGTCTACAGAAACTGGTAAACTGGATTTAAGCAGCTATTGAAGTTTATCTAAACACTCTGTCAATATCCCATCCTATTAAGTTGTTCAGTATATTCTATAACCATGTAATTATTTAGACAAAGGCCAAGTTCATGGGGAAAGAAAGAAGAATAACTAGTTCCTCACGAATTACCCTTAAATAATTTCTCCTAAAATGAATGTACACACACATTTTTAGTTATTTAGTTTTGCTCCTGTCAAAAGATAAAAAAAGAAGAAGAGAGGATTGTACAATAAACAACGAACAAAATCAATTTCCATTTCAAACTTGTTGCACTCACTCGCCTCTAGCACAGCTCCTAACTCCAGACGATCACGATGAGATACCCCTTGGAACTCCACGTAATTAACTTCGTCATGAACGTGCATTTTTTCGGTAACAATCACAAATCCAAACATTTTTGCCATAAATAACTCGAATCAATTTTCTTAGTGGTTTTTACCCCAACTTACAATATATTTTTCTATAATTATTATTTGATTTGAAAATATCTTCTCTATATATGAATATTGAGCTTGTTGTTTTAGTTCACTTTGACGTTGGTTTACCTTCAGACTCCGAAGACGACAAATTGGTTATCGAAACGAGCGTCAGACAGTGTAATTGTGAGTGTTCGTGTAAACAGTATGTTCAGTCGTTTGGGATTGCCAAGAAAAATTAAACCGAACCCTTCTGTTGTATCAGATATAGAACAATGGAAAAAATCAGTATAATTTAATGTTTCACGAATTTCACGAATAAATGCTTCAATATTGGCTTCCAGTGCGTCAATTGTTACTGGTTTATCCCTGTGGATATTAGCTTTGACATTGAAATAGTCCAAATGCGTTCAATCAGGCGCAAAATGTGAGATGAACTGGTCACCGAGGGCAGCTCTCAATTTGGCCATTGTTTCGCGTGCCGTGTGGCATGTGGCACCGTCTTGTTGAAACCTCATGTCAGGCATGACCAATTCTTCCATTTTGGTCAAAAAAATTTATCAATCATCACACGGTAGTGCTCTCCATTCACAGTAACGGCCATAATCGGACCGGACCTTAATCCACACCAAACAGTGACTTTTTCGGGATGCATTGGTAGCACTTGCAATGCTTCTGTCTTCACTCCAGATACAGCAATTTTGCTTGTTGACGTATCTATTCAACCAGAAATGAGCTTTGTCGTTGACCACAATTTTTCGATAAAAAAATTGATATCCATCCAACTTTGCCAGCTCCTATTCACCAAATGTTAGACGTTGTGGGAAATCGTGTGGCTTAAATTCTTGCACCATTCGTATCTTAAGAGGTTTAACACCCAAATCCTTTCGCAAAATTTTCCACATAGTGGAGTAACAGAGGCCCAATTGCTGCGAACGGCGGCGAATCGACATTCCACTGTACGTTTGCGTGTTAGTGGTTTCATGAATTTTCATTGTAAAATTGAATAATTTGCAAACGTTGTTCGTTCGTAAATCGATGCATGATTAAATTATAGACCAAACTGAACAAATTTAACAATGACACAAGACACGATTCATGTGTCATCTGTCAAAAACATTGTTACCAAAAAGATACCGGCAAAAAAATCACTCATTGTGGTACGCTACATTATTTCCAAAGATTAAATTCGTTCGAGTGTTTATCAATTTTGAAATTTCATTTATGGATTCGTTTATATTGAAAAAAGTTGTTTTAGATTTTTTGTGTGAATTAACTGAAATTCTTTTATACATCCTACTTCCGGACGAAGATTTTCAATGTAAACCGCTTCGATATATTCTAAGAGAAATATTTGTAAATTGCGTTATTTTACCACTAATAAATTTAATTTCGGATCCAGATTATATAAATCAGGCGATAATATGGCTGGTACGTACAAAATTAAGTGATAACTTGCTATCATATTATTTTCGTTCGATTTGTTCTGTTTCAGTGTTTGAGAGAGAATCAGTTGCCCACCGACATATTTATAACTACTCTTAGAATGACTGATAACTGTGATGAATTGAAAAGTACCAAAGATTTAATATCACTTGAAATACAAACTCTGGTAAGTGAAACTTTAGGTCATGAAAAGCAATAAAAGTTCAAATAAGTGGCTACTGTTGCTTTATTTTGTGGGGAATTTTAGTCATACCACTGGAAAATTAGCATTCCATTCGAGCTTTACACTATATTTTTTGTACGGCTTTTATGGGTAATAGCGAAGTGATTGTAACTTGTAATTTCAAATTTAATGTTATTCAAACCATACAGGTGCAATTACACTTTGAATATAAAAGTAACGGTTTTTTTCATTATTTTCAGAAGGTTAGAAATAAATTTTTAATTACACTGATCAACACGATTTTTGAGTTTGTCTTTTGTATGTTATTTCTGATCAATTTCAATTAAAACAAATTAATTGAACCAGTTAAGATGACATAAGAGGACACATTTACTGTATTAAAAATTAAAAAAATTGATAAAAAGAAATGTGAATCTTTCAAAACACAAAAAGACCCCCTATAGTGGTCCTCTATCAGCGCGGTACTATTTAATCTAGCTTTGGAAGGCAAGAACCAGTATCAACAGAAAGGGCATGATATTTAACAAAAGTCATCAATGCTTGGCTTATGCTGATGAGGTGACGTTAAAGAAGAAGAAGAAAGTTTGAACAAACCATTAAATAACTAATGGTTAAAAAACAGCAGAAGGTATAGGCCTACACTTTAATAATGAAAAAATAAAAAGTTTATGGAAATGAAGAATAAATATGGAAGCAAGACAAAAAACAATTTCAAAGTACATAAACATGATGGAACGTTAAGAGAATTCGTGGAAGTAGAAAATTTCATGTAGACTACATAATGAATGCCAAGAAGAAAAGGAAATCGTACTAAGAATTTCGAAAAATTACAACTGAGCAGGCAGCCTTAGAGGAATTTGAGACTCACCCTGACATACGCTTGTGAAACCTGGATAATGACGAATGAATTTGAACATAACTTGGAAATCTGGAAGAGAAAAATACTAAGAAGAATTTCTGGGGGCAAGCAGACAGAATTAGGATCAAACCATGAAATTTACACACTTTTGAATGAGTCACCAATCTGCGCTTTTATAAAGACAAAAAGGATAAATCGCTTAGAACGAATGGACGAAGATAGATTATTTAAATGAGTTGCATGGAAAATACCAGAGTGCAAGAGGAAAAGAGATAGATCAAAAAACGGTGGAGGGAAGTAGTAGAAGAAGACCTTAGAGAGAAAAACATCCAGAGCGGAAGAGAAAAAGCAATGGACCGAAAGAAGTGGAGAGAAATTGCAAAGCTATGGACCTAATAATAAGGGAAAAAATGTTTCTTTGATCAGAATATTTGCCTGTAACATCTAGAGCAGCTGGACCGAAAGAAGTGGAGAGAAATTGCAAAGCTATGGACCTAATAATAAGGGAAAAAATGTTTCTTTGATCAGAATATTTGCTCATGTAACATCTAGAGCAGCTGGACCGAAAGAAGTGGAGAGAAATTGCAAAGCTATGGATCTAAATGGTCTGTATATAAATTTGTTGAATTTTAATCTTTTCTCTCAGAAAAATAAGGAAAAAAATGTTTTTTTTTTATCAAAAAAGTTGCTTGTATAAAAACTTGAGTAACTGGACCAGAAGAAGTGGAGAGAGATTATAAAGTTATGGACTTAAATGATCTGTATAGAAATATGTTGAATTTTAATTTTTTTCTCAGAATAATAAGTGAAAAAATGTTTTTTTGATAAAAAAATTTGCTTCTGTAATAACTAGAGCAGCTTTTCATTTTTTTTTTGGAAAAAATTTTTCATTTTTATTGTAATTTTACTTCACATCATGACATGAAACATATTTGCTATATATCAGAATTTTTGTATGTCAGATTTATGATAAACAATGATATTTTCTTGTAAATTAACAAGAAATTTATGTCTAAAAGTGAATATTCTCTGTATTTTTTCCATTCTCTTACAACCTACCTGGTATTTAACCCGAGGTATAATCTCCCATCTTATTCTCGTTGTATTACCCTTGATAACACTTGATAACAATAAAGCCCATCACATCTTAATGAAAACGCTCTTCTTATTCCTCGGAGTAGGCATCCATATTATCTTTGAATTCATTCAGATGAGAATGTATCATATGAAATGTATGAGATATGAGAAATTTAAGTGATTTCCAATGCATAAGAACATAATCCCGAAAAGAAAACTTTTTTTTGTTAACCTTGTTATTCACAATAATGACGTGGTGATTACAGTGATAAAACGTATTGTTTGAGGTTATGACATATTTGTATTTTCTTTTCCGAAATATTTGATTTTAAAATAGGTTTTCATAATAACATATCGAGCTCACTATTTTATTCTTCATTGACTCGTCAATATAATCTTCTGTAACTGTTTTCAATCTCCATGTTTTTTCGATGAAGTGATGTCTTCGTCAGCATCTATAAGTATTGTTGCTGATGGTCTTCTTAAGCATTAGTATACAGCTGAATTATCAATTTTAATAATTCCAACTCTCTGTACCGTACATTTTTCTTATTGATCGCAAAAAGGCTTTTACACACGAATTGCATACATTATTTTTTCTACTAGCGAAAATTTTATATTTAAGCACTAGTGAAATTTCAAGTTTTTGTTTATTTATTTTAGAGATCTCGGGATTTGGGAGGAGAAAGTGATCTAGCAGTCAAACAACAACTCAGCAGCTTATATTACGTCTTAAAAATAATAGATAATAAATTATCCAAAATGGAAAATATGGACAGTATAGGTATAAAATAAAATTAATTAACGAATAATTATTTAAAAATTGAATATTTTTCAGATGGACAAAATTTGGATTATATTCAAATAGAAAACATCAAAAAAATCGAACTTACTTTAGACCAAATTTTAAAAAATAACATAGCGCTGTCATATTTTATTGATTTCGTTTCTAGTCAAGGAAAACAACTAGACCTCTTCTTCTATTTAAATGTTGAAGGTAACACCAATTGACTATTATACCAAGGGTGTTGTTTATATTTTTAGCCAACATAATAATAAGCGTTCGCTAAATATCATGTAATAGTCTTGTTTTATTGTTATGTAAATTGGAGTTAGGTTTGACTCTTTGAATTCTAAACTCTTACTACTCTTTATCAATCACCTAAAAATATAACGAATTCAACGTAGGCATTGAAATTGCTTATTTTACAAATATGTTTCATTGGATAATTTGAAAGTTCAGTAAACTGTATTCCATCACAATCATATGAGATACCGGCTTTAAAATAATGATTTGAATGTTTTGGATGTCACGTAAAGTCTCAAAATAAAGGACATTTCTTGATTGGTAAGAGCGTTCAGAAGATTATTATATGTGAAATCTCATCGATCCCCTACTTGGAAAAATGTATTCAATTTCAGAGGTGACAAAAATGGATTTTACGCATTTTGTAGCAAAAGTTTGATCAAAAAATTAGTTCAGGTCAAAAGTACCCCGTTCAATCCTTATGGAAATTACGTTTAAGCCAATTCTGAAACTTCGGCACGATGGTAGTTCAAAGCAACGTAATTGAAAGTTTCAATTGGCACGGAACCCAAAACCAATCCTGAAGTTTTCGAAACTACGGTTGGAGGAAGTGAATTGGTTTCGACCAATTATTCGGAAACTTGACAACAAATGGCTCGAATCGATGGTGACGAAAATATTGAGAAACGGGGAAATTGTCCTATTCAGGATAAAACTGATAATAGAGATCCTCTTATAAGTTACAAAGTTGATACCAGTGATTATATCACGGGAAAACTGTTTTTGAAGTACTACATTTATATCTGTGCGCATGTGTATCTTTATATGTGTAGAAGAGCTTCTTGCATACGTCGCGTACCTTGACAAGACCCAGTTCTATGGTACAGATGTTTCTTTTATTGTTCTTATTAATAGACAATAAAACCTTTTATATTTATATTACAAAATAAAAACAAATACTACTACTAAGTGAATGAACAACTTTATATTGATTAAACCAATTGAAAACTTCAACTATATTATCTCATATTTATAGACTCCCTTAGCTCAATTCAAATTCACGCCACAAATTATTTGACAATTAAAATCAAGCAGCAACTGCAATTCATAAAAGATAACAACAAAAAAATGCATTTTGTTGGATTCCCTCACATACTGGAATAAAAGGAAACGAAGAGGCAGACCTGGTGCCGATATTAAATCAACCCTAAAACGTAAAGTACTCGATGAATGGGAGAATAAATGGTCGAATAAAATAAAAGACTCCGTTAAATCATGGTCAGTACTACCGAAAAATCGTAGAGATCAAGTTCTCCGTTTAGGAAAGATTTTAACGCAGCAGGATCATCATAAAATCTACCACGAACAATATCTAAAATTTTAGGATCTAAATACAATATTACTAACCTCAAAAATTACCTCAAACAGATCTCGATCATAAACTTAATTTAATAAATATCTGCAGATAAAATACAATTTACTTGTATTTGTTAAAAAAATTGAAACGCTAATAATCGGTATACGGTTGATGCGAGTTTTTTAATAAAAACTTAAATGAATGAACCAATTGAATTCTTCAACTATATTTTAAAACATTTTTATTGTATTAAAAATATTGCTGATATTACGTTTAAAAAAATATAGTTCTTCTCGATTTTTTTGCATATTATTATGTCTATTTACGAAATTAAAATTATGCCAAAATTACATCTTTAGTCATATATTTTATAAAACTAAAATAGGTGCAAGTTACAGAAATAACTAAAAATGTCATTTAATTGTTTAAAATAGCCCCGTTTCACGATACTTTTATGATTTTTTATCAAAAAATTAATGTTTGTGTGAAAAACGCAGATTTAAGATCGATGGTAACTTTCCAGATTCACCATATATTAGTTTTCTGAACTCTTCTAACTATTTTCAGCTCTATGTGAAGCTTTTTAGCTAAACTACTAGATTTTAGTCATAATTTGACCGGACTATCTATTAATATAAATAAATGTTATTTTTGTGACATACAGTAACAAGAGTCTGTCGATTGTAAATGATAATCCAACATTTTTTAGTCAAAAAACATTTGCGTCTTTTGAAAAACAAAGCAAAATAAATACCAATCATTTTCAATCGCTCTTTAGCATTGATTTAGCAATTGGATAATATTGAAAAAAAATAATTCAATTATTGTTAAGTCAAAAATATAATCAACAGTCATTGTATTGTAAAAAATTTATTTTGTAGGTTGGAAAGTATCCGTAGAACAACAATTGTCGGATCTTCATCTAACTAAATTAATTAAAGGTTCAACAGAAAATTTAAATTCGACTTACGAAAATATCCGTTCCACTGCCCTGAGTATTTACGAACAATATTTGGGTGATAAAACTGAGCAAAAAGTACAAATAAAACCGGCGATTGTACAAACGTTACATTTCAAGATTCGAAATCTAAACGAAATCCCTTCGGAAACTTGGTTCGATACTGTTCTCGAAGCTACTTACGAAAAAATGGAAAATAATTTTTTGCCGTTGTTCAAAAAAAGCAAATCGTACGTTAAGTTATTACAAGAACTCGATCTATTACAACAAGCTAACTCCGAAGATGACGTAATCAGTATTAACAGGTGTGTACCTACATATTCTGAACCTAAGAAAAGTTAATTAATGATAATTAATAGAATAGTTATTACTCTATAAGCTAAAGAGCTAAAATAATGCCTTCAGGCTTTACTATGGCATGATAGAGGTCTTGACCAAAGACAAGTCCTTTTTTTTACCACAAGTAATGTATCTTTTGGCTAACCACGTATCAGTCTCCAAAGTAAAATCCAGCTCGAAGGACCAAATGTAATGTATCTTCGGACTAACCAATAATGGTCGACCATATTCTACTTAACAACAAAAATTTTAATTCTTAATCTCTCAATAATCCGACTACCTTACTCGCCGAATGTCAAACTATTAAGAACCTAGTATCCTTGTACAAGTTACCTTAAATACTAAATCTTATCGTATACAAAAGCTATAATTAATTATAGCAATGGATATTTATGGTCGTTAGAGTCACATTCATATAAAATAAAAATAAGTAATTTGATTCGTTTATGGAATTTCAAGTATCTAAGAGACACTTGGAATCACTTAACTAAGACGTTGGTTCCTATTAGGAACGTTAATGGAGGGTGAAGTATCACTCAACTATATGATATATGAATCATAATGGTTGAGGTGAGATACTTCAGACACAAGAGGTTGTATTTCTCCCTGGGTTACATTCGTGCATGTTGCCTAATTTTAAATATGAAATTATATGTCAGAACACCACACTTTATTTAACTTACTTTGTTATTTTTTCTCTCTAGGTCAATTACTAGGATCTTCCTTAGTATGTTTATGAGCTTGTCAGCTGCAGAGTAATCTGTGATAATGGTCTTCTGCGTGCTCTGTGACTTTTCGCTTTTTGTCTACTTAACCACAATCTCTCCGTCGCCTTATGTAAAGGGTTTGTCTTGTCTACAACTACATAGATGGATACGTATCTTCTACCTCATACAGATTTTTTACCCCTAAAGTTCCGATTTTTCGCTAGTCTAAATATTGAGTGTCACTGAAATTTGTTACTATACAAGAAATAAGTTCACCATGAAGTTAAACAGGAAGAAAGATTGGAAGATTGCACCGGCGCCTTTCAGACAAAAACACTTGCCGTTGAAACTTGTATGGAAATGAACCTGGAAAGGAACCAATACAATAGTGATATAGAGATCCAATAGTCAGAATATATTGAGCTGCTACTCTATCGGTACAAATATGATCTGGAATACAATAGGAACCTCAATGACTTACGCAAACATAACAAGATAATTAATAGGACATTGTACTTGCCATGAGTTTAAGTAGATTTGGTAGATGGTATAGGAAAGTACATCTACCAGTTGTAGGAAAAAAGAAGAATTACTCAGGCAGATGCTTCATTGACTGGACTACTCCAATATCTGTATCTTTGCTTTTTGACCAGACTCCCGCTTCATAAAGCTAGTGGTCTAGATTCTGTGGTTTCTCACGATCATTTTTATTCTCCCATTTAAAATTTGATATGATCTCGTTTTTCTTTAAATTCTTCTGTAGAAATTTTTTATTTATCTCAAAATTGAAACTTATATATTTGATTCACAGTAGTGAATGTGTAGACGAACCTCCAAATGTGGCAACTAGAAAAATGGATCTTCTGTCTGTTGAAAGTCCCAAGAACGTAAAACACGCTAGATCGTGGAGCGACGTAACAATGCTGATTGGAAAAAATGAATCCGAAATAAAATCACGTAGCTCTAGTCTAGAAAAAAGGATAACCGCTAACGGATCTGATGTAGTTAAAGAAGAAGAAAGAAAAATCGACGAAAAACTTTTGAAAACCGGAAATTTTACTCTTAACGTGAATATTATTGAAACTGGTAAGAAAGAGGCGTAGAAATATTTTACTACTAAAGTAAATGCTCGATAGTTCACTGACGAAAATAACGCTGTCACATTTTCATTTGAAAAATCTCTTGCTCTTCCTATTCATACCAATTTCAATGACCATTCACCTCTAATTACATTTGTCTGCATTTTTTATAGCACTCTGTATGTAGACCATTTTTTCTATTTAAAAATATTTTTTTTGTTATGGTAATTTTGGAAACAATCACCAAAATTAATTTGGACACAAACGATATTATTAACAACATTAAAATAAAAATTGCTACTTAAAATTTTACAGGTTATAATGAAAACTACAGTTCATTGAATAAGTTTCAATGGCTGGGTATTATAGCGACAATATCAACCCAATATTTCTAAATTCCGTAATTAGTTATTGATTCTGAAAATATGCAGAAAACTTTATTAAAAATAATTTTGTTTATAAAACTCTTAATTTTTAGAAATAACAATTCATTTCGATTCGTTTTGGGACCACTAATAAATTAATATCCATCCCTCCAATTTCGAATCCCAAGCGTTATTTAAGACGTGAACTTTCAAGATTTTATGGTTTGTCTATGGATATAACATCACTCAATAAGTAGTGTGACTGACACACAGATGGCGTTGCCATTGACAAATTCATATGACGTTTATGAAGTACCAACTTTCAAAATATTATGTGTAAAATGTCATGAAATTTAAGTGAAGCTATTTTTGTTATTTTCAAAACAATTTCGTGTGTTAATTTATCATTGCTTCTTGATGAAAAAAATAGCATGTCGAAAAAAAGACAAGATAATGCACCGATTCACAAGTCGATGACAATGATGATTAAAATGAACGAATTACATTTTGAATTGCTTCTTCATTAACCGTATAGTCCAGATCTGGTCCCCAGTGTCTACTGATCTGAAAAAAATGCTCGTCGTAAGAAATTCAGCTCAAATCAAGAAGCAATTGCTGAAACTGAAGCCTATTTAAAAGTAAAAGAGAAATCCTTCTACAAGCATGGCATCGAGAAGTTAGAGAAGCATTCAAACGATTATATTGCTCTTGATAGAGATTAGATTGATGAATAAAATCGATTTTCTTAGTTAGTCACACGATTTATTTAGTGATGTGTTACTTTATTGGTTGGCCAGCGTCTATAGAAACCGTTCTATTTTCAGGAATAGTTTGTGAAAAGGGTAAAACATTTGGTATATATGCCATTCGAGTTAGTAGATCATATGAGACAGGGTACCAAGAAGAATGGCATATTTATCGAAGATATAGCGACTTTCATGACCTTTATTCCAAAGTTAAGGAAAAGGTAATTATTAAATCCAAAGTACACACAAATAAAAATTATTTTTGTAAAAGAATATTTTGATACATTTTACAACCTCAGTTAGCATCGGATTCTATATTATATATTCTATATTATCGGATTTCAACTTGATCAGTGGTTTCCAGTTGAAAGTGAGGATGGCGCCACTGAGCGTTCGCTAGGGAATGTTTAATTATATGAACCAAATAGCGACGCTCTTTGACGTTTGACGGCTTTCAAGCCCGAACAAGAGTTGATAAAGCACTCTGATAAGACGATTTGGTACCATCTGATTACCATTTATTTCGAAGTTTGCAGAATTCTTTGAATGGTCAAATCGCGCTTGGTTCAGTTTTTTGCTGATAAGGATCAGAAATTTTCTTTATTTATTAAATTAATTTAAGTGCAGTATTATGAAGATGAAAGAAAGATGGTAAAAGGTCGTTGAGAAAAATGTAAAATATATAATTGATTAAAAAACTATTCTTTATATTACAAAACCGAAATTACTTTTTCGTCCTATATTTCAGTTTCCAGATTTATCGAAACTTCCATTTCCCGGTAAGAAAACATTCCATAATATGGACCGAGCCGTTTTAGAAAGAAGAATGAAAATGCTGGGTTCGTATATGAATGAATTGTGTCGTAATCATGTGATATCAACTCATCAAGGTCTTAAAGAACTTGTGATAACGTTCCTCGAACAGGGAGATTATGATAGAGCAAATGGAGGACCAATATCTAGTACCGTAAGTCATTATAAACATAAGTATTAATTTTTTTACATATTAAAATAGTTACTAGTTACCTTAAGTCTCTGAAGACGGTAACCACGTTATCGAAACGCTTATCAGACAGCGGATTGGTGTACGGTTATAGAAATTTCAACTTTATAATAAAAAATTAATTTTATTACTATTTTCAGATCGATACTTTGGTGAATCCTCTTAAAACTGGAATGAAAACAATTAAAAATATGCCGGAACATCTTATTAACACTGTTGATGAAGTAGTCGTCGGTCTAACGAAGGTGTTCCATCCAAAACCAGTGAGGTTTCCGGAAGCTTGTAAAGTTGGTGCCTCAATAGAAGAAGTGAGATATTAACATTCAATTATTGTTACAATTTATGTAATTATTCAAATTAATACCATTTACTTAAAATACAGGGTGGGGCACAATACAGATTCGGATAAATATGAGTTCTTGATTATATATTTTGTATTCAAGCATGTAACGGTAATGACAGTAACGACAAATCCTCATTACCTGAGGAGACAGAATTAAAAAGTGAAACAATTACGTACCTCTTTACCAAGCGATGTCCGTATTCTTTTAAATTCATTTTACCGGCGAAATACTGTTATGAATGAAGGACTTTTATTGTCCATCTCAAGAAATGTTCGGAAAAGTGAAATAAGAAAGAAATTATTTATTTTTTTAGCAAAAAAAATCAAAAGGTTGTTCATTCGATCCCGTTTAAAGTTATTGTTGAAAAATTAAAAATCCTCAATATAAAGTGAATTATAATAATAATGACATATCGTTTCAATTCCTTATATTTGTTAAATTATTACAAGTTAGATGAATCTCGATCAAAAATGGTCAAAATACCGTTACCAAGAATCATTTTTTTCTTCGTATAAATAACGGTATACAGAATGGAATTATGAGCGGGAATTTCGTCCACATACTGCTACCGCCTGTAGGTAGGTCTTCTTCTCGATACAAAGGTAGAATTTTAGGTTCAGGCCTTCTTGTATTTTCTTCTTCATCGGGATTTGGCATTACTTAGATTTTCATTTTAGTGAATTCAAAAATTACAATGTACGATGATGACTTTTGATTTAAATGAAATGATTTGTCACAATGACAATTCATTATATAACATTTGTGGTACATTTGAACTACTACGACTACTACGGTCCTCAAAGAGCCTTTGCCTCGTCCACCACATTCTCCAGTCATCGCGGTCCACTCCCACACACCTAGCATCCGGCCATCACTAAATATTTATTTCAATATGGTAAATTTTGATTACATGTTTTTGTTTTTAGACCGACGACAACATTCCACTTAGAATAATGTTATTGATGATGGATGAAGTGTTTGATTTAAAGTCTAGAAATCAATGGTTGAGAAGAAGAATCGTAACACTTTTGAGGCAGATAGTGAGAACAATGTTTGGTGATATAGTGAACCGCAGAATACTCGAATATGTGTCCTTCATCACTAGTCCAAAGAATGTAGCACATTATTTGTATATTTTTAAGTGAGTGAACGTTTTCACTACCTTGGAGTAAATAGTTTGTGGTTATTAATTTCTAACTTTTTTGATTTATAAGATTTTAAAAATGTCAATACCAAAAATTTGTTTCATGATTGATTTTAGATCTCCTTTCATAAAAAATCAGTTCAAAAGAATCCAAAAGAATGGATTCTTTTGAAAATGCTCCCAAGCAAGGAGCGAAACTTTAAGTTATACATAAAAATGTGATATTTTATTGAAGTTTCATTATTGTATCCAAACAACCTACGAACACAAGAAATTAGAAAGAGGAAGAAATAAATATTAGAGTTTTTTTGATAATTTTTAAAAGAAAGATCAATTTTGACGTTTCAAAATATCTTGATAAAGACTTAAAGATAAGTCGAAACGTCAAAATTTATCTCTCTTTTAAAAACTATCAAAAAAAAATTAATTTTGAAACAGAATAGGGGCCATCCATAAATTACGTCACACAAATTTCAGGACTTTTTAACCCCTCCCCCCTCCTTGTCCCAGGTTGTCACAATTTCAAAAACCCCTCCCCCCTGATGTGACGTCACACATTTTTCAAATTAATATATTTATTCAAAAATAATCAAAAGAAAACAGTTATTTTTATTTTTTTCCTAAGAAATAAGAAATTGAAGACATATATATATATATATATATATATATATATATATATATATATATAAGTAGTTTTTTATTGGGAACTATTCATAATATAGCTGGCAAAGACTTCTTTACAATTCATATATATATTTAGTGATAATTTGTGATAGAAAAGTTGAAGAAAATTCCATATTTTAGGTAAATTTATTTGCTTTTTTTTTGTTATTTTTAGACATTCTTTTTGGCCAAATGGTATTAGAAATGAAAAGAAACCAGAACGAGATAATGATACTAAAAATAGAACAAGAGTGGCTGCTAAAGTTGCTCTTTTATCGAGCCTGTCAGGTAATAATATACTATCAATATTAAATTGAATGTCATTCAATATACTGTAGTTCAATACGACGGTATCATACTCTAAAAACTAATGTTGAATCTTGTAACCTTATAATTATATAAAAAAGAAGAAATTACTAGAGTGTACTCTCAGTGTACTACAAAAAGCAGATATCGTAAAAGAACATAATTGAAAAAAAATGACAATCGTTTGAAAAAGATATAAAACGCAAAAGAGGAAAGTAAATAAAAATTCGAAAGTATAAGTAGTGACAGGAACACCAAACGGTTAGTTAAAATGAAAGGAAAATAATAAAAAAATTCCAAAAGTGAATATAAGTTAAGGATCCAGTATAAGCTATAATCAAAGTGATACAATGAGATGGTTCTTCTGGATGAATCCGTTTGTTCCGATGATGATTCTTCTTCAACATTTAATGAAGCGAGTGCTTCATTGTCATCTGTTGGTAAAAGCAGTATATTATCATCATAATCCAGTTGACTGCCTGCATTAGCACTTCTAGGTGGCCTCATTAAATTGACGACAATATTTATTTTAAATGCAGCTCGAAATGCTTTCACTGCTGGGTTTCTGTTATACCCTCCTCTTTGACGATAAACAGAAATTTGATTTTCAAGTGGATCTTGAATTAGTCTGTCTGTGAATAAATAATTGAAACCTTCATTTTTTGATCATTTGCAAATTGTTTAACGGAATTAATGGTAAGAAGAAAACCATCAAAGCTATCAGGTCTGGTCAAATTTCCCTTTTTCCCAACTTTGTATAGATTTTCTAATAAATCATATCCTGAGCTTAAAGATGCTAGCACTTCTGGATTCGTATCTCTCAGAACACGATTACAGGGTTTTGTTGAATGTAAACGTGTACTATTCAGGGCATCATATAAATTGTTCATGGTTAGAACAAAGTTAGCCGTGTTTTTAGCAGTACTTGAAATAAGTTCACCAGTTTCCAAAGATGTCATTATGGCAGAATAAACACTGTGACTCAATGACTCAACAATTGGGCAGCTAATTTAACCTTCATTTTTTCGAAAGAATTCGGATTGGGATTCAGATTGGGAGCATCAAAAAAAGCATAATATTTTTTCTCATTATGAAAAAAATAAGGTTGATTTTTGTTAACCCCCAAATGCTTTATGAGTTCCTGATTGGTAGTTGATAAATCACATACTATGCCTATAGTATATAGTATAGACCTATCCACTACTACTAAAATACCTACTTATAATCGTTTTGTCAGATTTATCATTGTGAAAGATATTTAAACAATGGCCTCATCCTTACCGATAAGTGTACCAACTAACTCAGGACCGGTCTTGGTTTCACATTGGAGAGCCAAAAGTTATAATAATCGAAAATATTATTTATTGTATTATCTATTTATACTTTTTGGATTGACCACAAAATAATATAGAAATGTTAAAACATATATTTTTGAAATTATAACCTATTAAAGTGCAATACAAAAATATATACCATTAAAAAATATATCCAAGGCGTCATATTTAATATAGTTATAACGTTACAAAAAAGACACCAACTACTACAGTTGAAAATATAAATTGCTCTTCTCCAAGATTTTTTATAAGTAACATTTTTTAAAAATAATTAATTTGTTCTATAGTTTTAAATAGGCTGTTTCTATAATCACTGTAGGAAATTATGGATAGGTAAATCGTGAAATAAATAACTAACATCAATATTTGTTGGGATGATATATTTATTCATAATGTGCGACTGGAAAAATGTACTTGTTGCTACCTTCAACTTTCAGAAATTATATTTTACAATGAGACCATAAATGCTTACAAAACCATCTGTTTGTTTAAAATGGTATAATAAAAGCAGGCAAAAGGTCTACTTATCTGAACCAAGTAGGTATGGTCATAAAAGCGGGTTATCACTAGCAAATAATATTATCTCTTGTTAAAAGTGTTTTTTGCAATATATATAATAAAATTGCAACTAAAATTCATTTTATTGAAAGTATTCAACAATCATAAGATGGTATATGACATTACTATATTCTTACCCTTAATAGATACGAGGACAAAAATGGTGATTATATTATGGAGGGACATTACATTGGTTAAAAAAGTTCTTTTTCATATCGAAAACACTAGGTAATGTTTAAAGTAAAGCTCTCAGTACATTTTTTGACAAAATCAAAACGAGTATCTACAACAGAAACGTATTTAAGAATAATCATTATTGATGTTAGTTATTCGAGATAAAAATGTGCTATATCGCTTAAATTGACTAATAATTATAATAAATAAGCATATTCTCATTGAAAACCTATATGTTTGCCTAGTGAAGGCACGAATCGTCGTATCGAAGATCTGGTGGTACATGTCTATAGTAAATTATATGTGATAAAAAGTGAAATTTTTACCTCATTGATAGGATAATTTCCAAATATAAACATACAGAAACACTACCTTATTATTATGTGCTTAGTTCATAAACATAAAAAAATAACAAAAAATACTATTTCAATTTTTGTGAAATATTAAAGTTCAGTCCTTTGTATTCGGTTAGTTGTGTTTATGTATAAGTTTGAAATATTTTCAAAAATGTTTTATTCTATTCTGTTTGCCTTTACTATAAAGGTGGCTTCTAATTTTAAATTTAGGTATTATTCAAGTACTTTTGATAATTTTATAAGATTGAATGGATTTGGAATTTGTAGTAAATTATTGTACTCGTATAATATGCAATGCGACCATAATACAAATAAACTCATTATCAGAAAAAACTATTGGACGAATTATCTTTTGTTGGACGATAATTAAATACCTACTTATGTTTAGTTTTGAACATTTGTAAACAGTCATTTATTCACATTCACTATTTTTTATTCCTTTAAGAAAAATAATTGTCTTAATAATAACTCACCCGAGTGTATAATCTGATCTCTTACTTAGTCCACTTACATGAAATAAACACACTTATTTCCAGCCATTTCGAAAAAATTGAAAAGAAGAAGTGATTATTTGTTATATAAATACATTTCAGTAAGTACTTCGCTAAATATAGTTTTTTTTTCGAAATTGTAAGTTGTAGCATTTATACATCTAGCGCCTTTTATAATTTGAATATTTTAACTAAAAGAGTAGTGATGTATATTAATTGTGATAATATCCACTTACCTTAAAAATGAGATATATATCCAAGTTCAAAAATTCTCAAATAAAAAAATAATCCAAATGCACAACCAACGAAACCCAACAATAACACAACGAACACAATACAATAATGAACTCAAATTGCAACTTTGCTATAGGCACTCAAAATAAGAAACTTTACAACGTAGCTTAAGGGTTGAATATAATATTCTAAATAATTTTGGTGCCATGTGTTATTGGGGTAATTCGGTAACCAAAGCTAGAAAACACGTAATTCAAGCTACGACGTACAGTAAAAAAAGACGTGCTGTGGACGCCAACTCTCCACTGCCATCTATTGGTGGCGTCCACCTCGTCAAATGATATCCTCATAAGGTTAACCTACTATGCTATTCTTTATACAATGCCTCTACACTCTATCGGCTGAAAATTTTAAAAAATTAATTATGAATAATTTTTTAATAGTGGAATTAAACTAATTGAAAATTTTGTTTCAGATGAACTCAAACATATTATTGGTTCAGAGACGACTAGGCGAGGTTTACTTACAATTTTCGATCTTTTCCAAAGACCAATTTTAAACCGTAGATTATTATATGTATTATTAGAAGGTATATTATGTAATTTATTTCCCGATAAGGAAATGAGTAAATTAATTATAAAATTATATTCAAAAACAAAGAAAAACGAACACACCAATACTCCAAAGACTAGGTGATTAATTTTAAGTTTTTCTATTTTGTTATCGGTTCTTTTTTGACATAGTTACAAGGTTAAGTTACAGGGTGGCGCAATAGAACCTGTCTGTGGTCCTAGACTTTTTGATTGTGGTTTAAACGTGGAACCGGTTTCTTCAAAACGCTTATTTTGATTAAATTTACACTCGGAACTTCATTAACCCATATTCTGAACGACACAGTTGTCTCGTGATGGCTATTAAAACTACACGAGTGCAACTATCCAAACGCTCCCCCAGCCACGCATCTTATCTTGTGAAAAAAGATGTTGCGATATGCACGTTCTACTGTACCACCCTGTAAATGAGATGAAAAAACATTCAGGGTTTCTTGATAAAAATAATGATGAATTTATGCCATATTTTTCTGTTTAATTAGTTAACATGAAGCTGTGTTCAGCTATAGGCCCAGTTTGATGCGTCGCTCCTTTTGATAAAACGATTTTATTAATTTTAATTCAATATTTTTATTTTAAACTAACATTATTTTATTGTAGTATAATTTTTAAGTATTTATAATAAACACGAAAGAAAAATAGGGTATAATCCTTAGGTACATAAATAATTATTTTCTTTTTATTATTAATCAATTTGAAAATTTACTTTTCCTAACATTGGTCTTTAATAGTGCAAAATCCCACTCAACCTTTTTTAGCTGAAATACTAAAAATAAATCGAAAAGCAATGTCCACATTCGAATAAACATCGTATATTTACATGTATGTAAAATATTCTCGCTTGAGTCGATTCAACTGTTTTTTCAGTATACATTCCAGACAAAATCTTCCACAAAAACTAATCTGAATCTTATTTTTTTTTTCGTTTCTAAAATTTAGGGGTTTCAAAAATTTTACCGCTGGGCCTCACGGGCCAAAGCATAAATCCATCACCAGCAGTGTTCATAAATTTTAATTTTTCTTTATTCCATACTTTCATGTTTTTATGTCACTACCTATGTAACTGTGTCGTGCCATTTTTTGTTTTATTTGTTACTTAATTTCGTTGAAAAAATTTTGAAAACTTTGTAGAACATAATATTTATTATTTTATTTTCAAATGAAAATCATTTACAAAGTGAAAAATAGTTACGGAACATGCACAATGTACTAAAATCAGCGCCTAAGACGCTATCAACAAAGCCATCCACTGAAATTTTCAGTAGGAATACTTTGAAAAAAGGGATGTACATAGCTTGTACCCTTAACACTTATTAATTTCTCGAATAGGAAAACTAAGATATGAGCTCGGAAACTAGATCAGGATCAATAAATTATAATTGAGAATATACTTATTAGGGTGACCCAAAAAAAAAACGATGTGATAATAAATTACTTCATTACTATAATACTGTAATTTGCTGTCAGATACTCAGTCTTGTTTATAATAATTTCTAAAAAATAATTTATAAACCTAGTGATAAGTAGTACTACGCAGTTTTCAAAAGTAAGTTATTTTCGAAGACATACTGTATATTATTTCTATTTATTTTTCTTAAATATTATACAGCGTGTCCATAAATTCGACTTTCATCGATTGTTATTGAAACTTCGCCACCACTATTCAAAAATTTTTGGAAAACCCTTTAATCGCAGTAGTACATTTTTTTTTCAAGGAAAACGTGTAGTTTAACGAACAAAAATCATTTTGTAGGACATTAACCTGTAAGTTGATACAGAAGAAACTATTTATTATTTTTTTCCTAAATAATCACAATTGCAGTCACGAAATGTTTGCCAAGAAAACGATTAATTTTAGATTATTCCGATCATTTGACCCAAGGAATTTCCCTTAGAACGTTAGCAGTCGAATTTAGTGACACCCTGTATATAATAGCCTATACTGTTGATAGTATTATTTGTAAACGTAATACAGCCATTTTATTTTCTAAAATTATACAATATTACAATTAATAATGCATTTTATTTTCCATTAAAATACATTCCATTTTAGTTTTCACAACTTTGATCAATTGACAGCAATCAATTTTCACCTAAACTTATGTTCCCCCTAAAAGAGTGTTTTGGCCATAAAGTCTTTTAGAACTGCTACTGGTGTTGTTTTTTAACCAATAACCTTCTGAATAGCATACGAGAGGATTTGGGAATCAAGGACAGTCTAATTTTGTAATACACAGATAGTACACAAATTTTATTAAAAATAAACACAAGTACATGAAACAATATGATACTCGAGTGGGTAGTATATGGTACCATAAAATATTCACGGATATTTACAGGGTTTCGACAAATCAAAACTTCGAACACTTTCTCTGCGGACCAAAAAACTATAAAGAAAAATCCTTTGTTGCATTTATTGATATGCAAACATGTAGTCCAAAAAAATAATCACAGTAATACTATTTTTATATAAACATTAATATCTAAAATATAGAAACTATTCAACAAATAAAAGAAAAGACACCATCAGACAATGGAGGTAATTTTTTTGTAATAAATTTTTTTCTTATCAAACTTTATTCAATTACATAAGCAATATATTATTTGCTTGCAGATTTAACGAAAAAAATTATTACATGGTAATAAACTAAATTTAATAAATGGTGCTTAAAAACTACATTTTTATCATTTAAATATAAAAACAATTTGATAAAATTAATCTAGTCAAATTTAATGGAATTAACGGACATGTCTATGGTGCCTCCCCGATAGGATCCCCGTTTTTTCTTAGTTTTCTCATGTCTGAACGATTTCCCTCTTGTATGTTTCAAATCTATATTGGCTCTCTCACCCCAGGATCCTCTTGCGTTAATCTGAAAAATTCATATATATAAGAAAAACACATTTGGAATTTTTAATTCATATAGAGAAAAGAAAAGATCAGCTGCTACACAATAACGTCTTTACTGATTTCACTGTCTATTCGATTTTATAAACACCTTCCTAATTTTATGGGACTAACGACTTTTTTATATAATTTATATTCTTGTTTAGAAGCCTTTATACCCTTTCAAGCATCAAAGTATTGGGACTTTAGTTTTCCTTTTTCCATCCTTTGCTACTTCATTCATCTGCTATATTGTTTCTTGTGCTACTTGTTGTGTCAAAGTTTCTCTGGGTCTTCCTCTCCTTATTTTCTCATATCTGTTAGCTTCTGTCACTATTTTTTTTGGCTTTATAGTGTTCCTCTCTTTATGTACCTGTACCAGTTTAATCGTTAAATATTTTGTTTCCTACATATTCCTGTTTGGGCTTTTCTATATTTATTTCATTTCATATTCTAAACATTCTCGTTTTCCCTTATATTTTCCGCAGTTACTTCATTACCAACAAAGAGTTATATATTTTGTTGTTAAATTTTCTTCCATTTCTTTTTCCCGAAAATTGTCTTATTAAGAGCTTATCATATTTGACTTGTTTTTCTTACTCAGTTCGTTATCTCTATATCTATTTTTCCGTATCTTCCAGTTAATAAAAAGTGATATCTCTATTCTTTATCGTTTTCCATATTTTCTTCTTTAATTTACTATCATTCTTTTGCATTACTTCCATCTTGTATTATCTTGTTCCATGTGTCTACTTTTTTAAACGTATCTGCTATGATTACTATATCGTCTGCATTTACGAATCTGTCAATTTTTAACGATTCTAGAGCCAATTATTTCTTTCAATTGAAAGTTCTTTTTTATTGTCCCACTCTATGTTATCGCCTCCACATACATTTACTATTTTGATTTTCTCTGTCACTTCTTCCTCTTTTGTCATTCTATTATCATATAATTCCCCTTCATCTTCGAATAATTTATATTCTAGAGATAATTTTCTATTCCTTTTAAGCCAAATACATAATTTCCATAGTTTTATATCTACTTGTTAATTGTCTGTTTATCATTTATTGTTTCCAGTTTACTCCCCATTTGCTTGGAGTAGATGTATAAAACTTCATCTCAAAAAGAACCAAACCAAGCCTCTGACAAGTTTCAATTTCTGCACCAACTAAATTTTGTAAGTGTGCAGCACCAAATCTTTGATGATGAGGATTTCACATGTTTAAAGCAACAGCATG
The DNA here is from genome assembly GCF_026230105.1 of Diorhabda sublineata. NCBI lineage: Eukaryota > Metazoa > Arthropoda > Insecta > Coleoptera > Chrysomelidae > Diorhabda > Diorhabda sublineata. The sequence goes on from NC_079475.1 coordinate 12,071,425, forward strand.
GTTCCATAAAACTGACAACGTACGGTATGCTCCCGAGAACCGCTCCATAGGGTCAAAATTCCCAAAAGCTACCGATTGACATACCTTCCGAACCCCTCCGAATAACTGCGACACGCAATAAGCAATAGAAAGGTGAATTGTGTTTTGAGACACCTCGTATATCCAAGAATTGTCTAATCGTCAAATTTTTGTAAATATATTGGGTTTTTTGGAAAGTTTTATAAATAAATAAATATGAAAACACTTACTAAACGCACGCTACTGTGTTTTTTGCCTTTGGCGCTTTCTCAAAATTCTCTTTTTATTTTTAAACTAATTGGATATACACAATTTAATAATATTTTATTGCCATTAGAGAAAGAACTGAACGTAGCTTGTAGTTATATTGTATCAATTGTTTTGGCTTTACAATTTTCATTTGATTGTCTCGAGAAAATTTATAAAAAATAGTATTTTTTTTACTTGATAAATACTCACATGTATTATTTATAAAATCCTGTAATCTAATCATCAAATGTGATTTTCTTATTTTCCGAAGGTTTTGATCCAAAACTGTCTCTCTGATTGAAGGATTTATTACCGAAACCTCCACGTCCACCACCCCTTCCTCCTCTATCGTTACCGCCGAAAGATTTCCTGAAACCACCATCCCCACCTCTACGATTTCCTCCCCTACCTCCTCTAAAACCACCATCCCCACCTCCACGATTTCCCCCCCTACCTCCTCTAAAGCCGCCCCTTCCGCGGTTATCGCCTCCGTCTCCCCAACTTTTTCTCTCTCCATCATTACCCCAACTTCTCCTTTCGCCTCCATCGAAATTTCTGTTACCACCTCGGCCTCCTCGGAAATTTCCTCCGCGGCCTCCCCCACCGCGACCGCCAAACGAATTTCTATTTCCCTGTTTTTTTTGAAATTTTAAACGTCCAATAAGAAGTTTTTGGAAAACGCAGCAATATGAAAAGAAGGAAAAAATATGTAAGTACAACGGAAATGGCAAACTATATTTAAAGGAAAATGTGCAAATCTCATCAAGTTTTTAGTTAAGTTTCCTTTTAACTATATTGAACAGTAAAGGTAGCTGTTAAAAAAAAAATTTACAATCCCTTAAACGGATGCTTGCCACATCAGTTGCACTTTTCATGAGATTTGCACTTTACCTTAGCATCAAAAGAATTATCTGCTAAGCGTGGATCAATGTTAACTTCATCATCCTTGACTCGACGAAACGGCGTATTCTTTTGCTAAATTGAATAAACAAATTTTAATAGGGACAAAATTTTTTATCAACACTCTCCAGCAAAATAAACGAATAAATTGTTATTTTGACAAACTTTTTTTGAAAGAACTTTCACTGTTACTAAGGAGGATTTTCGGAGGAGTGCAAAAGCAAAACGAGTGGAGAAGAACGAACGCAGAGATGAAAGTTCTATATGGTCAAGCTGAGATGGGATATATGGTCAGAGCAAAAAGACTCCGTTGGATGAGGCATATAGTTAGAATGGATGAAGAAAGATGAAAAGATCCTGGTAAGGAGTGAATGAACAAAAGGAAAAGAGGGCGTCCATGAAAAAACTGATAGAAGCACGTAGAGAAGATTTAGAAAGAATAAAATCAAAATATTGAAACGAATATGGATTCAGGATACGAACGATACGAATTGGCAATTCAAATGAACATTTAAGTAGACAAACTATTAGAAATTAAAATGTATATCATACATTCAATTTCAATAGTCTTAAGTAAAACAACATATGACATTGATATCAGGCAATTAACCTAAATATTCAAATTGTAGTTCAGTTTTTGACAATTGGAACTAGAAAGAAAGAAGAAAAAAGGTTTACTAAAACCAATTTATTTATAGATCAGTGCATTCCTCATTAAATAATAAGGCCAGCTTACAAAAACTTGGATCATGTATTAATCAGTGCAATAAACTTGTATTTTCTACAATAGTGTTTAAACACGAAAATGCATTGATTATATTTTGTTCCACCTCCATAAAGTTATTTTTTTATCAAATTTTGAAGGATTACAATAAACAAAATTATGCATCAATTTTGCTGGAGTGTTAAATTGAAAAGAAAATTTTCTGTATACACAATATCCTAGTTTCAAATGAATAGAAAAATTATCCATCAAATTAAAAATCTTTATAAATTACCGTAATTAATATCAAATACATTTTTTCCTAATGAAAATGTATGATCAAATGGAAATATATTTGAAATAGTTATTATTAAACCAAATTCTAACCTTATCATTTCCATTAAAACTATTATTTTGCCCTGCTTTGACAAAATTGTCATATTTTGGTTTCTTTATCGTCAATTCGGAATCATCTTCAACATTTTTATTTTGTTTTTGTTTCTTTTGTTGCGGTGCAGGTTCTTCCTCTTCCTCTGAAGATTCTTCTTCAGATGAAGATTCTTTTTTAGGTGCAACCTGGAATTCAAAAAACATATAACACCCATCAATAATTTTTAATAATTCTGCAAATAGTTGAAAAATATAAGACCAAACTTTAGTTTTAAAATCTTAAGGTTGGTATCTACACTGAATTTCAATTGGAAAAAATTATTTATTTCCCAAAGCAGTAAAAACATGATGTATAATTCCCAACAATAATTATAATAAGTGTTAAATAATTGATATAACTAACTAACATGATTAATAAAGATGACATAACAAGAATGATTGAATAATATTGAATTTTTACCTTTTTAGGTGTAGGCGTTGCTGTTGGTTTCTTTTGTGCTGGTGACTCATCATCACTAGAATCTTCCTCCGAAGAACTCTCTCCTTTCTTAGCAACAGAGTTTTTCACAGGAGCTGAAGCTTTTGGTTTGGGTTTCTCATCTTCGTCACTAGAATCATCTGAACTACTTTCTTTAGCAGTAGGTTTCTTTGATGGTACTACTGCTGGTTTTTTTGCAACAGGAGTTTCTTCCTCGTCGCTGGAGTCATCAGAACTACTGTCCTTTTTAGTAGCAGGTTTTTTTGATGGTACTGCTGCCGGTTTTTTTGTAACAGGAGATTCATCCTCATCACTCGAGTCATCTGAGCTACTCTCCTTAGTAGCAGCTGGTTTATTTTGCGCAATCACAGCTGGTCTTTTGATCGCCTGTGTTGTCTCCTCCTCACTTGAATCATCTGAACTACTTTCTTTTTTATTGACAGTTTTTTTCTGAGGTGATAATTTTTGCTTTTTGGCGATTGCAGCAGGTTTGGTTTCTTCTTCCTCTTCACTGCTATCATCTGTCTCTTCAGCAGCTGCAGTTAATTTCTTAGCTGGAGTCTATAAAAATGTATTTATCACAATAAAATATTCAAATTTGCAATTTGGTATCTTAGGATTTCATGTACAGTAGAACCCCGGTTATCCGTGTTCGCGATTATCCGTGGTGCGAGGAGAACAGTAAAAAAAAAATCAGGGCGCCCGACTTTTGAGATGGAATACCCATTTCTTTCCTTGCTCAATACCACCCTTTGGAGTAATAAATTATTGAAGGTTTGTTGGGTAAAAAATAAACACCTTGAATTTATTTGTATGTACGTAATTATTAAAAATATGCACCCATTCATTACAAGAAGTATCCGTATCGGAGGAGAGAAATTATGTAAAATAAAATATTAAACTTTAAATGTGTACATATGTAATTAAGGTTTCAGACGCCTGACCTATTATTGATTCTGAGAAGCGTTTATGTCTAAGTAGAAAGAGTCGCAAAGCCTGAATTGCTAATTCATTCCAGCAAATGGTTTTTGTTGATTTTCCCCCTACTCAAACCTCACTTTTGTTCACTTTCAGTGTTTCAGTAGCTTCTGATTAGTTTTCACCTACTGATCGGTTGGCTAGTTTCTTTGTTTATTGACTATGGCTTCAAAACGTAAGCGTGTCGTGTTTTCTTTGGAACAAAAAGTGTTCATTATTAACCGTGTCTTAGATCGTGGTGAGAGTGTAAGAAAAGTGGCGGGTGAGTTTGGTGTGGGAGAGCAGACAGTGCGTGATTTAATTAAACGAAAGGATGAAATTTTGCGGTTCATATCTTCAGCTGATTCCACATCTCTGCTAGCGTCAGGAAGAAAAACAATGAGGAAGTCAACATTATCTGACATGGAATCAGCTTTGTTTGAATGGTTTAAACAAAAACGTGCTGAAGGGATTCCTATCTCTGGACCGATGGTTTGTGAAAAAGCTAAGTGGTTTCACGAAAGGTTGAATATTGATGAACCATTTGGAGCTTCACAGGGTTGGTTATTTAGATTTAAAAACCGGCATGGGATTAGACAATTAGACATTCAAGGCGAAAGTCTAAGTGGCGATTTAACAGCTGCTACAGTTTTCAATGAGGAATTTGGTTCATTGATCTCAAAATTAAACTTGTCCCCCAATCAAATATACAACGCAGATGAATCAGGGCTCTTTTGGAAAATGTTACCGTCGAAAACATTAGCTGCGCAGTGTGAAAAGTCAGCTTCTGGACATAAATCTAGTAAGGAAAGGCTCACTGTCATGACATGTTCAAATGTATCGGGTACACACAAGCTAAAACTAACAGTGATCGGGAAAGCTAAAAAACCACGATTGTTCAAAGGAACAGATGTGAAAAGACTTCCGTGTAACTATTACAGCCATCCAAAAGCTTGGATGAATCAGGCTATTTTCAAAGAATGGTTTTTTCAAGATTTCGTGCCATCTGTGAAGAAATTTCAGGAAGAAAATGGACTTCCAAAGAAAGCTGTTCTCCTACTTGACAACGCTCCTAGTCACCCATCAGAATCTACCCTGAAAACCGAGGATAGGCTAATTTTTGTCACCTACCTTCCTCCTAACGTCACATCATTGATACAACCAATGGACCAGGGCGTCATTTCTTCCTTAAAACGGAGGTATAAAAAGATTTTCTCCGTTTCCTTCTCCAAGAAAATTGTGTCGATTCAATGAAGGACCTCCTCAAAATGTGGACAATAAAAGATGCCATTTTTGCTGTTTGTGATGCATGGGAAAACTTGCCATCGAGTACATTAAGACTTTGCTGGGCAAAAATTTTGGACCAAGAATATGGGGAAGAAGACAACATGGATGAGCACGATGATGTACAAACTTGCCTTGAACTGTCTAGATCTATTCCAGATTTCATCAATGTTGACCGAAACGATATTGTTGATTGGCTGCAAAAAGATGAAAATGAGGAGGGGTTTGAAATCCAAACCGATAGTGACATTGTAGCGCATTATCTTAGTAGTGATACACCATCTACTTCTCAACTGCCTGATTTGGAGGAGATTGATAGTGACACTGACAATTGTTTTGGTCCGAAGCAATTGATATTCTTCTGAATTTTTGCGAGCAAGAAAATTTTGATTTAAACGACGTTATCAGTCTCAGAAAAATCAGGACCAAGGTGAGAAAAGTTATTGCCAACGGTAAAAAACAAAAACTGATAACACCTTATTTTTGATCTATGTAAATTCACTCCCCGATGTATTTTTCATTCTTTTTGATTTTTTAATCACTAAGAATGCATTCGATTTATGTTTTCTTTTGTATTTTGTACATAAATATAAACTGTTGTTAGAGAAAATATGTTACGTATTTACTTACAATAGCGTCTAGTAAAATATTACTATCTCCGGGAATATCTCTAATTGGTGTTAATTATGTTTGTGCATGCTTATAATTGATAATTTTGATGTACTGATTTACATTTCTACAAAAATTGATGTTCAATAAATTTTTTCTCGATTAACCGTGTTTTTCATTTATCCGTGTAAGGGGGACCCCACCATTACCCCGGATAATCGGGGTTCTACTGTACTTATAAAGAAATGTGATCTAAACAGAAACACAATCATGCATAGAAAAACTTACTCTATAAAAAGGGTAGTTTTCTTTCTTGGATAATAAGTTTTGAGTTTTTACTGGCACTGATTAAAAAAATATCAAGTTAGTGCTTTACCTGTTTGGGTGTGGGAGCTATGGGTTTCTTTGCCACTGGAGCCTCATCCTCACTGGACTCTTCATCTGAAGAGCTTACATCTTTCTTAGCAACAGGTTTTTTCACAGGTACTGCGACTTTTGTATTGGGTTTCTCATCTTCATCACTAGAATCATCTGAGCTACTCTCTTTTTTAGTAGCAGGTTTCTTAGCTACTACCACCGGTTTTTTTGTACCAGGAGTCTCTTCTTCATCACTAGAGTCATCTGAACTACTCTCTTGTTTTGCAGTAGGTTTCTTCTGTTCTGCTACTGCTGGTTTCTTTTGTATAGTTGCCACTGGTTTTTTAACAGCTGGAGTTTCTTCCTCAGAACTCGAATCGTCTGAGCTACTCTCTTTTTTGGATACTGGTTTTTTTGAAGGTGACACTGCTTGTTTTACTGCTGCCGTAACAGGTTTACTTTCCTCACTGCTATCTTCAGAACTGCTTTCTTCTGCCTTTTTAACAACAGCAACAGGTTTTTTAGGAACAACAGCAGGTTTCTTAGCTGGAGGCTTCTCATCCTCAGAGGAGTCTTCTGAACTACTTTTTGCTTTCCTTTTTGCTCCAGTAACAGGTTTAATAGGTGCTGCTTTTTTGGGTTGTTCTTCAGACGAACTGTCGTCACTGCTACTCTGTTTTGCTTTTACTGGTTGAGGTTTAGGTTGTTGAACTTTGGGAGGTTGTTCGTCTTCTGAAGAATCCTTAAAAATATAGGAGCATTTGATATTAATGAATAATTAATTATTTGCCAACAATGAAACGGAAGAGCTTCATCATAAACTTATAATTAGGATTAAGTACTTTCTAAACATTCATATCATGATCGAATCAACTGATTATAGTTTCAGAAAGACCATATGCAAAAATTATAACAAACATACTGTTAACACTGCTCCAACACTCACAATTACTGTGTAATTGTTAGTGTTGATGTAGTGGTAATGTAAACAGTGTATTCAGTATTAAGTATCACCAATGGTTCCAAAAATTCCATGGTACTAAAATCAATCAAATCAAAACTGTTAAATCTTAATCAATTTAATACGCTACAGAATTTCCAAACACAGAAGTACACTACAACAATTCTACTGAATTAACCTAAACAATATTTCGCAAAATTGATAACTATCCCTAACTAAAAAACAGTATATTAATTCCCTAAACCACCATTATAATCAGCAATGTACCTATATTTGTGGCAAACAAAATATTAACGTGATTACTTACTTCTGAATCGGAGCTACTATCCTTCTTTTTATTTTTAGGTGGTTTTACAGATTGTTTAGCAATAGATTTTTTTGTAGTTTCTTCTTCCGAGCTTTCCTCGCTGCTAGTTTCATTATTTTTTGCAATACCATTTTCACTAGGAGCTAGAAGTACTGATTTTCCTTTGATACCTAATTTTAAATAAGATGCTACAAGCTCACTGAGATCGAGTGATCCTTTTTTTAAAGTACTCTAAAAGAAAAAGCACGTTTCAAACATGGGTATAAAAACACGTGGTGAGTAGTATACATCCAAACAAACTGTTTTACACAAAAAAAAGAATAATGATCGACTCGATTATTATTGATCATGAAAGTTACTTACTGCCTTTGTTTCTTTTTGGAACGGCAAAGCCAATTGTTTATTTTTTTTATACAAAAAATCGAAAACTAGCGCGTTGACCAGAGAATCGGTGCTCGCAGCCATTTTAGACATTTGAAAGGAAAGAAACAGGCTGTACAATAAATGCAACAAAGCACCACAAATATTTTACCCAGTTATGCCAACATACCTCGAGATATATATGAGAGTACATCTACTTCAGAATGAGCCGCAGTGCAATCAACATTTATTGGTTAGGAAGCTAATAGATAAAATTTTTTCGGAAGCTATGATTGTTAAACTGATCATGTTTTGAATGTTTGGAGAATACTCCGGATCACCTCCTGTATATTTTCGAAAATTAAAAGTTGTAAAGTTATTTACTAGTGATGACGTCACAAAGACATTGTTGCCAATAATTTGAAAATACCCACAGATCACCTATATTGCTATCGACTAATACTACTACTAATATGACATTTATAAAATACCGGCAAATTTAAATTTTATTAATGGCGTGTGATTTCAATTACTTAAATGTAATGTAACTAATAAACGTTCAAATTTATGACTTTGCTTGTAATATTTCTCAAAATGACATATTTTTAAGATATAGCACAAAAGATGGAATCTGGAAATTCATTAGTTGTAATCTTATCAAGTGAAAGAGAGCCAAATCTGGCGTTTCGTATTTGGCCCTAAAAATCAGTGACAATAATGCTGGAATGGGAAGGTGTATTATCGTGGTAAAAATCCATACATTCTTAACCCACGACTCTGATCGTTTGAGACGAATTACTACACGTAGACGCCTCAAAATGACCAAGTAGTAATCCTTATTGACCTTAATTTTCGACCTACTTTAATATGGTTTTTCGGTTTCAGCTCATTTTTGGAGCACCATTCGTTAGATTGTTGGACAACTCCGACGTCACTTATACCTTGAACCTCTTAAATACTTGCGTTTCAAATAAAGTAGATTTCGAAACTTCTGAAACCTTTTTAATGTTTCCGTAGCCGTAATTCTATTGAAAATACAAAATTTTAACTCTGACCTGGTCAAATTAGATTAGACAATGCACAATTTTTTTTGTTTTTTAATTATAGAACTTTAGCATAATAAATTTATTAAAATATTATATGTGATGACGGGAAATTAAGATATGAATTGAAACGAATATTTCTCCTTGCGATAGAAATCATGTTTTTGCTGAAGATGTTACATTACATTTCTTACGAAATAGTGAAGTGAATAAAATTTTTTGAATGTTTATAATGATCTGCATGAATCTAATCGAGTAAAATGGTACATTATTTATTAAAGTCGGCAAACAAATAATGAGTTTATTTCTGTGGATCACAGAAAGTGGTTTTGTGAACACATATAATGTATCAGATAGCCTCTATTTTTGAGAATAATTGTGAATATAAAGAAAAACAACCCCGATGCGCATTGAAACTAACCAGCCGCAGTCCAATATTTTTTAAGTTGCGCTCGAGTTCTATAAGTAAAATGCAAGGGTCGCGTTTGATTTTCAGCTCTTTTGAACGTCGTATGAAAAATGGTAAAAATTATCGCCACTATCAAAGCCATAATAACTCGATTAGTTTTTTCGTCGCACGGTTTTCTCGCCATTTGGCAAGTGACGACGTTTAAGAAGAATTATTTTTATTGGTATTTAAGTTCCCCTATTTTATTGTTATTTTTTGAAGGGATCTTCACACTCACTATTAAGGAAAATCAAGAGTGGAAGTGGTAAGTCATTAAACTGATTTTTACAATGAATTAAACACATATCAACCAGTTTTGAGAAATCCAAATAATTTTGCTACTCATATTCACTATAAAGACCAATTTTTGACGAAATTGGAATTATCTTTTAAACTACTTCTTATAGAAGTCAAATTGAAGTTAGAGCAGGAAATTTTTTTAAAGATTTAGCTTAAAAAAATCGATTGAACACAAATTGAACTGAGAAAAACAAGTTTTTGATGAAGTAACCTCACACAAACCAATTTTGGATTCAAATGAACCTTGAAAAAATCATTTTGTTTACAAATTGACGTTTTATTAAAAAAATACGATAAAATAAAACTTAGAAAAACCAGTTTTTGACCGACTGAAGTTTGGTAAAACAAAATGAACCTGCAAAAACCAATTTTCTTCAAATGAAAAATTGAAATAAAATTTTTCACAAAATTAAGTTCAAGAAATCCACTTTTTTAACAAATAGAACTTGGCAAAACTAATTTATATTTCAATTATTATATTATTATTAAGATAATTTTTGATCGAAATTAAAAATAGAATTCGTAATCATTTTTGTAGTCAGTGCACAAAAAATTAGAAACTTCTCGAAAATATTTTTCATTGTTTTTTTTTTGTTACTCCGCGGTTCATCTGCTTTAGTATTAATTAATAACAATTTCTTCTTATGAAAACAAATTTTTGATCAAGTTGAACATCGAAAAGCCAAGTTTTGATCAAACTAAAATCAAAAGGCACAATCATCAGTGGTATTCATTGCAGAAACAATTAGAATCTTGTCAAAATTCTTATCTTTCTTTCTGTTAATCTGGGCCTAATCTGTTTCAGTAGAAAATACAATTTTTTGAATAAATCAAACTGAATACAACTAATTTATGACTAGTAAATCCAACATTTAACTTGTCTTGAACAATATGAGAAAAATTTATTATTCTATTAAATAAATTTCACTATCTACAGGGTGATCCCGTCTCTAGAATATTTATTTAACTTTGAATTTTACACGGCAATAGCATTGTAATATTCCATTCGGGTTGTTACGTTTTTCTTCAAACATTTTGAATAATCCTTTGTTTACGTATGTGGCACAGTAGTCACTTTGGATTCATTTCGAGTTTTTGATGAAATTAGTTTGTTATCGACCTCCCACTCCATTCGATAAATTCAATAAAACCTCGGAATGTATTCGAAATCGCTCTCTACCTATCTACAATTCAAGTAAAAGTAATTTTTAAGAAATTTGCTGTTTTACAGCTGCCAGGCTGGGAGTTTCCACAACAACCATCAGACTATAAACTCAACCTCAACTCTAACATCCGGAAATCCAGTTGATATCTGCAATTTCCATAGATAAGTTCCAGCCTTATCTTCCATATATAAATAAGTCTGAGTTGATTTTAAGCTCATCGTTCGAACTTAATTATACTTTTGATTAATTGTTTTGTTTGTGGCCGTGATAGTAAATTTAGTGATTACTCAGTTTTATTTTTTTTTTGATAAATAAGAAGACGAGTCTTCGTGTCCTTCATCTTTGGCTGGTCCAGGTTCTGGGGGCCACAAATGTTCGTTCAAGAGTACCAACAAACTCTCCAAACGTACTAGTTCGTTCAAAGACGATTTTTTGGGGAAGACTCAGATTTATTTATATATTAAAGATGAAGCTGGGACTTAACTATGGAAACCCGGGATGATTGCAGCTCTCAACTGGATTCCCAGATGTTAGAGTTGAGGTTGAGTTTGTAGTTTGGTGGTTGTGTATGTTTGTGGAAACTCCCAGCCTGGCAGCTGTAGAATAGCGAATATAAAGGATAAAATCACCACAATTTATTAAAATTCACTTTTACATGAAGTGTAGATAGGTAGAGGAAGAATTCGAATCAATTTCGAGGTTTTATTGAATATCTCGAATGGAGTGGGAGGTCGACAAAAAATTGTTTATTTCAAAAACTCCAAAGTTAGAATAACTAAATCCGTAGTGACTACTGAGCCACAATACATGAACAAAGAAATATTCAAAATGTTTAAAGAGTTTGCCACAGAAAACTGCCATTCATTGATAGTTATGACGTTCCAAAACATATTCGTATGAAATTTTAATACAATGCTGCCAATATTTGCGGCAAAATCGCTAAAAGTATGTATATTTTTTTCATCAACGCCCTTTATCTTGAATACCGATGGCGTTACGAACAAACTCCAAATATTTTTCAGTTTTCCATCTACTTAGAATCGGGATTATATTTTTTTGAAAGAACCTGTATATCTGTGAATAACTTGAATTGGAAGTTGCTTTTTTCGCGTATATTGAAATGTGATAACTAAGGATGAAAGAGAGACTAAGACCACTTATCCATGGAAACATATAAGGTCTAAGAATTGATAAAATACGGAATTACGTTTTTTCTGAGTCAGAAAATTAATTATGTTTCTCTTCGCAATTAGGTACGATCCATTTTTCAAGACGTTAACAGAATCCGGCTAAAGGTTTACTAAAATCTGTAAAAATCAACCCACAAATTTTGCACAGACATTTTTTTATCTTAAGCGTTGATCCAAAAGCAATAATTCGGCACTACAGCCCTGTGTAGATCTTAGATCTTAAGCAATGGACATCAATATCATTCTGTCCCTTGACTTGGAACACAATCCTGTGATACGAATAGTTCGGAGATCATCAATGACATTATCCAATCATCTAATTTTTAATCTCCCTCTTCTCTTCGTATTCAGCATTTAAAACTTTTTTTAGCATTCAAACTATTAGATTCGTCAAGCTTTGATAAAATGAAGAATATCTTAGCTTTGTAATATGCCGCTTTATATCTCCCTTTAACCTTCTTTATCGTAGTTTGTCAGTGTCTAAGTTTCATCACCGCATGAGACTACTGGGCGGATAAGAGTTTTATAGATCTGCATTTTAGAAGTGAAGTTTGCACCTTGATGGATATTGAGCATTTTGCATTGTTATTATTAACAGTTTCCCAGAGTTATAGAAGGTTGTTACTCCAAAGATTCAGTTTTATATTGCAAGATCTACTGCGTTGGATATTTTATCAGCCGAAGCGATTATGTAATGAGTTTTACTTTCATTAATTATGAGTCTGATCTCTCTAGCGTGTTTGTGTTAAATATTGTACGTGTCGAAATGGTTCTCTTTTATTTTGTTGTTAAGATGTGATGTTGAGTTCCTTTTTTATACCATATCTTAGACCACTCAGTGATATGGACTGCTACTCCTCCTATTCCCACAAGCACGAGGAAAATGGCAAAACATCTATTAGGACTATCGTCAATTAATGGTCATTTTCGATACGATTAATTAAAATTTTTATAAAAATCAACTTCAATTCATGCAATCGAAATTCGAAACGCTTGTAGATTATTTTAGACTCATTAAAAGCAACCAAGGTTACAAAATATAGAAACCACTTCTTCACTAAAGTGGAAGTTCAAATTACTTAATGGATTAAACTCCACATTCATAATTTGTATATCGGATTCACGAGATTTGATTAGGAACCGTTGTTATCTGCTGTTTACAACAAGCTCAAGCAAATCTGATGTTTGAGATTCGGTTCAAAATTATATTCGTAATTTATCATTTATCTAAGATAAAGTTTTACGATATTCATAATATTTTTATTGGTATTATGATTAATTGAGGAAGATTTAACGTGTTATTAGTCATACAATTATCAAGTGTATTTAGTTTGCGTATAACAGTAATTGATCTAATAATTTTTTTTTAGTTATATAACTATAATTTTTGAATAGAAAATTGAAGAAATGTTTAATATCGTTGATCGTTGAATTTATTTTATAATAATCCAATAACAGAATAACAGACGACGTAGAAGAATGTATTTTCAATTTTGAATCTTGCTGTTTTGAGCAGTGTGAGATAGAGAAATGCTTTATTGTTAAGAAATTGTTACAATTTGTATACAAAATCTTGTAAAAACTAAAAAAACAAACATAAAAATGAATAAATAAAGATACAAATAAATAATAATGCCTTCAAATTATTGCGAAATGTAGGAAAAGATGATACCGATTTGATTTCAATTTGCAAGTGATTGTGCATTTTTTTGCATTGTAAAATATTGAGCCCTTAACTAATTCTGAACATGGAGTAGGATATTCGCACCACACGTATTCCAGAAGTAAGGGGCATCAATAAGGGCATAATAAACTGTTAAGGAGCTGGATAAGTTCAGTTCTTTGGAAACTGATTCCAGCGCAAAGCAGGAGGAACTTAATTAGGAATTGTCCACAACAAGCCCTAAGAATTTTATAGTTTCAACGACATCAATGGTGGTGTATCTGATTAAACTTTGGTTTTAGAAAGGTTGAGACAGAAAAAATTTGAATAGCACCATGATTTAAGGGTGATTAAGTCACTAGATATGGTCCTATGAAGTGCTGTGAGGATGGCTCCAAGAGAAATTAGTGTCGTCTGCAAAAAGACATATTTTACCATTGATGTCTAGTATTGTATTTCTCACTCTGATTGTTATTTTGTAGTGCAAATTAATATCTTGGTTTAGGTTAATAAATGTACGATTTAGTCCCTTTTCTCTCGATATTTATAAGACATCATTCAATCTCACTCTGGTAAGAGCCTTGGTCATATCGACAAAACACATACGGGGTGTTTCTAACTGCATGCGACAAAATTCAGGAGGTTGAAGCTCGTTTGAAATTAACATGAAACTTTCCTATAACAAAATTTCCTCAGCCCACCCCTTTCCAAAATATAACACTCAAAATGTGCTGACTGAAATTAAATTTTCATTTTTTTCGCCAAATTTTCAGTAAAGCTTGAAATTTGAAGTTATGTAATTTCTGTTACATTATATAGGGGTGAAATTAGCGACCCTGACTTCATATAAAAACTTTTTTTAAAGATGAGGTTTATGAAATAAAATTGTGGCTCAAAATCTATGTTTTTTTCAATATTTTTTAATCTCAAATTTTATTAGGGAAATTTTCTATAGGAAAGACCCATCTCTAATATCATAAGAGCAATCACCTTGTGAATTTTGTCGTATGAATTAAGAAACACCATGTACATGCAAGTTTATTGTATTTTAGTGATTTTTTAGATGTCTATTTGATAATGAATATTACGTTCAATGGTGGATCTTTTCCCGTATACGAGAATGCTCCCTGGTCCAACAAAGAAAACACAAAAATTTTTAAGAAAAATATATTTATTTTCCACACTCTTTTCCCAGCGATGTTTAATAAGTTCGATACCTTTTTTATAATAATAAGAATCGTTAAGTTTCTCAAAATATCCATTAACTGCCGAAATCACCTCTTCACTGTAGGAAAATTTCCGATCCCGAGACATTTTTTCAAGTCTGGGAACAGAAAATAATCCGAGGAGGCTAAATCTGACGAATAGAATGCAAGACGTAGCAAATCAAACTTTAATTCACTAATTTGGGACATTGCAATAACGGATGTGTGATCTGGTGCATTTTCTTGATGAAAAAACAGTTAAATGCGGCCATTTTTGCTTGATTTCTTCTCTCAAACGATATAATAAGTTCGCATAATACTCGTCGTTAATAGTTTTTCCTTTTACAAGATAGTCAGTGAAAATTATTTATGCCACGTGCATCCCAAAAAACTTGACGCCATGACCTTGCCTGCAGATGGAACGGTCTTTACCTGTTTGGAGCCCATTTTTTCTTTGCTTCCATTGTTTTGATCGTTGATTGTTTTCTTTCGGGTGTGAAGTAATGGACCCATCTTTCATCCATGGTTATGAAACGGCGCAAAAATTGGACTTTATTTCTTTGAAACATTGCCAAACACTCGATGAAAACATCTTCACGAATCTGTTTTTGTTCGATTGTAAGTAAACGCGGCATCAATCTTGCGCACAGCTTTCTCTTCTCCAAATTTTCAGTTAATTTTCAATGTACCGCACTTTTTGCAATGTCTACTATGCCTGCTAGCTCACGCACTTTCAGTCAACGATCATCCAGTATCGCTTTGTGGACTTTCTCCAATTTTTTCTATGTTTACAAATTTGCCGAAAACTATGATGGCTTGCAATCAAATTCTAAGCCACGTGGTGTCTTCAAAATTGGAACATCTTCTTTACATATTGTATATTTCTAATCTAGTGATATTTTTGAAGCAACTACCGATATCTCTAGGTGAGATCAGGTATTTCCGGGACCATCCTTGTGCTTATGGTTTCGGTGATTTCCTCGCCAGTGATTACTGTTAAGCAGTGTAATTTTCTGGATGCGTTTTCTGTCCTTTTTCAGAAATGGGTATTATTTTAATGCTCATTCAATCGTTTGATATTTTTTGTTTTTATACAATGTTCTTAAAAAAAGTCGATATTTCGTTTTATAATTTTCATTGTTGATCTCATCGGGCCCAGGGCTGTTTGTATTCTTTTTTTTTGTTAGTTTTATATATTAATCTTCCCTCTGAACTGACCTAGTAGCTCTGGACAAAATCATCGAACAAGTCTCACAATTTAAATACCTGGTATGGACCTGTCGACTTATCACGAGGTTAGAATCTATAAGACTTGTATCAGGCCAATCATGACATACGGAATAGAAACAAGAGAGAAAACCAACAAAACGAAAAGCATGCTTCGGGTAGCCGAAATAAAAACGCTTAGGACTATAGTGGGTAAAACAAGAGTAGATCGAATCTTGTACACTGATATCGGGGAACAATGTGGGGTGCAAGACATCGTGAGAGGGGGGAGATAAAGAAAAAGATGAAAGAATAGGCTGCCACGTACTTGAAGGGAAACCAATAGGGAAGAGAGAGCCCGGACGACCACCTAAGAGATGAAAGCACAGCTGGCAGGAACTGATACAGAGGAACCTGCAAAACTAACAGATCATGAGATCTTAAAAATGAATAAGAAGAAGAAGATCTTCCTTCTATACATTTTATATATATATAACATGATTTGTTCTTCCTTACAAAGTATGTTTCCCATTGCTTTCCCAATGTTCTTTATCGGTGTTATGACCTACATTACCACTAGTTAATAATATTGCAATGTATGTTAATCTATGATTTTTTTATTTGGAATTGTCGTAACTTGATAATTTTTTTGAGGAAATAATGATTACGTAAGATAAATATATGTTAACTTTGAATTGTTTCACGTAAGGATTACCAGCTTCAAGATAAGGCTGTTCAAATAAATTGCAAAATGTATCACCTCCTCAGTAACGCACCGGATCTCAAATTGACGATTTGTTTGTTAATAAAAACATGTATATTAAAAAAAATAGTTGAAATGGGTAAATACAGAGTGGTTCGGGCTATATTTATTCGTTTAGTGTTTGTGGTTCATTCGCTATTAGCAATCGCACAATTAGTTTATATGAAAAATGACAGGAGGTGGTGGTACTTATGTTGTCCATTATTTTTTATGATATTAGAAACTGTTGTAACAATGACACTCAGAAAGAATCTCGAATGGTCATGGTACGTTTTACTATTTTTATTTATTTATCTAAAATATCACCATCAATTTTGGTATCTGTACTTTTTAAAAGATTTTAAACGAGAAATAAACTTGAGGAATTTTTCTTATGAAATTGCTTTAATAGTTTCAATAGAAAAACGAAGAAAAATATTATTCACTGCTTCTAACAACCTTTTCTTATACAGGGTGTCCCTCGACGAGTCAAAACTATCTTTATATGGCAAAATACCATCGACTGTAACTTTGTTATTTTGAATGTTACACCCCATATATTATATCCACGTAAAATTTTAGTATACTTTTGTCTAAAAGCTTTTTTCGAAAAATGCACACTGTTTTAATTATTAATTTTTTTTGTAAAACATTCGACTGTTGCAGACCCTTATAAATTATTTTTTCACGAGGATATGAAAATGGTTTCTCATCGGTTGCTTTTAGCAAAGTCAGACGTATTTGAATCTAAAAGCTTACACTCTATACAGGGTGTGATAATAATGAAGTTAAACTTTGAACACTTTTTATATTAATAATTAAAAAAGTATGCATATTTCGAAACAAGTTTATAGACAAAAGTATATTAAAATTTCACGTGTATTAATATATAGGGTGTTACACTCAAAATAAAGTTACATTTTAGGTAAAAAGATGTAGTAGGCAAAACAAAAAAGCGGATATCCAAAACTAACACCAATTAAATAATCTTTGAAGATGGAAACACACAAATTAATGTTACTGTGAATTTTCCAAACAATAATAACTTTATTTTTGTGACTTATACTGGAACAGTTTACATTTGTATAATAAACAAGGATCTACAAAAGATTAATTGAAAAAAAAAGGAATAATCATTGAAAATAAGTTAATTTTGGAACGCCCTGTAGCTATAAAATACTTTCGAGTGCAGTGGACAATTGATTCAGCAAATTTGCAATAGCTTGGTATTTGTTTAAACAACGCAATCGTTATTAAATAACTCAGGATACTATGTTTACGTATTTCACATTTCTCTACAACGAAATCTCCTCCAGCTAAATATTTTAATAAATAGAAAGCTTTCGAATAGCGCGATCCCAAAGGTGCTAAGTAGTGACCACCAGTGGAGTCGCTCCGAGGTCCAGAGCATTTTCGGTGAATTTCGCAGCAAAGAAAATTCAGAAAAATCTACTTTTTTTTAGGGGCTACGCTGATTTGGTTTGAGTTTTTAGGCTTCTTGTGCCGTTTGTAAGGCTTAAAGTTAAAAAGACAAGGTGGGACATTCTCACAAAGCAAATTGTAGAGAAATTGTTAAAAAATTGTTACAATTTGTAGATGAAAGCTTGTAAAAACTGAAAAACAAACATAAAAATAACTAAATATCCTGAAGAAAATCACAATGAATAACAAAATTACATAGAAAAAGCCACTTTCCAGTAAATATGCCCTCAAATTATTGCGGAATGAAAGATGATATCGATTTGATTCCAATTGGCAAGTGATTATGCACTTTTTGCATTGGAAAATCTTGAGCACTTAACTAATTCTGAACGTGGAGTGGGTAGCTCAACCTTCCAAAGTGGAAAGATCTTTCTAAAATAGGATAAGCTTTCTTACGAATTAGGCAAACAGATTCAAAGATGATACAAGAATTTTTAATCTTTTAAACAAGTCCCTGCAGTGAGCCCTGCTGTTAAGTCTGAGTAAATATCTAACAGCTCCTTTTATAGTTTGAAGATTCGCTCAAATTGAGTCGTACCACACGTACGTACAGTCCAAATATGTCCATATTTTTAAGACTGTATAGATTTTCTTTTTTTGATTAGATAAATCCACAGAAAAAATTGAGAAATATTTTATTTATGATACAGATGAAGATAATCCAAAGTCGATTGTTTTACCAGAAACCATCGATGATGTGCGTGAACTGATATAGCAAGATCGTCATCGCTTGAAAGTTCGAATCGATTGGTGCAACTGAAAAAATCCAATCGCAGTGCTTCAAAAGATTATAACCGACGGTCTACGCATATGAACCTGATAATAAACAACAATACACTGTATGGATCTTTCAAGAAGAGACAAATCCAACAGGAGTTGTTCGTACACGAAGCGCTTCGAAGCAAACGGTCGCCAGGTTTTTCGGAATGACTGGACATATCGGCGACGTTCCATTAGAGCGACGAGGAACAGTCAATTTTGATTAGTTTACAAAAAATGTTCAAAACAATCAGCGAAACCAATCGCTAAACAGACGAATCATTCTCCACCACGTCAATCAAAAACATTTTTGAACAGTCAAAACATCGAAATGATGGGTCCGCAGATCAAACTAACTCAACGTTTTGTTACATCTGAAGAAGCAGTTGATGCCTTCATTCATGCCTTCCCATTTTGGAAGTACCTCAAAGGAAATGGTAAAAATGCTTCGATAACTGGTTCAAATGGATATAAAAGTGTATTGATGTTAATGAAAACATTTTGAACAACAATAAATCCATATTCTATTATGAATGTTTGTTTTTATTTGTCATTCCAATTTAGTTATCTTAATTAACTAAAAATATGTACTAACAATGTTGTATAAGAATCCAAACCCTTAAATCTATTAGAAAACACATGAAACAATAAAAATGGATAAAATAGAATCTTATGTTTGAAATATACGATTGCAAGTTGAACTAATTTCTATACTTTAAAGAGTAAAAATTCATATGGAACTTTTGTTTTGATATTTCATTATAAATTTTTGAGGGATAATTGAGAATCAATGTTAGCGGGGTAATTTACCTAATATGAGTATAAAGAAAACAATTTTCTTTGTCTTAGAAGCGTAGAAACGATTACTAGTGATTTGCAACAAATTGAAATGGAATTAGAAAATTGGAAACTGATAATTCGAAGGATATGGATGACGATTAAATTTTCCACCACTCATTAAAATAGGACTAAGTCGATGAAATGGTACTACGAAGCGTTTTTCGTTAATAAACATAATGCGCTTGTTACTTGCACCCCTCTAATATGACGTGAACTCGCCCTAGATTCGACTAAGCGACGATAAAAAAAATCAGGTCGATTTTGTGGTAATCTTCACACAATAATATTGTAAATTAACCGGAAATGAAACCTGAGTGCTTCTGCCACTTAGAGCTTACAGTATCGGGCCAAGGTCCAAAATTTTAAATAGATAGAACAGGAAAAATTATGTATTTAGGAAAATATTCATTATTATTTTAATATATATAAATAAATAAAAATACAAATACCGAGGAGGCTTTTAATTTTTAAATCTAAATATATTCATGCTACGTAATTTCACTACTTCAATCACTCAACGTTAAATATATTTTCCCAAAATTTGTTGACGTCATAGTTTCGATGTTTACTTCATTATATAGTACAGGCAAATTAGGCGATTCTGAGCTAAAGCCTTAAATTAAATTCGGTGGTTTTTATTTTCTAGTTTGTGATAGGTTTTGGGATACTGAATATGTCAACAACTCTTAACAAAATTACAGACACGGATTTTGGAAATTTTAGTACTTGACACTAAAAAATTTTGAAATGCGTATAACTCGAAAACTACGAGGAATTCGAAAAAAGTGCTCGAACAAAAAATGTACAGTACAAAATTTTCTCATAGATTGGTTTGCAAGCATTTTTTTCTAACCTCAAAATTTTCACCGTAAAATGGGTCTTGTACTCATAAACATTTGGAAACGCGAATAACTCGAGAACTATAAGGAACTCGAAAAAAACTGCTGTATCAAAAATGTAGAGTACAAAATTCTCTAACAAAATAGTATGATAGGTGTTTGTTCCTAACCTCAAAATTTTCACCTTAAAATGGGTTCAAACACTCAAAAATATTTTGAATCACGAATAACTCGAAAACCACGAGGAATTCGAAAAAAAGTGCTGCAATAAAAATGTACAGCACAAAATTTTCTATAAATTAGTTATGAAGTATTTTCTCCTAACCTCAAAATTTTTACCGTAGAAAGGGTTCTTGTATTCATAAACATTTGGAAACGTGAATAACTCGAAAACTATGAGGAACTCGAAAAAAAATGCCTTAAAAAATGTAGAATATAAAATTCCTTACAAAAAAGTATCCTAACCTTAAAATTTCCACTTTAAAATGGGTTTAAGCTCTCAAAAAAATTTTTAAGCGCGAATAACTCGAAAACTTTAAATAACTCGAAAAAAATGTGCCGTAAAAAAACTGTTCTCTAGAAAAGAGTATCCTAGGAATCTGTTCCTATTTTCAAGATTTTCGCATTAAAAATGGGTTCATACACTCTAAAATATTTTCAATAGCGAATAACTCGAAAACTACGAGGTATTCGAAAGAAGGTGCTGAAACAAAAACTGTACAGCAGAATATTTTCTACAGATTCGTTTGCAAGCATTTTCTCCTAACCTCAAAATTTTCACAGTAAAATGGGTTCTTGTACTCATAAATATTTTGATTTGCAGTTAACTCAAAAACTATGAAGATTTCAACACAAACCGGGACAAAAAATGTGGGGCACAACATTCTGTACCGCAAAGGTTCCAATTTTCTCCTAACCTCAAAATTTCTATAACAAAATGGGTTAAAACGTTCAAAAATATTTTAAATTGCGAATAACTCGAAAACTACATAGAATTCGAAAAAGAGTTATTATATAAAAAACTATGGATCACAAAATGAGTACCCACATTTTTGTGGAAAAGAAACTATAAAGAAGTCTGTGAATATTGAAATAATAATCAATCGAGCTTCAAACTAAAAAACGACTGGTAACCTTTTTTATGAAAAATTTCATTCTCCACATTATTTGTTTTTTCCGAATTCCTCTCAGTTTTCGAATTATTCGCGTTTTAAAATTTGTTTGAGTTGCAATTCCAGAATTACTAATACCGGTGTCCGTAATTTTTTTAAGAGTTGCTAGACTTATTCAGTAACTGAAAACCTCTGAGAATCTAGAAAATGAGAAATGTCCGATTCAATTTCGGGTTTAATCCTATTTTACCTGTACTAATATTACGAAATGCTAGAAACAATGTTAAAAATTTGTTATGACCTCAGAAAATAATTTACTTCATTCATTCTCAAAATGCAGTAAAGGATTTTTCGAAATTTTTAAAATATAGGATGTAATGTGATGTGAGAATGATAAATATTCATTGAATCACCAAATTTATATACATTGATTCAATCTCGAAATAATGCAAACAAGAAACAAATTGCACCCTATTTGTTCCTGCCAAATAGATTTTTTATGGAAAAGAACATTGTTAGTTCTCGTATCTGATAAATATGATTTCATTCAAAATATTTTCAGTAACTATAATTGGTTAAATTGGAGGCGGCTAATGCATCAAAGCTATCAAATCGTTACATTACAATAATTTTTTACTTATCCGGAAAATAAATTTTAACACTTCACAGACGACTTAGTAAAGTTGCATAGTTGAGTGGTTTGTACATTACGAGAAAATAGTTTTTTTTTTCGCTACTTTTCGAACTATCTAATTGTTTGGGACGATTTCAACTGAATAACAATATACTTTAATAGAGTCAGTGAAGAAGTTGTTTTCAATTTAATGAACACGCATATAATTTGTAAATATTATAGTATAAACTTATGTAAGAGGGAGGAAATGTTAAACAAAAATATTTACTCCAGGTATTTATGGTAAAATATGGGGTTTGTGATAATAACCAACAAAATGCTTCACAAATCCAATAACAAGATCTACGGTCAGTAAATTAGTAAAAGGGTTTAACGAAACTGGTTCATTAGAGGATTTATCCAAATCAGGGCGCAGAAAAACTGCATCAACTGAAAATGAATCTTTATATGTTTGTGTTCAGTTAGAAGACGATCCACAGTACTAGATTAATATCCAGGGAACTTGATATTTCCCAAATATCCACAATGAAAATTGTACGTGATAATAAATTCCATCCATCTAAAGTAACGTTGGTTCAAGAGTTGTCAGATAACGATTTTGATGAGCTTGCAGACCTAATGATGGAAAAATGTTACAATCAAAACGATCCAAATTTTTAGAGTAATTTTATGTTTTGCGATGAGGCCACTTTTTGTATTAATGGATTGTAGATACTGGTCACGTAACAATCCTCGTTGGATGCGTGAATCTCATACCCAAAATCTGGAAAAACTGGATTTATGGGCTACAATAACAGTCGACAAAATAATTGGTCCCTTTTTACATTTAGAAAAAACTTTATTATTAGAAATTTTCGGACAATAAGGTTATCCCAAATGACAATATTTGGCTAAAACAAGATGGTGCCCCACATCACTATGCGTGTGTGGTGAGACAATATCTAAATAATGGTTTGCCAGAAGATGCGTTGGAAGGCGTGGTTCTATCGAATGGCCCCCGCGATCTCCCGACATGGATCCTTTAGACTGAGAGGTCACTTAAAAAACATTGTTTATAACACACCACCAGCCAATATTCAGGATTTAAAGGATAGGATTACCATAAGATATGTCACGGTTGTTGCAAAGTGTATTGTAAAGTTTTAAAAATTACATGGCTTGTTGTATTGAGGTAAATTGACAACATTTTGTGCATCTGCTTCAATTGCCTTAATTGGAATTTTTCTACTCCAAATACGTGGATCTATTAACATGACCGAACCATTTAAAGATTTATCATCAGATTTTCTGCGCCATGATTTGGATAATTATTTTACTGCAAAAGTTTCTTCAAACTTTTTACTAACTTTCTCACACTAGACCTGGTTACGAGAATTGTATTAGCACATAAATTTATTCAAGAATATTCAAATTAAACGAGTTCATTCAATGTACAATATTACATGAAACGTAATAAGTATTTCTTAAGGATTTCTAAAAACACAAAATATATAGAGTGATCTATTTGAAAGAACAAAGTTCATAATTTTTCCAGAAAAAGGAAAGATGTGACAACAATGTAAATACCAAAAATTTATGGAAATGGTACAAGTTGTTCCCGAGATAATCGAGTCGTTCCATACATAAAAATCACTTTGTATATAAAAATAAATGCACCTAAACTAAACTTAAAATATTCTTTTGCATAATTATTAGTTCAATGGAATATTCAAGTTTGTAGAATCGTGGATCAACAAATATTTGCCGTGATAAATATCATGTATAAACCATGGGTTAGTCATTTGTAATATGCTAAACTCCTCAAACTTGGATTGAATTTGAAATGAAAGAGAAAATTCTTAATTTCCTAAAATTAACCATTTTTCTATATGTATCTTCCATTCAATAATCAACTATATAAAGAATGAATCTATTATTACATGCCGATTATATTTTTAAATTGAAAATCGAAGAAACTGAAAATAGATGGGGAACAAACAAGTTATAATAACAGCACGTGTGTAATTTTCAACTTATGAATGGCGAATCTGAATGGTGTGTTTGTGTAGTTTCCATTATGTTTGTTACAATGAAATAAACATTAATGACGTAAAACTAAGTGAATCACTCCAACTATGTTTGTGCTATTTTTATAAATGAAGAGCTAAGAATACTAACAGTACATATTTGGAAACATTTTATGTAATGGTGAATGTTGTTGGAAAAAATAAAACCAAAACACAAAACCAATCGCTTCCTTGAAGTCTGTTTATCGAATTATCTTTAAGGCTATTAATTTTTCAAAATTTACCTCACATTTAACAAGTATTACAAACTACATTGTGAAACAATATTTATTATGCAAGATATTGTCAATATATAATGCCAAACTATTAATCTGTTTAAAAACTGCTTCGAATACCAAAATCTTATTGTTCACAAAGCTATGAATAAAAGTATGTAATTTGATACATGTTTAATGAACACTTGGAATCACTTAATTACGGCGTTGGTTCCCATTAGAAGCGGTCAGTGTACAATAAATCTTAACAAGTACGATAATAACCTGAAATTAGGTATGAAATTATATGATTCATCACAGTCATATTAATATAAGACAAAAATTAGGTAATCCGAGACGATACGTTAATGGAGGGCGAAATTAAAGACACTTTGTATCACTTAGATATATGATTAACAGATGATAATGGTTCCCAAAACAAGAGGATGTATCTCTGTCTGGTTTACGTTCGAACAATGTTGCCTAATTTTGAAAAGGAAATTATTATGTCAGAACAGTATTAAGCTATTGCGAATCAAATTAAATGATGATATATAATTTTACCACCATTACTTTCCTGTTAAAATGAAGAGTAAATAACTACAATATTCTAGAATTACAAAATATTTGGGAATGGCATTGGATGCTATGTTCTACTGTATAGCTTACTTAAAAAAAAAGAATTAGATATCAAATTGAAAAAAAATACTGGTTGCTTGAATGGAATTCCAGCTTACGAAGGAATATTACTGTACAAACAAGTTCTTAGGTCTGTATGGTCATAAGTATATGTAGGGTTGTGATAAAAATAATAACCTAGAAATAATCTAGGGATATCAAAACAAAATAATATATAAGAAGTAAATTTTGGCATTACAGCCTTCTAAATAAATTAAGATCAAACGGTTTGTCGTTTGGATCAGTAGCTTTCTCAAAGACCGATCTATCCAAGTTGCTAACGATGGATACACCTCAAGAAGATTTGAAGTCACCGCTGGTGTTCTCCAGGGGTGCATCTTGTCACTTACTCACTTTTTCCTGTACATCAACGATCTACTCGACAAAACTGCAAACCCGATCTATAACTTCGTCGACGATAACATTCTGCATATCTTCATCTAACGTTTCGTTGTTTTTAGATTTGTTGATGAAATTTTAAAAATTTGTTATCGGGGAACATATCTCGGACCAACAAAAATCGCAGTAACTTTTGCATCCAATGAGTTCCAAGAATTATTTTTTATTATTTTCAGGTTTTGCCCCTCGGTATTTTTGTATTTGGCGAGTGTTGTTCCAGCAATATGGCTATTAGAACTGGACAAAGTAGAAAGGCGAATGAAAGCATTGGAAGAGTTACCGATGAATCTAACAACAGGAGCTCAACTCACGGACATAAGTAATCTCATAGGAATCGGGGTGAATATTCATAATTTTTTATAGCTCCCTTTTTTTTTGTTATTTGGAAACTTTTTCTAATATTTCATTTTAGTAGCTGGGAGTGAGAGATGGTATTTGTGTGTGATTAGGGGAACGAATTTTTACGGCTCATCCAGAGCTTAACTCAATAGACCTTAGCCTTTAGTAGAAGTAGAGTGTGTATATTTCTGTTGAGCAGCTCATTAGTATCAATTAATTGCTAGAAAGTAGTTGGGCCTCAAAAACATCTAAGTACAATATTTTGGTTCCAAGGTTGTTGAACGATAATCAACAAGCCCAACGAGTTGATATTTGTATGCCTTTCAAAGAAGCTAAGAAAATGTCCAATTCTGTCTGTGGTAATAAAGCAGTTACTCTAAAAATTGTTTATAAATGATTTTCAAGTGACAGTTTAGGATGAGGAATGGTAGGAGCGTCCTCTGACCTCACAAATAGATGAAAATGTGCAAAAAGTCCATGTGAAGTGTAAACGGGCTTTGCCATAAGTCTTCATAGATTGGCAAGTGACTGGACGTCAAAAGTCTGCTGCTTCACTCACCAGATTTATCTTCATATTCTTCCTCTACCAGAAAATGTGCTAACAGCTTTCCGGAAATGTTTCCTCCAGTCATGGCATCAAAGTTGATTGGGGTATTATCAGCCAATGGTAGTACTTTGATTTCAAATTTTCATTAGGACTTGACACTATTTATAGAAACCTATCTTAGATGCATCTTTTCATCTACTTACTTTCTCCTGTACAACAAAAGTACGAACCCGATCTAAAGCTTCGCCGATGATAACCAGCAGCTCCCATAATCTTGGCTAACATACAAATTTGTAAACTGCAACAAATCACCACAATCAATAACGATTTTGAAAACATTCTGGAGTTGTGTGGAAGCAATCTGATCGGGCTTGATGTAGTAAAGACTCATGCAGCTGTTTTTACAAAGAAGGTTGTCACTGCGGCTCAGGATATGGTCCTGTCTGGACATAAAATATCACCACTACCTCAAATCCGCTTGTTAAGGTTGGTAGCTAGATGTCCTGTCATAGTCACGTGGCCGAATTAGCTAAGGCAGTTTCACAAAAACTCACCATTCCTCTTTGGAGGTAGTCATTGGTCGTATATTTGGAGCTTGGCACCCAAACATATGTAATTCTGTGAAGCATTACCAAACACTCCATGGAAACATCTTCACGACCCTGTTTTGGTTTGATTGTGGATAAACGCGGCAAATTTTCAGTTTATATACCATGTACTACACTTTTTGAAATGTCTACAATATCTGTTAGCTCGCGCATTTTCATTCGACGATCATCCTGTACCGCTTCCTGGATTTCCTTCAATATTTCTGGAGTCGTTGCCTCAACGTTTTTTTTAAGCAACTACAGCCACCTCTAGGTCAGGCCAGGTATTTCTAGTACCCTCCTCGTAACCCACAATGGGGTTATTCTCTTTCAAAACTGTAAATTCTGAAAACTATAAATTCCTTTATCAAAATAGAAAGTTATCTATCAAGTAGTTCAAAACAGAAATTTTTTCCTATTTAAAAAAGACTATTTTCTTATCTGGTTAGTTAAATAATCTTCAATATTTTAATTTAAAAATATACTCTACACACTATGTAGAAAAATTAAAATGGATATTCTATTTTCAATAGACGGTTTACAATATTGAAATCAATATTTTTTTGTAGGTAGACATAAAACTTCCCGACATTTCTTTAAGCACGGAAACGTGGATAACTCTAATTGAGCAATTTCTAATGTTAATACTCATAATTGGTAGATGGATGTTGCCAAAAGGTGATCTCACTAGGGATCAACTAAGCCAGCTCTTACTAGTCTATATTGGTACGTGTCTTATTTTAATTTTCTGAGAAATTTACTTTGTCACCGGTGTGGTTTCAATGCCAAGTTAAATATTGACATTAATTGAAATAATAACTGTATTTAAAATTAGTTTTCACACGTTTACGGGCCATCTAAAAGTTAATTAGATCACTCACTTATAGAATCCATTTAGAGATATTTGGTTTCGGATATTCATATCAACATATATCAAAACACAAAATCCTAATATGTAGTTGCTATTGGTATAATGGTAAAGGTTTTAAAAGTCAATTTTCATTTGAGAAACATTTACATTGTAACATAACCTGACTTTCAGCGTGTGGAAAACTATTAGATTAATATTAATGAATATGAATTGGAAAAATGTTTCAGGAACGGCTGCTGATATTCTCGAATTCTTTGATTCATTTAAAGATGACAAAATAGCTTCTGAACCAGTATTAGTACTACTTACATTAGCTATCTGGTCATGGAGCTTAATGCAATTTACTGTAGTTTTAACAGCTACTAAAGCTAGAAAATCTAGACTTGCTACAACTTCATCTACGATTCAAAAGTAAGTTTGAAAGCATTTCTTATTTCGTCATATAAAATATAATATGAATAAATTGATGGACCACAATCCAAGAATACTGTATAAACTTTAAACTTTGCTTTATAATCATTATAGATTCTACCATATTACATCAATTACTTTTTCAGTATCACACATTGTATAAAATGATGTATATACATTTCAAGTTGCGAAGTTATGATAATATGTTGTATTGGGTTGACTTCTTATCTTTATAAACTACATTATACAAGGGCAATTAAAAAAATAACTGGGCGCGGTGCTGGATGTACAGTACTTTCAATCGAACAAACTGTTGTCATTGGATACTCTCGAGTACAGTTGCGATTGCTGGTGATGTATCATACCACCTCAAACCGGTTATATTTGCCTACAAGGAGTGTGCAGAATTAACCTTGAATGATTTCAGATTGTCAATAGTTTAGATGTTATTGTATTTGCAAATCGATGGCTGTAACATTTTTCTTGTGAGACATGTTTTTTGCTTAAAGATAGACGTTTCTCCTAAAAAGCTAACTAGAATAATTAACACACCATGACTGTTAGAGCTACGTCGGTTGGTATGAGAAAATCAAGTTTATAAAGTATTTTGAGTGAATTTTAGAATTCCAAATCATTGTTTTCGAATAAGAGAAAGAAAATGTGAATGCAATCGCAAAACAACTCCGAGAAATGACAGTATTTAAATTAGAAATAGCAAAGTAAATCCAAAGAAGTCAAGGACAGACTTTCAAAAAAATCTTCTCACATTTACTAACAGCAAAACGCGGGTCAAAAATATCGATAATGGACCGTTAACCATTGAATTAAGCTCAAACCTCAGAGGGAAAACCGATGATTATCAGAGTTTTTCTATAGAAGCCTCGCTAGATAGCACATCTACATTATCTCCGATAATCAAGTGTCTTTGAGAGCCCTAAAGGCAATTGAGTGTGTTTCAAAAAACTCTTGCTAAAGTAACCCAACGTTACATCAACAATGAACTGATTGAAAAACACTCGAGGCGATCCAAAATTTTTATCACCATATGAATTAAGTACAAATAATTTGAGAGATGTCCAAAAATGACGGTCACTTGATACTACCTAATACCCAAATACCACCTAGAGAAAATAGGCACGGTAGATAAAAACATCTGCAGATTTTGCGTACAATCTATAGACATATCGGAGCAGTAGTAAGACAAAAAATCTTCACTATTATGCGTGCTTTTACACTATTGTAAGGACAGAGGATTTTTGCGCAATTTCAACATCCTCTTTGCCGTCCAGACTTGGCAACATTCACTTACAGCAAGCAGTGCGACAAGTACTGAATGAGGTAGATGATGTTAAACCCAGAGGAGAGGGAATGTTTCTTCTCTTTGCTAGTTCATGTACTACAGCAATTGTGGTTCTTTCGAATGGTGCTCGTATGATAAATATATTATCCGTTGCTCTGAAGCAATATAATGAATAAGGGAGAAAGAAAACAATGTTTGAGTTGGTTATCCAGTCTAAGCAGCGTTGTATTAAGTAATAGTGGGGCCTGGGGTTAAAATCGACCCAGGGCCCACTTAAGAAAATCAAAATCAGCTCAAACTTTTTTCTAATGTAATATATTAGTTTCAAATTATATATAAATTATAAGTAAAAGTAGTGGCATCCGAACCCAGAGGATGATTTAAGATAACAAAACACAAATCCTTGCCTACGTTGATAATGTGGCACTTATAAGTAGAACGAAAAAGGATCTAGAAAAAATCTTCCTACTCTTTGAAAAGAAAGCAAAAGAACATGGACTGCGCATAAATGAATAGAATATCAAATATATGGAAGTGGGAAGGGATCTGAATAGCTACAACAAATTCAAAGTGACGATAGAGCAAAACAAAGATAATAGATACAGTCCAGAAGTCCTAGGAGTCCTGGGAGTGACAGTGACCAACGAAGGAGGTAACACCAGGTAAATCAACAGAAAACTGACGAGAAGGAACAAAACGTTTGGAGACCTAGGAGGAGTATTAAGATCAAAAGATATTTCAAGAGCCGCCATTTACAAGACAGTTAGCTATAGAGAGAAAGGTACTAAGGAAGATTTTGGGAGGAGTGGAGAAGAAGAACGAAAGAAGAGATCAAAGTACTGTTTGATCAATTGGGATATGTGGTCAGAGCAAAAAATAAAGTAAAAGTGACTCATTTTCAATGCACAGCATTGTTAATGACGACAATCGCTCATCTAACATTGAGCGATGTATATTTTATATTCTTTTCAAAATTTAGAACGACCTTTCTGCTCCAGTATTCGTTTCTATCATATCTAATTCAACGATCTAATCAATCAATGGCTATTTCTCTCATTTCGTGCAATTTGGAAGTAAATAAGAGAATTTTAAAAATGTTTAATTTATCAATACTAATTGAAAATATATCTATTAATATACAACATGAGTTTTACATAATTGCACCAATGAATTTAGGAATTATAAATAAACATTTTAAATTTTAATTGCTGAAGGTAATGAAATTCTACCTTCTGACAATGGTAAAAAGAATTCGGTAATGCATTTTTATTTGACGGTAATGGATTGCAAGATAAGTTATTATATAAAACATAATTAAATGAAAAAAAAGAGCAAACTTAATTCGAAATCCTTTTTTATTTAGGAAAATTATCAAAACTCACCAAAAAAATTAAACATATCAAAGTTTTATGAGTGAACAAATCAGACTTATAGCTGATATAAAATCTTACTTGTAACGAAGTTAACATAATTATTTAACGAATCATTAAACTTCAATATAAATTATAAGGCAATTCAAACATTTTTGATTTGGTATGAAATTATCACTTTCTAGTAGTAACTAACTCTATTAAATATCTAAGTTACATCGAATAATCAGTCTTCATAAGTCTTTTCATTAATCAAGTATATTCAAATTTTCTTCATCGCTTTTTTTATCTTTTTTATTTTCAATTATTTCTTGCTTTTCTTTCCACTTCTGTCATTAAGACATTAAGACATTAATCTTTTTTAGCTTTTAGATAAAAAGCGGTATTTGACCAAACAAGTTTAACATCTGACAATATTTTTACTTTTGGGGAAATCGTAATTGGCTTTGCTGTTTCTGATGTTTCGTTGAATGTTATTGGAGATGATTCAGTAACGTTTTCAATTATTTCTGGTGTAGTATTTTAATCAAGAAATTCTTGTAACATTTGGGGTCTACTTTGCTTCCCGGTACTTCTATATAACCAAATGATAGCCGTGAGTGCATACGATTCCGTTTTTACAGAAGAAACAGTCATCCTAAGACTGTTGGAGGACCACAATACTTGACGTACAGGACATAGTACCTTTAAATGTTTCAACTTTTTGTGGAATCACTTGGTCTTTGATATCTTCTCCTGTGACCATGCATAATTCTACATTTTTAACGTTTCGCTAAGGAACACACCAGAAATCCGCTACAGTCCCTACATCTTTTCTGAAACGCACAGTTCTGTCAGCTGTTCGCTTAATAACTGCACCAATCCCATCGGGTGCTCCTTTTCCTTGCCCATTTTCCAAATAATTCCATTTAGTTCAGGATCCTGCTGCTGAAGCTGACTAATAAAATAGAATATTTTTTCTTACGATAATGGTTTGACGGGCTCTGGCAGTGACAATATGTACCGTATCAAAGAAAATCATTTCTTTTATGAAATCCAAAATAGGAATAACATGAGCCCTTATGGCTTCAGCATCATGTCTGGTGCACTCACTAGTAGTACACATGTTATAGTTTTTAATGATGCCAGTTTCAGGGTCTAATAGATAAACAAAAGTTGTATGATGGGAAAGTTGTTGATAAATTATTTGTATTATCAATAAATTCGGCTTGAAGTTTGATAAGAGGAATGAATTGCTTCAATTGAATATTGAATTTATCATTATTTAGAGTATTAAATTATTATATGAGGTGAAAAACTTGTGTGTAAATTAAATTCCACCAATTCAGTCATTTTATTTAAATTTCCAAACAATTTTTAGAAACAATTTTGCAGAAGATCCAATATTCCTTCTAAAATAAATGATCAAATTTGTAATGTAGCAGGGTCTAAGGCTTCAGCACCCGCTAGATCCTCCCTAAATTCGACGCTGTAGCCGACAGAAATGATGTTACGAATTTACGTCATATAAATAAACGTTTCATTATTACTTCTAGATAAATCTAATTATGTTTCAAAAATTATGAAAAATCCCATAGGAATTAACAAATGCTATCTCTACGAAGTGGTAAATTATGAGCCTAAAATTATTATATAAAACACAGCGTGCTAATGTACACATGTGGACATCGAGAAGACACAAAGTTAACAGAATCATATATATGGTTATGAACCTCATTCTATTTTCTTCATATATAAATCACCTTTCGATGGAAATAATTTTTCGTCACGTTAACGGATTCCCGGACACACCGGAGTGGAGGGAAGCGGAATAGCGGACGGACTCGGTAAATCAGGGGCAGACAAACCCGTCTTAGTATCTGATCCCTTCTGTAGTACCGGCTATTGAATAATACAAAAAGTTGTGGAAAAAAAGATAGATAGAGATAAAACCAATTACTGGGCTGATTTGGCTGGATCTCGACGTGCTCGAGGCCTGGTACTTCAGCCCTCGCTAGACCTTCCCTAAATCTGACGACGAGTCTAAATATTCTGTCTAGATTTTGATACTGTTTCCATGGCGTCACTAAGTAACACCAGTTCTATTCGTTGTAGTAAATTGAAAAAAAAGTAATAATGCTAATGAACGAAAGTTAACTATTTCGTAAAATAGATGATATAATAATTGCCGTTGATAATTCGTAGAGTTTTTATTATCTACTAGTCGTAATACATTTCCAAAAACATTATTTAAATTGGTTTGTAGTGTAGATATAGCTTTGCTCTAAAGCTAAAAGTTAAAGCTCTAAGCTCTAAAGAGTCTAGAATACCAAAATGATTATTTTTATTTTCTATTATTTTCAGATCAGACAACTGTTGTACAATAGACGTCTGCAGTATTTTACTTAATATAACACTACAAGACGCCCCTTACCTTGCGTTCAGACTACTTCTCATCTGTCATTACAAAATTATCACATATATGAACATTTTCTTCACCTGCAAAAATACTTTGGTAATTCTTCTGCAAATTTATCGTCTTTACGTTGTTTATACAGAAAACAATAAAGAAAAGGTTGGTATAAATATAATTTTAGTTTAATTGAGTAACAATCAGTATCCTTAATAATCCTTCCATTATTATTTTATCATCTACCCAAGCCAGATGACGTAGAACTAGCTTCGACGGTTTCCATTATTTCTAACTTATCCAGAAGTGATTTAACTTTTGAACCAAAAAGGAGACGAAGACCTCCTCGTTCTCAACAAGCTAGTATAAGAAGTCAAAGCACGGTTAAGAGTCATAAAAGTAGGAGCAGTAAAAAGAGTATTGATACAGGAGATTCAAGTGATAGTGATGGAAGTAGGATCAGTAGTACCAGAAGAGAAAGGTATGTCTGATACAACTTTTTACTCGGCTTGGAATTTATGTCAAATCACTTAAATCAATTTCGAAGCAAATCTGGGTTTTTATGAGAAGGTGAAAAATCTTTTTGAAGGGACCAAAAAATTGGCTTTTTAATTTATGCTCCTTATGGGATTGGGTCTACTTTAGAATTGCAAGCCGCGTTTATAGTACAGTGAACCAAGAAATTTTAAAGACCTTCATGGATTAGTTTGAAATTTTGACAGAAGCTCAAAAATGATGCAAATTACAAACCTAATTTGGTGCCAATGTATGCTTCTACCTCAGTGGTGAATACCACCCTTACTCGGAGGCGGAAATTTGAAATTTCAAAATAAAACTGGGAATCGATAGAGAATTGAATTTTATGAAGAAAATGTAGAATGAAGTTTTTTATTTAACTCAATAATTTCTGAGTTATCCGAGATTGAAAATTTAAAAAAAAACCTTTTTTTTTCAACATTTTTTCACGAAAAACTTGCATTTTCTGGAAAAAATTATTCGTGTCAAAATTGAAGCTTATAAAAAAACAAAGAAATTAGTCAGTTTAAATTAAATTTTTCAAATAAAATTCAGCAACTTATAAGTCACTGAAAGCCAATTTTTTCTTTTTCGTAAATTTATGCAGAAGTTTGAGCTCAAATAACGGAAAAATGATAAATTTTTCATAAAAAATTGTTATGAACATTTTTGAAGTACTTTTTCAGACCTTTAAAATGAGTTTCCATAAAACCATTTAGCATGAAAATTTAGAGAGATATCACGGAAATAAGTTAAGTAACTCGAATTTGAAAAAAAAATGTATGTAAATTTGACACCATGTGCGGCAAAATTAAAACTAATCGTAGCCCATGTAAAATTATCTTTGTTTAAGCCCTAACAACATGTTCCAAAAGTTTGAATGGTGTGGAAGACGTATATTTGGAAAAAATTTGTTTAATGTGAAAATTTTTTTTCGATTTTACTGAACTTTTTGCTTTCTCTTTAAACTCAAGTAGCTTGAAAATTAAACGAGATATAAGCGTTTAAAGTATTGATTTGAATGCTAAGGGAGAGTGTTTTTTACCCTTTAACATATAAATTCTCTGAAGAAAAGGGCCTAGAAGGGTTGCGACTCTTATGGTTTTGTAGCTTATGAAATTCCCTACAAAATGATGTATGGATGAATGCAAAAAGCTTAAAGGGAAGTCGAGTTATTATTAAAAAACCGAATACATTTTTCTAGAGATAATGCTGGAAAATCACGTTTTGATCTTTTTGGAGTATATAATATTATGAGTTAAAGATAGAAAATAAAGGTGCGCTTCTTCCGTCGTAATTCTTAGAGAGAGTTTTTAAGTTTTTTAAATAATTGTATTGGGGTAGTTTTTAAGGGTAGTTACATATAAAAAATAAGAATATCACTTCACTTGTAAAAAAACAGCAATCACTTCACATGTTTGAATATAATGAGCCCTATAACTGCCTCCAATTTTTTCCATTATGAGGGGTGGTTTTTGATGGTTGCATTATTAAAAGTATTGAGGGTCAGATTTCTTATACTCGAAGAAAAAAATTCTCCTATTACGATACAAAATAAAAATAATTTCATATTTTTTTCAACATTTTTTAACTAATCTTTGTATGAGGGGTTGTTTTTAAATGTAGGTGAGCTGTAAAGTATCAAAATTTTATCAATCAACATTTATTATATTTGAATATAACTATAGCCCATTACCGCTTTGATTCATTAGTTTCCAATTTGGTGGTGATTTTCACTCCTTAAAAATGAAAATCATACTTTGCCACCAAGTCAGGTTTGAAGAGGAGGGTGAGGTGAACTTAATCCCAAATTTTCATGAAGATCGATGAAGGTCTTTAAAATTGCGAGGCTTCGGTAGATTTTAAGCTTGAATGGCTGTACTATTAAGAACCATTGAAAAGCGGAGGTTATTTTATATTTAAATTTCATTTGAGGGTTATACAAATAAATTTGCCTGCTTCTATATTTTTTCCGTTATCTAACTATCAAATGAATCTGTTAATCATTTTTCGTATTGTCTTCAACAATTATTTAAACGATTGGAGATATCGGTACAAAAAACAAAGTTTTCCCAACGTCTTTCAACAAAATTAATCAGGAAATAAAGTTATGTGAATCATTTTTTTTAATATAATTTCAGGAAGTCGAATACCAGGAAGGACACGGGATACTCGACTGCTAGCTCTCAAACGAGCACTCGGAATAGCGGCCATTTACCTCCTTCAAAACCAACATTAGATAACGTGGATAGAGAGACGAGAAGAATGATGAAACAAAAACTTAAACGATCCGACAGGGATACTAGAGGTAGAAGAAAATTGGAAGACGTCTTTTCCGAAGAAAGCGACGCGGCTAATTTAGAAGAACCGACTTTAAAGAAAAATAAACCAAAAAAAAACCAAAGTAGAGAATCGAAAAACGATAAAAATTCCACATTTACTACGAGCGATCAATCGTCCGACTGACGTCATCAATTAGCCATAATGGCTATATTTTGCCTATATTTATTTATTTTTATATGCTGCCTATTTGTTATATATTGTGGAATTAATTCGGAGGGTCTTGTAATTGCCAGAGTAAACAGAAAAAATAGAACCAAGGTATGAATCGTACGAATACGACAAAGATTTTTGGTGTTATTCGTTTTGTAGATTTCTACAATAGATCAAAGTGAATGTACTAGAATTGTGGATGAATTAATCAACAGCTAGATGAACAATAGTATAAGGTGGGCTAAAACTAATCATCCAATATTAGTTTGCTGTAATTCTTTAATGGAAACTTTAGCTTGCGAAATTTGATTATTTAGATAATTCACTTACAATTTATTAGAAAATGATATAAGCCGCTGCTAGAATTTATGACACTTTCCAGTATTCTGGCGACGTATTCTTGAATCTGACGCGAACCCGACACTTCAACAAAAAGAAGTCTGCAACATTTAAATCGAGAGCGACTCTTCAAAATATCAATCGTGGTCGTTGCACCATCCTGTTGAAACTATGTATTCTAGTTCTGGTTGAACAAGAAAAAATGTGGGAATCATGACTGTGTTTTTTTCTTTGGTAGCAGCATCAGGAGCAAATTTTTATGGTGGTAAAAAGAAACATGTCAGTCGAGGGCTATGTTGAACATTCCAGCGTTTATAGAAATACCATTGCGGATAATATTATACCAACATCTAACAACTTAGCAGATTTTGGACGGGCTGCGAAGCTTCCTAACTACGTAAAGCATTAATGTGTTTTAGTTGTACGAATATTAGGCTTAAGTGATGATTGTTAAATATTGATAATAAAAATTTGAATTTCTTTAAATTATAAATATACGAAGATAGTAGAGATGTACAAAAAAATTTTGGAAAAAAGTCTGAAAATAATCCGATGACGCTGAATCTGGCGAATAGGGTGCATGGGTAGCGATTCAAACTTTGCAATAACATTGCAATAACGCATGTTTGAGCTGGATGAAACAACACTTTCTTCTTAACCAAATGCGGTAGTTTTTGCTTGATTTCTTCGCTGAAATGTTGTAATAAGTTCGCATAACACTCGACGCTGATACTTTCTCCTTTTTTTTAAGAAGAAATTATGGAAATGACCCCCGCACATCCCAAAAAACCAACGTCATGACCTTTTCTGCAGATGGAACGGTCTTTGACTTCTTTCGAGCTGGTTCTCCCTATTCACTCCATTGTTCTGATTGTTCTTTTGTATCGGATGTGAAGTTATGAATCCACGTTTTATCATTGATTATGAAACGGTCGCGAAATTTCTGTTTTTTTTTCCGTGAAACATTGCCAAACTCTCGATGGCAACATGTTCAAGACGCTGTTTTCGTTCCATCGTGAGCAAACGCTGCATCTATCTTGTGGACAGCTTTCTCATGTCCAAATTTTTAGTTACTATGTCTGCTAGCTCGCGCAATTTCAGTCGACGATCATCCAGTACCGCTTTGTAGATTTACTTCAACATTTCTGGACTTATCACCTCATTTGGTCGACCTGTACGATGCTGGCCTTCGCAGATTGTACGGCCTCGTTTAAGGTCTGCTATTCATTATTTCACCGTTGATAACGAAGGACTAGTCTAATCCAGAGTAGAATATAGTCCAGCTTTTATACTGATTGAACTAATACTTTCCGAATAAGAGTAAAACTTTTTCCATGTTTACAATTTCACTGGAAATGTTCACTATTGCTACCAAAAAAATATTAAACAACGTGGGGTTTCTAAAATTTAGTGGTATTTTCCAAGCATCTACCGTAATCTCAGTCAGGAAAATATTTCCAGATGTCCACTTTTTATATATTTATATTATATCAAAATATTATCAACGATGAGAGAAAATATTGTGAAGATATTTTTGTTTATTTATTGATTTATTTCTATATTTACTTCTGGTGAGAATAAATATATAAACAACACACGTGTGAGATTCTTAAAGATAGGTACGAATTTCGTCGGTAATTATAATTTCTGAAAAAGCTCTGGAGATTAATCTAATAAATAATATTTTCCTTTTAGCTTGAGCCAACTATTCAAGTATTTTTAGAAAATTTTATAAAAAAAATCAGCCTTTCACATAACTATCATATTGCGCATTACATTTAGTGCATTTATTTTGAAATATTTCCATTGACAATCTATTTTAATATTAGATAAATACCTATTCATTCTTTTTAATTTGAAAGTGTTGTAAATTTGCAGCTAACAAGTTTTTAAAAATGATAAAGATTATCTACCTATTCCAAATTGGTTAAGGATAAAATTAGTTTTCAAAACAAATATTTGGATTCAAAAGGATTTACAAATTTTGACTTTTTTCATACACCTGAGAACAAATATAAATAATAAATAATTCAAATTTAATTTATCTTTTTCGGGAGGAATTACATTTTGTAGTAATGTAGTACATAAATTACATAACTATACTTTCGGAGTCTTTAGAAGCAGTCAAAGGAATATACAATGAATCTGAAAAAGTTTTCAACATACGGGAAACTTTTTTATTGCAAGGTTCACGAAAAAAATTTATTAATAATAATATTCAGGTATTTATATTTGAATTTAGATATCCAAAGATTACAAAATATTAATAAGAATATTTTGACCACTTTCATTTTAAGTTGAATTTTCCGAATTTTAGCAGTGAAATAAGTTAGCTTTGTTTAATGTGTTGTTTTTAGTGAATTTTTAGATAGAACGTGGATTAATTCTTAGAATCAGTTCTTTTAAGAACTAATTCGTGGTTGACTTATTTTAATTTCTCACATCAGTAAGTACGAATATGAGTTTTAACATTTTTAAATATCTATATATTCCAGTGAACAAAGGGTTTTTACCTCAGATTTCCATTAAGACATATCGATATGCTTGGAATTTTAATATTAGATAGTAAATACATAAAAAAGCGAAGTTTGGTCTATGTGCTTTCACTCTGGGGGTGAATACCACCCCAATTAGAGATTTTTGTTGAAATTAACCTTATAAATTGACAGAAAAAAGCATTATAACCATAAATCTAGTCTATGGAGTTTTTTTCGAAAACTGAATTTGACTTATTCGTGATTGGAATATTTTCAATAGAGGTTTCATAAATAACTCAAAAAGCTTAGATTTTATGAAAAAAACTGAGAATATTGAATTTAGCTTTTAAAAAAATAAAAAGAATGTTTTTTTTTATTAAAAACCTAATACAAACCGAGTTATTATTTGGAAATTATTTAGTGAACCAAAGATTTTGAAAAAATGAATAAGTGGAAAATGTTCAATTTTACGAGAAAAAATGTCAAAACTTTTTTGAATAACTTTCAAAAACCATTCAAATGAGACTTTACAAGACTCGGTATTAGATAAAATAGAGGAGTTATAACGAAAATAAGATAAAATCTCATTTGATAAAAAAATACGTCATTTCTACCTTTGATATTGCACTCCTAATTGAACTAAAATGTTATAAAGTTGCGAATCACTTTAGTTGAATACAATACAATAGGATCAAAAACTTTGAATTGTTTAGAGAGCTTGATTCTGAGAAATATTTTGGTAATAATGGAGAAAACATTTTTTAATTTGAAAAAATGTCTTTTATTAACTAACCACCTAACTAACTAAGTAACTAACTAACTTGAAAGATATTAAAGATACGTTAAAACTGCTGGAGAATAGTAAGTTGATTATTTTTTAAAATTTGTTTTATTTTGTCCTCAACTTCAAAATTAACATTTAAAAGTTTCCAATAGCGTGTGATTTGTCCCGTTTTGGAACGGTTCTCTTTTAAAAATAAAGGGCTAAAACAATTGCAAACCTTTTTAGCCGTATAAATTATGAATTTTACTTCAAAATATTTTTTAGTTGACCATGTAGCTCAAAAATTGATAAAGTTATAGCTAAAACAACACATTTTTTAAATGTCGGATTCGGAGACGATAAATTTTGGTTTATAAGTAAGGCTTATATACATTAGCCTGGGCTAAAAAAACGACCACTTTTTTAAAGAGAAAATATTCGTGATTATGAAAAAAAATGATGGATGAAAAGTTTGAGTCCTTAATAATATTATTAAGGGGTGTATCGTTACGATTATTGATTTTATCACAGTAACCGCACCATCCTGTTGAAACTATGTATTCTAGTTCTGGTTGAACAAGAAAAAATGTGGGAATCATGACTGTGTTTTTTTCTTTGGTAGCAGCATCAGGAGCAAATTTTTATGGTGGTAAAAAGAAACATGTCAGTCGAGGGCTATGTTGAACATTCCAGCGTTTATAGAAATACCATTGCGGATAATATTATACCAACATCTAACAACTTAGCAGA
The DNA here is from genome assembly GCF_026230105.1 of Diorhabda sublineata. NCBI lineage: Eukaryota > Metazoa > Arthropoda > Insecta > Coleoptera > Chrysomelidae > Diorhabda > Diorhabda sublineata. Next base: position 12,112,116 of record NC_079475.1, read on the forward strand.
TTTTGGACGGGCTGCGAAGCTTCCTAACTACGTAAAGCATTAATGTGTTTTAGTTGTACGAATATTAGGCTTAAGTGATGATTGTTAAATATTGATAATAAAAATTTGAATTTCTTTAAATTATAAATATACGAAGATAGTAGAGATGTACAAAAAAATTTTGGAAAAAAGTCTGAAAATAATCCGATGACGCTGAATCTGGCGAATAGGGTGCATGGGTAGCGATTCAAACTTTGCAATAACATTGCAATAACGCATGTTTGAGCTGGATGAAACAACACTTTCTTCTTAACCAAATGCGGTAGTTTTTGCTTGATTTCTTCGCTGAAATGTTGTAATAAGTTCGCATAACACTCGACGCTGATACTTTCTCCTTTTTTTTAAGAAGAAATTATGGAAATGACCCCCGCACATCCCAAAAAACCAACGTCATGACCTTTTCTGCAGATGACCATGTAGCTCAAAAATTGATAAAGTTATAGCTAAAACAACACATTTTTTAAATGTCGGATTCGGAGACGATAAATTTTGGTTTATAAGTAAGGCTTATATACATTAGCCTGGGCTAAAAAAACGACCACTTTTTTAAAGAGAAAATATTCGTGATTATGAAAAAAAATGATGGATGAAAAGTTTGAGTCCTTAATAATATTATTAAGGGGTGTATCGTTACGATTATTGATTTTATCACAGTAACCGCATTTTTTACTTGAAACTCGTCAATTATTATCAATTTAAAAAATTTTAGCGATACGTATTCTTATGAGAAATTAAATTTTCTAGAAAGAAGCTCTCTTAGTGAATTTATGTAAAACAAGCAGTTTCCTTGTAATCGTGCCTTAAACATGATATATTTTTTTAATTTGGTTTTTCGCTAAAAGGGCCACCATTTTCAAATTAATCTCTCTAATATCGATCAGAATAATATCTAAGTGTGAAATATGCAATTTTTTACAATGTACACTATTGAGATACCAAAGGCAAACTATTTTCTTGATTAAAACAAATTTCAAAAGAAAAAAACGATTTGTTCTACTAAATTCGAACAGTCAAAGCCATTACATATTTGATTCTATTTCTAATTTTTTATATAGTCAAGTGTACATCCGGTCAAGTTGAACACAAGTACACTGCAAAATTGGCAACAAACTACGTCTGGCAACTGAAAAAAATAGAGATTTTATTTAGATTACGACAAAATGTATTAATTATTGGCAATGTTAAATCTCACAGACATTATACTTTCCATAAATATCGCAGAATTAATTACAACGAATATATTGAGTTTTTGGTGTCCATTATTGTTGTTTATATTGCTGATGGAAACTACGTAATTATTATGAAGTTAAATAATCAGGGTGACATACTAAATACACTGTTTACACCAACTCTCACAATTACACTGCCTGTCGCGCGTTTCGTTAACCAAGTTATCGTCTTCAGAGACTGACCTTGTCCAGTATGGGCTAAAAATTTTTTATTCCGAACTTTATATATTGTACGATTTTTCAACAACATTCTTTTTTGGTTAATGATTATGTTGAAAAATTCTCTAATCTATAATTTTCTTGTAAAGCATTTGAGTAAGCAAATCTTAAGAATTTTTATATTGATAAAAATCTGTATCGGCTCAGATCTTTCTCCCTAATCCATGGAGCGTTTAGATTATAGCGCGCACTCCAATACATTAAAATTTGTGGTTTTTTATTGAGGCCCATATTCAGTAGATATCCAAAGAATATTCTAATTTCTTTTGTGGTAACATCGCGCCATTGTATACCATGAATTTGAAAATCTAGATGTGGTTGATTTGCAAAATATGATTGAGTTTTCGTATTTGAACATTGCATAATAAAATTAAACGATTCATCTAGCAAAAAGACATCTACACTACATGTAAAAGATACGTCTTCCTTTAGGAAACACATCAGGATTTGAACCTGCAACTCCAATGAATTCTGGCACATTATCAGGTCGAGTATGCCCAAATGGATCACCTATCATATTCCATGCAAGTGGATCGTCATCAACAAATGAAGTGTTACTAAGATCTGATAAAATTGCATCGTCATTGGTAATAAAATTTTCACTTTCACTGTCACTGTCAAAATTTGAAACTAGAATACTTGCAAATCCGAATTATAAATAAAATTAAAAACCATTGCTTTTGCCGCTTCCATCGACTCAAATCGAGTTTATTTCACCACCAATAAATAGTATTTAGAACGAGAAGAAATGTTTCTCCTTCCTTTCTACTGGATGTAATCAAGTTCTCTCAACAGCAATGAGTAATTTGTCTACTTTATGGTAGCAAACAATCCAACTTTCTCGCAACTGCAAAAAGCAAACATCAAATTTTTGTAGGTGGTTAATCGACCGACTTCAATGTCTTATTTGGAATTGGAAATCTTCTTATTATTACCCATATTGGTAATGATTAAGAATTTGTTAAAGAAGGATTTGAACGCGTTCGTATCTAAAAAAGCTGGACATTAACATGAGGAAATGCATTCAGAATATTAAAAAGAATGGTTTGTGCGCAGGAATAATGATACTAGATCACTGTGTAATCTCAACTTTCATCTTTCCATCTTTCAGCAGATAATGATCGCAAGCATCTTTTGAAGCTGTGCAAAGAGTATTGCAAAAGAAGAATGTATTGAAAGTAATGATTTCGCCGTCGTATTCGACGAATTTCAACCAGATTTATATCACTTAAAATGTTTATTGACAGTTAATATGATGTCTGATTCAACATTGCATTGTTATTACATTTTCTTAACAAATCAGTAAACTGTGCCAATAAGTGAAAAGTGCCAAGTCCAAGGGCGTAAAAAGACCACAGAAGATGCCAAATTTAGACAAGTATGACGTACGTTAATCAACTTCTCGTGCTGGCCAACACTAATTATCCAGAAAATATGTTGCCAGCATCAGTAAACTCCGATAGATGAGTAATACATTTTTGGCCGTTATTTGTTGTTGTTCCAAAATACCATTCAGTATGAATTAGATTGAATAATTGTTAATTAGCCTAATTTGTTTCAATTCTACAATATAATTAATTTCTTCCAGCATTGATTTGTACGTTTTACAAAGATAAAATCCTCAATTTATTTTTGTATAATTTTTTATAAATTAATGCTTCATTAATCAGAACATTTCGAACTTAAATAAGGGTAGATAAATAAGTATACAGAAATCTGAACGATTCAATATCTCGTACAGTATATAATTAATCGTATCTGCAACTTTAAGAAATAACGAATAGGCAGATTGAGTAGTTAGAATAAAAAAATAACCACTCTACTTCCATCCCTCTCTTGATAATGGCTCAGAGTGGGAGTCGAAACGTCCATGATTTTAAAAATTCCAACCTGGTTCAATCCGTGAATCGTCTTTTGTTCATAATCCTAGCTTCCGATTGATTTTAACCTTGAGTATTTTTTGGCAGTCATTAGCGAAAAAACGTTATTCCAAGAATTTCAAAAGTTTTCTTTTGAAACGTAGCCCAATTGCCGTTCTGATATCATCATATGCAATTCAAAAAATACTATTTGATGAATCGTAAACTTATTTCATTTATACTATTTTTCAAATTTATGCCGACCAAAACACGTTAACAGTCGATGATACACAGTGACGTACGGAAATAGTGAGTTAAAAAAATTAAAACCAGCTCCACAATTTCACAAAATTATTTTTTAATTTTAACTCGATGATATATTTACTTTCCTTCGAAAGTTAATCAACTACCTCTTTCGACACGAAGAGTATTTTTGAAAATATGTTTACAACAACAACTTTTTATGTAATTTTCGATTTCGATTTCTGTACGGTTCTCAATATTGACAAATTCAGATTCCTGTTCATGAAACTTTACGTCTATTCAATTATGTATGACAGTTATGTCGTCTTCTATATTGAAATTTACAAAAACAACGCCTCCTATTGGTGGTATAGAGCTGTCAAAAGTCACAATTGACATTTATGACATTTCGTTGTATAAACATAACTTATCATATTTCTTATGTTGACATGTTTAATTAGCTTCGTTTCCATTTTGAAAAAATAATCGAATCTTGCCCATTGTTTAACAACTTTAACACGTTCGAAGTCGAACGACTTGATCTCCTTTGATTCCAAGGCCTAATCCATTTTCCTTTGGCTGTTTCACAAACAAGACACTCACAAGATATTTGACCTATTGAGTAGAAACTAGAGCAGAAACTGTACAGAAATATGATGGGGAATGATATTTCTGTACAATATTCGGTATCGAAAACTAGAAGCTCGTATGACATTATACAGTTTATGTCAATGATGAAAGCTATATCGAAAACTACATAATGTCATAAGGCATCAAAAGATAAGTGAATTAAATTTGAAAATGTAGTAAAAAAAGACATAAGTATAGACGATAATTTGTTGCAATACAAAGATCAGATAGCTGATCAGCCCCTCAAACTCATAATCCCCAAACACTGAGTCAAAGCTGATATGGGAATGTACATAATCTTTGAATTCAGTGCGGGCAAACAACAAAGCATGGAACAAGCTGACCACGCTATGAAGAAAGTTGGTACAACTTCTTTCATAGTGCTGCAACCTTCTATGGGTTCCTAAGAAAGCCGTCAAGTCTTGGTCATAAAAAAGTGAGAGATAAAAAAGGTATCAGAAATCCGTACATGGAATAAGATTCCAAGTATGAGGTAATCGAAGAGATTTCCGTCTTATTATACAAGCTGGTTTTAAAAGGCTCTTTTATTGGCAAATATGAACTAAGAAAATCTTCTGGTATGCTTACTGGACACTATGAAAAATATCGGAGAAACTCATGACATCTCTTAATAGTTTCTACAAGGAACCTAAGAAAACAGCTCTCTGTGAGTGCGAAGCTGTTGAAAAACAGAGGCTACATTATTTACATTGAAGCTTTTGAAAACTCGAAAAGTTGAGATACATAGCCCCGAGTAAAGTAGCTAACTTTGCAAAGTCGTTGCTAATTGACTGATGAATAGTCTTTAGTACAGATTCAAATCTTATCTAATCTAATCTAATAAAAAAAGTATATCTATAAAATAAGTAGCTTTTTTGAGTGGTAACCTAAATAAGAAGCGTGAGAACTAGCTTATTCATTATTAATGTGGGAATGAATTGGAAAAATTACGAAATGAGAATAGTCAAGAAAGAAAGTCAAGGTACGAATAGAAAATAATAGCAGTTACGATCAAATATATTTTGATAAATACTAAAGTTAAGTCAAAATGTAATTTTTTATCAATCTTTCAAAAATTATTGAAAAAGTAATGTTGATTGTACCTCCAGGATAATTATTAATATTTATTGCATTGGATACATATTGAATATGTATAAGTATATCTCTACTAGATGTTGATGGAATCTCTGTAGATGTGTTTGTGTCTTCGATATAATTTGTAGATGTGTTTGTGTCATCGAAGTGAAACTGTCAACTGTCAACATTGAAATGGCTGGAATCACATTTAAGGCAGTTAAAATTGTCTACTCCAGAACGTCCCGAAAGTGTTTTGCTGTCACTTTCACTACATGGAACCGTCAAAACGCAGCTTTCTCTATATAAATGAATACAGAGCGAACAACTTTCAGATGGCGTCGTCTAAGTATATTGTGAATATGTCTGTATAGAAATGTGAAGAGAAGTTAATTGATTTACATGTATAATCAAGTATATCATCATTTTTTTATTGAATCATGTATTGTTATCAAAAGCGAGAAAGTATACGAAATTTCAATTTAATAGCTTGATTAATAGTGAAAATTTGGTGCCATCTTTAGAAAAAATAGACAAACAAAAACTAAACTAACGGAGTGAAAATGTGGTAAAACGACATAGGATTAAATGATTATTAGCAACTGTTAACCAAGAACCGACGCCGACGCCTATACTAGTTTTGCAATCATTTTATAAATAATATTTTTTTTCGTATTTTCGTACGCATAGACAACATAACTGGCGCCTGATGAAATATTATTCACCTTTTTATTTATTAATTATCGTTTTTGATGACAGTTTTTACAAAAAAAATTAAGAATATTATGTTGGGAAGGACGTTTTTCTATCAATGACTGAAAAAAAAAATGTTTTAAATTTTTGGCAAGTCGAAGTAAAACACATTTTGTGTAGGAATTTAAGAGTTTCGGAATCATGTTCTACGCAGTTGACGACAAAATTTCACAAAAGCCGATTAGAATTCGCGATAAATAGTTATTCATGCAACAAGTTGTATACAATATTTTTTCTACGTTCATGAAAAAAAAATGTAGAAAAATAAAAAGCATAATTTAATAATTAATTAACTCTATCGGTTAGCATTGAGAATGTTGATTTATGTTCAGGTAGCTCTTCCACGTCGTATGATTACTGATTCTATAGGTATCGAAAAACAATGTATTCGGAACATTTAGTGAAAATTTCAACTTGCGAAACCAGCAAAAGCTGGACAAAAATATTTGTATTGATACTTTGAATGCGATTGAAAATGAATTAAAGGTAATAATGTGTGACGAATCAAATCTGCATTAAAAGGAATACGATTTGACATAAAACGTCTCAAGTCCTGAAGGATTTGACATTTGACTTTCTGCACTGTTTCGAACAAGATTCGCATGGAGGAGAGGTTTGTATTAAATTAAATTTATATACATAATATGAAAAAAAATTCCCGTTATTCAATAAACACACTTAGTACCGTTGATATCGAGGGAGATTATATTGATTAAACATTAGAATTTATTCGCTGGAATTGAATTTAAGAAAGCGACATAGTTTCCGGTCTCTCGCTTACAAAGCACTGCAGAAATTTTACTTTTATTCTAAAAATAATAAAATGTATATATTTTCGGAAAAATTTGATGTAAATATCGAGTGCGTTACTAGCATTCGTAAATTCTAGAAAATACCAAAAGAATGAGTGTATCTGTCAGCACCGAGCGAGAATTCGAAAATATATATCAAATTTTGACGTCACAAGAAGCTAAGCGTCGGCATCGCTCTCCATAATATAATATTCGCTATATTTTTGCACATTCCATCGATGCCAGAATATAAACGTCGTTTGGTCATCGTTTAGTTACATTCATTAATTTGCCGGCCGAATAAAAACATCACATTCAGAAAATTTTGTTTTCTCTTAATTTCAACGTTAAAAATAGTGAATAGCATTATCTAAGTGAGTTTGTGCAGTGACTATTATTTTTTTCAATATTTCGAGATGTCTACTTGTGTCAACGAAAGGGTTTTTGTGGTTAGTACATATATATTTTTTTTAAATTTCTGTGATAAAAATAATCAACATTATATAGAAATTCATATCTAGAAATTTGGATTTTTGGAATTCTGATCGCTTTCTAATACAGAAGTTACTTTAATTGAATATAAAATCTGTATATTTAACTTATAAATTGGAAAGCTCCAATGCCAATTTTTATCAAAAATTGCTGGGTCCCATCGATTAATCTTTCTAATCGATTTTTTTATGTGTGAAGACATCCAATTTTCATTCATTTTCAATTGAAAGAAAAATCGAATTGTAAAATGAAGTATCTTGACACTTAAATAATTTATTTACTTGATCATTTTATAAAAAAACTATCTACATACGAGGGTTGCAAGTCAAATTTTGACATAGACCAAAAAATCGAATATACATAATTGGATATAGTTTTATTGTTTTTCAAAATATGCTCTATTAAAAAAAATACACTTTTACATGCGTTTGAACTTCCAAAAAAATGCGTTTTGAACGCATCAACCCTTCTTCAGATGTAGAAAAACGTTGATCTCGCAATTTATTCCCGTTCTGTGGAAATAAGGAGAAATTATTGAATGCCAAACAAGGACTGTACGGCGGATGACCCATTATTTCAATGTTTTGACTGTTAAAAACATTTTTGTTTGAACTGATGTGTGTGAGCTCGTATTGTCGTGGTGTCCGTGATTGGTTTTCCTGAAATTCTGAAAAAATAAGCGACCATTTGCTTAGAAGCTCTTAGTGCGCGATTTGGTTTTGGTTTGTCTTGGAAGACTCATACAGTCGATTGTTGTTTAGTTTCGGGTTGATATGCCTTGTTTCATGATTCGTCGCTCATTTGGGTCCGCCACTAATGGCCCCGAGTTTTTGTTTGAGCAATGGTCAAATTATGCGGTATCCAACACGAACGAATCTTTTTGACAACCAAATGTTCATGCAAATTGATTGTAGGCGATGTGAACTAATGCCTAATTTCACAATATGTTACATGACGATCTTGCCTGTCAAAAATGTTAATCTTTATAATGTCATTAAACCAGTGCTGCCTTATCCCAAAACTTAAGTAGCAAGCCTCGTATTTATCTGCATTTTAAATAGATGGTATTGCAGTTAGAAGTATTAATTATAAAATCAGTTTTTTCTGAAAAATCTCTCATTTAAGAAGCCAGTAGTGTAACAATGTAAGTAAGTGAAAGAAAACGAAAATTTATGTAAAAAAGAGTATGTAAGAAAAATCTAAGATATCAGAATCAATTTAATATTTCCCAAGGAAAATCCTTCTAAGTAGATATATAAAAATGTTTGAACAATTCTCCAGGAATTACTAACCTAACCAATTATGGCTAAATTAGAGACGACCAATTTCTAGAAGAGAATTTATTGTTTTCTCTAATAGACCGAACGAGATTTGACCAGTCCGCGATTTTCTGATTCCTGTAAGACTATAGAAAGTACTTTCGATTCGTACTCAAGTCCTTGCGTTCTTATTGACATTTTCCTATTTTTCTGGGAAAAAAATATTATTTAACGGTTTGGAAGTGTTCTTATTCTTGCCTTTTTGTTTTTGTGTCTCAGAAAATCAAATTTTTTTGAAGACATTCATATCATGAAATAAGTTTCCAGAAGTTCTCATCGATTCCACATGTGTTAAGAAAGTAACTCAAGTCTGAGGGCCAACATTTTGGTTTTTTATGATACAAAAATTATTTTCACAAACTGTCCATATATCTCATAAAATTCATGAAGTTACTACTTTGAGGTTAATTAAATTTCATTAGCACACCAATGGCGAACCCAATGTTTTGACCAAAATACAGCTCTGAGGAAATTTTCGTTCTTTGAAATGTCTAGTTTGATTGAAAAAATATTGAAAATAAAAACCATTCCCTTAGTTAAATTGTAGTTTTTGGAATCATTGATGATATTCATACTGAACACACTACACTGTTTAAACCATTACTACACCAGCACTCACAATTACATTGTCTGATATGAGCGTTTCGATAACCAAGTTATTGTCTTCAGAGACTGAAGGTAAATAGCTATTGTTCAAACTCAAAACGTTACTTATGGGCTTACTTTTGCTTAATCCGCTGTTTCTCAAAAAAAAAAACAATCAGATAAGATAAAAATACATGAAAACATGGAAAAACATTCTCAAGAGTGACAATGGATAGATCAATTATGATGAAATGAGAAAATAATAGAAGCAGAATAAGACTCTAAATGAGATAATTAGAAGAATATCTTTCCAATTAGGTTTAGTAGCAGTTTAGTATTACTATGATTTTCCCACATTTTCCAAAAGGGATTTCTATATAGCATTATTTTCAATATTCTCTTTTTCTATAAATATTTCATGTGTCTTAATCATCTTCGTTTTTTCAAAAACTCTTTTGTATTTATAGGAGTCGCATCATTATATTCTTATACACCATGTTCACTCAATCCAACCTTTTTCAGATGTGAAACGTATTGAAGTTGAGTTCCATTCTTTGCTATCCTGTGTATCCTCTAGTTTTATTTCTTGTTTTCTCATTCCTCGTTCTCTTTTGTCATCGTTATTCTTTCCGTTTAGCTCTCTCTCGATGCACCAATATTGTTTCTGTAAGTACTTTTTATGACCTCCGCATTAATAGTTCTTTGCATGACTGGCCAAAACATCTCATTCATCTTTCCTAGTTTTTATTTTGAAATGTTATTCCTTATTTTAACTATCTTATTTTCTTTTGTCTTTTGCTTTTTCGTGAAATTGTCCACAGTATTATTTTTAAAATAATTCTCATTACAAATTGTTGAAAAAAGATCTTGTCTTTCCTCTCTAAACACCAGAAAAATTGGCATGATAATAACGCTTGAATTAAAATTGACCTTGTGTTATAATCGAAGGAACGTTTAGTATTTATAGATAAAGCATTTTTCTAAACAATTTATGTACGTATTTTCATTCAGATAAACTTTGAAATAGTACACAGCCGAATTAAATTAGATTTCATTGATTGAAAGACCTTGAAGATTCCTGGAACTGAATAATTTTACATTCGAGTCCAAAGTCACTTTCTTTGAAAGTGGTGCGGTCATTTTTATGTCTACCGGAAATTACAACGTTATTAGGTCTCAGGAAGGACGAATTCCCTATTTATAATCCCAGCTGCGCCATTACTATAACTTGGGAATTTTCCTAGCAAGGTCAGATGTAACAAGGTGTTTGGATCGAAATAAACAGTTTAAAAATCCATATATCAAATTAGATTCAGAAAAATATTTGTTCCAGATAAATCTTGTGATTTATTTGAAAGTTTAGAGTGGAAAAAAGTGAGATATACATTAATCAATAAGTATTTTATTTTGTACAGCTACCTATACGTATTATGGTGGTTTTTAAATCAATTCCATTAACCCTAAACGGAAAGGTGGGACTTTTAGTAAACCCTCGGAAACATGGCGTCTTAGAAACTATTATTTTTTGGTACTAAGAAAATAACTATATTTTTAGAAAAATTTATATAAATGGAAACTGTATATCAGTATTTCAATTGATTTCTACAGATAATAAATTTTTGAAGCCGCCTCTAGATACACAAAAATTGTCTTGTAGTACAAATAAACTACTTCGTTACAATACGTATAAACAACATTGAAACAATACATTAATTGTATTTAGCATCAAAACTATCTTCCCAGCAACCGCTAATTTTCATCTTGCATGAATCATACTGCGGTTTTGAGCATTGGGAGCATGTACTTTACACAAACATATCTGGTCATTCGATAAACAAACAGCTCTTGAGTATATGGAACACGGTTTAAGTTTTTCTATATTAATTTGTTCCACAGAATCCGCATGCGAGGATTAATCTAAACGCCTTTTCATAAGCTCCTCTATTAATTAATTTACTAGTTTTTTCACATTTAAAGATTTTCCTCTAACAGTATCAATGTTTTTAAAGTGCAAAATAAATAAATTTACGATGGAAACATCAAGAAAGAATACTTTATGGCCATCAGCGAGTAGGACGACTCGTTGAACTTTTGGCACATTTTTCGTCTATTGCAGAGGTGTCAAACTCAATTTTGCAGAGGGTCATATATTAAATTTTGAATCTGTAGATGGTTCAGATTGAAAAAAAAATGAACTGTATTTTTATAATATTTTATTTATTAAATTATTTAAGTATATGAAATTCAATTGTTAAAAATCATATCAAAGTTAAAAAAGTTGGTAGGTGATTATATTGAGCTCGAGGATCCAGATACCTGACTTCTCTTTTTTTGACAAGCTCATTGATGTTTGTTCTTATTTATTCTCATGACATCTGCTCGCATAAATAGGTGGTACCAAAATGCAGACAATGCGTGCTGCATGCTTTTTTCCTGCTGCATGCCTGGTAATTATCCAAACTCTTGAAATATTGTGTATAAAATGTAAGAGCGTTAATATCATCATTAAATTTTTCTTTCAAAATGCTGTCACATTGAAGATCTATCATCTACATGGATTGTTGAAAACTAGGAATTCCATTTCATTCATTTTGTGAAAGTATTCAAAACGACTGATTTCCGTAATCAAATTCTGCAGAATTTGAGAATATTCATCAAATTTTTTTGGTTCACTGTGCCAAATGATTTTAAATAAGGGAAATGGTTCAAAGTTCGATTTTTGACCTCATTTTCCCACAGCCTCAACATTGTTTCAAAGGCTTGAATATTTGAATACATTTGAGTGACAATCAAATTTTTACCCTGTAACTTTATATTCAGATCAGTCTAGTTTTAATTATTTATACCAAAAAGACACAATCAATCCACCAGTCATTGTCATAATCAATTGATTTGCCTTTTTTCTAACATGAAAGCTTGAATAAGGTCACGTAATGGAAAAAATCTTTCCAAAACTACTCCTCGACTGAGCCAACGACTTTCGGTGAAATAAGGGACATCAGAAAACTTTTCGTCCAAATCTTGTAAAAATTGCCCGAACTGTCGGTGATTTAGTCCTCTGCTCCTTATAAAATTTACAATTTAATTTTTAAATTTTTGGATGCCAATAATTCCTGATATATTGAACAGTGAAATCCCTCAAAATTCCCTGATTTTGACTGTCACATCGTTCGAATGTTTCCAGACTTGGCAAGAGCGCCATTTTGTAGTTGTGCTGCTAAGTATATTCCAGTCGAATTTATATTCTGCTATCAAATGCTCAATAGCAGAATAAATATCATTCGCTGTTGTAGTACCTGTCAATGGAACGCACTTGAATATTTCTTCAATTATTTCAAAGTTACTGTTGATACCTCGTATAAAAAGAGCAAGTTGAGCTGTATCAACAGTATCAGTGCTGTCGTCAAAAGCTAGTGAAAAGTTTGTAAATTCCTTAATTTTTTCCTTCAGTTGAAGACCCAAATTTTGAGGTAAATTATTTATTCTTGAAACAACAGTGTTTCTTGAGAGCGAAATATTTTGAATGAATGAAACATAGGCAACTTTCAACAAACAGTCATTAATAAAATCACCATCATGATCATTGATCTTTTCACGATTTCTAATACAATAATAAAACTTGCTTTCAGAACATCTTCGCTCTCTGTATTAGCTTTAGTAAACATCGATTCCGCATTTTCACTTTTCCTGTTTCTACTACCAGTATCCTCTTCTTCGCTTTCTGTAACTTCAGAGGTACTTTCATGTTCGGATTGCAAATACTCATCTTCTAGGTTTCATCAAACCATTCGTTAGTATATTAATTGTAGTGTAAAAAAATTCACACTAATAGCAGGCGACAGACCACGATACATTGCTTTTAAGTTTTATCATTTGTCTAAATTCCGTTAGAAATTCGAAAGTAGTGAAAAAAGAAGCTGTGAAATAATTTAATGATTACATACCGTAGAGTCGTAGACGTGTTTGTTTACAGTTAACAAATCTTCGCGCGCAATTGTCTGCCAGACGTCACCTTTCCGGTGGGTTAAGGGTGGAAATAATATATTTTCAGAACCTCAAAAATAGAATCCAGAATTATTAAGAGCCATAATATATATTTTCTATTCATATGAAGTACTTTATTGGAATGTGTAACCTATCCAATATAGTATATACAATGAATAATATTTTTTCTATAAATTGCTTTTTAGTTATTTGACCACCATATAGAGAAATAGCGGAAACTCCCAATATATTCATGGGTTGATTCAACATTTTTGGTTATTGTTTTAGATACGAATTTTGTCAATGCTAGATTCGTATCAATAGACCTGATTCTTTTGCCAAAACAACGGCAAGTGGAGGTCGCCGAAGAGATGCTTGACAACGCACGGTGTAATACTTCACGCAGCTCAAGTTGAATTGTGTAAATCGGGAAAACGTGATGCTTCAAACCTACTCAAAGATATTACGAGCTCTCCAACCCGTGCAACAAAATACAAAAAGCCTTACGATGCAAGCATTAAAAATGTTTATAGATGCAGACTTAAGTCGAAGACAATATGAAATTTTGTGGAAAACTAACTAGAACTTTTTTCCCTATTATAGCTTAATTCAAGAAGCAAAAAAAAACAGTGTTATCCTGCCCCAGAAATGTTCACGATAACAAGCACCCAGCTACAACCATTAATAGATATTACCGTTCGACGCATACAGGAGTATTTCAATTATCTATCTGGCCAAAAATAATTGTGTGGTTTTTTGGGGTTTAGAATGACGAAAATAAAACAAGCAAATTATACACAGACAAAAAACTTTATTATTACTTACTTAAAACAAAATAAAAATTAAAAAAGTATTGTCATATTAAATACGCGTCCTTTTAATAACTATAATTTGAAGTAAAATTAATTATTTTTACAAAATTATAATCGATTTCGGTGTGGCAGGCACAAGCATGTTCGACGTTCCAGATAGAAACGAAGACAAGTTTCTTTTTTTTATAATTCTTGATGCACTGAGGAACGGATCTGAGCTCCAAAGAAGCCTGTTTAGGATTCTCTGGAAAATTTTCTTGAGTAATCCTGCCTGTATGTCCTATAATGTTTGTTACGTCTTCCTGATTCCTCAGACAACTGGCCAATTGGTACCAATGCATTTTTTATTATGTATGTCCGGTGCACTAGTACTTTGTGCAGAGTGAGCGTCATTGGATACCATGGGTATAGTTTCTTCTGCGTATTTTTCATATATTTCCACATCTATAATATATCCATTCGAGATCGTTCTCAAAATGACTTTTAATCTATATATTAATTCGTAATCTATACCTGTAATGTCTGAGGCTAATTTCGGATCCTTAAAGGTTCTCCTGCTCGTATTTCCATCATTTGTATTTCCGAAATTTTTTTTGGCATGTTCCTTTGCGAAACCTGGCCTGTATTTCAGTTTTTTCTGTTTTTCTTCATTTATTTTCCCTCATTTGTTTTTCTCTCCAGATACTTTTTTACGGGCAGCTTGTATGCTAAAAGAAGAATGGTTTAAAAAATCTAATTCTAGCATGTAAACTAGACCGAATACAGTAGTACTCTTTGTAATTTTCCTTTTGTCCTCTAAATTATTAAAATCTTTGGAATTTTTTCCACAAATGTAGCAACGACTGGTGGATGTTGTGCCAGTAGCCGCGTTGCAGAGCTTCCCGTCAACCATGATCATTACAAAATGGGAATACACCAAAATTTTATTGCCGTCATTATCAACCTCAGTCGGAGTTGAATTGCTAATGGATTTTATAACGTAATTAATCTCTTCATTAGTAATCTCAGTTGTTTCTTTGACGAAGCGAAATCGTATTGGACGACAAAATCGGGGAGACGAAGGTGTTGCGTTTTCCCACCAACACCTATTCATTGTTTTTGCCGAAAACTAGTCGCACAGGTACAAAGCAGCTTCGAAAAATATTTGCGGCTGGGTCTGCCTCATTATCCAATTTTTGTTTGTATTGTGCTTGGTGGGATCCGTCAAAGCCCCATTTACAAATCAACTTTAAAGTGTTCGCTCTTGATCTTTTAATGTTAATAAGACCTCTGTCAAGAAATCCGATAAGCGCCGCAACGTAACTGAAGCATCATCACTGGTGATGAGATATGGGCTTATGAATATGACTTCGTCTAGCATTAGAAAATCAAATTGACGCTTATGATTTTCCTTGATTACCGTGGTTTGGTTCACTATGAATTCGTTCATGGTCAATAAGTATACTATTTGGTCGTGAGGCAATTATTTATAAACGAGTGGATTGATGAGCAGACAATTCCTACAATTTCAACAGCATTTTTGGACAAACACGAAACACGGACCATCGTTCAGCCACTGCATCCGCCATATTTGGTCCTTGTGGCTTGTTTTTAGAAACAGATTAGGCATTAATTCAACTCGCATACAATCAATTTTGCATCAACAATTGGCGCTCAAAAAATTCATTCGCGTTGGATATCGCTCAAACAAAAGCTCGGGTCCATTAGGCGACGAATCATGAAACTAAGCATATCAAAAGCAACGTAGAACGGTAAATTCTGCTAATCAATCAATCACAGAAGAAGTTAAAAAAAATAATTCATTTGAGGTACTGGAGGACATCCCAGTCGAGGCTTACAACAAGAGTATAGTTGTATTTGTCCGAAACGATCCTTTTTCCAACGCGACAATAATTTTGTTTTTTTGGTCAGTCAAATTTGATTAGTAACTTAGTAGACTTAGTAACAATCACTTACAATCAATTATCAAGATGAAGGATTTGAGAAAAATTCCAGATAGTTTTTTGTATATTTTACACGATGAAAATTTAAATAAGTTTAAATATAATTATCAAAAATTCTTTATTATTCATTATCGTATTAATCGGAATCCACACACCCAAATTTCGAAATAAAAAAGAAAACAAAAACTATGGTATGTCTCCTAAGAAAAATATTTTCTTGTTTTCGTTCATATTTCTAGATATATTTCAATGAACATAAAATAATAAACCTTCAACTAAATAAATATTAAAGTTAAAATATGAGTAATTCCAAAACAAAACTAACATTAAATATCTCTTATAATTATTGAAATTATCATCAAATGAATCAATGAAGGAATTGCCTAGGGCACTATATAAATACAACACAAATAAATGATTCTGGCCGTATTCCAAAAGCAACACGCTCGCATATCCTCCAAAGTCACGAAAAGCTTTCATGTAAATATTTCATTTTCAATGTCACATTTTAACATAGTTAGGGGTCATTATCAGAACAAGATTTTTGATCCAAGAATTTATCGTTCGGTTCTGGCAATCTATTTTAATTTTACTTTTGTTTATTCTGATTTTCTGCACTAGCGCTTGAGTTCATAAATATAATTGTAATGAAAGGTCTGGTGTGTAATACGGGGTAGACTCATTGAAATATAATTCCTACAATCACCTCTATAGTTTCGAAAATCCAAAATTTTTCAAATGAGAAAACGTCAATCATAGTTAATGCGACGATTATTTAATTACACCCACTATCTGTAATCTAAACTCTCCATTCCATTCTTCAAATTACGAATCATCAGTTAGGTATTTTGATATCCTTCATTGCAATTGCACCTTCATCAAAGAACAGCTGATATGGATGCTCTTAGACATCCAAATTTCTCTATACAATATTATTTGTTTCTAAAGGTTTTTCTTGGAGTTTCACAACTTAGAGTTAGCAAGACTATATTATTTAGTAACCAATTTAACAACCGATGGTTGCTTCGTATTCAGTTTCGTTTGACATTTTACTTTGGATAGAATTATACCAGATCAATGATTGCAAATTGTGAGAATTTCTTATCAAAATGATGTTTTTCGTTTTTACAAACTTATAATGCACTTCGTTTATTTTATGGTTAACATAATCGTCCTCCAGATCTGTTAATTGGAATAAAAATGAGACGCTAAGCAGTTCGCAAGGAAGAAGATGTAGCTGCTAGATATGGAAGAATTGAAGGATATTCAAATCAATCAATTCGTCGTCGTTCTGCACTTTTCACGAAAGGATGTTGAGTTAAAGGATTTCAAGTTTCAACTTGCGTAGGAAAATTAAATTTCTATTAAAAAATTTTGTCGCATTTGTACTGCCTTTGTCAAAACACAATCACATTCACGGGAAATTACGCTTTATGGACTGGCAGAATCATTTTTTGTATTTATTCAAAAATAGTAATGGTAAGAATATTACCGCCAATGGTAAAAGGTATAGGGAACATTGAATTATTTTCTTTGTGGTTATCTGAAGTCATTTTTCAATGTTGATAAATCTGGGAATTAATATTCGAAAAGTTTTAGGGGAATTGGTATTTAAACATCAATGTCATAAAACCTGTTCCATGTACTTGTTTTAAGGATGAGGAAAACCCGTTAGTTCTAGCAGTATTATCATTAAAGATTCCCAAATTAAGACTGTATATTCTCATTTCTAAACTCATTTAATTTTCAATCCTTTTGATAATTTTTTTCAATTTTTGACCAATTTCCAGAATATTTCGTTTGTTTTTATACATTTCAAGAACTGTAGCACTCAAACTAATTCTCAATTAGAGCTAAATTGGAGAGCAATAAACAAATCATTCGATCAACAGTGATTTCAATTGTTTCAGGACTCTCCACTCAAGTCTAAAGTAGCTCTATTCAACAATTTCGCTGATAGACATATCCAAGGTCAATCAATAAATCCTTTTTCAAATGGAAGTCAAGTGGGTAGTCTACCTAGACCGTCCATATCCAAAGAAGAATATGGAAAGTGAGTAACTATTTCAATATTTCAAACTGAATAGCACTATTAGATAAACTTTGTTACAGACCACCAAAAGGTTCTCTTTCGGAAATCAGATCACTCAAAGCAACTATTCATGTCAGCAGGGAAATGTTACAGCTGTGTCAGGTTATAGATCAATGCGGGGAACGTCTTTTCAGTGTTGAAGAAAAACCTAGCGATCCTAGAAAAGTCATCAGCTTCGGAGATCTTTTTGCAGTAAGTATTCGTTCCCCTAAATAACTGACTCTATTTTCGAAATCACAGAGACGGCTACTCATCATTTTCTCATGATATCCTGATATACCCTATTATTCTTCTGTATACGTTTACATGTTATTGTCGAATGTATCTATATTATCTATAACTGTTTGTAGCCTTCTTCTTTGTTATTTCTTAAAAATCTAGAAACTTCTGCTGTAAAACTGTACCAACTCGCTTTTTGAGTACGATTCAACAACGTTGGGAATTTTTCCTCGGCGAAAATTTGCTTCAACTTTTACTTCTGATAACTTCTAATAAATCATTTACTCCATTTAAAATTCCATCATTTTGAAATCTCCATCCAGCTGCTAGTTATACGTGTGTATATTTTTCTCTTGATAATATATCATCAAACCAAAATCTAACCAAGAACAAACTGTAATTGGCATTATAACAAGGATCCGCGGATCCCCCATTATGTTCCAACTGTTACCTTTCCCATTACCATTTGAGATATTTGATCCAGTAGATAACGCCTATCACATGGTTCACTCATCTAATCAACTCGATCCTCTTACGGTTTATCTTTGATATGCCCTGCATACAGCGCTCTATAGACTTGGAGTTTTTGGAGCTCTTGATTTTGAAACCGTACATTATCATTACATATTAGCTTCCTTACGCAGGGTTGCCTCCTATACTTAATTCTTTTGGTGTCGGGCTTGGCTTGTGGGCTATTTCCATGACAATTTGGTTGAATCGGTCTTCATCTGCTACTCGGAATAGTTGTTCTACATCCAGTCATGTCCAATTTCCAATATTTCATAGCCGTGTTAGCTTTTTACCAACTTTCCATCTTCCGCTTCCAACCTTCCCCAGAATAATATATGCCCGAAATCATTCTTGATTTTATGATGTTCAGGAGTTCTTAATCTATATTGAGCTGCCAGAGCTACTCTTCATTACTCTATGTACAGTCCATAGAAACTTGAGGATTCTCCGATAGCATCACATATCATTCGCTTCTATTTTATCCAAGCATCCATGTCTCACATTAATACGTAGCAACGTCTTAACTGTGAGATTTTCTTTACTGAGAGCTGGTTTCCCTTCGCTAAATTCCCTACGTGTAATTTTAATCCTCCCTGATATCTCTTTGTTCAACCAGCTACCAGCTACCCAAATAATTGAAATGTGATATCAGTTCAATGTTTTTTCCACTGATTATAATCGGAATTGGTTTTATGTTTATTCTATCTGCAGTCATCCATTTCGTTTACTTGATGTTTATATTAATACTCTATCTTCAATCAGCAGTATTTCCAAGTCTTCCTTGTTTTCTACGATGATGGCAGTATCATCTATGTACCTTACGTAGCCCCCTATCTTGCCATATAAATCTTCTTCTTATATGTTCTGTGAATGAAGATTGAACAAAATCACAGGGGTGGTAAAACACATCCCTGTCTGGCTCCGCTTTTTATTGGTATTTGTTCTCATCTAGCCAGATATAGGCTCAACAAAGCCTATTCTATATGATTTTAGACATTGGAAAAGTTTTGTGTATTTGACTCGATTAAACGGTTTTTCGAAGTCAATAAAACATATATAGTTATATAATTATGTTGAGCTCGTTGATCTGTTATTGAGGGCTGTTTGGGATCCGTCGCCAGTGAATATTGGATGACTTAAATGTTTTAAGTTCCAGTCTTAAAAATATTCAAGGTGACGGTGAAGTGATCGATGAGATTGAGTCTCCCTGCTTACTGATAATTTTGTCGTCGATTTAATCACGATAATTACAATGTATGCTTCATTTTCAGATATATACCGCTATTTCTGATAAAGTGGTTGGAATTTTACTAAGGGCTCGAAAATATAATCTGGTGGATTTTGAAGGAGAATGTTTGTTTCAAGTAAGTAGTTTTTGAATGTCTCCAACTTATTTTCATTGATAGTTCTTGGTACTACAAGACACATCCGATATATAAATATTGGTATTGATAGTGATCCAAAGATATCTCATGTTTGGTGTGGCAAAAGAATAATCAAATCAATCTTTCCAAATTATGCATAGAAGGGTTCAACTTTTTTAGCAAATCTTGAAGACATTAAAATATTGACAGCAAACATACAGGAAATTAAAAAAGTATCTCTTACATATTAAAGCAGATTTTTTTAACATTCCTTTCTTTCTGATTAGTTTTCGTTCAAATAAAAAGATTTAAGAGCTGTGAAGCAACAAAGAAGTTTGTTCCAATAATTAAACAGTCTTTCAACATTAATAATTATTTGTTTTATCCTTGTAACGCAGAGAGAAAGAGAGAAATGCTTTATTGTCAAAAAATTGTTACAATTTGTAAACAAAAGCTTGTAAAAACTAAAAAACAAACATAACAATAACTAAATACAGATAGAAATAGATAAATATGCCTTCAAATTATAACGAAATGCGGGAAAAGATGATATCGATTTGATTTCAATTGACAAGTGACATTTTTTTGCATTGTAAAATAACGAGCCTCAACTAATTCTGAAAGTGGACTAGATAATTAAAGATCGTCCTCCGCGTTCATAAGTGGATAGCCGTACAACGACCTTTCTGAAGAAGCTTGCTTACGAATTAGGCAAACGGATTCAAAGAATAAGGAAGAAATAGTCAGAATTTTTAATCTTTTGAAGAAGTCCGTGCAGTAAGCCCTGTTGTTTAGTCCGAGCAAATATCTTTTGTAGTTTTAAGATTCGCTTAAATTGAGTTGCACCACACGTAGGGAAGGGCATATCGGAGATGCGACTCAATAAGGGCATAATAGACTGTTAAGTAGGTGGCTAAGTTCAGTTCTTTGGAAACAAAACAAGAGGAGCTGGCGCTCCACAATCTAATGGCATGCAAGAAGACAACGTTGTATCAACCCTTCTGTTAGTATGACTTAAACCAGACGAGAGGTGTTCCTTTGAAACCTTAGTACAGCAATTTGTTGATTAAAATGATTGACTCAATCGAAGGCATTATAAAAAGTTGTAGCAGTGTAGTGATGGCTGTTTACGCTGGAGTGGACATTATTTAAGAGGGAGAATAAAGCATTATTGGGAAGGAGTGTAATTGGGCGATAATTTGATGCTTCATTTTTATCTCCTTCTTTATGCCGTCTTAAAGCAATTGGGAAAAGTACGATTTTGAAATTTGAAAATTAGGTGGTTCGACATGAACATTTTGACAAAACCAAACTCTCACCCAGACAATTCTTGAACTAAAAATTGCTTATTAAATTTTGAATTTATACTGAATATATATTTATTCGATGTTGTTTATTACAGAGACAAGATGATCACGTGCCAATAATTCTCATGAAACCAATTGAAGATATAACAAAATTTTTAGAGGAACGGATTGAGAACGCAATGAAATCATTGAAGGAATGCGAAGAGATTTAGGAAATAAATTATTGATTAATGTCGCAAGTACTAACGTTAAACTAAGAAGAATGGACCATATATCACTAATACTGTTAACAATATGACTATAAAAGTATTATAATTAAAAGAAAGATGCAGCCGAGTATTTCCAAACCGGTCTAAAGTACATTTATTGTTTTTATTTCACTTTAAAATGTTTGTGGGCAAAAAATATACAAATCGAGTTTTTGAAAGTTTTTCATTCGCCATTAAGAAAAATTATATAGATCATCTTCAATTTATGACTAACATTTGAAGATTAGGAAGATATGAAATTGAAAGCATCATTTGTAGTATAAGAAGATGTAGTTGTTAAAATCGTAACTGTTGTAAATATTTTTATGTAAGTACTTTTCGTTTTTACTATACTCAAAAGATTCAGTATTGTCACTTCCATTTTATAGTCGATAAAATAATTTTACAAATAAACTTTACAAACAATATAAAAGTGATTATTTCAATCCCTAGTTTATTAATTCATATACAAATATGTATGGACACCACGTGGTCACTGCTCAATTTTTATAAAGCGGCGTAGTTTCCTTTTCCGGATTTTAAGTTTTTAAAATAGACATGGTGCAACGCTGCTATCTAGAAATTGATGTAAGTAGATAATTTTGACAGCAAGTAACCTAAAATCGGCGAGTGCGTTATGCAGTGTTGCTGATAAAGTTATTTGGGTTTTTCATTTGATAATGAATATTTAATTTTTCGAACGGAGTTAGAAGTTGTTTCAGGTGTATACAATTAGTAGTTAACTAGTTGTTTCATTTGAAAATTCACGTTGTCAGATGCATGCTACTAAGAAGTAACATTTATAGTTACTTCAGAAAGATGTAATGAGATTTAAGCCTATCGAAAGAGAAATCTGAAGTTCCAAGATAAGACTGAAATAAAAAAAACTCTGTCCCCAGGTACATTCTTTTCATGGAATCGCTATAGAGAACGAGATTTATTCCGTTTCTTCTAAGAAAAATCAAATGTTCGAAGCTTATTTCTTCTGCTAGGTCAACAGATGAGTTATACGCTTTATCAGAAGGCGCCTGCTTCAAGTATCTTTTAGAAAAATGTCCCGCATAACCTCAGAAAAATCAAGGCGGGAGTTTTTTTTGGGTCCACAAATCCAAATTTTGAAAAAAGTATCAATCGGAAAGAAAAAATTGCTTGCATGAGCTTTGAAAAAGTCGTGCGGCGTTTTTTGGTTAAATATAAAGATTTTAAGTATAAAAACCTAGTTGAAACAATATTACACCATTATAAAAATCTTTGATGCATATTGAATTTGCACTTCCTATATTCCCACTTTGACTATTTCCCTGAGAACCTTGAGGGGTTCCGCCAAGACATATAAGGAATGGAAATATGGTATCAAGGTAGGTGGAATGAAAAAATGATAGCTGACTACTACTGGAATCTGAAGAGAAATTGCAAAGACACCCAAGAAATGTGTAGGAAAATAAAAAAAGCTAAAATTCCAAAGCTAAAATGAAAACTACGACCAGAAGATATCGGAAGGATGCATTACTTAGATCAAGTCTGCTCTGTTAACAGGACAATGCCACTTGAATGAACACTTTATGAAACTCGAACTGTTAGAAGATTGTAGGTTCTTTGGATAGAATTCGAAATATTTGTCCACATACTTTCATTACTGAATATCATAGTTTAAAACATAAAACGGAAGAACTCATCTCAATTGAGTCCAACGGAGATTCAAACATTCATTAAAGGATCAAGAATGAAAGAACTACTAGTTTTAGAGGAAACCGAGTGTAGGGGAGTTCATAGTTCCGATGGCCGTTAAGCTCAGACATTCTGATAGGTTCGTCGCCGCATTTGACATTACCCATGGGACACAGGCCAATGTCCTTCAATCAGAGGCTTTGGCTTGAGCCCGTTAATGTCATTAGGTAAGCTGTGAGTGCTCGTATGAGTGCAGTATACTTATAGATGACGTACTTTGCAGTTTCATCTTCCTCAATGCACTAGCGACACTCTTGGTAGTCCGTGATGTCCATAATATGGAAATGGCGTCTTAGACGAACGTAAAAATCGGGTCACTAGTCGAATTTGACGCCAATCTAATAGGAACAATTGTTTAGTGGGAGAGGCAGAAAATTCATCTATGTCTGATGATGCTGGTATATCTATTCATCTCTGCCGAGCCCTCCTTGTAAGCAGATAGCAACACTTTTAGCTACACCAAAGATGTGTCTGGGCCTATTGGTGAGAGTTCACCTATCCCAGTTGTTTTATAATAATTTTATCTTAAGTGGATTACAAAAGTGAAAGTGGTATGTAATTAAGTGCTCTCTTACATTAATGGACTTCTGTAATCGTGGCTACCACAACGTTAAAAGCTTCAATCCAATTATCTCTTGAAATGATATATACGGAAGGAAATTTTTTAATATCTATGAAAAGTAAACAAAACTAATTACCATTAGTATAATAAAAAGCTCATCATTCTAATTGGAGAACCTAATTAATTCATCTAATTATGTTTTTTTTTTATCTTCGAGACTTCATACTCCTTGTTAGCGACTATGAGTGATTATTATATAAAGGCACGAGAAATATGAAATTCACACTGTTTAAATATTCAAATTTTTTATCATCCATGGAGTTTTTTCATCATTATATATATAAAAATTCGAAGGAAAATGCGGTGAAAGCCCTTGAAACTCTACTGTGCGCCGACAACGCGACGAACATCGTTCAAAATGTAGTGGGAAAGTATCTTGTGGAAAGCATTTGGCGGGAGTTTGTCCATTACCGTGAACAAGAGCGGAAGTTACGAGCGTTTCGTTTTGAAATTGGCGATCTTCTCGAGATATAGTATTACGAATGGGTCAGCATCATCAGTGATTTGAACTGGAAAATTCGGGTGAAGGTTGTTGCATTAACCGATTCGTGAGTAGCATTATAAACTCAGTTTAAATCGAATAAGTTGAACAAGAGCTTCTTTTAATCATTAAATCCGTCAACCCATGATTTACATGATGATTTTCAATTATCTGAAGTAGTCGCAAATTATCTCACAATTGTGATGTTTTTTCTTTTTTAGTTGTTGATACTCATTTTTTGATTTGTATTTTAGATACTAGGATGGAAAAGAAATGAAAGTTGATGCTCATTTTTTGAGAGACAGATACGATGTGATAAAATGAAAATATTTTGAGTTTCAAAACATTTGTTTAATTTCTACTACATTCAATTTCCAAAACATTTATTTTAATAGAATATTTTTTATTTGTGGTATGAAATATTTGCATTTATTTTAATTGGGTACAATCATTGTATCATTCATTCTTCATAAGATCTTGACTGAAAACGTTTCCTGAAGAGTTGTATTCAGTCTTAGTAGGATTAAACAGGTATACGAGGTGTAGCTATTAAGTAACTAGACGTTGCTACAGAAAAAATACGCCTGCGTCAAAGGTAAGCGACTCTTAGCTTTTTAGTATGAATCCTAATCTTCGGAACGCGATGTCTACCGTGTCTGCAGGAAATTCAGTGTAGCTGTAGCTTCCGTTTGTATAGTGGATTTTATTTCACAATCGATAGTTGTGAACCTGGAGAAACTTATAATTTATTGTAGCAAATGTATGGGTATGAATGATTAACGCGTTGACGTGTTTACAGAAAAACAGAGAAGATGAAGGTGGATGATGAAGGTGAAGGTAGATCTGTTGTGTCCCCATTTCATACTGCGATACTGGAGAACTACAGCTGATCCATCAATTCCATTCCTTTCAAAAAGTATAAAATGTAGGTGTAAGTGCTCTGGATTTCCTGTGTTTCACACTTCGAGAAAATGTGTCTCAGCTCCTGTAGGTTTTACTTCTATCTATCTACCTTTTCCAGTAATTTTTTCATTGTAGCTGATACCACAGAAGGGATCAGGTTCCATGAAGGGTTTATCTGTCCCTGCTTTAGCGAGCTTATCAGCTATATTATTTCCCTACGCTCTGGTGTATATCTGAATCCATTGTAGGGTAATTTATTTCTGGATCTATAGGAAGTTTAACATGCGAAAAGTGCATGCACATATAAACTACAAGACGTTCGCGAAAATATTGATTGAAAATGACTAGATGCGAAGAAAACTGTTTCTTGGATATACCAATAATTGGAATAGGTCCTGTTGTCTGGTTCTGTTGTCTCTTATATAAGAAAAAATGAGAGTATTGAGTAAATTCATCTTGTGAGCTCAATAACAAAAAATTTCATTTTCGTTTATGATGTTAACAAATTCCACTGTTGTAACCGGGACCCAAGAAGCTCTGCTTTGGATCTTGATAAATGTTATTATCTAATTCAGCTTGATTGATTGAATTTGAAAGTTTGAAAAGTTTTTTCTTGAGATGCTTCGTCCAAACTACCACATTCATTTTATAGTTGCTTTCTAATATATTTTCATTGGAATTATCGGGACTAATAGTATATAGAAAATCTTTCAAAACTTAGATTGGCTTATAAATATTATCATCTTTGCTGGGTTTTTTCCTTACCATTGGGAAACAAAATGATATATGTTATCTCCGGATTAATATCTTAGTGGAACGCATCAATTTTTATCTCGGTTCGTTATGGAAAATCCATATTAATAAAGAATCTACAATAGGTGTTCTCTTCTTTGAAAATAAAATTAAAAAGATATTTGCGATTTCTTCTCAACATTTAATTGAATTTGAAATATTGGACGTTAAGTAAAAATTATTAATATTAAACTTAATTCACTATGTAGGGTAGTTGAAAATAATATTTGATTGAAGAAAGATAATTTGATGATTTTATTTCTTAAATTTAAAAGTTGGATGAGTATTTATTGGTTTATCAATATTGGAGTGGAATAAGTTACATTTCTACAATTCGTTTCATTGTCTTTTTCTACTTGATTAGAAAGCGAAGTTACTGAATAAACCATAAGACAAAATAAATGTTAATGTTAAAAGGGATCACGAAGTATCTCTAGAGAACGTGTTTTACGAACTAGTTTGCAAAATAAGAAGATACCTTTATATAAATGATTACTTTTTACTTTTTTTTACTTTCAAATTGATGGCTATTGTCGTTGTAAAATAAAGAACGGACACCTGGGAAGTAATTTAAAATTATGAACTTTTAATTAAAAGCATGAGAATCGTTTGGTTCATTATGAAACAGACACCTCATTTTGTAAAAAAAGTAAACATAGCAACACTTTCCAAAAAAGCGGAGTTTTCCTGAGGGTGTTTGAAAAGGAAACATAATATCTTTGATAAGAGGATAATTGAGTTTTTTTTAGTAGTAATGAGAGTAGTTCCACTGAGGACATTTGAAAAAGCAACATAATATCTTTGTTAGAAAATCATGTTAACACTTTCTGGATGTAGCTATTTGTATATGAGTTTACATACTTAGAAAGCACGTAATGAACACTGAATAAAAAATTGAGATAAGTGATTGTAAATTGTCAATCCAGCACATCAAAACTAATCTATGGAATTTTGAACGAATAAGACATCAATAACTATATGAAAAACTCCAAGAAATTAGATACTAGATTATGATTATTTTCAAAATTACTATCCACTCTCCAAGAACAAAACCACTATCAGATCTAATCTAATGCCATTTGAGTAACTGGAATTTTTTTTCCGAAGCGTGGTTCTATCTAGATCTATCTGGTGAACGAAATTTCAGATTTGTCTTGCCATAGGAACTTCATATTTTTCATTTTCATCGATTTATGTTATGGATTTAGGATTATATGACAAATTTTGTACCTGGAAGATTTTAACGTCCAAGAATAATCGGTCAATATCCTAGTGCTTAATTTGCTCTAATAGCGTTTTTCCGTTTTTTGCTTGTACTCATCTCAGATCCCTAATTTTCAAAAAAATATTCAGATATGAGTCTAGGGAATGCAATATATTGCAAGTCAATGCTTAATAAGCAAACGAAAACTTGCTAACAAGTTCTTTTTCACTCTTATGATTTCCTAGACATTTTACAACGTTTTTAAGATATTCGCTTGGACACATTTTTCACGATAACGGTTTGTTTTTTATGATTATCCACAAAGAAAATAACAGAATTTGATATGCCTTAGTCGAGGCCTGAAAATTATGAAGAAATTTTTAAAATCATCGGTTATTCCTGTAATAACTTGTTTTCATAAGTTTCTTACATATCATCAGCATGAGTGAAAGATGCAGAAGGAAATATATCTCCAATATGCAAGAAAACTAAGCTAGTTTCAGAAACGTCAATGAATAAACAACGGAAGTGGTTAAATTATATTTTCAAAATCTCCATCACTCCAGTTGTATCATTATAATACACCAAGTCTCCATCTTTAGAATAGTACGATTTTTAAAAAGTTATATATAAATCACCACTACACCAACACTGACAATTACACTGTCTGATATGAGCGTTTCGATAACCAAGTTATCGTCTTCAGAGACTGAAGTTAAGAGTTTCACCCTTTGAAGACAATAACAGGTGAAACTAGAAGATCTTTAATAAGATTGTTTTATACTTTTAAATCCTTAGAACTATTTATATTATTAATGAGAATCTTCTTGGAGACGCCAGATCAAACTGAAAATAGAAAATGTAGTAGAGAGTAGTAGCGTAGAAACTGAGTTGTTCCATCAAGAAATTTTATTGATAGGTTCTAGCAACAAATAATAATATTTTTCTGGAAAATTCTGTTTCTGAAATTGAAGTAAATAGAATCAAATACTTATCATTCCTACCAATTACGAGTATATCTATACAATTTCTATATTTATTCAATCAACAAGCTTTTATGGACACTTATTTCAAATTAACACAAACTGAATGCCATAGAATTTACGATGGGCCATTTAAATCGTTTATAGAGATTCTAAAACGTCCAGGAATCCCCCAGGATCTTATCGTTTGTCACATGGAAGTTTACTTGACGACGCCAGTTAATATTTTGGTTTCGTCAAGACGAATTATACCTATAAATTGAATTTGGTAACGAAATTCGAATTTTTGAATAACCATTTTCAACAATCAAATTGCGTCTCTGTGGAGCGTGGGTCATCAATCAGCTAGAGCAACACAGCAATAGAGTTTTTGGCGTATAAAATAATCTTAGCTAAGACATCCTTGCTGCAGTTTCTGATAATTTTCCTAAAAATAAACTGATGTGCAATTTGTTATTTCTCTGACGCTGTATGTATTTACATTTGAATTTTTGAATAGTTGATATTTTGCAAATATTTGATGTTGTAGAGGATAAGAGGTGGGGAGGGGATCTGTTAAAAAATTAGATTATCTTTTAACACCCCCATCTCCACACCCAATCTTCTCCAACATTAAATATAATTAGTTACAAAATACTGACGATAATGAGATCTAGTTCTTTCATAACGAGGTATGTTATCACGAATATCTCGCTAAAGTCGGTCAATATTTTGAGTATGAGCCTATCCTAACCTAACCTAACCTAACCTAACTTAACCTACCGTACCCTAACCTAACCTAGCGTAACCTATCTACATTTTCAACCTTGAAAAAGTCTGTGAAGGAATAATTTCCGCGCCCTATATATACGTATTAAATTAATCAGAATAATTTTCTTCACGACATACTAAAATTTCAAGGAAATCGGGCGTGCGCAATCTAAACTAACCAATTTTTTGGTTTTGTAGTTTTTGGGCATAAAACAAGCTTGTTTCTCTGCCTTTATTCAATTGAAGTGATAATGATAATATCAATAATAATAACCCAACTGGGCTATAAACGTGACGTTCCATTTAAAACGATTAACAAATATCGGAAGTTGAAAGTCCATTTTTACTTTCATTTCGACATTCCTTAGAAATGTATTTATGGATATACATTCTAGTTGACTACATTTTGAATTAAATCTTTTACATTCTATTTTTTGCGTTATCATCATGAATCAGGTTGAGTTACTTTTTCAAAATATGTTCAATGCCCATAAATTATTTTCTGATTAAGAAAACATCTCAAATTTAACTTTAAATTCGATTGCTGCTACGTAAATATTTAGATAACTTTGTGTCATCTATACGTCACATAAAAGACGAGATTCTGTTTTCAGGCTTATCAAGTTTACTGGAAAGTTGCGCCACCGTGATCTGATGTGAGTGTATTGCTCAAAAGTATGTTGAGAAATTGTATTATTTTCTATAATTTGATGGAGTTTCTTTGACATTCCATTCTTCTAGTTTGGCAACTCCAAACTTTCCTTCTCACAAATTTATTCCCAAAGATTTAGAAAGCTTCAGCTACAACTTTCAATAGAGTACAATTTCTATATCAATATGTATTTTATGATGTCATGGAATTCTATTGAAATTCATGACATTTATCCATATTGAATTCTATAATTTCGAATAATACAGTAGATACGGTATTTGTTTTAAAGGATATACGAGGTCTGGCTATTAAATAACGAGACTGGTTACGAAAAAGGGTTTTCACACACCTTCCCATACGTTTTTTTCTTTGATCGAAGTAGTGCTGGAAGTCTTCTTTGGTGAGTGCATTTAGGAGCTCTGCCGTTTTTTGCTTTATCGCTCCCATCGGCTCAAATAACTTTTCAAAGCAAATCTTCTTCTAATCTTTCAAGGAAATCTGAGCAGACCCGTTGACGCAAGAGCTTTTGGTCAATAGTCAGATTTCTTGGTACAGACTTTTGTCATGTGTAATTCCTCGTGTAAAATTTTTCTAACCGTTTCTTTATCGACGTTTACAGCATCGGTAATCATCCGAATGCTCATTCGACGCACAATTTGGTTGATTTTGATCACTGTTTCCGGAGTTGAAACAGTCACAGGGCGACCTGGGTGACGGTCATCTCCAGTGTTCACTCGGCCCTTACTAAAGCATTACCACACTCAAAAACACGCGCACAATATAGAGAATTGTTCCCATAAGTCTCATACAACAATTTATAGCACTTAGTCGGAGTTTTTTTCAATTTAACGAGAAATTCGAGATTGATACGTTGCTCCATGTTCGTTTCAAACCGCTACTGCACATATACTATAATAGTGATGAAAATTCACATTCCAGCTTTACTAATTAACATCATTAAGCATACAACAATTTTATAAACGATTGTCAAAAATGTATTAACTAAGTACTTAAACTCTGAAATCTATCCTCCAACGACTTCTAGTTGATTCTAACAATAACGTTTATCATTCGCGCTTTGTATTCCTCTATCATACCAATACATTAATCAGTGCAGTTCCAGGATTCGAATATTGTCTTGTAGATGTAGTCAAGCGCCATGCTGAATTGTCGGTTCAAATTTGGAACGATTCGCTCATGACGTCACGTTGGAATCAGAATATTTCCTTGACCTTAAAGACAAGGTTAGATCTGTACGTATTTACTGGGCTTCTGGGCGTTTCTGATCTTTTTTATATTTCGCCGTTATGATATAGTTGACCCAATTGTTGTTACTTTATTTTAAAAGATTGTCCTTCCTATTATGAGGTCATAATGTTGCTACAAAAACACTAAGCGAAATACCAAAGAAGGTATTAAATACTTTGGTTTCCGTCCACAGGATCTTGAGATCGAGCTTCGCTTCAAACGCAGAATATGGCGAATGAAATGAATTAGAAAAAATATTATCAAATTGAATAATTTCATAATTTTGTTAATCATATTTTAAATAGTCTCTTATTTCACGGAACTGGCAGGAAATTTTATTCCTTGTAAATCGCACGCGGTCTTAAAAAATTGAAATTTGACTTAAATTCAATGACCATAAAAATAATACATATATAAGCATGTATATGCATCTAATTTTAGTTAAAAATAAATAAAACATATACAGCATACAATATATTTCACATTTTAATTCCATCGTGTAATTGTGTAATAATTTGTTTTTAATGTTCTATATATTGATGCTCTTCGTGCATCCTCTCAGTAGGATTCCATAGAGCAACATTGGATTTAGTATTTAGCTGTATACTAAATTTTTTTTTAGTATGCAGACTCAGTCTACTGGAAAACCAGTAATAATGACAATAATTTTCTTCTATTTTTTATTTTATATGCCAAAATATTTGCAGGTTATACCAAATTGTAGTGTTACCATTTCCTCCAAGGCCAAATTGAGATCAATCTTCCATTTCACCTCTTTTAATTATCATTGTGGTACATTCCTTAATTCTAAATTTCAATATCTTAGCTACGCATGATTGAGATTGAGATTTATCGTTCTTCCATATCTTTAAGGTAATTGAATTTAAAGCCAACTAAAATTTTGTTAATGGAAACATTACCATGCAGAAGAGAAGTGGTTACTGGAAGTCATAATTAAAAAAGTCCTTATTATTGTTGGTTATCAAGTCTTCTTTAGCTCTGGCTGATTATAGGTTAAGAAATAATTTCCATTATTCCACGCTAGTCACGCCAAATTGAACATATACTGCGTGCTCGAAGTATGAGACATTATCGATTAGTTGTTTCTCCGAATAAACTAACAGAACCAGTCCAAAACTACACTGGCGTCGATAAGAGGGAATCAGGTGGAGCAGTCGCCCCTCCACTTTCCGGGGAAAATATAATTGAGGCTGCACCTAGAAGACATGCGGTAAATATTGCGGCATATGCATTCAAAGAGGTAACAAATTAGAATTTTTCTTTGAAAGCACTAAATAACAAAAGCAGCCGATATGAAAGCTTGTGAGCAGCTCAAAACACAATAGATATACTGTATGCTCTGAAAAATATTAAAGCTCTGAATCTAACTCAAAAATTGATGGAGATACTCACGAATTGGTCACAAAAGTCATCAAGATTGGGTGTATATCTGTATTGAATGTTATAAATCTATTTTAGGAATGGTTTGAGAATTGAGTTGTTTAGTGAAGCACTTGATCTTTGTGGAAGATACGGCTTTGTGGGGCAAACAGCTCCATCTAAAATAGGAAGAGGAGAAGTTCATCCTGAATATGATTCACCTCAAGTCTATTTTTTGAAAACATTTTACTACTTTTTGTTACATACACTGAGTGAAAACATTAACGATTAAAAAAATCCTCCTGGCTCTACTCTACAACATGCAATTATCACTGACGTTTTCGACAAAACACACTTCATCAAAGTAGCACGACACTTTAACCTCAGAAATTGATGTATTTTCAAAAAATTCAGACCAAATTGATCGTCATAAAGTTCCACATTTGGTTTCTTCAAAAACGATCTTTCAGTGTCTCGGTGACTTTGATAATTGAACAAATTTTTCAGTAATATCTTTTAAAGATGATTAGAAGAAAATTCAGTTTGATTTTAGAAAGGATCGAAGGGATAATAAGAGACTGACATCGTGGAATACGTCATATATTTGTAGACTCAATAGTCTTTAAAAAAATTTCAATTTATAAGCAAATAAATAACAATCTATAACAAACTTGATTTCAAATTATTCAAAAAACAATAAAAAAAATATTGAATAAATAAGTAATAATGGTTCATCAAATTGAATTTGATTACAATATAGGGGAACCATCTATTTTTTTTTAATATTCACCTTTATTGTCACTGAAACCGATTTCCTTATTTTGCGATTTACCAGCTTTATTTGCATAAGAAGCGCCATTCTTATAAAATTTAACTTCACCATCAGCACCATTATATCCACTAGATTCCTCTAGAGATTTTCCTTGTTCTCTTACTCCTTGGACGCCAAATTTGCCTTGTCTAAAACTGTCATCGACTGATTTACCATTAACAACCGCTCCAGAACTTGATTCTTCTTTAGAATTCGCGTCACCGTATCTATAAATGGAAATGAAGACATTATCATATAACGTGCTTATCTATTTATATTCGCATAATATCAATTACTGATAAAAAGTTTTGCTTCACCTATATACAGAAACATAACGATCACATACACTAGACAAAACTAAAAGGTGAGTACACAATCAAATTAATTCAATTTTCAAACACAAAAGTATATTTTATGGTGTAATAATCTTAGTTGATGATATATTTCACGCTTATATGGATTCCCTTTGTTTAAATAAGTACTAGATGTCGTACTGGTATGGTAATATGGCATGTGCCAAATGCTTATGTATTCTACTTTTGTCTCCCTGAAAGGAAAGGATTTTCAGTGCCTTTCCCAATGGTCCAGCTTCAATTCAAAGCCTGTCTGAGCTGTTGCGTCTTTTAAATTGTGTATATATGTGACTGAGTGAATCGTATTAATGCGAGGAAATACTTTTATCCAATTTCTTTTATCGCCTGACCAAATTTTGGAAATCAAGTGGCATAACCTTATACGAGGGCCGTATTTTTTCAACCTCTGATCACTCCGTGCAGACACTACGTGGGCAGAAGAAAGCGCTGTATATGACTGCGAAGCTCTCGCACTACACACTTCGCCATTGTTGACATTCAGGCGTCAGTCGGCGTTATGCTACAGCCACGTGAAAATGTTGTCATTATTGATGCTCCCGCCAAGTGTGAATTGCGATTTCTACAAGCTGAAGTCTTCTTAGGCTGCATTATAGTTTCTACGTCATACAAATCCATGATTCTTGACAGAATATTTTCATTGTCTTGTCTATACTGTATTAAAACGCACGGTAAATGTCTTTTCGAGTTTGCTTGTATGTATCTGTTAAAATTCGTGGTACTTATCATTTATAAGTTTTCTTGTCGGCGTAATTATTATGTACCACATGTTATGGGAGGGCACTATCTTTAACTATCACACGTCCATCTTCAAACACGAAATCACGAACCTTTTAAACATTTTTTTTTGTTTGGTAGGAATCCTCAATAGTTTATATACGACTTTATCCACTTCTAAAATCGCTAAATTTTAATAGGAAGTATCACCGTCCGTTGCTCTCCACAATTCAATTTGATACTGAGATGTGACTCTCTCGAATTCGCGTTTCTACTTCAGGGAAGCTTCAACAGATTCAATATTGTTTGATTCGAGCATGAGTCTATACATAATGAATAACAAAGTGACGTTAACATAAATTTGTCAGGTCAGGGGTAAAGTAAATGAATCAGCTCTCGTTAGTGCAAGATTCAAGCAACAGAATCCTCTTCAGAATTTCAATTTTACTGCTTACTGTGAACAACATACTCCCTTTAAATATTTTTATTCAACCTACAGCGACCGAGCATTTACTAAATGATTGACGACTCATTTGGATGAAGTTGAACCAAAAATTATTTCAAAAAATAAGACAAGAATGTTGAAT
This sequence comes from Diorhabda sublineata, assembly GCF_026230105.1. Classification (NCBI taxonomy): domain Eukaryota; kingdom Metazoa; phylum Arthropoda; class Insecta; order Coleoptera; family Chrysomelidae; genus Diorhabda; species Diorhabda sublineata. The sequence continues at coordinate 12,147,057 of NC_079475.1, forward strand.
TTAACGTTTAATTTGATAGAAACACTTTCTGTTCATTCCAGGATGATAATAAAACACTTTTCGAGGTTACTGGTTTTACTACTATTAGTTTGATTGATTTTGAGTTATGCTTTTTGGACTTATGAATTAAACGAAATAATCGATTTTGAAGATTCTTCATGTTCGAATTGGAAATTGTCTCTTGATGTCGTTAAGCAGACTGAGGAGTGGATCCATTTTTTAATTAGGTAAGATCAGTTTAGGTTAGATTAGGATGGATAAGGTTAGGCTGCAATTACTTTATCTTCGATTAGGTTGAATCTACCTTAGTTTGAGTTTATTTCCTGAATCTTGTGTTAGAATTCGAGATAACTTGAAGGCCGTAGCGGTTAACGAACGCAATTAAAGTAGTGGGATACACTAACAGTAACGGGCCTCTTGCTCTTAGTTCAAAGAAGAGTTACTAACCAATAAACAAGGTCACTTACGGGTGAAGCTAATATAAGCGTGTTCAAAACGTAATGATGTTTTGTTTATGATATATCACCTTATATAATAAATTTTAATGCTCGTTTTTATCCAATAAATTATCCAATTAAAATATTTAATGGTCCATTAACAGAAGAATTGATTCGAATTACATTCACAATATGCTTTCGATGCCTGTGGTTTTGTACCATAAATCAAGCTTGAAATCTTAAATGTTTTAAGAAGAGAAAGATTAATTATCTCGACTAAGTAGACTGAGTCTCAGTTGAATATCGAAATCATTTATCTTACTGAATGAAGATGACCATCCTAGATTTTAATGCGACTATGAGGATTCATCTAAGGAATCCTTTCCCGACCTTCCAGCAAAATATTTTATCGAATGAAAGGTAGAGATTCCAAGACAAACATTTACAAAAAGTTGTTGATGGTTGGGATAATATAATTTTCCATCCGTACTCAGATAAGTTGTATGATACACATTTTATTGAATTAACCGAAAGAAACAAGGTTTATTCGATAATACCTCAACTATTGAATAAAGCTTAAAATATTTAGATTTATATTTAATCCAAGTCTCTAAGACGAAATGGGTGTCCTCAATGATATAAAGAATGTTGTATTTTCAAATTCAAAAACTATTCGTGCCTATACCTTAAAATGCTCCGATTCTTGAATACATTCGACGAAATAATCATTTTGACAGATATTTGAAAGTAACATATCAACTTATTTAATGAAATAAGGGACAAAAAATCTTGCAAAATTATTCCAAAGTTGCACTAATACAAGCGAAATCTCAGAAGAATGTAGTTTGCCCCATCTCATAAAAATGGTCATAAGAAGGATCGTGGAAATTATAAAGGTATTGCAGTAATGGGATCAACAAGAAGATTATGCGGACGAAATAATCGAAAATAATTCGCCGACAACGAAGTTAAAGTTCGGACAAGAAGATCAATAGTCGGCTCCCGAATCTGTTTCACCTAAAGTTTCACAATCGTAAAAAAGGAAGTCTACATATCAATTGTAGACCTAATTGACTACTGGTTAAACTATTGGGAGCTTTGGAAGTCACAAATATTGATGAGAGTCCGCATTTAAAAATAAAAATCGGAAATTCAGTCTCCAGTGTTTTCTATATAAACGAGAGATTGGAATAGGGACGTTGCTTACCCCTCGCACTTTTTTCAATATGTAATGCCGAAATCTGGTTGTTCTTTATAATAACAACACTATTTATATTCAAAGTTTTGCAAGCGATCCAGTAATATCGGTACAACAAGACCTCTATAATATATAACTTGAAAGCAAATCGAATTATACAGCAAATAAATACTAGAGCTAGAACATATAAAAATATGAGTGCCCTAGCAAAATATACCACATGAAAATGGCTACATTATAAAATGCTTCGAAAACAAACAAATGTCTTCCAAATCCTAAGTTTACCAAGTTAACCCACAAAAGGATACCCACCGACACGTTAACTCCGCATTTAATGAGCAAGTACGGAACAGCTTTGGAAAGGCGAAGTGAGGTTTACTCGAGGATTAAGATGTCCAGACAATTAAGAAGACAAGATTCCATAGCCAACAGGTTAAATCTTAACAAAAAGATAAGACTTTCGAGATTCTCCTTAGAGCTCAGAGGAGAGGAAGGAATCTACGCGCAAAACTTTGACCCAAACGAGGATGAGGGCCTGTCGAAATAACCCAAGATTCAAATTGTTATGATTTGATAGAGTTGAATAAACAAGAATTAGTATAAAACTCAGTTTGACTTAATTTTTTTTTTTCGTTAATCTAGCTCTGAAATACAGAATTGATGTCGATAAATTTGAATTTTATATTATTTTCACCATTTTTTACCTGTAGAAAGACGATTTTCCAATTATTCATTTTCATTTTGTAAAATGAATTATTGATGATTTGAATTGAATAGAGAATAGATTAAGGTTATGAATGAAGTTGACTAAACATTCATTCGCACTTGTGATGTGAATGTACTTTAATTTCTATTATATATAATGTAAGACAACTGAAGTATCTCTCTGATATCATCATCTCAATGTTTTGAGTTTCTTCCATATCAGCACAACATTATAATCAAACTGTATTATCTATTGTTAGAGTGCAATTTCAATTAGTCCACATCTTTTGATTTTTTTTCATTTACTTCTCTTTAAGCGTTTAATACTAGGAGGTAGCAGTTGAAACAATTGAAACATTCAGGGAATAAATCCGAGTTATTGGAGGACTGTAATTTTATATTCGGCAGTGTATATTCTGAAAAATGAAGCAAACGTTTTTAATCCTACCCATAAACATCTCATGCAATCATTCATCTGATTATTTTGAATATTAAATAAAATATCGTTTGAGATGATATTTGTATCTGTTTCAACTGAATGAACTTCTTGTTGCCAAAAGTTTATCGATCAATAGTTCCTAATACATAACGGATTATCCCTTCAAATCTATTCCTCATTATGGGGTGGATATCAACTTTGATTTATTCTCGATTCCCTCCAATCCTCTGTGGTATTATTTTAGCCAGAATTTGTTTCTTTGGTGACAAAAAAAAACAGTTTATACGATTCAGAAAAACCAAAAAAAGAATTATTTATATCATTGGAACTATTGTTCGACGATTTTCATGATTTTCAACAGAAGACGTTGCGTTATCGCAAAACTTGACATTTATTCAAATTTACCAAAAAAATAAATGTTTCTTGTGGCTAAGATTTAGTCGGGTGCCCCAGGAAAATATTTTTCATATTCTGAAATGGAAATAGTTCACTTTCTTTGTGAAAATGGTTGTTCTTTCCTAGTTAAAGAGCCGTTTTAAATACAGAAATCCTAAATAAACACTGAATTTATTGGAATTCCTCCTCACATTTGAATTCAGGGCAATGAAGAAGACGACTAGCAACTATAAGAAATAAGTACCTGGCAAAATTAGTTATTTGATTCGAAATTGAAAATTGAAATAGAAAATTCGAATATTGAGATTTTGTGTTTGATTATTTAATAAACAAAGTGAACATTGGAAATCGACATTTTTATGAGACACTCTTTATATGCAGAGGCACATAAGAACTTTTTGAGAAACCAGTATAAAACGATAGAGAGTTGGGATGAAAGAATATATCACATTATTCGTAAAAGAAGAATTTGCTTAGGAATAAATTACAAAAAAGTGTCAGAATTTGAAATAAAATTATCAAAAAACTAATGAAGATTGTATATAATGAAATGAATGTTGTTTACAATTTTTTTTTCAATGTAAATTAGATAACATCGTGTTTATCATACTAGTTTATACGTATACACTTTTTTATATACCCCGGTATAAATATTTCATTGTATAAAGCAAGTCAGAGTGAATAATATGCGTTGATTCACAAATAACATGTCTCAGTTTAAAACTAGATAACGTGTTTTTTACCTGTCAACACATTTTAATTTACTTTCTTGCAAAAAATTATAACGAGGAAAAGATTAGAATGCAGACTGTTGCTTTGAAAAAAACGAAAACAGCAGTTGGAAACTTTTAAGAGAATATACAAAGATTTTCTTTGTACACTTTCAACTTTAGTCATTAAACACATATAGGAAAATTAATGTTGGAAATTTTATGTTTAATATGAAGTTTCAGAAATCATTTATTCGTGCAATTAATTTTCTTTTGATATCAGTGGAGCTTTGCTCGGGAATTTGAAATGATGGCACTAAATTTTACGCCATAAACAGACAGAAAAACGAAAAGCAGCTGATTTATGATTGTCGCGAATAGGATCTTGAATATCTGTAGTTGAGTCAATTCGAAATATCTAATATATCGAGATTTTCCTTCTTCATTTATAATCAAGGGCTAAATTATGGAAAGAAATGATAATTATTTCGAAAGGGGATGGGGTTTGGTGGAAATTACAAAACAGGTTTCTTTTAACTCGATTTACCACTATTTCGACACTTCCGATTGATTTGTGTCGCACACTTACTGGAGACCGATGACATTACAATAATTTTATAAATTCGTACCATTATCATTAATAGAACCACCAGGGTAGCTTGATAGAAATTTTAATTCTCTGCAAATTGTAATAATTTTTTAACAATATACCAATTCTCTCTCTCTCTTTAAACTCTATTTTTTGTCCGACTATAACCAGGCAATACCAAAAATTTGTCAAACTTGTCGAGGACGGATGACAATACAAGGATGGTCCTAATAGTACCTGGTCTAACCTGAAGATGGCTGTAGCTGCTTGAAAAATATCACTGGACCAGAAGTTCACAATCTATACAGCAAATGTTTCAAGTTTGAAGACGCCACGTTATTTAGTTTTTGTTTAGCACCTATTCATAGTGAACGATTTCAGTGAATTTATAAACATCGTCATCGTTATCTGAAACAGTACTTTTACTTGAAACGCATTAATCCAACCGATATAAAAGCTAAACTAGATTCTACTCTGGGTGAGAAAGCTTCTCCGTTATCAATAATAAAATATTGGGTAGAAGAGTTTAAGCGAAGACCAGCATCGCAGTGATGGACCAAATGAGGTGACGACTTCAGGAATATTGCAAAAAATCAAAAAGTTGTATTGGATGATCGTCGACTGAAAATGCGTGAGCTAGTAGGCATAGTAGACATTTCAGAATATGTAGTGCATCGCCTATTAACTGAAAATTCGGATGTGAGAAAGATGTGCCGCGTTTGCTCACAATGGAACAAAAACAGCGTCCTGAAGATGTTTCTATCGAGTGTTTCATAGAATTTTTACGATATTTCATAACCATGGATGAAACGTGGGTCCATCACTTCACACCAGAAACAAAACAACAATCAAAGAAATGAACTGAAAAGGAAGAATCGGCTCCAAACAAGGTAAAGACCGTTCCATCTGCAGGTATGATCATGGCGTCGATTATTTGGGGGGTGTGGTATAATTTCCTTTGACTATCTTGAAAATGTAGAAATCAACGGCGACTATCATCTGAACTTTTTACAATGTTTGAGCGAAGAAATCAAGAAAAAACGTCCGCATTTGGCTAAGAAGAAAGTGTTGTTTTCCTTAGTCTCAATCGGGACTATAAGAGTAAACTACAACGTGTCACTATACTATACCAAGGGGTGTAAAAGATTAATGATTCCCTATAAATTCTCAATGTATGTACTTTTAAATATGCTGTGATTTAAATACGTTCTTTAATGCTTGCTACTGGACATGCTTTTAGTACCTCGGTAGACAAGTTGTTGTTGCTAAAACTCAACCGCCAAAGTATCGGTGAAGTACTAGATGAAACGATTAGATTGCGAAATGAGTCACAAGACTACCAGATATTCTAACAAAAAGTTTATCTATCAGAAAAAAGTTTTTCGTGGTCCCTTGGAACTTCCAATATCGAATTTCAATTTTATACTGCGATTCATTAGAAATAAGGTTGGATGAATCACGGTAAATAAATTAAGCTGTGGAGATTTTTATTAGAGGGAAATTATTTGAACGATTTTTTTCAAAATATATCCACTTTCATGTTTAAGTGCGGCGACAAAAATTGAATTACATCTCTTTCGCAAAATATGAGAGGGTAGATTCCATTTTCGACACACACTATCCCTTTCGGATCGCAATAAGGGAAGGAGGATGCTTTTTATTCACTTCTTCTGAATTGATTCTCAGAAAATGTTTGTTTTCTAATTTTATTTCTGTTTACAAAAGATGTAACAGAGCATGTATTTCAACAACAAATTTCAATATTAGAGTAGAAGGCTGCCTAAAGGAAACCAGAAAATCAGGGTAGTGAATTTACATTGCAATTTGCCTGCGATTTTGACAATAAACTCAGAGTGGCATTTCATTGTTATTTCGCGTTAATAGACAGTTTTGTTCGTCTAAAATAATTGTTTACTTGTTGTAGTCGTCCTTAGTTTTAATAATACTCGTACTACAATTTTATTATGAAATTATTAATTACCGAAGGAATAGTCAAATTTTTACCATTTAAAATGAACCAATACGTATTGAATCCTTATTTTCTATGGGAAAATTATCGATTTCCACTCTCAAAAACCTCTTGAATTTACACTGTATCTTATACTCCCTTATATCGAATGAAAAATTTGCGTTGTAACTGGAAATATGTTTGACATTATTAAAGTCAACGGAACGATGACTAAAGAAGTTGTTTGACATAGAAGGATAATGTAAAGTAAAACCAAAGTTGAGTTACTATAAAAACGTACTGCAAATGGAGTACACTTTCATTTACGACATTTTCCATTCTTCAATCATTTCCCAGACAACTTTCTCAATGAAACAATAATCATTCGACTCCTTACTGATTAACCGATGTTTGACCCCAATCTTCAATCGTTTCCCAGACATCTTTGTCAATATAACAATAATTATTCGACCCCTTACTGATTAACCGATATCTGACCCAAGAAATATATTCTTGTAATTCGACGTCACCTTTTTTTATAACTTCTTAATGTCCTAATAGCATAAAATTAACTTAATTCTATCCGAAAAGGCTGATCTCGTACTCCTAGTCCTCTAGCGCAACTACGCTGCTCCTAGAGATAAGATACGTGAGGCAAAGCTTTACTTCACTTGGTGTATATTGTTTTATTGGAATATAGGTAGTATCAAACTTGATTATCTCGCTAACAAGAAAACAAAATCAAAATCATATTTTTGTTTGTTTTCATCTGAAACTATTTCGTTTAACATATCCATTTTTTCAGCAGTAGATTTCTTGAACCTAACCTCAATTAATATAAATGTTGAATATCACAAAAATCATTGTTTAACCTTTTTATATCCATTATAAAATGAAAATCCGGTTCAAGTATTTTTAAACGACCGATTTTATATTGATAGAATTTAAGAATATGTCTGGAATTCCAGGACTATAAAACCCATCGTATCAAAATCAAATTGCAGCTATCAAATATAAATAATGAATTCTGACATCTTATTCTTTCTTGGTTGATCCTATGAAAGCCATAAAACAGAATATAAACTTCAATTTACCTGTTGAAATATCCTTTCTTATCCTTTTTATCATAGAAGCTTTTGTCCTTTTTGTATTCATCCTTATGGTAAACTTTGTGATAACCAGTCGTTTTCGACCCTTTATCGTGGCTGTTTTCCTCAGAAAAGGATCCTCCCTTATTAGCATGACCTGAATGATGTTCGCTGGCGTAGTGTCCTTCTTGTTCGTTGTGACTGAGTTTATCTCCACCAAGTACGTCATAAAATCCTTTTCTTTGGTCGTTTTGGTGACGACCCTTCAGGCCTTTCGAGAATTCGTCTCGATTTAAATATCCTTTTGTTCCTTTTTCTCCACTGCTTGCCCTTTCGGCGTCTTCGTAATTTGATCCGCCGCCTTTGATGAAGTTTGTTGATTGCTGCCCGTAATGATTTGATTCTGGGAAGCTGAAATAACAGAAGAAATTAAAAATAAAATTACTCTAGAGACAAAGCAATTTATGCTAGTAATTGATCGAACTTGAATTTAGTGAATGATGAGACTTATTATATTGTACTAGTTGTGTTTTGGTTATGTTATGTTACAAAACAAAGAGTTAGAATTTAAGGTGAAATTTCGAAATGAATTTCTAATTTCTATGTTAAATTTGGTGAATTTATAATCATTAAGAGCTGGTGCAAACTACTTTTGAATACTAAGAGAACGTTAAAGATCTAACTTCGGGGAACATTCAAAAATATATAACCGACCAGTTAAAAGCCTTACAGTGTGAGAACAACTTCCTTCGAGATGAGGAGACTTTTTTTTACTGAGACCTCTTGGTCCACTGATTTTGGTTGGAAGGTTGAGTCTACATTATTTCTTGATAGATGGATTACCAACTGCTCCTCCATTTTTTAGGTAATCTTCCAGAGTCATTTTCTTCAAATTCTATTTGCAATCAATTGAGGAAAATAACTTTCCAGTAAAGCTGGCGGTTCCAAGGGAGAAATGGACCTGGACCCACAGCAAAAAAGGAAATGCTTTGGAACTCAGTATGAACCACATAATAGAAATTTACGCTTTGAAAATGAACACGTTTGTTTCCGTATACCAGAGAGCCTGCTCCAGTCAGTTGTTTGATAACGGTGCCTGTTGGATCATCACAAAATCTATTGCCTAATACTAATAAAATTCCAAAGACAAAGGTATGTTCTGACTCTGGTTAGTCTGGTTTGGGCTTCGCTTGTGATCCTCACATTTGATATGTGCTGATTTTCTGGTAATATAAATTAGCATTCGACATCAAACAAAAGATCTTTTAGATCCTCATCATGCAATTAACAATTCTTTAGAAGCTACAGGACTCTCGGCGTTTTTCCAAGGTTAACGTAACTGGAAACAGTGTTGATGAATGCATCATGGAATTTATGTTACGCGGAAAAGTTAGAGAAACAGTTAATGTTTTATTCGTGGATATCCGAGTAACTTCTGAAATTTGTTATGTAACGATCTACTTTTCAAATATAGGAACTGACTCCAAACATCAAATCGAATGAGACGGAATTTTAACGTTTTGAATTCGGAGAATTCTCATTTGTATAGTCAGTAACCAACTGTCTGTATCTTACTGAATTTATATCTGTTGGAATATTCGATGAGATTTTTCGTATGTATTTTTGATAATAAAGAAATATCGAATCAATTTCATACAGTTGGAAAGATAACCGGTTTTCCTATCGACACGAATGTATAATAGGAATTGGAAAACGAAATACAACAGTAAAAATTCCGCATATCTATAGAGAAGAATCGTGTATGGTTCCAATATACAGTTTGCGACCTATTTCTTTGTACCACAAATTGGAAAATGCTCATTTTTCGAAATCATACATAATTGATTAGAAGAAATTTCAAACATTTGGTAGTAGTAGATATACGGAGGAAGATAAAAAGGATTCATTACGTTCGGTCATTATATAAGTCACGTGACCGTCGCGAAAACAAGATGTTAAATGATGTAAGCTGATAACCACCCTCTCACAAAGGCATTGGTTGGATGGTTATTCAACAAACGATATGCCAAGATCTGGATGGCGCTGGTGTCGTTCGCGGGTAATTCAAATAGGATTATGTGGTACCTTGATTCCCTAGCGTCTATAGTTAAAGAAAAATAATAAAAAATTCTACCATGACGTATTGACGATCATCATCCCAGCTTAACGAGCGATCGTCCTATATGAGCATGCTTGAGATCATTGAGAAGGCATTAATATCTACGTTATAAAAACAAATCATGAAAAATAATTTCGGCCAAGTTCCTTCGCTCTCACACACTCACCTCTCCGATTGACCCGTTTTTTTTTCAAATCGATCTTGTAGCACCTGGTAATTCCTTTAGGCCGCTCGACATGATGCAAGATGCAATATTTCTTGATCAAAAGCATGCACAGATGAAGTTCATCTGATTGTTTCTCGCACTTGAAATATTATCGGTTTGGTGTCATTTTCATTGCAGCTTGCACTGCAATTCTAGTAAGAAACTAGTTACTTTTGGTTTAACAATCAATATGTCAAAAGTAAGTCAGCAACTGTTATAATTATTGACAGCTTTTTCACTTCGCTAATTACTTAGATTTAACAAAAATTGAGGCTAGGAATTTGTTTACTTTAGTGGCAGCGATGTGCAATATCCATTAAAACAATATTTTGACCCCGCATGAAATTGCATGTACTTTCTTGCACTATGTCAAGCGACCGTTTACGAGATTGCGAAATATACTTGTTACTTTTATACTATACAGCTTGTTACTTTTTTCTTCAAACATTTTAAATATTCTTTCGTTCACGTATTGTGGCACAGTAGTCACTTCTTATTTATTCATTCTGTCATTAGAGTTTTTGAAGAAATTAATTTGTTATCGACCTCATACTTCTTAAGAGAAATTCAATAAAACCTCGTAATGTATTCGAATTCTTCTACCAATCTACATTTTAAATCAAAGTTAATTTTAGTAAATTTGTGGTGATTTTATTCTTTATATTCGCTGGTGAATTTTTCTTTGCTTTTATGCTATTTATTAATAAATAAAAAAATTTGTTCTTCCTACTCATTCCTTTCTCAGTAATTTCCATCTGTTTCAACCACACCCAAAGGACTCAACCGGTACACCACAAAAACAATTCAACTCAACTCCAACAATTGGAAATTCAGTTGAGGGCTGCAACCGTCCCGTCTCATCTTGATAATATATAAATCTGAGTGGTTTTTGTTTTATAACTGCTTTATATTCGTTGTGCTCTCTCTTTTCAATAAATTTATTTGTTGCCGAAACTTGTTTTTTTGTTCTTAGCAAGAAATATTCCGAGTCCGGGGATAGTTTACATTTGTTAAATTCTTATTACTAATTTAATTCTTAAGGTATGTGTCCAGCTTTTCCATTCTGGGGATGTCCATTTTAATAAAAAATGTTCACCCCATTTGAGTACCTTTAACCGAGGAGCAGTCTTCTACCAGGACAGAGAAAATAATGCCTTTTTGATATCTAATGTATTTTTCGACAATATATCACCCTGTCTGTAAAGTAGGTGCCGTTTCTACTCCGCTCTATGACATCTATTCAATTTTCACTAATTTTAACAGAAATGTTTCAATTCAATCCTCACATAGAGTTTAATGGAATGTTGTATTAGCGTATTTTCTTAGAGAGAAGTCTAATGGAGTTTAGAAGTTCATGGTTAGATAAACTCATTCACCAGAAACTAAAATAAACACACTATTCGAGAAGTTATTTAGATTTTTTGTATACCAGTTCTTTCTCATTCCAAGATATTTCGTTCATAATATTTAAAAACATCTGATGTTGAAAATATTCGCATCGGCACAAGAAATGTGTTTTTTGTATTCCAATTAAAGGTCTTTCAAGAAGAGAGAGAAGTTTTTCTTAAGAATCCTTCGTTTTCAACTTGTGCCTGAATAATTTCACTCGTTATTATGTCGTTAACTAGAATATACTATGAATACGACATTATAGATGAGTTTTCAAGTTAGCAAAGTTGTTGGGGAATCTCAAAGTGCTTTCAAATTAGCCGTGTCAAAGGAAATACGTCGAGGACTCTCTTATAAGAGATAATTTATAGATTTTTTCAACTTTTCCTCAGTAAAAAATTGGAAATCCAACGCTTAGAGAAGAGAGTTTTACTAAAATTGTTGAGAAGAACTTTCTCGAAAATTTTCACAAAACCTCCAGACGATTTATTTCGTTTATTTCCGCAAAAGTTTTTTTAGGGAAAATAATTTGCATAGAGTATATGTTCACGATTGTATGCTTTTGATAATTCCCTTTCTACAGGTATTTTTTTCTTTGAAGTTTTTTTGTTTGAAATCATTGAATTTCTTTCAATTTTTTCTGCTACATAATCAAGTTTTCAATAACTTTATTATTAGGAATAGAGGGTGAGCTGCAGATACTTTCGCATAACATGAAAAATTGTACCAAAGCTGTAGAATTTCTAGTCTCCATTAAAATTTCTCTCTCTTGTACCCATTTCGAATCTGCGAGTTGACGATATTATCAGTACGCAACTATGAGCATTATTGGAATAGTGAGAGTCACAAGAAATTGCTTTCAATGAACTGTTGCTTGAGGATTGGATGATTAATATTTCCGAGTAAACCGGCAGTGAAACGATTTGTTCCAAGTTTTCTAGGTGATGCTGCTTACTTTTACAGGGTTCACAGCCTGTATAATCCTTTTATAAAAAAATCTTATCTAACTAGGAAAAATCCTGGGTAAAGAAGATTGCATTATGTGAAAAAGTTTTCACACATCCAATCTGGAAATATACTGCGGAAACCTCCCGACGGCATATACTGGAACAGATATTGTAATAAGTTTAATTACTCCCATGCGATGCAGTCAATAGTACAAATTTTGTCTATTTTCAAACATGAAACATTTATAATAGTGTGGAATGTAACCAAGTAGTTTTCATCCATTTGGACACCAACTGTACACTCTCTATACAAGACAAAATATTTCATAGTAAATTTCAAAATCATCCATCGTAACTTTGTTAAAGAACTTGATAAGAATTAAGTTCAAGTACGTTACTAATTAGCTGTTATCATTAATATTTTTATACTTTTTCATTTATTCGTTTTATTCGAAGCATTATAATTCAAAAAATAGGAAGATGGTCTCAGAAGTACCTAGAGATAGTGGTAGCTGCTTGAAAATACTACGATATTGGAAAGTATATAATAGGTTTCAAGTTTGAAGACGAAGAATTGCTTAGGATTTGTTTGGGAGTAAAACATTGGGTAGCAGAGTTGACGACCCCAGAAATTTTGAAGAAAATCTGGATGATCTTCGACCTAAGTGCACGAGCTAGCTGACATATTAGGGATTCCAGAAAGTGCGGTACATCGCATATAATGTAAAAATTTGAACATGACAGAAGTTTGCGCAAGATGGATGCCGCGTTTGTTTACAAAAATATCATCGTGAAGATGTTTGGCAATGTTTCACAGAAATATAACCGAAGGATAAAACGTGGGTCCATCACTTCACACCTGAAACAAATGAACAGTCAAAACAAAGGATTGTAAAGGAAGAACCGGTTCTAAAACAGACCGTTCCATCTGCAAGCAATGTCATGGAATCGGTATTGAAATGGCCAAAATTAATGAATTAAAGTTTAAATTGCTACCTCATACACCCTAATCGTCAGATTTAGCCTCCTCGGATTGTTTTCTGTTCCTAGACTTTAAAAAATGGTTCGGTGGTAATCGGTGGTTAGATGGTCAAACATTTTCCAAATAATGAAGAGTTGATGTCGGCAGTTAATGGCTATGCTTGACGATTCTTATTATAAAAAGGGTATCGAACTTATTGAACATCGTTGGGATACGTGTGTATGGGTCTAAGATAAATATATTTTTTTTTTTCAAAACTTTTGTGTTTTCTTTGTTGGGCCAGTTACTTCTGGTAACATCCTCGTAGAAACAAAAAAAATATATTTAATCAATTTCAATACTACTCACAAAGCGTTTCTCATTTCTTTATCATACTGTAATAACGTTATGTTAATTTGAAAGCAAAAATTATAACGAAAAGTGATGAACTTAATTGAATGAGAGTCTATTGTAAATTTTCAATAAGGCCTTAAAAGCATTGTTTCCAAAGTGATTACAATTAATTATTTTCACAAATTCTTATTCGCATCTATTTTCAAGAATTCAATTTCTCTATGTTTAATAATTTATAGATTTCAAATTTATTGCCCAAATGACTATTTTTAATATACGGGGCTACTATCAAAAGTATTAAACGTAGTCCATGTTTCGGTATTTTTGTTTTGGAGTTATGCTTAATGCTCTAGTGAGTGACATCCTTTAAAATAGTCCCCCATTGAAATAAACAACACGTCATATTAAATAAACAGTATTTATGATCTTGAATAGAGTTGCTGGGATTTAGGTTGGGGGTATATTGTTGCACAAAGTATATTAATTACGTTTTCTTGTTAAACCAGCAAAGCACCATCAAATATCACCATCAAAGCGTGACTGCTTGATGTATACTTTCAATACATCAATTTCAACATGATAATTGAAGAAACAATCTATGTTTTGTTCACTTTTATCCAAATTTTTGGTTCTTTCGGGTGATTCAGAATACTACCTACGTAAAGGCGGTTGCATAGCTATAAACCTTTGATTCATTACCAATATTAATTCAGCTAGTACACGATTCACACATGTTTCGCAAAGGTCGTTTGGAGATTTTTATTCGAAGATATGAAGCTAGGCTCGATACTATTGGGACAAACCTCGTAATCTTACAACTTTCAACTGCATGTCGTGAAAAAACTTGTTTCAAGCTACGATTGATTCAAATTTTCGGTGAATATGAAACGTGATATCCAAAGTTCGGGAATTATCTTGTTTACTTACTTGCCATCCATAAATTCGTCGAATCCCTTAGCATAGGGAACGGGTATTTCTCCATATGAATCGACATCTTCGGAATTAACATTCGAAAGGAAATTCGGTGATAACGGAAGCGAATTAAGCGGTACAGGTTGATTGTAATATCTTCCTATTGTATCGTATTCGTAAGGAGTGTCGTGGGATTTGCTCGAAAACGAGTTATAATCGAATGGAGCTCCAGATTTTGTCTACAAAATGAAATTGAGTCAATATATTTCGTATTGGAGCAATATTTCAACGACCTTATATCTATGGAAATACAATTATCGCCCAGAATGTGAAAACAGAATTAGGATTAATTGTAAAGATGTTATCAGCATCAATAAACGATTAAAATTTTGAGAACTGTCAAAGAGTTTTATATATACATTCATATCGCATAGGAGAGGCTTAAATAACTTAAATAATCTTTTGACTTTAATATATGTATATTTTTTCATATTTTTCATGCGATCAAAAAAAGTATGCTGTCTGAAAGACAAATTCAATATGCTTTAATTCGAATATAAATTAATAAAAACTTATTTCGATTTCTTATGTTTAATGTAGTGAAATTATTGCATTAAGCAGATTAAATTTTTTTTATTATTAGCATGAATAGAGATATTGACAGTTTAAAACTTAATTTCGTAATAATGAGTATGACCTTACTTGTGCTGTAATAACATCTCTAGATCTAATTAATAGTTTCTTATGTAATTTTAAGCCAAGATGTTTAGTTTGGGGTAGGAAGTCTATCTCAAAATAATATTTCTTTTGCAAACGCAATAATTTTAATATTTGAAACATTTCATTTGTTTACTGGTTGCTACGCTTATAAACGATAAGTCTTGCTTGATGATTTCTACTAACATTAAAATACTTTAAATTGTCTTTGAAGCAGCTTATTTCTCTTTTTGATCTCTTTTTAAAAGTTTATAGTGGGTCAATTTCTATGAACGCAAGTTTACAAAAGTTATAATGCCGATAATGCCGCTTATGTATCTTGGTAAGTGACGAACCCACAATATTGAAAAGTTGACAGTTTGTGAAGAAATGTTTCGTAATTCTAGTGATTTATCTTATAAAATGATATATTTGTCAGTTTCAAAAATATGTGTAAAAGTAGAGAATGTAGTGGGCTTTGGTAGAAAAATTGGCATCGAGGTACAATATTTTCGTAACCGACAGTCTCCAAATATTAAAAATTTGAAAATTTATAATCCTAGTGCCTCCACTTATAAAATCATACATTGATAAGTTAAGGAAATTTAAGTGAAAGTAAAAGATCTAAATGATTTAGTAATAAAAGTGACTTCAAGATACTATATCTTGGTAACCGACTGTCTAAGAAACATTTTGACAGTCGGAAAATAGTAAAAATCTGACAGTCATGAAGAAATGTTCCGTAATTCTAGTGAATTCTCTTATAAAATAATATATCGGTCAGTTTCAAGAATATGTGTAAATGTAGAGAATGTAGTGGTTCCCAAAATAGTAAAAATTTGAAAATTTATGAAAAAATGTTTCATAAGTCTAGTGATTTCACGTATAAAATCACATATTGATTAGTTTAGGAATAAGTTTCATCAACTATTTTGATCTTTCGCACTTCTCTCTTTATTGACTTCATTCAGTCTTTCATTCTTTGAGTCTCGGTGAAATGAGCTATAATTGAATTTAATAAGGGCACACATATTGATATACTGACATCTTTTAGTAAATTTGAATACCTAAATGACAGCAGCCTACTAGATTGATATCAATTGTTTATTTGTTTTCTTCATTAATATTTTAGTATGTTCAGACATTGTTTCTTGATGTTTAGCAGAACAGATTCGAAAATAACTGATTATTTCTAAAGTATATTTTAATAGATCGGACAATATTGCTGATTTAAAAGTTAAGATAACGAAAGAAATTAACAAAATAACCTCCTGACGTCATACAAATTGTTATATGAAAACTCCAAAATCGCCTCATTAATTGTCAAGAAGTGAATGGTGGTAATTTTGAACATTTAATTTAATTGTGAAGTACGTTGAAGAATATATTCTAAATATTATGCATCATTATTATCTCCATTCTACGTAAAGTTTTTTGATAGAGACATTATTAAAATTTTACATTTCAGAAATTAATTTTCTAAGTTATGATTGCACCAAATTTGAAAAACTTGCTTGACATAGAACTGAAATCTCTTTCCAACAAGATGCCACGCGATCCCCTTTTCCTTATTTAACTTTTTCGCTGGGGTGTTTATAATTCTGGGAAGGTGTATTGTATTTTAGATACACATAAAAATATCGAGGTATGAAGAAGGATATGAAAGTTATAGAAAATCAAAATTATGAACTACAAACAGATGTAGATAACTACACACGTGGAAAGATCTGTCGATTCAGTTCTAATCTGCTTTAGGTAAAATTTACTTTGTCTATTTACAGTTTTTGTATGTTAACCTCCCTTTTGCATAATGTCATTTTTTGCATCATGTCATTAACTATATGAGTTGACCAATTTTTCGATGATTTACATCAAAATAACTGTGGAGGCTGACTGACATTTGTTCTTTTTCTTGATAAACTGAAATTCAAATAATGCCTATTTTTAGAATAATTTGCTGCTTTTCTTCATATTTTATTATTGCGTTAGATAATAAAATTATTCTATATTCAAACTTGATAAGTGGAAAACGCTGTTCCATGTACTTGATATATTTTCCATCTAAAATAAATATATTATAAAGTTGTAATTCAACTGCTCGTCTAGTTTCCATATGATCTATAAAATTTTACTGTTTCATAAAACACGCCGTAATAAAGTAAAAACTGTTTTTGCAATCAATTACCAATCGATCGTATACAGTAACTGAATCAGTCAACTAACGATTGTTAGTTATTGGCTTCAGAAGTAAAGAATTTTATGATAACGTTTGATCGAATTTCGGTAATTTTGTTTTCTGAATTCAATTTTAACCAAAGCACGAGATTAAATACGAACTCGACGATGTAGATTGCCAAATGTTTCTTATTAAAGTATTCTAAATTCTGTAAAATCGCTTTTTATTAAAAAATTTTTCCAATGCAAATTAAGTAGTCACATATTTGATTATTTAAATCATTCTTTTGAATAATCATCGACAATAAATGAACTTTTTTCTTAATTTTCTTTGAAAGCAATAGATAGTTAAGAGATATAAAGGTCTATGACTCCATATTTTGGACCAGAGCTTTACTGTGGCATCTTGACATATCGCATCAGCAATGAATTGAATGAAAAGCTCAATGATCAAATGGAGTGTGATTGGAGAAAAAATTCAGACCTAAGACAATCCAAAGCATAAGCACATTAGGTAAGAAGTCTGAAGAGCCCGAAATGTGCAGAAACGTCATTAACCTGTTAGTCTGTATTCTGATGGGTCAGTTCCGCGTCAAATACCACCTTAGACGATGGTATTGCAGGGATGGCAACTGTATATTCTAGGAGCAAGCCATAGAAACTTGTGAATATTCTGCCCGTTTTAAAAAAAGACTTAGGTACGTGGAAAGTGTGGTGATTACATTGAGAAGTTGATTTGTTTCGAAATAAGACAATGGGATGCAATGCTACGCAGAAATATTATTCTAGGTAGAGATGCAGACAGTCTGTGAACCAAAACGATCCATCTACTATGGTAGAGATTTTTGTGTGTAGAAATGCCACGATTTCTTCATCTAGTTTTTGGAATACCGATCAGTTCTGATATTAAATACTGAAATTAAGATATTTCACATTCTAAATTTGATTTTTAACGTCCAAATATATTCGGATTTATAGCTGGATTAACTATTTCACATTAGGTTAACAGGCCCTGCCTGATTCCATACTCTAAATTGCTAATTATATTCTTAGAATTGCCTATCAATATTTTTTCTTATACTCGCCTCATTCCCACATATTTTGATGTTGGGAACCTCGACCTCTCAACGTTAATTGATTGAGTACACCATTGAGTTCCTCCAAGTAAAGCTGTGATATATTTTGAGTACACAATGTTGACCAGAAGCAGACTATGTAAATCATTCAGACGTTTTTCTTTTGGTAGGTTATTAGAAGCAGATCTATATCAATCAGTACAGTCTCTTTGGAATATATAAAAAATAAGAGTTCTAGAAAATATCCATCTGAAATGCGTGTACATATAGCGAATTCGAGTCAACCAACACTCTAGGTGTCTTCGTTTTACTAGTAGCGTGATGTGTCTGATATTAAAACAATGTATGAGCTGTTATTTTTTCCCTATTCCGCTTTTAATACTAAAATTGTTTTCTAAATAACCTTCACGTCAATTTCCAGCACAAACTCATTTTCATCATTATATTTTATCCACGTATATAGTATATCCCCTTTCATGTCATCGTCTGTTTACATTTATGGCGAACTTGATAGCAGTAGCCTGTAGCTGACGTACCAAGGTCAACGGTAATGCTATTTAGTAAGAAATATGGATAAAATAATTTCCTAATAAAAATGTTTTCCCATAAAACCGCTACAGAGGCAGAAAAACAACGAAAACTTTGATTACATAAATAACATGGATACAAAAAAAAATCTATTCATTCATATCTTAAACGGAGAATTTTTTATTTGATGTGAAAAAAACTAAAAAAGGTCGATTTTTATTCTAAAATTAAGTAATTACAGGATGAAAATATTATCCACTTCTAGCACCCCTTTTGAATTATAAGCATTCACTCGAAAATGTCAAATAAGAAAGGAGGTCGTGTGGTACCTTGCTGGAAAAGGATTTTAGCCCTTTTGTCAGCAATATAAGTTTTTTCAATCATAACTGAGGAAATTAATGAAGCTTCACTGCATTTTGCAAATGCAGTTAGAAATTATTTAAACGAGGTTTTTACCAATAAATGGATTGGAAGCCGTGGACGATCCAATGGCCGATTAGATCACCCGATTTGGTTCCTCTCGATCATTTTTAACATTTAATTTAATTGTAAAGAATATTCTAAACATTACGGTTCATTATTATCTTCATTCTACGTAAAATTTTGTGATAGACACATCATCAAAATCGTACGTGGCACATACTGCAAACAAATATTTATATACAGGTTGACTGGAATTAGAAAGGGTAATATTGTACTAAGAGATAGAACGGTGAAGAAGAGATTATCTAGAGGATGTGGAACAAAGGGAATCGCGCGTATACCCATTATACAAGGCAAACCAAAAATGATGAGTCTCATTTTTGCTAAAAACTAAATATATCATGTGAAAATTGATGATTAAATTTTTTAATGTGACAACATCATCATTATCAACATCTATTAGCACGGTTTCTATATAAATTGTGTACCGAATGTCATAATAAACGGAATAAATTTAAAATTTATAAAATAAAGTTCTTAGATCTGCTGATAATTATAATGAGTAGCAAACTTTGATAGTTTTTATGTACGATTTTTGATATTTTCACTATTGATGGGTATATTATATCGATCTTATTTGCTTTGGTAATCCTTGTAATCCCTTGGACACCCCTCACCCTAGGACATGAAAGCTCGCTAGGATTGGATAATTTAGAGAAGTTATTGCAAGGCTCTTCCGCTGAATGGAAGGTTATCTTCTTCTCCAAGTTAAAAAAAACTATTAGAACTAAATTGAGGCTATATTAGAGAGCTTCGTGAGAAAAAAGTTATAATATCTACAAAAATAATCATGAATCAAATGAAGAGAAAAAAACTAATAGGTGTACTAGTTTAAAATCAATTGTACTTTCTATACACTTGGAATTATACAAACTTTTAATTTGATTTTCGGCAAGTCTCCAATAGCAATAGAAAGCTGTCTGTTAAACAAAATGAGGGAGATGAATGTGCCAAAGAAATTATCGAGGTAACAAAGATTAATTCAACCTCGGAAATTATGACAATAGAAGGAAACACGGAGATAATTACAATAGAAAGAGGAATGAGACAAGAAGATGGATTATAAACAGTATTATTTCACATTGAACTGGAGGCGGTGACATCGTGCACAGAAATCATCAAATCCATCGAACTAATTACATAACAGATAATAGAAAATACGTCATTGTAATTTTAGCGAAAGTTGTGGTTGAACAAAAAACAAAATATACCGTATATTGTATACACTCTATACAAAATCATCATTCAAATGATAAAGAAGCAAAGAAAATTTTAAATTTTGTTTTTCCATATTACAAGTAGGGTGTATCTTCTAAACATCATTTTTCATAGTTTTTATTTCAAATAAATTTATTTTTCGTAGAATCCACACTCCATATGATATGTAAAAGCATAAGAAAAATTCACGCAGAAAAATGTTTATCAATTTTGGATGAGGCTCAATGAATTAATTATCTCATCTGGTGCCCCGTTTAAAATCTTTCAAACTTATTCGTGTGTGAAAGTTTTTGATTTTTTGGCACGATATCTTCGGCTCTATCATTTTACATATGCCATTACCTTGAAATACCCATTTTTAACAAGGGCGCTTGACTTGGTCATTGAAAATTTGATCCGCGGTGTTGATGAGATCCATATTTTTTATTTTCATTGTAAGTATGCTAAGAAAATATGTTTACTGAACAAGGAAATTGGTATATGCAATATCCTACTGCTGCGCTAATCTTTTAAGTAGAATGGATATAGATGGATCAAAAACAGCAGACGGAACTGGAATAGAAGTAAACTGGTCCAGAACCAAACACTCTAAGAGCATGGGCAGCGCCCCAAGCATTTTACAAGCGAAAATTTAAGCAAAAAAGTGTCCAATTCCATCTAAAGACAAACTCTCATCATGTTATCCGATAGCCAAACAGCGATTAGAAATCTAAACTCCAATATCATCAAATCAAAACTCATTTGGGATTGCTAAGAAACATTAAACGAGCCTAAATCACCCTACAATGGATTTCGGAACACACCGGAATGGATGGAAATGAAATAGTTGACAGGCTCGCTAAAGTAGCCCTTTATGGGACCCAAACCCTTCTGGGGTATCAGTTATAGAACAATGGAAAAGAACATATGAGCAGATATGAGCAAAATCAATTATTGGGACAACCTAGATGTGCTAAGACAGGCAAAGAAACTATAAGCAGAGTGGATCTGGTAGATTTATCAACCTAACTAAAAGCAATCTACGAATACTAACAGGGGCACTGTCGCCTCAACAAACACCTGAAGATGCTAGACCGGCAAATAATGCGGCGTGCACAGAAGGCGAGACTTCTATCCACATTCTCTCGAAGTGTGAAACACTAAGCTCCAGAACATTCACATGGGAGCGCTTGAAATAGAAGACGTAGATTTCTGGCAATTGAAGCCATCCTACATTCTAGACTTTTGAAAAAGATTGGGATTTGATGGATCAGCTATAAACACTGGGCTCTCCAGTATCACAGCAGGTAACGGGGACACAACAGATCCTTTGGGTTGCAGTATATACGTAAGCCCAAATCCATACTTACATACTTGCTCTTCCTGCAGACTCTTCAATATCCATAGGAACAATCAAATCAACACTTTCCTTGATTATTCCACTATCGATACAGATATCAATAGCTTCTTTTATATTTGTAAACAAATATTTGTAATTTGTCATTCACAAATCCTTGTGATTATTTGAATATTGTTATGCAGTTTAATATCATTCTAAATTCGCTTATTTTATTATCGATTTATAGAAATATGTTGGTTATACAAAAACAAATTGTACTCTAGACATTTGATTTAAAAGCATTTTTTTCGTAAAATTTTGCTATTCGCTCTGTTTATTTCACAAACTTTTTGACTTCCACTATAAATAACTATTATTTAAATTACTTGATGAACTAAAGACATCTAGAAACAATAATTGTAATTTATTATTGAATAAAGGAACATTCTGTATTGTCACCAATATACTAACTTGATAAGAATATCCTGATGCTGACATCTCGAGATCTTCTACGTTGGTATTTTTAATATACGTGTTGCTCCTTGTGATGCATTGAGCAAGAAGAAATGTGGAGAATATTAGAAACATTCTTCTTAAATTGAGCATCGTTTCACTCGTTTCTGGAATATAAAGAAGCAATAAGTTAATTTTAAAACGTAGACGAGGAAAAAAAAACAAAACCTAATACTTCATTGTCAACTAGATCGTAAAATATAATTGAAGACATTATTCTGACAAAAATAGGAAAAAAATAATAGTCCAGGAATCATGGGTTTCAACCTGACACTAAAACAAATAGAAATGATTTTTGGTATACGGGCAGTAACTTCCTAGAATATCGCCAGTATCAAGTGCGAGTGGATGGAGTATACTCCGATTTAGAAACTCAAGAAACAAATGGGTTGCGATTCAGTACATCGAAAACAAAAGCGGAATGTTGCTCAAGAAGAACTCAGCTACAGTCCAAAACTTTATATCTATATGAAGAAAAGTTAGGATATGTGAAAGAAGTAAACTTCTTAGGAATGATACTTGATCAAAAATCAATAAGGAAAACACACAATCTGATATTGAAGAAAAAATGCCAACCTGCAATTAACCTGCTCAGGATACTAGCATTCAAAAATTGGGGTTCAGATTATTGATGTTTACTACACATATACAAATCATTGATAAGATCTAAACTTGTCTATTGTTCACAACTTTATTTAAAGAAAATGGAAAGCTATCCTGTAATCCGTAACGTCGTATCTGAACGCTTTAAAAAGAAATTTCCCACCAACTCAACCACTCCTCATTTTTATAATAGATTCAATACATATCTATCCAGTATGAATCTGCAATATTTTTCATCAATATATGCTATCTCTCAATGGACAATAGCCCTTCCTATTACAGACCTAAAGCTTGACTACCTCAATAAATCAGAAACATCAACAAACATAATAAAATAAAATTTCCTATGAATCTTAGGTAAATAATTCAACTTTTATGAGGTATACACAGATGCTTCGAAAAATCAAGATGAAACTGGAGCCGCTTTCTACTCCGAAAACCTGTCAAAATCTTTTGTACTCTCTACTATTACATCTATAAATTCTGCTGAACTGTTTACCATTCTAGAAGCGCTCAAGGAATAATAATATATGAATCATGGATTTTAACCTTTAATGATTTTTGGTATACGAGCAGTTTTTGAACAGTACTTTAAACAAAATGTTCTGCACGCGAACGGCTTTGGGAACTGAAAAAGATGCCGAAAAATTGGTATTTTGTCAATAATGTAGAAGGAGTTGAATATTCTAATACAATGTATATGAACAATGTATATAACGCTAAGATTTGTACATATCTGTACATATTTTTTTTTTATAAATGCATCCTTTATAAGATAATGAGCTATAATTGGTAATATCAGATCTACGCGTCAACAACTTGGAATGCTGTAAGGTTTGATGTGACATCGATTAACTTCCTTATTTTTGGGTGAAAAGTCCCAAATTAAACGTGATTTTTGAGGAAAATCCTTCAGAAATTGATATAAACAGTTGGTAGTTTCCGTCAAAAATGGTTTCTATTTGTAATCCAAGATTCTAAACACGTTATTTTTTAGTTTGCTCATTTTTTCTCATCGATGTGTAGATTCCAGAAAAAGGCAACTTGTCAAACTAGTCGTAAGACCCTGATCTTTCAAGATATGCGTCTAAAAACGTGCGGAAATTTTCCAAAACACATGGAGACTCTCCTGATAAGGCTAGTAAGTCTAATTATTGACTATAGCTTTATCAATGTAAAAATTATTCACAACCTGCTCTCGATCGTGGCATTTTTCTTGGTAATCTCAGTCCTGTTTTATTTTTGAATCCCAAGCAACGATTTCTGACGGTGAACGAATCGACAGGGAAGTCCGGCGGGGCCGATTTGAATAATTGATTAAAGATTATGTACTTCTGGTGATTACTCAGTATAATCTAATAAATCTATAAATTAACACATTTTCAGTCATTCTGGTTTGTACTAGTAATTTTAATCTTTCTTTTCCAATTATTACTCGGTCTATATGATTTCTTCGTTTCTTCCACTTTTAAGGAATTTATTTCAATTGATGTTGAACTATATGTAATAAAATTTTTTGGAATACAGTTGAGTCATAAATAGATAATTTGAGCTGTTGAAGCTGTTTTCAGAAACAGGGATCGAAAAAATATTGTATAATCGGCAAATCAACCTTATAACAATTATTAAGAGATTTCAGTCTACTCAAATTACTTATCCACAAAGTTATAGTCTAATTAACTTGGCAAGCGCGTCACAACTTTCCTGCCAGTGGTCCATTACTGAAAATCAACATTTTAGGATCACGTATCACCAAAATAGATATGTAGGTTGAGAATTTTTACGCTCTAAACGCTTGTTTCTATATATTGTATCGAAATTTTCCGTCATATCCATGTTATTGACAAAATACCAATTTTTACAGTTTTTCCCACTTTCCATCGCTGCTAGCAAGAAAAATTTTTTTCTTAAAGTACTCTCAAAAATATCTTGTGTGTCAATTGGTTTTAATAACAAGTTTTAGTAAAATTTTTCCTACAATACCTGGACTATGACCCCTTTATATAATTATATTAAAAAAAATATGAGTGGTTTCAAATGTAGATATTTTTAAATGTGTTGAACAGTATTTTCTTAGAAAAATATATCTTTATAAAATGGACAATCAAAACTGTAATAAATATAAACTACACACCCTTTGAGTTCACTATTCACTAAATCTGCTACTTGGTTGTCACTGGAATGATTCCTTATCAACTGACTGATATTTGGTAGTTGACTCTTTTATATATTTATTTGTAGATGGATTGAATTACAAAATATTTCTCGATTAAAATTATTAAAGGACACAGAAATTTACAAAGTGTATATGAAGGGTATCGATTCAGTGTTTATGGTTGAATAGTAACCATGTGCTGGTAAATCGGCCGGAGACAACTACGTCAACCACAGCGATTTCACAACAATTTCAAGGGCCGACACACATATTCGATTCGATATTTTCTATATAAAATAAATATTTTCTAAAAATAGGAGAAATTGCACAATTCCAATGTGTTTAAAGGTTCTAACGTTAATTAGTATCAAGATACTTCAGTACAGGCAAATTAGGCGATTTTGAGCTAAAACCTTAAATTAGATTGAGCGGTTAGGTTAGGATTTTTGACATTTTGGGACTTGAACTCAAAAAAAATTTGAAACGCAAATAATTCTAAAACTATGAGGAGTTCGAAAAAAACAGTGACAAAAAATGTAGAGTATAAAATTCTCTATGAAAAACATTCCAGGTATTTGTTCCTAACTTCAAAATTTTTACTTTAAAATGGATTTATACACTCAAAAATATTTAGAAACGTGAACTCGAAAACTACGAGGAATTCGAAAAGAAGTTTTAAAGCAAAAAATGTACAGGGCAAAATTCTCTGCAGATTGGTTTGTAAGCATTTTTTCCTAACCTCAAAATTCTCATCCTAAAATGGGTTCATGTACTCAAAATAATTTTGAATTGCGGATAACTCGAAAACTTTGAGGATATTAACACAAACTGCAGGAACAAAAAAATGTGGAGCACAACATTCTGTACAAAAAAGGTTTAAAATTTTTCCTAACCTCAAAATTTCGTGGCGCTTTAGGTTGGTTATTTCTTTGCCGAAATCTGCTAGGAACGTTACCGAAGAAAGTTGGAAACTGTGTCCTGTATAACGTTCCGGATTAGGTAGGCGTAAATATGCAGCAATCTCTGCTAGCATCTTACCAAAAGTGTTTGGTAAGTGGTAATGGTAGGTGGTGGTAAAGCTGCGTATTTTCTGTACAGCGTCAAATAGGTTCCATCATTTATTTCTTCAGATGATTTTTCGAATCAGAAATTTTCACAACAATTAGGTTGCCTATATCTGGAATGTCGTCGACAGTGATATTTACAAGCTCGGATCTGCGGAGAGCCAGTGCAAAAATGGTGCTCACTTTAATCATCAGGTATACCTCATCGGAAGCTAGCATAACCCTCAATATATATTTTCTTTGGTAGAAACTTGCGCTTTCTGTGCTCGAAAACCAATATTTTTTTGCTTAAGACACAACGTTAGCTTATGAAAGTTTCCTATATCCAAATTTTGTTTTATTTGCACTAAACTTTTTACCATCGAATAGCGAAACCATAATGTATTAGATTTCAAATCCTTACTTAGGTCTGTAAATACGCCAGAAATAACTCTTCCTTATAAGTTTTGGCCCCTTTTTCCTTACACCATGTAACAAAATGGTCGTATTGCTTCTCATACCTTATTCTGGATTTGGCAGGTAACAGCTCAGAATTAGCTTCATTTGCAGCCTTCAAAATGACTTTGGGAAGTTCTTCGTCGGATGAATCCATTAATATAATTGTATTGTATTGTATCGGATTCGGTTTAATGTGGTTTAATTTAGAAGAAGATTGTACTTATTCGGTCACGTTTGGAACAACTTTGATGTTTTAGTAACAATTACACGCTAGGGTTGTCATAGCAACTGATATCAAACCCGACTTTATTATTTTATATTTTCAAAAAATTAAAAATGCTACAAAAAGCTAGAAAAGGTTTAAATTTTATTTGATGGACTATTTCGTAAATATTTACTTACCTGTAGTAGCAATAGTTATAATCTCAGAAGTAAAAAACTATCTAATAAGGTCAAAATCTGCATAATTTTACTTTCCCGCACTAGTGACACTTTCGAAACTAAAATGCGTACGGGAAAGTGGGTTAAAACGCACAGTCGTAGAAAAATAAATATTTGATAAAGACTTAAAGAATAGTCGAAACGTCAATTCAATCTATCTTTCAAAAATTATTAAAAAATGATTTTGAAACTGAAGAGGCCTAAAATCAAGATTTAGATGCATTAATATATAAAAAGTTCTAAAAAATAAGAAATTAAAGAAATCACGGATAGCTCTGATGACAAATTATAAATTTATCTTTGTTTTCATTTTTTTTTTGCATTAACAGTAAATATTTTTATTACTAAAAATATTTTTTTCGGAGCTGTATCAAAGAATTCGGAGGTTTGACACCATTTTGAGCTTAAATGCCTGCAGAACAGCCTGGCAAAATGGATGGGATATGACCAGTCTTCATTTTAAGTATACTTGCTGAGTAAGATTTCAAAATTGTGTATTTGAAAATATAATTCGAGGGTGAGATAGTGTCATATTCATTACTTAACTTTTAGTTTTGTACCTTATACAAAGTATATAAAATTCCTAATATATGAAAAAATGGAAATGAGTTTATTTTTAAAATTATTCTCTTGCAAATTGATCAATTGATTTATGTACAATGTGATTTGGATAAAATTTTTGTATCAAAAATAATGGGATTATAGTACCTGACGGAATTTTTCGTTCTCAACCATATGAAATCCTGCGGGATATATATAGTTATAACGTTTCATTATTCATCGAAAAGTAATAAGTTTCGACCAATTTTTATTTATCATTGGTTCACGCATGAACAACGGCGAGTTGATGGTTTAAAAATAACCGCACAATTTTTCAATTTCTACATTACGGCGACATTTTTAAAGGTCGGTCTAATAGAACTTTAGGTCACGAACACAACGATGTAAAAAATTCCTTCGCAAAAACGAAATCGAAGGGAAATTTTTTGTTATTCATACGATTTTCACATAAGATTCCAATTTTTTGACAGAAAGTCAATATCCTTAATCTTTTTTACTCATATATCGGTTAGAATTTTTCTCATCATTGACATTTCAATGAAGTAGAATTACTTTCAGTTTAATTCAGATATTTTGTGAACCAGTGTCTTTGGGATAGATTTTATTTTTTATATTGAGTGAGAGTTGTTAATTCATCATCATCATCATCAAGTCGTGTAACCGTAATCTCTCCTTTGACATTCGGTATAGAATCGTCAAATTAAAGATATCGTCCATCAATAAACTAGAAGCCTTCGAAACGTGGATCCATCGAAGAATGTTGCGTACACCATGGACATATAGAGTGAGGAACGAAGATGTACTAAGAAGAGCGGGGACTGAAAGAGATAGTTGTTCAACTTGATCAAGGTGCAAAAGGTTGGATATTTGGGTCTCGTTCTAAGAAGAGAAAGATATAGAATACTCCAATTGATAATACAAGAAAAGATCGAAGGAAAGAGAGGCGTAGGCCGGAAACAAATATCATACCTACGCATGCCGCTATAAATAGATGTCTGACTATAAGATAATCGCCAACGCACTGTAGGTACAAGGCAGTAGAAGAAGAAGATGATCATCGAGCCTTTCAATCCTTTGCATTATGGCCATCGCTTATAACGTTTCAAAATCCTATCTTTTTTTCTTTATGGTTTATTGTTTGTCATGGCTGCTTCTGTTATTATTTTCCATATCTTTCGGTTTCCTGCATTTTGCCCTCATCTATATTAAGTGCTCTTATATTTTCCTCTATTTCTTTTTTCCAAGTCTTTCTCGGCTTATTCTCCTTGGCCACAACAGGGTCCATCGCGTCATTCTTTTGATCATTTCAGTTGGTTTCCCACTCATTATATTACCTAGCTCAGTTGAATCTTTGTGCTTTTATGTATCTCATGATATTTTCCTTCTCCAGCTCTTTCTCTATTTTTTCTTTTTTTTTGCCCTCCTTTCTCCCTCCTGTGTTATATTTGGACCTGTTATAGATCTCATTATCTTTTCTCGGTTAGGTTCAAGTTCTTCTTCCCTCTAGTTAATTTCTGTTGTTCCCATGGCATACGTGATTATTGGTCTGGTTTATTTTGTTTTGTTTGGTCATGTTTTTGTTTTTGTTAGGTTTTTGTTTCTGCTTGATAGCCTTTTTGTATCGTTTCCTTTATCCTGTCTCAGGTTATTCCTAGATAGGTCGATACTGTATTTGCTAGTTTTCATTTGATTTACTCCCTCTGCTGGTTTTTCTCCATATTTTCATAAATATTGTTTTTTCTGCATTTATTTCCGGTCCATAATTACTCGCTTTTTCTGTTGATCGCCTTTATTCCCTCTGTCCATTTGCTACTATAGTTACATCATCTGCGTATGCTTTTATCTGTGTTATATCTTTTATAATGTTCTTATCCTGTAATTCTGCGTTTCTCACAATATCTTCCAATATCATATTGAATAG
Organism: Diorhabda sublineata; assembly: GCF_026230105.1. Taxonomy (NCBI): domain Eukaryota; kingdom Metazoa; phylum Arthropoda; class Insecta; order Coleoptera; family Chrysomelidae; genus Diorhabda; species Diorhabda sublineata. Next base: position 12,176,644 of record NC_079475.1, read on the forward strand.
AGTTTGTGACATTTGGTCTCCATGTTTGACGCCTTTATTTGTGTGTGTCTTAATTAAGGGCCATTTATGACCACGTGGAAAATATTGCCGCATACGTTAATTCTAAACATGAAAATTTCCAATCCAAACGGCGCGGAGTATTGACAATCTTCCCTCCAAGTAAACTCCCAGAGTTCGTTGAACTGAAAAAAGCTGTTGAGGCTATAAAAATATTATTGTCCTGTATGTTTTCAGTGTGACACACACCTTAAACAATCATATTCGTTGTGTTCTCCAGCTGAACCTTGACTTTCCAAATTTAATATTCATTCTTCGTCAGAAATTAATTCTGCTTTTTATATATACGAGGCTTAGAATTTTTAATCTTTTGTTTCTTCTCTGTTTTTGTTGTTTAAACACTCTCTTTTGAAGGCAATATTTCTGCTAGTTGTTTTGCCCGTTTTGTTGCAGTGTTTCTAGACTTAATTCATAAAGAAATTTAAGAGTTTCGATAGTGTCAGTAACAGATTTTGAGATTCCTCGTTGGGGTGACTTCATACTCTTCTTTTTTATTTTTGCCCTTCATGATGTAAGCAGGAGGTAAACTAAACTACTTTGGCACTGCAACAGGCTATTACCACCACAGTTTCTCCCTTTCCAGTTGTCGGCTTTACTGTATTTCTTCTGCCTCAGGATGATCATTCAGTTGCATACCAGTTTCATCCAGGCTCAGTAAAAAATTCGTTATCCCTCAAAACGGCCTCCAAAAGTTTGGAATAGTATTCAAATTGATTCAGATTCGTACTTCTCAAAAGATCAATAGATATTCCTCTCGCTTCATGCTTTTATGTATTAAATTATGTTTTCAATTTAACTGCTGTGCAAATTCAAATATGATTGTCCGCATATCGCTTCTGGTTAAAGGAAATTCCATAGACTGCATTTCCTTTATATGTCGGCAGAGTTATCATTCATTTTCTAATACGAATGTATGATCCGAGCCCAAATGTCCTTTTCTATGATTATTTTTCTTCAAACGCCGTACCTAAGGTTTTCTTGAAATATTAAAAGTTACTGCAGCCCTATAGACTGACTTGTTATTGTTTTTAATGGTATTTATTGCATTTTATAGCTGTTCTTGCATCAAGTTACCACGGTTCGATATTCGTATATAGGTATTTTGGTATCTTAAAATAAAATAGTTATTTGTATGCCAATTATTGAAAGTGCTACTTTGTTGGAAGAGTCTGAAAATTGCGAGACGATTACACTGGGGAAAGAAAATAAATAATAGAGAATTATAAACATTTTATTTATTGAACAATATAATGTACTTAATGATATTTGCAATGTCAATATCAATTTATTAATTATTTGTAAAAAGTAATGTTGATTGTACCTCCAAGACAATTAATATTTATTGGATTGGATCAATATGTATGTCTCTACTAGATGTTGGCGGAATCTCTTGTGATTTCGATAATCATCGAAGTGAAACTGTCAACTGTCAACATTGAAGTTGGAGTTGTCTACTCCAGAACGTCCCGAAAGTGTTTTGCAGTACGGAACTGTCACTATCACTACATGCAACACTAAAAATGCAATATATGTGAATAAATACAGAACGAACAACTGTCAGATGGCGTCGTCTATAGAAAAAATTGATTAAGAAATAACAAAATATGGTGTATAAGCCTCAAAAAATATGATCATATAAACCATACCTTTAGGATAGATGAAACAAACAAAACTAATGAAAAAGTAAAATAATTTTGTCGATTTTGAGGTTATACAAACAAGATAAATGAAAAAATAATACTAAATTGATATGAAATTACGTTCTCAACTTAGAAGCTAACAATTTTTTAGTTTATTTCATATAAAACCAATGAATTACTTTTTAATTTTTATTCGGCACAACAAACTGCACTACAGTGCGATCTCTCTCAAGTGAGCACTGCTGTTACATAGCACCATCTATTGGTAACAGTTGAAATTTTTTGACTTTACCCTAATACAGTATGAAAGCACAATAATACATGTCTGTTACGAAGGTTACCGTTTGGAAATATTTACAAGGTTAAATGCCTAACATTAGTAAATGAAATTGAGAAATATAAGAGCTTGCCAAGTAGTACAAAACAAAAGGCATTGATAAAATAAAATAAAATCTAATAATAAAGGAACAAGCATTCCTCTACGATATCAGAAAAGAAGAAGAGATGCCATAAAGAACGATACTAAAGATTTGGTAAATGCAAAGCAAGCAGGACGAAACTTATTACTAGACATTGGTTAGTTGAAATGTGAACATAAACAACTAAATTCCTATCTAACACTAATATTATCAAACCATGGATATTTAAAGACATACACGATATAAATAAATGATTATGGCAGTGAAAAACCTATTAGCATCGTACAAATGTGTATTCCTTGCCACCTAGAGTTAATTAACTGAAAGATAATAGAATGTAATCTAATAAAGTCTCAGTACGCCACAAGATAAGCAAGTATACAGTTTAAACGAAATTAATCTCCTCTTAATTAAATTACACACGTGTATATAGCAACATTAGCAACTCAACTGCTACAGTCTTTATAAATAGCACTATCTAGACGACTCTGCATATATATTTTCCGTTTCTTGTGTCTCACATTCACATCATTTGAACTCGTTAAATTCCTTCGTAGCCCTCTTTTATTTGGTACAGCTATGCAGACAGTTTTCTTAACGATCCTCTCAAAAATCCTGTCACATCTCAACAATTTCTCATCTCTCATGAATATTTCCACACAATAAGATAAATGCAGATTTGTAGGAGGTGTAGATATCCTTAAAAGTATAATGACATCATTAATTTTACATTTTATCCTGAAATATTTGTAGTTTTAATTATACAGTGTTATTCTAAATGATGGACCCATTTTTAAAAATTCGTATTTAGTTAAGTACAAATGCTACATGAATAATTTTTATACCAATAAAAAGTTTTTTTTTAATGTAATACAAGTGTTCAATGTGGTCTCCAGCTGCTGCAGGGCAAAAATCTACGCGGTAACCAAACTCATGCCAGACACGATCAAGTGTATCTGATCAGCAGTCATACGGCTCCACAGATCGTTCAGAGTTGTTGGTAGAGGCGGGACGAAAACAGGTTGCTTAACATAACATCGATAACCTTGATAACCTTATAAGAAATAGTCATATAGGGTGAGATCAGGAGATTTCGGTGGCCAGAAGCTTAGAGCCAGGTTTGCATTTCTCCCGCGACTAATCCAGCACTGAGTAAATGATCCATTTAAAAAGCTTCGTATATCGATTTGACGATAGGGGAAGCTTGATTTTGTTGAAAAATGAAGTCCTGAGAATCTTCCATAATTTGAGGGAATTGCCATTTTTTTCCTACATGTCACAGAACACATTGTCTCTTTCGTATTGCAATGCTGTATGTGGATTTTGCAAACCTCATATGAGTCTGCTGACATTTCCACTGAGGTGGAAGATGATCCATCAATTCTAGCACATTACCGCAAAATTCGAGACGCTTCCCTTTGCACGAGTTGGGCTGCGAAATATCTTCTAACCATCTAGTATCATCTTCTGATACACGCGGTCGGTTGTGCTTTTTCTTTTACACACACCAGTCTCTTTAAATTGATTAAAGTAATGCCTTTTTCTATTTGGTGGTTTAATAGTAAATTCAGTACGAAATGCCCGTTGCACCACAATTTGAGATTCCTTCGATAACACAGAACACTTTGTGCTCCACAGTCGCCATCTTACAACTGGCAGTGACAGAGAATGGCGGCCTATTGTCGCGAGAACTCTAGCGGCTCCTTCTGGAACCATCACCGCCTGCCTACACTTGTAAAACATTGAAAAAAACTTTGAAACTTCCTCTTTTCATTGATGTAGAAATTATTCATGTAGGCTTTGTACTTTAATAAATACGAATTTTTAAATTTTTAAAAATGGGTCTATCATTTAGAATAACTCTGTATATGCAAAGAAAAAACTTCGGCCAATGGGTAATTTCAATTTATTTCAATAATTTTCCATATTTTAATGAATACTATTCGATTATAGTATAATTTACTGATTGATAAATATGAAGGAAGCTTTATGTGTTTATTTAAAATGGATGATATTCGTAGTAATGAGTTTGAAATGTTTTATTTTGCCGATATAATAACAGCTCACAATTTTCTTCTGATTTACAATATGCGAAAGTTTTCTCATGTCTCATTTTTCAAATTTAATGTGTTCGTATGGACAGATTATCGATCGGTTTTTATTCGAACCGAACGAGAAGAGAAGGTCTTCCATTACGTGACTAATACGTCTGCAACAATATTCATATAAATCAAATCAAAATTTCTGTCAACTCAGTAGAAATAATCGTTATGACTAATATTCCAAAAGTCGACCTTTTACTTATTGGTGATTAAGAAAGAAACTTATTTTATTTATATAGTTAACATCGACATTAACTCTTTTGATAAAAATTTAGATATACTGGGTGAATGAGTTACAAAATTATCATCAACATTCAGTCTATCAACTGGATGTCCTCTAAAATAAATAAAAATTACACTTTATAATCTGATTTACACTAGGAGCGTTAGTGGATTCACAATTCTCTAGCCTCGATAGCAGACTGTGACTAAGATTGTGGAATTGCAGCAAAAAAATCTTACTTCAGAGTTTTTCTAATTTAAATAGTCATATATCTTATTATCATTCGTCAAATGTGCAAATCATGTGCTACAATGTTTTACATAGAGATTTAAACACATCTCAAATTGTCAAAAGGTCAATCACCTGTTTGAACAAGAAGTTTGTCTACGTTTACAAATTTTTAACCAACTTTTTTTTATTTTGTAGAACGTTTCGACCATGTCTTTTGCTCAACTGACTTTTCCCCGTTCTAAATTGCTCATAATACTTGTAAAATTATGCAGAATTAGTACTCTGGATAACGTAGATTTCAACATTTGTTTCGAACTTATCACTGCATATGTTATATGAAACATAGAATTATACCAAAAGTAATTATTTCATCATACCTCATACCATTTAAAGAAAGATTTAAATATGTTAAACCTCACTGTAATTCACCTCTTTTACCCCCAATTGCGAGGATGAAGAACTTCATATCATATTTATTTTCAAATCGGACTTTGCACTCAACGTGGAATTTATGAAAATCCCCTAGTAATATCGCGTGTGGATGTGATTGGAACGTCAAGTTTATAAGAGGGATGATGACAAGACATTAACGATGGATTATGGAGGGGTGAAATGCAGAGTTTTCATGAATAAAATAATTGCAGCCAACGGAGTTTGGGAATACTAAATTATATTTAAAAGTGAAGAGAAGCTGAGGATAATTTTTTCCTTTTTCGTTGAAATTTCATAAAAAATATCTACGAGGTTAACATTACTTATATCACGAAATTCATTACCTCTAATTCAATTTTTACATTATACAGAGTATCTCACGACTGATAGAAAAAACTTTGAACACTTTTATACTACACCCTGTACAGAAACCATTTTCATATCTTTAAGGGTATCCTCGTAAAAAAATAATTTATAAGAGTCTGCAACGGTCAATTTTCTTACAAAAAAATTAATAACTCAAAAAGTATGCATTTTTCGAAAAAAGTTTGTACACAAAAGTATAGTAAAATTTTACTTAGATTCCAAAAATGTATCAATATACAGGGTGTTCTATTTAAAATGACAAAATTACAGTGGAATTCTTTCAAAATATTTTAGTTAAAAAAATCGTATCCGAAAACGCAAAAGTAGAATGATTTCTCTATAAATATTTTGCTATATACAGATAGTTTCAACTCTTCGTGGAACACCCTGTATATATATGGTACTAAACTCCAATATGCATAAAAAATTTCTAATAGAATCTCATTACGCCCAGTATCATTTCGAAGCAAGACGTTCGATGAAATTCCATGTTATTTGAATCGTCTTCCACATCATTGGTCTCAGAATTAGTACTTCAGGACTTTTCTATATTGGCTGCACCACAATTTCGTCGCGATCTCTTTCTGTTCGACCTCTGTGGTATTCACCAATAGGTTTCTTATCGTCCATTTCAATAATCAAACTGTTTTCTTCGCATTGGTCAATCACCGTGACGTTTTTCAATTCTTGGTGGCAGTAATTTGTGTTTGAAAGTCTAGCTAGTTCCAGTATTGCTTCCATCTTGCTTTTCACTGGTAATGTACAGAATTTTCTCGGGGAAACTCCCGTTGACCTATCATACTATCTTCACCACTACTTGTTCATCTTCTATCCTCATACTTAATCAATCTTGTGAGGACGCGTGTTTATACACAATATCAAAGCGTTCATGATATCTTCATGATTTCCAATTTCCATGTCGATCTTAGCTTCTACAAGCACTTCACTTCTTTTTCCACAGGTGGTTGTTATGAAGTATTTTCTTGAGAACGTACTGATATTAAGTTGGAAATGATCCTTTCTCATTGTATAATTGACATCGTTCTGGCAAAATTTCTTTGCGAGTTTGCCGTAGTTGGATTTCTTAGATATTGGAATTGACTTCTTGATGAAGCGATAGCTTGAATTATCTTTTAATCAGTCCCCTCTGGTTGTTGCGATTGTTTGGAGATTTTTCATTCATTCGACATAAAAATTTTCTTTGGAAATGTGATTCAGCCTTCGTCATGAGTATCTAGAAAAAAATATATTTTTCTCCGGTAAACGATTTAAAATATTTTTATAAACTGTCCAAAATTCATCTATAAATTCACATTTCTATAATTGTTGTTCTTATATATCGAAGCGAATTTCATTTTACGGTTAAATTTCTAGGAATTCCACAAACAATGCTGGTTTGTTAATTCTCTTACCAAACGTCAAGTTTTATTATTTTAGTATAAAGTTATCGAGAATCAGAATTTTGTTTATTTAGTGAACCATTCTGATAATTCCATCAAATAAATTACAACTCCGATAACCCTTATCCCTGGAGCTGCATGAAATACATTTTATAGCTAGAAGGTTCGTAATTATCGTATTTCATTTTTTAACGCAACAGCCATCAGTTTATTAATGGCAAACTATACTAATTGGAAAAATTCAGCTTGTTTACATTGCTCCTGAATAAATTGCTCCAGCTCAGCTCAATTTCGCGAAGAAAAGTTTTCTCATAATTCAGCAGCAGGATAATTTACATATTTACTTGGAAATATATATTAATAATGTTTGTTATATCTCATGTTTCTCTGAAAATATATTATACGTTGGGAAATTATGTTATGTGTGAAATATAGAATAATAAGAGGAAATTTTTAATAAATTCTCTGGTTTGAATAAGTGCAGGATAACGTTTTATTTTTACATATGTTTTAAAGGAAAGATGGGACATATTTCATCAAAATAAATGAAAAAGATTTAGCGGACAATATCGTAAGATAAAATGCAGATGTTGCTAGGAAAAAAATAAATAGTTTAAATAACTGAAAAAACACGCTTAAAAAATAATGTTTGTAAAACTTTAAATAGTGTAGAGTTATTAATGGAAAAGAGCATTTTAATTTAACAAAAGGGTGAGGTACTTCATGTTTCTTTATTCTAATCTTTAATTTTGAAAGATAGTGCTATAGAATCATCATAGGATTATTCACACTTTTTCACATTAAAATGATAAGTTTCATTAATCTTCTCATATTTAATCATTTTTATTTATATATTAGCTTTTACCCGCGGCTTCGCTCCCATTTATAGAAGCGGATCACCCCTAAAAAGTCGCTTACAAAGTGAAAAACTGACCAACCTCGTCCTAGTCGCTATCAATGGTCTATCCTTATATTTTTGACGTCGCTGAATACGAATATGATATTTATTTTTATCTAAAATTGGGGCTACATGGTGAAAATCGAGTTTTTATTAAAAAATTGCGAAAAAAATTGTTTTGCGATTTTGCGTGTCCAATTCGCTGGATCTTTGTAACTGATCGTTAAATTTTGATAATAATTTAATGCCTTACACTAGAGCGTATTTTGAAAGAAGATAGACCAATCCAAATTTCCAAAAGCATTTTTCGACCGAACGGAAAATCCTAGAAAATTTTTCATGTGGTACTGTGACTTATTACATACTAATGCAAAAGTTTAGAGATGAGTTTTTAATTTCCTTTTTCTGAATTCATAGTATTAAAAATTACAATGCAGAGAAGTTTTGTGAAAATTTTCAGATCTTAATATGCATTAGGAAAAAATATAGGGCGATTTCAAGCTGAGCGGTCTCGCGCCGTGACAAACTTAGCGGGCGCGCACATGCATGCATGAATCTTTTTCCGGTCATTTATGTCGTTTAATAATTAATTATTCAATATTTTCACATCGCAATGAAAAAAAAAATCAACGTATGTTTGATTCACATTACTGGAAATCGAGCAATTAACGATTTCAAGAAAGTGTTCTCGAATTATGAAAATAAATCAAACCTTACCAAAGTGCGATGTCATGATTGGTAGCGTTAAAAAAGTTTGGCTGGTGGGTTGGAGCCACGAAAATCTACATTTCTTATTCAAAACAGCTCTGCTTTCAATGACGAAAGATTTGAGTACAGTCATATTGATGCTGACACTCGTATAATTTTCCACTGTATTTACTGTATCGAATTTATTAAAAACGGTGATTAACCTATAACTGAAACTGATGTATACATTTTACTCTTGGCAAATTATCTCAATTTTAAGTCAATATATATAGTAATTCACATAATTGTGAAAACACTACGCAGATAATTAATTGCAACATTACCTGCGGCACACGCGTTAAGTGGCGCGATACTACTTCAGCGTTTTTTTTTTATCGGAAAGAAAACTGTTTATTACACGCGAAATAGCAAAACAATTTTTCTTATTAGAAACTCGCTAGCTCCAATTTTAGATAAAAAATAAATATCATATTCGTATTCAGCGACCCCAAAAATATAAGGATAGACTACTTTTAGCGACTAGGACGCTTCTCTAAATGGAAGCGAAACCGCGGGTAAAAGCTAATATATAAATAAAAATGATTAAAAGTGAAAAGATTAATGAACCTTATCATTTTAATGTGAAAAAGCGTGAATAATCCTATGATGATTCTATACCAGTATCTTTCAAAATTAAAGATTAGAATAAAGAAACATGAAGTACCTCCCCCCTTTGTTGAATTAAAATGCTATTTTCCATTAATAATTCTACACTATTTGAAGTTTTATAAATATTATTTTGTAAGCGTGTCTTTTCAGTTATTTAAACTATTTATTTTTTTCCTATCAACATCTGCATTTCACTGTATTATTTCTCTTTTCTTCTTTCCCCTAATTGAGGCCATTAAATAAGTATCAGAGAATATAGTATATAATAGAAATGAATCAATATGATTGAAAGCAGGAGTTATAATTTCTTATTTTGCTTAAAAATTCTTAAAAATTTTCAACTTGTAACAAGTTAACAAATGTTGTACCTGTAAATCGAATAAGGTGACTCCTTAAGCCCCCTTTTACTCAAGATAATAATGGACGAAGTTATAAAAAAAGTACAACAGGGCAAAGGGTACCAGACGGGTAACAAACAACTCAAAATACTTTGCTACGCTGAATCCGAGGACGATCTCCAGAGACAAGTACACATACAAGAGGCAAACAGTACATTATGATAACTTCAGCTGAGAAAACAAAATGCATGGCAACGTCTAAGAAACCAAAAAAGAAATTCATCGTCATCGTAATAGAACATGTACTAAAATTTAGATATTTAGGAATTGACATAACGAGCTATGGAGATGTCGAGAATGGGGTGCGACAGCAGGTCGTTAAAACAAACAAAGTAGCATGATGGCTCAACAGCACTATTTGGATAAATAAGCATCTTACAAAAATAAAAACAAAAAGCAGAATTTATAAAACAACAATAAGACCTATAATGACATACACAGCAAAGAAAAGATCCGATACAACTAAGAGAAAAAGTCTACTAGAGACGACGGAAATGAAAGTAGTCAGGAAAATAGCATCGAAAATACTTTTAGGCAGAGAAAGAAGTGAAAACATGAGAAATACGTGCAAGGTAGAAAATGTAACTGACAGAAGAAGTATTGGTCGACCGAGAAAGAGATGATGTGACAATCTGGATCCAGGAGGTTGAAGCTACAGAAGAAACAGGTTTTGAACCTACCATATAAGAAGGAAGAAGAAGAAATAGCTTAAAAAGCCATTAAACCGATAGTAATCGAAGGATAATTATGATATTAGATTGATCTGCATTTCTGTATTATGAATTCTTTTCACATGCAATTGTTCTGGCGTTTCTATCGCTCTTCTAGCTTCCTGCAGCGTAGCTTGTCTTTCTAAACGAACTCGTACCTGAAGACGAGTTTCAGATGGTCTCAAAACACTTGGTATCGCTCTGGTTGCTGTTGTCTTCTCTTCTATGCGTGAACCGAATATTTTTCATTCCCTGTTGCTTCCGAAGCATTTGTAAAGAAGAACAGAGTAAAAATTGAAGCCAAAGAGTAAGATCTAAAATAATGAATAGCATGTAACCACAAAAATGACACCTAACCTCAAACATTCAAAGAATTCTAACCCGCTTATATAATGACAGAAAAAAATAACAATAAATAAAACAAATTCTAAACAGCTGAAACTATAGTCAATTGGATTGGCTATTGACGTGAGGTAATACAGTACTCAGGGTTGGTATTCCATTACTGGAATGCTAGATGGCGTTGAGGAAGCTAGATTTTGAGATTTTTCACCAAATAATCGTTCCATATTTCGTAAAACATAATTTTTTTCCATAAAAAGTATCCTATGTTATTTCTAATACCTCCAAAGCTTTAGAAAAGTTTAGAAGTCTGTATATATTTTATACGTCAGCACCACAGTCTGTTTGACAAAATGCTGCTGGCTGGAGTTACTTGTCGCTATTTTGACGGCAAAGAGTTGATGATGAAATTAAGCAGCGGTTTGTCAAAAAAAGTTGCCACAAATAGATTTCGCAATTGCTTGTTATTTTGCCAAATATAACGATTTTGTCTTTGATCCATAAAATGCTATATTCATAGGGAAAAACAAGATTTAATGTATACGAAAGCTCTTAATTTTGAGATACCTAGTGCTAAAGTTCAAACAAATATACTTTATTTAATTTAGAGCAAATTCGACTTCGATTTTATTCGATTAAAAAATTGTTTGTTTTTTAAATGTATAGTATCTCTAGATTTCATTAATTGAATTTAGTTAATACCTGATAACTAACGAAAAGTGTCAATCAACATTTATAAAAGTTTTTACGTAATTCTTATTGTTTTTATCAAATAGTTAACAATTACACAACTACAATCAATTGAGAATTCTTGTTTATAAATAGTATATTCGAATAAGATGTGCTGTTACAGAATTTTTTTATCATCCGGTATATTGTTGAAACTTCAATGGAATAAAATAATAAGAGCTTAACTAACCTTTAATTATTCATAAGTTCACACAAAAATTAAACTAAAACAGTTCAATACCGACTATTTAAAATGAAGTTATCGTGATTTTTGTTCATTTTTTTCCTTTTTTCTTCTTTTTTTGCGCGTCTGGCCACGGGAAACCTCTCCATCTTAGTAAATCCTGAACGTTGTGACAAGTGGTGTAAGCGTTTTCCATTGCTATTTCCGTGAAAATGTCTACGTTGCATCTGGCACTTTTCGATCTTGATTTTCTCCCTCCGCCCGATTTTCTCGGTTTTCCTCCTTTTTTCTTATTAGCATCACCGTTTTTCGTTTTTTTCTTCTTACCTTTACAAGGCATTTTCTCGCTCAATCAACCAAATTGTTTGACAGTATTGTTACTATAGTAACATGATGTTACCACGACAACCTGATAAAATCTGGAAATCAATATTATTCCAGAGTTTTGTACTTATTTTCAACTGGTCAACAACAGGAGATATTCAGAGGTAAATTGAAAAGAAACAGAAGAAAAATGAGGCGAAATGTGAAAATTATGACCGCATACAAATGGAAGTAAACAAATGGAGAAAACATTGAAGAAACAGTAAAAAAACTGAAAAATTTCAAAAGTAGTGAAGATGTATAGTATTTAAATGAGGTAGTGCTACCAAAAGGTATAAATCAACCATGACCTTATTAAAATGAGATACGAATGCAGATTGTAAGATGAAAATACAGCAAAATATAAGAGAAGAAGTATAATAAAAACGGGACATGGAACATCAGAAATAGATAGTGTGCTTTGTGAATGGAACAAGGATAATAATAAAAAAAAATAATAGATATATAAAGAAGCGTGGAAGAGAATGAAGAAAGTAGTTAGACGAAATAAGAGATATGGGAGATAATGAGGGGAAAATCCTAATTGAAATTAGTAGAAGACGAAAAAGAATAGAACATTGGGTACAAGAGGAACCAAAATCGTCCTTCGGCATCAGAAAAAGTACAAGGAGAAAATGAAAAGAAATATTTGTACCGCATTTATTTGGATTTGGAATATTGAAAACTTATATGATATATGGAAATGATAAGTTTCTATTGTATGAAGTAGAAGTTCTATGGTTTTGACAATTCTATCCGAATTTCATAAATAAATTGTGAAATATTAATTAGAACGTTTTATTGAATAGAGGATTTATCAAATAATTAATTCACCATCAAAGTAGATTTAAATTTTGGAATACTTCGTAATAATGCAAATCTAATCCTACGTTAATAACTTGGAACTAATTAAATAAAACAGAATTACTTTCAAACGTTTCGAGAAGTTTAAATTGATAATTTCATTAACCTAAACAAAACGTTGACGTCCAGATATTCCAAAACGAAGTACTGTTTTCTTCATTTAATCATATTATAATTAAATATTATTAGTCGATGAATTTTCACATTTATCTAATGAATTAAGTAGAAACTTTTTAATACGAAACAACATAAATTTAATCGCAACAGGATCAAGGAAAGAAGAAGAAGTCAAATTTAGTTCAGTGTGCATGAAGATATCTTTAAGAAAAGTGGGTAGAATATAAAAACCAAAGTCTATATTAGAAATATTTTTTTAATGGCCTTTTTCAGATAATGTGATATGAAAAGTAGAGAACGAGGAGCGATTAGAAAAAATTATGTAAAAGGGAAGAAGCTTTAATAGAAGAAGATCAAAAATAATGTATAAAACAATTATTATAGTTTTTCTTCAATATCTTCTCATTAGTTATCAAATTATTTTGAATATAGAGATAGAAAGAGCTATAAATTGGCTAATATTTTTTTTAATATTCATTTAATATACTAAAATCTTCTTCTCTTCGGGCGTTTTCCCTTGCAAGTTTACCGTTCTTGACTTCTGTCTCTCTCTTTTTTTCCGCTTATGCCCCCTCACTGGTCAGTGAACATACAACAGCATCAGCATAGCTCCAAGACAATGTTTTTTGTTGTTTTTTTAGAAAAATGTTGATATCACTAGTCATAAATATCGTTGCACAGTACTTTCATGATATTAATGGTAGCACGACTCCAACTGAACAAGACCATAGAGAAAAATGTGCCCCCTCGGTCAACAAACTCACTTTCCGAGTCAGGAACGCCCCCGCAGTCATCCATCGCATTTCTGTTATGCAGACTGTCTGATATAAAAACACCTACTGAAGATAACTGGTCAAAAGTGATTGTCAAAAGTATTTATCTAAGGAAATTGTCTGTAAATTGAATTTTAACAGCTCTAGAAAAAAAATCTTTTGTACGATTTTTCTAATTTCGTGATTTTCTGAAAGATCGTGAAATTCTGAACAAACCCGGTAAAACAAAGATTGCTACTGTTTTCAGATCTGGCAACACTGATGTGAATATGTCAATTCTACCATGGAGTTTGACATTTTTAATGGTGATAGTATTCAGAACGTGTTGTCAGACATGTGCTATTTTCGTGTAATGATTTTCTATGACTTTCGACGTGGATTAAACCAACATCAATGTACCGATCAACTCGCTTCGATTTTTGATGATGTGATGTGATGATTTCGGTACAGGACAAATTTCGTGAAGGTCGTCCAAAATCGGCTTATGTGCAACTAAACATTTATGCTGTACGTAAACTGATTCTGCCAAATTGTTATGTCTCATATCGCCAGATTGAGATATACTTGAGCACTAGCTCCACTCGCAGGACTTCAAAAAACAAGCGACAACAATCAAAATAATCAAAATTCAGCAAAAGTTGTTTGCGCACGAAGCACTTCCAAGTAATTTTTTGCCTGTTTTTTCGGAATTACTAGACATATCTCAACCGTTCCATTAGAACAACTTAGAACGGTCAATTTTGAATGGTATACCAATATTTTCTGCTAGAAGTTTTCGAAGGAATTAAGAAAACCAACGCAGAAAATAATCATTACAAAACATCGAATTGATGAGTAATGCGCGCCGTATAGTTCTTGTTTGGCACCCAATGATTTTTTATTATTCTCGCAGTTTTTATACACTTGAAGAATCGCTTGGTGTGTTCAAATCACATGTTTTGGAGGTACCAAAATCGGAATGGACAATTTGTTCGAACACATGCAAAAGAGTATTGATCTCAATAGAAAATAGTTCTAAAAACAAAAAAACGATAATTTAATTATGAATATTTGTTTTAATTTATTCAATTTCTTATTTCTTAGACCTTTTGATACGTTTATGTTTTAAAATTTTCTCAATTTTAGTTCACTTTTGTTTGAAAATTATCAATAATTTTTGAAAGAAAGATAGAAATTGACGTTTCGACTTATTTAGGTCTTTTTTATCATTTATAGCTTTTTTGTTTTTATGAATGTGAACCGTTTCTTCATTAGATTCAATTTCAAGAATTTTTGAATCTTTATAATTGAAATTATATATTTTTTCAATATTTCATGATTCGTTAATGCATTTCTATATTTTTTATCGTATTGATGACCTCTTATTCTATTTTCTAAATACTGGGATGTCTGCCCTATGTTTTTATTTGTCTATTTCAAAACTTATGTAGCAACCCTCATATTTGCGAATAAAAGATTTTTTTTAACATTTTTTTAGTTAAAATTCCTAGGTTATAATACAAATTAAATTACGCAGATTTGCTAAGGTATTCTTGATAAAAATCATACTTTAGTTAATTCTTCTCAATAATTTTTGTTAGTAACCTTAGACTAAAATTATTTTGTTGTTCTCTGTTACTAATTTTCTTTTCAGCACATTTGAAAATACCTTCATTTTTTATTGTGATTTATGAAATATTTTATCTCAAGGCAGAAACACAGTGAGAAAATTTATCGCTTTCATTATACAGAAAAGCAGGTGGCTTGTACTACGAATCGTTTCTATTCAACCCTACACATTAACTTAATTACCTATTTATTATACTGATATTTCAAGTTCCAGTTAACGTCTGCAGAATTTCTGCTGCTGTACACGATGTGCTTCCAAACTCCCCTACGCTATGTCCAAATTTAATTGTGAAGAGCGCAGCGAATGAAATTTGCATTAACTGGAAACGTAATAAATTTTTTTTTTTCGCCAAGTGTACAAAATGTGTCACTTTGAAATAAATTCCTAGAATTTCTATCCAATGTTTTTTTGTCAAATAACAAAACTCCTTTTTAAGCGTTTTGTTTGCAAGGGTGGAAATATACACGTTCATTTCAATCAATTAATGAAAAGAACTTCTAATTTGACTATTTTCAAATAAAAATAAAATTGGATAAAGCGGCTATAACAGAAAATACAAGAAAGGGATATTCAAATAGGAAAATGTTGTCAGTCCATAAATATTATTTCGTACACATATTTTTCATTCGTCTTATTTTTCTCTTAAAAGTTCATTATCCTCAAAATTATCATTACTGATTTAATAAAAATGATTCATCAAAAAGTTTACTGATAGCGTTAAACGAAAAAATTCAAATCGTCATAATAAACTATTAAAAAAGCTATTATTATATTGTTGACTGCGTTTCTAAACAGGTCAATACCTCCAAACCATAGGCGTAGGCTGTTCAACGATGTCGTCTTGTCCCTGGTCCTCTGGACAATCAGCTGCAAAAGAAGATATCTGCCGTGTCTATTTATGTGGCCAAGATATTCAAGTTTCCATTTTCTTTACTGTAAAGACGACTTCCTTGTCTTTCCCTAATCTCTGCATAACTTTCCTCTTGAGATATAGCAGTCCAGATCATTCTATACTTTCGTTTAATGCTAATGAAATTGTGCAAATATTCAGTAAAAAAACTGGGTCTGGACTTGATCTTTGGGTGTCGAAATTAATGATAATAGAGGTTATATTCCCAAAAATCTAGAGAATATAAAGTTATTGTTAAGCCTAATAAGATTGCTTAAATGGAAGAGAAAGTTGATCCAGATAAAGTTAAACAACCGTATGAAGTTGTAGATGGCGCAACCAACCTATTGATTCCATTGTTCCCAGCAGTAGAGAGAGTTTTGTTCCACCAACAGCAACTGATAGTCTAAATAAAGAAAAAAATTCTATTAATGACAATGAGAAGGAAGCAGTTCAAGATAAACAGACGCCAGAGGTTAAAACAAATGTGGAGACAGAGAATAGCTCATTAAAGACTGTTTACTTATACAAGTCTTGAGGCCAGAGATTTAAAGCACTGATTTGAGATTCAAATAATTGTTAATATTTTTGTAAACTGTTTAATTGATAAATAAAGTTGTTGCAAAAAAAAACATCCACTGGTCGAAAGATTCCAGTATTTTTAAAGTAGGCTCGGTTTTGGTCCAAACTTCTACACTACAGAATAAAACAGATTTTTCATGTTGTTGAACGCAGCTCGAGCTTTTTCTATTCGTGATCGTATTTTTGATGCCTGGTCCCATTTCGCGTTTATTGTTGTTCTGGTATATGTATACGATTCTACCTAATCTATGTCTTGACCATATTTGCTTATTGTTGGATTTAGATCATCATAATATTTCTGGAAAAAGGAGAGATCTGACAACAATGTAAATACCATCATAATACCAACATATATGGTTCCAACACTGCACAACCTTGAAATAAACTCCATTGTGGACACCTGTTGATGTTTTCTAAAATTAAAATAGAAACAGGTATCTGCTAAGTTAATTACGACAATATATTAATGTTTAAAGATGTTTAAAGATATCCACGTTACGGCTTCCAATGTACTGGAGTGAAAATACCGTGTCGAATACAAACAGCTCTTTATTGCTTTTGCTTAACCGCACGAGTTTGATCTAGTTATAAACATATTTCAATTCAGAACATGCCTTGCTTATTGGGAAACTTTTAAATTGGATAAATTCTGAGGAATTACAAAATTATCAGTATTCCTGGAGCTTTCGCCTTAATTTCAAGTATTATTGCGCAAATGTTCTTAAAATTCCACATTACTTCTGCAAAAGAACGAAATAGTTTGATAGAACAATTGATGAACCAGTTCCAAATTAATTGGTCATTGAATAGAAACTTTTAAAGACTTGTTTTCTTATTGATTCAGTTGGAAAGCATTCAGATAATATTAAATCTTTTAAATTCAAGTTGCTTCTAACACTTGGAGAACATTTTCGTGGTAAAAGATGTATTAGAAATTCTAGAACATCGACAACAAACATGGTTTTTTTTTATAAAAAGTTTCTCAATGATACTGAGTGAGTTTAGTGATTCATAAGTTTCAATCAATCTTCATTCCGCTAAAGTATCTGACAATTTTGAAAGCGACGATGTTGTAGCCACCGCAAAGGCGAAAAATTGTTTAAAAATTATTTCAGATTATTATGAGGATCGACAACAATAACACATGCTACTAGATGATATAAACGGCATAAATCCGGCAATGCTGTCGAAAAAAATTTAAAAAAAGCATGGTCGTGCTTCAAACAGTTGTATACGTGTCATGATAACACGTGCTCGTCGAGTAGATGCGTTTTCAGAATGAGTAACCGATACAAGTGCGCGCTACAAGAGTTTTTTGTTGTTTCGTAATATCTGTATACGAACGCAGATTACGAGACTGTGTTCACCGGATTTCAACAACATTTTCTCCCCAAATGTGTAAAACGTACCGGAAGTTCTTAAATACGGGCTCTGTTGCCGACGCGTCGCGGCAACAATTAACGAAAATATGGACACAGTTGCGCTGGCGTTTGTTCAGGAGCCGAACCGTTATTTGAAGAATGCTGAAAGGCACGGACTCCATGCGGATGATGTGGATCGCAAATTGGAATTTTGCGAGTAGTAGTACCTCGGATGCAGTCAGGATGATTTGCAGTTACAGGTTTACATTTAGTGGTCGGATGAAGCGACCTTAAAGCTTAACTGTACGGTCAATCGGCAGAGCTGCATGTACTGAAACGACCAGAATCCTCAAGTCATGTATGGGGAGGTATCCATGCGGGAGTCCCCTACTTGACGGGCTAAAGTTATTAGGAAATAATAAAGATTTAAGTAGCTGGCACGGAGACACGGAGACTTAAAACCCTGCAATTTTTTCCTCTAGGGCCTTCTCATCGAAACAATTTTGAGACCCTGATCAAAAGTCTATAGAATTTAAACTTATTGTGAATTGGGATATTCTTATAAGTAGAAAAATATTATTAAGTAAGCATTGACGTTAGCACTATCTTTCATATAGAGAAAAATTATTTTAAAACAATTTTTTATTACGCTTCGGCGTATGCAATAATTACTCAACTCGCATTATTTCATGAATTCAAAATGCAACTGCGTTGGTAAACCAATTGGTATTGATACTGAATATATCGATTGAATATTGGGCATTATCAGTGCGATGGAATATCTGAACGTATATTAAAATTTGCAATAATGAACAGAAATCAAACAGAAACGTCGAATGACCAATTTCAATACTAAAGTACGAGCATATTTCATATTTTCGTTAATGAAAATCCCACAATCGTATCATTCTATCAGTATTAATTGTAGTTAATAATCAAATAAAGCGACTTCAGTTATTTTCAGAAGAATGGATTCAAATTAATTTATCATTGCTTCTTGATGAACAAAATACTGTAAAATGGCTTCAAAAGTGTTTTCCGGAGTCTGCTCCATCGAAAATAACCTGAATTTAAGCGTGGTGGTACTGATACCGATGATGGTGAACGTCGAATTGAGGTGGTTACTCCAGAAAATCTAAAAAAAGTCACAAATTGTTTATATCAAATCAAATATTGAAAATGTGTGAAATAGCTGATGCCTTAAAGATATCAGAAGACAGTGTGTTTACAATTATGCATTATAATTTGACCATGAGAAAGCGTTTTTCAAAGTGGGTGCCGCGTTTACTCATAGTCGATCAAAAACAACAACGTGTTGATGATTCAGAGCAGTGTTTGGCCATGTTTACACATAATAAATCAGATATTTTGAATCGATATGTGGCAACGGATGAAACATGAATCAATCACTTCAATCCGGTATCTAAAGGATCATTATCTGAGTGGACTGCAGCCGGTGAACCACGTTCGAAGCGTCCAAACGTTCAAGCGTACATTCGAAGTGAAAACACAATCAAATTAAAAAGGTGAACAATTTTATTAAATGAGATATAAATTGTATATCTGCAATAAATCAGGATAATGATGAGAAAATAAGAATGTATTAAAAATCTGCATTTTCAACTGTTGTCCATGAAATATCTGTGGCTTTCTTCATGTTCCTCTTCTATTCAGTCTTCATCGCAGTTACTAAAATTTTTCAACATTTTTCGCACAAAAACTTTCAATTGAATCAAGACATGTTTCTTCAGTATAGTATGTACAGTGCTTTTCAGATAAAAGTATCCACCTTTAATAACTTTTGTAATACTGGTATTTAGAAAAAATCCAAAAACACGTCAATTTATTTTGGAAGGGGCAAGCATTATGGCTTATTTAAACTTACTGGAAAAGCCACCCCCTCAACCCCTAGCAGCATCCCCTTTATTTTTTTAAATTACTTTTCATATTTTTTATGTAAAATTTGGATACTCCTCTTTGAGCTGATTTCAAAAATGTATAATACTTGTAGGTTAAAGTGGTTAGTTTATGAGATAAACAATTTTTCTTTTAAGAGCACAAATTTTACTTATTATTTACTTTCACCTTATTTGCCTGTACTAAAATGGGTTGTACAACAGTTTAAACTCTTTAATCTTTTTAACTGTGCTATTTATTATGAAGTTACAATAAGTGTTCAAAATGAGTACCATTCACTTCCATACAATGGTATAATCTATTTTGAAATGCCTCTCTGACATTGCTTAATACGGCTGGATTTAATTGTCGACATTCATTTTCTATCCTCTCTCGTAAATCATCCAGAGATTCTGGTTGGGTAGCATAAACTTTTGTTTTTAAATACCCCCATAAAAAGAAGTCTAGGGGTGTTAAATCCGGTGACCTAGGTGGCCACTCCATCATCTGCCCCCTTCTACCTATCCAACGAGCGGGGAATGTTTCGTTTAAAAATTGTCGGACAGGCATAGCATAGTGTGGGGGAGCTCCGTCTTGATGAAATACCAGTAAATCTTCGGAAAGGTTATCATCATTTTCTATTATTGTTGTAATACGTGGGTCAACCCCTTCCCTGAGTAACTCAAGATATGATTCACCATTTAAATTTCCGTTGATGAAGAAAGGTCCGACAATGTGGTCACCTAGGATACCACACCAAACGTTTAACTTTTGGGGATGTTGTGTATGGAATTCACGCATAATATGTGGATCACTTTCAGCCCAATATCTACAATTATGCCTACTTACTAAGCCATTTAATGACCATGAGCATTCATCAGAAAAGCAAATATTCTTTAACAATTGTGGATTGTTATTGATAATTTGCGTCATTGATTCGCAAAACTCTAGACGACGATCAAAATCATCTTCATTCAACTCGTGCACCAACTTAACTTTGTATGGGTGGTACTTGAATTTATGTAGAACTCGGAAAACTGTAGAAGATGAAACACCGTCGCTCTACTTATTGTTGACAACGATTGGGGTTGTTCAGCCTCTAAGCTGACTTGCCCTAAAATTTCCACTTGGATTGCTTTGAGTCCCTCTCGCTTATGCACTTTATTGCAAACAGACCCTGTTGTGGTAAATTTCTCCATCAGTTGAATTACATACTTATGAGTTGCATGTCTTCCGTCATGTAATTCGTTAAATATTCTAGCAGCAGCTCTTGCACAATTATTATTTTGGTAGTATAAACCTACAATTTCAATTCTTTCTTGCAAAGAGTAAACCATTTCAGAGAAACAAAATAAATAATGTATCAAATTACACTATCAATAGTGACTACAAATTCTAGTTGACAATGTCAAACTTTAATAAAAAGTAGAGTTTTTTGTTGTTTGGATTTTTTAAGTAGAATAAATAGCACAGTTAAAAATATTAAAGAGTTTGAACTGTTGTACAACCCATTTTAGTACAGACAAATAAGGTGAAAGTAAATAATAAGTAAAATTTGTGCTCTTAAAAGAAAAATTGTTTATCTCATAAACTAACCACTTTAACCTACAAGTATTATACATTTTTGAAATCAGCTTAAAGAGGAGTATCCAAATTTTACATAAAAAATAAGAAAAGTAATTTAAAAAAATAAAGGGGATGCTGCTAGGGGTGAGGGGGTGGCTTTTCCAGTAAGTTTAAATAAGCCATAATGCTTGCCCCTTCCAACATAAATTGACGTGTTTTTGGATTTTTTCTAAATACCAGTATTACAAAAGTTATTAATGGTGGATACTTTTATCTGAAAAGCACTGTATATCTTTGTACTTTTGTTTATTATCATGTAATTTTCGTGCTATAGCTTTTTACTTCGTAGAAATATTAAAAATGATTACTCGCGACTTCTTACTATATAGCATCGCTTTTTTAATGTTATAGCAGAATATTGTAATAATTTAATATTCGTTTAATGATAAAATTTCAATTTCTTTCAATTTATCTGCTTCGGGGATCTCGTTAGAATTCAATTTCATCCCAGACATCCTTAGCTCTTGTGAAATTGAGTCACGGTAAATTTTTGAGGTTATCTGTGTACAATTAAGATATAATGAATGTTTACTTCTGGAAATAATTCCATTTGGATTTCAGAAGGGTGAGCAATCTAATTTATTCAAGTCAGGAACGTAGATTGAACGATTTGAGTGAGACATTTCGATGAAAGCACTTTATTATAAAAAAGGCAAAGGAGGAGAGATGCATAATTATTCTTGATTGTACCAAATTTTGACTATTTCAACCAAAAAACCCAAAACTGAGGAACCCAGCTCAAGCCAAAAAAAGAACAAGGATTGGTTTAAACGTAAGTGATCCAGCGTTGCCCATATTTTTTGTCATTGATTCAAGCGAGGCTTGTCAGGTAAAAACCCCCTTTAACAACACAGTATTCGTTGTTGATTCCTGTTTTCAACAGTAACATGTAAGTTTTTATGTTACCATAAATTTTAAAATATATATTAACAACATCGTTTGTGAACAGAACGATTCCAACTAATAATCAGCAAGCGTCATCATACCGAAGCTCTCAAAGTTCGTCTAAGTTGTTATGCCCGAATTCGCCCTTGGAAACCTAACTTTAGCACATCCATATTGTTTCATGTTTGCGCCATGACTGAGCTATCACATCTGGCTATTTCTGTGGTTAACTAACATCGCTCCAAGACTGGTTGATTTAGATTCGAGCTTTTCTTTTATCTGACAGCGTTAACTGAAGAATAGGCCACTCAGCTTTGGCTGTGATTATTAATGATTATAACAAATTTGACTGTCTCAACAGAAATATTAACGAGGAATAGCTTTAGCTGAGGAACCTAGCCCAGCCAAAAAAAGAACAAGAATTGGTTTATGGATGGATGATCCAACGTTGGCAATATTTATTGTCATTGATCCAACGAGGCTTGCCAAGCAAAAACAGAGAAATGTCCCTTCAACAACAAATAATTCGTTGTTGATTCCTGTTTTCAACAGTATCATATAAGTTTCCGTGTTATGTATTTAATATTTTAACTTTTGGCCTCTATACTACTAGGGCCCCGAACTGAATTTATAGGAAATTTACTATACACCATACAAGTGTGGCCTAAAATTCTAACGTTTCTATGATTATTACAGTCTTTTATCTTAAAAATCATATTGATTAAGCGTAATGTGATAGTTATGAGACAAAAGCTCTAAAGCTCCATTTTTTCACAGAAAAGAACAAATTTTTCGGAAAATATACAAAGAAAATAAATAGCCCTTTTAAACGCAGTCCTTTTCATTTGAAATTCTCGGAGTATTATTACCTATCAAAAAACGTTTTTCAAATATGAAAATTGCAAATGAATATATTTTTTTTTAATCCATAATTACTTTTTTAATTACTTCACCATAGTTTAGATAAATGAAAAGAAAAATAACGTTCCAAATTTCTTGAGTTACAGTATACAATCTGTATGCGACATTTATGGAACTAATTTTCTAATAAAAAAATTCTAAAGCTTAAAAATTCAGTTCAGACTAATGCCTCTTTAATCCATGTTCATCCCTGTCTAATTACGAGTTTGTTGGGTAAGCTCACTTCTGACATTTTTTTACCTAAAAAAGCTTTTAAAAATAAATTTCCAACATGCGAAGTTAAAGTACGTGACAAGGGACATTTTGTTCTGGCAGTTTCTCAAGTTTATTTCAATGTAAGGAAAAATGTATACACTGCGTTTCTTTAACCAAAATGCGCCTTCTAGCTTTTCTCTTAAAATAATGTTCACATATTCATTAATTAATAGATTTAGAAATGATTACTAATCTCCAAAAATGTATTTAAGAGATTTCTGTTAGTTCATGATTATTCTAGTTATTTGAATAATACTAAATTAAGTGTACTAGCTCTAATATATTTCCATGCCTTATGTATTCATCATCGAGTACTGAAATTATGGTCAAATAACAATATAAAAATAAGTATTGGAGTATGATAATGATAAAAATTACTCTCATTGATTAATTAAAAATTGCGGTGTGTAATATCTTTTAAAAACCATTAGATTTATCAACTTCAATATTCAAATTGACGCTTGATAGAAATAAGTTTATTGATTCTGGTTGCTATAGAAATCGTTGTTAATTTTCATTGGTTAGATTATGAAAGGCGTCAAATTTTTATGGGTTAAGTCGTTATGAATTCAGTAGAGTATTTATTGGTTCGATTATGAATGAATGACATTAAATTTTATAGGTTAGGTCGTTATAATTGAAGTTGAATTTTGTAGGTTAGGTAAGGTTAGTTAGTTGCCGAGATTGTAGAATTTCTTTCATAGAATTTGTTTTTTCTGAATCTAAAAGATATCAGTTTCCTCATTATTAATAATCAATTTAAATATTGAATTTTGCAGTTGATGAATCTAATGTGCTTTAAAAGATATTACAAAATTTAAAAAGCTCAAAACGTGGAGACGACAGTCACGTATTCATTAGTGAGAAGATTTATGCACATTGTCAAGTGCGATATACATGTAGAATGAGAACTAACTGGCCTAGCTCGTCAAGCTAGAGCTCGTTGTAAGGACTTCTAAAGAGAAAATTCGGGTTATGGGTTGTTTGAGGTTAGCGACGCTAAATTTATCATTCCACCGGAGTAAATGATGTGGCTGCATTAAAGAGATCATCAGAAAAAAGGAAAAGCTGAAGAATAATGGGCAAATTGTGAAACTACTCTACCTATGGGATTATGTTATGGAAAGGGAAAGATTGTGTACAATTTGTAAAAAATTACTAGACGTTTCACATAAATTAGAATGATCTTTCTTCTCAGTAGTGGAAATACATATTAAGAGTTATACGATAAACCGAGCTCTAGGTTGTCTTGACAAGAAATACTTTTCATTTTTTTATATACGAATGTTGGATAAAATATTGTATTGTATAAACTAAATTATAAAAAAAATATTCCTAATTCATTTATCTATGTAACTGGAATACAGAAGAGCCAAGCCTTAAATACAAGGGTGGTTTGAATATAAATCGAAATGTTGCTACAAAAAATTTTATTATTAAGTTACTGAGCTGAAATTCTTTACAGTTTTTCTAGATAGTCTCAGTTACAGTCTACCATACTTGTGCTAGCTCTTCGTAAGATTTCGGATGTCTTTTACGTAAAAATCTCTTGGCTTAACACTTTACCATTCGGGCACGTAAGATTCTATCTCTGAAATGCTTTCGAATCGTAGTCCGCCAAGTTCCTCTTTAAATGGACCAAATGAATAATAGTCACATGGCGATAAATCGGATGTTTAAGTGTTTCTCAACCGAATTCGTTCTAAGTTTCTATCCTAAGCGGTTTTGCGTTATAAAAACTGTAATTTTTCTAATTAAAATTCCTTTTTCTAACGTTATTTGATAAAATTATATTTGTAATTTTGTTTTTAAAAATCCAAATTCGAAGATTTAATACTTAACTCCCGCCTTAGACTTTCTACCTCCACTCCATAGACCCGCATTTACTCTCCACTTTTTAAAAATTTTTCAATACCCTTCTAAGATAAGAAAACTTCTTTGAATCGTAATGAATTTTTTCGAAATAGCTTGAAGTTTGGAATGTACTTTAACGGTGAAAACACAGAAATGCGTATTGAAACAGTTTCGGCATGCTGTGAAGACTTGGCTTTCAATATGAAGCAAGACAATGGGAAAAATTATGAGAAGGAAGTAGTGAAAACGATTGGATTATATCCATGAAGCTTCTGCAGAAAAATTATGTTCAAGATCGTTTCTCTTCAAACATTTTGAATATTCCTTTGTTCACGTATTATAGTCTCTTATGATTTGTTTATTATAACAGTTTTTGAGGAAATTAATTTGTTATCGACCTCCCACTACATTCGAGAAATTCAATAAAACCTCGGAATGTATTCGAAATCGTCCTCTAACTATCTTCTATCCAATGTTTAAATTAATGTAAATTTGAATGAATTTATCGTAGCGGGTAGTTATTCTTTGCCATCCCTCTCGTCCTTAGCAAGAATTACTACTTCAGGTCATACGATCCTGTCAACGTTAGCCTTGAATCTTTGGTTCATGGATAGTTGACATCGAACAAAGAATGTCCAGTGCGTCTACTAAGAGTCTAATAAGAACTTGGTATGAAAATGGTATAATAAGCATTAATCAATACAGTCTAGACGCGCAAATTATTGAGATTGATATCAAGAAGGTGAAAATAATCGAAGCATTCTTAGTTTCTTTGCTGTGAACAATTTGATTTGAATAAATTTGAATAAATCCATAATAAAATGTCACGAAATTATTCAAATTAAATAAACGCTTGCTATATCATGCACCCTATTGGACAAATTTAATCCACTCGGATTATTTTCTGTTACCATACCTGGCTCAGTGGTGAAATATGGTGGTTAATGGCTACTTTGAGGAGCTTGACGGTTCTTATTATAAAAAGAGTACTTATTAGACATCGCTGGTAAAAGTGTCTGGAACTTAAAAGAATAACTTCAACTGAGAAACCCAAATAAGTGGAACAGGATTGGTTTATGGATGGGTGATCTAGCGTGGGCCATATTGGTCGTCGCCTGGGCTTCGAAAAAGACTAGTGGACATAGTTTTCCAATAGTCTTAAATAATTATATAGAGTTAGCTTTTCGTGACAACTTGGCGTCCTTTAATATGCTAACTAAGAATTGTGATGATTTAATTGGACAGATGTACACAGTTCACTGAATTTAAGTTAACTGATGAGGGATTAAGTAAACTTCTACTTCAACTGAGGTGAAATAATGACACTGTCGCTGACAATGACAGTGTCATTACGTAGTAACTCTGATGAACCCAGGAAAAACGTAAGGATTTTCTTTTTTAGTGAACAGGGGTGTACAAAAACTGATTATTTCAAAAAGTGAAAGCTCGGGATATTACAACATATTGTCGATTTTCTAATACAATTTATCATTAAAATACCAAGGAATTCACCAATTTCGATCTTACACAATTTGTTTGTGAAATGTTGTAATCAAAGTTGTATTTCAGTAAGCGGCAAAATCAACAAGACGAGTATTAGTGAAGCGTCTCTCTTTCAGCGTCTCATTCATTGAAAAACATATCTCGGTAGGACTAAAAACTCTGTCTTAGGGAGTTTCTCGGTTATTAATATAGTGTAATGGAATGGAGTTATGAATATTCATCAGTTTAGAAAACATAGATGAGCATTAGGTTTCCTTGAATAGAAATTCATTAAAATAGATCTACCGGCTTAAAACGAATTATCAGTTATACTACTAAATTTTCTTTACTAAAACTTTCTCAATAATTTAATATTCCACAAGTTATAAAATAGGAGCCTACGGCAGTTTTATGTGATTTATTAAAATGAAAGAAATTTTATGTGCTCAATTTAGATCAATGAATCTACCAGTTTGTATATTCAGAAAATGTATTTGCTTTATATTGTTATCTGTATTAAGTGTAATTTTGACTCAATTTTTTCTTCATTTGAAATGAATTTATGACGTATTGTGAAAGCTCATAGTTTGGAGAAAATGTGCTTAAAAGATGTTTTGACCAGAATAATTGAAAGTTTGAAACTATTATTGATAGTGTGTAATAATTATTTTTTCTACGACCGTGCGTTTTAACCCACTTTCCCGCACGCATTTTAGTTTTGAAAGTGTCACTTTCCCGCACTAGTGCGGGAAAGTAAAATTATACAAATTTTGACCTTATTAGATAGTTTTTCACTTCTGAGATTATAACTATTGTTACTACAGGTAAATAAATATTTACGAAATAGTCCATCAAATAAAATTTAAACCTTTTCTAGCTTTTAGTAGCATTTTTAATTTTTTGAAAATTTAAAATAATACAGATTTTTTTTATATAACCATGTAATTGCTACTAAAACGTCAAAGCTGTTCAAAACGTCTTGGAAGTGACCGAATAAGTGCAATCTTCTTCTAAATTAAACCACATTAAACCGAATCCGATACAATAATATTAATGGATTCATCCGACGAAGAACTTCCCGAAGCCATTTTGAAGGCTGCAAATGAAACTAATTCCGAGCTGTTACCTACCAAATGACTTAAAACCGTTGCCGTCACCGTCATCGTCATCTTTATGCGACCTGCAACCGATGCCATCCATCCTCATCGACGTCATCTACCTTCCAGTTGAAACCAAATAACTCCACTGGACCAGCAACTATTACTAGTCTACAGAATACAACAAATTGTGTTTTCAATATTAATATTTATAATAATTAGTAGTTTTTAGTTAAAGTTTTGTATATTATTATGTTTGTTGGAATGAAATAATTTTAGAAAAATGGGTTGGTATACTTTTTTGTATATATGGTCGTAAAAAAAATAATGTTCCTAACTTATGCGTAAAGTGTTTCCCGCACTTGATCGCTTTCTGAACTGCAGTCGCGTGCGGGAGAGTATCACTTTCCGGACTTGTTAGGAAAATAACTATATATTTACGTTTTGAAAAAACGTGGGTGCCTTTATTTCCTTTATGTCTATTCTTATAAATAAACTGCGCTACGTATAATATTCTTAATCTGCTTTAACCCAGTTTCATAAGTTGATAACCATTCGCTATGAATATTTAACTTGAGACATTTCACCCTCAAGTTCTATCAATTTTTGTCTCTACAAAATGTCAAAAGTCTCACCAAAATGAAATATCGTATGAATAAGTAAATAAGGTTAACTTATACAGTTCTGAATCCGAATAACCCATTTCAAATGTCAATTACTGAAGACAGTAGGTAAATTAGAGGTACTGAAACATTAACCTTGTTATGTTGAATGTTTAGAGCCCTTTCATTTCATAAAATGGAAGGCGAGTTTTCGATTAAATGATAAAAAAACTCCTACCAAAACCACACTGACTGTTAATGAGAAAAATAGAATTAGAAATTCAATCATATTTTTCCTTTTACCCGAAAAATGATTTATCAACGTGAATATTTTCTCAATGAGATTTATATTTTTTTCAACTTCTTTTTCTCATCAAAATAAATTCGGTTTTATTTTTTAGTGGATGAATTAATAATACTTCAAGCGCATCACGTATTTATACGTTTTGTGATCTGTCTACATCCATTTTTGCTTCCAAATAATCGCTTTGGAATAAATCTGAAGGTGAGATATTTGGAGATCTTAAAGGCCACTTTATTGGTCATCATCTTTCAATCTACCTCCAAAGGAAACACTCTGAAAAAGATAAATTATGTTACCTCTTTTTATACTAAAATCATTCATCAACATTTAAAAAAAGTACTTGATAAGAATAATTTTTTAATATTTTGATGTTTAAGAATAAAGTAAATACCAGAGTGATCCGATAAGTGCCAAGCGTACAGAAGAAAAAAGCGGTGATTTATTTCTAAATACAGACTTTTCCACTTCTTTAATCCCTCTGAGAAATACTCTTTCTGTTTGGTCCAATCTGCAAAGTATGTTATCGCGGAGGCTATTATGTCATTCTACTCAAATTCCCGCTCGAACAATAGAAGTCGCACGAGGCCATATCTGGAAAAGAGGGTGGATAGTGAAGCAGCTCGTAGCCGTTGCGTTATTATAGTGGAAGAACACTTCTATCTTCGCCGAATTAAAACATCATTTACCACCATTAAATTTCAAGCAGATGATTTCATCCTGACGGTAGGTATCATTTTGACTGACGACGAGCATTCGGAACTGCCAATATCTGCGACATTTTACCAAATGTTCAGATTAAGATTATATAAATGGAAGCGACCGTCAGCATATCAATGAAAGAAGAATTATGCATGCGTATGTTGACCAATTGGTGCTGATCAACCGTCTGATTAAGGAGAGATAAAAGAGGCTATCTGGAACTAACTAAAAATGCTGTGCTACCGCCATATTCGTGGATGTCCAGGAAGCTTCCGACCAATGTCTCAGGTACCGCGAAATTTCGAGCCTTTTAAATGATTTACAAACCTGATACGTTATTCATACCATCTAATCTAACAAGTACATTGCCAAAAATACTCTTGATCCCTACCACTAGATGACTCCTTTCCTCTAAACACAAAAAGAACTTTCTGATCCCCGTTTCTGCTTTTATCGACGGTCTACGAAGATCTCCAGGAAAACTTTCTTGCCCACCTCAAAAATTCCACCCATCGAAATCAGGTAAAACCCTTTTGCAAACTCCACCTCATGGATCGTCGATGTTGCAGATTTTCTGTGGTTATCCGATAACTTCAGGAGGGTAGAAGTTTTGATCAAGTTACAGAGATTATTTTTTTAAATTAATAACTTCTCCTATTTTAGTAAATTCCAATATTTTGCACATATTTGATAATTAGAAGCAATCAGACCAATAAAATAAAGTTCTTTGTTCAAAAGTTCTAGACAAATAAACAAATTATAGATTGATTTTATCGAGTTCGTATTTCTATGAATCTGAAATTCATCTGACAACATTATTATCATCTAGTATTCATTGAAGTAGTCGTATATTAATAATTTTATATATAGAGAAACTTGATTTACTGCATGGACATACGAATGCTTATAATGCAAATGATGACATAACTCAAAAGCTGAATTTATTTCCCAAAATTTCACTTTCTACATACAGTCATTCTTCCAAATAAAGTGTTTGATTCAGGCTATCACAGTAGTTGTTACAACGCATTACGACGTCGAAACAAAAACATTTTGACAATAGATGGAGGAAAACAGTAGAAGCTCCATATCAATACGTCAATCTAGTGTATTGTCAACTGTTTTGTTCTACGATTGATGATATGAGGCCGGATTCGCTATTGTAATATACCTGATAAACTTTATCAGATGGAACTGCAACTAGCACGGTTAATATAAGTTTCTTTATGGCGACGAAATAAAAAAAATTCCGTCAGCCCATTATGCTGTACTTCAAAAAATTCCATATTTCGTTAATGAATTATTAAGGTGCAATAGTCGACGTCTCACTCTTTCGCGTTCTCAAACGCTCCCTTTCCTACATCGTATACAAAACAACTCAAAAATTTGTGATGATATTTATTTTGATATCTGCTTCTTTAGTCCTTACCATCGTAACAAAAAAACTGAGCACTGTACTGTCAAAGCTACATCCACCAATCTAGACCGCAATTTGAAGCTTCACACCATATTTTTAGCATTCTTAAAGTTTTATTTGTAAATTTCGTTTCGTTGAAAATCTTGTGGCGTCGAATTTAATATTAATTATTCACCCCTTCTAAGTAATAGGCAAGTTATAAACTCAGTTATCGTTTACTCTAATGGAAAAAAAATCTATCAAAAGATTTGACAAGATAAAGTATACTATAACGAGAAAATTAATGAACGATTAATTATGCTCTTGATTCTTCTTGATTTTAGGTCTCTTCTGTTTCAAAATTAGTGTTTTTAATAATTTT
This sequence comes from Diorhabda sublineata, assembly GCF_026230105.1. NCBI lineage: Eukaryota > Metazoa > Arthropoda > Insecta > Coleoptera > Chrysomelidae > Diorhabda > Diorhabda sublineata. The sequence goes on from NC_079475.1 coordinate 12,208,088, forward strand.
TGCAAGAAACGTAAAATTGACTTTTCGACTTTTCTTAAGTCTTTATCAAAATATGATATTGATTCTGACAATTTGCGTAATAAGAATAAAATCAAACTAGAAAAATTATTCCTTAGTCGTTACATACCTCTATAAAGTCGAAACGTCAATTTTAACTTATTTGCAAAGATTATTAAAAAAAACTAATTTTGAAACGGAAGAGACCTAAAATCAAGAAGATTTAGAAACATAAACATATTAAAAGCTCTAAGAATTATATTTGTAATCATCGATAAATATTTGTTAATTTGGAATCACAAAAATAATCGAAATATCTGAATCAACAAGAACTAGAAGCACTCGACTTTTGTCATGTGATCACACATTTAGATCCTAATTTAGTTCTACGACCAAAAAAATCGACTCAAGTCGCACGCTCGCGGACGAAAGTCTCTACAAAAAAAACTGTATCTTCCATTTCTTTCTTGATTTTAGAATCTCAGAGCTATTAGTCTTAGCTTTATAATGAGTGAAATTTTTGATAAAAACAAATAGCAAATGGAAAGGAATCTCGAACAATTGTAAAAGGGAGTATTACTCAGCCTCAATTTGTCAAAATAACTAGAACTAACCTATCAATATTCACTGTTTCCTAAAGATAATGTTCGTCATTCTAATTAAAATGTTCTCTGGCAAATTTTAGACCATCTTCTTGGTGGACTAGAGTTGATTTGGAACCAGTGACTGACCTTTTTGGCTCCTGGTATCCAGACACACATAGCCACTTTTCTCGCATTTCTCTGAGTTTTTGTTGGACTTGAACATCAGTGAGGACCCGATTTCTTAGCGATACTACCAATGAATTGGCCATTTTTTTTCGAATGTGCATGTATTAGTCTCTTGGTAACGACGGTAAAATTTGGTAATATCAGACTGACCTATCTTCAGCGACTCGCCCGCTTTCGTTGCGACTCGAGCGACTTTACCACGTGTGTCCATTTTTAGACAGAATTCTTGTTTATTGTTAACTGATAGTGATAAGTCGGGTAGATAACCTTTTGTGAGGATCAGTTAACTTGTGTGAGCCAAAAACTTTACAATATTTTATATCAATATGAAGTTAATATCATCAGCTTTTTACTAATAAAACTACAATTTTGTCTTCAGTTTTTTTACCCACTGACTTGCTATTCGTGAATAATCAATTTTTTATTTCATTATCTTTAGTTAAGAATACATCACAGGTGATATATCCAATAAACAAGTAAATCTGGAATCTTTTTTCTACTACTACTGAATAAATCGTTGTATAGGAGAGCTTTTATATGAAGCTGGTTGTTTGTGTCGCTTCCAGTAGCGATTTGTTCTCGATTACCTACATAAAAAAAAAGAATAAATCTGTATCACGCATTTCAGTTGGGAACTGACTGCCATAACAGTTTTTATGACACCCCAAATATTTTATGATACCATTAGCTGAAGGTTCTGAAGTTTGTGTCACCTTACATCGGAATAGAAGTTTCAAGGAATCTATTATTTACTGAGATATGTGCCATTTCTTAAGCAAAACACCGAAATCACGTTTCGTTTCGTTATATATTTTCCTTGACCTAGTTTACTTTGATACTAAGAAGGTGTGGGGATGATGGTGCGTATAAAAATTACTGTAACGTTTCTCGGGTGAGATTAGTCGATGAAATTGTACTCTATTAACTCTTGAGACTTGCAATTACAACACTATCAACAATTTCGTAACTAATTTTAGAAAATATATCACTATATCAAACCGGATTAGTTTATATCCCTTACCAGGTATCTCCAATATCACAAAACTTCTTCTACTGTAAGTTCCTTCCCAATACTTACTTTTACGTTGATCTAAAGCTTCGTTGGTTGTTTGAGAAGAAACTTCTCCAATCTCTTCCAAAAACGTCTATAGCCTAGCCTAATGGTTATCCAATAGATGGAGCTGTCCATCATTCCTTTACATCTTTATTTTCTTTTTGGGATTAGCACTAGCTGTTATACCAGCTGAATGATCCGTGTAATCATGATGATACTGTCCCAGTCATTTTGGAGCTCCTAAAACCTCCCCTTTTGCTTAGAATAACCGACCGTTGATCATTCTGATACGTACTATAGAACCACAAATTTCGACCCAGTTCATCGGCGTAATATTCGTCGCTAAGGTCTGAATCGAATCGAGTACCTCTCAAACACGATTTTTGCTGGACTGGTCACATGTACATCCATATCGGTAACCCATACGTATCATGAGTATCTTTCCAAATCTTCTTGATGTTCATTCACTATTATACGAAGATGGGCACGGACGCATTTTCCATCAACACATTAGTAGCTTCTCTCATTCTACCACTGCTCCAACCACACAGTTTTTGTTTTATTGTTTGAACAGCATATTTCACACTTTCTTCTGTACTATTCCATTTCTGTTAAGAATATTTTCTTCTCCAGTTGTTTGTCGGATTTCTAGCAGTTTTCTATATTTCATAGTCATGCGGTGTTTTATATGTATGTATGTATGTATTGATTTTGGGTTATCGTATACATTGTGAGGGTCTTTTGTATCCCCCTTTCTTGCTCCAATACTGGACTACCCAGTGTTTACAGCTTATCCGTTAATCCCACTCCTTTTAAAAAGTCTAGAATGTGGGATGGCTTTTATTTCCAGAGATCTTTGTTTTCCATTTTAAGCGCTTCCGGGTGTAGTGCAACAAAATCTGCACGCCGCATTATCTCCTAAGTCTAGCGTTTTCAGGTGTTTGTTGAAGCGACAGTGCCCCAATAGGAATCCTGTCGGTGTTTCAATAATTTTTTTGTTTCGTGCAATCTTTTCTAAACGACTCTATCATAATTTTCTCGCTTCGCACACATATTTGCAAGTTATATTGGGTTCAATGATCGATGATTTTTCAGAAATCGGGCCATATCTCTGGTTATAATTAGTCAATTTCCATTTTTTCATATGGAATAGAATAAATTAGATTTTTCGGCTGCCAGTTCCTTGAATAAATTGGAAAAAAAATGCAAAAAACAGCAATTAGCAATCAAAAATATTATTTTATTCATCTAATTAATATACTGCTCATATACAGTTATGAATTGTTTGCTAAATAGATCGAAAGTCCATTTTAATATGGGTTAATATGATGTTATTACAATGTTAATACTTATTGCTTTATATACACAATATATACAACGAAGCTTTGTTGACATCGTATGTGATGAAGCATGAATTTGATAATAGAAATAGTGAATAACGTTCACTAGAATATCAATTGAAATTTAATTACAACAATATAGAGTAAATTAAACATGAAATTTATCTTCCTCAACAAGCTTTTAATTATGCATGGAAGCGTTTTAACAAAACTTAATCAATTTGCAGTTACATTTTCAATACATTTGATTTGATAGCTTTAAATATGAAACTTAACTGAATGATGGATATTTGTTAGTAATCCATGGTTTATCGTAAATGAAGAGATGAACCACGATATGTAATTCATTGTAAATAGGTAATGATTAAATGTTTATCTATGCATCTAAATGTTCTTGATCTTCGGTCTCTTCGGTTTTAAAATTAGTTTTCTAAATATATAAATAAATTTTGACGTCAGTTTTTATTAATTGTTCAAGAATTATTAAAAAGAAACTAATTTTAAAAAAGAAAAGACCTAAAATCAACAACATTTAGATATACATTAATAATCATTTAATCATTACCTATTTACAATTAACTACATATCGTGGTTCATCTCTTCATTTACGATAAACCATGGATTACTAACAAATATCAATCGTTCAGTTAAGTTTCGTATTTAAAGCTATCAATTCAAAAGAAATTTGAATGATTATTAGATAAATATTTCGCCTAAACTAAAAGTCATCGTAAATCACATTGATTCACAGCTTCAGCAAGGCGATACAGAGGTATAGATCTTCCAAAATCATTTATAAAAGACATAGATCTTCCAGAATCATTTGTAAAAGACATAGATCTTCCAAAATCATGTGCAGAAGACATAGATCTTCCAAAATCATTTGCAGAAGACATTGATCTTCCAAAATCATTTGCAGAAGACATTGATCTTCCAAAATCATTTGCAGAAGACATTGATCTTCCAAAATCATTCGCAGAAGACATAGATCTTCCAAAATCATATACAGAAGACATAGATCTTCCAGAATCATTTGTAAAAGACATAGATCTTCCAAAATCATGTGCAGAAGACATAGATCTTCCAAAATCATTTGCAGAAGACATTGATCTTCCAAAATCATTTGCAGAAGACATTGATCTTCCAAAATCATTTGCAGAAGACATTGATCTTCCAAAATCATTCGCAGAAGACATAGATCTTCCAAAATCATATACAGAAGACATAGATATTCCAGAATCATTTGTAAAAGACATAGATCTTCCAAAATAATTTGCAGAAGACATAGATCTTCCAAAATCGTTTGCAGAAGACATTGATCTTCCAAAATCATTTGCAGAAGACATTGATCTTCCAAAATCATTTGCAGAAGACATTGATCTTCCAAAATCATTCGCAGAAGACATTGAACTTTCAAAATCATTTGCAGAAGACATAGATCTTCCAAAATCATATGCAGAAGACATTGATCTTCCAAAATCATTTGCAGAAGACATAGATCTTCCAGAATCATTTGTAGAAGACATAGATCTTCCAAAATCATTTGCAGAAGACTTGATCATCCAAAATCATTTGCAGAAGACATTGATCTTTCAAAATCATTTGCAGAAGACATAGATCTTCCAAAATCATGTGCAGAAGACATAGATATTCCAAAATCATTTGTAAAAGACATAGATCTTCCAAAATCATTTGTAAAAGACATAGATCTTCCAAAATCATTTGCAGAAGACATTGATCTTCCAAAATCATTTGCAGAAGACATAGATCTTCCAGAATCATTTGTAGAAGACATAGATCTTCCAAAATCATTTGCAGAAGACATTGATCTTTCAAAATCATTTGCAGAAGACATAGATCTTCCAAAATCATGTGCAGAAGACATAGATATTCCAAAATCATTTGTAAAAGACATAGATCTTCCAAAATCATTTGCAGAACACATTGATCTTCCAAAATCATTTGCAGAAGACATAGATCTTCCAGAATCATTTGTAGAAGACATAGATCTTCCAAAATCATTTGCAGAAGACATTGGCAGATATAATTATTGCCATTGTTTGAGGTTAGAAAATTGTTTCTTTTTACTTTTGGAACTTCGATTGTGGCGACTATGATGTCAAACGACGTGCAATATGCCTCTGTGTAATATTTTGAGCAATTTCTTGCATGTAGTCTTGCATCAAGCAGTCTAAACGGAATCTTGCAACACGTTTATGAAACTGATTGAAATTATCTGATTCATGGCGTTGTCGCCAATAACCATTCAAATCAACGAAAAACTATTCGGGAAGTAAATAAATAAACAAAAAAAATATGAAGCTGGCGATTTTCTCAATTTTTATAAAACTACCTGAATCTGTAGTCATTGGAGAGTAAGTCGAAGAAAAAGGTTTCCACTGGAACCTAGTTACTTTTAATCCATACTAAACTTTTTCTTTTTATCGATATTCAAAACTTCAGAAACTATTGAGAATAGCTTTTTGCTACAGGTGAACGTCTAATTTGATTAATCTATGAATCACTCTTTACTATAGTGGGATTCGACTCTAAATGTTAATATAGTCGATTTAATAGTGATAATCAAATGTTGTAAATATGCTGCACATGGTTGTTCCAACTAGACCGCTGATTGTAAATCCTTCTTAAGCCCAATTACGGTAGCTTCTTTACACGTGGATGTTCTCTGCCCACATCACCTCTTTATTCTGGTGAATAGGGTGTACGAGATAGCAATTCAAACTTTAATTCATTAATGTTACCATTGTAATAGCGGATGTGTGAGCTGGTGCATTGCCTTGAGGAAACTTCTTAGTTAAATGTGGCCATTTTTACTCTATTTCTTCGCTCAAAAGCTCGCATAATAATTGCTGTTGATAGTTTCTCCTTTTTCAAGATAGTTAATGGAAATTATTCCACGCGCATCTAAAAAAACTTGATGCCATAACCTTGCCTGCAGATGGAACGTTCTTTGCCTTCTTTGGAGTCGATTCTCCGTTGTCAGTCCATTGTTTTGACGGTTTTTTTGTTTCAGGTGTGGAGGGTTGGGCCCACGTTCCATCCATAGGTATGTAACGGCGCAAAAGTTTGGCTTGATTTCTACGAAACATTTCCAAACACTCAAAGTACCGCACTTTTAGAAGTGTCTGCTAGCTCACGCACTATGATCATCCAGTACCATTTTGTGGATTTTCTTCAACATTTCTGAAATCGTCAACTCATTTGATCGACCACTTTTTAGCTCGTACATCCTCGTTTAAATTCTGCTACCTAATATTTTACTATTGATAACGAAGGACCTGTCTCACCCATAGTAGAATCTAGTTTAACTTTTATATTGGTTTCCTTTACCATTCAAATAAAAATTTTGTAGCACATAACGACAACATGTTTACCAATTCACTGTAAACATTCACTATTGATGGCTGCCATACAAATACTAAACAACGTGACGTCTTTAAACTCAACTACCGCCTTTTCTAGACCAGGGAATATCCTCGTATCTACATATACATATCTACGCATAAGTAAAAATGATACATTAGAATCAATATCACTGAATAACTTCATTTTAACTCATTTCTAATAAGTTTCATCTTATATCAAGATCTATGAGTAAATTAGTGAAAAGTTAAGTGAAACTGCTGCAAGATTTTCTACAAAGCAAGATGCATACAACCGAAACGACTGATGATAAATAACGATTAGACGTTTACATTAGTTTGGAAAAAGTTTCAATATATTTGAATAGTAAACATACCAGCAACATAAAGCAGAGACGGTTACAGAAGACTATAAAAATGTGGCGCGTCCACGTAAAGTACTCAATTTTGGGGACACAAACATGTTCATTTGATAAAACTACGTCTTTCAATCCATCTATTGGAAAACAAATAGTAGGTATTGCTCTCGTTACAAACATTATGAGTTTGTTAGAGAAAATTATTGTCGAATTTCATTCAATTCATTAATCTGTAATGGAAGTTTGGTGCAAAATTCACTCATCTAGACAGTATTGTTACGTAATTATCTAAACTAAACCCGATTGAGGTAAATCAGCTAATTGTGTATCGTAAACCACAATTGAGTCGCCTCAATTTTAATTGAAATTTTATGAATTTAAAACATGTTAATATAATAGTTTCTAGATGTCCGGCAATTGTTAATGATGTCGCAATAAATAACGATGACTGCGCAACATGCTAAAGAGATCGAAAAAAACCAAACGACAAAAGAATTTTTAATAAGTGTTTTATGGATTCTGGATTCGATCACACTCTGTATACATAATCGATACAAATTCATTCTTCTATAGAAAAGTAAGGAACAACAAATTGAACTAGTTCTATTGTGTTTCCGTCGACCATTAAATAGAGAAACCCTATATTGATAAAAGCCGGTGAGAGCTTCTCGCACGCTAATTGGAATAGCTTTTATTAAGACCACAATAAATTGCGAGTAATCCTTAACGACGCAACTGGTTTCAAATGAGATTTATACAAGTAATGTATGAAATTCTTTTAACCTCAACTATTACTTTTGAAGAAGCCTCAAATTCTCGTTTAAAAACTCTAGATGAATATTGAACTTTCTATGGGGAATACATTTTGAAGGCGCGATCCAACGATTTCCTTGTAAATCCAATTGCTGCTTCCAATATCTTTTATGTGATTAATAATAAATTTGTCTACTTGATCGTTCCTATAGCGTTGAATCCCTTTAGCCCAATTTCAATTAACTGTTTCATTTGTCCAAACCTTTTTAGGGTTGGGGATCAGTTTTAAATACGAACTACAACAAATATTTGATTAAGGGATACGCATTACTTCTATTATATCAAATGAAACCACCAGCTTTCATTACTACAATCATGTTAATTGATTAAATGAAAGATTTTTTAAGTGAACTGAATTTGCCTTAAAAATGATTAATGCAGAAGACGCTACTTTTCCCTGAAGATGTAGTAGAACATATGAAACATTGATTATTCATATAAAACAACAAATTTCAAGGATCTAAATTAATTATACAATAGCAGACATAGGCGTAGAAACTATTCCATTATTCTAGTCATTTATCCCATCTTGAGGATAGACAGAAAACTGAAAAATATTTGGGGTTTGTTTAGTAAAAAATGTCCGTAACTTCATCAGTATTCAAGGTAAAGGTCTGATACATCCAATGAATTTGTTTTTATGTCTGACTCTCATAGAAGGCGCTAGTTTTACGAAGTAGTAGTAAACATAACTTTTCCAAAATTAGATTTATTAAACAAAATTTCAAGTGAACTTAAACACCAAAAAGGTATTTCTGATAAAACTAGATGCTGTATACCATTTTCGGAATATTATGATTTGAAAATTATGAAGTAATAGCCGATGCTGGTATGAAGTAATGAGATGAATGTATCAATTAAACAGAAAATCACAAGAGGGAAATTTAAAAAAAGGTTAATAACATTGAATAGAATTCAATTAGAGTAGTGGTTCAAAATGTCTTCGTTTTCACGAATATAGAAGTCTATCATTTTTTCTAAAGAATCCATTAATCTTCTTAACGGTTAGGAGTCAGCTATGGGGTCATTAAAATGATGTTGTCTTTAATTATTAAGGTGGAATTACCTCTTTATCATAAACTTTTTCTTTAAGATACGACTAAACTGTGTAATCCAAGGAATTGAAATGGCATGACCAAGGAAGTCGATGAATCGGTGCTTCTACACTTCTACGAATCTATCGATGCTCAATAAATTTGATATTGAAAAAGTTATGCTCAATACCACTTGGTACGAACCTCTATTAGAGTTCCATAAAAAACAAATTCATCTGACGTATGAAAACAAAGTCAATGTATGAATAAGCTTTGTAAAACACATTCGTATAACATTTCATTACAATGTTTATATACAATACAATAATTTCTCAGTTTTTTATCTATCCAGGATCAGATACATTATCAGACAGACCTTTTTCATAATATCATGTCATTTCTTATAAAAGTAATATTTTGATCACATGGAATTGAAATCTAAATAATCGTTTTACCAGAAATGATACGACTCGTGAAAAAATTCTTCTAAATATTACAACTTTGTAAAATTCGCTCTAAAAAAGAAGAAAATAGATAAAAATTTTCTTATTTCCACACGTGGAATCAATCTGGATACTAATTAGGAAGGTACTGAAACGATAATCATAGCGAAATTTAGTGTACTAGGGTTGATAAATAATCAAAAAATAAAATTTCATTCAGAATACTAAAACTAGAATAGTATATTTTGCAACTAGTGCGAAAAGTTCTTCGGCAAAAATTTTAGTAAATGCAGGAGAGGACATATTAACCTCAAAGCGCCATGGAGTCTATTAAAAATAAAATTAACGTTGCAACTGAAAAACCACTCGAACCCTTTACAGAAATGGAGACAGAAAATACACCGTATATGAACGATCAACCCTCAATATCTAAAATTAACATAACAGTAACTTTATTAAAAATAAATGGAGTTCCGGTTTTAATTATATAAAATTGTGAAAATCTCACAATCAACTACAATTATAAATAATATTATTCAACAGTTAAGAGGATACTTTGATATTATTTAGGTTTTACTAATCATAAAAATAAACATTGAGTTCCATTACTTTTATTCTTCCAATTTGTGCAGATATAGAAAAAGTATAGTGTGCAACATGTGGGAAAAGTACTTTTTTCACTCGTGTGTTTGCACTTCCACACTCGTGAGAAAAATTGAGCTTTTCCCACTTGTTGTACAATATACTATATTTTCAGATGGTTATTTTTTACTAGCATAATAAATCCAATCGAATTATGTTGAACACATTCAAAATTGAATTTAAACATACCTCTTGTTAAAAATTTAACGCTACTGGAGAGGTAAAAACACCAGCATAAATACATTATATATTTTACAGCCAATTTCCTCACGAAAAGTTCAATTTAATGGAGTCATATCAAAGAAATCGAAAACGTGGAGAATCATTTCGTCGTGATCACGTGTATCGATATAAGAACCAGCTTTCAATTTATTTAATATGAAAAGACAGAGAAATCACTCGACAAATAACTTGTGAAAAATATGTAATGAAATGATTTTCTATCTACAAAAAATTGAATAAATTTTTCACGGAATTTAGACTAACCCATAAAATACGATTAAGTAGAATATATTATACAAAATGAGAAAAACGAGTGAAACATGAATTTAATTTAACTTCGTAATTCGTAAACCCTTTTTAACAATGAGAATTAGAAATTGGATGCTCGCCATATTTGTGACAGCGTTAGCCACAGCCACTGGTCACAATTTTCAATATTAAAGGGGTTACATATGTTGGCTGAATTCAATTAGAGAGCATTTCCAGCATTACACTGGCTGGTATGTTTCATTAATTGTAATCATTATTTCCTAAAAAGCATGTTCGGCACACCAGATGGTATAAACAAAAAAATAGAAATTTACATAATTGAATTTCGACAAAATTTTCTCGTTGGAATAATTTAGATCATATTAATTTGTATTTTCGAGCATATTTATCTATTACAATAATTTTTCATTGGGCTTTATTCATTCTGTACAAATATATTGTTTATTACACAATTTGATTTGCTTTTAAAGTATCAAAATTAGAGGCCGTTGTTGCCATTACGGCTCCGGATTTAGTCCTTCGTGGTATCAACATCATCACATACTCTTCTTTCTCTTTTCCTACAACATGGTTTTATTTCTTCTACTATTCAGTCTATTGAGAAGTAGATGCTTAGTATTCGTGCCTTGAGGTCTTCTGGAATTTGGCTTTTCATATTTTGCCTTCTAAACCCATTGATATTCCATCATTCTGTGTCCACGTGGTGTCTCCAATATCGTCGTCTCGATCTCGTGGATCATACTATATCCTAGATTTTCAGATCTTCTTTCATAGTTTTGTTTATCATTTGTTCTATTAGGCTCATCATATTCTTCGTTTTTGTTGTGTTCGCTCGAGTTTTCCCTGCATATAAAAAAATAGCCAGATGGCTTTAATTACTTGAGTTCGTACTTCTTGTTGTGAGTTTTTGGTGCTTGTGATCTCGACTCCTAAGTATGGACCTCCTTTATTCATCTTTGAATCTGTTTATCTAATTCGTAAGCACGCTTCTCCAATTTCAGAAAGATCGTTGCAAGGTTTGGAAGGTTGAGCTACCTACTCCACGTTCAGTTCATTAGTTAAGTGCTGAATATTTCAGAATGATTAAGATCGACTATAACTTGAAAAATCATGTGGCTGAAATAGCTAAGACAGCTATACAAAAGCACTCTTTAAAACTAAAAACGTTTCCTGAAATTCTCGTCTAGTTATTTCTTTGAAATTATTGATTTTTTTTGGTATAAACTACAAACACTGATTCAGCCGGATACATAAAAAAGAATCTCAGATATCAAACAAGATTGCGTGGTGATTTCAGGGAATCTGAAATTCTACTCCGTTGGCTAGAAATCAGATCGTAATTTATGGTTTAAACATGTATTTGATATGAAGTAGTACGATCGAATTCGTTCAACTGTAAAAAGGAAATGTTCTTTCAGATGTCAATCCATCTTGTTTTCGAAATATCGTCGTTCATCTGGCTCGTATTAAATTGGAAATAAAGAATCCAAAATTGTCCCGTTCTGAACTTCACTTTTTTCTAAAAAAAAACTGAAACCCGGGTGTTTTTCAGTTATTTCAAATACAGATAGTGCCAACCATCTAGGATAAGTTTAATTCTATTTTGGAATAAGTGAATTTGACTTTTGCAATCTTTTTAGAATAAGTTTAACATGACGTTTCGTCTTAAATGCCAAATTTTTCCAATATAAAATTTACCAACAACTATACGTAACTGCATGGATCAATTTGAGGATCACTATGCTGATATAACAAATCGAATCCTCAAAAAATGTCTTCTTGACGATAATTTATTAGTATAGTAGATGTTAAAACAAAACCATATTTCTTTTTGATTTTCTACCACAAAACCTACTTGTTTGATTATAGAAACTATACCTAAATTGTCAAAATAACAAACAATTCATTTAAAAGCAAATGATAACTATAATCGTGAGCAAAAAATCAAATCAAAATCAACAGTCTAATAAAAAAATCTGTAGCTTCCATTATTTTCCTGATTTTCTGAAGTACAAGCCCCAATTCGTCGAAATAATAATTAATTTGATCAATCAATCAATATTAAGTGTTCCCTCCGCTGGCCATCTTTCAATCGCTTTTTTTATAAATCGAATAAATTACTTTGCACGATATTTCTTCTTTCTCGCTATCTCGTTCTATAGTAAGCGCCGATTTGATTTCGTTCCCGAAATTTTTTCTCAAGTTCATCTCACAAATGTTCGATAGGATTTAAGTTTGGACTAAGCGCCGGCCGAAATCCTGTAAATACGACCGTATACAACCTGCAGTATGTGGACGGGCATTGTCCTGCATTAAGATGAAGTTTTCGCCGATGAAATTGAGAACTACGTGAACCCTGGGTTTTGGCTTCCATGCTTTCCTCAACCATCCAGAAACCACGTTTTCTTTCATACAATACTGCGCGAATATTTCTTCAGGTCTTCTGTAAATTCGTTTTCTTATAATTTACCATACAGACATCCTCTTCTTTCGTCTAAGAAGATAACGGAGCCCCATTGTTTGTCAGTTCACTTAACATGTTCTTTGACAAATCTTCTGACTGTCCAGCTACTCATAGCCACTCCTCACGTAAAAACTTCGAGAAGAGTGGAATCGCTGTTTGTGTTAACCGTGATGTGTATGGGTTGAGTCGATTTTACTTTCCGCAACACGTTTTTACTATATAAATACGACATTTTAATAGAAAAAAATTACTGTAAAATATATTTATTCTTCAACATAATCTCCTTTTAAGTCTAGACACTTTGTCCAGCCAATTTTCAAGTTTTTGAAACCATATATAAGATAATTTTTGGCTCTGTAAAATACGCGTTTGTCTGTGCAAACACCTGTTCATTTTTTAACTGTCACTTGCTGAATTGCAGGGTTTAGAGCAATTGAGTAAGAAATCAACAAGAAACTGATGACGTCTTACTTTAATCTGGCAAAATTATTTTTTATAATTTGTAATTAGAGGATATATATTTTGACATATAATTTTTATTTGTTTATTCTAATATGTTAATTAAAAATTTTAAATTCGAAATTATAATAAATGAATAAACCTTGTGTGTGAATTTATTTTCATTTATAATTTGTAATTTATCCAGCCCCTAAATTATTGCTTATATACTTTTAGGATCATCCAGAAGCACTTAAAATGTATTCATTGGTGTCCGAATATATTTTCTAATTCACTTCTAATTTCAAATCAGAGGACAGAAAACTTTCCTTTTAATTATTACTCTTTGTCTACATGAAATATTGTAGGATTTTAGCAACTTTTGGGTAGTAGGATTTCTCTAGGGAGTCATATTCCAAAGCGAGATAGAGTAATCGTCGTCTCCTGATAATAAACATTCTGCGGAGCTGATTTTGAGAATGTTGTGTGTGTTAGAATTCTTCTGAATTCTGATCGTACACAGAATCTTGCCACTGTTAATCTACACTTGTAAAAATTTCTTTTGTAATGCAAATTGGCTGTAGGCTAATGCTAGGATGTCTTTTTCTGTTTATATATTCAACACCAAATTCTGAGAACTTAGGAATCTTGAGTCTATTGCAACGAAAGCAGTTGCAGCAAAACCTTCTGCACGTCTAGGGAAATCTAATCCAAATATTGGTCTTTTCCAAACTGCAAGTATTACTGAAGTAAATATCTTACAGACAAATAGACACCGAGCTCTCCACCTACATAATTTTGTGAACCAAGATTCGACAAATGCCGCAGAAAAACTTTCATCTTATTCATATCTAATGATGCAGGCCCTTGCCTCTCATCAATATCAGTTAAAAAATAATTTGTTAACCACTAATCATCTTCGTGGTCTAATCCATATAAACATAAACATTTACTAAAGTTTTCATTCATTGGCTTTCAAGCATTTACTTTGATTTTAAAAGAAAAAGTTAGATTTTTATTCGTTAGGGTGGATATATCATAAGTTTAGATTAAATTTTACATGGGAAACTTACTTTTCTACTAAATTCAATTAATTTTCTTTTTACTACGAAAAAATATTTCACAAAAAATGCACTCAAACTTTTTCGTGTGTAACTCTCAAAAATGTTATCAGTTTTAGTTATTTTCAAATTCTAATATTCTCGGTTAGTTATCAAATTTGTATTTAGTTTCCTCTACACCACAATCAACTACAACACATTTTTTCCAAAATTTTTATTAACTATGTTTAAACTTCAAAATGAACTCAGCTCAATTAACTATCGTGTATATAATTCCATTCATAATTTAATCAACACGTAGAGGTAAATATCATAGTATATGGATGAAAATTTAATCAATTTCAATAATACAATCAAAAATTTATATGTAGTAGTTTTTATTTCCAATTTCCACTACATTGCATTATTGCACACAGAAGTCTAACATGAACTGATATCTTATAAAAACTAGCAAATTTTACAGAAATTATATCGAAATTGATCACTCAATAATGCCCTCTACTACCGCAACGACTTCAAACAATCCTTTACAGTCAAAGCATGAAAATATGATTGCCATCTTTGTTAAATAAACGTCAACAAGTATATACCTAAGCTCATAAACGTTTAATATGAACTGCTCGCATCCAAGTAATATTTGGGACTTCAAGGCAACAACTCTATCAACTAATTTCCAAAACAAAGCTTTGAAGCAATTACAAGTTCTACATTAGTTTAAAGTTGCTAGAGTGGAAATGAGAATGTATATCCCTAAGTTGATGTTGGACTTTGGAATTTAACTATAATGAATTATTGAATATTCCTACTCTACAAAGAATCGATAATTTGTTATTAGAGTTTTTTTTTGTTAGATATTATTAAAATTAGCAATAATCCCGAGAAAGCCCCGGGATACGACCTTGAGTTACTTGAAAGGCATTTGTGAAACCACAAAACTCATAAATGCAGTTTGATTATGATTCCCAAGCTAGGAATACTACAGATCAACATCATTATTAAGAATATAAACAAAACGAAGTTATTGAAGAAAATAAATTATGCTCAGTTGGTTTTTAGACATTCCAAAAGCATTTTATAAAGTATGGCATAAGGATTTGTTTCTAAAAATAACAAAATGTCTCCCTGTTTAAAAAAGAATCATTAGAAGATCGTACATTTGGAGTTTAACAAGAAAACGAATATTCAGAGCTCCGACTGATTATAGCAGGGGTTACTCAAAGAGTTACTCAATAATCTTATGGTTTACAACAATGGGGCTATACTTGTGAAAGTAATCATTCTACCCTACAAATTCCAAGCCAAATACTAAGAAATATAGTCAACACCGATAACATATAAAAAAGATGAGATAAAGAAGATTGCTGGAGATCACCAAGAACGACTTCATAACCATATGAACAACAAAATTTTGGAACTTCTCGATCAAGACGGAGTCCGCAGATAAAACGCTTCAAGCATTTTGAACTTTGTGAAAAGTGACAGTAAAAAACCCAGCTCGTAAGTCATAAGGCAATTGGAAATTCTTGGGGCAGTGAGGTACTTGTTAAATTAGATAAAATTCTTGGATTATCTTATGGTAATCTCAAACTTTATAGTTTTGAATCGAGAAGCCATCGATAAAAATCGATTTTCACTCATTCAATTCACGTAGTTATCGGGAAATTGTGATAACCGTTTAATTCTAGTTTGGAGCTTATTTTAAAATAGCAATGATATTCCGGCTCTAATTAAATTAAGTCTCAATAAAATGACTGGCAAAATCACTATACCAACTCGTTGAATAAAGAGAATGAATCGATTCACGACCTTGAATTATCTAGCTTTATAATTACTGATATTACTTACATTGATTATCCAAGACATCGATTTGAGTTACTTTATCAGTTACTTCTTATTGTTGAAGTTTTGCCGTAGATTGTATTTATTGTAAAAGTTTGTGATTACCAAATTGTGTTAAAGTTTCCGAACTTTGGATAACAGTATTAAAGAGAATAAAATACGTGACACGATGAGAAATGTTTTCCAGCAAGTGTGCAAAGCGGCACTACATTGAATTACATTTTTTCTTTTTACTAAGTTTGTTTCTCTGGCGATATCAAGCTAACGCAGGAAAGGACGATACAAATTATTAAAAAAGACCAGAAATATCTATTTTCTAAATGGACGAAAGTTTTACTTCGAATGAATGACAATGTATAAATAAAAAACCACAGGGCTCTGCATTAGAAGAAAATAACTCTCATGTAGGTATCGTTTGTAGAAGGTTTGAAGAAATTAGGAAAACAAGTGGAAACGTTGCCACATATAACGATTTATAAACGTGGAGCTGTGTACTATTGTACTATAGCTCATTCACAATTGTCTCAATAATTTGTGAATGAGGTTTTGTAGTCAAATTAAAACTGTATATTGTTATAAATAAATATTTTCAAGACAGAATCTATCATATTTGAGTGAGAAGCTATTTTTATTTTTTTTTGTGTATAATACGTCTGCTTATTTGATGGATTTATTGCGGCAAAACCAAAATTCATTATGTAGTGGTCTATAACTTAAATCGTGTGGTTTTTTTTCAAAATGTCAACGTTTATTTAATAAAAAACATGTACAATAGTATTATTAAACGTATTGCCCATCTGAAGCTATGAACTTTTCCCATCTTTCTTATAATTTGTGGATCCCATCCCAAAAGAACTGCGCCAATAATGAATCAAGCAAATTTTTGGTATCTTGCTCTAATGTAATCGTTTTCAAGTGAGGGCGTTGTGAATCGACCGAAACAAATCGTAGTCAGAAGGGACAAGGTCTGGGCTATAAGGCAGGTGAGGTAGAACTTCCCATCCACTGCTTTTCAAATAGTTCTTAACCGGAATAGCAACGTGAGACGTTGTCATGATGGAAAATTATTGCCTTGTGTCTGATCGCATATTCCGGGCGTTTTTCGGGTACTCCTCTTTTCAAACGGATTAATTGTGTTCGGTAGCGTTCTCCATAGATGGTTTCACCTGGATTTGGTAGTTCATAATACAGCACACCCTTCTGATTCCACCAAATAGAGAGCATTACCTTTGCGCCATGGATATTCGGTTTTGCCGTTGAAATGATGGTTGACCGGATTTTGCATGTGACTTTTTACGCTTGGGGTTGTCGTAATGGATCCATTTTTCATCACCAATAACAATCCGATTTAAAAATGACTTCCTTCTGTGGCGTTCCAACAGCATTTCGGACATGCAAAACCGCCTTTCGACGTCTCTTGGTTTGAGTTCATATGGAGCCCAATTTCCTTGATTTTGAATACATACAACTGCTTTTAAACGTTTTGAAATGGCTGTTTGAGTTACACCCAAAGATTCTGCGAGCTCTTCTTGCGTTTGGCAACAATCTTCATCGAGTAATGCTTCCAGTTCTTCATCTTCAAACTTTTTTGGCTGCCCAGGACGTCATCGTCTTCCAAGCCAAAATCAGCACTTTTAAATCGTGTAAACCATTTTCGACACGTTCGCTCAGCTAAAGCATGTTCACCATAAACTTCCACCAAAATACGATGACTTTTGGCAGCATTTTTCTTCATATTAAAGTAATGAAGAAGAACTTTCCGCAAAAACACTTTTTCAGGAACAAAGTTCGACATATTCGCGTGAAAAGAAATTATTGTTGTTAACGCTAAAAATGAATGACATATACTGAAAAGACGTACAATAACTTTAGCTTTCCAACGCAGGTTCGGAATATTTGAACGATGTAATATTATACAAGTTACGTCATCTCTTATCAAACCGTACGGATTAAGTTATAGTCTCTAAATATTATTCAGAATATTTCATATTTCAATCTTCCTTGTACATTTGTTTTGTTCCTTTAATCTGTTGTTGAATCAATACGAAGTGGATTTTTTTATTTCTTGCTTTGACGTGCCACTCATTAATTTTCTTTTTCTTTAAGAACATCAACGGGTGTGTGAAAACTGTTGAGCTTTTCTCATTCAATTTGGAACATCTTTTGTAATCTCAGTATGTGGTCTTACTTCGATTGAAGTCGAAATAGTCCTGTTGGTTCATAATAACAAACTTAAACAAGACAATCGATGGTCCTAGAAGTACCTGGCCCAACAAAAACAAAACACAAAATTTTGGAAGAAAATATGTTTATTTTCCAGGTTTTTAGCACCAAAAACTTTTTTCAGCGATATTCAATAGGATCGATATCCTTTTTATAATAAGAATCGTCAATAGATCACATCCAAATCTGAAAAATATTGTATATGAGGTAGCTATTCAAATTTCTATTAATTAATTTTGATCATAGCAATAACGAATGCAGCCGTTTTTACTTGATTGATAGTTTTTCCTTCTTCAAGATAGTCAATGGAAATTATCCCACGCGCATTCCAAACAACCGACGCTGTGGCCTTGCCCTCAGATGGAACCGCTCTCCCCCTTCAGTCCATTGTTTTGATTGTTTTTGTTCCATTGTGATCAAACGCGACACCCTTCTTGCACACATCTTTCTCATGTCCAAATTTTTTAGTTAATATGCGATGTACCACACAATTTAAATACCTACTACTTGTCTGCTAGCTCGCCACATTCAGGCGACGATCATCCAGTACTACTTTGAGGATTTTGAGTAGTCGTCACCTCATTTGGTCGACTACTGCGATGCTGGTCTTCGCAGGTCGGAAATTGATGGTTACCAAACAAATACTAACTTCATATTCGAAACATATGTTGTATAGGTATTGTGTTAATTTTTAAGCAACTACCGCCGTCTCTAGGTTAGGCCAGGTACTTCTGGGTCCATTCTTGCATTCCAATGATGTTTCTTCAACTGGTTCTCAGCTTATCGTTAGGATTTTCACCTATTGGTTTGGACTTGAATGGTTCTTCTAGATAATTGATGCATGTCTTTACGTTGTAGCTTCTTTGAACCCAATTTCTCTTTGACTTCAACATTGGTGCTATCTTTTATCATTATTGCTCCATTTTTCTGGTGACATTTCATAAATTACGTGCTGGAACTTTATCTCTAATGTTATTTTAATTTTTTTCTCCTCTCAAGATAGCTTGTCGGATATATAAGGATATACCTATCAAGTTTAAATTATTTTAATGAGTCAGTAACGGCTCAAAGTTGTTAACATATAGATATCAAACTACCGATCAACAATAATATATAACGAACCATCATCAGAACTAGGGTAATTAGTTATTCAAAACATTGAGATACAATGAAACTTTAATCAATTACAGATGATACAGAAATTAACTTCTCATAATGAAAACTTGGTATTCAAGTTGCTTCTCGGTATTAGCCTAATCAAAAGTTCGTAGAAATCAGATTTGTATACAAGATACAAAGCTGTTGTAAATATTTGAACATGATGGATAAAGCCGTGAAACTAGTTTTAGAGCTGTTTATCTGGATTTCTATTCAAAACTACGCACACAAAGTTATAATTACACATTGTTATAGTAAAACTTTTCTGCATTGATTCTCTTCTAGTTTTATAAGAGTTAAAGGTACAAACATTTCGACAAATCTATATTTAAGCAATATATATATATATATATATATATATATATATATATATATATATATATATATATATATATATATATATATGCAACCTTCGATTCTTCGATTCTTGCTTGAGGTCATATTTCCAACAACGTCTCCGTTATTAATTCTACTGCTTTACCTCTATTTAGAGAAAAGTGATTTTACATGATATTATATTTCTTAATTTAAGCGTTTTGAACAGTTTTTCTATAACGATCTTTCCCCATTTTTCCTCAAAACTCCTTCCATATATTCAATTTTACTTCATGATCAGATTCCTTTATCTACGCATTTTTGTGATACCAATTGTTTCTGTTTCTTCAACAGTTTCTCAAAACTTTTAGTTTTAACTTCTGTTTTAACGTTCCGTTCCATTCCTGTTCTTATTCATATTGCAGATGCTTGCCAAATACGTTTAATATATTGCAATGTGCAACATTTTTGCAAATTCTTTACTATTCATCCCCTTTCGCAGTGTATTATCTTTTGAAATCTCTAAATTATTCCTTGTAGTTTACTTTTATCTTCTCCTTTCATCATGTTCCGCTTTTTCCAATCCACTATTTTTTTTTAGTAATGTTCACATGTTCTCTTTGATGGCTCTAAGATCCCTTGCTCTTATTTAGAATATATTTCCTTGTTTTTCTTTTATTTTTGTTATTTCCATTTACTGAATCTTCATTAAAAAATCTTGATGGTATAGAGATAGTTCCATAATTTTATCAAAAAATTCTTCATGCCTATCGAATCCATCTCAAAAATTCTTAAACAACCTAACTTTGAATAAATTTAGTATATGATTGCTTTGCCTCTCTTTGGAGAAGAGTTATTTCACTTAATTTTCTATTTTTTCATTTAAGCGTTTGAAAGAATAATTTTTTGATCGTATGACGATCTTTATCCATTTTCACCCCAAATTCTTTTTTTTATTTTCTTCCACTCTATGATCAGATTCCTTAATCTCCGTATTTTTCTTTGGTACCAATTGTTTCTGTTTCTTCAACAGTTTCTCCCAAATTTTTAGTTTCAACTTCTGTTTTAACGTTCCGTTCCATTCCTGTTCTTATTCATATTGCAGATGCTTGCCAAATACGTTTAATATATTGCAATGTGCAACATTTTTGCAAATTCTTTACTATTCATCCCCTTTCGCAGTGTATTATCTTTTGAAATCTCTAAATTATTCCTTGTAGTTTACTTTTATCTTCTCCTTTCATCATGTTCCGCTTTTTCCAATCCACTATTTTTTTTTTAGTAATGTTCACATGTTCTCTTTGATGGCTCTAAGATCCCTTGCTTTTATTTAGAATATATTTCCTTGTTTTTCTTTTATTTTTGTTATTTCCATTTACTGAATCTTCATTAAAAAATCTTGATGGTATAGAGATAGTTCCATAATTTTATCAAAAAATTCTTCATGCCTATCGAATCCATCTCAAAAATTCTTAAACAACCTAACTTTGAATAAATTTAGTATATGATTGCTTTGCCTCTCTTTGGAGAAGAGTTATTTCACTTAATTTTCTATTTTTTCATTTAAGCGTTTGAAAGAATAATTTTTTGATCGTATGACGATCTTTATCCATTTTCACCCCAAATTCTTTTTTTTATTTTCTTCCACTCTATGATCAGATTCCTTAATCTCCGTATTTTTCTTTGGTACCAATTGTTTCTGTTTCTTCAACAGTTTCTCCCAAATTTTTAGTTTCAACTTCTGTTTTAACGTTCCGTTCCATTCCTGTTCTTATTCATATTGAAGATGCTTGCCAAATACGTTTAATATCTTTCAAAGTGCAAGTGTTTTCCAAATTCTTCATCATTCATCTCCTTTCGCATTGTATTAACCTTTGAAATCGTTGACTTTTTCCAATCCACTACTTTTTCTATTAATTTCCACAATTTCTCTGATGGCTCT
Source organism: Diorhabda sublineata (assembly GCF_026230105.1). Lineage (NCBI taxonomy): Eukaryota > Metazoa > Arthropoda > Insecta > Coleoptera > Chrysomelidae > Diorhabda > Diorhabda sublineata. Next base: position 12,229,855 of record NC_079475.1, read on the forward strand.
AAGATTTCTTGCTCTAGTTTAGAATATATTTTTTAGTTTTTTCCTTTTTTTTATATCCATTCTACATGTTATATCGGATTCATCATGTTACAATTTTTTAAATAGCCCAACATTGAAATGATGAAGTATATTATGATTTGAAATTCTTCTAGTTACGAAATATCGAGTCTCTGGTTAGTTGTCTATACTGTGTGGATTGTTTTCTTTCTTCATCTAGATTGAGATTATTTTTCTACAAACGTTATTACTAACTTAAAATTCGTACCAGCCGTTCACGAGATAATTGAACCATTTATTAGTTAAACTTCACTGTTTGTATTGTGAAAATTATTTATCTTATATTGAGAGTATTTTTGTATTGTATTTTAAAAATTTACAGAAATATCTTTCATTCAAATTGAACAAGGTATAAAATCTTTTTTTTTTCTCGTGAAGAATTCATGCGTTGATTTCTTTATTTACATAAAAGATAAATATTTTTTGCCTTGCTTCTTCGTCACTCGTGACAAGTAAGGTTAAGCGAATTTCGTGATGAAAAATGTGGAAAATCCCTTTTCCAATGTTTGCAGGATTTGGAATTTTTTTATCAAGGGTCAAAAGTTATCCAGCCGTCAAAAAGGGTGAGTCAATATATACTGACTACCAAAAAAATTGCAATATGTCGAATTTTTTGAACAGGAAATTACGGAAATATGTAAACTGGATACCAAGATCTTGTTAAAACTTGTTATTACTGTTTATTTTTAATTAAAGTTACTACATGTAATTAAAAATTTTGTATGCAACTCTAATAAGAATTTTCTAAAGTTACAGCAGCAGAATATTAACAACGAAGTAGATATCCAGATCTACGAAAGTTCGAGTTAATAAAACAATTTTGAGACCCACCGTCACATACGCCTGTGAAACCTGGGTAATGACGAATAAAACGAAACAGAAATTGGAAATCTGCCTATATACCCTGAATTTTCCCGCAAATGAATTTTTTCCTACGAGAATCAATTCTAACAGGAAAACCACTTCGGTGAGAAATTTTACATTTGCTCCCTAAATAATGAACTATGCGGAAAAGGCGCTTCGTCCCTATTTGAACTATTTCCACATTCAACAATTTTAATTATGTCGAATGCATCCAAGAATTTATTTGTGGAAACATTTCCAAAAATTAAATAATACTAAGACTATTTTTGAGTAACCTAGGGATGAAATAATGAATTGAAAAAGAGTAGTCGGTCTTGTGTTTGATTTCTATTAATATAAGAGATTCAGTCACGTGATGGAAAGCCTCCACCGTTTCTACTTGACATAGAGAGTGAGTTTATGTATGGAACGAATTAATTATCTCGGAAACGGCTTATACGATTTTTATAAATGACTGCTACAATAACAAATATATATATATATATATATATATATATATATATATATATATATATAAATATATATATAAATATATATATATATATATATATATATATATATATATATAACAATAAAAAACAAAGGATTTTTATCAAAAAAATAACGAATTGTTATTTTATTGATATTAGGATAAGGTGATAGGCGTAGAAGTCAACAAGAAACGTGTGATATCATTAATAATTTATATCCTAACCAAATTCAAAAAAACAAGGTCTACTGTCAGTAAATTAGTACAAAAGTTTAACGAAACTGGTGAAAGATTTATCCAAATCAGGGCGCAGAAAAACTGTATCAACAGAGACAGCTTCACTGATATTTATTCAGTAAAATGTTTCAATATTTATAATCATTTATCAAATAGATTCTACTTTTTCGTTCCGTCTATTATCGTCATTTCTTTATGTTTCCACATTTGTTGTTCATGAATAATTATTCCAATTTTTTTCTAATTTGTAATATATGATAAGTTCTATTTGATGAATGCTTCAAGTCATTTTATTGATACAAATATTAAACACACGAATATAAGATTTCCCATTTCAAATTATTCTATAGAAAAGAGAAACTCTATTCAAATTAATTCATTTCCATTTTTTGTAATTTCAAATATTCTTGTCATTGCGGCGTCCCTAACGACCTTATTTCATCAATTTGCGTAGCTCAATTTTATATTCAGATGGTTAGGATATTCTTTAGCTGAAGTTGAACGTTTTTTTTTTTTCATTTCCTGGTAAAATTTTAATATAAAAACATTATATAAGATGAAAAATTCACCCAAAAAACTCCAAATACCCTTGGTTGGCATCCCTTTTTTGATCTGTCTATATTTATTAATCCATTCATTATTTTTGAGTTGTCATAAATCACTATATTTTTCTTTTTGTTCTTTTTCATAGTGTCATTGGGGGTGTGCACCAACGCGTGATTTGAATACCAGCCATAAAATTTTAACTCTAGATGTGCCAACTCGTGATCGTGGTTGTCATGAAGATTAGACCACTTGTGACGGAAGATCCAATTATCAAATGGAAAACACAAATAAAATATGTATATTCACAGTGTATTTCAGTAAAAATATTTTTCATTTTAAACATATAACAAAAATATTTTGGACAGTATATAAAAGTGTAAAATGCTGCACGAACAAATTTTTTCCAGATCCAAATGTAATCATAATATTAGTTTGATAATTGTCCAAGAAAAAAAATTTTTATTGTTCAGTTCTCAAAACATCTCTATGTGAATTGAGGTTAAGTAGCCATACCTAACATAATCCAACTTTACAAAGTAGATTTAGATCTAAATTCCAGGTAATACGTACTCGGACTACCTTTTCATTTACCAGAAATATCTCCATCCCTAGTTGGCAGATTAAAAATCGTCGTTGAGGCTTAATTAATAACTTTCAAAACTCTAGTTTTTTAATAGAATGGATTTTGATCTTCCGTTCTTTATCTATGTATCCTTCCAGTACATTTTATATCACTCAATACTTCTTATCTTCGCAATTGTTCCTGTGAGTCTCTTGGAGATTAATTAGTAAATAGAAAATTATTGAATTGTGATGAGCATTAATAAGTCATCTTGTTAGTCTTCAAGTTTATCTTTATACATTTCTTCAAGAGATAGGAATAAATATTTTTTATTGGTATCCCATTGTCATTTAAGTACGGCTCGGAATTGCAGTTCCGAGGTCGGGGAAGGTGGGTGGTCCTCTTGCAAAAGCTCGGTCTTTGAAAAAGGCCCCACAGGAAGAAATCACAAGGTGTCAGGTCACATGACTGTATGGGCCATTTAACGAATCATAGTCTGGTAAACATAGTTTCATAATCTGCGTTAGTACACACAACTGTTTGAAGCACGACCATGCTTCGTTTTAATCTTTTTTTGGACAGTGTTGTCGTACTTATCAGCGTTATCGGACTTATGCCGATTTTTCGAGACTTATGCCCACCTCTACAGAAGTAACGCGTGCCCCTTGTACTTCTCAGGATTTCAAATATCGACAACGGTAGAATGACGAGTTTCTACTAACATCGAATAGCGATAATACGTTTTCTTCTTTCTTGATATAATGTAAGCGTAGATTACACAATTCACATCTTCTGCAAAAACCAAAAATACCGCTAATGGCGCTTTGCATCTATGGACAATATTTTCGAGACTTGACTCATGAATACATAAACTTTCATAAATGATTTTGTCTCAATTCCTACGTTTATTCTCTATACACGTTGCCATTTTGAATGAATAGTCCACATTATTGATGTCTTCTAGTGCTCGGTCTGACATTCTTTGAATGTAAGAAAGTACGATTTGTTCATCTGTATTAGTTATGTTCTGCTTTTCCATCCATCCAATGAACAAAGTTTTGATTTGTGGAGTATTAATCGTGATTCAGCTTTACTATACGAATAATTAACATCGGAACTCATTTTGAAGCGCAGCACAACCAAAAACCACCAAATCAGTATCAATATGATTTCAAGTTCTACAAAATAGTTTAAAGTATCCTTGAATAACCGGTCTTTGAAACACTGGATCTATTTTTAGCACAATTGAAAAAACATCAGTTGAAGAAATGACCTGCTTCAGAAATTTTCTGTTTTTATCAATTTATAAAATTTGTTTACGGTACACTTTTTACATAGTTTAATTATTTCAGTTGATATATTTCATACTCTTTTCAAACGATTTCTTGTACTCATTCATTAGAAAAATAAGTTATATAGAAATGACGTGCAAGGTTATAGCTAATCCTAATTAAGTTCTAAGTTTCATATAATAGACTTGTTGAATTTGGAAAGGCGTCTTCTCATCGATTCATTCACCCTCATAAATCTTTTCTGCTAACAAAATTCCAACTAAATCCTTCGAAAACTTGATTTTCAGCAGAAGAATTTCTCAAACGATTATTTTTAGCTCTACGAAATCACATTATAAATATAAGTAAGAACTTAATTGTATGTACGTAAAGAACATATAAATGGTTTTGTCATTGAAGAAATTTGCATCTCTTCTTTTACTTCGTTATGTATGAAGCATTCTCTCAGAAAACTATGAGAGTGATACAACTGGTATTTAAATTTATTATCCTTAAGGCCCGCGATTGCAATGTGTTACAGAAAGAAGAATCATGTTTTTTAGACCTTTTAGACTTCATTCGATTCCTCTACGAACGTTTATAAGTAATTTCAAGGGAAACGCGTGCCTAGAGAAGCGAGAGAGAAAGTCAGTTTCGCCATCTCTTAGCAGCAAGCGAAAATATTCTATTATTTTTGTCTAGAACGATATAATCTTCCACGCGCTTCGAGTCTAGACTAGAACCTTCCTTAACCATATGAAACGAGTGCGTCGGCGCGACGTGAGTCAGTTGAGTCGAGTAATCGAAACGGCTGGAGAAGGATTTCAATTGTACAACCGCATATTATATACTTATATAATTTAATGAATAAAATATTATAATAATTCAGTTCATTTTTTTTTATTTTCAATCTGGAGAACCTACGAATTCAAAATTTAATGTATGGTCCTCTGCAAAATTGTGTTTAACACCTATGGATTGGATAGAAATTTTGCACTCTTATAAAGGACCGATAAGAATACAGAATTCTCTAAACAACTACGATTATCCTTGCCAATCGGAAGAGAATAGCATTACAGAATTTTGTACCAAATGAATAAGAAATTTCGTTCATATGCCAAGGACCTATAACAACATATTAATTAAATACTTCCATCCATAATCAGGTTTACAAATTTTCTTCTGGAGATGCAGTTAAAACTTGGAACATATAGTTGGGTTGCTAATTCTCCACGACAATTTCTGGGGTTTGTGAAAGCCTTAAATACATGGACCTCCGTGGGATTCTCCGTGCCTAACTCTCCATTGAGAATTTGGTAAGTTTCTCTCCTTCAACGACGTGTGTTGCTGCCAGGTGGAAATGTTATAACCATATTATTTATCATATCTGAGAGGAAATCTTCCACCACACTAGTGCACTCCACGTTTTGGAAAAAGTCGGAAATCTGGAGAGGCAGTTGCTCAACTATTTCCAAACTTGATTTTTACTCTTTAGTTTATATTTAAACCTCAAACAAACCAAATACAGTTGAAATCATATAGTCTTTAAATCTGGATTTTCGATTATAGCACTCTACTACGAGTGTGATTGAAATATAAACTGCCACCTCTTAAGAAGCTTTCGAATGCTTTATTCGTAATAATCTCTCTGCTTGTCAAGTTACCATTTGCGCAAGAAGGATTTTACCTCCGACTTGCTTTAGAGCAGTCCGCCAAGTGCCTTTTTCAATGGGTCAAATAAATAATAGTCACATAGCGACAAATCGGTACTATAAAGAGGGTTAAGCTGGAATTTCTGGAACCATTGGCGATATTCAGTATAAAGAGAATGTTCCTTTGTTTCGAACCAATTCGTTCAATGTTTTCATTGTGAGACCAAGCTGTAAAGTTGAAGCATTGTTGGAATACTATAATACATCTTGACCGCTTTCCAATGGAGTTTCTGTACGGTAGATTCTCCGATATTTCTATCCGCTATGAGAATTACGGAACACGTTTAACATAAAATGATATGAAGGAGCTTTGGTGACAAAATAAATGGCACTTTATGTAGATATTGAGAACGCTTAGCATTGCGACGGAAATGATTTCCATAATACTCTTAAGCGAATTTTCAAATTTCCGGCAATTGAAAAACTGATTGTGTGTACTCTCGGATATTGAAACAATGTAAGCTCTTCTGCATTGTACTCACATTATTGGATCTAATGTTTATTAGTAATTAAATTGGATTTTTTTGGAACAGGTCGAATCGTATGGAGAAGCATTATTATACAAGATCAAAGTAAAAAATATTCTCGAGAAATATTATTTTAATGAAATAAATGACCCGTTCTATCAATTACCTGTGAAGTTATTTAAATGTAGAAAAGGGAGAAACTAGTTATATATTTAATTAACAGGGAAGCACCCTCGATATATTTCATATTTTCAGTGCACTCCCCATAGTAATTAATACAAAACATTCCGAATGCAGTTATTTATTTCACTTCAGGGACTTCGTCTTGGAGCTAGGTAATTTCCACACAAAGTTCAATTACAAATGTAGAATCATTTACGTAATCATGTTGATTAGGTAATTTGGGAACGAACGATTCCAATTAAGATGGTAAATAATAGTAATTAGCTCATATTTCATAATAAGATTTCATAAATACGCTCGGCATTCATACCAAATTAAGAAATGAAAAATAATGTTTACACCCACCATTCGGTAAATCCAACAAACTGTCAGTCCACATGGACTCATCACCTCCACTGTTTAATAATGAAAACATCGAATCATAAACCTTTCTTTGAAATATTCCTGCGATAAGCAGTGGCGTGGCTTGGTGACATTTGTTTAAATTATAAACTTCTTTAAATAAATAGAAACATGGCGTTCTTTAGACCATGAGCGAATGAAGTCAATAAAATTGTACAGTGTTGTGAGAATGAAGACAAGGCATAAATTTGATAATAAAGATTTATAAATACAAACACAGCAAGATACTTGCCGGCGGTGGTTTTAAACACAAAAAACTGTACAAACATTATGGCAATAACCGAATCATCAAGGATCGTTCGATGGCGACAAGATTATTTACGTCAGATAAAAGGCTACCGAAGTTTTTATAGACACATAATTTATATAAATGAAACATTGTTTGACATTCACGATGTATTAAATTTCGGGAAGGTTAAAAATTGCTGTTTGAACGGGCCATGTTCTAAAGGGAAAACTGTGCAGGTGATTATCATGAAGATATGACAGCAGGATTATTTGAAAAGTGGTTTAATGAACAGCTTTTACCTAACATTCCACCACAATCAGTAATAGTTATGGACAGCGCATCCTATCACTCGCGGCAATTCCTAAGATACCGAATAGTAGTAATAGCAAAGCTCAAATTTCCTGTCAGCGATCGTAAAAAAGGTCCAGAAAACAAAGAATTCCTTATTGTTATTAAATGCCTAAAGGAGATTTATTATATCGACAAGCTGTGCAAATTACAAGGTCATACTCTTCTCAAACTACCTTCAAACTATTGCATATTTAACCCTATAGACTTAATAAGCAGTCTCCGTAAAGTGAGTAAAGAGGGTGAAGAACTCGTAAAGAAAGTTTTGGCGGTAGACCACCAAGAGCTTTGGAAAAATTGTTTTGATCGAATGTTATCAAAGAACAAGATGATTATGTGGTACCACCCTGTTTACAACCCTTCATAAATCAATCAAATGATGACTCTAGCTCAGATTATTCTGACTACCATTATTATTTATAAAGATACTTTGGAATTATAATGTTTTTTATTGTTTTATTTGCAATTAATTTGTTTTGAAATTTCGTTTTTCAGAAAACAAACGAATTGGTTACAAAAAGAGCTTAGTTCACGTCTGTTTAAACCCTGTTTAAACCAAACGCCCTTACAGGCAGGTACATTTTACTCGTCCATTCAGTAGATTGTAAGCAATGGTTTTTATAATCTGCAAGAACTATACTTGAATATATTTGTTTCAAAAGAGATGAAACAGTTGATAGAAACCACTAAATGGTTGCTGATACTATGATTAAGTATATGGTGGTTTTTATTTCAGAACTTTCATTTAGAAATGATATAGTAGATGATACAACAAAGATATAGTAAAAATACAAAATCGATTTATTCAAATTTCTTTTTACCCATCTTACGATTGATAGAACAGTTACGATGTTGGGACGACTCAAAATTTATACAACAATCATTGATTAGTTACATTAAATGTAGTAAAACAACGCAAGTTACATTGAACTATGTAAAAGTTGGTAGCGCTATTAGTTGTGGATTTATAAGGAAGCGGAAAAGTCGACTTATTTAATTCATAGATTTCAGCATGTCCTTCAAGTTGTATTTTAGACTAAAAGACATCTTTGAGTAGTGGGCACTCCTCAAATTTGACATGAAGTGTGTGTTGCAATTCGATTGAGCTTAGCTCAATTTTATTTTATATTTAGAGCAATCGTACACATTGAAAGGCACTATGTTGAGTTTGAGAGGCATATAAATATGCTTTAAGAAGTGGAAGATAACATATTCTGATAAACCACACCAGAAAATCGTAATTCGATAGATTGTTGAGGAGTATCGACATCATATCCATGAACTCACATCTCATTATCAGTAATAATGTGTTTGATGAATGTACGGAGCTAAGATACATTGTTAAATATCATCTCTGCGACTTCTTTTACAAAATATTAAATAAGAGTATAGAATGTAAAAGCTTTATACTAGAAACCTCCACTTAAATATGCTGAGTCGTTCTGTATGAACTACCCCTCTAAAAAATATGTCAAATTACTCATTTGAGTTGATATTACACCCTTGAAGCTGGAGATTATATCAAATTTAATGATTTTTTATGTTCTGTGCATTGCATATATCGTAATATAGGAGTTTCAGTTTTTTTTTGTCATATCGTGTTTAATCAATACCCTGTTTTTTGATCGTTGTTGGAAATATATTTTGTTTGTTATTATGAAGTTTATTTTGTTAAGCAATTACGAAATCGAAGCTCTAGTGCATATTTATGAATATTGACAGGATTGATTATATAAAATATGCTGTAAAATTTCATTACACACAACATAGAAATATTAATGGAAATATCGAATACGTTCCAATTAATTTTATTTACTGCCGAATTTTCGAGGTCTGTCTCGAACACTTTTGATCATTTCAATTTCATTCCATACATTTACAACCCTTTTTGAAAAAAAAATCACTGCCAATATAGCAAAAATCTAATTAGATTTAGATAAAATAATCAAGACCGAAGATATATAGGAAATTAGAATCTACTGATTTGTTAATAATTGTACTGTGTGAAAAACTCATCAATTAGCTTTCAAAAAAAGCTAAGTATAGACAGAGATATGCTGAAAATGTATGTATGCATGAGGGAAAAGTGGAAATAACTCGTCATGGAGCATTTTTAGATTTAAAAGCGAACAAATCATTCCTATATTCATATGAATGAAGATAAGAGTGTACATAGCTATATCTCAAACCACTAATATTGATCAATTTTCATCGATTAGTTTTTTTAATCTATTGAAGTTTGTGGAGGATCAGAAGAAAGGGTAGATTTGGATAAATCGAGAAATATTCCAGCTCGATATCATATGTTACGTAAATGTTTGAGAATCTATAACTACGCGGGCTTCTCAAATGATAAGTGTTTCAATTTGGTGACTATAGGTATATAAAACTAGAATTTCAGTCACCTATATTGGGATCATAATACTTTTTATATTTAAAACCTTTGTATGGGCAACTTAGCTTTGATGGTATAGTAAAATAATAAGCATGGAAGATCTGTATAATAATTATAAATACATTAATCGATCCCTGCTTCATCTGTTTACTGGGAAATTTTGGATACAATTATGCAGATTTTGTTTTTGCGCATACAGGGTGCGTTGTGTGTTGAAAGATTCATTCATCGACGATTTGATCGACACATTTTTCAAGTTGTATAATTGATTGATATAATATAATGGATAATACATTTCCATTATGCAGCAAGACTGATTTGAGGTTAGTTGATGAAGCAATAAATAATTGCCATTCTGATTAATCATATTCTATTACAAAAAATTTCGTGATCCCACGAATATCATTATCAATATATTACAACAAACCCAACTGCCTTCTTTAGTGAAATACGGATTAAATTATCTCACTTGATATACAAGGAAAATGAGACTAAAAAAAATATTTTATCACCCAATATAAAAGATTTTTTTAGACTTGAACCTAGTAATTAGGCTGCATGTTTCGAAACAACTGAAAAATGTCTACTGGATTCGTTCTGAGGATTCTGATTCCTCTACATCACTCAGGACATCATATAAACTAGTGGATAAGATATTTTCTTCTTATTTGTCGTCTACTGAACAGAAATAGCAGTCGCTTTTGAGATTTTTCTGTTTACGCCGTAAATTCCAAAACGAAATGCAGTTTTCTCACCCTCAAACCACAAGCGCAGATCTTCCTCACATTTTCTGCACACTTTATGAGGAGTCCATGCTTTGTTTTAATCACCAAGTATTGATTTATTTGAAATAAGCAAAATAAAACTTTTTCACAAAAACTCTTATATTTCCTTGTTGACTTTTCACTGTAGAAATTACACAGAAGCTGTCGAAGAAATTACACACAAACTCTATGAGCCATAACACATATTTTGATTGTTTAATTGACATTTTTTTCCTTTTGATATTGCAACGTTAACGATAGGAATTGTTTAAACATCCATCTAATCAATCAGACGTACTTTTTTTCAAATTTGTTGCTAATCTTGATCAAGATACTCGCCAAGACGCCAGCTCCATCATCAGACCTTAGTTACCATATCAAAGTACTCGACAAAACGAGCCCGAACTCGATGAGGTTGCGACGTTCAATCACGGGGCTCCTATGACCACTTTCCAGCTTCATCATAATATCTGCTCTTTGCTATAATAATATTGGTTAGAAAAATATCTGCTTTGAAAGGGACCCGATTCGAGTCGATGAAAGCGGTAACACAAAAAAACGTCCCGTCCTTACCAAAGAAGACTTCCAGCACTGCTTCGATCAATGGAAAAAACTTATGGAAAGATGTGTGGCGAAGGGATAGGAGTATATTGATGGGGAGTATTCAGGAGAGTTCGAATTTTTATAATAAAACCTTTTTTCGTAACCAGTTTCGTTATTTAATATCCAGAGCCCGTATGTAAAATCTTTAATCATATTTAGTCTTATTTTTATTTCCACGGAATATTTCTGTAAATAATTTTTGCGGGCTGAATATACAATAAGGTAAAAGTATGGCTAGGAAAATACGAACCTTTCCATCAAATTACATTTTTCCTTCCGTATTTACCAAAGTTTACGTGTCCTAAATATAAACTCACTGCTTTCATTTCAGAAGAGACCACGTACTAAGGTGCCGGTATTTTATTTTTTGTTGTAGTTCGGAGGAATTTCTTCTTTGGGAAATGTTATCAAAGGGAAAATATATTGGCAGGATTTGTTATACGGCACGACCTGTATCAAGTCCTTTATTCGAGAACATTGAGCTCGCTTCGAGAATATATGTATGAAGCGTTCTAGCATCCATTTTTTGTCTTTCGCCAGCAGATTGTTAAAGACCAGTTCAAGTGAGTACACCGTAAAGAAAATAACCAGTCATTAACTCTAGCTCTTTCTTTTGAACTGAACTTCATGTCATAAATATTACTTATTGTGTCAATAAAAGTTTTAGACAGAAAAGGTCACATTCTTCTAAGTTTTTTACATTTTGCATGTACCATATTTTGCTGAATTATGAAGGTTATATAATCGTCAACCGAGATGCAATTCTTCACAATACAGGGTGTTCCGGGACTTCATTGTGAATAGATAAAATTTCTCATACGATGCCTCATCTCTGAGTTATAGGCATTTAAAGTTACGAAATCAGAGCTTATATTTAAGTATATTTTCTAAATTATACATTTGAACATTAGGAATTTTTAATGGATGATTACGTATATCCATGTAGTTTGTTGGACGGAAAAAATCTATTCCCCTATCTGAAAGACAGGGGCGGCTCGTGCCTAATGGTTAACAGTCCGTAACTTTTACAGGGATCTAAACAATGAATTTTTCAAACGATTTTTTAGCACAAACTTTAACTCGATAAAATTTATGGTTTAGGAGATTTGTAGGCTTGTAGATCGTTATACATGCCAAGGAAACCGTTCGCCATAACGAGATATTCTGAAAAAATTATCATAAATTGTAATTATTCATTGAAAATACTTACAGACGGAATTAAAACACGATCAAACATTCCTAATTGAACAACTTATCAACACGGAGGATAATTTACATTTATGGGCAGATGAAAATCCTCACGATACAATGCCAAACAAAGAATCAACATCAATTTTGTGTTAATGTGTGGGCAGGAATAGTAGATACTAATTTATTAGGTCCATATTTTTTTAATAATAACCTGAATGGTTATTATCTAAATAACATTTTTATATTAAATAACATCGAGAAACTCAATTTTCAAGGCTACCAAGTTTTCCTGAATAAATACAATTGATTCAGTTTTTTAAGGATATCTTAAAAACTTCGTATATGCAAGTCTGGTGAAAACAAAGAACTGAATGATCGATACAACTTTATTTTCACTCTATGACTCCATAAGGCAGAATCTTGGAATGCTTTTCTAAATTCAAAGAAATAGCCTCCAAATGTAGTTGAGATATGGATTTTTGTGAAGAAAAAGTCATTTTCCAGTTTTTCCGGATTTCCCATAAATGTTTTAATCCAATGCTAATTTTGAGAACACCAGCTCAAAGCAGGGGCCATTTTATATGCTTAAACAGCGTATTCACAACGCGCTACAAGGCTCAAAAAATGTTTTCCGGAAAATTGGAAGTACCCATATTTCTTCAAGTTGGATATTGAATGATATCTCAAATCGATAACATTGTTTTGCTGCGTAAATCTATTTAGAATGGGCCTTATTTATTCTCTAAGTCTATATACTCGTAGAAGTCGAAGATAGAAATTTCACCTCTTTGTAATTGATTTCTTTGGCATATTTCTATCCCGTTGTAAAAAAGCAGAACGTTTCTCATTGAACAGGATCACGTTCATTTTGATTTGTTTCCATAATCACATAGAAAAATGTCTCATTTTTCATTTAAATGTTCGTCGATAGTAAACACATAAATTGTAAGCTCCGTAGAAGTTTTTATAAAGCTAGAGGCGTCACAGTTGCGATAAAATATCCAATCAGGCTTAACAAAATGGTATCTCATTACAAAAGTAATTTGGATGGAAATAATAAAAGCAGTAGCAGGGTCATATCAAGTGGAAATTACAAAAAAAAGATTGAATATATGTTACTTTAATTAGACGAGTACTTTGATCAATTAATTAAATTAATAAACATTTTTGTAATGGGCCAAAGAGAATAAAAACGCTGGAATGTCCATTAAGAACAGAATAGGAAGAGTCGTAGTTTTAGAAGAGTGGAGTTTATTATTTTGAATTGTTAACAATAAGATGTTATAAATAACTCCCTGACAAATAATTTATTGCAGTCTTCCTTACCATTCTTATTGTATAAATTATTAAAACGTTGACTGACATAACCTTCAATTCACCACTCTATTGTCTTGATTTTTTTTATTGTTAACCCATGTTCCAGCCTCTTTCACCTTCATTATATGTCTCTTTTGAATTATAAGATTATTATCAAACTTAACCTAGCCTAATCTAGCCTAACCTAACCTAACCTAACCTAATCCTATATCCTAAACCTATATATATATATATATATATATATATATATATATATATATATAACATCAATTATAGGATTATTTTTAAACGGTAGATTAACAAAATCTCGGTATGATACGATAATGTTGAAATTTAATTTTAGAAATCTCGGCGGTAACAAGAAATGTGGTGAAAGAAATTTTTGGAAGCGAAATCTTTAAACGAGTTTATACATGTCTCATAAATTGGTAGTATCATGAGAATTTACTGCTATTATTTTTTATCCAACACCAGCTGATTAATTTCGCAGCGGCTTTGCAGATATATTACGGGAGCAAAATGTGTGTAGAGGTTTTTACGCCGAGGTTTTTTGTGAGCGTGAAACAGCTTCATCCTCTGTTAATGACCTAAGTTCGTTGTTCGTTTTCTAACGTATTGTTATTGGTGTTTCAAAGGAGAACTTTTATTGCTATAAGTTTTTAGATTTCTTTTTGTACTTCCGACTTTTATCCTTCTGAATCATTTGTTCGAGCTTATACTCATTTATTTTCTGAGCCGGTTGTTACAACAAAAATGTTTAATGCATATAACAGCCCCACGTAAAATGTTAAAACGAAAGAAATATTATTGTTACTTCAAACTACAGTCATAGACTTAAGAACTTATAAGTAATTATGTTGCAGAAGAAGATGGATTTTTATGAGCATGTTAAACAGTTCTAGTAATGCAATATACAAAAACTTTTTGTGTAGGTGAAGAATTCAAGAATGCGAAAGCCTTGTCTTTTGTGAAGATAAAATTTTGATTGAATGTACATCGTCTAATGTACTCTCATAGCGTTTTCACTCTTTTTTCAAACTTTTTTTCTTCAAATATCCCAATAGAAGAATGTGCGAAAGAAAAATTTTTAAAATTTGACTCTATTAAAAATCCAATAGAGATTATCCAGAGTCTTCTCTGCATCATTTATGTATCCGGCATCGGATAAATAATATACTGTGTGATACTTATATTACTTATATTACTTATTATAAATAGAATATAAAAATCTCATTTTTAATATAATCTAAAACCAGATTATCGTTGATTGGGGTTCATAATGTATCTTCATATCGTACTATTTTTGCTTGATCTTTTATTCCTTTTCGTTTGTCATATCTGCTTCTTTGAAGCTTTCATTCCTGGTCTCACTTTATAATTTCACCTGCTCTTTTGACTTTGAACGTTATTTTTGATATTCTGCCTATTCCATTGATTTATAAGGGCTAATTGATTTTGATTCAATGTCTATTTCTGACAGCCGTATAGCGTACCTAGTAGTTCTCACTAATTTCATTTTTATGTTTTTTGGTATGACAGAATGATGCTTCCATTGCATTAAATAATTCACTCGGTTTTTCTTTACACCATAATATACCATAACTTTCTATTATTGTACTTAGATTTGTTTAATTTATTCCTGTATTTGAATATATATTATATCCTCTATATTTTCTTGACATTATCATACGTATTTGGATTCTATATTGAATATTTAAATTTGGTTATTGCCTCCTTTCATTGTTTCATCTATCACGAATAAGAAAAGTAGTAAGCTCAGTACACAACCTTGTTTCACAATTGTCTTTGCAGTAAATTCCCTCAGCTTTTCGTTATTTGCTAGTACCACAATGTTTTATTCTTGGAGAATATCTTTTGACTCAGCTTCCATGGATGCATGGGTTTCAATCCTCTGGTATTTCATCATTTCAGCAGTTATGGCCACTATCTAATCACTGAAGTATCTTTTAAGAGTACTGCTGTTTCATTTAACGTCCTAAGTGCTTTTTTACATTGAATCGCATTTATTTTATATTGCTGGTATTTCTTTTCATATTTTCATGAATATCTGGGTTGTTGTTTAACTCATCCCACGATGAGTTAAAACTATCTGTATATGGCAAAAAACTTATAGTAAAATCATGAAAATTGCTACGTTTTTAACTAAAAGATGGCCGATTTCCGCTTCTACCGGGAGTCGACTGTAGCTGTGTTATTTTAAATGGAACACCCTTTATATTGATTATTGAAATCTACGTAAAATTTTAGTATACTTTTGTCTAAAAGCTTTTTCGAAGAATACATACTTTTTGAGTTATTAATTTTCTTGTAAAAAATTTGACCGTTGCAGAGCCTTATAAATTATTTTCTTACGAGAATACCCTTGAAGAGTAATACTCTTTTATTTTTTAGTGCTTGTATCAACGGGTCAAAATGAAATTTACTTCCATCTCTAAAAATTTACTGAAAAAAAATTAATATCTAGATAACGGTTTAGCTATAGGACAGTACACATGAATTTCTCTTATTTCTTACCCCTGAATGCATTAAAATAGAAAAAACCGCGTAGTTCTATTTAAAAAAATAAAGAAATTTAATATTTATGGAGTTAAACTTTTAACACTTTTTAAACACGCCCTGTATAAAATGAAGAATTTTTCAACATAGATTCAAATATGTCTAGCGTTGCTAAAAGCAACCGAATAGAAACCATTTTCATATCTTCAAAGGGTATCCTCGTATAAAAATATTTTATAATGGTATGCAACAATCAATCAAAAAAATTAATAACTCAAAAAGTATGTATTTCTCGAAAAAAGTTTTAAGACAAAAATATACTATAATTTTACATCTTTGAAAATATTTCGTATCGGAAAACCCAAACGAAGAAATTTTCACTATTTTACTCTAAGTTTTTGCCATGTACAGATAGTTTTAACTCGACGTGGGACACCCTGTATATTGTGTGTAAAATTCAACTTCGGAACAATGAGTTAATTTACATTTTATCTCCCTTCTTATATTGCTTAATAAGACTGTTTCCGATTTTTATATGATGCTAAATAAAAAAATTGATCTTTCTTACTGACAATACAAATGATTGTTATCTCCGGGATATTATATCTCATTAAGAAGTAATCAGTGTACCTTATAAGGGACGTTCTTCATGCTGAAATCATCAGATTACTAATTGGTTAGTTCTTGTCGTTCACCGCGTGTGAAGTGAGATTTTGCAACAAACCACAATCCTGTTAATTCACATTTATAATCAAATTACCGAAATTTATCTAACACAGACATTTCTCTATAAGCGTCTAACATGATTTTCGAATCCTTTCCATGTTACTTCAGTTGAGAAAAATGTAAGAATAACATATGAAAAGGTCACTATAGAAACGCTGCTTTTATACAGAGTGAGTTTTATTTATGGAACGCCTCAATTATCTCGGAAACGGATGGTACGATTTTTATAAATTTTTGTTATTTACATTGTTATCACATCTTTTTTTTTCGGAAAAATAGTGAACTTTGTTATCATAAGACCCTTGCGCACAAAAGCCGTTTCCGAGATAATTGAGGCGTTCCATACATAAAATTCACTCTGTATAAATAATTATATTCTATTTCTGTTTTCTGTTAGAAAATGTGGCAATAAAACTATTCTGAAAAATTGTCTGTCTCAAAAAAATAGTGCGTTATGGATGTTAAATGTAATAAACTACTTTCCTAAGTAATAAAACTACACTACATTTTGTCTTTTAGTGAATGTCGTTCATTCGATTAAAAAAAAATTAAATTGAACATACATTTATAGTTAAACGAAAATAGATTTGGTCACAAAGTGAATAAAAGTTAAAAATTACAAACGAACTCGATGATACGTTTCCTCTAAATTGCAACTTTCTTTGTTTTCTTCAATAAGAATCAATTGTCAGTACCTATAAGTTGTTTTGAATTAGAAATTATATTCAAATATGCAATTACAGCCATTTGTTATGAAAATTATATAATTATTTACTAATCATTCCGTATTAATTATTCTGGTTGGATACAATTTATCTCTCTTACCTGTTAAAAATTTGATAACCTTTCTATAACCTGCTGTTTTAAGTAACCCCATAAAAGCAGGTCAAGGGGAGTCAATTCAGCAGACTAACGAGGCCAAAAAATATCTGATTACCTGTGAATCACCTTTCCATCAACTGTTGGATGCCTAATGTTTCTATCCGGAAGTCTAAGATTAAAAATATTTGCGGCCTCTCTATTTGTTTTGTAATTGTCTCCAACTATTAACACAAGTTCTATTTTTTCTTTACGATTTAATAAATTTGCCATTTTTATTGTAATGTTTAAACTACAACTGACAACTGACATTCACTGTCACATACTTCATGTCAGGGCATCCTAGATTGCGTTGAATTTTATCCTGCCGGAATAATTAATACGTAATGATCAGTAAATAATCACAAAACCTGAAGTTTCATAATAAATGGCTGTTATTGCATATTTAAATATAACTTTCAATTCAAATCAACTTTATAACATTTTTCTGAATTGTAAAAAATAAAGATACCTTACTCTTGCACAAAATTCAAATTTTTTGACAAACCTCGTATACTACTTTAAAAAATTGATATCTGTTGGTTGCATTTTAATTTTTGGACCAAGCATAATTTTTATTCATAAAACCACTAATAAAAAAGTAAGTTTTCTATATGGTTCCAACTTAAGTAGACACACTACTGTATATCTTACTTTTCATTGTACATACTACTTCTGCCTAATATGAGGTTCGTGGGATTATTGATGTTTTCCAATATCTGTATATCTTAAAAAATGAACCAGTATTAGTCTTATGTCGGAATTTATACCTTTTCTTGATAGAACAGCACATTGAGTATGTTGTGAATCAAGCAGTTAACCTTCGATTTCTTAAGACGATAACTTGGTTATCCAAACATGCGTCAGGTATTGTTATCCTGAGTATTGGTGTAGTAGCAGCAGTAAACGGTGTGGTCGTTTAAATATTAACAACGATTCCATAAATTCAAATTTAGTAATCGATTTTTTTTCTAATGCAATGATGAATTTCCGAATATTTTTATTTTGTTCAAAATAGCATATCCTTAAAAAGCTCCAGCTGTCAGTTGCTCTAAAATTTTGACAGATATATCTTATCAATAAACTTTTTGGATTGATGAATGAAAAAAAGTGGATTATAAACGAACAATATTTGATTCAATCATCTATAGATAATTATTTAGCCTGGAACCTGCTCTTCCGAATGCGATGTCTACCATATTTGTAGACAAACCAGTCTAGCCGTCGCCTTCATTTGTATGGGGACTGTTTTTTTAATTTGCCCTAAAAATGACGAAACGGATGTGAAATTTCACAGGAAACTAGAAAAAGCTGCAAATGAAACTTATAATTTATTCATACGAATTTATGGCAATGAATGTTTTTGGCGTCCATTTTCAAGATAGCCGAAAAGATGATTCACATTCTGGTCGCCCTTCCACGTCACAAATGAATAAAAATATCGAAAAAATCTTATTTGATCTGACGATCGGCGATTGCTGAATCTATAGGAAATGACAATGTGTGCGGAAAATTTTACATGAAATTATTAGCATCTGAAAAATGTGTGCTAAACAGGAGCCTCATTCCGCATTGTCTAAAGGTTTATAATCAAATGAAACATCACATGGCTAGACCACCCACCATATTTGCCGGATCTTGTATCATGAGATTTTTACTTCTTTCCTAATGTCAAATCAGCATTGATAGGAACAAGATTTGAATCTGTTCAAAGTATGGAAGAAAAAGCAGAAGATTCGCAAGGGTAGAGGGATGATAGGACAGATAAGGTGATATCAAAATAAAATATTTCATAATAGATATTATTTAATAGCCACACCTCATATAACATAGATCAATTAAAAAATGTTAAATGCATAGTTTGTACAAAAGTGGAACCAAATTGACTAATGGACGTAAGTAGAGCACGTATTTTTGTATAACATCAAAAACATTGAAACTACAGAAGTTATCTCGAAGATGTCTTTTTAAAAATACCAGCCAATTCGATTTACGTCAATAATATGAAGTTGAACATTGCATGTTTGCTTCATTAGTTTTGTAGAAAATGTTCTCGAAAATTTTTGTTCGTGATCTCCGTTTAAATTCTAGACTAATGAGAATGACAACGACGAATAATTCATTTGCTAAAACTAAGAATCCCTTGAATTTAAATATACGGCTGCAAGTATGTTACACAATATTCTGTGCGCCCCCTGTAAATATGTCAATGACTATTCGAGATTGTTGTTTTTCGTCGGTCAATTCCCAGTTATCTTAGATATATTTTGAGATCTCCGCCTCTCTCCTAACTCACTATTTGTTAAAAATTTGTTGATGTCTACTTATATATTTGTATTAGTCCGGTCAATAAAGACATTTAAAATAACAAAAATTTCCGAAATGTTAAATATTGGTTGAGAGCAAGGGTTTACCATTACAAATTAAGTTTCAAAAATTCCTATCGATCCTATGTGTGCTACAAAAGTTATTCGCGGCCAATGGTCCAAATTTGAGGTTTTTGGAATTTTTTCGAAAACGGTGTTTCAACAAAAAAAAAATTAGACCAAAGTTGTAGATGTTAAAATTATCTACAAAATAGTTCGTATAATTTTTTTCTAAGAGTTACCATTTCTGAGATATCGCAATTCTAAGAGTCACATTATATATGACATGTACACATTTCCACGCCACCTATGAGATAGTGTACGTAGTAAGCCTACTCAACTAACTGTTATGACAATGTTAAGGAACAATTTGAGGGAACAATACCCGTCTAGATATTACCTTAATATTAATATTGCTATTGATTTGATTTCTTCGGATATTTTAATCAGATTCATACTCTGGAAAGTCTACTTCAACAGTAATATCTTCTTCGATTTCTTCTTCTTCCTCTTGCTCTTTCTGGATGATAATAAATTGTTCAAATTTGGCTGAGTCATTGGTCTCTTCATTGAAATCACAGGAATATTTCTCCATTGTACTCAACTGACCTTGGCAATTGGTTCATGCTGAAAAAAACAGTAACCCGACTTTTTCACAGCACTTTTGGTACTAAAACCTATTTGAAATTGCAAAAAATATTGAGGACTTTTTCTGGAGCGGGTGGGAATAAAGTTTCAATCGGTTACAGAGTATTATCTATCAATAACCAACCCCAATCTTCTGGGTTCAGTTGATTGATTAGCCATATTTGAACTTGATACTATACTCGATGCAACTGTTGAATAGCAAAACATGATAGTTGCAGTTATTTCTTGTTTCGCCCATTTTTTACAAAAGCTAACTATCCGTATTTATAAATGCTAGTAATTTTTTTTGAGCTCTATAAACCGTAAGAAGAAAGCGAATTCCTTCCTCAATTATTATTTGAGATGTATAGTCACATCCTTTTTTTTTCGAATAAATTTAATATTGATGTTTTGCAGCCGGTTATCACATGCTAAAATAAAATATAGCTTTGGCATTTGGGGATAATCAGATGAACTTTTTGAAGAATATTTTTCTGTTCGAGTGACTTTTAGAATCGCGATATCTCAGGAATGGTAACTCTTAGGAAATAAATATTTTTTTTAGAAAATTTTGAAATCTATAGCTTTAGTTTGAGATTATTTTTCGATAAAAAATCAACAAAAACGTCAAATTTTGACTGTGACTCCGATTATTTTTTGTAGCACACATAGGATCGGGATGGGGATTTTCAAAACTTTATTTATAATGGTAAACCCCAGTTCTCCACTAATATTTAGCTTTCCGGAAATTTCTATTATTTGAATACTATTCTTATGTCGTAATTGACTGGACTATATGTCCAGATAAATACCTATAAAAAGAAAATTGAGGACTACAGACTTGCAGATCATTCAAAAATATTTGGTTGAAATATATGCAACGTCTTGATTGTAAATTTTCGTACTGTTGTTACTTTAGGAAATATTTGATTACAGATTTTCGGAATGTTGTAGTCAAAAATGAAGTCTTCGCTAATCTACAAAAATGGGCATTTCATAAATGTGGGATGCTGTAGATTACTTAATCCTAGACATGCTGCTATTACGGCCGCAATTTATACATTGGTGAGTGTAATTTATACAATGATTGTATATTTATTTCGGAGATAGTTTGAAAATCCCTTTTATGTGGAATAAATTTTTTTATACTAGGAAATTGAAAACGCTGGGTCATTTCAATTAAAAAATATTATAACCGACGTCTTGCTAGATAATAAAAGTTTCAAATATTTATTTTAGGCATTTGAAAGTCTCAAAAGATCCAATTTAATTGAAAAAAATATATATACTACCAAACTTGATATGTACTTGACTGTAGAGAAAAAAATAAAATTTTACTTGAGAAAACATCTCAAAAAATCTTCTGAACTCACACCTATTCTAAGCCCGATACGTGCTAGCCATTTTAATTAAAAATAAAACGTTAGTTATTATACAAGGTGAAGAATTTGATTTATGTAGAAACTAACTTTAGAATCTGGTCCAGAACTTATTTGGATTTGCATTCCGTTTAGAAATACCTATAAAATTGATTCATCTATTACTATCCGATCTTACTATTGATCTTTTTCGAAGTTTTTTGTCTAAAAAAAACTAATTATTATACATTGATATCAGATTTATAATTTTTTATACTTCTATGTATACTGTCGACGACTCTGAATACGAAAAATTATTTTTCGCGAAGATTTCCATCATTAAAATATCAACTGAATTTTTCTCGAGTAAGTTTCTCGGTAATGAAGCTCATTATACAAATCTTAGCTTGAAAAGATTTAGGATAACTTCTTTAGACATCCTATAACACCAACTTCAAAGTTTTTGGTACAATGAAGACATCAAAATTGAAATAATT
Organism: Diorhabda sublineata; assembly: GCF_026230105.1. NCBI lineage: Eukaryota > Metazoa > Arthropoda > Insecta > Coleoptera > Chrysomelidae > Diorhabda > Diorhabda sublineata. Next base: position 12,252,421 of record NC_079475.1, read on the forward strand.
ATTTTAATTAGTGCAACTCACTATAGGAGAACGGTCCCAAAAGTATCTCCATACACTTTTTCCACCGATATCACCTCTCCATTGTTGGAAAATCTTTGACCATTAAGCCTTTTTTTCAAGTTTGGGAACAGAAAATAATCTGATAGGGATAAATCTGGTGAATATGGTGCATGATGTGAAGATTCAAACTTTAATTCATTAATTTTGGTGTGCTAATGTATTGTCTTGATAGAACAACACTTTCTTCTGAGCCAAAGCAGCTGTTTTTGCTTGATTTCTTCACTAAAACGAATTCAAATAATACTCACCGTCACTCACTCACAGTCGATGAAAATTATCCCACGCGAATCCCAAAAAACCGACGCCATGACCTTGCTTGCAGATAGAACGATCTTTGCTTTCTTTGGAGCTCTTCCTCCATTTTTAATCCATTGTTTCGATTGTTGTTATCTTTAGGGTGTGAATTCCAGTCTGTCAACAGATCTAAAGTAATCTTCAATATCTGACAGAAACAAGGCAAACAGCAAGGAACTTAATGATTCTCTCTCTAGGACTCCTTCAATTATATCAAACTGAAGCGACCATTATATTTTTCTTATTATTTCACAATTGTTCATATAATGACTATTTTCCATATTCAAATATCGAAAAGACGTATAAAAAATTGTTCAAATGAGGAAGGTCAGAATTTATTCCTGGCTACATGCCAAAATGAAGCTTGAATCGCAATATCCTGATAGAATTTGAAATGAGGTGACTTCTCAAGACATATCTTTAATCCTAGTTTGCAATTACAAGGAGGAAAGTTTCTCTAGATAGTAATTATCGATTTTCACATTTTATAGTGGTGTGAAGTATAATAAGATATTTATAGTTCGATTGATCCAACAAGTAGTGAAGCCAAATTTTTGTTAAGAGAATTTAATTGTTCCTAGAAGTCTTAAATATTTTAAAACGGATGAAATTTCTTCTAAAACATGCTGAGTCAAGATTTCTACTGTTTCCAGTGAGGATGCTGTACCTGTTGGTTCCATTTGTAATAATAAACGTTTTTGAAGATGCTCTAACAGGCCTTTCGCTGATAAAGCTACAACGAAGCGCAAGTCTTGGTAAGCCTCGTCGTAACCAACATCAACGCATGATTAGGTATGGCCACTGCTAAATTTGTGGTAATGGATTCCTCTTGTTTAGTCTTTTTGATGGATGATTGACTTAAAACCAACCCCTCGATAACAAATCGTCAATGGGATCTCAAAAGCGAGTTCTGATGCTGTATACACTTGAGGTCTGAAGGAAGGCATTCGAAGTAGACGTAAATCGGAACTTTTAACGGACTTTATGATCCAAAAATGCGACGTTCCAAAAGTTCACATTGTATATCTTAGACTTCTTCAATGTTTGATTGAATCTTTTATTATTATTCTCAGAACTTCAATAGTTAGAGTTGAGTAATCATATTGAGAACTTATCTGTTTCAGAACATCTCAATCCTTGTTGTTCTTCTGTACAGCTGGAGAATAAGCGTCAATGTTAAAAAGTATGTAACGTTAGAAGATGTTTATTATGGTAAGTGGCTCTCTTCACAATAATACAAGTATTTTTCATCCATTATTGTTTTAAACTTATTTCAAAAATTATTTCTCTCTTTTTAGTTTTATATGCTATAAAAACGTAGTTTTTGGTTTTTTTACCACCCTCGTATAATACCTACATCTCATCGAAACTCGTATTGAGGAGTAACGGTGAAATTAGTAAGATTGTCGAAGTGCTTGATTTTCAACACGGAGATCGAATGTTCGAATCTCTATCTCTATCGAACGGAATTTCTATCAAATATAAGTCGTTGTATCTTAGTCCAAAGGATAGTTAAAGAGCAAACAAGCTCACAAACAAACAAACCCACATCCAGGTGAAGCTCATATATTTGTTGGAGACCAAAAATGATATTTAATAATTGTTAATAAAGAACTTTTATATAGTACAGCATTTCCTACGATGTTCACCACAAGTGGTGGTTGCTATGTATCTTAATAGGCTTGGGAAATACGTGCACAAGATCCATTCACCTTCTACATAAAGTTCTTTCAACGTTTATCAATTTTTAAGTCTGACTAAGATTGCCCTTCACGCTTTTTTTTTAAATTGTTGTTCTGTTCAAATTGACTTGACTTTTCGCATTCAATTTTTCAATATTTTCCCCTTCTCAATTTTGCAATCATAAAATTCCAAATTGTAGCACTCATAATCTTTTTTGTGGTTCCTTCTGTTAATATCTGTTATGGCCTTTGCTTTTTTTAGCACGGGTTCTCCTTTCTGATGCCACTTAATGGAATCTCTTTTGGATGTAAGATCATAATGTAACGTTTTTCTTATTACTTACACTCTTCGTAGTCGTTTTTATTTAAAACTAAACTAAACTGCGTTTACACAAACCATTTATATACCTAAATAAAATTCTACAAAGTTCTAGAACGAAAGAAACAAAAGAAATAATAAATAGACTTTCCTAGGAATTATTTGGAAAGGAAACATCATTTATATAAACCAGATGGAAGGCGCCACGCGAATTCGTCAAATTTCAAAACTTCATTGTAGCCGGACAGGGCCGGCGTAAGAAACTACTTTGCGAGCTTGTTCATAACATTACCCCCTCCTTAGATGGAAGTTTCTCCTGGATCTCATGAATAGCCGCGACTGTATGTTTAAGTCGGCAACTTGATCCATTTCTGCACATTCCGGTTATATAGAAATAACAGGGTACCGTCTTCATAAGTACTGATGATGAGTTGGATGGGGTCGCAGTTTTATAAAAAATTACAATTGATCAGATTACAATTCCTTTTTTGTCGCAATGAAGTTCTAAAAATTCTATTCGACGCTGCTTTTGTACTGAGCTTACTTTTGTAATATTCAAATGCTCACGTAGAATTGTTAGAGCACTTGTTTTGGAAATACTGGTCTGTGGTGCAATTTCTTTTGTTATTAGGCGCCGGTGAGCTTTAGTCAAAAAAGTGCGGAGCTCAATTTAAGACATCTTTGACTCTTTATTATGATATTAAGTATTAACCTCAGGACTGCAGTAATGAGTGCGATCCATGTTTTTTCATTTTCAAATCAATTCAAATGAACTAATTAATCAATACCAAACGTCATTATAATAAATTGAATTATGGTATGTAACTCAGAAACTAATAATTAGCTGATTGCTTCTGGCATAAATTTTGTGTCATTTTCTAGGTGAAACTTTGTTACAAATAACAATTTGTCAGTTCAAGTTTGAATGTACGATATTAAAGTTCTCTATAAAACGTTTATATTTCCAACGTGACGAGAAAGCATACTTTTCTTTAGAATTATATGACATTTTGGAATGAGATCTAGAAAGCAAAAGTTTAAATAAGAAACGTATGGAATATGAAATGAAAAAGTCTTACTAGAATGTGCTACAAATCAATTTTTCTTATTGAAAGTAAAATCATGCTTGCGACGATTCTATAAAGTTATCATTTTCGAAATTGTGCTCTAATTTGTTATCTGAATTGGACGAAAAAGAATGAAATCTTAAAACGACGGTATGCATCACTTGCAATACAGATTTTCGTAAAATTCTGGAATAGAATTACCACAATTTAATTTATCATACTGTTTACTTATGTGATTATTGGGAAATAAAAAACATATCTTATGAACGATTTCAACAATTCATAAAACAGAAGAAACAGGATTGGCTTCTGGTTCAGTATTTTCTACCCACAAATTAATATCTCCCAATACCCTTCTGATGATATTGCTGATTGTTTGTGGGTGTTTACCCGAAATAAAAACAGCACATCGTCAGAATAAGCTATTGTTTGGAATTCTTTTCCTTCTAGAGTTGCTAGAATCTCATAAATCACTATTGATCATAATAAGGGCGTTCCTCTAGTAATTATTTTCCTAGTCTTGGGTAATCCCATTTAATTGCATCCAATTTCAGCTCTGTTCTAAGGTTGTTGAAGACTCTTTCTATATCAGGGAAGGCCCCCGTGTGAAATGTCTCACTTCCAATGATTTCTCGATCAATTTTACTATTTCATGCAGTGTTTACTCAACTAACTTACTTTTTCTATAGGCATGTTGAGGTTTGCAATCCGTTTCTATGTTTCTGATTTTTTTATATGCAAATAGCTTTTCTATCGCTTTCGGAGTGAAAGAAGAAAGGTTTATCCGCCTAAAGTCTCCTGGTATTGTGTTACCTGGTTTACCTGCCTTAAGTATAATTTCAAGCTTTGTAGGAAAATCACCTCAATCTCATCAATTATACACCCCATGAATTTTTCTAATATAATTGGTATCAATTCATCTTGATCTTGCTAGTATCGGAAAGCATTTTCCTGTACCTTGTCTCAAGGATTTCATTAAGTTATTCCCATATATCATTACTTATTTTATTTTTAAATTATTTGGAGGTCTGGGCTCTATTCCCTTGCCCGTAGCCGTTTATTCAGTTGCTGATGGTGAGGAAACTGATTGACTCCAGCTTTATTTCCATTCCACTCTTAACTTATTCAACCGCATCATTAGGAATTCCTCCGAGTACTGAGTTCTTTCTGTGGACGCAGATGGTATCATGTGAAAAACGCATTCCTTTTCCAAAGCTAAGGTAGCGGGTAGAAGATGTATATTTCCAAAAAAAGTACAGACAGACGCTTCTCAAGACATTCAAACAATCAGTTTGAGTTATCTTGGTATTAAAATCTATTTAGAAATTCAGTATACTGATGTTAAAGTTATTTATCTGATACAAGTGATCTCTTGGGAAAGCGAATTCAAGATAGTTATAAATGAGCGGCGTCACCTCGTCATAGTTGGCGTGTACTATACACAGTTTATTTTTCTATGTGAAATAATTGTTTCAGTTTCTCCATTAAATAAATTACGAGTATTATTATTACACAGATACATGTTTGTACATACAGACTCAGGAAACACTCTAAAAAAATCAGCGTACCTCCGGCAACGCTCTCAAGTCTGGCAACGCTGTGGGAAAAGATAGAAACGAGGAATGTTTGTGCTTAATACAGTTTCGTCTGCCAGAATGAATAACCGATACAAATTCACTCTTCAAAAACAGTTTTCTTGTTACATCGCATTTGGATACGAATGCGGATTACGAAACTATATTCAACAACAAGTTCCATCTGACTGTTACTCAATCGTTCGAGAGTATGGAAGACGTACCAGATATTCTTAAAAACGGGCTCTGTTGTCGACGCACCGCGCCGTATTATTTGAGCAGCCAAAACAATTTGCAATGCAGCTAACGGGAGAACTTTAAATATCCGATCTTTATTTACGAAGAATGCTGAAACGCATGCACTATCGAGTTTACCGTTCTCCTCTTTTCCAAGCATTTTACGAGGATGATTTCGACCGTAGATTGGAATTTTTTCAGGATGATCCACAGTTTCTGCATTCCATTTTGTGGTCATATGAAGTCACCTTTAAGCTGAACGATACGGTTTATCGGCATTCCTGCGTGTACTGAAACCTCACGTCTTCATTGAAGAAGAGTTAAACTTGCCTGAGGTGTGTATGGGAGATCTAGTGGCTACGCACTTTTTCGAGGGTCTTGTGACGGGTCAAATTGATTGGAGTAGTTCGAAGATTTATTTGGGCAAATGGACAACGATTCAACAGGCGAGAATATCCGTTATTTCATACAGAATAGATCCGTGGACATGTGACCTGACACCCTACGATTTCTTTCTGTGGCGCCTCCTCCAGGACTTTCGTTTTTCCAAGATGACCACGCGCCCCACTGGATCTCCGAGCTGCAATTGAAGAAGAATTTGAAACACGTACAGTTTAACACAATTCGCTGGACCTGCCTCCATGTAATTTCTCTTAATAAATTGACTTTGACGCTGCATTTTTTTCAATTTATCGCAAATTGCCTGACTTATGCCGAGCTCTGTATATACGTATTCAAAAGATATAACAAATTATAACAAAAAACTCTTCAAATGTCAAACGAACACTACGACTATTCAAGTTTCACGGTAGTTATACGTTATTACACAAACAGCTGCACTCTTCAGTATTAACTTGATACTTTTGGGAATTAAAACAAAGAACAGTAACTCTACCTAGCTGCATATATCCACTTAACTGAAATGAGCTTGAACCTTTTTCATTAAAATACGTTTCTCTCGAAAACTTTGACAACAATGTAGAGCTTATTTCTCAAATGGTTTTGGGTTTGATTATTAAATTAAACTTTAATACAGAGGATCATTTAAATGTTGATGATATTAGAGAATATAAAGATAGTAAAACAAAGCTTGGTATTGGGTGTTATAGAGTTGATGGTTGGTTACTAATAAACCTAAAATATCCATCCTTTAGGAAACATATCCTTTGGACGAGGAACTGTGTTAATCAAAGGTCCTCTTTCCTCTTTTATCTTTGGAATGTTTATATATTAACAAGTGATATTTTGAAACTATATGTCAAGGGTTTTAAGTAAATGAACAAAATCGATTCTGGGACGGATGTGAGTGTCGTCGTTTGGGGGTATTGGAAATTCTGTAATAATGTCAGTTTGACTTAAGCGACTGTCGAAAGGAGGTCCATAAGCTTTATTTCAATCATATACAAGGTATTGAATAGAATTATATAGTTAAATACCATAAAATATTGAGAAAAAAGGCATTATGACATATAAGATGAAACTCCACATGGTTAAAACCCTACGTCAAAATAAACAATCGATTGAATACCATAGTTGTCAGTTACTTTGGAAAATATTCAAGGAAACTGATAAAAAATTCATTGTACACACAGTTAGACAAAATATTTGTGAATTTGTCTCTTCTTATGAGTCGTTATGGAACTAAAAAATAGAGTAGTATTCGATAATGGTAATAGAATTGAAATAATCCGAAGCCAATTCAAATAAACCGATACATACCTGTATGGTAATTCTCTGATAGGGTTAACTCATGATCTGAATGTTCGGAAACTAACCCGGATCACGTTCATTGTTGTTCGAAAAAAATAGTGCAAGAACCTCAGCGCAGTGCAAAAGGCAGCGTCTTTGTGAGCTTTGCTGCTATGAGCAAGAAAGTTTAAGGAGAATCCATGGAGTAGCATCGAATAGGAGATTCTCAGTTAAGGTCACGAAAAGCATGAAAAGTGATGGCTACAATATTCTAGCACTAAAAGAGCATCCGTTTGATTGACTTCAAGGAATCGTGAACGCGACACATAACTCCGAATTATTAAGGCAGTTGCGTCAAAAAATTATCGATAAGAGGCGAGGCAAAACCAGTCGAGACGTGGGCTTGATTCATGATAATTCTTCAATCTACACTGGTTCACTTTCCAAAGGTACTGGACACGAGTGTGGCTCACAGAATTTGAATTCAACATTCACCATTTAACCTTGATCTGACCTCGTCTTAATATTTTTTGTTTGCAAAGCTGAAGCCCGAACTAAGAAGTAAAAGATTTAGTTCAGTCAGTTATTTTATTTATGACTTTTCTGTCAATGTTTGGCTAAGAATTCATGGACCGCATTAAGTAATTTGATATTAGTTTGATGAGTTATTATCTGTTTAATACTTTAATGCATACTTTCTCTTAGTTTATATGGACTTTGATGATACCTCATTTAATATTTAATCAATAATCTAATCTTCAACTAGGTGAAAATGAATTTGGGAAGGAAGGATGTTGTTTTCTGTTATTTATTTATTCTGTTAAATCATTACCAATCTTTCCAAATGATGATGATTACTTTTTATGAAATATTAGTAAATATCTCATTATTTATGTTAAAATTAAAATTTCTTTTATTTTTCAGGTGTTCAAATTGCTTATTTGGCAATAATAGGAACACAACTCTTCATGATTCTTCTGAGCATATTATTATTATACGGAATATACAGAGTAAGTCGAAATATTGTTCAATCTTCACTCAATTTCCTTATTGATCTGGTGATTTTCTTTGAAAAATTTCTCCGAAAATTGAAAGAAGATATTATTAAATATCAATCACTTTCAAACCATTAACAAACAAATTCAATAAAGAATTATTAATCCCCCTAATAATTTATTTGAGAACAGATATGAATCAATATTAATAACTGACTTGACTTGTGATGTCCCAGCTGTCTAACCAACAGTGTTAGAAGTGATTGTATACGTACAAATATGTTAAAGATTATTTTAACCCACTATTAACAAATAAAATTATATAAATAATAATTTAAGGAATTTGTATTATGAATATTTACAATCATAATTTATGAACATTGATATTAATCGTACAACTACTATAATTCTTAACATTGCCAAGCAAGAAATTACTAGAGTTGCCAGTACCATCATAACTATAGTCCAGTTCCCAGAGGATTTCACCTTAAAAAAGGTGGGGTAGAATATTTAATTTTTTTTTATTTCGTTTTAATAAGTTTGAAAAGTGAAATATCAAAATTGTGAATAAATCGTTGGGCTCGGAACAACTTTTGGTAACCTCGAAAAACCTCGAAATTTTCGGACATTTTCCGGTTTTTTCGCAATATCTCGAAAAGGAGTGGTTCTACCGAAAAAGTCCCTATACAAAATTGTAGAGCATTAAATTCCCTAGAAATTTCATACCCAACTTTTTCTTCTACTACTAGGAGGGAGCGAGCTACAGTATCTCAAAGATGGACCATTTTTCTCAAAATGCCCAAAATCCCAAATCTCATGCTTTCTTTGATTCTATTTTTGACTTAGATTTTTATCAAATAAGGCTCTCCAGCCCCCCCATATTTCACTTCCCCCCACAGTCCAATGCAATGTGAGAAAAAGCACTCCAAACCTATTCGGCGAGCTTTCGCATTGTTTTAAAGCTTCATCGGGGCTTAGAGTCAATACAGTAAAACAAAACTACGGTGCTTAGCAGAAAATTCGAAAAATTAATCACCAACTAAAGGAATAAAGGAGACAAAAGAGTGAGAAGACATGTGTATGGAAAAAACTTTCGTTAAACAAGTGAAGTATTACAATTAAAACATTGAAAAATTGAGCAATGAAAATATATTTTTTCCATTTGATTAAAAATTATTTGTAATACCTAGGGCTTTGTTCTCTGAAGCAAATTGTATGAGAAAAGGAACTAAATCCTTTCTCTACACAGCATTCACACCAATAAACTGTGAAGACGTATTGGAGAAGAAACCGTTTACTGTTGTGGATGGTGGCTACCTACTCCATAAAGTGGTTTGGCAGAAACACGCCTCCTTCAGTGCCATATCACAAAGTTACTGCTCATTTCTGACGAGGCATTACGAATCTGAGGTAGCAGTTATTTTTGTTGGGTCTGGCGCAAAGAGCGCCGAAATATTACGTCGGACTCAGATCCACTCTTTTCCTGATGTGATCTTTGACAAAACCACAATCAACGTAGTTGCTCATGACAAGTTTCTGTCGAACGTCGAAAACTTCGAGGGTTTTCGGCTACCAAAAGCTCTGCCGAGCCCAGATTTAGTCACATTTATTTTTTAATATTTTACTATTTATACCCATTAAAACGAGATAAAAAAATAAAATCTTCTACCCCACCTTTTGTAAGGAGAACTCCCTTTTTGGTCTCTGGGAACTGGATTACTAGTAGAAACCAGAAATGAAATTGGATGATGACGTTCACACGCAATGGTATTCCTATAAGAAATAGAATGAGCCTTCGTCTACCAACGTAGACTTCAATTTACCATGTTTTTTTACCATTTACCATGTAACAGTAATCTGTATTTTCCTTTGATGTAACTCCCCAATAATACAGAAAAAACGATTGATATCTATTCGTTGTTGTTTTTAGAAGTTGTATAACTAATGATTTATTTGTTATTTCGATACCTCTCACTAATAAATTGTATAATTTTTCACTCCAACTTTTTCTAAATAATTCGAACAGTTGCAATATTAACCATCAAGTATTTCTCACCTGGTGTCACGTTTATTAACATTTAAACTTATTCTTGTGTTAGAATTATTCTCAATTGTCCGTTTTAATATGATATTACCTTGAAATATTTACTAACATCAACAAAAAAGGCGTTTAACTGGCTCATTGGAAATTTGCTTCACAAAGTTCATGTAAGTGTGCTAAGGAAACAGATCCACCGAAATTTCCCTTCTACGTTTTTCAATTCCCAACAGGCGAGCAAATTGTGATTTTTTGAATATTAGAATGCATTTTGAGTTTCAAGGTCATTACAAATTGGTCTATTTTATCATCAAAATAGGGTAGTTGTACAAAAAACATTGTTTAACACTTGTGTTAAAAGTTTTTAGAAAATTAATTAATAATTACTAAAATATATCTCCAAACTTTAATTGCAAAATAACAAGGTAGGTACAGTCATCAAACTTTAATTGGAAAATGACAAGGTGGGTACAGTCATACACACCATTTATTATTAACCTACTTTTTATGTTCTGCTTTAATATATCAGAATAATTGCCAAAAAACTTACGAACTTAACAGTGGACCATTTCAGTTTTTGTTTTGTTTTTTCATATCGTGTTAATCCCTCTATCAGCCACAATTTTCCAAATTCAAACACCACTACCCAAGTTTTTATACAACATCTGGTAGTCTTTGTCATTATTGGTTTTCTCCCTATGTAGGGAGGAATGTCCATGTCGCAAAAAATTATTTGCTTTAATTTGTTGAAAAGCAAACCTCCGCTTGTGACTTTTTTAATGCTACGTGAAAAAACTGAGTCTGAGGCCGCTCAGTTGATAGAAGCAGAGATTACACTGTAATTTATTTACGTATCTGATTGCTTGTTTTACTTTGAACGTTGGTAGTAATTAATTTAACCGAAAGTCCAAATATTTTACAAACAACTACCAAAAAAAATTGTTTTTCTAGTTTCCTTGATTTAATTTGATAATTTATGCGATACTATGTTGGTTTTGCATTGAACCTTATTTAATTGAATAAAATTTGATACTGTTTTATATAAAAAAAACCGATTCCGTCAATTCAATCCCTTTCGTTTTTTGTTTCACGAAATACAACGAATGATATCTGCTTTAAAAAGTAGTAATTATGTGATTCAACAGAATATAATCAACTTTTATCTAATAACTCTCAATATATATATATATATATATATATATATATATATATATATATATATATATATATATATATATATATATATATATATATATTTCCTTAACTTCTTATTTTTAGACCTTTGATATATTAGTTTTAAAATTAGTTTTTTTTAATAATAAGTTTTGAGAGATTAATAAAAAATTGACGTTTCGACTCAACTTCGGTCTCTATCATATTTTAATCAGTTTTTTCTTGACTTTCTTGACATATTTGACATTTGACAACCAACTATATGTAGATCGATAAATCTTAAGTTTGGTCACAAATTGAATTTCTGAACGCAACCATAATATTTGACATTTGACAACCAACTAATATGTTGATCCATCAGACAAAGAATGCATCCTTCTATCTTTGTGACGATTATCGCTACATGCTTGACAACTTTTTTTACTTCGGTGATTCATTGTGATAGTGACATCTCAAGTTATGTGCTCTTTTTTTTTTCTTGATCTTTTGTGATAATCACAGTTTAATGCTAACATGGAAGAATTTTGCAACAAGATGAAACAGCAAAGGTGTTTGCGCAGCAGTTGTTAGACATTGGAAATATAGTCGCAATGGATACCTCGACCAGATTCATCACATTACCCACAGATTTCTGTCCCAAAAAAGAAGCTTATTTAGCATGTTTTCCCAAATATATCGTAATAACCAAAATTGGCCGTTAGTTAATAGTTAACTATCCCATGGAGTTTTTGAATTCACTGAAATTGCCTGGATTTTCACCGAACAATTTGCATTTAAAAGTAGGAGCAGTTTTTATCATGCATTAATAACATCGATTGTGCAATGGAACAGGACTGGCTGTGAAAATGGGTGATGAATAACGTCATTGAGGCAACAATCATAAAGAGAAAATACAGAGAGGATGTCTTGATCCATGCATATACCGATTATTCCAACGTTTACAACTTCCGGTACGTCTGGCCTTTGCGATGACCATAAATAAATCGCAGTCGTTGAAAGTTTGTACAATTAACTTGGGGTTGCCCTGTTTCGCGCATGGACAATTATAAGTCGCGTAATCGCGTGTCGGAAAATCGTCATTTTTGTTTATTTACAAAACGAATGAAAAATATATATTTTACCAGAAAACTTAAAATTGATTAACAGACTGTATCATAACTGTTTTAAGCAACATCATGTGTAGTTAATATGTAATTAATATGTGTAATAAAACGTCATTCATATCAAGCATTTTTTTATTTGTTGTGTTTCGAATTGATTTTATACAAAAGTTTAGGTGTGAAGGTAGACACCCAATTCTTAAGAGAGTTTTACTACTGATTAGACAATGAAAAAGCGTTTTAAAATCATTTATAACAAGTGGGATAATTTCAAATGATGTTTAAAAATTGATCAAGTTTCTTGAATGATCGAGATTAATTGTAAAAATTGCTCTTCCATAGTCTTAACAGTATTTATGAACACATTGTAGAAGAATGTAGTTTATCACCATTTTGTGTACGGTGAACGAATTCACCGGGTATAGAAATTCATTTTAAAAGGTTTTTATCTCGGGAATTTCATGAGATTCTCTCAGTGTTTGCTTGAATCTCAAGAGGAGTCCTTTTGAAAAACTACGTCGTAAGCGATAATCAGGATATATACAGCATTCTTTATAACACCGTCGGTGTTCATCTGTTTCGGGCAGACATGAAAAATGTTGATTTGAAATTCCCTTTTCTCCTCGTTTCATTTCAAGCACAATACCTGCACCATCTAGATTGATGTAATGATAATAGAGAAAAAGTGAGAATCACGCATTTAACGTCAAGTTAAATGTCAGAAAATGAGCCTGTATGATTTGAGAAAATACCTTTGAATGTGCTAACATATAATCAACCACTTAGAGTTTCATTTGAAATGGAAATATTTACAGAAATGTGCTTCACTATGACTTTTGTATATTGTCATTTTTATGTTTGGGTTAATTTTTTCTGACTAAAGCGATGAGTTCCTAATTTGTGTAGCTGTTTATTAAATTGTAAAATTGAAAATTCTAAAATAGCTTCATCATTTATACAGAGCCCCTTTAAAATTTCGTATAATTCGAGAAGTTCACTTGAATCCAAACAAATAATACAACACCATTTGAATTAAAAGTTTTAATTTCTCTTATTATTAAAATAATTTTTTAACTATACATCCCACAAAAATTATCATATCACTCAGTTTTTTAAAATATTTCAAATGCGTTGCCTGTTTTTCGAATTTTATCATTATTACGGATTAAAACGCCAATAGATACGCTTTTTGCAACATTTATTTTATATCAGTTTAATCTACAGAGGACAAAAAGTTTGATTTACCAAAGCATAGAAAATATCAGAAAAATTGTAGAAAACATCTATCCAAAAATTAATGGTGCTTAAACTAAAACCAGCCAATGAATTTCTAATTACAGCTTCCATTCGTCTTGGAAGGCTTCTAAACAGGTTCTGGACTTATCCTTGCTGCATGTTTTCCCAGAAGTTCAAAAGAACATTTGGAAGATCATCTTTTGTTCTTATTGGTGTCGAATGTTGCTGAATTTGCCATCCTAGATAGTCCCAAACATGTTCTATTGGGTTAAGGTCCGGGCTACGTGCAGGTCAATTCAGGGTGGGTATCTCGACCTCTTCTAAGTACTGCCGAACCACTCTAGCAGCGTGTGGACGAGCATTATCGTGCATTATCACAGAGTTGTCACCGATATGGGGCATATAGGGCACTACATGGGGTTCTAGGATAATGGTTATGTACCTGTCAGCATTTAGTGTTCCGTCATTCACTGGTACTAACTCCGTGCGACCCTCGAAAGAAATTTCTCCCCAAACCATAATAGAGCCACCACCAAAGCTTTCAGTTTGACAAAATTTAACCTGATCGTGCCGTTTACCCCGTCTCCTATTTACTGGTACACGCCTATCTGATGAATACAAACCAAATGTTGATTCAGCCTATTTCGAACTAATTGTAGGCTTATTCGGACATTACGAGCAGCCAACAGATCTGTTTGCAGCCTTCGAGCGGTGGTATGCCTAATTCTTAACGCCGTTAACCTCAAATAATGATCATTTACTACCGAAGTTACCCTTCCGCGGCCTTGTCCGGGTCTTCTGGTTAGCCGCCTTGTTTTTTGGTAGCGAAAAACAACTCCGGATATAGGGCTTTGTTGAAATCTAATTACTCCGGCGACGTATCTTTGACTGCGGCCATCGTATATGAGCGCGATGATTCTAGCGGCTTCTTCATTCGTCACATGTCTGGTTAAACGTTGATGCACGTCCATTATTAACAAAATAACTTTAAATTTTCACTATACAATAACACAATTTGCTTAGAAAGTTCTCGATCTCAATGCATTCTCCAAAACAGAAATGTGATATTTTTTTGCCCATTATAAGAAACCAGAAATATCTATTAGGTTGATGCATATACAGATTGTTCCAAAAAACTAAAATTAAGTATTAAAAATATCCTAAAATACAAGTGGTGCGATAATTTTTGTGCTCTGTGTATAAAAATTAGTCAATAATATTTTTGCAGATTAAAAAAAATATTTTCAACTGATTCGGTTTTTGGGCCCTATATTTTTAAAAACTTTTCATAATATTTCTGGCAACTACTCTCCATTACTCATTCAATCCTTTATTTACTATGATTAAAGTGCAAGTCACATCTTCAATTAATTTGGCGAAGGGAACGAATAGAATCCAACAAACTTTGTTTGGTCAAATTTTAAGACATTGTTTTCGAATGTTTTGTACATCTCATTGTTCTGCTTTCAAAATAGTTTAATTTTCTGGGGTTTCTATGTCCTTCTGCCCCCCTTAACATTTAACTTGGATTGATGAAAAAGTTTGTAAAGGCTATGGATGAAAAGGGTGATGGATTCAAATACCTTAGAGAAATGTTTCCCCAGTTGAGTGATTCCAAATTAAAGTAAAATGTATTTTTATTGGGCCACAAATAAGAAAATTACTAGACTATGACAATTTTGCAAAAAAGCTCATCAGACAGAAGCTTAGAGCATGGAAGGTATAGTGAGGGGATTGTTGGGCAACAATATGGATCCAAACTACCAACAGTTAGTTGATGAACTTCTAAACGCCTACGAATATCTTGGTGCTCGAATATCATTGAAGTTCACTTCCTCCATTCCCATCTGACATTTTTTTCCGAATATTTAGGAACTGTTGGTGATGAGGAGGGTCAAAGGTTCCACCAAGATATTAGAAGAATGGAAATTCGGTTTCAAGGACGATGGGATTCGGTCATGATGGGTGATTACTGTTGGTGGTTGAAAAGAGAAAGTGCAACCCCTCATAAGAATAAAAAGTAGAACTAATTGATATTTAAAGTGATTTTTTTTAAAGTTTATGTTTTTAATAGATACGGGGCATGTTTATTAGATGTAAACTATAAATATTGTCAATAAATACGATTTAAAAAACATGAAACTATTTTTTTAATAAATATTAAATATTTTACCAATGAATATGGTTTTATAAATTTAACTTTTAAAGTTCCACTTTATCAAAATATGCTATTCATTCTTGTGTTACTACAACTAATTTTTTGTTGACCAATGATTATAAATGGGTTGGCTATTTTCAGTTATCCCTGACTCAAAGCTGCTGTTAAATTATATTATGAATATTATTCATAGATCGATTCATTATTTGTAAAAAGGGGTGTATATATTGGAGCATTCATGAAATGATTATGAAAAATTTATAGCGTTGAATATTCCATACATATTCATTTTATGATAACGAATAATTTGTACGGATCCTTCTATTTATTCAATTAATAACTACGCATCCATTACGAATTTGATTATACGTATATTTCCATCAATTATGAAAATTGTGGTATATACTTGCAACGAAACGTGAAAATAACTAACTGACTGAATCTATCTTTCATTTAATGATATATAAAGATGACGAATACGGTTCACAGTAAAATTCAACGTGAAATATTTTGATCGCTTTTTTGTCGATTCAGAAATTATCTTATTTCCCAGAAATAAGAAAGAAGCTTGGTGTTATTTTATCGATTAACATGTAAGGTAGCAGTCAACTGTAAAATCTAGCCATCCCAAAATTATTGTTCAGTTATATGTGAAATTCCCCCAATTGATTTTCATCAAGGTCCGTGCTGGAAGCGTCCCCAATTCATTCCGTTTCAAATACGAAAATCGATGGCATTTTACGCCAAAAAAAATTTCTATCTTTCCACCTTTCCACCCTGGAAAGATAGTTGGCAATCCACCTCTCAGGAAAAGATGCAGAGGCAGCTTCAGAATTAACAGATCGATAGCTCTCCAAGAAGTAGAAGAAGAAGAAAAATTTGTGTTTGCTATGTGATTTATATTCTTTTCCATTTAAAAATCTTTAAAATTTAAAAATTTTTAATTATTGAGCAACAATTCGATGATTGATTAGCAAGAGTTTTGTTAATCAAAACAAGTATCATTTCTTCATCATTTCTCTACAAAGAACCCAAGCCCAGTGAAAATAACAACACGTATCATACGTAGCATTTTATGAATCGTATTCCGAGAACATCTTTTTGAGTTTCATTCATGAAACTCAAAAACTTTTTTATCTGGCACTTGATTTTCGCATAACTTGTCATTATATGATTTTTTGCTCTATTGCAATTGCTATAATAAACGAACTAATTTTTGAATACAGAATAATGAGAGTTTGCACTATATCACAAGCATTTCCCATCTAAATTCGACGTAGATACTAACTGTGGACTAGGTTTGAAATAATTCCATTTTTATTGGTAAGCTCAGCATCCGAAAATTTGTTTTTGGGTCCATCACTTCTGCAATAATCATCACACAATTTGTGTTTCTTGTAACCATGCCATTCGGCTTATTAAGTTTTTCTCCGAAAATTTTAAATATTCCTTTGGTCACGTATTGTGGTACTGTAGTCACTTCGGATTTATTTATTCTAACGCATGAGTTTTGGAAGAAAAAATCATTTATGTTAACGAGGAATTTACTTTTTTTCACTGCTTCTTACTCTTTTAATTCATTTAGTCTCTTCAATAAGAGTTATGAGTTAAACTTTATTATCATTATGAATTAGATTCGAAGAAAGATCTGAGATTAGCAGCGTATTTTCTAGATATTCGCCATCTCAATATTTTATGATTTCTACCTTAAATTACCACCCCGATGTGAATATACCCCCAGTTTTCTGTCTCAACGTTTGTAAAACTAAAGTTTGCCTTTGCAGCCTTTTGTATTGAATAATATAACACCATTGACGACGTTGAATCTGTAAAATTCTTAGGGCTTGTTGTGGACAATTCTTTATCTGAAAAATTAATTTTGTGTTTTGCGCTAAAATCAGTTTCCAAAGAACTGAACTCAGCCACTTCTATAGCAGTTTATTAAGCGCTTATTGAGTCGTATTTCCGATATGTGCGTCCCTTATGAGGTACGTGTGATACGACTGAAATTTAAACTACAAAAAAGAGTTGCTAGATATTTACTCAGTCTAAATTACAAAGCACACTACTGGGACTTCTTTAAAATATTAAAAATATTAATTCTTCCTTTCTTTATTCATCTTTGAATCCGTTTGCCTATTTTAGAAAGGTTTTTGGAACATAGAAACGCGGAGCACGACCTTTACCTACCTATCCCACGTTGAGAAATATTTGAAGGCTCAATACTTTACAATGCACAAAAAAGCATAATCATTTACTTTCATTTTAGTAATAATTTTTATTTCCTAGCATGCTACGCACTGATTTAATATTGATGTTATCGATTTTTAGTACAAATTATTATCAATTTTAGAATTGCAGTATAGTTTATTTTCACCTTCACATTTTCAAATTTAATTTTGTTATTCATTATTATAGTTTCCTTGTTTATACTTTATATTTAGATTTTATTTTATTTTATTTTATTTTTGTCTTTATTTAGTTATTAGTATGTTTGTTTCTTAGTTTTTTACAAGATTTTGTCTACAAATTGTAAACAATTTTTCAACAATAAATTTCATAATAATTCATACTTTACGTTTCATTTCATTACCTTAGTAATTAATTTTTGGTGTTAGTAACTTATGGTAGTTTTATGTCATAAACGAAGGAAGTATTTCCACTAATAACTTCTCTATATATTCATCAACTTCAGGTACACCCTAAAATCTAATGTCCTCTAAAATAATGTGTGTTTTATTACCACAAATACCTTCAGTCATGGAGTAAAATAAACCTTATGAACAGACGTTATCCCAAAAGGCAAATCTCGTTTATATAAAATTTTTACAGCCAGGATACGCAGTTAACACAAAGACTAGAATGAAACGTTCCTAACTTGAAAATTATTTCTGCTAGAGCGTAGACAACTGAAATTGTATCCGAAATAGTCGTATCCAGCGACCCGAAATTGGCATCCCTTCCTCTCGTATATCACTTCCCAGACAATTTCGCCTATCTACGCGTCCTTTAATGATAGAATACGACTAGTGACGGATATAGGGGAACAGTGGAAAGTCTTCGGTATCTATAGTGTATTTTCGCTTTTCATTAGAGAACACTTCTGATGGGATAGCTTCAATTGATACAAAATGGGCTTTTAACTTTTTTAGTAAAATTGGAAAATCAACAACTTTATTTAAAAGAAAGATCGCCTTTTTTATCAAAAAAATCGTATCAATCGTATACTGATTATTAGCGATTCAGTAAAAAGTATTTCACCTACAGCAGAAGTGTCAAACTCAATTTTGCAGAGGTCCATATATTAAATTTAGAATTCGTAGCTGGACCAGATAGAAAATAAAAATTATAAAAGATGGTAGGTAATTATGATAAGCTCGAGGATCCAGTTACCTGACTTTCAAAAAGGAGGAAATTTAATTCTTGCATAGATTGGGGGCTGGAGTTCCCTTTGGCTGCATACGGAAAGCTCAAATATATGGTTCCCCTGATTCGTAGTAAAGATTTTCCACTGGTGTTGTTTTGAATACACCTGTTTGGATAAAAGCCTGAGAAGAGATTTTTAAAATTGTTTTCTATAAAGTTGGACTTAAATATTCACTTTTCTTTTCTCTAAAACATTTTCAATCCATCTTCTTCCCTTCATTTTTTTCTGTTTCTTTTAACTAATATAAATGGATATTAAGTCTTCCGAAACTTTATATCTCCCGTTTACTTCCACTTTTTTCTGCACACGACAATGTTTTCTCTGATTATTTCACGCATTTCAATTCCTTGTGCTTTTAAAAAACTTGTCATTTGCGGCCCACCATATAACTATATACAGAGTGTATAAATCTCACGAGAAACTTCGGTCTCGTACATCAGAAGCTGATTTTATATGAAATAATAGTTTTCTTGCAATATTATTTGGCTGTAACTGGTAAAGATCTCGTGCTGAAATTATTGGTTAGGATTTTAAAAATTATGTAGATCATTGAAGTTGAACAATGACATTTAGTTTAGTTCTGAGACTGGTCTCTGGAAATAAGAATTACACTCATTCAATCAGCATGGTCTATATTACGTTCTTGCGAGATAAAATTTGAATCATTTATGATGATTTTGGAGTCTAGAAATGTTTCTGAAGACGTATTCATAGGGGTGGAATTTGTCAATCATTGCATGGTACTAGATTTGAAAAATTGTCAGTTATTAGAAATGATTGTATTATTCGAAATTATGAGATATTATTTGATGATTTTGGAAGTTTGATGGAGGATTTTCAAACGTTACTTGATACTTTTGCTCCGAGCTAGGTCAAAGAGGTTGTTGTCCACATACGACAATATTTCATTATTTTGTCTTTTATGTGAATAATTTTGGGTATTTTTATTTTTTGGTTGGCTATTTTGGCTCATATAAACCTCTTACAAGAATATTTAAAGCAGTATTGAAATTTCCTGATTTTATAATATGCTTAAATATATTTATGGTTTCTTTCAAACTGCATAACTATACACTAAATGTTTAACAACGTTACATGCTTCGAAATTAGAATACGTGATAAAAAACTCGAAAAAATCCAGACAAAACGTGACATTCAAAAAATACGTACCGACGAGGAGACCTCCCGATTGAATAGCTGCTGATTTTCCGAGAGCAACCTTTGTAGTTTATAAAATAAATGAAATTGAATTATCATAAATCTTAATAAATCTAGGATGTGATTGATTATTGCCATTAAATTCTAGAGTACTTTGCAACAGATATTTATGAAGTAAAAATTCTATTCAATTATTTGGAAGGAAAAGTTTTGATGGATTTTTAATAGACAATATTTTTGTCAAGTACTCCTGAATTTGATTCATGGAATGTCATGTGGGGTCAGTACTGCTGTACGGAGTGGAAACTTGCACCTTGAAAGCTCACATGATTGAAAAACTTGAGGCATTTCAGATGTGGCTCTATAGACCCATCCTTAAGATACCTTGGACTGATAGCATCACCAACGACGAAGAACTAAGACGCATTGGTCGCAAAAGAAAGCTATTAACAATTACTAAACAGAAATCTCACTTCAGAATAGGATTCATGGAATGTTATTTGTGGTCGCTATGGACCTTGAAAGCTCAAATGATCAAGACACTTTTGATTTGAAATGTCGCTCTATAAACGGACAAAAGCTGTTGAAAATTATTAAGATAAGAAAAACATGTTACATAGGATACATCTTGGGCAACAACAAATATCTACTGCTACAGAACATAATGCAAGGCAGAGTAGAGGGAAATGAAGAAGAAAAAAGAAGAAATTCTGGCTCTTTATCATAAGAAAATGAACATATCTCAGCGGCGGAGATTTGTTTCATGCTGCGAGGGACAGAGACACCTTTAAAAACGTGAATGAGAAGAATATTTTTGGCGATTTGTCTAATTTCGGTCACTATGAAAACCTGGCTAGTGAATCAAGTCATTTTTGGAAGCTATGGAAAGTTTTTTTAATTGTAGATGAAGAAATATCAGGAATTTCTTTTCTAATAGCTCTTCACAATCAATTTTTCTTTTCACTAAATTTTTCTGCATAACAGTATTCTTTCAAGAAGCCCCATAAGAATAAATCACACGTGTTTAAGTTGGGTGAATATGGGAGCCATTTTATACCTGCGTGTGCAAACTTGGGATATCCTAAACCGATAAAGCGTTCACCATAAACTTGGTAATACCATAAAGTCCCATATATATTATCTTCCATCTTCTAATAATATCTTCACTACCTACTCTTTCATTCCCAAACTTGGTTCGATAACCTTTATATGCTTCAGTATAGTTTTTACATCTAGATTAACAGCACTCGATGAGATACACCTTTATTTTGTTCTTAAGGTCCACTCATTTTAAATTAAACGTAAAGCTCTTTACAACTGACAACATACTACGATATATCTTATACGGTAGAATAGAGGAGGAAAAAGAAGCATATACTTTAGGCAACTTCCCATTTGTTACCCTGTGTAATATAACAAAAGAATTGTATACAAAACACACTAGATTCTAGAAATATTTGAACCTCAATTCATAGCATCGTATCTCACAAAAATGATTATTGATTATTGATGTTTTCAATAGGGATTGAATTGAAGAAAAAATTATTTACCAAAATCTACAGTAAATCAAAAGTGTTCATCAACAAACTATTCATAGAGTAAATTTGAAATTAATTGATGTTAAATAGATTCATATTATTCATTTATAGGTCAAAATATAATAATTTTGTAAATACATCAAATCCGCTTTCAGCATTGGAAGGATTTGTGCCTCTTAATATCTTCATTAGAAATTGGTTATTGAAGTATGCGACTGAGGGAATTAATTCAGAAACGTGTCTACGGTTTTCCGAAGTGAATTTTCCAGTAAAGTTTCGTCTTACAGATTGGAAATCACGTCTATTATGTTTCACAGAGAGTCCTTAATGTTTTTTTAATCCCACAAAAGTAAATTTAGAAATTCGATACATAATCAAAGGAATTTGATATTTCAACTTCTCATCAATTTAACCGAAATATTAAGGTTACAACGACTTCCAGCTTTACGCACTTTAATAAAAGCGAAGTTGTATTGAACTCTTCGCAGAAGCAAAGTGCAGAAAAGCGGAAAGGTGAATACTTAGAGAACTATGGAAAACTTCTGTTAGAAAATTTTAGGGATCAGTGGCTGGATAAGAATCAATCTAATTGAGATTATCACAGCCATTTTGCCTGAAGCAAGCATACTTATTGACGGAAAAATTGTAGAAAAATCTCGCCAGATGATAGGATCTATTGCCTTTAGTGAATAATGGATGGAAGTACTCGGAGAAGCCAAGGTCGGCATGGAAATTAGAAGGGAGAACATTGATCATAGTGTGTTCGTTTTGGATATCATAGACCCGGTGATTATTAGATGTTGGTCAAAGAACTATGAGGGCTGGAAATAAAGATAACTGTGGTTCAACGGGTAATTCTCTCGGAAGATTTTGTATTACCAGCGAGCAGCCAGATGGTGGCTACCGTTGGGCTAGGAAAAGAAAATACACACGATGTAACGATTGCAGGACTGGAGTCAGCTTCTAAGAGAATCAGCGACAAAGGCTTCAGTCTTAACAGACAAAGAGTAAGACTAAAACTATCCTAGCTAGACTTTCAAGGACAAATTACCATCAAATAAACTCGTGGCCATAAATAACGCACTACCCTTTATTTCAATATCAAAACCTAAAATATTAATATTTTGGGATTTCTTTTCACAAAAAGTTAAAGTATCTCAAATGTTAGCGATAAAATGTAGGGAAATTTATTATCAGCAAATAAGTGTTTTTGTGGTTTTTTAAAATTTGAAATTCATGCATATTTTAATGTTTCCTTCATTCTATTGTTGTACCAACTTGTGGAAAGCAGTAATTTAAGTCAATCAAGGTGTATTAAAGTCGTGAGAGTCGAAGCTGAAAGAATAGCCGAGTTAGTTGAACAGGCACACAACCATTGGCAGATTTATGCAAAGATTTCGAGAGACCGGCTCACATTCTAGGACATCCTTCTGTTTTAACTCCTCGAGATGACCGTTTTTTGCAATTAAATCGGTCAATGACAAGTGTCGAGCTGAACAGCCTTTTACGAGAAGTCCGAAATGTAAATATCTCTGATGTATCAATAAGACGACACCTTCTACACAGCAGAAGAGCTCTCCAGGCACCTTTGCTAACCAGGCGGCATCGTGTTGTTACACTAAGATGTGCAAGGCAATATTTAGATTGGAATTTAGAAAATATGTGCCAAGTTTTATTTACTGATGAGACAAAAATCAGTCTAAGAGGTCCAGATAGACGTAATCAAGTTCGAAGACGGCGAAATGAAAGATTTGTGCAGTCTTGTATTATTTCAAAGGAGCCGTTCCAAGGAGGGTCTATCATATTTTGGGAAGAAATTTCTTTGATGCCCGCACACAATTAGTGTCTCTTCTTAGATCCGCCATTAACGCATAACATAACTGACATTCATGAAAATCACGTCGTTCCGTTAGCGCTATTTATTGGTGATGATTTACATTTAATGCATGATAATGCTAGACCACACGTTGCGGCAGATGTTCTGAATTACCTAAACGAAGAAGGAATTTATAACCTGGACTGGCCACCAAGAAGTCCATATATGAGTCCTATCGAGCATGTCTGGGACATTTTAAAACGCTATATTCGTCGTCGAAATCTATCTCCTCAAAATTTAAATGAGCTTGAGCAAGCGGCGTTAGATGGGACATCATACTTCAAGAAGTGATACAGCACCTAATTGAAATCATGCCTAGGCTAATGTTAGCAGCAATTACATCCAGAAGCGAAAATACACGCTACCAGTGTTCAAAAGAAAACATTATTTTTTAGAATGCAAGTTTTATTCTTTTGAAAATTAGGTTTTATTACAATGTTTTTATTTTCATTTTCTTACTCATTAAAAATCACTCAAAATTACTACACATTTCTTAATATTGTGTCAAAACGATTAAAAAGAAGTTAAACAATAGCATTAATAATTTAAAATTATTAAACAAATAAATATTTTCAGAAATCGGGGCGGTGCTTTATTTTTGACCAAGAGTGTATTGAATGACACGATCATTAATTTAATTGAAATAAATATCAATACCATTAACTTCGACATTCAACAAAATACTATATAAGGTATTCGATTTATTATTTTCATACATTTTCTGTCATTTCAGTACCTCGTCTTTTAAAACTTGATCCTGATATAATTTGACTCAGAACGGGTATTAATTAATTAGATTGTGTAAATTTGAAATTGTTTTTAGTTGTTAGATATTTCCTATTTTATCTACTGAGCAACTGCTCATCGAATTGACTCTCTCATCATTATTATCAAACCTCGATTTATATCTTGATTGAGTACTAGGCTTTTCATCAGCCACTTATACGATATAGATTGGGATTTCTAAATTTCTGACGTTCGACGTTGGCTAGACTGCGTAATCTATTTAATTGATGTTGAAGGTGAACGAAGGCGCCAACTATCATAGATTCGTTCAGTACTACTTTTATCACTAAACTTTGATTTCGGACATCCTTATAATATTTCGTACTAAATAAAGTTAACGCTAGCTAGATATCTAGCTTATATAATGGTATATCCTCCTCCTATAAGCTTCCCGTCCCTTCTCGGTCGACTGCCTTTATTTAGCTCAATCCAGCTACGTTGTCAGCTTTTGTACATTTTTATAAATTATTTTGAATTTACCAGAAGTCAATGAATAAGATTCATTTATCAATTCCATCAATTCTAAATCAATACTCGCTGAATTATTCCAATAACTTAAATTCAACTGATTACGAAGTGTGATTTATAAACACAAATTCCCGCGCTCTAGGCGGTATACTAAGTATACTATTATATAACATTTTAAAAAAGTTATCGAACGTCGAACTGAACTGCTTATGAAGTTCTACCGCTCAAATTAGTGAAAAATTTTATTATTTTTCTAACCTAACTTAACTTAATCTTATCTAACGGCGCGGGCGCTAACATCAGAATTTAAAAACCGACCTCAACAATCGTGTTTAGTTCTCTAGTATGACCAATTTTGGAAAACCTTTCGATTGAATTTTCTATCAAGATCATTCACTGGAGGATACATCTCTCGTCTTTATAGAAAAAACATACTATTCTCCAAAAGTACTTTAACAAACTATTAATTCTGAGTTTATTTTGGCACCGTGAAATCTTAAGCTTTCCAATTTGTTTTAGTTTTCTCCAATATTATTTTCAATTTGTTACGACTAATGGAATGAGATTTGATACATAAAAATGTTGTTCCTATACAAAATTAGACCTTAATATTTTTCGTTTATTGAAACCGGATTTACAAAAGCGAACTCAAACATCGATGGTGCCCATTTCTTTTGTGTTAGTGGATCTGAAATATAGAAAGAGTTATAATCATTTTTAACTGATTGACTAATCGCTGCTTGTGTTATTCCAAATTATTTTTTTATTTTAATCAATAATTCAATGATTGATTCGTATACGTTAAAGAAACTGGATTGATTCATTGCGAATAAAATCGTTCCCTCTTCATTCCTTTTTTTTTGTCCTGACATCGGTAAAAACTTTTCTGGAAGCAAAACAAATACGTTTAACTTTTAAGTAGTTCCTTCTTAGTCCTTTTAAAATCCTCTACTGGAAACGACGATCCTTTTATTCAAACACTCAACGAATCTCTCATAAAAGTGCTCTAGCGGTATTTTTTTATCAATTCTAAAAAGCTTCAAGCGTCTATAAGTTATTTTTCTTTTTCTAATCTTCAAAAGTGTTTTGACTTCATATGGTGCATCATAACTATCGGAGAAGCCCTCTTTTGTCAAGAAAAAATTATTTTTTTGACTTTTATCAAAACAAAAGTGTTATAAATTTCAAATTATATATAATCGGTCAAAATTCTTGATAAGAATAAGATTGAGAATTGAATATAATGCATATGTCTGAATAGAAAAGATTGTTAAATTTTTAAATAGAATTGCGTGTATTTTCGTCCATTGCTTTTATTTTTATTGATTGGCGAGCAATTCCTTCACATACAAAGTTTCTTGGTAACTACTTCATGATGTCTATCAATTTTGATATTTTAATTTTTGTTCATAAAACAGTGAGGTGAATTCATACTTAGGGTGAATCTTACGTAATTATATTTATGATAAAAATTTGTATTATAAATAAATATTCATATCAAACTGGTGCGTACAATGTTCAAAATCAAATATCAGTATTATATCAAAAGTCGTTTACATCGTAGAAGGTTCTACACTAAATATGCATTCAAATGCAATTTCATTTGAAAAATGATTGTGCATTTTTATCGAATTGTACAATATTGAGCCTTTAACAAACTCTGAACGTGTAGTAGGTAGATCAAGAAGAAACGTGCCAATATTTTTGATCTTTTAGTCTGAGTAAGTCCCCAGAAGGGAAGGGCATATCGTAGATGAGACTCAAAAAGGGCATAATGCCTTTGAAGGACCACATCTATTGACCTTATCACCCTTAAAACACGGTGCAATTCTATCTTCTATGTCTGAACGTTTCTAAAACTAAAGTTTGGTCATAAAGATACGTTGCAGCCTTTTGTACTAAATAACAGATATGGTTTTATGGAGGACCATATCTAGTGAAATCAGGATTGCTCCAAGAGAATCGTATCCTCTGTAAATAGACATATTATACCACTGATATTTAGATAGGCGATGTCATTTATAAACAGAAGAAACAAAATAGGGCCTAGAACTGAGTCTTGAGGCACTCCAAATTCTATTGGTTACGTTAGTTTTTGCAGTGGAGTATAGCCTCATTTTATATAGTAACAACACAATCTATAATCTTCGTGACAAAAAGAATGTAATTAGGGTGCCAAAATTTATAATATAAATAAAAATATCCGCTGCATTCACCAAACTTTGGCTTCAACAGCATATTGGAACAGGACCGTCTTCACGGTCTATATGAGAGGACGAGTTCGTATCGTTAATATTGTCAGATGTTTTGATCTTTCTTTGAATACACACAAAATCAAAAAAAATTTCAAAATACAAAAGTAATTTGTACATCGAATATGTTATTCATAAAAAAAGTTTTCTAGAAAGTAGGATCTTGCTGACAAAACTTATTGATTGACAAAAAAGTGGTGAAACTCTATTCAATAGTCGGTATGATGTCCTCCACGTTCCCATAACACGTTGATACTTGTGTGTAATGGAACGATTAAGCGATTGATGATAATATGAAGTGGTGTTGTTTAGAAACATGCGATGTGCTTGCACCAATGGTCCTTATTACAATGGAAATATCACCATCTATGAGTTACTACAGTAGATAAAATAAAACAAAAACACTCGGTGTACTTATTTTGCATTCGTTGCAAAAAATGGAAAAGTAAATAATTAACGATGATGGAAATACCAAAATCCACACTATTCCCTTTATGGGTTTGAAGTTTTTATTAATATAATACAAGCTTCGGCAATTTAAGAGTCGACTAGAGGCCTATTCCGACCGGAAACTTAATACATAAACATGATATGGTATCCCCAAACGCGAATAAAAAGAATAGATAACAAATAATGGGATAAAAGGGTGCTGTATAATATTATCTTGAATAATATACTATTCTGATAACACGGCACAACCTTATGATCAATTTTTATAAAAGAGAGAAATTTTTTTGCCTAGAAATTGTTAGGAAAAATACGAAAAAAAGCACCACATCTCATAGTACAGTGAGTACAGCACAATTAGAACCAAAACCGAAATTTACGAACGAAATTTAGTTATGTCGCTGATTTTCTGGATTTAGGCATTTCTGAAATGCTCTATCGATACAGTGAAAGTTAACATCAAAATTTTGGCCACTAAGCGATATATTTTTGTTTGCAAATAGCTCGGAATCTATGCCTAATTTCGTAAAAAGTGAAGATATCAAAAATTTAGTTCAAAAAATTTCCTACAAAAAAAGTTTCCTTGTGATTTTTTCATAATCTCAAAATTACTCTTACAAAAAGCGAATTTCGTGTTACTGGATTTTTTCAACAGTGCATTTTTTGCGGATAACTCCTCAAATTTAGAGGTTACTTTCTGAAAAAAAGTGCCGAGCAGAAAATTACCTTCGAAGAAGCTCAAATATGATTTTTCCTAACTTAAATAAAAACTTCTTCCAAGAGGAATTCCGTGCTCGTCAGGGTGTCTTCACTGTCTTTTCTTGATGGACTGGTCTCTCCGTCAAAAAATTCTTCTTTCCCCATGTCAACAGGAATCAGATTCGTGCATGAATTTTGTAAACACAATCCGCACATGCTTCTACATAGGGGTTCAGTCTTGTTATGATTTCACAACTCACTACAACCTTTTTGAAATCTACAAAAAATAATTTTAAAAACTTATTTGGGGAGGAAATTGAAGCTCGACAACTCAGCTACAAAATGCTTTAATTTTCTAATTATTTTGCGAAAATGGCTGGTATTTAACAACTTATAAAAAAATAACCGTAACTTGTCAACTATGAAAAAATCTAACATTAGTAAAAGTAGTTTTTTTGCTTTTACAGAGTGAATTCAAAGGTATAATTGGTCTAATTGACGACCTCAAGCAAGGTTTCGCTGCTGGGTGTAGCAGAGTCACAGACACATGTGTTTTAAGTTCACCCAGGCAACCAGCAAAAAACAATCCCGTTCGTGTTGTTTTACAAGAAAATTTTACAAGTCTGAATTTTTTGCAGATGCAGCTGAAAAGTAGACTCTAACGAGTAAAATACACTCTCTGTCGTCCCGAAATGTTGAGTTTTCGAGGAGATACAGCGGTTTCTTCGTCAGCCGGGGACGTAATTTCCCTCAGATTCTACATGGCGCGAAAACTTTTTAATAAGATGCGACCCCGAAGTTACCTCCACTTTTTCCGAAATTTGGCATAAATTACGAGTGATTTGCAAAATTCGGAGTTTTGGAAATTTAAACAAAAATATATCGCTTAGCGGTTAAAATTTTGATGTCAACTTTCACTGTATCGATGAAGCACCCTGAGAACTACCTAATTCCAAAAAAATTTTGTAGGCCAGGATGGTGATCACTGAACTATCAATAAATTCGATAATCATTGAGATTATCTTCTACGAAACAACTAAAATAAAGTTGAAACAAAATTTCCAGAATATTTTCATTTAAATTGAATGGAATTGTAATCGGAATGAATACAAAATATCAAATATTATAACCAAAAATCAAAGTCTGATTTCAAAGAAAAGCACCGGAAATTGGAGGAATATATTAATGGAATATAATATAGTGAAAACTACAATAGAGACATCTCAAGAGAAATCTAAATTATTTATACAAAAACATTCATCGGGAACTAACCGCATTTATATTGATTGATTTCATATCCTATTTATGGAGACAATAGAAAATATTATCCAGCACTGATATATTCGAAGAAATTTATTTTATCGCTATAGTATTCAAAACGAAATGGTCAGCAATGATAACCCTGTCTGTTTGAAAAACAGAACTCATCAGAAAATAAAAGGAAAATGAACGAATTTTTTTCGTCTACACATCAATAGCATCTGTCGTGATAGATTGCGAGGTTAATTATGTTGGCAAACAAAAGGCAGGTTGGCATAATACGACTTTAGCGCCTTTTGTTGCTCGAAAATTGATGGAAAGAATCGAAAATAATAGTGAAAGCACGTTGTTTTTCATTTTGGTTTCTGGTATTTATCAAAGGCACAAAGTATTCTATTGAAAAGTCTGGAAAAAGTTATATTGTTCGACGTCATTAATGGAAGAGTAAATCAATTCGTTCAACTTTAATCAATTTATTTAACAAGGACGTCTTCACAAAAGGTAGAATACACAATGTACGAGGCCTGGCTATTAAATTACGATTCTGCACGCCTAGAGAGCTAGAGTGTTATAAATTGTTACAAGGGGCCTAAGGGAACAACTCTCTATCTCGTGCGCGGGTTTTTGAGTGATGTAAGCGCTTTAGTGAGGGCCGAGATACCACTGTAGATGGCCAACTCCCAGGTCACCCTGTGATTGTTTCAATTCCGGAAACAGTGACCAAAATCAAACAAATTGTGCGTGCAGATCGTCGAATGAGCATCTGGATGATTGCCGAGGTTGTAAACGTCGATAAAGAAACGGTGAGAAAAATTTTACACGAGGAATTACACTTGACAAAGTCTGTGCGAAGTTGGTGCCAAAAAATCTGACTCCTGACCGAAAGCTTTTGCGTCAACAGGTCTGCTCAGATTTCCTTGAAGAAAGATTCGTAACCAGTTTCGTTATTTAATATCCAGACATCGTATATATTCATTTTCTAACGAAAAAAAAAAACATTAAAAGATATATAGTTTTGTAAACTTATATTTTGATTGTAAAAATTCAATAGTACTTCTTGTTTGCATAAATGCTAGATGAAATTTCAACCATGACTACAAATTGTTTGTTTTTGAAAATCCAAGTGATTCTCTCATCACTTCTTTGCATCATCACACTTAGGCGAACTTTATCCCTTTTCATCTAATTGAAATTCTATGTTTTTGTAAATATTTGAGATTTCCAACATTCCCAAGGTACAAGAAATCACTTTTTCTCTCTGGTATAAGTATTAACAAAATTTAAAAACTAAATTGAAATATTTTCATTCCGACAGCCCTCAATTTAGCATCACATGCCATGTTTTTATTTTTATTGGAAAAGAAAAAATTGTAAATCAAGTTAATCCCTAGCGAAGTTTTAAAAACATGCTACTGCAATTCGAATATTTTCCGTCTGTATCTCTTTCCACACTCTCCATTCATAGCTTTCATATAGTGTTTCATTAGTCCTCCAAGTTCAATAGGAAGCGGAGGCGGAAGCGGATCTTTCAAGTCAAATTTCTTTTATTTTCACTGCGCGATACTTCCAAATTTTCCACATATATGTCACTTGTGGTGGCTGTAGTTGATTTTACATAAAATGGGGTATTGTATCTAATTGAAAGCAGGTATAGATGGTTCAAACAAGCGCCATTCACATGCATCTACTCATATCAGTCAAACACATGAAGAACTTTCCATATTGTAAAATATGGAAATCGCCACATTTCTTTTTCTAAGATCTGTTATTTCCTTGTAAGTTCCTTGTAGCCTCCATTATTTCTTAAAACAATATCTTGCCAATGCAAACACGCCATCAATTCTGGTAAGTCTACGTTGTGATGAATAGGAATTATGGTAGATGGCAAAAATAGATTTTCGATGTCAGCTTTCTCTTTGGATCTACAGTACTGAGGTAGTGAATGTAAACTTCACGGTTAGCTATGATATGATAAGAACATGCGAAAATGTATCACGTAAACTTTTTTGGTTCGTTACTGTGTATGTTGTAAAATAATTTAATTCATTACTGTTGTTGTGATGAAGATATTTATTGAAATTCAAATCTAAGAAGGAAATTGGAGCACTCTACCGCTTTATTCATGATTAATGAAGACAAATGTTCGGAAGTTCGATAAAGAAACTTTACCAACCAATATCAATCTGAATTGTTTGTCGATGCAGCCCCAACCATACTCAAAGTTTCCAAACTATATAAAGTTTGACGTTGCTCAATGTTACGATGCAGAGGACTCTAGAACTAACTTTAATAATATATCGATATTTGTACAACTTAATTTTATACGATTTCGATACAACGCGTCTTCATTTGATTAGTACGTCGAATTTTTCATATAATTATAGGTTAAAACTAACTGCCCATATTAAACAAGTGTTTGTATTTCCATTTATGTTACGTTTATATAGTGAATCATTTTATTCTAGATCTGTATCAAGCTGAATATCTCGCATTCTAATAGTTTTAGTTAATTATATCCATTTTTTCCAAATTATTACGGTAAAGTCGACTCTACAGTACTAATTCGGGTCCGGAATAAAAAATCAATTAACTAAACGTTCATTCTAATTTTTTAATATTAACAGTAATGGTGCAAATACATTTATTTTAGGAATTTTCAATGCTGGAAGATGTGTGGTTTTGGTTTAACACTTGTACAAAAGTTCTTGCTATTCTCTTTTAGCTCTCGACGGTTTTTCATCCATTACATTTTCATCCATCATTGCATTGGCTAACAGCGTTGACGAAGTCCTTCTGAAGCAATGTCTTTGTACTTTTTTGGATGCTCAAGATTAAGGAATTATTATTAGGTGCCCCGCCAACAGTGTGTATTCCAGGTGTTTGATTTACGAATTTTCCTTGTCTGTAGCCTACCGAAAGTGCTTTTAGTGAAAGGTGTTTTCGCAAATTTTTATATTTTCTGAACACATCCAAATATTGCACCGTATTTAAATATGACTGTTTTGTCATTTGACAGCGATAAAATAAGGTGCATCGTCCTGTTCCTCTTAAACAAATACATCTAATATGCTTATATCACTTTAATGTCTGCCCCGTCATTTATTCAATTATTGTTGATAATTCATACTGAAACATCGCAACATGAGTCGTTTTGGGGAATTTTCGACTCAACAAATAACAAAAAATATTGGAAAAGTAATCCCGAAATCTACAAAAAATACTAAAGCGTCAATATGGAGACAATTTATGGAGTTTTGTCAATTCGAAATTATGAAATGCCCAAAATAATTCCGTTATAAAAAGTAGCATATATATTAAAGAATTTGGCGTATAATAGGAGAAAGAGGAATGGAGAAGATTATAAAGAATATGCAGTTAAATTAATTTGGAATTCAACTGCGAAGATGATTAGTAACTGTACATTAAACTAATTTAATTGTATCAATTTAGATAATTATTGTTGTTTTTCATTCATATATTCGGGCGTTAATCTTGCCATAAAACACTTTATCTTTTCTTATAAGGATCAATTTCTTTTTATCTCAAAATTTTTCCATCAGTAATTTTGCTCGAAAAACTGACATTTGACAAAATCACTCGACCTTCAGTCTCGCGACTACTAACTGAGAACCAGTATTCTTCACATCGTCTAGTACTAAATTATAAATGTCTTCCGTTCGACAACCTCTGGAAATGCCAATTAATGTGATAACTTTCACCAGTAAATAATCTTTGCATAGGGCGTCCCTCATAATTGTTTCCAATTTCTGGTTTGGATTTTAGTCTACACTTTGTTTTTTTTTTTAAAGCTATTAACTTAAAATGATGAGAAATGTTGATATTGTCATTAACCATGATCATTGATTTGACTATCGAGTATTTATGAATAGTTATTTGATGTTTTTAACTGAAACTTTTATTTGATTTATCAGCCATTCTTTCGGAAAATCCTGTATTTCCAAAAAGTCCAATATGTCTTTGTTTACAATGTATATTTGTTAGTTTCTTACATCTCCAAATCTCCCAATTAACCTTTTCGTCTTTCAAAGAAATAAATGGCTATTTATCAATAGGATCTGATACCTACTACAAATATCTCTGAGATATATTTTATTTGGAAAAGAAATAAGCGTCAGCTTCATAACAGCTACCAATATATTTCTACCGTTTTTTCCCTCAAATTGTCGGTTTTTTATCCGTGGGCTCTTTTCGAGTCATTCAAACATAAAAATTTCGCATCATTTATTCAGTTCATATGATAAATCGGAATCAAAAGATGTATCTAAACTGGTCATTAGAAAGATTAACTTCATCTATTGGTTTTATGATAACCGGAATCGTTTTTCACATTTACCGTATTTTGATTAAATTTCAAAGGATTAAAAAATTCTTTCACAACTTCATGTAACATGATACGTTGATATTCTAATATAATATTTCTTATTATATCACAGTTATTATTGGAATGAGCCTGTTATAATTTGTTCTCAGTTAGTGAATATACACGTGGAATACCACTTTTTGTCTAATATAGAAATACAATGTAAAATTTCATGTATAGCAGAGAGAGAACCATACATTTGCATATGGTATTTTCATTAGTAACATGAGATTTAGAAAGGTCACATTCTGTTTTTAATGCAGTTTCCGTGTTAGCTAACAATCTATTTACAACGCAGTCATTGAATGTTGTATAAACACAACAGACGCGTTTATTTGGTTTTCATCGTAAAATATTATTTATCGTTGGATGAGTATTAATTGATAGATTGTCAATTGGAACGCTTCAAAGAGTGTTTCGAACAATTCTTTTTGTTGTTAATACGTTATAATTTTTATCCGACAACCGCTAAACTTTGCTTTGTGTTATTTATTTTATATATGGCTCTATAACTTAATTCGTGGGTTTGATAAGAGATGGCATAACTTGTATAATATTACATCGTTCCAATATTCCGAACCTGCGTTGGAAAGCTACTGTTATTGTATGTCTTTTCAGTATATGTCATTCATTTTAAGCGTTAATGACAATAATTTTTTTCACTCAAATGTCGAACTTTGTTCCTGAAAAAGTGTTTTTGCGGGGAGTTCTTCTTCATTACTTTAATATGAAGAAAAATACTGCCGAAAGTCATCGTATTTTGGTGGAAGTTCGTGCTTTAGCTGAGGGAACGTGTCAAAAATGGTTTGAACCATTTAAAAGTGCTGATTTTGGCTTGGAAGACGATGAATGTCCTGAGCAACGAAACAAATTTGAAGATAAAGAACGGGAAGCTTTACTCGATGAAGATTATTACCAAACACAAGAAGAGCTCGCATAATCTTTGAGTGTCATTCAAGCAGCCATTTTAAAATGTTTAAAAGCACCTGAATATATTCAAAAGCAAATAAATTGGGTTCCACATGAACTCAAGCCGAAAGACGTCGATAGGCGGTTTTGCATGTCCGAAATTCTGCTGGAACGCCACAGAAGGAAGTCATTTTTGCATCGGATTGTTATTGGTAATGAATAATGGATCCATTACGACAACCCCAAGAGCAAAAAATCATATCCGATATCCGGCCAACCAGCCAATTCAACGACAAAGCCAAATATACATAGCGCGATGGTAATGCTCTCTATTTGATGGAATCAGAAGGGTATGCTGTATTATGAGCTACTAAATCCGGGTGAAACCATCATTGGAGAAAGCTACCGGATACAATTAATCCCTTGAAAGAGAGCAGTAGCCGAAAAACGCCCGGAATATGCGACCAGACACGAGGCAATAATTTTCCATCATAACAACGCTCGGTCCCGCTTTGCTATTCCGGTTAAGAACTATTTGGAAAACATTGGATGGGAAGTTTTACCTCACCCGCCTTATAGCCCAAACCTCGCCCCTTCTGACTACCATTTGTTCTGGTCGATGCAGAAAGCCCTCACTGGAAAACGGTTTACATCAAAGCGAGATATCAACAATTGGCTTAATTCATTCTCGGCTGCCAAGATGGCGCAGTTCTTCTGGGATGGCATCCACAAATTGCCAGAAAGATGGGAAAAGGTCGTAACTTCAGATGGACAATACTTTCAATAATACTATTGTACATTTTTTTCTTAAATAAACGTTCAAATTTTGAAAAAAAAACTGCACGACTTAAGTTATAGACCACAGATACAGTTTGGTTTATAATTCTTCTGATGAATAACGAATTAATAATCATTCTCACGTATGTGAGTATTCAAAGAAAAGCCGATCGATAGGTAGTGGATGATTTGACTTATACTTATGGTAAACATTCTCGACTGAAATGAGTGTCACTGAAATGTGGGGAAATTGTGAAGAGAAATCGCAGTTTAACTCACGTTTCATATTAATTACTATTTTCAACTCGCATCATTCTATTTTTAGGTTAAGAATCATATTGTCGCTCCTCTAGAACCGAAAGACACCATGTTTGCACAGTAAAATCATCATAATCAACCAAATCATTTACCCAAATCTTGGTGAATTTTTTTTTCAACCTTACGAGTATCCGCACAAAGCTTTAGGCACCACGCGTTTACGATTCGAACCATCTGTAATACCCAGAGCTCTCCATCCACAGATTATGAAGTAGTTAACCATATGAGGTCTGACTATTAAATAACGAGACTGTGCACCTAGAGGGCGCCCTAGATGGGTGGAGGAAAAACGAGTAGTGCATTGGGTGTCTAGATATCTTGTCTCGTCCCAAAAGACGTTTTCGTCACTATTATAGTGTTTGTGCAGTAGCGGTTTGAAACGAACATGTTTTTTCTATCAAATTTTTTTATAAATGAAAAAAAACTCCGACTGGTTGCTTTAATTGTTACAAGAAGCTTATAGGGATAATTCTTTATCTCGTGCGAGGGTTTTTTGAGTGGTGTGAGCACTTTAGTTAAAGGCCGAGAGAGCACTGAACATGACCAGTGCCCAGGTCGCTCTGTGACTGGAAACAGTTATCAAAATCGACCAAATTGTACGTGCAGATTGTCAAATGAGCATGCGAATTCACGACAAAAGTCTGTGCGAAACTGGTGCTAAAAACTCCTGACCAAATCTCTTGCGTCAGCGGCTCAGATTTCCTTGAAAGGTTAGAAAAAAATCTGCTTCGGAAGGGACCCGATTTGAGTCGATGGAAGCTATAAAAGGCAGAGCTCCTAAAGGCGCTCACCAAAGAAAACTTCCAGCACCGCTTCGATCAATGGAAAAAACGTATGGAAAGACCTCGTATGTCAAAGATCAGCATCCTAAAAGTCATCAATAAGGTAGGTCTGAGTAGAACTGTCTGATATCTAATCGGTTTTTTATATGTGGACGTCAATTAATGACCATCTCTCCCCTGAAAGACATTCTTAAATTGCTACTCCTGATGTAAGCGTTTCATATTTTAATGTTGTTTGTATCTCTAATTGAAATAAGAACAAATAATAATAGCAAGGATACGCCTCTGAAGTAGTCGAGGAGACGGAACGTCACATTGAAAGTTACTGTACAAATAACATCACCAATCTCTTCCTTAGATTTATGTCTATCCATTCAATTCCTTACAATTTATGGTATTAATTTCAGGAGTGTGTATCGCCAAGTTGCTTTTATTAGATTTAACGTCGTCAACATGAGACGTGTCTTAGTTTCGAAACTTTAATTCTGAAACAGTTATCTTGTGAACAATAAAATTATTTGATTCGGACGATTACCAAAATATCGAGCAGTATAATTAAGATATGAAATGACTGCTACTATATTTTTCAGTCATTATTGAAGAACGGAATTAAAATTCGACAAACTTTTATAATTAGGACTTTTGCAAACTTCTCAACGTTTATGATAAAAAGTTCCGGAGTTTTTATCGTCTAATAAATAAGAACGAAAAGGATGACCAAAAAAAGAGATAGTAAGAGATAATCCTCAAGGATTTAAAGAAGAAAGAAGTGAAGAAGTTAGAAGAGAAAGAAGGAATTGATGACAGGCTAAGATGGACAGCTAAAACGTATAGAAGAATATTAACAGCAATTAAAGGAAACAATTTCTCGTATGTAGCTTTTTCTGGTTTTACGATAGTGGGAATTGTTTTGTATTTGTTTTTCTTGGTGTTAAGAGGACTTATAGATAGTTTTTAGATATGTTTCAGTGCAACTAATAGAGCCTATTTGGGAAGTGTCTTAACTAAAAACAGAACATAACCATATTAAATATTGAAAATATTAAATTTACAAGAAAAAACCAAACGATACTTTTTCTGGCATTACAAAAAGTTAAGTAATAAAGCAATCTAAAGAAACAGTTCCAAAAAACGGAGCCAATCGACTTTCTTATATATACAGGGCTGTTTTGTAATATTTTTTAGGGTGTTTAGAGCACTTCTTAGATACTTTTTAGATCTGTTTTAGTAAAATTAATTAAACAGAATCTGAACATTTTCTTAGTGAGTTTTCAAGCAATTCACAAAATTTAGAATAATAACTTTTTTCGCACGTGATTTCCACTGTTCAATTCAAGTTTTTAAAACATGAGAGAATACTTTTTTGAGGTTATAAATTAGTAACTCATTTGCAGATGAAAGACACAAGGAGAAATTTGAAACTTTGGATAGACTTTCCACAAGTTTCCGATCTACTTGCATGTCAGATTATATTTACCGTTTTCCTACTCGGAACACAATAATGCAAAGTGGACAATAAAACTGAGGAAGTTACGTTTCCGGAAAGAAATTTCACACTTCTTTTAGTAGTATCTCTTCGATAAGCAATTTCGCAATAAAAGTCGATAAGATCTAAAATAGATCAAATAACTTCAAAAACTACACAATAACTTACGGCAAGGGCATTTGCCCCCATGGGGGGTATTTTTAAATGGGTATCAGCTGATTTTGACATGATACACATACATGACAGCATATTCTACACAGAAAATTACTACATAATCTATTGGTAACGTTCCGAGTAAAACTACGATTACTTTTACTGAAATGCTTTGCTATTTTGTCTATTTTAGAAGTGTTTTAATATTGGAAATATATCAAAATTTGAATTTTTTCTACTATTTGGTCTATTCTTCTCCTATGCAAATTTATAGTTCTCCAAATTTTTCAATAATCTAGCTAATGACGAGCCAAAATCTACATTGAAATTTTTAGATCTATCGACTGTAGATGTTTCCATTTCCATTCCATCTAAAGTCATTTTCTCAATTTCCTTGTTTGCACCGATTCTTAATAGGGTTGAAATTTGGAAACTCTGAGTTTGTAATGAATATATTTCCAAATGTACTAAATCACAGGATTAATATTATTATATAAACTCCTGATCCTTTCAATGATCAGATTCCACATTTTTTGTAGTGCGCTGAGTGTGAGCAAGAATATCCGAGAATTCTTGAGTCACTCATGGCTTGTCTTTAATGGACGTATTCACAAATACTTTGGAAAACAAAAAGCAACAAACAACATTTTATGGTTTTCATTTTGATGAACGTAAGGTCGCATTTTACCCAATCATTTAACACGTAATTCAAGTTTTTTATAACTGTGTCTTCGCGAATAATTTTGACGTTAACGTTTGGCTGCCATGACTACCTCGACTCTTCTTTCAATCTTTTTATGCGCGGATTTAACGGCTGTGCGGCATTTTTATGTTAAATCGGTTTTCTATATACAGTGTCGTCAGTTTTAAAATCGTTCTTGAGTTGTCGATGTTATTATCCTCATCTTTAAATTCTTTTCACGGCAATGGAATCAACAACATATTTTTTGGTAGCTATGCGTCAACGTGCTAGAGGCACATTTTTTTCAATAAATATATCAAATTGGTTGATTCTAAATTGTTGAAATAGCAACTTTTTGCTCTTTTTACTCTTTTATTTCGTTAAATTCTCTATATCTGTATTGTTTATTTACATAAAATGAGTTGATATCATAGTTATTAATTCATGGTGCTCATTCTCAACAGTAAACTAAGAGCCATAAATCAAAACTTATATTCAATATCCTCTTCAAGTCTGAATAACAAAAAAAATTACTGATAAAATGACACGCGTGTAAAATGGGAAAGTGCTTATTCGACAAACGATAAATCTAAAACTAAAATTGGTATTTGATCGTTCCTCACTGTCCATTCCAGTTTATTGGAATTGAATATCGAGGGAAGAAATTGATGAAATGTGAAATTGACATAAAAAATAAGCAAAAAAGACGAATTACTCCATATTAAAATTAAGTCATGAACTTACAGGGGGACAAATATTCAAATATGCTCGAAGATGGAATTAAATTTTTCTTGTAAATTCTAGTTTTGAGTTCATATAGTGAATGTTTCGATTTTTTCATCATCAAACAAAATTTTTATATATTGAAATTTGTTGTGAATAGGTATTTGAAAAAAAAACTTCACACCCACATTTCCATCACTTCTATCATCACGCTTAGATAGATGACGTCAAAAATAGAAAGGTATCCTCACGAATAGCCTTTCGAAAATCAAGAATTGACGATTTTTCATTTAGATCACCGGTTTTCGAAATAATCATTCCTTGCATTTGTACCATACGCTATATTTATACAATTAGATTAACAAGGATAAGAAAGTACAGTTACGCACCCTATATAATTTCTCTGAAAACCAATTAATTGTAATAGATCAATTTATCAATTTCCTAATCTTACTGTTCTTTTGGCGTACATAATAATTTATGAGTTATACATGGAGACACTGTATACGAAGTGTTTGCCTATATTGAAGTTTTTAATAAATTGGAATGTAGTTTCTTGAAGTTCATTACGGAAAGAGCTTTCTCATCAAAGTTAATCCACTGTTACATATTGCATGGACTTCGGAAGGAATCTTGCATGATTAAGTTACTACAACTTTGCTAATAGTTTGTCTACGTAAGTCAAACAGTAAAGTTAGAATATAATATCAAATAAACTCGCATAATATGATTTTAGCATGTGCTAATTTGATTCATTGAATTCAATACAATCATACCCTACCAAATTTCTCAACAACGTCGTTGGATTTGTTCTCCATTCTGGCAACATAGCTACTCGTATACAGGGTGTCCCACGACGAGTTTAAACTGTCTGTATGTGGCAAAATACTTCTAGTAAAATCAAGAAAATTTCTACGTTTGGGTTTTCGGATACGATCTTTTTAATTGAAATATTTTCAAAGAAGTCGTCTGTAACTTTGTTATTTTAAATTTAACACCCTGAATATTAATACATTTTTGAAATCTACGTAAAATTGTAGTATAGTTTTGTCTAAAAACTTTTTTCAAAAATGCATACCTTTTGAGTTATTAATTTTTTTGTAAAAAATTTGACGTTCAAGACCTATTTTTTTACGAGAATACTATTAAAGACATGAAAATGGTTTCTATTCGGTTGCTTTGAGCAAGGTCAGACGTATTTGAATCTATGTTTTTTCTTTTATACAGAGTGTGTATAAAAAGTGTTCAATGTTTAACTTCATAAATATCAAATTTCTTTATTCTTTTAAATAGAACCACCCGGTTTTTCCTATTTTAATGTATTCAGGGGTAAAATATACGGCAAATTCATGTACTTTCCTATACTTAAACCTTGCCGTTATCCAGATATTAAATGTTTTCCGTAAATTTTTCAATTTATCAATCCTATTCCAACTTTTAGTCATTTCCGAGATATTTGAGGTTTAGGTATAGGAAATTATACATGAATTTGCCTTATTTTTCAACCCTAAATGCATCAAAACCGAGTGGTTCTATTAAAAAAAGGGGAAATTTGATATTTATGAAGTTAAACTTTGAACACTTTTTATACACACCCTGTATAAAATGAGAAATTTTCAAAATAGATTCAAATACGTTGGAGCTTACTCAAAGCAATCAAACAAAAACCATTTTCATATCTTTACGGGTATTCTCGTAAAAAAGTAATTCATAAGGATCTGTAATAGACAAATTTTTTACAAAAACATTAATAACTCAAAAAATATGCATTTTTCGAAAAAAGTTTTTATATAAAAGTATACTAAAATTTTACATAGATTACAAACATTTATCAATATACAGGGTGTTTCGTCCAAAATAACAAAGTTACATTCGACTATTACAGTCGGCCATCTTTGAAAATATTTTAGTTAAAAAGATCGTATCCAAAAACGTAGAAATTTTCATGATTCCACTATAAGAATTTTGCCATATACAGATAGTTTTAACTCGTCGTGGGACACTCTTTGTATTGCCGAATTTTTTTACTCGTCATACATGTCCATCTGGCTGTATCCCTTCAACTTTTTTTCATAAATCAGTATTCTCTCTTCTTTTACCGTGAATTTGACAATTTACTTTACTCTCGTTGATCGGAAAACCCCTTCTATATGTTTTCAAACGGTTAATATTTTTTCATGCTTCACAGGCTTCCAGATGCTCTTTTTCGATAGATTAATTTTCGTTATACCCCGCAGTCTGATTTTTTTCGATTATGCTTTCGAGCGGGTAATAAAGATGTTGGAAAATAAAAATTGAGGAGCTCAGAGATAATGTTCATTTGATGGATGAGGTAAATATGAACTTGTGCGTTAATGATAGGTAAGATATGAAAAAATTGCCATATTTATCACTAGAACTTATCAAAATTGTGAGTTTTACTGATTCGAGTTGAGTTTTCGTTAATATCTATCCATAAATTTTGACTTTAAAGAGGACATCATCTATTTTCAAGCTCAGTAAATATTTTATTGTGAGTTTTCGGGAAAAATATATAGTGGATAAACAATATATTCGTTGGTAGTTAAATACCTCGAAATTTGAATCGAAATTTTGTCGCGAAATTGCGGATTCACTCAGAAACAAGTAAACTGAGATGAAAATTATGTAAAATGTTGAATAAACTGGAATAACATAATAAAGACTGTTTCTCACGATCTTAATTTATTTACATACTATACAATACACTTAACTTTCAATAATTTACTTATAAATATCACTTAAATAATTTTTACGATTACTTTTACTAATTCGATATTTTCACTACGACTATTCATTTAAAATTGATCTAACTCCGTTAACACAAATCATTTATATATCTAAATGAAATTCTACACAGTTCTAGAACAAAAAGAAACAAATGAATAGACTTTAAAAGAATTATTATGAATAAACTGCCCGCTATAATAAAAAGTTCTAAAACGAAACATCAAAGGCGCTTCCGTCATTTATAAAAAATGTGAAACACGCCGTGCGCATTCGCCGAATTTTTAAAATTTCATAATAGCTGGACAGGGTCGGTCTAGGGAATAATTTTGCGAACTTGTTTGTAACAATAACAACAAACATAAAGATAAGAGTAAAATTCCAAGTAATTGTGTTAGTTTTTTCTCAACTCGTAATTGGAGATGTGGTGAATAATTGGATTCTTTGTTGTAATTATATTATTTTATCATCAATAGAATGATGATATTTCATTACATTTTTGCATTAATATTTATTCGTTTAGTAGACGCTACTGATTAACTGTAAGTAATATATATGTCAAGTATAAGACATGATAACCCATTTT
Organism: Diorhabda sublineata; assembly: GCF_026230105.1. Lineage (NCBI taxonomy): Eukaryota > Metazoa > Arthropoda > Insecta > Coleoptera > Chrysomelidae > Diorhabda > Diorhabda sublineata. The sequence continues at coordinate 12,295,496 of NC_079475.1, forward strand.
GGATGAATCCTCATCCAATTATTATCTACGAGTTTAGATTTCCTACAAGGACTAAGCGGACCCTTCGCGCATTCTGCTTACCAACGCAATACCGCCCGGGGGCACTGCCACTTCCCTTAATAACCTCTGCTGGTTTCCCCTCGTTCGATCTACCAAAAAATAGTTTTGTGAATTCGGGCATAGAACATAATGGAAATTTCAGCAAGCCATTTATCACAGAAAAAGTGTAAGGATTTAAAGTTTAATTTATATAATGGAATTTGGGAAATATATCGACATTCTGTTCACGGGTCCATCTTTTCGCCGAGAAACATATCTTAGAGCTATATAACAGATGATATTTGAAAAGTATCTACCTTTAGAACGATATTTGAAGGTTGATACATGGAATTATTAAGTATCCCAAGTAACTCCAAATACTTCAATTCTCTGTTTTGATGATTCATTAATGCAATGTTGTCGTATCTTCGTACAAACAAAGCACACAATTTATCACTCAATGTTTGAACTAACCGAGAGTAAACGTGTTTAACTTTAACTTGTGGTGAAGTTGAGTACATGAAACTGATTAATTAAACCCTAGTAGAACTAAAACATTACTGAGAAGGCTAAGTTTTTGCTCATGATACCCAATGAATAAAAACAAAATTCTCGATTTAGATATTTATATTATATTTCTGATTTTATGATTTCGGTACACAATTTTGGCATTCTCTCTAACAAATAATCGTGGTCTATTCAGTTCCATTCGTTTTTCAGGATATTTTAAACGTGTTAATTGGAAGTAGGACATATCTTTCTGATGTCCCTGTTCAATTTGTTCAACTATAACTCAATATGGTTAAGATCGGGAGCCTGTGACGGCCAAATTATTACTTTTAGCACACTCTCATTTCCAATTCCTTCAAATACTGTTTACACAGCTGCAAGGGATGCTTGGGATAGTTGTCATACTGAAAGATAAATTTTCTGCTGATAAAATGCTGGCCAGTATGTACAACATTTTTCTTTGTATTTTTTAAAGCCTTCTTTCTTCAATTTTCACTCATCACTCCATAAAATTCGTTACAACTCTTCATGTGTCTAACCACTCTGAATTTTATTTGAAAAAGGTTCCTCCACTGCTACCCGTTAAAAAATACCAGCTTCTTCCAATCTCCTTTTCACTGTTCATTCATTATTCGGAACTGCCATCTCTGGACCAGTTAGTCGTCGATCATGTTTACTAATATTTAGAATACGTCTATCTTCACGGGTTGTACTTTTTCAAAAGTTTTATATCGCTAAAACTCCTGGTGGATGCACTAGTATAAATTGAACCAATAACGAAACTAATATTGTACTTTGAGTTGTTTGACCATTAACCGCATTCATATGATGTAGCCCCCAGTGACTTTTTTGTTTTCTTACCTTAAAGTTTCGTTATTCAATACGTAAACGCCCATTTTCAGAAGAACGAAGGATACTTCTATTTGGAAGTGTTGAAAAGCTTGGAAACTTTTAAGACAATCATTTATATTGTAAAAATATTAATTATTGTTTTTTCATTCGTCACTATATTAAAAATAACTAATAGATATAAATAAGTTTGAATGGGATCTTACTCAATCTACTATTTACAGTCCATTTCTCTTATCCGGGTGCGGTACAATTCGTTACGATTTTTAATCCATTGAAGTTGCGCCAAATCGGCCAAATCGAGTCGAGCATATTTCAGGTAAATGAAAAGGTAGCCCTTCTACACAATACAACTCGTGACGGATTCATCAAGAGTATTACCTGGAATTTAGTAACTAATCTACTCTGTAAAATCGAAAAATACAAAATTTAAAACCTAGAATCTCTAAATGCTTCAGGTTAGGTTAGGTTAGGTTAGCTTACCTAACCTAATTTCACAATTTTTTTAATAATACAGATTTTTTAAGAACTGACCGAGGAGAATATTATTTGTTGGACAATAATTACATTTGGATCTGAACTAAATTTAAAAAGCTTTTAAATAGTATCCAGAGTACTTTTTGCTATGCGTTTAGAATGTAAAATATTATTTTATTTTTGCCTTTCATTTCATAAGTAAAATCTCGAGTTGCAAAATCTTCCGTTCCGAGTTGTCTAATCTTTATAACAGCCACGAAATTAAGAGCTGGCGCACGCCCTTTTATCCCTATTTATTTGTCTATCGATATGAATATTCCCATAAAATAATAGAAAATGAGAAGAATCACCTATAGGAATAATTGTATGAATAAAAAATTACAAAATGCTTTTAATGCAAGCTAAACTTTATATATTCTCTATAATTTCGAGTGTATAATAATTACTATGATAAAACTGGGGATATATCTGATTTGAGCTTAATATCTACTTTTTTCCGCCAATAAATATTTAAAATGGACAGTGATAATTGTGTTCAGGTGTGCGAAGCACCGCTGGAGTAAGTAGTAGCTCGTAAAAATGGCATCTTTGAGTTATTGCCAAATAAATCTAAGTTAAAATATGGTAACATTTTATGGATTACGTATTTTCCAATTTATGTACAAAGTTGGAGACGCCTATACTTTGGTCATATTACCCTAAGCTGAGAGAGACATTTATAGTCCAAGAGCCCATAAGCGGACCGACTAAAATATATTTTTTCCTTTATTATTTATTACCTGTGGCCACTAAGAAAATTACTTAATGCCTCGCGTCAAGCATTTATTTACATCTACAAGTTGAGTTTTCGTCAATATTTATCCATAAATTTAGAGTTTAAATAGGACATCATCTATTTTCCAGTTTAGTAAGTCTTCTATTGTGAGTTTTCGGGAAAAATATATAGTGGATAAAAAATATATCCGTTGCTAGTTAAGTTTTCAAATTTGAGGTATTTAAATACCTCGAAATTTAAATCGAAATTCTATCGCTAGATTGCGGATTCAGTCACAAACAAGTGAACAGAGAAGAAAATTATGTAAAATGATGAATAAACTGAAGTAACATAATTAATGTAACATTTTATATATTTATTTATTCTCTTTCTATTCCTGGGGTGAATTAATAAACTCTGAATCTTACGTTCTTAACTTATTTACACACTAAACAATACACTTAGCCTGTAATAATTTACTTATAAATATCACTAGAACAAACAGAAACAAATAAATAGACTTTAAAAGAAATACTATGAATAAACCGCCCGCTATAATAAAAGTTCTAAAACGAAACATCAAAGGCGCTTCCGCCATTTATAAAAATGTGAAAGACGCCGTGCGAATTCGACGAATTTTCAAATTCCATAGTAGCTGGCCAGTGCCGGTCTAGAGAACCATTTTGCGAACTTGTTCGTAACAATACCCCTCATTATATTAAATTTCCTCCTGGATAGCCAAGACTAGATGTTTAAATCGGCAATTGACCGCACTCCTGACTCCAATGTAACGGTTTTCGTATTTATTTACTTCTGCGTACGAACTGTACCTATTGCCTAACACCATGATATTAGAAGCAATCTCTTCCATACGTCTCTTAGAAAAAATATATTATTAAGCACCTCGGTAAATCCGGTGTTAACGATTTGGCACGGATTATTTAATTATTTTTTTTTGTGTGTACAAACTGTACCTAAACGTTAATACCCTTAAACTTAGACCAAATTGAGCAATCCGTTGCTGTAATTTGACGTCGATTATTTTTACAGCAAAACCAGAGGCTCCCAAACTGCTTGATCCGGTGGACCCTAAATATTGATTTACCTGTAATGTCCGTCTTCAAAGTCTTCGCAAATAGTAACTCTTCGCCTGAACATATACCAACAATAATTCTCCATTGCAGATAATTAAACAAGAAAATTTCAACATCAAAGCTCATTTCATCAATACGTCTTTTTACAGTGTTGTTACTCAAAGTATGTCAAATTGAGTCATGTGCAGAACAGTTTTTGAAATTCATCCAATACTCCAAAGTATTTCTGTAGATTCGATAGAAATAATAATATTTTAATATTAAAACTTTGCAAAAATTAAATAAAATAGTGTTTTTACAAGTTCATAAAAGAAGTTGAGTAAATATTTTAGCTCTGCACTATCAAAACTAAATAAATCTTAATGGACCTTCACGTACAAATTGTGGACCTCCATTCATTTGTCACGTCAACGTTGACTCCCATCGAGTCTCTAATGAACCCCATCTGGACCACTTCGAGAACCACTGCCCTATTATTTATTCACATACAAGATAGACATCCCATTCGAAATATCTTATAAATAGAGATTGATCAGTTACATTGTATTCTGTTTTATTTTTGTTATCTATAAACTTTTTTTCCAGGAAAATATATCACTAATAATTCCGTGGGTAATAGGCTTTATCACCTTTATGGCATTGGAAGCAGTCTCTATGGTATATTCCAACGTTCTCAGGGATCATGTAAATAAGGTAAAGAATATTAATATTTATTAGTATTAAAAAAAAAATCACTATCATTTTTGAAGCACACCCACTTTTTTCATCACAGCTTCCATTTTATTTTATAAACCACATCTTTTACAGTTTTTCAACGTTACTAAAATAAAATCCTTGACTTTATAGCATATAAAGGCTCTCCCTATTGTGAGTGACTGTTATATTATTTATATTATTTTTCTTTTGAGACATATCTCGAAAGAAAGCTAATAAAGTTATCAGATTCGAGATGTTGTATTGGCGGAGACGCACTCAGACGAACCATAGAAAAGGTCATCAATTCGAAAAAAACGTGGAGGTCTACTCTAACTTATTTCAATATTATGATATATATATATATATATATATATATATATATATATATATATATCTGTGTGTTTAAAAAATAACATATAAACTTATTTTTCGCTAAATAAGTGCTGGAATGTTACTATACTGAATGATCTGTTGGGTCCCCAACAATCCAATTTCTTTTAAAAAGTTTAGAATGTGGGATAACTTTAATTACCAGAGATCTTCTTCTATTTCAAGCGCTCCCAGGTGTAGTGCTCTGGAGTTTCTTAGTGTTTCACGCTTCGGGAGAATTTCGATAAAGGCTTCGTCCTCTGTGCAACAAAATCTGCACGTCGAATTATCTGCTAGGTCTACCGTCTCCACGTGTTTGTTGAGGCGACAGTGCCCCGATAGAACTCGTAGATTTTTCTTTCTTAGGCTGATACATTCAGCAGATATACTCTGGTTATAGTTTCCCAGAGAAGTCTTTGCCTGACAATTATTGTCCTAATAATTGGTTTTGCTTGTATCTACATTCTATTCTAATGATTTTTCTATTGCTCTTCAGCTGATACGACTGAAGGACTCAAGTCTCATGAATGGATTGTCTGCCCCCGTTTTAGCGAGCTTATCAGCTATTTCATTTCCATTCCATCCAGTGTGTCCCGGAATCCTTTGTAGGGTAATTTTAATTTTCTTACTTAGCTCGTTTAATTTTTCTAGACAATCTCAAATGAGTTTGGATTTCATGATATTGGAGTTTAAAGCTCTAATGGCTCTAGAATGAACTAGACACATTTTCCTATTACATAAAATTTCTGCTTGAAAAACAGTGCTCTCCAGGGTTTCAGAGTGTTTGGTTCTGGTGGAAGACTTAGAATCACTTCTAGTGCAGCTGCTAGACAAGAATCTTACAAAATTAGAGTTGAATATACGAAATTGAAGATAAAGACAAACCAAAGAATATCTACATGTTCCCAGACATACTGGTATATGCAGATGATGTAGTGATTTTTTCAACACCAAAAACGAGTTTGAGGAAATTTGAAGAGCCTTATTAGAAACAGCAATGAATCTACGAGTCAACAAAGATAAATCGAAGTTCATAACACCATAAAAGTAAAGATTAAGTTCTTGAATACAATAGAATGACGAAAAAGTAATAAGCTTAGAGAAAGTTCTAAGCTATATCTTCGGGTGGTTATCAAGGACGACGGTGATGAGGGAGAAAATCTAGGAGGAAAGTAAACAGTTGGGAGCATTGAATACGATAATGAGTTTCAAAAAAATCTTCAGAAAGTCGAAGCTGCATCTGTATAAAAGAATAATAAGACAGTGAGCTACGGATGCTAAATGTGGATTATTAATAAAACAGAGGAAAATACTATGGGATAAAAATAAGGGACAATAATGGATGAGAAGCACAAATGATGAAATACGGAATTCATTTAGACAAGCAAAATTAAGCATTATAATAAAATCCAACAGATCCAAAGAGTGCTTAGATCACATACAAACAAAGAAGGATAAGAAAAAAAGGAAGACCAAGGAAAAGATGGTACGCAGAGGATGTGGAAGAACTAAGATAAAGAAGAATTTAGGATTGGAAAACGAAAGTAAAAATTTCGAAAGAGTGGAAGGAAATCACTTTATTCATGGATTTGCCTTTATAAGATGGTCTGGAAATAGGGTTAGCGGAAACACGCGAAATACTCAATCTAATTTTTTATTCACAAACCAAACAAATAGGTTTTGTAGACAGATCAAAATTATTACTTTCCCTCCTAACATATTCAAATTCACGGAAATTTTGATAAACTATCAATGACACCTATATAATTTATAACAAATTGGTTAGAACAAAATCCCTGGTTTATGAATACACCGTTCGAAATTCGGATCTCGTTACTTCGATTTACATAAATAGAAACGAGAAAGCTGTGAATAATAAAAAAAGGCCTGAACAATTTGGTAGAACCAGCAGTTAAATAATTAGAAAATCCTGTTCTTCGACTTATAGTACCTTCATCTTTCTCCTATTTATTTCCTTTAAAAGATTTTCTATTAGAAATTTTGGTTTCCATCGTGTGATCAGCATTTTTACATAAATGATTTAAAACTTATTAAATATTAATATTAATGTTTTTTCATTAAGTTAGTTTGTTTGACTGCTCACATCATATCTTTCATCTCACATTTTTGTATCTTTGAATTCAATCTACACATGTATATATGTATATGTAATATTTGAACCAAAATAAAATTGTGTTTTCTTTGAATTCATTTTGAACCAACAAATGAATTACCATCATTAACCATCTCAGAATTTAATCAGTCATAATTGATATGACGTCCTTGGGTAGCTTTATCCCATTTATTTTCATAAATGAACTACCACGTTGTATAATACCAAACACCTGTTGCTCGTTTATATTACTTTAGGGAAAACTTCTCTACGTAGTTCATTCTTGTTAGAGCAGAAAATTTATGTGAGGAATCCAGTCACTCTTGCTTCTCATTAATCACGCTACGCCCGTATAAAATAAGAGGTTGAGAACTAAGCTCCGTCCAAAAAAAAATACTTAGTTGAATACCGCTGAAATTAGCAGAAGAAAAACGAAGATTTTTTGGAAACGTTCGATATAAATTGTGTTCTACAGACATTTATTATACACTACTGATAAAAAAATCGACACCCTTGGAATCACAAGTCACTGGCAAAAAAACAGAACACGAAATTTTATTGTTTTTATCAAAATCTTAAAGCTGATGGTAAGAGTTTCAAAATTATATGAAATATTGATTCTTGCTTTCACAGTCCCACAATATGATCGGTAATCACCCTTTTTAAGCTTGTTTATAATAGTACTAACTAGGGGCAATTGATGAAAGGTTATCTACTTGACCCACCCATATCAGTTAGCCATTAAACGTCAACCGATACAATAATTCTACCTAAAAATGGACATAACAAGAATTAAAGTTGCTCAAGCGGTTATCCTATTGCAATAAAGCCAAAATCAGCAAGTGTGGCCTTTATACGATTTTACGATTTTATCGCCGTTACCAAGAAACTGGTGATTTTCTTTAAAAACGCGGTTTCGGAAGAAAAACTTGCACATCCGAGAATGTTGACATCATATCGCTGATAAGTCGACCCCTCACTAGTGTACAAGTCCAACAAGAGCTCAGAGAAACACGAGAAATAGCTGTGAGTAGCTTAACAGCCAGAAGAAGACTTGAAGTAGCTATTTTTTAGTCAAAATGAACAGCCACCGGCACCAAGTACACCTACGATTTGCCAGACAACACATTAATTGCATTGACTAACAATGGGGCTCTGCTTTCTTCTCAGACGAAAGCCGAATATGCTTGCATTATAGCTGAAGAAGTGATCGAGTTTATAGACCTGGATAAAGATGGCTTTTGGAAAAGGTTCCTGGATGGTTTGGACGCAAAATTTGGTTTTTATTGAAACTGGAAATGAAGCGGGTGGATTAACGCCGATACATAAAAGAAACTTTCGTCGTCGTTTCCTAAATCAGTTTCATCTGCAAGAACTTTATCCCGATGCAGAACAATGCTCATCCACATAATATATAGGGTTTTCAGATATTTCATAAAAGGTTAGAGCTTTGAACTCATTGATCTGATTCCTTTCACGATACTTTGATCGTATTTGACTTGCCTGAGCTTTCTAATTAGAATCCTTGTTGAATTTCAAAGTTTAGATTGGATTATTGCCAAGTGTTAGTATATGCAGGTTTTTTTTTTCATTTTTTGTAGCTACTGAGCTGAGTTTGATTACAGGAGAGTGATATAATGATCATTTGATGAAAACCAATTTATACAGAGTGTTGTATATTCCACATATGTATTAAAAAAATTGAGTATACTGAAAACTAATTCGATGCAATTATTTCTCTAATAACTTATATATGTAGAATACTATACTGAATAATCTAGCTGTGGTTTCATTTATTTTTCGGCACTATTTGACTGTCTGTAATACGAGGTGTGGCTATTAAGTAACGAGACTACCACTACTACAGAAATAGTACGCATGCGTCAAAGATTAGCAACTGTCAGTTGCTTAGTCTAAAGTTTACTCTTTCGAATGTGATACTATTGTGTCTGTAGACAAAACAGGTTGGCCGTTATAATACTTGAACTTGAAAAAACCGCAACTGAAACTTATAATTTATTAAAACAATTGTATGGCAATGAATATTTGTCGCGTTCACGTGTTTTTGAATGGCCTGAGAGTTTTCAAGATGGCCGAGAAAATTTAGAAGTTGATTTAGCTTTTACACTTCAGAAACGTCAAATATTTGAGCATGCAAGAAATATGTGCAGAACTGGTGGTAAAAATCCTCACATTCCAACAACAAGAGACTTTGAATGCGATTCAAAATGACTCAAGATAATAACGTGTGAAAGATCTTGGTTTTTTATTAGCTATGATCCTGAATCAAAGCGCCAATCGCTGCACTGGAAGAGTCCAAAAACCAAAATAACGAACATGGGCAAATCAAGTCAATGATGATTGTTTGTTTCGATATTCATGGAATCATATACCTCCACTGGGTTCCTAAAGGTGAAACTGTTGTTCAAAATTATTATCTTCACGTTCTTACTCCGTGAAATAATAAGAAAGAAAACGGAACGAATAGTTGATGTAGAAATCATGGTTTCTTGCAAAGTACAGCATCCCACTGCTAGAACACTTGCTGGATCTTGGACTCTGCGACTTCTACCTCTTTCATTAGATTAAATGTATTAACAGGATCAAGATTTGGGTTTATTGAAGCTAAGAAGGGGTCGGAGAAAATGATAATAGATGAATATACATATAAATTTATAGCCACACCTCGTATATACTACTAATGTAATCCGTTATTGGCGTACATAATTTAATTTGAATTCCAAATTATCTTTCTTGTCGTTGATTCGATAAATCATCAGTTTGACATTCAAAAAAGCCGCATTCTAATCTTATTTGGAAAAAAACTTCAAAATATGTATCATAAAGGGTCGTCCAAAATGTATAAATTTACATTTTTTGTAGGAATTCGACGCCCTCTGTAAAGCTGAAATGGCGTTTTTTATCTGCAGAATATTGATTAATGTAAGTATGTAGGGTTTTGAAGTTTAATTATATAAATAGTATTTTGAATATTAAAAAGATTAACATGATGGAATACTTTCCAGTTGATCAAATTATAACACAATTAATACCACCACAAAAAATATTTGTACAAGAAAGTGTTAGTTATATGAGGTTATATAGTTTTTGGTAATGTTATTGTAGTTTTTTTGTATGTTCATTTCAACCACCAGTTACATACACCGCTTATCGAGGAAACTTAAAAGCGCAGCAGAAACATTATACTTTCTGAGAAATTGTTACTTAACAACATATGTAGATAAATCTTACTTTCTTGTCATTCCATTTAATATAATTCATTCTCTGTTCAGATCTCTAACAATAAACTTGTAATTGCTTAAATAAATATATTTTTAAAAAAACGTTAAGAAAACCAAAATTCACTAACTGTTTTTAATATTTGGCACAAGGACCTGTTTTTAAAAAAATAATCTATGCATGTCTTTTTATCTGAGTTATATTTTTTACTAACATCAAAATTCAATTCTTTTGTATTTTCACTTAAATGCACATGAACAGATAATAGTTGTAAAGTACAAATTGAAACATTTTCCCGAAATACAATCTACAGGATGTCCCACGACGAGTTAAAACTATCAGTATATGGCCAAAAAATTTAAAGAAAACATTTAATATCTGGATAACGGTAAGGTTCAAGTATGGGAAAGTATACATGAATTTGCCTTATTTTTTACCCCTAAATGCATTTAAATAAAAAAACGGGTGGTTCTATTTAAAAAAATAAAGAAATTTGATATTTATGAAGTTAAACTTTGAATATTTTTTATACACTTCCTGTATAAAAGAAAAATTTCTCAACATAGATAATTATTACAAAAAAATCAATAGCTCAAAAAGTATGTATTTTTCGAAAAAAGATTTTAGACAAAACTATATTAAAATTTTACATAGATTTCAAAAATGTATTAATATATAGGGTGTTATATTCAAAATAACGAATTGAAGTTGTGAAGTTGACCATATTCCAATTGAAAAGATGGTATCCGAAAACCCAATGGTAGAAATTTTCATGATTTAACTATAAGTATGTTGGCATATACAGATAGTTTTAACTCGTCGTGGTACAATTTTAAAACAAAGAGAAAAAAAATAATCATATTTTTTTGGTTAATTGAGCCACACAATGGGTAGAGAAATTTAGAACGACTTACAACGTTATTAGTTTCAGGGGGGACACTCTGTAGAGGTGTTGCTTTTAAATCACGCGACTAGTGATATAAAATATTTTATTTCTTCAATTTCTTATTCCTTAAACCTTTTGATATGTTTATGTTTCTAAATGTTCTGGATTTTAGGTCTCTTCTGTTTTGAAATTAGTTTTTCGTAATAATTTTTGAATAAGAAAATTACAGCTCTAACAGACTCAAATCTTGTTTCTTATTCAACCCATCACACAACTTAATCGCATTCAAAAAGTCAATACAAATATTTTTGCGAACTTTCGGCATAAACAGATTATATTGGAGAAAGTCCCAATGATGAATGGATCAAATATTGCTTTTAATAATTTTTTCATTGTGATTATGATAGGAATTAGGTATTGTGATATGATACAATCATTTTAACCTTTGACTTGGAAGCTGAATTGATAAAATGAAAAGATTGACTTTCAATTTAAATACTTTTATGAATTTCTGAATCGAGGTCGATCATCTGATCGAGTTTACATACGACCAACACCAAAAGAAATTCTCATGTACGAGATATGTTTGAAGACACCACGTTGTTTAGTATTTGTGTGGCAGCCATCAATAGTGAACGTTTTCAGTGAATTTGTAAACACAGAAAAACTGGTTATCGTTAGTCTCAGCCCAACCAATATAAAAGCTGAAGTGTGTATTAGAGTTTAAGCAAACACCAGCATCACAGTGGTCGATCAAATGAGGTAACAACTGCAGAAATGTTAAAAAAAACCATCAAAGTGGTTTTGGATGATCGTTGATTGGAAGTGTGCGAGCTAAATGTACGGTACATCGTATATTAACTGAAAATTTGGACATGAGAAAGCTGTGTGCAAGATGGTTGCTCATAATGGAACAAAAACAGCGTCGTGAAAATTTTTCCAACGAGTGTCTTGCAATGCTTCTCAGAAATAAAGACGTGGGTCTAATATTACATACCAGAAACAAAAGAACAATGAAAACAATGGACTGAAAAGGAGAACCGGCTTCAAAGAGAAATGTATGAAGCTTAAAGGAGATGATTATTTGACCAGGTACTTTTGGGACCATTTTCGTACAACTTCATCATCATCATCAAGCCTTTCAATCTTTTGGATTATGACTACCGTTTATAACGCTTTAAAATACTATTTTGAGGTGGATTACTCCTAGTTTTCTAATTTTTATTTTCTTCATAGTTTGTCGTTTGTTTTGGCTGCTTTTGTTAATATTTTCCATTCTTATCGGTTCCGGTATTTTGCTCTCCAGTTTTCTACATTGAGTGCTCTTATGTTCTCCTCTATTTCGTTTCTCCAAATTTTTCTCGGCCCGCCTCTTCTCCTTGGCCACAATGGGGTTCATTGCGTTATTCTTTTGATCATTTTAGTTGGTTTTCTTTTCATTATGTGCCCGGCCCAGTTGAGCCTTTGTGCTTTTATGTATCTCACTATATTCTCCTTCTCCAGTTCTCTCTCTATTTCTCGTTTCTCTTTCTACTTCTCCTTTTTCGTAAACCTTACCTTTCTCAATATTTTAAATGAACTCAGCATAACATACTATTTAATCTCTCCAAAAAATGGGGATTTTGGTCTGAGAATATTTCAAATAAATTTGAGAATCTCAATCGAACCAATGCGATAAAAATCATAAACACAATAACAGCTCCAGATGAATGGCAACGTTAATATCGATGGTATGAGCAAACAAAGTGGAAGTTTCCTACTTTGAGGAATGACAGACAATTTCGAAATTAGAAATAATATAAAAGATGATAAGTGAATCTTATGTATTTTAATATATAGGACGAACCTTGTATTAAACCTTTTCTACATATATATTTAACGATTATCGATAGGATAAGATTTGAAGTAGGAAATACGTTTTGAAAGTAGCGAAATACGCTTATCTGGGGTCGATTCGGTCGAGGAAAATGCTATAAAAATAAGCTGGATTTGTGTCTTTAAAAATCTTTAAGCTAAATTGACTAGCTGGATTATATCGAAAATATCAAATATAATCCATTATCCCAAAAGAGGTTACCTAAAGCTATATTTCTGTATATGTATGATTCTAACTGGTATACTTATTGGAGTGTTCATTGGCTTTATAAACTGACTTTTGATATAATTATTGTTACACTGTTCCATACAGATTGTGTCAAAATTGATGTTGCAAATCCATAGCATCCAATTCCTAAATTCGATATGACAGACCGAAGTTGTTGATCTTTAAATCGCCGTTTCTCGATAACGAACTTCGAATATTCTGCGACATCGAAGGGTTTCTCTTGATCAAGTCCGAGGAAGTTTATTAATTTCTGGTTTGAAAGTGAAAATAGTACCGATCGTTATTTAAGATTAAGTACGACGTTTATAAACTTACTTAGTGGAAAGTAGAATATGTTTGTTGGATAAACAAAATCTGGAAAAGCTACAAAAGTATATAGCAAAACATGAAGTTGTATTGAAGACTGTTACACCAGTATTTGTGCTGTCCACATCGGTCACCTCTTCGTCGGAATGTACAAAATCGCGGTTAAGAAAAAAGTAATTAAATCCAGTCGATGCATAGATATTAAAACTACTTGAAGCGCCTACATACCGGACCTGATAAATGTTGATAATAAATCGTTTTTATTTTATGTTTTATCAACGTGAGTGCGAGTTTTCTAACATTACAAAGACACGATCCACAAACACAAATTTGTTGAAGAAAATGTTGAAGCTCCGCAAGATCTACCTCCAAATAATATTGTATTCAAAGATAAACACGATGTTTCTATTAGATTTTACAATCACGGCTTTGTATTGAATCAATTATTGCTATTTGTGATGAATGAGCCCAAAAAAATGAACTTTAAATTTTCTGTTATTTTTGACTTACCAGTTATCTTTTTAATGTTATATGAACTCAAAATTTAGTATATTCCTGAAGACTTGGTGCGTTAATCCTTCACCGCTATGCCTAAAAAACCAGTTACGAATCACTGTGAACAATATCACCTAATAAATAAAATTATACAAAATCGATATATGCAAATTATAAAACAAACATCTCTGAAACTCAGTTTGGTTTTCGTAGCACACTAAGTACAAAGGAAGTCATCTTCAGCCTACAGCTTATAGGAACAAAGACCTGTAGTTTAACGATTTCTCCAAGGCTTTCGATAAGGTTAAACTCTAAAAACGTTTCAAAGTTCGATATGTTTTCTCGTTGGCGCGATAGATAGTACTACCATAAATGTATTCAAACGTTCGTATGATCTAAAATACGGGAAAATCTAAAATTCAGAATCAATCCTTTCCCAGCGATTCCAGATTTACGATGCTGTACTGTATGTAAGGAAGTCAAACTGTAAGAAGAAAAGTAGATAGTTCGCTAAGCGAGGAAATTGGTGTCAAAAGGGGTGTGGGCAGGGATAACATTTACTTCAAAGAAATATTTGAAAAAGTACAACTATCGGGATGGCATCAAAATCAACGGAGAAGCAATCAACAACATTTTATATGCCGACGATACAGTAATTATAGAAAATAACAATGAAGAACTACAAAATATTAGCAGCAAGTGACTATATCGAAAACATAACATGTGATTATTAGGAAAAATCAACATCCTCCAGTGCACCAACGATAGACGATCTAGACTTAGATCGAATAGAAACCTCGGAACTACAATAAACGCAAAATGGGACCAAGCATCAGAAATACGATCACGGATAGAAAAATCTCGATCTGCGGTGTACAACTACACCAACACTCACGATTACACTGTCGGACGCGCGTTTCGATAACCAAGTTATTGTCTTCAGAGACTGAAAGTAAACTAAAAAGTTTACGAGCGTCAGGGTTACGAGTGTTGGTGTAGTGGTAATGTGTGTTCAGTATGAATAACATCACTTTAAAAATATTGGAATATTTCAAATACGGATATATCGGCACATCACCAGCATGGAGGTTATGTAGATACAAGGACATGACAAAAACCGTATTTTGGAGTTGATTGTCCAAGGCAAAGTGTAAGAGGAGACCAGAGAGAAGGCGAAATGGTTGCACAGCTTACGTCAGTGATTTGGAGTGTCATCTGTTCATAAACGCAGTAAACAAAATAAGAATAGCCTTGTTATTAACCAACTTTCGTAACGGATAAGGCAGTGAAGGAAAAAGAAAAAGAAAGTTTTTTTACCTGCGAAAAAAAATTACATATAATACGGTGTAGCAGAAGTGCACTTTCGTTCATAATTGCTCATTTTTCTTATTTCAATAAACTAGAACACAATTAATCAAGTGAAAATTACAGGGAGTATCATATAAACTTTTATATACAAAAAAACTCAAAAAAGTAACTAGTCGGAATTAGGTTTAACTCGTTTACAAGAGCTACGTGTTGTAAAAAGGATTAATAAACATAATTTTCGATATTGTCGTTAAAATATTAACCCGATCGTCATCCGTCATCAATTTGATTTACCTAATATTCACTTGTGTTTTAGATAGCTGCCATGACTGGAGTAATGAGATTTTGCAATCTCTTGCGAACAGGTATTTCGTGGAAAGGTCCAGAAGTAATTGAACTATGATCGAGAAACTCGTTTGGACTGGAAGAAGAAGAGGACGATGACATTTACGATTACGACAGCGATTGTTCGTTGTTAGTTAGAGTGTCTTCTTCCGGTTCGGGGATTAGCAGTAATTCTGACTTTGTTTGACATATGACTCGATGTCGGGGTATTTAAGAAGTGAATATGAATGCGGGCACGGTTTATTCGTATATATTAATGAATAAATTCACCCAATGGAGTACCTTTTTAATGTACAGAAATAGTATAAGACAAAGATGATTTATCTGAATTTCGATGTCCAAATAAGATACCTACCATCCCAATTCAGATATAGAATTATTGTTTATTGATTATCATGTGCCAAATTTATTGAGAAAGTGATCTGTTGATATTTTTATAGAATGCGAAGTATTGCGATTTCTGTTTTGTAGTTTATTCTTATAACCAGAATTATTTTCAGATCCCAATCTACATCGGATGCAACTAAATGTTATTATGAGTTACTATGTGTGTTCTTGAATAGAATAATATTTATAATGTGGGGTATATAGTTTTTTATTGAAGTTTAGACATGTATAATCATAATATGAAAAAAATGAAATGTGAAGTTACTTCTGTGTTGTTTATTAATTATCAACTTTCCGTAACACATAAAGATGATTTATGTGGGATTATAACAACAAAATTACATAGAAATGGTAAATTTTCATGGATCTTGTCTTAGAATATAAAATCGTTTTGTTATTTGTCAAAAGTGTATACGTGGTTTGGCTTTAACGAGTTAGTTTCTTCAGGACGCACGTTGCTTCTACTTTCACAGCTTCAAAAGCCTCAAATCTTGTTATTTTAATGCAGATTTGATTCGTCTCACGTTATCACCTTTTTTAATGAGTTTGATGAGTTTAATCGCATTCAAAGTGTCATTATAATATTTTTGCGAGCACACAGTTTTCGTATGTAAGAATTTTCATGTTAAATTAGCCATTCTTTTCAATCGGCTACTCTAGCTTCTCTGCAGCCACGGTAAACATCGTATTCGAGGCTTGAAGCTAAACAGCTGACGGTCGCTGACCTTTGGCGCAAGTGTACTTTTTCTGTAGCAGCAAAAGTCTCGTTATTCAATAGCCACACCTCGTATAACTAACGGCGTTGAGTGCCTTTGCATGCAAACAAAGCTGAAACACAAGATATTGAGTTGCTTTGTATTCTTAAGCTATACAAATCATGAGTTACGGCCCCTAGATATGATTAAATTGGTTGGATAAGATTTTTTTTTCGATAAATTGTTATTGTTTTTATTTTTAGCAAATAAAAAAATTCGTAAGATGAAAATTTTGTTTCTTTCTACCTTACTTCTGTATTTGTCAGAATTACTAGCAACCTTTGCATTAGGACAACGTTTTGGTTTATATGAAAGTCTCTATTTGCTGTTCAAGATACAATTTACCACCAAAGAAATAAATAGAATGTACCAAATTAGTTTTCTTTTAACTTTATCAGAAACTCATGCGGTTGAAATTATTGAACATGTCAGGTATTGAAAGAAAGAAACTTGATTGAAAAAAAAAACAAAATATTTAACATATTGTTATTATTTTTATTGGTAGCAAATGAAAAAAAGCGGGGCAAACAAAGTATAATCTAGCTGTTACTGTATTTTATATAATTTAATAAATTTATATACATTCGGGATGAAATGGATGTAAATAATTGCCAGCGACGCATCCCCGAGCTGTTCTTCCTAATCTAACACAAGTACCAACAACTTTCTTCATTACCTGTAAAAATTAAAAGAACTCTGAAATTAAATCAAGATTTTAAATGCAAATAAACAAATATTTCATTTTTGTATCATAACATGAAAAAATACCGAATCATAGAATGTTAAGGCAGTCACCTATAGCTATAAGATAATTTTTAAAAGCCACTATATCTCATCGTTCGGCTTCCAAAATACAAAAACTCCTCCCAAAAGAGACTATTTTAGGTGTTTCAATGTGTTTACTTCTTTTAGTGAAAAGGGCAGGACATTCGCAGAGTAGAGACCCTGCTGTTTCTATGGGTTATTAGCAAAATCTGCGGTCGTTGTCCTCTGACATGCCTATCGCCTTGAAATGTTGAATTATGTTCCTAGCGATATGAAGAGTTTGCATTTTGGTCCACAAATGCCCAATTCAGCTCATTATCCCAGCTGCAAACCGTCAATGTTCCAGAGAGTTACATTTCGAACTTGCCAACGTAGTAACTTCTCTAATGCTGTAATACCAGATTAGCCTATGAATCTGGCTTAGTTTTCCTTGGGCTATTGTTTGTTTAGTTATCGACCACTAAACAAGCGCAGTGTATGTGATCGTGGGTTTCATGATTCTTTGATAACTGAAAATTGTTTTGCCAACAAGCTTGCGACAAATCCATATAGTCGCAATGGCTTTTACAATCACCTTGTCTAAGTAGATTACTCCTAGATATTTTACTTCATTGATAAGTATTAGTTTAGTTCCATTAAGGTTAGATAGCCTTAAATATGCCTTCCTTCTCCATGTAAATGAGAGTTGTGTTGTTTTATTGTGGTAGATCAAGAGTTGCTCTTCATCATCCCAGTTCTTAATTGTGTTCAATGCCTTTTGTATCCAGTCTGTGATTATACCTTCATGCTTGCTTCTAACTACCATCACTAGAACATCCGCATAGCTTAGAACTATAAATCTAGCGCCACTAGGTCTAGTGAGGACTCTGTCCATTATCAATGACCATAGTAGGTGCTACTATACGATGTTGTATAATATAATTTTGTTAAAAGCTCCTTCTATATCGATGAAGACTATTAGAGCGATATTTTTGCTCTCAAAGAGCCTTTTCTATGTCTCCAACCTGGCAAGGTGAGGATTGATTTGCCTTTCTGATAAGCAAATTGTGGCTTTCTTGTCGTACTTCTGAGGTGATGCTCTGAAGTTTTAGAAAAAAAAATGGAAGTGAGACAAATCAGGCGATAAGACTTTGAATGATATTCTGGTATAAACACTACTTTTGCCTCTCGCCGAATTTTGGGTATATAGCCTAGAATCTGATCTGAAAAGCTTCTGAAGATCTTTCATGATTACTTCGACGCCTTTCTGTAGCATGACAGGAAAAATATTGTATTTGCTAGATGATTTATATAGCTTGAAGCCCACCGTTCATTGAAAAAAGTTTTCGTGCCAGAATTTTGCTTCTCCTCTTGAAAAAATTCGTGTCTTAATCCAATATATTCTTCTAGTTACTAGCATTATTAGTAACTTTTGAGCCAGTTTTTAAAAGTATCTCTAAACTTTATCGCTCGTTGTTGTTGTATTATCGATTTGATTTTTGAAGTAGTCCAATTACGTTTGAATGAATTTTGGCTAAGACTTTTTAAAGACATTGTACTTTGGCTAACTCAATTTATTCCCTTGCAAAACTTTTTCTTGGCCTAATTATTGCCAGTATTCTTTGCTTGTTCACTCACTATTTCGTTTCCATATACGAGATTTGATTGTTGGTACATGGATCGTAATTTATTATGATATAATAAATTCAAAAAAATATATATAACACTATATTTTTGTTCTTTACTTTAACTGTTTCTAGAACTATTCACAATATTATTTTATGATACTTCTAGCGCTATCTATAAGCGAGTAGCCACCTAACCATTACAGAATTGGTAGAAAAAGTCAATGACTGTAATGGATCAGATCTTAATTCCTTCATTAACTCATAGGTGGAAATATAATTGTCAAATATTCCTGTAGATATTATCTTTTATTACATACTTTCTAATATATTTTTTCCAATATTCTTCCATCTTTAATTCGCTAATATCCTTTTCAATAGTCCGTTATTTCTAAAATCTTATGACTTCTCTTATAAATTCTTAACAACTGCTTCTCCTACTTTTGTATTAAATCTAAGTTGTATTGATCACTTTGGAAGGCTTCAATAAATTTATCGACTTATTATGTACAGAGTGTTTATTTTGTAGTTATTTTTTGGAAAAAAGTTATTTTCTAAATACCCCTACTGTCGGGTTTTTCTGAACGGTTCAGGTGAATTATTGATTGTAGACTTTTTGTATAACATATAAACTATTTAAAATAATAAAATATAACGTTATTCAGAACCACGCGAGTGAACATTATTATTGATATCTGTCAACTGTCTTAATAATTTTACTACCGCGTTCCTTATATTTTGTATTTAGAAATCATATCCCTACAGGGTAGGCAACAAACAACGCAGCTATGTACCACGTCAAAGTCTGCTATACTACAAACTTTCGTGAAACGATATATTGTTAAAATGGGGCTATTAGAGAACTCTAAATATGACGAAATATACAAAGTATCGCATTTGAAAAAAGTGTGATTGCTATGAGCCACCCTGTAGATATCGGAATATTCACCATTTCCTTTGTTAAATTACATGGATAATTTCCATTATAACGAAGTTATCGGAATATTTTTATTTTTCTTGACACTTGTATAAATAGTCAAATGCAACAAACTCGTATTTTTTTCAACCTCCGATCGCTTCTGTGCAGACGCTACGCGGACAGAAGAGAGCGGGATTGCGGTGTAGACTACTGCAAAGCTCTCGCACTACACATTCCGCCATTTTTGACATTCTTGCGTCAGTCGGCGTTGTGCTACAGCCACGTAAACATGTCCGCCATTATTGATGCTCCCGCCACGTGTGAATTGCGAAGTTGTCTACAGGCTGAAGGTCATAGTGCTGCAGAAATCCATCGGATAATGAGTAGTGTGAATGGGTGATTCATGAGTGATGGTGTCGAAAGTTTAAAGGTAGCTGTAATTATGTACAGGATGAAGGGGGCTTAAGGACGCAAATCTGTTGTTTCAGATAACCCGGTTTTACAAGTTGACACAATGGTTAAAGAAAACCGCAGATTCACCATTACTATTTTGTCTATGGAATTTCCAAAAGTTTCTTATGAACTTATCTTTTATTTATAGCCTCGTAGCTTCCTTCTTAAAACAAAGTTTGTTGCACACTTGCTAATATATATGAACTGCAATTTATTATATCGTTTCAGAAATGATCATCGATTTATTCTAAATTAGAAATATCGAAATTAAACTTTTTTAATTTGTTTATTCGGAATGTAAGAATCTGTACGTGAACGCTTAAAAATGCTTTTTTATAAACTGCATTTTTATGCAATAATGCTCAACTCTTAATATTCATAAGTTAAATAATCAAAAGCAAAGTCGTTATTCAGTACCAGTTACCTGATATTCCATGTGACAAGGTGACGATTCTTCAATTGGCACATTGTCACTAACATATTGAACATGTTTGTCGGCTTTCAATAAAGGGATCTCTTCGTCTATCATGATCTCCTTTTGTTCTCCAAATGTTATAGATAACCCCGACGTGATGAATAATACAAGTGAAAACACGCCTACCCGAGCCATTGAAAACGATTGGAAAAATATACTACTGAACAGTTTTATTTATACACTATGAATCCTTAAAATGCCTTCCGGTTTTATTTCGTAATTTGTAATTAATTAAGATTGTTTTCTATGAATCCCGAACAAAAACAATTTGTAGATAATTGATGAGCGCAAATGTCATTTTTAGACATGGAACAATGCGTAAGCACGGGGATTTGAACATAGTAAAATTAATTTTGAGAGCATTCCACCATTAACCTTATTAAAAATATTTGAATTTGAATCATGAGAAAAATAAATTTCTTTATCATAACAAACATACAAATATACCCATTATTTCATGCTTTTTTTCATATTTTTTGCCTCATTCTGTATCATATTTCTTCAATACGATTTTGTCTAATAGCGACATTTTTGAGTGATGATTCAGCTGAACCTCAATGGGTACCATAATGCCGTCGTCATCTTTGCTAGTTGAACTCGAAGTTTTCTTGAGTATATCACCAAATCTCGGACCATTGATCACCTACAGGATCATAATTTTCCGGTAATAACTCAGTTTGTCGCTAAAAATTTGCATTAAATCTCGTTCCTCAGTAATTGTTGATACAATTCCAAGGGGCGCGGTTGAATCCCATGTAGGAGACCCCAGACTTGAACTAGCTAGCTTGGGCTAACGCTGGAAAATCCGGCCTTAGCAAACCAATAATGGCCCAAGCCTGGTTGATATCTGGATAACTTAGCCCCGGCCATTCTTGTCCTTATATCTTATCCATAATATATATCTTAACAGTAAAAGTATTTTTTTTTTGAACAAAATTCTTTCATGTGTAAAAGACAATGAAAAATAGAATAATAAAAAATAGTATCACTTCTTAATATGTTTAATTATGTAACTAATATTTTTATGTTCATTAATAAGTAGAATGCATCAATAGAAATTATCATAAATCTATAATTTTTTCAACAATATATTAAAAATCTATTTTTACAAGCCACCAGCCTGGCCCAGGGCTGCAGACCAGTCTTGGGTTTATCTAAGCAACTAGGCCTGATCCAGGCTTGCAAACCAAGCGATGGACATTGTTATCATCCCAGAGTCCCACCAAATCTGAACCAATAACAGCTTCCAAGCTAGGGCCAGAGCTGTACATATTTGGCCCAAGTCTGGGCCTATACTGGGCCCATCGTAAAATCCTATATGGGATATTCGATGCATTGAAAATATGAATCTTCCTGGTTAAGGCGTCTTCAGTACTGACTACTTTGAAATGGGACAGATGACATATTCTAAGATGGAAAGCACTATACTTGCAGTTTGGATCGACATTTTTATCATATAGATCTCCAGATGCTTTTTGGTAATCTTCAAATACCTTCAACGTAAGATTTATGAAATTACGATTACATTTAACCTAAATAGTATAGTGAATCAATAAAATGGTAGGTATTGAAAATCAGAAGATACTAGACCGGATGATTGAAAGACATATGACAAGTCATAAAGTGAATGTATGGATAGGGATAATTTATTATAGAATCATTGACCCATTTTTCTTCAAGTAAAATCCATTCACTAGTAAGCGTTATTTATTTTTTTTTGGAAACGAAGTTTTTGAATGCCAATAATACAAATTCACCTAAGGATGTTACATGGTTTCAGTAAGATAGAGCCCTTCTGCACTATTTAGTTTCCAGGAAAGTGATTCCGTAGAAAGGATTATAAAACGTCTTTCTTCAAATTTTTCATTCGGGGTTATATAAATTTGAAGGTGAATGTGAATAGACCCCAAAAATATAAAATGAGTCTGTAGAAATTATAAAAAATGTACTACTCTAAATCTACATCACTCAATAAGTCGTGTGACTGATACACAGATGTCGCTGCCATTGTCAAATCCATATGACGTTTATGAAATACCAACTTTCAAAAGACTATGTGTGAAATTTTATAACCTTTCGATTAGTCAGATTCCAAAACAATGGATTTAAAACAATTTCGTATGTTAATTTATCATTGCTTCATGATAAAACTGTGCAAGCTCAGCAATGGTTAGGTTAGAAAAATGTGTGAGATAGCTGAGATCGTATAGATATCAGAAGGCATTGTGTTTACAATTATGCATGAATATTTGACCACGAGAAAGCTTTTTTCAACATAGGTGCTGCGCTTACTCACAGTCGATCAAAAATAACACATTCTCCCCTGTATAATAGTCCAGATCTGGTCCCTCAGTGCCTACTGGCTATTCACTAATCTCAAAGAAGAAGAAGGAATTTACCTCAAATGACGAAGCAATTCTTGAAACTGTAACCTATCTTGAGGTAAAAGAAAAATCCTTCGAGAAGTTGTTGCTCTTGAAGGAGATTATATTTAAGAATAAAATCGATTTTCGGCAAAAAACTGTGTTTTTCTTAGTTAACCACACAACTTATTGAGAAACTCAATATGTCCATTCAGAAAATTTAGTTTTATTAAAAAACTTTTTCACGTTTTTATTTACTAGAATACGGATATTAAAATCCTGTTCAAAATATGAATCACATGACATCCATTTCTTTTCTAATAATACAAATTGGAACGTATTTCAAACAAAAATTGGTAAAATGTCGTAATTATTGCAAATAATCTTCTGTTTCCAAAATAGACACTTTATTCCATAATTAATTTGTCCACTGTATTTCATGGCTGTAACAAATTTGGATAAATTTTCCTATATAATTAATTCAACATTGAAGTGTGATTTAAAGTCAATTAACGGTAGTACAATTTAATAAGTTTCGATTGAAGAAATTGTTTTTAAATGTATATTAATATGTAAGCCACAGCTTCATATTTCCTGATCGATTCAGTAAAACGAATTGTAGTGTACTCAGTATAATTGGCGGTATTTAAACAATTATAAAAAATAATGATTGAGAATAAGTGTAACAAAAAAGAAGAAGCAAATGAGTAAGTAAATACCCTAAATACCCAACGTTGTTATGGAAAAAATAGATCATTGTATATTTATAATAAGAGAAATTTGTTATTGACTCATAGAGTTAATTTCATGTAATTCACCCGAATTCGCGAATAATATAAAAATAAAAAATTTAAACTCAACAGCACAAAAACCGGAGACTCAGATTTGGTCTCATAATTTTCTTAAGTATTTTAAACCTTTCTAATTTATTTTATTTTAATACGAGAGCTGCTACTTAAATTTTTAGATACACAAATTGAAAAAAATATTTATAATTGGATATATTCCAATATTTTTCAAAATGTGATTTGAACGCATGAATTGCTTCTTCGGGTGTACGAAAACGTTGACCTCACAATTTATTTTTATAATGCAGGAATGAGAGGAAATCATTGAGTGCCAAATTAGAATTGTACGGTGATGACCCATCAACAAAGTTTTTGTTTGAACTAATGTGTGAGAGCTCGCATTGTCGCAATGGAAAATAATTCATTTTCTGCGATTGGTTTCCCTCTTTTTTCCGAACACTTCTGACAAAAAAAATGCTGGTTTACCATTCAGAAATGACCGTTCTACGTTACTATAATTAATATCTTCAATTATTCCACCATTTCCTTCGAATTGTTCGTGCGCGAATAACTTTTGTTGAATTTGACTCATTTTGAAAGACACAGACAATCCATGCTTGTTTACTTAGTTAATGAGTACGACACGATATTTCAGCTTTCTTGCACTAATCGACACAAGTTCTTTTTGAACATTTATTGTATGCCAATGGAACTAATGCCCATATATTTTAGATGGCCACGATTGAATTCGGGAAACCTTGAGATGATGCATCATCACCAAAAGTCGAAGTGAGGTTAGGTTAGGTAGGGTTGTTTTTGGTGTAAACCACGTCGAAAGTCATAGAAAAATCGCACGAAAATGCTTTGACTAATATGAATGTTTCAAATATCTCTAAACAACTCAAATAGGACTCGTATGACAACAAGTTCTGAATGCGTTCACCATAAAAAATGCCAAACCTTATAATCGCAATGTCAGATTTAACATATTCATTAGTGTTGCTATATATAAAAATTTAAGTAGCAGCCCTCGTATAAGAATTAATTAATTTAAGAGATATTTACACAAAATCTACCAGACATGAATAGTTTTCATTTTATTACAGATTATTAACAAAAAATATAAAGTGAAGATTTAATATAGAAATTAACACATTTTTTTAAAAAACTCTATCCTACTTACATGAAGAAAAATCTAAATTATTCTAAAAATTAAAACACAAAAAGATCATATTTTGTAAACATGTAATTGATTGAATTGAAATTCATTCATTTATAAAGTTGTAATTTGTATTTCTATGTTGATAAAATTTTTAAAAATAAATTTTCGAAAGTTGAATATATAACTTCCTTCACTTTTATTCTAATATCTGGTATTTATCCCTTTGTTATAACGAAGAGCTCTAGCCCTATCAGGCATTGAATTAATTAAAGTTTGGATGTACTCCACCTGCATAGAATCTCATTCTCCACGAAGACCGATTTGGAGCTGATTAAATTCAATAGGAGAATGATCTTATCGATATATTTTAATCTGCATCAAAATGAATCACACTAAATACAACTTCCTCGATGTACCCCGAGCAATTAGAACCCAATTATCAATGAAAATGAGTTCAATCCGGGCATGAAAATTAATTCCACCCAAATCTTAACTGATCTCCTCGCGAAGAGTATATTGAGTGAATCGCCAAACTGAGCGATATAGACCAAATCCAAACTGATCCGTGAAAAGAGCCCCTTATTTAATAGCTACTTATTTTTCATAAAATTGTTTTTTCAAATGTAAACTTTTGCTTGAGACCTTTGTATATGGTTCGCGGAAGTAATTTTCAACAAAGAAGACCAAGCAAACCTTTAATAATTGTTACCAGTGGGAAGGAACTTATAGAACGATGTCCATATGCATTTACCTAATTGTCTATAATCAATATAAGTATATCAAGAGTCATTGAAAGCTGCAGTAATTCATCAGATTTATACGTGATTACTATCGATTGCGATCACAAATCTACAAAGCAAGAGCAAGAATTTATTCACTATATTTCACTATATTTCAACAAGAAACTGTTGTTGCTTCTCTCAATGTGTAGGCTCAGTTTTCCTAGAGGATGTATTGAGTTTACATCTAGTCATCGCTAATCTTTAACTTTTTAAATATTTTTCTTCCAAAATGATTGGAAAGTAGAGAAATTATTTTTATTTTTTGATATTTTCATTACAGGAGTGAGGATAAAGCTACAATTAGTTACTTTCGATTGGTGAGTACAACAAATATTGAATACTAGCTGACCCAGCAGACTTCGTACTGCCTCAATCGATAAATAAAAGACCTAAACTTTTGTATAAAATAAACTTAAAACAAACAAAAGAAATCCCTTTTTTATCAAAACAAATTAAAAAAATGCTCGGTATGAACGAAGTTTTATTATTATTTTCTAACCTTGCGATTTATTTATAGTCAACGCAAAGGTCAGACGTACCGGAAATCGTAAACGTTTGAAATCGAATGGTAAATCCATCGAAATCATCGGTATATGCGGGATCTAGACATTCTCTTCTTTGTATTTTCCTTTTATGATTGTTGCCTCAATGACGTTATTCATCACCTTTCTTATAGTCTTGTTTCATTCTTGTTTCATTGCACAGTCGAGGTTGATTGATGTTACGCAGCATGATGAAAACTGATCTTTCAATCAACTTCAAATTGTGAGGGGGTAATCCAGGCAATTCCAGTAAATTGAAAAACTCCGTGGGATAGTTGACTGTTCTGGAAAAACGTCTTAATGGTCGTATTGAGATCCTCGATATCTCTATTTTTCGCCGCCAATATTGTTCTTTCACCCACCCAATTATGGTTATTGAACTATTGCGCTATATCTGGGAAAACACGTTGATTAAGCTCTCTAGTAAGTCTGTGATGTGACAGAAATCTTTATTATTTGCAATATCTAGCAACTTATTTGCAAACAAATTTCCTGTTTCGTCTTGTTGCAAAAATATTCGCATGTATGCATCACAAAGGATCACCGAAGTAAAGAAAGTTCTCACGCACGTAACGGTAATCGTCACTCACAAAAGCATGCACTCTTTGTCTGAGGTGTCGATCGACATATTAGTTGGTTGTCAAATGTCAAATATTCCAGTTGCGTTCAGAAATTTGATTTGCGACAAACATCAAGGAAAAATAAAATTGTTTTTATTTAATGTTTGGATTTTCATATTTATTCAGTATCTAAGAAACTTATAGTAATTTGATCGGTTTTCAGAAAAGTTTCTGCCAAGTTTCATAGGTTTCATTATTTTTTTCTATTTTACAAATACGAGTGAATATTTGATTGATTTGTCTACCTCAAAGCTTAACTAGCTACCCTCGTAGAATATACATATTTGAGAAGCTGCAGAATATGCGAAAATGTACAAAGTTACCCAAATTTCCATAACTGATTATTCACCAGCACGAGCAGATATTTTCATCGTATAGAAAGTTCTCATACTATTTTTTGTCATAGTTTGAATATGCGACCACATTGGATAAAGTATGTATGTTATTTGGAGGAATATGTTCCATCTGCAGCGGAGTTGCCCAGCCTCTTGCAATGATATTATTTGGTGATGTAACTGGATGTATAATAGCTTATGCCTCGTTATACAATAATTCATTGACTCAAGATCAAAAAGACTCGTTAACCGAAGATCTAAATTATGGTATTTGGAAATATGGTATCCAAACATTTGGAATCGGCTTAGGAGTTATTATCACCACATATTTATCCATGGTTCTTTTCAGTTATAGCGCTGTTCAACAGGTAAGTTTATTGTGTATTATCATATACATATGTCACATATTTCCGTGCAACTTTTATTGTCACTGAGTTAAGCTACATTTGGCAAGCTTAGACATTAGATATATCGACATGTCTCAAACGAAAGGTGTTTGACCAATCCTAATATTGACTTATGGCTTAAAAACTTGACATGAAGAGGTCCATGTTAGTTGTGACATTACGAGATAAAATCGGAAACTGCAAAGAAGAACGAAAAAAATGTAACTGTATTGGACATGTCGCAAGATTGTTAGGTAATAAATTGACGAAGGAACTACTAAAATGGCGTCTCAGGGATAAAGCTAAGGGAACGACTGCCGACGCGAGGTCGGGGGATCTGAAAAGGATGTCATCTAATTGGATCCAATGTGGCCAATACTGAGAAAAATCATCTAGGTCATCCAGCAGTGGAAGAGGCAGGCCACTAAATGAGGATAATCATTAATGTTCAATATTGTGCAGAATATTGGAAAATGTATTTAATGCAATAAACATTAAATTAAAAAACATCTCAAAGAATGTTACCTTGAAGTTTGTGGGTCAATTCAATAGCCAGGAACTGTTCAAACATTGATTTTCATCTTGAGTAATCATTGCAACAGCTGCTTCTGTCTTGTGTTTTAATTCCGGTATGCCTGCTGGTTGTGGAGGCACATACAAATGATTGTTGATGGGGCCATAAAGGTGGATGCCATGCAAAGCAAGCTCTGTCATAAGTACCCTTCCATCATGAACATGTCCAATATAAAAGGCCGATTCATCAATGAACACAATATGATCGATCAAATCTTCATCGTCATGCCACAACTTTCCAATAGCGAAGTTGGTGGTTAATCCGTAGTCTGTAGGCTTTAGAGTTTTGGTCGTTTAGTACTCTTCCTTTCACAAAGGAATAAGTACCAGTACCTATCATCAAACTAATAATACCATCTACGAATGTCTAAACCTTAAACAAAATAAGGTGAAAACTGTAATTTATTTGCTCCCACTTGTACGTATTTCATTAGTTTTGGTGATTAGGAAGATTGAGAACTGACGTCTCGAATGTACCTTAATTTCATTGACCTTAATTCAATAAGAAAGAAACCAGCAGCACCTTTTTTTCGAATTGATGGGAAGAAAACAATATAATAGAGTCTTCTACACGGATGCTTCAAAGTCTAAAGCTGAAGTAGGTTATCAAAAAAATATTTCGGCTCCTATAAAATCACTTCTTTCTCTAGTGTCTATGGACTATCGTTATATTCCTTCTAACATCGGAGTTATAGGAAACGAAATAGCCAAACTGCCTTTCAGAAGAAGCTCATTTCTATGATCCATCTCCAATATCTGAGGAAGCTTACAAGACAAACCGAAAAGGCAAAATCATAGGAATTAAGTTACTTCTGTAGGTGACATTGAATTCAATTTACCAGGTCCACACTCGAATCACACATGGTTATGTAATCTAATTAATCTAATTACTCTGCCAAATTACCAACCTTGTCATACATAGCTCGCAATAAAAAATCGAACAAGGAAGATATTTGAAATTAAGCTAATAGAGTAATTCAGTTTCAGAATATAATCTAATCCTCACTACTTTTTTATTTGTTTTAGATTCTCAAAATAAGGAAGCAGTTTTTTGAAAAAACATTGAATCAAGATATTGCCTGGTTCGATATGAACAGAACTGGTGATTTTGCAACAACCTTTACCCAGTAAGTGTTGTAACAAAAAAAATGTTGTAATTTTATCAGTTCTGTAAAAATATAATTCTAATTTCTAGTAATATTTCCAAAATTGAAGATGGAATCGGCGATAAAATTGGAACTTTCTTATTTTTCGAGTCATCTTTTGTAGCTGGAATTATATTAAGTCTTGCAAAAGGATGGAAGCTGGCATTGGTGTGCATGGTATCACTTCCTTTGTCCACAATTCTTATGGCGTTAATATCATGGGTAATGAACAATTTCATAAAATATAAATTATTTCGATAAAATTAATTAGATTCCCATCCTACAATCGAAATAAATCCTTCTGTGTTGAAGCGACATTATGTAATCAAAAAATATGGTGAATAAACTTTTAATCAGCATTAACTTACGCTGTCACATTTCTCATACTCGCATATATTTATATGACAAGTTTGAACAAGTTCTGACTTGTCTCTCTAATAATACAGCTGCCATGCAATCAACAAGATCTCCTACGTTTGACGGTAAGACCAATTATGTCAAACAGTTTGAAATAGCCACTATAGTGAGTAATTGGTCCGATAAGGTTAAAGGAAGTGAGCTTTGCTAGTAGAGTACACCTTAGATGTACTCCAGATGATACCTCTTGAAGAAACTGTTGACTGCTGAAGAGGAAGTTGAGCATGTGACATGGTCAGAAACATTTGTATCAATCTTAGCTGAATAACGGAAGGCAGACATTGCTCGACTTGTTCGATACGCTTGTCCATTAGCAGCAGAGAACATGATAGAAAGTG
The DNA here is from genome assembly GCF_026230105.1 of Diorhabda sublineata. Classification (NCBI taxonomy): domain Eukaryota; kingdom Metazoa; phylum Arthropoda; class Insecta; order Coleoptera; family Chrysomelidae; genus Diorhabda; species Diorhabda sublineata. The sequence goes on from NC_079475.1 coordinate 12,325,890, forward strand.
TAGGCATCAAAGAATTTATGAGGACCCACGCGGCCACGATATGCAGAGGACACTTCGTTTAGCTCATCCAAAAGATAGAGGCTTCCAGATGCAACAAGGATAGAACCATACAAGAAAACGGTGATGAAGACAAACCGATCAATTTGATAAAATGTATGGTTCACAAGAATTCGAAAAGATCGTAACAAGTTAAAGCATTTAAGCAGTTCGTGTAAGCATCCCAGGGTAAGAGCATATGAAGAATCACAGTCACAAAAAGACTGTAATTGGTTGGCTACAAGAGAGGAGTACTGATCCAGGATCGTAGCATTGTTTCTTACTCCAGAAATACCGACTCCCTATCTAGACTGCTGTGCCCATCAAAGAGAAATCTAAGGAAGCTGTAGTTTGAAGAATTACTGTAGTCAATAAAGACCTGAATCATCTAAAGATGATTCGACATTGAAAGATTATCCGAATATCACCTACCTCATTAGTTGGAGTTCATCGGATTAACTACTGTGGTAGTTGGAAATACTATGAAACTTTGGTGTACATTTTGAAAAAAAGACTGCCAAAATACACCAAATGGTGTATTTTGTATACCAGCGCTTGTAGTTAAAGGTACAATGTTAACATGAAGTATCATTGACTTGATTGTAATGATAAAAATGTGGAAATTTCTTGTCATTATCTATAAGAAAAAATAGGAGTGGTCTCGATTACTATAAAGTAAAACAATGAATACAAAAAAATTATTTATTAATTCTCAATTTTGCCAATAGAATAGAATCAATTTCGACATATACTTTTTTCATTAAAATAATCACATACGTTTTATAGGTATCTACGAAATTTTCAGAAGAAGAAATGGAGTCTTACGGAGCTGCTGGTGCAATAGCAGAAGAAGTTTTGAGTTCTATAAAAACCGTTGTTGCATTCGACGGCCAACAAAAAGAGTTGACCAGATATGATAAACATCTGATCAATGCCAAGAAGAACAATCTGAAACGAGGTTTCTTCAATGCTCTAAGCAATGGGTGCTTGTGGTTTTTTGTATACGCATGCTATGCCCTATCATTTTGGTACGGAGTTAAGCTAATTCTTGAGGAAAGACACCTACCCCCAGAAAAACAAATTTATACCCCAGCAAATATGATTTCAGTAAGTATTACTTATAAGTCTATCTTCATATCTATCCGTTGAGTGGCATCTTTGAAGTAGTTTTCCATTTGATTCTATGATATTGTTGTACAAAATTCGTTAAATGTGCTGGCATATTGACAAACACAGTTTGTTCAAGCTAGTTACTTTCTTGTGAAATGTGACATCCAGGAGCACCATGATCGAAGAAGACAATTCATTAGTTTTGGCAATTTGGAAGAGCGAGAGCTGGCGTCTCAAGTTGTTGTCATTCTTTCCATGAAAAGTAAAATAAATTGTGAAGTGGATTGTGATAACTAATTTTCTATAACTGTTATTTTTTTTATTATTTTAATATCGAATAAAGTGGTTGAGAGGTATAAGTCAAATTAGAAAAAATGAACTTTCAGGTATTCTTTTCTACTTTGACAGCGACTTGGAATTTTGGAATGGGAGCTCCACTAGTGGAAATCTTTGGCACAGCGAAAGGAGCGGCACATAAAATTTTTGCTGTTATAGACAGTGCGCCAATAATAAAAAAAGATGTTAATGTTGGTAGAACATTGACGAATTTTTCTAAGGATATTACATTTGAAAATGTATACTTTGATTATCCCTCAAGACCAGATGTGAAAGTAAGTCATATATTCTCAATAGTTTGAGACAACACTAATAGTATATGTTTGAGATTATCTAATTTTCTGATACCCCGATTTCAAGAATCACATCAACGAAAATCTTTCTAGTAGATTACCACATCATACTATGGGGATTTAGTAAAGTTTAGAGCTAGTGATTCATAATAACGGATAACAAATAGTTATATATATATATATATATATATATATATATATATATATATATATATATATATATATAAATTTGTACAGGACTCATCGCTCTGATTTCAAAAAGAGACTATTTTTCTGGGATTTCTATGTCCAACTTCCCCAGTATTGGTACTACTTCTTCAATGTATTCAAGCTTTCTGATAAAATAGGCGGGAAATTCGCAGGGTAGATGTTTCCATGGCTTGCTCGCAAAATCTACAGTTATCATCCTCTGCCATATTTGATGGGATAATGACCTATCAGAAGACCCATCACCAGTTTGATGTTGTTTCAGGTCATCACCTCAGACTTCTTTACTGATATGGTCATACAGTTTCAGGATTATCTTAGACCTGGATTGATTCTCAAGTGAGACTACAAATAATTCTTCAGCTATCCGTCTAGTTCTTTATTAATGTGGCACCTCATAAGACCACAATAGGACTCTGTTCCTAAGTACGAAATCAATGCTCCTTTTTTAGCAAAGCTGTCTTTTTCTTCATTGCTTAGTACATTCTAGTGGCATAGTATCTATATTAGGGTTACTTTCTTTTTTGTTAGCTAGTGCTTTTAGAGTTTGTTTGCACTCCCACGCTAACTTTTACATGCTCTCAATAGCTTTAAGCAACTTCATGACCCCTCGATATCCAGATACTCCTATTTGTTTATTGCTAGCAACTCTACCTGAAAAACGATGAGTGATTTTCCTAGCGGTATGGAGAATTTGCATTTTGGTCCAAAAATACCCAATCCAGCTCTTTGCGCTAGCTTCTAACCATCTGCATAGCAGAGGGATATATTTCGAGCTTGCGGTAGATTTTTATTAATCCACGATTATGCCGTACATTTTGTTCATAGGATAGACGCTGTAATAGAAATTAATGATGAGGAATCGATAATGGAGGATTGTATGACTTCATTTCCCAGAGTTGTCACATCAGAAGATACAACTATAGTAGCGGTTATTCGCATCCACAACATCTGTGTCTCTTATTTCATATATATCTTCACCAAATTTATTATATATGGTTGTTGCCAGTAGAAATTTATCTTCTGAATTATTTGTTTGCCTTAAACTCTCCATTTATAACAAAAAATTTCTAGATACTCCGAGGTTTTAACCTGAAAATAAATATTGGAGAGACAGTTGCTCTTGTAGGAAGTTCCGGATGCGGAAAATCAACTTGTATTCAATTACTTCAGAGATTTTACGATCCAGTTGAAGGCAGAGTAAGTAGAAAATTAATTCGTTTTTACAAATCAATTATGAATATGTTTTCAAGATAAAAATTGATGATATAGACATAAAGGATTTTAATTTGGATTGGATGAAGCGGAAGATAGCGGTTGTAAGTCAAGAACCGGCTCTCTTTGGTACAACTATTGCAGAGAATATAAGATATGGAAGATTGAATGCTACACAATTAGATATTGAAGAAGCCGCAAAAAAAGCCAACGCACACAAATTTATTTGTGCTTTACCCCATGGGTACCAAACGGTTATTGGAGAAAGAGGTGCTCAGTTATCTGGAGGACAAAAACAAAGAATAGCAATAGCTAGAGCTTTAGTAAGGCGTCCAGAAATTTTGCTTCTAGATGAAGCAACATCTGCTTTGGATACAACTAGTGAAGCAGAAGTTCAAGCTGCTTTGGACTCGGTAAGTCCATCAATTCACTGATTGAGGTTTTTAGGTACTGTCGAGATCCAGTTTCCCTCAACAACAGACAGTAATTTAAAAAAAAGCTGGAGTTTCCATGAAATAACACTGAAGCAGATCTATTTTCAGATTAGTGGAACTTGTACCACCATAATAGTAGCACATCGTTTGTCGACTATAAGAAATGCTCATCGTATTGTTTTCATAAACCAAGGAATAGTATCAGAAATTGGAACACATGCGGAACTCATAGACAAGAAAGGATCTTATTACAATATGGTTGTATCTCAAGGAATAACTGATGTGAAAGAATGTAAAGGTAGGCAACCGATTTGTTTTATGCTTGCCCTACGCTCCTCCTGTCATCTTTAACTGGCAAAAAGTATGCTCTGGAGTATCTTCCACTTTAAAATAGTGTGGACAAGCTGGAAAGTGTGTTATCGAACCAAACTTGTATCAGAAATCTTTTTGTCCAACTACCTTTGTATGTCATTCCGGCCCATCGTCTTTGGTAGTTTTCCATGGAAATTTCTATCTCATTTTCTTTAGTTATCTTTACGATATGTCAAACTTGTTTCTCTTACTAGTAAGTCTATGAGTATCATTACTACTTCCAATGATACTATGATGATTCGTTTTCTTCGAATTTTCTCAAGCTGTAGTTTAAGTGCTAGATACCAACACGAAGTTGCATATAACATGATTTAGTAAGCGACCATAATTAGGATTTTTCGATTTAAAGAAGTAGGAATGTTCATATTTGGCATTAAGCGGCTCAAATCTACCGCAGATGTTTCAACATTTTTGCCCAAATATGTCTGTGGAAGTTCCTTGATGAATGCACCAATATCACTTTAGTCTTTTCTTTCGCAAGCTCCAAAATTATTTCTTTCATAAACTCAGATATCCTAGGGATTTTAAGGGTATTTGTGAGGGTAATCGGTAACAAGGATTTTGTCATAATAAAAGCTTCATGGGGCTGGAGGTGGTATACTCCATGTGATTTGCTTTCTTTCAGGAAGGTAGCTCGTTACCAAGAGATCTAAATATGGTGATATGCTCGGAGCGATTGTACAATCCTCATCCACATTTTTCACATCAAATGTTACCAAGATAGTTTCTAAATGTTATATGCTTTTAGCAGTTTTTGCCTCAACTATTACCAAGTTTACAATCACGATAGTCGATTTTCCCTCAGTTAAACCAAACGACATTTTAAAGAATCCTTTTGCATTCTCTACTTAATCGATAACTCTTTCCTTGATATCATGTTCAAGAAGACTTCTTCTACATACAAAAATAGACAGTTCATAAACTTCAATAGCTCACCGGCAACGTTGTATTGTCTTGTCAAGTGGAAATATTGTCTGGTCTTAGTTTTATTTAAAATTTTTGATGAAGGTTTATTTGATTTATTTATAAACAAAAATAGTTTTAAAGTAGAAATTTAGCTTGTTGGTTGGTGAAATGTGGAAATAGAACTGATTCAGAGATAATTTGCTTAAAAAAAGTGGGTATCATTCCAAAGTATGTTATTCAAAGGAACAGATAATTCAGGGGAGAATCCACGAAGAAAAATGTTCAAATGAAACCGATGATGACTTAGAAGAAAAAATCAGAGAAGATTGGTAATTGGATATAAATCAGTGAACCTTCTGAAGAAGTAGTGAAATTTGATTGTGTATTGGTAGGCCTTCCAGGAAAAAAAAACGAAAAAATATTATATTGGCGAGGCTGTTGATACTAATTATTTTTTCTGCAAAATACAGATAATAATTATTCTTTTTGGTTTTTGCTTCGTTCTATGTAGGCCGAAAAAGTTTTGTTTGTTCCTACGCAAGCCAAAGTTTTTTGAAGAATTTGTCGTACATGCATTGAAGAACATTCTTAAGATCATATTATTAGCAAGAGTGTATACAGTGTGCATAGATATTCATTTCCGAAATAAGTTTAATTATTACCAGTGTTTTATTTTGAAGCACTCGAATTTTTACTAAACAGTTGTCTTTTAGTCAACCTTACATAAGAAATATGTAATTTATTAGAAGCTATTGTTATACTTTTATACTACGGGTGAATCAAATTGTTCTCTTATGTACATTAAAAACATAAAATTCACTAAAAGTAATACTTTAGGAGATGAAGAAATCACTGGAGCCTTCAATGCCGGAAATAAACTTATCACAGAAGAAGCAGAACAGCGGGAAAAGGAAGAGACTATAGTGAGTAATAGTTTTCAAAATTTTCATTAATAAATACGTTCAAACACATCGTAAAAATTGAATAGTTTCTTAACCCTCAACTACTGATGCGGATTCTGTGAACTAATTTGAATTTTTTCTATAGTCAGATGTTCAACAATCTGCAGTTAAAAAAATTTTATGGAAAATAATGGAGATAAATGCCTCGGATTGGCACTACATCGTTTTGGGGTGTTTATCATCGTTAGTAACAGGAGCTTGCTTACCAATATATGCAGTTGTTTTTGGAGGACTAATTGGAGTAAATATTAACAATTAATAATTAAATTAATTTATATTTTTTTTGTTTCGTGGTAGTCAAGAAGATTACATATCACTAATCATTTTCATACACTTTCATGCTATATGGTGAGTTCTTGGGAATAAGATGTAATATGTTTTAGGTTTTTGCAAATAATGATGATGAAAAACTAAGGAGCGAAAGTAATATTTACTGTTTATATTTTCTTATTATAGGTATTGTGACTGGAAGTGCTATGTTTATTCAGGCAAGTTTTAATTTGTTTTTAGTTTTGTGTAACCAAATTTTAACACTTCGAATCAGCAATATATACATTGTATTGTCGTGATTTAAGCGATTAAAGATAGATGTGAAATGATACCAGAGAGCCTTCGTGTTTAAATATACATAAACCAGTGCACAACACCAGTAAGTACTGGTGTTGTGAGGAAGGTGATCAACCGCTCTGATGAGATTGAAAGCCATCGAAACCGATCAGTAAATTATGCAACCCAATTGCGAGATTATTATTGAGAATGAAACGAGAATATAATTGAACAATTGTGGTGTGCTGTACATACTCAAATGCAACAAGAACGATTTGATTATTGCACAAATGTGAAATTAAGAAACAATTTATTTCAGATGCTTACGTTTTCTATAGCTGGAGAAGGATTGACTATGAAAATTAGACACCGAACTTTTGCAACTATGCTGAAACAAGAAATTAGTTGGTACGATAGAAAAGAAAATGGCGTAGGGGCGTTATGTGCTCAATTAGCTAGTGATGCTGTTTCTGTTCAAGGAGTAAGTCCATATAAAAAGTCACTCAAAATATCGTTTTTATCATGTTATATACATTCATGGTCGATCGAAAGATATGGCGAATTATTTATATAAAAAACAAAGTAAAAAATTTAGATTATTAATTTTCAAATTGCAATGCATTTATCCTGAGATGAATACTAAACTGGAAGGGCTCTGTCGTATATTACGAGGTGTACAAATATCAAATCCGTCGCCTGATCATTCAGGTTGAGGGCAGAAGATGAATAGGTCGCAAAACGCTATCATGGCTACGATATACTGAGAGTAGAACAAGTATCGATAGATACAGACCAATTCATCCAAATTATCTTGGAAATAGCCCACGTTTCTAAGACAGGCACGGCCCCAAAAGGAAAATAAGCTTTGTCATAGCAATCGCAATCTTAGTAATCGTACAAGAAATTGCATATTGCTAAATCTGATCAGTTAGGAGGATGTGGAGAAATAGGAATACTTGAGCTGTCAAAAACTGACAAAACGAAATTTTATTATAAACTCAATGCATTATTCATTGTTCATTTACACTTTTATGACGCTATTGATAGTTGAAAGATTATTGTGTTATTGACACATTGACCGTAAAGCAAATTAAATTGTTGAATGGTATGGGACATTTATAGTTTAATAACTTGATTGTTGTGTTATTGAGTGAAAAAAGAATGTCGTTTTGTTAAACAATATCCAGATAAGAGTTGTTTTGATATGTTGGAATTGACAGCGATTAAAATTATTAACTGTTTCAGTCTTTTTATACTGGCATACTAGCCCGAAGATATATCTTAAAAACGCGAACCTGACAAGAAAATTGAAAGTTTAAAAAGCAAAAGTAGTCATCCCTTGGTTAATATCACTTATTTTCATAATGATATTTATCATTTTCAATACAAATATTTACCAAAATGAAATGAAAATATAATTTTGGCGCGGTACGTTGTCGCGATTGATAAGAGTCACTAGACTGATTTCAGGTCTCGTTGTTCGCATATTATTTAGCAAACGTTTCACTATTACATTCGTCTGTTTGATTGGAGAAGTTTGTCAACTTTTTGGATATTTATATTCGTTTTTGACGTCGAAGGACCGTTTGTTAACCTCAACTGATACATTACCACTTTTACGTCGGTCACTTCATTGTTGCTATTAGCTTGCCAAAATTTATTGATCTTGTTGAAACCAAAATCCATTCACAGAAACCTGTATAATTGCAGAAACACTTTGATTTTGTAACATTTCTCGACTAGCACTTTATTCAAACGAATTCGAAAGGAATCCTTGAAACTAGAATGCCAAATTTACTTAGGTTGTCTATAGTAGTTAACTATTTTCAAAAGCCTTACTAGCGATCATTTCAGTTATATGTTTACTATTTATTTTCATATTATAGCAATGCTTATTATTTAAAATTGAATATCTCGATACTTTTCAGATAGCCGGTGTACAAATTGGAACTATATTGAACTTCATGTCGACGTTCATATTAACATTTGCGTTTTCTTTTTATTTTGAATGGAGCACAACGTTGGTTTTGATGTCAGTGTGTCCTCTCATATTCTTTTCGATTTATTTTGAACAAAAAATAATGCAAGAAGATGCTCGGAAGAATCAAAAGATGTTAGAAAAATCTTCCAAAGTGAGTGATAACTCGTTTTATCTCAGATATTCAAAGTAGACTATAGGTTCAAGCTGGATAGTTCCAGTGCCAGTGAACTTAAGAAGGTGTGCAGCTAGCACCCAAACCAATGTTTACAGCTGATCTGTTAATCCTCTGGACTGGGAATGGGGAAAGAGGTTTGATCCCCTGAGCAGCAAGTATTCGTAAATTTTTTTGCCTGTCCCAGCCAATTAGGTTAGGTTGTCCCAATAATTGGTTTTGTTACCTTCTTTCCAGTGCTTTTTTCATTATTCTGTAGCTGATACCACAGAAGTGTTCAGGTTACATGAAGGGCTTGTATGCCTCTGCTTCAGCTTGTTAGCTAATTGATTTCCCTTCACTCCGGTGTGTCCCAGTAACGTTTTTTTCTTGGTACCTAGTTAATTTTTAAATGCAATTCCAAATCAGTTTGGATTTTATGATATTGGAGCTCAAAGCTCTAGCTGCATAGCTATCGGACAGGATAATGATCTCCTGTTTGTCATAGTTCCTCTCTAGACTGAACTGGAAACATTTTTCAATTACATATATTTCTGTATTGCCCAGGCTTTCAGAGTGTTTGGTTCTAGCTTCGATTCCAGTTCTGTCTGCTGCTTTAGATCCATACGTATACTATTTAAAAGGTCTGTTCATTTCTTGTATGGTGTTATGATCCCACTTATTTCTGCAGCTTAGTATCAAGGTTTTTTTTCTCAAAGCTAAACTTCTATCCTGAGGCATGTCCCAGGTTTGGTTATTATTAATGGACGCTTTGTCTATGGTGATACCGTCAATGAACATTGAAGAGATATTTTATCTTTCAGGAGTACTATATGGAAGGTGGGAGATTTAGAATCACTTTAAAAAAATGGTCCTAGTTGCACATAAGCAAGCCAATCTTTGTACCTATGAAAGATTGTTCCTTATGATATTCAGACTATTTCTAGTATCTCAAATCACTGCCTCGTATGTGATGATTGGTCTCAAAATTGCCATGTACATTCACAGTAGGATCTTTGGGTTACAACCCCAATTCTTCTTAAGTTTCTGCTTACTAGCATTGTGGCTTCGATGATAATATCTGTTTCATGTTTGTTCCAGAGAAGTTTGCTGTCTCGTGTGAGTCCCAGATATTTCTTCTCTGTTTACCACTCTTTTAGCTTGAAGGACTTTAGATAAGTCTTATTTGGGTTAACGTTTATCCCCAGTGATCGACACCACCTTCTTGTGTAGTTGAGTCCTCTTTTAACTGTGTTTCAGAGAGTAATCTCAAAGGAAATTTTTGTGTAGATGACTATGTCGTCTGCATATCCACCACCCGCTCCATCCCTTTATTATAATTTTTCCCCTAAACCTATTATAAATCGTTCCTGGAGAATTATCGAACGATAATGGAAAATAGTATTTCGATGAGAATGAACTTTTCTAAATTATTTTCTAGCTTGCTGTCGAGACTATAAGTAATATAAGAACAGTGGTATCGTTGGGTTGCGAAGCAGTTTTTCTAGATAATTTTGTTAAAGAGTTACTGCCGTATCTAAAGATCGCGAGGAAAAAATCACATTTCCGTGGTGTTGTTCTGGGAATGGCAAGAAGTCTAATGTTGTTTGCCTACGCTGCTGGAATGAAATATGGTTCAACTCTAATTATCTCTGGTAAAAGTGATTATGGGACAATTTTTACGTAAGTATAATGCATTATAGTATAATATGATGTAAGTTTTAGATTTGAACATTTGATATTCAGAATAATATTCACCATAAACGTATCTACTTAATAAAAATAGTTGTAGAAATCTGTTGAATTATCGTGATCCTCCTCACTCAAACATAAAGAAGATTGATGTTCAGTCCATGTATTTACAAAGACCGATGAACATCCTTGATTTTAAATGTACTAGCGGTTGTGAATTGTATTCTCTAAACATGGTTTCCGTTGCTTGAATGTTTATCGCAAGTTCTAGTATAACATCATTTATAGAATTAAACAATTTGTGGCTGTAGCTTTCCTTTGAATGTGGGGTGCAAGACATCGTAAGATGGGGGAGACAAAGAAAAAGATACTGGTACGTATCATACTTGAAGGAAAACCAATAGGGAAAAGAGAATCCGGACAACCACGTAAGAAATGGATGGACAGCTAGCAGTTCACCTCCCAGGAACTGATACAGAGAAACCTGCAAAATTAACAGATCGTGAGATTTTAAAAATGAATAAAAAGAAGAAGAAGCTTTCCTTTTATACTAAAAAAACCACAACTCTCCACATACAATCTTGGAAAATCTGCGACGTATTGTATAATTTGGGAAAGAAATATTTCTGATTTGAGGAGCAAATTTGCACCAAACATTTTTGCTACAATGTTTGCAATTAATTCGTTCTTAGCGCAATGGAAGTTTGACTTTTGTGATATGAGCTATGTCTTTAGACGAATGGAGAGTGAAAGTGATACTTATATATCCTAAAATCGATATTTTTAGTGTTAACGAAGTTATGATAATCGGCACATGGTATCTAGGAAATTCTATGTCCCTTTCACCAAACTTTCAAAAAGGTTTTACAGCAGCATCCAGGATAATTTCCCTTCTAGAAAGAGTACCGACCATTAGAAATATCCCAAATCCATTGAAATCTTTATGGGTAAGTATTTCAGCTTCAACTAAACGTTTGGTTTTTTTAGGAAAAAATTATCGTAACCGAACAAGAATTTATACCGATTGTAGTAAGAACTCTATGAACAAATGGGATGGGACTCCAGGTACTTTGTGATTCACTAATACATGTATTATTTTTTAAGGAAGACGAGACCATAAAATATTCTCAAATCCACTTCTCATATCCAACAAGGCCATCAGTACCAATATTAAATGCTTTAAATTTAAAAGTTCCAAAAGGAAAAACGGTGGCATTAGTTGGATCAAGTGGTTGCGGCAAATCTACCATCATTCAATTATTAGAACGGTTTTATGATCCAAGTTATGGAGAAATTATTGTAAATGAAACTGATACAAGAAAAATGAACCTGCAAACGTTAAGGACTCAGTTGGGAATAGTATCACAAGAACCGAATTTATTCGATACAACTCTGGCCGAGAACATAGCTTATGGAGCTAATCATCTGAAATTAGATATGAGCGCTATAGTTGAAGCTGCAAAGTGTGCGAATATACATAATTTTATTTCCTCACTTCCTTTGGTGAGTAATTCATTCAATTCGACTTATTATTATTTGTAAAAGATGCAGGAACTCAGTGTAGAATTGAGTATTTTCAAAATGTCAATGGTGTGTTTTTGGCTTTTAAGAAAGTTTATTTCTAATTTTATTATGTTATTTAACTTTTAATTTAAGACAAAAAGAAAGAAATTTATGTTTCAACATCTAGAAATGTCGTATGTCTTTTGGACGATAAAATAAAATTTATTGATTTCGGGTAATGGGGGTCTTAGGAGTTATATTTTACTGCCTGAGTCCTGAGTTCAAACATTGGGTAAATGTCGCATTTAAAAGGTTTAAGTTGGCAGTACTGTATCCAAATTCAGAAATTTGTAACAAATCGTCGAAAGTTGTTAGAATATCATAAAATTCGAAAGAGAAAAGAGTTTCTATAAGGTAGTAGACATGTTATACAAACTCATATTCAAATTTAATGATTCTACCAATAAAACCGTTGAAGAAAATTTTGATATAAAATTGAATTACACTTTGTTTTTTTATTGGGCCACTTCAGCACACATATAAATACAATTTCGGCGAAAATATTCCGCATTTTGTCCTATTTGGGTTCTATCCTTTTCATTAACAGTGCTGGAAAAGATAGATTCGTCAATTATTGTAATTGATTTTATATTTGAATTTATATCAAATGAAGAAATTTATAATAATGATTAATCAGTTACATTTCTTTCAGGGCTTGATCTTACAAATAAAAAGGTTTGCATTTAGTCTCAAGTCCAAATAATTGGTTAATACACCCTCACATCCTCTTTTAGAATTTTTGTTAAGAAAAATTTAATTCAATCTCTCCTTTTGCAAATATTATTTATAATCCCGCATCACATTCCAACTTTTCGTTAATAATAAATTAATCTAGTAACGCGAAATTAGGGGCAGTTTTATTGTGAAACACAATCTAATGGAATTCCCTTTCTAATGTCTAAGGTAAAATCTTGGAACTCATGTAGATGGGTAAGTTCAGCTAAGCAGTTCAAATCAAATGATTCTAGAAATCAATCCATTGAAGAAGTTTATAGATAATTGGTAGATAGATTTTTCCGACGTGGTGAAACATCCTGTCTGTAATATTAATGTGAAGATTATTCTAAAAATGGATGGAGAATTATGTGAGTTGGAAAATTCGGTGTATACCTGAATGGTAAAAACTCCAGAAAATAATAAAGTGTTCAAGGTCATTTAGAAAATATAGGAATTCATATACATATTTCAAGTATAAATTTCTTTCAATCAATGAAAGTATTGAAATGTATATGCATACCTTCTCGGCCATAATTCTCCCTTCTATTTACCCTCTGGCATACTATTATCACAATTATACCATATTATATCATAAGACTCAAATATTTTAGTTAAAAAAAAAATACATTATACTTATTTGTATATGTATTGTATATTGGTATGAATTAAAATATCACATTGACGGAACTCCTCAAACCGTTTTAGTACATTTTCAAAAACTTTTTGATAAAGTGGTCGAGGAGTACTTCTGATCTTTACTTCAGAATGTTTTCTTAAATTTGTAAAATTCGTGGATCAATCTCGTAGACCACGCTCTTAAGATAACCTCACAATAACAAATCAGGTGGGGTTAAGTCAGGGCTCCGAGGTGGCTATTAAATAACACCTTTTTGTGAAATCACCTTTTCTGGGAACAACTCGTGCAACGCAACTAAAGAAGTTAGTGGTGTGTGATGTAGCTCCATGCTGTTGGAACCATGTCAGCCCGTTAAAATGCTCACATTGTTCCAGTTAAGACACAAAAAATAGCACATCATGTCAATGTAAGCGTTTATGTAAGGCCTGTGGATTCTGTTCTCTCCAAAAATGACAATTTTTTCGATCTATCCAAAGAAAATGTGCCTCATCGCTGAACAACAACATGTTGTTCAATCTTATAAAATAAAGTAATTATGTTCATGTAGAGCTTGCACAATCTGAAATTTATCGGCCTTCAGTTGTAAATCGCATTATTTAATAAATTGTCGCTCTTGATAGTCCGAGTTGAAATTCACGCTTTCTGAAGCTGAGTCGAGGCTGTCGGCAGAATTTGGTACTGACTGAATGTTTCCAAGAGTTCTTGCTGTCCTTGGACAGCCGTAATGAATTTCGTCAATAGTGTTTCCAGTAGTACTGGATGTCTTGATCCAAGTTAAAATTGTTGCATTGCTTGGAGCTTCCGCAATGCTGCGCAATCGATAATGTCATCGATACAACCGTCGAACCTCCTTCACCTCTTGTCTTCCACTCAATCACTCTTGAAATAGTTGGATCGTTTTGAGATGATTCCAAAAATATAAAATAACAATTAATTTATCATTCATCTATATACAAATCTAGGTATTTCTGAATGAAGAAACCTCATCTTGGGGTGTAGTTACTAATAATTTGTTTGTTTGCGATGGATATAATATACATAAAATTCCTAAAATCTTGAATTTTTGCTTTTTCATAAAGCTTTCTGTTATTATGACAGTCGGATTTACGTTAAGTGCACTGGGGACTTTTGCATTGTCGAAATTACGAAATTAACAAATAAATCTTCTGTTGCGCAATTTTTCTTTAATATACGGTTTTTTGCCAAGGCTGTAAACGTTTCGCGCCTCGTTTTGACATGGTCAAATTCAGTAAAATGTTTAGATTCGAATTCGTAGATGGAACTACGAATATTAAAGACATTTATAAATAAGCCTACCAAATTGTTAATATCTAAAAGTATTATCACTTTAACTTATCCAAAGCGTGTTTATGTTTCAACATTTGAATTTGATCATTTCATTTCAATATTTTAAACTTATGCTTTCATACAAATTTCCACACAATTGAAATTTGTAACACGATTAATGATACAAATGATCACTAGCCGCGAAAATGAATGATGTATCGTCTATGGCCGCAGCTGATTTTAAATGACCTTGTGCCGCAAATGCGTATTTTGTGTTGCCTATCCTGAACGGAGCCGTTTAGCTACACAGCGATTAATAAGTAATTACTGGTTGCATAATTATAATTTATTCTTCTTGTATCATATTATACTCAAACGTAGTACTCAGACGTTTGTGCCACCATTGAAAAACAGGACAAAGAGCAAATTTTAACTTTTAAAAAAAGATGCCTTGAAAAACAGAGCAGATCTTACAAAAAATGATGTGTACAAAGTCAAAATGCTTAAAAAACAAAGAGTTCTTTAGGGGTCTTATATGTGTAATTTCAACACTTATAATTTTTTGTAAAGAAAGAATGTATTGGAAAATTATGAATTAGTATGATTTCTTGTGAATTAGAAATTGATCATTGAGATCTGTTTTTAATCAAAATTTTTCACATGACTCCATTGTTCTTATATTATATGTCAATGAAATATGAGTAATTTAAAAAAAAATATCTAATAATGCTGCAAATACGTTCACCTATCAAAATTTAATCGAAATAAGAATAAGAAGCCTCGAGACCTTTTGTATATAGTACTTCTACCAATTTTTTTTTAATTTTTCAATATATTAAGGTATCAAGGTTCACAGCAAACAAAAATTGAAATAGAATAAAGCATAAAACAATATATTGTTCTATATATAATGAATTGATATTTTTTTCTATTATATAATTGATTAACCCCGGATATCCTGTTTTTACATTAACATTAACGATCTTTAGAAGACAAAACTACAAGAGAGTTATGTTTTCTTAGGGTTACGAAACCAAAGTGGGGAATAAAGGTACACAATTATCTGGCGGACAGAAACAACGAGTCGCTATTGCTAGGGCTTTGGTGAGAAATCCAAAAATTCTTTTACTTGATGAAGCTACTTCAGCATTGGACAACGAAAGTGAAAAAGTAAGATGATAAATATTTTCATATAATTCCACGTGAGAGAATTTTTTCGTTACATATAAGTCTACGACCATGTTTGCATCCTGGATTCAGCGACACGAACGATATGACCGCTCTCCAAAATTTCTTATGTCGATGGTCATATTAGCGCAAATTTGAGAGAAGACATTAATTGTTTCTGTAAACCTTCTTTAGGAAAGAACTTCGTCAAATGAAGCCACACGCATTCTAAAGTGTGAAAAAACCTTTCTTCATGGTTTCTAAGAAAACCAAATAATCTGTGAAACTGTCCACATGTCCTGGTTTCGGCGACACGAAGGCTGCGAATATGTCGCATTTTATTTATTGTTATGTGAGTGATTATTTGAGGGCGATTGATTTTGGAAACGCTTTCATCACCTTCTTTGGAACCTCACTACAAAAACGCTCTACACAGTTTCTTATGTCAATGGTCATGTTAGCGCAAATTTGGTAGAAGACATTGTTTATTTTTGTAAACTTTCTCTAAGAAGAAACTTCGTCAAATGTAGCCACACGCATTTTAAAGTGTGAAAAAACATTTCTTCATGGTTTCTAAGAAGACCAAATAATCTGTGAAACTGTCCACATGTCCTGGTTTCGGCGACACGAAGGCTGCGAATATGTCGCATTTTATTAATTGTTATGTGAGTGATTATTTGAGGGCGATTGATTTTGGAAACGCTTTCATCACCTTCTTTGGAACCTCACTACAAAAACGCTCTACACAGTTTCTTATGTCAATGGTCATGTTAGCGCAAATTTGGTAGAAGACATTGTTTATTTTTGTAAACTTTCTCTAAGAAGAAACTTCGTCAAATGTAGCCACACGCATTTTAAAGTGTGAAAAAACATTTCTTCATGGTTTCTAAGAAGACCAAATAATCTGTGAAACTGTCCACATGTCCTGGTTTCGGCGACACGAAGGCTGCGAATATGTCGCATTTTATTAATTGTTATGTGAGTGATTATTTGAGGGCGATTGATTTTGGAAACGCTTTCATCACCTTCTTTGGAACCTCACTACAAAAACGCTCTACACAGTTTCTTATGTCGATGGTCATGTTAGCGCAAATTTGGTAGAAGACATTGTTTATTTTTGTAAACTTTCTCTAAGAAGAAACTTCGTCAAATGTAGCCACACGCATTTTAAAGTGTGAAAAAACATTTCTTCATGGTTTCTAAGAAGACCAAATAATCTGTGAAACTGTCCACATGTCCTGGTTTCGGCGACACGAAGGCTGCGAATATGTCGCATTTTATTAATTGTTATGTGAGTGATTATTTGAGGGCGATTGATTTTGGAAACGCTTTCATCACCTTCTTTGGAACCTCACTACAAAAACGCTCTACACAGTTTCTTATGTCAATGGTCATGTTAGCGCAAATTTGGTAGAAGACATTGTTTATTTTTGTAAACTTTCTCTAAGAAGAAACTTCGTCAAATGTAGCCACACGCATTTTAAAGTGTGAAAAAACATTTCTTCATGGTTTCTAAGAAGACCAAATAATCTGTGAAACTGTCCACATGTCCTGGTTTCGGCGACACGAAGGCTGCGAATATGTCGCATTTTATTAATTGTTATGTGAGTGATTATTTGAGGGCGATTGATTTTGGAAACGCTTTCATCACCTTCTTTGGAACCTCACTACAAAAACGCTCTACACAGTTTCTTATGTCAATGGTCATGTTAGCGCAAATTTGGTAGAAGACATTGTTTATTTTTGTAAACTTTCTCTAAGAAGAAACTTCGTCAAATGTAGCCACACGCATTTTAAAGTGTGAAAAAACATTTCTTCATGGTTTCTAAGAAGACCAAATAATCTGTGAAACTGTCCACATGTCCTGTTTTCGGCGACACGAAAGCTGCGAATATGTCGCATTTTATTGATTGTTATGTGAGTGATTATTTGAGCGCGACTGATTCTAGAAACGCTTTTATCAGCTTTTTTGGAAGCCCGTGACAAAAAAGCCCTCTACAGTTTCTTCTACTGATGGTCATATTAGGGCAAGTTTGCGAGAAGACAATGTTTGATTCTGTAAACCTTTTCTGAGAAGAAACTTCTTCAAATAAAGTCAAACTCATTCTAAAGTTCTTCTAGGTTCTACTAGTTCTAGTTCTAGTTTTTCTAAGAAAGCTAAATATTGGGTAATGTAATTATTTTTGAGTTAACTATATTATCATTTCCTCCGCTTCTTTACGTAAATATCTCGTGACAAAAATTGCCAATAGTACATCATCTTCCATGGTTTAATCTGGACTATAGTGGAAAAATGCTTAAACATAGCCATGTGCAACGAATTTACTACACGATTTGATCGCAGCATTCCTGCTACCACGACCAGAATGCAAACATGGCTGTAGACTGAAACGCAGTTTACGAAATGCGCGGTTTTCAAATAAAAATTTTTCGCTGGGAAGTACGTGTTACCAATTGCTTATTTTCGGTTTTAATATAGAATAATGTTTGGTATAAATAAATTGATTATGAAATGAAGAAAACTTCTTCATATTTTTTGAATTTCTATTTTTTGTGCAGGTTGTGCAAGAAGCTTTGGATAACGCAAGGCAAGGTCGAACTTGCATTACAATAGCCCATCGTTTGACAACGATTCAAGATGCCGATATAATTTGTGTTCTGGACGGAGGTTTTGTTGTGGAGATGGGAACACATGATGATCTTCTTGAAAAAAGAGGATTGTATTACAAATTTTACAAACTACAATCTGTTAAATATTAAGAAGTGCTCGTCGATGATAACGACGATGTGAAGTTTGATGATTTGAGGATAGATGTTCAAAATTTAGACCTATGTTCAGTACTTTCTGTGTAATAAAAATATATTTTATTTTATTGGATCAAAAATAATAACAATTTTTACGAAGTTGAGAACATAGAATGTCTTATCCTCCTCGGATGTGAGTTAAATGAATAAAAATACCAATTCCCAGATGAAGATTTATTAATTTAATTTAAAAATATATAAAAAGGATTTTGCTAATACAAAAGGTATACAAAACTGAAAGAACGGCAATAGTACAATCCACAACTAACATAATTGTAAATTTTGGAAATCATATTTTTTTGAGTGTTCGTAAATTATGATCTCATTTTATTTTTTTCGGTGGAATCTGTTCAAATCTCTCCTAAATTTATCTTTTCTTCTTTGTTGGGTTTACAGCGGCTATAGTTGTTAATAATTTTATTAATAAATTCATGACATGGATCGTAAAATCGTTCGATTATTTTAATTAAAATCTAACATTTGGTAAACGCACCGCGTACAAATTGGAACCAAGAATTGCTATAAAATAGTCACAAATTGTTTTATAGAATCAATGTCTAAAAAGGTCTTTCTATTTTTACACTTTTTAGAATCCGAATTATCGAGAAATTCGTTTTGTATAAATATGCGCTTCTTTATCAGTCAATCAGTCAGTAAATAATCTGATGTTTTCCCGAACACATCGGGATATACATGTAAACAGTGTGTTTAAATAAAT
Source organism: Diorhabda sublineata (assembly GCF_026230105.1). Lineage (NCBI taxonomy): Eukaryota > Metazoa > Arthropoda > Insecta > Coleoptera > Chrysomelidae > Diorhabda > Diorhabda sublineata. Next base: position 12,345,025 of record NC_079475.1, read on the forward strand.
TAGCATCTTAAGAATTACATAAGTATTTGGTAATAAGTCTTAGTGCATAGTTTAGTGGATAGTGATTAGTTCAGTGCCTTTAGTGTTAGTGTATAAATAAATTAAGTAAGTAAAAAACACTGTGTATAAATTCACCCCTCCAAATTTTCTAATTTCCTCATTTTATACACTTTATCTTCTTTTCAACTTCCAAATTTCTTAATCATTTTCTACAATCCCCAAACGAAGCTTCTCTAGGCAATGACCTCTCTTTACATAGAGATATACTAATTTTTTCTTTCGAAATTTCTTGGAACTATCGATTAATACTTCCACTAGCGAATTTTTACCTTTAACATAACTCATGGAGAATACCATTGACTATTTGATAATATTCTGAACGTGATCAATATTTGATATGGACATTTTTAATGGTCTGAATCTACACTCATTTCTTGTTATTGCTTTGACGTGAAAAATTAACGTCGTATAACTTGAATATCTATTTTTTCTGGACATTGAGTATTAACCTCTCTCATCCACTGTTGATTTTCATTTACCAAAAACTAACAATCTTGTCAATTTTCTCATCGTATAATAAAAACGTTTCTCAATCAATGTTTTTTTTTTCCAGAAGTTTGTAATATATATAAATTAAGGCACGAAGCTATGAAAACTCATTCTTCTGTCATCCAGTAGTTTATTTTATTATTATGAGATATCCACAGGATTATCCTGAACAGACAAAAAACATTCATCTCAATTTACTCATGTCGATGTGATGAATAATTTGTTTTAAATTTGCCCCTTTTCAGTAATTTATTATGTCATCTTATGTTATATGTGTGTGATAGGTCTGGATATTTTCTATGTAAAGATGCATTACATCACTTGCTGCATTTCCATATTTCACTATTCAAAATTTAACCTTGTGTGTACGTTGTTGACTAAACCATAATTATTAATTAATTATAGATTGTTGTTTAATGTTTAGATTTTGACAATTCATAAGTTGTATATAAGTACCAAAACATGATTTTTTAAAAGTATTTATTCTTTATAACAGTGTTGCCATTGAACAAAATAGATGACTGCGCCATATCTCCAAATTATAAATTGATACACTTCTTTATGTACAAAATTGCAAGTGGTAATGCTAATGAACTGGTTCTGACCACTTTTCATAAAGACTCGTAATTCGATCAGCGTTTACAGTTTTGTGGATTGATTCTAGATAGAAATATTTGAACGGTAGATCTCAATGAAGCTTTTGATTCCTAAATAAAACGAATGATATTAATAATGTGGGATATTTGCTGGGGTTTCAGCACAAAGAGAAATTTTACATAATGTTCTTGACGTACAACAAATTTTTAGAGGTGCCTGATCGTCGGATAGCCAGACTAAGTAAATTTCCAATCCTCAATCTTTGTGTCGTACTATTCCACAAAATAATCAGCATAGGTAATTCTAAATTGTAGAATCAACATAATATTCACGAAGTTCCTGGCTCAACAAAGAAAACAAAAACAATTTGGAAAAAAATATATTTATTTTTCAACGTAATCTCCTTTTGGTTCCATATGCTTGCCCCAGCCATACCTTTTTTATAATGAGAATAGTAAAGATCTTCAAAATAGCCATTAACTGTTGACATCACTTCTTCATTGTTGGAAAATCTTCGATCATCGAGCCATCTTAATCTGACGAATAGGATGCATGAGGACCCCCCCCGTCCCAGCCCGCAAAATTATTGCAAAGAAAAAAAAATATCCGCCGATAGATTTTCAATTGCCCAACCCATTTATATTATCTAATTAATTTGCCCAGTGTTATCTTTCGCAAAAAAAAAATAATAATGATGGTCATTTTTTTTGATGATTCTAACTTCTCTGCCTCCTTTATTTAGCGGTAATTGTAAGTTATCGAAGTTGTAAACAATTACCCCCGAGCTCAACTAATTTGCCCCATTCACTAATATCATAAAAATTCATGGGTTTTTTTTAATCATCAAAAAACATAGCAAACAAGTCAATTAACTCTGTGCTCTCCGCAGTTCGCGTACTGCGCATGCGCAGCAAAATAAGGGAGCTATCACAATGTAAATATTGAATTCATAATGGTGCAGTATTAGGTTTATGGTAGTCAATATTATTAAAATTGTCTCTACGTAAACAGTTAAAGAAAAGTATTTTATGTTATTTTATTTTTGTCATCAAGGAAACTGCTGTTTTTTAAACGTGCAGTGTATTGCGACGCAAAGTGCGGCCGAATAGATTTATTGAGGAAAAAATACACTCAATTTCAGTACAATGTCCTACTATTTTTATATAGCACATTTTATCATCAATGAAGTGTCTGTCAAAACTATAAGCACAAGGTAACTTTTGGCTATACCAAATTGACTTTCTAATAACATCAGTCCAACTGCTTCCCTGTCTTTCCGCTCTTGTAAACTTTTTCCTTAGGACTAATCTTAAACCATTGATCTGAACTAACACTAATTGTAAACACTAGCTGCTTCCCCTTAACACTAATACATTTTTGAAAAACAAAGTCATTTTTCACATCATCAAAAATTTGTCTGTTATCTATGCTTACGTCACTCAAACAAAAATCAAGATTTTCATCTTCTTCATCATCTTCGTTTTTCTCCTCTTTTTCTTTTTCTCTCTGTTCTTCTTTTTCTCCTTTTTGAACACCAGCATAATTCGCAATACCTTTTTGTTCTAGATAGTAACTCAAAATGCCATGTCTATTTTGCTCTACCATTTTGAACAAATTCAATGGCTTTATAGCATTTTTTAAATTTTCACAAACAGTTAACCATACTTTATCGTTCCTATATTTTAAAGTAAGTCCTTCTCTAAACATATCCACTTGCAGTAAATTTGATTTTATAGTTCCTGGAGAAACGGTAGCTTTTCTTCCACCCATCTTCAAACTTAATGGTTTAATTGTCCAGCATATAGAAATTACCTAATATAATTTGTTTAATCGTTTAACTCTTCTGTGTAACAAAATGACAGAAATTATTAAGAGTTCAGAAATATTTTGCGATATTTAACTTACATGAAAATATAGTATCCTTTGAATTGTTCAATCACATTTTCATTTGCATCTTTAACTGTTTACGTAGAGACAATTTTAATAATATTGACTACCATAAACCTAATATTGCACCATTATGAATTCAATATTTACATTGTGATAGCTCCTTTATTTTGCTGCGCATGCGCAGTACGCGAACTGCGCAGAGCACAGAGTTAATTGATTTGTTTGCTATGTTTTTTGATGATTAAAAAAAACCCATGAATTTTTATGATATTAGTGAATGGGGCAAATTAGTTGAGCTCGGGGGCAATTGTTTACAACTTCGATAACTTACAATTACCGCTAAATAAAGGAGGCAGAGAAGTTAGAATCATCAAAAAAAATGACCATCATTATTATTTTTTTTTGCGAAAGATAACACTGGGCAAATTAATTAGATAATATAAATGGGTTGGGCAATTGAAAATCTATCGGCGGATATTTTTTTTTCTTTGCAATAATTTTGCGGGCTGGGACGGGGGGACGTGCTTGAGGTCCCAATTCGAACTTTGATTCAATTATTGCAATAACAGATGTGAGAGCTGGTGCATTCTCTTGATGAAGCAACTCTTTCTTTTTAGCCTAATGCGGCCGTTTTTGCTTAATTTCTTCGCTTAACTGTTGCAATAAGTTTCCCAAAAGCCGACGCCACTATCTTTGCCTTCTTTGGAGCCTATTCAGTCCATTGTTTTAGTTGTTCTTTCTTTTTGCGATGCTGGTCTTCGCAGGTCGTACTGCCTCGTTTATACTTCGCTACCCAATTTTTTACTGTTGATAACAACGGAGCGGTCTCACTCATATTAGAGTTTAGTGCAGTTTTTATATTGGTTGAGCTAAGGCGTTTCAAATAAAAATTCAAAATTTCAAATAAAAAAAAAAATGTTTACAAATTCACTGAAAAATTTTTTAATGAAAAAGATTTTTTATGCTAAGGTTTATTTATGTATATTTATGCTGTATATTTACAAGTCCATTATGGTGGCATAATGACAATGAAATTTGTTCAATATTATGCTACTACAATCTCCTCAACCAACACCACCACCAGCACAACAATCACTATAACTAATTTTCACTTTTTAGGTTTGTTCCAACCTGCTAGTCTAGACCGTTCTTGGAACGGTTATTGGAGGGGTTTATAGATATTTTCTGCGCAATCTCCAACTACGAACTGTTCTTGTAACAGTATTTAGTATCAACCAAGTATCAAAAAGACGGTTAACAAACGTTACTTGAGTCGGTTGGGACATAAATAAGAATAACCCGACCGCCCCCGACAAACAATAAACGTAAGTGGGAAGTGTATTTAAAACAGATACAACCAACGGGCAAGACTTGTACATTTGAATAGCGATGTCGATTTATGTAATTAGACACAAAAGTTTTGAGGGTGGTCTGTGTTTAAAAATGTTAAAATCAGTGAAATTTATTTCAATGATGCTGGTACCACAATGTTATACGTCTATATATTAAATTTGTGGAGGTAGATGACGTGTTTTTCAAGACGATTTCTTTAGTGGGACTACTGGAAAAAACGGGACTCTCCCGCAAAATTCGGGACGAATGGTCACTTTATAATATTCCCATGTTATCCTATCTCAAGAATTGATTGGATAGGCTTACACGAGGCTGATTGGGATTATTTTAATAATGTCTTAGCTTCTCCAGTCTTTCCTATTATTAAAAAAGTGTGATACTCATCACGGCGCTAATGATTCCACGTTCAATGTTTATGTGTTATTTCGAAAAGAAGGAACAATCGGGAGGGTTGATTGCAGCAGGAAGAGGCGACGCGTGCGCCCCGCGGAATAAGTAGTAGACTGCGATCGCGAGTGGTTCGCGTCTTGGTTATGTTGTAATAGATTACAGCACAACACCGTCTAATTTATCATGTGTAATTTTCAAATATTATCATCGCCTTATCAACCTTGGACTGTAACCCGGAGCACGACGGTCCGAAGCGCTACGGTGCAGTAATGTCGACTCTCAGAGCCAACTATTTTAGTCTAAATTGATTGCGTTGGTCCGTCCGTACCTAGTCAAGTGTTTTTACACTTCTAGTCCCGATTCCGCATTCGCAGCGGTTGTTTTTTTTTCTGTGACCGTGGCTGAGGGGTGTCTGACACCACTCACAAAATAAAACCGCCAAAATTCCGCGATCAATCTATAATTTTAGTGATAGTGATAGTGAGATGAGCTATAAGGACCGGGACTCGCCGATATTGCTCGAAAGTGGTTTAAAATCGTTTTTAGGACATCCAGGCCACAACTATCCTTTGTTGAACGGTAAGGTTTGAATCAAAATACATATTTTTGAGTTATTTTTATCTTGCCCTTTCGCTGAAGATCTTGCGAGTATGAAGAAATCCGACCGAATTTCGAATAAATAATACACCAAATTAGTTTTTAAAACTAATATTAGATGCAGGATTATACGTTGTACATATCAATGTCAATATAAACGTTCAAATTGAATGTTTTAATTAATGAGTATATCATTTTATATTTCAAACATTTCCTTAATTTCATATCAATCTAATACCCACAGTCACATGTTTTATAGTAGGTCTCGCATGCGCACTATATACAATGTCACACATTACCTTCGATCATAGGCGGCCATGCGGTTGGTTTTTGGGGAATTTTGATCTATTTTATTTTCGTAATACGTATATGGCTAAGGCGCTTTTAATTAAATTGATTGTTCACAGAATGAATGATTTATAATATGAATTAACATCCTTGCAACTCTTTAAATATAACGGTTTAATCATTATGAATGAAAAGTTAAAATAAGTTTTTACATTTTATAAAAACCTGTAATTTTCTCATTGATTATTATATTCCAACACAGATAATTAACTTGGAGACACTTCAAGGCGAATTTTATTACTAGAAGACATTGAATAGATGTATATAACAAACATTTAAAATATTCTACTTGTACCAATTATTGAAACAATAGTTTTTAATTTCAATAATCTGTCAACTCTATTTTTTATTAATTTCTTATTTCTTAGACCTTTTGATATATTGATGCATCCAAATGTTCTTGATTTTAACATTGACAATGAGAATTGACGTATTTATATTGATCAATAGATCACCTTCATCATGAATATCAAATTAAGAATAAAATCAAACTAGAACTTTCTTCTAATATGAAAAATTAATTTCCCACAACCAAACATCAAACCATTTGCTGCCCTATTAGAATCCACAAAAAAGGTAGTGGATTATTTGTGCTTTTGCAAAATTGAGCTGTGAATTTTACTTGAATTATTTCTTTTTTATCATTTATTTTGTGAATTCTAATAGGGCTGCAAATGGTTTGATTTTTCTTATTAGAAGAAAGTTCTAGTTTGATTTTAATCTTATTTTGATATAAATACGCAAATTGTCAGTGCCAATATCATATTTTGGCTTAAAGAAAAGCCGAAACGTCAAAATTTATCTAAAAATTATTGAAAACACTAATTTTAAAACAAAAGAGACCTAAAATCAAAAACGTTTAGATGCTCTATCATTTTTATATACAGGATGCTTCTTAATTCATGCGACATAATTCATAAGGTGATTTTCTCAGCTCATTCCTTTCCGAAATACCACCCTTAAAAGGTGGTGACTAAAATTGAGTTTCTTTTTCTAAAATTTCAGTTAAGCTAAAAACTTGGAATCCTGTAATTTTCGTGCACTCGCCAATGACTACTACGGGTATTTTCAATATTTCAATCTAACATTATATGGGGGTGAAATAAGCAACCCTTATTTTATTTCATATCAAAACTTCTTTTCAATAAAAGTTCTACTTAAAATCGATACATAAACGTATACTGTTGAAATTGGAGTTGAGATATTTGAATATGAAATAAGATATACAAGGTAGTTAAGAAGTATGGTTAGGAATTTCTTATGTTTTCCAATAAGTTTTTATGGATTATGTGAGTGTCAACCCCTATTTCATTATAGATGTACACAAAGTAGTTCGCTAAATAGAAGAAGTAGATTATGTGTACCACAAATAAAAGGGCATTTTAAATATTTGCAGTGCAAAATTAGTTTCGACATTAGTTTTTCAATAATTCGTATTATTTACTTATGATATCTCGAAAATGTATAGATTATAGTAAAATACATGTTCACATGTACACCTTCCAGTATAATATATCATAGTTTAAATCCTTAAATTAAAAACATCGATTTTCCTCGAATTATCTCATGTATCGTTTTTCCCAAAAAATTCTAGATCGATTTTCAATTGTGATTTCACTAAATTGTACCGATAGATATATTCGTCAGAAAATATATGTGATTTGGAACCTCTATGATCATTTAATTACAAAATATTTTTAGCTCTTGTTTTGATACTGATCTATAACGATTCTAATGAATAGGATATTCAAAGAGTGGAGGACAAATCCGTAGCAAATATTGATCATAGTTTTTTGTAACGTTCTAATAAAATTGACACTGAAAAATTGAATTTAAGTTGTATAAAATCTGCAAATTTTGTCCGATATTTTAGTTGGAGTGAAACAGGTGGATCTGCAATTTTTTTATGTAAAAGCAATCACAAGAGTGTAAACCCTATCACACTCGAGTAATTCGGGTGGTGTCTACCCTGTGGATATTGATCTGGGCTTTGTAGAGGATTGCGGAGTTTATAAGCTTCTTCATCTTGAAGGGGGCTCCAAGCATTAGATAATTCGGCCAGGACATTTAGACAGAACCAAATCCTGAGCTTCTGTGTCAGTCTTATTTCTAAAAATACCAGCATGGGTCTGCATTTTATGTAGAATTGACCATAGATATACCAAAAACTATGGATTTCACATTTCAAACTGATAAATTCCCGCGCTAGAACGTATTCAATCTTCGGGAACGATACACCTGTAAACATTGGGTGTATGCTTGTGCTATATTCGCGCAGGTTTCGACTTCTGGTTATTATTTGAACGAATTCAGTCAAGTACTATGAGTTGTTATACTGTAATAGCTGGAAGGCTTTCCTTTTCTTTGACTATGAAAAGTTTCTCAGAAACATTCAAAAAACTATTCCAGGTTCCCTTTTGTCAATCTATACAAACTAAAATCACTACTGTGGTATTTTGGCAATAATTCAAGTTAAATCTTAAAAATAATATCTCAAGAAACATCATCAGTCATCTTATAATAGCTACAGTAAAATACGTTTATGTTGACATATCGGTCAAATCAGTACAACTTTGTTTTTTGTATTTCTGCTGTTAAGGATCACTGCTTAAAATTTGTGTGAGGAATCATAGTGATCGTGCTTTGGTTTCTGTAAAAAATAGTCGTTCTAGCTTGAGTTTTTTTATCTTATGTCTTCGAAGTCAAAAGCATACTTATACTTTTCTGATTTCAATTTCCACATCAATGTTTCTTAGTTCTATTGAGAATTATCTAGATCATTGGGTCCCAAACTTTTTTGTTTCGTAGACCAAATTTTGCTGGATCCAGTGGATTCCCTGCAGCTACTTTACTACCAGTTTCCAAATCCCAAAAACAAGTGAGGATTAGATCTACGACGAATTAACAACTAAACAAATTTTAAATAAATCTTAATTGATTGTGTTGTGAGTAGAAATCGAGAAATCAAAGCTGTAAAATCGAAAAAGTGACTCCATCCAGCTTTACTTTTTTGAATTCTACGGCACAAGAACCAATCAATCAATTTGGCTTGAGTTTTGTAGGCAAATCTCCCCGTTCTGTGATATTCAATTTGCTTCTTTTTTTCGTCCATAAGTTTGTAACAGCACTAAAACTGTTTGACAAAATATGACGAGGGAAACGCGATCAGAAGCTTTTGCAGAATTCCCTACAGTTCAAGATATTCTCGTTGAAATGTCACCTCTTGTAATATCACATCCTCCACTTCCGTTTCCATCGACAGAATATCATCAAATCTGATTTTAAAAACATCATGCAGGGCAATAACTTGTTAAAAGTATGTCCGAATATCTTCATCAATGATTCTACCTATGATAAGTTTGAATACTGTGAAAATTCACGGCGATATTCTCTTCCATAAATTTCAATTTATTAAGAAAAGCTGAAATTCCGCTCTTCGTTTTTATTCAATTGAGGCTGTCCCCTTGTAGTTAAGGTAATTAAATTTTTTGAACAAATCTGTTGATTATCTGCTCAAATTGATCAGGTTATCTTTAAAATCACGATACTTATTTTACAGAAACTCTAAAGCTAAGTTAAAAAGTAAATAAAATCTCAATAAACATGCACATTTTGACAACTTGCAATAGCAATCGTTGGAAGTCTTAATCATATTAATCGCACAATTTTGGTACAATCTATCGCTAAAATTTTTCGCTACTAGATGTAGTCGGTAGATAACACAGTTACCTCTGGTATAATTCTTATAAGATGGCTTATAAACCGCCCTACTATAGTAGGATCTCTGTCGCTGAAGTTCTTAAAAAGTTTAGTTAAAACTTTTCATTTCTTGTAACTTCTCGATTCATCTGGCTCCAACTAGTTACCATTTAATCTAATTATAATAGCGATCTTGGAAGGCAATTTTTTTAGACCACGTTTTGAAAATAAAATATTTTTGCAAGTTTGTAACATAAATACTGTCACAATGTAGTAATAATTATGGAATTGCGGTTAATGATAATGATACGTTCGATGTTCTTCATTGTATTCCGATGTGTTCAAAATCACAATGATCGTTTTTATGATACAGACTATTTTAATGTGATGATTTGGGGCCAAAAACAATATTTATTATAGGTTGTTGAAAATAGAAATAGAGAAATTAATTTGACTTGAACAAATTTTCTGCTTACGCGCTCAAGAGAACAAACACGTGTTTTCCCGTTTCTTACTGCCAAATCATTATTTTTAATTTATGTTTTAGCACGTTTCAAATCATTAAACTAATTTCTTAATTTGCTTGGGACGCCGAGGAATTTCTAAGATAATTCCTCCTAACGTAGATAAACCCTACCGTTTGGAATTTTTATTTGATTTCCGACGTGGTTTATTCCCTAAAATTACTACAATAAATTGAGTACATGGGATCACTTTCTCTAGGAGGACTTCCTCGATGTACCCCGAGCAGTAAGAGCCCCATCATCAAAATCAGGCGTGGAAATTAATTCCATCCCAAACCATCTCCTTTCAAAAGGCCGTGATTTACGAATGGTACATTGAGTAAATCGCTTCCCTGGTCGTCTTCACACTCTTTCTCGATCGTCTGAGTGGTATAGATCAAATCTAGAATCATCTGTGAATAGAACATTTCCCCATTGCTCCATAGTTCAATACTGATCGGTAAATAATCGCCTTTCTCTCCGTTGCTTTTGCAGGGATTGGGGTCACCTTGATAAGATTTTATCTAGAGCTACTTCAAGTCTTTCCCGAACCTCAGGAGCCATTAAATGTCTGTCTCCCGAAGACGTCGGAGTGCATCGCGAATGGTATCGGCCTTCTCTGGCCAAGGCATCAGCTCAGTTTATGTCAACATATGAAAGACCAAAATAAAAAAACCTGTCTATTAATCACAGAAATAACTTGGTTAATAAATTAAACATGTTTAAACAGTTTAGAGACTACCCTACATTCTTTGTAATAACTAGAATACTCACAAAAACAAACACATTGTTCAAAATTAGTTTTTAATCAGAAAAATATGAAGTATCAGGTTTTTTTGCTGTTGAGTATATACTACAAAAACTGTTTTATAACTCCAATCTGCTACACTTAGAGTAGCAATTGAAATAACATAAATAAAACAGTGCAATGCAAGGTGATATGAACTGGGAGCTTTGTCATTTATTAGTACTGACGATTTATTAAAATTTTATTTTCAAAAAATAAATTTTATCCAACTTAAAAATATGAATTTCTTTAATTTCGAATTCTTACACCTTTTGAAATATTAATGCATTTAAATGTTCTTGATTTTAGGTCTCTTCTGTTTTAAAATTAGTTTTTTTTGATAATTTTTAAAAGAAAGATAAATTTTGACGTTTCGACTATTTGATGGATAGTTTTGTCCTGTGGTTGATATCATTTTACGTATTTTTGAGTTCAATCTCCATTAAATAATCTTCAGTTATTACACCATCCAAGTATTATTCTTCCTTCAGTTAAGTTTAGTTTATTTATGTCATTTATTAGCAATAATTCAATTTTATTTGAATTGAACTCCATCCCCAATTCTCCTCCGAACTCCTCCGTCAAAATATATTTTTATGAAAAGTTTTTATTTAATTAATCTTTAATGACTAATAATATTCAGAAAACTTTTTGAATCAGCCAAACATTAGTTAGATTATCGTAGAAAGAGATATAATATTATATAATTATTATTAATTTTTTTTGTGTGTTAAGCTAAGAGAAAACGAGGACAAATGTTTTTAATACTTTAGGATGTCAACTTAATTATTTTTGATGAATTCCATGTGAAGTTAAAAGAATGTCTTCAACGCCAAAAACTACATAACAAAATGATAAGAAGAAGAATAACATTAACAGTAATTTCTTAAAAATTTATGTACGTTTAAATAGTAATTAATAACAATATGGATGAACAGAAATTACTTTTGCATACACTGGCTATCGGGTTGATACAGAAACTAACTGTGCATATTGTGAATATTTCAATTGGTTTCTATTTCCCTTACACGAGTTTATATCTGATCAAAACCTGACGAAACCTGTTCGTATCAAGAAAGTATTCGGTGTTATACTGTTTCTAGTATGTATCGAACAGACCCCGAAACATCGTTGCTCACATTGTGGGTTGTGACCGGAAAACAACCCAATCGAACCGATTTGAACCGCTTTAAACGTTATTAAAAATATTTACGTCACAATTTTTTATTAATAGGTTCCTTATTAAGTTTTTTTCGCAATAATTGAGGATAATTTGAACAAATTTCGGGGCTTTCATTTAAAACAAAGCGAAGTCAAGCCTAGAGTTTATGAATTTACATAAAAAATACTCACATCCCAATTTTTTGTCAACTATTTTTAATTGGGGAAACTTTGTAATAATTTAATAGTTTTTTTATATTTTTTGGATCTTCGATTTAGTATAATGAAATACGAATGTGGAGAAAACTTCTTCAATTATAAGATAATTATGAATAAAGGTACTTGTCAACTTCCATAACCTTCCATCCGAGAAAATCATCTTCCTGATGTAATAAATTGAAACTTGTTTCGTTGATGTTGATCTTGAAATGGTTGTTAAAAAAACAAACATTCTTACTATTTCCTATCAAATTGTTTTCTGTTTGAGATGAGATAAACCAAATATAATTGCTACATACGAAAATTACTACCAAATTTTAAGTAACTGATAATATTATCTGTCTCTTAAACTAAATTAACAGAAAAATATTAGAGATTTTTAAGGTTGATATAATACGTACGTCGGCATACAGACGACATTAGAAGGTAATCATAATTCAACCGTTATCTCTAGTACTGGATCGGAATTGTCCTTGACTATTTTTTTATGTCCGTCTCTCCTTTTTCGCAAAGTTATTTACCTTTTTCTATCAATTTTATCTTCATTGTTTCCTTTTTTCCCCATTTATTAGTATTTATACGAAATTATTTTTCGAATTGTCCATAAAATAAAAGTCCCAACAAATTTTCACAATGAAAAACATGTGTATTGTCTCATTGAATGAGACATATTTGGATATCTTAGTTTTTTTTTCTATTTTTCGACATAATCGCCGTAAAGATCAACGCATCTTTGCATGCGTTGTAACATCTTCTTTTTGCTTGAGTTATAGAATTTTGCAACCACGCCACGAAGATAGCTTAAAACCTCTTTCGTGATAGATACTTATTAGTTCGAGTATATAGGCTGTAGAATGAGTTTATATCAAATTCAAATTGATTAAGCAATTTTAGGATTGAACTCATTTTATGTAAGACCCAAGTTGCTGTTTTTACAAAGAAGGCTAGCACTGTAGCTCGGGATTTGATCTTGTCTGAACATAAAATATCACCATTAACGTAAATTCGCTTGTTGGGTGTTGAGGCTAAAGCACTTCCAGAAAACCTTGGAGACCTCTTCAAAAAACTACAGACTCCGCAACAGCTTCTAATCTTCTACAAGGCCCAGATTCGTCTATCTTTGAATTATATTGTGCTCACATGGGGAGGCTTCTGCCGCTCATCCCATCCATCGAGCCTTAGCTGACGTTCATTAGGCTTTATTAAACAACTCCGCAATCTACTAATTATCGCTTATTAGAGGTTCCAAATATACAAACTGAGAGAGCGAAAATAAATATCACACATCAATATTATAATCAGTAATGGATTTACACCTAGGCCTGTGAGGCAACAACTGGTTCTAACAATCCATTTCACAAACTGGTTCTAACAACCCATTTCAAAAACTGGTTCTAACAAACCATTTCACAAACTGGTTCTAACAATCCATTTCAAAAACTGGTTCAAACAAACCATTTCACACACTGGTTCTAACAATCCATTTCAAAAACTGGTTCTAACAAACCATTTCACAAACTGGTTCTAGCAATCCATTTCACAAACTGGTTCTAATAATCCATTTCAAAAACTCGTCTAAGACAAAAAATCTTGAACCAAGAAATTTTCTTGGTATGAGTATATTTTTTTATTTCAAGTATTTTTTATTTCCAAAATGGTTTCCTTAATTCAAGGTTTTTTCCTTGAATGAAATTAATATTTTTTCGGTGCATTATAATTCAATTATAATAATAAGATCCAAATAATTGAATAGCTGGGTCATATACAAAGAATGCCAGATTTTGGAGAACAAAAACTGGTTCTAACAAACCATTTCACAAACTGGTTCTAACAAACCATTTCACAAACTGGTTCTAGCAATCCATTTCACAAACTGGTTCTAACAATCCATTTCAAAAACTGGTTCTAACAAACCATTTCACAAACTGGTTCTAGCAATCCATTTCACAAACTGGTTCTAACAATCCATTTAAAAAACTGGTTCTAATAATCCATTTCAAAAACTCATCTCAAGACAAAAAATCTTGAACCAATAAATTTTCTTGGTATGAGTATATTTTTTTATTTCAAATATTTTTTCTTCCCAAAATGGTTTTCTTGATTCAAGGTTTTTCCTTGAATGAAATTAACAGTTTTACGGTGCATTATAATTCAATTATAATAAACAATAAGATCCAAATAATTGAGTAGCTGGGTCATATACAGAGAATGCCAGATTTTAGATCAACAAAAAAATGATGTACATAGAAAAAGGAGGAACAAGTTTAAAAAGGAAAACCAAGGAAAAGATGGTACGAGAGGTGATGGAAAGCGTTTAGAAACCAATTCATCTTAATAACTTCCCAAATTGAAGATGTTTTGATAAAATGTCTAGAACATTATGGTTTGTATATAATGAACTTTCATGGTCAATCGTATGACAATGCTAGCAATATATCAGATGTATACTCATGCAATAATTGATCCTTTAGCAGCTTATGTTCCTTGTGCCTTCCATTCTTTAAATATAATAAGAAAAACAGTAGTCGACCTCTTTTCTATTTTACAAGAACTGTTCAATTTCTTTATTATATCTATACATCGTTGGAAGATCTTGGTGCAGCGAACAAATTTAAGTGACTTTCTCAAACTAGTTGGTCTACTCGACATAATGCTATAATTATTGATGCACTGCAATTTATTGCCAAAAGCAGACCGACTACGGTATTCGAAATTACGAAATTTCAGATTGTTTTAATGCTGTTAGTAAGAAGATTAAAAAATCTTAACCTGATTTATCATCCGTTGTGCAGATCTATAGTTTTTCTTCATGATATGAGAGACAGACAACTTTTTATATTTGGAAAAAAAGGCACTATCTGAAGTTCATGATTATTATTATTTAAAAAGAAAAATTCATCCAAATGGCTCACGAGTGAATGAAAGAACACCTTTCTTTGTCTAGACAAAAAAATTTGGACACGAATGTTTATCACCCTATTCCAGATACTCTGAGTATACCTACAAATAACTGTGTAAAAGTTCATATGAAAAACTTTACGAAAATTCCAATTTTTTTTATGATTTATCTGAAATAGATATAAATAAGTTGAAAAATCTTGCCTATAAACTAGTCAGTTAGGCAATGAATTTATTCATATCCATTATCAACTTAACTACAGATTTACCAACTAACAATGATGTATTAGCAGCTACATTTGCAGATGACATCGCCATACTACACAGATATCCTATAATTGCATCAAATACATTTAACCTCAATCTCAACAAGATAGAAAAATGGCTGAAGAAATGGCACATTAAAGCAAACGAGTCGAGATCAGTTCAGGTAACCTTCACCAACCCCAAATGCAAATGCCCTGAAGTAACTCTAAGCAATCAAGCCTTACCACAACGTAATGATGTCAAATATCTTGGCATGCACCTGGACTTGGACCTGGACCTGGACATGCGATTAACCTGAAGGAAACACATATTCACCAAACGCAAACAATTCGGTTTGAAACTAAGGGATTTATACTGGCTGATAGGCCAGTAAGAAAAGTACTGATCTACAAAGCAATTCTCAAGCCCGTATGGACCCAGGAAGTCCCATTGTGGGGATTAGCACTCAACTCCAATATTGAAATTCTGGAGCGATTCCAATCGAAGAGCCTAAGAATTAGCTTGTACCAAGCTTAGTCATAAGTGACCTCCACGTGCCAAATGAAAATATAAAATAGGTTAAGACTTCACCCAAACAGTTTGGTATTTAACCTAATGTTGTAACCAACAGTTCAGCGTAGACTCAAAAAGTATAATCTATACGATCTAATTGGGTTTTAACAAGTGTTAGTGTTTTATTAATTATATCTGTAAGAGAAAGTAATCAGTTAATGCATACATGGACTCTTCGAGATGTATATCCGGATGTGGCCATTGTCTCCGAATTTTTTGGAGTATCCCATATACAAATTGTTCAGGAGAAAGATCTTTCCGGCTCTAAAAAGAGTAAAAACATATTTAGAAGCTAGCATTGACCATTACTGAGTATGGAAGCTCAACTAGTGCTAAAGAATTAATTATTATCTATATAATTGATTAGTTATATTTCAATAAAATAAATGATTATATTGGATCTAAATTAATGAAATCCATTTTATCAAAAAGGGCGGCGTATCGAACGAGGCCAAGGGCGACAACGAATCTAATTGCGTCAATGATTATAATGTTAATTTTTAAATTTTTATTTGTTGAAAATATTGTACAACATGAACAAATCATATGACTGCAAACTATCTGCAATGAACTTTTGTGGTTAGTGCGGTATAATATTTATAATTGCCATAAGTTAATAGCTTATGAAACAAAAAAATTGTTTCACAAAATACTAGTAGTATTCTGAAACGGAATTACATACTTTGCAAATAAATTTTTATTACATCAGAGCACTTATCTATAAAATATGTTTCTACCAGTATTATGTATTTAATAATATTATCTACTTCTCACAATTGCGAAACAGATTTTTCAGAAGATTGTAGACAATTAGATAACATACAATGATAGCAGATGCAATCAAAGAAAACTAGTCGTTGATTTATAATATATTGTTGATAAAAATTAGAATTTTTTAATAGTTTTTGCATTTCGTTTTGTTTCTACGAAGCACATGGATAACGAAACACGCGCAAACGGTTTTGAACAGATGACTCATCTAAGTGTCAGAAAGCACGAGGAACTTGTTAAAATAATAACCAGTCTGTTCTAACGTTATGGCTATTTTTATTTGGATCACATGAGTTTTATTTTTACCAGTGAATTTTGACGTTTCGGTTTTATCAGCGCCCTTGCCATTTCAATATTCTTATCAGTTCTATCTCAGGAATCGATCAGAAATTTTGTGACTATAGTCGATTGAAATGTTACATGAGCTTTACATTTTCAAGTAGACTATTTTTGGGACATGTTTGGGGGGGTTAATAGAAGCTTAAATTCAAGTTTGTGGTGTTACTGAATAAATAAAGTTGAACGAATTTAACAAAATTTCTTTTAAGAATATATTTACAATATTTACAAAAATAAATTTTTGGCCGGATTCTCATGAGCATTGACGAATCCGGTCAAATTTGGAGCGCTTTAACAGCTTTTTAAATCAATGAAATTCAAAAATTCACGAAAAAAATTTACCCCAAAAAATTATCTACTTACAATATTTGTCTAAGGTAATATTTTTGTGAAATGTATAAAAAAGTTAGAGAGCAAAAAAGAAATTTTTTATAAAAATTTTCTCGTATTTTGCTTATAACTAAATTTTAAATTTAGGGTAAAAATTGATAAGAACATGTTTATAGGCAAAATAATTTGCAGCAACTTATGTCTTCACGAATTTTTTGTAAGACGCATAGTTTTCGAGATATCCTGAAAAAACTGTTTGTACCCCTTTTTCCAATATGGGGACAAAGATTGCGACCCCACAAACTTGAGGTTAAGCTTGTATTGACCCCCCACACATGTCCCAAAAATGAAATTGCGTCCTCTAAAAAATGCAATATTCGGACTTCAAATTCTAATATTTCAATGGACTACTAAGATAATTCAGTTATTAGACCAGGATCCTTAATTTTTGAAACGGAAAAGAATAATAGTAGGATGAAATCCTTCGAAAAAAGAAGAGAATCTAATAAAAATGTAAAAAAAAATACTTAACGAGAAATCTGAGATCGGGAAAAGGAAGGGGTGAATTTTTGTGGGTAGAAAACAGTAGAAAACTCGATATTCAGTAAAACTAAAAGTCCTATGGAAAAATTTCAAAAGGAAATAAATGTATGAAATAAAAAAGATCTACAAATTTCGTATTTACACTTTCTTCGCATAACTTCAAAATTTTACTTTACCTTTTTTGGCCCAAAAGCACCCTAATATCAGCTTTTTTAAAAAGTAGATGAATTTTTTATTTGATAAAATCTCTACTTTCTAATGGTTTAAAAAGTATTACCATCACTATGGTAAATTTTATCAAAAAAGGCAAATAAAACGAGAAAAGTCACATCCGAATTTTGTACAATTTTTAGATAATTATAAAAATTTTAGAATCTAATTTCACGAAAAAAGTGATATTCCATATTACATTGATAAACACAAGTAATTAGGGGGTAAAATGTTAATAATAACTTAAAATTTTTAAAACTGATAAAAAATTCGCATGCTATTTTTTCGTTTTATTGCTTTTTATGAAAAAATTTAACATGGCGGTAATAATATTTTTTTACACCATCAGAAAGTAAAGATTTCAACTAATAAAAAACTCACCTTATTTTGAAGGGTGGTTTTTCGATATAAGGGCAAAATAATAAAAAAAATCAAATAAATCACAGTGTGTTTGGGATATAAAAATGGTAAATTTTCACCTAATTTATTGAAAATAAAAAACCAAATATTTGGTTATTTCAATTTTTCAGATAAATTTTAAGGTTATGTGAAAAAATAGTGAATACAAAAGTTGTATATCTTTTTATTACCTACAACTTTGCTATTCAACTTTTTTCACCCTTAAAAACTCACGTCCCGACCTCAAATCTCCCGTAAATTATTTTTCATTTTTATGATAAATTCATTTTCCAATGGGTTTCATTATACTATTATCCTTTTCACTGTTTATCATTTTCCAAGGCTTCTACCCTGATATATATTGCCGAGCTATATTCATATTAGATTAATCAGGAATCTAGTGATAGTTTAAAAATATGTCTTTCAATTTAATTCGATATGATTAATTTTAGTCATTTAGTGTTTAAATTTTCAGCGTATCAGATTCTGTCTTATTTGCACTAGTCTCTCTGCTATCAGCACGTCACATCAATATAGCAAGACTTCTCGTGACTGTTTAAAAAAAATGTATGTTAACTTTTGTCATTATCAGTTTCCGTCCGATTATCTTATTTGCAGAAGTCGCCTTGCCACATCCATATTAAATCGTGAGACATCACGTTTTTGTTTGGAAAATAAGATGATTTCTTTGCACAATTTATTAACGCTTCAAAAGATAGTAATTTTGAGTTCGCTATCTACTATATTCGTACTAAAAGTCTCTACAGCAACACGTAAGTCTTTGAAAAAAATTTATTTCAGGTTATTTTCTTCGCAATTCATAGTTTAGTGTATTCTATTTACCGCATATAAAATGTCGATTTAGAAGCAATAGAAAATTTTAAAAATTCAAAGCCACATCAAGGTAGTGGCTAGGTTGATTTTCATCCAAACTACAACAACCTTCTATCAGAAGATACAAGATATTGAACAGAGAGAAGTTTCACTGATGCCTAATTATTTCGGCTGTTGCGCTAATTTTCTAAAAGTACTATTTCTTTTAAGACTCAACGCGAAATCAGTAAACACATCTTATATATATCAACAATTTCGATATTATTCTAATTAATTGAATTGACGGGAACTTAGATCGTATCATATAATTTTTGAAACATTTCTTCATTTCATTATCACCAAAATAATGAAGAGATATTTGCATAAAAACTATCAATAGAAAGAATTTACTTGAACTCTTGTAGTCCCACAGGATATAACGTAGAAAAAACTGATATATTATCTTAAGACATCTTTGAAACTCTTCATTTATCATCCCAATACAGCAATTCGAAGGAGTGCGGTAGGTATGTCAATCGGTAGACGGGCTGTTGTGAATTGAGTTGCAATTGATATAACAGGCACTCGATTGATTGGAAAAAAAAATCGAGAAGTTTGAAAAGACCGTATCAACAATGGATAAACCAAAATCTGGGTGTTCAAGTGCTGATTTCTCTATTCGGGAAGGTGGTGTTACTTTTAATGTGCCTTTTAATTTAACCTCTACATTCACCTAATGTGACTCTATGGGCTACGATGTTATCAGGTCCTTACTGTTTTGAAGATATAGCAGAACGCTCAGTTACAATGATTTCAGAGATCTGTGTGCAGATGAAGACTACTTCTTCGTGTCTGAACTGTAAAACTTCTTGCAGATCGGAGCACTCGTCCAGTAGGTCTCTGCCACGAATTTTTCCGTGATATGAGCTCAACGGTTCACATTTGCACGATGTCATTTTTAAGAAATAAATTCCCAAGCAATGTATTTCAATTTTTTTCAATAAACTCGTTTTTTTAATGTGAACTTTCTTTTCGGACATCTTGTACTACAATTGGATAAAATTAACCGGTAGAAAAGGCTTAACAAGGAGAGAAAACCAAAATATTTTGTACAATATTACTTCACTGAAAAGCATTTTTTATGATGAGAACCATAATAAACGTTTAGGCGGATATTCATAGTTTCTTTACACCTGAAATTAGATTAAATGGAGATGAAAAATAACAGTACCCTCAGTGAGTTGAAATTTCTGAAACTGTTGATGATATTCACACTGAACAATTTTCACACAAATTCAGTCTCTGAAGACGATAACTTGGTTATTGAAACGCTGGTCACACAGTGTAATTATGTGTGTTGGTGTAGTGGTAGTGTGTTCAACAGCAACATTCAACTGAATTACTTTTTCCCAGTTACTAAGTGGCTGATGAACTTATGATATATTTACTGGTAGATGGATTCGTCGAAGAGCAATGACCATTATGACAAGGCGATTTAACTTATCTAAATTCCTCCTTCTGAGTGCACCTAAAAGAGATTTCCCATGAAATCTCGCGTTTTGGGAAATTTTTAAGAAAGATGAAGCTTCAAGCAGATTTTTTCCGAATATATAGAGTTTATTACTGCATGTCCAACATATTCAATTCATTTCATAAGCATACATTTGAATCTATCTATGTTCCTACTTTTCATACCGCGAATATAAAAAGATTAGTGAGGGACAAAAACTTCCAAATAATAAAAATTTCTTTCAATTATTTACTAATTCATTGTATATAACCCCATTGAAGATTTATGTTGTTTACCTTTTTTATTGGACTTGTCTGTAAATATGCCTTGAAAAAATAACATAGAATCATTGTTTGACGTAATTCTACGTATATGTGAATGAATTAACTGAAATTTCCTTGCTTTGATAACGTTTAAATTATATAAAAACTATTTTAAGATATAGAAAAAACATTTTGTAGGTATACTTCCCTCGAAGCGATATAAGTTACTCAAGATGAATTAAATTTTACTACTACTAACCTACTTTTCTATTGATTTTTGATATAGACTTTTCTCATACTATATTATATGACCAAGTTGAATTCCTATTTAATCAATTGTGTGTTTAACAAATAAATTATCTTTCTGCATATGCCAAAAAATATCGATTTATTTATTTTTCCTGTGACAGAAAAAAAATTTTATATCTATTGACAGGTAAGAAAATGTCACTTTTTAAGAAATTTTAGTATATTTTATTATAAAATAAAATTACATTTTCTTTATATCAAAAGTAGAATTATTACATAATGTGCATTGCATGAATGACACGTTCCTTGAACTATTTTGTACAGAAGTCGAATTTTGTGTTGAAGTTGTACGAGGTCTGGCTATTAAATAACGAGACTGCGCACCTAGAGGGCTCCCTAGACGACCCAAAAGACGTTTCCATCACCATTATAGGATTTGTGCAGTAGCGGTTTGAAACGAACGTGGAGCAACGTATCAATCTCAAATTTCTCTATAAATTGAAAAAAAACTCCGAATGAGTGCTTTAAATTGTTGCAAGAGGCCTTTGGGGACAATTCTCTATCCAGTGCGCGTATTTTTGAGTCGTGTAAGCGCTTTGTTGATGACAAAGAGAGCAAATCAAAATTCAAGGCAATGTGAGGTGCCAGAGAATCAAACTGTCAAACAGACTTACTATTTGCGAGAACGAGTTCGTAGAAAACGGCCCGATCTGTGGAAGAACAACTCGTGGATTTTTTACCAGGAAAACGCACCTGCCCATAACATGCTATCTGTGGAGGAGTATTTGGCCAGTGAGCGCACTCCAGTATTCACACCCGCCGTACTCACCACATTGGGCACTGTGCGAGTTTTTTGTTTTAGAAAATAAAATTTGCTTTTAAAGGGCCCCGATTTGAGTCGATGGAAACGGTAAAAGGTCGAGCTTCTAAATGGCCTCATCAAAGAAGACTTCCAGCACTGCTTCGATCAATGGAAATAACGTATGGAAAGGTGTGTAGCATTGATGTACTTGGTCGCTAATCCGGTGCTATTTCAGTACTAGCACACGTTCTAAATACAACGGTATGTTGATAAATACCAACCGCAATGTTTCTTTAGTGTCATCAAGTCTCCCCCAGATTCAACTAAAAGTGTAGTGGACGATCTTGGAAAACGAATCGTAGATTTTCTGTAATTTAATTGGCAATAATTTTTGTAACGCTACTTTGACTACTTCTACTAATTCCTATGTATTCAAAGAAAATCTAGAATCAGATATTTTTACTTAATAGGATTGGAAATAACTTCTAAACAACCACCAATTTCACAATTTTTTAATCAAATCACAAAATTAATTTGATAGCTATTTGATTACTTTAAACGTTTTCTTAGCAACGCTGTTTTAATTTTGTGCAAACCTATGGAATATTTGTGTTGATTCAAATTCTTCTTCTTCTTTTAATGCTTATCCATTAATGGATGTTCGCGACCACATTTTTCATTGCCTCTGTATCTCTAGCGGTATGGATCAATGTCTGAATATCTTGTATACCCGTCCACTGCCTCACGTTCCGCAACCATGACATCCTCTTCCGTCCCAATCCTCTCTCACCGTCAATCTTGCCCTCGACCATCAGCTGAAGTAATTGATATTTACGGCCTCGCGTTATATGGCCAAGATATGCAATCTTTCGTTTCTTCACGATGTTAAAGAGTTCACGGTCTTTATTGATACGCCTGAGAATATCATCATTCCTTACTTTGGCAGTCCATGGTATCTTTGGATTCTACGATATAGCCACGTTTCGAATGCCTTTAATTTGTTGATGTTTTTTACCTTAAGGGTCCAACCCTCCATCCCGTAAAGAAGCACTGACCAAACGTAGCACCGCACAAGTCTCAGTCTAAGATCAAGATCAAAGTCGGTACATGTAAATACATTTTTAAATTTGATTCAAATGTCGCTAAAGTTACTGGATTACAAGGAAGTTTTGCTGTTTTCTTTATGAGTGGGACAGTTGCGCAAGAAAAAAATATTACAAAATAAAAACTTCTCTGGTGCTAAGTGGAAAAATTTTTTCTGCCACCACTTCACTTAAAGCTTGGTTAGGAATTTTTGTAGGTCAGCAGATACGTGAGCTAATAAAAGACGAAGCTTCTGAATCGAAGTTGAGCAAACCAGAAAAAAGAGCTTGTGTGGCTTTTGTGGAAGTTTCTTATAATTTTTTTGGGAAAACCAATAACAAAAAATCATTTTTTTTTGCTTATAAAACTTTAGGATGCAATATGTCACTGAAGATTCATTTTTTTTGGATTTGGCATTCAGATTTCTTTCCTGAAAACATTGGAGTCATATCAGGTTAAAGATTTCATCAGGATATAATGCTACGCTACGGTGGAAAATGGTCAGTAGCAATGCTAGTTGATTTTTGTTGGTCAATTCGCCGAGAAATTTCAATAGAAACGATGAAAAGGGAAAATCAGAAAATAACTTAAATTTTCCCACCATAAAATGAGATATTTACCGATATTTATTAATTTTCTGACTGTAATTTGAGTTTCTTTCACTGTAAAACTTAGACTGTAATATTTTTTTATTTCGTTATGATAATTGATACTTTGATAATATTGTTTGTTAATTGAATAAATAGTATATTGGAAATCTACATGTGTTGCTTAATTATATCAAATTCCGTGCTTAGAGAACAAAACATGATGAATTCATGCATGAAAACATTGTTGTTGCTATGAGTACAACATAGCCTATTAATTTCAAAATTTAAATTTGACATCGATAATTTTAATATTGTAATTAGATGATTTTTCAATATTAAATCATTTTTTTTCTATCAGAAAAAAATTGTGTACTATACACGGGAAATATACTTCGGTTTTTTCTCTTCAAGTTAAAATATAGTACTTTTTTCCCTTGTATAATAAATAACTTTTTCCTGCTAATGACTCCTGCTGAAACAGTTCATTAATAAATACATAATATTTTTCCTCATTGTCAATTTTTTTCATTGATACATAAAATGCTATAAATTTGTCTCTGATCCGGTCCAGTACGTATTCAAAAATATCTTTTTGGTTGCTTTTTTTTTGCATTTTTATTTTTACAAAATAATTAATTATTGCGCTAGACTGACTAGTCTTAAAATAAAAACTAGATGTTGCACCCAACAAACAAAACAATAATAAACTGAATGTCACATATAGTGACAGCCAAATAGACTTTTTTTAATAATAATATACAGGGTGTTTCTAAATTCATGCATCCGAATTCAGGAGGTGATTGCTCGTATGAAATTGAGATGGGTCTTTTCTATAACAAAATTTCCCCATTCCACCCTTTACGATATATTACCCTTAAAAGGTTGTGCCTAAAATTGAGTTTTTATTTTTTTTTCTAAAATTTCAGTAATGCTAGAAACTTGAAAACCTGTAATTTTCGTGCACTCGCAAAGAACTAACCAAGGGTATTTTTTCAATATTCCTGTTACATTATATAGGGTAAAATCCTTATTTTATTTCATATCAAAACTGTTTTTCACAATGAAGTTTGATTAAATAAAATTATAACTAAAAATCGTTTTTTTTCCCAAAACCAATAGCTGCAGAATAAACAAAATAAACATCATAATTCATAATTTTTTTAATAAATTGAGTGGTGTATTTTTTATAGTGTCACATAGTATTCGACTTCGATTCTCCAAATCGTTAATATTCAGTATGGGTGTCATGTAGATTGTAGAATAATAATTTAAGGTAACCCGATAAACAGAAATCACAAGGATTAAACGCTGGAGATCGAGGAGGCCAATAATAGGACCCTCGTCGACCAATCCAACGGTTGGGATACATTACTTGATAAATTTTCGACTGGTGTTAGAAATTTTATTTAATGTCTGAAACAATAAATTGTGGTATTATTAAGTTATCTTCTACCATACCAATCCATACGTTGTGCAACCACGGAAAGATAAGGCGTCATTCGTTGCAGAAATTTTTCAGCATGAAGACGTCCAGCTTATCAAGAATTACCATTTGCCTTACCATACATATTGCGATTGCCATACATATCACAATACACAGATTTGTGTTATTATTTCAATATATAACATTATTCTAAAGAGGAGTATTAACTCGTTTCGAGGTGAATTGACCTGAATTTAATCCCTTCTTTTTTTCCTTTTGTCTGAAAATAAACTGTTCACATTCAGACTTTGGAAACAAGCGTCAGACAGTGTAATATGATTTTTAACAGTGTGTTCAGCATTGTAAAATTGGGAAAAAAGTTTTTGGCTGGATTTTTAATAAGATTTTGAGAATATGTCAAAAGTTTTTTTGGTATTTTGTATCTGTCTGCAGAATAACGTGCATTTCCATAATGTCTCCTAATTGTTCTAATTTATTCACGTAATAAAGATAACAAACAGCAATTTCGAATTCCTTATTGATTTGAGGTTGATTGGGAATTGAATATTTTGCAACAGTACCTTTCTATTTCATATATAACTCTGTGTCTATAATTAGCATAAGCATGAATTCGCTATCAACATCTAAAGAACGAAAAAGCTCCTGGACATGATAACGTCTACTCGGAAACACTAAAATTAATAGATACTAAATATCTGTGCAAACTCTTTACCATAATATATGATGGCGGCAGTATTCCCCTAAAATCTACCTTTGTGATTATCCCGAAGACTACAGACTGATAAGCTTGAAGACCCACGCACTTAAGGTTTTTCTGAAGATTATACACAAACGAATATTTAAAAAATGCGAAAAGATTATTGGTGAAATGCAGTTTGGGTTTAAAAACGGGTTTGGTATGCAGTTACTAATTCAAAAATGCTATGATTAAAGAAAAGATGAATTCGTTTCCTTTATAGACTACCAGATAGCGTTTGACTCCATTCGACATGACTTACTGTTTGACATCCTAAAGGATGTTGATATTGATAGTAAAGACATCAGGATCATACAAAAGCTGTATGCAGATCGAACAGCGGAACTGCGAATTAGCGGCTCTCTAACTTAGGAACACCTTCGGGGGAGTCCGTCAGGGATGCATACTCTCACCCATGCTATTTAACATTTACGTAGAACGAATTTCTCAGCTTGCATTAAAAGACCATCAAAAAGGTTTTTGTATGATGTGGAGACGTGGTCCCACCCCTGATCCTTAAACAGAATAGAAGCAATGGAAATGTTGCTGTTGCGCAGACTTCTGCTGATCTCATGGACCGAACAAATATCGAATGAAGACACATCCTGCGAGGACCGAGATATTCAACTCTCAAGCTTATACTAACAGGAAAGATCGACGGAAGGAGAGGACCAGGGCGTAAACAATATTCCTGGCTACGGAATATAAGAGGCTGGTGCGGTATTCAGGGTGCGGCAACAATTTTTCGTTGTGTAGAAGAGGTGTGCCTTCAGATAATAGATAAGAAGTTTTGGACAAGAGAGCACCTACACGCTGCAAAGTGTATGGTACTTGAGAAGAAGATCTAGTTCATGAAGTATATTAAGCACCATTTCCAATTACAATTATAGCTAAATAATATACATGCACATTTTTATCATTATTTTTTATATGAAGTAGGTATAATACATTAAAAGAAAAAGATAGATTCGTGAATGATCAGAGCTTCACCGCTAGCAATTCAGAAGTCTGGAAGAACGAATCAATTTTTGGACAATATTGCTTGGAATGTATATTGCATATCCGCAACCGTATAAAGTGTTGGTTTTGAATCGAAATTTACGTATAAACATGAAGAAGGAACAGAAGATAAGAGATAAATGAAGTAATAAAAGAAACCTATGATGCTGACACATCTAATTTCGTTGTATGAGACTGGAAGCATTTGAATGTTTTCCATAAAGAGAAAAAATGATGAAATATGATCACTGTTGAAACACGAGACAGACAAATATAATGGAAGAAAAAACTACAACACATGCACTTAAAAATAGAAGAGAAACGACAAACAAGTTAACAAATCCATCACTATAAACGGATTGAACACATAAGAATAGTTTTCATTTGATCAGAAATGAATAGAATTTTTTTTTATTCGAATCAATGAAATACAGGGTTGCCACTTGATTGTTGAGAGATTGTAACACTGATACGAATATGTCAAATCTGTCATTGTCATCATCATAAAGTTTGACATTTTTAATATGCTGTCATAAGAGTGATATTTGAGTTTTTTACAGACACTTGAAACATTCATCTTGGTCTATGAATGGTATTGAATCTCGAAAATTTTCGTTAGGAAACATCGATGCTGTGGGTAAATTGATATTACAAGATAGTCATGTGATATACCGTGAGATTGAAGTAAACTTGGGCATTATTTCCACTCGCATATATTCAATATTTCATGAACAATTGGCAGTCAAAAAGAATGAATTTGTAACTAAATAAAATCGACTGTATGGGTCTTTCAAGACGAGCCAAATCCAACAAAAGTTGATCTCGCACGAAGCACTTCGAAGCAAATGGTCGTCTGTTTCTTCTGAGTTTTCAGACATATAGCTACTATTCAATTAGAGCAACAAAGAATGGTCAATTTTGAATGGTATAACAGCATTTGTTCACCAGAAATGTTCGAAGAAATCCGGAAAAAAAGCCATATCCAATTTACGTATTTGGCCAAATTTTCTCATAACGCAAATGTTTGTGGTTAACTTATTTTAAAAATTTATAATGTATACTCGTCAATATTGTTTCCATGTTTCCATCAGAAATTCAATACCTACTCTGTTTATCGAAGCTTTAGTTTTAAAATTACTTCTCCTTGCTAGATTTTGAATAATCTCCAACGATTTAAAATAGAACATAAATCTCCGTTCGTTAACAAATCACAATAAAATTCCGATTGATCTATCGGAGAATACGTTTTCTCAAACCTACATCAAGTTGAATAAGTTCGAGAAGACAGAGGAAGTAATTAGTGGGCAAATAACGTGGTGGTGTGTCGAAAATATACTAACGGTACATTTATTTTCGATAGTTATTTATAGTGATCTCCGTTAATGTCTCGCTCACTTTTCAGCTCTGGTATTCATTAAATGAATCCGGACAAGTGTCAATTGGAACATTCAGATAAGGATTCCAACCGGCAAAACAAATGGCACATCGTCAAGGATAATTAATTATTTTTCACGATACAATTCAACTGGATCGTATATTACTGATTCATGTGTAGTAATATATTTTGGTACATTAAGAAGACATATAATTACATATTTCATACAATTACCTTCAAGAATCTGTTGAGAATTTTTTTAAAAGTATTTCGTCTACCTACATACAAAAATAATTCTGCTAATAACAATTTAAGATAATGTACTATTTCTACATACTTTTCATTAAGGACCTTCAAACTTCCTGCGTTTCTGGAAATAATATATTGAAAATAAAAAAGGATTTTCCATTTTTTAATACAATTATATTAATTTCAATTAATTAAGACAAATTCAAGTTTAGTTTGACGGAAGATTCGAACCTCCGATCTCCGTGTTGGAAATTAAGTATAACCTTACCAACTACACCGTGATGTCTCGATGCAAGTTTCTACGACATGTAGGTATATAAGCAGCCAAGTCATTATTCGAGGGTGGTATCAATTAAAAAACTTGAGATAATAATGAATGATAAATTCTAGTATTATTGTGAAAAAAGCGTAGGGCACTCAATTTACGAGAAATATGGAGCAAAGCATCCCACGATTTTTTCACAATAATACTAGAATTTTCGATTTATTATTAATTATTTTGGAAATTGCTTTTAACTTTTTAGTTTCGTGTGATTTGAAAGCGGGTGTTTTAGTAGTTTTTTTCAACTATATTTTTTTTGTGATATCTGTAGCTCTTACGTTTAATAATACAGTAAAAGTTGATTTTCCCTCTGATTTCTGTGTCGATGATCTGATTAACGTCAAATTTGGTTATTAGGAGACTAGCTCAAGAATTAAGTGTCAACAAATCGATAAAATACAGTGGTGGGAATAAATATATTAGCAAAAAAGATTCTGTGACAAATCGATACAGTGTACATATTTTATAGTTTATAGTCTACAGAAAAACGTGAATCTTCTGTAAAAAAAAGAGGATTGAGCTTTGATTTGCAATAAAAACTAAATACAACTTGCCACAAGGTTTTTCCATTCTCCAGAATTCAGAATTGTCCCTTTGTCAATTCCACTGTTGACCATTTTGATCTTGAGCCCATAGACATGTCTTTATAGGACAGACTGCAGTAGAGTTAAATTTCTGATAAATTCTGCCATTGAAAACATCACAAAGTTATCAATTGAAAAATTCGAGACTGCGCGCCTAGAGGGCGCCGTAGAAGGGTTTCCGTCACTATTATAGTATGTGTCCAGTAGTGATTTGAAACGAACGTAAAGCAACGTATCAATCTCAAATTTCTCGTTAAATTTGAAAAAACTCCTACTGAGTTCTATAAATTGTTGCAAGAGGTCTATACGTACAATTCTCTACATCGTGAGCGAGGTTTTTGAGTGGTGTAAGCACTTTAGTGAGGGCCGAGAGAGCACTGAAGATGACCAGCGACCAGGTCACCCTGTGACTGTTTCATCTCCGGAAACAGTGACTAAAATCAACTAAATTGTGCGTGCAGATCGTCGAAAGAGCATTCGGATGATTGCCAAGGCTGTAAACACCGATAAAGAAACGGGTAGAAAAATTTTATACGAAGAATTACACACGACAAAAGTCAGTGCAAAGTTGGTGCCAAAAAATATGATTCCTGACCAAAAGCTTTTGCGTCAACTGGTCTGCTCAGATTTTCTTGAAAATTTAGAAAAAATAGAAAAAAATCTGCTTTGAAACGGACCCGATTTGAGTCGATGGAAGCGGTAAAGCAAAAAACGGCAGAGCTCCTTAAGGCACTTACCAAAGAAGACTTCGATCAATGGAAAAAAAGTATGGAAAGATGTGTGGCGAGGGGAGGGGAGTATACTGAAGGGGAGCATTCGAATCTAATACATCTCAAAGTATAAAGATTCTATATCAAGGACTCTCGGGAGATATTGCTTTAACAACATCAGTAATTCTGATTTAGAGGAGTTGACCAAGATATTTTTTGAAGCCAATTTATTATTTCATCTTTTCTTCAAGGAATTGTTGGTTATTTTTGGAGATAGCAAACATAATAGAGTGCAATATTCATGATTACTACTGGATTATTCATCATCTAACCAATAAAAATTCATAACAACGATTTCAGTAGCAACTAGAATTTATGTCAAGCGTCAATTTGAATATTTATAACGTTAAATTCTTGGGTTCCAAAATTCGATAATCAAAATGACGTTTTATAGAAATACTGATATATTTAAGATTGTCTTCATTTGAATTTTGTTTAAAAAATGATGATAAAATCTTGATGTTTCGACTTATCGCGGTACAAGATAAAATTTCTTAATTAAAGTTATTTCCATATCCATACTTCCAAAGTACGTCAATGGATCTCACAAATTACTGATTAGTAGTAAATCATCGATACAACAAAAAAACACGCTTGTTGAGTTAAAACATTCATGTGATCAGAACACATGACATAAAATTTGAGATACTAATATCGTAACAAAAATAAATTTAGATTCATATGTAATGAAATTTATAAACTAAAAAGCATGCTGCAGTCATTGAAAAACTTTGCGAAAAATTCGAATTTTTTAGTCACCAATTTCATAATAATTCTAAATCATTTACGTCACGGATTGAATAAATTTCGTTGCTCGCGTTTTTGCTTTCGTCACTCGCATATTTTACGTTGAGTAAGTAATGTTTCTATTTGTTTGAATAAAGAAACCTTTGAATCAAAAATAAATATTACGTGTAGAAATGAATGCGATTTCACTTTAAATACACTAATTTTTGTGATTATGATGTTTGGTGAATGAAAATATCTGAAGATTTACTCCATTTTCAAGAGGAGTAAATCCTGTGCTTAACATTAAGTCACATTTAAACCTATAATGTTTAAACTCATGCTAAAAACTGACATGGACAAACATATTGAAGCGCCCCTATAATAATTGCTCCAACTAGAGTGATTTAGATCTCAATATCATTATTAAGGGAATTTGCAGGATCAGATAACATAGTGAGTATCAGTCACATAATAAATAGTTGAATTTATTTGGTAGGATTCGAATTGTTAAACGTCCATAGTCCACTCTATTGCCTAGTATTTAGTATTTAAGGGATAAATGTGAATTTTTCCACTAGAATAATTTTTCGCTTGAGGTGGGAAAACTGATAGTTTTTAACTTACCTTCAGTCTCTGAAGATGATAATTTGATTATCGAAATATGCGTCAGACATTGAAAGTATGAGTGTTGGTGTAAAGTTGTCGTGTTGTTTTACGAGTGGTATTTGATTTGTTTGAAAATATACCGCAAAGTTTGTATAGAATATCGAATGAACAAAAGCTTTAAAGACGTCTCTATATATAAATTCCTTTTTGATACGCTTATGAATGCGTAGAGAAAATATTGCATACCGATGAGAAGTCACATGTTTTTCTGAATAATGAATTTTATTTTCACTTTTTCAAATATAAAATTGGATTAAAAAGAAAATTTCTGCTTCCAAAAATAATCCAAAGTGTTTATAATTTTACCAAACAGTTTAATTAGCGTATACTAAAGTTTTATTGAAGGATTTCGATTCTACCCACGTTTTATTGGATAAACGGCGCACCGCAAATTTTTTTACATCCGTTAGAAATCAGAATATTTCTAAATTATGATCTTCTAACCTTATGAAAATTAATTACAATCGTTACAAAGTAGGCCTTGGCTCAAATCCAAGATCGTTTGAGACTAACTTATTGACAATGCTTCCTAAGAGTGTAATAATAAAATGAAACTGTTTATGACATACCTTCAAAACGTAGACACATTTAATGAAATGTTTCTCTTTAAAGCACATTGTATATGCATGTGTCAGCTCGCACTGTGATGATATCAAATTTTTGGCGAAAGAGAGGTGTTTGTATAAAACTCTCAATTGATGTGCAAAACAATTGCCACATCGCTTTCGTGAAGAAACGCACCATAATTTTTATCTCAGTGCTTCAACAACGAAAAACACATATAAAGCACTTATTCGCTCAAAGATAGACTAAGGCTCTATCTTCTTCTTCCTCCTTCAATAGGACCAGGTCTTGTTCAATCCTGTACGTTTGGCCTTCTTCTTGTATCTTCTTGAGAAGCTGAGCTCCAGCTCTCGTACCACCTCTTTGGTGGTCTCTGTGTGTTCGGTCTCTGAGTTTTAGCCCACCTATCTTCTGACATTCTTTCTACGTGATCCCTCCACCACATCTTGTATGCACAATTCTTCTCTTATGTCTTCACTCCTTATTTGGTCCCTGATGATTCGCTGTACTTTCATCTCTGTGGTTAGGATCACAATACATCACACAATAACTTTAATAATACAAACACTCGCAAAATTTGTAATATCCCAAATCTTTTTAAATATGTATTTAAACGACATTAGCATATTATTAACAAAAATATAACCAATTTATAATTCCTATCGTTAATTATCCTAATGGTTATGTTAGATTGGGTTAGGTTACATAAGGTTAGGTTAGGTCAGGTTAAGTCAGATTAGGTTAGGTTAGGTGGACGCGACCTGATTTTTAGATAATAAATAACTATCCAAAAATTCATCGTGGATTGGTATCATTTCAATATCAACAACGCAGTCTGGTTAGTTGAAAGTCTCCGGACTCATGACAAAAAGTTTTACTTTAATGTCTTGATACATAAATAACTATTCCTTGACATAGTGTTTTATAATTGATTGATATGTGTTGTGATTCATTTGACTTATATGTTTTTTTCAAAAATAAAAATCTAAAATTTGCGTCCCTTTTATTTATTCTTCAAGCCATTGAACCTGTCTTTCAGAATTTGTATTTTTATACTATGTTAATGTACGAATTATACAGTGTGGGAAAACTAAATCGGAAACTTAATCATCTGTGAATATTTCCTGTACAATCTATATCTCAACAATGTGAGCACATACTTATCTTAGTTCTCCTGCCCTGAAGTTGCCTATTTCTGATTGTACTTTGGTATTTTTTTATCATGTTTCTTTTATATCAATCAATTTCTCTTTAATGTTCGGTTCTACCATAGCTTCCTTAGTTGTTTTTTGGGTATACCATCTTAGCGCTTCTCAAAGACTAGACGATAATTACTTGCCCGATTCTTCCAAGCTGTAAACTCTTATATCATGTGATAAGGTTTTATTACTTTTCTTTACTACGATTGATTCAATTATTGATTTTAAGCTCCACTAGGCTCTTTCCTTTTCCTCTTCGTTATTATCAATTCATGTTCTCGATATATTGTATTTTCATTGTTTTTTGATCTTCATTTTCTCCAAATCCTCCTATTACGTTTTCATCTTCATTTTCTTCATGATCTATTTAACAGGATATCTCCTTTTCCCAAATAGTGTCAAACAGGAAAAGTTCTTTCTGTGTTTGGTTTGTTTCTTCAATCAATGCATATTCTCTCATTTATCTGCTGGTAGCCTTGTATAAATTCCCTCCATTCATTTTTTATGAGCTGTGATACTCTGCTGCTATCTCAGGACATAATTCTACAGGGTGATTCTGTCTCTAGGATTATCAGTTTGTCGACAACATCGTTCAATTGACCTAAATGTATTTTTATCTGGTAAGTTTGTTCGAGGAAACTTTTTTCTCTTTCCTAAACACCCGTTTAAGGTTAATAATATGTCTGTGTATTCAAAATTCGAGTACATGTTGATCAACAATATCTAATTTAACATTTAATCAGAAATATAATTCAACTCAACGTCATAACTATCAATGAATGATAGTTTTCTAATGGCAAACTCAAAGAAAATGCCATTACCATGTAAAATTCAAAGTTAAATGATTATAAGTACGTAGAAATTTTTGTTTGATTCATACTAAGGCTTCCCGATAATTCAGTGCCCATACTTATTTAACTTTGATAAAAAAGATCCTATGCTAGATTCGATTTTTATGAAACGTTAGAAGAAACGAAAGCCCTCAGTCCTATTTTTTTAATGTATCCGTTTTATCGAAATATACCGAAAACCGTACATAATTTGAGTTCAATACTACTTGGTAAGAACCGTGTAACTAGAGCTCTCTATGAGAGTAAAACATGAAAACAAATTGATTAGATGTATCAGCTTCCGAAACATATTCGTATAAAATTTAAATACAATGTTGATAGTAGTTGAGGCAAAATCTTAAAAAAATTATTTTTCTGCAACGCCCTTTTTCTTGAATACGGATGTTGTTACGAAAATTTTTAACTAGACATACCTAAAATATTTTTCAGTTTTGTATCTATCCTGTATATGCCCATATACTTCCCTAATATTTTTTATTACATACATACAAACATAATCATGGAACGGATGACAATTACTGTTTTTAGTCGTAATAAAATTGGGTCGAATATCTCAAAATATATTAAATGTAGGTGAAATTCCCAAAAAATATGTATGTTTATATTTACAATCAATCTAAATTCCAAAAGGTTATCGTCGTGTTATATTCCACAGTCTAAACTGACATTAATTTGTCCTCGAAGATTAATTTCATTATGCAAATGTCCTTTGTAAACTATTCATTATCAAGTTTGTATCATTTTGAATAATTTTTGACACGTGTTTTGTTTTCTTACTATTTTTTTATTTGGGACGTAAGCAGAAACGTCTCGATCGGCATGATGAAATTATCGTTTCACTATTCCCTAGATGTGTACAGAATTGATAAAAGTTGCATTGAGAAGTCTAGAAATGAAAAATTCTAATACTAAATCAAAAAATAGTTATAGAAATCCGAACATCAAATTAAACTAGAAAATATAAATGAATATGGACCAAAATTGAAAACAAATTTTATCATTGAAGTAACAAAGATGTATATGAAAGAAAACAGTCATAGATAGAATAAAAGACATATAGTTTTCAACTATAGAAAAATATTTAATGTAAAATCAAGACATCATAAAACTCTAAGTCAAATCTTTATTAAAAGGAAAAAGATCTGAGTATGTTGAAGTTGTTAAAGAAAAAGACTTAATGCACTTTTTCGATTAATTTCGAAGATTGTATGTAACGATAGAGGAGGGATATATATTAAAGTGTCGAGTGAATTCGCGAATCAGATCTTTGTGAGAGGATACGAAATCAAATTATTGAACTTTGAAAACAAAAAAGAAAAAATTCAATTTTCGAAAGAGCTGCTTTTCATTATCTTATTTGTAATTCTCACACAATATAAGTTACAGAATCTTTAATAATAATAAATTCAAACAAATTACACACTACTCTAAATTAGTGATATATATACAGGTTGTCCCTCGACGAATTAAAACTATCCGTATGTGGCAAAATACTTATGAAAATTTCTACGTTTGGGTTTTCGGATACGATCTTTTTAACTAAAATATTTTCAAAGACGGACGGTAGAACCGGAAGTCGACCGTAACTTTGTTATTTTAAATGGAACCCTGTTTATTAATACATTTTTGAAATCTACGTAAAATTTTAGTATACTTTTCGAGTATGCATTTTTTTGAAAAAAATTTGACCGTTGGCGACCCCTTATAAATCATTTTTTTTACGAGAATACCCTTGAAGATATGAAAATGGTTTCTACTGACCAAGTCCATTTTCGATTAAAGCGTTTGGGCAGCTTTTGTGGCATATCATAAATTTATACTCACATTAAAGCATATTAAATTGTCTTCTAAACAGCATATTCTTTTTGAGATATGATGAATAATTTGAAAAAATATATATAGTTCAAGTTACAATTTTAGTTGCATTGTCCCTTAATTTTGATACAATGTTTCCATTTGTCTATTTGTTTATTATATTTTGCTCATTGTGCAGTATTATATCTGCATTTAATAACAAACATTTGTAACGTAAATTATGAGATATTATTTAATAATAATTTATATAAGTTCGGAAAAATACTAGTTTGACTGTATAGAGTTCGTAATTGTCAACGATACCAAACATTTTCATCATAATTGCTTTGTGGTGCTACATCGAAACTGATGAGTTTAGGTAAGCAGTAATATCCATATTTAACTTCAATTCATATATTGAAAATTATATTTGATATAAGTAGGTGAATTTATATTATTAGTTGTAAGTATGTCTTTATTGTAAGCAAAGATACAGTAAACTGAGTAAATTTCGTTACTTCCTGCGGGCATAAAGTACGCAATATGGCCCGCGCGGGCATTAAGGCTTAAAAAACAGTTATTAACTTATTCTCTTATCAATTAACTAATAATCATCCTACCTCCACCCCTTTATCTTAATAATGATTTCAATATACATTTTGTCTTAGGTCTCTTTTCAGAGAAAATTAGTTAAAAAAAAACAGATGAAAATTTGACGTTTCGACGTATTACTTGAAATTAACAATTTCCGAATTTATATGAATCAATAGATCATGAATATCAGAATAAAATACGAAATACAAATGCCAATATCATGCATGTGGATACTTTCATAATATTATCAAATTACCTTGTTAACATATTTTTAGTGGTATCGCTGGAAAATGTAGTACCTTGTTCGTCATTATAGGTATAAATAATTTAATTGATATCATACTCAATTTAAACCAACAACTTGTATTATAGTTCAATCTCTGTACTCGAGTGATTTTGAAAAAATAAATTTCGACATGCATCATCCAATAATAGAATAAATATTTTTAAAAAAAGTTGATTTTGCGCAACAACTATTCAACATGGCAGCCACTTCACGTTTAAAATAGATTCTGTTGCACTGTATTATTCACAGATAATATTTTTATCAAACTGCACACAAGTCACTTGACGGAAAAAAAAAGGTTGTTATCAGAACGCTTTAAATCACTCTTAATATGAGACCGAGAATGGAATCCATATTGCAAATTGCATAAATAACAATGTATGTTAATCGGTGAATGCACTGCGTCCAACGTTGCCAACTTTACAAAATTTATAATTGCGAGATTGATCGGAGACACAACTATTCTATTCAGATGAATTAGAGTATAATATTTAATTGAAAAAATAATATCTCTAAATATGTTGATAGTAGGATTGATATACCAGAAACTCGACGGATAATTTTTATCAATTTTTTTTATTATTTGTTTTTCCTTGATATCATTGTTTTCTAACTTTCCCTTCAAATATCGATTTCAGGGGCGCAAAAGTATACGTGAATTTTGTTTTCGGCGTTGTGTTTGTCAGATTTCAAAGGGTGGCAAATTTTATCAAAATTTTTCGTTTATCCAATTAGAAAAATTAAAAAACAATATTTTCACACGTAGTTTTGAAATTTTTACTGATGTGAAAGTAATTTAATTAAAATTTAAATATATTATTATACTTTAACAATTTTTGACTTGAAAATGATCAAAATCCTATAAAAAACCTCGGGTCTCAAACAAAAGCATCGAATTTCAGAGGACAAATGAGCCCCTAATATCAACATAAAGTTTTTAACCAAAAAAAAAATGTTTTTAAATATAAAAATAATTTTTATTTTTAATTCTGTATGTTTCACATTATAATTACTTTTAATTTTAAAAAGGTATAAAGAAACGTCATTAAAATGTCCAAATTACAATTTTAAAATTATTTGAATTGACTTAAACCTAAAAAAGATTTGTCAAAATTAAACACCAAAGTGTACTAACTTCAATATATTCCGAACTTTCGAATACTTATGTATTCATCGTCTTGGAAAAAATTAATTAAGATTTTCGGTGGTTTTGAATTGTGATATTCATTGTAAAAACATTAAATTCATAGATTTCAAAACTAAATGAATAATGAAATTTGAAATCTACGAATTTAATGATTTTACAAGAAATAACACAACTTAAAAACTCGACAAATATTACATTTTGATGTTGAATTAAGCCACATTCCAAATACGAAAACCCTCATAATCTTCTAGGTACTTGAGGGTCTTAATACATCAAAGATTCTTTCTTCGACCATCTGACCATACCAGTGCAATTGTTTGGTTTGTATTCTCTCTGAAGCCGGGTTTACTTATCTCTTATTCGTCGTACATCTTCATTTCATGATCTGCTCTATAGGCGTTGGTCAATATATCGTTAACATAAGTGAAAATTCGTTCATACTCGATTTTGGAAATCTTTCGTCATAATCTTTTTTAAAACGTGTCTTTTTAATATATGTATAAATGAGACCTGGTGGGCTATTCTGTTCCAAAGAAGCAACCTTCCCAATGCTAAGTCTAATTATAACTGATTTGCTTTTACCATGAGAGTTGAGTTAAAATGATAGTTAAGCATCAAACTTTGCATATTACCTAAAAATTTTATTTATTCTTGAAGGCTGGCCTACTCATTAAATTCAATATTTACCGACTTCTTCCTTATCTCGATCACATCTTAATTGAATTGTTGTGGGACCTCAAAAAATCTGAAACCTCATCCTATTATATTATTTATCTCGTAATTTGTTTCCTCAGACCTCCATGTTTAGCATGTAGTTTCGGAAGGAGATGAATTTGGCATCAATTTATATGCACCTGTTACACATTTTTTGGAAAATGTCCAAAAATTCAGGAAGCTGCAGGTATTATTATATTAAAATATACCGTAAAATCGAAAATAGCAGTAAAAAAAGAGTGTTCTATTTAGAGGAAAGAAAAGTTCCGTTACAGCTATAAGTCAAATGAAAATATTTTACCTAAAAAGATAAACTCTCATGACCCAGTAGTTTCCGATATACATTTCAAAATTTTTAAATAGCAAAGTTTGTATGGCATTATAATTCAATTTATGAGAAATAGACAATATTTCCGCAAACAAAAAAGTAACAAGTCTCAATTGAATTAGTTTAAGTCACTAAAACATTGATAAGTAATTGATGAAAAATGAAAACTACCCTTTATGGAGTACCATCTTTAGCTTGTATTATTTTTCTTTTTAAATGTTTGATTAGTATTGAAAGGAAATTCAAGTGTCTTACAGAACTACAAAAACACCCAATGAGCAAAAAACAATAATAAAAAATTATCAACTGTATTCATGACCACAATTCGATTTCTCATCTCAAAATGTTCCTCAAGGTACAGTTTATAAAATGTGTAATTAACTAGCAAGATCAAAATTCTCATAAACATTGAACAAACGTCGTAAGTTCCATCAATTTGTCACCTAAATTCATTTAGATACATACCTGCAATTAGCTTAGACTCATTTTATAAATTCAATAAAACGAAAAAGTGATAAAGTAATATTTTGGCGAGATTATAAAGTTGTTGTGTTTTTTGAGCTGCTTCCATATAATCAAACGATCAATTCTGATGTTTACTGTCAACAATTAATAAAACTGGATGAAGCAATCATAGAAAAACAGCCTGAATTGTCAAATCGAAAAGGTTTATTGCTCCACCATGATAATGCGAAACCTCACACATTTTCGGCTTTTCTTTGGAGCTTGGCTGGGAAGTGATGCCACATCCCCCATATAGCCCTGATCTGGTACCATCTGATTACCATTTATTTCGAAGTTTGCAGAATTCTTTGAATGGTCAAACTTTCACAAATGACGATGATCTTTAATCGCATCATTTTTTACTGATAAGGACCGGAAATTTTATGATCGCGGAATCATGAAGCTAAAAGATTGATTGCAAAAGGTCATTGAGCAAAATACAAAATATATAATTGAATAAAAACTATTCTTTATCAAAATAGTGTTTTATTTTATACTATAAACCCGAAATTACTTTGTCATAAGCGGATTTAAAATTTGTTTTGTTTTTATAGAAACACACTAATTTTTTTGGAATTTTTGTTTGTAGAATAGAATCTACTTACGTTGAATTTCAAAATGACTCTATTCATATATTTAAAGGTTTCTAGTTTTGAGCATCACAAAACTCAAATATTTTAGAACTACAATTTCCATGTGAGTATTAGACATATCTGATGATTTTAAAGAAATCAACAAGGGACATAATTGAAATTTAAAACATTGTTTTTTATATTCAAGGGATAAATAAATATAATTTTCTGATATATTTTGTATTTGAGATCAATTCGGCAACTCTGTTGAACATTTTGAGTTCACATCTCCTGCTATCCTGTTAATTGAATGCAACCGAATGCGCTGACGTC
Organism: Diorhabda sublineata; assembly: GCF_026230105.1. NCBI lineage: Eukaryota > Metazoa > Arthropoda > Insecta > Coleoptera > Chrysomelidae > Diorhabda > Diorhabda sublineata. The sequence goes on from NC_079475.1 coordinate 12,385,497, forward strand.
GAATACGAGTGCACTTTACAAGTTGCATGTAATGTGCATTTCGCGGGAACGATCGCCAACGTTTCTACGTCATCCGTTATAGTAATGGTAAGTTGCATTCACTACCACCACCACATTAACGAATTCGGTAAAATGCACTGGAATCATGAGAATTATCATATTTACTTGAGATAAACTAACATTTTTATTTATATCGTTTTTGCCATTTCTGCCACATGGCAACAAGAAAACGACGTAACGGTATACTGAATTATTCATTGGTCCCTCACAAGGTTATTTTTTTAATAAAAATTTTAATAACTGTTTAAACAGAATCACGAAATAAACGGCTGGTTTCGAAAGTAGTCTCTGGAGTTTGATAAATATTAAATGAATTTAATTTTCACTGCTAGTTATTATTTTATCTATAACTTATAGAAATAATTAGAACGGGACTATTGGCAGATTTTAGCCGGTTGCAGTAGTCAAATGATTAAAATCTTGTGCTCGATTTAAGGGGCGATCCGATGTTTGTCTACACCTACTAAAATGGGGCAAAGACGAAGAAAATTTCACTGGCCCGACTATAGGAAGGTTTTAAAAAAAAATTGTGCTTAATTATTGTAAATTCAACTTTATATTCAGATTTAATTCATTACGTTATTCTTCGAATGTGTAGTATTTATAATATACAGTAGAGAAAGAAAGGATACGAGGTCTGGCTATTAAATAACGAGACTACGCGACTAGAGGGCGCTCTAGACGGGTGGGGTAAAAACTATTAGTGCGTTGATTATCTAGATATCTTGTCTATCTACGTTTCAAAACACGTTTCCGTCACTATTTTTTTATTTGGGCAGTAGCGTTTTGATTCTCTTTAACGTGTTTTTTAGTGGTGTAAGAAGTCTATGACTGTTTCAGCTCCGGAAACAGTGACCAAAATTTTAAAAATTTTACACGAGGAATTATACATGACAAAAGTCTGTGCAAAGTGCCAAAAAATCTGATTCCTGGCCAAAAGTTCTTGCGTAGATGGGTCTGCTCAGATTTCCTTGAAAGGTTAGAAAAAGATCTGCTTAGAAAGGGAACCTTTTTGAGTCGAGGGAAGCGGTAAAGCAAAAACGGCGGAGCTCCTAAAGGCGCTTACCAAAGAAGACTTCCAACACCGCTTCGATCAATGGAAAAAACGTATGGAAAAACCCTTTTTCGTAACCAGTCTCATTATTTAATAGCCAAACCTCGTAAATTACAATCTAACGTCGAGTCGTGATAAATTACAATAAACTTAATTGCTCCACTCCATATTTGTCTTCGGTTGCATTCACTATTAATTTTAAAGTTCAGGAACTATCTAACTAACTAACTATTCTGGTTAGCAGCCTTGTACGTGAACCAATATCTTGTAATACGGATACGTTGGTTAGGTTAGGTCTATGATACTCGTAAGTGTCTATAAACCCACATTTCGAAATTCTCTATTCGGTTTTTATCTGCTTTGTCCAAAGCAGAAGATAAGAGCATAAACCAAGAACTATAGGATGAGCTTTTCTAAATAATATATTCAAAACCTGCAAAAATTGATAACGTTGTTCCAAAGCACAAAATGCTTAATAATTATTCTCAGATGACAATATCAAATAGACAAATTTTGTAAAATTTTACGTCAGAATCACATGAAGAAATTATTTCTGGAACATCTCCATGGACAATTGATTAACTACTTTTGCAGTATACATAGAAATTGTTAATTACTAGGACTCTAAGTAAAAATAAGAAAGGAATCCCATCAGAAATTTTAGAAGCGAAGACACGATTCTCAATGTTTTGTTTCGTATGTCCGTTCAAAAAAATTATATTATCACTATCCATGATGCACTAAAGAGCAGAAATTTGCAAAATTAATATAAAAACCCGCAATAATTCCAAACTATAACGAGGTTTGATCCTCTCGATCAATTATGCTCCAACATATCTTGCACCAGAAAGACAATACGTTGGCCCTCATGTATATTTATTCGGAATGATAAATACTGCTTGTATTAATTTATATGTATTGCTGAAAAAACATTGGAAGGAAAAAATAACTTCAACTCTTATCAATTCATCATTGATCCAAGTCACCAACTTGCTAGACCTTGGATAGAAGGAAGACTAAGTGTCAAAACTTTGAGGCGCAATCTTAGCCAAAGTACAAGGGAATTCCTAAAAATCGAAACATCGTTAAATAAACATTATTATGTAGAAGGTAAACAGACCTAGTGCGTTGATTTTGTACTGAATGTATTAAATATTGAAAGTATTGCATAAAGAATTATTATTATTATTATGATTTCAAAGACAAAAGCATAAATATATTTTTTAATAAATAGAAATTAGAAATGTGAAAAGTTTGTTTTGCGCATACGATCTAAACTGATTCAGAATGAGACTTGAGAATAAAACTGAGTTCTCCGCCAAGTAATTGCTTTTTAATGTGTCGTATATTTACGTTATCACACTATTGATAAATATTATCATTCTCTCTTATGTTAATTAAATTGCAACTCACGACAAATTACTTGATACTAAAAGTAATTGTGAAAGAAAGATAAAATATTTCCCCTGGAACTTATACTACACTAAATGCATTCTTGTTAACATGTTTGCCTAATAAGATGATCAATTTCACAAACACATAAATTAACTTTCTCCAATGACCTACATTAAATATAAACAAGTGAACAGAGCCAAACTATTCATTCATTGTTGTCGGATTTCATATAAAAAAATGTTTCGTTTGGAAAATTTCACTCGGAAATCCGTAAAAATGCGAGTTATTTTTGTTATAGTCTTCGACATTGAATGTAAACCTCACGTATTTGGTAGATTTTGTTTGGTCAATTTGATCAAGTTTAATAAATCAAATTCAGTTTTTATTGCTTTCATCATAACGCTTTATATGATATGGAAAAATAATAATAAAAGCTTAAATTTTCTGTGATGAGGTTCAACTACTTCTAGTTCAAAATTTATCAATTTTCATAGTTCCCATAGTATCATTTTACTGGCAACATTGTCACATTTATTTATTCTCCTCACCAAAAAAATGATTTGTTACCGCGCAGATAGCTTCTCTCGTTGTTATGGTAACGCTGTAGGAAACTCACTGCATTCCACGTGACTTGCCAAGGCGCGTTTCTGGACATGTGACTGGATTTCTATTCGACTCGTGATTCTTATTATAATGTTCGTTGTTGTTTCGATTTAATGGGTCATTTGAATGTTCACTTAAAAATATCCATAAATAGATATAAAATTACCTATCGCGATACACGTCAAAAATTAACGTGATTTATGAGAATGAGAAGTTTGTCGAGATTACGAAAAAATAAAATTGTTGATATTTCAGGTTATTGCAGAACTATCAACTGCACAAAACAACAAGTATTTAGTAAGAGTGGTGATAATTTTTTAAACTCACGATTTCTACTATCAATTCCTGCTACTGCAGCATTTACAAAAAGAGTTTTTTCTGCACAATGCGAAACTAATTATTCCTCAAATCTTTATTTTCAAATTGCTCTAACCACATGTTGGTTTTCTGTATGTCTTCCCTTTGATGTTTACTTAAGTTTTTCGATTTTAACCTCTCCTCACATTCTTATTACAAGAATTTGATTCAATTTACAATTTAGAAGATCCTCATTTAGTTATTTGAGATAGATCGTACGAAGATGTATTGATCTCTAGTTAGCCTAGACCAGTTCCATGCTTAAACAAAATATTGCGTTACCATAGCAACGAACAATAACTTATTAGAAGTGTCAGTGTAAAGTTTGACGTTAAAAAAGTAAATCAGAGTTACGCAATAAATTAAAAGAAAAAAAATGTCCACCGAAATTGTGAAAATCGATAAATTGGAGTATCGAGCCATCATCAAGTACCAAGAATTTAAAAGAGTTAAGAGGTAAGCAGATTTAGGAAGATATGCTTAATACCATTGGTGATCAATGACCTTCGTATGCGACCGTGAAAAATTGGACTGCAAGCTTCAAAAGAGGTAAATTTTCCATTGAAGATGATGACCGATCGGAAAGGCCGTTTCTGTGCCAGTCTACGAAAATATCGATGCAATTCATGACATGATTTTATCAGACCGTCGAATTGGGCTAAAACGGATATCTGAAGCACTGAATATTTCATACGAATGCGTTCATCATATAGTTCACGTCAATTTGGACATGAGAAAAATTGCTGCAAAATGGATCCCCAAATGTTTGAATGTTGACCAAAAGCGTACAAGGATAGAAGCATCGCGTTCGATCTGTTACTATGGATGAGACTTGGGTACATTTCTATTATCCAGAAACAAAGCAACAATCGGTGGAATGGCGACACTCTGGTTCTCCGAGTCCCAAGAAGTTTCGTTTCCAAAAATTTGCTGAATGTTTGAATGTTGACCAAAAGCGTGCAAGGATAGAAGCATCGCGTTCGATCTGTTACTATGGATGAGACTTGGGTACATTTCTACTATCCAGAAACAAAGCAACAATCGGTGGAATGGCGACACTCTGGTTCTCCGAGTCCCAAGAAGTTTCGTTTCCAAAAATTTGCTGAATGTTTGAATGTTGACCAAAAGCGTGCAAGTGCAAGTATAAACATCACGTTCGATCTGAGCTCGATTTGAAAACGATGTAGACTTATTAAACCGAATTGTTACTCGACACTCTGGTTCTCCAAGACCTAAGAAGTTTCTCGTCCAAAAATCTGCTGGAAAAGTTCTTGCTTCAGTTTTTTGCGATTGCCATTGAGTAATCATGGTTGAAGTTTAAAAGGTCGTACATTTTCTTCCAACGAGGAGGTAATGAAAGCTGTGGAGGTCTGGTTTGCAGAGCATGAAGAAACATTTTTTTTTGAAAGGTCTAGAGACGTTGCAGGTTCGCTCTAATAAATGTATCGAATGAAGAGGAGAATATGTTGAGTAATAAAATATTTTGACATTGAAATTGCATTGTGCAGTGTGTTAAGGTTTGGCAACTGAGTCTTTTGTAATTTAGGTAAAACCCAAATAATCAGACATCCTCCATTGTTCATACCTCAAGTATCTATTGAATAGATATTTTATTGGTTCGGAGCTGTACATTGATTAAAGGATTAAACATTTATTCAAATATTCAAACTAAATAAGTATCAAATTGGCATCTGCTACGTACTAAATAAAATGTCCGTGATAAGGCATGGCTACTTAATTATTATTCTATTAATACAGTACTGAAACAAATATTAACAAAAAATTGGACATTTTTGGATCGATATATTCCTCAATCGGGTTTCACTAGAAAGAATAAAAGAATGAAATAGAAACACTCCTAAAAATATTTTGACCTCGTTAAGAGAAATTGACATTTAATATAAAATGATAAATCATTCATATCACTTTCGACTTTATATTATATAGCATGGAAATCAAAAAAGTAGTCATTGGAAGGTACATCTGGATAATACGGTGAATGAGGAAGCAATTCGAAATGAAATTCTTGTAATTTAACGTTGCCATTAACTTGTTAATAGGTGCATTATCTTGGTAAAACAGTGGTTTTTCCTTCGACATATAAGGACATTTTTCCTTGATTTTTGCATTCAAACGATCCAACAACTCTTTGTATCGATTGTCTCTCTCTTTTGGAGATAGTCGATGAACAATATTTCCAAAATACTGCTGACTGTTGTGCATTTGGATGCTTCACCGGCTGCAGTCCATTTAGATGATGATCGTTTCGCTTCAGGAGTGTAGTGATGGATCCATGTTTCCTCTATTGTCAGATATCGACGCTAAAAATCTGATTTATTAGTTGTAAACATGGTCAAACAATGTTCTAAATCATCAACACGTTGTTATTTTTGATCTACTCTGTTATAATCATGCATAATTACAATTTCAATTCACGATTATCGAGCTTTTTTATGTTTTTTGGATTAAGCACCACAATTTGATGGCCAGAACGTTCATCATCATCATCAGTAACTTTTCTAACCTTACCATTGCTGAGCTTGCACAGTATTTTTTTTAATCAAGAAGCATTGATAAATTAACAAACGAAATTGTTTTGAAAACAACAAAAGTAGCTTCACTTAAATGGTTGGCAATTATCTTCCCAGTTGATTGTTATAACTTTGGACATGAATCACCTGCTGCAGTCCACTCAGATAATGATCAATTTGATTTCGGAGTAAAGTGATATATCCTTGTTTCATATATTGTCAGATATCGATGCTAAAAATATGATTTATTAGGTGTAAACATGGCCAAACACTGCTCTGAATCCTCAGCTATCTTACACAATTGCAATTTACGATTAGATATATCCAATTTGTTGAGTTTTTTATGTTTTCTGAACGAATCACATCAATTTGACGACCAGAATGTTCATCATGATCATCGGTGTCTGTTCGACCACTTTCTTTTCGATGGTGCACTTTCCTAACCTAACCAATGCTGAGCTTTTTTTATCAAGAAGCAATGATAAATTAACAAACGAAATTTTTTTCAAAATAACAAAAGTAACTTCACTTAAATGACTGTATTTATATCTGACTAATCAAAATATCAAGAAACTTTACACATAGTCTTTTGAAAGTTGGTACTTCATAAACGACATATGGATCCGATTTTGGCAGCGCCATCTTTGTATCAGTCACACGACTTATTGAGTGATGTAGTATCAACAGTATTCCTCAAATAACATTTTTTTTTTATCTTTATCTCGTTTTTGTAGTACAATTGACTTTTGTTTGAGAAAAGCAACATTGAAACTCACGGTTTAATAAATTCACCATCTCGCTGTTGTTAACTGTATTGGCAAATTTCACTTTCACCCACAAAGTTACATTAGTAACACCGCTGTGTTAAATAATTATTCAGACAGGAACAGTGAAATTAACTTACTCATGGATAACCGACACTTCATTGTTGAATTGGTCTCCGATAAATAACCACAATTTTTTTTCTCGTAATTTATTGTAATCATAGTACCATAATAAAATTAATATCATTCTTTTATTATTCAAATGAAAAAAATGTTTCAAAAAGTAAGAAATTTGATTTATCATTATAGATAGTCAAGAACAGACGAGGGAATCGAAATAATTATTTCCTCAGTAGGGTATTTTATATTTATACTGTTTAATTTTGTGGTCTTCAAGTTTACAATTGTTAAATTTTTTCATACAGTGTGTAAAAAGCAACAGTGACTGTTCCTATTTATGGAAAATTCCGAATCACGTTAAATTTTTTAACCAAAATACAATCCCTACTTTCAACCTCTTTTTGGATGAAAAGTAGACTTTCAATTTTTTAAATTTTCACTCTTTATTCCAACATGTTATCGTTTTTAAGTTTATCGCAGCAATTAGAAATAAAATAAAATCATTTCTTTACAAATTTACAGTAGTATTCAGTACAAATATTATGAAGAGTTTTCATTGCAACGTTAGATTTCTTAACTCCAATATCCCATTCCAAATTCCAAAACAAAGTGCTACATACAATAGTCAATACACCCTATTATGTCCCTAACGAGGTAATTCACCATCACATCCTCCCAAATCTGTTAATAGTCCAGTAAACAACTGTTTGATTTCCATAAAGACGCATGAATTTACTTGAATTTCAACAGACGATTGTAAATACCTCAAAAAACAAAGTCTACCGATATGTGCTTTTACTTTGAGGGTGAATACCACCCCAACTAAGAAATGGGAATTTTTCTGTTGAAACTGACCGTAGAAATCGATAGTAAAAAGCACAATTTATACTATGATGTTTTTTTTGAAAGATCAATACTTTTTTGTAATTCAAATTTTGATTTTTTTAATTAGATTTCTCCAAAACTTAAAGGTTAAATATAGCTTCCAAAAAAATGGAAAAAATGTTTTTTTTTTGGTTGGTTATAGACCTAATAAAAATCGAGTTATGATTTATTAAAGGTGGAAACTTTGTACCGAAATTTTGAAAAATTGAAGTCTGAATAAATGGAAATCAGTCAATTTTACGAAAAAAATGTATCAAATCTTTTTTAAAGAACTGCAAGAAACATTCCAAATGAGACTTGCTAAGACTTTGTTATAGATAAGATAAGGGATTTATGGAGGGAAATAAGATATAATCCCATGTCCACACTTGATATTGCAGATCAAGTGAATACAAAGTTTTAATGGTACAAAGAGCTTCATTCTGAACAAAAATATGGTTTCAAAATTACAATGGAGGAAACGTTTTTTAATTTTTTTAAAAAATTTCCGATATGTTTTCGGCACGATAAGTACCATCACATTACCAACTCAATGTGCAGCAGTACCTCAATATTTCTCAGTCGGTGGATAAGAAGCAACGATTGATAGAATAGCCTAAGCCATTACCTAATTTTACATTATTAGATTTCTAGGGGGCTATGTGAAAGGGACTGTATACAAATCTAAACCTTTTGATCCATACAACAAGAAACGCCAAGTTTTTTTATTAATATATATACTTTGTTTTTAAAAAAAGGGTTGAAGGTAGCGATTGCCACCTTGAATAATGGCAGTTAATAAATTAAATTTAGTCGATAGAAATTTCATTTGTGTAAGATTGTATTTAAAATAATATTTTTTTATTTAATCCACCGTATATGTACACATATTTGTAGATTTATAGCTAGCATAGCTAGCGAATCCATTAAATTCGCTGGTATCGTGAAAAAGAAAGGTAAAGATAGTGTGTTGACCTCATACGAAGGAACCGTCAACTCGTGCGAAGCCGAAAATGGTTAATTGCGTCTGTGACGTCAGCTATAGGCGAAATAGAAAGTGCGTGAAAATTTGGTAATTCAGACAGTGTGTATACTTTTAGACGTTAATCGGAACATCACTTTTACTTATTCGTTTCAATGGCAGTGTGAGAAATTATTTCGAAATATGCGTATTTTGGATACTATACGGAGCGTACTATACTTCAAATATTTTCAGGAAAAGATACGTTCATTGAAATATATAAAAATCTAATTTATATTTTCAAGTTTATCGAGTAAAATTGATTATTTCACTTTTACAACTCTATATATAATTAAGTAGCTAGCCATTTTGTATTCTAATGTTATAATTTATCATCAATTTAATGGTCCATTATACTTAGTACACTTCACTTTTTTGATTCAATATCTATTTGTGTTTATTCCTCTGCTTTTCACCATCCATTCTTGGATATGAACCTCTTTCTCTGGTTTATTGTTATTAGTTTCTATCTAATGTTTCCTATCTACTCATCTACTTTGTGGTATCTCCCGTTTCTCGTAGTCTTCATTGAATTATCCGTACTGCCCTTTTCTAAAAGACTGTACAATCTGTTTACCTTTATTAAATGCCCTCTATACCACTTAAAAGGATATCGAACATGCAGTAGAGATGAACGTGTTTCAAATTTCGAGAAACTAAATAATATATGGGCAAGTTTCCGAAAATTGCATGTTTCTACTTCGACTTAAAATTTGTTTTCATAGGTTTTGCTTCACTGACCGTCATCTTAAGCCTCACAATCCAGTAGATTACGACAGACGCTGTTTTCTTTGAGTTTTCGATTCTGCTTAGAAAAAAAGTTTGTAATTCATGGATTCTCCATTTTAAAATTAATTTGTAAAGAGAAACTTGGATTAATTTCGAGGACCAGTTTTTTTTGGAAATTAAAAAATGAGCTATACACAACGGATTCAAGTCAAATACATGAAAATGTACTACAAAATTTGATCTATATTTGGGTTACATTCACATTCTTCCTGAAGGTTAGTTATGTGGAAGATTGTAGACATAAAACAATTTGAATCTCAATTCCATTGCTTATTATTTATCTACATTTATACGAAATAATTACAAAAAAGTGAACCTATGAAAGTTGTGCACCCACTTATGTTTATGTTAGTTCCAATTATACAATTTCTACGTTTGGGTTTGCGATCTTTTTCACTAAAATATTTTCAAAGAAGGCACTGTAATACATTTTTGAAATCTACGTAAAATTTTAGTATAGTTTTGTCTAAAAACTTTTTTCAAAAAATGCATACTTTTTGAGTTATTAATTTTTTTGTAAAAAATTTAACCGTTGCAGATCCTTATAAATTATTTTTTTACCAGGATACCCTTAAATATATGTAAATGGTTTCTATTCGGTTGCTTTAAGCAAGGTCACACGTATTCGAATCTATGTTAAAAAAATTTTCTTTTTTTACAGGGTGTGTATAAAAATTTTTCAAAATTTAACGTTATAAATATCAAATTTCTTTATTTTTTTAAATATAACCACCCTGTTTTTTCTATTTTAATGCATTTATGAGTAGAAAATTCTTATACCCAAACCTTATCGTTATCCAGATATTAAATGTGTTCTTTAAATAAAAAATAACGGTAATTATACACTTTCACGGTCACCTGGTTTTTTGGCTCTAGAAAATCGAAAAATGGATGGATTTTAATGATCTTGGTCTCAAAATATTCCATTTTACGGCGGATTTATAAAAAAAATTAGTAGACATAGCTGGAACGAAAATTTCTCATAGTTTTACTGTTTTAAATAGTAAAAAAAACGGTTTTGCAAAATAATCCTTTACAAAAAATTATCTCATTATCAGATAAAGTTCTTATATTTTTTTTGTATTCTACATAAATTAATAAACTATTTAAAAAAAATCCAAAAAGAATGAGTTTTTCAGTTTTAATAGCTTAAAATAAAATCGATGAAAAACAATCAATTTTCGTGAATAGTTTCGTACTATATTCTTCAATGTTAATAGTTTTTAGTTAGATAGATAGATAAATTTTATAATTTTGGTTTGGTTAGGTTAGGTTAGGTTAGGTTAGGTTAGGTTAGGTTAGGTTAGGTTAGGTTAGGTTAGGTTAGGTTAGGTTAGGTTAGGTTAGGTTAGGTTAGGTTAGGTTAGGTTAGGTTGTTTTGTATCACTGAATATTGTAAGTGCTTCAAATGTATTCAATTCACAATTGTTGCAACTCATTGTCAATATATTTCAATTTATTATTAACGAAATCCCACAACTCACAATTATTCAAAAAAATTAACTTTTTTGAAATTTTTTTTTTCAAAATATTCATTTTTTTATGTAAATTGCGAACTTAATTCCACGACGTCATAAACAGTTACGAAGGATTATATGTAGAAAGTCATTTTTTTTGCATTTAAAGTCATGAAACTGTAAAAAATATCTATTTTATTTAATTTTCGTATTTTTTTTATAAAACCGCCGTAAAATGGAACATTTTGAGACCAAGATCATTAAAATCCATCCATTTTTCGATTTTCTAGAGCCAAAAAAACAGGTGACCGCGAAAGTGTATAATTTCCAAAATAACTATTTGTAAGAAATTTTCTTTATTTTTTTATTGAAATATTCAGGAATACAGTTAAATTATCAAATTAATAAGAGCTAACAGCTATTTTCCAGGTCATTTTAGCTCGAAAAAGAAGGAGGATTATTTATATAATCCAAGTAATTGTTTCGAAATCCACAACAATTTATATTATATATATAGAATTAACAGTAAAAATTCGAAAAAGCAGAATACTGTTCACAAAGTAGATTTTGATTTCTCTTCTGTTCTTTATTATATTTACTATGTAGACATATCTATGGCACTGAATGGGCAAGTTCGATCCTGTCAATTTAACGTGAGATACACCTACATTTCGCAAGACTTTCACTTTTATTGGTGGATAGAAATGGTGAACACAGAATGAATTATCTGTGTAGCACAAATATCATAGACGTACCCAGGATTAAATTAAAATAATACACATAACTTTAATTGCTATGTTATTTCGAATAATTTAGGAAAATCCTCGTTAAATCATCTTAAATTCATAGTAAATGACTTATATTTATCTATCCTCTAATAAACAAGTTATCAATTTGGAAACGAATAACTCAATTTGAGCCTCTATTTGGTCACAATTTGGTGACAAGCGGGAACCGGCGCAACCTCTAAAATCTTAAATGGAAAAATCGTTTTGGTTTTTATAAATCATCCTATTGAATATAGAATCCTTTTAAATCTTTTTCTGATATCCCAACTCTGTTGGCAGTCGTCCAAAATAAATCTAGATTACGTTTTGGACTCAAGAGTTTTCTCTTTATCCCGTTCTCCTATGATCGTATATTCTGCTTTAATGAGTGAGCTGAAGCAAGCCATTTACATTCTCATTCCTTGTTATGGGACCCAAAACTTGTTTACGTTATTATTGTTCTCACATTTTTTATTTTTGTATTTCGGAGTTTGTAATTTTATGTAACCATGATATTCTTAATATAATTCTATTTCGTACAGTAGCCGCCTTTCCCCAACTCATACTGAGAAGCTCACCAAATTGGTATCTGATAATACACCTTCTAACCTAATTTCTAGCCAAACAAGACACGATTCATAAAACAGCACTAATTGGACTTTTTCTTGAGGTTGTCTAGGTACAAAATGTTCACGCATCCACTGAACAACATTAAACATTGATGTAAACAGATCGATCTGCTATAAAAACATAGACTCTAGTAGCAAATCGTCCTTCCACTCTTTTGTTTATGTTGACTTTCATTATAACCCAGATGGTTAGAAGTTACCCTCAGCAATGCTGCAAACTACCAATTTTTTGTGGATGTTATCGTCGATACAGCTTTGGATCCCTTTCTGGCAAGTTGTTTCAAGTAAATCAAAATAGATTCTTACTTCCTTTTGGTTTACAGTCATTGCTTTAGCTATGAAGATACCTTTTGATTTACGAATACTAATTTCTGCTATGCGAATTGATAAGCAATGTCGTTTTTGCATAGACATAGTCGATCTTCATTATATCTTCCAAAGACACTGCTTGTCTCACTCCATGCTTCCCTTTTGAGGATTTCTGTTTTTAATTTTACCTTCTAAGATCTTACTTGGTATGTTTAATTCAATGGAGGCTAGATAAACAGAACTACTTCGTCCTCAAGCTATTTCTGTTATAGAGCCGATAGCTATTGGGACATCCAACACAAAAAATTACAGAAATCAATGTTTAAAATGGATATTGTCAGAATTATTAGTATTTAATCATTTAGAATTTTAGAAGACATGCACTTTATTTCGATTCAAAAGAATTGAAGAAGAATAAGACAGTGATTCCTTACAAGAATCTGGAGATCATAATATTAATCATTGGAACATATTTCAATTCCAATTATTAATATTTTAATGTCGAAAAATATTAAGGATTACAATAGGACAGCATATAACCTCACTCAGGGTTAACAGTTCGAAACTTTAATCGGTATAAGAGATTTAGTTGCATATCCAGTCGAATCTTCAGTTTCGTATGTAAGATAGAGTTGAATGTTATTGAAATATTTCTTTATATAATAAATAAATCGTCACTATTCTACTATGAATCAAAATAGAATGCATATAATTTTACTGTAGCCGATATTTCAAAAAAAGATACTTCAAAAAGAAAAGGTTATTGCTATTTGTTGCATGAAGGCATTGCAAATCGAGGTGTTGTGAAAATTGGAAGCTGGGCTCATGAATTCATAAAAGACCACTGTAAAGATAATAAGAATTTGATATTTTACAGTGAAAATACTGTGTCACAAAATAAGAATAAGTATATTTTTTCTATGAACTTATTTTGTATTTAAACTATACAAATTGAAACTATTATAAATACCTAATAGTCGGCCACACGGAAAATTAAGCAGAAAATATTCATTCTTGTATTGAAAGAGAATTTTGAAAAGTGGGCCCATTTTCATTCCTATGAAATATCCATATGCTTGCTAAGACCTCCAAGAAGACAAGGAAGCCCTATATTATAAAAGAAATGCAAACATCGCACTTTTATAATAGGAAGAAGATTTTGGTAAACATTTTTCTTTAAACACAGATGATGAGAAATCCACCAGGAACGATGTAAAGATAGATGAACTAAGAAAACAATTTCTAAAGCACATCAATGATTATTTTTTAATTTAAATAGCTAAAGAAGGTCTTACCAGCTGCCAACAGTGATGAAGAAACATAAACATTGAAAAAGACAAAGAGCAAGGCATAATTATAATAATATCATTTTTGTACCATTGACTACATTATTTCATTTCACCCTTTGGTAATTATCTAGATTAGGTTACACCCCTCCGATTTCGTCAAAATTTTATTATGTTATAAAGAAAATTATGCTGAACAATTTGATATATATATATATATATATATATATATATATATATATATATATATATATATATATATATATATGTAGGGCGCGGAAATTATCCCTTCACATAGTTTTCCAACTTTGAAGTTCCAGAAAAAAAAAATAATTTATACATCATAGTTTAGCTTCTTATGTCTTCATTATCTATTGATGACATCATGTATCATCATAAAATTTGCAGAGAATTTGGTCTAGTTTGTTAACATACGACTATCGTTAGTAAATCTATCAATATTTGTTTTTTTTTATTCGGGTTTGACCATGAAAAAGATAAAATTCTATGAATTTTTGTGTTTTGCTGTTTATTGATTAATATTCTTAGTTGAAATTAGTTGTTAGGTTAGGTTAGACATAAGAAGCTAAACTATGATGTATAAATTATTTTTCTTTTTCTGGAACTTGTAAAGTTGTAAAGCTATGCGAAGGGATGATTTCCGCGTCCTACATATATACATCAAATTTTTAGCTTTTTACTACCAGTACACATATAGTCTCAAATAGGCTGATAATGTATTCTATTTGCTGAGACATGACCTGAGAAAAGTTAGATTTTTAAGTGTTACAGTGAGGCATCCCTGTCAAGCCTTATTATTAATTTTTTATAGCTATAATTAATGCTAAAATCGGAAAAAATGTCAAAACACGGTTTCAGGAACTATCAGACAGCATATTAGTATTTTTTCATTTTTAATTAGGGTATACTTAAGAAGCAAGTTGTAATTATCTGTAGTGAAAAGCTTCATTTGCTGATTACCTAAAGTTGCATGTTTTGTAGATGTCCCACTGTAGCGATATACAGAAGTTGCCTCATAAAAATTTTTAGTTTCACAACACTATGCGGTCAAATATCAGAACTAATTGATAGAATATATACGAGGATTGCTACTTAACTTCTGAGATATTGCAACACTGATATTAATATGTCAAATCTGACATTGCCTTTATAAAGCACGTATTTTGGTCAAAAAATTGAATTAACATTTTCGTGCGGTGATTTTCTATGATTTCGTCGTGGATTAAACTAACAGCAGTGAGCCGATCCACTCGTTTCGACTTTTGATGATGAAGCACCGTTTTAGTCGCAATCATTCAATATTTCATGAACTGGACTGTCAAAAATATTTGTTTCCGTTGGATACCGCTCAAAATAAAGCTCGTATCGATTAGTGCAAAGAAATGCCGAAAAAATTTAATGGCGTTGCTTCAAACGATATGTGGAACTTAAGTAGCAGCACTCGTACATACATTATAATTGATTTTCGAAGAAATTGTTAATTTTTTGAATGCTTATTTAATTCTATCAACTAGGTCATTGTCTGGATATACATTTATTGAAAATGGAACCCAATTGAAAGTGAATAATTCAAAAAATAATTAATTATTATGATTAGTTTATATTAAACGAAACCTTTGAACTTAAATATTTGCGAAATAACGTGACACAGTATCCTAAATGTCTAGTTGGATGAAAAATTCCTCCCTTACATTTCTCTTTACCATAATACAAGCACTTATTCACGTTACTGTAAACGTGATGTGGTAGTCCACGTGCGTCCCAGTGTGCTAAACTCACCCCCGTATGGAACCGTGACGCTAATCCATCAGTTACATGCGATTCTTCTTCAAATTCGGGTGACAGTCGTAGTTGATTAGTGATTTTAAATAATCGATTAAGAATTTTGGTGATTTTTCCGTGTCATATCTCATAAATAGTATCGGTAATGTAAAAAATAAGATTTGTTTTAAATAATTTGTTACGTGTTAGTGTTAACGATAATTCGGCTTTGATAGAATCGGAAATTATTAAAGTTTAATTATATAAATAAAGATACAAATTATAATTGGAATATACTTGAAACGGGGATATACAAGGTGTTGTAAAGTAGGTAATATATTAAACCACAAACACTGTCGATTAATTAAGCTCAATGTTCCAAAGTACAAGTGCAATAGTTATTGATTTGAATGATAGAGAAAAAGATGCTTTTCCTTTAAACTTTTCCAAAACTAGTACAATATATTTATACCAAATGCAAGTACTTGGCCACAATGATTAGTAAATTTCAAAAGAATCTCATATTACATTATTATTTTTCGTCTCAGAATGTGTAATTCAATGAATGCCCATCTTGTTGATAATTTTTTGAGGACATCATCCGCCGGTTTTTCAATTTGAACAGCTTTGATCAAAGATCGATTCAAATTTTTCAATTATTTACTACGTGGAAATAACCCATGAGTTGTTATTTCATCTAATGGAGATCATCCAATAAAGGCTTTATTGAAGATTGTAGAAACTTCATTATTTTTAATTTTCTCACTACATTTGACATAATATCTGGGTTTAATGATTTATAAGACTTTATATCGTTTCAACAATGAAAAATGGTGTAGTTGATACCATAAACTCTTAACAATGTCACTTATCTATTTTTGTTCCAAGGTGAAGACATGCTGCCAACTTCATTCGTCTCAAATTGATTTAAAAACATCGCAGTAACAACTAATATAAAAAATAACTGATATATAATTAACTAACTGTTAGGGTTAACATCCATTCATCATTTTTAAACATCGTTAATCAATCCTAAATTCTGCAAAAGTACATTTGTGGAAATAAAGTTGTTGTCTAAAGAGTTTTATTCGAGAACGGAAAAGATTGTAGATGGCTTACCCAGATGGAAACGTTCGTGTCGTTTATGGCCAAAAACATGCAGAATCCATTAACTGTCTCACTAGAAATTTGTGAGTTTGTATTTCAAACAGCGTTATATGTCTTTTTGAACACTTGCCACTCGTCTTTAAAGACTCTTGTGATCAAATTTGTATCATCGTTCATGATTCAACAGCTCCGAAACGACTTTCGAAACATATTCAGTAGTTTTAGGTACAAAATATACAGAAAACAGAAAACGTGTTTAGTTTAATATATATTCACTTTTTTAAGCTCTTTATTTCAAATATTTGTTCAGATGAACCAAAAGATTGAATCAGAAGTGAATCATTGGAATATTTTGAAATGATTATAAACTCTTGGGTGTGGGAACTAGAGTAGTACAATTCGATTTAAAAACTAGTTACAATCTTGATATAACCAAAATATTTCTTTCATTTCGTGAGATCATGCGCAATGTTGCTTAGAAACAAAATACTAGATATCTACTAATATCTAAGAAAACAATCTTTTGTCTTGTTTTCTTTTTGCTGTATGTATGCTATATATAGTTATCATTAAGATGAGGGTTTATTCGATGAGGATGAAAAAAAAAATGACGAAAATAAAAGTTGAATAAAAGACTGACGATTTTGTGGCCATATTTTTTAACTCATAGTGAACCAAGTATGAATTTCAAGCGATTGAATATGATTGTGTAAAAATTCAAACTCGCAAACACATTTAGAAATTTCTTTGATGATTTTATAAAAAATGAGTAGGAAGTTTAAGCGCAAAGCAACTTAGTGAAATTACCAAACACAATAATTTAATCCAGTTGAAGAAAATCATAAGACATTTTTTAAAATTTACTAGGCGATAAAAGAATATTTAACAACTTTAATTTATAATTTTGTACTTAGGATATTTCAATTAGAAAACTGAAACTTAAATTTGTTTAAAAATACCCGACGCTAATCTCTGAACCTTTTTTGTAATTTTACAACAAAACATAATAAATTAAAACACTACTTATTTTTTTTAAATCTTCAAAGTAATTTCTATCCAAGGAAGATTTATACTCAAAGATCCTAACGTTCCACCTCATCTAAGTGAAATTTCTTAATTGGTTAAGGAAATTATTCAAATTTTATAATTTGGTTTATTAATTTTTGCGATAATACGTTTAATTCAACAATGGTAATTTTACAAAAGAAATTTACAGTGTAGCTAGTAGCAGTCAACCATTCCACAAAAGTAACTAACTTCGAGGTATTTAAATCAGAAAATTACACCTCTAAATTGTGTTTTCGAACTGACACACTAAACGTCTAATTTTTCAGTAGTATATAACTTGACCAGAAAGATTGCTTACGATGTCTAGCTATTAAATAACGAGACTGGTTACGAAAAAGGGTTTTTCCATACGTTTTTCCATTGATCGAAGTAGTGCTGGAAGTCTTCATTGGTGAGTGTCTTTAGGAGCTCTGCCGTTTTTGCATTATCGCTTCCATCGACTCAAATCGGGTCCCTTTCGAAGCAGATTTTTTTCTAACCTTTCAAGGAAATCTGAGCAGACCCGATGACGCAAGAGTCAGATTTTTCGGCACCAGCTTCGCACAGACTTTTCTCGTGTCTAATTCCTCGTGTAACATTTTTCTAACCATTTCTCTATCGGTGTTTACAGCCTCGGCAATCATCCGGATGTTAATCCGATTATCTTCACGCACAATTTGGTTGATTTTGGTCACTGTTTTTATAATATATATATATATATATATATATATATATATATATATATATATATATATATATATATATAAGAGTATCTGCAATTTCCAATTATTGAATCATTTAACGTATTTATACCTCATGTTTGACGGACAGATAACATCTAAATTTTTATTATCAAACTATTAAATTATTTACGATTCCGAATGAATTTAATAATTGTTTTAGTAATTCGTTTGGTTTAGGAGAAATTACACTCTTATCAACACATCTACCTAATCTAAAAAAAAATCTTACTACCGTTACAAAGACTCTAAAATTGCGGCTTCTACTTGGCCTCGGGAAAATTGTGGATGCTTGTCCATGACTTTTCCGCAACAGGACAATTCTATTCGTGAACCTTATTGCACCGAAGGGCTCAGCCCTATCGAAGCTTATGTAGGACCTTATCCATCGTGGGCTAGACAATGTACGCCGAATCCTTACTACGAATCAGGATTTTTTCCGCAGATACATAGACAGTTTGCGAATAATTCAGGTGAGTATTCTCAGAAAATACGATATGTACTATTATTAAACAGGATATTTCTAAATTCAAGAGTATGAAATTATAGTAAATCTTTACTATAATAGAAATTCAACATCCTATAAGGGTTTTCTGAAAGGTTTCAAACCTAACCAACTCTTTATTTCATTTTTGCAATCTCTACCTTTACTTTTATTTTACATTTTTGAGGATAGTCGATGAAGATATAAAAATTGAATTTTCGAAAAAACCATGTGCCCGATTCAAAAACTGATGTGTTTTTTAAAATCCCGGCGAAAAATACATGATATCTGATTATTATTTATATTTTCAATATTTTGTATCAAAACCGAAAAAGTTTCAAAAAGTTAGTGTCATCCCTGTGAATAAAATTGAATGAATCCGAAACTATGACAGATATCGATGTTTTTATGACATGAATCAATTAAAAAAACCCCAATTAATTCAACAGTCTCGTTACAATTCTTCGAGTCTATACATATGCGTATTATACAGGGTGTAAGTTGAGACAAATTTTTTTCTTAAAAATAACAACATACAAATTCATATTATCTACAATTTCGAAATGGGAACGTTGTAATAATGGAAAAACCGAAAGGACATAAGTACTATCATATAAAAAATTTACCTGCTTTGTAGTGATGATACAAGGCGAGTAATAAAGCTGGATAGAGAACGATGATTAACAAAATTCACTACAACATCCTTAAAAATTATTTTCCGATTAAGTCTTGATAAAATTTTGTGAGCAAAAAGTCTTTTTATGATGGTGTTCATTGAAAATATATTTCCAAATTGGTTTTGCCACCGTCTACTCATGGTAAGTTGATTATTGGTGACGTTTTAAGTATTGTTTTCTGTTGGAAAACAAATTATAGGACAGACGAAAAGAAATGGAGGAGTTCGACGCACTAACTCATATTGTTAGCGTAAAATAAAGAGATACAAGCAAGAATGTGAGAAATCCTTTCGTATTGAAGTTAGTTGTGTAAAAAATATCCTCCAGGAGTTATTGCTATTATCAATTTGCCTATCACTCGTCCTGGTGAAGTATTAGGACTTGTAGGTACTAATGGTATTGGTAAATCCACAGCATTATAGATTTCTGCTGGTAATCTGAAATTTTGAGCCTTTTATAAAATTTTGAAATACATTGAAAAAACATTACAAAAACCACAATATGTATTACTAAATTATTCTTCCATTATAAATTTCCAATATATAATTTTCGTTAAAATTTCATTAACTTGATGTGGTGATAAGAGAATGAATACTTATCCAATTTTTTGAGCGGTAAAGCAAATAACGGTTAAAAAAATTATAATGTTACCACAACGTTCTAATTTCTAATTTTTATATTTAAGGCTTTCTAATAGAAAATGAAGAGATCTTCCAAATGATATATCAATATATTTTATTCTAAATATTGTATATTCCAATATTTCGATGAATAATATTCATATTATTTTTATATGCTTCTATTACACAATTTTGTTTTTTTTTTAGCATTTTTATCAACAAAATATTCCATTACACCAATGGGTAATCCATATTATTAAATAATTCATAGGGGGACTAGTGCTAAAACTGACTATATTACGGTAAATCCGCCTTTTATGTAAATGAATCCCAGCAATTTACAAAAATAATTTAATTTTCTTAATACATTTCAAAGAGATACGAGTCCCAGGAGTGTATCGTTTATAACTTAATCTAAATATTAATATTAAAGAGTGGTTGTTGTATGCACGTGAAATCTCAATCGATAGTTATACTAGAATATTTCGTTCTTTGTTTTACATAGTTTCTAAAAAATACAGTTTTTAACCAGTAGATTAGTTTGCTTTATACCCAAAATTGAAGATTCCTCCCTAGCTAGCATATTTTGCAAATTACATTTAGAAATTATTGAATGGAAACAGTTCCGAAATCAGTTCTAGTTTCATTTAAATAATTTTTTAATAAAATTAACATCAAATCGAAGAATTAATAAAACATAAAGCGTATATTTATATCAATTATAGAAACTAACAAAACAAAAAAAAATAATGGATTCGTATTGATTGAAGATATAAACTTAATAATCTTGAGTCCATGAATTTTGAATTCACTCATTTAAATTATTCATAACTGGCATAGAGGCCACTTAGTTTTCGTTTGGGCTGTTAATATCAGGAATATTAGTTGTGTCAACATCTTTTTCATCCAATCGTACAGCATCATCTCGTCATCATCCTCCGTGATAGGTAAAAATTCTTGTTGCCTCTTATTTAATCAATAGTTTAAGATTCGTGTTTTAACATTTAGTTTATAATAGATTTTAAAATGGGAAGTCACGAAATTCAGGACCACTCCCACCCCCTTGTCGCACAATGTCTCTCTCCCGCCCCCTTAACGTGTGACGTAATTTTTTTTTCTTTGTTTCCTTAAATTGAGTGTGTGCTTGTTAGCTGTATCCTGAGGATATTAACTATGGCAGAAAATAGGTTGGGCGACGAGTTCTCGTGCGATTTTCTTATTTCAATGGAATTATGACTAAGGAATCGTTGGAAATGCAGCATGAGTGTTTCGGACATAACAATTTATCGCGAAAGCAAATATTTGATTGGTAGAAAGCGTTCAGGTCGCCTCAAGAATTCGCAAATGAACAAATGGTTGTATCGGCATCCGAGAGACAGCAGAGGTTCTTAACATATCGTATGGATGAACCCACATTAAATGTATCAATGCTAGCCTCGTACTAAACGACTAAAGTTTTTGCATAAGCATAGTCGAGTAGATGTTGCAAAAGAGATGCTTAAATAAGGAAGGCTTGATATTCATTAAACGCATCATTACTGTTGACGAGACGTGACTTTATGACGTGATATCCAAACTATCCAAAAATCTCGCGCTCTAAGATTGAGTTGAAATCACGACAAAATAGGTCGAAAATTAACGTTTTCTTCGATTGCAGTAATGAGGTTTACCATGAATTTGTTCGAGAGTGTCTAACAATTAACAAGAAGTACTACTTAAACGTTTTGTAGCGGCTCAGTGGAAAAATTTGTCATAATTAACCAGATTTATAGACAAACAGTTTATGGATTTTTAACCACGATAATGCGCCGTCACTTTTCAGCATGATTGTAACTGATTTTTTTGATTACACATGAAAAGAAAATCATCTCTCAGCCACCGTATTCGCCAGATTTAGCTCCTTGTAACTTTATCCACTTTTCGAAATTCAAAAATACGCGCCATGAGTCCATCGAAACCATAAAAAGTAATTCGCTTATATAAAGCTTATATTGGCCTATTTTTAAGATGGTAAAGAAACTTTGTATTGAAATACGTGAAAATATTGTTTGTTTATCAACCCGGTTGAAATTTAATCACCAAGTAATTCTAGAATCATCAGTCAATATTTATGAAATAAAGAGCAAAAATTAGGCAAATGAAAGTGGATACCAAAAAAGACTAGACTAACCTAACCTAACCTAACCTAACCTAACCTAACCTAACCTAACCTAACCTAACCTAACCTAACCTAACCTAACCAGAAGAAGAAGAACCGAATGAGTTAGTGTACATAAGATTATAATATACGAAGTAATAATATGAGTGAGTAATAAATCAAATAAAAATGAAGTACATACAGATATATAAATAATGAGATAAAAATATCAGAAAAATAATTAAGGAAGGTAGAACTAAGAAAAAACAAAAGTTATATGTGTGTATGACAAAACTAAACTTAAATTCTGTAGAATACGGTAATATAAAAGAGAAAAATATGAAAAAATTGATGAAACCGTGAAAGGAGAACCAATTCAATGTTCTTCAATAAAAACAATTCTAGAAATAAGTTTGAACTAATCCAACGTATGGATGTTTGCAAAAGTGAAATGTTTGTTTTGGTTTCTTATTATTATTAGAGTGCTACTTCCAAATTTACGGTGTTATGAATTTGTGGCTGTAATATTTTTTATGCTTCACGATAAAGGCTATCATCATATTTCCAACAAATATTATAAATTTCTTTAATTTCTTATTTCTTGGATCTTTTGTTATATTTATGTTTCTAAATCTTCTTGATTTTAGGTCTCTTATGTTTCAAAATTAGTATTTTCAAATAATTATTTAAAGATAGATAAAATTTGACGTTTCGACTTTTCTTTAAGTCTTTAACAAAATATTGACACTGACAATTTGAGTATTTATATTGATCAATGGATCACCTTCATCATGAATATCAAAATAAGAATAAAATCAAAATAGAAAAGTTTTTTTAACAAGATAGATTAATTTTTCCTTAGCAGTCATCAATTACATTAATTGTAGTTTTCATTCATTCATAACTTTTTCGTTCTTATGAATGTGAACCATTTCTAAAAATTCTCTTTTTCGTGAATAAGAATTCTGTTTCAAGAATTTTTGAATATTTATAATTGTGTTTTTTTTATCTTTCATGATTCGTTGATGCAGTTTTATTTTTTTATCATATTGATTATAAAGATTCAACATTTTTAAAACGAAATCTAATACACAAAAAAAAATTTTTAGAAATAGTTCACATTCATTAGAATGAAAAAACTATAAATGATAAAAAAACATGAATAATTTAAAATTTTATTTTGTATATTCTAATAAAACTACAAATAATTTAATTGATTACTGCTACATATTTGAGATGTAAGAACTAAAGAAAAATTTATAACGTTATAATTTATCTTTCTTTTAAAAACTATCAAAAAAACTAATTTTGAAACAGAAGGGACCTAAAATCAAAAAGATTTAGAAACACAACTATCATATAAATATTCTTTACACGCGGAGGATAAACAATTTTATTTTTCTTTGTATGTTAGTGATCTCGTTAATTTCAATTGTTGATTATAATTATTTATTTTGTTTAATATGAATGATAGCGCAAAAAAATTATTCTATTATATGCTCGATACATTAATTTATCATTTTCATATTAAATATAGTATCATCAACTCTAAATTCTGAATAATTTTTTATGGAAATACGAAGCGCTTATCCCTTATGAAAATAAAGAGATACCGATAAATTTCTCTTCGAATTTTCAAACCGCCTTCGCTGCTGCAATGCTCGTATACAAACAGCGTTAAGCAACCATCCGAGTAGGCAACAGAGAAAGAACAATAACAAAATCGCGATCATCTCAGTCGGCTGGCGTAGTTTCCGGCATTTGCGAAACCGAGAGTGTTTTGTTTTGCCCCCTCCTGGGCCCATTCACTTCGTCGCCGCCAGAACCGCCACTGATCGCCGTCCAGTTGCTCTCTTGTCGTACCATAGAAGAGCGCTAAGGTGTACCGGTATCGAATAGTGTATTAGAATAATTTGTTGTTACTTATCCGCGGCTCGAATTGCAAAAAAAGTGACAAAAGTGTGATTTCATTGGAACATAAGTTAGCATGTGTTAGGGATGAGTTTTGTGGTACCGGTTAAGGAAATGGAATATCAGTTACCAGCGCCGCCGATAAGTACAACCGCGGCGCCGGCGCCGCTGGGACATCAGGTGCCGGTCGGAGTGATGCAAGGCACCCTCACACACGTCCAGGCACCTCAACAGGATGAATCGCACAGGTGGACGCAGTACCAACAATTGTGGAGACAACATGTCTACATGAACGGTACTACTAATGGTATTGTTCGTTTTTTATCTGGTGGTGGAATTGATTTAATTCCTTAAACGAATTAGAAAGTTTCGATTTTTATAAATGGTACCACAAAAGTACCGATTGAAATCTTCGAATTATGAAAGTTTCATCACATTTACATTCAATTTATAACATATAGGTTCCAAAATATTCTCTATATCTCATTGAAGTAATGAATTCTTCGGCAGTATCTACAGGAAAAATCATTATAACGAAATAACATCTCAAACAAAAATGTTTCAAAAATGATTTATTTTTGAATATTGGTACACTTTTTTTGATTACTCAAAAATCTATCATATTTCGATAGAATCTATGAGTAGTATGGATTTTATGTTGTATTTTTGAGTTTACATCATGATAAATGATAGTTGACAGGTTTTTTCTTCACCTGTTATAACATGAGATATTTGTCAATGTTGTACTTTAACAAGTTACTGATTTGTTCATATTTTTATTCCACATTAACTAATAAATATGTATCTTAATACAGAGTTTAACTAAAGTTGGCCTAAAAAAGTTATATTTTTTCTTATTACAACCCATAAAATTTTTGGAATTTCCGTTTAATTTAGGTACTACGTTTTTATCAAAAAATATAGAATGCAATCATGTGCTTTTGATATTAGCGATGATATTTTTAGCAGCATATATAATTTTAAATATTTTCGTAAAAACAGTAAAGCTATTATTTACTAGTTAAAGTTTATTTATATTCATACTGCTATTATTATAAAATATTTCTTATAGAAAAATATATTATTTATTTATTGATACCCAATGTCAAGACGATTTAACAAAAATAAATGCCTTTTATACAAAAACTTCGTAATTTAAGTTTATTAGAGTGTATTAGAAAACTTATATTAAAAAAATAATATCAACAGTTTTTTTCCAGTAAAATGATAAATTACCATCCAAATGGCAATTCTATAATGTTGATTTTAGATAGAGTTAAAGATTACGTTTTTAGAAATGTCTAGAAAATAGAAAGTACGTTAAGTTAAAGCTTGAAATTTATAATAAATGCAAAAAAAATTAACTCATACCAAAATAACCTATTTTTTTAAAATAATTCAATATTAATACAACGGATGAACTCATGTGAGAAAAGTAAATGGAATAATAATTTTGTCTAGTTTGCACACTTTTCGCACGAATTGCATACAATATTTTTTCTACATTCATGAAAGACAGAAAATAATTTTTGACTGACATTTCTAAAATTGCAGAGTCGCATTATCCAAATCATAATAGTTGTGATATCGTATGCTTGAGGCATTTACGTCTGTGTTTATAAATTGTAATCATATGGCGTTTTAGAAAAAAAAATGCATTTCCTAGTAATTTCGTAATCCAATTATGTTTGTCTTAATCAAAAACTTCTGTACTATAATGACAGATGAGTACAATAAATATTTAATGCACTAGTGCAATAGAGATCTACTTTATCCAGTAATAGTTTCTTCAATATGAAAATTAAATTTTCGTTAGTAGAAAAAATATTGTATTCAATTCGTATGTAAAGGCCCTTTTTCGACGAATGTTCTCATCCGTCGAACTTACGTCGACTTGTTACATAAATAACTATTTTGTACGAAGTGCATAAAATGAATGATTTTTCAAAAGCTAATTTTTCGCCGAGACCTGAGGCTAAATGTGCCATGAAAATATCAATTTCAAGCAAATTTTTATACAACTGTGAATGTGTTCCATCGTTTCAAATATAATGAAAATATAAATACTTCCAATACATCTTAACGTGGTTTTTCATCTCGATAAGGTAAAGCTTTTAAACGACTGTTGTCCACAAACAAATTTCTAAATTAAAAAAATTGCAGTGTGTTTGGAACATAAATTGGTAAACGAAATCTCGTATTTTCTTTTAAAATTTCGTATTTGAATTTTTCACATACATTTTGAGGTTATGTGTGAACATCGTACATACAAACGTAGAATTTTCCTTTTCGTTCAACTTTATCATTAAACTTTTTTCCAAGGGACAGATAAAATTTCACCTTAAGAACTCAACCTCTTCCCGAACTCCGATGGCTGGTAAATTATATTTTTTCTCATTTTTTCTAAAATTATGTCCTTTTCCCAATGAGTTTTATCCTATTACTGTTTCCTTTTGGTTTCCAAAATATTGAATCTGATCTATTTCAGAATGATAGTCTATTCATACATTGCCACTATTCAACCAACTAAATCACATTGTATATTATTGTTACTGAGAAAAAAGTCAGTCCAGAATGTTTTCTATTTAGTTCTGAAGTTGACATGAGTTTTGAGCGCTGAAGCTTGCAGGATAATAAAATTAATGTGTTTTATATTACAGAAAGAGAAGCTACTAAGCGTTGTAAATGAATGTACATTTATACATGGTTCCTATTGTACCAAAAATTATTTCAGGCGATTTTCCAAAAGAATGAGATTGTTTCATTTTTTCCAACCTTTTTAAATTTTTGATATTTTCAAAAAACTAATTTCAAATTACCCGCTAATTACCCTCAATTGAATCAGTCATAAACAATACATCTTTCAAATGAATGAAATTGAAATTTCAGGCTTGCGTTACGAATAATAATTTGGATCTTCATTGTCTATCTGTGCCTATCTGTATTCCATATCAATTTCTTCAGATGAAATATAAAAAATTATATATAAACTCTTATTCGAGCTAATAATCACAGGTTTCGTGAGTTATATAGTGTGTCTCATAAATAAATGTTCGAAAATAGCTGTGGTTTCAACCCAACGTTCAGCAAACTCTTCGAGATCTTGATAAAACTATTTTTGGGCATTAGATGACACACTAAGTTTTCCTTCTCCTTTGGACTCAAATTTTTTTCCGGGTAATAATATTACTATGGATTTCATTAAATAGTAATCTCACGGTGAAGTTCCAGACTAAATCCAGATGAGTACACGATTGCATAATTTTCGTGGTATGTGGTTAAGCATTATTCTGTTACGATAAAACCCGGTTTCGGTTAACAAAACCCTCGATATTTCTATAATGAAACCTCATACATTCGCATTAGCGTAAACTAAACCTTCATAACTTCCCCAGACAGACACAAAGGCTTTCCGTCTCTTTGCGACTGGATTTGATAAAATTTTTCTTGTCTAACCATTGATTTTTCATATTCGGCCACTCATCTCATTATTTTACATGGTGATGTATGGTATCTAGAGCAATTATAGGAAAATTCGATAATTGGTGCTTTCTGTAACAATAATATTTTAAATTCACGATCTTCAATCGTCAAACCCACTATATTAAAACGAATAAACCAACGCTGTGACGTTCGCTCATTAACTGTATTTTCGTTTTCAATTTTATATATTTTCACTGCTTCCACAGCTGCTTTAAACTTGTGTTTCCAATAATATCTTAACAGTTTCATATTAATCGCAGACCAAACAAAAATACTAAAAGGAAGTAAAAAAATTGTTCTCTTCATAGAATTGGAGACTTACAGGCCACGACATGGTTAAATTGAGATTATAATTATATATTATAATAATTATAAATCGGTTTTTTCTTAAGGCATATTCTCAACGTACAGAAGATACGACATGATGAATTGAAATGAAGATATAATTGCTGATCTGGCCAAATTAATGTATTGGTATTTTCAGTTTTACCAAAACATTCAATAAAAAATGATAGAAATGGCCATCAACTGAGCTGATGTCATTTTTTCAAGTTCATAAATGAAACTGTCGATTTTGTTTGGAATAATCTCAATGCTTTCAATAATATCTTATTGAATTTCCTTCGGGAAAGGCAACAAAAACGTGAATCTGGATCAGTTGATAGCCATGAAATGTTTGCACTATAACAATCCAGGAATTGAATTCGCCATGTATATTTCACACAAAACAAAAGTTGTTTTCTTGTTGTAAATTATTTGAATAGATATTAGTAACTAATTTGATTGTTTATATCATTTTAAATTCATTCTTAATATTCTTCTAGTCTCTCTTCGTAATACTGTTAAGTAGAAACGGAACTATCCGAAGTAATTTGATTGAAATCCAAAGATGTTTTAGTAGTATTTCAACCCATTCACCAGTGTACGGAAACACTATAAGAATTATCATTCCATAGAAAAATATTGATATTTTTATATACATGTACAATATCTATACTATAAATTTATTTTAAAATTAGCACTTATATTCATCAATGGAGCTTTCAACATCTAGATTATTTGAACTTTCACTTATGATTATTTATGATTTGGAAATTTAATTGAAACCATAAATTCGACGTTCGACCTTAGAAATTTAACTGGTCTACACGCTTCAATAATTATTTGAAATGATATACTCTTCTTGTTAAAATATTGATACATATCAGAACGATAAAAAATTAATACAATTTTTTTAAGATGATAGCTTTGTTCGCGCGTCAAACTAAGAATTGATTCCGAATCAGTTGGTTACCAATTTGAAATCGGCGTAATGCACATGCTTGATTACGTGCCTATTCGGGATTTTAATTTACCGCGAACGATGAAAAACCGAACCGAACTTTTATGCCTTTAACAAAAACTGTAGAACTGCTGTAACAGAATCCGTGTTATCCGATAACCGATAAAAATTCAGAACTGAGCTGAGTACGCAAGCGAACGGTTCGTAAACTGATTCGGAATCAGCCCCGCGAACAAAGCTCAAATCTCAAGATAATTAATATCTGAACAGGAATTTTGAAGAAGTATATAATGATTAATTAAAATCTAACAAGAAACAAATTTTTATAATTGAATATGGCTTCATTGTTTTTCGAAATATTGTCCATTGAGATCATGCGTTTGAACCAATTTGCCATCCCGAATGAGGTACCTCTAAAGCATGTGATTTGAACCACTTTTTCTGGTGTAGAAAAACTTTAATCTCGCTATATATTCCTCATCTGTAGTAATAAGAAGAAATCATTGGGTGACGAACAAGGACTGTACGACGTATAACCCATCAACTTGATGTTTTGACTGTTCAGAAACGTTTTTGTTGAAACTGATGTAAGGAGAGCTCGCATTTTCGTGAAGGAGAATCTGTGGTGGATTTCCCTGATTTTTTCAAACAGTTCTGACAAACAAATGCTGGTATACATGGTTAGTTGGTTTCAATCTAGTGGCACTTTTCTTTAACTCTCGAGAACATTAATAAAATGAAATGGATTTTTGCAGATAGAATAAATGATCAATGACATAACGTGTTCCGAAGAGATAAAAACGCACCTAGGGCATTCCACAAATGGAAACCAGCTTTCAGTGATGGAAACCTCACAGTTAAGATGCTTTTAAGAGTACTCTACTATCGGAGAATCCTCAAGAACTCTTGGGCTGCACATACCAATAATAACGAGGTACTTAGATAGTTGAATAAGGATCGACAACTTCTATATTTCTTAACAACAGTCAGTTATTATAGGTATATAGGTATAGGTATTATAGGTATAGGTATTATAGGTATATATTATAGGTATATATTGCGAGGTAACGAATATCACTCCCCTAGTCTGATAATTAAGGGAAAATTTGAGGACAGAAGATGGATGCTACGCTTGAAGACAAGCGCAACATCGAAAGAAGAAGAACTTTAACATTATACTCCTAATATTATTAAAATATTAGATGTAAATTAATAGTATATGATTTGTAAACTGTAATCAGTGACGAAATTTTCCGTTTCAATGAAAATATTTTCGGATCATTTAGGAAGATGCGTGATAATGGAATTTTGACAGCTCTGTTGTTGGTTTACTCTGATTTATGTAATCGTCGTGATATTTTCATTCACAGTTTCGGCAACCAGCCAAGTAGATCTGTGGGTAGAATTTTTATTTATTTCGAAAGAAATATTCGAGGTTTTTTCATAAATCCACAATATACAATAGAATATGGCACTGGAAAAGGCTTAACTGGTTTTGATACCTCTTTAAATTGGCATACAAAAACATAATAAAAAAATTTGGAAAATCACTTGATTCAAATTTTGACAAAAGAAAATATTGGGATTGACAAATTGTCACTATATTTTTCAATAGAGAATCGATTTCCGTATTCAAATTCTAATTTTGATGTTCAGGATGGACCAGAAGGCATAAAGCGGTACTGAATGATGGTCGACTGAAAGTGCGGGTGTTAGCAAACAACTGAAAATTTGAACTTGAAATAAAGCTGTGTGCGAGATGGGTGCCGCATTTGCCTGACGATGGTACAAAAACAGCATCGTGAAGATGTTTCCATCGAGTGTTTGGTAATGTTTCACAGAATTGAAACCATTTTTTTGCGTTGTTTCATACCATGGATGAAACATTCGTCTATCACTTCACACACTTTCATATTTGAAACAAAAGAACAATCAAAACAACGGATTGAAAAGGGAGATCCGGCTCCATAGTAGACAAAGACCGTTGCATTTGCAGGCAAGGACATGGCGTCGGTTTTTTGGGATGCACGTAGGATTATTTCATTGACTATCTCGAAAAAGGAAAAACTGTCAATGGCGAGTTTTGTCCGAACTTACTCCAATGTTTGAGCAATGAAATCAAGCAAAAAAGGCGGCATTTGACTAAGAAGAAAGTGTTGTTTCATCAAGACATTGCACCTGCTCACATATCCGTTATTGCAATGACCAAAATTAATGAACTAATGTTTGAATTGCTATCTTTTAGCCCCTTCGTATTATTTTCTATTCCCAGACTTGAAAACTTATTGAACATCGTTGGAATAAGTTTATGGAGATAAAAGGATATTACGTTAAAAAATAAATATACTTTTCCCCCAAATTTTTTTGTTCTCTTCGTTGGGTCTGGTACTTCTGGGACCATCCTAGTATTACAATCCAATCGACGATGTAATAATGATTTTACCAGAAAACTATAATATAGATAAAAAATTCAGATAAAAAATTACAGTATAATTGAAATAACTTTGGAACTTATGGGTAACAACGGAATGGAATAGAACTGGATTGTATAAATAATTGAAAAACTTGCTACGTTCGATTTTGCAGATATAAACAAAAAATTGATAAACTCCGTCAAAAATCTCGACATTAAAAATACGATTATACTACTAACGGGTTCTTAGTTATAAATTTAAACTACATAGTACAATAATATAAACAAAACATTATTGAAATAATTGTATTTACTACAAATAGAGATATGACAGAAATATATGGGATATCGCAAAGACTTGATGAAAAGATAAGTGATAACTACGCTAAAACTGAAAAGAATATCAATATTTTTGATAATTTAGCAGATTGACGGGATTGACGTTATCTTAAATTGATATATTATATCTCATATACAATACTGACAAGCCAAAAGCTTTTAATTCTAAAAAAAAAGGGAAATATGTGGTATTTGAAAGAACCCCTGCATATTTGCTAACATATTGCTTGCATATTTGATTTGGAAAAGACCCCGATACAGCTATTCTTTTGTCCATTCAGAAGTACACATTTTAACCTTGTTTACTTTTAATTTTGGAGTTTCGTGAAAGAGGACATATATTCCGATTGTATAATCGACGAACAATGATTCACCAAAAAACTCAGCTTTCTTTATTAAAACCAATTGTAACACAATACCAATTTAATTTCATAGTCTAGAGTAAGCTGCAAGACAGCGGTTGAAATTATTCAAACAAGATCCTTCTGTTATGGAAACACATTCTGTTCGTTGCAATTCGTCCCGTTAGTGATTTGGCCTTCGAAAATCAGAAGAAAGCTACTTAGCCAACGATTTGGTTGCACAAGTGACTTATAGAATCAGTTAATCAGCTCCGGTTTAAGTCTTTAAGTATTTCTATCATCATTTTCTCGGTCTTATCGATCACAGCCTTGAGATGTTAGCTCTAGATTAGCTTATAGACTACATCAAATAGAGAAATGTTTTTTCTCTTGGTGGCTTAGTCACTTGGTCGAATTAGCTCAGGCAGCTTCACAAAAACTTGAAGCCCTCTTCAATATCCAAATGATGTTATACTCCGCAACAGCTTCTAGTCCTCTACAATGTCGAGATTCGTCCATTTTTGGACAGATGCTCGCACATTTGGAGTTTAGCTCCCAAGCATACCCTTAGAGTGCTCGATCCAACACAAAAGAGAGCTTATAGACTACCCATAGTTAACCAGAAACTTACATCTTGGAACTTAGAAGAAAGACCTGACTCTGTTTTACCGATACTATCACGGCAGTTGTCCACTAAAATTTATCGGGACTCCTTCTTTTGGAGAAGTGTGAGCCTGTGAAGTTAGTTACCAAAGCACGTCTTTCTCGAATACTACAACCTAGAGGAGTTCAATATCTATGACAGACACAAATCGGACTAATCTTATGCTTGCTTTTTACTTATGAAAAAAACATATAACCGGGTGGATTGTGAAAATACTTCAATCATAGGGTTTGATTTTTCATAAATTATTCAATTCATCTCAATAATGACACAACAACTAGTCTGACATATTTGATTAAAACATTCTTTCATTGAAATTGGCAAATTGCCTTGTCTACGGAAAACTTGTTCAAATAAACTATAAATTGTACGATTTGCCAACATTAAAACAAAATAAATGAGAGGTATGTGTTGGATTATTATTATGTTGCAAAAATTAATTTAATCGTCCACATACTGGATGCAAAAATTTGAAATGGAACTTTTGCAATGACGCTTGAATTTATATGTTGGATCTTGATTCTAATGAATATACTTATGTCAAGTTATAATCTGTTGACATATTTTCTAGAACCGTTGCTTTGATTTTTACCGATTAACAATTTTTTCATATTATATACATTATATTATAGTTTGAACGTATTTAAAAAAAATCCATAAACACCAAATTATTCTATAATTGCAAACTATAATTTCCATGAAACATCCGCCTGCAACGTATATTAAAAATATCATGTTAATCTTGATATCTACTGTCTTATCAGAATAGGGTATTGTGTTTAAACAATTACCACTTCCAACTTAAAAAACCCACTGTAGGACAAGTTATCCAATTTAAAAATAAGCAATGAGAAACGTCAAAATATTCCAGTGGCAATCCTGTATGATCGCTACTGCAGTAACATGTGCTGGACCCTTGTGTCGTATCTATTAAAGTTTGCTTCCGATATATTCCAAGTTTTAGCAGCTTCAAGTCAAAAATCAGCAGAATTCAAATGTTTTTCGTGTAAGCCATTAGCTTTATGAGTTCTTTTGTAAAAAAGTTTGTTATACTCAAGTCCAATAAATGAGAAAGCATTCGAACCTACCACCTTTTACTACGAAGCTATATTTCATAGCATTTATGCTATGCTATCAATAAGATCTAGAATACTTATGTGGCTATTATATTCTGCAATTATATTTGGATGATCATTTGTTAAATACTGCTTGTCAAAGTCTTCACTTACAGTTTTGGTATTTTTACGACAAAACTGGATGCTAAATTTAATATTTTTTTTCTTTACCGGCTACGGCTACTACATCCACACCCACCCATGTAGGAGCCCCCAAACTTTAACGACGGGGCTTAACTTGGGCCAACGCTGGGAAACCCGGTCTTGGCTAACCAATAAATGCTCAAGCCTGGCCGAATTCTATGTAATCTTCCCTCGGTCATCCCATATTCACCAAAGCCTGGCTGAACTCTGGATTACCCGACCTTATAGTCAGCCAGGCTTGGCAGAATTCTGAGTAACCCTTATATGTTCAATTATTTAACTAATATTTTTATGTACACTAATTAATAGAGTGCATTAATAGAAATTTGTCATAAAACTATATATACAAAATATATTTTTACAAGCAACCAGCCTGACCCAGAGATACAGACAAGTCTTGGGTTTATCTAGGCAACCAGGCCTGGACCAGGCTTGCAAACCAAGCAAGGGACATTCTCTTTCAAACTATGGCCAGAGTTGTACATATTTGGCCCAAGTCTGGTTAGGTTACATCGTAAAATCCTATATGGGCACATAGGCCAAGAGCCGGGTTTTTTTGGAAAACACGTAGGGGAAGAGGTATTTTTTAATATGTTCAGGGGTGTTATTTGAATGTAAATCCAAGTGGACGTAATTGGGAGGCTTCACTTCAGCCGCTATCTTGAAAAACACGTTTTATTAAATATCTCGCGAACCGTGCATCGTGTGACAAAAACTGTAGAGATCATTATAGTAGATAATAATATTTGCCATCATTTTTATTTGAAACTTTTTTTTGCATAACGCATAGGTTTTCCATTATAGCGCTCCAAACTTTTTTTAATATGGTTTTTGCTAAATATTTAGTTAATGATCAATGATAAATAAAAAATTGTGGTAATTAAATTGTAGAGCATAAAATTTTCTATAAATTTCATTAGAAACCTATGCGTTATACCAAAAAAGTTTCAAATGAAAAAGATGGCAAATATTATTATCTACAATAATGATCTCTACAATTTTTGTCGTACGATGCGCGGTTTGCGAAATATTTTCAAGATGGCGGCTAAAGTGAAGCCCCCCCCATGATGCTTACTTGGATTTACATTCAAGGGACACCCCTGAACATATTCAAAAACAATACCTGTTCCCGTACGTTTTGTTCAGAACCTCTTTTTTGGTTTAGCGCTCTTAGACTAACAAGTAATTTGCAATCTCGAATCTTGTTTCAGCATATTGTACAAACACTCAGTATACTGTTTTCTGTGTAAGTATTCTAGCACTAGTAAGCTTCTAAAGTATGTGTCAAAATATAATCTGTCATTTTGGTCGCGATATGTTTCTATTGATAAACTCACGATACCATATTGTCTGAGCTAATTTCAGGTTCAATTTTATACGCAAATCTAGATACTTTTACTGAGTACGTGAAGCTTATGGAATTTAGATAGCGTGATCAAGAGAAAGAACAGTCATACGGCACTAACGACATCTACATTATTTGTTTCAAACTAAGTTGATCCATTGGTTTGTTACGGTGGTACCGAAATTGATTTGGTATATTTTAATTTTAAATGACAAACAACCGATTTCTGTCACAAATGTCACTTGAATTTCAAATTATTAACATACACATTTCAAACAACTTTATTTTACAAGAACTAGTTATAAAATGATTACGATTGATTGAAATGACCACAGCTGACTAACTGAAAATGTGTGGAAAAATACTTTTATATGTTGATGTTGATGAGATCCTCGCACTGTGATTCCGTGGAAACAGCAATTCATCGGTTTCTGTGAGGACGGTCGAGATAAATCATGGCTCTACAAAGGGTTAACACTTTCAAATGCATCTAACGATCCATTTTATCTACAAATTTCAATAAAATTCCGAGTATTCCCCGTATTTTGAAATTGCTCACACGAGTAAACATTTCTACGGAAATATTACCTACATTTTAATAAGCGTTTCATTTATTACTGGAAAAGTGTGAAGTATCAGTAAACCGTGAAGTTAAAAATATATTATTTATTCTAAGACTTTTAATTCACGATTGACCTTGGCGTTTCTAGGATGCAACTTGAAGTTTGTTAGGATGTTTAAAAACCGATATAACGTAATACGAGAACACTTTATGTAGTACTTCCCATCTGTGCTCTCGGTCTTTTTTTGTTTAATTATGCCAAAAAAAAACTCAAGGCTGTTAGTAAGTTATTTCATAGTTCGCAACAATGCCATAGTATTTTGTGTTATGAGATTTTGAATGCTATTGTGATATTCGAGTGTTTGACATTGGTTTAGTGTCAATTTAAATGTCGTTAGTATATAATAACTCTGTATCAGGTACTACAAATTGTAGGTTCAGCTAATATTGTTATTATATTGACAAATTTCTATGTAGTGTACACGCAATCAAACTAAAACTGATTTGACACTGATGTTTATTACTAGTTTTCCTTATCACTCCTCCAGAATTTGTTTGAGGTAGAACCGTCGAAAAATTAAACAATTTTTACTAGAGGACCCCTTTCCATACACAAGTTAACAACATTGTAAACCTTCTTTCCTCGGCTTATACACTGTACTCTCACATGTTTTTTTCTATTGGCCTTAACTTCAGATTTTGTCTGAAAACTAACCTAACCTATATAAAAGCTGGACTAGATCCTAATCTGCCTGAGACTTCTTCTTCGTTATCAACAGTAAAGTACTTGGTAACAGTATTTAATCGATGTCGTGAGATCTGCGAAAACCAGCATCGCAGTGGTCAACCAAATGAGGTGACGACTCCAGAAATGTTGAAAAAAATCAAAAAAGCGGTACTGGATGCTCGTCGACTGAAAGGGCGCGAACTAGCAGAAAATTTAGACACGAGAAAGCTGTGTGCAAAATGGATACTGCGTTTGCTCACAATGGAACAAAAACAACATCGTGAAGGTGTTTCCATTAAGTTTCGGTAATATTTCACAGAAATGAAGCAGTTTTATAACCATGGATGAAACGTGGATCTATCACTTCATATTTGAAACAAAAGAACAATCAAAACGATGGACTAAAAAGGGAGAAACGGTTCCAAAAAAGACAAAGACCGTTGCATCTGCAGGCAAGGACATGGCATTGGTTTTTTGGGATTCACGTGGGATTATTTTCATCGACTATCTCGAAAAAGGAAAAATTGTCAACGGCGAGTACTATCTGAACCTACTGCAACGTTTGAGCAAAGAAATCAAGCAAAAACGGCGGCATTTGATTAAGAAGAAAGTATTGTTTAATTAAGACATTGCACCAGCTCATAAATCCATTATTTCGATAACCAAAATAAATGAATTGAAAGTTGAATCAGTACCACATGTACCCTATTCGCAAGATATAACTCTCTCGAATTATTTTCTATTCCTGGACTTGAAATAACCGCTGGGTGGTCAAAGATGTTCCAACAATGAAGAGGTGATGTCTTCAGTTAATGGCTATTCTTGACGATTCTTATTATAAAAAGGGTATCGCTTGAAAAAGTGTATGGTACTAAAAAAATTACGTTAACAAAAAAATATAATTTTTTACAAAATTTTTTGTGGTCCGGGCACTTCTGGGACCATCGTTTTTTCGTTTAGATTTATTAACAGTAACTGAATAAAAATATTTGAATTTTTGATGTTTCAAATACTGTTTCTATTCCATTTTTTCCGATCTATTTTCCAATCTGCTGAATTTTAATATTGGAACTTCTCAAGAAGCTTTTACTTGTTTCTATTATGCATATTATGCATTGAATGCTCTTCCTTCTCGATCGTATATAAATACTGAATTACTAAGAAACTCATCACCAAAATTTTACGTACATACCATTATTAGATCAAATACACGGATATTAAGTTTTGAAATAGACAAATAAAACGTGGACCTAGCAATTTATTTTTGATTTGATTTGATCTATCAATTCGATGTTTTGACTGTTCAAAAACGTTTTTTATCTGATGTATGAGAGCTTGCATTGCACGAAAATGTTCCCGATTTAATTCCATTATTTGACCAAGATAAATGTTTGAAGTGACTGTAAACAACTATCACTTGCAAGACAAGACGTTCAGCAATGTCAAACTTTGGCAATCTCAGATTTGACATATTCACATCAGTGTTGCCAGATCTCAAA
This sequence comes from Diorhabda sublineata, assembly GCF_026230105.1. Classification (NCBI taxonomy): domain Eukaryota; kingdom Metazoa; phylum Arthropoda; class Insecta; order Coleoptera; family Chrysomelidae; genus Diorhabda; species Diorhabda sublineata. Next base: position 12,423,922 of record NC_079475.1, read on the forward strand.
ACTTGAATAGCAACCCATATATCTACCCGTTGAGTTGAATTACAGTCGAATTAACTTGGATAGGCATTCTTGAGGTTTCGAATAGTGCTTATTTGTCTAGATTAAGCGAAACAACAAATATCAATTTTCGCGCCTATTAATCGAAGATAAAATTGAAGGAAAAAGAGGGATCGGAAGGAAGAAAAAATCTTAGCTGCGAAACATCAGAAAGACGCAAGAAATTGAGAAGCGATGGAAAAAGTTTTCGCGAACATCCATTAGTGGATATGCATTGAAAGAAAAAGAAGAACTTTAGTTATATCTAGAACACATCTAAAATTTAAAGTAATGCCGACTATTACCTGTTTATTCAATATCTATATCATTTTAGCAAATGACAATGCAATAAATGAGTACCTAAATATTAAATGATTATAAATTTTTATAAATGTATCTACTAAGGTAACTGATGTTACGTCTGGATCATTTTAATTTCAAAACTCTTTAGTCAAGTTGAGATACTAGAAAAATAGAATGAACTAAATTACGTAGCGAAAACGTTTGAGTTTAATCACCAGCACTACACTTTTTATGGAGAACTTTGGAAGCTACATAAATCCCAGAAGTATTATTTATAAAAAAATAAATAAGAAATAAAACAAAGTTGATGGATTATACTAGGTTTCATATATCAATTAATAAACGCGTATTCTATAGAAAATATAGAAAAAATGTTAATAATACAGAAATTAATAAGGATTTTACACTTACAGGACTTTAGTAGACTGTTTTCACAGATCCTTGTAGGTAAATGATGATATTGCTCCAAATAATATATCAAACGTTCATTGGGGATCAAAATAGCCTTAAACGCATGTAAATGTTCTTGATTTGAGGTCTGTTTTAAAATTACGTTTTTTAATAATTTTTGGATAAAATTTGATGTTTCCACTTTTCTTTTTAGAAATGGTTCACATTCATAAGAACGAAAAAGCTATAAATGATAAAAAAGATCTAGATAATTTAAGTAAAATTTATAATTTTATTTTGTAAATTCTAACAAAACTACAAATATTTTAATTAATTACTGCTATATATTTGAGATGAAAAAAACTAAGGAAAAATTAATTTTTATATTAGAACAAAGTTCTAGTATGATTTTAATCTTATTATTATAAAAGTCGAAACGTAAATTTTATCTTCCAAAAATTATTAAAAAAACCAATTCTAAAACAGAAGTAACCTTAAATCAAGAACATTTAGATGCAGTAATATATCAAAAGGTCTAAGGAATAAGAAATTTAAAAAAATTATAGCCTTAAATTAACATATTTAACGTATATCCTGTAATGTTATATAAATGGATTCGAACTTAGGAGAATAGGCTATAGAAGCAGTGCAAGATAAAAATTGAACTGATGTTGATTCAAAGAAAACAAAATTTGAAGTAGTTACAGTTATTTCCTTATTTTTTGGAATCTTTAGCTGGAATCCCAGTGTGTTAACAATATAAATAATAAAAATTATATGAATAAATTGAATATGTTGACAAAACTCGGTGAAATCAACAAATTTGCTAACGGTTCGTAGGCATGGCATTGAAATTTTCATTATTAACTATAGGTTTTTCAAACATTTGTATATTTAAGGTTGGATTAGCACACCTCTTATTGTTCGTTCAATCGTAGTGAGAATAGCCAATGAAGGACGACAATTTGTTGATATGACCTATTGTACTATTCCATTTGATTACTTTATTTGTGGAATTGAACTAATCAAACCATAATCAAAACAAACGGAAATAAAAAACAATGATTGTTTAATAAAAGGTAATTGGAACAATTCCTATGCTGCTATGCGTTTTTTTTTATTAAAATTAAGAATTTTACCAACTTATATAAATAAGTTAATCAATAATATGAAAATTTCTATTAACAAAAACAAATTTATATAAAAATACAAAAAAAATGAAACTAAATTCCATAAATTATATATATTGCACCCTTTTTCGATGCCAATGTGTTTTATACATTTCAAGCGTTATAAATATTTGGATAAAGTGAAAGTTCGGACTTGGAGAATGTCAAGTTGCATAAAAAATTACCAAAATCTCAACGGTAAAGATTGTATCTTGAAATAATAAAAGCAAGTTCAAGAAATCTGTCTATCCTCACGTACAATAAAGTTTGTACTAGGTTTTCTGTGATTAAATCTAAAAAAATATTTTTACTTGGGTATTAAGTTGAAGTTAATAAAATTTTCTTTGAAAAAAATAATAATATAAGATGTACTTTTAAGGCTATCTGTTACTTACATCTGCAAAGAAAAAATTTTTTCTCAATTATGAGAAATATTCAGAAAATAAATTATCAACAAAGACTTCTTATTGACATCATTTTTTTTGACTTATGACAGTATAGCACTGGACTATCCCACATACTTCTACTAATATTTAATGATTTTGTAGGGTAAACAAAAAATTATTTACGATTACATAAGTCATAAAGTTTAATAGTTTTAAGCCGCCCCACTTCATTGCTTAGAATAAATAGCTGTTAGGCTAAATCATTTGAATGTCTTGGTACTCTGTTTCTGATTGCTGGTTTCCTCCCAGAGCAAATCCAATAACTCCTTACCGGCATAAGGATGCACATTTTCAGTTGATACTTGGGATTTTTTACCTATTAACTACATTTTATCAGCAGCAGATCCAGGATCTTGACAAAGGGAGGATCATTAGTATTAGGACGAGTTTTCCCCCAAAGACATGTCATTTTAAGCCTTTTTCTAAGTTAATTACGTTGTTTTTGACAGCATAATGATGAATTTTACTTTAAGCCACAATTTCTCATCGACTTTGAATTATATATCACAACGTCAGTCAGTATACTGTATATTGTTGTTTTGTCTAGGGTAATGCGAAAGGTTTTTATTGAGTCTATTTAACAAGTTAAATAGACTCAATTTGAAGGTAGACGGACTAAGAGTCTAAGGACTACAGAAAATGACAATTTTAACAAAGTAATAATAATTAAACTATGCTAATGGGTACATACTGAAAAGGATATTAATCAGGGTTTAGGGGTGGTCATTACCCCATGATCCGCGCTTGGAAACAAATCTAGAGCTTCTGTGATGTCCAGGAAGGCTGCTAAACAGCGTTCTTGTTTACTCCTCTTAGAGTGCTGTTTAGTGTTTAAATGTAGATATTTTATAAGCTATTAGGTCTGTAAGATGTGGCTCTATGATGATCATTCCCTTTTTTTAGGATTGGGGGTAGTATTTAACGCGAAATAATAAAAGCAAGCTAAAGAAATATGTCTAACCATATGTATATTGCATTTTCGCTTTGACTAAATATGGAAAAATATTTTCATTTAGTGGAAGATATTAAAGATAGACAATTTTGGTTTGGTTTGGATATTATGTAGAGAATAACGAAGATGAAACTATCATCGAGATGAAATCAGAAGAAAAAAAATCTAAATGGGCGAGATGAATAAAGGAATCAAAGACAGGTGATTCGAAGATCAAATCTTGGTATCGGGATACGTAGAACATAAAGTTAGAAAGTAATATGAAATTTAATTTAGTTTCTTCCAAAATACCGCTTTTCCTAGCAATTCACTTGATTCAACGTTATTTGCACTACTATTATTTGCAAATATATTAAAATACTTCACGAGGACTTGTACTAAATTCTCGAATAGTCATCAACCTGTTTGAACTGAGACGTTTGTCCACTTTTCGCACATTACCTATATTTGAACAACATTTGTTCACAAAAAATCTAAAGATCTAAGTAGTTTGACCTAAAAGAAAATTGTAAATGATTTAAATTTGCATATTCTATGTATGCATATTTTTCAATTTATATCATTTATCTCTTTTAACGTCAATTTATTTGTTTCTTGTAAGTCCTGTTTTGATCATTAATAACAGAAATGTAGATAAATATTACTTTTTCTACAAACATGAGATGGGACTGGAATTTTTTTGAAAAATTATTAGGTTGTCGTTTCATCGACGATCAAAAGCAAGTCTCAACATTTGGAGAAAAAAATCGAATATTAGTCAGAATAAATTTGTACATTTTACATATAAAATAACATTACGGAAATTCTCGTGATCCTGTTTCTTAATTTTTGTTCAAGTAGAAAAGACGATTTTTTGTGCTTAATTTGACCTTTCCACGCTTCAACTCTTCAACTATTTTCGTCTTGCCCGTCATCGTGGTTAATATTTTTTAGGCATGTTCGTTAAATTATCAGCAATTCCACCAAAAATAAATTTGATTGGAAAATAAAACATTATCAGTTAGATGACATTATTTCATTGACTTGAGTCTAAGTTTGTCTTTCAAATTAATAGTTGTCGATTGATTATCTTATCGAGTTTCATTTCTTAATTTTCCTCAATTATTTTTCAACAAATTCATATTTCAAGTTTCTAATTAGATATGGCATATGATTTGAACGCATCAACCGCTTTTTCAGATATATAAAAACGTTGATCTCGCAATTAATTTTTGATCTGCAGGAAAATGAAGAAAGCATTGGTTTTTGTTAGGAAGAAAATTATTCGTCTTCCGCGATTGGTTTCCCTGGTTTTGTCGAACACTTCTGGTAAACAAATTGATCGTACTACGTTGCTCTAATGGAACGGTGTCATTTAGTTTCGGGTTCATATGCATAGATCCATGTTTAGTAGCTTATAGACGTGTTTTGAAGCAACGCGATACGAATTTTTCAGGATTTATTTTTTAAAGCAATTGTCAAATTAAGCGATATTCTACGCCAACAATTTTGTTTTATAGCCAAATGGTCATGAAATATTGAATATTTGCGAGTGGAACTAGTATCCAAGTATGACTCAATCTTATGGAATATCAGTTTACGCACGGCTTCGATGTTTTCTGTCACAATAGCAGATTTTGAACGACTTTCACGAAATTCGCCCTGTAGTGAAGTGCGACCACTATTGAATTCTGAAAAGCAGTGAAACAAACAAATTTCCTGATGGCAGTGTCAGATAAATTATCATCATTGTTGTCATGTCTCAAAAATTAAGTAGCTACCCTCGTATGAAATTTTAATGGTTAGTATTTATATAATTAAACATTCACAACTTCTCTAGAATCGAACATGGACTTAAATTTTGTCAAAAGATTTAGTTTTTTCTTTGAAATTTTACTTCATCTGAATCATTTTGAAGTTGAAAAGTATTTCTAAATGTCACCAATTTGACTAATATCTAATATCTAGTATGTTTTTTATTTACTGTATATATGTTTATTGAACACATATCGTTTTCTGTATTTCTTGGAGATTCGATGATGTCTTGAGCAGATAGTGGAAAATAATTTTTGGGTTAGAGCAACCGTTGATTTTAGTTACATGAAGTTTTCATATCTGTTTGCAATTTAACGTCATTATTAATCTAATTAGTGAAAAAATACTATAAATAATAAATAATGATATACATTTTAAGGTTTTGTTTATATTTTATATGAAAAAGTTATTATAAAATTTCTTTCGATTTGTGGTTTTGGTGGAAAAGAACAAAAATATTCGATAGTCTATTGGTCTGACGAATGTGGGCGTTTCGCAATGTTACTATGTAAGAAACTGTCGAAAGTAAACTTTATGTTCTCTCTTTGCTAAAAGACGCGGGACCGGTTCCACTTTACAAGCCGTCTACGATAACTATAAACTTTCTCCAAACTGAATACGGTTTCTTCCGGGATTGAAACTCTACTACCTTTTTACCGTATGGCCAGTGGTGTATTGGTCATAAATACCATCATTTAAAAGAATCTAAAAATTGTATATGGTACCTGCTTTAATCGTATATGTTGGTTTACAAGGTGTAATTAACATTACATTATTAAGCAATGAAAATAGAATATATTATTGCTACCAATAATTTTAGAATTTGTTGTTATATGTAGTTTGAAACATTGACAGGCGTAGATAGTCACGTATGTAGAAAAATGCGTGTAAAGGAAAAAAATCGAAGACAACCAAGATGGTTCGACCTTGTACAAGGGAAGAGAGATTATAGTTTGAAGTAAAAATATGTAAGACTTTTAGTGAAAAATCCAATGAAATTGTTAGAGAAAGTGAGAATATTATTGAAGAAATTTCGGAAGAGCGTAAATTGTTTCTGATATTTCTTGAAATGAGAAAAATTGTTTAAACAATGCTGTTTCTTTGAATTCGTTGTTATTCAATTCACTGAATGTACTTTCCTGTATATTTTAAAATAGAAAATTGAGATAATGTAAATTTTATTGGTAAATATAGGGAATTCCATTTTATTAACTTATAAAACAAAGTATGATGTTCATACCAAAGCGATATTTGTACTTTTAATAATTATTTTTCTATAAATAGAAAATGAGAAAAATTAGTCTTTCCTTTTCTTACAAATATTATGAATTTGTTTTTATTTAGTAAGGAACAGGATGATGTATTTTCCTCCTTCGCATTTGACGTCACATTTCGTTTGTGGAAGATCATGGTACCAATTCTATTTGACCTTGGTCAGATGTATTCAATATGTATAATTATGTTTCTGTTTTCAAGCAGAATCTAGCAGAACTTGATTGTGAATTGATGGTGCACTGTAATAAATTGTAACCAATTAGGCATTTCAATATTTAATCTCCCATACGTCCGCTTGAAATAGGAAAGTATTAGGCAGTATTGATTGATGATACTGATGATGATCTTGCACAAGAGAATGATACCAGTGCGACTGATACATGATCTGCGATTCAGGGGTGACTATCTACGTCAAATTGTAAAGAATCTCCAAAACATGACAATGATATTGAACAGGATGTGATTTAGTGAGGGAGATAACCTTTATTGTCTCTAGAAAATTTCACAATTTTATATTAAATAATATTAAATAACAATTTGGCTCAAAAATAGTACGTATAATATTTTACTTCATATGAGGTCTTTCAAGCAAAAATACAACGTTGTAAGCTCGGCATAAATTTGTTATTAATTGATGGGCAAATAAATTTCTCTCCACAAAATGTTTCGTTTTTTATGTATGAAGAAGTATGTCAAGCTGTCCGCTAAGAGTTTTAAATTCTTCTTCAAGTCTGAATAAACTAATCACACTACTACTACACCAACACTCACAATTTAACTGTCTAACGCGTGTTTCGATAACCAAGTTATCGTCTTCAGATACTAGAGATAAACTTTTTACCTGCAGTATCTGAAAACGAAAAACTTGGTCATCAGAACGGGTGTTAGACAGTATAATTGTTAGTGGTGGTGTGAATAGTGTATTTAGTATGTTCCAGAAATACCAGCTTAGTCTTATTTAATTGCATTTCGGGAAAGAGACCTTGTCCTCTTGCAAAAACGACGCGGTCCTGGAGAAAGCCTCACAGAAAAAAATCAGGTCACATAATCGTGTGGGATACTCCACGAATCCATCCTGCATGAAATGTTTCCAGATAAATTTGGTCTGTCAAGTGACCCTCAAAAAGTACGGATCAACGAGACGTCCTGTCGATTTTTCGAGAGCGTCGGGAAATTATTGTCTAGTTTTTGATTTATCTAAACGAGTTCTGACGTATTCTTCTGAAGAACGGTGCGTCAGAACATACATTCACTATAATTGTAACCGATTTCTTCATATATTGATTCTTGGTTCGAATCTGAATCATAACGCATGAAATTTTGATTAATCCCAGAGGTTATCAAAATGATTGAAGAGAATGTGATCACTACCGCTATTAAATTGTTAATGGGTCTGTAGAACTTAACACTTTCTCTTGACGTTGGTTCACTGGTTTCGTCATAATATATATACAAGGTGGTTGAGAATTATTCATTTATTCAAAGTATGCTCAGAAATATAAGTGCTTGTATACTCTTTTATAACTGGATTAAACGAGAGATGCGAATATCCATCTAAAGGTTTCTAGATTGTTTATTCGAAACATAGTTTAAAATTTTTGAAACTAAACATCTTCTGGGCGCTTTATATCGCAACTCGATGTGACCCTGTCACCTTTACGAATCTTTGTTTCACATAATATTCTTTGTGATATTCTTGTTCAAGATCATTATAATGTAAAAACCATACACGTACTAATAATTTATGTTAAAAAGTTTCAAAATGAGGTAAATTAATTTTTATAATAGAATTACTTTCTGTGCGTCTCTTAATCTTTAGTATTGATAAGTGGTGGAAAATTTAAGTCAGTTTTGCTTGCACTATCTCTCTTTAGAATATTTGAAAGACAAAGAATAGTCGGTCCTTTAACAAAAACAGATGAGAATGTACAAACAGTTCATTCCATTCATTCCAAGGAAATCAAATTTAAACTCCAAATTTCATAAGGGGCCACTGGAAGAAACTCCCGCATGAAATTAAATTGCTTTCTTCTTGGTTATGACAACACGTTGTACTTAATCGTTATGATTCCTCCTGTCTATACACATTCGCGTTACTCATAATCACTTTTCTAGCAAATTTAGAATATGGTGGGAAAAACGGTTTTGGAACCATTTCTGACATTAAGAAGGCCACAAAAAAGCTGATAAAAATTACTTCCAATAAAGTGGTAGATTCAACGTTGGATTATCCATTGCTAGCAAACGTCAGTTCTTTGAAGTGAAATTTGTTGTTACCATTCTGATTTTTATAAAATAATGGACCATATCTTTATTATTCGTACATAGGAAAAAAGTTTCTCAATAAAATACTCCATATGAGTGAAGTAAATAACACCAAATATTTTGAAAACAGTAAATCGTTTTATCAAAAACAAATTTTTAGAAATTTCATACACAATGAACGTTTGGTTACGGAAACAAGTGTCGTGACATGAATTTTTAAACGACACATACCACGTTACATTGATCCAATACGATCAACTGTAGTATTATTCAATTTACTTGTAGATAAAACTAAATGGCCATTTCCGCTGCAATTAAAAAAGAAAAAATTCGATAATAATACTTTCAGAGTAATTGCAAATATTATATCGTAGTTTCTGTTAATTGTCTTCATGTTCATGTAATAAATAAAGTGTTCATGAGATATGTGATATCAATTTCGAACTTACAGATATCCAAAAATCAACTTTCACTTCAAAATAACAAAATCCGAAAGGTGAAATATTCATTTTTAATTGGTGAGGGTGAAAATTTTCAACTAACCCTATGTGCTAACTAACTAACTTGACAGGTAAATGCTTGATGAGGTAGAGTATTTTATTTAAATGAATAATATACCGTCATTGTAATTTTTTTCTTTCTGTTGTATGTACTCTTTCATCCATGTACTAACCTGATTAATTAGTATGTCCGTGTAGAAGTACAACTTCATTGTTTTTAGTAATAATGCGACTGTCACATCATTTTATATCCTCTGATCGGATCAAAATTATTATATCCTTAGAATTCCTAACAGGAAATCACCTATTAAAAATATCCTCGACGGAATTAACGATGTTATGTTAGACTAGTACTTGAATTTAAAGTATTAACTTAATTATGGGAATTTTCAAATTTTATTTCAACTACAGACTTATAAATGCACCCATTAATTGAAGAAAATCGTTCACCAAATTTAAAATCTCTACGACAAAAGTGAATTCCTATTTTCTAACACATTTTAACACATTAAAACATTCCAAAAACTGCGTACAAGTTCTGGTTAGTTAGTTTCTCCGTAAATCCGCTACAACTTCCTAAATAAACTGTTAACCACTGTTGTTGATGTCCAAAAGCCTGTCGATATACTTTCAAAGATGTTTTTTATTGTTTATGATGATTGGGTCAATTCAAAATCTCCTAAGCATCTAGTAGTTTCGTCTTAATAGTATCTTTTCTAAACGTTTGTGAAATATCAATGCTAAAGAAATGCTAAAATGTCTTTCTCAAATATTTATGAACGTCATAAACTATGTGCTTGTATTTGCTTAGGGTTGTATTCCAATTAGATTAACTCTGTGAAATATTTGTATTCACTGTTACAATCACGTTGTTAATCACTTAATTACTTAACTTTTTGCTCTAATTATCCTTGTTTCTGCGACATATAAACAAAATTAAATTGTTCTTATAAGTAACACACATATCAAAATAAAACGCGATCCAAACAATGTTGAACCTCCTGTAGTCATCGAGGATGGTCCTCGAAGTACCTGGCTTGACCTAGTGATGGTGGTAGTTGCTTGAAAAATATCACTGTATTAGAAAATATACAGTTGTCTACCAAATGAGGTGAAATGTTGAACAAAATCCACAAAGCGGTACTGGATGATCTTCGACTGAAAGTGCGCTAGCTAGTAGACATAATAACCATCTCAAACAGTGCGGTCCATCACTTATACTTTGGACATGAGAAATCTATATGTCAGATGGACGCCGCGTTTGTTCACAATGGAACAAAAACGGCGTCGTTAAGATGTTTCCAAAGTATTAGATCCAAATTTGACTTATCACTTCAAGACCCTTGAGGACAAATATAACCAAAATACTACAGTACTTCCATTGATCTCAAATTTATCTTCTAACTTGGTAGCCAATGTCCAAGGATCAGGAAGAAAGTGCTACACACAGATTTAGCTATCTATAGATTATCACCACCATGAATATCATATTAAAATTTGTTTTAACAATGCTAAGGTAATCTCCGAAAAATAAGCAGTGTTTAAATGAAATTATTCATAGTTAGATTCAACTTCGTGAAATAAAAACATGAATTGTGCTTATATTTTATCTTTCACGTATTTGAACCATTTTTAAAACTTTTGCAATATATAAGTATGACTGATGCGTCTAGGATCTATCTATTCTTAGTCATGATAGTGAAAGTGTAATTAGGAACGTTCGCATCAGTGTTGAAATCGAAAAGAAGACTTCCATGTAGTAACGGTTACATAATATCTTCGTACTTTTCCGCATCGCTCATCATATTCTTCTTTATGATGTATGAATGAAGTTAGCTAATGATTTTGATTGCTTTTCTTTAAAAAAATAATTATATTCAAAAGATAATCAACAATGCTAATTAATTATGAAGAATTTTGTGAACTAATTATTGTTATACAGAGAATAAAAAGGTGGTAACCATTATAATTGAACTGGCGAAAGTTGCGCGATATTATCTTATTTTTCGGCAAACTTAGTTTCTGAAATTCTTCTTTTCTTTAATGTAAGCAAAATTCTTGTTTTTCGTCGTATCCTCTACCGTTTAATTATTAGAGAGGTTGTCGCTCCATCTCTTGCGGGGTCTTTTAATGCTTCGGCGCCCTCGTTAGCTATTTTGACCATTCCGTCGTCATTCATTCGATCTATTTGTTCGTTCCACTCTCTCTTATTTCCCAGTATCCATTCGTTTACGTTGTCAATCTTACATGTTCTTCTAATATCCTCGCTTCTCCCCCTGCACTATTTTCATTTCGGTGGTTTCTAATATTTTCTTGTAGATTCGGGATTTGGTCTCGATTCCTATATATTTGTTTTGGAAGACTTTAAGCTGAGGTTCGTGCTGCTTTTGCCGCTTAGTTTCTTCGATATCACCGTATCCTGATATTTCTAAGCCTAAATATTCAAATTTCATCTTTTGTTGTATAATTTCATCATCTACAACAAGTTTGCATCTGTGCTTTTGACGTGGTCGTGCATTTCGTTTTTGCTGCAGATATCTTAATTTTCAAACTTTTTGCCATTGTGTTGAATTTGAATAGTAATTTCTGTAGGCCATCTTCGTTTTCTGCAATCAGAACAGCATCATCGTCTTTTTTTCCCATTTTATACCCGTTCAGGTTACGAGTGCTATTTATTACTTCGTCCATAACGCTAAGATAATCTCCTTGTCGAATACCATTGTTTACAGGAATTTCTTCGGTAGTTATGCCATTGATTTTGGCCTCTATTTTATTTCTCTGGTCAATGTTTTCGACAGTTTTTATGATGTATATTATTATATGGTATTTGCAATTTGTATACACCAAGATGTACCACGTCCTTCAGTTGTATTCGGTCAAAAGCCTTTTTCAGGTCTATAAAACACATGAACGCCAGTTATACTCGATGGATTTTTCTGTTATTTGTCGCAAGGCAAATATCGCATCTGTACAAGATTTTTCTGATCTGAATCCTTGTTGTTCATCGCTCAATGTGGTGAGTTCATTTATTATGTTTGTCATGATCTTTGTTTGCGGGTATCTTTATGTCTTCTTTTTTTAACAATAAAACTGTGGTACTTAGGCGCCATTCTTCCGGAATTTTTTGATGTAATATGATTTTGAAATTATCACATTTAACTGATTGGCAAAATGAAATGTATTTCTAGCTGTATGTTTTATAAGCAACGAAATTTTAGATTTAAGATTCTAGTATCTAGCTATTGTTGTGTCTTTTTTCACAAAGAAAATAATTGCAGCTATTGCAACTTATCTATGTAAATTCAAATCGGTTTTCTATACAATTTTCACCAAAATCATGAGTGTATCAAAAAATGAAAAAAAAAGAACGCAACAGTTCTTGTGCTTGATCTGTGAGTGATGGACTCTCTAATAAAATCTAGATATCAAAGCAGTTCGAGAGATCCGTTTTTCTAAAGCTAAAATAAGTTTTTTGTTTATAAGTGTTATGAATAAATAATATGAAATACTGAAATAGTGAATATGTTAGTAAACGAAGAAACTGACACTGAATTTCTCGTAATCAATTTAAATCGAAGCATCAAAGTTTGAAATAGCGATCACTACATGTTGACATATTTTGTATCCCGAGATATCTTGAGAAATGTATAAACTGCAAAAATGTTTCTTCAAATATATTACATTGGCCTACCTACCAAATGCAATCTAATATTTATAACAATTAGAAGAAATCATTACATAAACCATGTAAGAAATCTAACAATTGACAACCAAAATGACTAGCTACGTAATTAGCAGCGCCCTAGGTGTTCAAAATGTCGTTCATCGTTTTCTGTACATGAAATCAGTTACTGACAGATGAATAAGACAGCAGTTCCAATTCCTGTCATTAAAATACCTCGTATTACATGTCGTATTCTTTTAATTACATATTCTCTTGTCGTGGATCTATTGGTGTAAACGAGATCTTTTATTAGACGCCACAAATAAAAATCTAAGGAATTTAGGTCTGGAGATCTGGGTGGTCGAATAAATAAACTTGTTGTTGTTGTTGTAAAACTTGTCACGACGAATGGCTAAGAGTATATCTTCAAAAAAAAGTGGTAATTATTTATTCTGCTAGAATCCTTTACCACACATTCACAAACCAACGACTCTGATGTTGGATTTTCCTACATCGAACGGGTAATCATTTAGGATATGGTCTTAGTTGCCCATTCAATAACCATTTTTATTTCTGTATTTTTTCATTTCTTTCTAATATTTTTATTGCGCTTCATATACCAATTTATAGTAGACTCAAATATTTCTTCCTACAACTAAAAAATTGAAGGTATTATATATTTATTTATTATTTTTTTGTTAATATGAATTTTTGCAATATTTTTTGGACGAATTGTATATAAATACCTATTATTGTATATATTCGCTGATGAGAGGAATCCTTCGAAAAACTATTAACCTTACGTAGACCTTGAAACACAAAAGAACCTAGAGACACATATCCGATTTTATATATACAAGCATATCTCGTATTTTAGCACGGTAACGTATCAACTAGTTCAAGTCTAACACACTTGAACAGATTCGAATTCGACAAGATAAAACTATTCGTATAATAGTAGAGCCAAAAACTGGTTATAAATTATTACCATCTCTCGTTCATGGACAACAACTTTTTTATTGTTTAAAGAATACCTAATAGTTAAATTGTTTATCTATTCAAGCTGAATACCTGTCGGGATTTTCGAATTAAATTTCTAATGAATATAAACCTGAATAATAAGTATTGGAAAAGAAATGATGTATATTTATATGAGTTAAGCATAGTAATACATACAATTACTTACCAAAATAGCGCACAAGTTTTAGCAGAAATCAACTTCTCAGCTGATCATTTAAACTAATCAATCGAACAATGTTATTCCATCCACAATTACTATAAATTTCTGGAAACTAAAATCAGTAGAAACTCCTTCAATTATTATAACTACAATTTTTATATTCTTTATTAACAATAATATGTAAGATTCCGCACTATCTTTTTGCTTTTGCACTAAGCACTTGTATAACTAACTCAAAAGGCTTCGTCCTCTTCAGTCTTCTCTCTAGGTTGGTGTCACATGTGTCACAATTCAGAGGATACCTGCCTTATAATATCTATCTTCGGATCCCGATGAAGACCATTATTTCGAACGTACTAGATTGCAGCAACGATGCTCCTTAGCACTTTATTTTGATATATATGGATTATTTGGGTGTTGCTTTCGCTGGCACATCCCGTAGGTCCATACCGGTTTCAGGATCTGTTCATATCAAGTAGTTTATTAAAAATTGGCAGAGTGGATTGTCTTCTCAGCAACCAATACATTCTCTTGTGTCTAACACCTAGTTATTGTCATTTCTTTTTTATGTGAGGTTTCCAGCTTAATTTCGCATCTTGTGTAGACCAAGATTTTAGCATATTGTACCTGTTCATCGTTTTATCTAATTGATGTCTGATGCTTTTTTGTGTCAAAACGACCGGCCTAAGAACACTACCTTGTGGAAACATTCGCGTTTATTTGATTCAAGTCTGAGTTTCTTCTTGCTTTATTCTGAAGGCTCGTTTTCTCACAGTTAGGCAAGTGTTTGTTCACTTTGTAATTGAACCCTAAATGCCTTAGCCACGTCTAAGAAAACAGAGGAATGGACTTTCTTTTTCTATGATATCTTATCTGATAAGCTGTGTACTTGGTGTATAGTGGAGTGGTTTGTCCTACGAATAGAAAGAGTGTAAATTAGAACGACAAATATTAAATTTACTAAATTCATTATGTAAATACATAATCCAATCAGTTACTTGATTCTTACCTGTATAATTATGCACATCTTTTCAATATAATAAAAGTATTCTCAGCTCCCGTAGGTATATTATAAACATAATTAAACATTTTTACAATTTGAAGGTTACCTAGTGTTCCATCTAAGTTATAATTAAATTCATTTATCCTATTATACGGTCAGTTCACTTTTATAGAAATTACCGATGAATATTACTTGATAAACACGTGTGAAAAGTTATTATAAGCTGGTTTTTTCTCGTTGCATTAAAAAACTTTTCGTTATTGTCAAAATATATAATATTTAATGAATTTATTTATGATTATTATTTATTTTATTACTTTATAACGTCGGCTATTTGTATAGTTTAGATTTAATTTTATTATTGAAAGTATGTGTCCTACGAAATCAACAATTTATTAGTTTTATTAGAAATTCAGTAGAATATAGATTTTTTCAATAACAATAATTACTTAATTACTTACAACTAACATCAATTACTTCTCTGTAACCAACTAATAGGCCAGGAAACAGCGGTAAAAATCGTTAAAACTGTGGAATTTTGTTAATCAACGTCGATTTTTATGAAAATTCAGATTTCAGTTACTACTTAGTTAAAATCTATTCGGTGCCGAAGAATACTTTTTATTTAGTACTATCGTAAAAAATATAAAAATCCTCGATTTTAGCATGTGTTTAAGTAAATCACAGTTTAAATGAATTATTCGTAAATTTATTGATATTCTGAAAAATGTTTATGATTAATCGGGCTCATGCAATCCCTCCAAAGACCATCCGCTAAGGATAGTAATATTGAAAGCTTTTTTTATAGACACTTTTACCGGGTTTTTATATTTTGAGGGGTGTTAAATACCCTTTTTGAGAAAAAAATTTAAAACCTCAGATTTTACGTATGTTTCGGTTCAAATGTAGTTAAAATGTATTATTCGTAAATCTTTTGACATTCTCAAACAAGTTTATGATCAATCAGATTCTTGCAACCACCCCAAATCATCCCCTAATCATATGAAGTAATCTTAACGATTGAGTATATTTCGTCAGTATTTTTAAGAAGTTTTGCTTGTTAAACGTTTCAACCCTATGAAACTCACCTACAATGACCAAAAATTTCCAAATTTTTTTACAGAAATAATAAAAAAATTGAAATATTTTCAAAATCAATAAAATCTCCTTATTTAGAAAATAATATGAAGTACAATTTTGAATTATTATATTTTATCATCACTAATATCTTCTTTCTCTTCTTGTTCGTCCCAACTGTTGCTCAATTGTAAGCTCCACGTTTCTCTTTTTCCAATGCTCCAAAATAAGTGCTTCGAAATTTTGTTTTTTCGACAATAACTCGATCAGTTTAGAGACTAAAAACTTTTTGAAAAGAGCATTTTGTAAAGAATTTCAAGTATTTCAGCTTCATATCAATTAATACTTTTTTCAACCCCCGATTTCGAAAAGAGAGCAGCTCAAAGGAGTTGCATAAACCAAATTTGGTACGCGAATGCATACTTTGAACTAATGTAACTCTTTCAATTTTTATGATACATAGATTTAAAAAAGCTCAAAATTTTTGACAAAAAACCCTACAATTAGTATTCAAACATTTTCTCATAACATGTGATTTCGGAAATGCGGTGCTCAATTTAATACATATTTTTATTAAATAAGCATTCAAAACCGTTCAAATTACATGGATTTATATCAATAATACATAAATAAAGTTAATTGCACTTGGATTACGATTAATTTCAATTAGGGTGGTAATGGCAAGGGTATAATTATTACATTTTTCAAAAAAGAAGAAACCTTATTTTTGTTATCAATCAGTCAACTCTTATACATTTTGATAGTGCTCATCAAGGTTTTTGTATGTGGTTTGAAAAAGATTTTCCAATAGTTTTTCCAAAAATTACCTAAATTTCAAGTTATTTGAGGTTGAAGGTTTACAATTTCGGAGTTCTCCAAAAATAGCCATCCCTCAATGAGTAATAATTAAGAAATAAATTCATTTTAGATAAGTACTTTTTCAAAATTATCATGTTTCATTATGCAGCTTTACATTTTGAAGTTTAATTCAGACTGATTGTTTTGATACTAGTAACATGAAGAAAAAATTAGTTAAACTGGTGTATTTTCAAAAACTGATTGTCATATAACCATTTCATAAAACAAATAGATCCTATAGTTTTGAATAGAAATAAATTTCCTGAAAATATTCCGTTTACTGGGAAAAATTACTAGATCGCAACCGATTATTTCGCGACTATTTACTTTCTGTAAAAAAACGATTTTAACAGTAATTAATTATTACATTCAATAATCAATTTAAGCTAGTCAAAAGTTTCTATTAGAATGGGTCAAATTAGCAAAAAAGAAATTGATATTATTCTAAATAAATGGCATACTTTGATTTCTAATTATTCTACGGTCGAACTGATAATAATAGAATAGAGCAATAAAGAGAATGAGTCTAGAAATACACGATGGGAAGATTTCTGAGAATACCTAAACTGATTGAATAATTTCTATTAAGGAACTACGACTGAAAACTATAAATATCTTCTTCAAAACACCAAAATGCTTGTAGAACATTTCAAAATATATAGAGCTATAGAGGCAAAAGTGGAATTTTCAAGGAAAGAATAATATACTAGTTGTTTCGTCAAGATAATGCACCCTATTCACTAGATTTATCTCCCTTGGATAATTTTCTTAAGAAAATGGCTGGGTGGTCAAAGATTTTCCAGCAATGAAGAAGTGACGTCGGCAGTTAATGATTGTTTTGAGAATTTTGACGATTATTATTATAAAATAGCGAATTTATTGAATAGCTATGGGAAAAATGTATTTCTGTGACCATCATCATAACTATATAATCTATCTAACGTCCTTTCAATTAAATTCAATCATAACGAACGAGCAATCAAGGTATATAGGTAGAAATAATCTCAAATGATGGCTTCCAATGATATCAATTAGATTCATCATTATCCGTATTCACCAATCGAATTCGATCCTGTTGGGCTATGAAAAATGGAAGTTAATTGAACTATATTAGAAAATTTGTCAAAAAATTGAGTACTGTTTCAATACGATATAAATAACTTCACCGTCCAATTGAATAGAAACTATTTGATTCACATTATTCAAAATCGATTTAGATTGCTCGCCATATCAGATTCTAATTGACATTCTACTTAATCTACTTCTGTTGTGGACTTTTAATTGATAGATTAAAATGAAATATGTTCCAGAGTGAAATACATAGCTGTGTTCACCTGTATAATTAGATTATTCAATGACTCCTTCATAACCTTATTTGCAAATATTATTATTTAAAACTGTATTAATGAATTTTCATTATTATTCTATGCGCGCATTAACCAATTCACATTTTAATTAAATAACACCACCGTCCATATGAAAATTTTTCTACGGATGATCAATGGAAATAGCCGTTTCTGAAATGTTTTTCATGCTTTCCGATTTTCTCTATTACATCTAGCTTTGTACAATTTCATTATATAATTTCACTCGACTATGAAGTCATGAAGAAAAACACGTGTTTTCACACATGTACAATACAAATTTTGTTTTCGATATTAGTTTGCGTGTACACGATATTTTTGAATGAAAATGAATATTTGACAAATGATGAATTTTTGCATTAATTAAAAAAAATCATGACGGCATTTTGAAATATGTGTTTCAAGTTTAAAAATAAAATAGTAGCGTAAAAATATTTCATTTCAGCTTTAGAACTCTGCACATCTATTGGGTGTCTTGGTAATCCCTCAAGAGATTCTAGCTGCAGTGAAATATTCAAATTGTCATTGCATCAAGGATTTTTATAATGATATTGTTCCTACTAGGTATTTGTACATGGGATCTTTATTCTTAACCAGAAAACATCGCACAAACTTTTTTAAAGCTCATTTTTCTAAAAGATACTTGAAGCAGGCGCCTTCTTTTCATAAAACATAATCAATCCGAGCTTGATATGCAGCGGTGGTAGCAAAATCTTCTTATGGTCAATGAAAGATTCGTGCAGGATGCCACAATTTCTATTTCCAGTGTTTGTCACGAACTCTACTGTTCCTTTTACATAAGAAGCATTTTTGTATAACCCAGCAGAAGCCATATGATTTTGAAATCGCCACACACACATCGGCACTTCGCCTTGATATTACCCAATAGGGTTCAACATTTTCATATTTTTCTTCAAATAAACGGAATGGGCAACTGGAATGCAGGCGTATCCATTACCATTATGTAGAAGATGCTTTTTGAGCACGTTTGAAGAAGGAATCAATCTTCTCTACTGAGACGTTTCGTAAATGATTCCAAAATATTTCATTACATCAAAAATATTACAACAGAACATCATCAAATTTTTTTCTACAAAGAAAGATAGTACATCTCGTGCTCTATATCGATACCATGAAAAGAATATACCTGGGGCTAAGAGATTTTTTGATTCCAGATTCCTCATTCGACAGGCTTAAATCTCTAACCATATCGTTTAATTCTGGTTGACAGCTGTGGTTCATCACGTTTTCCTGGAGTAAATTCCACCTTCTGATGAATTAGCATCACTCTCAGATTTAGCGTCTGATTATGTAAAGGTCGGGAATTAATCCTCGCGATAGAAATTACCCATTTGTGAGCTAACCAGACGTGGTGAAAAACGAATTGCAATTTTTGAAATCAGCGTGAAAAACTCCTTAAAGAAGATATATTTCCAATTGGTCATAGATATGGAGATATGGCTGCAGGGCGGTGTTATTATAAATGATTTTACCAATTAAGAGATCGAGTTTCAGAACGTACCTATCGATTGAAAAATTTTGATTTTGGATATTCTTCGAATCGCACATTTTACTTTTCGTTTAATTTGGGAACTGCTTCATATTCAATTTATCCCTAAAAGTGCAGTTTTAGGGAAAATTACGTTTCAAAATTTTCAATCAATGAAGAAGGTAATTTACTTACCGAAACGTTTCACGCAGTGTAATTGTGAGTGTTGGTGTAGTAGTAGTATAAACAGTGTGTTCAGTATGAATTTCTTCAACGTTTCCAGAAATTCCAACTTAGTAAGATAGATCCGGGATACTTGAGAGTTTTAGTCGACCCATTTGCTTTGCTTCATTACTACCAACTTATTACTGTCACCTAATTGGAAACCATCTATGCTTAGCAATTACTTCGTTGCTTAAGTACAATGTTATGATAACCTTGGATTAACTGCTTCATAATCTGTGAATAATTATGGCAATACAGTCTTTTTTGTAATTTGTTCAATTCAATGGGATTCAAATCTGGTTAAAAGAATGACCACGGCTCAATATTAACACTACTTTCTTGCAGAAACTGTGAAGTGTTTTTGAGAAAATCATTAACTTAACCAGCATCTGTTATACTGCTGTCGGAGAAAAAGGAATGGTGATCGGCTGCTATAAGCGAATTTTGATAAGCGACGTCTTATCCTTCTATGGCAAATTGAACAGAATCGCGAAACGCTGCCGTGGTGCGAAAAGACATCAAAGGAAACAACCCTTTGATCAGCAATTAGACTGGTAGTAGGAGCGCTTATCGTGACGTGGAAGGCCACGGATTATCGTGTTCTTGTACATTCTGCTGCAAATAAATGACAAACGCATAATCAAAAAGTTTTTTTCGTTTTGTTATCGTACTTTGATCCAGATGGTGTTGAAAGATCAAAGTTTATTCTTCGATCCTCATAGCTATATTTTTCGTCGTTTTTATGTAACGCATTTGGTTCGGGGAAAGAATATATAGATTTAACTGCTAATTTTTCATTAACTGGGATTGCTTCGTGAACCAAGATTTGTTTACGGGATTTTGGTGAACAATACTTTGAATTTATTTATAATGAAATGCACCATGAATTTCATAGTACTTATTCATTCATACATTCAATTGCGAATTCAATTGGAAATTATGAATGTTCAAAATACACTAAAAAAGAAACGTTGTTGTTGGATGTTTTGAATTTTTTTTTGAAAAATATTCGTACTACTGAGTAAAGAATTTAGAATGAAGTAAATTTTTAATATATATAATTATTGCTTAAACTTTTATAATTTTGAATAAGTATTCGTTCATCAATACAGTTTTTGTACTTAATTACTTTCAAAAAGCAACGCAAATCTAAATGAGCTGATTTTCTTAATCAAGTTACTGGCTTGTTTGTTTTAAATATTCATTTCTGAGTTAGAAAATGTTTAAAATTTGTTTAAGAACATTTTATCAACGTTTTAAAACATTGAAATATAAACTTAAATTCAAATATTGTCAGAATATCATGAGATTCAAATTAATTGTACTTAGGTCTGGAAAATGTTTATGACACTATTTATTTTTTTTTTTTTTGGAAATAGTTATAATTGAAAAGTTGTTTAATATGATTTTATGGACTCTTAAGAGTAGATGAATTCAAAAATAAATTATAGAGAAAGTTATTAAAGATATTATGTAATTTTTTGTGAACTTTTGTAAAGTTAATGACACTCAACACTGTTAATAAATCAACATTTACCATATACTTAGAAGAAATTAGATATTTAGCATATATATCAGCTGGTAATCGAGAATACTTTAAATTATGAATTTGGTGGAGTGATGACGAAACTTTTGCTAGAGATAGTGAATAGTTAATAGACATAATTGCATAATGCAAATGATACGAAATTATGACAAAAATAGCGCTGATATGGTAGAAATAACTCCTATTCTATCTTATTATTTACAACAAAAAATTTATATATAATAGCATATTTTCTGCAATAACATTAATGCAAAATTTACTATATTTTCAAGGATTATTTAAAACTAGCATAAAATTTCTACGCAAGCGCAAACAAAGTTCTTTCTCTTGAACCTAGAAAAGGTAATTGATCATTTGACATGTTTCCTTTTAATATCAAACAAACAAAATACTTATTATGAGACTACACTTTCACATAATCTCTGAAATTCTCTTTTTCATCCACATAATGGACACAGCTCAAAAATGAATAACCACATCGAAGAACAAGTGCCAAAATGTGTCGATGACCATCCCAACATTCACATTTCTGCTAATCTTTGTGGAAAAAAATGAACTAAAATAAAGAAGAATCATTCATAGGTCTCCATCATGCCCATTCCAAATTATTTGTACAAAGTTCATCCCTGTAATCAGCATCATTCACATCATACTCCATACTGAGGTGAAACTCACAATATATAACAAAATTTTTGATTCCGTCGAGGCTGAAAAAGAGAAAGCGACATGAATTGATGAAGCTGACCGAAAAAAGACTTTCAGCACAGTTTGAAAAAATGGATTTATTAACAATATATCACACGGATTGAGAAATTAATTTATGCTGCTTTACGTTTTAATGAATCACTGAATACCAAATTTCGTTTTATAGTACATACCATTATTATGTCACATACTAAATTGGTTTCTTTCAAAACATCCGTAAAATATTTCCCGAAAATGGTTCCTAATCTTGTAAATTGAAGTTTATTTTCACATAAAAACCCAACAATTTTCCTAATACGTTTCTGGTTGATCAATTTCACCCACGAGGTAACTTGACAGCACATTTTCTTACATGTGCTTTACTAGATTATAGTCTGGTTACTAAGATATGAAATCCATGTTCTGGTCAAGGTCCATGCTTGACATTATAAACACGAAAGGATGCGACAATCAATAATTCAATTTTTGGAGCTGAATATTATCGCAATCCATTTTAGCCAAGAATCGAATTCAAATAAGAGCCATTCATCAGAAATTATTTTTTAATAGCTATCCACGTCACTGACTTGAACAGTTTGGAAGGTTAATTCCTTATAATTAGCAAATTCCTATTGAAAGTCAAATCTGATACAAAATTACACACAGATATCTTAGAAAGAATTCATAGTATTTCAGAAAAAACGTGTAAGTACACGATAAACAAGTTGATTTATGATAAATTTATTAGTAAATGGAAAAGTTGTGATAATACCATAGAAAATGCATAAATAAAAATAAATTATTACCAGTGTCGAATGATTTTATCTCGTTTAGACTAGTCTCTAATTCTCTGAAGAATAGAATTGCTTCACTTTCATTTAATTATTTTCTCTTTGTTTATTGATGACGCGGTACGTTTTTATAATAAATATTGAGTGAGATAAATATTAAATTCGAGTATTGTTAAGACATTATGGGAAACAAAAGTTTGAAACAGCAAAAAAAAATTGTAGAATTGAAGGGGAAGACAAAGTTAATTAGCCAACGACACAGCGTTACAAGGGAAACAGTTTATCGCCGATTATCGAAATTCATTTCAACATTGCCATTCAAAATCATTGGGTAGCATCTATAAAAGTTGTCGAAGTTGTCACTAGTAATGAAAATGGATTTATATGAATAACCCGAACAGTGGTTAGTCAAAGGACAATTACCATCTCAAAGAGACGTAGATTCGAGCGGAAGTTTGTTATACAAATATTACATCACTAAATAAGTCGTATGTCACACAGATGGCGCTACCAACTTTCAAAAGAGGATGTGTAGAATTTCTACTAATTTTGTTTAGTCAGAAATAATTGACATTTAAGTGAAGCTACTTTTGTTATTTTCAAAAGAATTTCGTTTGGTAATTGCTTCTTGATGAAAAACAAAAACTGTGGAAGCTCAGCAATGGATTCAAAAGTGTTATCCGGACTCTATTCCATCGAAAAGAACTATTTGTTAATGATTTGTTAAATTTAAACGCGGTCGTATAGACACCGATCATAGTGAATGTTCTGGTTGTCCAATTTAGGTGGTTACTCCAGAAAACATCAAAAACTTTCACAAATTGGTTATATCCAATCATAAATTGAAATTGCGTAAGATAGCTGAGGCCATAAAGATATCAGAAGGCAGTGTGTTTACAATTTCCCTAGATTCCTCAAGATTTCTATTTCAAACAACTAATATTTTAACACCTTCGGCCCATAATTCTTATATCATTAATTTCTCTTTGTATCGAGATACCTCGAGAAATGCCGAGTGCGAGAATGTACAGGTTAGCTCTCGTCTCGCCTCGGTATGTCTCGAGGTTTGTCGCCCATTCTCGCTTCCATGTCAGTTTTTTGTGTCCGAGTCTCGGCATCTCTCCCTAGGGAGTCGAAAATATTGCTGAAAACTCTCACGCGCTTCAATGTCCAGGTGGAAACCGTTGAGAATACACGTGTCATTAAGACGTTGGAGTAACGAATTAAATATTTGGAACAATGAAAGTGAATCAAATTTTTCTAATGATCCGTACTATAAGACCCAAGTTATACATTTCATAAAAACCGAAAAAGTTGCAAAATGGGTTAGAATATCGGAACAGACTGTAGATGTGGATGAAAAGAGGAAAAAGAAGGATCTTACAGAGGACACGTGTGTGTCCATTGTCTCGGTATTCGCAACTGACCAGACGAAAGTAAACTCAGTAAGATTGTTAGATGAGCCTCTTTGGCGAGAGTTGACGAGAGCACTCGCTCGCGACATAACGTAGTCTAATAACAGTTTTTACTACACTTTATATTTGCTTCTGTCCAAATTCCTGCAACCATATGAACAAAAAATAACAATAAAAAAGGTCTTATCCAGGAAGAACTTACTTGTTATAATCTTGTTCAGTACTTTCTGCTCTATCCATAACAATTAATATTCATGAATAATAAAATTAATAGTATGTAGGTATTTCAGAAATTTATTTAACCATATTACCATAAAGTTTTCTCTATGACTAAAAAACTACCGCTACTTCCTTATTTCATCTTATTTTAACAATTATGTTGCAGTGTCGCAATTCTACTAAGAACAATTTCGATTTCATAATGGCATTTCCAAGTAGTACCACCACACCGTAAACTTCCACTTAAATGAAAGTAGGAGAATCGGCCTCGCTTGTGGGTCAATCTAGTACGACTATCTTTGTACGAGGAGTATTTTTAAAATATTTGTTTTGTTCATCAATTCAATTTATTCGAAACTCAATCATAGAACTACATTAATAATTTGTATTGATTGCTTATAAAACATAAACTATACGATTTTTCGGAGATTACTATTCGGTAGATCACTTATGAGATGATTGCGGATTCTAAACCAGAACGAGATTTAGATCACTATTTTTTGTAGCACAGAATAAAATAACGAAGCAAGGCGATTCAAGATCTCTTTGTATTTCAAGAGGATATCTGTAAAAAACAGAAATTCTGTAATGTGTCGAACGAGCCAGGAATCAGTTCTATCGAAGGTATTGATAAACTTCCTTTGAATACTCATTCAAAATAAAGGATTCGCCATATAAAAGACACTAAAAAAAAGGTTTCTCCGAAATACAATTGATTTCTTAAACCTTAATCATGTTTTGTTAAAAAAGGCTAAACTTGAAATGATTTATTGTCAAAAAAATTTTACAATTTGTAGACAAAAACTTGTAAAAACTAAAAAAACGGACGAACAAATAACTAAATAAAGATACAAATAGAATAAAAGTTCAATGTACAGAAGAAAACCACAACGAAATTTTAGGTAATAATTAGTATATAAGACGTATATAAGTCCATACCAAAAATTAAACCTGTATACAACATGCCCGGAATTAAATATTATTATTAGAATAGAAGTCGTTTATAAATTATTGCGGGAAAAGATGATATCGATTTGATTTCAATAGGCAAATGATTGTGCATTTTTTTGCATTGTGAAATATTGAGCTCTTAAAGATCGTCCTCCGCGTTCCTAAGTGGATAGCCGTGCAAAGATCTTTCTGAAATTGGAGAAGCGTGCTTACGAGTTAAGCAAACGGATTCAACGATGAATAAAGAATTTTTAATCTTTTAAAGAAGTCCCTGCAATGAGCCCTGCTGTTTAGTCCGAGTAAATATCTTTTGGAGCTGGAAGATTTACTCAAATTGAGTCGCACCACACGTACCCTGGAAGGAAAGGGCATATCGGAGATGCGACTCAATAAAGGCATAATAAACTGTTAAGGAAATGGATAAGTTCGGTTGTTCGGAAACTGTTTTCAGTGCAAAACAGGCGGAACTTAATTTTTGAATAGGGCGGCAATATATAACTCCCATTTCAAGGAATTGTCCACAATAAACCCTAATAATTTTACAACAGATTCAACGACGTCAATACTCGTACAACAAAAAACAAAAGTAATTTAAATCCTTGTCACATAATATTTGGTTTATTCTTTTAATAGTCCTTGTACAGTCGAATGATGCAGTGATGTAGTGAAAGAAAGCGAAATTGTTAATAACGAACTTCCTTTTCGCAATACATTTTCATACATTGACTATTAATTTTTGTATCGTTTGTTTTTTTTTAGTCGTCACAACATTTGGTAATTTCAAAATGCTAGTGGCTATTTAAGCGTTTCACGGATCGTAAAACGGTGCTAACCAAATTTATTGATTAGATATAATATATGTAAATATATGTGCGGATGTTAATTTTTTTACTTTCGCTTTTACTGATGACGTGTTGCAAACCACGAAACCAAATAAAAAATTAACATTACTGGAGATCATTTTAGTTCAACGTTTTTACTTGAATTGAGTGATGAGATTATTGAAATAACTTCTTAGTTTAATGTAGCTACCGAGTAGATAGATATTAACCTAAATTTAAAATTAAAAAAGCTGATTCAACTAATGGAAATTAGAAACATAAAACTATGAAGAATGTTAAAAGTTAGATTCGACTTCTAATCAAAGTAGCGATGTCAATATTTGGACTAAATTAGTTACTCCTGAAAGTTGGTTATCGTGAACAAGCATTGGTGACTTATTTACCAAAAAAATCACCCGATTTATTTCTGATACTACTTGAAAAAACTCGCATTAGTTTTGGCATCACAGGATAGCAAAAATTACAAATAATATAAAATTACGTATTATTGGTATTCAATAGAATTATTAAGAAACTAAAACTAAATAATAAGAATGCTTTTATAGCGAAGAGACGTTTGAAAGTAGAACGCTTCGATATCACAATGGATTACAACCGTCCACTACTGCAAGGCAATACTATGAGCTAAAACTACACTATAAAAGCATAGATGACAAACGTCGCTACTTCTGTTAAAGAATAAAAAACAATTCGTCATAAGTAGCTTTGTAGAAACGAGTGTTGTCCAGCATAAATGAAAAATTAGGCCCAACAAACGAAGCAAAAAGCATTTCATATTCGCCAATAATGTTGTCTACGTAATATTGGACAATTCCGTACAAGCATCGAAGCAAATTCCTTTCCAAAACATTTTAGAGCCACCACCAGAAGGCAATTTTAGCTAGCAAAGCTTTCTCCTTGCCTTCGCTAGATATGTCACGTCCATCTGAAACTTTACTCTAACTCTAGTTTCATCGGAGAACAGATCCCGTTTTCAATCATTGATAGTCCAATCACGATAGATGACAAATGTCGCTACTTCTTTTGAAGAAAATAAAACAAGTCGTCGAAAAATATAATCGCTATCACCACATCGTCTAATAATTCTTGGACTTGAAGACATTTGAATTAGTAATGTTCCAAAATGATACTATACCAATTGTCTACTCAAATCGTAACATCGAAATGCAGTCGCATAGATAACAAACTTTTAATTCATCTGTAGCTGTTGACTAGTCGCCTACAAGGTGACCCCAGACGCCTGTTTTGAGAGCACAGCATTTCGTATAGTCAACGTAAATTCACCATAAGGGAGTATAAACTTCTGGACTAGGTACGGTCACTCTTACTCGTTTTAAAACATTCACCGACCGAAATGTCATGTTACTAAAGTTATAAAGGGACTAGAAATCAGGTGAAGCAGTATACCATATCTGCTCTCATATACGACAAATTTTGAATATGATAGTTCAATGGAAAAACCACTTTGCTCCGATATTATACAGACCTTGCATTAGTAGTAAGAAATCTTCACCATAAAATTAGATGATTCTTAATCTCGTAATAATAACGATTTTCTATATTAACAGGTTATTCTGGGCTATAATTATCTGGATAAAAATTCCTTTTCACTTTCTTTCAGTATAAAAAAGGTTTATTATTATTCTGATGAATATTGTTGAGCCACTGGTAATTTTTATTTGAGACTGATTATTAAAATTCAGAGCAGATAAATAATCGCTTGATGTGATTTCGGTTTTTATATAATAAAGTGTTAAAATCTATTCGTCGATGTTTTGTTTTCACTTTTGCTTGAGAAATGTGTGGCATACTTAATTTACCAATTTTTGTATAAATTATTATCGATTTTTTAGTTACTAATCGTTACGGATATTTCTTGCACAATTGCTTCAATAAAATATCTAGTTCTCGGTAATTACTTGGAATTTCCTCTTCTAACTACCGATTGAAATCTCTCGCCAGCGTGCTTTGTACTTCATTAATTCCAGGAAGAGCTATGAAGATATCGAATTTATCACGACAAATGGTACAATCGACAGATTTATTGGTTATTTGTAGGTTTTTAATTACAAGAAAAATCATCTTTAAGTCATCAAGTAACTAGTATCGATCTTTAACGAAAACTATAAAAATAAACGCAACAAGTATAAAATCTAATTTTTATTCACGAAGTGAACTGTAAATATTGACATGGTTTGGAGATGGAATTCCGACAATCTAATATTTTTCTGATACGTAAATATTGATGTACGACTTGAGTTGAATACGTAAATAAATAAATCTGCATACTCCCAAATGATTTGTGGAAGACACCAAATGATCGCATTAATTAATTCAATATTATTTATTCATTTCCAAAAGTGTTTTAACCGGTCAATGGAGCTTTTTAGCGTCTGTCTATTTGTCTGATCGTCTCACCCCCGGTCTGTCCTACATCAATAGACATCATGAGACATCGATCAACAGATCGTCGGTTTTCTGCAGTTTCCTTGCCACCTGGTAAACCGGTTTTCCAGCCAAATGGCCGACAATAGGGAATAATACAGTCGCAACTGTACCCGCCCATCCCAAATTAAATTTAAAATAAAAAAAACACACAAAATTCCAAAAAACCACAAAAAAATAATTTAACCCCCAAAATTTAAAAAAAAATACAGAAGGACAGTTGTTTCACTTCGTTTTCATTCGGCCAAAATCGCCCGCTAGAAATAGTTAGGCCAACACAATCCAACGAAACTACGACAACCCCAGCCCTGCAGAGGAGCTATTCCTATATCAGGGCCTACTCAAAAAAACTACATTCCTTACAAAAATCCTTCTTATCCTCCCAAACTTACACCAACGAATCTCTCTTTCTTTTTTTATCGATCAACATCAATTCACAATAGATGTTATTTGGCTACAATGGACGTCACTTCACATCATTTTTGATTTCATCAACCAATTATTATTAGAATTGTCAAGATATAGTGATGACAAAATTCTTAAATAAATGGAATTATTGATATTTTTCTTGTTTTAAATAATTCGCTTCAGTCACTCGGGCCGAAAGTGCGAAGACTTTTTTACTTGTTTACTTATATAATAAATCTTTTTTGTATTCGAATTTTTTGTCATTATTTTTCTTTTCTATTTCTTATACTCTTCGCACAAAACTATATCCTCATCATTCGTAGATTTCTCATCACTTTAGTCTTCTTATACTCGTTTCGATTATTTCTTGGTTTCCAAGAACTTATTAATTCACTTCTAGAAAACACAATTTTTCACTGATTTACAAATGATTGAGTTTTCTGTGAAAATAAAACTATTATTTCGATGGATTAAACTAGATTATGCTACAAAAAAAAGCTGTCGAATCAGAAAGCAGACTTTAGTGAAAGTGAAATAAATGTTCGTGAACAAGTTCATAAACCCCTGGACAAAATTAAAGCAACACTTTACTTGATCTAAAGATTTACAATAAAAGCGCAAAATAAAACTAAGTAACATTGAAATAATAATAAATACCTAATAATTAGTCGAATATGACCTTAACATAACCTCAATTTCTCTTATATTTTCCATAAAACCTTTTGCTGGAAATGCATAATAAAGAAAATAAATGCATATAGATCAACTTTACCTAGTGGGCCTTCCTGTACTTCTTATCACTACATTGATACGTCAAGTCATGTTTAATATCAAATGTTCAACGAAAGTAACTTCTAGGAGTTGGTTGTGATTAGAAACTTGGAATTCTCTTTTTAAGATAGTCCCATAGATGATCTATAGGATTCATAAACAGGCTGTTAAGTGGCCACTCTAATAAAGGGATATTGACATCATGTAAGTAGCCAATAACCTGTATAGCTTGGAGTGGTCGAGCTTTGTCCTACATGAGTAAAAAATTAGGCCCAACAGAGGTAGCAAAATTCACTACAAGTAATATTGAGCATTCATAGACCTCGTACGTATAGAAACCAATTCCGTATGAGCATCGAAGCAAATTTCTCTCCAAAACTTTTAAGAGTTATAATCAAAAGGCACTTTAGGAAAGATGGTAGCTTGTAAACCTTTCTTCTTGCCTTCGCCACACACGATCAGGGGTTTTATGGCTGGTCTTCTGTTGTTTAACTCTGCTTCATGTATTAAATCTCCCAGCTGTTCGAAATGATATATCGATATTTCAAACATCTAATAATTCATTTTTTAGTAGATTTCTGAGAACACGCTGTCCCAAAAAACGATCATCAATTTGATTAGTGCAACGATTGGTTTATATATTTATTTTAATCTTACTTTTGATAACGTGTCTTCTCAAAACATATTTGATTCGATTCGAATGGATTCAGTTCCACTGAGGAGATTTTTTAGTTTTAACAATGTAGTGGAAGGATATTCCTGTACCAAAAACACGTGCACGGATTAAACAAACACTATAATTGCCAAGTTCAAGTTGGAGAGGCTTCATGTAATACAATTTTCTATAAATACTAAAACTGTCAACTGTCGCTTTTTTGGTTACTCGTAAAATTTTTTGGGATATTTCATATTTCAAAATTCATATTTCTGATATTCATTTTCAAGTGAAACTTATTTATAAATTACCCGGGAATTGTGTATATTTGTTGCGGGCAATTTTATAAAAACAGTTTTCACCTTTTTACCTTCTCTAATATATTTATAATTTTATGGATTTTACTCCCACCGCCGAATAAATCGTTACTAAAGATTTTGATGTAAATTGTTTCAATATTTCGATTTTTCCATTATCAAAATAAATTTGAAATGCATAAACTCGATACATCTAAACTATATCAACTTTGATTATTGTCGTTATGATTAAATTAATTTGCGTACTGCATGTTTTCACTCCTTAACAGGTGTACGCATGGAACCAAATTAATAGGACATTGCATAATAACTAATAACATGCCATCGACTTTCAGATCATTTAAATTATGGATAGTAATATTAAGTATGATGTAACAAAAGGGGTCAGATGTTATTTACGACGGACCATGTTTGGGCTTAAGTGCGTTCTGTTTTTACTTTGTGAATAAATATAAAAAAACATTTCAAGATTTTTTATAGTATTTATTAAAATTTATGGGTGTATTTTTGCATCGATTTGTACTCATAGTATATCTCGTAGCTAATTCGCTGATATTTTTCATTTCTCATTTCGATTTTCTTCTAGCGATAAAACTCCGGCGCATTCATCAAAATTTAAAAATTAGAAAAAACGTTCTGACAATCATTTTTACAAATATTTTCAATAAACAGAGTAGTATCCGTCCTGTTCCATTCACTGTACTCCTTTAGCAATAGCCAAAAATATAACAGAGATTTAGTGATTAGACGCAACATGAAATTTCTGAATCTGAAAATATCCAAAAATATATAAAAAACACATGCAGATCACAATAGATATGAAAGAATACGATATTTCTGGAATCCTGAATCCGGTGCTGTTTAAAATAGCTATGGTACGATATTTTTAATGAGACAAAACCAAGAATAATCGTAGAAACATGGTTCAACAATTTCTGAAAGCGTATGTTTTTGTTGATGAATTGACTGTCTTAATAATGAAACCACAAGAACTAAAAAATAAACTAAGTTTGGAAAAATTTTAATTTAGAGATGAAATTTGCATTTTAATGTGGAAACAGGAGACAGTAAATCCAGAAATTAAAAATTTAGTGATAAAATATGGAAACTAATGTAAAAAAGTTAAATTAATGAAGATTAGATCGATTGACATAAAAATGGAAAATAAGAAAACGCATATGGGATCAATAAACAAAAGGAGGTTTGTGAAATTTTTAATAATAAATAGCTTGATCAATATGTTTCGTAGTTTACGGTTAGCAAAATTGAAAAAAAGTTAAACTGGATACGAAAACTAGGTATAAATTCTCGATTTACTTATAAAAAAATGTACTTCATGAGATTCGGATAAATCCGCTTAAGACAACTCGAGAACATGCCCTCGACAACGATGTAAGTAAATTATCTATTTTGAGAGTTTTGCATAAAGAAAAATACCACCACCCTTAAAAAGTTTAATTGATTCAGTAGTTAAATGAAGATGATTCTGATAGATGAAGATTATCCTGATGTTGGACAGAATAAACGACTATTATCTGTTTATAAAAAAATTTGTTTTTACTGATGAATCGACGTTTCATTTAAACGTAACGGTTAACATACAAAACTGTAGATATTGAAGGATAGAAAATCCTCACTGGATGTTTGAGGCTCATACTCAATATCCTAAAAAAGTGAACGTTTGGACTGGTATCATTAACAATAAAATTATGGGCTTTTATTTTTTTGAGAGCACAGTTAATGGTGAGGTTTATTTAGATTTTTTCATCAACTTCATAGTGCTTACATTACAAAGACTTTTTCCTGATGTTAACCATCCAAATAAGACAGATCGATGTATTTAATACCGACAAAAGTCCACCGCATTTGACTCTATTCGATTATTTCTTATGGGGTGATTTGAACTCCAAAGTATACTTTAATAGACCAGTCAGCTGATTTAAAAGTTAGGATATCGGAAAAAATTGACAAAATAACCTCTGAGGTTATACAAAATGTTGTACGAAAATTCTAGAATCGCCTCGGTTATTGCCAAGTGAATGGTGGTCATTTCGAATATTTAATTCAATTGTAAAGAACATTGTTTTCACACAAAGTTTTTTTATAGAGACATTATCAAAATTTTACATCTTATAAATTAATTTTCTCAGTTATGATTGCACAAAAATTAATAAACTTCATATTGTTGAATAGAGCACTAAAATTCTTTTCCAAAAAGGTTCCATACGACCCCCTTTTTATTAAAAATTTTCGTGGAGGTACTTTTAATTCAGAGGGGATGCTAGAGAGGGATAATCTTTTCATACTGTGACTTGTAAATTCCGTAGATATATCATGTATTTATGGGAAGATGTCATCATTATATCACTCGGGATCCAGAAGCTTACTGCTTTAACATGTATTCTATTCAATATTATTCAATATTCGTTACTACAAATGAACATTTTCTAAATATGGACATATTCAAAATAAAGAATTACCACAACGATGATAATTTAGTTTTTTTGTTACCGATTGGTTAATTTCTTATTAAATATGAACAGTTGTCTTGGATATAATTACGTTGGCATACGATGTGGAATAAAATTAAGATTGCTGGTATTACATAACCTAAGTAATGAATATAAGTTTTCGTTAATAACCACTTCGTTAAATATAATTTAGTGTCTTTGTTCTTAATTCGTATACATACAGGTGTACACCTCAGCTCAGTAATAAAGAGAAACTATCCACTATGGTTATAATCAGATACATGATACTTTAATGAAATGAATAAAATATTTATAATAAAAGTATACTATATGGTAAAAAAACTGACAGTATCAATCAGAACATTAACATAAACCTATTGGAATGTTGTTACTTAATAAGATGGCTAGCGAAATTGCGGTGGAGAGGATCTGGGTCCTTTAGCATAGATGCATTTAAATTGCTAACGACAAAGCCATAACTAACCAGCTGAGAGGGCTAAAACCTACAGTGGGAAACCCTGACTTCTAGATTGAGGAACATATTAAGCTGACGAAGAGGGAATAATGAGACAAATCCCTCAGAATGGGTAGCAGGAGTACTGCATCTAAGTAGATAGAATAGTCCAGGCAATTTAGAAAAAATCGCTTAGTTTTCCACGATTTGTGTGAAACTTTGTATTTCGGTGGTATGTACAATGACATATCTTTATCCGTGGTCTGAAATAATTTTTTTGTCATTGTCAAAAACATCTATATATGTCGATTTTAAGGCAATTTCTAATTTTTTACTGGTGACTTTACATAAAAAAATTTCAATCCTTTTTTTCTTGTCATTAAAGGACCTACAAAAGTAGACGTTGCACGTTGAAAAATATTAATTAGTTCAAGAGATAAACGAAAATAATAATGACTATTATTGTTTCTAGATAAGAAATTATAAACGAGTTTAGTTATTATCATTGAGTTTTGTAATTGTGCCAAAATATTCTAAACTATCAAAAAATGGCGTGGGCAAAAGCTGGAGATTGTACGTTTAATAGCTTAATGATTTAAGACCTTATAAAGAAATTAACAGCAATAACAAGAAACTTGGTCTATGCGTTGAATGTGGTTGTACTGATTTTGTGATGAGTAGATTTCATTATTTTTTTCGAAATCCCCTTAGTTGCAAAATGAAATCTCGTGCGGATACGTCTTTTTTTCATAACTTTTTGTTACGTAGATCGAAATTGCATAAAAATAGCTTTCATTTAAAAAAAAATTTGATTTTCGTTGAAAAACCATGGAGATACAGACCTGAAAAGTGAAAAAGTAACTGTACAACAAATTTAGCGAGTTGAAGAAAACAATGTATCCCATAATTTTTTATATACAGTACTATCATTACATGAAAAATCACGTATCTCGTGGAAATCCCTCCCTTGAAAAAAATTAACGAAAGAAAGAGGAGTGCTTGATTTACCTTGATCGGGCGCGGCGGCGAGAGATAAAATTCGGCCGCGCATGTTTAGCTGTACTTTTCTCGGGGACTAAATGTGATAAAAGGATGATTTTTTTTTTTTTAATTTGATATCTCGCCACGAGAAGAATCGATTTGCATAGCCAAAAATACTAAATTTCAATTTTGCTAAGAGTAAATGAGTCCTACAAATTTCATTAATTTTCATTTATTATTCATTAATATCCATACATTTGTTTATACAATTATATCTTATAAAAATTATTTTTATTAATAAAATTACAGTTAATAACAGCAAATAATAATTAATGCCTTTCATTATACATATCTCGATACATATTAATTCAACTCAGTAATGTAATCTATTTTCGCTAATAAATAAAATATGCTAATTTGAATTACTTTTATAATCATATACACATTTTCAACTATATTCGCACTAAAATTTCAGCCTACGTATCAAAAAGTTATGAAAAAAAGACGTATCCGCACGAGATTCATTTTGCAACAAAGGGGATTTCGAAAAAAAATTCCCTCGATTGCAAAATTCCATTTTTTTTATAAATTAACGTCGACTTTCTACGAAATATAATGAAATGTACTCATTAAAAAATTGCTGTTATAGCTGTTAATTTCTTTATAAGGTCTTAAATCATTAAACCATTAAACATACAATGTCCAGCTTTTGCCCACATAATTTTTTGATAGTTCAGAATATTTTGGCACAATACAAGACTCAATGACAATAACTAAACTATAATTGTTTATCTAGAAATAACAATATGTTTCTCTTGAACTAAATAATATTTTCCAACGTGCAACGTCTACTTTTGTAGGTCTTTTGATGACAAGAAAAAAAGGATTTAACTTTTTCTATGTAAAGTCACAAGCAACAAAACTATAAGCCAAAAATTAGAAATTGCCTTAAAATCGACATATATAGGTGTTTTTGATAATGACAAAAAAATTATTTCAGACGACGGATAAAGATATGTCATTGTACATACTTTCCACCACCGAAATACATATCGTGGAAAACTAAGCAAAATTATGATTTTTGGGCTATCTCGCCTGGACAAAGAAAGCCTATTACATCGTAATCGAAGGTTTTTTACTGGATACAATTCAAACGTGAATCCTAATTGGGACTGGAATTTCTATGAAATTAACAGACGCAAGAAAAACCTAAAATTTGAACTAATGATTCTAATTGTATCTTAAATATACGATTTGCTGTAATCTTTTGATCAAATTACCCATCTAGCTGCGGGTACACGTTTAAATTCTCTATTAACTCGAAGAAATTATTTATATTTGTATATTTTTGTTTTTCAAAATGAATTATCAAAATAATTCATCGTAGCAGCAAAGAAAAGAATATAAACCCTAAATAATTTAAGACTCAAATGATTTGGAATTTTTATATTTCTAGTATTATTTAAACGAGTTTTAATCTATATAAAGACAAAACCCAACAACCAGTTTCACTGAGATTTTAAAGTACTCTCACTTTCACCAGTCGCAAGGAAAGCACAAAAGATAATACTTCCGACTAAGCAATTGGCACAAATAAAATTCAGTTTATGAAATAAGGTCAAATGTTTCGTACAGAGTGATTCACTTACCGAGGAAATAATCAATATCCGATTTACCGATTCATTTCCAACACATTGAACATTGATGATATAAAATAAATTGGCTATTTCTCAATTACGTAAACATGAGTTATATTAGTCTAATATATAACCAGTAAACTCATTAACGCTTTTATTAAATATTAAGAAGGAATTATAATAATCAACTTACAAGGCGTTGTATAAGAGAATAAGAAGTCCCAAGTTATCAAAGTATTTTCTTTTAAGGCATATATTATAGGTATATACGAGTATGATACCAAAAGTACCTGGCCTTACCTAGTTATGCTTGAAAAATACCAATGTATTAGAAAGTACACAATCTATACAGCATATGTTTCAAGTTTAGTATTTGTTATATGTATTAGTATAGAAGCTGAACTAGATTCTACTCTGGGCGAGGCTGCTCCTTCGTTATCAACAGTAAAATATTGAGTAATAGAGTTTAAACGAGGTCGTACGACAATCGAAGTCCAGCATAGCAGTAGTCGACCAAATGAGGTCCAGAAATGTTGAAGAAAATCCATAAAGTTGCACTGGATGATCGTTGCCTGAAAGTGGGTGAGCTAGCAGACATAGTAGGCATTTCAAAATGTGCGATACATCGCTTATTAACTGAAAATTTTGACAAGAGAAAGATGTGCGTAAGATGGATGCCGCGTGTGCTCACAATGTATTAAAAACAGCGTCGTGAAAATATTTCCATCAAATGTTTGGCAATGTTTCACAAAAATAAATCACTTTACACTAGAAATAAAAAAAAACAAATCAATCAAATCAATGGACCGAAAAAGGAGAATCCAAAGAAGGAAAAGACCGTTCCATCTGCAGGCAAGGTCATGGCGTCGGTTTTTGTGATGCACGTGGGATCATTTTCATTGAAAAAGGAGAAACTGTCAACGGCGAGTATTATGCGAACTTTTTACAGCTTTCGAGCGATAAAATCAAGGAAAAACAGCCGCATTAGGCTAAGAAGAAAGAGTTGTTTTATCAAGACAATGCACCAGCTAACATATCTGTTATTACAATGGCCAAAATAAATAGATTAAAGTTTGAATTGCTATCTTATGCACCCTATTCGCAAGATTTTGCTCCATCACACTATTTTCTGTCCCCAAACTTGAAAAAATGTCTCGGTGGTCAATTATTTTCCACCAATAAAGAGGTAATGTCACCAGTTAATGGTTATTCTTGACGATTCTTCTTATAAAAAGGGCATCGCTGGGAAAAATGTATGGAGGTAAGACGAGATGAAAAATAAATATATTTCTTTGTAACATGTTTGTATTTTTTTTGTTGGGCTAGGCACTTCTGGGACCATCGTCGTACATTCACTATTTATTAATTATAACCGTTTAGAATTCTACACCTACACCATACAATATTGAAAATCGCATTATCAAGGATTCTCAATTCAATTCATATATTTCGATATTTCAAGTTAACACTATTCTTTTATCAAATCTAATAATAATTAAATAAAATCGATCCTATTTATGTTTATATAAAAAATTATAAACAAAATAAATGGTACTTAATGTCAAATATTGAATAAGAATGAAATTGGTGAGTGCATCTGAATACACAATTACCAGTACGTAATATTGTGATGAAATGCGTTATTTTCACTTTCAGGAAGTTAATTCTTCACATGCTGGTATTTCTAACCAGCTCCGGCTTGAGCTAAAAAAATTTAATCATATAAGATATTGAGACCGAACTAAAATCTAAAATTAAGACAAATCATCACGAAATAATAATAATTTTAACTACCAATTGCCTTCTCCATTGATAATTTTGTATCCTTCTCGATATACATTGGATTTGTTGACAGCTTATGATAAAATATGCTTCGTCTATGAGAGAATCGTCATTTATTACGTTCACTAAGCAGGTATTCTATTTTCCTACGGATATTTATAGTTTTGAAAATTCCTCAAATTGTTTTTCAAACAAATAAAAATATCGATTCATTCCACAAATGTAATGAGGCCAGAATTTGATATTTTTGGATGTCCTACAATAAATTGAAATCATTTTGTGAAGATAGAAGAGTGACAAAGTATTACTTATAAAGAATTATAGTAAATATTATGAGAGACCTTAGATTTAGAATAAACATATCAAAAGGTCTAAGAAATATGAAATTACTCCTATAGATAAGCACAAGATAATTTTTTTAATCAATTTTTCGAGAACTAGTGTTGGTTCCAGAAGTACCTGGCCTAACAAAGGAAATAGATAAATGTGGATAAAAATGTATTTATTTTTAAACGTAATCTTCTTTTAGCTACTCACACTTTTCCAAGCCATACCTATTTTATAATAAGAATCGTAAATTAAAATTTTTTCAAGTTTGGAAACAGAAAATAATCCGAGGAAAATAAATATGTTAATTCATTAATTTTGGCCATGCAATAACGGATTTGTGAGCTGTTTCTGAGCCAAATGCAGTTATTTTTGCTTGATTTCTTCGCTAAAATATGGCATAATACTCGCCATCAATAGTTTTTCTTTTATCAAGATAATGATAATGAAAATTATCCCACACGTATCCCAAAAAACAGACGCCATGACCTTGCCTGCAAATGGAACTGTCTTTGCCTTCTTTGGAACCGGTTCTCTCCTCTTCAGTTCATTGTTTTGATGGTTCTTTTGTTTCTGGTGTGAATTGATACACCCAAATTTCATTCATTCCTGCGAAAAATTGCCAAACATTTTCACTACGCTGTTTTTGGTCCATTATTAGCAAACGCGGTATCCATCTTGAACACAGCTTTCTCGTGTCCAAATTTGATATGCGATGTCCGCACTTTTTGGAATGCCTACTATGTCTATTAGCTGGTGCATTTTTAGTAGACGACAATCCAGTATGAATTTCCTCAACATTTATGGAGTTTTCACCTCATTTGTTCGACCACTGCGAGGCTGGTACTAGAAAGTCGTACGGCCTCGTTTAAACTCTATGACTTAATATTTTACTCTTGATAACGAAGAAACAGTCTCACCCAGATTAGAATCTAGTTCAGCTTTCATATTGGTTGGGCTAAGGCCTTGTATTGTATGACATAACGATGACCAATTTTACAAATTCACTTAAAACGTTCATTATTCATGATGGCTTCCTAACAAATACTAAACAACGTGGCATCTTCAACTTGAAACATATGTTGTATAGATACTGTGTTATTTTTCAAGCAATCACCACTATCTCTAGGTCAGACTAGATACTTTGGGACCTCGTATTAGACCTGTGTGTACAGGCTAAAAAGTAAAAGATGCTTCATTTTTTTAAGGGAGGTGAAGAGAGTTATTGCTTATATGCGATATATCCAAAGGCAAAACCATCTAGAACTAATTTATCAATATTATATGTGAATAACAAACAAATAGTATATGTTATATCTATTTAAAAAGGCTTTTTGTGGTCATATACATAGTTAAATAATAAAGTTGGTGATTCTGAGAAAAAATATGGAAAAGTACAATTTCTAATGAACAATAAAGTGCTGTGGTGTTACCACATCATCATTAATTACTTTTCTGTTCACCAAATATTTCAAGTTCCGCGGAAATCTTCTAAACATTATTTCACAGAAAAACCAATAATAGGGAAACTTTTTACCGAGTTTGAATTTATTGTCTTGATTTAATAGCTTTACTTGACCTTGGCGCAAGGGCTTATTTATTGGTGATACACTGATTCCAAAGTTATTCTTAATCTTTCATTGAATCAATAAAACTCTTTCCTAATGTAATGGCCTATTCTTCATTTATAATTAACTTTTCTTATTCAGAAATATCATATTTTCGTTACGGATCTGATTGTCGTTAGAAAGTTACATAATAACGAGGCTCCTGATCTGGTTTACTGATCCAATAGATATTTTTATTTCCTTTTTCCTCGTACGGTTTTCAAATTGGCACAGTAGAAATTCAATTTAATATTCCGTCGCGCGTTTCCGTAATTT
This sequence comes from Diorhabda sublineata, assembly GCF_026230105.1. Taxonomy (NCBI): domain Eukaryota; kingdom Metazoa; phylum Arthropoda; class Insecta; order Coleoptera; family Chrysomelidae; genus Diorhabda; species Diorhabda sublineata. The sequence goes on from NC_079475.1 coordinate 12,464,491, forward strand.
TTTGCTTACTAGAATGTGAGGTATGCATTTAATATAATACCTTATATTAAAGTGGTTACGCGATAAAAAAACAATAAAAATTATATTGGTCGATTAATAAAAGTTGTTTTTGAATGAAACACATAAGTCGTAAAATTTAGAAGAGTGATAAAATGTTTTAAACGATTATATTAACAGTTTGATACTGGTCAGCATGTCATTTTGTCAAAGGTTATTTTCATAACCTTGTTAAACTAGAAGTTACTTTCTCAATCCGATTTCTATGAGTTTTCTGTTCAGCTTTCAACTTACTATTCTGGAAAACATCTCATTACCTCTCATATCGTCCGGGGAGGCAAAATAATAATTAAACACGTTTGCCTCGGGAAGTTCTTCCCACACCAAAGAAATAATTCAATAATGATTATGATAAATATGTTTGGAGAAATTCAATTGTCTTGCAAAATACTACAAATACTACAAACTACCTACTGCTGGAGGATCAATTTACCAATATATTAGAATATCGTCTGGTATTATTCATATCCAACAGATGTATACTATTTTAATTTTAGTGAAAGGAAAGATCCGATTTTCATAATTGTTGTTTTATTTGTTTTCATTACTCCATTTCTTTTTTGTCGTCATACAATCTTTTTTTTTCATTAGTCATTGATAGTATCAAACAAAAGAAATGAGTGACGTTGTTATAAGTAGAAAACTTATCAAAAAGTCCAATGAAGAGTTTTGGATTGATTTATTTTTTGTATAACTGAATAATCATATTACTGAAGTAATTTTGACGTGAAGAAAGTTTTTTTGTTTCCTTTTGACCTATGAATGTTTCGATTTTCTGTTGCCATTTCTACCAGCATATATTTTACTTTTTTCTGGAAAGTTTACCGTCTGAATGAATTACTTCGTCTCAACAAGCTTTACTCAAAGTTTCAGTTTCTAACCATCTCATTATAGTCGAGCTCGAACGAACACTCAGTCGAGTTATTTTCAAAATTGAGTTTCTCCTCATTATAAAAAAAGGATTAATAACAACGCAAATTATAAACGGAATGTTTTCGGTGTTTTGTGTCCATCAATTTCAACAATTAAAAATTGGTAAAGATGTTTCGCTCTTTACAAAATGATCCACATGCGGGAGGTCCTGTGATGGTGACTACTCCAGAAAACATTAAATTAGTGGAAGACATTGTTCTAAGTGACATATCGGAGCCTTAAAACAAAAGGAATTGCCAGATAGAGCTGCATTTCCAAAACAAGGATACTTTTATATATGTCAAAAATAATTCCAGGGTTGGGTACCTCGAATTCTCAAAGTGCAAAAGCAGAGTCGAGTAGAATGTTATTTGCCGTTTTTAGAGCTTTTACAAGAAAACCAAGAAAGTATAATTCGATCAATATTAGTCTTTTAGTATGATCTGACATCCAAAAGAGATTCCATGGAGTGGCATCGAAAACGTGAGCCCGTGCCAATAAAAGCAAAGGGCACCAAAAAAGTTATGGCTGTAATATTTTGAAACTGCAACGTTATCTATCCTTTTTATTGACTTTAAAGAATCAAATACAACTGTGAAATTGGCATATTTTACTAAGGCAATTAAGTCAAAATATTATCGAAAAAAGGTGAGGCAAAATCAGATAAGGTGTGCAATTGCTTTTATCCACAATACCTCGAATTCCAAGGCTACTCTACACTAGGGTGGCACACCCACCATATAGATCTGATGTGACTCCGTGTAACTATTGATCGTAAAGTTATAGGTAGAAGATTTAAGAGCGAAGATGAAATTAAACGGCGAGGCGTGGCATAGAAGCATCAGTCAGACATGAAATTGATATTGTGAGTGGTTTGAGCAAGAAGAACGAGGAAAGTTTACTCAAAAAAATGAGATTTCGGTGACTGAGACAATGGATAATTGGAGAATGATTTTATAGGTCGCACCTCAAGATCTTTTTATATCGACTTGATTACATTGATATTTCGTATAATTTCTTTGGTTTAATTAATCAATTGGGACATTTCGCTTTATTGAAGCGTAAAATTATAAGAATCGATTGATTTACTGTTTATAATAATAAAATTTATCGGCATATCACATAACTGTGGTATTCAATTGCATAATTTGTTGTTTTTATAATTTTTTTTCCGTTTTTCATCCATTAATTTATGCAATTACTTCCTGATAGTTATTGGAACTGAGATGCGGAACGAGAAATTGCATTTCACCAAAAATGACAGTAATCCAGATTTGACCACAATTACTTGAATTTAGCTGATACAATTCATAAGTTCGTGTAAATTAAGATTATTTTCATCCAATTATAAATATATGGATATATTTAAATTTTTTTCTCTATCTTAAATCGTTTCTATTATAAGAGAAATTGCAGTATATTTGAGATACTACAGGTAATTTGGACTACTTCCATATCTTAATTTATATAAACGCCATCTATGTTTTTATGCCCGAAACGTCATAAGACATACGAAACTATAGAGTATTCAAAACAGGACGCCATTTTGACATTCCAGTTGCCAGCCTCAAGGTCCATTCGTAAACTTTACTCTGCATTTGCCGTAGTAACGGAAAACAGCCAATCATATCCGTTTGCGTTTGTCACGTGATTTTGCCTAATGGTCCCAATACAAAAAAACTCTTGGCTATTTTCCATAATATGGTCAATAAATACTGGATTATAAACAAAAATATCATGAAAACAAAAAGCGGTATACGTGTCAAAAAGAATAACAAAATTTTTAGGTTAACGACAGCAACGTCAAGTTTATGAATAGGGTCAATAGACTGGAATTGGAATTTCTGGAACCGTTGGCGATATTCATACTGAATACACTGACTACATCACCACTAAACCAACACTCACAATTACACTGTTTCGCGTTTCGAAAACCAAGTTATCATCTTCAGAGACTGAAGATAAACAGTTTACCTTCAGGACATGATAATTATTATACATATATAAATTAAATAAGATACAAAGAATTAGAATACTGCTTGTTCCTTCGATTCCCATAATTGTTTGTGGGTACTTGTACATTTACACGAATTATTTTGTGGATGATAATGTACATGAGTATTTTCCAATAGGTTGTAACTACTTTATTCTTTCCTTTATTGCTCTAGATACGTGAATAAATAGTTTTAAAAAACAGTTTATAACATAAAAACAAATGAGTTGTAAACATTGCCGTTTATCTGTTTACAAGCTTACTATGTACTGACGTCAGTGCACCGCCATGTTGTTAGTGAGGAATAAGTTCTAGCAGAAAATTTAAAAAATTGATGTTCAGAAAGGTACACGAGGTGAACCGCGTTGAAATTTTCAGTTCCTACTTTGAAGACATTATCGAGAGAAGGGTAGAGTGGTTATCCGTTAATTGATAAGAAGTGATCTGATTCCGTGATCTTAATCGATGACAAAACAAAAACAGGTGAATTAAGACATAGTGTGGGAGTCGACATGAAAAGTAGAAATATTGATGATGTTTCTGGACAAAGTACAAATACCAAACAGAAAGAAACTACAAACAAAGAAGAAAAAACACAGTACTGAGAATTCTAGTGGAAATAGAGAAGATAATGCAAATAAATTATTATTAAAAAGTTGAATCAAAGATACATTATGAAAATCGTTTTGAGCGATATAAAACAAGAAATAATAGAAAAAACTTCTGAAGTTCTTCTTATTCTTCCTTCTTGTATGGTAGGTTTAAAACCTGTTTCTTCTTCAGTTTCCGCCTTCTGGAACCATATTGTCATACGATCTCTTTCTCGTACGACCAATACTTCTTCTGCCTGTTGGCGATTTATCCCTTACGATTAGAAAGTGTGATATGTGATATGTCATAAAATTACTACATTTCGATATCAATGATAAATTCAGTTTATTCGAGAATCATACACCTTGCAACGTGATTTTCTCTTATTTTAATATTCATTTCAATTCAATATTATTGAAATGCATCAAATAAAAATCGACACTAATGAATAATAAATCTTTGGATTTTATTGCTCACCATTTTCAAACGTGTGTAGTATATTTTGATACATTGATTGACTATATAATAACAAGTTTGTAGCACTAATAAAGTGGGCACCGTTTGTTGTGATCAATTTGTTTCGTGCCGAAAAATTTGTAACACTGACACTGATGACTTTTTTCACGTATTACAGTATTCCAGAGGTTACAATAAAAAAAATTTGCTTCATAGAAGCTGATTTTCCTTGATATAAATTTTTGGACAAAAAGTTGGAGCTTGTAGAAGTGATAATCAGAATTTTTGTTCTCCTGGCTACTTTCGTCTTTATTTCCGTCCATGCAAAAACTTAGCTTATTTTTCAACATGTTTATTAAATTAGATTTACTAGGTAGTTAAAAAATTAATAATTTAAAAAGACAATACAGGCTAACCTTTTCAATGGTAGTTCTGAACAAATACAAAGCCCACAAAAAACATTTATTGTTTTCATATTTATGGTTGTTATGTTTTCCATATTTCCATGGTTCATAGAAATTTATGACATTTTAAATTTAATGCGTGACTACTGAGTTACTTTTTATGTTGGTACTTGACCTTCGACGTACTATGAAAATACTTTACTAATACCATTAAATTAAATGAATCACTTAAATAAAACCACTTATATAAACTCATAATATAGATTGAATATGCAGAAAACATCATATTGAGGTATTTCAGGCAAACAAATTCATGATGAATTTATCAAATCTGAATCAAAAGAAATACTCAAAAAACATTCATGAAAATATTATTCCAAGAGTGGACTGGTTAGAATGAAGAAGTTTCATTCGAGCTTCTATTCTCTCGTCTAACTGATCTGTCAAATTAATAATTTTCAATAACGAATACGTGTAATTATAAAATTTGTTTTTAAAAATTACTAACCTAGATCGATTTTTTTTTTCGTTATGTCTAGTTCCTACTCTCTTTCTCTTTGGTTTATATTATAGCCTGTATCGCTTCATAATTGTACTTCGAGGACTACTCTGATTCTAACAAGTACTCCATCATATTGGCAATATTGAAACTTCGTCCACGTTTCTTTCTTGGAGCAGTGGAAGAGTGTATGCTCGGCATCGTCTTCCTGGCTGGAGTAGGTGCATTTAGGAGTGTTTGATCTTCGTCGGGTATATAGGTACTTGCGAAGTCTATTGCCTGTGAGTGCTGGTGTTTAGAAATAATCATTTTCCACATAGGAGCCAACCCTGCGTGTCAGCTTTGCTGTAGACAGTATGCCATACAAAATATGGTTATGAATCACGCTTGAAATGAGAAATAATCTGGTTCAATATATGAAAAATTAAATCACATCAGATTCGACTATGTTATTGATCTTTCGAGTTGAAGGCGCTGCGCTGGCCGGAATGTTCCCGAAATGTGAAGTCGTTTATTTTAATATATAACACGTCTGGGTTGAATTATATATATATATATATATATATGTATTTAAGGGGTATAATCATCCCTTCTAATCGTTTCTAATCAATACTTCAAGAAAGTTTTGTCTTTTAAAAACTGTATCTGTTTTTTCTAACAAAACGAGAATTCAAAACACTGAGGTACGCTCGATGTTTTATGGGAAATGATTTATATTTACAATAGGATTATAACAAAGTTGAAGGCTATATTTACTTCAAGAACTCATTCGTCAACTGAAGAGCAAAAGATTTGAGAAATTCAGAACATGAGAATTTGAAAAAATAGCTCGTTCTTTGGACTAATTAGATTTATGGTAGTTGGTCTACTAAAAACAGTTGCAGGTTCATTTTTAGTTGAATTTGATGTTTAAATGGCACACTTTTGAATAAATATGTCTTACACGTCCTGAAAATGAGAAAACCAAAAAGCATATCGATAGTAACAGGTAGGATACATCACTTGAAGTCAACCAAAGTCTCTTTTTCGCTTTCTTCTTATGTTCTAATCATGCACCTTTCTTTTTTAAACTTTCTCTCAATTTGCACTCCACTTAATTATGTATTTTAGTCAATTTTTTGGCGATGTGAAGTTTCCTAAAAACGTGAACCTTAAATTTAGTAACAAGAATTCCCAGTCTATTATATATATATATATATATATATATATATATAGAAAGAAATTACTCGTTTCAAACCTTTGAACTGACTGTTTTTTTCCAAAATTTTGGAAAATGCATATGGAGGATATCTTCTCTCCTTCTAACTGTATACTATTATATTTCTAACTGCCAGATTTATTTTTTTTTGTACTACAGCACCATTGCAATTAAATTTAAATCTCTTTGACATTGGATATAACCTGCTGAAGTATGAATGAATAGCACGTATTAATTAGATGCAAATAGCTATCATTATAAACTGAAAATTACATTTTAAACAACTGATGAATTTTAATAGAAATAAATCACATTACAGGTTCGGTTTCGATATCGCAAAAATGTAACAGAATATTTTCATATTTCTTCAATTTCTTATTTCTTAGACCTTTCTAAATGTTCTTGATTTTAGGTCTCTTCTGTTTCAAAATTATGAGGAGAGGTGTGTTAAAAATTTAGATTAAATTTGAACAATGGTTTAAAATCTTTAACGACCAACTCCCCCGGCCCAACCACGAAGAATATTTTCATGAACACTATTATATCAATACTTTTACGAATTAATTATTTTAGATTGAGATTCATTAATTTCTAGAGGGTACATTGCCGACATTTCGTTAAAAATGCATTTATTCTTTCTGAATACGAAAAACTTAACCTAACCTAAAGTAATCCAACCTAACCTAACCTAATAGTTCTATTCTTGAAATACAGTTTATATGCTTATTGCATACTAATATTTATTCAGTACGTCCCTGTTCAGATTGTAGTAATATGTGATTCGATTTAAATATTATAATTATTAGAACACAGATCTGCAAGGTGCAATTGCGGCAATTAAAAGAGTTACAAAGCATAGTTAAATGTTTAAGTCGGCAATTTTTTCAACCTTGAGAAATGAAATTCGTTTGACTATTTTCGAAAAAATCTTTCTACTTCAAAGGAAAAGGTAAGAGGCAGTCTAGTTCAAGGCTACAAACCAAAATACTTAACCAACAGAGACGTACTCAACATCAATTTTGGGTAAATTATTTTATCGGGAAAAATTGCACATGGTTTAGTCTATTTCTTCAAATAAGAGGCGAGGGAGATTGGGAACTTTATTTTCAAAAAATAGCTGTAACTCCGGTTCTGCTATACCGATTTTTGTATTTTGTATCCACCAATTCGAAATATATCAAATCTAAGCAATTGAATTAGCAACATGAATGTTAGAGGGCGTTGATGCATATAATTTAGATATTGTGATTTCTCTTGACAAATTTTAATAGAATTATAAAATTTTGAGTAGATATTTCAAAAGTAAACTAAATTAACATCAAAATAACGAAAACTGCGTATTAATATCATCTTTCTGTCCAGAGATATTTTAAGAAACAGCTAGAATTTTTCTTCAACTTGCAAGTGGATATTAAATATGATACACAACGTATATAAACTATTAGAAACCTAATTTCCATAATAATGTTCTGTTTTATAAAGTTGGATTGGAATTGGATATGCTATCTTGTATATTCAAAAAGTTCTAAATTTTCTTATTTTGATTTTGTAAGCTGTATGTCAGATTATTGATATTGACCGCGATTAATACAATTTATATAATAAATTTCTTTGATTTCTTATTTCTTAGATCTTTCGATATATTAATGCATTTATTTGGAAGATAAAGTTTAACGTTTCAACTTTATCAAAATATTTTGATAAAGACTTAAAGAAAAATTATCCAAAAAAAAACCTAATTTTAAAACAGAAGAGACCTAAAATCAAGAACATTTAGATGTATTTATATAATATATATTCATAATTTCGTATAATAGTATTTTTCTAATACTTTTATACATAATTAAAGTTGAATTTATATCTCTCATATTGTTTGAAACTACACCAAAGTTATTTTTCCAAACCAAGACAAAAATAATATATATAAATTAGTCCACAGTCAGTGATTTTCTTCACGAATACATTCTATATATCGACAGTTAAGTCAAACTGACACCATGTGTGCAAAAATTTGTTTCCCGTCTTTTTAGTTGAATCAAATTTGTCAGATGGCGTTTGGCCGTAAAGCAATTAGGTGGAAATATTTTGTGAAAATTACAAAGAATCACAAAGAAAAAATCACCAGTCTTTGTTACGGATTGCAAAATTCTCGGTGGTATATCAATGGTAGAAAAACTATTATCGAACTTAACAAATATTATCTAAAAGAAAAACCTTGTAATAATATTTATTTCAAGTCTCTTCTCAATCATACACTACTAATTCTTCATCCATTTTACATTTCTAAACCTTCAAAATAACATTTAAAACATCTAATTTTAGCAAGCTAGAAGGATTAAATATTGAATGGCATTTCTATACGATCAGGACTAAAATGTTCTGTAAAGCTAAATTGAACCAACTGAAAATGTCCACCACATCATCAAATAATGATTTAAACATTTTACATCGTAACGCACTCTTATTAGAAATATTTGATTCGATTTCCGTGTGCTTGTGAGAAGAACTTGGAGATGTCTTCAAGGCCAACCACTTGTTAACATGCAACATAAAGTTGCCAAGCAAAAGTCGATTGTTAGTCTTGTTAATATCAATTTTATTATAGATGAAAGCAAAAAACGTCTACAAAAAATTGGTGAAATATAAGATTTGAAAGAGTCGTTTTTAGCAGAGTCGTTTTTCAATCCAAATTTTCTATTAGAATCTAAAATCGATTATATGTGTCTGATTTTCCAGTGAATTTGAGTAATTTGATTTATATATACTAAAGAAGTTAAGAACGCGATTTTTAAAAAAAGAGATCGCCGGTATTAAAATATTAGTTTGTTTTATAACAAAAACAAAAATCTGAGAAGTAATTTCTATATGTATTTTTAAACTTTACAGAAAGCAATTAAAAAATTGAAATTAATTACGAAGTTCGTTAATTTCTACAAAAAAAATGTGTGAGGTTATAATTTTTTAAACTATATCTTCGAATAATTAACTACCCTTCAAAATAAAATATGCGTTAGGTTAGGTTACGTTTGGTTGGGTTAGGCATGGTAGACTGAGGACGAGAATTGAATAGATGAAATAAGAAAGACAATATTCAAGATTATTGAAAAATTTTACAAAATTAGGAGTTGACTGTATATTATAAACTATTCTGCTCATTTTCATTTTGATTTATCAGGTAACGGACGACTATTACTTCATATGTTTGAGGAACTCCCAATTTCAGTGTCACCACTCAATTTCGCCTTTTGTTAGGCTTATTACATCGACATCTTCTATTTCTATGTTTTTAGTTTACGGTCACTAAACCAAAATTAAGCAATCCTACGGTGTATGATGTTTGAATTTCAATCATATATATTGGGATGCCTTGATAGAGTTATTTTTAATATATTGACATCACATTCGCTATGTTTCTGTAATTATTGCCCAAGTGCTTGAATCTCGTACATCTGACCGCTGCTAGGCACTTACCGAACACATTGTTTATTGTTACTTACTTCTTCATGTACCAGCTTGTTTAAGTGGAACAGTTTATTAGTTACAGAGAAAAAAGGCCCATCTATGTGTACAATAGCTTTTCCGCATAGTTTTTTTTGCGAGACTAGTAAGAAACATCATATCAAAGCTTTTGGCTACTCCAAGAATGGGTTTTGAACGTTATCTCCATCGTTCTCATCACATAGGGAAGAGCCAGGTCCGTGGATTTGCCAGTCCAATATTTTTAGAATGGTCTTTCGACCAACACATTCTTCCAAGTAAAAAACTGAGGCTGAGGCTGATGAAATGGAATGTAATTTTTTTTTTTAATTATATGAAATGAGAGACTGTTAACTGTCCAAAATTATGTTTTCTGCTGACAAGTTTTTATGTCAAACGACGGCATTTACTGAAAAAAAATTGTTGCAAAAAACGAACCGCGTAACGTTTAATTGCCTCCTATATTGATTGGCTACCTCCGATAACTTTCTGTTCCTAGATATCAAAAAATGATTTAGAGAAAAATTATTTCAGAAAAGTGAAGAGATGCAGTGTAAATAACTCCAAATTGTTTCATGAGCCTAATTCATATGTTTCAAATTAATAATTATTCAATCCAAATTTTGGGTATATTTCAGTTCTTATTCTTTTGGTTACAGGAAATAGTAAACCACCTCACTCGCACAGTCATGGTCACACAACGATCAAAGATTTAGCAGGAAGTATATTAGGAGACGATAAAAATAAAGACGATGGGGAACTTTGGAATACTGTTGAAGCACAAACAGCGTTTCTCGGTCCAAATCTTTGGGATAAGACTTATGAAACGGACCTTAAGGTAATGATATTTTTTCAATATTATCGATTTTCGAGCAAGAAAAAAATTGTAGTTTGTAATTTTGGTGCTTCCAGTACGTGGATTTGGATGAATTCTTATCAGAAAATGGCGTATCGATGGACGGATTGGGTACCCATAGTTCTTTAGGTCCCTTAAACAGTTCTCAGTCAGTGCCCAAAAGAGAAAGATCGCCCAGTCCGAGCGATTGTATGAGCCCGGATACCATGAACCCTCCCTCACCTGCCGACTCCAGTAAGTGAAAACCGCATGACTATGAATACTTTTAGTAATGAATTATTATTCCAATGATATAATTCCCATCAATAAGTCATTGGTCTGACGACAAATAAAGATCATTAAAAATCACATATTTATATTGTCCTCTTGTGATACCATCTTTCAAACAACAGCTGTTGAATTTTGAGCGTGCTTCATAAAGATATCATATGGAAGTTTTGCCATAAGGCTCCCAAAATTATTTTGCAGTGTCTTCAGCAAAGGCCTGTTTCGGCTAAGAAATTCAGCAAAAAGCAATATTTATCTCTTTTCGGAGCCGTAGGCATTTTGTTGGGCATATTTCGATCAACATACTTTATTTCAAATGCCGGACCGTCATCTCCTTTGTTTGGAGAAAAAAACTAGTGAGCGATAGGTTTGGATTGGTGTAGTTGTTTTTTCAGTGTTTCAGACTAAGCACTAAAGCACATCTCTCTCCATTGTCTCCAGAAATTTGACCCAGAGCTAGATCATTACCAAATTGGGAATACTATGTATCTATAGATGTTTGTTGATGTAGACTTGGATAATAATGGATAAACTGGTGATTTGTAATAGGAAAAGAACTCAACAGCTTTCCTATATTACTAGTATCTTGACTTGGGTGATTGAGCATTCAAACATGATTATATTTTTTTTAAATTAGTTCTGTTTTTTCTCACCATATTCTCCGGATCTAGTCTCCAGCAACTACTAGTTGTAGCTGTTTTCACTCTCGAAGGAAAATTAATTGATGAATAAAACGAAATTTGGCTAAAACATTTGTTTTTTGTTCCAGATCGCCGACTTATTGATCGATGTATTTTTATAAAATTATATGTACCAGAAGATTGACTTAATTGGTATTTTTTGAATTTGAACATGTGAAATAGAAGCGCGATATTCCAATTTTTTAAGTTAAAATGAATAAGAATCGTTTGGTACAAATATTTTATAAATTAAACTTGTTGAATATTAAAAGTATATCAAACAACTTAGTTTATTTATGGAAGCCTTACTAAAGTTCAGAAAAACCTCTAGACATTGATTAAACAAAAATTACCCGTAGTACAAATGTCTAGAAGCATCATAACGAAACAGAAAGACAAAATATCATTTCTTTCCATCTTTCCGTTTTTGTTTATTTTGTTTCAGTCATTATTAACTATAATATTGTACATGTCCTTACTAGATTCGTGTTTCATAATGCACAGAAGAAATTTAGTAAGGCATCAGTGAAAAAAAAAAGTTTTACAAACACTACAATATTAATGTCTAAAAATACAGATTTTTCTGAAGCTTTATCTATGGCTTCGAGTTGTCGAGACTTCGATCCAAGGAAGAGAGTAATTTCAGATGAGGATCTGAAACCACAACCACTTATCAAAAAGTCCCGCAAACAATTCGTTCCCGATGACCTCAAAGATGACAAATACTGGGCGAGACGGAGGAAGAATAACTTGGCAGCCAAGAGGTCGCGTGACGCCCGTCGGATGAAGGAAAATCAAATCGCACTTCGAGCAGGATACCTAGAAAAAGAGGTTAGTATTAAGAAATTGCCGTGTTGTATACCTACCCCAAAACTAACTTGAAGATTTTTCATTTATTATAATTTTCCTCAATGAACAAACAACAAAAAATCAAAAAGAAAACTGCCCTGATCCGAAATTGTAGATTCAATTTACTTGAAGTAATCAAGGAATATTAGGTGTAATTTTTTTGGCAATCATTACCTACACTTACCCGTTCCAAATCAACTTCGTTCTCAATATTCTCTATAATTGTATCGTTTCTGACCCGATCTAATCTTGACGTTCTATTTGATTTCCTTATGGCGTCCATTTCCGTGGCTTCTAGTTTTTTCTACAACTATTTTTTCATTCTCCACGGTTTCGATACTTATATAGTTTTCTATTATCGTTGTTTTTGTATTCCTTTTAGAGGTTTTGTTATTGCTCTGTTTATTTTACATTTTAGTTCTGTATCATCTGTCCCTTTGTCAAAAATAACTCCTAGATATTTATAATTCTCACATCTCACTATAATTTCGTTGTTTGTATATCGATGTACATCGATTGTATCCTCTCCTATACACAATTACTGTGTCTTTTCTACGTTCATATGCAGTCACAATTTTCCGTATTCTTTAATTTGCGTGCATGTCTTCTAAGTCATCTTTGTTTATTTGCACATATTACCTGACCATCTACAAACTAAAAAGTGTACAACCAGGTGTCATCATCGATTTAGATCCAGATTTATTTGCATTCTTTCTTCCAAGTTAAAGCTTTAGAAAAATATATTTTTAAAAGTGTTGAGAGGATGCAGCGCCCTTATCTTAAGCAGTTATTGACTGTGAAGAATCCCGATACTCTATTTAGGATTTTTACTGCAGCCTTCTTATCTTTATATAAATTCAATATGGCCTTTGTGGGTATTTTATTAATATTGGCATTTCTAAGAGCTTCCCTTGTTATTGGTCGTAAGCCTTTTGTGAATTTATAAACATCAATTTTACTGGTTTATTTCTTTTTGGTATCTTATATATCAATTTCTTTAAACACGTTATCTGTACTGCGCAAATATTAAAAAATACTTATTATTTTTGTTTAGAATGTAGGACTTCGCCAAGAATTAGAACGTATGAAGAAAGAAAACCTAATTTTAAAGAACAAATTGTCAAAATATGAAGATGTCTAAGTACCTGAAGGAGTTGGATTTTTCTCCACGTATTTCCTAAGAAGATACAACCGTTGTTCATCCACCAAAACTCGAAAACTACTTACTTCAGTGAAGAATCAACTGTTCTTTAACGAGACAACCAAAACATTTGTATATAAAACATACACATGTAGTCATCATGTAGCTGTTAAGTTTATTACTTGTAGTAGAAATTAATGTTTGTTTCTAGAACATTGTTACCGAATGTATACTTGGCTAAACCATTTTTTTATATTATATAAGTACTTTACATTTTTTCACAATGATCAAGCAACAATCCCAGTAATAGTATACTATCATTTTTTACGAATATTTTCCTTTGTATAAAATTGACCATTCTATTTAGTTGAATATTTGTTAGTCCAGAACAACCCTGTATTCTCGATCATAGTCTAATCTCAGTAACTGTTCACTTTACTTTACTTTCCACTATTGTGTATTCTTCTAAGAATAAAACAGTTTGTGTTAGTTTCTTCATTAAAAACTCATTAAAATCACCTCACAACAACCGTTTAACATGACGTTTTGTATTAATTTCTTTTCGGCTTCTTTCATATTGTTAAAAAACGTGTTATCTCAAATTATAACAACTTGTTTCATCTAATCTACTCTGTGGTAGTAAACTGTATATTATTAATCAATACACAACTTTTACTTTTAATATAAATTATCGAGATCTGTTGCTTGGTACTACCATTTCAGTTACCAATCGTTTTTGTCCTTGTATATTTTTTTACATTTGATTTTTGTGTTTCTTGCACTGGTTTTTGATCATTAGACATTCTATATTAGAATCGACATTTCGAAAAAAATTATTGATGTTGCCAAGTATTTTTCGACAGAACTATTTTTTTGTTGATTGTTTTTATGTTTATAGAGTCTATTTTTGGTTGAAGTTAATTTAGTAAAATTTGGAAATAATTGTTGAAACACGAAGTATTTAAAAATTCTCCCGATTAATATTTAAGTTAGTATTCTGATTCTAAAACAATGAAACTTGTACCAAAATTGGTGTCATTAGTTTGTTGGTAGTATCGTCAGAAGTGTCATATCGAATGTAATTTAAGTTTAAACATTAATCATACTAGTAGTGTCTAATAATAGTATAATTACCTTAAAGACAGCTGTATCAATATGCTTTAGCTCATCAATTCACAATAAAATGAACAAAGTTTTTCCGTCAACTTGCTGCTTTCCTCGCAATAATTGTAGGGGTCTATCAATCACAGAACCCATATTCTTCAATAATTTACTTGATGCAGATTATTTATATCCTGTTTATTGTGTTTATAACCATTATAAAAACTTCAACAACTTTCAGTCTTATTGAAAAATCTCCTTGCATATTACTTGATTTGATAAATTGCACAATATAGAGGAAAGGCAGTTAACGTAAATTTTATTAACCCCATGTTATTACAAAATATCAGATCAGAAACAATTTTTCTACAAAAAATACATGAAGTTGCAGCTCTATCTTCACTATCACTATCTTTTATTGCTGTTTTTGCAGCTTTCTTATCGTTTTTTGTAACGTCTACGACCTCTACCTTCCTTTTTACAGCATCTCTTTTGGTTTTTTGTTTTTATTACTTTTTTCAAGAAATTCCTCTCTTTATAGACTGTGGACGTCAGAGCTCAGGTTTTTCCTTTTCGATTCAAATTTTGATCACACTATGGAAATAGATTTGCGAGTGGAAAAGAAGAAACATTAGTAGACGTACCTGGTTGAAGCTAAGTAATGTTTGTAGTCTCAAGTTTTTCTGGAATCCTTTCCTTTGGAAATACATAATGTTTCGTTTTATATGTACCTAGCTGAGGGTAGGAGTGGTTTCCTTTTTGCGTCTATAATCTGAAATTTTTTCGTGTGAAGAAGCAGGGTCCTTATTTTTGTAAGTGAGTTCGGAAGCAGTAATTGACATGACTAATTTTTTCTTTTGGCCAAGAACATAGATTATTTCCATATAATAATATGTCACCTTAAGCTTAAGACTGTAGACGTCTGGAAGATTACATTAGAAATTACAATCAAGTCGATCTAATGTGATTTACAATTTTGCCCACTAACTCAGATTTACCTGCCTTTCCTTTACTTCCGAAGCATTTCAGAATAACTGAGTTTCCTCAACTCAGAGTTGTTAGAATATCCATTCAATTGATTCTTTTACATAAATCATTTGCTCAAAAGTCTCTCAATTTTATCGGTTGCTGCTATTCTGCACTTTTTTATTTCTAATACTTGAAGTCTGCCAACTCCTACTTTTGATTTCGTGTTTCTACTAACTTCCTTTTAATCCAGAAGTGTCATCATGATATCAGAATCAGACGCAACTCAATTATAAATTAGGACGGGGATTTGTTTAATTAAATATATGGGATATAACTTACTCAGTTGTTTCGAGGATTATTTCTGATTCCGATCTAGTAGTATTTCTAAGTAACATAGTAAAGTCGTAGTATGCTCACAAATGTGCAGTGATAGAAGCGGTAGCACTTTTTTAGCTACTTATTTTCTATTTATAGAGAAACTAATAACGAACATCTTACAGAATAATAACAAGAGAAACAACAATAAAACCTACCTTATATAATATTGTATATTGTTCGTTGTTGGATATTGTTATAAAGTTCGCAAAAAGTGAGTTATAATATTAAAAAGATATGATATTTCGGATCTCGTGGAATACATATTATTAATTAGATCTTTAAATGAAGTGCTAACTTTGGAAATATCAATTAAAGAGCTATCAATTGTTAATTTATTGTATTTGTTTTTACCATCGACACCCTTATACGCTCTCTCTAGTCTTAATTATTGACTATTTTCCCGCGCACCTTCACTTTTATATTCAACACCAACGACAATGGATTATGAAACATTTTGAACGTTGGAGTAACTAATAACAAATGGAAAAACACAAAAAATAATGCAAAATCTTTAAAAGAGGTTATGTGACAATTTTTAAGTCATTGAATTTTTCAGCATAACGTTTAAACTAATTTACATTGAAGTAAAATCAAAATGTCTATAATTAAATTTGGTCAAACATCACAAGAATACTAAGAAAATCATTTTAACACTCGACGCTGGCTTAGAGCGTCAAATGAGGTCACGTGGTATAATTTAGACTGAAGCGATATTTCAAATTAATGCAGCGTTAAATATAAGAGCGTCAAGTTTCAAAACGCTTAAAAAAAGCACTAAAACATACCTCTGTCAATATATGGTTTATTCCATAATTGTTTGATTAAATTTTCGTCTTAAATTGGCGATTTATTCTAAAGGATGAATATATATTGTATCGTTAAAGTTATTTATTAAATATTCACCTCGTAGTTCATTTTACTTTTCAAAACATTAGTAAACAGCAGATAATGTAGATTCAGGTTTTTTGCTATAATACCCGATTTAGAAAGCTATACAATGTTTAATATTAAAGCTGAATTAATTTATAATGATACTCCAGTCAAAATTATACCATGTTACCTCAATTGAAGTTCTAAGACAGCGTCAAACGCTAACATGAAATTACACCTTTAGAATTTGTGTTATAGAAATGAAATTATGGAATGTTGGAATTAAGAACTAGAATGTGGAAGCAGATTGATTAGCTATAAGCTCGACTCTCCATCAACACCATCTTGAGAATCAATTGAATATTTTAATAAACTGTTATTTACTTCATAATTCTGAAAATGCAGATGCCATCAGATAATTATTAATGCATGCACACTTGAGGAGGGCTATTTTATAGAATGAATGCAATACGAGATGTGGCTATCAAATAACGAAACTAGAGATATTTGATTTTGATATTAAGTATATTTATTTGTCATTACTTTTAATATATACCCTTACTCTATCACTACATCGCTTCATGCTAATCTTCTATTGTTCGAAACAGCGCTGATCTTTCAGGGCGCTCGCTGCTTTTCTTTCCCAGTTTCAACATACTCCTTTCAATGCAGATTTGATTCGTCACACGTTATGATCGTTTCTAATAAGTTTGAGACATTTCCAATCGCTTTTTAAGTGTCAATACAGATAATTTTACGAGCTTCTTTTTAATGTGAGGATTTTAGACACCAGTTTTGCACAAACTTATCGCATGTTGAAATTTTCATGTAAAATTTGCCGCACACATTCTGAATCAATTACCATAGATTCAAAAATCGCCCGAATACTTAGCCGACTTTCAGATCTACTAAAATTACCGACTTTTTCGATATCATCATTCGTTTTTGACGTGGAAAGGCGACCCAAACGTAAATCATCTTCAACATCTCGGTCATTTTGAAAATGTTTAAAAACGTTCATAGTCATACAGTTGTTTCAATAAATTACATATAAGTTTCTGTTACAGTTTTATGTGGCCTGATGATATGTCCAATATATATTCAAAATTATACCTCACTAATGAAGACTACCAAAATGAATCTAATACCAGCTACTATTTCCAAAGTTCTTTTTAATTTTATTTTAGGACAAAATATCATTTTGAGTGATTAAATATTTTCGTACCCCAGTTACCATATTTATAATTGATATCTCGCTTTTTATGAACATGTAATTTTTGATATTCATTTTTCACTACAAGATTATTTAAATGTTAGATAAGTATCGACTGCAGTGATAGATTTACTTTTTGATGTATTAGTTTGATGATGCATAGAATATGGCCTGTTTTTATTTTTTGTTAAGTGTCTGTAGAAAAGTAGATAATATATACTTTTAGAATGAAACTTATATTATTTTGTAGTGAAACCATTGTTGTTAATGTTGATATTACAAACGTGAGTAACGTTATTTCTGAAATTTCTTTTAAAAATACCCATTGTTCATCTATTGTTTTATAAAATTAAAAAATTATATGAAATATCATACAATTATATTTTGAGTTTGTTATACTCGCTACAATTTGATTAGTTACAGTTCGATAATCAAATTTAACATGGTTTAAGAGGTTATGTTTTTCATTATAATTATCCAAATTTCAAATTAGACATCATAAAACTTGTCTCCATTCTTATATGATTTATAAAACAAAGTTAAACTTTCCTGCTCTTAGTTCCAAAAACTATTTTCATTCACTTATCATGTGTCCGTAACAACAATCATTTACTTATTTCTCTTTTAAAATTTCAAACTATCTAATAGTGCTAAGAAACTGAACTAAATAAAATTATTGCCTGTTTTCTCTGGTTTATTATAGGTGTTACCACAGATACATAAAAAGCATTTCTTTCATGCCAATATCATAAATCTACATTTTCAAAATTTGTACTTATAAGAATTTTTGCATTAACCAAAAAAGTATTTTTAATAAGAATTTCCGAAAAAACGTTTATTTGTTTAAGACGTAATGAGGTTGATTTACGAATATAAAGATGGTTGTCAGTGATTTCACACAGTGATATATGTGTTACAAATATATGATGTTACCATATAATATTAAGAAATGTCAAGATCACAAGAACACCTACAGAAATACTACTGCTTCACTGAAAATATATTTGCAGGTTTATGTTGAAACAACATATTTGTAATATCTTGAAAAAGTCACCTTGATTTCGAAAAAAGAACGTCTCAGATAGTATGGTATCAATTTAGGAAAATCGATTCTATTTAATAACTTCTAACACTAATCGTCAATTGAAAGTAAGTTAAAGTATAGTTTCATCGACCCCTTTATACTTTTTCTAATAATTTCATCATTATTTCATAATAAATACCGTAAAATTGTGGCTTATTTTAAATCTTTTCCATCAAGATTTCCAATTTGATTTGTTATTAATATATATGTGTGGAGTGGTGACTTTTTCAAAATAGTGATTTATCTGCAATTTTCAGCAGTGCAGTATCAGATTCTTGATTGAGTAAAATATCGAGAACTGCCTTAAAGGCATGCCTTATAAACTTTGAATTTCTAACTTTTATATTTGTTGAAAATATTAAACTGCTGCGGTGTTTTTATTGAGGCTGAATTTATGTTCAGTGATGGAAAAATTTTTACATATTTACAAAATGTTACTGTTGAATATACATTATATTTATGAATATAATTTTACATTAAAAATGTATGTGAAGGCCTCAATGTTAACCATTTTGAAAAATATTTTGAATTTTATAGGATGGCGCAGTTTTTTTGCATATACACAAGTGATGCATATTTAGTAGGATGAATTCTTGTGTAGATGATATAACAAATAATTTTAAACCTGTAATTGCTATTGTGAGCATTAAATGATAAAACAATCTGTTTTCTTTTTTTTTTTAGTTGTATTAAAATGAAATTTCACTGTTTTTGAACCAAGTTCATTAACAGTCTTTTTTATTATTATTATTATTATTATTATTATTATTAGGTATAACCTATTGTTGAGGAATCCCGACTCTACAGTTATTTTTGTAACGGCTGTCTATTTTTCACAGACATTCAGTGCTGTCATCTTTTTTTTTACTCCATATATTCCCTTTTTACTTGTATTTTAAATCATTTTATCGAATAATAAACACGCTGTAATACCTAATGCCAGCTACACAGAAACTGAACTGTCTATTAGGACACGAATCATCAAATCAGCTGATGCCCATTTGAAAATAGCCGCCGTTTATTTCTTTTGTGAAGTTATCGGTTAGTTTTTAAACCTCATTATTTTCAGTTTCCTCCAGAAAACGTGGCTTTATTGTTTTCCTTTCGACTCTGCAGTGTTCTGCTTAGTGTAGAAGGGCGACGCTACGCGAGCGCCGTCTATTAAGCAGTCATGATAACAAGGCGTAGGCCATGTTGTTGATGCGTTTCGAGGATGGACGACATACCGGAGAATCGTTAGTCATTATTATTTGATTAAGTATGACTCATCACAACCGTGAGCGCTATCAGAAGAAAGTTCAGAAGTGTGGTCGTGACCAGTTTGAGCTGCGGTACCAGTTGTCACGCCTGACCGTATTAAACATACTGGAGTACCTAGTTTTCCGCACGAACACGTTTAAAGAATTATAATAGTTTAGAAACTCACAATTTCCTCACCTCTAACCTTGTATTCCCTCCTCGTGTGAAAATGTTGCCAGGGAAACGTGTGATAGTGCTTGGCAAGGTTTGTATTTCACTTTATGTACATGCGGCACTATAGTATTCTTATTTCCTCTAGTTCGTTTGGAATCAGAATTTAACTATTGCAAATCTTTTCACATTTGGTCCTAATGTCAGAACAACTTTTCTTCCAACTTTCAATGCTTTCAATACTGCTAAATCATTTTAATTGTGTCCCTATATCTTATAATATACAACTGAATAATATTTCTTTATTTTCACTACTAATGATTCCAATTTTCCTGCAGAAATTTATGTCTTGCGTCCCTGGAGTAATTGAGATTTTTTTCCAGATATTTAGATATTAAAGTAATAAATTCAAGGTCTCAGCTCATCTTTGACATTTCGATATTTCTAGTCTTGTTCAATCTCATTATTTCCTGTGCAAAAAACCCAAAATTTTCTCTACTATATTTATGTTGAACGTTTTCCTCGGGAATGGATTAATGATCTGTGTAGAGCGGTCGGAGTGTTGATGGAAATTTCACGCGCCCCACGACTCATTTTTTGGCCTGACAAGGTATTTATCTGTGCTATGAATACAGTTCACTACAGCGCAGTAATTTTTCAGTAATTCTTTAAAAGAATTAAAATACAAAGGTATGATGCTATGATCATCCTGGTTTGTTCAACGTATCAACAATATGACCGACGCCCATTTTTTGAGTTGTTTGATAGACATGTACATAGAGAGTGATTATGTATTTCAACGGCTGGTTTATTGTATTCAAAAAAATCCTCAAAATCTCATATTAGAATTTTTGTTTTTTATAATCAACTTTTATAACTTAGAGGAAGGTAAAATGAAAATAAAATATCAATTATTTTTTCAATTTATTTTACCAATATTTAACTTCATTATAATTGAAACATCTGCAACTCTTTATACAATAAATATGAAATGTGGAAATCTATTTTTGGTCCTAACATTTTAAATATTACATACATCATTGAACCATGAATAAATAACGCGATGATTCACCCAGAAGTAACAAGAAATAAAAAAAAAACATCGTTCAAAGGGGATAAAAAGAAATAGCTATAGAAAGGATCGGAACTAATTATTTTTGTGTCTCAATACTATACTCTATTTCTTATTACATTTTATAACTTTCTTAAACGCGTGTATGATTTTTATTTATATTAAGAAATTAATCACAAAATTATGAAAATATTTGGAATGGATCGCATAAATGGCATTATTAACTCCTGTTATAGAAGATTTAGTCTATGTGATTTTAAAACTTGTATAAAGTTAGTCACAAAAGCAAATAGTTCCCATTAAATATATAGTACTAAACCTAGTCCAACACATTTATTTTTAATACTGGAATAAGGGGAATATTTTTATATGTTAAGAATCACAACCTACAAAAATTAGAGATAGAAAAAATAAATGGCTCCGTTAAGAACAAAGCATACATTAATAAAAACGCTACCGTATTTACAGTCCTACTGAAAAAATAGCCTAGCACATAATATTACAGATTTTTGTTTTATCGAATTACTTCTTCTCATTATGACAAACTTCATACTAACGTTTTATTTTATAGAATAATAGAAAACTACAATACACTTTATTCGTGGTTTCAACTAATACGAATACAAACTCACACATATACTATCACAATTTTTATTCATCTCTTCCTCATTTCTATTTGTTAAACCAAAGAGGCTTTTTCGTTAATATAAAATGGACGCTTGCATAAGTGTGAAAGACTTTATAGATAGAAATAATGTTATTAATAGACGGTGTATCAAAATAAAGTTCAGCTATGTATTGCTTACTGCGTGAATACAGTTATGTCAACAGGTATGTCAATTAGTAGCCTCGCTCTTGGAAATTTAATTGTTAAAAAGCGGATTACAAAAACGGTAGTTCGGAGATAGTAGCGCATAGAAAATTCTGCAAAGTTCATCACTTAAATTGTGCAAGCTCTTCTAGAATAGTATATATTCTAACTTGTCTAACCGGAAACGTGCTGTTGCTTCAAATGTTCATAGATCATCATTATTTCGTATTTCGTTATTTACACAAATATTTGGGTCTGCACCCCCACAAAATTCAGTGGGTGTATGCCACAGAATGCTTGATTTCGTAAACCAGCATGTTGTTTTCGAATGAAGCTCATTTTCATCTTAAATGGCACGTCAACAAAGCTACTGGAAGGCAACCAATCCAAAACACAAACATCAGAAACCCCTAGAATCGGTTAAAGTGATCGTATGGACTGCGATGTCAGCGCGAGGAATTACTTTTTTGAAGATAAAAGGGAACGTACAGTAACAGTCAATTCAAAGCGTTATGTGCAGATTTTAGACGACTTCTTCGTGTAAAACTAATTGTTATCACCAAAGAATATGGTTCAAATAGAATCAAACGCGTCCAATAGATCTCTGTCACAAATTCTTGGAAGTTTTTTTGAAAAATTGATCTACAGGAGAAGTGACGTGAATTTGCCTCCTCAAAATCTCGATTTAACTACTATGGACTTTTTCCTATGGGGTTATGTAAAATCTAAATAGAAGTATACATCAACGTTTATACCATGACCTGGTACCGTCTTTTTAATGTCATTAGTGACAATTAGACATACTTCTTTTTTCTAATCAATCATTGATAACTATATTAAACATGAACTTTATATATTAAAATTGTAAGAAACAGGTAAGTCTCTTTTATATTACTTCAACACTTCCACTTCATTAATAATCCATTCTTATTAATTGAATCAAAATTTTGAATTTATAATACAACTAATTATACCCAGCCATTTTGTCCTATTTTAAACCCAGTTTTTTGCGAAAGAAATTGTTCAGAGCATTTATTACAATTTTTCAATATTCTATAAAATAAAATTGTACCGCGTAATAATTAGATTCGTTTAGACCCCGGACGAAAACAAAAAATTTGGCAAGTGAGAAAATAAACATCAAATTACTCACATTCGAATTTTCATCCCTTGAATGTTATTTTAATTAAATGAACAGGGTCTATCGAACAGTCACAATTTTCGTGATTAATAATTATTTCTATATTTTGTAGCACACATCCTTTAATTAATATTACAATGGTTGTTTGGATCTCAAACATCTTATTCATTCATTATTATCAAATTTGAATATTCTTCTTTATTTTCTCATTCATTCGTATTTATAGGGTCTCTACAAAATTCATATAATACCTATATGTACATTAGTTCACGAATGATTAACATGTAACTAATAATAAATGTAGTAATTAGTATAAAATCAGTGTTTTCTGTGGGATTTATTCATTTTAAATCTATATGCTAGTTTTTTTTATGAAATATACAAAGTGTTTACATTATCATACCGTTTTTAGAGGTTATGTTCCACACTGTGTTCATTCATATAATCAAAATAAAAGTTTACTAAGACTATAAGGAATAAAATATACAAAACGAAACGAAAGTTTCTTAAGGTATTATGAATTATTTACAATATTTCAATTTAATACAACTTCTCATTTAGACGAGTAACAAGCACAAATGAAAACCATGCTTGTTGCTTCATTTTTGTATCATATAAAAACTCGACAATCAACGTACATTATGTTGTGTCTTTAAAACAAGACTAATCAGTAATTTTCCTCTTATTGAAATTATTCTCGTAAATAATCGATAATTAATTCTTTTCATCAATTAAAAACAATTAAGAGTGTGAGATATATGGAATTCCAAATATAATAGTAGGGACGACTGAATTTATTATTGTCCATAATATGGTGACAAGTTGATCATTAATCGAATACATGGCGAATGAAATACAATATGTAGTGAATACAAAATACTTGACAATTAAGTTGTTTTCAAGCAGAATAACTTTTGTAGTTATCAAGATAAAATAATTTTCTAAATAATTTCTTATTTCTTAAACCTTTTGATATATTAATGCATCCAAATGTTCTTGATTTTAATTTTAAAACAGAAGAGACTTAAAATCAAGGACATTTAGATGCATTGATAAAATAATTTTCATATCCCATTAAATTATGTGCATCGTGTTGGTGCAATAATTCATACCAGTACCATAGGTATAAAAACTCACCACATCGGATGTGACGATATACAATTTTATTAAAAAATATGGGAAAAAACGCAGATGCCAAACCAATGGTATGAATAATATAAAATGACAGACTGCGTGATTTATAGAGAAATAATTTTTTTGGATGTCGTATACAAAGTCCTAGCTAGAATCATGAGAAATAAATACTTGACTGAACAAGTGGGAGAGTTTTAAAAAAATGAAATTTTCATTCTGTTACACATTTACAATCAACGGTTCTGTATGACAGAGAATCTGGAATCATGAACAAAGAAGGAGAAAACAAAATAAACATATATGGGAGAAAGAGCTACTAAAAAGGATTTTCGAAGGAATGCAGGAGCAAAACGAGTGGAGAAGAAGAAGGAATGTATGGTCAAGCTGAGATGGGGTATGTTGTCATAATGGACGAAGATAGTTAGGTGAAAAGATCCATATTAAGGGAAGGAGTGACAAGAATAGGGCATTTACGGAAAAAATAAATAGAAACACCTTATTATTATTATAACTTATTTCGGCTTCCTATATTTAATATAGTGAAATTAATGCATTAAGTGAATTGGGTTTTTTTATTATTGACATAAATATGGTTATTGACAATTTAAAACTTGACACTGAATTTCTTAATAATAGGTATGACCTCCTCTTGCCCTAATAACATCTCTGATACGATTATGCATAAATCTAATCAAGTTGGCTGTTGTTTCTTGTGTAATAATAAGCCACTCTTCTTCTTCTGCAACAATAAGATCTGGGATCGAGTTTTATAAGATTTAGGTCAGGACTGCATTGTCATGCATGAAGGTAAATTCATCTCAATGAATTGCTAAAATTTCCTCGACATATGTATCAGCCGTTAAACCTCTTCTTTCATTAACGCGGTCGCCGCTACGAATGAACACAGGGTCGACCAGTAGACACTCGTTAGTACGTTTGAAATCAAGACATTCAATATAACCTAGAAATATCTCATCAAGACTTGTGGCAAATAACCATAAATTTCGAGCATTATCCAGATAATGTCAGTATTGAGTTCCATTATCGCAATTTTCCAGATAGAATATTGAAACTTATTCTACTGAAAGAGCACAATCACAAATTGAAGCTCCAACAATGAAGCAATTAGGATATAGGTTCGTAATATTTTAGAACTGATAGGATAATAACAGTTCCCCTATTTTATTTTTTAGGTGTATTCCACTAAACGTTCAAGGTGACAGAAATATTCTTTTGAACGTTCCACATAGCGACTACGACATTGTGGTCGCGGCAAAAACATAACTCATGAAGTCATGACTTACGTTCACAACGACCCTTGTCAAAAGGTGGGTCGAAGTGAGTGTTAAAAGAATTCGCGGAATTTTCAAAAATCAAACAACGCAGAGTGCAACCATGCGAAATCTATCCCATTACTTGATGCGGAAAGGTATATTATAAATAGTTTCGAAGCATTTTTGTTACACCCAAATACTTTACTATCGTCGTAGAAGATAATTTGATTTTACTTTAATGTAAATCAGCACTCCACTAAAAAATTCAATGACTTACAAATTATAAAATAGCCTCTTACAGCTTACGCTTTATTTATTTTGTTTTGCCATTCCTCAATGTTTATATCAACGCTCAGAACGCCTCGTAATCCATTCCACTTGGGTTTACGATTATAAGGCTCCGGACTAAGAGGAACGGGAAAGATCTCGTCATGATTATCGGGAGTGCTTAGTGGATTGCACACCTAGTGTACCTATAAAATCTATTGAACATATGATAATCCGCCGTTATTATTAAAAAATAAAATTTGCCAAATAGTTCAATTGTTGCTCAAAGTGTTCAAAATTAAACTTAATCAAATACATCAGTCAAAACTTTTTAGATAAACTCGACGCTAGATTAGAGCGTCAAATTTCGTCTAGAGCGCCAACTTAAATTAATCCAGCGTCAAGTTTGAAAACGCTGGAGTACTAAAACAAACCTCTGTTAATAAGCTGTTAACCTATAAATATATAGCGGTACACAGAATGAACGCGTTCTAGACGTTCATAAATGTCAAAGACAGTTCAACTTGTTTGATGTAGTTAGCTAGCTTTATACTTTTTACGCGCTGAACGTCAAAAACATAACCCCACTTTTCAAGTAAAGGTTGTAGTTGCAAATACCCTAAAAATGACATCGCTTGATACAAGAAAACTAAAATTTTATATAGGATATAGTTAATCATTTTACCTATTTGAAAATTCCGTGACAAAACTGGTGGTTAACTTCCAGATCCAATCGACAATCGGAATTTTTTATTGTTTTGTTTTGTTAAATCTCTGCTCAATAAGTTCAAAAGTTGATCATATCCATCTATGATCAAGAAATTCGTCTTGATCTATTTAGTTCAATCTAAAATATGTTGTAGTAAAGTGCCTGAAGATATTCAAATTGAGGGGTTTCGCCCACCAACGCCGTGTATATATTTTTGAACACATTTCATACATTGAAGTATATAATAAATTATAAATAAGTAATTCAATATCGTTGAATACCGTTCAAATTTCTTTATATAAATGCACTTTTCAGGTTATGTTTACTAACGAACTCG
The DNA here is from genome assembly GCF_026230105.1 of Diorhabda sublineata. Classification (NCBI taxonomy): domain Eukaryota; kingdom Metazoa; phylum Arthropoda; class Insecta; order Coleoptera; family Chrysomelidae; genus Diorhabda; species Diorhabda sublineata. The sequence continues at coordinate 12,491,641 of NC_079475.1, forward strand.
TGTCAAGTTCGCGTTCATTCCGCATGTGTTAAATATATATTCTTAGTTATTGAATATTAATAAACGCGTTTTCTAAAATTTAGTAATCCATTTTAAAAGCTAACGTCAGATAATTAAGAGAGCCACACAATGTTTAGTTTTGATGCTGCATCAATTTAAGACGTCGCGCCAACAAAATTGTGTCCGGTGATTTCATTTGACGCTCTGATCCAGCGTCGAGCGTCAATATTATATTGCACATTATCAGATTTTCATATTAATATCACCACTTATCATATCATTAAAACTATAAAAACAAATATAGCAAGACATCAATAAAAAAATATTGGTTATCAAATAAAGTTTTTATGTATACAAATATACTAAATTTACGCAATTTTTTCAAAAAAAGTATAAAAACTAAGAAATAAACAAATTAAAAAGAATGTTCGTCTCACAATTGAGAAGAACTAGTACTCTCATCCTCAGAATTACTTTCTGAAATCATGGCTTCGCCTGCCAAATGCTTCGGACTTGGGAGCGCTTGAACACCGCTTCGTCGGTCTAGTTCACTTGGCAATGCAGGAAGTCGTAAATCATCGTCATTATATTCATCTAAATCGAGATGGTCGTGATCTTCGAGTTTCATGCAGGAATTTGACAATTCGTAGCTTTCGTCTTGGTGTTCATCGTATTTGCCGTTCGTTGACCACATAAATATATCGTTATCGGAATCGCCGTTTCTGGAATTTGCTGAACATGGTCTATCCAGTTCATTCCTAAATAATTAATAATCTATTTAAAAATTTGAACGAAACCGTTCATATAATAAGTAATTGGAAGTATTTATAACAATTTGAGTCTTAATTAAAACTTAATTATCATTATACCCTGTATTATTTGAATGCAATGCTACTTATATTTGGAATAAGATAATTATTCATCAAAATATAATGTTCCCGAAATTCCATAAAACACGCAAGTTTTCTCGGTGATCACCTCTTCATTTGTCTGAAATCGTTTTCCACCAAGTCTTTGGAGGGAGCAAATCGGGTGGATATGGCGGATGAGGCATCAAAAAGTATCAGCAAATCAGCATTAAATTATTATTAAACAATCATTTCAATTCATAATGCGAGCTTTTGATCAACATTATACAAAACTTAGAAAAATATTGCGTAGCTGTTCGGTTGATGTATTCACTTTGTTAGGTAACAGAAATGTGTTGTATTTGACCATCATTAAGTTCAAGGGTACGAGTTTCTGGAGTATTTACAGTAAATTGCACTCCTGGACATTTAGTATCATACGTATTCATATAGCTACTGTTAAAAGTAGAGAAGCACTCGCAAATAATTCCTTGGGACGGAGCACTTTCAGGATAATAGTCACGTAACTTTTTTCGGTTTCGTATATGAGTATTAAAAATAATCGATTTGTTAAATTCAACTGAAAGTTTGATAGGTATCGTCAGAAAAATTGTGACAACAAACCACATAATCGCCATATCGGAAAAGTAGTTTTTCCATAATATATTTTATCTTCAGTTCGAACTTACTCCAAATATATCGTTAGTTCTGGTGATTGATATAAAAGTCTTTATAGCCTTTTGAGTGACAAAAATATATTATTATAATTACATGGAAATTCTTGAAATTCATAAATTTTAAACAAATAAATGGGGATTTGGAAAATCCGAAATTTTAGCACACTATGTAAAATCTTATAACGTAAAAAGACTATCTCAATGTATGGTACAGTATTATCACTTACTTATTTGTAGTTAAAATGGCGCTAGAAGAAGAGCTCTGGTTAAGAGGATTACGAATTCGAGGTCTTTTATTGGATGGTGACTTTGTAGGAGTATTTTTCGAAGGTGTCGTATTTCTGAAACTCCTTCTAACAATTCTACTGGCCACAACCTCCGGACTTTCATCCATTTCCAGTACGTAACTGACGGAATCCGATTTCTCAACGATTGCCTTAACTTTTGGTGAAGCTGGTGGAGACAAATCGTCAGTTTCGAATTCAACGTTAAAGGATTTTCTTCCACGAAATTCTTCGCCATTATTCGATCTGCTTACAAAAATAATTAACTTAACAAAAACAATATCCACAGATCTTGATGTTGCATTTTTCTTTATAATTTTTTTTATTCATAACTTTGAATACGAAAAGATCTGCAAAAATTTTTTCTCCAGTCTTCCGTTCAGTTTATGTTAATCCAAAAAATAACTTATTTGAAAATTCAAAATATACGAAAACAATAAGACTAATAAATTTATTAACGAGCCAGGTGATAAAATTTTGATATTATGTATATTTATTTACTATTACCTTCAATATATACCCATCAAAACAAAATCAACGGCTACACTGATTTTTTCGTGCTCAATTACATCAATTACAAATACCGTGTGCGCAATGGTTTATTTCTAAGAAATAAATTACTAAATTTCCATGCAATTTATTTTAATATGACGATCATTTTTTCTAATCAACTCCCTACTTTCTTTGAAATTGGTTTTTTAACCGTGAGCTTTGTTTTCATCTCTAACCTTTAATTTGTTTCATAACTTACCTATTTGTATAAGTGCGTTCTCTAAAAGACATAGCCCGTTCTAAGCTCAAACGGGTCGAGTTGTGCCTTTCATTGAAACTAGAGCTCATCATAGAACGATTAAAAACAGTCTCTTCAGCTCGTTCTAGGACTTTATTAATAACTTCCTTGTTTTGTTTCAATTTCCATTGTAGTTCTTCGTTGTACTGAGACAGTCGTCTTTTTTGAATTGTTTCTTCTTTGAAGCTCTCTTGTAGCTTATGATTTTCTTGAATAAGCGATCTATAAGTAATAGAATGAACGTTATATTCATATCAAAAGTTAATATATCAAATATATCAATAACTTTTTCTATAAAAAAAAAGAAAATTAAGATTAAATGATTTAAGAATTGAAAAATTAACGAAATTTGTATTACTATCTTACTTTTCAGTATCAGCTTTCCTTTCAAGTTGTAGCTGAAGATCTTCACATCTAGCATTTAGTACCCTCGCTTTTTCTTCAGCACCTATAAGCATTTCTGCCCTTTGATTCGTTTCAGCTAAAGATTTTCTTAGTTCGGCTACTTCGTTTTGTTTTAATTCAAGAACCGCCCTTAGTGATTGTACTTCCTACAAATATAAATCTTGTTATTTGTTTGTTCTTTATTAATACGGGTATAATTAAAAACATTACGAGGTGTGGCTATGAAGTAGGCTTGGTTAATGATTGTCAGCCTACTCTTCCGAATGCAATGTCTACCGTGTCTGTAAACAAACCAGTGTAACCGTGGCCTTCATGTGTATAAATAAATTTCACATAAAACATAAAAAATGGGCGCGTGAAAGATTTGCAAAAAAAGACTTCCTACACTGTTTCGAACAATGGAAAATTAGCAAGGAGTGATGTAGGGATAGAGGAGGGGTATATATTGAAGATGATACTAAATAAATATACATAATATCATAATCAAATGTTTTATATCACTAATCTCATTATTTAATAGCCATACCTCGTATTTATGAAGTTTTAGAAATATCAAATACAGTCAAACCTGGATAAGTTAGAACTGGGTAAGTGAGAAAACTGTATAAGTGAGAGTAATAGCCGAGATCCCTCATTTTAAGCTCCCAAAACCCCTATAGGCGAGAAACAGAAACCTCTGTAAGAGAGTCGTTTTTCCCTCATAGACGTCCGTTAGTGAGACTGCTACTTATCTATACCTCTATAAGCGACAGTCGAGCTTTATTTACAAATTAAACATGTATGTGCTATTTTATGACTCATTCTTAACTTTCGTGGAACTTCCTACCTTTGTTTTTGTATTCTCGTCAATATTGTACCTATTCTATTTCGTACCTATTCTAGTTTGTGGAACTAAATAATGTTGTTATTTTATCGCATTCTTTTCAAATAGACACGTATGCCTGTGTACCGTCCTGTTTGTCGGACTTACTCAGTTTATAGTTATCAATTGCGAAGGAAAATTCTGTTCTGCATCATGTCAAAACGGAAAATTAAAGTACTGTTATTCAGTGATAAACTTAAAATAGTGAATGCATTTGAATCCGGAAAATCGCGAAATGAAATTCAGAGAGAGTTCAATTTACCAGAATCCACCTATAATAAAATTATAAAATCAAAAGACTCTATAAAGTCTGAGTGCTCTGATGGATATAGAAATATTAAGAGTTAGAGCTAGAGTTTCTGAATTTCCCAATATCGAAAAGTGCCTTTTGGAATGGATAAAACAACTCTCGATAAGAATATTCCCATAGATGGACCTTTGTTGAAAGAAAAATCAAAAGAGTTTGCTACAAAACTGGGAATCCAGAACTTTTCTGCTAGCAACGGCTGGTTAGAGGGTTTTAAAAGGCGTCATGACATAGCTTTCAAAAAAACAGCTGGAGAAAGTAAATTTGTGGACCAAGATGTGTGCAACCACTGGACTGAAGATCTTTTAGAAGGGTATGAACCAGACGATATTTACAACGCGGATGAAACTGCTTTGTAAACATTTACGTTTAAAGGCGAAAAATGCCATGGAGGAAAAACAAAGCAAGGAACGCCTTACACTTCTCCAAAGCGACCTAGATGTTTTAAAGGTGTCGAGACTCTACCTGCTGATTATGCCAATAATTTGTTGAAAAAAGTTGACAGACAAATGAAGATAAACTGAAAAAAATTCTGCTATTCATTGACAACTGCCTGCTGCCCATACGGACTTACCAACACTTGCAAAGGTAAAAGTAATGTTTTTACCTGCTAACACCACTAATAAACTTTAGATTAAGGCATAATTCACACTTTTTAAACGCTTTTACCGCAGAGAAGTCGTTAAACATATTCTTACGAGCCTGGAAGAAAACAGTAGCCCTGACATTAACGTACTTCTAGCTATGAAATTTGCTAGAAAAGCATGCTACTTAGTCAGTGACGTTACTGTCAAAAACTGCTTCAAAAAAGCTGGGTTTTGGAAAAGTACAGATGAGCAAGACCTGCCAGAGGAAAATGATGTTGAAGTTGGACCTATCAACGAGGAATGGACTAAGCTTGTCTCTCACGAATCCAATATGTTAATGCCGAGCTTAGAAGATTTCGTTCAAACTGACGACGACGTAACTACCGCTGGAGAACAAACCGACGACGATATCGTTAAGAATTATGTGAACACCTGTATTGCTGGAAATGACAGTGAAGACGAGGCACAGAAACAGAAATAAAGATCATTCCAATGAAGCCAGCTTTAAATGCGTTGGAGACGGTGCATTAGTACTTTGAATACGCGGCGGTTGTTGATCAAGCAATATTCGACAAAATTTATGAGTTAGAGGAAAACATTCAAAATACAAAAACAGAAACCCAAACGAAACTGACGGTTTTCTTTGAGTGCAAATAAGTTCTAAATAAAATAAAATTACATAGTACATGAATTTTTGTTTTGTTTTCGTAAGCATTTAAAAATATATTATTATGTACATAATATATGTTGTGCATATAATGCACATAATTTTATCATATTGCATATTTACTACTTTTGTACTTGTTGTTGCTGCGTATCCCTATAAGAGAGAAACGCTACCCATGTACCTGCATTAGCGAGAAACTCGGGTTAGTGAGAAACCTCTATAAGCGAGAATGAGATTGTGCTCCCTTGTGCTTATCCAGGTTTGACTGTATATAAAATTAAACGAGTTATAAAATAAATAACAAACTGAAGAAATTGACACATTTTTAACACAAACTTCCATTTTTTTATTCTTAATGATAACGGCTGATTGTAATTTGTCAAATATATTTCATAGGTACACAAAGAATAAGATGAGGAAACTATTATTTTCCTATTAATTTTAAAATATTACAAACCTGTATACTAATTCCTTTGTCATCTCCGTAGCTCAATAATCTGTCATTTTCTTCTCTCAATCTTTTATTTTCTTCCGATAAACTTTTCAGTTTTTGTTCGAATTCTCCTTCGAGTTTAGTCAGCTGCAGCTTCAATTTGTAATTGTGCTCTTTCAGTAAAATTTCTTTGGTTTCGTAGTCATCTTTCAATTTCTTACTTTCATATTTAACTTTTTCTACTTCCATCTAAGAAAAAGATGTGGTTTTTAGTAACTTATAAACTAACGAATGTATAAATGTATTATGGCTATCTATCTATCCGTACTTACCCTTTTTTCGTCGATTTGTTCTCTTATAGAATCATTTTCTTCTCGGAGGATGTCTAGAGATTCCTCATGTGTTCTTTGCAATTTTTCAAATTCTTTCTTAACAGTAGCAAGTTGTTCTTCTTGCTGTTTACATAAAGCTTGAAGAGCATTTTCGTTTTCTTTTAAAATACGTTGTTCTAATCCAGCGTGGCGTTGGTTTACTAAAAAATCGTTTCTATTAAAAGCTGGAAAGATAAATGGCAACGTATATTACGAAACAAAAATATAAAAAACAATGACAGTCAATTACATTTAGCTATAAATTGAGATCAATCCAAATACGAATGTCTATATGTTTGGATAATTCTTCAGGTATAAGAGAATTCGTTCCAATATTCTATCGGAAAAAGGATGAAAGTGTATGAAAATTGCGATACTGGAACCCTGGAACCTAATCAATATTATTAATATTTGGATATAGATAAACATTCATTTTCCTGGAATGAGCTTGAAATTTATAGTATCATGATTTGCCACATGTCTTGATGAGATATTTCTGGGTTACAGTGTATGGCCTTGATTACAAGCCTATTAATTAGTGCCTACTGCCCAGCTCAGTACTTTTTTCGGGGCTACTTTCTAATATAAGCCAAAAGGAATTAATTTCAGTTTCATCTATGGCCAAATCTATGAGTTAGTGACTGCAAGAAAAACGCCGCGGCTTAATCGCTTTAAAATATATCAGGAAACTATAACCCGAATTCAGACAGACTACCCATCAGCTGATATTATTAATTTAATGACGAGAATGCCTGCCGGACTCTTAAACATCCTATCGGCGGCATCACTTTCAATTGACTATGGTAAGTTGATTATTCCTTGAAGTAATATTATTATCAATATCATATTTTTTCTCTATCTACCATCATGTTAATTGTCGTTTTGGCATACACGTTTTTAAGCAAACATCGAGATGAAGCGATAAAAAACTTGATTGACTGTCGTTTTGAAGAAATAAACAAAATTATAGCTAAAATAGATGATTATGAGAACCCTTACGTTCTGAAATCTCATTTCTATGTTTTTCAATGACTTCTATCGCTAGAGTATGTTGAATTTTTTCTTTCGTTAAAGCGTCTTCTAATTGTTGACATGCTAGTTTGAGTTCTTCGGTTTCTTTATGAAATCTTTCCACTTGTCCTTTCAATATGGGAACTTGGAATGCTTGAACCTGAGAAAAAAGGAATGAAGATAGGATTTGCACTTCACACAAAATTAAAATAAATATTCAGACTTACGTTAAAAACGAGATGTTGTACGAGAACGGCAAGTGCTTCGGCGACAGGGGGTTGTTTAACAGGAGGTACCCTAATCGTGGCAGGGGGTCGAACGGTGGGTGACGTACGACCCCCTTTGACTGTGCCTCTGACGCACTCTGAAACAAAGAAGGTATTAAAAATAACTTCCTTTTATCGTCGCTTTCTTTCAAGTACATCTTACAAACAATATAACTTCCTGCATCCAACAAAGACTATTTTATGCTGGCAAGGAAAATACTAATTTTTCAATAAAACGACTCAAACATCGATATTTAAGTCCCGGCATCTGTGAAAATAACAATTTTGTCAATTGCACGTCGTAAACGTCATGTTTTGTTTCCTTTTAACTATTCGCGTCGTTTGTTACCGGTGTATGTGAGGCATTTTCAAGTTCCTATGGAACTACTGAGGATATCCGTTTCTAAATTTATTTTGGGTTGTAATGAATATGTTGTATAATTTTGAAATTTATCGTTAAAGAAATATCGAGTGCAAAAACAGTTCCGTTCATAATTTAGCTTTTATATAGCTCAATTACTACAGCCATTTGGGATACAATAATTAATATGAGCTGGTAATTTATGAGGCTCGTGCCAAAAAGTTGTTTCATCTTCTTTACAGCATACACATATTTTCTCAAAACTAATGAGCACTTTTTTCAAGGTTTCTCCAGCAAGCATATTGCAATTGAATATTATTCAGCTCAAATTATAGTTCCAGTCACCTTTATCATCTTTACTGTCTATTTCCTCTTCGAATTGATTACCTAACTTCATAGTTTAGCACAATAAAAATAATACATGATACAATACAAGCTTTTTGACAAAGTTCAATCTATATATTTGGTGCTTCATAAATAGCAAAAAGAAGACGATAATAACTTATTTATCAAGTGTGAAGTTACGGTCTGTAATGAAAGTTAACTAACAAAAACCCTATGATTACATTCGCTGCGCTTGTTTGATCTGTCAGGGTATTCCAAGGGCAATGTCAACCTGCCCCACTACAACCTTGGAGACGCTACTAAAGCTGCCACCCATTCACTTTATAGTGAACAATTTAGCGATCCACACAGGCTAATCCAGACAGTAAAATTAAAACTGGGAAATCTAAGAATTCTAGAACCGATAAGGTCAATAAAAATCTTCCGCACAATCGAAATATATCTCTCTGGTACACTGACGGTTCGAAGCTAGCGCAAGAAATTAGTTTATACGTTTTCGGACAAAATTTATCTTTACACCACTAAGAAAATCACTCATTATTTTACAGGCAGAAATGCTAGCAAAAAACAAATGTGATCAGGAGGGTTTGGATAAAAGCCTTTCTAAAAAACATATTCACATTCTCTCGGATAGCCAAGCGGCCTTGAAATGTCTGAAAACTATTGATTTCATGTTCAAACTAGTGTGAGTGTACTCTAAAAACAATAGATAATGGATGAGGATCCCGACAGCCTTGCCGAAAAATGGGAGTGGTCTCCAAATCTACAACCAAAGTCCTAATGTGACCAATTTCAATGTCAAAATATTTTATTACTCAACATATTCTCCTCTTAATTGGATACAATTATTACAGCGAACCTGCAACGTCTCTAAACCTTCCGAAAAAAATGTCTGCAAACCAGACTTCCACAGCTTTTATTATCTCCTCGTTGGAAGGAAATTTACGACTTTTTAAACTTTTTTTCAGCCGAGGAGAGAGATGATAGTCGAACGGAGCCAAATCTGGTTAACAAAGGCGGTGTTCTAGTAATTCTCGAAACACGAATTTTTTCTATGGCAACATGAGATTTGTGTGCAGGGGCGTTGTCCTGCAAAAACAAAACACCTTTGGATAGCTTTCCGCATCTTTTCTCTTCAATATTTTCCTGTAGAGTGGTCAGTAATGTCGAATCGTAATCTCCAATTATTGTTCTACCCTTATCCAAAAAATCAATCATGATTACTCCATAGCAATCCCAAAAAAATGAAGCAAGAACTTTTCCAATAGATGTTTGGACACGAAACTTCTTAGGTCTTGCAGAACCAGCGTGTCACCATTCCATCGATTGTTGCTTTGTTTCTGGATCATAGAAATGTACCCAAGTCTCATCCATAGTAATAATTCGGTTAAAGAAGTCTACATCATTTTCAAATCGAGCACAGATCAAACGCGATGCTTCTACCCTTGCATGCTTTTGATCAACATTCAAACGTTTGAGGATCCATTTTGCAGCAATTTTTCTCATGTCATGTACAAATTGACGTGAACTATATAATGAACACGATCGTATGAGATCATCAGTGCTTCAGATATCCCTTCGAGCCCAATTCGACGGTCTGATAAAATCATATCATGAACTGCATCGATATTTTCGGGGACTGACTCAGAAACTGGCCTTCCCGATCGGTCATCATCTTCAATGGAAAATTTACCTCGTTTGAAGCTTGGAGACCAATTTTTCACGGTCGCTTACGAAGGGCATCGATCACCAAGGGTATTAAGCATATCTTCGTAAATCTGCTTACCTCTAACCCTTTTAAATACAGGTACTTGATGATGGCCCGATACTCCAATTTTTCGATTTTCACAATTTCGTATCCATTCAACAATAAATCAATATACTAGTAATGTCAATCATTCAATGTTCAATAGCCAAATTATACTTTCCAACTGGTTAAATTACAAAAACTTCCGTAATAGCTGGAGGCAGGTCAACAACTAGTAGTTGATTGGTGCCAATTCGACCGAATTTAATTTGTCATTCTTCTACGATGAGAAAATTAATTTCTTAAAAGAATAGTATGAATTTTGCAATAATTATTATTATTTTCTTCTCATTTGACCATTACTTTCAAACAGATGGTATATATACAACAACTGGTTCGATTCTTATTGGCAATTTTCGCTTTCTATGTATCTAACAATATTGTTCAAAGAAGAGAGAAAAAATAGAGGAAATTGTAGATAGAAGAAATTTCAATTAAATTCGCTCCATTTCCTTTCAGATATGTAAATAAAACTAAAAGAGACAACAGTGTTCTGGTTGCTTGATAACAGACATTCCCGATTTGGCCAATTAGATACGTTTCTGACTTTTTCCGCTTGAACTGACTGTTGATTGAAGGACAAGAGGGAAGTCTTTAACTTTATGTTTCATATATTATTTTTAACAGATGAACAGATGAAGAACAGTTAACCGCACACGACGGCCACGAGACGATTAAAAGACCTTTTTTAATAAAATGAATCATTTGAAATACTATTTTTATAATATTGTGTGATCTATTCTCAAATTATATGATTTGAGATACACAGTTAGATCTAATTACACTTATATATATATATATATATATAACGCAGATCAATCACAATTGGAAAAAAATACATAGTATCACTTAAGAACCTCTTAAAAATCCGTCGTTAATTATTTTCAAAAAGTGAGTTACACTATTATTTAAAAAAACGTGTTTGTGTGAAGTACTGCATCTTTCAAACTTTTCAAATAAAAAATAAAACTGAAACCTAGTACACTTAAGCCATATATCTTTAGGGATAAAATTACATCGCCCTGAATCGGGTCTCTAGGTGTCGGATATAATTAGATCTGTAGTGTCTACTTAAGATACATCAAAAATTCGGATTAGATCGGTTCTACTTCTTCCAATGCATGGATGCAGAATTTTTGTTGTTATAAACTAGTAAACAATTAGGTGGTAATATTGTAGGTGGAAAGGGATATTTTAAAAGTGGGAAAATATTAGATATACAGTTCCAACTAAAGCCCATATATTGGAACCTTTTAATCACATAATATCTTTTCCTGTATTAAATCAGACCAAGAAATCTGAATCTTTAACCAACTTCATTGGAATGTCTGGCAAAACAAAGGAAGGCACTATCATTTCCTCCTTGGTCAAGATAGAATCGATTAAACAGAGTAGACTGGACTGCCGAGTTGAGCGTACACCAAAACCTTGGTGATCAAACAAATATATAACAAGGAAAGTTGATGTCACGAAACCAATTTGAGAAAAGAGACATGGTGATAGAAAGAACCATATAAGTTTGCCAAAAAGGTATAATGTCAAGGAATTCATAAAGCATTTTCTAAGCACTGAATCCTATTACGAACGGCAACAATGTAGAATTGATTTAAACTAAGATCAATCTCACAAAAACTATGTACAATATCTGAGGATATGTGCTGGTCAAAGTTTAGAAGGATCTTTGTAATAAAATTTAAATCCCAAATGATTGTAGCCCAAATCATTTGCTTTCAGAACCGATAAAAATATTCCAAATTGTATCTACTGAAGAAATGGCTTAAGAATCAAGAAAAAATAGTTCAAGCAATTATTTGAAAGCAAATGAAGATTTGTTTTACTTGGTTTCTGATTCCACCAGATGCAACCATTTCCAAAAATGCCTATACAATAGGCCTTGTATGCACGACCAATCAACTTACTGAACGATCCTCACTTTTATTTCTGGGGTAAAGACTAACCAAAGTGAAGAAATTCCTTCTGTACTGTACTGTACTTTAAAAAAATAATTTGTTAAATAAGAATATTTGAAAAATTCAATATTTATGAGAGTTTTAATAACAAATTAAAAATAAAATAAAAAAAATGTAATGTAGCGAATTATATTTAATATTTCACGAAGATGAAGTTGAAGATAGGTATCGGCCCATTGTACATGAATTTTCGGAGGAATCGAAAAAATAAATAATATAAAGGTGGTTGCATTCAAAGTTGGTATATTAAAAAATACAAATCGACGTGTCAACATTTATTTATGTATTCCAGTTGGATATTCCTGGCTGTATACATTATTTAACTACAAATTATTGAACCAAAATGTGTTTAAATTTTATAAGTACCACTTTATTACGAATTATTCTATATTATAACAATAATTTCTTGTAATAGTTGTTTCTATTTTTGGTCCAGCAGAATTACATGACTTATAAAATCATTGTTTACAATTCGCACGCCTACGATATACAAAGTAGAACAATTTGGTCTATTGTAATGTTTTCGCGTTAATGATCGACAATTTACACTAGAGGATATGGTTTGTTTGAATATATTGGACGTAGTAGAAATTCCCGTATTTTCGTATCGTGTTTCGAGAAGAACTTTTCACAAAATATATAAGTGGCCTTTCAAGAAAACAAGGAAAAAGAAAAACTTGTGTGTTAAAAATTCTTTCACATTGTTTATACATAATTAGTTTCCAACAAAAGGTGAAACATGGAAGTTTCCTTTTCAAGATTATCAGGATGACCTTGCTACATCAAGAAATTTTTTAAAAAACTTTTTGCATACCTGAAGTAAACGTTTTATACAGCTTTCATTTCAGTTACTATGTAGATATTAATGGAGCAACTGGAAGATATTAATATATTAATATAATCATTTTCCGGCACGAGTACGATTTCCGTGGAGCCTGTATTTGCCATTTTGTAAATCGACCCAAAATAAGTTGAAAATGAAGAATAAAATTTTTCGATATCTCGCTTCGTTTTCGAGATATCGATACTTGAAGTAGGAAAAATTTATTTTTAGTTAATATTTGTATATATCAACCTAACCTTCTCGTGGTGCACTTTGAGTGTAAAAAGTTCAAAAATCGTGAATTTCTTACAGCCAAAATTGTCTACAACAATTATTCTTCGCATGAGGATTATTTTAGTTTTATTTTATTATTATTATTTTTTCTTATGGGAGGCTTCGCTAAATAATGAAAAACAACCGACAATTCTTAATGAAAAACATCAAATTATTCACGTATTTATCATATGTTAAGTTATATTCATCATAGAGTAATGAAAGTTATCAAAAATGGCTCATTTTGTTATAAAAATCTGTTTCAATATAATTTTGGAGTATCAGGGTAAATAATATAAAAATTAAATAAAAAATCTTTTGTTTACTGAATTACAAGATTCATATTGAATTTAAAGTGATAAAATATTCATTTGAAACGAAGTATTGAGCGCGATAAAGCGAATTATAAACTAACGTTTGATTATAACTTCAAGTATCGATATCTCGAAAATGAAGCGAGATATCAAAAAATTTCACTCTTCATTTTCGATTTATTTTGGCCTAATTAATTCCGGTGTCACAGAAATCGTACCCTTCCCCATTTTCCTATACGTTAATCAATATAAAAATGATGTAAATAACTCGACAAGTCGATCTAATTATATAGTAAATGAAAATTTCATTTAAAAGGAAACCCTCGTATGTAAAGTTAATTCAATAACGTCAAAAGTTAACAGATACGAAATAAAAAAACAAATAAATAAGAACCTGTGAACTTGGCACTAGTTTGAAAATCTAAAAATATCAACTTCATTAGAAATTTTATTGCGTAATGGTTAAGAAACTAGATTTGAAGTATATATGACGCATAGTTATTTTGAAAATATAAATTTCAATTTTCGACGATTTTTAAGGACTTCATATAGTATCAATTCTAAAGTGAAGGATGCTGAGTTATAATTGTGAAGTTTGCAATACCGGAAACTTTAAAATTTGATCTGGTTAGTGTTCAACGATAATAAAAATATGGCGTATATTAATAACACTTTCTTAAACTAATAATAAGCAAATTGAATCGGAATAAGTCACTATATAGTACTGAAGATGAATGGAATTTAAGACGAAGATGATAAACATAAAAAGTTCATGGTATGAGTAAACTGGAATTTTGAAACTCTTAAGATAGTCAACTATTTGTAAATTGGAACAAAAGTAGTGTTTGACGTTGCTTAAGCGCAATTCGAATGTATTTCTGCACTTTTATGGGAAAGTTGAGGAAACATGGTACACATTAGAGATCAAAAAACAGTTTAACCATCTCCAGCCTACAGTTGGTTAAATGAAAACTAAAGTAGTTTTCCTCCTTCACAGAATCTCTTAGTTTTTTACCATATTTTGGGATCGGGCATTAGTAGTAGATTTTTCCTGAGCTTACTATAGCAACAAGAATCCAAATTTGATGATCATTCGATCTCAAACCTACACTATGAAAACAGATGCATTGATGTATTCTATAGGATTCTTATTTCCAGCTATCTAGTATACATTTTTATATAATACTCCATCGTACAGTGATTTCTCAAATGTTGGGACAAACTTAGTAAAGGTGGAGTTTCATCTAGCAAGAGAAAAAACTAATAATTGAAGAAAAACTTGCTACGAATTATAAGATAAATGAGAGATAACATTGTATAAAACAGAACAAATAAAAAATTAATCCAATATAAACAAAGTATAATAAACTCCATCTGCTAAAACCAAGTAGATACTTGATACAAGCTTTCAAATTAGTTGTAACAAATTATTTCGAGTTGTTAGTTGCTGTAGTTAAATAAATTAACCCAATTGAGTAAACTGTTATTGGCCGTTTGGATAACAATTTTATTATAATGATAGAAAACATTAATTGATCATGTCAAATATACACTAAATAAATATTTCATGTATTACATCATTTACCTGTTGTATCGACGTACATAACATCAAAAAGTTGTATAAAGTTCCAAATAATTGAATCACATTGAAGTATATTCTACACACCTACACACGATGTGATTTTCTCTTTAATATTATCAAGGATTGTCATGACTACAAGATTTATTTACAAACTCTACGACGATAATAAACATTTTGTAGTATTATTCACTTTGTTTATACAAAAAACACATTTTCACATAAGTTTGCAAAACAAATCACTCGATTATTTTTAGATAGAAACTGACAAATTTTATTTGAGTGAACCAAACAATTTTTACTTTCCTATAGAAATGAGAATATACAAATACTCAAATAGTATAATTTATATTAATGAGTAATTAATTGAAATTTAAGTTTGATATAACGAGTTTTCTTACTATTTATAATAAATAGTTTGACTATTAGTGCTTAATACTTCAACCGCTCGAGGAACATTATTTAAGTAATGCATTACACAACTAACAAATTATAATTCCACTCACTTCAATTCCAGATTTAGTTGTGAAAATTAGTATTTTCAATTTCTCGGAGCTGTGGAAATATTGGAATTTTCCATAAAAAAAATAATACATAACTGGTTGGTTTAGAAAGTGCCTTATTATCAAACTGACCAATAGTGGTAATAAAAAATATAATTGACAACAGGACACAATCCATCTGTTGCTAGTCACATATTGATAGATTTCTTTCTTATTGTAATGTTTGGAATAAATTATTAAATTAGAAAACAAAGTGAATTTAGTATACAGTTTTTGATAATATGGAAGGAATTTTTAATTCGAAACGTATGGTCAACACAGTCTAAACAATGATGAAGCTCAAAACCAATAGTGAAAATTGTGATGAGAATTTATAAGGGATGCGATTATAAAACACTTGTAATTAAAGTAAAGCAAAATGACAATTATTATAAAAAGCAGAACGAAAAATATTTTTATTATTCTGAATATATGCTCCTCAGAGAAAATCAATTTTTTCTTGCAGATAATCGAATTTAGTCATATCTGAAAAATTATAAACAATGGGAGCGGTGAGGTGTAGGGATATAATCGTTTAAATAACGAAACAGATGGAAAGGACAAATGAACACACGTTTTGAAAAGAATCGATGTTTCCTAACAAAAAGTTATGAGCACAATGATTGAATAATCTTTTTAAAAAAGAATTTTTAAACGAAATCATCTATAATTTGTTTAGATTATGTACTCGAGCCTGAACAAAATACTACAAAGACAAACGAATATATTTTTTATTGTTTGAAGACGACAAAAAACGCTGGCAGTTCGGCAAATTTTCCTTTTTTTGAAACGTCAAAATAACTGAAAATGAGAACGAATCAACTGAATCAAAAATTACAATGTTGGTAAAGGTAAAAGTTTTAATAGGAACTTATAACAGTTAAATTTGTATTGATGAAACAGATATCATCATTTTTCTACGTTCATGCAATAAACAACTTTATAGAACTACATTTAATGGAAAAAATGAATCTTTATGCACTCGTCTGTCATTATAATACAGAGGTTTGTGATCAAGACAAACATAAACATTCCAATGAGCGAAATATTTAGTCTTGTTTCTGTGAAATTACAAAGAATGGCGTATTTTATTTTATTATCAATCATATTTATTACATACTGGATTACGAAATTACTAGAGAATGTATTTTTTTTTCTAAAATTCCATATGACTACAATTTATAAACACAAACGTAACTGCCTCAAATATATGCGATCTCGACTACAATGATTTGAATAATGAAACTCAGCAGTTCTAGAAATATCAGACAAAAACTAATTTTTTTTCGTTAACATAGAAAAAATATTGTATGCAACTCGTGCAAAAAGTGTTTATTGCACTCCGCGTGTTGTTAAACTTGGTCTGACGGCCTCGTTAGGCCAATACACGTTGCGTGCAATAAAAACTTATTTTCTGCACTTGTTGCATAAATAACTATTAAATTGAGAGCATTGTAAGTCTTTGGAGGGTCAAGGAGTCTTAAATTGATTTCCTAAAAACCCCAATGCTCAATTGAAGTCAATAAGTGTTATCAGTGAATTTGGAAACCTAATTATTTCAATATGAGTGTTTCGATTTTATTCCCAATATTGAATATGAATATTGGTGAACTTATTAGGGAGATTTTGTTAAGAAACACATCTTCTTCTTGATATAAGGGATGGTAAATTCGGCCAGAGAAATTTTCGATTTATTATTTGTACATGTAAAGCTGGAGCAAATTTTAAAGTGCTGTTTCAAGACCAAAACCTAAGAGCTCTAACAATACTTGTTTTTAAATATATTATTATATTAAAATATAATTTAGTGTGTACCGATTTAGTGAAAATCATTCTCTCTTTTCCGTTTCCGGATACTTATCTACTTCCTGTACTTAGGTCTACTTGTGACACTTATTAACCGAATTCACGAGCGATTTTAACACGTTGACTGTCAACTACAAAATAACTCATAATTCATCTTCCCTGAAAAGTTTTTTTTTCACTTAATTCAACAAAGTTTTTTTTAAAATCCAACATTTTCTATACCTTTCAGTGATAACTTTTTATTTAAATTATCATTTTTAATGATTTAATGCGATTATATGAAATTGTGAAAATTGCCTTGGTAGTCAACGTGTTAAGCGATCTTCATTAAATCGTAGTTCAGGTAATCAATTTGGCCGAATTTATCTTCCGAATTAGATATTTACTATTGGAAACTAACATAGACTACCAATTTGAAACAAGATTCTCGCGAATATTTACGCAACTAAACTATTATTCGTACAGTGAAAGAATCTAAACTTGGAATCCCAGTATTTGAAAGTTAAGGTGTTTTCTAGAATATCAAAACTGTTTTGTCACTCAAAAATTTGAAGAACAATTCGTCGATACCACTAATTTTAGGTTACGTACCCAGTAGAGATATCAAACTTTTCACATCATATTAGATTAGAAAAAAAAAATTTCAAGCTTCACATAACAATCTTGGAAGTATCACCTTCACACTTTCAACCATTTAATTTTTCCGAAGACGTTCAACATTCATCGGCTACCGACAAGAAGGGAGAAACCTTGAATGGAGCTTTTGCAATCAACTTGGCAGGAAAACTTTCGGTTTACATTGTAACGTAACACATTTCAACGGGAACGCGCGCTTAACATTTTTAAAATTCGCTAACGCGTATGTAATAAAACTGATACCACTCGAACTTATCGGTGTTGCCACACCACGATATATATTTTGAAACCCGTTCAATTTAATCTCAACTGAAATGCCAATTTTTTACTCGACATTGCTTTTCTTAATTTATCTTTTTTCTATACATTGAAGATAACATAACAAGCTTATTAATCCTAATGAATTTCTTGTAAGCGTCACCAAGGAACATTATTATTGACGAGCTACCAAAGGATCTATTCCATATCCTCCTGCTAGAACTGAGCTACATTTGAAACGATGTTTGTCACATCGAATAACTAAGAGTTTCTTGACGTTTCGACCTCTTATATAGACTGAAGCCAAATATCGTATGTATGTTCTTCCTTTCTTCCTTCAGGTCATTACCTCTTGGGAAACGGGAAAGTTCTGCAAATTGTTTGGCTGTTCCTTGTTACTGTTCTTAGTCTTGTTTCTATAATGTCTCTAGACATTCCAAAAGCAACTTCGCTTTATTATTTGTGGATTCATCGTATGGTCGAGGAAGATCTTTAGATCTTAGTAAGATCTAGGAAATCTTAGAAGCTCGTTGAAGGTGTCATGTTTGTAATATTTGCTCAAGTTTGATTTACTTTCTTTTTTATCCAAAAAGGAATTACCACTAGAAAAATGTGCATAAAAATCAAACCTAGTCGGTTCGTTTTTCAACTAAACTGTGACATTATGCTGGAACATTGCGACAGAAGAAGTTTTCTTAATGAGAGAGAGGTCTCACTACACAAATATATAGAGTTTTGTTTCGAAAACTGTTTTAGATCTGTTTCTTGTTAATTCTTTATCTATACTACTTAATCCAGCGTACAGAGATTTTGGATTGTCGACGAATAGTCTTGTTCACATTGACTAGAAAAAAATACTAATGCAAATCACATGGAAAACATAGAAATATTGAGTCATAAAAAAGTGTACCTCAATACCTAATAGTTACGAAGAAACTTGTATTAGAAATTTGACTTTATCTAACGATCAGCTTCATGGTTGCTAACTGGCTAAATATCATATTAACCATAATTTTTTTGAAATTTTTAGACCCAGTTCATTTTTGTTTGGTATATTTTTATTTTGAAACCAAATATATCACAACAATATGGTGTAGAAATTTCGGAACGATACTCTTAAGAATGAGAGGGAATAATCGAAAATTACTACATTTTAATTTGCGGCTAGTTTGTTATAAACTTCTAGAATCGAAGTTAGTCAATATACTAGATTAGTCTTGGGAGTTTTTTGGACTTTTGAAGCCGCGCCAAAAATGATAGTGATAGAGGTAAGTGAGGTGAATCGCATAACCAGAACAAATCAGCGAGCTCATGTGAATTTTATCATTTTCCTACAATTTTTTTGGATAGAAATAGTGTGTAGCGCCAAAGTGTATGAATACGTCTATAAATAGTTCAAACAAACTCTTTGTTTATGTTGCAATAAATCCGAAAAAAGACTAAATTTGTGGTTACAATTAACTCTTGCCCAAGGAGGATTGTAAAGCATACGAATGTTTTTATGTGTGAATATCACTTTGATGTAAGTAAAATTATAAACTTCATCTTATACTAGTCAGTAGCTGTAAATGTCGGTTTTCTACAACAATTTTTATACCTGCTTAATAGGGCTTATTCTTGCTTATGTGTTGAAATGATCTTTTTCAACCGTATATTTCACCAGAATACCGCGCTTGGTGAGATTTTCTTATCAAATATAATATTAGATATTAGATCATATCAGGAATAATATGCAATTGTAGATGCAAAAAAACTACGATATATAAAAGTACAGTAAAAATATAATTTTCTCGATGGCCGTTTTTTTCAACCTCCGATCGCTCCGTGCAGACACTATGCGAGCAGAAGAAAGCGCTGTAGGCGACTTCGAAGCTCTCGCACAACACACTCCGCCATTGTGGACATTTAGGCGCCAGTCGGCGTTGTGCTACAGCCACGTAAACATGTCCGCCATTATTGATGCTCTCGCCAAGTGTCAATTGCGAATTTTTCTATAGGCTTAAGGCTGTAATGCTGCGGAAATCCATCGAAGAATGAGTTTTGGTATGGGGAAAACTTCATGAGTGATGGTGTTGTGAGTGAATGGTGTCGAAATTTTAAAGATGGCCGTGCATGATGAAGGGAGCTAAGGATACAAATCTGACCCGGTTTAACAGAATGGTTGAAAAACCGCAGATTCACCCTTACTGCTTTGTTTACGGAATTTCCAGAATATTCAAGGTCTATTTGGTACTCTATTCTTACTGAACTGTTAGGCTACATCGGCAGCAACTTTCTTTGAAGAGGTTATTCAAAAGCTTGTACACAGATATGACAAATGTCTGAATCTCTTCGGTGATTATGTCGAAAAGTAACCAATCCTTTGATTATGAAATTATTGTTTTATTATATGAACTTTATAGCTTATCAGAGGTTGAAATAAAAACGGCGCTCGTATTATGGTAAAGTGGGAATCACTTTTATACCTAATGGAACCAATAATTTGGACTCTAAAAGATCTTTATCAGAAGGATAAAAATAAAGTGAATATCCTATGGGATCGGATGAGTAAAAAATTATATATAGGCTGGTACATCTTCCTGTTGCGGTTAACCACCACAGAGTGTAAATGGCTAGTACTCGCGAAGACTCATATGGAGATTCATTAGGAAGCGTGAGAATATGGACCTGGCTTTAGGTGAATACCCAGGACAGTAAAATACTTAGAAGATTAGATTAGAAATGTGGGTTGATCTTAAGATTGGGTGCATTCTTTCCTTCATAAAAAAATGAAACGCCTGAATAGAGATTGTTGAAAATATTTTTGTCGTTGAATCAGCCTTTCTTTCCTGTTCTAGCGTTTGAAAAGATAATAACATCGAAAGGAAATAAATCTCCAAAATACGTGTCTAGATGTAAAATATTATTTCAGAAATGGGAATCTGTTCGATAAAGAGGTATAATGATGAAATATTTATATCTTGTTACTGATTACTATCAAAACAGTCCTAAAATTATTTAGTACAAACTCTTCTCAATCTCTTGTTATTACATGGCAATTGGCAACACTGTTACGTTAGTTTAGTACGTTAGACCGCTAGATAAACTATTACGTTATGCTCGTGTAATAAATAATGAGTTTGATATAAACTTGCCGTAAGTAAGGTAATACAGGATGTTGTTCGACAGAAAAAGGATGTATAGGGCGATACACCTGAGTTAACATCCGTAAATTAGTTAAAAAATTAACAAAAAAAGGAACAACGACCTTTCTGCACTTGGTATATTGATTGAATATGATTCTTTGTGTAAGGTTGATATTCGCAACATAAATTTCAGTTAAATATAAAGGATGTCTCACAAAATGTGCAGAATAAATAGACATTTTTTTGAGAATATTGGTAAAGCCCGTTGCCACACTGATTTAATTTCTGAACACTATTTTCTTTTAAATAAATCTCCTCAGTTATGTGGAGAACACTAGGTAACATTATAAAAACGCGATAGAAGTACATATTTTCGTACATAATTAGTAGTCAAATGAAGAGCATCTTTTCCTTCTGACTTCAGTAAATGTGTTTGGTTTTCGTGAGGGTACGTGATCCTCTATATTCCTCAAAAGTAGAAGTTGTAGTCTTTACTAAATTATTCATGCACCTTGTATATTTAGCCTATATATCTAAGGCCGTTGAAAATGGTGTGAAACGCGTTGTTTATTAGATCCCATCTTTCGAAGAACGTAACTGTGTCAAATTTTATTTTCACGCCAGCCCCAGGGGAAATTCCATACCCCCATATTTTTTTTTTCATAAAAATTTTGTGTTTCATCAAACTAAAGGGGAAATTTCTCACTTAACCTTGATAATTTGGAATAACAATTATAAGGCGATGTTTATGAAATTGAAAAAGATTTTCGCAAAGTTCTTTGTGAATGCATATAAACTTTTTTTCTTCAACTTTTTATTCATATAATTTGTCATCACATTTTATAATATATAATTTAGACTTGAAAAGTAAAAGTTATTCAATGTTATTATCGATCGTGATGATTTCCCTTCTCCCATCACGGTCACCGATCGTTTTTATTTTTATGTAGTTAGAAACTGAGTTTATAAATACGTTTATCGTGATATATTCTGATTAAGAACTAACAGTCGACCATAGAAAGTAATTGCAGATTTCTACTGGTCGCTAATTAAGTAGATGTTATAATTAATTGAATCACTGAATCGAATCATTCATCAAAATAATTATACGAAACATATCAACGAGTGGGAATTGCTCTTGATTCGGAGTATTTTTACAGTTGCTCTGAAGATTGAGATAGTAATCTAGAAAAATAACAGTTGGGATGATACAGACAAGAGGAACTGGAGCAATAAAATGAAAAGTTTTCTATAACATGCTGGTGTACAAATATGAGTTATACTAATGATATAGCATTTGCACGTATTTATACAAAAAAACTGGAAATCTCAATTTTTTAAATACAATTAAAATAACTCAAAATTATTGCTAGATTATTTTTGAGTAAATTCCGATTTATACAATTTTCATGTTTTTGAAATATTTTTCATTATTCCATTATTCTTCAATACCAAAATTAAACTTCATATGCACGCACATATGCTGCAAAAATACTCACTTTTTCGTCAAATTCGTGGAGTAAAAAGATTTTTTATTATAATCGCCGTTAGTATTTTTCATTAACGATACCACTTTCTAATTACCATGTATGATTTAGGCTACTGCCCACACATACTTTAGTTCAGTCCAAATATAAGATATAAATAAAAAAAACACAACGTTTTCTGTAGCATAATATTGAATTAGGAACAATATATTCGATAATTATATATGAAACAAAATACCTCATAAATAACGGCCCTTTTGACGAAATTCTCAATAACGTATTGAATACATTTGACGGTATTTCATTGATACAGTTTCTAATTTCGGCTTCAAATGCTTCGATGGTTGCAGGCTTATTGGCATAAACCAGTGACTTCAGATAACCCCACAGCAATTGGCTAAGTTTAAGGGCGTTAAATCGCAAGAACGTAGAAGCCAATTTTGGTAAACAAATCGAGAAATGACACGATCCTTAGCAAACTCGTGCAAGATTGTGAATTTTTCCCATGTAGCACCGTCCTGCTAAAACCACACGTCATCAAGATTAATAGTTTCCAAGTGAAACACAAGATACCGTGTTATCATAGCACGATAACGTTCGTCATTATTTACCGTTACTGCATTACCTTCTTCCTTTTCGAAGAAAAGCGATTCAATTATTCCTCGATACCATAATGTACACCATACAGTGACCTGTTGGGCAGTTTACTTACTCAAGGATCTAATTCTGTAAATCTTTAGTAAGATTTCGTTCTAGTGTGTCTGTTGTGTCCAATAGAGAATTGACGTCTCTGGCCTTTCTGTCACACTCTCGTGAACTGACGTTTTATTTTGAACGACCTTTACGAGCTCGTATCGTGTGTTTCACATAACTAACCGAACCAGTACTCACAGATATATTAGGCACATAATTTGGACCGTACATTAGACGCACTTTACGAATGGTGGCAATTGAACTTGCACCATTTTGATAATAATTTTTGACAATCAGTACAGTGTTTACTCACTTCCACCTGACAATTTTTTATCTGTCTTGTAATAATCATGTGACAATGCGACTGTCAAACATGGCACGCAATTCTAATCTTGGGGTGCTCGTTCTTTTATTGATACACCCTTTATATTTTGAGAAAAACTAAAATATTAACTTTATCATATATCGGTGTAAAAAATAATGATATAATAGTGGTTGTTTCTATTATTTATTTGTTAAGATATTCGAATTTCTGTTTATTTAACTAATGATAGTCTGTTGAATTCTATCGTGAAATTGTTTCATGCATAGCAAATTAACTTTTTTATTGTACTGAAGCAGATTTGGAGCAATATTCTGCATGATTGATTTTACTCCTTTTGTTCTTTTACACACTTTACCTTGAAGATCCACCTGAGTTATATACAATGGGTATTTTATTGATTATTATCTATACACTCAGAAAGCCTGAATGTCATAAATTGTTTATAACTAACAACTTAGTTCGAGATATACAAAATAAACTTTATTAAAAAATTTCCGAACAAAATATTTCATCACTAGTGAAATGGTATATATACATATTTGACTAAATATAACATTAATTTATTTTCAAAATATTATAATTCTAAAATCGATCACAAAAAGGAACTCATAACCAAAATAACCCTGAGAACAACTAGATTGTGGTTTGTTGGAAATAGAAGATGAAATAATATTATTTAAATATAAGAAAAGAGTTATGTGAGGTACTAAAATAGAGAAAACTATGTATGTTTCATCAAAATGATTGGGTTTTTCATTTAGATACGTACATGCAAACGACATGTTCTCGTTCAAGGGTTTTTATGAAGAGATTGTAACTACGCGTTACAAAGAAAGGAAGATATAATTTACCTTCAGTGTCTGAAGACGATAACCTGGTTATCGAAACGCGCGTCAGACAGTGTAATTGTGAGTGTTGGTATAGTGGTAGTGTAAACAGTGTATTAAGAAAGGTATTTTCAGTACTGGTTTTATGTAAAAAATGTATGAATCATATATTATTTTGTTTGTGTGATATTTTACGACATATATTAGATGATGTAAACTGTATTTCGAGCTGTATTTCGATTTGCAGAGTAAAAACTTGGAATTAGTAAGACAATAAAAGAAGATGTCTTATAGTTAGCTATAAAAGTAATCGGAATTAGCTTAGGTTGGATTGAATCAATTCAAAGAAATAGTTAGAATCTTGACAGCAAAGTGCAATTCACATCAAGTTACTTCGACTTCCTTCACTTTCGTTTGTTCTTAAAATGTGGAAAACATGGTGTTTTATTTTCTATTTCAATCCGCCCAATCGTGAAAAAAAGACTACCATGAATAACCATTATTTCTCGTCATAGAAAAACATCTATAAGTATCTAAGGGATGGAAAATGAGGCTGCGTCAAAAATACTTCGTTTCAATCTTACCACAAATCTGGACTATTCACTGATGGAAGTAACGAGAAATCATTTAATTGTAGAGAACGGAAGCTTCTTACATCTTGCAAGTTGGTTATAGCCTAATATTGGTCGGGTAAACAATTATTAGATAATAGAGAGAAAATGACAAAATGTTAAGAGACGGCGTTTGTGAATAGAATTTATTTATGAAAATAACTATATTGAAAAAAGCATTCAATAGGTCTGAGTGGTAGGTTGGAGAAACCGTGGGTTAATCAGTGAAAGTATTTGGAGATAATAAATACATACCACACAATATTACATAAAACGAAATAATAGGTATTGTTTAAGTTTCGAGGACAGTTATGTGAACGTAAAAATAAAATATTTGAATTTTGATCCTCATAAACTGAGACATTTTTAGATAATAGAATATATATATAGAAAAATAATTATATTCCGAGGTGTGTCGTGTCAAGAGGAATTATATCGGAGCCATATAGATGGGTAGCTAACTAATAATAGTAACTAAAACTGTGATCTGATCGTATAGAAACATACCATTCCGTACGAGTCAATAGAGGAACCGGCTATGTTATAGTTGAGCTAGACGGAATCGATTTATACAGATTGAAGAATTCACGAAGCCTCTGGATATACTGATTGAAGAAGCGAAACTCACGTGGTGATCGTCGGAGATTTGAGGCATTCCGCTAGGGGTAGAAAAGAAACTAACGTGAATGGGCGAGCGTTACTAGAGTCTACGTCCACGTTGAATGATGCCCTGCTGAACGATAGCGAAGATTCTACATTTACAAGAGGAAAGGCAAGCTCAATAATAGATGTCACTTTCGTAAGTAGCAATCTAGTCAAAGGAAACAACTCCTGACAGGTATTCGATATCTATCCGGTGATATCTACAGGGAGTGTACCAAGCTAGCACAACGTGGCCGGAAGAAATTAAACTTCAAAGAGCTAGAGCCTGAATACAAAGAGGCGAAGCCGTCAATTTCAGTAAGAGGTAATGCTGACGAAATGGAGGGTGACTCGTGGGGCAATCCGTAATAGGTGGTTTAAAGGCTTATCTGTTCCACAGTCGATATGCCCGCTGCTTTTGGAGAAGATTGTGACAGCTTAGTTTCCTTAAAAATCCAGAACTCCATCTTTATGTAAAACAGCAGAATGCAAAGAGAGAGGATTCCGGAAATTACAGTAAAACAACTGGAAAAAGCTTGCAACAGAGTGGGAAACATCAAGACCTCTGGTCCTGGAGACATCTGTGTCGTGCCAAACCGTTTCCCCTAGTTGCAGAGTACGTATTAAAAAAATGATTAAGCATTCATTCGAGATCTGGCGGTCTGATGATGCATATTTTCTTCACATTCAATATCAACTATTACAATATATGTATGGTAACGGTTCGTTGAACAGTCACTTTTTTATAGAAATCCATTTATAGTCAAGTGAAATGAACAGACAAATTGAAGGAATTTAAAAGGAAATTACGACGTAATATTATTTACCATCGCATTTAAGTAGAAGTAGCAAATAGTTGTCTATCATAATTTGTTGAATTAAGGTTAATACAAACTGTTACGTATTGATCATGATTATTACGAAGACAAATATGAACTAATAGCCTTTCTAATTACAATTACAATAACTGACATAATTGAGCAGAAACTGTGCAAATTAATTTGAATAAACAGAAGTGATATTCATATACCACACATATTGCTGTTGCATCAAGAAGAAAATCTTTGGGAGAATCTACTCTATAGTTTGTGTCAACCAAACGTCACCGATACTGAAGAAAGATTTTGATAGATCCCATTATTTTTCAATTCACTTTGTTTTAGCCGCTTCCAATTTAGACATTTGATTTACAACCAACAATGTATCATCAATCAAATGAAATCTAGATTATTAACCGTTCAAAAAATCAAAAGTTTACGATATACACAAAATAAGTCGTGAAAAATTAATCTGTTACTGTAGTAACTGAAAAAAGAATAAGTATCCTTGGAAATGGTGTCCAGAGACAAATTTAGCAAATGACGTCACTTAATTTACGAGAACCTCAAAATAACTAACTTTAAGGCAACAAGTTGGGGATGACAAATAACAGAATAAAAATATTTTATAATTTCCTTATGTTTTATTCCTTTTGGAATAAAAAATAAGCATGTCAAAAATTAGAATATAAGGACAACCATATGTCCAATAAGCGCGAAACGTGGGAAAAGAAAGTGCATTGAAAAGTTGGAGGAGTATCTGAAAATGAAAAATAGAGAAGACGTAAAATAACAATAATGAGGTTGTGAAAACTAATAATGAAATAAATTAGAGCACAAAGATGGGAAAGCTAATCCACTATCGAAAATAATAGAAGAAAATAAGAAAAAACGACTTAACATGGATGCAAACAAGGAAAATGGTTGAAAGATATGAAGTTTATGAAATTAATGCTTAAAAATAAAAGAACGGAACATTGTTTATAGTTTTGGACTAAACAATACTATAAGAAATGAGATCACCTGAGAAGCTATTAAAAAATAGTTACGTTGATTTAAGAATACGAATATGAAAAAAGAAATTTTATATATCCAATTGAACTTAATATGATCTGCATTACAAAAATTATGTTAAGAATATAAAAAAAATCAAACATAAAGAATCCGCAATCAAGATTCACGAGAAGGACGAATTGGTGAAGTGTAATAAGTAATAGATATTTCACAAACATGAATAGATGGGGTTTCAAGACGAATAATATTCTAGCTAATTAAAATGACATGTACAGCGTAAATCAAAATTGAGATATTTGTGCAAAATGTCAAAAAGTGTGATTTTTAATCAAATGCTAATATACTGATTTTTTTTTATTGTCACCCATAATTTATTTCAAATACAATATTAATTAAAAATGTATGGATAAATAAACAATAAGCTTAATATACATACTTACTTTTCCGTCTCCTTACCATATCTTTCAAATAGTTCCCATTCCAATAAAACTCACCCTCATCACAGTCATAAGTTGAAAATATCAACAACATCAATTGCATTTCCTGTTATACACTTTAGAACACATAACAAAGGCTATAAATCGACACTCCGAATTTGTTTGACATTCGCGAAGTGATCACAATACATCACTGACGTTAAATATAAATTTTCATTTGTGTCAACTTGAAGTGACCGACATGTATATTTGGGTCCGGTTTCTTGACGTTCTATTAAAGTGCCAGATAGTTATTAGTCGATTAACTTTAGTAGGAACTTTTAATAGTCAAATAAATGTTTACTGTTTCTTCACTCTAGTTTGTTTGAATCCGATTAACTAATAAGTATTTACCGATTTATTCCGTAAGTACTTAACAAATAGTCTTCTGTTGGTAACACTGTGAAAGATGTCTAAATAGCAATCGTCCATATATTAAATAAGGAAAGAAATAGGCAAAAAACCGTACTTCTATTGACAGTTTCCTGTGATTTGTGCTTAATTGCACGTGTTTTGTTAAGGTTATGTTGAAGTAGTCTCTAGTTAAAGAAAGTAGCGTTGGTCTGAAAATTATAGTTTATACTGGAAATAGTTAATAGGAAAAGAAAAAAGAAAACGGTAAAAAAATTTCATCATCGAACCAAAAATTGTAATAATTTTATAATGAACAGAATAAGCTCTTTCTTCTAGAATTTGCTGTATTTTCTCAATCAATTTTTCATCAGACAAATCTTCTAAATCTTGAAAAGCATTCATATCAAATATTTAATTATTTGTATAACGAATATTTCCAAAAATGAACTAATCAAATATACGTATAATAATTAAACAAACCACTTTTGATGTTTGATATTTTAGGTTAAGTTTCTACTATACTCTTTAATTGACACTTGTCAATTGTTGTTGGCAAATAACTCGATTTATTAGGAGGTTTAATTTATCATAAGGTGAAAAAGCCGAATTTTTGGTTATTCGGTAAATAATAGGTATTAAGGACTTTATTAGGAAGTGAAGAAACCCGGCCTTAACCTAAAACAATCTTTTGTTACTGTTACTAGGTTACGTGAAAAAAGGAATAATGAGTAGTATGTTGAACTAAAAATTATTAAGCGTAAGAGCGGTTGTACACGTCCGGACAACGGACCGTCTATAAACGGCTATCCTTGTATACATATATTTTTTTACCGGATGGTAGTTAATAGTTTTGAACTGATAGTCAGAGATTACGCACGTGTGAAATGAATAATAAGAAAAAAACTCGTATTGGCCTACTATTTGTACAAGAAGAAACAAAAAGAATTAGAAAAACGTAAAAAGTTGTTGTGGATGCATCTTATATTTCCCACAACTCGACTTTAGCACTTTTGGGTTTTGTCCCACAGTACAAGCCTATTTTTAACAAGTGATGGGTATCGATGGTTTCACGAAAACATCGATGTTCTTTCAATCGATAATTTTCTTTCGATGTTTCGCAGTTATCGATGGTTTTAAATAAACATCGGTAATTTCAATAATTCCTAGTTGTTGAAAAGCTACTTCAATTAATAAATTTCAAATTAGCCAAGACTAATTATTTCATTATTTGATTCCCCTCCCATGAATAAAGAATGTTGTGGAAAACGGGTGTACGTTATGAGTGAATTCAGAGCGCATGAAAAAAAAAGAAACTATCGATAGATAAATCAATCAATTAAAACCCTCTGGCTTTCTGGAAAATGATGGAGGACACTTTCCCCTTCTATTTTTCAAATATTATTCAAATATGTCTATTCTCCCAAGCAGGTCTGATTTTGAACTCTCTCAGAAATCGCCTCTCAAAGGATATGGCTGTGAAACTTATTTTTCTTCATGAACTAGATGACAAATTTTGGGAAATTTAATACCCGATATTTTTATTCCAAATTTTTTTTCTTTTTAATACTAATTTATCAGTTGTTCTATATTGTTTTTTTTTGTTTTTAATAATTATTACAGCTTAAATTGTAAAATTTATTTCTTTTCAATAAAGTTTGTTTTGAAGCTCGCAATCTTGTTTATCTTCTAATTATTTTTATGTAATAATGAGTGAAAAATTACAGATGATTTTTAATCATGTAATACAGCTAAATACACATTAAAAATAACTGGGTTTCGTTTTCGAATTTATAAATTAATTTCAGGATTTTCTTTACCAATGAATTTTAGAGAAACAAAAACTTTACCTATCAGCTATTACACAAAATCAGTTAATTTACAATTTTTCATATTTTCATGAAAATATGATCTTAATTGTTTTCTTTTTCTTTTTTGTTCTTTTAGGAAAACGTCGATGATTTTCTTCTGATGATTATCAGCCATCGATGTTCACTAAATGAAAAAACCGATACCCATCCCTATACTTCAATTAAACTTATTAGGTTTTTTCCAACCCATCTAAAAACCGCCCTCGGTACGGTGACGATTCTGAGCATTTGAGATTACGTGTTCCAATCGGGCGATTCTTATTTGTGTTCCAACCGACTAAGTAATCGTTTGTGAACCGTTTCCGGGACGGTCTTTTCGATACTGAGTTAATAGCTAGTACTGTTACAAGAACCGGGTATATTCGCAGATTGCGCAGAAAATATCTATAAAAGGTTCTGATAACTGTTCCAACTACAGTCTCAACTAGCAGGTTGGAACAAATCTATTAACAATTCAATGCCAATAGCAGCCATTTTTAAAAGAACGCAAGTCGACTGCACTCAATTTGCAAAAAAGAGGCACTCTATAATCTGCAGGGAGATATAATTATTAAAAAAGATATAAGAAACGAAAATAAAAACGCAAAAATTGTTTTGATATATTTTAGATTTTTCGCAGTTGTTTTCTTAATAACAACTTTTTCTTCATAATTCTACCGATAATCAATTATTCTCAAGTAATTTGGAAATCCATAAAGTGACAATAAGTTCATTTACCAGAAAAAGTCATAATTTCATTTCTATGATTCCATAAATCTCACCTGGAGTTATGTTGTTGAAATTAAAAACTAATGCGTAAAACCAAAGACAATCTGTACTGTAAGGAACGTTATTTTACAAAAAAATCACGGGTAGAAATCTCCCGCAAGGTAAGGTTAATATATGAAACGTCTTTTACCGTTTCGTCTTGGTAATATAACTATAAATTAAAACCAGTATCCGATAAAAGCAATCATGAACGTACCTGCCGTTTGGGATTAGAAAAATAGATTGTTACGCTCTCTATATTCTTTGTGTTTATCGGCGAATCGTTCAAATATAATTAATAGAACAGGAAGTAGGAGAAAATATCAAAAAGCTCTTTCACCGACGACTCTTTGATCTGATAACAAACTGGCATTACGGTTGTTTTTGTATCTCTCAGAAATCATTAGAATTACCGTGACATAACTAAATACCTATCGACAGGTGAATAAACACTAAATACGTGGTACAATTTATTATTATTAACTATTAACAGTACTATTATTCTTTGATTTTTTATAAAAACATGTCTCTGGTACAGCTGGAAAACAGTATGCTGTCTTTCATGTTGTGTTCTAAAGAATTAGAAGAAGAAAATTATAATTGTTAACTAAGAAACTAAAATTAAGAACTATTAGGAAAAGGGTGTTTTTCTATATACATCTAATATTGAGAAAAAAACTCTAAAAATATATATCAACTAGAAATTGAACAAATCAGATTTCCATCAGATGACTATGTTTTGTAATAACCTTCTGTATACGATTGATGTATTAACGAATAGTATCGTTCTTCATGCTTAAGAACAATAATGTTAAGATTCAGTGGAAAAATTTTCGTTAGCCGTCAAATGATTGAATAAAATTTTAATATGTAATATATGTTTAAAAACAATTTTATGAAAGGTACGGAGTTTATTGAAAAAATATTGCTTGGCATTACATTTAATGTGAATGACTTGATTACAAAATGGTCGACTATTGCCAAAACTCAGAGTTAGGGGCTGCACGTAAACTTAGATAGAATTGAATGAAGCGTTAGAGGAAAAAATGAAATTAACTCTGTACAAAGATGATTAGTTAAGTGAAGAAAAATCACCAGAACCTATTAACAAAAACCTGGCAAGTGGTATTCCAAAAAACTCAAGAAGAGAAAGCATCACTATCAAAAGTGAGCGTTACTTTACATCGATTAATATACTTGACAATAAACAGTTTTATTATATATACGTTGGATATAAGTTCTCTTATTAATCACTGAATTTTATCTGAAGCGGTTTTGAGGTTATTTTTAATTTCAATTTCTGTTTTTCTAAAACTATAACTCATTAAATATATAGTATATGTTAATTAAGAAATATTTTTTATAAAAATGAAGGTGTAATATAAGGAATAACATAACGCCGACCTTAATAATATTACAAATAAATTTGTAAAATATAAAGTAATGAACCAATTGAAAAAAATTACCTTTACTTTTTTTATGCGACTTGAGAGTAGTCCAAACATAGGTTTTCGCCTTAATCCTCTCAGTACCGAAAATATCAAAATCACTACCGAATTTGTTTTTCTTTCCCCTCACCACCATGCTATTATTATTAATGTCTACTACACTTGAACTAAAGAACGACGACAATCTATCCAAAGGGCCCATGAATTCAACCTTGCGGTACCCTCGGATTTTAGAATCAACGGCTACGCGGACTAAGATAACTGAGGCAATTTTAGCGGTTAGTTTTGTTGTATAGCTGTGACGATATTGGACGATAGACTGTGTGTCTCGCTACTATAATGTGACGGTGCCATAGATGTATAAGTGTAAAAGAACTTTCTTCGCGAATGGTGAGAGAAGCGGCTTTCTATATAGTACGGAGCATTAAGGTGATATCGGACGGTTCACTTTTTATTCATTTCTGTCTTTCATTCATCATATTTCGTTAAGAATGAAACGTCTAGGCATTAAATGATTTAAAAGTGATAAGTGAACTGATTAGTGAACCAATCCAGCGATGTTGGATTTCGGCATTCGGCATCAACTATTCGCACTCCGAATGAACGAAAATTGAAACGTATGAACACGAAGAGAACGTTTGACGACATATTCGAGGAAATGAGCGAATAAAGTTCATTTTTTTGTCATTTTGTGTATGTCTTGTGAGCGTGAAATGAAAAAAAAAATGAGAAAAATCACTTTATGCATCTGAATGAACCGAAAAGTGAACAGTCTGATATTACCTTTAGTTTTCGCTTAAATATAAATATTACTGAATAAACCAAATATGCATATGTAAAGTTCATCATTCAATTTGCCATCACCACTTATCACCTTATTTTTTTCTATTTTCCTAACTACCCAAATAGATTTTTAATTTTATTTATAGTTCTTTAGGACATAATTATTCATTTATACTCCTTATCATATTTAACTTTTTTTAATTATTTAATAATTCAAATAATTGGAAACAAAAGTTTAAAGGAACCGTGGCATCAAGGTGGAGATTTGACGTTTGAAGACTATACCTATGTTTGATAACATTTTATACTGCTATCGGTAACGGAAGGTGAAATATCTCAATATCTGGAAACCTATCTAAGAAAAAAATGGCAATGTCCGTTCGACTTAAATGGACTCTTCAAAATCTGGAACCTGCTTATTATAGGTTGAAAACTGACTTACTGGAAATGGAAAGTGACATCATCGTTATATATGACATGGTAGTCATTATGATTGAATAATTTTGTTAATCTATAATCACAGGAATTACAGGTAATTTTTTACACCAAGAAATAGACTGGCTAACAGAAGTTGCACTCCAGCTACATATAATACATAAATTTTATCTTCTGATACCAATGATATTCATTAAAAGAGTAAAATGAAAGTTAGATAGATAAATATATATACAATACTCACTAAATGCTATATGTATATCCCGTTAAAAATGGTTTTTAATTAATATTAAGTAAAATAACGTTTCCCTCATAGTCATATATTAAAAAATGAAAATGTACTTATTGGGGTCATCTTCTTTTAACATCATTCAATCGTGACTAGATACGATTTGACGTTTCACTTTCATGTTGTTCAACATTGTAATGAAACATAAATGCCATAAAGTCCAAATTTTAGACTAAATTATATGAGTTTTTAGTGACATATAGAAGCTAGTGATTACCATAAAAATTCTCCATCATAAAACGGCAATCGTAAACTAAATTTGTTGAATTAATACACTTGATATTTTACTTAGAGACTTAATATAAATAAAACTCTATGTATACATCTGTTTTTTTGCAATATAATCTGTTTATACCTCACAGAATAGTAAGAAACGTACAAATTTGATTTACATTTAGATCAGACCTTTTTATATAAACTTCGAATCGAAGTTACCCATATCAAAAGAGTTAAAACCCTTAATAATAAATACTCAAAAACAAAACAGTTGATTTCGATTGTATTTTGAAATGCCATCGACTACTTTACAAGAAATGGGAAATTATTTTAAAACTCGAATATCTTGAAACGAACCAAAACCAAATCTGAATCGTTGCTAAAAAATGTAATTTCAATCGATAATATATGGACTCTAATGAACAGAACTTGTCATGTTAACACTTGAAACGATAGTTCGTGATATTTGCCCTACATAATATGAATTTTGGACGAGTAAACACTAAAATATTCTATAACGTACTTTTGAAATATATGCTCATATATTAACTTCATTTGCATAGAAATGGGAAATTATAACTGTTAGTATATAACGTAAGAACTTAAATAAAATATATCTGACTTTAACACAGTTATATAATTTCCCATTATTGTATCAAAAATGTTATATATCAGTTGATTTTATCTTCAAGGGAATATTAGATAATGGCTTCTTCGGACTATTATAAAACAATGTAATTACATTCATCAGCTTTTGCATACAACGAAGGTGAAAATTAGAGAAATTTTGTAATCGAACAATCACTACGAATACTGAACATTCTGTTTACTACCACTTCACCAATATTCACAATATCTGACCATGATATTTTAGTGTTGGTTCAGTCGTAGTAAACAGTTTATTCAGTATGCATTTGACCATTATCTCTTTCTTATTCATTCATTTAAAATTCCATTTTGTTTCAAATTACGATTTTAATAAAAGTTTTTGTGCATTATACAAAGAAATCTAAATATTTTAATATATTATGATTACGAATATTATCATAACAGTAATAGAATATTCGTAACCAACTAACTGAACAACTTATCTAACCTCATTTCAATGTTTCTCATTGAATAGAATTCTGATTGCTTGTCAAACTTATACAATCAACTCAAATCCATTGCACTCGCTCATCTCCAGCAACTTTTCTCTTATTCTCGAAAGATCTTAAGCGGTCAGATCCATAGTTGTCGTTATATACCTTGGAGGGACTACACCGCATGCAACCTAAACCCTATTTGTTAACAACCATTGTGAATTATCTCTTCTAATATGGAATTTATTGAATTGCTTTCATACCTTTTTATTAATAATAGTAATGTCTCTCAATATAACTGAATCGACCAGGAAAAATTACACCGCATAATAGATAATTAACAGAACGGTAAAAATATAAATGTTGAGTACAACATACTATATTTTTTTATTTTATACAAAATAAATAATTACATAAAACTTTTTTAGACAACGCCATCTGTAAGTTGCGTTTTGAGTGTTCCATGTAGTGAAAGTGACAGTACCGTACTGCAAAACACTTCCGGGACGGTTTGGAGTAGACAACTTTAACTTCCTTAAATGTGACTCTAGCCACTTCAATGTTGACAGTTGACAGTTTCAATTCAATGATTTTGCATAGCTTTAAAGCTTATATAGATGACTCAATAACAAACAAGATTAAAATTGCTAACAGAACACTTTCTTCCACCACAAATACGAATCAATCTACAAATTGTATCGAAATCACAAACACATCTACAGAGATTCCATCAAAATGGAATATGTATATTCCATCTGCATTTAATCCAATAAATATTAATAATTGTCCTGGAGGTACAATCAACCTTACTTTTTGCAAATAATTAATAAATTAATATTGATATTGCTAATATCATTAAGTACATTATATTGTTAAATAAATTAAAATGTTTATAATTCTTTACTATTTATTTACTTTCCTCGGTGTAATTGAAAAAGTTTTGGATCTCATGCGTCGTCTAAAAAATGTTGTGTACGCCTTTCAGACTCGTCCAATAAAGTAACACTTTCAGTTCTTAGCATACAAATAACTATTCCCTTATATCTAAATTATCAACAATCAAAAGAGTGTTATTTCAACACGATAGCATGCGGTTCACACCAGATCTTACGTCATTATATTTCTTCCATTCAAAATTTGTCTTCACAGTCTAATTTCACCATTTGTTGCAAATTTTTTTGCCTTTTTCATTTATATAACAACAGAAATTATTTGTTTTTACCCATCACTACATTGTTTTGTACGATCTCAATATTACTGCCCTTCTCCAAATAATTAAACTGGTTTGGAACTGGTAGTTAAAGCTAACCGCTAGAAACTTTCAGGTCTATGAATTTATTTAGTTATTGAGGTGAATCTGCACAAAATTGTGCTTACCTAGTATCTGTTTAAATAATCTTTAAAAAATTTTAATGAAGAAAACAGACATTTTCGAATTGATTAATCAGTTGAGTTATAAATCAAGGGGCTTTCATAATAACGCCTACCATTTCCAGCAAGAAAAACAGGCGATTCTAACTTTCACCCATTGCTATCACTAATTTTTTTGATATACTCAGTTTAGGTAGAGTAGAAATAGGTTGTTTCAAATCACAACGTTTATAAAACCAACAAAAGGATTAAATGAATGGTCAGCAAGAGCCAAATAAGGTCGACGTTAAATTACATACGAATATTAAATTAGCATATTACGTAACCGAGAAGGTTTGCTGACCCACCACGAATAAGCTGGTAGTGGTAATAATTTTTTCAGTAGCTACTTTCTTATCCATAAAGTTTAATCAGAATAATAATGATAGCAAATTGTGGAAATATTGTGCACACGTTTGTAAATACGGTATTAATCTCATTGATTGAATAATATTGCATTTTAAAAACGAGTTTATCTCTTCGAAAATTCCCTGAATTGTCGTATCAAAAGCGGACAGAGAATCTGATAAGGGAAATAGATTAATTTATAATTTGTTTAATAATTAACAAGAGAAATTCTACACATTTCTCACAGAAAAAATTATGCAGTGAAATAAAGTAAATCAATGATGATAACTCCTATAAGTGAAAGATACATGTTTTTCAATAAACAGTGATAAGTTTTTGTATCAAAGTTATTTGACCTTGTTGCGTTACTTAGAATAAATCTATGTCTGAGAGGAAAAAACAATGCATCACACCTTTATTATTGAGTTAACTCTCTATATATTTTTTTAAACAAATCATAAACAATAATTACATGGTTGTCGATACATTAAAAATTGAATTTAATTGAAATGACTAAAAAGGAAGTGTGAAGACATTATATTGACCGTAAATAATGTCTTATATTGCCAATAAATAAATTATACTGTCTGAATAAGGAACATTTTAATAATAAGAATAGTTAATTGTATACTTGTGCTAAAAGAAAGTTGAATTATATATTCAGATAATAGTTGACGAGCTGAATCGATATGTATATGGGAAAGTACTGCAACTAGTGTTCTGAAAATTTGTTTGCATGAGTTTTCCGAAATGCTCGTTTCTGCTAAAGTAATTTCAGTTTTCTGAAACTTCCGGTTATAGCGAAAATAACTTCGTTATTATAAACAGAATGGTTTTCATTAAATTTTTCGATTCTACGTGAAATTTTAATATTACTTTATATAAGGCATCGTATGACTAAAGTCCATCATTTTTTAATTATTTCACATTTTCGAAATTTTTTGGGATTGGGACAAATAAAACTTACAGCTTTCAAAATCTGTGGAAATCTCGGCAAAAATTCATATAGGGTGTTCAGAAATTGATGCTGAATTTCGCTATCTAAAAAGCTAATTTTTTCAAATGGCAACCCCATTTTTCTCTTTACGCTTTAAATTGAGGGGAATAGTAAAAGTTAACGTATCAAAAATTGAAATACTTTAGTCAATAAAAAAATATTTGAAACACCACACAACTAAAAATTAAACTAAAGTAAATGTTCGCAATGGTTGCCCTCCAACTTCCAAACAACAAATCCCCTCAATTTAAAGCGTAGAATCCAATGGTAAAGAGAAAAATGGGGTTATCATTTGAAAACATTAAGTTTTCGAAGTTTTTAAATAGCAAAATTCGGCACCATTTTCTGAATACCCTATATAAATTTTTGTCAAAGTTTCCACAGATTTTGAAATATGTAAGTGTCATTTGTCCAAATCCCAAAAATATTAGACCTGACTCACTTAAACGTAGAAATATAATTTTTTTAGAGAAGGTCCAAAAATTTTCAAAATGTGAAATAATAAAAAAATGGAGGACTTTCAATTCAATTTCACGTAGAATCGAAAAATTTAATAAAAACCATAGCATTCCGTTTAAAATAACGAAGTTTTTTCACTATAACCGGAAGTTTAGAAAAACTGAAATTATTTTAGCTGAAACGAGCATATCGGAAAACTCATACAAGCAAATTTTCAGAACACTAGTCGCACTACTTTCCATATATACATATCGATTCACCTCGTCGTGAAAGACCCTATATCAGTGCTCCGCAACCGGTGTGCCGCCGCTGAAACACAGGTGTGCCGCCGCTTGAAATTACACAACATATTTATTTTAATGCAATGTACTCTAATACAAATTTACAATTTATAAAAACGAATTGTATATACTTACTATATTTCAATGCAAAACCATAAATAAAATAACAATTGTTTAGCACTTGCTATAATGTATTCACACAATAGAAGAAATGGATGTCAATAGAAGTAAATAGAAGATGGACTCTGTAGTCTGGGTCGTACTGAAAACTTTACATTTTCAAGCATAAATACAATGTTACAACAAGAGCTCAAACGCCGTAGCAACTAGATCGAACTTGTATTGTGGTAGATTAAATTTGCGAATACGGCTCTAGCTAAAAATGTCATCACAACCAATAGAAACGCTCCTAACCACCTGCACAATGTTTATATCGACTGTTCCTGAAAAATAGTGATTGCGCAGAATTCAATATTCAGCAGGCACCGTTGTTTAGGATTTAGAACGAACCTAATATAATATTGTCAGTGTTAGATAGGAATTTCTACTGGACACATACAACCAGATCACTTCTTACCCCTATAAATTAAATCGCAGAAGTTTATAAATTAACCATTCGTGTTTGTTATTAACGTGATTTATTTCTGTGCCCATTTCAATATGGATAAATTTTTATTTGGAAAACAATCTACTTCTCCGGCAGAAGATGATGAACCTTGCACAAGCAGTATTGCTAAGAAAAGAAAGATTGTGAATAGAAAATACTCCGAAGACTACATTCGTTATGGCTTTTATTGGTGCGGCGATGAAGCGGCTCCGAAACCATTATGTGTAATTTGCAACGAACAATTAACAAACGACTCAATGGTGCCCAGTAAACTAAATCGCCATCTAACTTCAAAACATCC
Source organism: Diorhabda sublineata (assembly GCF_026230105.1). Lineage (NCBI taxonomy): Eukaryota > Metazoa > Arthropoda > Insecta > Coleoptera > Chrysomelidae > Diorhabda > Diorhabda sublineata. The sequence goes on from NC_079475.1 coordinate 12,531,506, forward strand.
GAATTGTGCTAAAAAGGATATATCATATTTTCAAAGGCTTTTGGCTCAAAATTTAAAACAAAAAAAATATATGATGTCGACCGTATCTGTTTCCGATAAAGCATTAGAAGCTAGCTATTACATTGCAAAATTAATAGCTCGTGAAAAGAAACCTCAGAAAAACTTATTAAACCAGCATATATGGAAATTGTGCGAGTTATGCTTGGACCTAAAGAGATTCAGGAAGTGAGTAAGGTTTCACTGTCAGCTGAAACTATTAAAAGACGTATTGGCGACATGTCAACAGATATTTTGAACACGCTTATTTTGAAATTGATCGCAGCTAACAATTTTGCTCTTCAAATTGACGAGTCAACGGATATTAAAAATCAAGCACAATTAATTGCAATTGTACGTTTTGTTGACGAAGATTGCATAAAAGAAAATTTTTTATTTTGTAAAAAACTTTCCGAACGAACTACTGGAGAGGATATTTTTCGAGTAACTGATGATTTCTTCAAAATACATAATCTACAATGGAGTAACTGCATGAGTATTCGTACTGATGGCGCCGCAGCAATGACTGGTAACATAAAGGGTTTTGTTGCCTATGTAAAACAACAAAATCCGGCAATACAATTTACACATTGCTGCATACATCGGGAAGTATTGATGGTGAAGAATTTACCAGAACAACTTTTAAAAACTATGAATGAATGCATCAAAATTATAAATTTTATTGAATCAAGAGCTTTAAATACAAGAATTTTCGAAATGCTTTGTGAAGAAATGGGTTCAGAACATAAATCTTTATTATTTTATACTGAAGTACGTTGGTTATCCCGAGGAAAAGTGTTGGCTAGATTGTTTGAACTTCGCTGTGAAGTGCATCAGTTTTTACTAAATCAAAATATGCCCGAACTCGGCCAGCACTTCGAAGATAACAGTTGGATCGCCAAACTTGCATATATGGCTGACATTTTCGACCATCTTAATGAACTTAATAGAAAAATGCAAGGTCCGAATGAAAACATATTAACCTGTTCCGACAAATTGCAAGGGTTCAAAAATAAACTGGAACTTTGACAGAATGAACTAAGTAACAACTCTTTAGAAATGTTTCAAAGGGTTCATAATACAATAATTGAAAATAGGCAATTAATTATCCATCTGGCCCAATCCCATTTAGCAACACTGGAAAATAAATTCGACTACTATTTTCATTCGATTAAAAGTGAAGAATATGATTGGATTCGCAATCCTTTTGCAACTAATGCAAAAAAATCTGTTGATGCATTTTCTCTTAAATTTAAAGAAGGGTTTATTGAACTGAGTAACGACGGGACGTTAAAACTACATTTTGGAGAAGTTCCATTGGATGTTTTCTAGATTTCGGTTAAGAATGAATATCCTCAAATTTCAAAACAGGCTATTTCAATTTTAATCCCCTTTTCAACAACATATTCATGCGAACAAAGCTTTTCGACACTTGTTTTAATTCAAAATGATAAGCGGTCTTGCTTAAAAAATCTCGATCAAGAACTTCGAGTTGCACTATCAAATATCGAGCCCAATATAAAATACTTGTGTTCCTTGAAACAAGCTCAAGTATCACATTAATTACCCTTTTTGCCTATTTTTTTGTATTATTGTAGTTTTGTAATTAATTATATATGTTATGTAAATATAATAACTTAAATATGTAAAATAAAACGAATTAAAATATTAATTAATGTATTATTTTCTGATGTGTATACGTGTTGTTTTATTATATTTATACCTATTAAATTTGGTGTACCGTGAAAACCAGAAAAAGCTTTTGGTGTGCTACGAATAAAAAAACGTTGCGGAGCACTGCCCTATACAATGAAATCTGTAAGATTAATTCCAACACATTCAATACAATTTTTACATAAACTTGTAAGCAAAAAAAGTCGCACGCTCGCAGTAAAAAGTCTAGCAAAAAATCTGTAGCTTCCATCCTTATTCTGTTTTTAGCATATCAAAACCATTACAGGTTTAGCTTTATAATGAGTTCTGTTATTATTGAGATATTTTTGTGGTAACGAAAAAATATCTAATGAAAAGTAATATCAAATTTGTCCAAATAATATTTTTTTCTATTCAATATTTAATGTCCCAACCGCTAATAATAGCTTCCAATTCCTTTTCTATGGATCGAATAAATTTCTTCACACAATATTTTTCGATGCTATCCCATTCTTCAATGAGATCCGTTCTACACGGTGGCCAATTTATAACTAAAATTTCCTCATCCTGTAAAAACTGCCGTATGAACCTGCAATTGGTGGATGGGCATTGTCCTGCATTAGGATGAGGTTTTCGCCAATGAAGCTGGTGTAGAGCACGAAGTAATACTCTAAAATTTCTTTTATGTATCGATTCGCCTCTCCACTGCCAGTTTCAATAAAAACCAACTCCGTTTTTGCTTCTATTGAAATGCTCGCCCAAGTCATCCAAGAACCTACTCCAAAAGCCACGTTTTTTATGCAACAATGCGCAAATCTTTCTACAGGTCTTCTGTAGATTCGTTCCCTCCTATAGCTACCATGTAGTTTCAATCTGCTAATTGGCAAATCGTAGACGACCTTCTCGGTGGACTGGGGTTTAATTTGGAGCCAGTAGATGGCTTTTTTGGCTCAAGGTTAGTTACCTTGAGTCTTCTTCTGTCTGACTAAACACTCATAGACAATCCTCGCTCTTTTTGGACTTGAACTCCAATAAGAGCCCGATTTCCCAGCGATGTGCTGACGGAGAAAATTATTAAAATGATACTTTTCAGTATGTAAAAGAGATTCTCTGATATAATTCGACGAGAAGTATAATAAATCAATCATTATAGTAGGGCAGCTCAAGAGCCTGAATTGAGATTTATATAGTGATCTATTGAATCTTAGTGAGTAAAAAAGTTCTATAATGTTTTCCCCAATCAGATAAATCAGAAACATTTGAGTGTGTCAGATATTGATAGTTCATGTTATTGATAACAAAAATTATAAAAGTGCGTTACTTAATCATAGAGAATATTAAGATATTCTTCGAATACGGTAAGCTGAGAAACAAAGCAATTTTGCCAATGCAAATTTCTTTTAAGGCAGTTTAATTATATGCAAAACCAAGAAATAAACGCACGGAAAGGGTCATGTTCAAAATATGAAGGAATATTTAATACCCTTTATAATTCCAAGCGCGAAAGTTTACACTACAAGGAAAAAGGGCAGACCAATGTTGAGATGGATAGATGATGTAGAGGTAGATCTGAAAATGATAAAATTAAATGGATAGAGAGATGTTTCAACAACATAGTGGTGTACATACATTGTTGAGAAGGTCAAGGCAAACTCTGGGCGGCTTATTGCCATTTATATTGCAGTAAGGTAAGCCAAAATGAAAGAAGTAACAATAATATAAGACAAACTCATATCATAATCCCCTATTGAACGTATAGGGCTCCACTTGATCACTAATTTCAAAAATTTTGTTCTAAGGGAAAATCAGAATGTGTCACGTGATTATATTATAAACTTTCTGTGTGATTCATAAGATTGAAAATTATTTTTATTCTCTTTTAAATGTTTACATTGATTTGACCATAATTCTAAAAATAGATTTTATTTGTTACACTTTTATTTTATTTAATTGTGTTTAGTGAAAGCGAAAAATGCACAAATTTCGTATTCATAATGCTACAAATGTACATGCTATTAATTTGTCTAATTGGACAAATGATTCATTAAATGATTTCTAATGTGTATAAATGAGGAAATAATTTTAAACACGTTTTCTTTGATTCAATTATTCCTAATTAGATTCCTCAAAAACCGGGTAAATGAAATACAAATTTCCTTTATATTTCACACGATACAGAACTAATACATTTTCTAATAGGTGAGGACCACCAACTTCAGTTGAGAAAAACACGATACAAATTTTTTGTTTTTTAAATTTTGAATGAACCAACTAATAGATTTGAACAAGGACGATGTAATCATCTGAGATATTTTTCACACACAAGAAATACAACGTTTATGTTATGTAAATAAAAAGTGATATTTGGATTATAAAAATCAGTTAAACAGAATTACATACCAGATTTTTTCCGACGATTTCTAAAACAGTTTTTTTGTTGAATTTACGTAGTTTGATGTCAGTAACCTGAGCAGAATTAGGTATCTGACAACTTCAAAGCGTTTTTGTTCAAATTTAACAGAAAACTATTGAAAGGTAGACTAAAATTTTCTTTGCTAAGTAATACTAGACATTTGAGAAGTCGAACGACCGAGGAATTTTGGGATACCTCTCCCGGAGTAAAGTAAAAACAACCAAATCAAAAAAAGAAGGTGCAACTTAACAAGTAGTACCGAGAATGCTTTAAAAACGGACAAGACTATGGATAAGGAAAGGAGGAGAGGATTAAATTCGAAAACGAGTTCATCCAAAAGTAGAAGTCATTTGTAACATCGACCATGTTAGAGGCAACAAGAAGGAAAAGTGACTGAAACCGATGATGATTTGGATTTTACAAAATCAGAATTATTTTCCATACTTCTTGGAATCGAACAACAAGTCGGTGGGGACCCATGGTACCAAAGTACTCAAAAAAAGGAAAATATAAGAAAAAGAATGGAGAAACGGGAGCGTCGAAAGAAAGATCAAAATTAATGAGCAACCGTATAGAGGCAGTTATGAACGAAGACCTGGAAATAATAAGAAGAATGGGAGGGATGAAATCGATTGGAAAAAAAATCGTCAGGAATGAGGTACAAACAACAAAAAGAAACGATATACAAATGATAATATTTATTTATATAATCTATAACTCTAGCAAATATACTCAAAATTACTAAGCTGGGTTCACTCCTGTTATTTGAAAAGTGTAACTTTATGTTTTGGAAGCGGTTATTAACAAAGGGTCCAAGAACTCGATTCAACCCCCAGATATTTATTTATAAGAAAAGTATACTCAAGAAAAATTTCAACTAAATACCATTTTATTGTAGGAAAAAGCATTTTTAGGATTCGTAAAGTTACTTCTAAAATATACGCTTATTTGTATTGTATCTAGCAAACCGACCAGTTTCACTTACTTTATTTCAGTAAATAATTCTTCAGAAGTTATTTGCAATTATTTTTTTGTTTTACCTATTATATATTGCTAAAATCTTATTCATAAATATGCTTTTCAACTATCGACGAGATTTACTTATTTATTAAACAAACTCATTTTTTCCAAATGATAGTTCAAGAATTTTTTTTATAAACTTACCTTTATTTATTAACGGTTTCTTCTCTTTTGGAGAAAAAATTGTTCTTCTTGCTTTTGTATTGGTGGTTGGAGACGAATGATGAATTGCATTTTTCTTATCTGTAATAAAAGTTACATTGCAACAATTTAAATTTGTTTATTTAATAATAAATTTAGTTTATTTAGAACACATTCCTTATTTGTTACAATTTAATATTCAATGAAACTCTTATTGTTTCTAAAGACGCTGAATGTGCAGAATAATCAGTTTTTATGTATGAATACAGTGTGTGTTTACTTAAGTTGGAACCATATGGAAAACTTTTTTATTAGTGGTTTTATGAAAAAAAAATTATTCTTGATAAAAAGTTCTGCATAGTCCATAAGCTGGAATGGAATCATCACATATCAATTTTTTAAAGCAGTATACGAGGTTTGTCAATAAATCAATAAATGTCAATAAAATGGCAAATAAATAATCACAAAACCCGAATTTTCCTAATAAATGGCTGTAATTGCATATTTGAATATAACTTTAAATTCAAAATAACTTTATAACATTATTCAGAATTGTAAAAAATAAAGATACTTTACTCTTGTACAAAATTCAAATTTTTTGATAAACCTCGTATATTACTACAAAAAATTGATATCTGATGGTTGCATTTTAATTTTTAGGCCACGCAGAACTTTTTATCAGGAAACTTTTTTCCATAAAACCACTAATAAAAAAGTTTTCCATATGGTTCCAACGATTATAAGACTTTGGAAATAATAAATTTCATGTAATTATCTACCTTTTTCTATACAATTACTGAGTAGTTTTTGGAAGGTAATTGGAGATTATTAAGTGACATTTTCTCCAATTTTTAATTATTTGGGGACGGTTTCTTACATTTTTAACGCAAAAAAGATATAAAATGTCACATGTAATGAATAATGATAATACAAATTGAAAGAAAATCAATTTTGAAATAATTTATTCAAATGAGTAAGAGAATGTAAGACATTAATAAGCGTACTCTAAAATTACCCTGCATTTATAGAGGATGGAGTGGGTCGTGACATAAATTCAATGATTTTCAAAATATCTCTAATCGAAACTGTTGACCATATAATTGAAAATGCTTCTCAGATAATTCCTTAAACGGTTGTACGTCCATTATTGAGATTTCACTTGTGAAATTTATGGGCATAAATCAGTTTAAAACGAATAAATTTTCAACTCGTTGATTTGACATTATAATAGATTTTAAATTTTCCTTCCTAGTTCGAGAAACTATGTTTTATTGTGAAAATGATTCGTACATGATAACAACAATATTTCAAATTGCATCACATCAAAATGTCAATGTGTATTTATTATAGAGCCAGCTTTAAATCTAACGTGAAAACTTTTACTTATGCAACACACATATCATATCAAAGTATAAAGGATTGCATATGAACAAAAGTAGTCGAAGAAATCAGTGAAAGGAATTTTTGTACAGAAAAATAGAAATAAAATATGAAGCGTCAATTTTTTTCTTTTTTATATAAAATTAATTTCTACAACTATCTTAAACGACTTCGGAAATTTGGAAATTGGCTTCTTGGAAATTATGAAATACTTTGGAAAATAAGGATTTTCTCTTATAAGTCACCTACAGTGTTTATTGAAGAAAATGGCTAACAATTTGGAATAAGTGATCAATTTCTGAATACAGCATTGATATATCGTTTTATATGTATATAGACTTTACTTCATCTTAAAGATAAAATATTTCTGATCTTAAACCAACTCGTAACAATGGTGTTTACTTGAGCAAAATGTGAGGAAATTGGCCTTCTATGATATCAATGGCAGAGTAATTCTTGAAAAGTTAATAAATAACTTTGTACTGTATTCTAGAATATTCTTTAGACTGTAAACATCATATAATATGAATTTTCTTTCCTCCACAATCTATTATACGAGGTATTCCAATTAAATTTCAAGTATCACTGGAATTCTTTCCTTTCCCAAATTTTTCAATCTTATAGCTTTTTATTTTATATGAATTTCGATCCGACGTAATCTTATAGCTGATGTTGGTATAACAGTTGACGAAATTATTTAAAAAATTTCTCAAACTAGAATCTAGCTCGAGAAATATCAACAATAGCAAATATTTTCTTACAAATTCATTATGCAGTCTTTTAGAATCATTTCCTCATCATTGTATGCATTGAATTCTTATGGGAATGGAATTCTTTTTACGTATTACACTTCCGGCATTTACTTTGATAGCACAAGAAATTTAGATGAGTTGGTACAATTTTATTGTAATAAAACACTTTATTAAGAAATTCCGGAAGTAATCAAGATAAAATATTTATTTCACACAATAGTTTATTCAATTAGCTAAGAGCTGAATAGGTATTTTAGTAAAACCACTCCTCTTACTGTTTTAAAAAAATATTTATATGTTTTATATTCGGCAAATAACATTTAAATAAATTTACCGCACCATATTTGTTAATACAATGTGGCTCAATGTAACCCAATATTTCTGCAGGGAACTGAATCCTGGATTTTATAATGGTACATGAATGGCCACTTGGTTCGGTGGATGAAAGAGATTGGGGGTTGTTGCTCAACAGAAAAAACTTCTTCGTTTCCGTATTGAGAAGTGGAAATTACTTGTCAAAGAAATGAAAATCACGACTTTTATAAGAAGAAATACAGCGTTTTCATGCAAACTTTAAAACGTAGTAGTTGAAGTAGATACAGAAATTTCTGCTATAAAAATTGCATCTCCATCTTTTTTGCTAACACCTGGTATTTTTGAGATTTTTTTCTATTTTCAACCTACCCTTATATAAGTAGATCAAAAACACTTCGAATAAAATAGTTATTTTATTCCATGTCATTGACTGGTCTACAGAAACTACATTTCAAAGTTAGTAAAGGAACAGGTGAAATCACCTGCGGTATAGCTATCAAGTACCGCTTGCACACCATTACCAAACCAGTTACGAATAGTACTTGAATGAGGCAACAGTCTAAGCGCGTCTTTTTCTGTTTATATGCTTTCCATGAGGGTCACATCTGGTTAACCTAACAGCGGTAACCGGTACTTATTTTAAGCGCAAGCTCAAACAATAGTCCATGAGCAGAATATTGGATGGGTCTGTCACTAGCGTAACAAGGGGGCAATGGGTTAAAATTCTGAGAAATTTCAAGGTTAAATTGAAATGAAATTATTTGAAATAAAGTTTCAGTTATCACTCCAATTTTTTACTATTAATTGTATTCAAGTTGCAGTCAATAGCAAAATGTTCAAGTTGAGCATATTTTGAAAAATATCGGAAATTCACCTTTATCAATTTAATTATTAATAATATTTAGAATGAACTTAGAATTCATAACTTTGAGCTTTAAAAATTTAATATAATGGATATTTTTATAATGTGATTTGATCGTTCTATAAGAAAAAGCCAAAAAAACAAAAATTTCCTATTTGTAAGTAGTTAAAACGATGAAAATATATAAATATAACGTTCTAAGAAAGACCTATCAGCAAATTAACAATTATATGATAAATATTTCTGTTTTTTCTGTTTTTAAATTATAAACATTATTCAATATAAATGCTGTTTGGGGAATCGGGTTCAGCCACAAGCAGACATACGAACTTAACAGAAGAAACGGAAACTATTTAATCGCAACTATTTGAAGATTACACTGACTGACTTTTTAACTAAATAATTTTTTATATCAAATTTTGACAAGACATGAGGTTACTACGACGTGATTAAAGCGACAACAACTACAACCACTTACTTCACTATACCGACTACAACCATGACAGACACTAATTCCACAACAAATGCCCAAATTTCAACAAAATAATTTGAGCTTGTACATCCGTTAAAAATGTTACCACACTGAACACTCTTTAATAATGAATCTGATGGTCGTAAATGGGAAATGGTAATGAACGTATATTCCTGTAGATATCTTTTACTAAGACTTTAGGGCGCAACCTTTACTTTTATGAAATCATCTTTTCATTCGGGGATTTGTACAATAACTTATATATTAAAGTGAAAAGCAGAACATAAAAAGAAAATAATATATAATTAAAGCCAATCAATTTAAAATCGAAACAAATATACACAGATTTGGAAATACCTACATAATAACAATAAAAGATAAAATGATGAAATTATTAGATAATGGAACTTAGTAACAAAAGATTGAATAATAAAAAAGAAAATAATTATCTTATTCGAGCAAATGCAAAGCAAGTAACAATTAAAAATTCATAATTGCCATATAGTCTAAAATATGAGGGATTTAGTAACAAACTCCACTTTTCCAAGAAAGTTTTTCTACAAAGTTATCGATATTTTAATGTTTGGGACTTTATTTGATTATAGTATTTCTAATTGATAAATGAATTAATTAATAATTAATGATAAATTAATGAATCAAAAATCATTTGTACTTCAATAAATGTTTATAGATAAAAAAATAATTTGTTCATCGTATTTATTTGCTTTTAAATGCAAACAATTTATTACGTGAACCTTGAACATGACTATTATTAAATAATCCTCATCTAATAAATACTCACTTTCAGCAGCCGTCGATTGCTGTATCCTTGTCGGTACTTTGTTGGTTGTCAACACTTGTGTCACTTGCACTACATCTGCCCGTTTCTTAACAGACCCTGAAACAAAATATTTTCATTTATTGATGAAGTTCAGTTGATAATTTGGAGGGACTTAAAATTTGCAACAATTTGTATAGGAAAATTCGATTACTAGATATTTGGATGAAACTTGTAAAGTAAAATAATAGTATGAGACTGCTTGGAAATAAATGAAAGAAATCATATATTTACTCATGGAGGATGAAGATGAGTGATGAAGATGAGTGAAATTAATGTACACTCGAAACAGAATAAGGGTTAGGCTCGTGCAGCAGTTGATTTTCGAGGATAAAACTCAAAAGATGGACTGAAGACTCTGTGGAACAGATTAATGAAAGAATAGATAAATAAATTGATTAGAAAAGAAGAGGGGTAAGTGGGAAATTCAAAATAAGGCACACTAATTACAAAAAATCTTAGTACTACAATTGGCATCTGTTGCACATTTTTACATTAACTAGAAAAAAGTATATTAAATATATCAACAAAATATGAATACTCTTTTCAAAAGATAGTCAAAGTATTTTTTTATTTGTTTTCCATTACCCTGTATTTTAAGTACAAACCTTTCTTTCCAATACTTTCAGAATACCGTTCCTTTCCAAAAGCACCAGCATATTTTTCTTTCCTTTCTATTCTCTCCGAAGATGATCTTGCAAATTTATCCTTTGAAGGATGTTGTCCCATTTTTAACTACGTTATTAAATGTACCGTCATTTCAATCACTATTGTCATGATTTCCATTTTCTTTCTTTATTATTAATCCTATTTATTATTGAATACAGTTCTATATTACGCATTTTAAAACCGGCGTATTTCTAAAAAAAATTATCTTCTTTTTTAACCACCACTCAATAGAATATAAGAATCGTCGTTTACCTCTAAAATAATATCATACAAAGGGTATTCAGAATGTGTTCTATTAAGTCATGGTTAAATAGTAAGTACTAGGTGTTGGTACTAATCCTAAGGGATTGTATAATGTGATACAACATATTGAAAAAAGGGTTCAAATTGATTCGCATTTTCCGAAAATTATTAAAATCATACAAAATAACGAAAAAACTAATATTTTAGTGTTATTACCCGTACTAATCATCATTTTGATATTCTAAATCAAATCTAAATTTTCTAAATAGAAAAAAAAACATTTATTGGAACATTTATAGTCATTTTAATAAGAAAATCAACTAGAACAACCCAGTATATAATCATTTTATAACAATTTTCAATTTCATCTTTCGATCATTATTAAAATCATACAAAATAACGAAAAAACTAATAGTTTGATGTTATCACCCGAACTAATCAACATTTTTTTTATTACTCGCTTAAATAGATTTAAAACATTTTATTGAATTATTTCTTTTTTCTCAATGGAAAGGCAGGTTCGGCGAAGAATGACAAGCTGTCCGCGAAGAGTTTGAAATTCTTTTTCAATTGCAGTTCGGAGGTCGGGAAGGGTGCGTGGTCCTATTACAAAAACGCGGTACTTGTGAAGGCGTAAGGATTCTGGTCGTACCAATACACGCAGTTGTGCCGGTTGAACGTACCGTTCAGCTTGAAGATTGCTTCATCTGACCACAAAAAGGAATGCTGAAACTGCGGATCATTCTGACTAACTCTGAGGTACCACAAAATTCCAATCTGGGATCGAAATCATCCTCGTGAGGAAACGGGGACGCTAAACTCGATAGTGCATGCTTTTTAGCATTCGTTATAAAGAACGATGAGATATTCGAAGTTCTTCCGATAGCCGTTCTTCAGATAGATTCGATTCTATTACGGAATTGGACTATTTAAAAACTCCACGACAAGAACTAAACAACCAAATGTCAATTTGTCCATATTTCTCTACCATTCCAAGCATACAATAATATATTATAAATTATTCAAAATTTTTCATGACCGTTTAAATTTCTTATAATAAATTTTTAAATTATTCCAAGAAGGTGTAGCAAATTAATTGTTGGCAACATTGTGTTGAATTATATATCGTTGTGTTATTAATTTATGTTAAAATTCAAATTTGAAGAGCTGCTCAAGTATTTTGTGTGTTATTTGAAAATGCTGACTTTGTTCTTGGTACGATTACGATGTTTTAATTATAATCCTCGAAAATTTCTTGAGCAATTTTCATACATAACGTCATTTCTTTAATTAACTACACAAAGAAATGAAATCACACAAAACGTAACTTATATGCAAAGGTTGATACAATTTCTCATAGATGACAAGCTGTTAAGTCTTATTTACATCCTTTTAAAATAAGTGTGAAATGAATGAGTTTAAATTAGTCAGTAAACAAATTTTAAGCACCGTACTCTGAAGAAAAAGCCCCTGAGACACTATGAACAAGAATTTTCTGTTATTGGGCACTGTGTTAGATTGACAAAGTTTCAAATATTTTTTCTAAATATTCAATATGATTGATACAACAGATTCAAAAGATAGAAAGTAACTCATACAATTTTATTAGAAATAGAAATGTTAGACTGGTTACTATAATTCATTTGAAATCAATGTTTATCTAATTAAGCAAATGAACAATAACCATGAAGCCGCACGCGTAATAGATTGTAAAATATTATTTACAACATAACCATGAATGCGTTCAAATCCCACATATCACATTTCTCAATCTAAATGTTTTCCTACTCAGATTTTATATACAGTTTACCAGCAGCGTCACAAATGAAATAATTGAATGCCCTAAATAAACGAAACCTACAATTCAATGTAGTTTAAGGTGACCAAAAATCATCGATCAAACAACATGGTCCCCAAAAGAGTGAAAAAATCTGGAAGTTTTGAGATTACTGATAGGCAATACAAACTACATTTATAGATGATTCAAAACATATTGGAAGATAGAACAAGAAGCAACTACGCCAAAAAAAATTGACTGCCAGAGCAGTCTGAGACCTAAGTCGTACATTTTTAAGCCTAAAGATTGAGAAATAATAAATCAAGAAATACGCTTCAAAGGATGGTTCGAAGTTCCATTTTTGAGCGTTTGGTTCATACGGAAATGAGAAAGGTCAATAGTTTTATAGCTAATCCTAAAAATCAAATTTCTTCTTTGGATTAACGAAGATATTGACTGATATGTTTGTCTGTTCTTTACCTTTGAAACTTGAGGGGAGTTGCAATTTGAGAAGTTTGGTATTATCACCTCCCATAAAACTGTAATTATTTATTTACGTAATAAATAAATATATACTAGATGTAATTTTGAGGTGACGCTACTGACCTTCTGCCCTACTCACTGTGTGCAATAAAGATCTATTGTTTGGTTTGTGGTTTTATTACCGTATCCTTTCAAGCTAAAAATAAAGTAATAGTCTGTAATAATGTATACAGAATGCAAGGTTAGTAACAAAAGATGTAAATGATAATCATAATCAAAATAATTTATTGCAATATTTCGATACCTCAAAATAAAATAGAATTTTAACTATCACAAGTAACAGTGAAAAAGCTTCAAATCAACCACATATTATGATATTCATCAAAATACTCCATGATTAGACGAAAAAATTGATATTATCAGTATAGTTCTATGCGATAATGCGGCACGAGGCGCTTGGATTTGACTTTTGTAAATCGATCCAAACTAAGTCGAAAATGAAGAATAAAATTTTTCGATATCTTGCTTTGTTTTCGAGATATCGATACTTGAAGTTGGAAAAATTTATTTTTATTCAATATTCGTATATATCAACATAACCTAATCTAACCTTCTCGTGGTGCACTTTAAGTGCAAAAAAATCAAAAATCGTGAATTTTTTACAGCCAAAATTGTTTAAAAAAAAGTTTCCTCGCGTGGGGTTTTATTTTATTATTATTTATTATATTATATATTATTATTTTCTTTTTCTTATGGGGGCCACAGGTCGCAAGGAACGTGTGAGTTTGGAGATGGGGGATTGGGGGTAAAAAAATAAAGAGGGTAGATTTGGAACGATTTTTTACAGACATTTTTCTTATTCGGTTGATTTTGTCGTTAAAAATAGGATAAATTATGGAAAAATAATTACTAGAGAACTTTTTCAGGATAATTGTGAAATATTACAGTAGTCTGGTTTTTCAAGTATAAAACAAACGAAAATAAATAACTTTTGAAAGCGTTCATAACGTACTTTTTGCTCAAAAAGGGGTATGTTTACATTAAATTACCAACTAAATCTGAAAACTATCATTACATATTTTTTTTTATTTTATAAATAATGAAAAACAACCGATCATTCATTACGAAAAACATCAAATTATTCATGTATTTATCGTATGTTAAGTTATATTCATCACAGAGTTATGAAATTTATCAAAAATGGCTCATTTTGCTATAAAATTTGTTTTTTTTTTCAATATAATTTTGAAGTATCAGGGTGTAAATAATATAAGAATTAAATAAAAAATCTTTTGTTTATTGAATTACAAGATTCATATTGAATTTGAAGTGATAAAATATTCATTTGAAACGAAATATTGAACACCATCTATTCAATAAAGCGAATTTTGGCTCTAACGTTTAATTATAACTTTAAGTATCGATATCTCGAAATCGTAACGAGATATTTAAAAATTTCATTCTTCATTTTCGATTTATTTTGGCCTGATCAAGCCAAATTCTCTAGTTTCTATTATTTGGTCATCAGGTTTTGTATTTCGCGTCATTTAAAAAATAAAATCTATTTCAACCATTTAGTTTTTTATCTTTAATTTTACGGAATTTATATTCCAATATACGTAAGTTTACGTCACCAAGGTCGAAATTCTATTGCATGTGTGACTATATTTATATCGAGACAAACACATTTACATACAACAATCACTTCTAACATAAAATCTAATCTCATAAAAAAATTTGACCATGTACATATATATGCGCTCTTTTGTATTTAAACGTCCAACAACGTAAATTTTTTTGTTAGGAAACGCCAATTAAGGATCGTGGAATAGTCTCTGCCAAAAAAACTGGAAATCCAGTTTTTTCTCGAAGCAAAAAAGCATTTTCTTCTCTGCAAACAGCTAAATATTCGATTCAAAATACTAGCAGCTAGTTAGTTGATTATTTCTATTTGAAAATTTTTTGTCCACAAAAGAAACATAATTACCTACATATATTTAACCACGTTCACTGTAATTTCAATCATAAAGTTCAGTTATAATATTGGGAAATCAGTATTTCAAGCAATGCATCCATCCATTGTGGAGTACTTCGTCGGTTACATATACGTTTTCCAAAAGTGAATTCTTCGTTATCATCGATGATAGAGCTGTCGGTCAATATTGAGGGCTTCTGAATAGACAAATTCAGGTAGTCCTAGATCTAGAGCAATCACACGACATGATTTTTGCTAGGCTAGCTAATATACCTAATTTTACATCCATTGGATATGTATGGGATGCTATCGGTAAGCGGCTTTCAGTGTGAAACAATGAATCAAGTCAAAAATGACCAGATTTACAATTAGTACAATTACTGAGGTATGGTTTTTTCTCTTCCCAAAACTAAAGATTATATATGTTCAATCGATATAAAATAATTAATTCAATAACTACCGATTTATACGAAACAGAACATAAATTCAATCCACGCATTTGCATAGTTATGTGTGGACTTAAAAGTTCTCAATTAAAAACTAATTCATGATTGAGCAATGATCTCACACCCACTCGCAAATTAGTAGTGATTGGATTTCTGACATCAATAGAACTCGTTGACATTCATTATCGTTCAAGGCGATATTATTGTTCCATATAGGATAGGTTGTATGAAAACGGTTTTATTTTTTAAGAACCGGGTGGACAACTAAGAAAGGTCGTCTATATCGCTATATCTTAGGAATTATATTACAGCTTAATGGTGGGTCCACACGATACAGACTTTTGTTCGTACAGATATCTGTACAGTCTATGAAGTCGGAGTAAAAAATTTTACCCAAACATGTCTGTACAGACTTTTCGTTCGAAAATACAATTTAAATTTCTTAGCTACGATAAATACGCAGAATCCGACTTTTGGATCGCACCGACATTTGTCTGTACTGTCTAGTTTGCACAGACAAAATTCTATAGAATTTTATGAAAGTCTGTATTGTGTGGACCCACCATAAGGGAAAACAATATAAAACCAGAAACACGTGAAAATTCTACCACTAGGGTGTATTTGAAAATGTTAAATTGAAAAAGCAAAACTGTAATATTTTCCCAAACAAGTAGAACTTTATATACGATGATCAAATTCATATTGGAACCTTGTTATGAAAAAATGTCTGTAAGTCCGGTTCTGCTTAGTCGATTTTTATAAACTTGATGTCGTACGAAAGATCTTCTGTATAGGAATACAAAATATATAAATTCTAAGCGATTTAATTAGCAACGTGAATGCTAGAAGACGTGGTTACAAATATATTTTAGATATTGTGATTTTTTGAATATAAATTTGAATAAAAACATAAAAGTTAAAGTAGATCTTTTAAAACTAAAAAAATGTGTAAGCAGCGGTATTAAGTGCATTGAAAGTGCATTCATTGAGGAGCTACCTCTGATGATTTGTTGATATTGTTTACCATGAACGTTGAAATAATTTCTTAGTATTTTAATGTTAATAAGAAGTGTGATCCTGGTTTCTCGCATAATTTTGATTTCAACGACCATTTTATTATTTATTAGAACATGTTTTATTTAATTGACTACTCTGAGAGTAGGTAAAAGCCTTCGTAGAGCTACATAATTTCATGAAAATGGAAAACAAACACATTAAAAATTGAGAAAACTATACTGATTGCTCGGAAGAAATATCATTAGAAGAGATAAGAAAATTACGTAATCAAATACAATACCCCAATAATTCAATAGGCACATTTACAAAATCTCCATTCCATTGTTGAGGCCTCTTGCTAGATTACAAACCACATTCAAGTTTTCCAAGAAAAAAGCCAAAAATACTATTAAAAATTCCAAGAAGTAAATAAAAAACGATGGCCTAAAATCAGAAGACGACGTGATCACAGCTAACAAAATAACAGAATCAAATTTTGATTGTTGCTTATATGCAGCGAGAAAAACATTCTCAGCTCTTAATAAACTGCATATTATTAATGAATTCTTATACGATATGTAATATTCCACTTTTGAAATAAATCCTAGAAAATTATTGTTAAAATTAGTTCAGGTTACTAATTATTTTATTGTAAATAAAAAATCCTTGCATTTTAAACGATGATATCTTTTTATATTTGAAAATTTTCATGTATGTTTATATTTATGTTATATTTTTCTCTTATTAGCGAATCATCTATCATCGTTAAAGATATGAAAGAAATTCAATTTGTAAAATGGTATATATCTACATCTATTTTGAGAGAGTAAGTTATTTTCGATTTGGGTTAAACTTGTGTGTGTTTTCTTTAGTTTTTGGAACGAAAGTCATCGTTCTTATAGATAGTTCTTTATAATAGAAAAAACAATTCGATATTTACTTTTACTAAACTGAGTTTAGAAGTGTTCTTAAATTGGCCTCGTTTGCTACAGTGCATTCTTCTATTTTATTGGCAATAAAATCGAACAATGAATTTAAACTTTAATAGCAGTCAAATTCAAAAATTAACTAGAGAATATACAAGATCAGATTGTAATGGTGGGCAGAGGTGTTTGTTACTAATGAAAAAAATCATAATAAACAGGCATTGTTTATTGATATTATTTTTATGTTTGAGAAAATAAGAATTAACTAGAGACAAATCAAAAACGTTCTTTGCGACGATAATAATCAAAATGTAGCATCAAATATCAGTTAATTAGAAAAAATATCGTTTCCAAATAATACAAATTCTATCATTTGTTAATAACATAACATAGACAAAGTGTATATCCCCAAAGTGACGATTTTCGTAGAATCTACTGGATATAGTATCGAAAGGTTCAATAAAGCTATAAAATGATAAATTATCGCTGCGAAATTTATCCAAAACGTACGTGAAGGTAAATTGTGCATTTCAATATACTTTATTCCGATACTATGAATGCAAGTCGAATATCAATTTTATATTCAAATTTATCACTGAAATAATATTAGTTTAATAATTATTTTGTTTATGGATACTTTCAAACGATTTAAAATAACCATTTCAAATAAAATGTAGAAAGTCTTTCATATTTCAAGTGACATAAAATTGGAAAACATATTTCCATACGTCTTGGTTGGATTGTAAGTTTACAACTTTTAAGTTTACAACCTATGAAAAGGTTTGCCTCCTTGTAATATGATTAAGGTTGGGAACCCCTGGGTAATATCAAGGTTTAAAGTTTCTAAAAGGATCATCAGAAAGATGAAAAGAAAAAGGCTTGGACACAGAAAACAGTCATTTCAGCAACTATGATCATATTGTGCATTTGATGTTTGAAATGATTTTCTGCGGTGTCCAAATAGGCTAAGACATCTTTTGGCTTGTAATTTCTGGAATGAATGAATGAAATTCATACGGAACACATATTTTACACTGCCACCACACCAACACTTACAATTACCTTGTCTGACGCGCGTTTCGATAACTAAGTTATCGTCTTCAGACACCGAATGCAAACTAATAAAACTTATTCTCACCTCAGAGGTTATTCGGGGAATATTTATATAAACAACAACAAATTTTGGCCGCGTATATAGTGTAAATAAAATAGGTGGGGTATAAAAATGTAATGAGACTATAATGAAAAAAAAAGTTCTATATCTTTCTCTACATTCTCTGCAGATTTGATTTCCAAGAATGTTGATTATATGCGGTATGCGGAATTGAAAGCGTGTTCAAATTAAATTTGTCTTATATTTATATTATAAGTGATAATTCTCATACCAAATTTTTGTTAAGTGAAGTTGAATAGGTTTTATTATGCAGTCCTGTTAATGTATGTTTGATTTTCTGGGTCA
Source organism: Diorhabda sublineata (assembly GCF_026230105.1). Taxonomy (NCBI): domain Eukaryota; kingdom Metazoa; phylum Arthropoda; class Insecta; order Coleoptera; family Chrysomelidae; genus Diorhabda; species Diorhabda sublineata. The sequence continues at coordinate 12,550,362 of NC_079475.1, forward strand.
AATTTAATCCATCGGCAAATAATATCTTGCCACTTCTTTGCACTTGGCATATTTTATGTTTCAACAGACATTAAAACTGAAAAAACCTGAGGATATTGTGTAATTTTAACATTCATAGACTTGATAATAAGGCAAAAACTTTAATTAATGCCAACATATTGAAAACTTTCTACCTTTGAAAAAGCTGTTATTTCATGCTTAAAATTACCTAATGTTTCACTTCCCAAATTTTGCGTCGTATTCGAATTTACAAACATTGGCCGCTTGTTGCGATTATTTTTGGAATTCTGTTTAAAAAATTCTGGTCGTGACTCAGTATGACTCACGTTAACATGGGGTGCAACCCTTTTCAGGAATACAAAACAAGTTAGGGTAGTGTATGAACATACATATTAATATGTGTACAGGGTGATTATATAAATATAAAATGATTAGACAACATAAACTTGTGCGAATTCTACAACTAAAACACCAGAAGCTTCAAATTATCAAAAGATTTGTTCCACGTGTTAATGTTAGTAATTAAACTGTATGGTATATTCTTAAATAACATTTATAGTGTCAATATAACAACGATGTATTCAATATTTGCTCAATTTGAAGTTATACCAATGGATAGTGAATATAATCGAGGCTTACTCAATTTTTCTGTTTGTGCAATTATTTAAAATCGCTCAATTACTCAATCTACTTTAACGTAGGAAATATTCAAGATTTATGTTTGGTGCTATTTAAAATAATTCTGTGAATTCCCTGTTATTTTCTCAGTTTTTGAATATCCTTACTTCACTAAAGCCTAGATAGAAGTATTTAATTCAATTTAATAGACAGGTAGTATCAAATTAACCATATCTTAACGCCATTAATGGGAATAACTCGTTGAAACGATAAAAGAAATAAAAAAATATAATTTAGATGCTGAATATATTTCTGACCGTAAAATTGTGGGTGGTCAAGCAAACCTAACTTAAGATGAACATTCAGCAAGACAAAAAATTGTGATAATAAGCGGTAACGTAAAGAAATTCATCAAATGTACTGGATAACCGTAGAATTTAGAGCGCAAAATCTATGAGCATTTCTATAGAATCAGATATCCGTGAATTTTTTTTGGTAGGCCCCTGTTTCAAGTTCATCAAGGTGCTTTAGATGGTTGACTTTAAAGTGCTGGTAGCCTTCACTTTCTATCGCCAAATATCCTTTCCAGCAGTCAGTATGAATGATAGCCCCGACTTTGACATGCGTCTTTATCAGCTACATCAATATTTCTAATCAATAGCTGTCCGCCGCCACGCTCGACCATTCCTATTATCCAATCTTCCTCGACCATGCGCCCTTTATTATATTTTCTTCGTCCGATTTTACATTGGTCTATTTCAACGAAGACGTCGCACACCGATTTTGACGAAACTGTTGTTTCCAAGATTGAGGCATCTTTTATCGTTTGTTCAAATGAAAATCCTTATGAAAAATAATAGGTGAGGATTATTCTTTGGGGGACGTTAATGTGCAATCATTCGAACCATGTGTCTTCTGCCGCTGAGCCTTTATGGTCGAACGATCTGCCCTTTATTTTCCCGTAACATCTGAAGTGGCCAAAAACAGTACCATCATCATACCATTTAACAAGATTATTATTAATGGCCCAAATTTTTGCTTGAGCCTCTGTTGCTATTTTAAAAAGGTTCCATCTTTGTGCGAGGGTCTGTGTCTGGGATTATGTTATTTGTGAATAATATTAGAGCCTAAAAATAAAAAATTAATTATCAATTGACGAAATATTGGATTATTTAATAACTACTTACATTTTTTTATAAGTATTCCTTTTAATTTTAACTCAAAAAACCAAAGCACAAAAAATGTTTTAAACTTGCAACGTTTTATTTACCACTAATTCAATCAACGAGGAAAATGGCGGATATTTCTACTCCTACTTACCTGCGCAAGAAATGGCCGCGATTTTTGAACCTTGCGAGGTCGCGGGAAGTTCAAAAATATCGACGTCACCTGTAAAATTTTATTGACTGTACATAGTTCAGCCAAACTTCCTATGTACAGTCTTGACGAAGTCTTTCTAACAATAATGTCATGTCTTTGTCCACATGGATAGAAGGGCCTTTTTTAACGTTACCAACATGTACAAAGTCTATTCATTTTCGCATATACTCTATTTAAAACATTCAATCTCTTAAAGAAGTCAGGTTCATTTTTAGGAATTTTATTAGTTATTTTTATTCCTATTTCAAGCTTTCCATTCTTTTTTCCAATTATGTATTCTCCACATTTTCATGGGCATTGAAAATTTGATTCTAATAAGATAAAAGCTTGTTCTCTTGCAGTTTGCTACTGATAAAAAATCACAGCATCCTCTAGGTACAAATAAACATGAAAAGTGTTAAACATATTTTTGTTGTCTTCGCCCATTTGTTCACATACCGTAGAAGCACTTTACGTTTTATTTTATTGTCTTTCACGTCTGTTAGACATAGTAACAAATTTAAAGATAAATATACACTCCCTATATGACCATGTTAGCAGCATATGTGTGCAGGGTCGGCAGAAGTTGAGCGAAAATTTAGTAATAGTATAAAACTATTTAATTCTTTTATTTAAGTTTAAAATCATCAATTGATTTAATATATAATGGTTGTCTGATTAAATCTTACGAAATGGCAACGTTCTAAATCTATATCTATAGCTAAAATATCAATAATTTATTTTTGAACATATTCTATTTTTAATGAAATGTGAGTAAAAAATTCATAAAATTGTTTATCTATTTTATATATTAATTTATAGAGAAAGGAATAAAAAAGATTCTATAAAAAATTGTAGAAGATTTGTAATTAATAATGTTGAAAAAACTGAGCACACAGCAGCGCTGAAAATGGTAAATTAGAAGTAAACGTACGGAAAGAATATATTGAATGATTATTCATATTACGTCCAATACAAATTATATATTCAACAGCCATATCTATTGTTTTAAATTCAAGGAAAAACACCAATAACTCGACTGCAGACAGCAGATCAATCTTAAATTGAAGACAAAATAATAGCTGGTGGAAAAAATTAATTATCATGATGAAATTATCGAGAGGCGGATATACGATAATATTTTGTGGTTTTATTTTTTTTTTTTCTACTCAATTCACAATACTTCTAAGTTCCAAGCGACTAAAATAAAATTATATGAGAGAGTGTCAAAAACAGTGAAATGTTTTAATTTTATCTTTTAACGCTTAACACTGATTTTAAATAAATTTTATTTAATCCAATTTGACCCTTAATGAACGTACTAACCTCGCTCTTTTGATAATCGATTGATAAATTCATATGTTTGTGATAAATCAAGTTCATGTTCACGGTCAGTTCGACTAAAAATAAAATGAATTATAATTTAGAAAAATATGAGATGAAAAATAGGACAAAACTATCACTTAGATGTGATTACAGAAATAGCGAAGATGAATCAATTACAACGAAAATTACGAGGATGTATTGATATCTAGTTAGCCTAGACCAGTTCCATGCATAAACAAAATATTGCGTTACCATAGTAACGAACAATAGCTTATTGGAAGTGTCAGTGTAAAGTTTGACGTCAAAAAAGTAAACCAGAGTTACGTAATAAATTGATGTCCACCGAAATTGTGAAAATCGAAAAATTGGAGTATCGAGCCATCATCAAGTACCTATATTTAAAAGGGTTAAGAGGTAAGAAGCTTTACGGAGATATGCTTAATACCCTTGGTGATCGATGACCATGAAAAATTGGAATGCAAGCTTCAAAAGAGGTAAGTTTCTGTGTCAGTCCCCGAAAATATCGATGCATGATGCATGACATGATTTTATCAGATTGTCGAATTGGACTAAAACGTATAACTGAAGCATATTTCATACAAATGCGTTCATCATATAGTTCACGTCAATTTGAACATGAGAAAAATTGCTGCAAAATGGATCCCCAAATGTTTGAATGTTGACCAAAAGCGTGCAAGGGTAGAAACATCGCCTTTGATCTGTGCCCGATTTGAATACGATGTTGACTTCTTAAACCGAATTGTTACTATGGATGAGACTTGGGTACATTTCTACGATCCAGTAACAAAGCAACAATCGATGGAATAGCGACACTCTGGTTCTCCGATACCTAAGAAGTTTCGTGTTCAAAAATCTAGTAGAAAAGTTCTTGCTTTGGTTTTTTGGGATTGCCATAAAGTAATCAGGATTGATTTTTTGGATAAAGGTCGAACAATAACTGGAGTTTACTATTCGACATTATTGACCACTCTACGGGAAAAAATTAAAGAGAAAAGACGCCTCTGCACACTAATCTCATGTTGCTATGCAAGACATTCGTGATTTAGGGTTTCAATTACTAGAACACCCCCCTTATTCAACTGATTTGGCTCCGTCCGACTATCATCTCTCTCCTGAACTCAATAAAAGTTCAAAAGGTCTAAATTTTCTTCCAACGAGGAGGTAATAAAAGCTGTGGATGTCTGATTTGCAGAGCAAGAAGAAACATTTTTTTTGAAAGGTCTAGAGACGTTGCAGGTTTCTATATATCCTCAATATATCTAGGATTCCTCGTTCACATTCTTCGTCCTGAGACGTAAACTTTTTTCAAAAACTTCATACCTGAACCATTTTCTTGCTAGTTTCCACACAAGTTTGATGTAAATAGGCGGTAATATCATTTGTGCGAATCAATTAGATCGTTAAATTGAACAAATTCAAAAAGAAATTAAAATATTAGTCTGTGTGGAAAATCGTTACTAAAATTAATTGGACAAAGTATACTATTAAAATACTTTATATTTGCTGGGCATCAAATTAGTTCAATTCTGTAGAACTATTTTTTAAACAAGTGCGTAAGTGGATCTTTTGAAGATATCTTGGACGAGAAACAGAAATATTTACTGGCTATGTGAAAGAACAATAAAGCAAAAAGCCGGCTATTTCAGAAGCCACAGAAAATATGTCTACTGAACTTGAATGTATTTTCGATGTTTATGAAACTGAAAACGAACCTGTGAATGTAGATGTAGGGAAGCGGAGTTAAAAATATTAGTTGGTAAATATTTATTCTATGATTATTTCATATCGTTGACAGTCGCGAGGATTACTTTACTTACTAACTGTGAAACTAAGAAAAATATGAATACTATGTGAGGAAATTTTGTGTAGCGACAGTCTGATGTTTGAATAATAATTTGTGGCTGATAATTGATAAAATTATTGAAATAAGTATGTAAAGTAATCTTGTTTTTTAAAATGAAGCATCGATTCTTATAAACCCAAAAATTTGGAATTCTTAAACTGAAAAAAAGATTGCAATGGGGAGGATGAGGAAAATATTTGGAAAGGAAAGTGCCAATGCTAATAGGTATATATGTACAAGAAAAAAAATTGTACAAATCAATAACTCGACTAATGGAACATTTTCTAGGCTTCTAATGCTAATTTAAAAAATTGTAATAATGTAGTATTTCATTTCAATCATTGAATTTTGTTGCCTTCGGTAATTTTCTCATAGCTTTGCCTAGTATACTTAAATATTTTTTTACATTTAAGACATTCAATCTAATAGCTTCGGTCGCGGTAGATAATTTGGACACATTCCGAATGCGGATATCGTTGCAGTTATTTGAAAAAATGCGGACTGGACGCCAAATTTTATACCGCTTTTTCGACTATTGCTTGTCCTATGTCACAAATAATGATGTCAGTCTTATCCTTGGACGAATAAATAAAAGGAATGGACCTAACATGTTCGAATATAATTGAAGCCAACTTAAAGTTGACCTCAGTATTGTCAAATTTCTCAGTTAAAATTTATTATCTGAATGCATTGTACGTTTCACAAATAATTATTTAAACATCTTAATTTTATTAAACATCAATAAGAATCTGGCTTTAGTCCTCACTAAGTTTGGTCAATGGGAAATATTTTCCACAATTGATCTCAACAAAAATGTTTTCATGACCAAGAAAATAAATTTGCTCAAAAAGTTTGAGAAAAAATAAAAGCTTGGCAACATCGCTATGTATCTGTTTTCGTTTTCGGTAAAATGTTTGCCTTTGTTTACTAAATATTGAGAAAGAATTTTGAATAGATTTGTTAAAGTGAAATATTTGTGTTTAGATATTGTTTAAGTGACATATTAGTGCTAAGACAATGGGTAAATCGTGTTATGTTTGTAAAAAAGTGGATTAATTAAATCCTAACCTTTCATTCCATAGGTGAGTATCAGAGGGACTATTTGTTAACCTTATTTGTTAATAAATCGATCAACTTCTTACACTACAATATAAAATTGTTGATGATGAGGTATCTTCCAGTAAGAGGTACTAATTTAAGTAATTGATAAGAAAATTATCTTATTTACAAAGAATATTGATTTCGAGCAAAAAGTTATGTCAAATTTGGATATTAAACCGGGTACTTCTTGGCAGTGTTTTGATTCAAAATTTGAAAAGTATTTACTGTCTGTTTGAAAAATATTGTTAATTCATATTGCGTATTTCAATGTTCAAAAAATGTTAAATATTTGGTTACTTATAAATTTTCACAAAACCACTTGGAACTGTTTTTTGGTGCCATTAGAAGTAGAGGTGGATTCAACAATAATCCTAATGCACATCAAATTGAAAATATATTTAAGAGACTTCTAATTCACCAAAAAATAAAAGCAGGAGATTCAGGGAATATTATTACATTGGATTCTACTGGTATATTGCATTGTAGTAGCCAAGGACTTAGTAAGACTGATAATATTCAAAAACATGTAGAATTTGAAAAGCAATTGAAGCAAAATATTGAACAATTTCATTATTTAAACTCAGAATCATGGAATTTAACCGATTATGTTTTAGATGTAGTTAGTTATATTGCAGGATTTGTTGTAAAATCTTTCAAGACAAATTATTAATTGCAAACAATGCTTGCTTGCTAGAATCAGAGGAACCTTTATCTACATTGCAGGTGCAAAAAGAATTTTTCAATAACAAATGCTTCATATTTAGTATGTCAGTGTACAGAAAAATATTTTCGATTTTTCAACAAAACCACCAATATTTTCAACAAAAATATGAAGAATTTGGAATTGATTTTAATTTCGGAAATAGTAGCTAACTTGCTAAGTACCATTTTAAATGAATTTAAGGATCAAAACGAATAAAAAAAATTGAAAAAATTCCACGAATTCGTCAACACCTAAACAAAACTGTTCTCTTCAAAAACCAGTAACGTTTGCTTTTTAACTTTGTATTTCAATTTTGTTCATAGTTATTCCATATTACAATGGCCTACAAATATTTGTAATTTTAAATTAAACTATTGTCAGACATCCAATATTATCCATTTGCCGTGAGAAAATAGATTTTGTTAGTTTTATACACTTCTGGTTAGCATTGATAATTTACGTCTACATTTAATCTAGTATATTATTTTTAAAACTACCTTAATACATATATTTTGAAATATTTAGTTTTCTTTGAAACTAACTATATTGCATTTATGTGATTAAATTATTTTTTTAAATTTAATTTTTCACATATCGCATGCTACGCCTATGTTCGAATAATGTCATGTGTGCTGGACAACATAAACAAACTGTCCCTAAGTTATTATCAGAAATTACATTATCATGAATTGGTAGTAAAGGCAGTACACGTCGGGCATAAAACCCGTAAGTCCGACTGTCGTCGAACGTACTACCCATTTGAGGAAACTATTTTTGAACACCAGCAAATTGGAATTTTATAAGTCCTTATCTAGGACACAATACCCAAATATGGTTTCCCACGCCCAGAAAATAATGGCTATGTTTGGTACAAGCTATTTGTGCGAACAAAAGTTTTCAATAATGAAAAAATTGTCTTCATAATAGGCTTTCAGATGACCTCTTTCATTGTTAAAAATTTCCGCATCACAAATGGAGCCAGCTTATGATGAAGTCATGCAGAAACAAAATACTTCCACATGTTACAAAGACCAGCAAAGACCAAAGTTCAATTAATTAAATGTTATTTTTTAATATTTCACAATAAATTAGTATTTCCGAGAATTATGGCCTTATTTTTATTTTAGTAAATTATGTAATGCCGCCATATATTTCATTATATTTCGAAGAAAAAAGTTTCCCCATCCCTGCTCTAGGCCCATATTTTATTATTCGTCCATGGTCTTATCTGCATGGAGTCTAGAAGGTTCCATTGAAGGTTAGATGTGTGATGGTTTTAAGAACGCACATAAGATTAAATTAATTTGAAAGCTTATCTTGTATTTCGACATTATAAATAATGATTGGAATATATGTGTTATAGTTAGTTATTGCTACTTCTCTGTTATCGTCAATCTGAATAAGTTAGTTAGTTAGGTTAAGTTAGGATCTGTTCATTTAGTGTTTCCTCGTTAGATATAGATATAAGAGGGTTTTAACTGGATAATATTGGATAGAAATTTATTTACTTTTCATCAATTTACATCTCCAATGTGTAGATTAATGTTTTATAATATAAGTTATGCAGAATTTGGATTAGTACACATCAGAATAATATACACAATTTTTGACATATAAAAAATCTAAGTTCGCTTTAACTGATTATCTCTTAGAAACCCCAATTTTCATCTATAACATGTGTATGGATATAAAAATGCGTCACTTAAACAACAGACAAACCCGGTATAAACTGCGTAAATTTGCACGATTTATGTAACTTACAACCGCTCAATAGGTTCCAAAATAATTTCAAGGTTGACAATTCACCAAGAGGTCAATTACCTAGAAATATATCTGTTTCTTCTATTGTGATTTGATTCTTGATAAAAATAGTATTCGCAATTTGTTGGTTTAACGAAATTATTTTATTCAAAATGTTATTAGTCCTTAGTGCCAAATATAAAATATCTTATAAAATTGAGTATATTATTGATTCTGAGTATCGCAACCATAGAAAATTATAGTTGATTTCCTAAAAAGTCTGTTTAAAGGCGATAATAGAATTTTTGTCGTTGATATCGTTTGCACAATACTAGAAACGCTTAAAAATCTTAATTAATTAACAATTCAGTGTATAGATTTATATTAATTCAAAATTTCAATGATATACGAAGCACATCTAAAAAGTAAGTTTTCCATTGTTTTTAAGCATAATTAGCCGTGCCATAAATCTTTGACGTATGAATTATATACCAGTAAACACGTCCTACCTCGTGCCAGTACCGTGGTAGCGGTGGAAACGGAAGCTCCTATTTCTTTTCCCGCCGTACGTAAAGTTCGGGATAGACTTTTTGAATGCACAATGCATTACGAATCTTGAAATTCGTCGTCATCTCTATGGGTCCAACATCATGAGTAAGTAGGTGTTGCGTCGATAGTAAAGGCAAACAAATGTCATTGATAAACCGTCGTTTTACAATTATCGAGCTGAGCCGTCATTTTCTGCAGATATTTCGAAGTGAAGACGTTTAATTACATTCGTAGGCAGAGTTTTACGGTGGAGATGTAACTAACTTTCTGGATGTGCCTCGTAATTCTTATGATAATTGAATATTGTGTTTAGTTTCTCCATTAAGACACATTCATGTTTTACTACCCCAATTAATTCTAAAACATGATGGATACGCATATTACTTAAAACGCTTAGATAGGTTACTTTTATTACAAAAATTTGCATCTGCTATAATCGATCATATGTAAGCTTGTGGTGGATAACAAAATAATACACCAGGAAATGAAATTTAAATATCTGGGAATCGAAATATCTGGACACGGGGACGTGGAGACGGAAGTAAGAAACCAAGCTACAAGAGCCTCAAGAGCAGCAGCATACCTAAATGACACAATCTGGCGAAATAAATACATTCGATCTGAAGCAAAAGCCCGCATTTACAAGACCGCAATCAGACCTATATTATCCTATGCAGCAGAAACCCGACCTGAGACCTCTAAAACGAAACGGATATTGGAGACTACTGAAATGAAAATAGTTCGAAGAATAGCGGGACGAACACTACTGGATAGAGAAAGGAGTGAAAACATAAGACGAACATGCGGGATAGATAATATCAATGACTGGGTACTGGATAGAAAGATAAAATGGAATAAGCACATTGACCGCATGACGGAAGAACGAATTGTGAAAATATCAAGGGACAAATCACCAGCAGGACAAAGGAGCATTGGAAGACCTAGGAAAAGATGGAGTGACAACCTCCCAGGTGACTGAGCAGAGGCAATAACGTGAAGAAAAACAGGCAATGATGCCTATACACAGCAGGAAGAAGAAGAAGATAATCATGAGATCGAAGTCAAAAGAAAAATAAATGAGATAAATTTCTAAAGAATAATTTTCTATACTTTCCGGAAATAACAAAAATATAATAATTTGACAGGAAATAGAAATGCAATAATTAGAATAAGATGTTACTAAAATAGATATATTGATATTGATATATATAAAACCGTTATTTTGCTTATTATTAATTTGAATATATCTCGAACACTGGTACAAAACAGCATCATCCAACTATATAAATTGCACAAATTATATATCTATTTGACAAAGTGCTTAACTAGAGTTGGATAACATTTTCTAGAAAGTTTCAAGCTTTTATGTTATCGACAGCAACTTTAATAATTTATCAAACAGACAACAGAGATTTCAAAGAAATACAAAACAAAAAGAAAACAACTACGAAAATCTACTTCAGAGATAACAGTAGCAAGTCAGATAATAATTAAAAGACGACTGTTTTTTTGTATTGTGTAATTGATTTTGTACAAAACATTTCCATCTAATGGAACACAACAAATGCATACTAAAACATTTTAGAAGTGAACACGTTTTGTGGGCCAACTACTATGGAAATTAATGAAAAGCTCTTTTTCAGAGGTATCAGAAACAACGACTGTTCTGATTACCAAGTACGAAGACAATAAGTAGTTTTGAGCACGAGAGCACTTTAGCGTTTGAACTCTAAATGATTCTATTAAGTTTTTTTTTTGACCAGTACCAATTGTTTTGCTACCAAAGTGCTGAACAATCTAAATACTCGAAATTATTAATTATCCACGATAAAAACATAAAAATAAAAATTCTTATATATATTATAGATTCCAAATCGGAAAAATTTGAAAAAAAGTCGCAATTAGTAACGTCATTAATAAATTTAATGACCGTATGTTTTATATATCACAGTGTTCAGTAAAAACATTCGATTATATGTATGATTAATAGATAACTATTTAAAGAATATTACTTAGGAAAAGTTTTATTTATATTTATTAAATAAATATGAAAAATTAACACTTTTAGCGCAAAAAACTAAATAGCATACGTAATACATATATACTGTTTTCGTTATCTTATAATTACTCATTTATTCTTTAATTTTTCAATTTCATCATCTATGGATGAAATATCTCGACGACTGGTTTCGACTAGAACTTTCTTTTTATCTAAAAGATTTTTCAATTGCTATTTCTTTGAATGTTTATTCTTAGTATCATCTAATTCTTTATCTTTTTTCATTTATTTTTTAATTTTTCTTTATAACGGCTTTTTGAATTTTTAACCGACTGAATCAGACTATTCGATATTTCAATATTTTCAATACCAACTTTTCTCAATTTTTCATAAATTAATCTTTGGGTGATGAGCGAATCTTCTTGAAGATTTTCAACTAAACAGTCTTTATTAATAGAAAATCCTCGTTCAAGAGATGAGTTATCCATGAAAAAAATGTAAAAATAATATACACAATAAAACTATCTATTATCTAACCACAAACAATTTAGTTTATTATCATCTGACTCAAAATAATTTAGGATTTCATCGTGAAAGGACCCCGCCAACCAATTATTTTCGATTAAAATATCAAACGAAATTGACAAACGTTTTGCTCCAATATCTAAATTTTGTGCGGCATTTGGATCTAAACAAGAAATTCCTTTCACTAATTTGTAGTTTACTGGAAATCGTTCAAGTAATTTTTCAGTCAGTATATTTTTGGCGACAATCTTTTTTAAATTCTAGAACATCACGTTCTTTAATGTTGTTGTATTCTTTGATAGCTCTTTTAGTCGCACAACCAATGTTAATGCCATTATAAAAAATCAAATTTTCAGATTTTTTTAAATGTAGATTCAAGAAGGTTCGCTGATACAAAGTTTTGCATGATATCATATAATAAAGACGCAATACTCTCATAAAATAAAGGTGCTAAGCAGTCATCTAACAGAAATTGAACCAAGAATGGATCAACAAACGAAGCAAGAAATTGAAAAAAAGTTAGCTCCGTTTTCAAAAACTTGTCTTCTGTTACTCACTAGCAAATATTATAAAACTATCACATTTGGACTCTATTTTGTCTATCTTTACTCCTTGAACATATTGAACATCGAATATCACAAAATGTCGTCGGAAATACTTTTGAATTTGAGTAGTGGGTGTAATCAGCTCGTCGTGCACGTACATGTTTGAATAAATTATATAGTGAGCTAAGAAAAGGAACAAAATTCCATTTCGTTGCTTTTATTCCCGCTCTAAAAGCATTATGTACTGTGTGAATTCCACAACTACCAAGATCCAATATCACAGGAGAATTAACATCCCCATTATCTTTTAAATGTGACTTTAAGTTGTTAAAAAACTTTTCATTAAAGTTAGGACCATCCATAGATATCTGTAACATCTAATCCATCGATACAAGTCAGAAAAGCTCTCAAAATATCTGCAATTGAATGTCCAATAAACACGGAATTGTAGTAATGTGTACATATTTCATTTTTATCCATTCATTTATCCATTTGTCCGCTTTGAGAAACTTTGTTTAGAGATTCATCAAATCCAACAGCAAAGTAAGGACATTTTTGTATAGTTTGTAATAATTCAGATTATAAAAAAGATGCTATTCCGCATGTTATAACGTATGAAATTTTCGTGCGTTGTAGCTGCATCGATGAAACAATTATTCTAAATAAAGAAACACTAGAAGCACCTGCACGAAATGACTGATGACAAAGAACTTGCTGTAAACACCAAAGGATTTCAGCTTTAATGGTTTCATTCTTCAAAACAAAAATGTTATTGGGACAAACGGTATTATTGTTATTGTTGATATTGAGATTGTTATTATTATTATTGTTACGCCAATTTTTCAATCTCATTCGAAGAAACGAGAAAATAGTAGTTGAATAATTTTTAATAAACCTAATTTCATTTTTTCCAAATTTTTAGAGAAATTCCCTGACTTTTCCAGTAAATGATCTGAAGTTTCCAGGATTTCCAGTTTTGTGGCCACCATGAGTATGGTATTATTCGTTATTCGGGGTGGGAGGAGTTTCTTTTTGAACTATTATCTCAAATTTTGAAAACAATAATAACTAGTACATTAGAATAGATAACGGACATTTGTTGACTGAATTATTGAGTTAAACCATAAATACAATTATTGTCGAAGCATTTAATTCATTTACTTAGCTTGTACTCATCTCCTATTATGTATACAAAATAATTTCAATGGCACTATAAATGACCATATCAACAACACATACTTTTACATAACACGCTTACCTTCAATACCATTTTACATTTGCAGATATAATAAAATTATATCGAAGGTGATCCGTGTGATACAAATAACAATGTAGACATTCAGATGATCGATACGATCAGGATCTAATAAAATAAGTGACAATATGACAACTTAGAAGCTGATTTTTTATATTCTACTGAATATGAAACAGAAACTACATCTATTTCATTTCAATTAATCTATTTCTGTAATGTAACTTAACAAATAACATGAAGTTAATGACAATAATTTTCAAAAACGATTTGTTTTCAACAGTTTTTGATACACGATAAATATATATACAGAGGAATATGAGGTAAAAATTTCAATTATGTAATATTTATAATGTATTTGACGATGTTATTAAATTAGAATGAGCTAATCACCATAATTACAACAATCAACAAATTATGTAATAAGTAATGCCGGAATGAATAAGTAGAACTGTTTGAAATGAGGCAATATTCAATGATTTATTATTATTAATATATCAGGTAAATTGAGATGGTGATACTAGGACATTTATTCAGAATTTTACTGAAATAAAAAATTGTATGTTTTCGTTTATTTTACAATTTAAAAAAACGTCTCGCCAATCATCAAACAGTTGATTTTATTATTTTAAAAATCTCTCACTGAACTCAGAAAGAAGTGTTTCAGAATGATAAATGGTTGATAAGTACATTGATATGGTTCAAAATAACTACGGCTTAAAAAATGACGAAAAACAATATTCAAGTTTTAAAATGGACGCCCACTAGTCCATAACATAATGAAAAAGATCAAATCCCCCAAGAATTGTACAAGAACTACGGCATCGCTTAATCATTCGAAAAGACATAAAGGTTTTTCCAATAAGAAGTGTTATTTTGAACACCCCGCTATTTCGGTAAATGTCACTTTTGAAGCTGTCATTTTTTGACATTTGACAAGTAGAAACTACGCCATTAAAGAAAATGGAACGATACACGCTTCAACAACGCACTGAAATTATTAAAATTCACTATAAAAATGGTGAAAGTTTGGCAGAGACGGTTCATGAAACTAAAACATTTTTGGGTCGACGTGAAGCACCTTCTCGGATCGCAATACAGAAATTGGTGGAAAAATTTGAGCTGTTGGGACAAGTTAGTGATGTGAAGAATAAAACCCGTGCACATCGCTCTAGAACAACTGAGAATATTGCTGCTGTAGCCCAAAGTGTTGAAGAAAACCCAGGTTTGTCCATTCCTCGTCGTTCTTTGGAATTAGCCATTCCACAAACGTCATTACACCATATTTTGCATAAAGACTTGGGTCTTAACGCCTATAAAGTTCAGTTAACACAAGAACTCAAGCCGGCCGATCATCTACAACGTCGTGTCTTTGCTGATTGGGTCCTTGAAATGCATGAAAATAATCCGGAAACGCATCGAAAAATCATCTTAACTGATGAGGCCCATTTCCCCCTTGGTGGTTACGTCAATAAACAAAATTGTCGAATCTGGGGCTCGGAAAACCCAAGAGTTATTGTTGAAAATCCTCTCCATTTCCAACGCGTGACTGTTTGGTGCGGTTTATGGTCTGGCGGTGTCATTGGACCTTACTTTTTCGAAAATGAGGCTGGAGCAACAGTTACGGCGAATGGATTGCGCTATAGAGAGATAATTAATGATTTTTTATGGCCGGAATTGGATGGTATTGATTTGGACAACGTTTACTTTCAACAAGACGGCGCTACATGCCACACAAGCAACGAAACCATCGATCTTTTACGGGAAAAATTTCCGGACCGTGTTATCTCTCGAAGAGGTGATAACAATTGGCCACCGAGATCTTGTGATTTAACACCTTGCGACTTTTTCTTTTGGGGCCATATCATTGAGAGTTGTTATTTATTGTTCATTTTCCATGAAATGTACTTTAGCTTTTAACGGAGAGAAAAATCAAGAAACTCCTTGAATTTCATTCTTTGCACGATAATGAATTCTTGTTCTTACAATGATCTATAACATACACTCTATAGATGCTTGTGCTATCCGTCTACCGTTCAAATTCCAAATCTTCCGAAGATAACGGCTCTATGAGTTTGTCAGGTTAGGTAGTAAATAAGGTTACGTGATTATACACAATAAAAAGACTCAAAAAGACTTTCGAGGCTTTCATGGTTAAGTGGAATTAGAAAAAATAAACTAGCATCGGTAGAAAGCTCTCTGGGAGTACAGAATTAAGACCAATAATGAAAGTATATTAAAACCATTTAATTTCGAATCTAGACCCTATAATTACCGTTATACATATATCAGCATTAATTAACGATTTTGTGTCAAATATATAATCATTCTTGATGTTTGTAATTACTTTTATTATGAAAGTTTTTATTTAGTAAATGATTCAAATACGTTAATAATTTTCATATTTTGTTTTGGTCTTTTAAATCTTCGTTACGCATTGTTTAATATTCATTTGACTATAATTGTACAAACCCAATAAATCAATGACGAATGAATTTGATCTATGTTTACGTTAAGCCAATAAATTTTTGGATAAACAACAGGAAGACAAACATTTAATAAAATGTGTATCCATTAAAGATAAAACTAAGATGCTGAAATAAATATGCATAATCTTTATCCACGGAATAATGTATGTCACACGGTAATGATGAAACTGGAAACAAATTTAGGTGTGTGTAGTCGACATTAACAGACATACAAGATGTTTTAACGAAAACGCACTGGAAGGTATATTTGTTAGTGATTTGGTTGAGAATGGAAAACCGATAAAACATCAGCCTAAAAGAAACAAGAAAGTTTAACCCAAGATTCACCCTCTTAAGCGCAGAAGCATCCATCAAATTTTATCAGATAAGACTGGATACGATGTGAAAGTTTTGATTGAATCTACTTGGGAGATTTGCCGATATAATTACAAAAATGAGAGTGGGAAAATTAGCAAGCGCCCATGACAAAAAATGCAAAATTCATATGAAATGTATTAAATTTTATTCCAGGTAATGGTATATCTAATATTAGCATCTTTCATCAATATATTCTGAGACGTGAATCTGTATTCAAGATAAATAATCTAAAACAGTTATGCAACTATTTTTATTACAAATCCAAATATTAGTTATGTATTCAATATAAATATAGGATGTTTATAAACGAGTGAAAGGATTAATTTATTATAAAGTAAAATGAGGATTAAACTTAAACAAGTAGTTA
Organism: Diorhabda sublineata; assembly: GCF_026230105.1. NCBI lineage: Eukaryota > Metazoa > Arthropoda > Insecta > Coleoptera > Chrysomelidae > Diorhabda > Diorhabda sublineata. The sequence goes on from NC_079475.1 coordinate 12,567,156, forward strand.
ATATAAATATTTGTTGTAGAACTGTGACCTCATATTTTGTCTTCCTCGTTAACTAGGAGACGTCTTGGCACTGCTACAAACCAATGTCGATCATAATCTAATTATGAAAATGATATTTTATTTGAAAGTTAAAATAAAAAAATGGAATACTTTTATCCGTTAGGAACCACGAACCAGGCGATTCGTGTTAAAGACTAACATAAAATTAATAGTCCGGGAGCAAAAGACCCGTGATCGCGGAAATGCAAAATTTCTATATAAATCGACAGCTATTAATTAGAGAAACAAACGTTAAAGAAACGTCGATTTATTTGGCCGAAAAAGCAAAAATGTTTATTCGATAGAAAATTTTGTGAATTAATGAGAAAAAATTTTTATGTAAATTTCAAAAATATCGTGGTGAGCGTGCCTAAAAACGACCGGAAATATCGCATTTTCATATGTGGATGGCAATTCACAGAAAATCATAAACTCCAACCATTGTGGTATAACTGCCCAGCGGCACCACTAAAAGTAATGAAAAATGTGAGGAATCAGAAGATGAAAAACATTATAATGAACTGAAATAAAAATAAAAAAATCCTATATTTCCTTCGATTCTATTTATCCTTTAAATTTAAGATATAAATAACATTTTTTATTGTTATATGGACGCTTATTACAAAGTGAAATGATGAAATTGAATGTCATGTATGCGCGATATTTCCTGTCGTTTTTAGGCACGCATACCACGATATTTTTAAAATTTACATAAAAATCAGCAAATTACTAAAAAAGTTTTCCGACATGATGGGAAAATTTTATCCCCTAATAACACCCTTTGAATAGGTAAGCCGGGCCCAGCTGGAAAAAATTGGTAAGCCAATTATCCATCGAATAGATTATAATAGGAGATAATTATTTTGTTTCATACTTTCGGCCAAATAAATTGACGCTTACCAAGTGCACTTTGTTCCTCTAATTAATAGCTGCTGATTTATATAAAAACTTTGCAATTCTGCGATCACGGGTCTCTTGAGATTGCCGGTTCCCGAACAGTAAGACTTCTAAATATGCGTTGAATTGATTTGGACATTTCTATATTGTGTCTATTCATTTAATTCTTTTTTTAAAAACCACTCAACTCCAATAATGGGGAAATAAAAATTGTTGTAAAATTATCAATATTTTTTATAAACAAATAAAGAAAAATGAATCATTACAAGTTTATTTGGAAAATAAATTATAAATAGTGAGAGCAAGGAGCCATTATCAAGATTGAACATCTCTTAAACTAATTTGTAACAGATATGTATATATCTTAGGTCAATAGACATTAGCTAAATGCCGAACAATAGATTATTCGTCGAAAAATGACCAAGCGTTTGTCTATTCTTCTGGGACTTTAGCTGAAATTCGTATAATGGAATATCTATTGAAAAACGCCAAATTGTTTAATAGTCAGGAAGATAATCGCGTTATATGAGATAAAGAACAGTTAAACAAAGTAGAGCAAATTTTACTCGCTGGTCCAGAGAAGCTGGACCTGAAGCTTACAATACATACTTACTATCATTATGTGAATAGCTATGAACTACTGCAAATCGAAAATGAATGTCACGTAATCGTAAAAAGGAAAAAACAAACAGATGCTGTTATTTACTATGTACCTGTAGGAGATTATTATGAGAAAATTTTAGAAGCTCATGCTCATGCTGGTTTGGTTAGGTTAGGTTAGGTTAGGTAAACAATGTGGAACAAACCGATGTTCTTGTTTTAAAAATAAAATAAAATGCAAATCAGAATGTCACCAAGCCTCCAAATGATTGATTAACATGCAATAAATAAATAAATAAATAAAACTTCTTTTATTCTATTTTTTTCATCTTATTCTGTAAACCTAATAGTCTGTTATCCGAATTTTAGCTAAAGTCCCAGGAGAATAGACAAACGCTTAGTAATTCCTCGACGAATAATCTATTATCCGGCATTTAACTAATACTCCGGGAGAATAGGCATGCATGGCGCGCCATCAGCCAACTGTATATTATCCTTGGATATTAGCATTATTAACAGAAACGAAACATCAAAACATAAAACATTTTTCCTTGCCATATGTACAAGGACTTTCCCAACAATTATCGAATTATTTCCATAAATATGATATTAGTATACGTCATAGAGGACATCATACATTATCCAAATATTTCACTAAATTAAAATCTAAAACACCAAAAAACAAAAGGAGTAATATTATCAATCAAATGTCTTGTATTAATTATGACGCTGTCTACATAGGACAGACATCTCAGTATTTAGAAAATAGACTAAAAGGTCATCAATACGATTAAAAAAATAAAACTGCATTAACCAACCATGGAATATCAAAAAAACATAAATTCATTTATAAAGAATCAAAAATTCTTCAAACGGAATCTAATACACGAAAAAGGGTTCGCATTCATAAGAACGAAAAAGCTATAAATGATAAAAAAATATGGATAATTAAAGTAAAATTTAAAATTTTATTTCGTAAATTCTAATAAAACTACAAATAATTTAATTGGTTCCTGCTATATATTTGAGATATAGGGTCCAAGAAAAAATTAAATTTTTCTTATTTGAACAAAGTTCTAAGTTGATTTCATCCTTATTTTTATATTCGTGATGAAGGTCTATGAATCAATATAAATAAGTAAATTGTCAATGTCATATTTTGACTTAAAGAAAAGTCGAAACGTCAAATTTTATCTTCCCACCAAAAATTATTTAAAAAACTAATATTAAAACGGAAGAGACCTAAAATTAAGAACATTTAGATGCATAAATATATCAAAAGGTCTAAGAAATAAGAAATTAAAGAAATATATTAAATTTACCACTTGTCCAATTTAATTTCAAAAGCCTATTTTGTTTGGTTAAACACAACCAAACCATGTTTGGGGCCCTATTGATAAATTCCTAGCTAATAGAGGCATTTAAAATGGACGTTTTTCTTTTTAAACTAATTATTGGTAGTTAAAATAATTGAATTGGAGGAATAAATCCTTATATATATATTATTATACTATTAATTTGAATATTGCAGTTTTAAATAAGTCACCACTCTTGAAAATTATTTTTGTATAATTTCAATATTTAAAATTTTCGGAATGCGAAATGTTTTTTTTTTGTTTTTCTTTCTATTAAAATGTAATTGCAAAACACTGCTAATGACAAAAATAAACAACTGACCTGATTTCAAAACAAAATAAATATTTCAAATTTTGTTTTTTTTTTCACAAGAATACTTTTAAATCCGTATTGTTTTAGAAGTAAACGACAACACAATAAATATATCAAATTACCGCTGCTTGTTTTCAAGACAAAAACTCCTCTTAAAGCAATAAACAATCACTTTGAATCTCCATTTTTATAACCGATCTACAAATACTAGTTAACACTTTTTTCTTATCATATTAGAATAAAGATTATAAGCAGTCGTCAGCTGATTAAAAAACATTATAGTCCCTATGTTAACGGCACATATGATCTAACGAACGCCTCGCGTATCACGTCTTTCCTGCCAGATGGAGAAGTCCGCGATATAATTTTCGGTAATACACGCTTACTTCGACTAACGATCCAACGTACTCAGTGGAAACAAAACAACTGATTGTCGTCGTAGTCGGCGAGGATAAAACATAACCTTTGATCGAAAGAGGTCCTAGAGAGTAGACATGCAGTCGTCTAAAAACGCAGGATTCATAGTGGCGCTAGAGTCCTTGTATCAGGGTTTACGTAACTACGGACACTGCGGTTGCAAATAGGGGAAATGAACGTTACTGAATCTTATCGATTTCTTACAATGTGTTCTATAAAACTATTGTGGTTTTCAACATTTTTTATTTAACATTATAACATCTAATATAAAGGGAAAATGTTGCTGATTACAGAATTATAATTTTTGTTTGTTAAGAAATTTCCTAAAACTTTAACCTAATAAATTAAATGAAAATGGTTTAGAAATATAATCGTAGACGAGAAAACAAATCTTACCAAAGCTACATGATCAAATAGAAAGATAAATCTACATTTAAGTAAAGTAAAATTATTTAGGTACATACAGGGTGTTTCAAAATTATCTTTACAACTACAAAAATTCATAACTTGGAACTATAAACAAGATATTTATATTCTGTTTTTTGCATGTATTACTCCAGCTAATAAAGATTTTTTCAATAGGCTGAACAGTTATAAGTGAAGATGTGGACACTACCACAGAAAGCTCAATGCGTGTCATGGTTCATAGAGACGAAATCAGATACACAGGATGAAATTCCAAAGAGACCCACTCCATCCGTGCATGGTGCACAAGCTTTATGAGCACCGAATCAGTATTGCATAAAAGTGGAGCCGGACGACTTAACACAATTCCAGAAAATATTCCAGCACAATCCGAAAACTTCAATTCATCAGACAACTCCAAATGCCTACAACCACAATCCACAAGGTTCTTCATAAACAGTTGCGTCTGTATGCCTATAAGGCACAATTTCTGCAGGCACTTTTACTAACAGATATTGAGTATGATGAAGATATCTTGAAAAAGGTGTGTTTCAGTGATGAGGCCACGTTCCATGTGTCTGGTACAATAAACCGCCACAACGTACAAATTTGAAGTTCTGAAACCCCACATACAGCCCAAAGGTTAATCTGTGGTGTGGACTTATGCACAACAAAATCATTGGTGTTTTCTTCTTTATAGAAACCACAGTTACTGGCTGCGTGTACCTGGATATGCTTCAAAACTTTGCTCTTCCTTAGTGGGAAGAATTACAGCCGATTGTTTACTTCCAACAGGATGGTACACAGCAGTTCGAGAACACCTCAACGAAACATTTCCCAACCAATGGATTGAACGGGATGACCCAATTCCATGGCCACCATGGTCTCTGGACATAACACTCCTCGACTTCGTCTTGTGGGGTTATTTAAAGGAGATTGTTTACTGGACACCGGTTAATGACTTCAAACCTCGCATTACACAAGCATTTAGTACAATCACAGGCGACATGTTACAGCGTACCTGGCTTGAAATTGATTACAGACTGGTGCTTAGGGCCACCAATGGTGCGCATGTTGAAGTGTACTAAAAAAACTTTATTAATTGCAGTAATACATGCAAAAGACAGAATATAAATATCTTGTTGATGTTCAAAATTGTGAATTTTTGATGTTGTAAAGATAATTTTGAAATACCCTGTATTTACATAAAACGCTGCAACAATAATAGTCAAAAATTGTTATTCTCCGATTGTTTTATTTATCAGATGGAAATAAGTCGATTTAAGATAAAAAGTTTAGACGGTTTTAGTAACGTAAAAAGAAAAAATAGACTTAATAGTCTCAGATTAGAAATATCGTGTGGGGATGAATGATTAACGGCAAACATGATTTTTCTCAAAATTGGGTGAATATTTTTTTCATGTCCTGTATGAAATATTATTCTTTGGTTCAAAAATTACGAATCTAGTTTAAAAATCGTGATATTTTTGTCGAGAAAAAACTGCTGCGAACAATCCATCTAAAATTATCTGATTTAGGTTTATTTTCTTCGCATTTCGATATGTTTTCAAGTAATTAAAAAACAGGTATACTCGTAGAAAACCTGAAAATTTATTTTGGAAAATACGAAAACCTGTTAATGTTAATTAAAGAATTGAAATTATCAATATGTTCTACAGAGTAGAATACAATAAATAGTGATTTTAATTTTAGAGAGCTTGATTCGCCAGTGAATTCAAAGCAAATTTTTAGCAACTTTTGAACTCTATAATTGAAGATATACAATTCAGTATAAATGGAGAAGAATATTTTTGGGATGTAAATAAAATTTTTTATATATTTTATTGAACACTGAACAACAAATTAAGGTCGTAATAGTCTAGTTGTTCAAAGAATTGCGTATAATTGGGGTTATAAAGATACTAAATTCTTGAAATTGGGAGAATAGTGTTAAAAATTATTTACGAATTGTTTATTTAAGATAAAAATTATGAAAACATGGAACGTTGTATTCAGCACTTTAATTTCGACGTCTTTTATTCTCAATTTTATAAATCACTTCTATACACGGATGGTTTAGATTAATATCTTAGTTTAAAAGATCGACAGACGTCCTTTTTGTACCATTATTTAGAGAAAATATACCTATATTATAATATGTAGAGGAAAGTACCCTTCCCCTAAAGTGGACTCCTAGTCTTCTGATACTGCATTCTCCTGAACTTTGTCCTATTCAACTGTAAAGTTTAGGCATCTACCCACTATGCAGTGGAGCGCAGACACAGCCCACTTCACATATTCACCATCACTTCACTTTTACTATGTTTTGATAGTGAAAAAAGTTTTTGAGCAGTGCTACAATTTCCATTATTTTTCCCAGATATTTTCAGATAAGCCTTTATATCTATATATATTCTTGAATGGCAAGTTTTAAGTTTATTGTTTATCATCAAAACGTTTCATTCAGATATTTGGTTCAAAATTAATCGAGTTAATAAACCCATGGCTTTAGTCGTTTGTTTTTTCATGTACAAAGTCTCCTAAATCTATACTAACGCTTATTCTTTTGAAATTTCGTTTCAGATTTCAAAAGGATAATGGGAAAAACCGATCAAAGAAAGTGGAATCCTTCTAAGACGACGAAAGCAATTGAACCAGTTCGGAAAAAGAAGAAGGCCAGTAAAAATTTTAATGTTCCGAAAACAACGCTCATGAGGTTGTCCAACATGAAGTACGGTACACCTGAAGAGGCAGCAATAACAAACCGAGGCAGATCTACAATTTTGGGTAATGATATTGAACCAGAGCTGGTTCGTTATTGCATTACCATGGAAGCTTCTTTTTTGGCTTGACTTACGAAGAATGGCAGTACAGTTGGCAGAAAGAAATAACATATCGAACACCCATTCAAAGACGATATTGACAGGAAAAAATGGGTTAGTCTTTTTCTAAAACGGCACAAATCAAAACTATGTACTAATTTTAAATTCGATTTTAATTTAACATTACAAAGTAAATATTAGATGATTTGAAAACATTATTTGTTACTATTTTCTATTTTTTTTTTTTCAATTAAAAAACAAAATAGGGGTCCGGTTTTGGGCACTCTCCTCTATATCTTCACATTCAGGTTTAATAAGAAAAATATTAGTATATAAAAAAAGGCTCCATTTTTAGCGCGTTTAATCTAGCAGAAAAAACTATTTATCGAACTTTTTTATTAGAATAAGTTGAGTAAAATTTTAAACATTGAAATTCATACGAAGTATTGAATCAAGGTTAGACAAATAAAGAATCTGGAAATTCCAACATGATCGATATGGATTCATTTAGATCGTAATCGGTTTCCCAGTAGCTGAAAACATTTGCTGTTCATCAAAGGAGAAAAAAACTATTTTTCTGGTTAATGACGCACGAATATTAATTTCTACATCTACTCCGAAGAATGTGACTTCCATCAATCGACAGCTCTAAATAATTATCCGAATCCATTTCCAAAACAATTAAAAACATAACAAGTGAAACATTTCAACTTTCTTTTATTGCTTTTTAGATTCAATTGTTTATTTTAATGGCGCGTTCATTCCGATCTCATCGGAATTGTAATGCAAAACAATGTCGTTTGTTGTTTCGAATGTCACATAACTTAACAACTACCTTAGTTGTTCAAAGTATAAATAGATTAGATAAATCAATAATGTAATTATAGAGGTTACATTCACAACATTTCAATAAAAAGCATTCGAGTGAAAGTAATATCCTGAAAAGCAAAAAGGTAATTTATCTTACAAATGATGTATCATCAATTCCAATGGTTTTCTTAATACAAGTATAATCAACAATTCATTCATCAGGTTCTCCTAAATGGCTTCTTCGTCTCGATTTTTCGGTAGTCTTCATTTTGATATTAAAAACGTTCATGTAAAATTGTAAACTGGTATGTGAAAAACTGTCTAACATTCTCTACTAGTTTTCATCAACATATTTATACTATTGATTAAAGTTACATGCTGATGGTTAATGCAATAATTCCCATTAAAGAAGAATAAATTTCAGATTTAATTGTGGCATAACCAACGTAGCAGGATAGTTAGCCCAGTATGCGCTCTTGAAGATCAACTCGATCAAGCTATCGGCAGCTAAAAAGGTTTCTAGTGTTCACAGTCTCTTTCTCTTTTGTTGGTAAAATACGGTCAGTGTATGTTCTATAGGAGACAACTGGAAATATCGAATTTAACTGGGTGGTTTTTAAAACGAATTGGTCAGCGGCTTTTCTCTTCATCAAGCAACTACCGTGTCACAAGTTTTGTTTTATTTACACCGCAATTACAGGATTTAGTACGGAGAGAAAAAACATTCCTGACATTGGGATCACCTCGTCAGCAGAGGAAAGCGATTCCGAACAACATCTTAAAAATTATGCTTCCACTCATGAATTTAACGATGGGATAAGTACTTTTGGAATATAATGTAGTTGAAAAGAAATGAAGTGTGTAAATAAATGGAGTAAAAAAATATGCCGTCTATGTAAATTGATTTCACCCAGCAGCAAATTTAATACATTAACCGAAAATTAACGTTCCTAGACTTTATATATTTTCAAAACTACTATTTTATTATTAATAGAGATCATAATATAAAATATGAATTGAGAGCTTACCAATGGATTTGTTCGTTGGAGGCAACGTCGCTGCACTGACATCACTTAATGAACTATGGATACTACTTTCCAAATGACTCCCGGCAATTGTTTTTGGAGAAGAACCACTATTGGGTCTGTTACGAATCCTTCGCCTGTAAGTAAAATATAAAAATATTGATAAAGCAATACTTAATATATTTCCGTATTTCGGTATTATGTTAAAAATTTTCTATGTGCTCAATTTTTAACTGTCTCCTTTTTTGACCTGCTATCCAACTATATAGTCTGTTTCTTTGACTTGGAAAATCGACAATAGTACTCAAATTTATTTCCAAATAGTGTGAAATTGTAGTGGCATGCACTAATAAATTACAATCTACATCAAGCACAAGAAAGTTTTGACTTTCAACTAACTGTAAGTAGCAACATTTGTGATCGATAATCTATGATTATACAAATAATACCATGAACATAAATAGTTGTACCATATATTCTTACCTTTCAGTCAAATTATTCCGCGTTGGAGTACGTGGCGAATTCAATTGGACTGGAGACAAACTAAAACATGCAAAAATACTTATTTACACTACTCTACAACTAATTAGTATCAAATTTGAAACAGAAGAAGTATGGATGCACGTAAATAAACAAAAAGTATTTTATTTAAACCACAGAGATTTTATTTAGGGCAAAACTATTTTTTACTTTTATATAATCGATAAACAAAGAAAACACATGTTGGAAAAAAATATATTTTTAAACGTAATCTCCTTTTAGCTCCATAAACTTTCCCAGCGATATTCAGTAAATTTGGTACCTTTTTTATAATAAGAATCGTCAAGATCGTCAAGCTTCTCAAAATAGCCATTAACTGTCGACAACATGTGTTCGTTGTTGGGAAATCTTTAATCACCGAGCTATTTTGCAACTCTGTGAACACCAAATAAAAGAAACATCTTCACGACGATGTTTTTGTACCATTGTGAGCAAACTCTGCTACCCAATTTTACTGTTGATAACGAAGGAGCAGTCTCATCCAGAGTAGAATCCAGTCCAGCTTATATATTGGTTGGACTAATGTCTTTCAAATAAAAGTATTGTATCACCAATTTTTTCCAAGTTTTCAATTCACTGTAAACGTTCACTATTGATGGCTGCCAAACAAATACTAAACAAAGTGGTGTCTTCAAACTTGAAACAAATGCTTTATAGATTGCATACTTTCTAATACAGTAGTAATTACCGCCATCTCATGTAAGGTATTTTTAGGATAGTCCTCGTAAAACCCTCAAAGGCTGTTACAAACAGTATATATGTTACTGTGAATGTCCAGTATTAGTACACCAGTGTATGTTGACAATCACCAATTTCGATGGTGTAGCCCAGGGATGGGGAAACTACGGCCCGCGGGCTATCTCCGGCTCGCAAAGCGTTGAAATCCGGCCCGCGACCAACAAACAAAAGTTACGTACAATTTTCTTTTTATCAGAAATTACATTCTCATGAATTGGCAGTAAAGGTAGTACACGTCTGGCATAAAACCCGTCCGTCGAACGCACTACCCATTTGAGGCAACTATTTTTGAACACCAGCAAATTGGAATTTTATAAGTCCTTATTTAGAACACAATACCCAAATACAGTTTCCCACGTCCAGAAAATAATGGCTATGTTTGGTACAAGCAGTTTGTGCGAACAAATGTTTTCAATAATGAAAAAATTTTCTTCGTAATAGGCTTTCGGATGACGTCCTTTTTTCATTGTTAAAAATTTCAGCGTCACAAATTTTTCGGTTTATGATGAAGTCATGCAGAAACAAGAACAGTTCCACATGTCACATGTTCCCACAAAGACCAGACCCACAATTAGTATTTCAGAAAAATTATGGCAATGTTTTTATTTTAGTAAATAATGTAATGGCTCCAACTTGGCCCACCATATATTTCGTTAGCAAAAATTGGCACGCGAAGAAAAAAGTTTCCCCATCTCTGGTGTAACCCATAAACTGTTCTTAATTTATACTTGAATCGGAGATACACCGGTGAATGTTAAAATACACGGAGGAGATATTGTGAGCCTTAAGCCGCGTCCACACTTTGTCGACTGTGTCGATCGACATTTGTCGAGTCGAATGTAACCCGAATGAAGTGCATTTTTATTTTCAGTCGAATGGAAATAATTGCCAAGTTTGGACCTGTTGAGCGTGATAATAAAGTTTTAAATCATTAGTTTTGTTAAAACCTGTGTGCGCAACGGGAGAAGTGGTTCTATAATTGTGTTTTACCAAAGTTAATTGTTTTATCAAAATGAATTTCACAGAAGAACAAACATTAAATTTTATTGATATGTACAGAGACCGCCCTCAACTCTGGGACTCTACAAATGAAGAGTACAAAAACAAAAACAAAAGGCACGATTTACACGGCACAGCACTCAACTACTCACAGTCGACTGATGAAATACGTCCACACAGCAGTTTATGTGTGGAAGAGACGAACGTCGCCTATGTCGTTCGACATTGTCGATCGGCCTAGTGTGGACGCGGCTTTAGATTCGGCGATTTACAAGTTGTGTGAATGTTAACAAACGTCAGTGTTTATTCGAAAATCGATAACGTCATATATACTGTTCTCTCTTTAATATACGCTGCTTCACTTACTGACCACAGTCGAAAATGTTTTTTGTTCTAATACATGTAACTAAGAGGTTATGTTTGTTCAACCTAACCTAACCTAACTTAATTTATCTACTTACACCTAGTACAGGTAGGTTGTTTTAACGATTTCGATTAATAAACAACTTTCATCTATTTATGATTCTATTTATTGTAACAATTTGTGACTTCATTAGTCATATACTGGTCCAGAACTTCTGTTTCCACACATCATTATTTCTCTATATCAATTAGGCAGGCATCATAATTTCGGTCATAATGAACATTGACCAAGTCGTCGTGGTCTACGATAACAATCTCCGGTGAATAAGCGAAATCGTCATGAAAAGAATAAATAACGGTCATTCACAAACTACATTGGTGGATGTTAATAGGCACCAGAGTATCTTAACGTATACTGCATTTCGGACATTCACAGTAACATAATAATACTGTGAACTGTGGGAAGAATAAGTTACATTTCCAAGAGTATCGTCAGAAGAAGAAGCAAATTGCAAATATTTCTGCTGAAGTGATTTAAGTGATGGTGGTTAGGACAATTTTCTCAGAACATGTACTACTTGAACCCACAAAGCTTGACTGACTGTTGGCTAACTAATCACTATTAATCATCGCGGTGGTCATTGAATAATAAAAAACATGTTTCCAATTATAATTGTAATGATAAATGATTATTGATACAATTGCAGCAACATTAGGTGTTCAAAAAACATATGTTGCACTAAATTCTTTTATTTACCTGTTTGTTGGATTCGTTTTCACAGCTACATTTTGTTTAACATTATGATAAACTGCAGATGAGCTGAAAGATGGAAAATTAAAATAAACTTCATGCAAAATGAAATTTGAGCAACGACACATTTAATTAATAGGGGAGCGTACGATTTCCGTGGCGTTTTAACAGCGGATTTGGCTTAATTAGACCAAAATAAATCGAAAGTGAAGAATGAATTTTTTTGATATCTCGCTTCGTTTTCGAGATATCGATACTTGAAGTTATAATCAAACGTTGGTACTAAATTCGCTTTATTGAACAGATCGCGTTCAATTCTTTATTTCAAATGAATATTTTATCACTTCAAATTCAATATGAATCTTGTAATTCAATAAACAAAAGATTTTTTATTTAGTTTTTATATTATTTACCCTGATACTCCAAAATTACATTGTAAAAAACAAATTTTTATAACAAAATGAGCCATTTTTGATAAATTTCATCCCACTGTGGTGAATATAACTTAACATACGATAAATACTTGAATAATTTGATGTTTTTCATAAAGAATTGTCGGTTGTACTTCATTATTTAACGAAGTCCCCCATAAGAAAAAAAATAATAATAAAATAAAACTAAAATAATAATCCTCACGCGAAGTAAATATTTTTTGTAGACAATTTTGGCTGTAAAAAATTCACGATTTTTGAACTTATTACACTCAAAGTGCACCACGAGAAGGTTAGGTTGATATATACAAATATTAACTAAAAATAAAAATAAAAAAAAATAAGCTTCAAGTATCGATATCTCGAAAACTAAGCGAGATATCGAGAAATTTTATTCTCCATTTTCGACTCGTGCCAATTGATAGATACCATTCATTATTATAGATATTGGTAAAAATACAAATGTTTGTACAAAAACTTGATCTGAATCATGTTATAGAAATAACATAGAAATTAATAGAAATTAAGTTTGTTGTTGATTCTGATGATTTGTTGAATTAAAAAACTTCAACATACGCGATATTATAATGTACCCTTTCTATGAATAAGGCCACCATATCAATGCAATTGCCCTTACAAATATTCGCTTATAATTAATTGCACTCGATAATGCTTCTTATGTCATTTTATATTTTATCTATAAAATTATTCGACTCTTTTTTCTCTCATTCATTGGCACCAATTTATTGTTTCACTCTCATATATCAGTTTAAATAGTCGCTTGTTTGATAGAGTTTAAAATCGAATTGGTCGATTATCTAATTTGAGTTCATATATTTATTTTCGAAATATAAATACAATCGTTATATTTCAAAACAAAATGTATTTACTGTTCTGAACAAATCGTTTTTAAAAGTTGAACGTTAATTATTAATGCACTAGATATTAAGCTACTGTTTCAACAAAATCATACAGTAAAGTTGTTGTACGTTTCATTTGAACGCTCTTTTCGTGTTTTTTCTCTTCTGAGATTCGAACATTTTATTTATACGGTAATAGTGTTTTTCTGTTAATAAAAATTGATTTTCTCTTTTGGATTTTCGATAAGAATCTAGCATCATAACCTCAATATGGTTTAAATCTTCTAATGTTGATTTAATCGTTAAAAAATCTGTATAAAAAACATTATTTTGATCTCCATACTTGGCATATAATATGTGTGATACGAGAAGCGAGAAATACGAAACGCCGACTACTCCATATCCATTAAGCCTTCCTCAATTCCTTCTACCTGTGGAAAGCAATTATTTTATTAAACTTCCTATTTTCAAAAGCTCCTGCATCGTTTTTTCTCTTAAATATCAATATATTCTTAATTTCTTCTGTAAATCCTACATCTTGCTCTTACTCTTATCTATATGCCTCTTATTTATCAATCTTTCTCTCGTCACATTTAAATTTAAAAAGCAAGAAATGGCTTAAACTATTTTATTTTTCGACTGTTGGTGCCCTGCGTAAATTTGAGATCAGTGCCTTTATGACCATCAAAGATTTCATAATAAATTTAGATACTCGGTGTGCGAAGAGACTGAAACATTTTATACCCCAATTTAACAGTCCAACGAAAAGAACAAAACCTTGAACTGTTAATTTAGGGATGGTTTGGTTTTATGTACGGACTTGTTTGGTGAGCTTGCTCCATTCTACTGAACTGAACTAGCAATACTATTTTCGAGGCATTAAATTAGCATATTATTGTTTTTAGATATCGAGAAAACATTGAAAAATGGTGCTAAATAGTTATTGTACTACAAAAACATTATTCTAGATCATTGTAAAAGCTAATTATTATTTCGAATACTTACCTGCGATTTAGATGCGGCGATTTTGTAGGATTCTTGAGAAGAGCATTCCTAAAAAACTCAAAAATATACACAGGGTTCTTAATTGTCAATTAAATAACCCTTATCTTTACTATTACCTGTACAAAATATGTTTAAATAAAAATTTCGATGTTTTTACTGATTTTGGGTAATATATTATTGACAGTTCTTTAACGCGAAAAAATAATGAGGTTTTTTAAATTTTCAAATGTTTTTATCGATCTCAAAATGTCCTATCAGTTTTATAAGATATAATGCATTTAGTGATCAATCTTTTAGATTTAGAATTTCATCATTATGTAATTTATTCATTGGTTTTTTAGTCGATTTGAGTAAAAATTGAATTGATTTTGAGATTTTGTTAAATTTCAATTTTCATACGTCGTTCAAAGATTACAGAAAATTTAGGAATATATACTGGCGAGCAAAAAATTGTGGTCACTCCAGAAATTGCGAATAATTTTAGCGTCAATATTGATAAGGATTAGTAGGTGTTTAAGCAAATTTTTACCGAGGCTTCACAGCTGTCATTCGATGTATTAGAGTACGACTTTGATGAAAAATGTGCCTTTGCGCTAATTGAACATTCACATATTCCTTGCCTGTTTTCTAGTTTACTGTTGATTCTTTGTGTAAAATCTAACGATTGCAAAGTGTAGTGATTTAACAGGCCCATAATGCCTTTAGATCCGATTGTTGTGGCAAGAATTGTTGCGGTGTTACAAGATGGTCGAGGGCAACGTGTAACTGCAAGAATTATTGGTGCTAGTCTTTGTGGTGTGCAAAAGGTGTACCAGCGCTTTCTGAAGACTGGCCTGATCACTGGAAGACCAGGGTCTGGGAGAAAAAGAGTTACCACTCAACGAGATGACCGTTTTTTTTGTGTTTGCAAGTTTGTCGAATACGACAGCTACTACGATTTCACTGCAAAATCAGTTGGAAGAATTGAGAAATGACAACGTTAGTGAATGGACCGTTAGAAAAAGACTTCATGTAGAATAATGGCTACAAGTCTCCAGTTGCAACGCCAGCATCGGACTGCAAGATTGACATTTGCCAGACATCACGTTCGTTGGAATGATGATGACTGGAGCTGGGTATTGTTCTCAGATGAGTCGCGTTTTTGCCTCAGATGAACGTCGACCAATGTAGAGAAAACCTGGGGAAAGATATGCTGAAGTTTGCATTGACGAGCGTCTTCCATTTGGCGGTGGGTCAGTTATAGTTTGGGCGGAAATCACTGCACGAGCTCGTACAGAGTTGGTCTTCATAGAAAATGGCTCCCTAACCTCTAAACGGAGGTGCTAGAAGACCACGTTATGCCTTTCATGGTGACTATAAGGGTACGTGGCATTTTTATACAAGATAATACGAGACCACATATAGTCAGACTTGTAAGAGAGTATTTAGATGAGGTAGAAATTAGGAGATTTGACTGGCTAGCCCGCAGCTCAGACATGAATCCCATAGAATACGTCTGGGACGAGTTGGAACGACTAATCCGCAGACACACACCATCACCAAGAACTGCCCAGGAGCTGAGAAGATTGTTGTTGCAGGAATAGGATAACATCGACCAGAATGTGATTCGCAACTTAATTCAAAGTATGCGGCGCCGATTTCAAGCAGTCATCAATGCAAGAGGAGGGAATACATGTTATTAGTGTCAAGTTTTTTTATTTTGTTCGTTTCATATCTTCCCTAACAACAAAATGTTGAATTTCGCCCAAAATGCATTTTTCTTTAGTATAGAGTATGACATTCAGGTTACAAAAGCGCATGCAATGATTTACAGTTTGCGAATACTATCTGATAACGTAAAATTTCAAAAAACATGAAAATTTTAAGGTGACCTCAATTTTTTGCTCGCCAGTGTATATTTGGTGGAGAAGTATAAATAGGAAAGCTAGTATTGTTTAGTTTCAAGAAGTTCGTATAGTATATTGAGGTTTTTTCATAATATATTGGATTAGAAATGTTTTATCTGTTCGATTAAATCAATCTTCGTAGTTTATATGAATGATAATAAATAACTTTACCAGAATTCATGGGACTCCTATACTGATATACTATAGTATTGTGTTGGATTAGTAGCGGACAATTTTGTTAACAGTGATTGGTTTAGAGGAAAGGTTCTGAAGCGAAATAATTCTAAATAATTTGCCATTTTGCGTTTGGGGCTTTTTGTCCATATTAATAGATGAAAATTGATGATATGGAAATGTCTGTTGGTATTTGAGGACTTTCTGAATAGTTCTCAAAATTTGAAACAAAAAAAATATCTTTTTATATTTCCTGAAATTTGACGCTAAGGAACTTTGAATAAAATTTCGTCATAACCATATAATTTCTTCCAGAAACTTTTGTCACTACGGGCCATCATAATAAAGATAAGGTTTAGTTAATTTATAATAAATAACCCCACTAACTTCAAGAGTTAAAGTCTCCATACCTTTCATTTAACGTTGATTTTGACTTCTGCGTTCTAGAGATTTTCATAGCAGGAGTAACGCTGAAAACATGCATTAATAAGATAAAAATTCTGCAAAAGGAAGCAATCTTACTTTTTGATCTTTTCTGAAAAAGCCAAATATGACGTTGGAGCTGAACATACATGTCTGAAACATGCAAGCAAATACTTAAACAAGATACATGCAAACTAAAAGGTGCTTATCAAAACATTCAAAAATTGTTAATTCTTATTGACGTGTCCATAAAATCATTGACTCTTATTTCCATCAAATGAAAATGTTCTAGGATCAGAAGAGAAGGGTGTCGGTCAAGATGTTTTTTCGTGGTTCCTTTCGTTAGCTCGTTTGAATGCATCGCAGCAAGAAAGTAGCATTTTATGAAGTTTGATTACTTATGGATGCTATTAACTCACAATTTATTGTCCAAGTCACCTTTTAGTTATTAAATTGAAATAAACTATGTTATAAGTCGACCGTAGAAAATCTGTAGCAAGAATGGACGGGAAACAGAGGAGATTCAATATAGTAGTAAGCTCAGTTGAGGTTTAAGAGAAGAAAATGAGCATTATATATATAAATAATATGAGATTATTAACTTACAATTTACTATTTGGATTTCCGGGGCTTCTTGAGATAGTTTTCCTTTGGGACACGCCTGTATTAATATTTACACTATTGAAAACCTTGGATTTAACATCTTTGAGGTTCGTTTTATTCTGTTCGTTTTTTGATATTTTGCTCATAACTGCATCCCATCTCCCCACGGGCTTTTTAATCTTCTTTTCGATTGCTGGATCGTTTGATGGTTCGATTAGAGCTCTTACTTTTGAAGGTATTTCTCTTTTCGGCATTTTGTATTTCTTAGAAGAATTGTCATCGTTTACCCCGTGCCTTGGTGAAGAAAAGCTAGACGGACTAGAAATACCTGGACTCGGAGCATTTCGTTTTTTAGAATTATCTTTTTTTGATACAGGTTTTTCTTCTATTTTCTTTTCTTTAGATTTGTCAATAATCCGTTGAACGTTATCTTGACTATTTTCAGATATAGTTTTTGAACTAGTATCTGAAGGGGAAATATCCGGTACTTCAATATTTACGAAATCGTCATCGTTTCTTGTGTTCGTTTCTATATCTGTGAATATTCCACTTGAATCCATATTTTCTTTGTTATTAACATAAATATCAGCAGCTGCTTGAGGATCCACACCGTACAATGTACCATCGATAACTTGTGCTTTACGATCTCCCCTCAAATGATTTTCTTCGTGGTTGTCGGCATCACTTTCCGTATAAAAATCTGAGTCTGTCATGGGATCAGCTCTTCTAGTTTGAGGTCTAGGTAACGGTCGCCGAGTTAGAGGTGAATTATCAGCACCTCTACTAGCGGGCCGAGACATTTCTCCATCTCCCTGATAACCTGTATCCAAACTGGTAATGCTAGTTATACT
This sequence comes from Diorhabda sublineata, assembly GCF_026230105.1. Classification (NCBI taxonomy): domain Eukaryota; kingdom Metazoa; phylum Arthropoda; class Insecta; order Coleoptera; family Chrysomelidae; genus Diorhabda; species Diorhabda sublineata. The sequence continues at coordinate 12,585,463 of NC_079475.1, forward strand.
GTTAATGAAACTATTTGAAGCTTTGGATTTGGTGGGTTCAGTTTTAGGATCACATTCTACGATGGGAGTAGGATCCAAGGGTAACTCCTCGGGAGATGGAGTTTGCTCCATTCGCGTTAAAGCAGATTTTTCAATGTCTAAAGGCAGTTCCATGTTAACAGTTGTATCTGTTTTCATTGTAAGATTGGATAGAATATGATCGTCTATGATTCCTAGACTATAATCAGTTAAATTTGGACTTTGTAGTTCTTCCTTAATTTCTTTATTTTGAGGTACGTCCAAATTAATTAGTTTTGATTTATGCATTGTTAAATTTATTAATTTTTCGTCTATTAATCCTAAGCTGTCGTCTTTCGGACTGTCGATATCGATTTTTTTATTGCTAGAATTAGAGGAATAATCATTGGTGTTTTTGTCGTATTCTAAACTTGGAGATCGTGTTTGAGAATTCAAGAATTGAGAGCACATTTCATCCGGAGTTAAAATTCCTAAAGACTCATCAAATTCCAATGAATCTCTTTTACTACTATCATCATCGTTATTAGAATCTTGCTTTAATCGTAGTAGTTTTAAAGGGGATTCTGTATCAGTTCGCTCGGAAGTCGAAGTGTTTAATTTACCTAAATTTATCGGTGTATTTATACATTTAAGTTGTGGCAGTGATGAGGGCTTATTCATATTTTCGTTAAGACTCCTTAAAACTATGGAATCGATTGTTTTAATTTTAGAAGTTGATGTTCTACGTCTTTTAACTTCTAAACTAGAATTTTTTAAAATACTTTCGCAAGCTTTATCTTTTGCAACATAGTTAGATTTATCCTCAATATTCGTATTATCAGCAGTTGACTCTTCTTTTATTTTTATAATATCAGTAGTCCTCTTTTTATTATTATCCATCAGTTTATTTGAAATTGGTTTTAACGACAAACATTTCTTAGTTTCCAAATCTTCTTTAATGTATGTAACGTTTGAGTTATTAGAAACTTTATTTTCTACTGAAAAAATGTATCTTTTTTTAAAATTTCTTGTTATCAATTCCTCATGACTTCCTGTTCTTTCTAACGGTAAGGCGCTCCTGTTCGAAAGAGCATCGAAGAAAAGCATCGAATACGGTCCTGAGGCATGTTCTATAGATTCGGTATTATTGATGAGCGAAACTTTAGCGAGTGGCGCCATCAGCCCGCAGCGATCGGGACAAGCGAAATACCGAACTCCGTTAATAAAGCCATCGTTTTTACCGACCGATGTACTTAGTTCGATTCCACACCACACTCCTTTCGAAAAATGAACGTCACCGACGAATCGGAGAATTCCTTCTTTATCACCAATGCGTACACGGTTGCCTATATGTTTGGTAGTTATTTCACCGACGACACCATGAGTACCAGTGGCGGCCGGTGGTTTTAAATCAGGTTGTGTAGTACGTGAACCGAAGGTAGGAATGCGACTCGAACCACTCTGTAACAAAAATAAAATACTCATGTACTAAGAATTACTAACAAATTGTATTTAGTATGATGATAAAGTATAAAATTCATTTTTGAATAATAAATAAACTATTGTTAATAATTAAAATTTTTGGGAATGAATTATTTATGGCATTATTGATTCGATGATAGCGAATAGGCTTTTTGGATATTCCAGGTTTTGTATTATCGCGTCAAAATTTCCATGTTACAGTCTTTGCTTTAATATTGATATATATTTGTCTTACTAAATTAATTTGACGTTTCATTTTCTCGTGGAGCAGTTTAAATGTATATTAATTGGTTTGCATATTGACTTAATATCCTAGAAATACCCTTATAGTATTGAATGGAACGATTGGTGGTTCGTAAACCTTGTCGAGAAAATACTGGTATGCTGCTGTAATTTTTTATACGTTCATTAATATAATAGAGCTGTATTTTATTAACAATTGGTTTAATATGTGCATAAAAAAAGCAATATAAAGGTGTTAAATTTTGTGATCTCGGGTGCTTTGTATATCCTTCAAAAGTATGAGATGTTCATCACTCTAGTAGCATCAACAATATTTCTATAACACAAAAACTTGCATTGGTTCTAAGGTAAAGTTAAATTATTTATTTTTCGCCTCAAAAATCTGTAATTTCTCTTATGATCTACCTTTTGTTCAACGCTATGTACTAACATAGTTATTGATTGAATCTTTATGAATGAATGTAAAAATTGCATACATAATGAAGAAAAGAACAAAGAAAATTTTAATCCCTTCGGGTATTAGTTTTCATGAGTCCATTATCAGTTTTTAATCAAAATTTGGAAATATATTTCGAAGTAACTGATCATTTAAATATGTAACAAACTATCGAATGACTCAAAAAAGAATAAATTGTGTAAATAACTTAGTATTAATAATAAAAAATTCATATTTCATATTAAATCAACGGATTTTCTCATATCGATAATAATGAAGTTTCAAGAGCCGTAGGCTCTTCCTCTTCATGAACTAAACTACTTATTTAATTCACCTTGTATTTTAACGGTTCGATAAATACATAAATATCTTTCAACCTGAACCTTTGGAACAGGTACGTTTAGTTTCCTATAGAGAATTGCCATCAGCCGATGCGGGTAATGTATATGCTAGATTAACTCTCTGACATTATAATAATACTTAAAAAAATATGTTTGTATCCATTTTTTTCAGATAATTTCAACAGTAATATGAAATTATAAAAAAATTTGAATGTTATTTCATATATACTATCAGTAGTACCATGACGAAATTGGAATATAATCATAATCATAATTTTTTCTTTCGATTCATTTCAATCAAAATGAAGGGTGAGATTATGAATTTAAGCTGAATCAATGAAAAAAAAAGAGGATTTTAATCGCGGGAAAATATTATTGAAAAAAGATTCCAGATGTAGAATTAGAAAATAAATAAATTTTCTTGCCTTAATCAACATAATAAAATTCATTTAGTTTTTCGAGGTCATCTTCATTTGCTCTATAATAAGTTTTGAAATATATAACTATAATAAATACAAACGTCTTAGTTTCCCCTATCTGGATTCCAAGTCGAGCAAAAAAAATCGGCATCTCGAAGCAGTTCAGGCCATTTTCTACACCCTATAACTTCGTTGTGGATTAAACTAGAAGTCTGTATTTCTAATAACCAAACTAGCATTGTATGGCGGACAGGGGATGGGCTTTGAGAAAAACTGTAGCTGAAGCTCAAGAAGTAGTACTTGAGAAAACAAAAAGGGGAAGACTACATACAAAAATGAAATAAGCTAATAAAAGAGAAAGTAGGTATATCTACAAAAAGAAATGAGATGCCATTGTGTTTTTATGAGATGGCCAATTCAATCTATTTTATTTAAACATAAAAGATTCTTAATATTAATGAGGTCACTATAAGACATTTAGCTAATTACTTAATTAGACAGAAGGTCCTTTAAGTAGGACTGAATTAATCAACCAACTGAGTTACAATACTTGGATTTTCTTACAAGTTTTATTTTTGATGGTATTCTATTGTCAGGCCCACATATCTTCAATTTTTCAATTACGATTCTATAGCTTTTTGCCACTTTTATTTTCTTATTTTGATGATAATTGCAAAAAAGTTGTCGACTTCACCAAGTTGAAATGTTTGTATTATTTGAAAAGTGACATTGAAAGAAATTATTATATATTGTTAACAGGAACCGTTATCTAATTCATTTCATTCAGGTAATTGTGTTACATGCTAAATAAATCGAATACAGTGGCAGACATTTTAAACCCAAAATAAGAAATATTAGTTATTAATTACACACGTACAATATTTCTTCATTATTTCAAACTAATACAGAAAGTGAACTATCTATGAGGTTAATATTTTCCGCTTTAACTTTTCCGTTTAACATTCTACCGAGAACTGAGACAATCACCCATGTAGGAGCCCCCAGACAGGCCTTAGCTTGGACTAACGCTGGTAAACGCGGCCTTAGCAAACCAAAAAAGGGCCCAATCTAACCGTGGGTTACAGACCAGTCTTGGGTTTATCTAGGCAACCAGGCCTGGTCCAGGCTTCCAAACCAAGCGAGGGACATTGTTATCATCCCAGAGTCTGGGGCAATAATGGCTTCTTAGCTCAGGGACAGAGTTGTACATACTTGGCCCAAGTCTGGGTCTATACTGGGTCCATCGTAAAATCCTATATGGGCAGCCGTTATGTTACCTTTTGAACAAAGTGTGTAATAAAATAGGTCCCAAGAAAATTTGAATAATATATAACCATTTTTGGTAATTATCTAGATTAGGTTACACCCCTCCGATTTCGTTATAAAAAAAATTACGCTGAACAAGAATATATATATATATATATATATATATATATATATATATATATATATATATATATTTTTATATAGGGCGCGGAGATCATTCCCTTCAGGTACTTTTTTACGTTTAAAGAATCAAATAATTGTAATGATTTTTCAGTGATTGTAGTTGAAGCCTAACCTAACGTAACCTACATGCTTCTCTACAAAATGAAATCCAATCACAAGTGGGGGTTGCTGCTATCGACTGCTATTTCATTTTGTAGAGAAGTATGTAGGTTAGGTTAGGTTTCAACGATTATTTTAAATATTACAATCACCGAAAAATCATTACAATTATTTGATATATACAGTTGTTCAGCGTAATTTTCTTTATAACATACTATAACGAAATCGGAGGGGTACAACCTAATCTAGATAATTACCCATTTTTTCTTATTAAATCAAAATATAGACAACTTAATATTTTTTATAAATTAGTCAACAAGCATTGCACGTTTTCCTTTTCATAATATTTAGTTAATTCTGAAGTCAGGTGAATACGATGTTTTTATCTTTCATAATTTTTAAATTCATCCGTATTTATCGTTTCATTAGAAGTACATTAATTTATCGAGACAGAATCTATTTGTCTCCCGGAAATAGTTTCAAACGGTCGATGCTAAGCCAGTTTGTTGTTTAATTCAAAAAGCTCTTGAATCCAAAGCACGTAACTCGCTTTTCCACTTTAACCTAAACATTCCACCACTCTTGATAAGTATTTTAAGTTCAACAAAATCAATACAAATATAACAGGTAATTAGTATCTAACATTCTCATTTTTCGTAAAATGAAAGAGCAATATTTTCAAATATCTGTATAAATTATCCAATTATTGATTTATAACTAAGTTAGTCCTTTAACCCGTAGTAATAAGGTTCAAAATAGCATTTAATGCCTTGTGTTCAACTATAATGAAACATTATTTGTTAGTAAATTAATATTTTTATTATTCATTTTAATGCATTTTTGAAACTTAAGCTCGATCCTGACAAAACTTGCTATTGCCCTACTTGACCTAGACGCACTGCAATTGGGTGAAAAATATACTATGCACAACTCATTTATTTTTAATTTGATGGCCTGGGTGTCACTTACAGTCGATTTTATTGTTGTTTTTGGTACACAAAATCTGCCTCTTGTCACCTTCTATTTTATTATTATGTTCCAATGTGTCAGTAATCATTCGGAGAATAACGTTTTCTAATAAATTTAAATAAACGTTTCCATACGTTTTCCAATAGGGACAAATTTGAATTTACTTTGTGAAAACACCTTTTCACTTAATATCGAACTGTTACTGTCAGTTTATTCAGTAGACATATCCTTTTCATCATCTTGCCGTTGAAATGTCCGTAGCAAATGATCCAAATCAGTCAATTCCACGATGTTCTCAAGAGTTGGACATCGCAAGGACTGTATGGTGAATTTTGCATAAGGATCTTACTTTATACCAATACAAGATCAGGTTCACTCAAGAATTGAAGCCGATGGACCATTCGAAGCGACGTACGTTCTCCGATTGCGCCAAGATGATCAATTTCATCGCAAAATCATCTCCAGTGACGAAGCTCATTTCTGGCTCAATGGTTTTGTCAATAAACAAAATATGCGGTATTGGGCGGGTGAAAATCCGCATTTTCTTAATGAAAAACCTCTTCATCCATAAAAGTTAACTGTTTGGTGCGGTTTGCGTGCCGGCGGCGTCATAGGGCCACATTTTATCGTCGACGATAGTGGTTGCCACGTTACTATGGATGGTGATCGTTTTCGCACCATGATTATCGATTATTTTTGGTCTGAATTGGAATATATGGACTTGGACAGCATGTGGTTTCAACAAAATGGCGTCACAAGCCACACAGCACTAGTTACAATCGATTTATTGAAGTTTGATGAGCGTGTTATCTCAAGAAATGGACCAATTGATTGGCCGCCTCGTTCGTGCGATTCAACTCCTCTAGATTTTTTTTTCTTTGGGGATACGTCAAGTCACTGGTCTATGCTAATAAGCCGACGACGTTGGAAGAGTTCAAAGCCAACATTGAACGCGAAATAGCAGCCGTTTCGGCCGAAATGTATGGTCGAGTCATGAAAAATTGGGTCAAACGAATCAACCGCTGCAAACGTGCTCGCGGTGGCCATATGAGCGAAGTCGAGTTCCATTCATAAATGTTTTGAATGTACTTCAACACGATAATAAAGTTTTTGAAATATCTCAAATGGTTTTCATTTTATTTTGAAAAAAAAGTTATCAAGTCCTTATTGGAAATCCCCTTATGTGTCTCTATGAATAAATGAGAATCACTCTCATTCCAATAAGGTCAGTTATACTCGTTCTTCACTATTTATTAAAAATTTACATTCGTCGAAAATTTGTTATTCAATAAGTCAACAAATTCACAGATTTTACAATATACTAGATACTGATAAACTAATGCCATAATTTCAATATTTTCATTTCACGCTGGACGTTGTACTTCGTAATATCAATATGTTGGATGGTAATAACGATTAGCAGGTAGATTGTATCATTGTATGGAGGTCAACGTAGGTCATTTCCATTATTCAATTCATTAATATAAAATATTTGTGTTATTACTGATATTCAACAAATAAATTAATTAAATTAAAAATGTGGGTATTTTATAAATTAGAAAAAAATTGCAAAGACATAAATTTGGAATAATGTCACTCGAACACATTTGTTATTAAAAAAAATTGGGGTTGATGCGGGGTTACAGGTTACATTTTTCAGCATTAATTTTGTATAAAAATTCGTCCCCTCTCAACAAATTTTACGTGATTTTTTATAGTTTGAAGAAACATTTTGTTTCAGAATTTTTGGTAAAGGCAAATTTAAGGCGATTATTTAGTAGGGAATAATAGTTCAGTCACTTTAGGGAAAAAATGCGGCGGGTGTAATTTGGGCGTTAACCATCCTTCTTTACCTGTCTGACCAAGAAGGGTAGATAATCCGACATGTATTTACGGCGCTAAGAAATGCAAGTAGGTCGAGTCATAAAATAACCCAATAGAGGGAAAGTTGATAGATTTTTAAGTAGGTTAGGTTAGGTTATGTAAATCTCTTATTTTATATATAATATGTACTTAAGTACTAAATAAAAATATAAAGAAATATAAAATTTACTTTATTCTGTAGAGTGTTACAAAAATGTTTTGAGGAAACTTTATTAAGAGCAGATTTTTCATTTAAAAAAAGTACAAAGTAGCCCCCTCTAACGGTAAATTTTTTCAGACCTTAAGTGATAATAGGTCATTTCTCTTATAGGAAAATCTAAAAATACAAAAATATATCTTATTATAAATGTCGGTGATTTAATAAATAACTGTATTTCATAAATCATGTACTTCAGTCGGTTAGCGCCCAAAATACACATAGGATTAAAATGACCCTTCGGTCTTGGCGCCTAGTTTACATGTTGTAAAAAGTACATTAATCCTTTAGCGCCCAAATTACATCCGCCCAAAAAATGGGTCAACCTCGGAATTTGTCATAATAAGCTAGAAACTCGTATACAGCTTCATTTTGACGTTCTAAAAGTTGTCTCGAAAGCCTCGTATTAACTCGTATCTGCGTCGTCACGGTTGACTACAGTATTTATGCCTGAGAGCTGGGTGCACTCCGCTCTCTATCTCGAAAAGGCTTGAGCGTACAGAAAAAGAGTTGAGAAAAAAGTTTTTTATCTTTAATTTTTATAATAGGTGTTGAAATCATTGGAATCATAGAAACTGAGATAATTACAAAAAACCGATTTTCGTGACCTTTGACCTCGAATAACTTGAGACGCAGACATGAGATAATACGAGACTTTTGAGACAACTGTTAGAACGTCAAAATGAAGCTGTATACGAGTTCCCATCTTATAATCTCAAATTCCGCGGCGAAACCCTAAAGCGACTGGACTATAATACCGAAAAAATAAAAAGGAAAAATTGAATTAGGTATAATAAATATGATATTAAGTTATTTATTTTATTTTTGGCGGAATAATTTGTTAAGTACTAACAGATGTGTTGGGTTGACCAAGGGAAATCATTAAGAGATTTATCGCGTAATGTCTGCTATTCTTACCGTTATGGCACCTATCTGTTCATCTTGACTTGTAGGTAAATATACTCGCATATTTTATACAGTAATAATTACACTTTGCTTTGATTTTAAATTAAAACTGTAGTTTGCAATGACCTCTACAGAACACACCCAACTACAATATTACTTTGCTGTTACGAGCAAGACATCATTATGTCATCGTAATATGCCATTTACACGGAAAAGGCTAGTTATACTTTGAATGAATTAAAAGTAATTGGATTTTATTAAACTAAACAAGTTTGAGTGCGGGACTAAAGCATAAAATATATGATATGTTGATGAACGAAGCAACTCATTAAATGAATTATCAAACATTTATGTTGGAAAAAGTTCTTTCGCAAAGATATGTGAATATAGTTTAAGTTAGTTTCGTTGTTGTGATAGCAACTCTTAAAAAAGTCGAATTCAGATCTCCGATGATGTATTCAATCTACTCAAAATGAGTAGTATTAGTGAAGGAAGAAATTAGTTCAAACGTCGATTAAAAAAAGAGAATTCTAGTCCAGATCTGAACATTCTTTCATCAATTTATTCCAAGTATCAACAATTTTATTATTAGTTTTTATTGAAATCAAAATTATATAGCTGTTCAAATTAATCTAGTGGCCATATGTGTTTATGACGTTTCAATAATGATATGTCAATACCACATTCATGTACTTAAGTATCGGTCAAATAAATAAAGTACTTGAAAAAAAAGTATTGCGCGATGATTATAGGCGACAACAGCTTCTAGAACAAAAGAGTCACGTCGCCAATCAGTATATCATTTATGATCACTTGTATTCGTCAATTTGTAATCGAATAGAAAGTATCGATGCTGTACTCATGAGTAGTATCCAATGAAAAGTATCGTACTAATAAATGTATCGTAAAAAAAGTATCGATAGTCCAAAGTATCGAGTACTTTTCTTGGAGCCTAATGACGTACGCGTCAGAACATCAATATTAGTCAGTAAATAAAAATAAAAGGTTTTGGCACACAAATTTATTACAATAATACCGAGAATACAATAATGAACTTTATGAAAAAAGAACTATTAATTTAGGCACTAGGCTGAGTCAGCTATAGGGAATAGAGTTATATACAGGTCTGAATTCTTTGACTCAAGGATCGAACGATTGGACTAGAAGGTTCAGAACGATTGGATTAGAAGGTTCAGAACGATTGGATTAGACGACGTTGCCATAAATATGCATGGCCGTAACCGTAAGGTCCCAAGTTTCAAGTGGGTAATTTTTGATATTTATTCGATACGATACCTGTTGTAAAGTACACATTGAGTAAAAGTATCGAGTACAAAAGTATCTGCATCGAAAGGTAAGATACTTGATACCACAAAGTATAGATACTTTTTTCGTGTCGCTAAAACAGAAAAAATACTTTATAAAAATTCTGGGTAATGATATTTTGCGTCATGTTGATGTGTTATAGTCTATTTCAGAAAGGTACAGAGCAATAAAATGGGGAATTCCGTCTGGTTCGGCTCAATTTAGATGTCGGCCATAGTTGTAGGTCAGGGATGGGAAAAATTTTTTCTTCGCGTGCCAATTTTTGTTAACGAAATATGGCGGGCCAAGTAGCATTACATTATTTACTAAAATAGAAATATTGTTTTAATTTTTCTGAAACACTAATTTATTGTGCAATATTAAAAAAATTAAATTTTTGATTGCAATTAATTGAATTCAATTTAGCTGCGAAGTAGAAGGTTGAGGGGAGCTGGTCATTGTGGGAACATGTGACATGTGGAACTGTTTTTGTTTCTGCATGACTTCATCATAAGCTGGTTCCATTTGTTATGCTTAATTATTAACAATGAAAAAAGGAGGCAATCCGAAAGCCTATTACGAAGACAATTATTTTTGCTTAGTTTCATTATTGAAAACGTTTGTACGCACAAATAGCTTGTACCAAACATAGCCATTATTTTCTGGGCATGGGCAACTATATTTGGGTATTGTGTCCCAGATAAAGACTTATAAAATTCCAATTTGCTGGTGATCAAAAATAGTTGCTTCAAATGGGTAGCGCGTTCGACGATAGACGCACCTACTTGAGCTTCATTTTCGGTTTTCGCTCATATCCCCGTCCGCGCTCGCACATGTACTGCTAATTGAAGAGATTTCTGAGTAATTTCTGATAATAAGAAAGCTGAACTTGATTTTTGTTTGATGATCGCGGGCCGGATTTCAACGCTTTGCGGGCCGTAGTTTCTCCATCCCTGGGGTAGGTCTTGAAATATTAAAATGTCAAGTAAAAGAGTAGTAAGATTAGTAAAAGTATGTTTTCTGGCCTGAAGTGTCAATATCGAAATATTGTGTAGGGATTACTTAGGTAGTAGATTATACAGTTACGTTTTGCATTTAACAGGTACCGTTTAACCTTCTATTAGTACCTCTGCCAAATTCCAACCCTATTTCAGATTCGGCTTTCCTTTTTACGAGTATCCTACCGGCACGCCTTTGGCACACTATTTGCAGTGTTTGTGAGTGGATAACAATAGGCTAAACCCATATATTGACCCCAACCCGGGTGGTATTACCTGCACTTTATAAAAAGATATTTTATATTTTTACAATGAAATCAATGCCGAACTATGAAAGTGGCTTAAATATTCGTTGGGTTACTCTGTGGTCCCTTTGCATACCTAATGAGGTCTTATTACTCTATACCTTTCTGAAATAAACTATAATTTAATCCATAAAAAGTTGCTACAATCATTTGGAAACATTAAAAATAAAAAATTACTAATGTTTATTAGCTACAATACTTCATGTGTATATAAAATTTTGTTCGTTACATTTCAATTAAATAGTGTGGGCGGTTCGATCTCTAGTCTAACACAAGAAGAAGTTTGAAATAAGAAATTAGACTCTGAATCCTAAAGATTGGTATGAAAAAATTAAAATATGAATTCCTTTAATTTTAAGATACACAAAAACCGTTGTCAGTAGAAGAAATAATTTTTTAGAATGAAGAATTATTCCAATTTTTTAGAGTGTTTCAATAGATTTTTTTATTAATTGTACCGATAATTATGTACCTATCTATCGAAAACACAATGAATAATTACTTTTATTGTTAAATTTTTGATCGAATTCATATATTATTGGAGCAGTGTAAGGTTGTGAAATCAAGCTACAACCTACAACCCAACAGAAATTCAAGATCAATATCCACAGGCATTTCCCCACGGCAGGCACCACTCGAATTACAATTGTGCTTCCTTTTTAGTAAAAAATTATCTTATTTTAACTTTCAGAAATATTATAAGCCTAAATGCTATGGATTATTTGTGGGATGAAAACAAAACACATTCTATGGGCTTGTCTGCCGTGCTTCACACACGCGTAATTTGACTAATAATTTTTCACGATTTCTTCCACTTAGACATATCAGATTTTCCACATATTTCCTTTTTTACATGAAAAAGAATGAAATGCAACTGTTATAAATTTCCTTGTTATGTGTATTTGACCAATATTTTCCCAACTTTTCCAGCCTCCATTTGACTTTCATTTACAATTCTGGAATTTTTCCAAAGAATTTCCTTGAGTTTCCCAATGCCTGCATAAATTTTCAAACCAGTTTCGTCGATATTTACTTTTATTTAGGTTTTTGTAAAACTTTTAACCCACCTTTCCATCTCCCTGACCCATTTACGAAGATATATTGAAGAATTCTTAGCCTACTATAGAACCAAACAAAATTTCAACGTCAAAATATTTTATTACTCAACGTGTTCTGCTTTTAATTGGATACATTTATTACAGCGAACCTGCAACTTCTCTAGACAGCTTTTATTACCTCATCGTTGCGAGAAAATTTACGACCTTTCAACTTTTTTTCAGTTGAGGATGATAGTCGGTCGGAACCAAATCTGGTGAATAAGGGGGGTGTTCTAGTAATTCAAACCTTAAATCACGAATTTTTTGCATGGCAACATGAGATTTGTGTGCAGGGGCATTGTCCTGCAAAAACAAAACACCTTTGGATAGCTTTACGCGTCTTTTCTCTTTAATTTTTTCCCGTAGAGTGGTCAGTAATGTCGAATAGTAATCTCCCGTTATTGTTCAACCTTTATCCAAAAAATCAATCATGATTACTTCATGGAAATCCCAAAAAACTGAAGCAAGAACTTTTCCAGCAGATTTTTGGAAACGAAACTTCTTGGGACTTGGAGAACCAAAGTGTCGCCATTTCATCGATTTTTGCTTTGTTTCTGGATCGTAGAAATGTACCCAAGTCTCATCCATAGTAACAATTCGGTTTAAGAAGTCTACATTGTTTTCAAATCGAGCTGCTTCTACCCTTGCACGCTTTTGGTCAACATTCAAATATTTGGGGATCCATTTTGCAGCAATTTTTCTCATGTCATGTACAAATTGACGTGAACTATATGACGAACGCGTTCGTATAAAATATTCAGTGCTTCAGATATCCGTTTTAGCCCAATTCGACGGTCTCAGAAAATCATGACATGAACTGCATCGATATTTTCGGGGATTTACATAGAGACTGGCCTTCCTAATCGGTCATCATCTTCAATGGAAAATTCACCTCTTTTGAAGCTTGCAGTCCAATTTTTCACGATCGCATACGAAGGACATTAATCACTAAGGGTATTAAGCACATCTTCGTAATTCTGCTTATCTCTTAACCCTTTTAAATACAGGAACTTGATGATGGCTCGATACTCCAATGTTTGGATTTTCACAATTTCGATGAACATCTTTTTTCTTTCAATTTATCGCGTAACTCTGGTTCACTTTTTTGACGTCAAACTTTACACTGACACTTCTACTATGTTATTGTTCGTTGCTATGGTAACGTAATATTTTGTTTATGCATGGAACTGGTCTAGGATAACTAGATATCAAGTTTGATGAAAGCTCTTAGACTCAAAAACGAATTGTAATAGAAACAAAACATTGTCAAAGGTAATCATTAGATATTTTCATTTTTCAAAAGTGTATAGGAATAAAAGTTAAGTGTATAATATCAAATTCCGCAGTGCGTCCAATTTATCAATTTAACTCTTATCAAAAAGTACAAACCAACGTCCTTCCTAGTTAATCTACAAGGTAGTATTTCTAATCAATGTATTATTGAATGAAACAGATGTATGAACTTGATCAAATTCCACATTTTAATCAATTTTGATTAATTAGGAATTAATTAGAAATTTTAAGTTGTTAACCAATTAAAATAATATTCAAACCAATTATTGTAACTTACCTCTTTTAACTAAACACGAACAACTCACATGACAAAAATCAAGAATACAGAAATATTATACAGCATTTTCTTGTCTTGCAATGTAGGTAATAATAAAATGCATTTCAAGTGCAAAAAGTCATTGGTATTCACATTAATTCCGCTAACAGTATTTCGTCATTATAATAGGTACATATCTAGATAGTTTATGTATGCCAAGCAGGTACACTGTAAAATTTTTTTGCTTACACTCTTACAAGTTATCGCTACTCGATAACATAAAGAATTTCGCAGATTCCTCAAGAAGACACGTCATGTACGAGTATGTTGATGTATAAAAGATTGAAACGGAGAGATTTTATAATGTAAGAATTATACGCAATAACGGTTTAAATTATTCACATATCCAAAGACTGTTTAAAAATCTAAGCTATTATATTTGATATCGAATAGAGAAGTTTTTATGGCAACTTTTCTCAAATTTTCAATCATTCCGTGAAGGAATTTTTTGTGATTTCTTCTCAATATACAATATTTTTCAATCTAAAATATTTTACGTTCTGCAGCTTCTGCGGTTATAAACAAATTAATATATTCCGTTTAATTCAATGTAGGTGGCCTCATTCACGAATAAGTGGTTTATTTGATTAGTGTTTAGTTTGAGTAGAGACAAAGCATCAATTATTTTTGCTTTGGATGACATCAGAGAATTTTTTTAAGTATCCTAACAAGATAATGAATGCGACAGTTAATTTTTATTCAAAATATTTAGAAAACTGTTAACGATTTCAATATTTAATAAAGTTAGTATTGTCTTTGTTATCTCAATAAAGCTAAATACAATTCATAATATATGACACTAATTATCTTGATTAATTAGTAATCAAAATATACCAAAAAGCCGAAATTGATAAACGGCGCCTTGACCAATCATTATTTTTGGTAAAGTATTAATAACTTCAGAACGGTTAAGTGCATTCCAAAAATACAGGTTATGAACTTCACTTGTCTAAACTAAATAAATTCATAAACTTTCAATACAACTCTTTTTTCCGCTGAAAATGAAATATCTGAAAATTGGCAAAATCTACGTACATGAAACCACATTCAAAGTTGGCCTAATTTTCTATGTAGAATGCAAAGATGTAATCAACTTAGACCCTTCCTTGATTAGTTTAACTACTTTTGGGACATCCTGTACTGATGGAAAAAACTTTGGGTTGTAGCCCGAAATTGTTATTCATATTGGTATGAAAAAACATTTTGAAAATATAACTTTTTTTCCACTATTCACGGATATTCAAGGTTCTATATTTTTAAATTAAGAAGAAACAAATATTTTGTTTTACTGCAATTTAATGATAAAATAGTTCATAAGACGTTACGATTTAAGCAACATACATATATGTATATTTTTCTACATGATGTATTTAAAGGGAATTATCACCAAATATTCCACTCTTTATAACAGAGTTCAAATAATTATCGATGGTGCGAAACATTGTTTGTATGTTTGTTAACATTTTATTTAAAAATATGATCTCATCTTTTAACATCGAGGTATTTTACGAATAAATTTTATATATACATAAATGTAATGTAACATAAAATAATGGGATTAACAAAAAGCCATAAGGTATAAGTGTATAAAACAAGTCGAGAAAATATTTTTATAAGTATTATTTGTATTAGTGTCAATTCTGATTGAGTTAGGTCTTTAGTGTTAGATATGCTTACAGATAAGAGTTTGATTCTGGAAAAGCAATCAACACCTCGTCGAAAATAATTTATCGAACATCTTTGCTCAGTATTTCAACTGCGTAATATTATTCATATTATTGTACTTCTTATCAATAAAATTTCGTACTCGTACAGAATATAAACACCCCACAAAAATTATCGCATCACTCATTATTTTTTAAATATTTTAAATGTGTTGCCTGTTTTTCCAATTTTATTATTATTACGAATTAAAACACCAATAGATACGCCTTTTGCAACATTTATTTTATATCAGTTTAATCTACAGAGGACAAAAAGTTTGATTTACCAAAACATAGAAAATATCAAAAAAATTGTACAAAACATCTATACAAAAAAATGAACGGTGCTTAAACTAAAACCAGCCAATGAATTTCTAATTACAGCTTCCATTCGTCTTAGAAGGCTTCTAAACAGGTTCTGGACGTATCCTTGCAGCATGTTTTCCCAGAAATTAAAAAGAACATTTTGAAGATCATCTAGTGTTCTTATTGGTGCCGGATATTGCTGAATTTGCCATCCTAGACAGTTCCAAACATGCTCTATTGGGTTAAGGTCCGGGCTACGTGCAGGTCAATTCAGGGTGGGTATCTCGACCTCTTCTAAGTACTGCCGAACCACTCTAGCAGCGTGTGGACGAGCATTATCGTGCATTATCACAGAGTTGTCACCGATATGGGGCATATAGGGCACTACATGGGGTTCTAGGATAATGGTTATGTACCTGTCAGCATTTAGTGTTCCGTCATTCACTGGTACTAACTCCGTGCGACCCTCGAAAGAAATTCGTCTCCAAACCATGCTAGAGCCACCACCAAAGCTTACAGTTTGACAAAAATTAACCTGATCAAGCCGTTCACCACGTCTCCTATATACTGGTACACGCCTATCTGATGAATACAGACAAAATCTTGATTCATCCGTGAATAAAATGTTGGAACAATCTTGAATATTCCAATTTGCGTGTTCTCGAGTAAATTCCAATCTTGCTACTCGATGTTCTCTGGTAAGACCTCTAGGACCTCTAGCTGACAATCTGGCTCGTATACCTGCTTCTCTCTCAGCCTATTTCGAACTGTTTTAGACTTATTCGGACGAGCAGCCGCCAACAGATCGCCGTTAACCTCAAATAACTACTACCGAAGTTACCCTTCCGTAGCCTTGTCCGGGTCTTCTGGTTAGCTGCCCTGTTTCTTGGTAGCGAATAACAACTCCGGATATGGTGCTTTGTTGAAATCTAATTACTCCGGCGACGTATCTTTGACTGCGGCTATATTGTATGAGCGCGATGATTCTAGCGGCTTCTTCATTCGTCACATGTATAGTTAAACGTTGAGGCACATCCATTATTAACAAAATAAATTTAAATTTTCACTATACGATAAAACAATTTGCTTAGAAAGTTCTCGATATCAATGCATTCTCTAAGACAGAAATGATTTACTCGAGCATTTTTGCTTCCAAAAAGTTTGTAAGAAGTTGTGATATTTTTTTGCCTATGATAAGAAACCAGAAATATCTATTAAGTTGATACATACACAGATTGTCCCAAAAAACTAAAATTGAGTATTAAAAATCTCCTAAAATACCAGTGATGCAATCATTTTTGTGGGGTGTTTATGTAAGCCCACCACAATTTATTCATACAAACTAAAATACAAGGTTAGATTTTTGTACAATTATTGGTGAAAAAGTTCTAAACAGCCGTTTCTTTACTATAATCTTTAAGCAACCTTCACTATAAACGGATTAGCTCGATCCTAAAGCTGTGAAAATTCTTATTACACAATCATCGTAATAGACAATTTGATGGAAAAATTAAACACGGTATGGTGTTTGTGAGGAGAAGAATATGTTCAATCGTTAAGTTCTCTATTATCTTTATTATTCATCATCTTTATTGGTATGTGTATTAGGTGAAATTTACTAATAATCAATTTTAAATGATGAATTACTTGATCAATAGGGTCTTAAAATGGATTATTATGTTGGACATTTAATATCCTTATCAATTTTAATAAAAATATTTGTCAACACAGGCACTATATTAAGTGTAACAGAATTATTATATTCAATTGCCATTATAAAAAGACGTACCTAGTTTTTCAAGGATTTGAGCGTTTTGATTTAATCCAATCATTTCTGGCAAAACTTTTCCATGACTCTATCATTTTAAGAATTAGGTTTATCCAAAAACTCAAACACATCAATTTGGTTTCTTTGCACATTACTTTGTGTTTGTTTTTTTCATGTCGAAATTAACAAAACAATTTTAATATTTTAATTCTCTAGGATATATTATACCAACTTTTGAAATTTTTAAAGAAAATAGGAGAGCAATATCGATAAAAAAGAACGTCTACGTGAATTCTTTATTTTTGGATAAGTATTGGATGTGTTACAAAAAAAATCAGTGCATATTGCTGCAATAAATAAGAAAAACGAAACTGCTCTACAAAAGTTAGAAGAGTTCATAAAGTATAAGTTTACGTTTCGTCAAATTACGACTTTTGAATGGTTTCCTTCAGTCTGAGAGTTCGCTTGTCATTTTACACAGTACGTTTGCAGTTTTAACCAACAAAAAAATGTTAGGTTTTAAACTTAAATTTTTAATTCATCGAAAATTAAAGTACATACATTAATAATCGGTATGTTCAACTCAAATAAAATTATATCCAAAAAACAACATTGTTATTAAATTAGTTTTTTTTGCAATTTATCTCCAAAGTCTGGGTAAAAAAAGTGTCTACGGAGACGGGCATAGAGTAATTTCTTAATCAAAGAAAAAATCTGTATATTCAGAAAGGGTCCAGGCGCGCAATTTATCCATTTCTTATTTAAGTTACTGAAATTGAGTAGAAAGAAAAAAAAGCACACTTTAATAGGAAACCAAACTAAAACTAATTTAATAACTTATATATCAGTATCTACAAACATGAGATATTTACTTCAATAGACTCTACTGTCTCTGTCATATGTCTTTCATGTAATAAAATAATTGCGACCTTTAACTAGTTCGCATATTTTTTTCTATCTTCCAAAATCAAAATAGATTTTATTTAGGTTAACGCGCATGTAGGCAATTAAAAATAGCTTCGAAGCAAATAATAGGTGCCATCCATAGTACTTTGATCTTTTTAGTAATTACAAAAATCAAATTAGATTAGATTAGTACTGGCATTAAATCTAAGAAATTTCCAAATGGCGTAGGTTTACTAACTGGGTTCATTACGTCCTTCTCATTTTAGGAGCATAGTAATGATTGATGTTCTAACTAATTTCTTCTTTAAATGCATTAATTAAGTTTTGCCTACTGAGCAATTAATAGCTTTTATAATGGAATATACATAAAAACTACCCGTAAATGATTCCTACCACATAATGCTGAACTAATAAAACCCAGCAAAAAACTGCAATTTTGCTAACAGACTCTCACGGACGAGCGCACATATTTATTTTACATCTGGTATAGAAATCGGTAATAAGATGACTTCAGTCAACTAAGGGCGTCGTTCCACTAGACCAGAGTCTCCAATGTTTCCAGCTCTACGGCCATACTGATTACTCCAGTAAGTTCCGAGGACCAAAGCCATATTATCATTGTTGCCGGTGGTAAAAAGTAAAATAGTCCACTGATGAAAAAAAGTTCGAAAAAGTACGCAAATGTTTAAAAAAGGCTGCAAATCGGACTAAAGTCCGCAAAACGGCAACACTGCATATTATAATTTTCCTGTCCATGAGGAGTAACCTGACGCGACATCTGGTGGACACAGGCGGAAATAGATAGTACCTTCTATCGCTAACAGATGGCGCTAATAGCACGTACAGAATAATCTCGTTGGTTCGAGAAAGTTCTGATGTCTTCCACTCACTTCTAGATGGCAGTAATTGGAATATATTAGAAGGCTAGTGGCGCAACCACAAGTCAGTTCCTATGATACTATTGTGAAATAAAATAGTGCGTACCTCCTTAAAACGTGTTTGTGCGTGTTTAAGTTTAAGACATCTTTGTAACAGTATTTTGATTTGAATTGTTGCTTTTGTGTGTGATTTAGTGTATGGAAAAATTGATAGTGAATGCAGAAAATTCAAAGATCAGTGGAACATTCAGTATTTGGTAAATGAGTCCAGTAACAAGGCGCTATGTTTGATTTGCAATGAAAACATATCTGTTCTTAAAGAATATAACATTAAACGTCATTATGAAACAAAGCATTTTGAAAATTACTCAAAATATACAGGAAGTTCGCGGACAGAAAAATCGAAGCTATGAAGCGCCAATTGAAATCGCTGCAATCTTCATTTACAAAACTCAAAACTGAACAAGAGGCTGCAACTCGTGCCAGCTTTCGTGTGGCTCTTGAAATTGCCAAACGTGAAAAACCATTCGCCGATGGAGAAATGATCAAAGAATGCATAATTGCAGTAGCCGAAGAAATGTGCCCTGAAAAGGTAAATGTCAGACACTGCTCAGGTGTTGATTTATATTCGAGGAGTAGATAAAAGCTATGAAGTGCATGAAGAACTTCTTGATATGTATAGTATTCATGGCACAACTACTGGTACAGATATTTTTAAAGGAGTTGAAATGGCCATTAATCAAAAGAACCTTCGATGGAAAAACTTGAAATGTATTACAACTGATGGAGGCAAAAACATGAAAGATAAAGGAGTGGTCGCTCTTGTGTCAAAGGCTGTAGAAAATGACAGTGGTTCGAAACCATTAGTCTTAGATTGTATCAACAATCTTTGTGCGGAAAATGTTTGGATATGTCTGAAGTTCTGAAACCAGTCATATCAACTGTTAATTTTATCAAATATTTTGAGCTAAATCACCGACAATTCCGACAATTTATTGAAGAGATTGAAGAAAATGACTTACTTTATCATACTGCCGTACGTTGGCTTAGTTGTGGGAAAGTCCTTCAGCGCTTTTTTGAACTTCCAGCAGTGATCGAAATTTTTTTGAATGAAAAGCATCGCCCTCTTACTGAATTACAAAACAGCGCATTTGACAAAACATGTGAATGAACTGAATTTGAGATTGCAAGGAGAAAACCAGCATCTACCTGATTTATACACTAATATCAAATCATTCCGGAAAAAACTGATACTGTTTCAATTACAACTAGGAACTAAATTTTTTTCACATTTTAAAACGTGAAATATTCAGCCACACCACTGAGACTGAGTTTCCTATCGATTTTGCAACCGAAACTTTGAGTGCTTTGAAAATAAATTTTGATCCTCGTTTCTCGGTCTTTGATGCCATTGCGAATCAAATTAAGATTTTTCAGAATCCTTTTGATAATGACATTGAAACCCTAGCCAGGGAACTTCAAATGGAAATGATTGATCTACAGTGCAGTGATATAATTAAGAACAAATATCAAATCTCTTTTTTGTTGGAACTTTATAAGAGTTTTCCACTGACACAATTTGATAATTTGCATAAATTTGCTCGTGGGCTATTTTCTGTTTTTGGTACCTACTACTTATTTGTGTAAGAAGACCTTCTCCAAAATGAAGTACACAAAAAATGTTTACAGATCTAAATTAACTGATGAGCATCTTAAATCTCTTTTAATAATTGGTACAAGTAAAATTAGTCCACAACTACAAACTATTGTCAGTGGAAAATCTCAATTACATAAATCTCATTAGTACTTCATATGTCATTATGCTTGTTATAAGTTATATTTTTATTTAAAATGTATAAAATGTTAGTTGGATCCATTTCAATAATTTGTTAGTTATTATATACTGAAGTTAAATTTTCTGCATATTATACATGTCTTTACTCATTACAATTCTGTGTTTCTTTATCCAACTTATCACAATAAGCCTACAACAATGTTAGGAGTAATTAGCCCATAACCATATCAATGTAGATGTCATATTAATAATTATTCAACATAAAATTAGAATACTTCAGTAAAATTTAATTTGCTATAAAAAAATATGTTCTCTAAAAGGAGTTTTCAAGTATGCTAGCTCTCGCGGGCCGGACAAAATCTGTCCGCGGGCCGAATGTGGCTCTAGGGCCGTAGTTTGGAGACCCCTGCACTAGACTAAAGCGATGTGACGCGCCATTGACATGATTTAAAAAAATTGTTGCCAAGTATAAATATCCTACATCGTGAGTACTGCATACATGTTCGCGAAAATTACGAAGTGACCGACATCTGTTAATTGTCTTTCGAACTTCAATAGAGGCGAACAGCAATTTTGTTGTTTTATAAACAATAGATAGTTTAAGTCTAAATTGTAAAAGAATATACCTGTTTAAACAGCTTTTCTGAAATAAAAACAATTACACGTCCATAGGGTGCATTTCGAAAATAATAAAAACGTGGTAAAAGTTGTAGTTTTACAAATGTACTAGTTGTTAAAATCCTATTCTAGTGACAACTCTTGTGACCCTTTTTGGTAGTTTCTTGTAGATTATCACATCTCTTTCTCCCGTATTCACACGAACAAATGTATTTCCAATATTCAACTACATCAGATTAATTATCTCATGAGGCTGGGAAGTTAGACCTTACGTCTGTAGACACAAACTTTTAATAGTTTTTGGATTTGTGGTCTTCTTTTGACTCCAATATGATTTTAAAAAGCGTTACTTCAATTTTCGTCATTTTTAGACCGATTCTTAAACACAACTTGTTGTTAAAATCACCCAAACACGTTTAGGTAATAACGGAAATTACAAGAATAAAGAAAATCATACCAAAATCACTGAAAACACATGATAAAACAGCATCAAACCTAACCGCTATGAAAACCAAATTTAGCGCCATCTAGTGACACGTGATTTTCGCTAATAGGCGATGTTTTTAGAGTTACTTTCTTCTACTACCTTTGACCAGGACGTGTCTGGAATGTCTCTAATAGTTATTTAATATAATATATTTATTCGTAGGTCATTAATAATCGTCGTCGCGTCGCTGTAGTGGGACAAGGGCCTAAGACGTGTTGTTACTGACAGAAATTCGTTGATAGTTTCAAATTGAAATTCGAATTCAAATCGATTCAATTCGAGTTCACACAAAAATTAAAAATTAGTTAACGTAGTACAATATTGAAATGGCGTCCTAGAACTAGAAACAGTTCATTCCACTTTAGTTGGTAAACAAAATTAGCTGTAGAAAAATTGCTTTCAAATTAAAATTTGATTGTGACTACAGATTGTTAATGGAAAAAATTTATTTACTATTTCTCTCGTGACTGATTTGATAGTAGATACTTGAAACGAAATATCCATTGTGATAAAGTAAATTGTGACTTTAGATATGGGTAAACAAATAAATATTAAAAACCAGAACCTCAAAAATATCGTTATTAACACACAATCAATAAAATATGTACATATATATTTAAAATTCATGGTAACAAATAGAAACCGGTTTTTATCTGCTTTTAAAACGTCTATAGATAAAATTCTAAAATGGAAACGTAAACAAATCTTACCTAATTTCAATTAATAGAGAATTGTGACATACAAACATACTTTTATAATTACTTTCATAGGAGGTTTGGTCACAAACTTGCAACCCTTTCGTTTACCTTATCAATTTTTTTAGTGTGCGTTTTAGGAGACGATACTGAAAAGACGTACACGTCCTACATTATCATTCAAATTTTAAAACAACCGACTTCAACAAACGCGGTCACAATTCAAACTGAGTGGCATGCTTAAAAACTTTATTACGCCATGAATTAGTCATTGGTGTAGCATTACGGTAGGGACAAACTTATTGATTAGAATAATGATGTATGTTAGAAAAGACAATAGAAAATACAAAAAACGTATTTTTGTTTGTAGGCCAAAGGCGGCAATAAATTTTAATCTTTAATTTAATTAGGAAACAGCTCATGATAACATTCGAAAGGAAATCCGATTCCCTTCAAATTTAAAAACTGAGGAACGAATAAGTTATTGATTAAGGAAGAATCATTTATTTACTTAGTCAAAATAACAGTGAAACTATCCCAACAATTTTATTCGATTCAACAGTGTTTAGGTTACAACTTAAACTAAATTCACAAATTTAAAATGGTCTTTATATGTCATATTGAACTTGATTGATGATTTTAAAAGGATATTCAGACTTGCACTGCATTCATCCGTTCACAAATAAATTATACAGTGTGAAAAAATCAAATAAAATGAACTTCGGTTACTGTACATAATGATAAAACCATAAAACCTTCAACTTTCGAATGACCAATACAACCTTAAATTTTTAAATGGGTAGTATGGGTTTATAATAGAATTAAATAACCCAATTCACCAACTTGTTTTTTTAAAAACAAATTATTTAGTAAACTGAGGATTTAATAATTTAAGTTACAAGTGGTTTTACTAGACTGGCGTTCTAAACGAATATCAAATTAAATGAATAAGTATTAGTTTTACAGGCTTCTTTATAAATTAGTTTTTATCTTATACAATAATAATTATTAAATGAGATAAATATATTTATGGTTCATTATAGTCACATTAATAATAATTAAATAATTGAAGACGATATTTTAATGGGGTTGAAGTTGAATCTATAAAACTGACAGAAAGATTAAACACAGCCAAATTTATAGCAACGATAACTTACTGAGGTTGGAGTTTGTAATAATAAATAAGTAATTGATGATGATGCGCCGCTGTTAAAAGGGTTGTTTTGGATAGTATTGTTTTAGAAAATTATTTAAAAAAAATTATTCAAAAGTAGCTGACCTTGCAAACGTTGTTTTGCTATATAAATTATACCCAGGAAATATTTTTCTAGCATGTGTGTAGAGATATACATACAATCGAAAGCGATGTAGACAACGGAAGTATACTTTATTTAGGTTAATAAAGTATTCCTTATTAAAGTGATGAATATATTTCAAATTAAAATTCTTGATAGCTATCTAAACATCAAAAATAATTAATCAGTAAGACAGGTAACCGGCTAAGTAGACACCTGGTGGGGATAACTAATCGATTGATAGTTGATCTGTTGTCGACCGACGAGGGTGAAATATCAAATTAAATTGAGAAAAAAACATAATGGAAAAAAATTGAAATTATAAACTCTGAATAAGAATTTACGTACTACAATTATTATATTTGATTGTAATCTTGCAATCCTATTGCGGATCTGTGGATAAAATAAAAAAATCGCGATGGAAAAATAGGGGTTGATCGTAGAATTGTGGAAAATTGAGAGTATCATGATTTTTTGTATTATAAGTCATGACAAAATAAAAATAAAAATAAAGGGTGAAAATTTAGGATCGTATGTATTTTCTAATCCACATTAAAAACAAATAAAAAAAACGTCCAAAAAATAAAAAAAATATAAGAGATCGACAATCCACTTAGGTGAATGAAAAATAGATAGTAGCCGATTCGCAGACCTACTGAATATACATGGAGTATGGTAACTAACATTGAGACACAAGAATTTTATATTTAAGATTAGACCAAGGGTGGATCCAGGATTTTGACAAAGGGAGGGTCATTAGTATTAGGATTAGAAAAATATAAGTTAATTACGCTGTTTTTGACAGCATAATGACGAATTTTACGCAATTTTTACTTTAAATCTCAATTCCTCATCGACTTTGAATCATATATAACGGGCTTGGGCTGATTAAAGGCAAGTGATTAAAATCATGATTTAAATCGTTGGATTTTTAAAATTAAAATCATGATTTAAATCAATTTTTTTCTTTTTTATTCAGAACCAGATAACGAACATAATATAAAAGTTTTCTCAAAAATCAAAAGAAATATCTGCTTTTAGCAAAAACAACAAAAAAGAAGTACATAATTGCAAATTCTTGAACTAAACGTAACACCTAAATTTTATTACTGTATATTTTCAGTCTATTCATTTTCGTTATGAAATTTAAACAAAAAAACTAGTTTTCCTCCTTTTTCTATGCCTAATTTGTTTCTAATATCCGAGTGTACAAGACCAAAAGAGCTAAATACGCGTTCTACTGAAAAGCTGAAGAAGCAGTTGTACACAGGAACTGTTTTATTATTGGCAACTGTTACAAGGTTTCCGGCTCATCATTTTGTGATAACCACCATTGTAGTCCGTTTACATTTTTTATTACTTTGTCCGAAAACATAACTTGCTTAAATGGAGCACTGCACTTTATTACTAAAGGTAACAGTTCAGTGTTTTCTTATAATCCGTTAATTGTTTTTTAAAGCTGTATTCTTTTCTTCTGGTGTTAACTGGTATAATTTATCAAAGATATATTATAAATGTTTCCACTGCTCTACAGCATCTACGATAATAACATTTTTCCTCTGCACTGATATATGTTTTAACCCTTCAGCTGTCGCGCCGGTGTACAAAGTACACCGTTTTCGTATTTTTGAATGGTTTGTCCTTATTGTTTAAGGGATAACGTTCTAAGGGGGTTCTATTTCTAGCTGCAACCTTTCTAAAACAGGTATAATTGGCTGGCCCTTCTGATGCTTTCAGCTATAAACTTTCTTCCAAATCTTTTCAATGTATTTCACCAATGTTTAGAAAAATAAAAGTAAATCGTAGCCAATCAGAAATAGACAAATACAAAGTTTTATTTATTTTTCATATGTATATCAGCTATATAGAATTTTTATTTTCTATTTCAGGTCTTATATTGTACGTTTAGATGATTTGACTAAACAAAATATTGGTTTGAAAATAAATGTAATTTTATAACGAAAACTAGTTCTTATTTATTTTCCCTTTATTTATAAGTACATTTATTAACATTTGATACCTTGTCATGAGATACAATATTGAAATTGTCATTGAAAAATAAATTACAGCTATTACAAAAAGAATAAGCATCGTCGAAAGGGACGGTGTACTTTGTGCAACACGCGCCTGCTAGTGTTCCAAATGTAGGCGCGCCTGCTGAAGGGTTAAAATGTTTAAATAATCTTACGCTGCATGTTTAAAAGCAATATTTGAAACTTTTTGGTAAATAGTGGAATCAATCTCCTTTCTATTTTCTTCGCAGATTTTTAATATGATGTCCCACTACGTGACATACATTTCTAAGTAGTTGCCAAGGCTATTCCATCGTACATCGCTTGGAAGTACTCCTGCTTGACTGAATTTAGCTCTAGCCAAATGGTTATTTCGAAAATACGTAACAATTTGGACCACATGTTCTTTAACGTCTTTAATTTGAAAGTCCTTGCACAGTAAATTAAAAATATGTGAAGAGCAGCCATAAGTTATAACTTTTGCGTTCGTTTTTTCTTCTAATGTTTTTCTCAAAAGTGTCATATTTGCGGCATTGTCTGTCATAAAAGATTTTACCGTATTTTAATTCCATGAAGAAATCAGGTCACAAAGACCATGACCCCCCTGGATCCGCGTTGGGATTAGACGATTGCCAACATAGTCGTATGAGCATTTTGAATACCTATCTCATTACAATTCATAATTTTTTTTAAACCTAATGAATAAATGAGTTTTGAATTAGTTTTTGAGTATTGTCAATACCGTATAATATGCATAGGATTTTATGTCAAACCTAGACAATATTTTTGCAAATAATCAATAAATAAAGCTAAAAAATCAAATCAAAATACTGCAATATCATTTTTCGTCTACTGTTATTATGTTTTGGTATGGTCAACTCGCTCAAATAGTAACCAACCTTTCCCCATGTTTACTGTTAAATATGTAAGTATGACCTACTAACCTTGTTGTTGTTTATACTGATATCTGCTGAATATTGTTGATGTTGTGTATCTACAAAAGTCTAAAATGATGATGTTGACATTGAATCTCCATATTTTTAGGCCAAGAGCCGGGTTTTTTTTACAAAAAACGTACGGAAACAGGTATTTTTTTTTTGGAATATGTTCAGGGGTGTCCCCTGAATGTAAATCCAAGTGGCCGTCATAGGGGGGAATTCAATTCAGATGCCATCTTGAAAAACACGTTTTATTAAATATCTTGCGAACCGCGCATCGTACGACAAAAATTGTAAAGATCATTATTGTAGGTAATAATATTTTCCATCTTTTTTATTTGAAAGTTTTTTTTGTATAACGGATAGGTTTTTCATTATAGCGCTCCAAACTTTTTTCAATATGGCTAAATATTTAGTTGTGCTACATCGTAAGAATTGTTATTGTTTTTCTTAATATTTTCTTAATATTATTATTAGTAATGAAAGTTATGCTTGTATTATGCTATTTTATATTGTACAGTATTATTTTATATTTTATATTATAATATATTGTAATGTTAAAAATAATTTTTTTTAATAGAAAAATATGAAGGTTGGTATTCAATTTGAATTTTTTATTTTTTTAAATTTAACGTGAATTTGAGTTTTTCGAAAAATTGCTGAACCGTTTCAATTGTTGCAAATTTTGTAAAATACTGTGTATATTTGTTTGTACTTTATTTTCTCTGTCTAAAATTCTTGTCGAAATCACTAAAAGAAAAAGAATTTTACAAATGTACAAATAAGCGGACTTAGACATTTGTTATAATATAAAAAGTGGCCATTAACTAAATATTTAGCAAAAACCATATTGAAAAAAGTTTGGAGAGCTATAATTAAAAAGATATGCATTAAAAAAAAGTTCGCGAGATATTTAATAAAACGTGTTTTTCAAGATGGCGGCAGAAGTGAAGCCCCCCCATGACGGCCACTTGGATTTACATTCAGGGGACACCCCTGAACATATTCCAAAAAAAAAATTGTGTGTGTCAGCTCCGACGCACGACTGGAGTTTACTCCTTAAGTTCGATAGTCTAACCAGACGCAAAAAGAGTTTTTTTAACTTAAAAAAGATTGATACTGTATAAAAGAGTAAATTTGTTAATTAATGAAAATAATATACATATATAAATATATTTATTCAATTTATTCATTTCATATACATGTATTATAACTAATCGACGAAATATTTTACATTAAACTTTTTACAATAGTCAATAATCTTGATAGTTCATATTGCGTTGATTATATAATTTTATGTGTTGTTTTCAAATATATATTTATATGAACTACATCGATAATTATTCAAATATTTAATAAATACAAATTGCACATGCTCATACATATAATACATGAATTATAACGTACCTTGCAACCACGTGTTTGTTAGATGTTCCGGCAATATCATCTACACCTCTTTCTGCCATAGTTATTTGAAAATACTTTCAGGTCATTTTAGCGGAACACAATGATAAAAATTAAAACTTCACAATAACAATATTAATTATTGATATTTATAATAAAAACAGCAATATAAGTATGTCGACACTGACAAATTATAAAGTTGCGCATCATAGGGTGCGCACCAAAAACATAACGAGGTCATTCATCGATAGATTTTACTCCTCACATTTTTCTCATACCGGACCCCTTATATAGGCAAATCGATTCTTAAGGTGTAAACTCCAAAAATACCTGCTCCGGAACGTTTTTTCAGAACCTAATTTTTTGGTTGTGGCTCTTGGACTATTTAACGACTATACAATGTTTCCGTTCATCACATAAATATGTTTTCTTTTCATGGATAATGAAATATTTATTTATCTATCTGTATAATTCAAAAGTAAAAAATAAAGATTATTTTCGAAATGCCAAAAGAATTTCTAGTAGATATTTATACAAATTGGATAATTTTTATACTGTAAGCTGTAGAGCATATAAATCTATTTTACAATAAATAAGTAGAACTGAAATTGAAGGAAAAACATTTTGAAATTAATAAAGATTCACCAAGCATCAAAGAATAATGACTTGCATGACAGGAAAATCCTTCTTTATATGTACAAATTTCTTGAGACATAAAAATCTTAAATCAATCTTTTGTTCACTTTAGATATCTTGCAATTATTATATATTTGCTCTTCATCAGTCTTTAGAAATACAGATAATGAGAATATGTTCAAGTAATCTGAAAACCTATTGGCTATTAATAAACAGAACGTTTATTAATAATTAATTAATAACATCGGAAGCACCACGTAGCGACCACGCCATGTAGGTACCTTCGCTTTTAAAAATAACTAATACAGGTAGATATTTCTTCGAACAACTTCCTCAATAAAACAATAATCCTTTCAGCTCTGACTGACCGATACCTGACTCAGAATATTCCGAGTTACCTTCTTTCTTTTATAACCTTCTTAATATCGTAAAAGCACGCAATTAAATTATTCCTCTCCAATATACCTGGTACACGTTTTATTCACAATTTTATTTATTATTATGTTGTGATATCAGAAGACAATTTGACAGATTTGGTTAAGCAGACTATCGTATGCTTTGTGAAAGAATATATGACATTGAATAATGGAAAATAATGTCAATCTGTCATCAATAATCTCAATAATTTATTTTTTGTTAGTTTCTCTTATTTACTGCGACGAACCTCCACCAGGTACGTTAACTGACTTGAACCTGTGCAAAGTTTCCCATTTGGGAATCGATTACAAAGGGTACATTGGAAAAACAGAATCAAACGTTCGATGTCAATCTTGGACGTCGTCCCAACCGCATATAATAAAAGAAGATATAGTGGATAGAAATTTTTCAGACGGATCGAAGAAATTAGCGAAGAATTTTTGCAGGAATCCTACAAGTGATCCGATGGGACCATGGTGTTATACGATAGATACAGATTTACAATATGAAACCTGCGGTTTGCCTTTATGTAGTTTTTCTCAGGTTAATATAGACAAATATGTTTTCTTCTCTCCTTTTTATTGTGTAATTCTTTGAGAATATGCACTTTATCTAATTTATAGTGTAAACTCACTGGCCCCGGAATGGAATATGGAGGTGAACACAATAAAGGTACTTCAGAGAGAAAATGTTTGAAATGGAATAAAAATAGGAAACGCGTGAAGGAAAATGTTAATTACACCGCAATGCCTAAATTCAATAAGAAACTCTTCCCAGAGGAAAATCTATCGGATGCTAAAAAATTTTGCCGCAATCCTAACGGAGATATCGGAGGACCATGGTGTCTAGTGGAAAATGAAGATACTAGCGAGATAGAAAAAGAATACTGTGATATTCCTTTTTGTGATGACCCAGTATGTCTCGTCTTCTCCAAAAATTCAGATACATATATGCACTATACAGATTTCAACAATACATTATCAAATTTGTCTTTTGGTGTGAAATTATGGGATCCTGATTCCTACTTAAAAGCTAGCGCCAAATTAGTTCTAACTCTTCTCCCATTACCACTTACCGGATCAGAAATTGAAGATGCTGGTATTGGTTTGGAAATAGTTATAGGGAATAATTTTTCCTCGCTTCGTTTCGGAAATAAAGAAAAACCGGAATGGGAACCAACTCCCGGTATTTTGAAATCTACGGAGTTCACGAAATTTTCCTTAAGTTGGCATAGAGGTTTCATAACATTTGGCTTAGAAAATCAAATTAAGCCCATTTTTTTGGGGGAATTCCAAATAAAGGATAATTATTTGGGTTTTAATATGAATAAATTCAATTTTTATTCTGTACAAGGAACAAATATATTGTGGTCATTTCCTTTTTGTAAGGACGATTACGAATGCGACGCCCATGTAACAACGGGTAAGTAGAAGCTATATAATTTTTTTTTTATTTTATGTAAATAGTTTTCGATTACTGCAAGTAATATATAATTAATGTATCTAAATTTTCTTGATTTTAGGTCTCTTCTGTTTCAAAATTCAAAAATATAATATTTTGATAAAGACTAAAAGAAAAGTCTTTCTTACAAAAATTATCAAAAAAAAAACAAATTTTAAAACAGAAGAGGCCTAAAATCAAGAAGATTCAGATAAATTAATAAATAAATAAAAAAATAAATTTTCATTCGAACAGTCACATTATTGAACAAAGTTATTAATGTAGAAATGAAGTGGATGGAGAAGGTGGCAGAGCAAAAGCTAAGCTTGGAAAAGAAAATAAACATGAAAGGATGGTTCGATGAGAAGTGTTAAAAGAAATGGCGACGACGTCAAATTGATAATGGTCCGAAATTTTGCGTTTCTTTATATAACTGCAGTTAGTTTTTCTCATACTTTTATATTAAAAATGTTTCAGAAAAATATAATCTTCTTTATTCTTTCTTGACATTTTTAGGATCTGACTTCCAGCAGTTTTGGCCTTTGAGAGAGAAAGGATCTGGATATGATCTCTATTTTCATGTACGAGCTCATCACTCGGCGTGTGTGAAATTTGTTCTTAGTCCGACAATAAATTATCCTAGTTTAAAGATAACGTTGTTCGGTGTAAATAATTATACAAGAATCACCTTGGTTGAATACTCTGGTAAGTTTTCAACTGAGAACAAATTGTGAGTTCACAGTCGTTCATCAGTATCTAATTACGATAGTAGTAGAGTAGCAATAGAGCTAAAGTATTTGTTAATAAAAATGATAGTGAAATGCGATTCCTACCTTCAACCTCCTTCGAATGATATTGGAAGTATAGGCTTGCAATGAATGAATAAGAAATTAAGACAAAAATTTGATATTTTGATAAAAATCGAAGCAAACAACATTAAAGAACAGGACGATATAGAGACGTTATGGAAAAAGATAAAAACGAATATTACCGACGCAGCCATTGATGCGCTAGGCATAAGGAAAGTAGGAGTGAGCAACAACAGTCGAAGGAAACAATGGTATACACCGGAAGTGAAAGCATTAAGATATAGGGGCAACAAAACACCCGAAGAAAACAATCACTAGATTCAAACCAGAAACAGATTTAACACAGAAATCAGACACATAAAACGAAGCTTCTGGGAAAACTTAACCTCCGAAATGGAGCACAAAAAAAGTATGGAGAATGCTAAGAAGGAGAAAACATGAAATAGTAGAATACACACAAATACAACAGATTGACGAGTCCCACTGGAAAACTTATTTCGAACAACTGTACGCAGATGATCCCGAAGAGGAGAGAAACAAAGAAAACAATAAAGAAGATGAAGAAAACAATGAACACTTCGAGATATTAGAAGAAGTAACGATAGAACACGCAAAAAAGATCAAAAGCAGGAAAGCACCTTGATTAGATAACATACCAATGGAAAAAGAGCATAACCATTTCTATATTCTAGAAAGAGGACAGGAAATCTCCAGAGTACTATAGAGTTATAACCCTACTAAACTCAAACATGAATCTTTTTACAAAAAAATCATTGAAACAACATTGAATGAACATGAAAATACATCGGAAGAATAATAAGGATTCAGGAGAAATCGATCAACCATAGATGCCATCTTCACAATCAAACAAGTAGTTGCAAAAGCTATAGAATACGGCAAGCCCGCGTATATGTGCTTCATAGATCTCACCAAGACATTCGACATCCTAAAAAAGAAATAAGTTCCGAAAACCATAATAGACATCATAAAACATTTAAACTATAACAAATCCACTCACTTATTAGTTAACCAAAACCTGACAGAAGAAATACAAACACCAACGGGTATCCGACAGGGAGACTCCTTAAGCCCGCAACTGTTCAACCTGATAATGGACGAATAAATTATGTCCAGAATACTGCAAGAGGCAGAGAGCGAAGACGACTTACAGCAGCTCCTATATTCATTCTACGTAAAAGCTAAAACCTTTAACATGTAACTAAACCCTTGTAATCTCTAAAGAACCAATAATGTCATTTGACTACCTATGCACACAAATCAGCGCAGACCAGAACAGAATAAATGAAGTAAAAGGACAAGCAAACGAAGCCAGCCGAATATCAGGTGCACTCCGGGACATTATCTGGAATAATACCAGTCTAATTAAACAAAAGGACAAAAGTTAAAATATACAAAATCTGCGTTAGACCCATATTGACATATCATATAGAAACAAAAGCGGACAACAAAAGAACTAAATACATCTTTCGAACATTAGAAATGAAAATATGCGGGTACACACTAAGAGACAGAAAGAGAAATGCAGACATAAGACACTAATGTGAGGTGGAAGACATAGTCAGATGGGGACGAAGAGCTTGGAACGGACACGTGTACAAGATGACCAAAGAAAGATTTGCAAACATCGCACGATACGGTAAACCAGGGACACCAAGACCTTTAGGAAGACCTCCAAAAAAATGGATGGATTCAAGGACCACATCTCTAGAATGAAAAGTTGGAAAATACGTAGAAGAAGAAGAAGAAGAAGAAGAGCATCTGTTGATTGATTGAATTGATGTGGTTACAAGAGCGACAGCAATTATTGTGTTGATACTGGAGGTGAAGAAGTGAGGTTATTTTCAGTAGATGACTACGATTAAAGGTGTGTGTAAATGTGGTTTATTATCTAAGGAACGTCTGAATATAGGTAAGGAAGACATCGAAGTTATCTACACGAGAATGGAAAATTATTAGGAAAGACATTAAGAATAGGTCTCATTTCAATTACAAGCTATTCTCTTATTCATTTTTTCATTAAGGGACTTTATCAAATGTTTATTCGTATAACTCTAATGTTGAATTTTTACAAATACGAAAACCAGAGACCAAGTAATATGCGAAAAAGTAGTTGATCATTTAGTAATATTTTCCTCACAATAATTCTCTCATACTAGGTGGACAGGAAAAAGATTTGAAACAATTTGTAATGGAAAACGTACTCAACTACTGGGAATGGAAAGAATTTTCCGTCAGTTTTTTTGCGAATATCATGACCATGTATGTTAAAAAACCACTTGGATTGCAAATGATAACAGAAATTAAAGATGAAACGTTTCGAAATTTTCGTTGGTTCAGTGTGAGTTCAGAAAATACTATCGCCCATTGGAGCTTTTATTGCAATCCGCCACCAACAGCTCATCCTACACAAGCATTTCTACCAGAATGTGCATTTAATTCTCAAGAATCCAATTATCAAGGTACTCAAGCGATCACAAATACAGGTAAAATTGTATAGATTAATCAAATAAATTAATGTTTTTTCATAAACAATATTATGACATGGATAATAATCATAAAATATAAAACATACCGTTTTGATTTGTAATTGAAACTTAACGATTTCGTTCTATTTTTCAAATATGACTTTTAGTACAGTGAACCAAGCAAATCACCTCGCAATTTTAAAGACCCCAGAGGTGAATACCACCTTTAATCGCAACTGGAAATTTAAAATTTCAAAATAAAACCGGGAATTGATAGAGAATTTAATTTTATGGAAAAAATGCAGAATGAAGTTTTTTATTTAGCTCAATAATTTATGAGTTATACGCGATTGAAAATTAAAAAAATAAACCCCGTTTTTCAACATTTTTTCACGAAAAACTCGAAAATTACGCATTTTCTGAAAAAAATTATTCCTATCAATATTGAAGCTTATAAAAAACAAAGAGGTTGGTCGGCTTAAATCAAATTTTTTAAATAATATTCAGCAACTTATGAGTAACTGAAAGCCAATTGTTTCTTTTTCGTAAATTTATGCAGAGGTTTGAGCTCATATAACCGAAAAACGATCATTTTTTCATAAAAAATTGTAATAAACATTTTTTAAGTACTTTTTCAGACCTTTAAAATGAGTTTTTATAAAACCGTCTAGCACGAAAAGAAGTTAAGTAACTAGAATTTGAAAAAAAATGTCGCTAAATTTGACACCATGTGCGGCAAAATTAAAATTAATCGTAGCCCATGTAAAATTATCTTTGTTTAAGCCCTAACAACACGTTCAAAAAGTGTGAATGATTTGGAACACGTATATTTTGAAAAAAGTTGTTTGAATTTTTTTTTTCGATTTTAAAGAAAAAACGTTATTTTCTCAAAATATCTCAAAGACTATTGAATAAACGAAAGAATTTTTTTAACTAAAATTTAGCTTCTGTTTTACTGAACTGTTTTTTTTTAAACTCACGTAGCTTGAAAATTAAACGAGATATAAGCGTTTAATGTATTGATTTCAATGTTAAGGGAGAGTCTTTTTTTACCTTTTAACATCAAAATTCTGTGAAGAAAAGGGCCTAGAAGGGCTACAACTCTCATAGTTTTGTATCCTATGAAATTCCCTACAAAATGATGTACGGATGAATGCAAAAAGGTTAAAGAGGAGCCAAGTTATTATCGAAAAACCAAATACATTTTTATAGAGATAATGCTGGAAAATTACATTACTTTAAGCCTTCAAAAAAAATTTTCCCTAATTTTTGTGGTAAGGGGTAGTTTTTAGGGTTTAATTAAATTAAAAACTTATTCATCAGGTTTGTTATATTTAAATTGTTTATATTTTTTCGACGCAAAATCGAAAATAAAATAATTTCATACTTTTAGCCGTTTTTTAAATAACTGTATTAGGGTATTTTTTAAGAGTAGTTACATATAAAAAATAGAAATATTACTTACATTGTAAAAAAAACAACAATCATTTCTCATAACTGCCTGCATATAGTAATTAGCAATTTTTTCCATTCTGAGGAAGGCTTTATGGTGGTTGCATTATTAAAAATATTGAGGGTCAGATTTCTTATACTCGAAGAAAAACAATTCTTCTATTACGATCCAAAATAAAATT
Source organism: Diorhabda sublineata (assembly GCF_026230105.1). Classification (NCBI taxonomy): domain Eukaryota; kingdom Metazoa; phylum Arthropoda; class Insecta; order Coleoptera; family Chrysomelidae; genus Diorhabda; species Diorhabda sublineata. The sequence goes on from NC_079475.1 coordinate 12,621,425, forward strand.
CATGTTTTTTACCACATTTTTTAAATAATCTTTGTATAAGGGGTTGTTTTTAAGAGTAGGCGAGCTGTAAAATATCAAAATATTAAAGTCATGATACAAAACAATCAACGTTTATTATATTTGAACATAACTATAGCCCATTGCCGCTTTAATTCATTTTCGCCCCTTAAAATTAAAAGGCATACTTTGCGACCAAGTCAGGTTTGAAAAGGAGGGTGAGATGAACTTAATCCCAAATTTTCAAGAAGATCGATGAAGGTTTTTAAAATTGCGAGGTTTCGGTCGGTTTTAAGCTTGAATGGCTGTACTATTTATGTGGTTTTCAATCTCGTGTACATTAACTAAACTAAATTTTATTGGTACTTCATACGCCCACACTATGAAAAAACACCGCATACGAATTCACATTTTTCAGTCCTTATTGACGAGGTTTAAGTGAAATGAATCGAATTGTTTGCGTCGATTCATAACTGTAGATAAAACTTAGATCCACCACTAAATTAAAATGATCAAACAGCCCCGACTTGTAAAATGCAAACCTGATGGAAAATACGATTTTATCGGCCGGAAAAATAACTCAGCGTTTTCGAAGTTAGTGTTTATAAAAAAAACTGGAGATTATCAGAAGGAAATGGATGCAGAACACCTTGAGAAATGGGTTTTAGATATTTGGATTATGTAATCAATGATTTAATTTTCACTATGCAAAGAATAATATTACTTTTAAATTAAATTACATGAAAAATCTGCTTATGAGTGCAATTCAATCTCTCAGTTATCGATAAGAATAAAGGTAATTTTCATCTGCTAACACAAGGGCTACGCCATCGACCCGTCGATTTCCTTTCCCCTTGGACCAAAGGTTGTAGTTGTAAACATTCTTCAAATAAAGTTATTTTTCTTATAGGCTTACCCTGTTTGCCGTGGACCCTAGCAAAGTCAATAGATTCGGAAATTCACTTTTCTAATCATTCAGAACTACTGAAAGCTTGGAATTATTGTAGAAATCCTAATTATCCCACAGAAAAAACGTTTTGCTATACAATATCCTTACTGCCTGATAAAAAAATAGAGAAAAAGTTTTGCAATTTAAGAAAATGTAAATCCGAACAGTGCCGAATGGCTGGCACCGGAAATGATTACAGTGGTAATCTCAACCTAACAAGATCCAATAGAACTTGTGATAAATGGAAAATTGAAAAAACCATGGATAATTCAACAAAAGATCGATTGAGTAATATTTTCGGAAAGTTGAAGTCTAGTACTCAGTCACCTCCAGACAAAAAACCATATAAAATATCTTGGAATGAAACACTTTTTCCTGAAGGATCTGTTGATAAAGTAGAGAATTTTTGCAGGAATCCTTCTAGGAACGTTTCAGGTAGTTGGTGTTATACCAGTGATCCAGATTTGCCAGTAGATTCTTGCAATGTAAGAGACTGCGACAAACCAGAGGAATGTACAATTGTTGTAGTAACAACTCTCACAGATCGAAAAATTTACATCCTACCACAATGGAAAGAAGCAGGGCTTCAAGGTGGATTGAGATTTGCAATTAAGGAATGGAATCCTGATTTACTTGGTAAGATAATCGTAATGTGAGGCATTCAGATAATAATCAGCAACTGTTATTTTAAACTAATTTTCTATCATAAGAGACCTTAAATCAAGATAAAGGAAAGTTTTTAATATATTTTCATATGTCTGTCATATATGGAATTTATAATCATTTCACTTAAGAACCAAAAGAATCGGCAAATATTTCTTTTAATATGTAAAGATAAAGGAATCCGACCAAAGTTCTTAAATTTTATTATAACATTTATTAATACTTGCGAGGATATATTGAAAAATTCTTAGCCTACTATAGAACCAAACAAAATTTCAATCTTAAAATATTTTATTACTCAACATATTCTCCTCTTAATTGGATACATTCATTAGAGCGAACCTGCAACGTCTCTAGACCTTTCAAAAAAAGGTTTCTTCTTGCTCTGCACACCAGACCTCAACAGCTTTTATTACCTCCGCCTAAGAAAAAAATTTACGACCTTTAAATTTTTTTTCAGTTGTTGAAAGAGATGATAGTCGGACGGAGCCAAATTTGGTTAATAAGGGGGGTGTTCTAGTAATTCAAACGAATTTTTTGTGTGGCAACATGAGATTTGTGTGCAGGGGCGTTGTTCTGCAAAAACAAAACACCTTTGGATAGCTTTCCGCGTCTTTTTTCTTCAATTTTTTCCCGTAGAGTGGTCAGTAATGTCGAATAGTAATCTCCAGTTATTGTTCTACCCTTATCCAAAAAATCAATCATGATTACTCCATAGCAATCCCAAAAAACTGAAGTAAGAACTTTTCCAGCAGTTTTTTGGACACAAAACTTCTTGGAACTTGGAGAACTAGAGTGTCACCATTCCATCGATTTTTGCTTTGTTTCTGGATCGTAGAAATGTACCCAAATCTCATCCATAGTAACAATTCGGTTTAAGAAGTCTACATTGTTTTCAAATCGAGCTGCTTTTACCATTGCACGCTTTTGGTCAACATTCAAACATTTGGGAATCCATTTTGCAGCAATTTTTCTCATGCCCAAATTGACGTGAACTATATGAAGAATTCGTTCGTATAAAATATTCAGTGCTTCAGATATCCGTTTTAGCCTAATTCGACGGTCTGATAAAATCATGAACTGCATCGATATTTTCGTAGACTGGCACAGAAACGGCCTTTCCGATCGGTCATCATCTTCAATGGAAAATTTACCTCTTTTGAAGCTTGCAGTCCAATTTTTCACGGTCGCATACGAAGGACATCGATCACCAAGGGTATTAAGCATATCTTCGTAAATCTGCTTACCTCTTAACCCTTTTAAGTACGGGTACTTGATGATGGCTCGATACTCCAATGTTTGGATTTTCACAATTTCGATGAACATCTTTTTTCTTTCAATTTATCGCGTAACTCTGGTTCACTTTTTTGACGTCAAACTTTACACTTATACTTCTAATAATTTATTGTTCGTTGCTATGGTAACGCAATAGTTTGTTTATGCATGGATCTGGTCTAGGCTAACTAGATATCAATTCATCTTCGTAATTCAATATGTGTAAAGTTAATCCTCATAGCTAAGTTGATTAACCCTTTAAACCCTTTCGAATATCATCCAAATTATCTAATTAAAATAAAACTTTGGACATTTTGGAAGGAACTGTTGTAATGAATCCAACAATGAGCGTTAAATCAAGTGAGTAGTTTATTAAAAAATGTAGATTTTGCCTCGAAATATAGTATAAAAAAAGAGTACCTGCAGTAAGCCACTGGCTTATTAAAATCAAATTGATTAAAACACAAAACAATTTAAAATTAAATTTCTATCACGCAAAAAGATATGCTATACATAGTATTCTTCTTAATTGTATTCATAGAATGCAATTTTAAAACGTATATAACTTTTAGATGGTGTGGTTATAACAATAACACCAAAAACTGGTTCAGAAAGTCTAGCGCTACTTATAGCAGCGGATTATAATGAAAAAGTGAAATTATACAGAGGCGGTGATCTTTTGGAACAAAAAACACTGCCACATCTTATCGGTGCTGGAAAATGGACCGATTTATGGCTTCAAATTAGGAGAGGAGAAATTATGTTGGGTTTAGAAGGGGTACCAACATCTTTATTCGAATGGATAAGTCCTAATAAAAACGAAGAGTTCGAACCTATATTTGTTAATTTTGCAACTATTTTTGGAAAGCCTATGGGCCTTAGCTTCAAATGTGACGAATGCCACACACAAAATGTGACTTTGTATAACACTGAAGTATATTATCCGATTGGGTGAGTTACGAAAGTTTTATCACATTTTTTTTTTAACTTTTAACATAAAGAAAAAAACAATGATAGAACGAAACTGTTAAAATAGTGTCTTATAAAATAATTACTACACTTCCGTCTAATTAGTTAGTTAATATATATATAAATAATTTATCGACCTTGATTTTTCATAATATCAAGAATGAAATAATAAAAAATGGAAGACTTTTTTTTTAATCCAAGTTAATTATGTGTTTGGTTAAACTGTTGGTCAATGCACCACTATAAAAATTCGACGTTTCGACTACTTTCAGTCTTCATCAGAATATGATTTGACACTTACAATTTGCTTATTTTATATTAATCAATAGATCACATACATCTTGAATATGAAAATAAAGATAAAACTTATATTTATAACGAATTTCCTTATTTTTATAAGGTTATGGTTAGAAGAAAATCCCCACTTTAACAACATTACCCTACTTATCCGTGGATCTGGGATCTCAATAATCAAATTAATGCTTTTACCAGAACACCCAGATTTCTTTTTGGTAATAATCGATCCTGATAAAGAAACCATATCATTTAACAGTGTGCAACAAAATTCTGTCATGTTCCAACTCAAAAAACAAATAGTAAAAGAATTAACAACTACAAACTCTTGGACCAGATATGAAATATTATTCTATGAATCTAAATTCAATGTGAAGAAAAACAATGTGTCAATATTAACATATAACAGCGTTAAACCTCTAGTAATGTATTGGTTTTCTGGTAAGTACAAAGCATCTGACAGTTATATTGAGTCATATTCGAGAATATTGGGCGATGTGTAAAATGCGTGAAAAGAATAACGGAATCACATAATTATGTACTATTATGAAATTCACTAATATACGGGGTGGCCCATTAGTATGTGGAAGTGCAATAACTTACTTAAGATAAAATATACAAAAAAATTTTTAAATAAAAGTTGTTTTGTTTGCCCAGATACACATTTCTAAAATAATTTGAAGTATACAGGGTATTAAGCAAAAAATATGAAGATTTGACGAAAATTGGTGGTTTGATTTTGTCACAAAAACTAAAAGTATTTTAAACGCCACTTTCAATTTTTACTTGGTAAAAAGGTTTTTAAATCATAAACTAAAAATGCAATTTTCTTAAAAATAGTCAATGTTAGAGTGTACATTATCAGGTATAATTTGAAGGGATAAAATAGTTTTATAAGATGGTAAAATAATATACTGGGTGTTCCATTTAAAACAATGAAGTTTTTGCCAATTAAAATCTCCTGAATTAATGTTTATCTAAAAAACACTCCGAATCCCAAACGAAACTTCTACTATGTTCAGACATTTCAGCCATCCTTTACCTTCGTAAATACCAAAATAATTTAATTACTTCTCACTAATAACATTTACTATGCAGCATTTATAGTGCACCAATTTTCGTCAAATCTTCATATTTTTCACTCCACCTTGGCAACGTCACAATTTATCGGGAAAAAGACAGGGCTAGGTGCAGAATTTTACGCTAAATACTATAGTTAACAAATATACAGGGTGTCCTATTTAAAAAAAACTTCATATTGACACGCTTATACCTCAAAATATTTCTGTGTATCTGTACAAATATAACAACTTTTATTTGAAAGTTATTGCACTTCCACACTCTAATGAGCCACCCTGTATATAAAATTCTTGGTGAGTGATAATGTTATCCCCTGTATACGGCCGACAATCTTCATGTACTGAGACTTATAACTGTAGTTTCGACTTGTGGAAACAAGCCATACACTATCATTTGGAAATGTAGCAAAATTTCTAAAAAAAAGTATAAATATGACAATTATTTTTGGCAGTACCAGAGTAGCCGGTTGTTAGTCGTCTCGTACGTATCGTATCTGCTTTGAGTTACAAATCTTGCTTCTTATCTCATCTTTTTTGCTTTTATTTTGCCAGAGCGGAACAAATTTTGTTATACAAATAAATAGATACGCAAGTTAAAATTATATTGTTCATATTTTAAACTTCGTTTTTCGATCCCTTATGATTATGAATTGTGTGGTATTTCCATTAGCCAAAAAAGTCATATTAGAAATATTATTTTATCTTTCAGTGGCTCCACAAACTGGATGGGTAACATGGGTCGCTAATTGCGAACCTCTAGATTTGGACGGACCTCCACTAGATGGAGGATGGTCAGCCTGGTCGCCATGGACTTGCACCGTATCTTGCGGAGGTGGTGAAGGTTTCCGAACTCGAACGTGTACGAACCCAAGACCGAATATATTCGGAAATCTTTGCCATGGGTCGCCAACTTCGAATGGAAAATGTAATGATTTTCCATGTGGAGATATTAGTCCGGAAACAATAGAAAAAATTAAAAGAAGTCTTCAAGAAAAGAGTTACGGCTACGTAGTTCAAGAGGGTTCGACCAGATTACTTAAAAATAACAAAATGTTATTAAAATTAGTTGAGAGAGAGTCCCCTAAAGCTTATTACGAATGGACTTTAAACGGACTTTTTATTAAACCAGAACCAGATAGAATTATTTTTAAAAAAGACGACATTTTATTAAAAAATATACAGCCGAGAGATGCTGGTATTTACGTATGTATGTTATTTCGGGTTAACAAAAAACGAGTCATACTCAGAGTTATTTCTTTAGGAGTAATTTCGAATAATTATAATATAGATACGAGGGCTACAAGATCTTTAACTTTACCGTGTAATTCAGTTGTCTTAAGTTATGTTTATACCGATCTAAGTTTGGCACTTTATTTAAACAATGAAATTTACAAGGATTATGGAGTAACCACTTTAGCCGCCGTAAATTCTTATCGTTTTGAAAATTTGAATATGTCTCTAAGTGGGAACTGGACATGTGTGGTCGAACAAAAAGATTTGAAATTAAAATGGGTTACCAATTATATAAGAGTACGTGTTAAAAAAGCTCCAAATTTATTCACAAATTTGATGGAAGATGATCTCACTAAACCACTTTTTGGTAGAATGCAAAACGAAACGCAAGTTTTAATTGGTATTATAATGATTGTACTTTTGGTCATTTTATTAGTTTGCGTGTTTTTAATTTTATACTATAAGTTTTGTACATTGAAAACTTTCAGATTTAATGCAAATAAAAGACACAAATAGAATATTTTGTTTCCTATTATATCTCGAATAAAGTTATCACAACTAACGTAATTTTATCATCCAATTCTTATATTATATAATGACACATACAGTGCTTTTCAGATAAAAGTATCCACCTTTAATAACTTTTGTAATACTGGTATTTAGAAAAAATCCAAAAACACGTCAATTTATGTTGGAAGGGGTAAGCATTATGGCTTATTTAAACTTACTGGAAAAGCCACCCCCTCACCCCTAGCAGCATCCCCTTTATTTTTTTAAATTACTTTTCATATTTTTTATGTAAAATTTGGATACTCCTCTTTGAGCTGATTTCAAAAATGTATAATACTTGTAGGTTAAAGTGGTTAGTTTATGAGATAAACAATTTTTCTTTTAAGAGCACAAATTTTACTTATTATTTACTTTCACCTTATTTGCCTGTACTAAAATGGGTTGTAACTCTACAAACTCTTTAATCTTTTTAACTGTGCTATTTATTATGAAGTTACAATAAGTGTTCAAAATGAGTACCATTCACTTCCATTCAATGGTATAATCTATTTTGAAATGCCTCTCTGACATTGCTTAATACGGCTGGATTTAATTGTCGACATTCATTTTCTATCCTCTCTCGTAAATCATCCAGATATTCTGGTTGGGTAGCATAAACTTTTGTTTTTAAATACCCCCATAAAAAGAAAGTCTAGGGGTGTTAAATCCGGTGACCTAGGTGGCCACTCCATCATCTGCCCCCTTCTACCTATCCAACGAGCGGGGAATGTTTCGTTTAAAAATTGTCGGACAGGCATAGCATAGTGTGGGGGAGCTCCGTCTTGTTGAAATACCAGTAAATCTTCGGAAAGGTTATCATCATTTTCTATTATTGTTGTAATACGTGGGTCAACCCCTTCCCTGAGTAACTCAAGATATGATTCACCATTTAAATTTCCGTTGATGAAGAAAGGTCCGACAATGTGGTCACCTAGGATACCACACCAAACGTTTAACTTTTGGGGATGTTGTGTATGGAATTCACGCATAATATGTGGATCACTTTCAGCCCAATATCTACAATTATGCCTACTTACTAAGCCATTTAATGACCATGAGCATTCATCAGAAAAGCAAATATTGTTTAACAATTGTGGATTGTTATTGATAATTTGCGTCATTGATTCGCAAAACTCTAGACGACGATCAAAATCATCTTCATTCAACTCGTGCACCAACTTAACTTTGTATGGGTGGTACTTGAATTTATGTAGAACTCGGAAAACTGTAGAAGATGAAACACCAATCGCTCTACTTATTGTTGACAACGATTGGGGTTGTTGAGCCTCTAAGCTGACTTGCCCTAAAATTGCCACTTGGATTGCTTCGTTATTTACGAGTCCCTCTCGCTTATGCACTTTATTGCAAACAAACCCTGTTGTGGTAAATTTCTCCATCAGTTGAATTACATACTTATGAGTTGCATGTCTTCCGTCATGTAATTCGTTAAATATTCTAGCAGCAGCTCTTGCACAATTATTATTTTGGTAGTATAAACCTACCATTTCAATTCTTTCTTGCAAAGAGTAAACCATTTCAGAGAAACAAAATAAATAATGTATCAAATTACACTATCAATAGTGACTACAAATTCTAGTTGACAATGTCAAACTTTAATAAAAAGTAGAGTTTTTTGTTGTTTGGATTTTTTAAGTAGAATAAATAGCACAGTTAAAAAGATTAAAGAGTTTGAACTGTTGTACAACCCATTTTAGTACAGGCAAATAAGGTGAAAGTAAATAATAAGTAAAATTTGTGCTCTTAGAAGAAAAATTGTTTATCTCATAAACTAACCACTTTAACCTACAAGTATTATACATTTTTGAAATCAACTCAAAGAGGAGTATCCAAATTTTACATAAAAAATATGAAAAGTAATTTAAAAAAATAAAGGGGATGCTGCTAGGGGTGAGGGGGTGGCTTTTCCAGTAAGTTTAAATAATCCATAATGCTTGCCCCTTCCAACATAAATTGACGTGTTTTTGGATTTTCTCTAAATACCAGTATTACAAAAGTTATTAAAGGTGGATACTTTTATCTGAAAAGCACAGTATATAACATAGAAAGAAATAAATAATAAAAACCATGATTATTTCTCAATATCTTCTCCCTTTATTTCTACACACTTTTCAGAACGTCTGACTAAAGCTTATATGCCACTATTATGTATCTTTAGGGTCAAACTGTTCGTACACTGCCTGATTAACTTCATCGTCGCTGTTAAATCTTTTACTTCTCAACTCGGTCTTGTGAAAACTTAAAACTTGCAAATACCGGCTGCTTTGTTCATTATTCTTTACATGTGAATCATTTCTTTGATATTTATGATTCTAGTTTAATTTCAGTTAGTTCTATGAGACGCAAAATATTTTTTGGTTAAAAAATATCCATCCACCATGAGATGTGGCTATAGAAAAAGTTCAGAGCATCCTCGAAAAACTACAACCGCTGAAGATAAACGTATTTTATTGATCAGTAAACGTGATCCACCACCTACGGGTCCAGAGATAGCAGATCAGATCAATGAATCTAGGGAACTGCCTTCGAGTACTTTTTCAGTGAAAAAGAGGTTGGAAGAAGCTGCTTTTTTAAAAGGTGCGGCGGTAAAGAAACCTCTTTTAAGACTTTAAAATAAAATAAAGGGGTTGCAGTGAGCTGGAGAGCATGAAAATTGGATTGGGAGAGAAATTTAGGGAGAGATATTCTAAGAGATTAATATTTGTGCGCGGGTCAAAGGAAGAACTGTCAAAGTTAGATCACAACTGTAAACCACGGTGGAGGCTCGGTGACGATTGGGCGATGCTTTGAAGGCCTATTTAAGGAAAATGAAGTACTCTCTGGCCAGCGCCTTATCGGCAGAAAATTAATCTTCCAGCATGACAACGATCTAAAAAAAAGTCGGACGGGGCCAGATCAGGGCTAATGGGTGATCAATCTCTGTCAAACGACATTCGTGTACAGTGGCCTTGGAAAGAAAAGATGTGTGGACTGGAGCATTGTCAAAAAGCAAGTACACGCCTCATCTAATTTTGTCTTTTTTCAATAATTTTTTGACGCAACTGTCGCAGTAAGTCAGAGTAGTATGCCGACTTAAAATCAATCAAAAAGACACACTCGCAATCCTAAAATATTGTGGCCGTAAACAGCCTTAATTAAACAGAATTTTAGATTTCATAATAGCACTTTTTGATATAATAATAAAATAACTTATATACCGAAGTTCGTCGCAAGATGTCCTCCTAGTTGTTCTTGGTGAAATATAAACAAACCAAAATTTGCCTGGTAAATACGAATTTTGTATTTATGGCCTTTTAGTCTGTTAAACACAAAATTGTAATCAACGAAATTTAAAATCTGTTTTTGATTCGTGTAAATAGAAAATCAACAATCTATTCTTAGCTCTCTATTGTTTATTGCTCCACCCTGTACAATATTATTGTGGTATTTTATAAATTATACTTGAACGTTGATGACTGTAGAAAACTGAATAAATTTGTGATAAAAAGAGCAAATACGTTATACGTATGCACCTTGCATCAAATAAGGAAGTAAATAAATAGAGTAGATTAGGTATTAAAGCAATCGCAAGATGACTTTCTTCTGCAATGTATTAGATTACAGGTCAACCACACCTGAACTTACATCGAAACGCTCAACATAAGGTAAAATCTACGATATAGGGGCAGTACAGTTGTACCAAAAGAAATGAACCATTTAACTGAATCAAATGAATGTCGATAATTAACAATTATGATATGTAATGTTTACTTGCTATTATAAACAAATACTTATTTCAATTATCTAATGGGTCTACGTTGACGACACTATTTATTATTCAGTTTTGGAGAAAATTTATTCATTTCAAAAAGTTTTGGATGATTCAAAACCTAAAAGGCAATCATACGATATCAAAATTCGCCAAACGCATACGAGGTTTGTCAAAAAATGTAACAATATCGAAAGAGAAACAAATTTTGTAATATAAATGAAACAAAAAAAAGAGAAATTGAGTGCAACAAAAATAAAGAAATTTTGATTCGTAAAGAAACTTAAATAAAGCACAAGAATAATTAGAGTAAATTGGTGCTTGATTAAAGAGAATTTGGATTTCCACAGTCATTAAACGTAAATTAGGTTAAATTTTCCATTTAATATATTGGATTTATTTAATATAAATCAAAATAATACTAGAATATTTGTTAAAATTCAATTGTAAACAACATTTTTCACAAGTAATATTTGTTCTAGATTATTAATTACCGTACTCATCGATTGTTTGGATTACTTAAATCAAATTACATTATGAAGTTTTTTTGTACTTTGTTAATTTAAAACTGTTAAAGCTCACGTAGAGTGTCTTATAGTTTTGCATTCTTTTAAAATTGGAAATATAATGAGTAGTCAGGTAAACTATTAATTCAATTGGTTTCGCTATGTTCTAATGTTTGTAAAATATTTTTAAGTTGTGTTCATGATATATTGGACTCTACTTTTCATCTGTTTGTTTAAATTAATCTCAGTATTACGTGAGTGATATGTATATTTTTGCTATCTTTAGATTGTACAGGTTGTCCCTGTAAAAGATACGGATTGTTAACCATTGGGCATGAGCCACCCCTGGCCTTCAGATAGTAGTGTAGAATTATTTATTCAGTCAAAAACACTACATGGTCATACATAATCATCTATCAAAAAATTCGAATGTATAATTAAGAAAATATACTTAAATATAAGTTCTGATTTCGCAGCTTTAAAAGGCCTCAGAAACTCAGAAACGAGTGGTCGTACGAGAATTTTTTTATCTACTCATTCCCGATTTTTTTGCAATAAGTACATGTAATCATGGTTATTGGAAATTCTTGATGCAAAAGTGAGATTTTTCGGGGAATGGTTAGATCAACTTACGATGTTGTGTTATGGATTGAGTTTTGTTGTGATAAGGATGTTAAATTTCGCTTTTTTATAGTAGTCATGTGTCCTATTTTTAAAGAAATTGCATAATATGCTGCCTACATTTAGGGGCATCACTCTTTCAATCCTAATCAATCTCGCTAATGCAAAAAGTTTTCAAGTTTGACTAAATTTGTATAAATTTGTATAAATAGACCAAATAAATGTCAATTACAAGGAGTGTTGACAGTGCGATTTTTGACGTTTACAGACATAGGCGTAGAAAAAAGTTTTTATGTTTTTTAATTGATTAAATTTGTGTAAATAGACCAAATAGAGTCTCACGTAAATAAAAATTTGATTGTAATTTAATTAAACCAAGAAGTTTAAGTTTTCTCCTCAATACGCACGTGTATGTTATGAGATCTCATTACGTGCATGTTATTGTTAAATGTCATTTACAAGGAATGTTGACAGTGCGATTTTTGACGTTTAAAGACATGGTGTAGAAAAAATAACATTTTACTGATGTGTTGCTACGGCACTGGAGAATTTCAGATTTTTACTGGTGATATGGTGTGGAATTTGAACTCACAAATTGATTTTTAATGTTCACATTCATTTATTTACTTTTAACAATTATTATCAATAAAGTAAAAACAATACATATGAAATTTACACGTACATACCTTTAATTACCCATATAGACAAAAAGCGTGTGCACTCGTTGGCTATCTGGGAATCGTTTTCTTTATTTATTTAAAAATTCTTTTAACAATCATCCTTCTTCATATTTACCAAAAAAAATTCGTGATGATTTTACGAATCTAATAATGAAGTTGATCACAAAAAAGTATTAATGATATTAAAATAATATATTATTGAAAATCTTGCATATATCTCAAAAATGTTTTCTTTTTCATTGAAATAGGATAGATATTTGATCGGGTATCAAATTGATCGGCAAGTGACCTCGGAATCTGTCTTTATTTATTAAATTTATGCATAATTTGAATATTCGCATTCAGTAATTAAACTATTGGTACTCCTGATTGTTTTTAGACCCAAATATTCACACATCCCAAATAATGATAACCTAAATAAATAAATGAAAGTTCTGTACGTATACACTGTAAACATATGAATCGAGTGTCATTTCAATATTTGCACCTAATGTAACTGATAAAAAATCAATGGCATGTGGCGATGATAAAAATAACGTGTTAGGATAGAAAAACTCCACTTACTTTTGTTACAGATGACATTGTTATATATTATTGTCCGTTTTTTTTACGAAAAAAACACACTACACAAAACTATTCACGAACATAATTATTATATACTTATTGATCTCTATTACCGAAATTCTACTGCTCGCGCTTCATTTACAACGTTGCCAATATAATAGGAGCTGCGCGGGAAGAATAAGAAAAAAAATAATTTTGGTTCGTTTTTTATTTTTATTTATATTAATCCTAAAATTGGTAGCAATAATCCTTGGATAACTTGATCAGCATTTATGTACCAACTTTATATCAATGTATGTGTATATTACTGCTGTTCAATTGCTCGTAATGAGATTAAACTGATTATTCAAGATATACAAAATTTATGAATATATCTAATTAGTACCCATGAGTTTGGGCGAAAGTTCTTGTTTCATATGTTTAATATTCTCTAGTAATCAATAAATACCGCTATATAATACTCGTTTTTATTTCACATTATTTCAATTTATACCGAGCCTACTTAAAATGTATAAACATTTGGCAACTTTGCTCCAAGCTATTGCTATAGAGTATGCGCCGCATTATTTGTGTTTTTATTTTAATATTATCTGGGACAAATTTTTAGAACAATGCTGATAAACAGAAAAAATGCTTTTCTACTTTTTAGTACCTCTATTTTACGAGACTTATTTTATAAAGTTTTGTTAAAAGTATACTTGATTAAATAAATTTGTTAGATGTATTATAAGCAATTTTCAACGTCCTTTAATTTTATTTTAAATCAGTTTCATTATGTTAAGAGTGTTGTTCTTGTAAAAATTATTTCATTTATATTTTCAAGTGGTTTCTGCATTTTATCTCTGAGTATCCAGTTATGGTTCATTTCAAAGCATTTCGCCTTACTACGTGCATACCAATAATGATCTCTGAAAACTATAAAAATTCCCAATAGTAAAGTTGATAAGTATCAGGATTTATAACATCTTTCTGTTGTATTTTTTATAATTTTGATTTCTTTTACACAATAACGAAACGCGTTAATTTTTTATTCTAAATAATTCTAACTAAAACACTTATTAATTACGATATACTTTACTTTATTTTTTACTTGGAAATACAGTCAAATAAACTGAACATAAGTTACGTAAGATATTGCGTATATTCACTATTGCATTTTAACATTTTTGTTATTAACTGATTGTTATTAACTGATGTTAATAACAAAACTTTTGTTATTAACATTTGTTTAAAACATAACACATTTCCTTTGATCTTTACCGACTCTGGATGGATAACATAAATCTTGTTAATAACATGGAATTTTCTTTTGAAAACACGAGTTATTAACTTTTGTTAAGAGAAATTTTTTGGCGATTCAGCTAAGTTAATAACTTTTTGTTAAAAACTCGTGTTATTAACTCCGGTGTAAACGCGGCTTTAGAATTGGCGATTGGTTGTGAGACTCAAAAAGTCAGGTAGAAAGTGCTCCACCAAATAAAAAATAATTTGAATGTTGAAACTGAGAGCAATTTCATTCGATTACATCAGAAAGTTAATTGAACCAAGACATTGGCCTGTAATTGGAAATTAAAGAGGAACAACAAAGTATTAGAAAATGTTTTCAAATAGCATATTTTTTAAATTCTATATCAATGAAACACTGAAATTACATTTCAATTGAATGTTCACTGTTATTTAAAGGGAAGAGTATGCCAAAATAAATCGAGAATGAAAAATGAAATTTTTTGATATCTCTCTTCGTTTTCGAGATATCGATACCTAAAGTTATAATTCAAAATTCACTTTATCACGTTCAATATTTCGTTTCAAATGAATGTTTTATCACTCAAATTCAATAAACAAAATGAACCATTTTTGATAACTCTCATCACTCTGTTATGAATATAACTTAACATACGATAAATACATGAATAATTTGATGTTTTTCATAAAGAATTGTCAGTTGTTTTTCATTATTTATAAAATAAAAAAAATATTTAATGATATTTTGAAGATTTAATTATTAATTTAATGTAAAAATATTCTCTGAATGTACGTTCTGAATGCTTTCAAAAGTTATTTATTTTCGTTTATTTTATAATTGAAAAGCCAGACTACTGACGAGTGGATAAATGTCAAACGGTTCCGATCCTTCTTGTTTGCTTTGCGCATGCGCTGCGTCTTGGCAGGTACTTTTGAAATGGTATTTCAAATTTCGCGAGGTTAAAAAGTGAAGCGTTCTTCGATTCAAGGCTGATGATCGATAAATACAATAAATATAAGAATTTTTAAATGAATGTTAATGCGGTGTGCTAAATGTCCCTCTAAAACGTACTTACTGTTAACATATTAATAAATTATACGGATATAGTGATACATTGTTTATTATTTTACAATTAACTTTATTCATATAAAACGTCCGTTGACACTCAGGACAATTAAATAATGCAGTCTTCAATTAAGATTTCAGTTCTTCTTTATTATTACTCTCCATAATCTACTTTGAGGTTATAAAAATGATATTTTAGTTAAGTAATAATAATATGATACGTATATGTAAATATTATATTTGATTTACATATCAACACAAAATATATTTACACGTAAATATTAACGCAAATTGTTTGATGGTTGAGAAAGAAATTTTACGAGCGCTGACCGCGCAGACGACATTACGTTCCAGAGCATGCGCAAAGCGAGCAAAGAGGAACGGACCCGTTGGAAATTTATCCACTCTTGACTATTGTAGTATTTTACAATTATCCTGAAAACTTTCTCTAGCAATTATTTTTGCATAATTTATCCTATTTTTAACGAAAAAATCAACCGAATAAGAAAAATTACTGTAAAAAATCGTTGTAAATCTACCCGCTCCTAATTTATCTGCCCCCAATCTCCCCTCTCCAAACTCACCCGTACCTCGCGACCTTTGGCCCCCCGTAAGAAAAAGAAAATCAAACTAAAATAATCCTCACGGGAAGAAAATATTTTTCAGACAATTTTGTCTATAAAAAATTCACGATTTTTGAACTTTTTACACTCAAAGTGCGCCACGAGAAGGTTAAGTTAGGTTAGGTTGATATATACAAATAAAAGAAAAATAAATTTTTCCAACTTTAAGTATCGATATCTCGCTTCGTTTTCGAGATATCGATACTTTTTCAATTGACATATATAACACGATTCGAATTATTAAAAATGAAACATTTTATCCGTCCGACCCTCAGGACCGTCTGTCTGTAGCAGCGATATCTCCTTACAGAAAGCATGTAGTGAACTCGGATATTTTGTATTTAATATCTGTATAGCTGTAGGTATGCCGAAACAAGAGAAATTCTGGAAATTATTAGGAAAAAGTTAAATAAATTAACAAAAATGTCATCTCATTGGCCAAATGACCTCAAATGACATGATTTGAAGGATACGACATCAAAAAACATCATTATCAACATCAAATGACAATAGACTTCAGTTGGCTTCAAAGGAATTATTGCTATTTTTTTTATGACAACATCGTTTTATAAATTAAGATTTTTGTTAATATTTACTGTTTGCTAACTGTAAACAACGACCTAGGTATAGTATCTGGCGCCGAGTACTTGTTTGTTGATTTCATGGAATGTATACAGAACAAATGACATTAATTTTAAGGAATTACAAAATGTTTCCTGATGTTCAACCAATAACTTTACGGAAAGAAATTTTGCAAATTATGTTCATGTTTCAATAGAAATATCTATCTATAGTGAAATATTGTAAATACCGATATCACATTAGATGATGTTAGAAATAAAAATTCTAAATATCTTTATATACGTTTTGTTTGTTACAAAGCTTTTCAGCAACCCTCGTTTAAAGCAAATATTAGGTTCTTATAAACACAGAGTGAAATGTATGAAACTAACTTGGTGAAAAGAATATTTAAATTTTAATTCATCTCATCCCATATGATTGAAGAATTGTGATTACAACTCGTATAAGAACATTTATTAAACTTAGCAAAAACGTATATTTCGCATACCTCCAACGTATGTTTGGTTTTCCTGATCATAATCTGCAATAAGCAGTGGAAAATGTGAATTGCCTCTAAGTAGCTATTTGATAACTATTTTTAAAAAGTCCAATTAAATTCAAATCTTGTTATGATGATATGTGTACAGATACATGCTGTACTTGTTGCCTATATTTAGGGGAAACCATCTTTAGTTTAGTGGTATTGATTGTTTATAAATAATTTATATTGCAAGCTACATTTTAAAACATTTGGAAGTCTTCCATTCATTGTTCATCTCAAATTTGAACCATTGAAATTAAATGTAGTTTATGATTGATTTTTCCAATGTCAGTCATACTTTCCGTAGATTTATATTTATTGATATGATATTTATTTTATTACTCCATAATTCGTTCAAAACTATTTATTGGAGATATGAGGAAGCTGATTAACATACGAATTATATATAATTCGTAGTTTTGTATCTCGCTAATCTTTTCCTAATCCGTATCTATGCACGAAACAGTGAAACCTCCTTAAATTTGTCTATGATCATCATAAAATGTCAACCGACAAGTGAAAGATCTAGGCGTCGAAAAGTAGGTAGTTTGCATTTTGATTTCACCTATATTTATTAAATATTGTGATAAAATTGATCCCTAGTGAAGCACATAATTCATATTTGATTAATAAAGAATGTAAGTAACTGAGTAATTATCTAATAACCTAGAAAATAAGCCTTTAACGTCTAAATCCGCTATCAAGTGCTGGTGTTAATGTCTGCTTTATTTTTGTTGATCATAAAAAAATGTTGCTCTGGATAAAAACCCAGTACTAGGAAATGTGCAGACTAGTATCGTTCTCATAACAGATGCGTATTGAATAAGTTCACACGCGTTAAGTGATCTAGTATTTATGACACCAACTATGGCTACAGATTATCAATATTATGTGACTCATTTTAATAACTAGTGAGTCATTTCTTTCGATTTTTTTGATAAATGTTAATTCAAGTGCTGGTTTCAATTCCATGTACAGTGACTTACTGTGATTATAGTTGTTGTGGCTTATTTTTATATTCCTGTGATTTAATGTATAATAGGTATTCAGAAGTTTCAATATGAAGACAAATTTGTTTGTATCTTATTTTAATAGGATTTTTTTTTAAATTGGATAAGTATTTTAGTATGAAATATATTTTTGTTTTGTTTCAAACAAATGAGATGGAAGTACTTAAAAATATAAACTATACCTTTGTTACAAAAGGTATAAAGAATCTGATATAATAATTTCAATTTATATTGGTTGGTTGGTTGGTTTTTTTATGGAAGATTAAAGGTTTTTAGATATTTTATGAAAAATATATTAAATTTAGTTTTTTCTGAAAGAAAATTTTGGTAATATTGAAAATTCCAAAAAAGAAAATTATACTTACTATAATCAAATCATAAATATTCAAGTTATTATTTAAGTTGTTTTTGTACCATGAGAATATAAATATAAATAATAAATTGTACCTATATATAACTTGATTAAAAGTTTTTTTTAAATTTATTTGTTCATATATATTAAAATAATATTTCAATAACTATATATAAATTTAATTATTTTGTATTTTTACAAGCTTATTAACTTATCGATATAGGTTTGCTGGGTAAATCAATTTTACTTCAATTCTTTTCACTTTTTTGTATATTTAAATTATTTAATGTTAATGGACTCCAATAACATGAATCTGAAATTCAATTCAAAAGATATGTAAGTAGAATATAAAAATGATATCCAGGTATTAATATAAGGGTTAAGTGTATAGAGAGAATCAATAATATTTTTTTTCGATCCCTTCTGCAAACCTACCCATTAAACACAGGTCATGCTATAGAAAAATAAAATTGTGTAAGAATGCCCAACTTTTCATGCACTGTACATGAACTTAAGCTGCACTTGTCTATAAAGTTCTTGTCAATGGGTGACTTTAAAAAATCAAATAACAATGCTGACTGCTGTTTTCTAAACTGCATTACATCATCCTAACGACATTTCCTCTTTGTAATTGCGAGCTGCCAGAAGATAAATTATGAAGAAAAGTTGTGGGAGTGTGAAAAATTGAATATTAATTTTAGAATCTTATGAATTTGAAAATTTTTTTAAAAGATAAAACAAAATTCACACACCACAATTCTCAACCAATTAATGTGAATAACTTTTAAAGTTGTTATACTCTTATATATATTTATAATTGTACTTGTAATTGTACCATAATTTCAGACCTTGAAGATGAATACATGAGTATATTTGTCACACAACACAACTAATATACATAGTACATATATATATATATATATATATATATATATATATATATATATATATATATATATATATGCATCTAAATGTTCTTGATTTTAGGTCAAAACGTCAAAATTTATCTTTCTTTTAAAAACTATCAGAAAAAACTAATTTTAAAACAGAAGAGACCCAAAATCAAGAAAATTTAGATGCATTAATATATCAAACCCAAACAATTTGTTATAGTTTCAACATGGATGCTGATGAGGGGGAATCTTCAAGTAGTGGACCAATTTCAACATTGAACAGCTTATTTTCATTTACCAGTCCTGCCGTGAAGAAACTTTTAGGATGGAAACAAGGTGACGAGGAAGAAACCTGGGCTGAAAAAGCAGTTGACACACTAGTTAAAAAGTTGAAAAAGAGCAAAGGGGCTATTGAGGAGCTTGAAAAGGCACTATCATGCCCTGGAACACCTAGCAAATGTGTAACCATTCCAAGAAGTTTAGATGGCAGGTTACAGGTATCACACAGAAAGGGGTTGCCCCATGTAATATACTGCAGAGTTTGGCGATGGCCAGATTTACAAAGCCATCATGAACTGAAACCATTGGAAAGTTGCCAGTTTCCATTTTCTGCTAAACAAAAGGAGGTTTGCATAAATCCCTATCATTACAAAAGAGTAGAAAGTCCAGTATTACCACCAGTACTTGTGCCAAGACATAATGACTTTGTACCGGGTCATTCTCTACTTCCGTTTCAACAACTTGCAGAGCCCAATATGCCACATAATGTTAGATACTCATCAAATGGATTTAATGCCTCTCCATTAAATCCAGGCTCTCCTCTATCAAGTGTTGCTAGCCCAGGGAGTGTTACATCTAACAATCCACAATCACCATATGCAAATCTGGCAGAGACTCCTCCACCTGCTTATAGCCCTACTGATGACAACAACACAAATACAAATAATAATGTAAGCCCAGAATCACCATTAACAGCAGATGTTCAGCCTGTTACATACCAAGAACAACCATATTGGGCTTCTATAGCCTATTATGAGCTCAATTGTAGGGTAGGAGAAGTTTTTCGGTGCCATTCAACATCTGTTATAGTAGATGGATTTACAAATCCAAGCAACAACAGTGACCGTTTCTGCTTGGGACAATTAAGTAATGTTAATAGAAACTCTACTATAGAAAACACCAGACGGCACATTGGCCATGGTGTCCATCTGTATTATGTAAACGGTGAGGTCTATGCTGAGTGCCTCTCTGATTCCGCTATATTTGTGCAATCCCGTAATTGTAATCATCATCATGGTTTCCATCCATCTACTGTATGCAAAATACCAGCTGGTTGTTCCTTAAGAATATTTAATAATGCTGAATTTGCACAGCTACTTTCTCAGTGTGTAAATCATGGTTTTGAAGCTGTATATGAACTTACAAAAATGTGCACAATACGGATGAGTTTTGTAAAAGGGTGGGGAGCAGAATACCATCGACAAGATGTAACTAGCACTCCATGTTGGATAGAAGTACATTTAAGTGGGCCTCTTCAATGGCTGGATAAAGTTTTGACACAGATGGGTGCTCCACACAATGCAATCAGCTCTGTATCTTAAGGTGAGTAAATAAAAATTACTTATAATATAAAATAATTATTCTCTTTTACCTGTTCAGGTATAGGATTAGTGTTCTGACGCCTTTTGCACCCGCCTTTTTTACAGTATTTAGTTTTTTAACGTCTTAATTTTTTCCTCCATTTTTCTATTATTTGGCCCATCCCTTTATTTCTCTTTCCTTTAATTTTATTACCCATTTTTTGTCCCCCTTTTTGCATTAGAATTTTATAACTAGATTTTTTTATCTTCACCTCTATTAGATTATCCCTTATTTTTTGTCCAAACATAACATGCTGTTTTTAATTAGATAAAAGCTAGTCTGATTTTTTCTCATTCTTTTGTTACTGTCATTTCTCACAATTGCCTAAATATTGCCTCCCCTTGTCTTAATTCTTTTATACAAAATTTTCAATTCATTCTCTTAAACTTCCCCATATAATTTGAAACATACAAGTGATAAATACATTGCCTTGTAATTTTTGCTTATAGTTATAGTATGTGTACATATGAAATACTGATATATTTATATATCTGGATGCTTATTTTATTGTTACTTTTTTATTTTTTAATACTTGTTTATTTAATTTCAGATTGTGATTATGTGAAAAATCTATTTGTCCAAAAAATGCAAATGAAGATAAAAACTGAAAAAACTTCTTGTGGATTAGTAAAATATATCTGCAAATTGCTCAAATTAGAATGAGAGAAAGAAAAATATAAATTAATTGAAATCCTATAAATATTCCTTATATATTTGAAAGAAATTATATAAAAAAGTCTGATTTGGATTAAGACAAAAGAAATGAATTTTCTAAAATCAAAATAAGCACATTAAATAACAAATTTAGAAGAAAATTGTTCTCTTTGTAAGGTATTGTTTTGTGAATATTAATTGAATGTACTTTATTTATTGATTTTAATGAGTCAGTAAATCTACTCTACTCTCCCTTTTTATAAATTTGAAACTTCTTAAACAGTTGGAAATTCTCTCTTCCTGTATATATAAATACCAATTTAAACTGCATCAATTTCTTTTCTTTTAGTCTACAACAGATATATCAAGCTTTCATTCCTCGTAAACCACATTCAAAATTTTACTGGTTTTCAACAGGAGTTGAGAGAACTCTTTATTTAAAAATAATTATTTCATGTGCTTATATAAACTTTAAAATAGAATCTGACTAGATATGTATAATAAACTACATACTTTATAATCTAGTTAATTGACATTTACTAAGCTTTCTATCCTTGATGAACTGCGTCACAAAATTGAAGCATTATTACAACAATTACATTTCAATTTTTTCAAATGGACGCCTTTGGGCCGAAAGGATTGTTTAAAATAGCTTGATAAAACAAATAATACCAAATTTTCAATTATGAATTTTGAAAAATATGTGATGTTTCAATTTTTAAATCAATAACTCAAAAGTGTTGAATGAGAATTGAGGTCAGGACTTTTTAAACGTGTTCTTAACCATTTTAACTCACATCTACCAAAGTACAAAGAAAATTGACGATAAATATCATAAAATTATATTTTATGGAATTTTGTCAACTTATAATTCTGTATAAATTGCGAAAAATTCAGTTGTTTATATACTCAACTAAACCTTTCGCAATTTTATAAAATATGTATTAATTTTATGGCGCAGTGTATATCAAAAACTGATTAATATTGTATATGGAACATGCTATTTGATAATTGTAGGAAAATGAACTGTAATGGTGAATTTTTTTAAATTCCAATATACTAATGTACGGGAAGTTTTTGAGTAATTTAGTTGATTCTATGTTACTAGTGATCTCTATAATTTTAGTAGGTACGTACTAGATACATACCCTTTAAAACAAATGGTGAAGTTTCTTTTTTTTTTGGTATATAAAACGTTTGTTATGAAAAAAAATACATAAATTATTTAAATTCAGATAATATGTTGCTACTTGCTGTCAATATACAGCAATATGATTTGATAACAAACTATCCACATATTGCCTTCTTGCTAACACATTTTATACAATAAAATAAATCTTGATTATGTTTTGAAAAGTACCCTTATCATAAGACATCCTTTTTTTTATATAAAATGTTGTGAGAAATATAATATTAATAGTTTGATGTGTTAATTCAACTCCTTTACATATTTGAGGAAAGTTAATTTTATGATTGACAATTCTTGAAATTTTGGAAATGCAAGAAGTAACAAATGCAGCTGGAACATATTCTTTTTAGGTAGACTAATAACTTCCTATCTTTTATAGTCGTCGTTGATGATAAGACTTGTATAATTGCGAATAGAAATATGAAGGAAAGTATAAAAGCAATTTGAAATGATGCAAGACAATGTGCAAGAAATTGCATGTGATTTCTTCCAAAGTCAAATATTACAACTCAGCTTGACATTATGCAAGTGTCTTACCACTTCACCTTTGAAACAAAAATTCCATGAATCACTTCAAATTTCATTTAATATGTTTGAACCGGTTTAAAAATTAGTCAGAAAATAATTGGCAATAATTACATCTGCGGCAATAATTACATCTGCTGCTGTCTTCCTTTTGGAGTCTGATTGTCAGGTTAGTTGTTAGCCAAAATGGCACCAAATCGATAATGTTACAAGTACGAGATCTTGGTTGAAACAATCAGCTGAACTTCATTTGTGCATGCTTTTGATCAAGAAATATTGCGTTGCACGTTATATTGCATCATGTCAATCGACTTTGAATGCCGAAGCAAGTTTAAATTAATTATTTTATAAGTGAAATTTCAATATTTCATATATTTTGTAGGCCAATACAACAAATAAATTAAAAAACTCCGAACGAAAGTATTTGTTGTCAATAAAACGGAAAAACTTTTTCAACCCCTTAGCTGCCAACTTTTTCCAAATGCCATGCCATGTTAGAGTCCTGAACATACTGTTTAATTACCAGTTCAGAGAAAGATAAACTAAAACCTATTAAGTTTTAACCTACTTATTTATACTAAATTTTTCCACCATTTAACTTTTTCTCGAACAATTCCAGTGGGAAAAAACCACTTCGATTGGAAATTTCACATTTATTCCTTAAGTAATAATCTATCGTTTGCTTCCAAAGAAAAGCTAGACGGACTTGAAATACTTTGATACATGTTTTTCTTTTCTATAGATTTTTCAATAATCTATCTTACGTTACCTCGACTATTTTCAGATATAGTCTTTGAGCTAGTATCTGAAAGGGGAAATATTCGGCACTTCAATATTTTGGAAATATTACATATTTTCGTAGGTATCTACATAAATATCAACAGTAAAGGGTTGAAGAAATTAAAATTACTTTCATCAGCAAACAAATATGTTTAACATTAAATCAAATAAAGAGTTTCAGCTTTTTGCAGTACTAGTTGAACAGTAATAATTTTATGTGAAATTCCGCACAACTCTGTGTAAACAAATAAATTTTAGTGGCAAGGGAGAAATTGCGTGGTTTGATTACTAGTTTAACCAGTCTCAAATCAATTATTATATTTTTGGGAACCAACTTTGACTATTTTTTGCGTCTTCTGCTTTTATTATGGTATAGATTTGTTATGTCTCTAGCCTAAAATAATTGATCAATTGAGAGATAAATATAGGTAAATAAAGTTTAATTCCGACGATCATACTGTTGAATTGAAACGTTAGTAAATTTAGTCTGTACTTTTATGTAGCATTGTAATGTAGTGTTCAGAAATTAATGAAGTGAGCGTCAATTGTCGCACTATAGCGGTGGAGCTAAAGGAGACGGTATGAAAAAATCTGCTTCGATTATTTTCATACTAAGCAAAAATGTATAAAATTATGATATCACATAAAAAAAATAATCGAGACTGTGTTGACGATGGGGGTCATATGTCAGTCATGTGCATGAACTCTATTGAAAAATTAACAAATTTATTTTATTCATCTAATTTTAAATTCGCACACAACTGTAATCGATGCAATCGATGATAAAATTCCATACTTCTAATTTATCTGTATATGATTCAAACGATTTTTAACTTTAATGTGTTATAAAAACTATAAATAAATAGCTGCAGAATGATTATAATTCCAGTTTCTGTTGGTAGAACTTGCGTCACCGTAGAATCGTGTTATAAAAACCATAGATAAATATCTGAAAGATTCTCATTGCGAATTGTAATTCCAGTTAATGATAGTAGAATTTGGTCACTATCGAAGTATTTGTAAAAATATTTTCTTCTTTCAATCGATAGTCTATGAATTACAATGATAAGTACGAAAAGATTTGCTATACAGAATGTACATAGTACATGCTGGTACCATTTTAACGTGGTGGGGCTATTGCGCCATAGGTTGTACATCGCTACCTCTCAGACTATTTTAGACCTAGTTGTAATAATGTAAGATCCGTGTGGAAATTTTTAGTTGCGAATTGGATCGTATTTTTTTAGCCGGGATCAGTGAAAATGCGAGGGATGCATTCATAAGGAACTTTTACTTTAATATAAATCAAATGATCCTTATCGACATAAAAATCCCTTAATGTGTTCATTTTGTATCAACGGAATGAAAACTGAAAAAAAATTTACTGCTTTATCATTTTTTAAAGTCTCAACGTCAGAATGCCTATAAATATCAATACATTTTTTATTGCTGTTCATACGCTGTACAATTTTTTGTAAAAAATATTCATGTTGAAGTTTAATTTTAACTTTATACAGATTTTTTATATACATATTTTTTTTAATTTTGGAAAATTGATTAAAAATGTTTTTAAATGTGAAAAATTGTATAATTTATAGTATATTGTTTTTATATTTATTAAGTTCCTACTGTTACATTATAAATTGCAAATATTTCATTTTATTTAGAAATAAAAATTCATTGGTTCTCACACATTGTCTATTTTATTGAGTTTAAATTAAACGTGAAAAATGACTTATTGGTATTTTTCTATCTTTAACTATAAAATTACCTATAAAGAAGCCCATTATATGGGTAAGGATATAGCCCCTCTAAATATATTTTGTTAAACTGATACATTAATGGAAATAAAAGAAAGAATTAATTAAGACTAGAGACCAAACCCGATTAGTTACTTATTCAATGACCACCATATAACTTCTGACCTAAAGCAGAACTGTTATATTGAAATTGAAACAGGATTAGTTGTTTGCATGAAAATATTCGGATAATTGCTGAAGATAGAATAATTTGTGTAAAATTGTATTTTTTTTTTAAAGTCTCGCTATTAAAATTGAGTTACATATAAAATATTGAATCATTCATAATTGTAATCAATGTTCATTATACGGAAATTCAATCATTTTAACATTTTCCATTTTTTAAATATATTTTGAATTTGGTTTAATACTGAATTTTAACATTCTTCCAAAGTGATTTTTACTATATACATGTGGCAACGTGGCTTTAAGAATGTAAATATGTGATTTAAATTTCAACAACGCAAAATTCGATTTTCAGTGTAGTGGGGAACAAATTACGGTAAGAGTAGAAAATAAGGGAAATAAACAAGAAGTGAAAGGTAATTGGTGAAACTAAAAGTTATCAGAAAAAACGACAATAAAAACAATAATTACTGACAAGAGTCTGTCTACTGTTGTAAAAGGCGAACCCTGAATGTCCTTGGCTGGCACAGATACTAAACGAACCTATAAAGTAATAGGGAGATAAAACTTCCGAAAGGTTGATATTAGTTATTTTTTCTTGCGACGTGATAGCAAAATATGTTTCAAACAAAGGAAGGTAATCGGCTGTTCATATATGAATATACAATACAAATAAAATATAGTTGACAACTATGTTGAGAAAATAAGATATAATTATTTTAGACTTAAAACAAACTATCAAGTAAAAGGATGCTTTAATGTAATAAACCGAAAATACAAATATATGAAAATTTCACTTTGTTAATTCACAAAATAAAAAAAGGTGAATATAATAACCATAATGGAATCATTAATATTATTTAAACTAGCGTATAGCGATAAGTCCAGATTCGAGTAATTTTTGTATCTTAGCGGCTATATCAGGATTTTTTAGATGATCTTGTAATGCTTTAGGATCGTTTTGCATTTGTTCCAATATTAATCTCATCGCTGGATCTCTCAGAATAGACTGAACCTCAGGATCAGCCATTGCCCGTTGTCGGATCTTTTCTGGATCTCCATCTAAATTGGCGTTTTCAATGGTACATGATCTATAACCCTAAAAATGTATGAACATTATAAATTAAAAATTTTATCATAAATACTAAGATTTTTAAGTAATAAAAATTTAATGACTGTATTCAAAAAATATTACAAATTAATACGGCCAAAAAAAATATTAAAATAATTAAAACCTAATTATTTATACATTTAAATTAAAATTACTCCTCAGACCAAGTATATAATTGAAGATATGAATTGATTAGGGCCTCTTTCAATCAACTAGGTAAATAAGTATAACGAAATTACCAGAATTGTTGGTACAAGACTCAAATTTTAAGGACCGATTTTATTACTTTTGGACAAATTATATAGATATATCGCTTGAATACACTTGTATATTGAAACAAAAATACTACAAATATAGCAAAATATCCTTCAAACACACTGCATTGTTTTTAATCAATAAATTTCTAAATTACTGATATATTATTATAATATTGTAGCAAAATTAGATAATTAGTACAATTGTTTGGGCTATTCTTCTTTGCCCTTTAACTTAACCCTCGTCTACATTATTGAATATACTGTAATGTTCTCAGGAATTTTCTAATGAAAATCTGATTTTTTATAAAACCAAGTTTCTTTAATTTCTTATTTCTTAGAGCTTTTGATATATTAATGTATCTAAATGTTCTTGATTTTAGGTCTCTTCTGTTTTAAAATTAGTTTTTTTAATGATTTTATTATTCAAAAAAAAATTTTGAATTTTTAATTTTTGGAAGATAAAATTATAAAAAAACTAATTTTAAAACAGAAGAGACCTAAAATCAAGAGCATTTAGATGCATTAAAACCAAGTAATGTTATATTATTTATTGTGTATATCATAAATTGCTACA
The DNA here is from genome assembly GCF_026230105.1 of Diorhabda sublineata. Taxonomy (NCBI): domain Eukaryota; kingdom Metazoa; phylum Arthropoda; class Insecta; order Coleoptera; family Chrysomelidae; genus Diorhabda; species Diorhabda sublineata. The sequence goes on from NC_079475.1 coordinate 12,649,517, forward strand.
TTATTGCAGTCAATAGCTTACTATTTTTCAAAAGACACTGATTACGTAGAATATACAGTTTTTTATATATAAATATAATGACGTAAGATATAGAATAGAATCTGAGGAAGACACTGAAGTAGACTTTAACGTTTATATTGTGTTTTTCACTTTTGATTAAATAGAAATAGAAAGAGAAAAACCTTTAGATTCATTGATTGAATGTGACAATATCTACCAAAATATTTTTCTATATAAATGGTGAATTTATTAAAAAGCTATTCACAATAATAATGTGTTGCTTAAAGATTAGTTTGCCGACTTAAAAAAAATTAGTATTTTAAATGTGTTTTACCTGTAGGGCTTCTGTATTGTTGGGATCTAGTTCCAGAGCTTTTTGAAATGCGGAAATGGCTTTGCTTTGTTGTTGCATACCTTGCAGAATGTGACCCTTTCTTATCCATCCTTTAATAAATTTCGGATCTAGTTCAACACATTTATCACAATCTTTTAATCCTAGGTCGAAAGCTGCTAATTTGGTATAGCAAGCAGCACGGTTACTGTATAATTTGGCATCATCTGGATTACGTTTTATAGCTTCTGTATAGTGTTTTACAGCAGTTGCATAATCGCCTTTTTTGAAAAATTCATTACCTATATAATATAAAATGAATTATATGCCTGTTCTTTAATATTTAAAATACTAAAAAAATGATACAATTGTAAGAAGTAAATTAATTGGAATTCCAAGTATACAAGTTCTTGACAGATATTATTTTATTTAAAATAGTTTTATAAATCGTCTGGGTATGTTTTCGCAATACATTTTTCCTTTTGATTTTTAAACATTTCAGTTATTTGTTTAATAACCACATGCTACAAACGTTTTGGTGATATCATAATATTGAAGTATAATTTCAAAAAAATTACTTATATTGATAGTGTCCTCAGGAAATTATTACTGCGTTGTTTCTATTTTAAATTCAAAATTTTAATTGACTTGGTTAAAGATACTACACTGATATTGATATTGACAAAAAAGAGGAAATATAATCCAATATTCATCGAGGCATTAGTCAAAAAAGTAGTTGTTTTCTACTTTGAAGAATGGCAGAATATATTTTCGAAAATTAAATATTAAAATAATTTTCAGTCATGATTAGTAAAATCATATATTTTGATAATATAAATAAATATATATTAGTCTTATGGGTAATAGAGAATTCACAAATATAATATGATAATTTATCTTATAGTGACTTTTGAGACAAGATACTCACCAATTTCTTTTTCTTTTTCCGCCAATTCTGGATTAATGTATGATTTTCTTTCCTCGTCTTTTATAAACTTCTCAACTTCAGATAATAAAGTTTTGATCTCAGGTGTTCTATGTTCCGACATAGATTTTTCATAGTAAGTCTTTGCTTCCTTGTATTGTTTCAATCGTTTATAGGCATTACCAATTCTCATGAAAGATTTAGCAATTAGTTTGAAATCAGCTCTGTTTTCTCTACCAACTTCTATACCTTTTTCACATTCTTTAATACATTTTTCATACTCCTTTTGCTCAAAATAAACAGCAGCTAAATTATTGTAGAAAGTTATATCTGTTGGATCATGTTCTATGGCTTTCGAGTAGTGATTAATAGCATTTTCAAAGTCCTTTTTTTTATAGAATGAATTGCCTTGTTCTTTTTCAGCCAATGCTAACCTATTACACAAAAAAAATACAATGTAAATTTGATATCCTCAGTACTAAGACAATATTTATAATATCTACAATTCTTATCTGTCAGTTCACAATGAACTCTAAAATCACTAAACTGATGTTTTGAGTAGTTTTCCTAATAGGTACCGTGATTAATAAGGTAGGTTCAAGTAGATCATTTATCAAAGTTTTCTATAAATTTAATGAAATATGACTATTAGAAATAGAGAAAGTAAAACCACTTCGAAGCTTACATAGAAAACACTCCTTTTATATAGACCTACAAAATATATTCTAATGGTAGAATACCCATGTCTTTTATAAAAATGAACAGATAGAATGCCATTTCAGAGTTATTTAGATGTATAGAGTAATAAAACTTAACAACCAGGTATTTCATGCAAATTTTTACTTTTTACACCTGAATGAATGTCTTAAATGAGTTAATGCGGAAAAGTATAGATTTGTAAATATCAATTAAAACCAAATTATAGCAGCTGATTGTGTTATTTGTAACTTTATAAACAAAATTCTTTGTTTTTACTTGTAATTAGAGAAAAGTCAATTGTGAACCTACATAAACAATTTAGTATGTTTATAATACCTATACAATAAAATACTACTAAGTAATGTCTGGCATTAAACTACATTTAATATAACATATTAGATACAACAAAATAAGCTAATGTAACTGTTTTTATAGATAAAACATGTAGGCATATTCTTAACTAACCAAGCAAACCAGGGAAAATGGCGAATATATGAAATTAATATATAAAAAGAAGTAATACATAATGCTGCTACATACTTTTTATTCTCTGGTAAATCTGGTTCGGGCACCTTAGGTTCTGTTTTCGGTTCAGGTTTTTTGGGAGAAGGAGTATATACAGGTTCAGTATCCATAGGTTCATCAGCTCTAGCATCAACTCCAATAAGAACACTAAGGGTGGTCAACACTCTGGGATCTTGAAGTTTCATACCTAAAGATTGTGGATTGGATTGAAGTTGTGCTAATAAAGCTAAATATTCAGGATCTTCAAGGTAAGCTCTTGTCCTAGGATCGGCACGAAGCTTTGCTATTACATCTGGTCCAGAAAAGGGATTTGGGAAAGAGTGACTCTTTTGTGCCTTCTGGAACTTTACCTAAAAAGATTTATAACAACAATACCAAAAATATGTCACACCAATAAATGGGTAGCAAGAATAAATAGATATAACATTGTAAATATAACAAAGATGATATATACCCAATAAAATTAGGAGTGATACATGCAGAAGGAATAATTCATGGACATAATTTTTTTAAAATGATTGTCTCAAATTACAAAAAATTTATAAGTATATAATCAGAAGCAATCATAATGTTTGACAACCCCATAGCCAAATACACTCCTGTAAATATCTATGCTCTGTTTATGGTATCTTGTTTCAAGTAACTTTACTTTCTAGAGTCTATGGAAGGTGGTGTTTCATCTGCTCAAACAATTTCAACAGTAATCTGCAGTCATAGGAAGTAATTAAGGATAGAATAAAAAGAGACCAAAAGGGTCATATCTGATATCATAAATTTTACTTGAATTGTTTAGGTCTTTTTATCATTGATAACAATTTTGTTTTTACATATTTCATGGTTTGTTAATACAATTTTCCAACTATTTTGTATGTTATTTATCATTTTTTTGGGATAATTATATATATATATATATATATATATATATATATATATATATATATATATATATATATATATATATCTTACCTCAGTTAAGCCTTCTTGTAGTTGAATGTTATTGGGGTCTAATTGTAACCCTTTTTCATAAGTAGCAATGGCGTCGTCGTATCGCCCTAAATAAGATAATGCAGCCCCTTTTCTGGAATAAGCTTTTGACCAATCCGGTTTGATTTCTACAGCCTTTTCTGCATCTTTTAAGGCCAAGTCGTATTGACTTGCTTTTGCATAAGCGGCGGATCTGTTTGAATATAATACAGCATTTTGAGGATCTAGATGAATAGCTTCAGTATAATATTTAAGTGCTTCTTCTATCTTGTTTGCTGAAAGGGCTGCATTTCCCTTGTCTTTAAGAACTGTGACCTAAGATAACAATGTGCTTTATTATTTCTCGTTTAATAAAAAAAAATTGCCATAGTAAATAGGACACAATATGCCTCAAGTACAAAAAATTACATTACCTGCTCCATTGTACCTCCAAGTGAACTAATTAATTATTGAACAGCATTCACAAGCACTGACTCGCTGAAATTTCTGATCTTTTCCAGAATATTCCTCTTGAATATGACAAATGACATTTGACAGAAAGATAAAAGCATTGTTCGCGGATGAATTATTTTTACGTTAAGAAGACGATGACGACAATTTTAGTGATTTTAATAGTCACAATTAACAAATAAGAAAATAAACTAATTATGATTACGATCGACATTAAATAAACAAAGAAATTTACTCGCTCCAGCAAAGGAAATTTTAGAAAGGAAAGAATACTCGTTTGCAACTTAGTTTCAGAATCCAGACAAATTCAGACAAACATTCGAAAGTAAAACAAAAAGTAAGCTTTTATATGTAAACCGGCAACATAGATGGCGTTGAAAATCGTCCTGAACTTCTCCTGTTCCAGTCCACAGGCCCTGATTTCTTCCTTGTCTATGAGAAGAATTAATAAAGCAAAGAAAAATGTGAATGAATGGAAGAAGGAGATGAAAATCCAGTGAGTTGATATCTCCAGATTGTAGTGGTGCAGTATGGCTTTTATTTTCTGATTGTATTATCTTCCCAAAATATCCAAAAATACTTATTCTGAAGGGAAATATGATTAGGTACTAGTTAGCTAGAATACGAAACAATTATTGTTATATATAGAGAAAATATAGAAATTTATTCATTTAATGTGTGAAAAAAATGTTGATTATTTTCTATATAATTGGTGCTTATATAGTTTCGAGGCTTTACAGTAAAAACGAATATGAATGAATGAAGTAGAGTCAATTCATTTCTTTATAATTCAAGATGTCGCTACCTTAACCGGTCATGTAAATAGGTATTACAAATATCGATGTAAAATACATGATGTAAAGACTACAAGGTGTGCTCTTCCCGATGGCTCTTTTCGACTCGTTCTGCGCATCTCTCAAAAGCCAATGATAATTCGCTCTCAAATTGGCGCGTCGTTTTTGGAGCGGATTCTCATTGGATGCTCCCCAGCTGATGCGCAATAGCACACCTTGTAGTCTTATCATGGTAAAATATGTTAAAAAAAAACATATCTACCAAACTAATGATTGGATTGAGTTGAAATTCCACAGAAGTCTTACTTAAGGTAAAGTTTAACTGGAAAAAAAATCAACAATTCGCTAGCTCAACCACTATCGGAAATACGTATGCACAAATATCGATATGAAACATACGAATATTCAAAAAATCATATCTACCAAACTAATGATTCGATTGAGTTGAAATCGTAGAGAAGTCTTATTTCAGGTAAATCTTTCCTTTGGTGACTGAAATAATATGAATTGCGATTTCAGAACCTCGGTCATGAATGTATTTTTGAAACAGTCATATTTTGAAGAGGCGAAAAAATAAGTCCTGGCTATTTTGTATGTTTTTTTAAACTTTCAGTTGATATAAGTGATTAATCCATTTTCCCCTTTCTTCGTGGGAAAAATATTTTTGATTTTGTTCCGCTTTCGTACTGTATTAATATATTTGTCAAAATCAAAAACAATAACTTGTAAAAAGTTCTAGCTATACTAATATTTTAAACGTAACGAGATGAAATATACTAAATGTATCATAATACAATATCTTCAAAATTCTTAGCATCTAACAGATTGACTTTACTAACTACCCAGGGGGTAGATTAAACTTCAGTTTAACGTGGAACGGAGGATTCGAACCTCACTTTTTCAAATTATTTTGGTAAAATAATTTAAGATTAACATTTTATGAATTCGAAGATGATTATAAAGAAATTATCAACATTGTCGTCCCATATCGAATCTTGCAATTGCAAATTGTTCATTGATGTTTATACAACTTTCTCAAATAATTCAATTTTAAAACAAATATTGGAAAAATTGTAGACAATCTTGTTTATTTTGATTTAAACTTTAGTTTAATCTTCAAATTTACCTTAGGTTGTAAAATTGGCCCTAAGCTAAGGTAGAAGCTGTTTTTTTGATTCCCTGAAAAATGAGTAAAACTGAGATAGCAAATATTGCCGTGTCCGCGACGATTTTTTTTATTCAAGAAAAACTTTATTGTATTTGTAATTCCTTACAAATATTTACAAGATATCCTATGAAGTATTTTGAACAAAACTACTGTACACAGTTCAAATTTATTTATATGGTGCATAAGGCTTCTTCTCAGTGAAAAAGTTCTTTAGAACAAAAACTTGCCCAAAAGCAATTGTTAAAACTGCCAATGTTTCCATAATTGACCACCACAAAACTCTTTCATTCAATTCTTCTGCCCGTTTTCTTCCTTGTGCTTCTCTAAGCCTATGGTGTGTTTGGTAGTCTAACATTGTATTCAAAGCTTTATGTATTTCTTGAGTAGAAGATTCCATCTTAAAAAATAATAAAAAAAATTATGACATTTATCATGAAGTATATACAAAAAAAAGTTGTTGGATCTAACACCTTATGTGAAATATTTAGATAGTTTATATACAACTTTTATAATATGAGGAATTTAATTTCATTTGTGGCTTTGTCAAATATAAATACTTGTCAATTAGATACACCAATTCTCATGAAAATTTGTTGTTAATAATAAGAAGTTTGTCTAAAATCTGAAAACAAATGGAACTAATAATTTTTTAATTGTTTACCTGTATCATATCATATAGATAATGAATTTTAAAATTAAATAGCTTAACTGAGTAAATAACAAATAATGAATTAAAAACACTTTGTAAATACATGTAAAAAAATTCATAGAATTGAAATAAAAAATATGTACAGGAAGAAAGTAATTCATATGACATATCACATTTTTCATACTTCAGCAGTCACTGAATAACTTCTTACAGTTAATGCTGTACATACATTTTTAATATAGTGTAAGAATTTTATTCATTTATTGCTATATTGAGACATTCCCATGATAAAAGAATGACCTTTCCAATAATTTAATGCTTCCAGAGCTACTTTAATGCTCAGTAGGGTCTCTGGCTCTTCTTCAACTCCTTGTTGTAATCCTCAGAATATCCCTTTGATTTCAAAATTTCTTTGTGTGAGTGAAGCCATTGTGATGTTTGATGTTGTTTTGAAAATTTTCTGTGTTATTTCCTGTGATGTTAAACTATTGAATCCACTCAGTTGATGGAAGATCTGTTTCAAGTCATTCATCTAACATATAACTTTACATTATGATGATAATAGCTTGATTCATCATCATTATGCCATTCAATCTGTTAGATCAGATTAGCCCTTTGTAAGCCTAATCTAGTAGGGTAGATTACTCCCTTCGTCTTTTTGTTATAATTTTTTGTTGGCCCTGGCCTCATTTTTCATTTCTTTTCATTCCTTCTTGTTTCTACATTTTGCTTTTCAGTCTATTACTTCTAAGATTCTGGTATCTTATTCAATTTTTTCTCCAGGTATCCCTTGATAGGCTTCAACCTCTTGGCCATAGATATATACATTGTGTTGTCTTTCTCATATTTCTGTAGGTTCCCTTCTCAAGCTGTGTCCAGCCCCATTTAGTCTTTGCACTTTTATAAACCTTATTATATTTCCTTCTCCCATTTCTTCTTTCTCCATCTCCTGTAATATTAGGATTTTCCATGATATTTCCAGTGATGTTAAACTATTGAATCCACTCAGTTGATGGAAGGTTTGTTTCTAGCTCTGTTTCGACCTCATCATTTGTAGAATTGGTACAATGTCCACTTTGTCAAGATTGTAAAGTAGTGGGCGCTACTTATTTCAAGGGTTAAGATGAAAAATTCACTGCTTGCAGCAAAAAGTACTGGAAGAAAGGTGCTATAAATTGCGAATACTTCACCTAACATATAACTTTGCATAGCTAATAATAAATTATATTGAATACAATAATTGTTACCTGAGTTAATACAGTTGCATGATCACCAATTCCTGGCAAAGGCTGTTCATCTCCTACTTGGAAGTCCATATATACAAGTTTATGTGAGAAAGTGGAAAATTCATTACTGAAACATACTTTATATATACCATGCACTTGAGCAATGAATGTATGTGTATCAAATTGCATTCGAACTTGCTTGTACAACACATTTCCTTTAGGATCTTCTAAAACTACATCAACATCATATTGACCACCAGTAACAACCTATAATAGCAAAATTAACAGTTACTTATATACTGCCACAGTACTTAATAAATTTATTTTAAAAATCATTTTACACATATATGGAGGTAATATAAATTATGAAGATTTAGGTGAAATAAACTGCGTCCATTCAAAATTAAATTATCTTAATTACCTGGTATTCTAATGTACAACTTGTATTTGCTTTTATTTCTTCATGAAAACATTCTTTGGCACTATCGGGTAATTCGAAAGTTAATTCCGTTGCTATACAAATTTGGCAGAATTCTACTATTAAAATAATTATCCAAAATCTCATTTTTTTGAATTTTGTGTATATCCCTATTTGTATGATTCAAATTCTCTTGAATATCATAATATTAAACCCATGAACTGCAATAACATGAAAAAAGTTTATGTGGAAAAGATTATAAGATGACGTTTTTGACATAACCTAACTAATGATGTGGACACTTCTGTCACTAAAAATCCATAGATAAATATAAGAGATAGGAAGGAAGAATAAAAGAATCGTCGTCCTTAAGATCTGGCGGCTATACGAGAGTGAATTGCTAGTTTGACATTGGTTACTGCTCTTATGTACTCACATCCGACTAGCTCGACTTGCCTCAACTGTTAAAAAGTTGCATGCTGTTGACTTGAAATGATTGCTTGAGACGATGGGGATTCAAAACAAAAAATGTTTTTACTAAATTGGGATGCATATGACCTACTCCCACTGAAAGTTATTTAAATGCACTGCAATATGACTAAACCAACTCGGTTGTTCGTACCATGTAACCAAGCTATTAGCTTCCATACTTTCAGATTGTTTTGGTATCACAGTTTCTATCTGGTTTGTTTTCATATATTGACATTTAAGTTGTCAATTTAAAGAAACATGGAGTAGTTCCATATGTAAACTGAAGAATATTGATAAATAAGTATATTAATAGGTATTAATTAAAAATTAAAAGGATTCATGAAATGTGGGATTCTACAATGTTTTTAAGTACTCTAACACCGAAATTCTACGTTGCTCTTACTGGTACTTCGTCTCTTATCTCCGGGCTCATTTTGATATTCGAATGGTGGTATTTTCGAAAATATGGTACTTCATTTATTGAACAAATATCTATAAACCATATTAGCCCCTGGATTAGTGGTGATTACGGTAATTTAAAATAAAAATTGTTAATATGATAACCGTAGCACAATATTGTATCTAAACTGGTTAATCAATAAGAATTTTACATACCTAAGACTTCAAATTTCAAAAAATTAAATAATTTGTATTATATACAGAGTAAAACAGCAATCTATCAGAAAACGTTAGAATTAATAACTGAGTTATGGACATATATTAAGTAACCTATTATTATAGCCCACAATAATTATGGTTTCTAAGAAGTTTTTGCTAATGTAACATAGTTTTCCTCAAACTGAAAAATTACCAATAATTATTTGTTGTTAGATAATAGTAATCCTAATAATGGGACATCCACAAATGTTCAACCACAAGTACCAGAATGTAAAGTATGGAGAAATCCGTTGAATCTCTACAGAGGAGCTGAATATCAGAGATTTTATTGGGCAACAAATAAAGAGCCGTTAACATATTATGATATGAATTTATCTGCTCAAGACCACCAAACGTTTTTTACGTGTGAAGCAGATGCAGGTATGTATCTAAATGTACCAAATCTGCAAATAAAGAAAAAGCCAAATTATGTTTTCTTTTAATGAGTAATGTGGATTTAAGGTTATGTTTAAGTTACAATATTGAATTATATAGGATGTCCAATGGGTAGTAGCATACTAAAATGCTTCAATTCAAACTACATAGAAAGTGTCTTAAAGATGATAAATTAGAAGTGAGTTTAGTTCAGTGATTTGTATGTATACAATGTTGAGAATTATGCTCTGTGGACAGTGGTAGATTTGCCAGTAGGCTGTAGCCTAAGGTGGCATATTTTAAGGGGTGGCAAAGTTCATTTTTTTACATTTCAATTTACAAAATTTAAAAACAAATATATTGTTTACACAGAGAAGACAAGTTTTGATCAACATTGCTTATCTTTATGTGTAACTCCTCAAATTTTTTATAGCTGTACATGAGATTTTATAAAATATTTAAACGAGAAGGCTATGGAATTAAATGTATAGCAAGAAAATACTAGAGAAATGGAAAAAATACAAACAAAAAAATATTTGAAGAAACACCTGATGAAGATATTGGAATGGCTGTTAGCAAGTGTGGTTTCTTACTTTCAAGAAAAATTTTAAGGAAACAGTGAAGTGACTAAATTAAGCTTGTGTTCTGATCTAGAAGCCTAAATTTTAGGCATATTTGAAACTAAAAATAAAAAGAAAAATATTTTCACTATCCATTTTTTTTATAATATTTATTGACTTTTTAAGAATATAAAAAAATCAGAATTTCAATAAATTACAGGCCAGTAAAGTAGGGGCTACAAAAAAACAGTGCACCCTGGTTGATATGATTCCAGCCCTTGTAGTGATCTGAAATAAAAAAAATTTCAAATGTCTAGACCAGATTACCCCCTTAAGGGAAGACAACTAACCAGTCGCATATAGAAAGTTGTAATTCACAGTTTTACTTGTTTTCTTTCTTTTTTATTTAATTCTTGTACCCCCCCGCTCCCAAAGAGAAGCTGAAATCGCGCGCGGCTGCGAGTGATTACTCCAGAGTTAACACATTTCTCCTTGTAATAAATCGTGTTATCCAAAACGACACAAAGCCTATAACGGATTTAGGGAGAAATTTACATTTTGTACAAAATTGAGTATGTTACAATTGGTTCTAACAGAATTGCTAGTTTCCTGGAACAAATGTACTCTAATGATGTAAAAACAGAATTTTTTCAGGAATGCCTACACTTTCAAAGCTACTTTTTATCTGAAATAATTTTATAATGCTCTGAATAACATGACAAACCCTTATATCAAAGGCTTCCAAAAATATGAGTCATACAAACTGTATAATTCAAAATAATTTCAAAATATGGGACATTAAATTAACATCTATTATTTTTGTCAATGGTTTTGTCGTAAGATTGAAACCTGTATGATTTAACAAATAAATCGTAGTTCAAATCGCTATGGTTAGGGCCAATTTTACAACCAAGCGTAAAACTGGAGATTAAGTTGAACTAAACTAATTAAACACATTTTTCTGCCAGTTGTCACAAATATAACCAAATTTTTTTGGATATTTACTCTAAAGTTGAATTGTTTAAGAAAGTTTTATAAAGAAAAATGAACAAAGAACAATTTGTAAATGCAATTTATCTGATAATGAAGTAATACTTTTAGTTAAGCTCTTGGAAAAATACAAAAAACTGTTTTTCGATAGAATCAAAACAAATTTGAAAAATAAAAGAGACAATTTAAATATTTAATATGTTTTTTTGTGTAATTGTATCTTATTTTGCTTTATTCACTCTATTGTGCAGAATCCAAGCCAAATAACCTGAAATATCACTTTATACATATCATTGTGACCTTGTGACGTCCTATATGTGAATCAACCAGATCTACACCACCCATATGCTTGCAATTTATGTGATAATGACGTAGTACTTTTACTTAACCTTGTGGAAGAAATATAAAGAATTATTTTCAATAGAAGCACAACAAATTTTCAAAAATAAGTGGCACAATTTATATATTTGCTAAAGGCGAATAACTTTTTGTTTTCTCAACGCAGTCGACAATATTCATAATTTCTTCCTTATCATCATCGTCGAGTTCATCAGATATAAAATATAAATCTTGAATCATTATACCAAAATCCTTTAGAATATTGAAAAAATGTGAACAATTTGAGAAACTTAGGTTCGGATCCTCATTAAACTGAAGTTTAAATTACCCCCCGACCGAAGTAACGTTTAAACCGAAGTTTGTCAGTAAACGCCATCTATAAATTTCACTTATAATCGAACTAAAAATTTAAAAATAAATAATTAATGTCACTGTTCTAAAATCGAGAAATGCTTTTAACGATATTTTTTTTGTCCTTCGAATGATGGTGGAAATTTCCATCACAATATTGCCCAAAAATTATATAAAAGAAAAAGTTCAATTTAAGTTGATCATATCTGGATACATTTTTAATGAAGTTGAGGAAACTGTAGTTGCTGATAATGGTAGATGAAGATTCTCCTTTTGTTCCTGAGGAGGTAAATGATCAGCAATCTAATTATTCACTCAGTTATCCCATCGACAAAAAAATTGATATGGAAAAAAGGAACATGGTACATGTTATGGACAAAACTACTTTTTTTGTGTGGGTAATTTATAGAAAAAGCACCATAAGAAAAACGAGTCAAATCAGAAATTAATTAGCCTTTGTTTTTTGTAATAAACGAACCAGTAAAGAGACAAAACGAGGTCGTACAAGCATCGGCACCCTTGAGGATGAAATGCAATCAAAAAGATTCTCCACCTCCGTGCTGAACATTGGCCAACAGTGTGTGGGTGCAAATATCCTAAATGTAAAGAGTATTCTACAAGATGTGGAGGCAATTTATGTCTAAATACTAATAATACTTGTTTTGTTAATTATAATAAAAAATATCCAATGATATCTTTTATTTCTATTTAGTACTAATCTAACTTTGCATGATGGAAATGTCCATCATATTGTTTTTTGCTAATATTTTTTAACCATTTTTCCTTTAATTTTGAACATGAATTATGTCACTTCGATTTATTTCACCAATAAAAAAAATTATGCAAAGTAGGATTATATCTAATTCTGCATTTAAGAATGAAACTAGTAAAAAATTATAATGATTGGACATCCTAATCATTTCATTTTTATATTTCAAATTATTTTAGTTGTATTTATGTTATAATCAAATTTTTTAGGCAAATCAGAATATGAAATAATGCAAACGGCTTGGAGAGAGCGAAACCCTACAGTTCGCTTAAAAGCTGCCCACAATGCACTCGAGAAGAATCCTGAATGTGCTCCAGCTTATATTTTATTAGCCGAAGAAGAAGCTACGACTATTACCGAAGCAGAAAAAATATTAAGGCAAGCAATGAAAGTTGCCGAAAGTAATTATAGAAAATCTCAAGCACTACAAGTAAGTAAAATTATAATCCCCTTGATTTTTTTAGAAAATATTTTGTTTTTCCGAGGATAATGTACTTGTATTTAAGGTTATCAAAAATTGACGGTTTACTTAATTTATTTTAGAAAATCATTGAAAGCGAATGGTGCATAACCGTAGCGTCACCTATACATAAACGATTAAACATAAGATCAGTACTAGATCAACCCCTAAATGCATAATTTTTCAAAAATTATTAAAAAATATATAATGCATTAATAATTGAGGAAAAATTGATTTTTATTTTATGAAAAATATAAAAAAGAAAATTTATATCATATTTAATACATCATGCAGTAATATGATGTAGTTATATAAGTTGAAAATTCTATACTAACCAACCATATCATGAAAATAAAAATCTTTTTTTTTAACCGGCGCTACGGTCCTTTAAGAACCAGGATCTTCTCAATAATAGACTGCCAATCTTGTCTGTCCTGAACATGGTGCCTTCAAGGTCGAAACTCTAGCCGGAGCAGATCCTCCAACCAGGCGCGGTCTTCCGCCCTCCAGGAACTCCATACAAGGCTTTGCGAGGGTATCGATCAGAAGGCATTCTCTACATGTGTCCCAGCCACATCAGATGCCACTAAATCTAGCTCGCGATACATCTGTCTTAGTTCAGCTTTCCTCTGGCTTCTCTGTGCACCGTTTTCGCAAATAGGACCTATTATCGTCGTCATAGTCCATCCGTATGTGACTACGGGGCGGTTTATTGTCTTTGTTTGTTACCTTTGAGTGAGAGTTCTCTAAACTTGAGCGCCATCTAGACTGCCCAGAAGCATCTGTTCCCCTTAGCAACTCTTGCCTTGATTACTGAAAACAAAAATACTTATAATAATTACATGAGTTCTTTTAATTCGAAATACTTACTATATTTGTAAAATGTACATGTACATAAATCACACATTTAACTTACACAAAATAAAGGTACTACAATCAAGCATTAGTTTTTACACCACAAGTATTACATTTTATGGTAATCTGCAAAGCAATTTCTAGTAAAAGTTTGAAGAGCGCCGTTGATAAAAGGTCTCCTTGCTTTAAATCCTCTTTTTGTTTCAAAAATGTTCCGATGGGCTTCCTACGACTGCTACTCCATTCTCGTTGTTTTTCAGTGCAATTTTTACCAAAGGTGGTATTTTTTTAGGTATTCCGAGTGTTGCTAGCACCTAGAACAAATCTTTTCTACTTTTGTATCATACACTTGCTTGAAATCCACAAAAGGAACTTTCCTAGTCATAGTTATTGTTCTGGAGTGTATTCCGAATGAAAATTTGAGCATTAGTTGACTTCCCCTTTTTTAAACCTCCCTGGTATTCACTTGCTCATGTTTCTATATGTTGTTAATCCTACCTGCACTTTTGCCATTCTTAATATCATTTATTACTTCTTCTATTTTTGCTTTTGATGATGTTTCTTCTACAGAGACTGGTTCGCATTCTCTGTCTGTTCTTCTTCTAACTCGTTTTTCTATTTATCATTCAGCAGTTCATTGAAATATTCCTGTCTTTGTGTCTGTTTGGGATTTCCCTTCTTTTTGCCCCCTGATAAAAAATTTCTAATACCTTTATTTATTTAATGTTCTTTAATTTTTTTTCAATTTGACTGTCATATTCTTCTTTTCCCTCTTTTTCTGTACGTTTTATTCAGTCTTCATCAAACCATAATTCTTGTAGCTTGTATATTTTTTGTATCATGGTTTTTGGAGTTATATTCTTTTTCCATTTACCGATACGGTTCATAATTTAAACATTCATAATACTGGTTATATTTATATATATTTTTTATTTTTGCAGCATCAAGGTACCTTAATGGAAGCTCAACATAGACGAGACACAAATGTTTTAATTTACATAAAACGTCGTTTAGCAATGTGTGCCAGAAAATTGGGTAAACTCAAAGAGGCCATCAAAATGTTCCGAGATTTAACGAAAGAAGTACCTCCGATAATGAATGTTCTTAATATTCACGAAAATTTGATAGAGGCTTTGTTGGAAATTCAAGCATACGCGGACGTCCAAGCAGTATTAGCAAGATATGACGATATATCATTACCGAAATCCGCAACAATTTGTTATACGGCTGCCCTATTAAAAGCACGAATAGTCGCAGACAAGTTTTCGCCAGATATCGCCAGTAAAAGAGGGTTAAATACAGCCGAAATGGCCGCTGTCGAAGCTATACATCGAGCGGTGGAATTCAATCCTCACGTTCCTAAATATTTATTAGAAATGAAACCATTAATTTTGCCACCGGAACACGTTTTAAAACGTGGTGATTCTGAAGCGTTAGCGTATGCATTTTTCCACTTGTCTCATTGGAAAGCAGTGGAAGGTGCCCTTAACCTTTTGCACTGTACATGGGAAGGGACGTTTAGAATGCTCCCTTACCCATTAGAAAGGGGACATTTATTTTATCCTTATCCTACTTGTACGGAATGTGCAGACAGAGAATTACTTCCAGCGTTTCACGAAGTTTCAGTTTACCCGAAAAAAGAATTACCTTTTTTTATCATTTTTACGGCAGGGTTATGCTCTTTTACAGCTCTTTTAGCTCTTTTGACTCATCAGTATCCAGAATTAATGGGAATTTTCGCCAAATCCGTCGTCAGCTGGATGTCAATGCCACTATATTATTTGTATGAAAAAGTTGAAGCAGTATTACCTAGTAATTTACTCCAGCAGTTGATACGAATTTAAATTTTGAAAATTTCCAATATTTTTGTCGATTTCTTTGTTTGTATATTAGCGCGATAATAAAAATCAATTTAAAAACGACACAATTTAGCTCTCAAATTTTCTTAACCAAGATATTTATTCCATTCCCTATAATTTTAAGTAACCTTTTATTTCAAAATGCATGGTAGCACAGATGTTATAAAAGCAGTCTATAATAATAATAATAATAACACCAAAAAACCTTGGTGGTAACGCCGCCTGGAACGCTCCATCGATACCCTTAGGAGTGAGCTAGGACGCTTAAAGGAGTACAAGAATGTGCACAAGCCTCTAAACGCTTGAGAAACCACATAAGAAAAATATTCAAGAAAATAGGTACTCGCACACTGCATCCAGAACACCAACAACATTTGC
This sequence comes from Diorhabda sublineata, assembly GCF_026230105.1. Taxonomy (NCBI): domain Eukaryota; kingdom Metazoa; phylum Arthropoda; class Insecta; order Coleoptera; family Chrysomelidae; genus Diorhabda; species Diorhabda sublineata. Next base: position 12,665,750 of record NC_079475.1, read on the forward strand.
GTGAGTATATTGATTTGCTTCAGCAGAAGCTGAAAGCGAAGTCCAAACATTTATCAAGATACATTAAGTGTACAAAGAAGCTACAAAATAATAAGTTTCATAGCAACTAAAAAGTATTTTACAGGAAGCTTGTAGCTACACCCAATAAAAACACCAATCAACCTATACCATTGAAACAGACATTGGAAAAGTATTGGTCCTCATTGTGGTCAACTCCTAAAATCCACAAAACAAATGCCGATTGGATAGCAGTCGAAGAGATGCGATTAAATATTTTACATTGACGTAATGCAAAATACTAACAACTGGAAAGCAGCAGGAGGTAATAATATCCAAAACTTCTGGTCTAAGAAATTTCCGATCGTACACAGGGAATTAGCGAAGCAATTTTCTCACCTCGTACAGAACCCAGAAGATATTCCAACGTTTTTAGCACTGAGTTCCACTTATTTGCCTTCAAAAAGCTCCCAGACGGTTGACCCCACTCAGTACGGACCTATCACATGCCTACCCACTTTAAATAAAATACTTACAGCTTGTATCACTAACAGAATAGTGGGTTGGTTCTGTTTGGATGGGAGAACTGGGAGGAGAAATAAATAAATTTCAATGAAAAATATATGATCTTTATTACGATTTCGAGCAATTTCAATTGAACACCAACTACCACTATTCAATCTAAAAAAATCACAGCTATTCGTTGGTTACAGCTAAAATTTACTTGCTTTCACAATAAACACTTGTAATATCATTGTTTTTGTTAAATTTGAGACATGGTTGGGATAGCCTAAAATGGCATACTATGATTTATTAGCGTTTTTAAAATTCCCGCTCAAATATGACACTGATAACATGGCCATTATGATCGTTGTGGTCGCGGCGAGAATGTCACGTATGACGTCATGACTAACGTTTACGACGAACGTTGTCAAAATGTGGATCGAAGTGAGCGTAGAAAGAACTAGCGGAATTTTTAAAAACTCAAAACAGTTTGCAACTATGAAAATTTAACTCTGGGTTATTATTAGTACTTTCGATGCATTCTTGTGACGCACCACCATATATTTTACTAGTAGAAGATATTTTGATTGTACTTTAATGTAAATCAAGTAAGCACTTTACTAAAAAATGCAATAACTTACAAATTATAACATAACCTCTTAAAGTTTCCGCTTTATTTTTTCTGTTTTGCCATTCATTAATATTTATCTCGATGGTATAACGCCTCGTAATCCATTCTACTTGCGTTCCCGATTCTAAGGCTAAGGACTAAGTGAAACTGGAAAGATCGTGGTCATGAACATGATGTCGTGAAATGCACCCAAGAACTGCTCGCGAAATGGATCAGTTGTAAGTACGTGAGCCATCATTGTACCACATCTACCGAAATATTAGTGAAAAGGAAAAAAACTTCAGCAGTACTCACCAGCTGCTAATTTATGTTGGAGTTAAGAGAAAAAGAAAATGCCAAATAGAAATAAAGGCGTGTATGGGTTACCAAATTTAGAAAAAGATGATGATAGTCACGCCTTTTGTATTTTTTGTTGCGCAAAATTTTTTGCGTAAAAGGTAACCAGAAGTGGTTTCGTTGCTGTGAATGCAGGCAGTGGACACATGTGGATAGTGCCGGATTTTTCACTAATAAAAAGATTTGCCACGAGTATAATGAAACCAAATATACATATACCGATTTTATGCTATTCAGGTACGTATAAAATGATTATATTTTTGAGTGTATTTTTAAGTATCGATGGTTAATGACATTTTTTTTGCAATAGAATTTAAAAATGAACGTTGTTCTAAGTGTGTCAATAAAAGTATTATTCCAGAAGCTTTAGAAAATTTAGTCCAACTACCCAGTAATTGTTTTATTAATATTTTTATATAGTGTGTCACGTTTGAAATAAAAATAATTTTACGAAGGAAATTGATTTTTTTCTGGATCTGCTAGATCCAGAAAAGAAACCTAGCGGGTACTTTATAAGTGCGAGGTTCACTTCATTACGCCCAGCTACCCAGTAATGGTTTTATTAAAATTTTTATACGGTATGTTGCATTCCAAATACAGTCAGTTTTATGAAGGAAATTGATTTTTTTCTGGGTCTCCTGAAGAAACCTCACGAGGCCTTTATAAGGGCGAGGTTCACTTCTTTACGCCCAGCTACCCAGTAATTGTTTTATTAAAATTTTTATACAGTATGTTACATTCCAAATACAGTCAGTTTTACGAAGGAAATTGATTTTTTTCTGGATCTGCTAAAGAAACCTTGCGAGTCCTTTATAAGTGCGAGGTTCACTTCATTACGCCCAGCTATCCAGTAATTGTTTTGTTAAAATTTTTATACAGTATGTTACATTCCAAATACAGTCAGTTTTATGAAGGAAATTGATTTTTTTCTGGGTCTCCTGAAGAAACCTCACGAGGCCTTTATAAGGGCGAGGTTCACTTCTTTACGCCCAGCTACCCAGTAATTGTTTTATTAAAAATTTTATACAGTATGTTTCATTCAAAATACAGTCAGTTTTACGAAGGAAATTGATTTTTTTCTGAATCTGCTAAAGAAACCTGGCGAGTCCTTTATAAGTGCGAGGTTCACTTCATTACGCCCAGCTATACAGTAATTTTTTTATTAAAATTTTTATACAGTATGTTTCATTCAAAATACAGTCAGTTTTACGAAGGAAATTGATTTTTTTCTGAATCTGCTAAAGAAACCTGGCGAGTCCTTTATAAGTGCGAGGTTCACTTCATTACGCCCAGCTATCCAGTAATTGACTAAGTGAAACTGGAAAGATCGTGGTCATGAACATGATGTCGTGAAATGCACCCAAGAACTGCTCGCGAAATGGATCAGTTGTAAGTACGTGAGCCATCATTGTACCACATCTACCGAAATATTAGTGAAAAGGAAAAAAACTTCAGCAGTACTCACCAGCTGCTAATTTATGTTGGAGTTAAGAGAAAAAGAAAATGCCAAATAGAAATAAAGGCGTGTATGGGTTACCAAATTTAGAAAAAGATGATGATAGTCACGCCTTTTGTATTTTTTGTTGCGCAAAATTTTTTGCGTAAAAGGTAACCAGAAGTGGTTTCGTTGTTGTGAATGCAGGCAGTGGACACATGTGGATAGTGCCGGATTTTTCACTAATAAAAAGATTTGCCACGAGTATAATGAAACCAAATATACATATACCGATTTTATGCTATTCAGGTACGTATAAAATGATTATATTTTTGAGTGTATTTTTAAGTATCGATGGTTAATGACATTTTTTTTGCAATAGAATTTAAAAATGAACGTTGTTCTAAGTGTGTCAATAAAAGTATTATTCCGGAAGCTTTAGAAAATTTAGTCCAACTACCCAGTAATTGTTTTATTAATATTTTTATATAGTGTGTCACATTTGAAATAAAAATAATTTTACGAAGGAAATTGATTTTTTTCTGGATCTGCTAGATCCAGAAAAGAAACCTAGCGGGTACTTTATAAGTGCGAGGTTCACTTCATTACGCCCAGCTACCCAGTAATGGTTTTATTAAAATTTTTATACGGTATGTTGCATTCCAAATACAGTCAGTTTTATGAAGGAAATTGATTTTTTTCTGGATCTGCTAAAGAAACCTTGCGAGTCCTTTATAAGTGTGAGGTTCACTTCATTACGCCCAGCTATCCAGTAATTGTTTTGTTAAAATTTTTATACAGTATGTTACATTCCAAATACAGTCAGTTTTACGAAGGAAATTGATTTTTTTCTGGATCTGCTAAAGAAACCTTGCGAGTCCTTTATAAGTGCGAGGTTCACTTCATTACGCCCAGCTATCCAGTAATTGTTTTGTTAAAATTTTTATACAGTATGTTACATTCCAAATACAGTCAGTTTTACGAAGGAAATTGATTTTTTTCTGGATCTGCTAAAGAAACCTTGCGAGTCCTTTATAAGTGCGAGGTTCACTTCATTACGCCCAGCTATCCAGTAATTGTTTTATTAAAAATTTTATACAGTATGTCTCATTTAAAATACAGTCAGTTTTATGAAGGAAATTGATTTTTTTCTGGGTCTCCTGAAGAAACCTGGCGAGTCCTTTATAAGTGCGAGGTTCACTTCATTACGCCCAGCTATACAGTAATTTTTTTATTAAAATTTTTATACAGTATGTTACATTCCAAATACAGTCAGTTTTACGAAGGAAATTGATTTTTTTCTGGATCTGCTAAAGAAACCTTGCGAGTCCTTTATAAGTGCGAGGTTCACTTCATTACGCCCAGCTATCCAGTAATTGTTTATTAAAAATTTTATACAGTATGTTACATTCCAAATACAGTCAGTTTTACGAAGGAAATTGATTTTTTTCTGGATCTGCTAAAGAAACCTTGCGAGTCCTTTATAAGCGTGAGGTTCACTTCATTACGTCCAGCTATCCAGTAATTGTTTTATTAAAAATTTTATACGGTATGTTACATTCCAAATACAGCCAGTTTTACGAAGGAAATTGATTTTTTTCTGGATCTGCTAAAGAAACCTTGCGAGTCCTTTATAAGCGCGAGGTTCACTTCATTACGCCCAGCTATCCAGTAATTGTTTTAATAAAAATTTTATACAGTATGTTACATTCCAAATACAGCCAGTTTTACGAAGGAAATTGATTTTTTTCTGGATCTGCTAAAGAAACCTTGCGAGTCCTTTATAAGCGCGAGGTTCACTTCATTACGCCCAGCTATCCAGTAATTGTTTTATTAAAAATTTTATACAGTATGTTACATTCCAAATATAGCCAGTTTTACGAAGGAAATTGATTTTTTTCTGGATCTGCTAAAGAAACCTTGCGAGTCCTTTATAAGTGCGAGGTTCACTTCATTACGCCCAGCTATCCAGTAATTGTTTTGTTAAAATTTTTATACATTATGTTACATTCCAAATACAGTCAGTTTTACGAAGGAAATTGATTTTTTTCTGGATCTGCTGAAGAAACCTTGCGAGTCCTTTATAAGCGTGAGGTTCACTTCATTACGCCCAGCTATCCAGTAATTGTTTTGTTAAAATTTTCATACATTATGTTACATTCCAAATACAGTCAGTTTTACGAAGGAAATTGATTTTTTTCTGGATCTGCTAAAGAAACCTTGCGAGTCCTTTATAACTGCGAGGTTCACTTCATTACGCCCAGCTATCCAGTAATTGTTTTGTTAAAATTTTTATACATTATGTTACATTCCAAAACAGTCAGTTTTACGAAGGAAATTGATTTTTTTCTGGATCTGCTAAAGAAACCTTGCGAGTCCTTTATAAGCGTGAGGTTCACTTCATTACGCCCAGCTATCCAGTAATTGTTTTATTAAAAATTTTATACGGTATGTTACATTCCAAAACAGTCAGTTTTACGAAGGAAATTGATTTTTTTCTGGATCTGCTAAAGAAACCTTGCGAGTCCTTTATAACTGCGAGGTTCACTTCATTACGCCCAGCTATCCAGTAATTGTTTTGTTAAAATTTTTATACATTATGTTACATTCCAAAACAGTCAGTTTTACGAAGGAAATTGATTTTTTTCTGGATCTGCTAAAGAAACCTTGCGAGTCCTTTATAAGTGCGAGGTTCACTTCATTACGCCCAGCTATCCAGTAATTGTTTTATTAAAAATTTTATACAGTATGTTACATTCCAAATACAGCCAGTTTTACGAAGGAAATTGATTTTTTTCTGGATCTGCTAAAGAAACCTTGCGAGTCCTTTATAAGTGCGAGGTTCACTTCATTACGCCCAGCTATCCAGTAATTGTTTTATTAAAAATTTTATACAGTATGTTTCATTCAAAATACAGTCAGTTTTACGAAGGAAATTGATTTTTTTCTGAATCTGCTAAAGAAACCTGGCGAGTCCTTTATAAGTGCGAGGTTCACTTCATTACGCCCAGCTATCCAGTAATTGTTTTATTAAAAATTTTATACAGTATGTCTCATTTAAAATACAGTCAGTTTTATGAAGGAAATTGATTTTTTTCTGGGTCTCCTGAAGAAACCTGGCGAGTCCTTTATAAGTGCGAGGTTCACTTCATTACGCCCAGCTATACAGTAATTTTTTTATTAAAATTTTTATACGGTATGTTACATTCCAAATACAGCCAGTTTTACGAAGGAAATTGATTTTTTTCTGGATCTGCTAAAGAAACCTTGCGAGTCCTTTATAAGTGCGAGGTTCACTTCATTACGCCCAGCTATCCAGTAATTGTTTTGTTAAAATTTTTATACATTATGTTACATTCCAAATACAGTCAGTTTTACGAAGGAAATTGATTTTTTTCTGGATCTGCTAAAGAAACCTTGCGAGTCCTTTATAAGCGTGAGGTTCACTTCATTACGCCCAGCTATCCAGTAATTGTTTTGTTAAAATTTTTATACATTATGTTACATTCCAAATACAGTCAGTTTTACGAAGGAAATTGATTTTTTTCTGGATCTGCTAAAGAAACCTTGCGAGTCCTTTATAAGCGTGAGGTTCACTTCATTACGCCCAGCTATCCAGTAATTGTTTTATTAAAAATTTTATACGGTATGTTACATTCCAAATACAGCCAGTTTTACGAAGGAAATTGATTTTTTTCTGGATCTGCTAAAGAAACCTTGCGAGTCCTTTATAAGTGCGAGGTTCACTTCATTACGCCCAGCTATCCAGTAATTGTTTTATTAAAAATTTTATACAGTATGTTACATTCCAAATACAGCCAGTTTTACGAAGGAAATTGATTTTTTTCTGGATCTGCTAAAGAAACCTTGCGAGTCCTTTATAAGCGCGAGGTTCACTTCATTACGCCCAGCTATCCAGTAATTGTTTTATTAAAAATTTTATACAGTATGTTACATTCCAAATACAGCCAGTTTTACGAAGGAAATTGATTTTTTTCTGGATCTGCTAAAGAAACCTTGCGAGTCCTTTATAAGTGCGAGGTTCACTTCATTACGCCCAGCTATCCAGTAATTGTTTTATTAAAAATTTTATACAGTATGTTTCATTCAAAATACAGTCAGTTTTACGAAGGAAATTGATTTTTTTCTGAATCTGCTAAAGAAACCTGGCGAGTCCTTTATAAGTGCGAGGTTCACTTCATTACGCCCAGCTATCCAGTAATTGTTTTATTAAAAATTTTATACAATATGTCTCATTTAAAATACAGTCAGTTTTATGAAGGAAATTGATTTTTTTCTGGGTCTCCTGAAGAAACCTGGCGAGTCCTTTATAAGTGCGAGGTTCACTTCATTACGCCCAGCTATACAGTAATTTTTTTATTAAAATTTTTATACAGTATGTTACATTCCAAATACAGTCAGTTTTACGAAGGAAATTGATTTTTTTCTGGATCTGCTAAAGAAACCTCGCGAGTCCTTTATAAGTGCGAGGTTCACTTCATTACGCCCAGCTATCCAGTAATTGTTTTATTAAAAATTTTATACAGTATGTTACATTCCAAATACAGCCAGTTTTACGAAGGAAATTGATTTTTTTCTGGATCTGCTAAAGAAACCTTGCGAGTCCTTTATAAGTGCGAGGTTCACTTCATTACGCCCAGCTATCCAGTAATTGTTTTATTAAAAATTTTATACAGTATGTTTCATTCAAAATACAGTCAGTTTTACGAAGGAAATTGATTTTTTTCTGAATCTGCTAAAGAAACCTGGCGAGTCCTTTATAAGTGCGAGGTTCACTTCATTACGCCCAGCTATCCAGTAATTGTTTTATTAAAAATTTTATACAATATGTCTCATTTAAAATACAGTCAGTTTTATGAAGGAAATTGATTTTTTTCTGGGTCTCCTGAAGAAACCTGGCGAGTCCTTTATAAGTGCGAGGTTCACTTCATTACGCCCAGCTATACAGTAATTTTTTTATTAAAATTTTTATACAGTATGTTACATTCCAAATACAGTCAGTTTTACGAAGGAAATTGATTTTTTTCTGGATCTGCTAAAGAAACCTCGCGAGTCCTTTATAAGTGCGAGGTTCACTTCATTACGCCCAGCTATCCAGTAATTGTTTTATTAAAATTTTTATACAGTATGTTACATTCCAAATACAGTCAGTTTTACGAAGGAAATTGATTTTTTTCTGGATCTGCTAAAGAAACCTTGCGAGTCCTTTATAAGTGCGAGGTTCACTTCATTACGCCCAGCTATCCAGTAATTGTTTTGTTAAAATTTTTATACAGTATGTTACATTCCAAATACAGTCAGTTTTACGAAGGAAATTGATTTTTTTCTGGATCTGCTAAAGAAACCTTGCGAGTCTTTTATAAGCGCGAGGTTCACTTCATTACGCCCAGCTATCCAGTAATTGTTTTATTAAAATTTTTATACAGTATGTTACATTCCAAATACAGCCAGTTTTACGAAAGAAATTGATTTTTTTCTGGATCTGCTAAAGAAACCTTGCGAGTCCTTTATAAGTGCGAGGTTCACTTCATTACGGCCAGCTATCCAGTAATTGTTTTGTTAAAATTTTTATACATTATGTTACATTCCAAATACAGTCAGTTTTACGAAGGAAATTGATTTTTTTCTGGATCTGCTAAAGAAACCTTGCGAGTCCTTTATAAGCGTGAGGTTCACTTCATTACGCCCAGCTATCCAGTAATTGTTTTATTAAAAATTTTATACATTATGTTACATTCCAAATACAGTCAGTTTTACGAAGGAAATTGATTTTTTTCTGGATCTGCTAAAGAAACCTTGCGAGTCCTTTATAAGCGCGAGGTTCACTTCATTACGCCCAGCTATCCAGTAATTGTTTTATTAAAAATTTTATACATTATGTTACATTCCAAATACAGTCAGTTTTACGAAGGAAATTGATTTTTTTCTGGATCTGCTAAAGAAACCTTGCGAGTCCTTTATAAGCGCGAGGTTCACTTCATTACGCCCAGCTATCCAGTAATTGTTTTATTAAAAATTTTATACATTATGTTACATTCCAAATACAGCCAGTTTTACGAAGGAAATTGATTTTTTTCTGGATCTGCTAAAGAAACCTTGCGAGTCCTTTATAAGCGTGAGGTTCACTTCATTACGCCCAGCTATCCAGTAATTGTTTTATTAAAAATTTTATACGGTGTGTTACATTCCAAATACAGTCAGTTTTATGAAGGAAATTCATTTTTTTCTGGGTCTCCTGAAGAAACCTCGCGAGTCCTTTATAAGTGCGAGGTTCACTTCATTACGCCTAGCTACCCAATAATTCGGCAGTTTCCCGTTTTCAAGTAGTACTAAATAGAAAAAAATAGTATGCAATTTTAGGCCTATTTCCCATTTCTATGAACAAATTTAATATACAATAAGTTGACTATGCTTCCCCGCTTTTAAATATCGTTTCTTTTCCTACAGAAATCAGCCAAAATTATTAATTGCTCACATGTTCAAATTATTAGTCACATACGTTTTTGTAGTAACTATAGGTTGGTGAATTTCTATATCCCTAAATTCGTGTACAAAAGTGGCAATATGCAACACTGTTGCTGTTACGAGGACGTATTCTGATATCGCACTAATTATATGATAAAAGTATCCTCCGTCATCGGGTTTCCATTTAGTTAAATCTTCACCTAAAATAAATATAATCTAAACGATAGAACATATTCAAGGGCTGATCTGTTTCCCTCGCCTCTGACCCACTAGCAAACAAAAATTGACGAATTGACATTAAGGTTAGGTGGATTTTAAATTAATTTAATTAATTTTGAACCTGCTTGAGCGATTGTTGCTGTTATAATGGTGGACCTGCTACTAGGTGGGTTATGTAAGAAAGACTAGAAATTTTTTGCAGCACTCCGTTTAAAGATAATTCAATTGCTGAAATGGACCAGAACGAAAAACATTGAGAAGAATAATTCTAAAACATCGAGTGAAGATAAAGATAAAAAAAATAAAGTAATGAAAAAATAAGAGAAAACGAGAAAAGAAAAGTGATGAAATCATCATTCTGCTTGTGAAGAGGTGTAGCTACATAGATCTGCAAACAGAAGAAGTTCCTCATGGAGGCAAATCTAAGCACCATATTCGTATTTTAAAGTAGCTTACTACTCAAAATATAGCCAAGTGATTTGATCCAATTGATCAGTGTTCAATAGTACTTGCGATTAAAAAAGAAATTATGTAGCGTGGTCCATGATTGTTTGGCCTCATATAGTAAATAGAGTGCGTTTGCAAAAATCTTTAAGCACGCATCAGTGACAAGTCTCAATAAGCTTCACGCAAAGTTTCAACTTGCTGCTTAGATTCATTTCATTATAGTAGAGCTTGAAGACCACTCAGATAAGTTGTTTTTAGAAATGTTTCAAATTCATTTTCGCGCTGCAAATGAACACAAATCAAAAACAAAATGGAGGCTGTGTACAGTGACTTGTGTACATAGTTTTAAAAAATTAAAAGTTGTTTCGAAAAGGACGAGAATTATTAGAAATTATTCCAGCGCCTAAAAACAAAAGAAATTGCAGCATATTTTAAAAATTAGTGTTCTAAGGATCCTATACGAGTATGCAATTGTGACGAAATTTAATGCAAAGTGGGTGCCTCGAATCCTCAATTCAAAAGTGGCGTCGAGTAAAATGTTGTGAGCGATTTTTAGAGCTTTGCGCAAGCACCAAAATTTGTAATCCGATTAGTTGTAACGGGTGATGAAACTATGATCTTTTATGATGATCCGATATCCAATAGAGACTCCATAGAGTGGCAACGGAAAGGCGAGACCGTGCCACAAAAAAGCAAAAATCACCAAAAAAATAATGGTTACAATATTTTGAGACTTTGAGAAATCGAATACAATGAGAAATCGAATACAACCTTGAACTCTGACGTACCAAGGCAGTTGTATTAAAAATTAACGAAACAAGGAACGGAAAAATCAGCTGAGGTCCAATTCACACAGCTTCGCTTTCCAAGGCCACTGTACACGAATGTGGCTTTACAGAGATTGACCTCTCACCATATAATCCTGATCTAGTCCCGTACGACTATTTTTTGTAAAAGATTCAACAGCGACGATGAAATTAAACAAGCGGTTGACTCCAAAGATGCAGCATAGAAACTTTAATCAGACGTTTTGAAAAGTGCGTGGAATTAAAATATATTAAAAAATAGTCACAGTATGTATTTGTTATTAAAGACCTTTCTATGTTATACTAAGAACTCATGGACTACGCCACATATTTGTCGCCTTAGTTTCCATAAATTTGAAAAATAGTTTCATCGTTCTCTTACCTCTGAAGTTAATCATCGATATGTAACCACAAATACTTGTACTCATGAAGGACGCCGCCGTCAGTATTGTTAAAAATAATCGGAATAAATTTAGTATCTTATGACCTATTAGAGGAAACATCTTGAAAGATAATATCACCTAAAATGAAATATTTATATCATATGACCTCTTTTCTTAAAACTAGAAATCTTCGTATTTCTAGTATAGAGTTAATATTAACGATAGACAGAGCGGTCTGTAAGTTAAATTGTACTTTTGGAGGAGAGAGAAAGAACATCGATATACCCGAAGACATCCGCTTATAGGTTCCGGTTCTAGCGGAAATCGACTGTAACTTTGTTATTTTAAATAGGACACCATGTATATTAATACATTTTTGAAATTTACGTGAAATTTTAGTATACTTTTGTCTAAAACTTTTTCCGAAAAATGCATACTTTTTGAGTTTTTTTTGGAAAAAATTTGACCGTTGCAGACCCTTATAAATTATTTTTTTACGAGGTTACCCTTGCAGATATGAAAATGGTTTCTGTTCGTTTACTTTTAACAAGGTTAGACATATTTAAATCTAATTTGAACATTTTTTTATTTTATACAGGGTGTGTATAAAAAGTTTAACTTCATAAATATCAAATTTCTTTATTTTTTTAAATAGAACCACCCGGTTTTTTCTATTTTAATGATTTCAGGGGTAAAAATAAAAACAATTCATGTATACTTTCTTATACCTACCTATGTATCATCGTCAATCACATTGGAAACAAGAATAAAAAATTCAATTCAATCAAAATAATAAAATGGTATACGAAACCAAGTTGGTCCTCAAGATATTTGAATTTCAATTCAAATCATCCTATATTACAATAAAGATCAGTGAGTTTTGCTGATAGATCTATCCAATTATCAAATCCTGAATTTAGATGCTTAGCTATTCAAAACGGAAAAATTGCATTGAAAGAAAATAATTATTCGGAAAAAATGATAAATAACATATTCAAGAAAAGGATAAACAGATACTACAATCAATTAAAAAACCAAACAGGAATGAAATATCCATATGTACCACACAATGTACCATATTTACAAGCACAAAAATTATCAAATTATTTTAATAAATATTAAAATCTTAAACACCAAAAAAACAAAAGAATTAATATTTTATATCAATTGCCTTGTACTAATTGTGACGTTGTCTACATAGGTCAGACCTCCCAATATTTAGAAAATAGAATAAAAGATCATCAATACGATAAAAAAAAATTAAACTGCATTATCGAACCATGAAATATCAAAAACACATAAATTCAATTATAAAGATTTAAAAGTCCTTGGAACGGAATCTAATACACGAAAAAGAGATTTTTTAGAAATGGTTCACATTGATAAGAATGAAAAAGCTATAAATGATAAAAAAGACTTAAACAAATTTTTATTTTGATTTTATTCTTATTTCGATGTTCATGATGTAGGTGATCTATTGATTAATATGAATACGCAAATTGTCCATGTCAATTTCAATATTATATTTTGATTTAAAATTAGTCGAAACGTGAATTATTTATTAATTTTTTAAAAATTATTAAAAACAAACTAATTTTAAAACAGAAGAAACCTAAAATCAAAAACATTAAAATATCAAAAGGTCCGAGAAATAAGAAATTGAAGAAATAAATACTTAATTAGATATGTGTTCCTAGATATCAAACTGCCCTCGTATTTACAATACTGTATCAATATAGTTCTCTTTTTCTAGGATTTGAATGAAACTTTACAATGATTACAACTTACCTGAGACATTTGATATAAAAGTCCAAACCCAAAACATAAACTAGCTCCCATTAAATGAACTATAAATATTTCAGTCACTTGAAAATTTGCTACAATCAAAGTACCAAAAACACTTAATGTTGCTATATACAAACTATATTTATTCAATTTTTTCATGGGTCCTGATATGTCATTTTTTTCTTGTATCTCTGCTATATGCATATATCTGACGTACGAAATAATCCACCCTACAAATGAGATTAGATTAAATGAGCTATATGGTGGAAACGTAAACCCTTGAGAGTTTACCGATTTGTAAATAAAACGAAATACCAAAATTCGATAAAAAGATAATGGCAAATTATGAAGAATATAAATGAAGTATAAATTAGAATATGGATCGTTCTAATCAAAATGAAATTATTTTAATTAAATAGTGGCCCATCATTTTTGGCTAATTTTTGCCAGGAAATCAGCGTAGTGTGTTTATCAAGATATTTTTAAGAACGTTAACAACGTGTAATAACACGTACGACGATTTTAAATAAATATGCTGCCAGGGGACTGATGGCATACGCGTGGGATTGAAATAAAACCAAATATATATATATATATATATATATATATATATATATATATATATATATATAATAGACTTCTAACCTAACATAACCTGACCTAATCTAACCTAACCTAACCTAAACAAGTAAAGTAGAAGAGAATTGCTTATTTCTTGAGACTTAACACAACTAAGTTATCAGAAACAGTACAGTACGACCTTCTGAAGTTTTTGAAATGTATTACTACCGTGTGTGGGGAAAGTTAACCTAACCAAAATGGATTTCTTCACTATACTTTGTGCTGTAATTCTCCCTAAAATCCATCAGAATTACAGCATCTTTTTCAGTAAGTGACTCTTTCAATGATTTCTTTTGTGGCTCAAAACTTTAAGTGAATCATTCTCTAGTTTTTGTATAACTTCACCTATCGAAATATGATTTCCAGCCTTTTTTGGTTTTATAACAGTCCTGTCTTTTCTCGTTTTCGGGTCTGTTACAATTTCTCGCGGTGAAATCCTTTGTTTACATTCTATCTTCCGTAAATCATCAATGTCATCAATAAATTGAATGTTTTTTTTAGCAAACATAGCAGCTTATCTCCAGACATCCTTCTTTGTAACTACAACAACATAACTGGACTAACAGTTGGTATTTTGGGTACTTTCTGCATTGTATAAAGCGCTGATAATCAATTGTTTATACAAGCATGTATCTCTGTCAACTCAACTATTAAAGCAACAATCCAAAATTCTTATGCAGATTCTTCAACGTGTCTTATCTATGTCTTTTCTGTTCTCTGATTTTATTCTTCATAACGGATTCTTTCGTTCCTGCGGCGACTTTGCTGTATTTATTATCTTCCAAAAACTTCATTACTTTGTCCTTTAAGCATCATGTTTGTTTAGAAATATTTTTCTGCTTATTTGAGTCCCAAATTTTTCTATAAATCATTATTTTGTTTTTATATCTCCACACTTGGATTTAGATTCCTGTGGTTTTGGAGTTGTAGCGCTTCAAACCGTCGGAGATCTTAGAAGTGCTAACTCTTCAGATAATAGTTGATTCACCATCAGCATCATCGATCAAACTTGATGATGCTGGTCATATATGATTTTTGAGTAGAATTTCTGAAGAATTTTGCCATGTGATTCATTTTCACTATAGAAAGGGCTGCGGTGCATCGAAACAGACAGGGAAATATTTTTCTGCTGATGCGACTTCCAAATTTTTTATACGTCAGTATTCTCTTTTTATATCTCCAAACTTTCCTTCTTTCCACATCTGATCGTACCAGTAACTTCTTTGCTGCCTTTATTTCTTGACCATTATTAAGATTAGACAAATTTTCTGATATTTGTTGCTCTAAATCATCTCCGAATGGTTATTTTTTAACTACATCTCGACTAGTAGCGGGATCTTCAGCTAATCGAATCATCTTTGTATTAAGAATTAATTCCTTTGCTTTTTTGTTAGCCTTTCTAATCTTTTCTTATATTTTTTTTAAATCAGACTGTAATTTTTCAATAATTAAGTTTTTTGTCTTCATCTTTCTGTTTTTTTTGTTTACGAAGTTTCTTGGATCGTTCTCTAGCTATGATGAGTCTCAGTGTCAAAGTGGATTTAGATCCCTGTGGTAGTGGAGTTGGAGCGTTTGAAACTAATGGAGATCTTTGAAGTGCTAACTCTTAAGCTACCAGTTGATTCTATCATTTAGAACCATCAGCAGCATCGATCAAACTTAATGATGCTGATCATATATGATTTTCGAATAGAATTTCTGAGGAATTTTGCTATGTGATTTATTTTCACTATAGAAAAGGCTGCTATGCATAGAAACATGGAAGAGAAATGTGTCTTATTTGGGGCGAGGGTACTAAACGTAATTAGTTTTAATGTTTCCGTGGTAAAATAGTTTGGAATTATTCTAAAAAGGGTGATTATACTAAAAACTTGATGTTTGTCTGCCACATGAATAAATTTCACGGAATTTAATCAACCGTATAGAAATCTATGATGTTTTGGTTAAAACGCAATAAAATCATTTCTTAAGAGGTTAATAACGTGTTGTGGAAGCCGTATGAAATTAAGAAACTTGATCTAAGGGTGAATATTATACTGTAAATACAATTACATTTTCTGAATGAGAAAATTTCGTTTTGAAAACAACTTAACAATGATGAAGATGTCGATAAAACTACCAGAAAAATGGCAAAAGGATAAGGAATATAAAACCACGTATATGTATTTTCTTTTTAAGTAAATAAGAATTTTATTCAAAAATTAATAACGTCCAGATCAAGTTATTTTGAAAGTCGTATTATAACGGAAAAATGCCGCTTTAACAAAACACCTTAAATTACCCAATTCTAATGCCTACAACGGTCATTGTTTAACTAAACTTCTTGCCAATACAAGTGACAATTTACTTACACATTACAGCTCCTATAGAAACCATAATTCCAAATATGCAGCTTTCCGGAGCCCATGTACCAGTATCACTTATATAAGGTAGAATAGGTCTTACATGTTCTGTTAAGACTGAAACGGAGTATCTACAACAAAATAAAAAGTTTTTGAGGATATCACATATTTCAGAAAGTCATATGACTAATTAAGAAAAACATATTGTTTTTGCCATCAATATAATCTCCTTCAAGAGCAATACAATCATTTTAACGATTCTTTAACATCTCGTTGCCTTAAATTAACTTCAGTTTTAACAATTGTAGTAGTCACTGGGAGACAGATCTGGACTATATGGTGGATGAGGAGGCAATTGGAAGTGTAATTGTTTCAATTTAAACATCGTTGGCATCGACTTGTGAATAGGTACATTGTCTTGGTGAAAAGGTGTTGTTTTTTTCGACATATGAAGCCGTTTTCTTAGATTTTTGCATTCAAATGATCCAACAACTCGCTACTGATTGTCTCTCCCTTTTGAACATAGTCGATGGACAATATTCCATGCGCATCCCAAGATACTAGAGCCATAACCTTCCCGGCTGACTGTTATTCATCGGCTGTAGTCCACTCAGATGATGATCGTTTTGATTTGAAGTAATGGACCTATGTTTCATCAGTTGTCGCATGTCGACGCAAAAAATCTGATTTTGTAGGTATAAACATGGCCAAATACTGCTCTGAATTATCAATAAGTTGTTTATTTTGATCGACTGTGAGTAAACGCAGCTCATGGTTAAATGTTCATGCATAATTGATATCTTTAGAGTCAGCTACCTCAAGCAATTTCGATTTACGATTGGATATAACCAATTTGAGGTTTTTTTTTTGGAATAACCACAATAATTGGACGACCAGAACGTTCACCATCATCGGTATCTGTACAACCACGTTTAAATTCATCAAACCATTAACAAATGGATTTTTTAGATGGAGCAGAGTCCGAATAACACTTTTGAAGCCATTGCTGAGCTTGTACACTTTTTTTCATCAAGAAGCATTGAAAATTAACAGACGAAATTGTTTTGAAAATAACAGAAGTAGCTTCACTTGAATGACTGTCATTTTTTTCTGACTTATCAAAATGTCATGAAATTTTCCACATAGTCTTTTGAAAGTTGGTATTCCATAAACATCATATGGATTTGACAATGGCAATGCCATCTGTGTGTCAGTCATACGACTTATTAAGTGACGTAATACAAAGCAGCAGAAATTCAAGTCTCCCCTAATTGGATACGGAAAATTCTTAGCAATATTCAGTTCCTATTCCATCTAATAACAATAAAATCGTTATATTAAATCAGACGATTTGGTAGTTACTCAAAAAATAGTCTTATAAAAACAAGATAGGGAATTGCAACTACTATAATCTTATTAAGATCATATGCTGTTAAAATTTATAATAAAAATATTGATAATTACGTATCAGTTTAGCCAAACATTTTTTACCAAACAGGTCGCGTATAGAATTTTCTTATAGCAACTTTAATAAAATGAAAATGGGTATGTAGGGCTCTCAAGTTCAAATAGTCGTCAAGAAGTATCTCTCAATATTTCTGATCATATTGTGAGCAACCTCCATTTCATAATTCAGCTCTGATCGGATATTGGACTTAAGAGAGATAGAGACATTCGTTGGTTCAACTTTGGTAGGATAAGGAATGTGGTTTGTTTGAGTAGGCCCTGACATAGGAATAGCTCCTCTGCAGGGCTGGGGTTGTGGTGGTTTCGTTGGGATGTGTTTGCCTAACTATTTCTAGCGGGAGATTTTGGCCGAATGAAAAAGTTTTTTAGAGTTTTGTGTTTTTTTGTTTATTTTAAATTTAATTTGGGGTGGCTACAGCTGCGGCTGCATTATTCCCCATCGTCGGTCATTTGGCTGAAGAACCGGTTCAACAGGTTGCAGGGAAACCGCAGAAAACCTGCAACATATGGGACTTGACGAATAACAATGCACGTCTTTGATTGGATACCCAAAAAGCTGCTCTTCGGCGATTAAAGGATCATAGGTACCACCATGAATATAAAAACGTCACTTGCATTAAAAATTCAAACGATTGCTTGCATACATTCAAACGTAATTCAAATTCATAGAATATGGAGTTTCTACTTTATCTAGTTAGATTTTCAGTTAATTGCATTATAAACTACACTCAAATGAAATATTTCAGGAAGGAAATGTTGGGTTATGTACACCTAGAGGCAGTTACAATGTTGTTGTATAATTTTAAAGGCAGAGGGCTTGAATTTTTTTTTGTAAAGCGAACAGAAATTGAAATATTGAACAGACTGTATGTACTTATAAGTATTAGTTGAATGTCATCGAATAATTTTAAAGACTGTCATTGCTTGTATAATTTAATATTAAGTTGGTACTTACGTAATTATAACAGTGATTGGTAGCCAGAGTCCAAACAAGATAGGACATATGTATATCTTTTTGAAAGTCATTTCAAAATAAAGCTTTAACACTTAACACAAAATTGAAATTATCTTCTACCAAATTACATATTAATACCTAAATGACTATTTAATAGTTTCTTAATCTTCTTTAAATTTAATTAACTTATAACGTTAACCTTGCGGATTTCCTGCCATGCGAGATTATATACAAAATGTTAAAAAAAGTCTGAATTTACGTTTAGGAACGTTTATTTAGTTCTGGAGTATTTGTGTACATTGTGTTACTATGGTATTGCACATAAAAATACGTGATAAGATAAAAAATAATGGTTACAGTAATTGATATATTTTTTCAATTAACAATAACAATTTTTTGAGGAAAATATTGCATTTATCTGTCACATAGTATTGAGAATATAACCAGGAAAATATTCTCATTAATTCCTTAGATTTCCACAAATAGAAGGAATTTCATGTTAACTAGTGTATTTTAAAGAAACTTGTTGATGGAAGCTGAATTCGTTTATAGTACAGCCATTCAAATTTAAAATTGACCTAAACCTCGCAATTTTAAAGACCTTCATCGATCTTCTTGAAAATTTGGAATTAAGTTAATTTTACCCTCCTCTTCAAACCTGACTTGGTCGTAAAGTATGCTTTTTATTTTTATGGGGTGAAAAACACCCCCGACTCCAATAAATTGAAAACTAATGAAATAAAGCGGCAATGTGCTATAGTTATTTTCAAATATAATAAATGTTGATTGTTTTGTATCATGATTTTAATATTTTGATACTTTATACCCTTAAAAACAACCCCTCATACAAAGATTCTTTAAAAAATGTTGTAAAAAACATGAAATTTTTTTTATTTTTGATCATAATAGGAGAATTTTTTTCTTCAAGTATAAGAAAATTCAATATTTTTAATAAAGCAGCCACCAAAAACCACCCTTCAGAACTTTAATTCTCTTGTATTTCGAAACACACTAACGGTTACGCTGTAAACTATACTGCAGGTGTTCATCACGAAAGAGCCTCTCTTTAACTCAAATATAAATATATATATATTATTTTTTTGCATATATTTATACATGTGGGAATCCAGATATATAAATACAAAGGAGACATGTATAAAAGAATAAATACTCCAAAAAGATCAAAACTTAGACGTTTCGTGATTTTCCAGAATTATTTCTAGAAAAATGTACTTGGTTTTTTAATAATAACTCGGGTTTCCTTTAAACATTTTACATTCATCCGTACATCAATTTGTAGGGAATTTCATAAGCTACAAAACCATAAGAGTTGCAGCCCTTCTAGGCCCTTTTCTTCAGAGAAGTTATATGTTAAAGGGTAAAAAATACTCTAGTGTTTTATACGAGCAAAAATGTTCTGTAAAATAAAAGCTAAATTTTAGTTACAAAAAAATTCTTTCGATGATCCAATAGTTTTTGAGATATTTTGAAAAAATAGCGTTTTTTTTGAAAATCGAAAAAAAAATTTCGAGTTACTCAACTTATTTCCGCCATAACTCGCTTAATTTTCATGCTAGACGGTTTTATGAAAGCTCATTTCAAAGGTCTGAAAAAGTACTTTAAAAAACAATTTTTATGAAAAAATGATCGTTTTTCCGTTATTTGAGCTCAAACCTCTGCAAAAATTTATGAAAAAGAAAAAATTGGCTTTCAGTGACTTATAAGCTGCTGAATATTATTTAAAAAATTTAATTCCAACTGACTAATTTCATTTTTTTATAAGTTTCAATTTTAATATGAATAATTTTTTCCAGAAAATGCGTAATTTTCGAGTTTTTCTTGAAAAAATGTCGAAAAACGTGTTTTTTTAAATTTTCAATCGCGAATAACTCAGAAATTATTAAGTTAAATAAAAAATCTCATTCGCCATTTTCTTCATAAAATTCGATTCTCTATCGATTCCCAGTGTTATTGAAATTTTAAATTTCCACTTCCGAGTGGCATTCACCCCTGGGGTAGAAGCATACATTGGCACCAAATCAGGTTTGTAATTTGCATCATTTTTGAGCTTCTGTCAAAATTTCGAACTAATCCATGAAGGTCTTTAAAATAGCGAGGTGATTTGCTTTATTCACTGTACTATTACTTGGGTTAAGCAAAACGAAATGTCTCAAAGTGATCACAATCTTAACGAATTTGACGCTAGTTATGTTAACTATATTAGAGTGTCATCTGTAAAAAGAAGTAGGTAGATAACTACAAAGAAATCCATTTAGACAACGGAGACGTCCCTCAGATGGAAATAAATACTAGAAGGGCACAATTAATGATAAGCCACCCTACAACGATCATCATCTACAACTCTATTAATATTACGAGAAATTTATGGATAACTTTGTTCGATAGATCTCATCAAGACCCATCTCTGTGTGAAAAGTCATGATTATTGACGCATGAGCAGAAGAGTTCCTCTGGAAAAAGTATGCAAATGCATTATTTTCACGAAAAATCATAGATAAAATGATTAATTTAGTAACTTTTGTAGGGTTAGGTTTTATGATAAAAATGATTGATTAGCTTACTTCTTCACAGAAACGTCCGTCAATCATAATGACTTTTCACACACAGATCTTGAGATCTATAAAACAAAGTTATCAATGGTTCGATATATGTAACCTTTCTGAGATAATTGCTACTTCCGTTATCTCCGGAAGTAAATGTTTCCGCATAAAATAGATATGATAAATCGATTTCTCGTATCATAATAGTCTATGTATATAGTTTCATGATGATCGTCGTGGAGTGGCTTATCATACCACAAGAAGTTCAGGAAATTGCTGGTTCAATGTTTTGGAAAAAAAATTTCCATTCTGTTTAATTTGATTTTGAATAAAACGATGAGGTCGTTTTTTTATTCCAAGGATTCTTTTTGGACTTATTAGATAGATTAATTATAAACATAAGTTGTTCACTCCTATTCTAATTCTAAAATTAAATTATTGAAATGCAAAAAAATTAATTAACAATTCTAATAAGCTCATCTAAATGTAATGAATATAAAATATAATTATAAATGTTACTCCAATCCTATTCCAATGATTTTGTATATTCGTAAACAAATGCATAGTTTCTATTATTTAATTAATGCTGTCTTATTTTTTATCGTATAAGCATATCATTAAATACACAATAAATTAATACACACATATTAAATAAACCTCTATTATAATTTCCAAAATATATTCTGCTAATGTCTCGACGAATATTGAATTATGAGTACATCTCCCCTGAAGAGCGTGATTTCAATCGACATTTTTGTCCCCAATGGCTCGCAATTGCAAGGAGATGATGTAACTACTGACTAGTTTCAACGTTATTACGTCTCATCAGAGCAGTTTAACAGCTTCGAGCTTGAGACTTGGACTGAAGACAACGTCAAAGAGAGTTGCCATTTGAAAAACGCAAAATACATTTTCGAAATATTGCATTTAGAAATTATATCAGAGGTGACTAGTAGAAACCTTTATTTTGATACATTTTACACACCTCATTTACAATCGGAATCTATATTATCGGCGATTACGGTAGATTTCTACCTGACCAGTGGTTTCCAGCTGGAAATAAGGATGGCGCCAGTTGGCGTTCGCTGTTGTTATTCAACGTACCTTCAGCGCCTCTTACTCATGAAAGAGACTTAGGAGAACATAAAGTTCCTTCTTGAAAAAATTGAATACATTGAACGTGTTTGGAAAATTTGTAGAGATTTTGAAGTCATTGCTCTTTTGCTTGTGTTATAGCTTGGTTACACAAAATATTGCTGTTTCATTTGCGGATAAGACACCAGAGACAAAGAAAGTCACTACTCGAAGAAAGTATGGTCCAAGCATGGATCACTTACTCAAGGACAGAAGAATGAAAATGATCTTTTAATGAACCCAGACGAAACACTTTTACTACCGTTGCATATAAAGCTCGGCGTGATGAAAAACTTTGTCAAAACTATGCCCAAAGATGGTAGAGGATTCTTATACCTGAAAAAGAAATTTCTCAAACTCAGTGAGGCAAAAATTGAAGAGGGAATATTTAGTGATCAACAAAAACAGGAGCTAATGAAGGATAGAAACTTGGAAGTTGTTTATTAACCCTTTCAATACGGCAACCATTTTCACAGATTATTACTGAATACGTTGCTATTTGAGATAAATCTTTAGCTCTGACGGAAAGGTTTTCTGATACAAATTATTTGATGTAACATTAATTTGAATTAAAAAAATCCCAATGTCTTATTTCCGATAATTAAGCGGGCGCGTCTCGGCACGCTCTCCGTCAGTGGAAAAGAGATCAGTTCACCTGTGTAGCGGGTAGCCTAACTTCGTGACTTACCTTGTAACTAATTCGTTGCTGGTTCCAAGACCGAGAAATTAAACTAACAATAAAAAAAATCAAAAACGACATTTTCAATAAATGTAATTATGTGTATTAATTACGTTAACAATTACTTAAAATCATATACATGTTTCACCTTTTTTTATTGTCAATGAAATAAAATAATTGTGGGAAATAAAATATAATGAAAAAAACTATGGAGATATGAACGTAACAAAATAAAATAATGGTTTATCTACACAAGTTTTTGATTCAAGCGATCTGTCGTCTTTACGCCTTTAAAAAGAAATACGTAAAATTTATTGGTCAACAAAAACAGCAATTAATGAAGAATAGAAACTTTGAAGGAAAGCTGAATGATATGAAAACAAGTCGCCTAGAAATGTTTTGGGAATGTTATCCAAGAAAATCATAAAGCGGAAACTTACAAAGACTTAATCAATGAGCTTATAATTTCATTCAAAGTTTTGGAATGTAATATGTTATTAAAAATTCATATCCTGCATTCTTATCTGAATTTCTTCTCCGAGAAACAAGGCGCAGGACATTTCGTTAATAGAGAACAAAGAATGCTAGCAGATTACTGTTGGAAGCTTAAAAGGGATCTATCAGAAGGGAAACGTTTATAAAAGTCATAGATATATATTTTACATTGAGGATATTAGTGTATGGTTCTAATTTAGGTCGTGTTGTCTAGGGTATTTTGAAATAAAATACTTCGGCGGGCTATATGAAAAGTTAACAATGTAAGTTATTTACTAACCCATTCAATACGCCAACCATATTCACAGATTAACACTGAGTACGGGGCTATTTGAGATAAAACTTTTGCTCTGACGGAAAGGTTTTTGATACAAATTATTTGATCTAGCATTAATTTGAATTAAAAAAATCCCAATGTTTTTGATTCAAGCGATCCGTCGTCTTTACGTCTTTAAAAAGAAATACGTAAAATTTATTGGTCAACAAAAACAGCAATTAATGAAGAATAGAAACTTTGAAGGAAAGCTGAATGATCTGAAAACAAGTCGCCTAGAAATGTTTTGGGAATGTTATCCGAGGAAACCATAAAGCGGAAACTTACAAAGACTTATTCAATGAGCTTCTAATTTCATTCAAAGTTTTGGAATGTAATATGTTATTAAAAATACATATCCTGCACTCTTATCTGAATTTCTTCTCCGAGAAACAAGGCGCAGGACATTTCGTTAATAGAAAAACGCTATCATGGGAACAAAGAATGCTAGCAGATAACTGTTGGAAGCTTAAAAGAGATCTACTATATGGGAATTGAGGATATTAGTGTAGGGTTCTAATTTAGGTCACGTTGTCTAGGGTATTTTGAAATAAAATACTTCGATGGACTAGATGAAACAAAATAAAATAATGGTTTATCTACACAAGTTTTGGATTCAAGCGATCCGTCGTCTTTACATCTTTAAAAGAAATATGGCTTTTCTGGAAACCGTGCGTTTTTAGGTCTTCAAAGACAATGATAAGTCATCAGAGTTCGCGTTTTTTGAGCAACTGACTCGCGCGTTGTTTAGTCTAATTCGTACGTGACCCCTCTTAAAGCTGGAATCGTCACGATGTTACCAGCTGGCATAAACGATGCCTTGAGCACTGAAAAGAATTGGGATGGAAGAAAACAAAAACGATAATTAAGTAGAAAAAAACATAAAATAATCCGAAACAAATAAATTGAAGAAATATATAATAAATAAAATATATGTCTTGATTTCACAAAGATACCATTGATATATCATTGTTTGGTTGCCATAGTACATTCAAAATTCAGTATATTTCGTGTGCTTGAAAAAAGTTTGTTGATCAAGGTTATTTGTACTTAATGTCACTCTTAATACAATAGTTTTTCGAGCACAATAATTTTTGATATAACTAGAAATATGCAGTTATTTCTCTTCATCCGGAACTTGAACGGGGTGGGAATCTCGTTTAGACTGAAATTTTGCAATTCCCGTATCGATAATAGGCTCGTGAATGTTCATATGCTGAAACTCTTCTTTAAATAGAGCTATGTAAAACATCATTGTAATAGCACAAAGCCATTCTGAGGTGGTGCTAGTAACGTGCCAATTGTATCCACCGTCTTCTGGTTTCCAATGCAGATAGCTATCACCTACAAAAAAATGGGTGAAAAATGATAAAATAAGCCAATAGAAATTACGAATTGATCATATTTAGGGAGTCAGAGTCAGAAAAAATTATAAAATCAGAATGGATCGGTTCAAAAAAGCTTCAAGTTGGATCTTCAAAGGCTTAAACGCAAAATTGCATTTGGAAGTAGTTTTCAGCAAGATCATCGAAAGTTAATTATATATTCCTAATGAATAACACTCGAGCAATCGAAAATAATCGATTATTACTCTTAACTCTTAACTCAACATTATCCTTAAGAAACCACGTGATGCTTCGCAAATTACGGTTCGTTACACATAAATAATTTATTATAACCGATCATTTCACTCATATCAAAATTTTCACACTATAAGACTAATCACAAACTAAAGATAGCTACTATTATGGCGAAAACACCTTTAAACAATGATTGGTCTATGACTCAAATGATCGATTCTTACCGTGACATTGGAAATGTTCATTGTTTACAACATCCTTTCAGAATGTGAGATGCCTTTTGCTTCCAAAGATATTCTTTTCTATTCCATTTGCCACCAGGTATTATAGTCTGGTATTCGTTCTCTACGTAGCAGAATCTGCATTTTGCATCTTCTGCTGAACCTACTTTTACCAGGTGAGGGTTGAGACGTTGATGTTGATATTCGTAAATGGTTGATATGGAAAAGAATGTACCTACGTCACGGTACCTTCTTAGAGACATTTTATTTTTGCTGTGTTTTACTCCTCTAACTTCCATTTAGAGGAAATATAGGAATATTACATTTGGAATAACTTGTTTCAACTTAGTTACTGATTTTTTTCTATCTACTCTTCACAGTATTTCCTCTATTGTCCTATAGCCGATTCTTCAGAAATTCTACATACTCTTCCACTTTAGCAAGTCTCTTTGGGATACTTTATTCTTGTAACATCCTAGTTTATTTAACTATAGGCATTCTCAAGACAGTTTGGATCTAATGACTTTGGAGCTCAGAGCTCTAATGGCTACTTGGTTTTGTCGAAGATGATGTCGAAGCTTTCGAAGTATTTGGTTCTGGGTCCGTACATTTCAGTTGGATTTGCTGCTTTAGAGTCATATGTCTATCTTTTTACAACAATATCTAATATGGTGTTTGAATCTCATTCAGTCTCCAATTTATGATTGGTCTAACAACTTTCGGTAAGATTTCATACGCAAATATCTACCAAAATATTGATGTAAATATAAACAAATAACAAAATTGAGAGATCTCACATATAGAGACAATTCATGATGTTCTGAAATGCAATTACAAGGTAAATGTAAATATTAACAAAGAAAAAAGCTATTTCAAGACTGGGCATTGATCATGTGAAAAGAAACATTTGCAAGATTTGCAAAGAGAAGAGTAGTTTTTATCATTTTTTTTTGAAAAGAATTTGACAACAAAGGTTACTTGAAAACCAATACTCTTAAAAACCGGCAATAATAAATACGCAGATATAAGTTTTACTGAAAATTTTGAACATCTGACATGTGTCTTGTGATTTATGACAATAAAATAGACGTCGAAAATCATGTTGCAATTTTTTCTGCTACTAAACTACAACGATGAATCTACCAGAAAAATGGTAAAATGTTAAAAATAATAATGGCACTAATTCAGCATAGTCCATACCTAGTAAACAAAACTTCTCTTCAGAATAATAAGTAAATAATCCGGAAATACTATTTAGATGACATTGAATACACTGTTTACACCAGTCATGTCAAAGATACGGCCCGCGGGCCACTTCCGGCCCTTAGACTGTATCAATAAGACCCGCGATCGCTATGTATCACAAAAATCACACATTGGACCATTTCCTTTATTCAAAATCATTTGGAACAGTGAACAAAAAAATTGGATAAATATTCTCAGCTTCTGCAAAATATGATTACGGAATTCAATCGTTTTGAAGACATTTACAAAATGAATGAAATTGAATTCCCAATTTCCAACAATCCTTTTAATTTTGAAACTTCACAAGCACCAGTTCATTTGTAAATGGAGTTGATAGATCTTCAATCGTAAAGTATTTTGAAGGAGAAATGTAATGAGATTACCGTTCTTACATTTTATACACAATATTTCAAGACTTAAGACTTCAGCCCAAGATGGAATAATGGGTATACCAAACAGTCCTCAAACCCACGATCACATACGCTTAGTTTATACTAAGCACACTGTGTACACTACTACTACACCATCACTCACAGTTACACTGTTTGACGCGCGTTTCGATAACCAAGTTATCATCTTCAGAGACTGAAGGTAAACTCAGTAGTGCTGGTATATACAGTATGAATATCGCCAACGGTTCCAAAAATTCCAACTTAGTAGATGACCTTGCATTCACGAGTTCCAAAAAATTTTCTTAATAACAATGTTCAACATTATTTTTCATATTTTTTAACGTACATAATGAAAAAGTCTATACCAAATGGGTGCGAAGTAGGTTTTTTATAACAATGTATTTATCAGTTTTTTATATTATTTATTATACGACTGCGGTGAAACGGAAAAGTAACTTTTCAAAGGTTGACAATAATTTCATTACTAAGACTGTATAGTTATTAACATTATTTTTCACGTGAATAATCATTCAATGATTTATTTATGTGGTTTTTTAACGGTGCTGAACACCTGGTACCAACTATTGCTTTAACCATTCTAAAAATGATTAATTCCATCTAGAGACAAATTCAACAGAACGTTGTGTGTTATGGTATGCTTACATATGAAGAAGTTGTATCTAATATGGGCAATTAATCTGCTGGTATTAAAATTTCAAACGTAAATTTAGATATATTTAAGTATTTAACGTGAATTTTTTATCGATATGTCATAATGGAGGAAACTTGGATATACGAGTACTTTTCGACATTATGACCGATCTACGGGAAAAAAATAAAGAGAAAAGACGCGAACATCCTCCTTATTCACCAGTTTTGGCTCCGTCCGATTATCCGACTCTTTCCTCAACTGAAAGAAGTTTAGGAGGTTGTAAATTTTCTTCCAACGAGGAGGTAATAAAAGCTGTGGAGGTCTGGTTTGCAGAACAAGAAGAAACATTTTTTTTAAAGATCTAGAGACGTTGCAGATTCGCTGTAATAAATGTATCCAATCAAGAGGAGAATATGTTGAGTAATAAAATATTTTGACATTGAAATCTTGTTTGGCTCTATAGTAGGCTAAGAATATTTTTCAATATATCCTCGTACCATTAATAACAGAAACAAAAATACATCGTAAAACGGACTTCATCTAGAAACGTTCTTCCAAAAAAGCAACAACGTTTTCTGCAAATAGAGCCATGGCTACCGTGTTTTGGGGTTTGTCAACTTCCAAAAGTTTAACCATTATTGAAAAAAAATTGGGTAATTATCTAGATTAGGTTACACCCCTCCGATTTCGTTAAAATTTTAACATGTTATAGAGAAAATTATGCTGAAAAATTTGATGTATATATGTAGGGCGCGGAAATCATCCCTTCACATAGTTTTTCAACTTTGATGTTCCAGAAAAAGAAAAATAATTTATACATCATAGTTTAGATTCGCATGCCTAACCTAACCTAACTTAACTAAGAATATTGATAGAATATCAATGAATAAACAGCAATACACAAAAATTCATAGAATTTTATCTTTTTCATGGTCAAACACGAATAAAAAAAATATTGATAGATTTACTAACGATAGGCGTATGTAAATAAACTAGACTAAATTCTCTTCAAAGTTGTAAAACTATTTGAAGAGATGATTTCCGTGACCTACATGTATACATCAAATTTTTCAGCATAATTTTCTCTATAACATACTAAAATTTTAACCAAATCGGAGGGGTGTAACTTAATCTAGATAATTACCAAAAATAGCTGTAATTGGCCAATGTGCAATATGAGTTTTCTGTTCTGATTCCATCCAATTACTTTTTGGTACCCAAAATTTAAAAAATGGCTTGTTGGAATGCGATTTCAGGTAAAAGAAAAGGTGACGGCAAAGGAAATTGCGCTTTTTTGGAATTATTTTTTTGAAAAATCTAGAAACTCGCTGGATCAAGTTTATAAAGCTGAAAGGAGATTATTTTGAAAAGTGAAATGATAACTTTTTTATTGAAAAGTTTCTAATCCATTAAACCGCCTTCGTAGGATAAAAAGTCTCACCTGCGAAGTTTTTGTAGGATATCATAGCACATATGAAAAATACTAAGAATGTTAGTACCGATAAAGCAGACAATAATATTCTTATTTTTGTCTGAAGAAGTTGTCCAATAACTGGAGTTATTTGTAAATATATTCTAGTCTGAAACAAAAAGATATTACGTAATATCACATTACCAAAAAACTATGTGAGTCACTTTGTAACGGAAGTTTATTGCTTGTTTTTCCGATAAATTAAATTTTAATGTTATCGTACAGGAAAGTAACAATATTTAGTATAACTAATTTTGGAATTTAACCTTCATGAGTATAATTTTCAATATTATTAGCAAATAATTTTCTTATTGAATATATTATATCGGTATTCTAAATATAGTAATAACAAACCTAACTAAAGTCTTGAAGTCCAAGCTAAATTTCAGAAGTGAAGATTCACCACATTAAAGAAATTTATTTGAAACTTAATGTTTCTAAACAGTTAATGATTTGAACAAAGATTGTTTTTTCTAGAAGTTCTCTAGAATAGAACAAAAAAAAAAGAATCAAAAATGCTGAATAAAGTAAAATGAGATATGATATAATATAAGGTAGTGAAGGCAAATATGGCCCACCTTAATATATTTGTTTCTTTTTTATCAATATAATATGTCATTATGTAGATAATCTATAGATATAATTTAGCATAGTAAAAAATGATTCACAGTAGAGTTATATGCAATACTTCAATGTATTACACTTGGGCCATATTACACATCTGGTCGGATTATATGGTCCACAGTAAAAATCTTCAAACTTAATTTATTTAAGATGAGTTTACAAAATATTAAACTTATTCTAATTCATATAAAAAGTAAAATATAAAAAGGAAACATTCAACAGCATTGGAACTCTTCATCGTCGTTAGGCTCAAAACTAATGCATTCCTCATTATACCAAGTAAAACATTTTGAACACATTCGCATATCAAGTTGGTCTTCTGTTTCACAAGCTGCACATAACCATGACTCCTGTGTAGCTTGATTACACGCGGACTGTGGGATCGAACTTCGTTGTTTGGAAGTTGACGGAACTGAAAGTTTCGAAATTGGATATTCCCTAGCTGCTTAGCCATATCCCTCCGTGAAAAGGCTTTTTGTTACTTGCCGGCTTTATAATTTAACGTCTTTCGCCTAACCCTAGTCTCTCCAACATTGTTTCCTTCGGGAGGAGTCGGAAGTATTTCCTGAAAAGACGTATTCATTGTCTTAGTTGGAGAAGATTGTTGAGGAATTGGTTTACTTCTTCTATTTAAAGTAGCCAGTGGGACATTTTCATCGTCTGAACTCGGAAGACTTTCATTTATTTCATGGGGCAAGGGTTTTTGTATTACTAAAGAGGGTGCGAATGCGGCATCAAGTATTGCGTCAGGATTTAGAGGGAACAATCCTGTAGCTCTAAATTCGATCACAATATTCTCCGGCGTCATACACTTGGGCCAAACACGGGAAAATATTATGTTGAACCTACTATTGTTCAGGTTTCTTTGTGGGAAGGTATCCCAGTATCTCAAAAGTTCCTGATCCCAGCTTACTTCAAAAGAGCGAAATATAGCCTTATCCAATGGCTGGAGCTCGAGCGTTGTATTTGAAGGCAAACAGAATAAAGTGATACCAAGAGACTCTGCTGTTTCAGAAATGGTAAAATCTAAATGGCTTGTAGCTCCATCAAACACAAACAGTGTGGACCCTTTCGATTTATACTGAGCAAAATGTCTTAGAAAGTCATTGAAGAGTTGTGTCGTCATAGAGTCTTTAGGTGCCATTTTTACCAGTGTTCCGCGAGGCAAATTATCGCAAAATTCTGGTTTTAAGCGTTTCCCTCGAAACAATATCATAGGTGGAATGGAGTTGCCCATAGCATTACAACGAGCTCCGATTGTTACATTTTCGGCGTGTTCAGGCGCAACCATATGAACCCGCCATACTCCTCTCTCGGACAGAACGCATTGATGATGGTGTATGGTGAGGCGGCAGCCTTTCTCGTCCATGTTGAATATATTTTGGGGTTTATCCTTAATATTCAATGTTGTCATAAGTTCGGTTATCTTGGTGAAGTAGTCGCTCACAACTGCCTTATTAAGTTTCTGAGCACGGGCAAGATTCATAGGCTGTGCCTTGCGAACGGTCAAATCGCCATTTCTTTCAAAACACAAAGCAAGCCAGTCGTTTCTAGCAAGCTCTTTTTCTTTATTAAAGTTATTGGGAATGTGGTTGATATCACAAATATCGAAACATTTGATGTCGCACAAGTTTGGAAGTGAGAGGCAATCCAATTTGAGAGTATCGCCTAATCCGTTGCATCAATTTCTCTCCTGTTCCTGATTTAATATGCTTGGGCGACCCAGTTTCTTTTTTGACAAGCCTTGAACTAAATATCGCCTTAACGTGCGCCATACATTTCTTTGAGATTCTCCGCTTCTGACAGCTGCTACTGCTTGTTCAAGTTGGTCTTGAGACCAATGCTTGCGCAGGTTTTTGCAAATCTTCCCCATCTCAAATCTAAAGCAAAGAAAAGAAATAGAAAACAGGTAATACATTCCACTGGCGGGTTATATAGCCCCTGGGCTATATAACGTATCACATCGTCGGTCGGGCCATATTAACCGAAAGTACATCCAGACAACATAATGGGTAAAAACAACACTTAGAGTTTCATGACTTAATAAATATTCTATGTATAGCTACTTCACTACGTACACTTACCTCTCTTAATTGGGTACGGCGTTCACGTTGATTCTTACAGAAAAACGTGCTTAAGAAATTAGGGGAAAACTTATACCAGCATGTGCTTAGCGTGGCAGATGTAACCTAACTAGTTACAACATGCAAATAAGAGGCATCTAAAGTGTGCCTATACAATGGTGTGTGGAGGGGCATATATGCAGTTGCCTACTGATGTTAGACTGAGAATAAATACTTCTTTATGCTAGCTTTGTGCTAGCTAGGCCATATTCATATTTTTTCAAACACCTGAACGGAAATGAATTTTTCCCGCTTGAGAAACATACAATCATATTCTAAGTATTTGTTTTGATGGAATGTGGATGTGGGAAACTCAATCGGTATCATAGAAAAAGTAATCTCAATCTACTTAAACATCTCCACGATATGGTCATAAAAAACGATCCGGAATGCCGTTGGTGTCTGAAGGAGGACGAAACTGCAGTCCAAGTCATCATTGAGTGCCCAGCACTCATAGGTGTGATGTTCAAACATTTGAGTAAGCCTCACAGTTTATCTAGCGACGTCATAAGCTTCACCTGATTGGCTCTTTCAAGGACATCGAATAATTTCAATCGAGGCACGACAGCAGAAAACCTTTGTGCTTTATGGTATTTGACTGCCCACAAGCCAACCATAAACTAAGTGATAAACCTGTTCATTGAAATTATAAAGGAATATTGCTTACCTTTACATTAAGAAAAATATATGAAAGGATTTTAGAGTTCTGCAAAAAAAGCGGTACTCACGATC
Source organism: Diorhabda sublineata (assembly GCF_026230105.1). Classification (NCBI taxonomy): domain Eukaryota; kingdom Metazoa; phylum Arthropoda; class Insecta; order Coleoptera; family Chrysomelidae; genus Diorhabda; species Diorhabda sublineata. Next base: position 12,698,386 of record NC_079475.1, read on the forward strand.
ATGTATTCACCATTAATAATTTAGTATTTTCTAGATCTGAAAGAAGCATTTAATGCAGGACGAAGTCATAACATTCAAAGTACACTTAGAAAGATTTGTTGAAATATCAGTAGACAAAGAAAATTTCTTGCTAAAACAGATGAACTTATCTAAATACTAAAATTTCCAGGAAATAGCTGTAATACGTAAGGTTTTTATGTCGTATAAAAAAACACATACCGCACAGTTATATGAATAATTCTGTGAACTGTGATGAAATTTGATCGAGATAAACAAAGTTACGGATTGTTAACCATTGGGCAAGTGCCGCCCCAATCCTTCAAATAGTAGTGTGGTATCATTTATTCCGTCAAATATACTGGACATAAGTAATCATCCTTAAAAAATTCATAATGTTCGAATGTATAAATTAGAAAATATACTTATATATATATATATATATATATATATATATATATATATATATATATATATATATATATATGTTCTTATTTAGCACTTTGAAGGACCATAACGTACGAGGTGTCGTATGTGAAATTTTTGCATCCCGAACTACCTTGTATTTACTATTTATTCAAAAAATGGGTAGTTTTATACTTTCGCGGTCCCCTCGTTTTTTGGCTCTAGAAAATCGAAAAATCATCCCATTTCGATGAATTTTTTATCGTATATTATCAATCTACTCCTAAATAAATAAAATGCACATTTCGGATTACATTATGTATTCAATATTTATTCAAAAAATGGGTAGTTTTATACTTTCGCGGTCCTCTCGTTTTTTGGCTCTAGAAAAACGAAAAATCATCCCATTTCGATGAATTTTTTATCGTATATTATCAATCTACTCCTAAATAAATAAATTGCACATTTCGGATTACATTATGTATTCAATATTTATTCAAAAAATGGGTAGTTTTATACTTTCGCGGTCCTCTCGTTTTTTGGCTCTAGAAAATCGAAAAATCATCCCATTTCGATGAATTGTTTATCGTATATTATCAAACTACTCCTAAATAAATAAAATGCACATTTCGGATTACATTATGTATTCAATATTTATTTAAAGAATAGGTAATTTTATACTTTTGCGGTCCTCTCGTTTTTTGGCTCTAGAAAATTGAAAAATCATCCGATTTCGATGAATTTTTTATCGTATATTATCAATCTACTCCTAAATAAATAAAATGCACATTTCGGATTACATTATGTATTCAATATTTATTCAAAAAATGGATAGTTTTATACTTTCGCGGTCCTCTCGTTTTTTGGCTCTAGAAAATCGAAAAATCATCCGATTTCGATGAATTTTTTATCGTATATTATCAATCTACTCCTAAATAAATAAATTGCACATTTCGGATTACATTATGTATTCAATATTTATTTAAAGAATAGATAATTTTATACTTTCGCGGTCCTCTCGTTTTTTGGCTCTAGAAAAACGAAAAATCATCCGATTTCGATGAATTTTTTATCGTATATTATCAATCTACTCCTAAATAAATAAAATGCACATTTCGGATTACATTATGTATTCAATATTTATTCAAATAATGGGTAGTTTTATACTTTCGCGGTCCTCTCGTTTTTTGGCTCTAGAAAAACGAAAAATCATCCTATTTCGATGAATTTTTTATCGTATATTATCAATCTACTCCTAAATAAATAAAATGCACATTTCGGATTACATTATGTATTCAATATTTATTCAAAAAATGGGTAGTTTTATACTTTCGCGGTCCTCTCGTTTTTTGGCTCTAGAAAAACGAAAAATCATCCCATTTCGATGAATTTTTTATCGTATATTATCAATCTACTCCTAAATAAATAAATTGCACATTTCGGATTACATTATGTATTCAATATTTATTCAAAAAATGGGTAGTTTTATACTTTCGCGGTCCTCTCGTTTTTTGGCTCTAGAAAATCGAAAAATCATCCCATTTCGATGAATTGTTTATCGTATATTATCAAACTACTCCTAAATAAATAAAATGCACATTTCGGATTACATTATGTATTCAATATTTATTTAAAGAATAGGTAATTTTATACTTTTGCGGTCCTCTCGTTTTTTGGCTCTAGAAAATTGAAAAATCATCCGATTTCGATGAATTTTTTATCGTATATTATCAATCTACTCCTAAATAAATAAAATGCACATTTCGGATTACATTATGTATTCAATATTTATTCAAAAAATGGATAGTTTTATACTTTCGCGGTCCTCTCGTTTTTTGGCTCTAGAAAATCGAAAAATCATCCGATTTCGATGAATTGTTTATCGTATATTATCAAACTACTCCTAAATAAATAAATTGCACATTTCGGATTACATTATGTATTCAATATTTATTTAAAGAATAGATAATTTTATACTTTCGCGGTCCTCTCGTTTTTTGGCTCTAGAAAATTGAAAAATCATCCGATTTCGATGAATTTTTTATCGTATATTATCAATCTACTCCTAAATAAATAAAATGCACATTTCGGATTACATTATGTATTCAATATTTATTCAAAAAATGGATAGTTTTATACTTTCGCGGTCCTCTCGTTTTTTGGCTCTAGAAAAACGAAAAATCATCCGATTTCGATGAATTTTTTATCGTATATTATCAATCTACTCCTAAATAAATAAATTGCACATTTCGGATTACATTATGTATTCAATATTTATTTAAAGAATAGATAATTTTATACTTTCGCGGTCCTCTCGTTTTTTGGCTCTAGAAAAACGAAAAATCATCCGATTTCGATGAATTTTTTATCGTATATTATCAATCTACTCCTAAATAAATAAAATGCACATTTCGGATTACATTATGTATTCAATATTTATTCAAATAATGGGTAGTTTTATACTTTCGCGGTCCTCTCGTTTTTTGGCTCTAGAAAAACGAAAAATCATCCTATTTCGATGAATTTTTTATCGTATATTATCAATCTACTCCTAAATAAATAAAATGCACATTTCGGATTACATTATGTATTCAATATTTATTCAAAAAATGGGTAGTTTTATACTTTCGCGGTCCTCTCGTTTTTTGGCTCTAGAAAAACGAAAAATCATCCCATTTCGATGAATTTTTTATCGTATATTATCAATCTACTCCTAAATAAATAAATTGCACATTTCGGATTACATTATGTATTCAATATTTATTCAAAAAATGGGTAGTTTTATACTTTCGCGGTCCTCTCGTTTTTTGGCTCTAGAAAATCGAAAAATCATCCCATTTCGATGAATTGTTTATCGTATATTATCAAACTACTCCTAAATAAATAAAATGCACATTTCGGATTACATTATGTATTCAATATTTATTTAAAGAATAGGTAATTTTATACTTTTGCGGTCCTCTCGTTTTTTGGCTCTAGAAAATTGAAAAATCATCCGATTTCGATGAATTTTTTATCGTATATTATCAATCTACTCCTAAATAAATAAAATGCACATTTCGGATTACATTATGTATTCAATATTTATTCAAAAAATGGATAGTTTTATACTTTCGCGGTCCTCTCGTTTTTTGGCTCTAGAAAATCGAAAAATCATCCGATTTCGATGAATTTTTTATCGTATATTATCAATCTACTCCTAAATAAATAAATTGCACATTTCGGATTACATTATGTATTCAATATTTATTTAAAGAATAGATAATTTTATACTTTCGCGGTCCTCTCGTTTTTTGGCTCTAGAAAAACGAAAAATCATCCGATTTCGATGAATTTTTTATCGTATATTATCAATCTACTCCTAAATAAATAAAATGCACATTTCGGATTACATTATGTATTCAATATTTATTCAAATAATGGGTAGTTTTATACTTTCGCGGTCCTCTCGTTTTTTGGCTCTAGAAAAACGAAAAATCATCCTAATTCGATGAATTTTTTATCGTATATTATCAATCTACTCCTAAATAAATAAAATGCACATTTCGGATTACATTATGTATTCAATATTTATTCAAAAAATGGGTAGTTTTATACTTTCGCGGTCCTCTCGTTTTTTGGCTCTAGAAAAACGAAAAATCATCCCATTTCGATGAATTTTTTATCGTATATTATCAATCTACTCCTAAATAAATAAATTGCACATTTCGGATTACATTATGTATTCAATATTTATTCAAAAAATGGGTAGTTTTATTCTTTCGCGGTCCTCTCGTTTTTTTGGCTCTAGAAAATCGAAAAATCATCCCATTTCGATGAATTGTTTATCGTATATTATCAAACTACTCCTAAATAAATAAAATGCACATTTCGGATTACATTATGTATTCAATATTTATTTAAAGAATAGGTAATTTTATACTTTCGCGGTCCTCTCGTTTTTTGGCTCTAGAAAATCGAAAAATCATCCCATTTCCATGAATTGTTTATCGTATATTATGAAACTACTCCTAAATAAATAAATTGCACATTTCGTATTACATCTTGTATTCAATATTTATTTAAAGAATAGGTAATTTTATACTTTCGCGGTCCTCTCGTTTTTTGGCTCTAGAAAATCGAAAAATCATCCGATTTCGATGAATTTTTTATCGTATATTATCAATCTACTCCTAAATAAATAAAATGCACACTTCGGAATGCATCCTTTTTTATCGCCCGCTCCAATCAATATCAATATATCAATTCTGTGGTTATCGACCTGAATACTAATCAAGTAAATTATTTCCTGATCATTGATAATATATGTATATAATGTATATATAAGTATGAAGGATAAAATAGACAAAAATAAAATGATGATAATTATTTTCCATCAAAGCTACCACTTATTAACCCATTGGATATTCATTCCTACAAAGTTTCAATTAATCTACTAGTAGATTCTGAATATACAAATCAGTTGAACATTTCTGTGTCCAATTGATTTCTATATTTGAAATGAATCTTTCAATTTATGTAATGTTTAATATTTAATTTATCTATTTATTTCGCTCATCCATATTCTTTTCATCTTTTGTTTTAGCTTGATGTGATTGTCTCGTATCAACTAATATCTGTTATTTATCTCTAATATCTTCTAGTGAGTTAAGATATTTTGTATAAAATATATCTTTTTAAAAATAAACTTTATTTTTACACCAGTTTACAATTTCAGAGCTACAAACAGAATGAATCTAAAAATGAATGATCATGAATTTATAAAGTTCTTTTATCGTCAAAAGCTGACACAGATATTTTTATATAAAGTGAGCAAAATAACTTCACATAACTCCTCCCTCCTTAAGTTAAAACGACACCGTCAAAGGGGTTGCTTTGCTGGGGTTGTTGACTGGCTTTCTTCATCTTTTTCAGTTTGAAACGTCTCCAAAATATCCAGATTATCATGGCTGGTATTATGATTGCTAGAAGTCCGGGAATATTCCATATTGCAGGGTGTACTGTTTGATTTTGTATTGGTTCTGTTAATTCAGCTTGGAGTTTCAAATCCTTGATTGATTGAAGGTCGATTGTTTCTAGTTTAATGGGTTGTTTTGTGTATTTTTCTGTTCCAGCGAATTCCCAATCAAATTTTGGGAGTATTAGAGGGTTTACAGCGGTTGTTTCTTGAGTATTACTAAACGTGGAATTTTCCGTATTGATTTGGCAACCTGTAGGAATTTTGATTAGGGTGTTTTGTTTAATCAATAGTATGCGTCTCTTGTCGCAGTTGGATTCGATTTTGACCGGGACGATGGTCGGTAATGCTAGTATGAATTTTTCGTCAATCCTTTCAATGACTGGATGGGTCAAAACTGCTGGGCTTGCTTGACAGGTGGGTTTTTCGGCTTTTAATAATGGAATAATACAGGAGTCTGCATTGATGTCTTAATGATTTTGGCACAAGTAGAGACTGCTCAGCTTTGGGTACAGGGTGGGTGTCTTCATCCTACTGACTGCGCCAGTTAAGATATTTTGTATAAAAAATATCTTTTTAAAAATAAACTTTATTTTTACACCAGTTTACAATTTCAGAGCTACAAACAGAATGAATCTAAAAATGAATGATCATGAATTTATAAAGTTCTTTTATCGTCAAAAGCTGACACAGATATTTTTATATAAAGTGAGCAAAATAACTTCACATAACTAGTGTTATATGTTTGGATTCCTCTCATTTAATTTCAATTATTATATAAATCATGTCACTAATATTTATTAAAAAAACATTAGAAAGTTAATGCTTTTGATATTTAGCCTATTGATTCCATTCTGCTATTACTTCACAAATTAGAACGATTCTGAATGTTTTCGATCAACATTCTGCTTACAGTTCATTTTACTTCTAGTTCTAGTGGGCAACTAGGAGATGCTAAGTCTTTTCCTAATTATTTTAACGTTTCAATATCTTGAAATAATCTGATTTTATTAGTTGCTCTGCACTGGGATATATATTAGTTGTTTTGAAAACGATTTAAATCTCACTCTCCCAAAATATTTAAATGTTCTGAATTCCACTCAATTCTTGCACAATATTAAATACTAAACTTTGTATTAATGATTACTCCAGACAATAATCAATAACCTTGCCAAGTTGACAATCCATTACTCTTTATTTATTGATTAATGGAATTAAATAATAATTATTAGATTGAATATCTCTAAAGAAAGTAAAACACGCAACACGATTGTATAAAGAACAAAACAACTAAAAAAAATTCCAAAAACATTACAAAACGTGCATTAATACTGGCCAATTTTCCCAAGGACCTTACTTCAATTCATAAGAATGGTAGACAAAAGGATTGTGGAAATTATGAAGGGATTGCAGTAACTGCTGCAACTACTCAAATCAGAATAGTACAAAAATTCACTGACAACGAAACTGAAGAACAAGAAGAATTGTGAAAAATTTTTAAAATCGTTTACTTCTAATAAGATTTTCAGCTACGAGTGAGTCGTTATCAAATATCGTGAAAAAACTTATATAAAAAATGTTAATAAATTTTTGGGCATAGTAATTATTAATAATATTACCTGCATACATAAATACAGCGATCCTAATCCAAAGCACATCACTGCTCCAATCCAATGCACTATGAAGCAATTTGTTTCTTGAAAATTAGCAACAATACTAACTCCAAATGAAGCTGCTAATCCCAATATGAATGTATTTCTATTCAGATTCTCTTCGTATGACATATTATGTTTAAGTAGAATGTCTTTGACTTGTAAATATTTGCAATACATGGAAAATGAGACTGAAAAGTATAAAAAACTTGACATCAATCAAATTTATGAGAATACAGCGAAAACAGAAGTAGTCTAAGGGTTGTAGATTTTTCCAGCATAATGTCTGCTAATAAAAATTTAACTATACGAAAGATGGGCCCAGAAATACCTGGCCTGACCTAGAGTTTGAAGACGCTACGTTGTTTAGTATTTGTTTGGAGGCCATCATGAATAATGAACGTTTATAGGAAACGAGGCCTTACGACCTACAAAGACCAGCATCCTGAAAATCCACAAAGCGGTACTGGATGATCGTCCATTAAAAGTGCGCGGTCAGCAGACATAGGTATATCAACAAGTGTGGTACATCGCATATTAACTATGGATGAAACCTGGATCCATAACTTTACACCCGAAACAAAAAATCAAAACAATGGACTGAAAAGGAAGAATCGGCTCCAAACAAGGTAAAGACCGTTCCATCTACAAGCAAGTAGATAATTGTCACTGACTATTTTGGAGAAGGAAAAACTATCAAACTTATTGCAACATTTGAGCGAAGAAATCAAGCAAAAACGGCGGTATTTTGCTAAGATGAAAGTGTTGTTTCATGAATACAATGCACTAGCTCATACATCCGTTATTGCAATGGCCAAAATTAATGAATTAAACTTGGAATTGCTACTTATTTGCACTCTGGGATTATTTTTTGTTCTCAAACTTGAAAAAATGGTTCGTTGGTCAAACATTTGTTGAGATTCTTATTATAAAAATGGAGCTAATAGGAGATTACGTTAAAATTTCTGTGTTTTCTTTGTTGGATCAGGTACTTCTGAGACCATTCGTATTTTTAAGGTGAGTAGTGGCCTTTACCTAGTTAAAGCAAACATACGAAATAAGGTTGAAAAATAAATGATATAAGAAATGATTATTTTCTTGTTGAATTAAAGCAACTATTAAAAATATAAAATGAGAAACTTTAACAATTATTAAATTAGAGAAAAAAAAGACAAGTTGTGAGGAATTTAAATGAAACGAAGATTGCTGGAATGAATAAGGAATAAAGACTATCGATATAACTTAGCAATGTATCATATATTGGAATCAATCAAATCTACAGAAATACCAAAAAGTACAGGTATGGAAAGAAAGGAAAGACTTTATACCAGTAATGAAAGTACCAAATCTGAAATAAAAAAAGTGAAGTACTGAAAGCAGTAAGAAATAAAAATAAGTGTACCTCTGGAAATTCATACAAACGGGACTGACATACCAAAGTATTTAGGAAATAATAGGATTTATTTACTACCAAAAATATTACAAACAGCATGGAACGACAAAATGGAAGTTAAAATATCTTACACTGGTTGCCGAGTTAAAAATGATTTGATTTGTCGACACACAGCCTTTTGGATGCTCTCCCAAATTCCAAAATAACATCCTATTAACATTAGTTTCTATTTCGAGAAAAGAAAACAGTCACAAGGACTCAAATCAAAACTATTAGTCATTCTCTCAACAAATCAACGTACGCATTTCTTTGTTTCGCTAACATTTTGACTGAAATACTTCCCATGTACATACAAATTTAATATAGGTTGAAATTGTTTAACTTTATATATCTTCTTATCTCATTTATGACAAACGACAATATTCTAACAATAGTTCTCACACGCTAAAGGTTTATGTCATTTTTTTAAGTTCCGGTTGATATTCTCTGCTTTATTATTGTTTTAATGTTAAATTTACGCTCTTGATAAACAATTTTCCTTGTGTCAACTTTTTGAAAGTCACATTCGTGACTGATTCAACGTGAAGTTCCATTGCTCTAAATTCCCATGCTCCACAACAAAACGCTACTTTACTGATGACACTATCAAAGTAAAGGATAATAAAGTAAATAATAAACTCCTGGACAAAATTAACGCATCACCGATGTTTTTCGCTATATTCTTTATTTATTGTTAACTTACTGTATGTTAAATAGGTCAAGGACCTTGTTTGACAGTGGCAGTTGTTATTTAAAGTAAGAAAATGAACCGCCAAAAAAATTTGTCAATGGAGGAGCATCGACTCTCTTGAATGAAGAATATTCAATGCGATATGTTGCTGGTTTGTTGAAAGACACCATTCCTGCATCAGTCGTATAGTGAGGAGACATAATGAAACGGGTTCGTACCATCGAATGGTGCAAACGTTGCACTAATCAAATCGATGATCGTTTTTTGAGACAACGTGCTTTCAGAAACAGGATAGTCACAGCAATATGCTAAAAAATTAATTATCAGCCGTTCGAATTATCGATATATCATCACGAATGTTTAGAAGACGTTTAAATGAAGAATGGTGAAACAATAGAAGACCAAAAAACTCTTTACAGGGAACACAAAGTTCAGAGATTAAATTTTGCAAGACTACATCAGAATTGAACCATGATTGGAAACGGTTTCTGTTCTCCGATAAAACTACAGTTAGCCTTAAAGCTCCAGATGGAAGATATCGACTTGGAGTCCAGAACGTTCGCTGTCTTTCGCGTTTTACAGCTGCAAATATAAAGGAATGCCTAATTAAAATTATAACAATCTATTAATTTGATTTTGCCCCTTATAGGAGGTGGTTGTGAAACTTTTACTATCTGTTAAAAATCTAATGGAAGTAGAATCAACGAATTAACTTCTGTTAGATTACTGGAGTAAGTATGAGACGAGAGGGTTGAGTACATCACAATATTTTAACACAATAGGCATACGTATTTGACAACAGGTGAATTGCAACTGATGGAGGGCATGTAGGGCATAAAATTTTGTAAACAATTTGAAATACTCAAATGACAGACGATCTTTAGATGAAAATGATTATTGATAGATGGTAATTACTCACACAGTATCCATATTATATTTAGGAATTGTCCAAAAATACAACTTTCTGGGGCAATTGTACCCGTGTCACTGATATATGGTAGACCTCCTGAAATATGGTTCTGATAAAATGCCAAAAATGTACTGAAACCAAAATTAAAATATATTAAGTTTTCTACAAATGGAATTTCAAATACATAATTGTAATAAAAAAAAAGCAAATACGAGGGTTGGTACTTAATTTTTGAGTTAAACAAATAAAAACAAACATTTATAATTCGATACGGCTTTATTTGTTTCTCAAATATTCTCCATTTAGATCAATACACTTTGGCATGCATTTGAATCAATTTATCGAAGTATATTTTTCCATTCCGATTGAGGTACCTCCAAAATATGTAATTTGAACACATCAACCATTTTTTCGGCTGCAGAAAAACGTTGATCTATTTAAGTTTTACACTTCGATTAACAAAATTAATACGTAACCAATTAAAATAACTTTTATCTTCGTTACGTTGATTTTCTCTTTTCCCACTATAATGAGAAAACATTAATTATCATTTTTCACAAAATTCAGATTAAGTGTTGGTAGGGGGCTTAATAGATAGTACAAGTGGGCGATGAAATAGCTAGCGGTGTGTCTGCTTGCTATTCAAAAGAAGTTGAAGGTAAAGATCCCATTTTCACTTTGGAAAATATCAATTTACGATTTATATTTTATCTGTTTTGGGATTTTCCATAAATATGTACAGTAACCAAAATAATGAATTTATTCCATTTGACTTTTACGTTTACTGTATACATTTCGATTATTAATATTAGTTCCCAATGATATCATTTTAAAAGTTCTCTCTACTAGTGTTGCTTAAGTTTTGAGGTTTGGCAATACTGATGTTTATATGCGAAATTTGACATAACTGTCCTAAATTTTGACATTTTTAATGTTGAACGTACTCAGAACGTATTGTCATTCGAGTGCTCTTTGTTTACATATTTTTTGGTCAAAAAATAGATTTAAATAGCAAACATTTTCGTGCGATGATTTTCAATGACTTTCGCTCCTCCAAAATCGGCTTTTATGCCACAAAACATCGATCCTGTGCATAAACTGATATTGGAAGATCGTCATATGACATACCTACCGTCATATTGAGACTTACTTAGATATTAGTTCCACTATACATTCAATATTACTGAAAAAATTCCATAGCGGTGCTTTAAAAGGCGCCGAGTCATGGATCTATTCATATGAACCCGAAATTAAATAACTTTCAAGACGAGCCAAATCCAACAAAAGTTGGTCAAGCACGAAACACTTGCAAGCAAATTGTATCTTGTTTTTACGAAATAACTGGACACGCGAGCCCCTACACATCAACACAAAACAGTGTTAAACATCCGCCGTAAAAACCTTGTTTGGCACCCAGTCATTTTTTATTATTCCCGCAGATCAAGAATAAAGTACGCGATCTCTACACTCGAAGAGGTTGATGCGTTCAAATCACATGTTTTGGTGGTACCTCAATCGGAATGGCTATCTCAAAACTTAAGTAGCAACAAAATAATTTGTGTAATATTATGATCTGTAAGATTGATGCATTATACAAACATTGTTTTTAAATATAATTTATGTCAAGGTTTTAACCGAGCTAACAATATTTATAACATTGCCATATATCAATCCGTTAAGCTATGGTCAAGGTAGCACGAAAATTGAGGTGTTCGAATTTATGTACAAAAAACAAGCAAATAAAATTTGACACAAAACTTCATCATCGCTCTCCATTCAACTTTACACTGCCGCGTTTCGATTCATTCTTAGTAATTATTTGAAGCTAATTCGCTTACAACCACGGTTACAGATTCTTTGCTCTTGTCTATGCTACCATGATGAGTTACTTGGAGGTCTGCATCCATTTTGAAAAATAAAGGAGGCAATAACTGGACTGTATGGCAGGCATCGTTTGAATGGCTTTTTTGCTAAAAACTTTTGCACAATCAAAGAGAAATAGGCATATGCGTTGTCGTGGTGAAACATTCAGCCTGTCGTACCCAGTTTGGATCGCATACAAGTGCCCTCGACCGGTCCAGGAAATTAAAATAGAATTATCCAGTCCAGGATATAATCACGATATCGTGTATATAAAAAAAAACGAAAAGTCGTGACCTGGACATCTTCATTTTTGTTTCACATTAATCACCCATTCTTACTAACTGATAGATTAATTTACTGGACTCAAAATCATATTCAAATATCCATGTCTCAGCTTCAGTGATTAACTGACTCATCCAGCTTCTGCCTTGGCTTATAATGCGCGGATCATTTTAAAAAATTGATCAAATCCTCGTTGAATATTTTGCAACAAGTTTTTTTTGTTGATATTCATCCTATCAGAAAATTAGCAAATGGTTAAGCGTCGGAGATTGTGATCAAAGAACTAAAAGAACTAAAAGCTTTACAACGAGAGTGTTTTTTACATACAATAATGCTTCATACCAACAGTCGTTTTAAACAAATCTTGTATAAATAAATGCATCCAATGCCTCACTGCTCACATGACGTGATATGCCTATTTCGGATATGGCACAACAGATAAACTTTCTTTTTGGACTTATATTTCACGTCATGGGATAATTTTTTAGATCATCCTGGTAAAATCTATCATGGCCTTTAATTTCTGAATGTGATAAGGTGATATATTTTTCATTTTCAATGATCACAACTTTGTTGTCTGTGAACTCCGTTTCTCCTTAGTTTTCGACTGATTATCTTTAGATCGCCCATTTTTCGAAAGGTTTAAACATGGTTTTCCTGTTCACATTCATTCTTATTGTTTTTTAAATGATCGAAAGTGCAATATTCTGCTCTATTAATACGAGGATAGCCCCAGAAGTACCTGGCCCAACAAATTTTGGAAAAAAATGTATTTATTTTTCAACGTAATCGTTGTAGTTCGATACCCTTTTTATAATAAGGGGCTAAATATGGTGAATATGTTGCCTGGTGCATTGTCTTCATGAAACAACTTTTTTTAGCCAAATGCGGCCGTTTTTGCTTGATTTCTTCGTTCACATGTTGGAATAAGTTCGCCTAATACTTGCCGTTAATAGTTTTTCCTTCTTCAGGATAGTCAATGAACATTATCCCACGCGCATCTTAAAAAACCGACGCAATGACTTTTCCTACAGATAGAACGGTTTTTACATTCTTTGGAGTCGTTTTTCCCTTTTCAAAAATTGCAAAAATTCGGCTTTATTAGTATGAAACATTGCCAAACATTCGATGGAAACATCTTCACCACACTTTGTTCCATTGTGAGCAAACGCAGCACCCATCTCGCGTACAGCTTTTTAATAACCAAATTTTCAGTTAATATGCAATGTACTGCATTTTTTGAAATGCCTACTATGTTTGCTAGCTCACGCACTCTCAGGCAACGATTATCCAGTACAACTTTGTGGATTTTCTTCAACATTTCTGGACCTCATTTGGTTGATTATTGCGATGCTGGTCTTTACAAGTCGTACGACCTCGTTTAAACTCTGCCATCCAATATTTTACAGTTGATAACGAAGAACCAGTCTAACCCAGAGTGATCATCTTTTATATTAGTTGGGCTAATGCCTTTCAAATAATGATTACCAATTTCTTCCATTTAAAAAAACGTTCACTATTGATGGCTGTCAAACAAAAACTAAATAACATGGCGTCTTCAAACTTTAAACATATACTGTATAGATTGTGTACTTTCTAATAAGGTGGTATTTTTAAAGTAACTACCGCCATCTCTAGCTCAGGCCAGGTACTTCTGCGAACATCCCCGTCTATTCACAATGTCAGTTTTTAACAACCGTCCAACTAAACTGTAAATACTTTTTATTTTATTTAAAATTAAAAAGAAGGCGACGAATGTGTGAAAAATTATAAATTAATCCGACATTTTGACGTGCTACAGAATCTAGTGAATATATTCCGTTACATAAATATATGTACATTAACGTGGCTCACTATTATAAATAGATTCTAATTTAAATCATAACTAGAAACTTTAAAACTACTGCAAATAATATGAAATTATAATTTATTACTTACGTGATGATTACAAGGATAAGGACTATTGCGGTAATGATAAGAGGCATAAATTTAACACCAAGTTTCATGTTGGGTTTTAGAGAAGTTTTATCCATGTAAACTCTATTATCTTCTTCACTTTTATTGGTAGTATATAAAAAAACTATAAATTGCGTTGATAATTATGAAAGGATTTTACACAATATTTGAAGGTTAAGAGTCCATTATACATAAAAACCTGTTTATAAAACCTATAACTGACAAATGATATTTGAAATTTATTTCGTTTCACTACAACAATCGGACTGAAAGTGAAATTACCTACGTTTAGATTAGTGTCGTTATCACCAGTTCAGAACCGTAATGGCTAACCTTTCTCAATCTTGATAACATTTCATGATAATTGAACAAAAGCTTGGTGATTCGTATAATGATTTTAAGTAAAGTATATATAAAGGTTATGGTCTACACTGTTAAAAATATAAAAAACTGAATAGCATACAATTTGATATATACATAGATCACATGATGTGGGGTTGTGGCAATAAAACACCAAAGTGTTCTCTTTTCAATATATATTTCAAACTTTTCGGTAACTATGTGAATTCTTTAGAAAAATTGTACAATAAAATAGAAAAAATGATATTTGAAATTTATTTCGTTTTTTCTACAGCTAATCTATTACTTCCACTTTTTCAGTTCGGGATGAGGGATGACTCTAGGTGCGAAAGATATTCATCTTCTGTTTCTCACAATTTGAAAGATTGTAGATAGAGGGTTTCGTCTTCTACGTACCTTTTTCTGCTGAATCTAAAGTCATAAGGTGTCAATTAAGGCAACAATACCCCTACAAGACTCCTGTTAGTATTTATCGATTGTTATTATTTAGGTGAAGGTCTTTTTACTTATAGTTATACAGAAGTATCTCAAACCCTTTAGAATTTTTCAGTAATTTGATCTTTCCATATCTACATTCTTTTCTAGTGATATTCGCATATGTGTGTCAAAAGGAATAAAAAACAAAATGTTAAAGTTGATTTGTTAACAATAGAAAGTTATTCATTGGTAGCAGGTTTCGTGATCGATTTCGAACCACCCCCGAATTTCTCTTAAATTCATAGACTTTTCTGCAAACGGTAAAATCAAGGGAGAACTAGTAATAAATCGGTATATCTCTTCATATATTATTGGTGGTTGCTAAAAGTCTGGATACGGACAAAGAACTGAGAGTCATTATTTGTGATAAAAAACTTTATATTGCAAAACTACGCAAAAATATCGAGACTGGTTACGAAAAAGTGTTTTATTATAAAAATTATTCTACATTCGAATGCTCCCCTTCAATATAGTCCCATCCCCTCACCACACACCTTTCCATACTTTTTTTCCATTGATCGAAGCAGTGCAGGAAGTATTCTTTGGTTGGGGCCTTTAGGAGATCTGCCATTTTTTGCTTTACCGCTTCCACCGAGTCATATCGGGTCCGTTTCAAAGCAGATCTTTTTTTAACCTTCCAAGGAAATCTGAGCAGACCCGTTGACGTAAAAGCTATAGTCAGGAGTCAGATTTTTTGACTTTTATTTCTTTATCGGCGTTTAGAGCCTCGGCAATCATCCGGATGCTCATTCGACGATCTGCACGCACAATTTGGTTGATTTTGGTCACTGTTTCCAGAGTTGAAACAGTCACAGGGCGACCTGGGCGCTGGTCATCTTTAGTGCTCTCTTGGTCGTCACTAAAGCGCTTATACCACTCAAAACCACGCGCACGAGATAGAGAATTGTCCCCATAGGCCTCTTGTAACAATTTATAGAGTTTTTTTTTAATTTAACGAGAAATTTGAGATGATACGTTGCTCCAGGTTCGTTTCAAACCGCTACTACACAAATACTCTAATAGTGACGGAAACGTGTTTTGGGATGTGCATAGACAAGTTATCTAGAGACCCAACGCCCTCTAGGCGCGCAGTCTCGTTATTAAATAGTCAGACCTCGTATTAGTAGATTTATTAGTTTAAATGTATTGTGTCAAAATTAATTATTTTTGATTACATAATGAACAAAAATCTGTTTTTTTATATATATAAAAAGCTGATGGACCACATTAATAACTAGATCTAACAGAAGATTAAATAAAATGAATAATTTCTTTTGCATATTTTTAATCAATACTGATTAATAAGGGGGACTCAAACTTTGAAGTGGTGAATCGAAACTAGAGAATGTAATATAATCCAAGCATTCCATATTTTCATTAGAATGTATTATTATCATAAAAAGTGAATATACACGTTTATGATTGTGGTCTTGGCAAAAAAGAATTTGTTATCATATTTAAGATAAAATATAATTACTTCCTAATTTTTCATCGAGAATTGTGGTCTTTCTGTTAACAGCAATTACGTTAGGCGATAAGATACTGAATAATTAAAAAACTAATGTACTTGAAAATATATAAAGTGAGTGAAGACTAAAATCATTTCTATCAACACCAAAATATATGTTTAATCTAATATTTATTGTTGAAAACAAACTTTCGTAGGAGAATAGTATTGAAATTGAAATAATAATATGAAGATGGTCCCAGAATTACCTGGCTTTACCTAAAGTTGGTAGTAGTTGCTTGAAACTGTATTAGAAAGTACACAATCTATACAGCACAAGTTTCAAGTTTGAAGATGCCACGTTGTTTAATATTTGTGTGAATATGAAAGCATGAAAAAAATCGCTATTTGAAACGCTTTAGCCCAACCAATATAAAAGCTGAACTGGAGTTTCTACTCTAGGTTAGACTGGTCCTTCGTTATCAATAGTTAAATACAAAATCCACAAAGCAGTATTGGATGATCGTCGATTGAAATTGCGCGAGGTAGCAGACCTAGTAGGTATTTCATAAAGTGCGGTAGATTACATATTAACTTGAAATTTTGACATGGAAAGCTGTGCGCATAATCAGTATCGTTTTTGCTCACAATGGAAAAACACCAGCGTCGTGAAGATCTTTCCATCAAATGTTTGGCAATGTTTTTGCGCCGTTTAGAAACCATGGATGAAACGTGGGTCCATAACTTCAAATCCAAAACAAACTAACAATCTAAACAATGTACTGAAAAGGGAAAACCGGTTTCAAAGAAGTCAAAGACCGTTCCATCTGCGGGCATGGTCAAGGCGTCGGTTTTTTGGGATGCGTGTGAGATAATTTTCATTGACTAACTTGAAAATGAGAAAAACTATCAACGGCGAGGATTATGCGAACTTATTGCAACGTTTGAGCGAAGAAATTAAGCAAAACGGCCGCATTAGGCTAATAAGAAAGTTGTTTCAAGACAATGCTCCAGCTCACACATCTGTTGCAATGTCCAAAATTAATAATTTAAAGTTTGAATTGCTTCAGCTTTAGCCCCTTCGGATTATTTTCTGTCTCCAATTTTTTTCCAAATTTCTCGTGTTTTCTTTGTTGGACCAGGTACTTCTGGAACCATCCTCGTACTTCCGTAAAACATCAGTTGCAAATAGAAAACATTTAATCTTCTGATAGTTTCTGCTTGTAGATTCAACCATATGGAAATAATATTTTCGTTTTTGTTCATTGCTGGTAAATTTGTTACTGGAAACACAATTTCAGAAGCAACAAAAGTATCCGAAATAAACTCATTTGATTTTTATTTCCTTGGAATTTCTTCGATCTCTTGGAAATACTATTTGAAGCAGCAAAATTCCATTCATCATCCAAATCTTCTTCCAACAACTGAAGCTTGTTGTTGCTGCTGGTTCTTGTTCACATCCATTAATATTCTTTTTAAATCTTGCCATTTCTGTTGTAATAAGGCAGTACCGTATGTGAGTAACTTAAAAGTGGTACGTAATTTAAAATTATCAATAGAAAACTAGTCTCACTAAAAGGTCTGTGAATAAAACTCGTACATGGTCAGTATTAGAGCTAGTTCACCAGCTGGCTTCTTCATCATGATAACCCGCCCTGCCATGAGTTACTATCGACTGCTAAAAGCCTTCCTGTCTATCCACTTTCAACACATTCACTAGAAATAACAGATAAACTTTCTAAAAAAAATTTCAAAAAATGCTTCCGATCAAGTGAGGAAGTGTTTAAAGATTTGTATTAGTTCATTCTGCGGTATTATCCTATACTTTAATTCTAAACACACACTGGTGTGATGAGATTCATTTTTTTTCTCAGGTCTTAGTCGTGTTAGTACTTCTGGAACCATCCTCGTATTGTTTCAGTAAGCAGAAAAAGTTTAAATTAACAAAATAATGAAATATATGAAAATAGATGCAACAGTTGAAATCAAATCAAATTTTTATCACGCATTCTAATTTGAGCCTGTCTCTATTTCACATCATTTTAGAGATAATTTTTTTAACGTTATGCCGTTTTAAAGAAATGCTTATACTTAAATCGTCAACAAACGGTGTAAAGCCGAAACATTCGTTCAAATATTAAAGCTGAAGAAGACATCGTAACAGCCAAATTTAACGGGAAAATGGAAGCATCGCCAGAGAGATCTGCTCAAACAGTAACTCTTATAGAAGAGCGTTGTAGTTAAATAATTATAGTATCAACTTCAACAGTTTTATACATTCGCAGGCGTTACCAAGAAACTCAAGATATAACTCTAAACATAAACGAGCAACAATCGACGGACATTTTTGGTGTCCAAATTTTTTTTAGAAACCAGAAGACAGCAACTCCAGGTAAAAAATGTTTCGATGAATCATTGGGCAATAAGATTTTTTAGTCCCGGACCCCAGTTCCAAGAGGGCCCCATAATTTGGAAAACATTCTGTATTTTTTGATGTGTTGATACCACAAATCTAACGTATTGAGATTATCTTTTTCATTTTTCCGAATTCCTTAAGGGGGCCCCATCATTATTTTAGCCCCGGGCCTTATGATTTAACGGGATCTTTTAGGATGCCTATTATTTTAAATAACCATTTTAATACTAAACGATAAATAAAAATAATCTTTACGACTCGGTTGTTGCTTCCATTGAAATGCCCGCTCAAATCATCCAGCAACTTCCTCGAAAAGCTGTACTAATATTTCTTCTCCTCATCTTTCGTTACTAGGCACATTCTGCTTTTTTGTCTCAAGGTTAGCTTTAGTCTTCTTCTGACTGTCTAGCCATTCACTTGGAACTCTTGTTGGACTTGAACATCATTGAGGGCCCGAGTTATCAGCGATGTGCTGACGATAAATCGGTCATATTTATAGGATATGCAGCTTTTTCCTCCGGAACCGCGTATTCGATGACTGATTGACGTTCAGCGTATTGGCCTTTTCTCGAAGACTGTGGTCTTGTCGTAATAGAGTGACCGCTTGAGCAGCTTTTATCACTTGTTATGTCCATTTTCAAGTAGAATTCTTGTTTGCTGTTAACGGAGATATGTATCAGTTGACGTTTTATGGTTTATATTTTGAAGCTAATGCCTTTTTGTTCGCGAATGTATCAGGTAAATAAATAAACATACAATTAGACTTAAAAAAGTTTATTGTACAAAACAAATTTTAACAAAACAAATAGTATTAGTACGTAATATAGCAAATCTCATTATAAATAAATATTTTTCCTGATAATATGTATCTTTGCCATTCTAAATAAGGGTAAAGTTAATCACAGCGATGCAGACACACCTTAACACGTTAATAACTATTCCAAATCACATGAAAATATTTGATAATTTGATATATTACACAAACAATTTTTTTTCTATAAACCAAATAAACTTATTTTACTGCGATATACAAATAAATTTATATGGAAGAAAAAATTGCACAAAGTAAAATAACAAGCTCAGTTTTTATAACAAATATTCAAATATGGATGACTAATAATTGTAATGAATATGAAATGAATAAAAACTTTTTTATTGTACTGTATATTTTATTATATTTAATATATTGGTTTCAGTTAAAACCCGCATCCAGTTAATTTTAGACTAGGGAAAACTAGTCACTAGTCACAAACCTTTTCAGAGTTAACTACATATTTTTTTGGGTAGGCAATTGAAATAAAATTGTATATTCCTTATTATAATTGTTTTGTAGGTCTAAATACACTGCATGTTCGGAGGTATTTCCACCATGGAGTCCCTCAATTTAGGTGGATGGCAAGGTTTTGTAAGATGCTCCTGGAAAAAATCTTTTCTAATCGCGGTTTGTACAAAAAAAAATAATATACCACCGAGGTTTATTTCAAAAATTCTAACTTTTTAGTGTTCTACTAGAATAAAATTTTGAAACTATAAATTTTTCAACTGAAAACACTGTTTTCCATTACTAGAATTCTCCATTGAAATGCTAATTTCCACAGAAAATTCTATTAAATGAGAAAAAAATAGTTAATGCTGGTATTTTCTGATGAAAAATGTAAAAAAAATAGTTTTAACTCCAAGGGTACTAGTCAAAACTAGTTTTGACTAGTAAAAACATGTTTTAACGGGATTGTGAAAACTAATCTTTCCTTGTCAAAACTAGAATAACCTCAAAACGGATTTTAACTGTAACATATATACAAAGACCGTTTTTTTTCAACCTCCGATAGACTATAAATAAGAGACAAGTTCATATAAAACAAACCAAAAGATTGACACATATGTCATTTCTGTGGACAAGCTTTTCAATGCCCTCTTCAAAGAAAGTTGCCGCCAATGAATTCAAGTAGAGTACAAAAGAGACCTTGAAACTTCTGGAAATTCCGTAGGCAAGGCAGTAATGGTGAATATGCGGTTGTGTTTAACCATTCTGTCAACTCGACGAATCATACTACAGCGCATGTCCGCGTAGCAGCTGCACGGAGCGATCGGAGGTTGAAAAAGAAACGGCCCTCATATAATAAAAATTTTTTGGAAGACAGTATGTATAAAAAATTCAAGAACTTAGGGGAACATATTTTATCTATTATAAGAAAAAGTTTTGTACTTCAACTATGGAGGTTAGAGGTAAATCCATCTTCCATAACTGTAAGGACATAGGGCGGTTCATTCTATTACACATGGGATTTATGATAAACAAGATTAATTATATAATATATAATTATCCAATTATATAATTAATTAGGTAATTATTTAAATTTCGTTGGAATTGTAGTAGGTTATAGAGAAAATAACGCTTAACAAGTATATACAGGGCGTTTCAAAAAAAGGTGATAGATAGGATAGAATTAAAAAATATTTGAGGTTTATTCGGGCAAAAATTTGGAAGTGCTTCAACAGAAAGCTTCAAAAATCCCATACCGCATATGTACCCATGATGTCATCATTAGGTAATGAAGACATGCAAAGCAATAAACTATGATGTATAAAATATTCTTCTTTTTCTGGAACCTTAAAGTTGAAAAACTATGTGAAGTTTTGCTTTTCGCGCCCTATAACACTAAAATTTTACGTAATCGGAGGGGTGTAACCTAATATAGATAATTACCATTAATTATTATGTTTCATAGTATTATTTATGTATTGGATGATGGAAAAATAGACAAATATGATTCAATGAAATAATAGTCAACAAGTATGTGAATTGGAATAGTATTTTCATAATTTCACTTTAACAATCGTACACGGATACCATTTTTTGAATACTAATTTTCGTACATAAGCACGGCATTAAATGCTTTTTGTTCAAATTATAAAATAGAAAGGAGATCAACAGAACTTGAAGAATCGTTTTAAGGACTCCACAATTAGACTGCTACTGAATTTATAGAATTTTCCGAACTA
Organism: Diorhabda sublineata; assembly: GCF_026230105.1. Classification (NCBI taxonomy): domain Eukaryota; kingdom Metazoa; phylum Arthropoda; class Insecta; order Coleoptera; family Chrysomelidae; genus Diorhabda; species Diorhabda sublineata. The sequence continues at coordinate 12,720,234 of NC_079475.1, forward strand.
TTAGTTGGAGGCGTTTCTAAAGTAGCTATCCGTTGTTGCAAATTGTGAACCTAAAATAAAACATACTCGTAAATAAAAATTATTAGATGAAAATTACTATTTCTTTCACTAGAGGAAATATATTGAAAAAAAAATTAAAAAAAGAACCTTAACGTAAATGTGTGTACCTTGAAAGGTGAAGATAAAGGTGCAGTTTCATGTTGCCGCCCGACGCTGGCTTTGAGCGTCAAATGTTGTCACGTGGTACAATTTTGTCTAGAGCGTCATTTAAAGTTGAACCTGTTAACGCTACCTACCTCGTACTTGGTCAAGTACAAGACAACAATAATGTTAACTTTTACTTTAGTTCATTATGAAATATTCCAATACTAAAACAATTTTTTTGGGTAACTGTATTTTAAAACTGCTTTTTCTCAAATCTACAATAATTGTACTTAGAACCCTGTAATTTTGAGGCGTGTTAAAGTGTTAAATCAAGTATTATAGCAAATAACCTTAATCTACCAGGTTTTTGAAAAGTATAATAAGTTTAACGATAAGATATATATTTATCGATCGAACTAATTCATCCATTTAAGTTGAGAACTTAATTAAAAAATTATTGAATTAATTAATTAATTTCGCCATTTGAACCTTTACGCTCTTATATGCAACGCTGCATTAATTTAAGATGGCGTTCCATTCGAAATTATACCACGTGACCTCGTTTGATGCTCTAAGCCAACGTTGATCGTCAACATGAAATTGCACCTTAAAGTTTCAATTCTAATTAAAATGGTGGGTAAAAGTTGATGAAAACAGAGTTGAGAAACAATTTGGAAAATATAAGGATAGTTTGAAGACTTGGCACTAAATGATAAATTAATATACAAATTGTAGTGCTTGGAACAAATTAGAGCAACATCTTAGATCATTTGGAAATGAATTTAAAAAGTTACAACATGTTCTTGGTTATTCATTAAGTTTTCCACGTCAAAAAAATTTTATTTTTACTTAAAAACAATTTATTTAAAAAAATATTTTGAAAAAAATTTTACCTGTGCATTGTGCTTTTCTACTAAGATAAACATTTGTTGTTCCATTTTTTTTAGTTTGGCTTGATATTTTTTGTTATTTCTGTCTACAGTATCAGCTAATATACTGAAAATAAATTATCGATTACTCAGAAATCTAAGGACAACTATACTTTTTAAAGGAAGACAAATGTCGAATATTAGTCAAGAATTAGATACACTAAATAGACCAGAGCAAAAAAAGTAGGTTCATAATGCAAACTTCTAGAGAACGGATTTTTTTTTGGAATATGTTCATGTACACGTTTTAAGAAAAACCAACATAACAATATCTTTTCACCTTCAATTTTTTATGGCAGCTACGTACACGAACCGTTTTGGAACAAAGGGAAGTTCACTCTTTTGAAAGTGGGGCTATGCTGCTTCTAGAAATTATGCAGGCGTAACAATTTACTTTTATGATTTGCTAGTATATTTGTCTTTTATATCTCGCTCATTTCCCCCCACAACATCATGTTTTTTTTCTTATCCTGTCAGTGTTTAACTACTACTCTTATCAAGTCATATTCCACCTCTTTTAATAATTTTGTCCTAGGACTGTTCTACCACCAGGATCCAAATGCATCGTATTGTATGCTATGGAATTTGTTCCTTCTTTCAATACATATTCATACCACTTCATTAGCTAGATTAGCTTGTAGTTTTTTGCTGTTTATCAATTTTTTCAAAATTCCAAATATGCTGGAATCCATATGATCAAATACTTATTCTAATACCAAAACTTACTAAAAGCTTGGAATATGTTGAGGTTTTAACGACTGGTATTTTAACACCAATGAATTCACATTACCAACCCAAAGTATCACAAAATATTCTCAGAAAAATGATAATTGAAAATAGCTATAAGTTTTTTGCTGTTTATTGCTAATATTTTTATTCCTTATTTTTTGGTCGTGTTGTATAATAAACAGCTTGTGAATAATACAAATTTTCTAATTTAAAACCAAGAGATGGCGATTTTCACAATTTCTTGAAAATAGTTATAATAAAAATCGTCTAAAAAAATTATGCTATTAATGAAGTACCGGATTCTACTTATTTTAATTTGATAATAATTGACTACTAGATATTCCAAGTTCAATGATGATATTCACCTATTTGTTTGATTTAAATCTTGTACTATTTCTCTTCCTTCTAACAATCTTGCTTCAGCGTTTTTTGTAACCTGTTCCAAAGTAGAAACCAACTCCTGTAATCTAACTTTCAGTCTTGCCTCTCTTGCTAATGCTTGCATCAATTCCAATTCTACACCTTGTGCATGTTCCGCATCGGAGTAACCTTGTTCCTAAATAAAGTGCCATTATTATCCACATTTAATTAATTCATTACATTATAATTTTGTCTATTGTTTATAAAAACTAAAAGTCAATATTTCAGCATTTCTTACTTTATGCTGGGTGGCTATTGCTAGTAAGGCTTCGGTATCTTTTAAATGCCCTTGGAGATTTTTCAATGTTGCAGATTGAGCCTTTTGTTGTCCTTCTGAATATCTAAGTTTAAGTTCAATGGCACATTTTTCTCTTTCCAGAGCAAAAAGTTTTGATATTAATTCGGACTTATCTTCTCGTAAACCCATAAGTTCCTAAAAAATATACCGATCACTAACAACTGAAATAAAAAGAATATCAAAGAAGAGATCACATCACGAAATTTTGTTCCACAAAAACTTGCTACAAAGAAAAAAGTGAATAAAGAAAACAGTTGTTCAAAATATAATTCAATATTCGAGAAATTTAATTTTTACAATCATCTTTATTGTTTCGAATATCCAATTTGAAACATGATCTGCCTTTCTTCAAATGTGAAATTAACTATATTCCTTTCTAATAGTATTTTTGTTTCAGAGATAAAATGAAGTACCTGAGTTTTATCCACCGTGTCATATCGACGGTAAAATTCACGTTTAAATATACCGAACATTCAATTAAAATTTCTATTCGAACGAGCTTTTGATCAGCATTAAATAATCGCGGCACCCACCATACAGCAGATACCTTTTCCATATGTAGTCTTCCAAGCAAAATATTTTTTCTAAGTAGTAATTGATGGTACCGGATGTTCAGCTTCATATATGTTGATATGACCACATTCTGGATAATATTTATAAAACTTATCATCGGTTTTTTAAATTGTTTTATCACGTTAAACATGTTTAATGAAAACATGGCGGAAATTTATTGTAGCGATAGTGTTGTCAACCTATGAATAGTCATTCTCCCATCAAACTTAATCCTTCTTGGCGTGGACTAAACAGCACATAAATTGTTTTTGACAACAGTACAGAAACGTGCAGGTTCACATTAACGTGATAGCAAATTTATAAGTCTTTGAAGGAGAACAGAACTTGCTAGAGAAGTTGTTATAACCTCAATTATTTAAGAGAAAATATTATGGGAAAAATTTTATATTTGTAGACGATGATGTTCGACCATTTCATACAAGTATGGTTCAAAATGCATTAGAAAAAGCAACTAAATTGGCCAGCAAACTCACCAGAAAGTAAACCGCTTGAGAATTTTTTTTAATTCATTCATCCATTCATAATTTGAGAATAACTAAAATGTGTGAAAAGCATTGCATAAATCGATTATAGAAATTTATTTTCTTTCCAGAAAATGTGTGGTGGGTATTACCTGCATCAACACAGCCATTTCTAAATCCATCTTTCTAGCTTCTTGGCTACTGGAAGGTCGTACAGGTAAATTTTCAAGTTGCGTCGATTCCAAAATCACATATGTTCCCTGAATATTGCTTCGTTCCGCTTTCAGTCTCGAAACGTGTTCTCTAAGTCTTACTTCATGTTCGGATGTCCAAGTTTCGTTACTATACAATAAAAAAAGAAATATTAACAAATTAGTCCAGGAAACGAAGATCAAAAAACGACAAAACCTCGGAATTTTTTCGTCTTGAATCGATTTGTACAAAAAAAAAATGGGATTCGGCACATTTCACCCTCTAGTTCGTTTTCTATATTGTGCCGTTGTACGCGTTTTGTTTTTTAAAGGTAAAAACTACCCCTAATTGTCAAAAAAATTGGGATTCGGCACATTTCACCCTCTAGTTCGTTTTCTACATTGTACCGTGGTACGCGTTTTGTTTTTTAAAGGTAAAAACTGCCCCTAATTGTAGAAAAAGGACAATACCTCGGAATTTTTTCGTCTTGAATCGATTTGTACAAAAAAAAAATGGGATTCGGCACATTTCACCCTCTAGTTCGTTTTCTATATTGTGCCGTTGTACGCGTTTTGTTTTTTAAAGGTAAAAACTACCCCTAATTGTCAAAAAAATTGGGATTCGGCACATTTCACCCTCTAGTTCGTTTTCTATATTGTGCCGTGGTACGCGTTTTGTTTTTTAAAGGTAAAAACTGCCCCTAATTGTAGAAAAAGGACAATACCTCGGAATTTTTTTGTCCTGCATCGATTTGTACAAAAAAATTGGGATTCGGCTCTTTTCACCCTCTAGTTCGTTTTCTATATTGTTCCATTGTACGCTTTTTGTTTTTCAAAGGTGAAAAATTATAAAACAATATTTTAAACCTTACCGTTTTTGGGAAGTAAAATGTTAAACTAAACTTGGATCAATAAATTAACAGAAATTATAATATATTAAATTTCTTTGTTTGTTGTTATTTCGTCGATATTTTTCCTTTTCAGTTCATATGTTGGTTACAACAAATTGTAAATTAATAAATATACACGAAATAAATGTGAGGAAATATGGACCTAACCAACAACCACTCACCTATCTATTGTAGGACTACTATAAACATTATTCTGCCAAGGTGATAATAAAACATCTGTACTTTGATATGAATCTAAATGATGAAGAAGTTGTTTGGCTACCGTTTCGGCGGCACTTCTATTTTGTAAAGTATCTGAATCGTCTTCTTTCAAAGTTAGCTCAGTTTCTAGTAGAGCCAAAAGTACATCGTAGGCTTCGATGATTCTATCACTTATTCCCAACGCCAATTGTAAAGCTATAGCGTTAGATTCGTATTTACCACATAGTAAGGCCAATCTGGAATAAACAAAAAAATACATATAGGACGGAAAAATACAAAAGACACCTTCGAAATTTTCTCATTTTTTTTCTATATCCGCGAAATGAGTTAAAAAAATTATTAACACAATAAAAAAAGTGAATGCTTACCTATCACAATGCGCTTTCGTTTCTGAAAGCGTTAATGCCAGTACTGAATTCTGCGATCTCGCATTCTCCAATTTGGCGTTCATTTTTCTTAATTCGAAATCCAGTCCTTGCTTCTCAGCCTGAATATCGCATTGCTTCAAAATATCACCAACAATATGTTCAGCAACAGCTAAAGAAATAATTTTTGGAAATAAACACAGATGAAATGTGACAAAATACGAAAAAATGAATATTAAAAACATATTAAATAAAATTTCTTTTTAAATGCACATTCTAAAAGTTAAGGACCAGGGTACGCTACCTGGTGGCGAAATTTAACATCAAAGTAGGTAGGTCAAGTCGATAACTCACCAAAAATTTCGCGCATATAGGGTTGTTTTTTAGTGCTCCGAAAGTGGGGGGGACACATATTTTCCATCATCATCTACAATAATAGCACACGAGGTTTAAAAACAAAAATTAGAACCTATCCTAACCAACCTTCTTTCTCCCTCCACCTCTTAATGTGTATCAAATTTTAAACTGGTAGCTCTAGGCAGGATCATATTAGACAGCTCGGAAGAGCATTTACCGTGGTAGAATCGGTAAAACATATTCAGTTCAATGACCTTTCTTCTATGCTCTAAGCTGTCCATGTTTCCGGTCAACCCTGTATTGATTCGAGCTTGGGAGCCGAACTCCAAATGTGCGAGCAATATTCTAAACATAGACGAATCTGGTTCTTGTTGAGGATTAAAAGTTGTTGCAGAGTATGGTCTTAAAAAGGGCTCCAAGTTTTTGTGAAGCTGCTTTGGCTAAATCGGCCACGTGACTATGCCAGGGTATATTGCTCCCAGCCTCAACAAGCGAATTTGCGGTGATAGTTATACTTCTTTATATTCAGACAGGACCAAATCCTGAGCTGCAGTGCCAGCCTTCATTGTAACAAAAGCAACCTGGGTATTTACTACATTAAACGCAACCAGCTCGCTTACACCCCATTCCAGAATGTTTTCAAGATCGGTATGTAATAACAAACAAATCAGCCGGTAACTTTTCGCACTTGTATTAAGTTTCGGCTTTTTTTATAGTAGATAACGAGGATGACCTACAGCATTTGCTGTATCGGTTCCAAACAACAGCCATAAACCTTAATATGCATATATCTGTAGAAAAAAACAGAACCAACGGTAATAACCTAACCTAACTGTGAACGACAACCCCATTCACCAACTTACATACTTCGAATCGAGATCACCAGCGCCAAGGAACCTAAGTAAATGAGTATTCAAGATAGTAAAGCATTAATAGTAAAGTTCGCATATACAAAATAATCGTAAGATCTATACTTATACATGCAGTGGAAACTAGAGCAGTAACAACAAAAAAGAAGAACTTGAAGAGGGCAGCAGAAATGAAAGCATTGAGAACAATTAAAGGAGTGAGCCTGAGATACCCCATAAGAAGCAAGGCTACAAGATAAGGTCTGAAAATTCAGGATATAGTACGATTCAAGAGATTAGAGAGACCACGCCGACAAAACGACGGAGGATCGATGAATTAAATGGGTAAAAGGTGTAAAATCAACTTCAAGGAGACCTCCCTGCCGACATACCAAGAGATGGCACGAAAACTGGACATCTACTTCTCAAGAAACTAAATAGAAACAAGACTAAGTCTTAAAAATAGTGAGAAGAAGAAACTTGCTAAAGTGTATAATTTAGAAATTTAATAAATGTATAATGGCATTACTGAACCAATCCCGAAGCAGCAGGTCAAAAAAACCAAACAAAAGCTTCTAAGGAAACGTTTCATCGAATCAACAATTAATTATAAAAATAAAATAGAAAGAAGTTAATAATAAATTATTCGTACCTGTTGACAAATCACTATTAAGTAAATCGTTTGGATTTATGCCCCGCTGATCCGTAGCTCTTTTCAGTTTGATTCTTTCAGCCACTTTTGGTACAGGAGCACTGGAGTAACAATTATTCCTGATGTTTGTCCTATGTATAGGTACAATGTTGCTGTATTTTATATCCACCTACGAAAATAGTGTGATTGAAAAATTAATGAGGCGTCGTGAGGTTTATTCCTCGGAATCCACCGCCAGTCAATGAATCTTTATACAAACTTTTCTTTTGGAGTTTTCCCAGGCCCTACCAGAATAGTACACGTGGCATCTCGTTATGGCACGAACAGAAAAAGTGGGTCGCGGTAAATCAAACTCATTGTAGTTAACCAGGTCTAACATAACAGTTAAGTCGCGGTGAAGGTACATAGTACCATCCAGGAGATCTACAACGATGCTTCTAAAAATAAAACGCTTACTGCGCGGTTCAGCTGGCTGCTTCGCTGTGATTGCTCCGTTCTAGAGTCATCCTCACGTACGAATGGAATCGTTAGGGCTGGTGGTGGTATTCTCCTAGACTGTTTCTTCTTTTATTTATTTGGTGGACTGAAAACCGCTTGTTGGGTAGATTTCCTATGATTCACCACTTAGTTGCCGCTGAGATTTCATAAATATCCGAACTTGTATCAAACACACATCACTCTCCAATGATCTGAGCTGGATTGACAGCTCGGATTACCTCCTACCCTTAGACTTAATACGTAGCTGTTGTTGTTGGCTCCAAAAAATTTTGTTTATTTACAATTCATGTTTATATTATTGTGCAGTGAGTGCGATTAAAGTTAATTACTGAACATTACTGAGTATTACAAACTTTAAAAATAATGGCATAGATAAAATGTGTTTTTTATTTATATTTTCTTACGTAATTGACGGAGGGATGTTACTACAAGTGGAAATTAGATGAATATTTTGGTATGATTTGTCAACATTATGTCAGATATCTACTTAACAATTATGGACACAACTCATGTCGTATTTGGGCACAGGCACGGTCATTGTCATGGATCAGAACCATTTCAGAAGTCAGCATGCCTCTTCGTTTGTTTTGATTCGCTTCCCATATTGAATCTGGTCTAATAATTGCTCCAGACTGTTGAAGGTTCGTTGGAATTTTGTGGGTCGCGTTGGATAATTTGTGTGTATCATGGTCGTTTCATTTCAACAGAATCCATGTCATGATAGATTTTAAAAAATCAGTTGTCAAGAAACTCCATAGCTGCACCAATTCGGCGAGTTCTGTGGTTCAAAATAGGTGGAGCCCAGCGAGCGAAAAATTTTCTGTTGTGATGATAAAGTGCAAGACAAGCATCGAAAATTGAATCGACTTATGGTCTCCCTAAACGAACTGAAATTCATGCTCGAATTTGAATTTATGTAAAGCAATTTCAGTTACGTAACAAAAACTAAAATGGACCCTCTTGGTTTAAAAAAAATTTTTATTTTTGTTTCTAAATATTCTAAATTCTAAATATTTCATCACGAATTCATGTACATAAAAACTCTGAGGTCCTGTATTGTATTCCGGGATAATTTGGTGCCTTGTGAGCCTATAAGTAACGTTGAATACTATATATTTACGTGTACTGTGTTAGATAAAGTCACAAAACATCTAAACGGATTAAGGTCAAACTTGCACGGCTATAAACTATTTAATATTCACTTGGCTGCTTCTAATGCTCTTTAAATAAGTATAAACCGTTTTCAATGCTTCTATATTTTGAAAATAGTTTTAGGTTCTTTTACAAGTTCAACTGTTTCAGAAGAATCAGATATGTCATCATATTCTCTCCAAGGAATCGATTGTTCCGTTTGAATTCGATTTTACGAAATCGAAATCCTGTTTTGAGGAGTGCTAATCGAAACTCCTCCTAGTTGACATTAGTCTAATAGCCACAGTTATAAGAAGAGCTGCACAAAATCGATGGAACGAACGCGTCGCTATAAAAGAATTCATGTAATGACATAGCATCTAAAAATTTTCAACACTCAGATCATAAATATTTTCTTCGTTTATTCCATGAAGAAATAGTACCTAATTGATATCAATTTTCGAAATATTAGTTTACCTTATCTTCCTGATACATCTTTGGTTCGCAATCAATTTCTAAATGTGACTCGGGAGATTCTATATTTTTATCGTTAGACGTTTCTTCAATTCTTGCTAAAGACATTTGAGCTAATCTGGTATGTGCTTCATGTAACTGCTGTTTTAAATTAGTTATTTCATTCTTTAGAGGTTCCACTATTTCTGTGAATGGAGAAAGTTCGTTGTTTTCGTGATTGGAAAGTGATAATTTTGGCTCGGGTAACGCTTGCGGACTTTCGGGAAACTGAAACCAAAATAAAAATTTTCCTTTCACTTGGGTTTAAAAGAAGATAATCCTACTTCTGTGAAAATTTGTCGATTTTCTATATATATTTATAAGCAAAGGTAGAAGAATTTTAAAATATTGAGATAATGAATAGAAAGATAATGTTTTTGTTGTTTAATTCTGCAATCGAATAACTAAAAAGAAGTAAAAAAATTGTTGAATCATTTTTATTGATAAAAAGCTACTTCGCTTTCTGGTTTCTCAATCTTCAGAAAGTATAACATCGTTCTCTCAGTAATTTATCAATTATTTTCATGGCTTTCACGCCCTCTTTCATTATTCATTCCTTGGAATCAATGAACACAAATTTTAATCATCCTTCACCTGAAGATGCCTTTTATCGAAACAGATATTAGGGATTAGTGTTAAGAGTCAACAAACCTCTACTGCTTCCCAATCATTCAGTGTGAAACTGTTGTTAAGTCAGAAGGTCGTTATAAGTGGTAATTGTAGGACACGATTAATAAAAAACGTGTACTTCGAGTCGATTAACAAGCAAGTGCCACTAAAAATAATAAAAACGATAAAATATAACAAACCCTGTATATATAACATTCAACTTGTAACTCATTAATATTTTTTATAAATATCTTATTCAGGATAATAAACAGGAAGAGACAGTTGTATCGTTGTCAAGCAAGAGTACTACCGACAGGCTGTCAGAGGTTATTACTTACGGGTTAGATACTGTTAAGGCCGAAACTCACTAGCAACACGCCATCACACGCCACGTGTCAAATATTTCAATTGTGTGCGTACAAACTCAGCTCACCTTACGCCACGCTATCCCACGTGGGACGATATAACCTACGCGTGTTAAGACGTATGAATGCCTTTCTATGCCAGTCTACGGAAAGTTTTATCGCATTGGGTTTATATTAAAGATTAACTCGAAATATAACAAGTATTGTTAATAGAAAAAGTACTGCAATATAATATACAACAAACGTGTACACAACAATGTACCATTTAAATCGACGTGGCATAGCGTGGGGTGGCGTGGCGTGTTGCTAGCGAGATTCGACCTTTAGTGATTGATAAATGTGTAAGTTAACAATATACCAGTGATTTTCAAGATATTTTTTACCACGGTCTGCCTGAAGGAATTGATGCATGATCACTAGGCTTCAATTTTTTTTAAATAAATTTTAAAGGCGCATAGTTATCCCAAAGAATCTCTCTAATAATCACTGTGCACTGCTTTAAAAGCTTGCAAAGAAGATTTTTTTATCCACGAGTTTTAGGATGAACTTCGACCAGAGACTGAGCTCGAGTCAGTACTTGGAAACGATCTTACATGGGATATAGAACACAAAATGATGAACTGGATGTTTAAATGTGTTGTGGTGGCCAAAATTGGGGAGATACAACAGTAGGTAAGCTTCAAAGGGCGGTTTGCCTTGCAATAACAGGTGTGTCACATTCCAAGGAAAGTCCCTCGCGAATTAATCTTGGTGCTCGGCCACCATCTTGGTGTATATTATATTATGGTTTATTTATTTTCCATTATTTTTTACTTAAAATGAGGAAAACACTTTTTGTTGGTTCTATAAATTTCCTACTTTTCGAGAAATATGTTAACGTGGTATATATATTGAGATACATTAGATACAAGTTTTATCGGAAAATTTCCAACTTTAAAGTATCTAGTTATTGGCTATAAATCTTTGAAATTGAGATTACATGAAGGTCAGGTAATTAAATAGAAGAGTGATTCATGATATTAACTTGTTTTGAACAAAACGTGAATGTTACTTCACGATATTAAAGCTTCAAACTTAAATTATCAACTTTATTAATAGCAAACAAGAGCTATAAACTAGTGATTTAATTTGTTTTCGGTATCCTCGAATAACAAACGAGAAGGTTTATTTTACTTCATTGAAACTAATGGATAATCAATCATAAATAATTTCAGATTCCCGTAAAATTAGATTTTTTTGCGTTTGATCGATGTATTAATGGATTTTCATGATCGAAAATTGGTTTTCTCTACATTCTATTTAACAGGAAAACGAATTTTCTTGAATTTACTTTGTCAAAACTATGTTTTTCTAGGTTTACTTTGACCAAAAATACGTTTTTCTGAGTTTTCCTCGAAAAAAAGAGGTTTTTTTTGCGTTTGATCGATGTATTAATGGATTTTCGTGATAAAAAATTGGCTTTTAATAGATTCTATTTAACAAGAAAACGAATTTTCTGGGTTTTCCTTATCGAAAAATGTTTTTCTGGATTTTCCTTATCCAAAAATAGATTTTTATGGGTTTGATCGATGTATTAAAGAATTTTTAGAAAAATTTCGTCGAAAATTGGCTTTTCTAAATTCTATTTAGCATAAAATCTAATTTTCTTGAATTTCCTTTTTCAAAACTATGTTTTCCAGATTTACTTTAACCAAAAGTATGTTTTTCTGGGTTTTCCTTCGCAAAAAATAGATTTTTTTGCGTTTGTCGATGTATTAACGGATTTTCGTGATAAAAAATGAGATAATTCCATGACGTTTCGATTACTCAGAAAAAAGTGACAGTCATTCAAATGAAGCTACTTCTGTTATTTTCAAAATAACTTCGTGTGTTAATTTATCAATGATTCTTGATGAAAAAAAAAAATAGTGTACAATCTCAGCAATGGCTTCAAAATTGTTATCCCAACTCTACTCCATTAGATGTAACCAATTGGTTACATCTAATCATAAATTGAAATTGCGTGAGATAGCTGAGGCCGTAAAGATATCTGAAGGCAGTTTACAATTATGTATGAACATTTGACCATGAGCTGCATTTACTTACAGTTCAGAGCGGTGTTTGGTCATGTTTACACATAATGAATCAGATTTTTTGCATCAATATGTGACAATGGATGGAATATGGATCCATCACTTCACTCCGCAATCAAAACGATCATCATCTGAGTGGACAGTAGCTATGAATCACGTCCGAAGCGTCCAAAGGCACAACAGTCAGCTGGAAAGGTTATGCCCTCAGTATTTTTGGATGCTCATCGACTATCTCCAAAAGGGAGAGACAATCAATAGCAAATACTACATAGAGTTGTTGAATAGTTTGAATACAAAAATCAAGGAAAAATGGCTTCATATGCCGAAGAAAAAACCACTGTTTCACCAAGACAATGCACCGATTAACAAGTCGGTGGTAACAATGATTAAATTGATCGAATTACACTTCGAATTGCTTCTTCATTAACCATATAGTCTGTATCTGATCCCCATTGACTACTGATCTCAAAAAATGCTCACTGGAAGAAATGAAGAAGCAATTGCTGAAACTGAAGTCAATTTTGAGGCAAAAGACAAATCCTTCTACAAGCACGGCATCGAGATGCTAGAGAAGCGTTGGAATGATTGTATTGCTCTTGAAGAAGATGAATAAAATCGATTTTTAGCCAAAAAAAAAGTGTTTTTCTGAGTGATGTGTTAACAAAAACGAATTTTTTTCAAATGATCATCAATTGACTGTAAAATGAAACTCTATGGATTTTAGCCAAAAAATTTTGATTTTTATTGTGAAAAAATCATACTAAACATTTAATTTTATAAATTATTCGTCTATTTATTATGATGTGATATTGGATGTTCATTCTGGGTCATAAAAATCAATTTTGAATTAAACTGTAGCAGTTTGTATACAATATGTGTTCATGTGTGTTTTTATCTAAATAACCTCATTTGTAATAATAAAATAATGAGTGACCTGAGCTTTTTCGAAATTAATAGTAAAATAGTTTAATTTTTGACAGAATAAATCATTTGATATACTCACTGGTATTTTATTATCAACGTCTGACAATTCATTATCTACGGGTTCCAACTCACTAACTTCTAACGGACAAGTTACCGATTCTTCATGAGCGCTTGTGCACGATTCTGTAAAATAAAAGTATGATAAATTATTTATTATTGTTGATTCCGGTCAACAATAATTATGAGGATATATAAATTATCGTAGACAAAGCTAAAATATAAATTGTATTGTATTCTTTATTTTTCAATTTCTCGCCCGCGATATTGTCCAAATTGCAGGTGAAGATGCACTATTTTTTCCTCAACCACGCAGATGATTATTTATTACAATGGGGCACCGACAGAGGATTAATACTTAATAAGTCTAGTTTATGTTGTCTCAGTTTTACATATAGTTGATGGCTAACTGATAATGGGTCAGGTATACCATGGTTATGATACACTGATATGAGACATTGCCATCATGAAGTTCGACAATTTTTAATGTCCTACGAGTGAGTCGTTTACAGATAGTTGAAACATTCATCTTGATGAAAATATGGATATAAATCGTGAACATTTTCGTGCAATGATTTTCAATAACTTTCCACGTGGATTGAGCCAACAGCAGGATGAATTTCGTGAGGGTCGTTACAGAAAACATTGATGCTATACATAAACTGATGACGCAACATCGTCATGAGATTTAGCATTAGTTTCATCCGCGATACATTCAATATTGCACGACATTTGGCTGTCGAAAAGATTTGATCGCGATGGATACCGCATAATTTGACAATCGATTGAAAAAAGCTCGTGTCGATCGGTGCAAATACTAAAAAATTCAATCGCAGTGCTTGAAAAGACGTCTAAAAGTTCGTGACAGGCGACGAATCATAGATCTATGCTTATGAATCAGAAACTAAACAATAATCGACTGTATGGGTCTTCAAAGACGAGCTAATCCAACAAAAGTTGTTCTGGCACTAAGCACTGTGGTCGCCTGTGTCTTCGAAAAAGTTAGACATCAGAGCTACGTAGAAATGTTCAAAAATTCTGGGAAACCAATCGCAGAAGAATCATTCTCCACCATGACAATGCGAGCTTTCACACATCAGTTCAAACAGAAACGTTTTTGGTCAGTCAAATTATCGAATTGATGGGTCATCCACCGTACAGTCCTTGTTTGGCACTCAATTATTTCTTCTTGTACCCGCAAATCAAATTAAATGGTGAGGTCAACGTTTTTCTACACCTTAAGAAGCGGTTGACGCGTTCAAAATTTTGGAAGTACCACAATCGAAATGCAAAGTGTATCGATCTTAATGGAGAATATTTTGTATATCCAATCATAAATATTTGTTTTTATTTGTCTATGTCAAATCTCCTCGTATAAGGGTCACTTACCACTATCGTAAATTTTCTCATCAATACTTCCAAAATTAATCCTAATTTACTTATAGATCTTCCAATATCAATTGCAAAAGACATTTATGCGAGGAACAATTAATATTTCATAAATGAAAACATCGAATCGTAAACATAAATCCATTTCTATTGGCCTAAGCTGTCGGTAGGCGTATGTACCCAATTTCTTAAGATAAGTAGTGGCGTGGCTTGGTGAGATTTATTTAATTCATAAATTTCTTTAAATAAATAAAAATATGCACAGTGTAGTGAGAATAAAGACAGGTATGAATTTATTCATAAAGATTTAGATATACAAACACAGCAAGTTATTTAAATATATTCAAATGTTTAAAAAAGAAAAATACTCAGCAATCTGATAATGCAATCATAATAAGAATTGTTGAATTAACTAGAGTAAATAAATTTTCCATTTATCAAGTAGTTACGAAAGGGATTGCTGTGGATCATTCACGTAATCGAAAAACATGTAAAGAAAACACAAAAATAATTGAGGTATCTACGCCTATGGTAGATCAACCAAAATTGTGGGCAAGGGTTTTTATAATCTGCAATTGATATTGGAAGAACTTTACTATTTATAGTGGACGCTAATTATGGTTGAATACAATGTTAGATAAAAAATTTGATCCTACCTGAAACTTCCTCCTCCTCAGCTATAACCAGCGATCTCTGATGATGTAATTTTCTAGTCAATTCTGCTATTACAGAATGTAGCTCGGTCAATTGTTCTTCATAACGTTGTGCTTGATCATCTAATTGACGTTGCAGTCTTTCCTGAAAATAAACAACAATTGAATTGAACTCATAATATAAAATTGGCGCCCGAGACAGAAAGAAAAGGCACAATAATAGTGACACAAGATCAATACGAAATCTTTTTATTTGAAATAACAACCTTAATCTAAGTAGGAATGACGAGGGTTTGCGTTAGGTCAATATTTTTTGCCACACGGCGCAATATCGCGGTCTATCGAAATCGTGATGGTAAAACAAACAAAAAATTCGAAATAGATTTTTTTGCCGTTCTGAAAATAAATATCATGAGAGGGTTATATTTTTTTGTTATTATACGAGCGCTTTAATGGAAAAATAATTTTTTATTTTACTTATCTGAAGTCATCTTGTTTCCATCCATTTTTACAAACACGCATTTTTTTAATAGCGTAGGGAATCAATGATTGATAATATTCTTGAAGTCTTAATTATAAATTTAAATAGTGATTTTGATATAAATTAATTTTCAATAATATTTTCAATTGATTTTCGTCTTTGAGTACGAAATAAATTCATTTTGCCTACTTGTGTCGTTAACCTCATCAGCTAAAACATTGACGACAGTGATTCGCAATCAAAAGAAACATTAATCAAAGATGGTATAAGAAGACTTCAAAGGATCGAATGTAGCCATTTTGTTTACGAATAGTAAAACTTTATCTTCATCTCAAAGCTAGTAGTCTGCAATTTCACGTACAATAACAAGACTGTCTTACTTCATCTTCATCTCTCCATACATACCATACGCGCATGATTTTAATTGTAAATACTGTGGGAAATTGCGCGAAAGGATAAACCACCATCTCGAAATTCTACCTCTGAATGACCGGCCATTTCAAATATAACATCAATCAGTTCCTCAACAATTACTTGGGTATACAACGTTTGAAACTTGAAAATATCTTTCTGTCATAGAAACCATCAAAATTCGATATCAAACTACAGAAAATAATCAGGTTTGGGAAAGATGATTGGACATGTTGACCTTCCAGTCTTCAGACCTTACAAAATGGATTTTTTGTGTATGAAAAATGGTGAAATTGCGCGCCATGATTCTCGAAGAATAGCGAACATAAAATCAACCAGTTCCTCATCAATTTCTTAGGTACAGAACGTTCAAATTTTGAAAATATATTTCTGTCATAGAAATCAACAAAATTCAATATCAAACTATAGAAAATAATCAGTTTTGGGAACAATGATTTGACATGTTGACCTGCTAGTCTTCAGACCTCACAAAATGGATCCTTTTTGTAAGGAAAATGGTAAAAGAAATAGTTTATTAAGAACATATTCCGAACCTTGGTGAAGCAGTGCGATCAATGATCAGAATTGAATTCCGAAAACGTATTGAAAAATGAGCAGATGAAGAACTCAAGACAGTATCAACACGCCAAGTATGAATTTTTTTATTTTAATAATTGTCACCTGATTTCTAAATTTAATATATGAGCCTAGATGTTGATTATAATCAACTTGCTCTATAAAAAAAAACTATTTCGAGGCAGAAAGTTGAAGATTCGTATTGGTAAACTGTACATGAGAGGTTTGAATTGCGCGCCACGATTCCCGAAGCGTAGCGTAGCGCAATGCAGAAATTTCTATCCTATTATTAGATCATAGTATTTTTTGAAAAATACTTGATTCTTCAAAAACAATATATTAGAAAGTAGTCTCCTGTCAAGCAGGGCTAACCATCTAGTTTATGGATGTTAATATGTATTCAAATACGAGAAGAAAATTGAGCAAGTTGGTCATCGAATCAACTCGCTTTCAACGTTATGTAAATTTCCTCAGATCGGAATTGGAATAATAGAAATTGAGACGTAATACGAATTCATGAATTGCAATGATGCAACTTATGCAATCATATGAATAGTTTTGTAATTTCAATATTTTAAATTGGATTTCCAAGAATATTGATAATATGAGGGTACTTGGTTGAATAGTAGAAGTTCGTAGCAACAACAATGCCCAAAACTATTTGAAATATAAGAGGTGTTTTTAATATAATTTATGCAAATGCTTCACAATGTACAACTATATGGTACGAAAAAATGTTTACTAAAAATACTTTTGTTATGCGGGTATTATAAACTAGATTCAGCCTTCCATTTCCTCGGTGAAATTCCAAGTAGTAGGCAGATTGAGGCCTTCGTTAAATGAACGAATAACCCCCCTATCCCCATTCTAGAAACGTTCAATTCCATTTGATGTCCCGTATTCATTATTTCAACGACTTTTCGGTTTGAGTCCATTTAACGAAATCTATAGAATTACAAATGAAATAGTTTTTGTAGACACGAGTTGGGTCGATTTTAGGTATCCTTTTTTATGTAGTAAAGTTTGTTTCGTGGTAAGGCGGACATCGTAATCAGATTAAATTAACATTACAAAACAATAATCATAATATCTGTCGCCGGATGTTTACGAGAACGGACACAGCGAAAAACAAACGACAACTTTTACTTATTCATTGGCGTACTCGTAGTTGCATATTATATTTTGGAAGTTGTCTATACTTATATTTTATTGTTTATAACGGATATTCGGATTCTCTACATGTATCCTCCAAATCTTATTGAATTTGCGTCAACTATTATAAACGCAAGTATTTAATCAACGCGTGTTTTTCTACAAGATCCATTTTGATACTGAGATGTGATTCTCACGAAATCGAATTTCTACTGTATGCACACACAGATTCAGACTCATCAGTTTCTATCGTGAGTCTATTCAAAATAGTTTATAATTTGACGAGATGATTGAGTAATTGGTTTATTTATAAATGGATCAGATATGGAGAAGGTATTTTAGTTCATTTCGAAGTATTCTCAATACTCACGACACCACCTTTTCACCGTTATACGAGACTGTAGATTCTCCACATATATCCCCCAAATCTTATTGGATTTGCGTTAACTTCAACTACTATAAACGCAAGTATTCAATCAACGCTCGTTTCTCTACAAGATCCATTTTGATGCTGAGATGTGATTCTCACGAAATCGGATTTCTACTGTATGCACATACAGATTCAGACTCATCAGTTGCTATAGTGATTCTATTCATAATCTTTTATAATTTGACGTGATGATTAACTAATTGGTTTATTTATAAATGGATCAGGGATTGAGCAAAGGAATCATTCCAGGTATTTTAGATCATTACGAAGTATTCTCAATATATTATCTATTCTATCAATATTTAATTTTCAAAATCAGTGATTCATTTGAAAGTATCGATAAATAAGATTATAAAAAAATTAGTTCCAGTTGAATCTAGAAAAGTGCAGACTTAGAATTGAAGATTATATTTTGTAAACACTTATTCAGCATTTATTTTATTGTAAATACAAAGTGTTGTTTATTTAAAAAAATCATTTTACACATGATATATTAAATAGATCGAATATCAATAAACTTATAACTTGAAAGAACTCGTACTGCAATTTAATGTATAGATATAAATATCTCAAAATACATTGAGTATGTAGGAGTTGAAAAAGAGATTGGAATTGACGGCCTCGCAACAGCCGACACAAGTTAAATATGTCGCTTCCTATTTCTCGTATTTCTGAATGTGGTGAAAAAATATGGAATTGCAACAGTTGAAATAGTGCATAAAATATTCGAATTTCACACAAAATTTTATACTACGAACTTAAAAGACGCCCCACTGCGAACTGAATAGTAAACAATTTGTCCAGGTCCGCATTACAATATTTAATTTTCGGAATCAGTGAATCATTTAAAAGTATAGATAAATAACATTATAAAAAAAATTAGTCCCAGTTAAATCTAGGAAAGTCCAGACTAAAATTGCAACGTAAAAAGATTATATTTTGTGAACACTTATTCAGCATTTATTTTATTATAAATAGAAATTATTTAGTTCAATCCCTGAATTAAGTTAATTTATTCAAATCTTAATCTATATATGAATGTAATAAAGTGAAATCCTTAATTTCCCTTGGAAATAATGAACGTCATTATTAAGTTCGGAGCATGTTGAGGTTATCTCTTTAAGTTACTACCAGGATATTGAAGGTATCTTTTTCGAGTCTTGTTTCACAGAAAAATTGGTACCAGCACTACATGCGAACTGTGTAATTGTGTTTGATAACGCATCATATCAGTAAAGTTCGTAAAATTTCAACTAAACATTCTTTAAAAGCAGACATACAGGAGTTTCTACTTGAACAAGATTCATATTTCGAAGAGTATCATACAAAGAAGCAACTCATAGTTTTAGAAACAAAAATAATTGTCAAACACACAAAATGGCCAAGAAGAAATGTCACATTATTTTAAGATTACCTCCTTCCTACTGTGTTTCAAAACTAATCGAATTAATTTGGTTCCAAGTAAAAAGATAAACAATAACTAATAACAAAAAATTCCTCCTCCGTTGTGGAACTGATAATGGAAGAATGTTAGCACCGAGAATTGGAGAAATGCCATAAATCACTGAGTCTTATCGAATTTTATATAAGTTTCGGTAGTAAAGGTATTTAGATTGTGCCAGTAAGCAATGCCAGTGCAGAGAGATCGTTACCTTCGTTAGGGCGCCTAACGTTGTGGACTAGAGGTTCGATGATGCAGAAGAAATGTTATTAATCATTGTGCAAAATCAAGCGATGCTCTATAAGTTCGACATTATTAACTATAAAGCACTTTTTGAAATGTCTACTATGTCTGATAGCTCTCACACTTTCAGACGACGATCATCTAGTACCAATTTGTGAATTTTCTTCAACATTTTTGGAGTCGTCACCTCATTTGATCAATCACTCCAATTCTGGTCATCACACGATCATCCCGTATCACATTTTTCTGGATTCGTCACCTCATTTGGTCGACCACTGTAATGCTGGTCTTTGCAGGTCCTTGTTTAAACTCTGCTACCCAATATTTTACTGTTGATAACGAAGGAGCAGTCTCACCTAGAGTTAGATCTAGTTCAGCTTTTATATTGGTGGGGCTAATGCCTTTCGGTCATTATTGATGCCTGTCAAACAAATACTAAACAACGTAGAGTCTTCAAACTTGGAACATATGTTGTATAGACTGTGTGATATTTTTCAAGTAGCTACCGCCATCTCTAGGTCAATCCAGGAAATTCAGGAATTCGAATAAATATTTTCCAGAACTTATTGGAGAGTTTTAAATAAATCGAGGCAGTTTTTTGGCGTTGAATCATAACTGTAAATAAAAACGGGATCTATCATTAAACCTTTGATACGAATAAAGTTCAGAAAGTAGATTCCATAGGCATAGACGATTTCATCAAACTGAAAGGCTGTATTTTTTGTATAGGAGGTAGGTATTAGGCATCATTGCTTGATAAGATCAAAGAAGCAATTTCCAAACAGCGATTTTGAAGAACTTGAAGCACAATGAAGCACAAATGTCGGTGGAGACTAAAATTCGAATTCGAATCTACCGTATTCACCACATCTGGCACCCAGCGATTTTCTTCTGCTGCAGAGAGATTTCCATCAAACGAGGACATTATAAAATACGTCTATTATTTGTTGAAAAATGAGAATTATTATGGATTGTTTGTAACGTAGGAAACTTTTCAGAAAAGCCTCGTACGACCAAGAAATTCATTGACTAATTTGTTCCAATTGTAATTTGAGTAAAAAATTCATCGGGTATTTTTTAGGTTTACTATAGCTAAGGTACGCCAATGCGTTTCTGTGGGTTGGGCAAATGTGATCGTTCTCTAGGTCAACCCAAATGGAAAATCGATTCTTTATAAAAAGACTATCCTCTATCTTTATCACCTAAAATCTAATTTATGAAAAATGCGATGAAAAATTCAAACTGTATCAAGTTTCCGCGATGAAAAGGATTTTCCTTAATTATCATTTTCAATTCGTTTTCCTCAATTCTCTTATTCAGAATACACATGTTCGGTTTATTGGATTATATGCATTTAACATCATTCTTTTATCGTTAGTCACCATAAATACGTTCGTTGCAACGGCGTTCGTAGCAAAAAACGAAAAGAAACTCATCGCTTATTGATAGCCTAGTCAACAAGTTCAAAAAATGAAAAATAGAGATAAAGATTCTAAAAATATTGGATTGTGAATCACCTCTAGTAAAATGTCTTTAAAGAATTTTGTTGCATGTTAAACATTCCAATTGTTATTAACAAAATAAGATGAAAAAACGGTAATTATCTAGAAATTATCCCTCACCCCCTATCGACTTGGGGTTGTGGAGAGGTAATTACAATATATGGAAGGTGGAATTAGGCGTCGCCATTGTTTTTAAGTTAGGTTAGGTTCTACTAAAGAAAACTAATTATAAAACATCTTCCCGTGATTTTTAACACCCCTCCGCCACACCCCTTGATCTTTTTTTCACCCTATTTCGCCAGAAAAAAATAGTTATTGAAGTTTCAATTTTTCCATATGTATTTTTCTATGATAAAATAATAATTACTTATGGTTATGTCAATTATTAACAATTACAATTGTTCATAATTCCACTGAATTAATTTCATATATTTTTCACATATTATTTTCACTATTTAGCTGTATTTTCAAATAAAATTTATAATTTGTTAACACACGTAATTCCGAAAATGTCAAATTTTTATTCTTTAACCCTCTCAGGGTGAGGGATGATTTTTAGATAATTACCGAAAAACTGATATCAATTTTTATTAAAAAAAATTGGATCCCCATCTGCCTTGCATAGTTTTCTGATGAAACTGTTGTCGTCAAAATGAGTGACTCACATTACAGGCAACGTTTCGTTTCTGCTAAAAATTGGTGTATGTTCAGTTAAAAAAGCGTTTCTGCCACGAATTTGGACAGTTTACAAATATTAAATATCAGTAAAGAAACTATCCACAACATGTTACACAAATGTGCGAAAGGTGTACGTGAAGATGGTCTCAATATTTTCCATTCCATTTGAACAAAACTCCAAGTGCACGCCCAGATGTCAGAGCAGTCTGTGCTCGCCAGTAGACCAGGTTCTAGTCAAAATGTATGACTCATACGAGGTTAACATAAAATAAACTATATATCTCTTAGCTGAACCTCAATAATTGGTCCGTATTCATCAGTTCATAGTATAGCAAACAAGTGTAAGTGTAAGAAGCTGCGTTGGTATGATGAAACACAACTTTTCTTTTTTTTCAAATGCCAACGCGCTGTTAGCTTACTCATGCATAATAGTTCGGTTAGTATATGCCAATAGCCTCTTCTATCTCTCTAACCTCAATCCGATGATCGTCCAGTACCATTTGGTCATCTTATCCGATGATATCGTCACAGTTTTTGACCGTCCCAATCGCTCATCGTCAGTCAGCTGTACAAAATGATACAGTCGTGAATGATGGTGCAGAGTCTCAGTACACAGTGTTCAATTTCGAAGAATTATTACCGTTCAAAAACAAATATTTAATGACAGAATTAAAAAGAGCTGAAATGGAGAATTTCTTAACGCACGCAAAAATATATTTCTCAACTTATATTGATTAGTGCTGACATTTGAGTTCGGAAGTTATTTAGACAATTACCTAGTTTTTTTCTTAAGTATTTGTGTTTATTGCAAAAAAATTGCAACTACCTAAGCAAAACAATCGATTTAATGCTCTTGTCCTTCAGGAATATTTGAATAATTCATTTGAAGAGCACTTGAAAAATTTCACTAGGACCGACAATTTCGTATCGACCGTTGTTGATTTTTCAATTTCGAGATGCAATAAAACTAGTGGAACAGAAATTTATGGTTCGGTAGCATTCGATATATTTGCAAATTGGAAATATTTTATTTCTTTGTAATATGAAAGTTTCAATGTTCTCGTAAATCAAATATTTTTTTTCAATTGTGAAAAATAAAAAAAATGAAAGTGTACATCTACAAGTTAACTCAAGATATATAAGCGACGTTTTCTGGTAAAAATTTAGCTTGGAACATACTGCTTATACCAAAACAGTTCAATTTTTATCTTCTTCTTCAATGTATTGTAAGCCTTATGCCTGTAGTTTCCTGCCTGTCATCCTTGAGATGTTGATGGCTATGAATCCATCCATCTTTTTGGAGGTCTTCCTAAAAGTCGTCGTGTCCCTGGTTTACCGTCTCGTACAATCTTTGCTAATCTTTCTCTGGTCATCCTGTCCACGTTTATGTCCCCATCTGACTATGTCTTCCACTTCACATTCGTGTCTTATGTCTGTCTCTTAGTGTGTATCAGCATATGTTTCTGAGTATTTTCATTTCTGTTGTTCGAAAGATGTTTTTAGTTCTTTTGTTGTCCGCTTTTGTTTCTATATCATATGTCAATATGGGTCTAACGCAGGTTTTGTATATTTTAACTTTTGTCCTTTTGTTTAGTTAGACTGGTATTATTCCAGATAATGTCCCGGAGTGCACCTGATATTCGGCTGGCTTCGTTTGCTTGTCCTTTTACTTCATTTATTCTGTTCTGGTCTGCGCTGATTTGTGTGCCTAGGTAGTCAAATGACATTAGCAGTTCCATGGTTTTATTTTCTAGGGTGAGTTTCCACCTCATTGATTCTTTAGAGATTACAAGGGTTTAGTTACATGTTAAAGGTTTTAGCTTTTACGTAGAATGAATATAGGAGCTGCTGTAAGTCGTATTCGCTCTCTGCCTCTTGCAGTATTCTGGACATAATTTATTCGTCCATTATCAGGTTGAACAGTTGCGGGCTTAAGGAGTCTCCCTGTCGGATACCCGTTGGTGTTTGTATTCCTTCTGTCAGGTTTTGGTTAACTAATAAGTGAGTGGATGTGTTATAGTTTAAATGCTTTATGATGTCTATTATGGTTTTCGGAACGTATTTCTTTTTTAGGATGTCTACTACGTCGCTTAGCCTTACCCTGTCAAATGCCTTGGTGAGATCTATTAAGCACATATACGCGGGCTTGCCGTATTCTATAGCTTTTTCAACTACTTGTTTGATTGTGAAGATGGCATCTATGGTTGATCGATTTCTCCTGAATCCTTATTATTCTTCCGATGTATTTTCATGTTCATTCAATGTTGTTTCAATGATTTTTTGTAAAAAGCTTCATGGTTGGGTTTAGTTGGGTTTTAACTCTATAGTTCTCTGGAGATTTCTTGTCCCCTTTCTTGAATATAGGAATGGTTATGCTCTTTTTCCATTCGTTAGGAGCTTCTTTGGCTGATAGTATTCTTTTGAAAAGCTTTGTAAGTTCTACCATTAGTTGTTGTCCTCCGTATTTCAATAACTCATTCGGTATATTATCTAATCAAGGTGCTTTCCCGCTTTTGATCTTTTTTGCGAGTTCTATCGTTACTTCTTCTAATATCTCGAAGTGTTAATTGTTTTCTTCATCTTCTTCATTGTTTTCTTTGTTTCTCTTCTCTTCTGGAGCATCTGCGTACAGTTGTTCGAAATAGGTTTTCCACTGGGACTCGTCAATCTGTTGTGTTTGTGTGTATTCTACTATTTCATGTTTTCTCCTTCTTAGCATTCTCCATACTTTTTTTGTGCTCCATTTCGGAGGTTAAGTTTTCCCAGAAGCTTCGTTTTATGTTTCTGATTTCTGTGTTAAATCTGTTTCTGGTTTGAATGTAGTGATTGTTTTCTTCGGGTGTTTTGTTGCCCCTATATCTTAAAACTTTCACTTTCGGTGTATACCATTATTTCCTTCGACTGTTCTTGCTCACTCCTACTTTCCTTATGCCTAGCGCATCAATGGCTGCGTCGGTAATATTAGTTTTTATCTTTTTTCCAGAAAGTCTCTATATCGTCCTGTTCTTTTATGTTGTTTGCTTCGATTTTTATCAAAATATCAAATTTTTGTCTTAATTTCTTATTCATTCATTGCAAGCCTATACTTCCAATTGAAATAGTTATTTTCCTAACAAGTGCGCACGCGACTGCAGTTGTCCCGAACGACGCGGAGCGGAGTTCGGGTAAGCGGTCAAGTACGGGAAAGGCACTTTACGCATGAGTTGGGAACATTATTTTACTCCTTAAGAATCGATTTGCATATATAAGGGGCCCGGCATGAGAAAAATGTGGGGAGTAAAATCTATCGATGAATGACCTCGTTACGTTTTAGGTGCGCACCTTATGATGCGCAACTTTCTAATTTGTCAGTGTCAACATACTTATATTGCTGTTTTTATTATAAATATCAATAATTAATATTGTTATTATGAAGTTTTAATTTTTATCATTGTGTTCAGCTAAAGTGAACTGAAAGTATTTTCAAATAACTATGGCAGAAAGAGGTGTAGATGATATTGCCGGAACATCTAACAAACACGTGGTTGCAAAGTACGTTATAATTCATGTATTATATGTATGAACATGTGCAATTTGTATTTATTAAATATTTTAATAATTATCGATGCAGTTCATATAAATATATATTTTAAAACAACACATAAAATTAGATAATCAACCCAATATGAATTATCGAGCGCATCCACATAAAATAGAAAATTTCTAACCTAACCAAAAATTAATTTTTTTGTCGATGTCTATAAATTTCCACGTTATTATGATTTATTTTATAAATAATTTTTAAATATTAACAACTATAGTCAATAATTCGACAATATTTTTTCATTATAATAATGTTTTTATATAATTTTCTTTCGAAAAGTTATTTTTTAGCTTATTTAAATAATTTTCATGTATTATTTATTATTGTATGTAAAAGATTTAGTGACATAATTATCTTTTTATAACCAATTTTTGTTATTTATTAAGATAATATATTTTAAATAAAAAATTAATTATAATAATTTAAAAAAAAATGTTTATAAAAATATTTTTTTTATCAATTTTCTTAAAGTCGGTTAAAATTTTTATAATTATGCATTTATAAATTTTCTAATAAGATAAAATGGAATGAGCACATTGACCGCATGACGGAAGAACGAATTGTGAAAATATCTAGGGACAAATCACCAGCAGGACAAAGAAGCATTGGAAGACCTAGGAAAAGATGGAGTGACAACCTCCCAGGTGACTGAGCAGAGGCAATGACGTGAAGAAAAACAGGCAATGATGCCTATACACAGCAGGAAGAAGAAGGAAGAAAAAATCTAAACCTCCAAAAACTCCAGCCGAGAGACAGCGAGCTTACAGATTAATGAAGGAAGCCCAAAATATTCTGGCAATCAACCAATCTTTTTTAAATTAAATAAACTCTTTTTGCGTCTGGTTAGACTATCGAACTTAAGGAGTAAACTCCAGTCGTGCGTCGGAGCTGACACACACAATTTTTCTACGACAGTATATACAAAAAAGTATACCAACCCATTTTTCTAAAATTATTTAATTCCAACAAACATAATAATATACAAAACTTTAACAAAAAACTACTAATTATTATAAATATTAATAATGAAAACACAATTTGTTGCATTCAGTAGACTAGTAAGAATTTCCGGTCCAGTGGAGTTATTTGGTTACAACTAGATCGATAAGGATGGATGGCATCGGTTGCAGGCTGCATAAAGATGATGATGATTTAAATATTTGACGTGCGTAAAGTACATAACCGAAATAATAAATTAATTCCATTTGACTTTTACATTCTATAGACTCTTGAATACAGTATGTCTCTGTTTACCGATATTATACAGATGTTAATGAAATCGCGTATAACTGAATTATTTTCGTATTTTGTACACCCTAAAGTAACCAAGATGAAGCGACCTTAAGTTTAAAAATAACACTGCGTGTTCGTTTCTTAAATATAGCAAAAAATAACTCTCGAATTGTGTTAAATATAGAACATTTTATTTACTTGTTTTGTGTTTTAATCATACTTAATGATGACGTCGGCTTTGCCCGCATTGACTTATTGTATACAATCATTGTTTAATTAAGGAATGTCAGCTCCATGTAATGCGGCGATATACGTAATTACCACCAAACTATTGTCTGCCATATATTAAAAAAAACCTACTCAACAACAGAATAGACTAAATGTCAACCGTTAAAAAGTAATAGAACCGAGTAAACAAAAAAATTACATTCGGCATTCTTATCACAATAGTGTGAAATCTAACAAACTAAAAGTTAAATTGGTAAGCTACTTAATTGGTGCTAAAAACAAATGGCAACTGAAATTATAAAACAAGTGAGGGGTCATCCATAAATTATGTCAGACGAATTTCATGATTTTTCTCCCCGCCCCCCGTTCTTGTCACAGCTGGTCACATTTTTAAGACTCCCCCTCCCTAGTTTGCAAAATAAAACAACGCAACAGTCGGTGAAGCTTTTCACCTCCGAATTTTTTTAAACAGAACCGATTTACTTGAAATTTGGTACATAGTTAGAGAAAATGTTGATAATCATAAATGACATAGCACCAATTGACGCTTCCCCCTCGGTAGGGGTTGACACCACTTCTCAGAGGGAAAAATATATAATAAATATTATTTTTAAAAGATAACGCCAGAAATCGATAGAGAATCAAATTCTGAATAAAAAATATTTGAAGAATTTTTCGAGAAATCAATAGTTTTTTAGATATTCACGTTAGAAAACTTGGAATTTTGAGTGGAAAAAACAAGTTTTCAAAGTATTTTTCGCGAATAACTCAAAAACTACACATTTTATTAAAAAAAAGTGTAATAAACAAAATTATAGCTTATGAAAAAACAAAGGAAATCATTTTTTATAAATTGTACAATACAGAGCAATAGAAGATTGGTGAAAGGAAACTTATTTGGGGGAGAATACTGGAATCGATGGATTCAACTGAAATAACTGAAAGGGGCTTAATTTTACGTGCATAATGCTTATAAAGTTTTTTGTAGAACTTAAATAGACCTTTAAATTGAGCACTTATAAATGTGAATTGTACCAAAATGGAAGAAGTCATAGTCAAAAGTAAATTGGTCGCTCATATTTTTTAAAGAAAAATGAGCAGTTACCATTTCCATCAGAATTAAAATAAAATGTAGAACTTCTACAATTAGTTTTATTTTCGTGTTATTCATACGATCCTGATGGTTTAGAATATGTATTTTTTGAAAAATGTACGGTAAAAGTTGAAAACATATTTTTCATTATTCAAAAAAAATTGCCATAATTGCATGAAAGACAGGTAAAAAATTGTGAAAAACAAAAATTTTTCCCAAACTAATATTTCGTTTTATTTTATTTCGGTAACTTGGACAATAAAGGAGATATTGCCGTTCGAAGTATTCACTTTAGTGGAAAAATGACCGTCTCAAGCCCTTCAACCCATTCCCTTTAAAAAACTGATGGGCTTGAAAGAATTTTCATTTACATGAGCTTATAGCTCTAGAAATTTTCCTGGAAATGCTTTTTTATATAATACTATAAATTTAAAATTCGAGTTATGGTTAAAAGACAAATTCCTTTTTTTTTGGAGGAAAATATTGCTCAGTTTTGGAGTAAAATGTTAGGATTAAAGAACGTGTTGGATATGTTTATATAGACAGATATTTGTGTACGACTGTACATACATACATATATACAATAATATATGAATTGTAAAAAAGTTTTTGCCAGCTATATTATGAGCGGTTTCTTATTGGGAACGTGGCAATGAAACACCCTAGTGGACTAACTTTAATATATTTTCCGAGCATTCGAATACTTATGTATGGGACTTAAATTATGGTCAAATACAATATAAGAAATATGTATAAATCTATAACAATAATAAAATTTTACTTACAATAATTAATTAAGATTTTCGATGGTTTTGAATAGTATTAACGCTTGTATGAATTTTTAAATTCATAGGAAAAACTACAAAGATGGCTATTTTTAGAAATAACATATATTGTCCAAAATGATCAATGCATTAATAAGAAAACTGATTTAAATATCCTAATACATTCAACGCCAGTAACAACCAACTAACCTCACCTAACCTATAAATCTCAACTTCACTTATAACGACCTAACCTATAAAATTTATTGTCATTTATATTCTAACCAATAAATATTCAGCTACATTCATAACGACCTAGCCTATTTAAATTTGATGTTATCCATAAATTTGCCAATCAAAATTGAACATCATTTACTAAAACTTATCCTTATCTAGCCTATAAAAATTCAACGTCTTTCATAATCTAACCAATTAAAAACTAATAAAAAGTCCTGTAGTAACCAGAATCAATATTTCTATCAACGTCAATTTGAATATTGAATTTTGAATACTAAGAATTTAAAAATTTATACAAGCATTAATACTATTCAAAACTACCTAAAATCTTAATTATTATTGTGAAAAAAATTTATTATTGTTATAAATTTATACATATTTCTTATAATGTATTTGATCATAATTTCAGTCCCAGTCGATGAATACATAAGTATTCAAAAGGTCGGAAAATATATTAAAGTTAGTCCACTTTGGTGTTTTATTACTACATTCCCAATATGAAACCGCTTACAGTAAACCATATATAGTAATTTTTTGACACTTCTTTACTTTAGGGGTGGTCTTCAAAGGTTAAAAGTGAAGTCATTTTGTAAACAATAACGAAATGTAATAACAAGCACTGCTGAAGCATTCCGTTCTATTAGAAAGCATTTTTTTCATTTTTCTCAATACAGGGATGATTTTTAGTGGTTGAAAGGAAAAAATTCCCTTTTTATCTGAAAATCTGTCACTCTTATTTAGTATTATTTCTATTAATTTTCTTAATTTTTTTGGAATTTCTTGTCTTTCTAGATTTTCTGTTATTTTCTATCTTTTACCCCACGTCTTAGGGTAAAAATCCATGATTTTGTAAGATTTTATTCACTTCGAACATGTTAATAGATCCATTACATAGCTTATATTCTAGTTAGACAGATCATTAGTTGGAGAAGAATTATGGAATGACCATTTCAATCCCCCGAAGATGATTGATACTATTTAGAAAATTTAATAAAATATGTTTTATTTCAAAACACTTTACATATAAAAAATGTTTCCTAGATTTCATTAAAAAATATGAAAAAAAAATCAGGTATTTGTTATTATTGGAAAAATAATGAAGTCTCCTTCAAAATAATTTGGCAATTTAAGAATTTATGGAATTTTATAGAACCCATCTTAACAACTATCGTTGGTTTCGCATATTTTTGAATTTTCTATTATATAGGAACCGAAATAGAGATTCGGTACTTAATTGACACTCTGTGTATTGAAAGTGACGTGATACGTTCATGAAATTAGAACTAATTTCGCCTATGTAAAATTTATGATCAATTCATTCAATTCAAATAGTTATTGGTTAATATAATGATTTATTCATTAGTTCTAATTTTATGGAATGTATATCCGGATCAGTAACAACAGTTAAGAAATATACATGAGGTTAATTTATGTTATTAATATTATTGAATCATGAATATTTCTCAAAATTACTTTAAGGATAGTAGGGGCGTTACTGCTCAAGTTTTGAGTTTTTTTACATTTTTAATGGTGAACGTACTTAAAAAAGTTCTATTAGAGCAATGTAGAACGGTCAATTCTGAATGGCACACCAGCGTTCGTTTGTCAGAAGTGTTCTTAAAAGTCAGAAAAACCAATCGCAGAAGACGAATCATTGGTCGCGTTCAGCGGACGAAACTGTTGGGCAACTGTTGTAAAACCCTAGCGGAAACGTTCACTGGCGCATACGCTACAAACTCAACACGTTATGGAGCGGACAACATGTTTCGGAGAGCTTTTAATTTGTTCTAGATAAGCTTAAGTTTCATAAAAATAATTTCGTTTGAATAAACTGAACAGAAACCAAATACGGCTTGCCAGCGAACGTTCAACACATTCCCGATAGAGCAGTAGCGCTAACCGCTACGTCCGCTGGAAGCGACCATTCTCCATCAAGACAATGGGAGATTTCACACATCAGTTCAAACAAAAACGTTTTTGAACAGTCAAAACATCGAATTGATGGATCATCCTTGTTTGGCACCCAATGATTTCATCTTATTCTCGTAGATCAAAGATTTTCTACCGCTAACTTTAAGTAGCAATAGCGCTCCGCTACATCCGCTGAAAGCGACTATTCTCCACCAAGACAATGAGAAATTCCATACATTAGTTCAAACAAAAACGTTTTTGAACAGTCAAAACATCGAATTGATGGGTTATCTTTGTTTGGTACCCAATTATTTCATCTTATTCTCGTAGATCAAAGATTTTCTACCGCTAACTTTAAGTAGCAATAGCGCTCCGCTACATCCGCTGAAAGCGACTATTCTCTACGAAGACAATGAGAAATTCCATACATCAGTTCAAACAAAAACGTTTTTGAACAGTCAAAACATCGAATTGATGGGTTATCTTTGTTTGGTACCCAATTATTTCATCTTATTCTCGTAGATCAAAGATTTTCTACCGCTAACTTTAAGTAGCAGTAGCGCTTCGCTACGTCCGCTGAAAGCGGCTATTCTCCACCAAGACAATGAGAAATTCCATACATCAGTTCAAACAAAAACGTTTTTGAACAGTCAAAACATCGAATTGATGGGTCATCTTTGTTTGGTACCCAATTATTTCATCTTATTCCCGTAGATAAAAAATTTCTACCGCTAACGTTAAGTAGCAGTAGCGCTCCGCTACGTCCGCTGAAAGCGGCTATTCTCCACCAAGACAATGAGAAATTCCATACATTAGTTCAAACAAAAACGTTTTTGAACAGTCAAAACATCGAATTGATGGGTCATCTTTGTTTGGTACCCAATTATTTCATCTTATTCCCGTAGATCAAAAATTTTCTACCGCTAACGTTAAGTAGCAGTAGCGCTCCGCTACGTCCGCTGAAAGCGGCTATTCTCCACCAAGACAATGAGAAATTCCATACATCAGTTCAAACAAAAACGTTTTTGAACAGTCAAAACATCGAATTGATGGGTTATCTTTGTTTGGTACCCAATTATTTCATCTTATTCTCGTAGATCAAAGATTTTCTACCGCTAACTTTAAGTAGCAATAGCGCTCCGCTACATCCGCTGAAAGCGACTATTCTTCACCAAGACAATGAGAAATTCCATACATCAGTTCAAACAAAAACGTTTTTGAACAGTCAAAACATCGAATTGATGGGTTATCTTTGTTTGGTACCCAATTATTTCATCTTATTCCCGTACATCAAAAATTTTCTACCGCTAACTTTAAGTAGCAATAGCGCTCCGCTACATCCGCTGAAAGCGACTATTCTCCACGAAGACAATAAGAAATTCCATACATCAGTTCAAACAAAAACGTTTTTGAACAGTCAAAACATCGAATTGATGGGTTATCTTTGTTTGGTACCCAATTATTTCATCTTATTCTCGTAGATCAAAGATTTTCTACCGCTAACTTTAAGTAGCAATAGCGCTCCGCTACATCCGCTGAAAGCGACTATTCTTCACCAAGACAATGAGAAATTCCATACATCAGTTCAAACAAAAACGTTTTTGAACAGTCAAAACATCGAATTGATGGGTTATCTTTGTTTGGTACCCAATTATTTCATCTTATTCCCGTACATCAAAAATTTTCTACCGCTAACTTTAAGTAGCAATAGCGCTCCGCTACATCCGCTGAAAGCGACTATTCTCCACGAAGACAATGAGAAATTCCATACATCAGTTCAAACAAAAACGTTTTTGAACAGTCAAAACATCGAATTGATGGGTTATCTTTGTTTGGTAC
This sequence comes from Diorhabda sublineata, assembly GCF_026230105.1. Lineage (NCBI taxonomy): Eukaryota > Metazoa > Arthropoda > Insecta > Coleoptera > Chrysomelidae > Diorhabda > Diorhabda sublineata. Next base: position 12,753,326 of record NC_079475.1, read on the forward strand.
CCAATTATTTCATCTTATTCTCGTAGATCAAAGATTTTCTACCGCTAACTTTAAGTAGCAGTAGCGCTTCGCTACGTCCGCTGAAAGCGGCTATTCTCCACCAAGACAATGAGAAATTCCATACATCAGTTCAAACAAAAACGTTTTTGAACAGTCAAAACATCGAATTGATGGGTTATCTTTGTTTGGTACCCAATTATTTCATCTTATTCCCGTACATCAAAAATTTTCTACCGCTAACTTTAAGTAGCAATAGCGCTCCGCTACATCCGCTGAAAGCGGCTATTCTCCACCAAGACAATGAGAAATTCCATACATTAGTTCAAACAAAAACGTTTTTGAACAGTCAAAACATCGAATTGATGAGTTATCTTTGTTTGGTACCCAATTATTTCATCTTATTCTCGTAGATCAAAGATTTTCTACCGCTAACTTTAAGTAGCAATAGCGCTCCACTACATCCGCTGAAAGCGACTATTCTTCACCAAGACAATGAGAAATTCCATACATCAGTTCAAACAAAAACGTTTTTGAACAGTCAAAACATCGAATTGATGGGTTATCTTTGTTTGGTACCCAATTATTTCATCTTATTCCCGTACATCAAAAATTTTCTACCGCTAACTTTAAGTAGCAATAGCGCTCCGCTACATCCGCTGAAAGCGACTATTCTTCACCAAGACAATGAGAAATTCCATACATCAGTTCAAACAAAAACGTTTTTGAACAGTCAAAACATCGAATTGATGGGTTATCTTTGTTTGGTACCCAATTATTTCATCTTATTCCCGTAGATCAAAAATTTTCTACCGCTAACGTTAAGTAGCAGTAGCGCTTCGCTACGTCCGCTGAAAGCGACCATTTTCCAACAAGACAATGGAAGATTTCACTTATCAGTTCCAGTTCATACAAAAATGTTTGTGAACAGTCAAAACATCGAATTTGTTTGATACCCAATGATTTCATCTTATTCCCGTAGATCAAAAATTTGGCGTTTTTACACCTGAAGAAGAGGTTGATGCGCACAAATCACAAGTTTTGGAGGCATCTCAATCAAAAATTGGTTCAATTTTCTTTAGAAAACATTCTGTTACTTGATCTTGATTTGTCTCAAATTTTCAACTGTGAATTGATATTTTTCTTCAATGAAAAATAGAGTCAACACTGCAGTAATAAGGTTGAAAACACACTATTCCATACAGAATTTGATGAGGATCAAATTGATAGGTATTGGTGACGGACTAGACCTGGATGATTCATCTTGTATTGGTTTCGAAATTTGTATAATTCTAGTTCAAGTATGGATGTACCTAGTATAATGAATTTTTTTTGGACGAATTCATATGATTTCACAATATTTTATTAACAGTGAAGTGAAATTAATATTATCTAATGGCCTAACCGAATAGAATCGTAAACAAAGCACTAAAAACCGGATGTTCTAAGAATAGATAGCAAACGACAAGGAAATTATCATCCAGATAAAACTTTTAGAAGATCTAGAGAGTTTTATGCCTCCATAAACATGACTAAAACACTTCGTCAGTTGTCATAACATATTATTATACTCTCATACTATTTCCAGAATGAATTCTTATTGTATATAGACAGCTATAGCTATACAAGTTTTGCTATTTATATTTCTAGCTGAACAATAAAATTAGTTTTATTATTTTTTTAAATATTCCGCGTTAATCTTATACTTACTAATAAATTGTCGAAGAACTTTTTCTATTTCGACTGAGGTGGCTCCTGAATATATATTTGTTAGTTGAAATCATTAACCACGTACTTTGATTTGATTTGCGGGATAAAAAAATCATTGAATGCCAAATATGCGCTGTAGTGCAGGTGGCTAATCACCGCCCATGTGACGACAATGAGGAAAACAGTTTCTTAAAGTCTATTGTTATTAGAGACCAATTTTAAAATTATGTTGTTAACAATAACTGAATCAACTAATATCAAAGACACATTTTTTGCCAAAAGTCGATTTTATTCATCAATATAATCTCCTTCAAGAGCAATAAAATCATTTCAACACTTATCTATAATCTCGATGTCGTGCTTGTAGAAGGATTTGTCTTTTGCCTCAAAACAGGCTTTAGTTTCAGCAATTGCTTCGTCATTTAAGCTGAATTTCTTACCGACGAGCCTTTTTTTGACATCAGCGAATAGCCCATAGACACTGGGGGGCAGATCTGGAGTATTCGGTGGATAAGGAAGCAATTCGAAGTGGGTTACGTTCAATTTAACCATCGTTACCAACGGTTTGTGTATCGATACATTGTCTTCAACATATAAGGCCGTTTTTCCTTGATTTTTCTAATCAAACGATCCGACAACTCTATGTTGTATTCGTTATTGATTGTCTCTCGCTTTTGGAGTTAGTCGATGAAGAATATTCCATCCGCATCCCAAAATACTGAAGCTATAACCTTCCCAGCTGATTGTTGTGCCTTTAGACGCTTCGGACGTGATTCATCGGCTGCAGTTCACTCAGATGATGATCGTTTTGATTCCGGAGTGGAGTAATGGATCCATGTTTCATGTTACACATCGACGCAAAAAATCTTATTTATTACGTGTAAACATGGCCAAACATTGCTCTCGACCATCAATACGTTGATGATTCTGATCAACTGTGAGTAAACGCAGATCATGGTCAAATATTCATGCATTATTGTAAACACACTGCCTTCTGATATCTTTACGGTCTTAGCTATATCAAGCAATTACAATTTACGATTGGATATAACCAATATGTGGACATTTTTTATGTTTTCTGAAGTAACCACCTCAATTGGATGACTAGAAATTTCACAATATACGTTGTCTGTACGACCACGTTTAAATTCAGCAAATCAATAAAAAATGGTTCTTTTCGATGGAACAGAGTCCGGATAACACTTTTGAAGCCATTGCTGAGCTTGTACACTATTTTTGTTCTTCAAGAAGCATTAATAAATTAACATACGAAGTTAACAAATGACAGTCATTCAAGTAAAGCTCTCAGTTGAATGACTGTCATTTTTTTCTGAATAATCGAAATGTCATATGAATTTAACAATGGCAGTGCCATCTGTGTGTTAGTCACTTCCAATTCTTATGTAGTTATACGTGGATGGAGGATTTTCTGATTTCAATATTTCACCAGCTTCCAGAGCTCTCAGAAGATGAGAATTGAAATTTCTATTTATCCATCCGATACTAATCAATCAATTCCTCTACGTTTCAACCAAAGAGAATTGAATGATCTCACCAGAGACCTGAACTTGTCAAAAGAAACTACTGAGTTACTAGCTTCCAGACTTAAGAAGAAAAATGTTCTAGTAAAAAAAAATTAACATTATTTGGATCTATTGCCTTTTTTTTATTAAGAAAACAATATTCCTCATAGTTTGCGAGTTTTTCGCGTGTCAAATTCAAAATCCGTGCCCGTAATTTTGTTGCTGGACTTATTCAGTATCCCAAAACCGTCCAGAGTCTAGAAAATCAAAACCGCCCAATTTTATTCAAGGTTTTCGATAAAAATCGACTAATTTGCCTGTACTAATCACGATGTCTCAACAAGGTGAACAACGTCCACAGCGCGTCATGTTCGCGTTTATTCTGTCTACCGCATTTATGAGGAAAACTAACGGATATTTTCATGTGAAAAAAAAATTTTTTTATTGAAAAAAATTATATACACTTAGTTTCCAAAACATATGTACTTCAACTGAAGCCGTGTACTGATTTCTGAAGACGTTTCCAGCCAAGATGTAGCAAGTTAATTAAAAAAAGAAGAAATAAGATGAAGTTTAACTTTTTTTATTTGGACACTTATATTATTATAGTCGTATGTTATTACCCATTATTTATTTCTTCGCCTATATTTGTATGGTTTTCTAGTTGGTGGAGGAGGTTTATATTCTAAGGCGGCTAAACCGAGAGCTACGATTTCTTCACTCTGTTTCTTAATATCTTTAGCTGTTGGCACAGTAGCATCGATAACATCCGCTTCAATAAGTGATTCTTCTTCATGTATAATATCGATTTGAATCGGCTTACTCCTATCGCGCATTAGTACTTCAAACAATTGGAAACCGTAGAAAACAAATTTTGTGTCTAAAATATTTTCGGATTTATTGGCTAACTTCGCAAATTTACGCAACAATTCTGGAATAATGTTTAAGATTTCAATCTCATCTTTTTCGGGTTTGAAGGGAGGTAAGCTCTGTCGTTGATAAATGGGAGTTATTTCCGCAACTTCCGTATTTAGTAATCGAGATAATAACTGTAGATGTTTCAATGAAATTCTAATTTTCGCTAAAAGTTCGCATCTATCATCAATTCCAATTTGTATTTCCTTCGTATAACTCAACTCTTTCTGGATGTTATCTTTTAATTTCACTTTAAGGTTATTGTATGAATCTGTTGTATCTAGAGTGGTGTTGCGAATTTTAGAGAATACAACAGAAGCCAGTTTCGTGTTTCGTAGTAATTCCTCTTTTGCCGATTTGCATTTTTCCATAAATCGCATGAGCCGTTCCTTTTGAGAAAATTGTTCTTTCAGTAAAGGATACATTTGATCGATAGAGTGAGCGGTAAATGAATTTTTTAATTTGTTTATTGTGATTTCAATACCATCAATTTCTTGTTTCAATATGTCGAAACTTCGTGAAGAATTTAATTTGATTTCGCCGGTGTTAACGTCGTTATCATCTCGTATTAGATGTTTTAAATTGTCCGCGAAATCCTGTACATTCTGTTGTACTATTTCAAGATCTTGTTTTCTTTCCCACATTTCGTTTCGCACTAATCTTTCCAAAAACTTGAATTCGTTTCTTCTATTGGTCAAATATTCTATCGCTTCTTGACCAACTTTTGTTAGATTCAATAAACATTTTGCTTGATTTAGACCATCCTTTTCTAACGTTGATAATACGGCATCGAAATATATGGCGTCTTTTTTCATGAGGGCCACAATTTCTGTATAAGAATTTCTTATATATACGGCTGCTTCTATTTTTAAGAACGCGTCTTGCACTTTTCCGTTCAAAGTGTACGCTCTTCTTTCGCAAGGTAAAAGTTTGGCATTGTCTTTATACTTCAGTGCATCCTCATATTCAGCGCATTTTAATTTCAAATCTGTGAGTATATTAGATTTTAATTTTATTTTATAAGATAATAAATCTTTCAATTTTCGTTTGTTGAAATTTGCTTTATGAATCAGATCTATTGCCTTTTGGGGTGAAGCTTCCTGGAATAAAATTTTCAATTCTCTATGATCTTGTAAGATATTCTGCAATTTTTGTTTATCTCCTTTTAATAAGTTATCTAAAGCCTTTCTGTTGATTTCTATATTTCGTTGTAATTTCTTTAGTTCTCTAGCTTGCCGTCTTCTGGGTATATCATTTTCGCTTTTCAAAACATTCCTATCTTTTGTATATAAATTTATAAGGCCTTTGTATTGAGTTATTTTATCTTTAGTGGTCCATTTGGAGGAAGTCATACCATGAAGTTTGACCTTGTTGGCCGTTAACATATTCGATCTGTTCATATTGCCCCACCAATACCAAAAATTCCATCTACAAAAAAAATATTATCATATAATTTAGCCCCACGTAAAATAAAGTTGACATTTATGTTCAACCGATCACTTTTGAAGTTGACATATCATTTTCTTTCTCGTTCGAGACACTTTATCTATACTGCGCATGCTTGAGAATTCGCAGAACCGAGCTTAAAACTCAAAGGACTTCCTTCGTCGCAACAGCTTCCAACAGAAACTGTCCATATGGAAATAATGTCATCAGTTCATCATCTTCATTTTTAATCTTTTAAATGAGTTAGTGATTTGTTTTTGTAAAAAATGCACTGTAGCAGCGATATCTCCTCACAGGAAGCATGTAACCAGCTTAGTTTTTTTGCATTTATTACTTGACATTGACAACTTGTAAAATTATGTAATGTTTTTCTTATTTATTTATATGATTTCTCTTCGTGGAGCGAATTAATAAACACTGTCTCTTACGTTTTTAACTTATTTAAGCACTATACACTACACTAACTCATAATAATTCACTTGTCACTATCACTTAACTAACTTGAATTTAATTTTTTTAAATTCTTCGATTACTTTGTTGATTCGTTCTTTTCATTACGACTGCGCTACAGAAACTTATTTATATACCACAAATGGAATTTTCCAAACATGGAGAACATAAAGAAACAAATAAATAGATCTTTCTAGAAATTATCTTATAAAAACGGATATAAAAACAAACATTAAACGGATTGCGCGGTTTATAAAAAGTAGGTCAAAGGTGCGTTCGCCGAATTTTAGAATTTCATAAATCTAGGCAGGACGGGCTCTAGGGCGGATACACGTTCGTAATAATTATATTGATTAATAAATTCCCTACAACACGAATATGAAAATTTCTTTTCTTTTCAATTGTTATGTCTCAAAAAAAGTTGTTGACGTCTAGTGATATTTTGATAAATATTGCAATGGGTCGAAACGTCAAATTTTTATGAAAAACTTTTTTTCGTAAATTAATATTTTTGTTAATATTTACTGATGGACTATGGACCGTAGAATTGGATGTACATATTTATATGGCAAATAGTCCATGATGTAAGGAGTTTACGAGGATTGTACCAGAAGTACCTGGTCCAACAAAGAAAATACGAAAATTTTAGAAAAAATGTATTTATTTTTCAACGTAATTTCCTTTTAGCTCCATACACTTATTCCAACGATTTTCAATAAATTCGATAACCTTTTTATAATAAAAATCGTCAAGATCCTCAAAATAGACATCAACTGCCGACATCAACGTTTCATTGTTGGAAAATCTTTGACCAACGCCATGTTTTGTAGTTTGGAACAGAAAATAAAGCGAGGGGGTTAAATCTGGCGAATAGGGTGCATGAGATAACAATTCAAACTTCAATTCATTAATTTTGGCCATGGCAATAATGGATGTGTGAGCTAGTGCATTGTCTCGATAAAATAGTAGTTTCTTCTTATCCAAATGCGGCCGTTTTTACTTGATTTCTTCGCTCAAACGTCGCAATTAGTTCGCATAATGTACACCTTCGATGGTTTTTCCTTTTTTAAGATAGTCAATGAAAATTATCCGAAGCGCATCCCAAAAAAACTAACGCCATGACCTTTCCTGCAGATGGAACGATCTTTGCCTTCTTTGGAGACGGTTCTTCCTTTTCAGTCCATTGTTTTGATTGTTCTTTTGTTTCTGGTGTGAAGTGATGGACCCATGTCCACATGGTTATGAAACGGCGCCAAAGTTGGCTTTATTTCTGTGAAGTTTCTTCAATATTTCTCGTCACTTCATTTGGTAGACCACTGCGATACCTTTTAAGAAATTTATTTTTGAACGCCATTTTGTATTGTATCCAATGGCATGGCGTGTCCAATGTTACCATTAATCATTTAGGGGTCGAATTATTTTTCAATGAAATTTCTTAAAGAATACTATTGCGGTTACGATGTCATACTTTAATCAAATTCGACTAACTGACCTTTTTTTAAATACTGTTTTACCCAAAATTTTTATAGAGTTGGTGGCATAATGGCGTGGCATTTCAACCATCGTTTATTCGCCTCACTGTCGAGAAAGTTAGGTTAGGTTATGATGAGGTTGGATTAGGTTATGTCGGGTTGAGTTATGTCAGGTTATGTTATATTGGGTTTGGTTAGGTTGGGTTCGATTGAGCGAGGTTAGGTTATTGTAATTTTTTATTCCATTTAAAACCTATTATCTAAATAATGGCTCCCTTAATGAAGAGGGTGTTTATTTTGTCGTATCTTGATTTATTATTTATTTTACTCGGAAATCTCATTTCTGTACTTCGTATTTGTTTTTGTATTTCCTTTTTGGTTAGAAACTGTGTTCTAATTGCATCGAAGAATTTCTCTTTATCTATTCTTCCATATCGCGTTAGTGGTAAGGTATTTGAAGCTTTTAACCTGCTGCATATTTGATTCTTCCAACTTCATCTTATGTATCTTCTCTTTTCGGATTATTATCATCGAGTTTTTCGTTCGTTTCTTTCCATATTCATTATTTGTAAACTGTCAGTGTATGTGAATCAGTGAAACGTCATATGGAATTGACAATGGCAACGGCATCTGCGTGCCAGTCACGCGACTTATTAAGTGATGCAGTAGTAGAAATCGGGGAATATAAGCAAATTACTTAATTTAGATCCTGTATACGACGGAGTACCGTTTATTTACCCTAGCTGTTTAAAATATAAAGGTGAGGAAACGATGATAAAAAAGAAGAAGAATCAGTGACATTCGATTAACATCGATGTTGTGATATTTACTTGATTGAAAAAAAGAAAAATATACGTCAGTGTCAATGTAGACAAAAGTAGAAAATTAATTTTTTTCACGATTTTTTTTTACTTTTTTTTCATATCTTTTTTTTTTAATATAATTCAATATGAATAAAACAAATATGCTAGCAGCCCACAAGGTGAAACTTCACGGAATAACTTCCAGCAAGTGGACCACGAAAGACCAAATCGTACAATACAAAGGTCTCATTAGTCTATACACAAGAGATAAGAAGATTCTCGAAATGGATAATATTTTAGCACGAAAAAGACAAAGTAAAGGATTGAAACAGATACAACGAAACATAGAAGCCTCAAGAAAAGAATTGGATAATGCTATTAAAGGTGATAAACAGAAGCTTCGAAATACCCTAGCCGTTAATAAAGAACTACAACTCAGATTCCAAAATTCACCTCCACAGAAAGTTATAGATATTCTAAACCAAGTCAATTTCACCAAACGTAAAGCAAGAGATATATCAAGGTACAAAATGAAGATAAAATCTGAAATACTTACAGACTTGAATCTTAAATACGGTGAATACGAGGATCAAATTAAATACGAAGGTGTTGAATCATTATTACCTTGCGAGAAAACGGCTTATCTTATAACCGGGAAAGTTCAAGACGCGATATTAAGAAAAGAAGCCGCCATTTATATAAGAAATTCTTACAAAGAAATAATTGCTATTATGCGAAAAGATTCAATTTATTTTGATGCCCTATTAGATACGTTGAAATATGATGGTTTGAAACAAGGAAATTGCATGTTAAGTGCTACAAAATTAGGGCAACAGGCAACTGAATATTTAGAAGATAGAAAAGAAGAATATAAATTTCTCGAAAGAATAGTAAGAACAGAAATGTTGAAAAGAAAAAACGATCTTGCTCTAGTACAACAAAACGTCCAAAATTTCACGGAAAATTTGAAAAACCTAATGAGAAGAGATAGCGATATCAATTTAGGAAGAATGAATATAGATGAATCACCAAGTTACACTCTATTGAAAGAGGAAATTTCTACAATTGAAGGTACTATGAAAATGTTAATGGAATCGTTCATCACGTCTTCTGTAGATCAACTCTACCCATTGTTAATTGGACAGTTGCATCAAAAGAACACTCTATTGAAATGGAAAGAGAAAAACGAGAATATAAGAGAAGATTTGTTATTCAAAAATAAAACGGCAACGACTATGTATAATAAAATGATGAGTACAACGCTCGATACAACTGCTTCATATAATGAAAAGAAAATAGAATTTGGAAATAAAATTGCCAATAAGGTAGCTGAGCGAAAGAAGCTGCAACTTCTAATAAACGATAGATATCAGCTCATGGCTAAGATAAGATTATCCCTGAAGCACCTCCAATTACTATCAAGCCTGTTACAATCAGATGCACGTAAGAAAATTTCTTTTTCCAAATATGATGACATGCAACTTGCAATACCCGGAGAAGACGAAGTTGATCACATCAAAATAATTCCAGATTTACAAAGTAAATTTGCTAAATTAGCCCACGAATCGAAGGATCTTTTAATTGATACGGATACGGAAAAAGGATACAAACAATTCGAAATGTATATGCGGAATTTAAGCAAACCGATAGAGGTTAACGTTACATCTAGCGAAGAATCACTGATCGATACAGTATTTATAGATAATACTGTACCAACATTCGATGATATAAAGAAACGAAGTGCAGAAATCGTTGCTCTCGGCATAGCTGCATTGGAATATAAACCTCCGTTACCCCCTAAGAAGAAAAAATACAAATTCAAATAATATTATTTCTTGATGCTGGAGGATTAGCATTATCATTATTTGATAAGAAAAACGCGAGGCTTAATATGTCGAACATATTTGTTAAGTATATTGAAAATTAAAGCAACTACAACTTTTATTTTCTTGTATACACCAGCCTATTGTCTAGCATATGTTGGTTCAACTATAAAAAAAAATTTGACCTATTGATTTATTGGGTACTCCAGATTGTTTATCAGTCTTTGGTTAACGATTACCTCGCACTCACAAAGGAGGTATTCAGCAGTTTCCTTCCTGTCGAAAGTTTCTCCGATGTTTTTCAGATGGTAGTTTTCCAGATAATATCCAATAAACATTCCAAAAAAGGGCCTTTTAAGACCAGTTATTGGAATAGGAAAGAAAACTTTTCGATTACTTTAGACGTGGGATCTTATTCCATGTTTCTGATTTTTTCTCGTTTCTTCACTTCTTTATAACCATGACTTCTTGGGATACCTATGTAAAGGTTGTGGTCCTATGAAAAGGATTGTCTCGCCTTTTTTCGCTAGGTCCATCCCTCCAAAAATCTTTTGTAGAAGGATAAGAGTTTCAGTACATCAGGTACCCTGAGTACCTTGAGGCGCAACTTTAGTGGTATAAAATGTTTTTACACACTCATACCATTCAGCCCTCAAAGATCAAATTCCACTTGCAAGATTGCACACTTTATAGAAAATCGATGAGGTTGCGTCGTTCAATTCATTAAGGAGTTCGTATAGCCTCCAACCCCTTCGTCAGCCCTTGGTTACCATTTAGCAACAAAATACTCGTGAAGACGAAGCAAATTATCCCAAAATGGATGGGGTTATGTCGTGCAATTAATTACGGAGTTCCTATGGCCATCTTCCCCATCTTAAGACTCTGATACCGGGAGGTAGATCACATTCCACTTGCAAGATAGCACACTTTTTAGAAAGTTTTAAAAATATCTTTTACCCCTTATCTCGGACTCCTACAACATTTTCTGAAACATTCTATCCACATTTCCGTATGTTGTTAATTTGTGTTCACACTTTTTTTACGAGAAGAAATTTTCAGCATAGAAGACTCAATTTTCAAATGTACTAAGCTGATGTTACAAGTTGCGTCGCAAGCTCCGGTGGAATTGGAGCTACAAGATGAATTTCTACAATTAATTGATGATTTCGTCATAACTCTATAAAACTATCATCAAACATATATTTGATATGGAAATCAAATATTAATACCGAAGCTCGATTTTCAGAAGAACTAAAATATACATACACATGTTCCGGAGCACATACTGTAACTGGGAGGTTTAGTGACAGCATCCACTAAGGGGGAAGTTGGAGTTTTCGAGGATGTAGTTGCTGTATCTAATAAAGGAGGCTGATCACCATCGCCGACATGTTGTTGTGATCCTGGACAACATAACCAAGATCTTCTTGGCAAATCTCCAGTGTACGGTTCATCGTAAGTGCGTTCCTCCACGAATCGATCACTCTTGCTGATGGTGTACAAGTGACCGAAACTCAGATCTCTACAATAAAATTTCAATTCAAAAAAACATATTCATATGTCGAATTATGAACTACGAGGGTTGTTACCTAAGTTTTGAGATAGACAAAAGAAAACAAATGTTTATAATTGGATACGACTTCATTATTTTTCAAATAATCTCCATTAAGATCGGTACACTTTGCATGCTTTTGAACCAATTGTCGCAGCAAATTTTCCATTCCAATTGATCTACGTTCAAAACGCATCAACCGCTTCTTCCGATGCCAAAAAACGTTGAATTTATTCTTGAAGAAGAAATAATTGGGTGCCAAACAAAAGACTGTATGGCGGATAACCCACCAATTTGATGTTTTGACTGTTTTTGTCCCGACTGATGTGTGAGACCTCGCATTGTCGTTGTGAAGAACAGGCGACCATTTGCTTCGAAGTGCTTCGTGCGCGAACAACTTTTGTTGGATTTGGAGGACCCATTCTGTCGATTGTCGATAGTTTGGGGTTCACATGTATAGATCCATGATTCGTCGCCTGTCACGATCTTATAGATGTTTTTTGAAGCACCGCGAACGAATTTTTTCTCTGCAATGAGCTTTTTTTGAGCGATTGTCAGACTATGCGGTGTTCAACGCGAACAAATCTTTTGAAATCAAAGTTTTCGTGCTAGCTAGCGAATGGAGCTAATGCCCAATCTCACGGTATGTTACTTGACGAACTTGCAATATCGGTTAACGCACAACATCGATTTTTTCCGATTTCGGACGACCTTTCACGAAATTCATCCTTTAGAGAAGTGTGACCACGATTTAATTCGGCGGCTTGAGATGGCGCTGCTGTTAGTTTAATCCAGATCTCAAGTCATATAAAATCATTGCGCAAAAATTTTCTCTTTTTTGACCGAAATGAATGTTTTAAATTTCTGTAAACAACTCAAAAAGCACTCGTACGACAGCATGTTCTGAGTTCGTTCACCATTAAAAATGTTGAAATTTATTATGTCCGATATGACGTATTAACATGTTGCCATATCTCAAAACTTAAGTAGCAATCCTCGTACACGATCTATTGAAAGTATCATGGCGTGTGTACGTTGGAGATAAAATTATTTTTTTTTATGAAAACGTCCAGCATATACACAAAATTTAATGATTTAGGCGACACCCCTACAATAGCAAGTCACTGGCAAAAAATTGTATTTTTCTTAGTAGAAACTTAAAGCTAATTAGCTCCAAAATGATGTAAGATATTGTAATGTTTCTTGCTCTCGAGGTCCAACAATATGCGATGATCGGTAACCACCCTTTTTACGCTTGTTTACTGTACTGCTAATTGCTCACCCTTATAAAAGGTTATCTACCCGAACCACAACTATCAGTTAGCCATAAAACAACAACAAACAAGAAGAAAGAAGTCATAAAGCTGCTGAAGCGCTCACTCTATCGTGACTGATCCAGAGTTACCGAGAATTGGCCAGTGCGCAGTCTGTTGTTTCCAGAGTTCACCGTCGTTTCCAAGGTAACTTTCATGGAAGACGCGGTACTGGAAGAAAAAGATGTTCAAGTCCAACAAGAGTTCAGAGAAATGCGGAAAGTGACTGTGAGTGGGTGGACAAGCAGAAGAAGACTTAAGACAGCTAACCTCGGGCTAAAACGCCAGCTGCTGGCAATAAATTAACCTCGGCTCACCGAGCACCTCTTTGAGATGTTAAATCAGAAAAAGAATGGAAGCTACAGATTTTTTGATAGAGACTCTTGACCGCGAGTCGATTTGTTTTTACTAAATATAATAAAATTTACAAACCTTCCAAAATGTCCCCCGACGCAACACTTCGCATGATCTGCACCAACATCAAAATTACAATTTTTAAAGCTTAGCTCGTAGTCTGTGAGAAAATTTGGTTTTCCATCGGGTAGTACTTTTCCGAACAAAAAATTCGGATGCATATGGGCGACGTCTGTCGACGAAACAACATCTTGGGCGGGACTAAGTTTCGGCCCAGAATCTGGTGTTTTCAGATGGGTTTTTTCTGGACTAGGCGTTCCGGTACAGGTGTCCACTGGATTAAATATGTACGTTGTAAGACAACTCTTTTCGCCTCCCCCGCCCCCCTCGCCACACCCGTTTTCTAGTGCTAAATCTGCCCCCGCCAGTATGATTGTTATTCTCTTGAGGCTACACTTTTATTAATCTCATAGCGGTAGATACCTACAAGTTTATAACCAGATATGTTTCATTTGAATACACCATAATCGTCAATTTTGCGAAATTGCACCACTGCAAAAACCTATAGCTAAACTTAATTTTACATAGATTATTGGATTTCAGGGAATCCGTTATCCATTTTAAGGGTATGAAAGTTCTATTCATTTCACGATCTAGATCTACTTTGTAACTTAAAAGTGATGGTTAAGCTGAGATTGGATATATGTTCATCCGTTGGATGGGGCATATAACCAGAATGGACGAAGACAATTGGGTGAAAAGATTCTCGATTTTAGGTCTCTTCTGTTTCAAAATTAGTTTTTTTAATAATTTTTGTGAGATAAAATTTGACGTTTCGACTTTTCTTTAAGTCTTTATTGACGTCAATTTGAATAATGAATTTTGAAACCTATGAATTTTTGACAAGAATACGAATCAAAAGTACCGAAAATCTTAATTAATTTTCTCCCAGACGATTAATACATAAGTAAAATAAGCTCGTAAAATATATTAAAGTTAGTCCACTTTGGTGTTTTATTGCCACGTTCCCAGTAAGTAACCCCCGCTCTTTTATATATATATATATATATATATATATATATATATATATATATATATATACGTTTTTCTACTAGTACTATATAAATAAAAAAGATCAAACATCAAAATTAATGAATATTTATAAATATTCAACAACCTACATTTCAACACTACCGTTAGATTACCTCATTTTTAATCTTGTAGTAGTTAAACAGATTATTTATTTATACCTGCTTATTAGTGTCAATTTTCAAGTCATGTGCTTGTTTGAATTGTTACTAATAGATGAATATACAAGGCGAATCACCTGTATTAAAACGACCTCTAGTGTTATAAATATTTTTTATTAATTTATAATATAATTATAATATTTTATAAAAATAATAAAAACGCAATTTTAGTCACCACCTTTTAAGGGTGATATCTCGAAAAGGGATGAGCTGAGAAAATTGTGTTATCTCAATTTCATACGAGCAATCACCTCCCGAATTTAGAAACACATCCCTGTATATAAGCATAACAGAAATTAATAAGTTTTTAGCTAAATTCATGGGAAATTAATCCGCATCATATTTTCTTTATTATTTTTTCTCATAATGTAAATAATCAATGAAAGAAAAAATAAATGACGTTTGGAAAATATAGAAAGCAGATGCTTGTAATATGTAAACACATAACTGTGACATCGTAGGAACCATTCGTTTTAAATGAAATATTGGCTTAATTTTTTGATGAACGTTTTACAAAAAGATTCCACGACATGTGTGCCGTATCATTTGTGACATCAGAGTTTAAATCTAATAATACCCAAGAAAATAATCTCTCTATTTTTCGAAGAATAATGGCCTGTAGAAATTCGTGAATGAAATGTAAAAAATAGAATGAGAAGTCTGCTCAAATAGAATCGTTTAACGAGAGAAAAAAATCTTTATATTTATTATTTATCTGAGAATTTCGACATTTTTGTATCTGAAAGCAATTTGATGTCATCAAAAATGTCATTCAACGAGCGTATAATCGTCTAAATTATTTTTTAGTCTCTTATAGAAAGTAGATTCCGGCAAATCACACATCATTTCATACTGCGACTTCTCACGAATTTGTAGTTTATCAGGCAGTGCCACTTACAAAATCAGGTATTTGTCAAGATATTTAAAACGTTTGACCAATTTTGAAATCCCAAATTCCAAAATATTTTTTTGTTTAATAAATTTAAATTAATATTGCTATTGTTTAACTTCTTTTCAATCATTTTGATGCAATAATAAGAAATGTGTAGTAATTTTGAGTGATTTTTAATGAATAAAAAAATAAAAATAAAAACATTGTAATAAAACCAAATTTTCTTAGAAATAAAACTTGCATTCTAAACAATGGTGTTCTTATTTTTTAAATGGATGTAATTGTTGCTAACATTCTCCTGGGCATGCTTTCAATTAGGTGCTGTATCACCTCTTGAGGTATGATCTCCCATTCCTCTAAAGCCGCGTTCCCACTGAACAAACAATGGACAAACATTGTTTGCCAAACATTTGTCGAAAATTTCGACAAACGTTTTTGTTTGACAAACAATGTTCGCCGGTGTTTTTGGTGTGGACGCTATACTGACAAACATTTCATGTATGGAAGGAAAAGAGGCCGCCATTTTTGTTTGTATAGAATGTTCCGGTTCTAGATCGAACATTGTTTGTCAATGACTTTCCCTACCACCTTTTTGGCTGGTTTTAGTGTATTTTGAAGTGGTTTTCCGGCGAAAAATTAAGAAAAATCGGACAAAACCTATAGGAAATCAATTTATAAAAAATAGTATATATATATATAATAAAGTTATGACAAAATGTTTGAAAAATAATATATTGTTATTGCTAACATAAACAAATTTTGAATTTAATCATAAAAAAAACTTTGTGTAGCGCATAATGTTAGCTCCTAAAGAAGATTGTTTTTTATATCAAAAAATTTTTTTATTACAATAAATACAAGAAAATAACTTGTTTTTACACATTTTTTGTTTGGAATATACAAGATAATTAAAAAATAACCTTTCAAGAGATGCTTTTCCCTGTGATTTTTTCATTAGGAGCTAAATATCTTAATAAAAAAACCTTTAAAGTGATGAAAAAAAATTATCGTAAAAATTATTCAATTCCAACATCAGGATTTTCTAAAAGATTTAAAACTTTGTGATAGTAATCCTGTTTTTCTAGGAAGCCATTTTCTTAGCCTAGTAATGGATCCGAGGAAACCATAAGCCTTTGGTATGCGTCTTGCATAGTTAGGGTTCTGGAAAACTTCCTAAAGAACTGCTGCCTGTATTTACGGATATCTTTGTTTCAGCTTTCTTGAGCATCTTCACTCAATAAGCCTATGGCGATATCTGAGCCATCTATGATCTTGTGACCATGAATTAATACTTTATGTAGGGTTGTAGGCATTTGATATCATGGATAATTCATCACATATATTGCCGCAGTTTTGTGACAAAATTTTATTAAATTTTCTGCATTAATAACGTAACCACATGATAAGGTTGATAATATAGTATGCAATCTTTTAATTAGGCTTAGGCTTACTCCTGTTATTTCGGCAACCACATCTTCATTTTGGAAAAAAGTGCGAGCGGTGTTTCCATCTGTAGATGTATCTCCACCTTGCCTTGGTTTGTCTACGTGTAATCCCAGCTTCTGTCAAATTTCGTTTTGGATACCTGGTTTTTACTTACTTGCCATTTGCCTATTTTAAGCCTGTACGATAAATGTAGGATACACTCGGTAAACATTATCCAAGCATGCAACAATGGAATACCATAAGATAAAAAATCCTCTTTAACTGGCTGGTCAAAACAAAATCTTAAACAATTAAAATCTTTTGATGTTGTTGAGCAGAGATAACATCGTTGGGCAGAGGTCGTATCCGTTATGGCATTTACCAATTTTCCATCTACCATTGTCATGCTCAAATGCTATTTTATGAAAATATGCTCTTCCGCTTTAACTCTACTTGGTGTTAGAGAGCCGAGCTCAGCTTGAAAATTCTGATATTCCGGCTTTGATAAGGCAGTTGTTTCGTGAGCCATTTGTAATTTTTAAGGGCGACAATATCTCGGCGATGATGGACGCGGATTTTGCGATTTGGCGATCCAAGTTCACCGTATATCAATTGAACAGGCACTACAGAAGTTGTAAACATGTAACCATCACAATATCCTTCATTTTCAAAATGTTGTTTATATATTGAATGACTGCCCGATCCATCACAACCCCATTTCGATATAAGGCACATATTTTCTTGCTGATTTTTTGGAATTGATTTTATTACGTCAAACAACGTTAAAAATAACCTGTTACTGGTACCGTCCATCAAATTCTGGAGAGAAACTTCAGCGCTAGATTCCGTGCAAACTATATTTTCGGGGCAACAGAGCTTTTTTGCTGCTGTTATGGATTCGTAATTTGGAAACATTTTGCAGTTTATTTCCTTGGAAGACATTTGTATAATATTGTATTGAAATTTAGTTAACTGTGCTTCAATAACTAAAGATAAAGCTTTTTCCGCAGCAAGCGTTTCATGTAATGGTTTTTTAGCTATGTGTTCTGCACCATGAAGAGCAACATCTTTCACTATGTTTGCGATTTTTACTTGGCCACGAGCTCTGTACTGGGAAGGTTCCAGTTCTTTTCGGATGACCTCCGTTTTTCGACGTTTAGTGCGATCAGTGCAATCCTCAAAAGCTTTCAAGGGGCGTCCTCCACATTCTCTGTTTTTTTCGTAAAAACGTACAAAATTCCTAAAGAGATGCTAATAACCTCGATTTGTATTCCGAGATTAATCGAGTCAGCAAATGCTTGCTTTCAACAGACAAATCATCCACCTGTAGGGCAGTTTGCACTCTAGCTTGCAAGTACGCCATTTTGGCATCGTGGTTCTTGAAATAGAAATTCTTATAATAGCCAATAAGTGTTTTTCTGCTTAAAAATACGGCTTCTGAATTGGATCCTGCAACGAAATATTAACATTAAGGGCTTGCATACTTCCACTAACGCGCCATTAGATAAGGGTCGCGAAAGGTCGGATGAGAATATTATTTTATTGGTAAGTAAAAAGAGCATATTCACGTAGAAATACAACTTTAAGCCAAGATCTAACAGGATCATTCACTTTATCTCCATACATAGACAAATCATAAAAAAATAAATTGAAACATTGCAATATTTTATTTCAACCATAAAAATTACGCTAATATTTAGTTGAAAATAGTTTTTATAAAATAGTCGGAAAAACACAAAAAACAAATGAACAAAATAGCACGATTATCAAGTAATCGTTTTCTCATTAACAACAGAACGAAGTTTTGGTTGACGGCCCTCGTCGTGTTTATTCGTACGAGTTATAGATAGGGCCGCGTTTATAGAGAGAAGTCATTGAAGAATAGAAAAAACTAAGAGCAATTTCAATTAATTGAATTTTTCAATTTAGAGTTTTGTCCGACTTTTCTCGATTTTTCGCCTGTGTGGGTCGCCGAGATTAAAAGAAAGATTGAAACTCTTCTAGTGCAATATAGACGAGAAAAAAGTTACTAACAACAAATTGTAAGTCCGGGATGGGGGCCACAGAAAAAAAGAAGCCTTGCTGAGGATTAACTTATTCTAATTGTTTGGCTGACAAATCAACACCCCGGGAAACGTTTTCCAGCGTTGTATCAGTCCAATTGGAAATTAGCGACAGTCAAGTGGAAGCGCCATCCATTAACACCGGTGTGGGATAGTCAGAAAAAAGCTCCACGAGTAGCATGCCATCGACGAATTCTAATAAAAAGCCTAGCAAGAGGCAAGCTTACATGATGAAAGAGTGCTATAAGGGAATGAACAAAGATAGAGATGAACAATCTGTTTAGGGCGAAATCGTAACCATCAGATTAAAGAAGATAACAAACCCAAAGAGACTGGTTTAAAAAACAATATCGATAATTTATTATTTTAATATGAAATGGAAGAATATGAGGAAACAAGCACATTTGTAACACCAAAAACGAGAAACGCAGGAGAGCTTGGCAATGAAAATGAAAATGAGGAAGAGGACGACATAAACGAATATAATGACGAGTTCAGAGATTCACCGTTGACACAGTTTAGTTCGCTATGTGGTTTCAAAATTGACTAATCTTTATAGTTCAAATCAAATTTTGAATTGGGTGTGTAAATTACTATTTATCATTTCGGAAATCTATATTCATAACGCCGTAATAACAATTGTCTCTCCCACCATCCACGAGAACGATATTCATCCATTAAAATATAAGCTGCTGCAATGCAGGCCAGACGACAGCGGCGGTTCAAATCACCCATTCTTCGACAAAACCGAACTGACTAATGTTTCATGCCGAATTGCAATTGTTTGGTGAAAATGTTTGTCATACAATTGTTTGTTGAAATAAGAAATGTGTGTTGAAACTTGACAAACTTGTTTCCCCATTGTTTGTTCAATGGAGACGCACCTTAATGCCGCTTGCTGAAGCTCATTTAAATTTTGAGGAGATGAATTTCGACGACGAATGAGGCATGCTCGAAAGCATTCATATCTGGACTTCTTGGTGGCCAGTCCAGGGTATGAATTCCTACTTCGTTTAGGTAATTTAGAACATCTGCCGCAACGTGTGGTCTAGTATCATCATGCAACGAAAATCATTACCAATAAATGGCACAAACGGATTTTCAAGAATGTCAGTTATGTATCTTGCTGCGTTAAGGGCGGGTCAAGATAAAGACACTAATTCTGTACGGGCATCAATACAAATTCCTCCCCAAAACATGACAGACCCTCATTTGAACGGCTTCCTGGGAATGATACAAGACTGCGCAAATCTTTCTCCTCGCCGTCTTCGCATTTGATTATGTCCATCTGGACCTCTTAGACTGATTCTTGTCTCATCAATAAATAAAACTTGGCACAAATTTTCTAAATTCCAATCTAAATGTTGCCTTGCCAATCTTAGTCTAGTAACACTATGCTGCCTGGTTAGCAAAGGTGCCTGGAGAGCTCTTCTACTGTGTAGACTAGCATTCTGAAGGTGTCGCCTTATTGATCTATCAGAGATATTTACATTTGGGACTTCTCGTAAAGGGCAGTTGAGCTCGACATTTGTCATTGACCGATTTCTTAATGAATTTAATTGCAAAAACTAACTCGGCTATTCTTTCAGCTTCGCGTTCATTTAACTGCCAACATTTTTTGTTCAACCAGTATCGACTTTAACACACCTGGATTGACTTAAATTACTGCTGTACACAAGTTGGCACAACATTTAAGATACTTTAACTTTTTGTGATAAAAAAAAAGAAATCCAAAAGATTAACATTTTAGGTTTTTATATTGAAATAAAGGGTGGTGCGTTTATAGTTGTTAATATCATAGCTTATCTCAATGTTGTTAACTTCTTTATATCTATAGTCACATACTTTTTAGTGAGTCACAATGTGGCGCCTCATTGTTTTATAGCTTTCAGTCTGGAAACGTTCTCCGCCCTCTGAATGAATGGACTATAAAATTTTTTACGGGCAACTGTAATGTTAAGTTAAGAGGTGCTAACCTTGTACATATAGTCCCAGAGCTGGCTACAAAAAACAGGGTCGATAAGGTGCGCGCCATTTTAGCTTGTAAACTGGCGGCCCCAACTTAGTACATCACCAAACGCCACTTCTTAGTGTCAACACAGATCGGATATGAAAATGCCACCCGGTTTTCTCGAACGAAAAAATTGGCTGAAAAACCTCATAACGTGCACGCGTGAAACCTTTTGTAACGTGGGGTTCAAGCCTCAAATAAGAGCGGTAAGTTTTGCAAACCGGAAAACCCTCATAAGAAGTGATCGAAAGTTACGGAAAACTAATCTGAAAAACCTTTATCGACCCTGTTTTTTGTAGCCAGCTCCCCGTTTAATAGTGTAACTAGCGTCATGGATACTGTTTCTTTCCTATTTCCCTTTTATATCAAATAATAATTTCTTGGAAAAAATCTAATTTAAGAACTGGTAATTGAACTTAGAACATCCCAAGCACAATTGTCGATTAAATTCTGCGTTACAAAGAACAGAAATTTCGCCAAGAAATATAAAAAAAACATCAAATAATAATTAGAAAACAGTAGAAGACAAATGAACCATTATTCTATCGACCGGCTTGAATCGAGATTAAGTGTAAAAGAGAAATTATTGTCGTGAAACTTCTATGACTCTTATCGATTTATCCACGTGGGACATTCTACTGTAAGAATTTTCCAGCGCCAAGTTTTCTTAAATTGGATTACAATGTATTTGAATCAATTGAATCAATTGTTTTATTTTGGGTGATTTTAACTTAGGCCATTTTTACATTTCAAATCTGCAAGATTTTCGCGAGTTACATTTTTGGTTCCAGGTGTTAAACTCGCTTTTTGTGGCCAATTTCTTTTTGCCCAATACTAGATTCGCTTAGTTTCTTTCAACTGAACTTAAAAGCCGATCGGAACAGAAGCAAACACATCAAAGATATCAAAGTTTAGTAGAAAGAGTTGATTAAGGGTGACCTAACCTTAAAATTTCACAGAAGTTTTTTATCTGTCAGATAATTAAATTCTAAAAACTTTTTTATTCTTGTAGTTATATAAAACTTGTCATTTTCAAAAAAAATCGTTCTTCTAGTAAATGAATTGTGGAGGTTTTCTAATCGCGTCACTTCTCACAGAGAAATTTTCATGGTATTAATTGAGAACGTCCCCTGTTCAAATGAGTGTGCGAGATGAACTTATTTTAGATACTAATGATGATCAAAGACATATTAACGAGTTGTTTATCAAAATTACCTAAACATCGCATTATAAGACGTAATTTACTACATCCTTATCAGGACTAGAAAATGCAAGACTTGGTTTAGCAGGTGAATTTCTGTCGATTTATTTCACTTCAGGATATACAATCACTAGAAAATTAACTTGATACGAGAGTTGTTATTCAAGTTTTGAGTTAGACTAATAAAAACAAATATTTATAATTAAATATGGCTACATCATTTTTCAAAATATTCTCCATTGCATGCGTATGCGCCAATTGTCGAATCATTTTTTCCATTCCATTTTCAAAACATGTCATTTGAACGCATCAACCGCTTCTTCAGGTGTAGAAAAACGTTTCGATGTTTGGACTCTTCAAAAATGTTTTTGTTTGAACTGATTCGTGATTCATCTTCTATGATTGGTTTACCTTATTTGTTCGAACACTTCTGGCTGATGTACCGTTCAGATTTAACCGTTCTGGGTTACTCTAATGGAACGTCCAGTTTTTTTGGAAAAAACAGGCGACCATTTGCTTTGAAGAGATGTAATTATGCACTATCCAACGCGGAAAAATCTATTTGATAGCCAAATTTTCATGCAATATTAAATATATGCGAGTGGAACTAATACCCAAATATAACTCAATCTCACGATGTGTTACAAAACGATCTTGGAATGTCAGTTTACGCACAGCATCTATGTTTTCTGGTACAACCGATTCTAAGATACCTTCACAAAATTCACCTTCATAGATCAATGAGGAACATTGTATGTCATTTCATTCCTTTACCTGATTAAACAATGACTTAATTGTGCTAGAATTTTAGTTAATATTACACAATACATCAAGTTTTCCTTACCTCCTGGGTCATACAATTATATAATAAATAGTTTCGATGTAACTTTCCAAAAGGACAAACAGGTTATTAACTGTTAAACGTCTATCTTATTCACCATAATATCTTCATAATGTTACGAGCTCGTCCACGACATAGACTATGAATCCTATCCTGTTTGGTTATGATGAAAGAGTCGAAAGTTTAGCGAATGGGGTGGTCTTTGACAATGTTTCATTTCACATGTTTTCGTCACTGCGGCGATTTGTTTATATTGTTTTTTAGAACAAATTTCTAGAAAGGTCTTTTTATTTATTTGTTTGTTTACCTACTATCTAGAATTATTCTAGAAATTCCTTTTGGTATTTATGCATCGTTAGCAGCGATAAGTCAGTATATAATTTAATGTCATAGTGGACTCATCGAAATCTTACAAAGTAACCGGTGACTTTAAATAAATTATATAAATAATTAATAGTTAACTATTATAAACAGTGTGTATGTCTAATATAAGTATATAAATAAGTTAAGTAAGTAAGAGACAGTGTGTATAAATACCCCCAACCATTAAAAACAGTTTAAATAAACTAAAAGAAATAAGAAAAACTTCGCAATAAATACTACAAATTCCATACAATAAATTCAAATAAAAGAATAAAAAATGGCCGACAATTCGACACACTCCCGAGTCATAGTATGAATTAAATAGTAGATCATGGCTTATAAAACTAGATCTATTTATAGCAATAATACCGTACGAGAGCAGTTTCTTCAATGATCGTCTAATTGAGTAGACCGTTAAGATAAACAACTGTCATGTTTCCTTGAGAGTGATTTATATCAAAAGAAATTATATATATATATATGTATATACAGCGTATTTTGAAAACAGGTTTGGATTAGATTGATAGAAAAATGTAATATGACAGGAACCTGCGCAGTAATAAATACTAGAAGGGGTATCGTGATTTCAATCACTGAAAACAGGAGATACCCATACTTCAAAGTGGACTCAACTATACTAAAAGGTGGTGTTGATCAGTGGGGCTAATCTGTCAATCCGTACGAACAAGACATAGCTAATTTCCTTCACAAAGAAGATAAGACTCAAGCTCATGCCCATTAAGCTAGACGGGCAAGTAATCGAGTTAAAAACAGTGAAATATCTGGGACTCACACTAGACAATAAACTTCAATGGAACAAACATGAAAGGAATTGAGGTTATACCACAAAGATCTTACGGTGGATATACATGGCAATTGTAAGACCAATCATCACATATGAGGCAGTGGTTTGAGGTACTAGAACTAGTCTGATTACAACGAGGAATGATCTATCAAAGGTACAAAGACTGGCTTGCTTATGTGCAATTGGGGCCATAAAATCATGCCCAGCAGCTGCTCTAGAAGTGATTCTAAATATCCCACCTCTCCACATAGTTCTGGAAAGCGTGGCAGAGAAAATATCACTTAAAAGTCATCATGAAAACCCATTCATAAATAATGACCAACCCTGTGACATGCGTTAGGGCGTTACATTGAAAAAGTTTAGCTCACCTCAATAATAAACTGTAAAAGTGAGTAAACACCATACAATATAGATCAGACAGGAATAGAATAGGAGAATACGGGTCCAGAACCAAACACTCTGAAAGCCTGGGCGGTGTAGCAAGCATTTTTCAAGCAGAAATCTATGCAATTGATCTAGATCTAGAGAGGAACAATCGTAAATAGGAGATCGTCATTCTTTCCGATGATCAAGCAGCCATTAGAGCTCTAAACTCGTTTAGGAATAAAGTTACTCTGCAAGTGAATTCCGGGCCACACCGGAGTGAAGGAAAATGAAATAGATGATAAGCTCGTGGAGGCTTCACAGGACCTGAACCCTTTTGTGGTATGAGCTACAGCTGGAAAAAGCACTGGGAAAGAAGGTAGATAGGAACCAAATCAATTATTGAGTCAACTTACAAGGGCTGAGTCAGGCAAAGACTCTTCTGGGAAATTATAACCAGAGTAGATCTGCTGAATGTATCAACTTAAATAAAAACAATCTAAGAATACTAACAGGAGTTCTATACGGGAACTGTCGCCTCAACAAACATCTGATGACGCTAGACCTAGCAGATAATGTAGCGTGCAGATTTTTTTGCACAGAGGACGAAACATCTATCGACATTCTCTCGAAGTGTAAAACACTAAAGAACTCCAGAGCACTACACCTGGGTGCGTATGAAATAGAAGACGAAGATCTCTGGCAATTAAAGCCATCCAACATTCTAGACTTTTTAAAAGGAGACAAATAAAGGGGATAAGATAAATCCTTCTATCACTACCTGACGCTTGGTATTTTCAGAGGTTGCTTGCTACTCCAACCGATTCTGTCTTAGCTCAGCGCGAGAGTGTCAGAGACTCCTTGGGTGAAATATGGACATTTTCATGTATATTTCAGGAATGACGCTTATAAATAAAAACTTATCTTTTACAGAGCTGGAATTGTGGTGATTTTTGGACGTATCACAATCAAATATAACTTGATTATTTTAACAATGGGACGCCGCTGTGAACGGCAAAATCCTTTGTTATTACTTTTTTCATCTTACTTTGAGTAAGACTAGATCTACTTCAACTGTGCACACCTAGGAGTTCATGAAGAATTATTGGTGAAGTTGTCCATGCACCTCACAATAATCATTTAAACAAAATAATGACTTTTAGATAAAACGTACGTGATTGTCGAATTCGTGTCCCATACAATAAGCATAAAAGGAACGTCTTCACAGATGTTCAAATGTAAATAGACTACTTATGTGCTTCACGAAGCAGAATATTATCACTTTAAGCGTCCCTTTCGAACAAAATGAAATTATTTTAATAGGATGTGGAAATTAAACAAAGAGTCTTTAAAACCATTACGTCCGGTCACAATGCAATTATTTGTTTGTTAATTGAACAATATGTCATTAACACACAAAAGGTTATCAATAGATAATTAAATTCGAAAATTATTTGTTTATGAATTTTGTAGAAATCATATTCTTACGAAGATAATTCAGTATTGCTAATAGATGACATTTATTGTAAGTGACAATATTTGTTTTTTTTTGGATTTTATTTGAAGGATAATATTATTTCTATGAGATAAGCAAGGAACTCTATCAGTATAACTATCTAGGTGTATCTGTTCAGCAATATAAAGTTTTTCAAATTTGGTGCAATCATAATTAAGAAAATCAATTCTCAAGATGTAAAATTTCGATAATGAATCCATCAAAACAATTTCGATTCTATCTGTAAATGTGACCGGGTTCATCTTCTTTTTCTTATCCTCAATGGTAATGGTATTCTCTCCAGTGACTTTTGTAGAAATTTCATTAGTTTTGAATTGTCGCACATCCTAATCTTTACCGTAATTTACGACGGATCCATAATCCTGTTCCAATGCTACAAATTTCCAATTTTTGGAAAAATCCTCGGGCTCGACACCAATCCAAAATGTTGGTCGAAAATTCTTGACAGTCTCGAAAAATTGAAGTGGTCGGACAAGTATGGAATTAGAGTCATTTTCTCAATATTTTTGAGTAAATTTGCGACTGTAGCACTTCTTACAAACTGCTAACAGTAGGAATTCAAATTACTGGAAGAAGAAACTTTTTACATGTAATAATACAAAGCCGGAATTGTAATTTTTGTTCAATAGAAGTTCTAAAAAAAGGAGAAAGAACAAAATCACGTTTATTGTTCTTACAGTTGGTTATAACGATGTGAAAATAACTTCTGGTGTAGTAAAAGTTCATATTTCGGTTCTAATAGTTATATGGTTTTAATTGAGGTTCTACTAAAGTATTAGCCACTATATTACTAGCTTTGTTCGTGGGTCTGTTTAGAGTTTACAGAGTTCTTTCCAAATTGTCGTTAGCGAGTCGTTCAGTACTGAATTTTTAGTATAATTCGGTCATCAAATAGCAAAAATATCATCATTAAAAATTGTATAGAAAAGTTGTATTACAAGCGAAGACAATTTCAGGAAAAAATTAAATTCAAAGATGAATTTGTCGCTTCAAACTTTTATTTGTTTTCGTTTCCTTTTGTTTTTTTTGCGATAGTATAGATATAATTCAGTAAATTCATATTGGGAAATAACTTTTTAATTTCCTGAAAAATTCTAAAATTGTGACTTACCAAGCTTTTCCCCTGTGGTCTCCATAAATTACTAGCATCAGATTCATTACAATAATTGTTGTTTAAATCAATTACAAGTTTATTTAAAACTGGTGTTTACACGTTTTCAGCTCTTTTTACGTAATTTATGGTATTTCTCCCAATTTTCGGTGCTAATATTTGAACATTCTTTCATTGTCAGTTACACAATGGAGAAAGAGTTTTTAGTTGAGTACATATTAATTCTATTGGATTTAAAACACAGTCCGGAGGTACTGTGATGTGAAAAAACTTTTCAACTGTTTGGCGTCTATCTGTGCTAGGCCCTTTTAGAACGTTTAGCGAATTTGCAAATCGACTAGCGTATAGTTGATCTTGAAGCCACGTTTGCCACATACTTTATTGTTCACAAAACTTTTATCTAAGAATAATTTGACCTTTAATACTCTTCACAACTCATAACTAATTACTGTGAAATGTAATGCCTACTAGAAGTACCTACCTGATGATTATAGAAAAAATATGTCGAATTATGCATAATGCCCTATTCACGTTCATTATTTTCTCAGTATTATTCGATTTAAGAATTCCAAGGGATAAATTTTTTGTGTAATGTTGTTGTTTATCTATACTTAACTTTCAAATGATTCACTGATTCATAAATTATTGTAGAGCGGACCTGGACAAGTTGTTCACTATTCAGTGCGTAGTAGAGCGTCTCTTATCTCTTTTTGTAAAAATAAAAACACTGATTAGATTCGCCATTCATTCCACATCCTGGACGGATTGATAACAAACTGATTGGGAATCGATTCTAAATTGACCCGCGAGCAAAAATATTGTTTTAGTTTCATTTTTAATGTCTTTTGTGATTTATAATTCAACAAGGAAATGTTAATGCAATTATTTATCGGTGTTGAATAATTAAATGGAGATATTATATCCAACTAGTTCGCACCGCGTGTGTTCTTTGAATTAATTTGACTTTTAATGTCAAATCGTTTCAACACTACATCTACAATTACAGTTTAAATACGTCAGCAGAATGTTTTATGAAGCTGTGACGGATTTAGGAGGTTTTGATGCCACACGACGTCATTAATAAATTTTACTGTTTACATAGGTCGAAAATTGATATTTCATTGAATTTCTATTTTTTCCATTCGATTTATGAGGTATTTTTTTTTTATCAGACCATAATACTTCTCAAGCCTCAGCTATCTCATTCAATTTTAATTTACGATTAGATATAACCAATTTGTTGGATTTTTTGAAGTAATCACCTCAACTGGAACGTTCACCAAACAAATGTTTCTTTACGATAGAGCAGAGACCGTATAGAAATAATTTACCTGCAGTCTCTGAAGACGATAACTTCAAATTGCTTCCACATCCACCGTATAATCCAGATATGACCCCCCAGTGACTACTCATATTAAAAAAATGCTCGCCGGTAAGAAATTCACTTTAAATTCAGAAGTAAATGCTAAAACTGAAGACTATTTTGAGGCAAAAGACAAATTCTTCTACAATCAGCGCATCGAGAAGATGGAATAATTGTATTGGTCTTGAAGGTAATTAAATTGATGAATAAAATCGATTTTTGGCAAAAAAAATGTTTTTTCTTAGTTCATTGAGATAATAAAACTTGTTTACTACCACATTACTATATATAATCAAATTTAAATAAGTGGTTATTAATTATGTTCTATACAGTTATACAATTTCGCAAAATCCTCAAATATTAAAACGCGCTGATTCCAATATAAACTCGTTACCTATTATCCGCTTTAAATTAAGGTCAAAACTAATTATGCTTCACATTCTTCCTACACTAAAAACTGTCACTAAACATTAAAAAGTCAAGGACACACGCGGTTCATACCGTGTCGATGAGAAAAAAAAACAACAACGTGCACAATACTTGGCACCCGATATCCGCTGAAGGAGGCGTCCGTATAAACTCCAACAAACTCAATTCACTGCACCGTTAACACTGCGATTTGATGTTACGCCGTTACGTAAGCGTTGACGAGGACGCCCGAGGAGAAGAAGGTCGCGACGACGTCGACGCAAGGGGCAAAAGTGCTAATTTTTTTTGCAACCCTTGTAGTCGTTGAATAAGGACACGGTGTCGTTCTGAGAAGAAGTCCTATAATGGATAGACGTTTAGGGAAGGGTATTATAATACTAGAATTTTATGTTTAATCAGTGGTGGATTTACCAGCAGGTTGTAGCCTAGAGTGGTGGATTTAGAAGTAGAAAAAATTTCGCTTCACAAAATTGAAAAAAATATTCACACTAAAAAGAAGAGCTTTAAAATTTTTGCAGAAATAGAAGTAATGAGTTCTTGGCCTTATATAGTGAATAAATTGCGCGAAAATCTTCACGCAAGCGCCAGTCACAAGTCTCAACAAGTTTTATACAAAGTGTCAACTCGGTGTTTTGCTCCATTATATTATAGTAGAGCTCGAGCGACCACCTGGTCAAGTTGATTTGACTAAAGGAGGATTAAAGCAAATCGAAACCAAAATAGAGACTGTTTATGATGACCATAATTTTCACCAATTAAAAGATGGTCTGAGTTGTGTTGCTGAAGACGAGAATCATTAGAAGATGGTCCACGTGCGAAAGGTGACGGTGACGATGATGATGAAGGATCCTGCATGAGTATTTGATAAGATAAAGGACCAAGATAGTATAATATCATCAGTTTTAACAAGTGATTCCAAAAAAACCATTTTCTTTTCAATACTTTCATCCGTTTTGGACGTGGAAAGAAAACTCAAACGTGAATCATATTCAACATCTTCTCGACCATCTTAAAACGCCTAAACCACACCCTCACGTGCGCAAGGTGACGATGAGGATGACGATGAAGGATCCCGCATGAGTATTTGAATATGTTAAAGGACCAAGATAGTGTAATATCATCAGTTTTAACGGATGATTCCAGAAATACTATTTTCTTCTCAATATTTTCATGCATTTTTGACGTGGAAAGACAACCCCAACGTGAATTGTCTTAAACATCTTCTCGACCATCTTGAAACGCTTAAACCACACAAACATTCATTGCCATATACTTGTTTCAATCACGTTTCAGTTGCAGTTTTTGATGTAAAATTCCTTTTCTGTAGCAGCGCTTCATAGCCATACCTCTTATTATGGAGGAGCACAATCACGCTTTCCAGAACTATGTGGAGATGTGGGAGATATAGAATCACTTTTAGTGCAGCTGTTGGACAAGATTTCATGGCCCCAGTTGCCCCAGGCTCTGTATGATGCGTTTGACGTAATTCTAATAGAGCGAGTAGTTGATAAATCAATTGGTATCTTATATTTACACAGTTATAGTTGTTTTGCGGTTTTCGTAAAATAATAGTTTAAAATTCGTGTTTTAACATTTAGATTACAATAGATTTTGAAATGTCACGCTTCGTCGACCCCCTCTCATCCCCTTAATGTCTGACGTAATTTATGGATAGCCCCTAATATGGAATTTTGGAATTTTACCATTGTCAAATTCCATTAGATTTTGTATAATCGTTCCAAACATAAAAAGAGGACTTTTGAATCACACTGTATAATTGTAATTATAAGTAATATGGTTTATTTTTGGAAGCTATTAATTTAAATTTTTTCCCAAGTCAAGCGAGCAATGAGATTCATGGCATACACTTAATGAAATTTTTTCACCGCTTTGCTTAAATTTAAGTATGAAAAATGGGCCCATTCTAGGAGCATTACACCTGTTGGGTATTTATTTTGCGAGAAATGTTAAAAATTCAGACAATTTTAGATATGAGGGTTAGCTAGCAAGAGGGTATTATATAATTGACTTTCTATGAGTTGTTCAATGTTGAAAACAGTCTAAAAAAAGGATTCGATACCCTTACAAATAATATTTGTTGTTGCGTCTCGGCACTTTTGTATCTATTTAAAATAAACTTAAACATTAACTTTGTTTTATGTTCAGAAAAAGAGATTTAGCATACTTTCAAGACATCTGTGGACCACACATAGTGTTTTCATTAATATGGTCAGTGAGGTCAAGTAATAATAATTTTGATTTACTCTTTTAGTCCAGGAAAAATCGTGTTACTTTCTACTGGATTAATATACCAAAAAACAAATTAGTATACCAGTATACTAAAATATCTTTTACCGCGAGCCGAAGCTCGAGGATGGTCCTAGAAATACCTGGCCTGAACTAGAGATGGCGGTAGTTGCTTGAAAAATACCAGTGTTTTAGAAAGTACACAATCTATACAGCATATGTTTCAAGTTTGAAGACGCCACGTTGTTTAGTATTTGTTTGGTAGTCATTAGTAGTGAACGTTCTCAGTGAATTTGTATTCGACCAAATGAGGTGACAACTCTAGAAAGAAAATCCACAAAGCGTTCGACTGAAAGTGCGCGAGCTACCAGACATAGAAGGTATTTCAAAAAGTGCGGTACATCGCATATTAACTGAAAATTTGAACTTGACAAAGATGAGTGCCGCGTTCGCTCACAATAGAGCAATAACAGTGTCGTGAAGATGTTTTGGCAATGGTTTACAGAAATAAAGTTGAATTTTTAAGCTTTTCCATGCCCAAGGATGAAACGGGGGTCCATCATTTCACACCCGAAACAAAAGAACAATCAAAACAATGGACTGAAAAGGGAGAACCGGCTCCAAAGGATGCAAACACTGTTCCATTCCACAGACAAGGTCATGGCGTCGGTTTTTTGGCAAGCGCGTGAGATAATTTACATAGTCTATCTTGACAAAGGTAAAGGAAATATTATGCGCACTTCCAACATTTGAGCGAAGAAATCAAGCAAAAACAGCTGCATTTGATTAAGAAGAAAGTGCTGTTTCATCAAGATAATGCACCAACTAACACATCCGTTACTTCAAAAGTCTCGTGCCCTATTCGCCAGATCCAGCCCCCTCAGATTATTTTTTGTTCCCAAACTTGAAAAAATGACTCAGTGATCAAAGATTTTCCAACAATGATGAGGTGATGTCAGCATTTAATGTCTATTTTGAGGAGCTTGACGATTCTTATTATAAAAAGGGTATCGAACTTATTGAACATCGAAAATTTCCTTCTTTAAGTGATACTAAAACCAAGTAAAGTGTATTTGTCGGACAGGAGTGCCTTTATTTTCATTTTTGAGAATGGATAGACACACGAAGATTCGTTGAATGACCCGCACATTCATATGACCTGACACTGTGATTTCTTTCAGTGGAGCCTTCTCAAGGACCGCGTTTTTGCAAGAAGACCACTCCAGCTGAAGAAGAATTTGAAACTCTTCGCGTGAATGTATTGATCAAGATGGACACCAATGGACATCAAATTGATTTCGTAATTTCTTTTAATAAATTCATTTTGAACCTGCATTTTTTTCTTTTACTGACTTATGCTGACCTCTCTATTAGAGACATGTGAAACGGTCTAAGAAAATATTTTTTTAGAGCTGATAATAAAATTAGAATTTCATAAATACCAAAAAATATTAATTTTTTGTTGTCTAGTGTGATGACGAGCATTTACTTGAAAATTTTCCATCCGATTTCATTGAAATTATATGTTGCTAGCATATGAAAATTAGTAATAAAATTATTGTCCAAAAATAATTGATACTGAACGTATCTAATACTCACGATTTTGATGCAATAAACACTGGACTTACCTGAAAAAAGAAAATAATTATACAGAAACCAATATATGTTTAACAAGGAAACAAATTCGTTGGGATCAAAAAAATCATTTCCTTATAATTTCGGGTACACTGTCTTATCTGCCGGTTTAAAATAATAATCAAAACATGCTAATTTTGCATTTATAAGTAGCAAAAAGTTGAGATTTTCATAATTTTAAATGGACTCGAAACTTTAAACGCGTTTTCCTCAAAACTATGTTTTCAAATTTTCCTCCACCTTATCTCAAAAACATCTTGACCAAATGACTTGAAATTTATAGGGCACACTCAACACATGTAAATGAACTATGTCATGCGAAAATTTCCAAAATTTCGATTTTTTTAAAGCAAAAATAAAAAAAACGCAAAATTCGCAACGTTTATTTCAAATGTCTACCAAAAGTCCAATTTATTGTATATTCCTTTGATAATAGTCCATTCCGTGCATTTAGGTTTACAGATTAGAACGCCGTTCAGTTTTTTTTTTTTCAGATAAGCCAATCAGCCGGAATCGTGGAGTATTGCGAGCTCATTTTTCGAGGCGGGGGTGTTCAGAACGCTGTAACTCAAGTTCTACACAATATTTTAGCTTTTTAGCTTAAAATATATATTTATACTGTCGAAATATATGTTAATAAATGATAATAAACTTAAAGCTCCATCTATTTACAGGTCGTGGAAAAAAATCCTACAAAATCCCTAAAAAACTGGCCGTCACATGGGATGACCCCCTTAAACAAGTGCAGAGAGTAGGAAAAATTAGTTCATCCGATTTTACCAATAATTGGTTTGGTTGAGTTCCGGATTTAAGAATTACACCGAACGGCAGTTCCTTTTTATTATGAACACATATCGCATTTCATATAAAAATATTTTTTCCATAGTTATCGGCCAGTTAACATAATCTAACCTAACATTTCTAAAGCACCCAAAACTAAGAAAGTCAACTATTTATCATTTTCAAATCTTATATATTAAAAAACTTGATGATTTCCATTCCGAGTCCGTTCAGGCGTTCTACCCCACCGATTTGCTTAATTTTTTTTTTCAATGAAAGGTATTGATACACAGACCATTCTCAAGTTATACTCAAATGCGATTTCCCCCTGTACATTACTTATGGGAGTTTTCCACGTTCTATCCTCAATATCTCAGGTTCTATTCAAGATAAAGACTTCGTTTTGGTTTAAGAACACTCGCTGAAATACCTTCTTTATTTTGAGTTTTTGAACACTTAAATCGGTTGAGTTGGAGTGAAGCTAGGCGCGGACATTCAATGTGGAGTTATGGATTTTTGGCAATTTTTCTACATTCAAAGATCTATATCTCAGGTTCTAATATAGCTACAGAGTTCGTTCTTTTCTATTATAATGATTTCTGATACTTATTTAATGGATTCGATGCGAGCGAAGCCGCGGGTACCTTTATTAAAAAGCATAACATATTAAATTGAGACCAAAATATTCGATCAATTCTAAAAAATAAATAATACTTTTCAAAAATATCATAGGGGTGCATTAATTTTGCTGCCCACTGTATTTATAATATAGAATTTTATATCTTTATCATTCACAAACTATCTGTTACGCGAGATATCCCAAATTAGATCAAAAGTTGATATTTTTTTTATTTAAACTTCAACATATGACATGACAGACATACAAAAAAAATGTGAATATTTAAATTCTGAATAAACTGCAGCGGGATTCACCCCTGTACTAGATATTTGTGTAGTATTGATTACTGCACTTCTAAAGTAGGTTGACCCAATTCCCGAAGTTTCGTTGTCATATAAGTCTGATATCAAAAAAATGTGATGAACTAACACCTCTAAACTTTGAGCCTTGTTATTTAGATTTTCTCGTTTGGAAATGAGCGCTTTCTGTACAGGACGTTCATCGTTACGTTAATATTTTCAGCGCATTTTTTACAAAAAAATCGCTGTGGCAGCGATATTTTCTCAAAGAAAGCATGTAGCGTGTTCGGGTTGTTACTATTTAATTACTGTGTAGCTGCAGGTGTGGCGAAATTTGGTGCATTATTAGGAAATAGATAAATAAAATTAACCAAAATGTGATTTTGATGACAGTTAAAAACTTGACGTTTCGACTTGTTGCAGTCTTGCAAAACTTGCAAAATTATATTGATTAATAGATCAGCTACAACATGAATATCAAAATATAAATCTGTTTAAACCACAATATTTTTTTTCGGTTGTTATTTCACAAAAATGAGTAGGTAGGTGATCTATTAATCAATATAATTTGCAAGTTGTCAATGTCAAGTAGAAACACGTCGAAACGTCAAATTTTTCATGGAAATTTCCTTTTATAAATTAGGATTTCCATTGATATTGTGAACAATTTATTCTGATGAGTGAACATTTCTTTTGACAATCATTTGAACGGTTATCGTTAGTGGGTGTTTTTAGATATCAGGTAGTTAGCTATACAGAACCAAGATGGACGAATGTGACAGGCAAGTGTATAGTGCTGTCAAAATTTGTGAGAAGTTGTGCTCTTTTAGTTCGCTGGTCAAACGGGTACATCTTTTTCTATGGTCTTCTGTGTTGGAACTATTAAGTTTAAGTTGGTATCAATAAACTCGTTAAGAATTATGTTGGCCAAACTGCTCATGTCAAAAAAAATCAGTCCTGAGTAAAAAAAAACAAAAGATGTAAGTCCGTGTCAGTCATTTTTCAATAAATATTTAAAAGATTCGATAAAAATAAGAAGGAAACATTCTGAAATTAACATAAAATCGCCATATTCTTCAGTTAGAGTCGTATGCAACCTCTAACATCATGAGAGTATTTATGACTAGTGCTGACAACATTTTTCGTGAAAAGCACAGAATATTGACTTGACGCAACGTACAGATCACTTATAATTGCCACAAGGTGAGTTGTAGATGTTCTTGGCAATTCATATAGAAATATATATAACGAAATATAAATGCTTCATTGCTTAAAGCTGCAAAAATTCTAAAATAATATGTTTTGAGTAACTTAAATTTCAAAAACTCAATCGTTTTGAAAGTTCCAAAACAAGTCTTACCTACCTACCTTTATAGGTATTATCATATTTTATTCTACCCGATGGCAATCTATTAAAAATAACATGTTGAAAGGTTTTCTCTTTGTAAAGCACATCATTTTATCTTTTGATTTCCATGTAGACTAAACTGAAATCTAATTTAACCATAAAACGTTCCCATCTTAAACGTAGTTATTGTAAAAAGAGGGAACACGTGGCTTTACTTCAGCAAAGTTAAACGAGAAGAATTTTTTCCTCAAAGATGATTTTACGGTCGATACTTATTAAAAATCTTTAGAAAAATATACACAGACGACATACCCGCTATCGCAAATCACTGGAAAAAAAAACTGAACACGAAATTGACTAATGGCATTAGCTTCAAAATGATTAGAATTTTACTTGAAAATGGATACAAGTGATAAAGCCGTTCAAGCGGTCTCTCTATTGCGACAAGGCCAGAGTCAACGAGTCCAGAGTTTAGAGACGGGTAACTTTCATCAAAGACGCGGTTCCAGAAGAAAAACGTACACATCCGAGAGAGATAACCGATTCATTGTCAGCACATAGACGGTATTCAAGTCCAACAAGAGCTCAGAGACACGCGAGGAGTGGCGTGAGAATAAAAAGAGGACTCAAAACAGCTAACCTTGAGCCAGAAAGGCCAGCTACTGACCCTAATTAATCCCAGCCCACCGTCTACAATTAGCCAAAGAGCACGTTAGTTGGCCTGACGTATAATGGGGCTCTGTTCTTTTCTCAGAAGAAAGCAGAATTGCATGTTAGTAATAGAAGAGGACGAGGCTGTAGAAGACCTGGATAAAGATTCAATGGAGTATGTTCTATTAAAAATGGCGATGTAGAGAAGGGAAGGAAACGGCGAACCGATACATAGAAGAAATTTCAAATGGACATGCGTTTCCTACGCCATCGCGTAGCCTGGACTTAATCCTATCGAGCATTTATGGGATGAATAAAAAGGGTCTCACTGAAAAATGGGATAGCATCGAGTGAAGAAACTTGTTCGAACCATGAAGAGGAGGTAACACTAAATATTGTGGGTTAATTTCAAATAAATAATTATTTTGACGAATTTAATCTTGTATTTTATTTGCTGTTAATTATAACCCCTTTATATTTTTTTTTTGATATTTTTTCATTACTCAATGACTCAATAACAACGTGGATCATTATAAAGATATAACTAATGAAGCGACGGATTTTTCCTTTTGACCTCGAGCGTACGACTTAAATCGATTTTTTTACTCACGTGTATACGAGGTCTGATTATTAAATAACGAGGCTGGTTACGAAAAAGGGTTTTATTATAGAATTTATTCTACATTCGAATGCTCCTCTTCAATATATTCCCCTCCTCTCGTCATACACCTTTCCATACGTTTTTTCCATTGACCGAAGCAGTGCTGGAAGTCTTCTTTGGTTAGGGCCTTTAGGAGAACTGTCGTTTTTTTCTTCGCCGCTTCTATCGACTGAAATCGGGTCCTTTTCAAAGAAGATCTTTTTCTAACCTTTCAAGGAAATCTAAACAGACCCGTGGACGTAAGAGCTTTTGGTCAGGAGTCAGATTTTTTGGCACCAGCTTCGCACAAACTTTTATCATGTGCAATTCCTCGTGGAAAACTTTTCTAATCGTTTCTTTAATGACATTTACAGCCTCGGCAATCATCCGGATGATCATTCGGCCATCTGCACGTACAATTTGGTTGATTTTGGTTACTGTTAAAACAGTCACAGGGCGACCTGGGCGCTGGTCATCTTCAGAGCTCTCTCGACCTTCACTAAAGCTCTTACACCACTCAAAAACACGCGAACGAGATAGAGAATTGTCCCCATAGGTCTCTTGCAACAATTTATAGCACTCAGTTGGAGTTTTTTTCAATTTAACGATAAACGCACTACTCGTTTTTTACCCCACCCGTCTAGGGCACCCTGTAGGCGCGTAGTATCGTTATTTAATAGCCAGACCTCGTAGATAGAACAGATACAATGTTTAAGTTAAAAATCTCGAGCGACATTCATATAATAATCACCATATATCTTGTCTATTAGAAATTAACAGGGTATTTGACCCGCATGGTCGTATCCTGTTTTGAATTATGGTAGTTTCATAATAGACAGTATGTAATAGATAAAATAAATGTCAGTTTTATAACTTCCCATATAATAACACACTGATAAACTAAATTATGATAAAGAGATTTCTTCTGTTTGTTGACTGATTTTTGGTTTAGCAAAATTAGACACAATTGTCAATTTATGAGATCATTTTCTCCCGTAGTTTGTTTGTTAGAATTTTTCAAAGTGAACAACCTCGAGTTTATACGAATTTTAAAAATTGAGTGTTATGGTGACTCTTTTCTAGGCACCAATGTTGCGAAACGATCAATGATGGCCAAAAAAGACGGTTACACAAGAAAAAATAAAAATTACCTGAAAATATTGATGAAAAACCGCAAATTGAAAGATATCATATGAAAAGTGTACCGCGTGTCCTTACAATGGAATAAAACAAAAGTTCCCAAATTTTTTTTCCTCGTAAACAACTTTTATAATACTTATTATTAGCTCTAGTTGATACATTCACACAATATTATCAACTTCGTCAAAAAATCAGGTCTAGCAAGGATCGAATAACAAAACGGACTGGTAGAAATATGGAAGCCATACGGTTTCAAATAACATGCGTCTCTAGTTTCTCCGGAATTATGAGTAAGTTCATTACGAAGTAAATTAATATGAGAAAAAATCCTTTAATACCCTCTAAATGAGATTACTAAGAAATATTATATTTCGGTGGTTAATTATGACGGCTGATTCTTTTCCATCACCCCCCGTAACATGAGTAAAAATATCATTTCAATTTTTCAATAGTTTCGATTGATGATGTTCTAATTCTGTTTTACAAAGACCATATGCAACTTTATAATTTTTATCCAAATCATTGATGTGAAAAAATAAGAAAATGATCAACAATATTTCCATATTTCCAGAAATTTTAACAACCACCACAGACTTCACTGTTTTTATTCTTTTTAAACGTTACCAGTGTGTCCATGGTCCTTGTGTTTTCGCTGGTTCATGTCTAGCACAAACTACAAATCATCTATATTTAATTGGTTCATAACCATGTTATGGTTCTAACTAAATTGATATCTACTAGGGGTCTGAACGATGGTCTTTTATACAGGTCTGGAAACCAAGCCCAATATCTGTAGAGCGGCGTGGTTTTCATTTTGCGTTTTACAGTTATACATTCAAAGGAAAAAAAAGAAGATTTATGGGACAGGCGAAGGATCTTGCGAGATATGTCTAGAAGAAGGCATCTAATAAATAATGCGTTCGCGAATGATCGGTATTGAATCAAACTTTGATTGCGATTTCCAGGGAAACAACGAAAAACTTCAACAAGGCTTGTCTTCAAAATCCAAGCAGTGTGAAGTTGTAGAAAAACAGCAGAACATCAGGACCTTGCTAGGTCCCACAGTATTGAAAATACGTGGAACCAAACTTGTTGTTATTAATGAAAAACATATGCATGTTTAAAATATCATCCCTGCCAAAATAATGGAAGCATTGAGCTGAAATTCTTAAGTGGTGTTTATGAAGGTTAGATGTATGTGGAAAAACATCAGGACTTTGCTGGGTCACACAGTATTGGATATACGTTGAACCAAACTTGTCGATTATTAATGAAAAACATATGCATGTTCAAAATATCATCCCTGCCAAAATAATGGAAACATTGAGCTGAAATTCTTAAGTGGTGTTTATGAAGGTTGGATATATGTGGAAAATATCAGGACTTTGCTGGGTCTCACAGTATTGGATATACGTTGAACCAAACCTTGTCGATTATTAATGAAAAACATATGCATGTTCAAAATATCAGCCCTGCCAAAATAATGGAAGCATTGAGCTGAAATTCTTAAGTGGTGTTTATGAAGGTTAGATGTATGTGGAAAAACATCAGGACTTTGCTGGATCTCACAGTATTGGAAATACGTGGAACCAAACTTGTCGTTATTAATGAAAAACATATGCATGTTCAAAATATCAGCCCTGCCAAAATAATGGAAGCATTGAGCTGAAATTCTTAAGTGGTGTTTATGAAGGTTAGATGTAAGTAGAAAAACATCAGGACCTTGCTGGGTCTCACAGTATTGGAAATACGTGGAACCAAACTTGTCGTTATTAATGAAAAACATATGCATGTTCAAAATATCAGCCCTACCAAAATAATGGAAGCATTGAGCTGAAATTCTTAAGTGGTGTTTATGAAGGTTGGATGTATGTGGAAAAACATCAGGACTTTGCTGGGTCTCACAGTATTGGAAATACGTGGAACCAAACTTGTCGTTATTAATGAAAAACATATGCATGTTCAAAATATCAGCCCTGCCAAAATAATGGAAGCATTGAGCTGAAATTCTTAAGTGGTGTTTATGAAGGTTGGATATATGTGGAAAAACATCAGGACTTTGCTGGGTCTCACAGTATTGGATATACGTTGAACCAAACTTGTCGATTATTAATGAAAAACATATGCATGTTCAAAATATCAGCCCTACCAAAATAATGGAAGCATTGAGCTGAAATTCTTAAGTGGTGTTTATGAAGGTTGGATATATGTGGAAAAACATCAGGACTTTGCTGGGTCTCACAGTATTGGATATACGTTGAACCAAACTTGTCGATTATTAATGAAAAACATATGCATGTTCAAAATATAAGCCCTACCAAAATAATGGAAGCATTGAGCTGAA
This sequence comes from Diorhabda sublineata, assembly GCF_026230105.1. Classification (NCBI taxonomy): domain Eukaryota; kingdom Metazoa; phylum Arthropoda; class Insecta; order Coleoptera; family Chrysomelidae; genus Diorhabda; species Diorhabda sublineata. Next base: position 12,794,020 of record NC_079475.1, read on the forward strand.
ATTCTTAAGTGGTGTTTATGAAGGTTGGATGTATGTGGAAAAACATCAGGACTTTGCTGGGTCTCACAGTATTGGAAATACGTGGAACCAAACTTGTCGTTATTAATGAAAAACATATGCATGTTCAAAATATCAGCCCTGCCAAAATAATGGAAGCATTGAGCTGAAATTCTTAAGTGGTGTTTATGAAGGTTGGATATATGTGGAAAAACATCAGGACTTTGCTGGGTCTCACAGTATTGGATATACGTTGAACCAAACTTGTCGATTATTAATGAAAAACATATGCATGTTCAAAATATCAGCCCTACCAAAATAATGGAAGCATTGAGCTGAAATTCTTAAGTGGTGTTTATGAAGGTTGGATATATGTGGAAAAACATCAGGACTTTGCTGGGTCTCACAGTATTGGATATACGTTGAACCAAACTTGTCGATTATTAATGAAAAACATATGCATGTTCAAAATATCAGCCCTGCCAAAATAATGGGAGCATTGAGCTGAAATTCTTAAGTGGTGTTTATGAAGGTTAGATGTACGTAGAAAAACATCAGGACCTTGCTGGGTCTCACAGTATTGGAAATACGTGGAACCAAACTTGTCGTTATTAATGAAAAACATATGCATGTTTAAAATATCATCCCTGCCAAAATAATTGAAGTATTGAGCTGAAATTAATTGAATGAATTAACAGCCTTTCAAATGTATCTAATATGAAACTGAAGTATTATTAAAATAACATTTTTTTCATCCATGATACGGAGATTGAAATAACTTAAGTGATTAAAGTAAACAACTTTCATATTTGACCCGAAACTCAAAAACTACTGCAAAATTACTGCGCGTCGTCTCACGAAGTCCTCGCATAAGAATGTTCATGAACAAGAAATAACACGGTCGGAATCGCAAATCGGGGTACATGTTGGATTCATTAGCGAAGTTTTACAAGTTAATCAAAACTTCACCAGCTAGCTGCAGAAGTTCCATGATTTATTTTATCCGTTAAAGCAGTAAATATATTTGTATATTGTTAATACAATAATCCCATTTAAATATATATAACATGTTATTTATATAATATAGTCAACGAATTCTCAGTAGTGTACAACAGAAATATTAATTTATACGAGGGTTGTTACTTAAGTTTTGAGATATGGCAACACCGATGAGAGTATATCAAATCTGATATTGTCATCATAAAGTTTGACACTTTCAATCGTGAACGTACTAAGAACGTGTTGTCTACGAGTGCTATTTGAGTGTGCCTATAAACTCGGTATCAACCCTCGCAGAAAATAATTTTTTAAGCATCCCTCATAAATAAAATCTATTTTTTACAACTTAGAATACAAATCGAACCCAGATCTATTGGTTAGGCGCTAAAAGCTTTACCAGTTTAACTGTTGCGGAGGCACGTATCGCATTTATATTTCAATCATCTACATAAGAGACCGGCCGAGAAACTCTACCGTCCGTCTTACCGTAGAGAGCCATTTCGAGCTTATTAAGAAAAAGGGAGAATGAAGGAATAATGGAAAATGAAGTCCTACTCAGTGAAAAATTCGGGCAGTCTCTGAACTGGGAATCAGACTGAAATCTTTTGTTTACAAATCGCGAAACTAGTTTCAAAATGTGGTACAAATCATCACACGTTTCTTATGTCAGGAGTTATTTTTTTATTTCTTGTTTGATTGTTTCTAAAAGCGAGTTTTTTAAACAGTAATTTGTTTGCAAGTTGTGCAAGTTTCCACGCAATATAAATAAGACACTCTCGAAGAACGTATATCATATTTATTTATTAAAAGTTCTATACTGCTATTTGTTTTTTTCTTTTCAACGAAAACCCATTGAACTAATTCCACCCTGAATAGAATCCTTTGGGCCTGCGCATTCTGTTTTTTTTTATTCAATTTCATTAAATGTTTGTCATTGCAGACTTAACAAATACTTATTTCAGAAAGACCAGTTACGACAACAAGGAATTTAATTATTTAAAATACATTTAAATAGTTTACGTCTAAATTTCGTCATTAACCTAATACGGAACTGTATTAATATATTTATTATTTAAACAATAACACAGAATGAAATATTAGTTTTGTTCTGGTATTTTATTTGTACACATTCCAAATAAATTTTGGATATCTTTTGAACGTTTCAAATGCGCATGCTTTATTCAGAATATGTTCGGAGCATACATTCCTCGACGAAAGATTTATCAACGTTTAGTATGATGTTCAAACTAGTTACGAAAATAAAATGTATATGATATTCACCTTATTGAATAATTAAGATTTATTCTTGATATTACAAGTGAGTAGAAAAACACATAAGTTAGGACGTATTCAGAACACGTTCGGAATTAGTTATCTGTGTTCCACGAACACCGAATTTTAAATCTCGAACAAGCTTTATTCGCTCCGGAGACGCACAATTGCTAACTACGTATTCATCTGATAAAAGAATATGTTCAGGATCTCTACCGCGAACACAGCTATTGAACTAATTTAGAGTATGTTCGGAATTAGTAACTAGTGCTCCAAGAACACAAAATTTTAAATCTCGAACGTGCTGTATTCATACCGGAAACGCACACTTTCAACTTGCAAAGCTATTGATATCAGGTAAATGAAATAAATTGATCGTCCGGTTCTTGTATGAATAGACACTACTAATAACAATAATTAACTCTAACCTACAAATTGCGTCAGTTGTCAAAATTATTTGCATTGTTTTTATAATCAGAACGTATTAAAGATTAACTCAAATTGATTTGAAACAGAAAATTAGAGAGAAAATATGAATAATTGTGAGTGATTTTTACATTTCTTCAACGAAGTATAAATAACCCTAATATAAACAATGTGGAAATTTTCACGTAACAACTATTCAAATAGTATCATCATAAACACATACCAATGGAAAGATGTGTCTCTAAAATTTAACAACAAAATTAAGGGTACTTTTATAGAAAAATGGTTCAATTATTGGAAACTTCTAGCTAGAGATTACAAAGATGTTGGTGTTAACCTCAAAATGGAAGTCAGACAGAAGCCTCTAAAAGCTGCAACATATTTCACGGGGATATCATTTTTATCGTACTGTGTTACAAGTAATCCAGATTTGAGATCTTTCAAATCGAAGTATATCGAAAGCGCCAATGAATTGGCATTAGTAAATCCGAGTTTAACCAATCCAACATCCGTAACACATTTAAAATATATTGAAAAGTGTTTTAACGCGAATCTTATAAGATACATAAATTTAGGTGTATTTTCTATAGTATGGGTCGATGAATTTAGTAAAGACTGTGATACATATGAATGTAAGTGCTCATATTTGCAAGTACCATACAGACATTTTGGAACGAGAATTCTCGATGTTGGTTTTCTCAACACCTGGTGGGTTATATCCAGAAGAATGTTAGATTATGATGTTAACGAATAGTTTTTGAATTGTTGAATAAAAGTCTTACCTTAAATTCGGCCTCAATATGTTTTTCCACTTGCTTAAGTTTGTTTTTCAGAACAGGACTCATGTCTCTTGCACCTGAATCCCATTCCCAACGATCTGATTTTCCTGAAAAAAATTAAGTTTGTTCTAATCAATGATATTTACTTTACCGACTAGATATAGTGAACATCAATGATTAATAACATAATGACTTTAAAATAGACAGTTTACTAGTGTGGTGAGAACATTTTCTTTTTTAAATTTGCTGATATAGCTAAAGGAATCAATAAGAAACTGATTGTAATATAAGGATATTTTATTTTTCATACTTTTGTCAAATTATTGAAAATTGCACATTTCTTCTTCTCACTTTTCCTTTTGCCTTCTCTAGGACGTCGGAAATGTATTTATTATCCATATCCACATCATTTTCCTATCCTGTACCACTATCATCATTTGATTTATTGTTTGTTGCCTTTGTTGTCGTATATTTACTATTTGTTCATTTTTTCTTGGACTGCTCCTTTTATTTCCAATAGTTCTTAGTTTCTTCTTTCTTACTAATTATTATTGTTTAGCCTATTTCTCTATGTTCATTTTCATTTGTAGTTTCTCTATCCAAATTTTTGTGAGTGCTTCCATCTTTCTGTGATTTTCTGCTATAATTATGATGTTGTCCTCTTATATAAACCTTCTAAGTTTACTGGTATCATGTTGAGATATCATTTGTTCTTTTGAGGTGTCTTAACCTTTTCTTTACATTTCTTAGTATTTCATCCATTGTTAGTATGAACAATAGTGGGCTTAGACTGGCCCCTTTTTTATCCTTTTTTTCATCATAAAGTTTTCTGATTTTTGGCCATTCAATTTTACTTTCCTTTTACTCTTTTATATACCCTTATTATGATAAGCATTATTTTTTTAGTATTTCTAATTTGTTTAATATATTCCACACGTTGTTTCGATTGCAGCCCTCGGGTCTATGAACACCTAGTGCAGTGTTTCTCCTTTTTTGTAAAACATCTTCCTATTATACCTATTTCTTAATATGAAAATCTTATCTATTGTTTGTCTTCTTTTTCCATATGCTGCTTGTACTTCTTCTAGTTTCTTGCCTACTTCTTCTCTTAGTCTTCCTTCAATTATCCTAGTGTATATCTTGTAGAGCACTCAAGTTAGGCATATTGGTCTGTAGTGTTCTCAATTTGTTGTGGAAAGGAACTCGCAAATTCTCCTCTCATTTTTGTGGTTGAGTTTATTACCTTCATGCTTCCTTCATCATCTCCCATATCCACGACTTGCTTTCTTCTCTCTTTGACTTCTTCATAGCTGATATCTTCCATATTTGTATTTTCTCTTTCATCCTCTTCTGCTATGATGTATGTTTGATGTGTTTCTTTCTTGAATTCCTTTGAGCCAAAGGAGTTCCATGTGTTTAATACTTCTGAAGGTTTTGTTCTAAGCTTACTTTATATGGCTTAAATTCCTTTTATGTTCTTTTTCTTTCCTCCCAATGCTTTTATGCTATGGCAGAAATTCCTGTTGTTATTATCATATTCTTTGTTCAGTTATCTTCCAAATTCTTTCCAACATTTCTGTTTCACATTTCTCACTTTTTTCTTTATCTCCTTACTTTGTTTTATGTACTGATCTCTGTATCGATCTGCTTTGGATTGTGGGTATTTTCTCCATGCTTATTTTTTCTTATTTATCACTTTCTGTATTTCTTTTGTCTACCATCTAGTCTTTTTATGGTGAAGCATGTTTCTAAGATTTTTTTGTATTTTCGTTACATACTTTTGATATAATAATAGGTACTTTATTTTGATATTTGGAAAAATGAATATCTGTTTCATGATCCAATTTCACAGTTTTTTCTTCCATACCCAACATATTGAGTGTGGACTAGAAATTAGTTGAAAGTAATTTTCCCATTAGTAGAGTCACTGTGTAAGTGTGATTTGATCTCTTCGTTTCCGATTTCTCTCAACATTGGAGAAGTCCATCCAGTTTATCATTTCTGAATAATCGCACCCATTGAAGTTATTCTCTTAAATTTATTTGCCACGCCAGCAGAATTATTCTCTTATGTGCCATATAAGAAATCTGAATATTCCAAACAGATTCATAAAAACCACTCTCCTATTATAGATATGAATGATAGATAGATAAAAAGTTAGTTACCTTGATCACTGGTGTCTTTGCCACTTGATTTAAGAGCTTCAATGTCAGGTCTCAATGCTAATCTTCTTTGCAAAAACTGTTCATAAGAAATTCTGCCTTGTGAATCTGCTCCTAGCTGTAACATTAATTCATCTAAGGAGTCTTCTAAACTGAGTTCTTTACACACTGCCAGTAGATCTTGACTAGAAATAGAAGAATAAGCAAGTTTGAGAGATTAAACAGTCTAAGCAAAATTGCAACAGATTATCTTTATAAAAGATTCCCTTATGAAACTAAATATAATTTAAAAAAATGCCCCCCCCCCCAGGGTCAACTGCTATTAAATGTTACTCTAAATATTGTAGGAGCTTGTTGTGTGTGTGTGAATTAATATTTCTTTTTATAAAATTGAGGAAAATTGGATTTTCTAATATTCTACTCAACATTAATAGGAGAAGCAAGTCTCTTTATTAAACAGCTGAAGTTGATATGTCCGGTTTTCCAAGAACTTAAAATAAGACTAATGTCGACACGAGCCTATTTACTTAAACACACTTTATAATATTAATTTATATAAAACCATTTAATCTCATATAATTTATAAAATTGATAGTAGTTTTTCGCAAAAAAACCAAAACAACCTAAGTACAATTTAAATTATTCATTTCTTTTTTGTAGATAATGAAGAAGGGCATCAAATTGTGAAAAATATAAAATTTATGCACAATTAAACTTAGGTTCGAAGAGCATAATTATTTACATTATTAGTTATATTTACAGTTTTGTGTTTAATAAACCTCGTTTTTGTTTATTTTCTTAAAGGAGCTTTTTATATACAAGAATATTTTTACCTATCTATATATCCATCACCGTTAGCATCACAAGCTTGAAAAAGTTTTTTAACGCGTTCTTCTTCGCCGACCGAACTAGCACATTCACTCAAACAGTCTGTATCTGCCATAGCTACATGAGCTTAAACATTGAGACATGTATTTGGGATTTATAAGCAACGCGAACAATATTTACTTCGTTTAATTAGTAATAAAGTATATTGTTAAATTTGTATATTATTTGTTTATATTTTGTATAAACAATGTTAAATGTCACTTATGTCAAAAGTCGAAATGTCAAATAGTTCAGCTGTTTTATACTTCTTTTTTTGCTTTTGCACTTGCTCTACTAGTTCACCAGAACAAGTTGAGAGCTTTATGTCTTCTTTATTACCCTCTGAATAATTACTGCTGTCAACTATTACTAGTTTGAAATATAGTCAACAAGACGAATTAGAAGTATTTTAGATCAAACTCAACGTTGTAGTTCATGCCTTTAGTAGTCGATATAGAAAAGAAAGCTACTATAACTTGTCTAATTTCACAGTCAGATGTTTGAACAAAGAATGATGATGAGAATGTACATGAATGAGAATAATATAGATGAATATATGAGCTGCTTTCCAATTTATTAAGCACTTTGTGCACAAAACCCCCATGGACTCGACGCTCATGAGCTTGACACACAAGAATCAATTGGAACAATCTTCGTTAAGCTTTGTGTCAAATGTCAAATTTGAAAACATGTCACAAATTAATTGTTTGTTGTCTATGAAATACGTATAATATGTTTGTTCCAACCCATCAAAAAACCGTCCTTGGTACGGTGACGATTCTGGGTAATAGAGATTACGTGTTCCAACCGGCCGTTTACCGTTATACGAACGATTCTGATTTGCGTTCCAACCGACTTAGGTATCGTTTGTGAACCGTCTGAACCTTTGAAACTATATTTTTCAATATTAGGTTTGTTCCAGCCTGCTAGTTGGGACCGTACTTGGAACGGTTATCGGAAGCGTTTATAGATATTTTCTGCGCAATCTCCGGCTATGCACCATTCTTGTAACAGTACTTGTAATCAAACAAGTATCGAAAAGGCCGTCCCGGAAACGGTTCACCAACGATACCTAAGTCGGTTGGAACGCAAAACAGAATCGTTCTTATAACGGTAACCGTCCGATTTACACACGTAATCTCTATTGCTCAGAATCGTCCCGTACCAAGGACGGTTTTTTGATGGCTTGGAACAAACCTATTATACGTATTTCAAAACCTAATAACTAAAAGCTGGCATTTTAGACTTTGTCTTTCTTACGCGTTTGTGAATAGACTCTTACGATTGTTTTTTGGGTGAAATGGGAACAGTTTTTGATGGGATAAAGCATATTTCAGAATTAGCTCTGATATAGAAAAGATTTTCTTCTGCTGAGCTAATATTGTTGTGATTTTTAAGAGGGAGTTTCTATTTGTGTCGCATTAGCTCATTGCTTGTGCCAAAAAAGATGTTAAGGATATGTTTTGTTTGTATTTTTTTGTTTTATTGGTTAGGCAGTTACAGTCGTGGCAGCATTATTTCCTATCCCAGACCATTTGGCTGGTGAACTGGTTCACCAGGTTAAGAGAATGAGTGATCATATGATCATAAATTGTGCAGGAATTTATAAATAATACAACAGTCCTTTGGTAACTTTTTATTTTTCTAAAGTTTTCGATTATATAATATATAATTTTGAAACAGAAATTTAAAATAATCTACATAGACAATAAATTTAATAAATAAACTGTAAATAAATTTATCAACATGTGCATAAACTCTTGATAATATTACTTATGATTCTATACAATACAGTCACATATGGCACACGCAGGTATTTTTAGGTATAAAATGCTAAGTTATATGTCAGGTAAAATCTACAAGTTCAATGATAAACAAACATGTTCAAACTGATAAAATTTTCAATGTCTATGACTTCATATAATTCAGTCTTCAACTACTACCAAAGTCACGTTAAACTGAATTGGAGAATGACAAAGCGGATCTATTCCACCAGACGAGACGAGAGGTGTTGAACGTGGAAGTGAAAGATCTTACGCCAAATATATGAACCAGGGTGGCTCAGTCATATAAACACCGAGCTCTACCGGTTCTATGAAGACTCCAGCCTGGTGACAGAAGTCAAGAGAGCCAGGCTGGATGATGTCGGAGAGGATCTTCGAGAACTAGGTATGAGGACCATGATGACTGAAGGAATGTGGTGGACGAGACCAAGACTCTTTGAGGGCCGTAGTACCAGTAGTGATAGTAGTAATATCGACGGTACAAAGCAATAAGAGAATAGTGGCAAAAGGTTAGGGAGTCTTCAACAAAAGTTGTTTGTGCTTTTAGAGCAACTGGTCAATACATTCTCCGTAATTTTTTATATTTAAAAGGAAGCGTATGAACCTACTATTACTAAAAATTAGTAACCCTAATATGGTTAGGGCTGCGTCAAACTCTGGATGGATAAACGAACGTTTATTTATGGATTGACTACAACATTTTATTTTACACACAAAACCTTCAAACGAAGACCCCTTTTGCTTATTTTAGATATCCATGAGAGTCATATAAGTCTTGATTAATTCTCACTCTGCAGCAATCATGGAATCATTATCCTAACTCCGCCACCACACTCTTCACACAGAATCCAACCCTTGGACTTGACATATTTTGGCCCTTTGAAAACGACATAGTTGAAATGTTTATAAACACGTTTAACCGTTGAAGTAGCTTTGACAAAGCTGCGAGTGGATTCAGAATCAAATCTAATCAAATTCTTAGATGTAACTAGTTGGTTTTCTAATTATCATTACACAGACTGAAGTGAGACAAACTTGGTTATCGAAACGCGTGTCGGACAGTGTAATTGTGAGTGTTGGTGTAGTGGTAATATGAACAGTGTGTTCAGTATGAAAATCAATAACGGTTCCAATAATTATTACTTAGTGTTTTTTATGTAGGACTGTTTAAATTATCGTTTATTGAATAGTGACGTAGAGGAATACCATTCGCATTTTTTCCATAAAAAATAATCCCAAGTGTGCCATTTCAATCGAGAAAGATGTTAGTCACCATCTAGTTCAGCTACTTTTTAAATCTATTTATACAGTTTGAATTCAACAGTACTAAATATAATACAACTTTTTCTTTTTATTCTACAAACGTAATGGTTTTTACCCTGTTAATAAATGAAAATAACTTTATTTTAAGATCATTAGAATGCTTTAAATAAGTTTCAATAAAATTTTAATTCCTTTAACAATCAATTCCGGTACATCTATAATTTATAATGTTATTAAAAAATTTTTCTCAATGAACTAAAATGAATCTCAAAATATTTAACGTATTTTACTTTTTTCATAATTTAGTCGTACCAATTTTTTTAATTGGATTTTCAATAAAAAAATTATCTCTATTAGTGAGTAGTATCAATTTGATTGCCCGACGTTTTCAAAAATTTCTATCAAAGGGAAATGTTTAATATTAGTACTACATGCACCCTAAATGCAAAAACTAATTCAATCATTACTGTGAGTTTGCTACTTCAGTTTTGAAACATGGCAACACTGATGGGAATATGTCAAATCTTACATTGCCATTAACATTTTTAATGATGAACGTACCTAGAACGAGTGCTATTTGAGTCGTTTACAGATACTTGACACATTCATTTTGGTCAAGGTCAAGAAATCGAATTGAATCGCGAAAATTTTCGTATGATGATTTTCGACTGGGATTAAACCAACAGCAGTCTGCCGATCAATTTGCTTCGACTTTTGGTGATGAAACTCCATCTCGAGCTTTTGTTTTTCGAATTCAATAAATTAATTACAGGATGAATTTTGTGAAAGTCGTCCAAAATCGACTGTTATTACAGAAAACATTGATGCTATGGGTAAAATGATAATGCAAGATCGTCGTGTGAGACTCAGACATACTTGGATGTTAGTTCCATTCGTATACATTCAATATTGCACGAACATTTGGCTGTCAGAAAGGTGTCACTAAAGTTAGCAATATGAGCAGACAGAAAAAACAATATGCGAAAATTTAAGTGCTAATATCACGAAATTTTCCGATGAGCAAGTTTTTGAGAAATTGACTGTTCAGCTCACTACTAGAAAAAAAGTTAGCAGACCAATGCAAGTTAATTTTGCAAAATGAATAATAGCATCCTTCCATAATTAAGTGCTACGTTGTTCAATGATAGAAAAACAATTTTTGTAAATTTTTATTCCGTTTTCGGGCGTGTGGCCTCACTAGAGCTTGTATAAATAAGTGCTCGACTAATGCTGATTAAATGACCGCGGAAAAAATGACTTTTCCCGAGTTTTCCCAGCTGAACAGTATCGTTGGGGAAAAATTTGTTTGGCCGAGTTAACGCCTGAATAATTAAATTAACAACTAATTGATTGAATGCTGAGGATAAAATGAATTTTCCGGAAACGTCACGAAAAAAATGACTTTTTCCAGCATAACACTATCATTGGTGTAAAATTATAGTCTCGTATTAGGGCCTGTGTAATATGAATACAAAAAAACATTTTTGGACCTTTGAAACGGATTTCAAAGCGAAGTTTTTACACGCTCATCTCGTTATATACTGCAGAAAACTGAACATCGACAAAGAGAAGCCACCGAGCTTTCACTTGTACATTTATTTTGATATTCAATATTTTAATATAGTGTTCTAGAAAGGGTTCCCTATATTATTTTTTATTATTATTATAAACGGTTACGATTTTGAAAGATTAACAATTAAGGCAGAACATCATACCAGGTACTTTTCCAAAAATGAAATTAAGTTCCAAAGGAAAAGCTCTAAAGTGGACAATTAGAAACTTTCGAAAGAGGCGAATATGGACAGCTAATTTTTTTTGAACTATGATTCTACATACTATGCTCTTTCTTTTTAACAAAAAATTAAAACGTAACTAATTTTGTATCTAATCAAAAATTTTATTATTTCTTTGACTATATACCCAGATTCCCTTCACCCCTGACTAAATTATATCCAAAACACAAATAAACATCTTTAGATTTACACACTGCTCGTACAAACGTCTGATGCGTACATTCAAGGAACCAAAATTGAGAAAACTGAACGTTTCTGGTATATTTTATTGCACCCGTTTCAGACCAATCATCCCTTTTGTAGAATTAGTCAGTTTTGCGACATTCTTGTGCTTTTGGACACGTTTTCAGTGCTCGGTTTCACTCCTATCTTTAAAGCAACGTAGAACTGTGAATTCTGAACGGCACATCAGACTTTGTTTACCAGTGTTAGAAAAAATGAGGGAAACCAATTGCAGGATACGAATCATTCTTCACCACGATAATGAGAGCTCTCACACATCAGTTCAAACAAAAAAGTTTGTGAACAATCAAAATATCGAATTGATGGGTCATCCACCAGATAGTTCTAGTTTTGCAGCCAATGATTTATTCTTATTTCCACAGATAAATAATAAATTACGATGTCAACACAAAGAAGCGTTAAAACCATAGATTTTGGTTGTACCTAAATCAGAATATCAATTGGTTGAAACGCATTTAGCTAAAGTAGCAACCCTCGTATTAACCATTGATAAATTAGTTATTTTAGTGGTAAGTACGTAAATGGCACATAAAAGTCTTAATGACGAATAAATTCTCTTGAATGTGCCGTGAAAACACGAATTTTATATACGAACTACTAACAACATTTTTTGTACAACCGTGAATGTGAATTTACTTCGACTGAAATAAATTGAATATAAATATTTCCAATACATTTTGACGTGGCGTTTTGAGCCGATAAGTTTTCACTTTTGAACAACTGTTGCCTTGAAAAAAAAATAAGTCTATAAAACGTCACGATGGCTGGAAATCGGCCTCCGCATCAGAAGCATAATGAATGTATTTACGAGTAATATCAGTTAGCTACAATAACACCACGTAAAATCTACAACAGCTAAAAAGTACAAACGTATCCATGAAAATAAAATATATATATATATATATATATATATATATATATATATATATATAAAGTTATTTACAAAAAGAAAACAGTTTTTAGACATTGACTAGAACATTTATCACTGATAAAGGAATGTTTGAAACTTTAAGTTAGTATCTTTCCTACAATCTAAACACATCTTATTCTGGCAACATTAATAGGTTAAGCGTCAAGGTATTTTTAGCAAAACTTCCATCCTGGTCAGGATTTTGGGTTGTTTAAACTTATAATCTTCAATTTTTTTCACCCAGAGTTATAAAACCAGGAACGGACACCGGTATCCACTATTGCCCGTGAAAACATAGCGGTAAGTGGTATCCGCTGTGGCCCGTAAAGACATAGCGGTAAGCGGTGTCCGCTGTGGCCCGTGAAAACATAGCGGTCACCGGTGTCCTCCATAACTTGGTAGGAATTTCTTGAATCAGACACCGATGTCTGCTGCGGCGCTTAACCTACTAATGAACTTTTAATCGGATCATGCTCAATTTTAGAGTAACCGATAAGTATTTTCAAAATGGACAGAATTGAATAAGGAACTGTTTATTCCAAGCGAATCGACCAAATCAAACGTCGGGGCACTCTACAAATTAGCAATTTTCCAAAATATTCGAGAGCCGCTTGTTCACATAGGAAAGGACAAGTTAAAAGGAGAGAAAAAGAAGAAGAGCCTAGCCTAACAACAAATCTTGTTACAATATATTATCATCTAAATTTGAACTTGTTCCTAATGTATTAAAAATAAATTATCTCGTTATAGGAATCGACATTCGAATAAATCAGACATATAAATTAATTTTTCTCTGATATGAGTTTAGGTACTTTTTTAATTATAATAATTTTAAGTTTACGACTAATTTAAAGTAGAAATGCAAGCAGGAAAAAATTGTTTTGTTGATTTTTATTACTAAACAAGACTAGATTATATAGGGAATGCGGCAAAATTAATCACTAAGTGTACTATCTCTAATATATTTCCGAGTTTTCGAATACTTATCATTAATTAGTTACAAAAATCAATATTCAAATTGACTCGTGACATAAATATTGTTTCTGGTTACTAACAAAATTTGTGTTAATTTTTATTGGTTGTGAAATGATACTAAAATTCAACAACACGCCACAATCCTAAACTAATTAATGTAAGTTATTTTTTTATTGTTATAATTTTATAAGTACTTCTATATTATACTTGATCATAACTTAAATCCCAGACGATAACTACATAAGAATTCGAAACCTCGGTAATATATTAGAGTTACTACACTTGGTGTTTAATTTTGCCACAATCCCATTAAGAAAACGCCGATTAATTAGTTGGCAAACATATGCATATAAATTAAGTCTTCTCCAACTAATTTCTTATATTTATATATGGCTGGTGTAAAGTGCTTTTCTTCAGTGTCCATGCAAAAAATAACTTCAGGGATATTGAAGATTCTATTTTAATTATATGTAATTGTAAAGAAAATGATACAAGATATATAGAATTTAAACATATTTAAAAAAATTATTTATTCAATTTTGTAAATAAAGAAAAACGTAATTTATATTCAAATTATTTAGTCCTTGGAAAGTTTCTAGGTATTTGAGAATGTAAATTACAATTTTATAACCGAGTTTGGGTTAAACATGATGGCTAATCTCATTTGGCCAAACTGTCTCTATCAAGCCACAGTTTGTGAAGAAAACTGTCGTCAATTATTCTTCCTCTATGATCATCTGCCGACAAAATTCTGTAGACCTGTGATTAAATTTTGGACACTGAAAAATATCACTTACATAAAAATCTTTTTACATACCTAATTGACTTTTTCGTTCGGTAAATATCATGTAAAAGAGCATTCAATAAAAGAGCTGCTCTATTGAACGTTTTAAAAATAACAAAACTCTTAAGCACAAAGTGGGTAAGTGAACAGCTAAAATATTACCAGTCCCAAAGTGCTAGAATTCATATGTGGAAGATGTTTTACAACAATTATTTTGAATTCTTTCAAAATATGAAGTTGTCGCATGATATATTATATAATTATGTGGTTAATGAATAAATAATAAAGTCAATCATACAAAAATACTTTCGTATTAGATTTAAGTTAAAAAAAACGATTAGTTTAATAAAAATGTAGATAATATTAACCCAGAGTTATGTAGAGCTTGAATAATAATAAAATTGACAGTTTTGCTACCATCAAACATCAAGAGTAACATCTTATAGATAAATATCTCTAAAATGTACAATAGATTTGTTCTTGGTAGCTGCACTGGCAGAACTAGTTCAAAAAGTGTACACTAAAGCGTGTCGCTGTTATTACTAGCAGTGCAAGAGAGCTAGTTCACCCAGTTCACTGTACTGTCTGCACTGGGCCTAGAGTCAGTTCAGCCAGTACAGTGCAATAAGTGTAATATGGTAACGGTGGTACTACATATTCGTCATCGAACGAATGTAAAATATCAAAAAGTACTAAATCGTTTTCCGTTATTGTTAATACTAAAAGACCCGAATCACATCAAATAACCTCAAATACAACAATCAACAAATGCTCTATTGCTCTACAAACACTGATATCTTGGAACATAAATGAGAATTTGACGGTTTTTGGGATTAAATTCAGTAGCCCAGTTGCTGAAGGCCACAGATACAAATTGGAAGCAAAAAGGCTGAAATTATTTATATATTCATTTATATCTTCATCACATTATATATTAATATAATCTGTGATGAAGATAAAAGAAAATAAAAAATACTACGTTGTAGGGTAAGTTTTTCTCGATAAAAAAGGTCCCTTACACCTTTTTTGCAAAAGCTATAGTTTTCTCGAAAAAAATTCTAGAAAGTATTAATACATCCCGCGCGTCAAAGGTGCGCTGATGGCCGCGTAAGACGAATGTTTAACATATTACAACCATGCATTTTGAAGCTGGTAATCTATACTCTTCGATGGATGTCATATAGGTCATAAAAAGCTAATATGAACTAAGTTGAACCTACGCAAAGAACAAGGTTAATAGAAATGAAATCAAGCTCGGCATAATCTGTCAAGGATATGCAGACGATATAGTCATCTACGCAAAAGGATGCTTTGAGAATACATTCTGTGACATAGTTCAAAGAGGACTCATCAACAATACGAAAATGTGGTTTCGATCGGTGGGGCTAAATTTCAACCCGATTAAGACCTACATAATTTCCTTTACTATGAGAAAAAACTCAACTTCAAGTCCATCAAGCTAGACGGACAAGTAATTGAGGGGAAAACAGAGGAGAAATATCAGGGACTCACACTAGATAGTAAACTTCTCTGGAACAAACACGAAAAAGAGATAGTTACTAAAGCCACTTCGCCAGAAACTTGTGAAGAGGAATTGGAGTTGTATATGACACCCCATTCCCACATACATACATACAATGAATGTTGAAGGGTTATATTTTTACAAATAATTTTACAAATGGACCTTGGAATTTTTCTTTACTTTACAGAAAGTACAATGTAGTACGATACTTTCATTTATATATCCCCTGCTTTTCTTTGTCGTCAATTAAATCTAATTGACGATTATACATTAAGTTTCCTTTTTCTTTCTTAACGAACGATTTAAATATCATTTGATCAAACAGATATTCACCCACTTTGGAATCAGTAATTTTAGATCTAGTAACTAATCTTGCCATTTCGCAAATTGATCTGTTCTGTTCTTCCATGAAGTCTGTAGATACTAAATCCATAATCTGAAGATCTTTGTGTTTCTCGGCAACATCGTAAACGTTCGTTAATTTCTCTTTTATATCCTTTTCCATGTTCAATGCTTGACGGAACGCATCGGTAACAGTCCAATTTTTATTTTCCGGTATTTTTATATCGCTAATTTTCACTTTACCACCTCTCATCAACACGTAGTTGGAAAATATATTCGCATGTCCTAATTCCTCCTCGTACATATTCATGAAAAAACCCTGACAACCCGGTAGGGCTACATCGGTTCTGCCAAAATAATACCCTATAGATAAATATTCAAAAGCTGCCATGAATTCTGATAAAACTTGTTCGTTTAAAACGGCTTCTGTTTCTTCGTGAAACTGATGTTTTCCATAATCATCTTCCTTTTGGCATTCATCATCTTTCCCTGAATTACACATGAATCTTCTGCTTTTAAATGTATTATTGGCAATCGAAAGTAAGCTAGGGGTATTAGTGACAGCTATTTTTGGAAACCGAACGGAAGAACTCCTCAAATTTCGATTTATATCAGTCAGATATTCTTTTTGCCATAAATTAAATCTTTTTGGTAGCAGTTTCATTTCAAAATTTACTTATTAAAACAATTATACAAAAAAAAAAATGTTTGAAAATTATGACAATGACAATTTGAAATATTGTCAAAGTGATTACATAAAATTTTTTAAATACCTTTCACCGAGAAGACTATTTTTGTCGCGAAACAAAAAACCTTGAAACTAATTCTTTATAATTTGATGCCTTTATGCAATAGTTATTAGATAGAACGTGTTATTCCTAGTTTTTAATATATGTCAGTTAAAACTAGTTGTTACTAGACAAAACACATTACTCCGAAGCGAGTCAGTTAAAGCTGTATCACCTGATCATCGTACTTTATTCGGATTGGTCGCGACACGTCACCTGATTCGACATGTGCGGGGGAACAGCGTCGTCCGCGCGCAGTGCGAGAAGTTTTTAAACAAGTTATTAGAGAGAAAAAAAAAGAAAACCACTTTAATATTATGGCAATTTAGTGGACGAAATTGAAGAAGCACAATTAACTGTTCAGAAAACTCAGTATAGGAGACTGAAGCGATTTAAGGTAATTAATATTTGTGGAATACGATAATTAGAGCCGATGAATTACTACTTGTATTATGTAGATGAAATTTTTGCCATATTTGAAGAAGCTCATTTGGCCGTCGGTATAAACTGAAAAAATGAAGATCATCTTTGCTATGACAACGAAATTAATGTGGATAATAAAAATTTGGGAAAAATATTTAGGAATTCAAAATGTTTTACAAACATCGATGTATCGATCATAAATATCGATGTTAACATCATAATGTTCATTTTGGAGAATGGATAAACAGACGAGGATTGATTGAGTGGCGCGCACAGTCACGTGGCCTAACACCCTGTGGGTTCTTCTCGCGTACATTCGAACTGCAATTGAAGAATTTGAAACTCTTCGCGGACAACTTAAAAGGCTCTCCGATGAGAAACGTTGCCGTAAATGTAATGGCCAAGATGGGCATCAATTTGAACACTTACAGTGACCATTTTGACGCTGCATTTTTTCTCTAAATGCAAATTTTTATAATGAATAATTTAAAAATGACACCATATTTTTCTCAAGTGAACGCCATTCCCCTTCTTATCATATTAAGAGCAACTGATTTGACTCTAAATATAGCAATTGAGCAATATAGAGCAGGAATAAATATAAAATGTATTTACAAAAAAATGTCCGGTTCGTGAACAACATTAAAAAGTGTCAATTCACTTTACTACGGTGTGCCAATCATATGAAACTAGGTCACAACAAACTATGTGGTTAATTGATAGAAGGTCAGGTACAGCTGCAGTTACAGTATTGTCTATCGTCGACCATTTGGCTAATAAATGAGTTCATCAGGTTACAGGTTACAAGAAAGGAGTGGGATTAACGGATAAGCTGTAAACACTGGGTTCTCCAGTATCGTAGCAAGAAAAGGGGACACAATAGATCCTTTGGGTCGCATTGTATACGAGACCTCAAAATTCATACGGGTTACAAAAATATTAACTAAGGAAAAGTAAACAGGAAGGCCAATAAGACAATTAATTGAGGAGATAAAGAAAACAAGGCGAAATAAATAAGAAAAACTCTGGAGGAAAGGAAAGTACTTCTAGGGGACAAAAAGGCATGTAAAAATGGATGAAAGAGAACACACAGTTCCAATGCGACGCCTAAAGAGGAATAACTATAGACAACAAGAAGAAGAAGGAATTGATTTTAATCAACAATTTGATTACTTTTAAAGGAAATATTGTTCTACTACTTTTTTCCATATTAATTAAAAAAAATAATATTATAAAGTGGTACATATATATTCAGTGAACTAAATAATAAATAAAGTGCTCAAAGAGATCATTGAAATAAATTAAGTTTTAAGCAAAAAAATCACATTTTTACCACGAAATCTTGATCATAAGACTCTTTGTGACTAGTAATACATTAGCTAGAAATAATAAATATAAATAAAGTTAAATAAAAAAAATTAGTCTTCCGACATTAGATGAATACTATCTTCAGCTGCCGATCGATGTGAATTTGGTGTTAACAAGGAAAAACGATCTTGATAATGATGAGATTTCGAATAAGATTTCAATGAAGAAGAGTCGGTACCATCCCAACTTGAATGTTTCTGTTTAATATCCGTTGTCATTGATTCTTTGGCCTAATTAAATATTATGGAATATTATTTATATTTTAAAACGACAATGTCAAATATTAATTCGCACTTTTTGTGCATAAATTAACCTCAAATAAAAAAAACACCCCGGTGGGTGCGGCCATTTTTTTTAAAGTACCATGGAAGGAAGGGAATTGGTTTTGGCCAATTTTTTTTTAAACTTATCATAATTCAAAGCAAGCTTATAGAAAGTTTTCAAGGGATCGAAGCCCTAGCCCCTCTCTAAGCCTGTTGAAACTATCCCTGAATGTTCGAAAGTACCCTGGAAGGGAGGGAATTGGTTTAGGCCTTTTTTTTTAAACTTGTCACAATGATAGTTCAAAGCAAGCCAATTAAAAATTTCCATAGGATCGAAACTCCAAACCCTCCGGCCCTGTCAAAACTACCTCTGAGTGTCTGAAGGTAGAGAATTGGTTTAGACCATTTGCTCTGAAACTTGGCACAATGGTAGTTCAAATCAAGCTGATTAAAATTGTCCTTGAGGTAGAAACCCCAAAACCTCCTCAGCCCTCTCAAAACTACCTTTGGTGTCGGAGGGTTCTTTGAAAGGGAGGAAAATTGAGGAGAGTATGGTATCGTTGGAGTCTTCGGGATAGTTTTGGGGGTTTAAGGGATTTTGAGGTTTCATGCCATTGAGACTTTTACTCAGCTTGATTTGAACTATCAGTATGCCAAGTTTCAAATCAATTGACCAAAACCAATTCTCTACCTTCCATGGTACCTTCGGACACTCTCAATCAGCTTGCTTTGAACTCATTCATCATCATTGTGCTGAAGTTCAAAAACATTGGTCGAAACCTTTCCTCTTATGGCACCTTTGTACTGTTCAGGGGTAGTTTTGGGGGTTTTGCAGTTTTGTGCCCCCCCCCCCAGTTTCCATAAGGTGAGTCCAACTGTTGATTGATATAAAATCGAAGAGAAGTTGCTCGAGCTGACCTTGCACCATCACCCTCGAATATTAGAGACGTCGGTGTAATATGTCTCTGTACAAAAGATACAAATATCTATGGAGGGTAGAGGTGAGGAGGATCATCTTTGTATATGAAACGGTGAATGAATAGCGCCATATTAGCATTAAGTTAAATTTATTTCATGTTATATTTACTACATTCTTTTGAAGGAGAGAGTTTATTGGAGGGAATTTAGTATAAATAAGTAGGTCAAGTTATAAGTTTAAGTCTCTGAAGATGATTACTTGATTATCGAAACGCATTTGAGACAATGTAATTGGAGAAGATTATAGAGTGTTAAGTTTTTGCTTACGATACATCCTAGTCAAACAGAAACTAAAGATTAAAAAAAGATTATTTTAACAAGGAATTTATCTAATTTAATGTGAAATGTAAAAATGATAAATTTTTTTAAATTAAAAAATAATTTGTGATTTATTACTGATTGTACGATATTTATGTTTTGGCTTACATTTACTTCTATTGAGATGGTTTCATCCTCACTATGTGGAAAATGGAAAACTTTAAAATTCGGCGATTTTGGCCAATTGGTTGGAGGAGGACTTCTTATCATGTGCTCGTGCATTTCAGGAAGAGATAAAGGATCCACATCTAAATCTAGAGATAATTCCTAAAACAAAACATAGGTAACCCATAAAAAGTATAATTTTTCTTTTACTTCACACAATAAATTATTATTGTAAGGTACAACAAATATTCTTACTAAAACATTTTTTAGTTTAATTAATTCTGACCCATCCATGAAATACCATCAACCATAAATTCAAAATACTTATTGCTCAGGGTAGCAGAGTCCATTTTAAGGTGATAAAAATTAAAAATTAAACCCAAAATGAGTTCTATAAATTTCACACACAACTACCCCTGTTAAATGGTGAACAGAAACTGGACTTTTTTATCTAAACTTTTAATTGTATTATAATTCATGCAAAAAGACAATTCAAAATAAATTTTCTGGTATCAAATTTATTAGAGAAATCATTTTTTCATTTAATCTCATTATAAGGAACACATTATTTATTCTGATTATATTTACCTTGGCCATTAAGTTTGCATGATCTGATTCTTCTTCTGTATCCAAACTGTCAATTATACTTTCTCTACTAGCAATAACTTTCTGCAATATAAGACAGATATTTTGCAAAAATGAATTATTAATTAAAACAATCTACAAAACTACATAATCTCACATGATTTTATGAGATTCGGTTTATGAGGATATTAACTTATCATGAAGATCAGACATTGTAATAAAGAGTATTGCGCAGTGTACCAATAGTTACTACTTGATATAAATTGAATGTTTTGATACATAAGTGTTCCGAAGTTCCAAAATAATTGGTGATATTTATATTCCAGTAACTCCAACTCACTTTTAGGTTGTTACAAATAATAGGGGGACTTCATATTTAAATTCCTATATCTGAATCGTTAAATTCTCAGTGTTATAATTTCAACAGATTTAAAATAAGCTGTAATATCACTATAATTGTACTTGTGCATAACTCTAAAGTAGTTTTACAAACGCATCTCCACCTGCCTGGATTTATTGGAATTCTAAAATTCGGTGGACCCGCCCCGCCTATGATGTTTGTTTTTTTATATAACTTTTAATTACAGCAAACGGTTTATTTACATTGTTTCTTTTGATTAATTTCTAGGAAGGTCTATTTATTTATTTGTTTTGTTCCTTTATTTTTCTAGAACTTTTGAAATTCTTTTGGGATATATATAAAGTCTTTCTGTAGAGCAGTTAGTTCAGTTGCTGTGAGAGTTGTAGGAGGAGTTCATATTTACAATCTTATATCTAAATTATTAGAATTTTCAGTGTTATAATTTAACAAGATTTGAAATCAGCATACTGCTTGAAAGTCTTTCAGATGATACTTCCACAGTTTCAATTCCAACTTTTGTGTTTATCAAAATGTCAAAAGATCCTAGATATATATTTATTGATAGAGAATTTTTTGTTTGGAGTGGTATCAAAAATATTGTCTATAACAAGACACTAAAAAGAAAATATGAATGTCAGGAAAGAGTTAGGAAAGCATTTTAATCTCTTTTCCTACAATAAATTCAGAATTATTGGTTAAATTTCTTTGAACCACAGCCTTTGAAGGCTAATTGAAAAATTGGTTTTTTTAACAACACAATCAATTTTTGGTCTATTCTTTTTATATAGATATTGCTTATACACCATTGTATTTGTAATACTGTATGAGCAGGACATTTTTCCGTCAGTTCTTTATTGCTTCATTTTTCCCATATTACCTTGTCAAGATGGTATTCAAGTGAACCCTGTTACAAACTGAATTATCAAAATAAAAATTTTACATGTAAATACAATCTACAATAACTTTTAAAAATTAGGCTTTTATATCGCATTCAATTGAAAAAATCAAAGTTACATGTACATAGATACAAGATGCTTTTTATTATTAATTATGAAAACATATATGATTTGTTTGATTTATCATTAATGGGGTTCCGATTACACAAAATAAAAATGTAATCAAAATATATTTTAATCGTGTTTTACCTGAATAAATGGATTATCTTGTCTTGATACCCTAAGATTTTCCATATCTTGATCAATATTTCTTATTCTTCCTGGAGTAAGAGTAATAGTAGACACTGATGGTGAAGGAGGACATGTTACTGGCAAGTTTAAATAATAATCAACTGCGGAAACGCTTAAAGTTGAGTGAGCCCGACCAACAATGTTATTGTTATGAGACCCTGCAAGTGTTTTACGAATAGATTTTATGGCAGAAATTATTGATAATTGTTATTACCTTTACAACTTTTACGTCGGTTCATTGTGATTTTTTGTATATATACAGTTTATTATCAGCATTACGATTTAAATGGGCGTTTTGTTTAAATTCAAATCATTTTTATGACTGGAATGTATTGACTAAAATGTCATAAATTATGTCAACAAAACTATCAAACTGTCAGAATTTTGACAGTATCATATGTTCAAATATTCCTTAGACAAAAATATACTTCATTGTATCCATCCACCTTGATAAAGAGCATTAAGAATTATAGATTAGTGATGAAAATAATTTCAATCAATTATATTCGTCAAATAAAAATATAGAATAAAATACATTCAATTATGTATAATATGTTAGATGAATTAATAACCTTTTACTAAAACCGCTTTAGCAAAAGGCACGCAAAAATAAAAAAGAAGTATGAAAAAGCGGCCAATTTTTAAATGTATCATTATATTATAAAATGAAAAATAAACATAAAAAATCATTTTTTTGTCCAACCATCAAAAAATGTTGACATTTTCAGGTGCAAAAGCCATCAATCCCCTCACCGTCCAAAAATTTGCTCGTTGCTTAGCAACACTTTTAATCCTAGGATTAAAAACGCTACTTTTAATCCTAGGACTAAAAGTAATTGCATTTGAACTCTCTAATTGAAATTTGAAGAAAAAAACATTGTCTCTTATAAACTTTGTAAAACAAACTAATTGGGTAACCACCACTAAAAGTTACTATATAGATAAAACTGCCAAAGCTGAAAGTCTTTATTGATCTATAGTATTTCATAAATGATTTTTAATTAGTATTAATTTTGCATAGTTCCTTCCAGTGGAAGCAGTACTTAAAGGTATTGTTAACAAAATTCTAATGATAATGTTAATATTTGGGTAAATTTCTTTCAAATCGTCCTCTATGATATATTGGAGCAGATGTTTCACGTCTTTAATGGTGTGCATTTGCAATCATATTTTGTAACTCTTCAGACAACTCATAAGGTTGGAAGTCACTGCTCTCACCTACTTGCAGGACTGTGTGTAAATCCTGACAGTTTTTCAGTATCTCTTCTTTTGGAATTTTCAAAATGTTGATTTAAAGACATAAATATTGATAACATGTTACTTATCACATAATCAATCATGGTGCTAAAAAACTCTCTTTCATACCGGCTTTTAACAGTCTCTTTAGATTGATCGCTGCCTTCATTATCAAACATTCTTTTCTTTTTAGCTACTCTACTGCTTTTCTCAACAAACTGACGAGCGTCAGGCATGCATTTTTTGAATCCAGTTTGTCGGTATGCTTTGATCCAGTTACAAAATGTAGGCAAATATTCAAGAGTAATGCTTATATGGACTTGTACAGATTGCCATAATTTGCTTATGGTATTGACACGCGTTAATATGTCATACCATATATGTAATGATATAATAAATTTCAAACTAAACATTTCGTTTAAGTTTTCTATGCATTCAACAACATCATCAAATTGCAATAATACAGCCTTCACCGCCTGGATTCTGCTTTCCCACCTTGTGTCCGATAAAGGCTTCATAGTCATAGCTTGAAATTGTCTTTGATTATTTTCCAGCGTTTGTTAGAACTTGAAAATAGCAAAAAAATCTTCTGATTAAAACTAAAAAACCAAAAAATGATTTTGCTGCCACCGAAAAATTAGCTGCGTCTACCAACAACAGTTTCCAGCTATGACAACCACAAGGTGTGAAAAATGATGATAAATTATATATATATATATATATATATATATATATATATATATATATATATATACATATATATATATATATATATATATATATATATATATATATATATATATATATATATATATTATAAACAATTAATAAAATCAAATTTCAAAAACATTCTATCAGTTTAAAAGTGGTCTCAGTATTGTTACTTTATTAGCTTGATAAGTACTTTCTCAAAATCGACTGGCGGAAGCAAGAAATAGAACAAGAGGTATTTAAAGCCAGTGGCAAATCTTTGAACAGTCAGCCAGAATTACTTAAAGTAGGCAATAAAACAAATAATTTACCTCATATTTGGTAAGCTTAAAGCTTGTTTATTTATGTTCAGTTTATGTTGAAACCATGAAAAATATCAGCTAAGAAAATAGGCCCGTTACTTATTTATTTCCAAAGTTTTGATTATATTTTACAGTTGCATCTTGCAGTATCCACGTAAACTTTAAGTTCATAACAAAGAAAAGTCTACCTAAACATAAATAAGTAAATATATTTTGAAAAAATTTTAATAAAAATTTGAAACAGCCTTTTTCAAAGTTTGAAAACATTATTTTCGCCAAATTTGAAACGAAAATCAAATAGAATTTACGTTAGTAACACGTTAAAGATGACAGTAATACCGGTTTTTAGTACAGCAAATAAATTTCTAGTTGATGACTAATATTGATTTATAGATAAACCGGTATTACAGGTAATTTTCAAATTAGTCATTACGGTGGCGCACATCTATCGGTGTGTATTGGATGTACAAATCTCAGTTTCTCTCGAGATACGGTCGAGGTCGGTTGTGTCGATTGATTTGTTGTTAAGGACGCGGGTCAACCGGGTTTATAATTTCATTGAAAATATTTTGTGTTGTTAGTTGGATTAAAGGATTATCTTCAGGAAAAGGTGAGTCTTTAAACTTTCAATTTTTCATTAACGAAAATTTACGTTTTAAATTCAATTGAAATTTTATTTTTAGACAATTTAAGTATTTTTTAAATTAGAAGTAAGACTTACGCTCTGATTAGCAGTTGTTCACATTCAATTTGCTTTATAACTGCACTTTGATTTCCTTTCCATTTATATTTTAAATTTCTCTATTTCCTTTTAGTTCAAACTAATTTTTTCCAGTTTTATTTGTTTTTATTCTAATATTTCTTTTTACCTATTATTTATTTTCAATTTACTTTAACTGTCACAACACTTGATCATCATTTTCACTGTCAAATAGATTTGATTTAGTGTATGTAACGTTTTCCTGTAAATAATTATTAATATTACTCTCTTGACAATAACAATGTTATTCAATTTTATAGTTTATAGCTTCTTCGTTCTAATTATTATTTCTCTTTCTATCAGTTGGCTATCATCTTTTCTTGTATTTCAGTATTTGATTCAATCATTATTTATTTAATAACATTTTATCCTTCATCCTTTTTTTTAATTTTAATTTTTTTATACCATTTTTTTACCTCTTGTATATTATATTACTTATATGCATGCATTGTGTATCAAATTTTTTATAATCTTTTCTTTTTCAATTATTGACTGTTATTGTACTTTTTTATCATAATTGTGGGACCTACTATTAATATTCCCGCCTCACCTTATATTCCCTTATCTTCAGTATTCTCTTATACTTTTTTTATTTAAATGAGTGAATTATTCATCAGCTTCTGTGACTTTTCATTTCTTTGTCGTTCAACTTATTTCCATATATTTACAAAATTATTTCCATTTTTTGACTAATTTTTTCTAAAATTGTCTTGTTTACGTTGCCACGTCTATCTTCTATCTCCTTGTCAATATCTTCATTTATATTCTTGATAATTTCATCAATTTTCTTACTAATTATCTTTCTCGTTTGTTTTCATATACTTTTCTATTATCTAATTTATCTATTTCATTATATATGCGTTGAATTTTCTGGTTCAAATTACTGTTCATATTCTATTACTTTGTTTTAGATTTTCCATCTCACAACATACCTTGTTAACTAGTATGAAATATCTCAATATTTACTTCCTATCATTTTATATTCAGTTTTTTTTTTCAATTTCTCTTTTTTTATATTAATAAATTTATTTCCATCTTGACATATTTTCTCACCATTTGTCTTGTTTAAGTTTTCATTCCTTTCTTCTACTATATCTATGATTTCATCAATTTTCTCACTAATAATTTGGCTTCCTTTCTTCTATTTTATTGTATATTATTTGTTTTCTCATTTTTCTCATCATTTTTCCTAATTATATCCAAATTTGTTTTTCCATCAATTTTCATTTCAACTTCTGCTTATTGATATTTCATTCCATACTTTTATATTTAAATATAAGTTCTCCTTGACGGTTTAGTCGTCATATACTTATGATTTATTCGTTTATTTTGAGCTATGTGCTAATTAGCTTTATTCCACGACAATTATTGCATTAATTGTTATTTCCTTTCTTATCTTCTTCTTCTAAAATTTCATTTAATTTAAAGGTATAACGTAACATGAGTTCTTGGTATGCTTACATTTGTGAATTTAAATAGATTAGTTTGAACTTTAAAATTATATTGGCGATTGAAAAACTCACACAAGGTTTTTTTCAGGATTCTCGTCAGTGATCAAAGATAGATGCCTGCCACGTGCGTAAATATTTTAGATTTCTCAAGTCTGAATAAGGAGTGGTCGTTCTACAAGTAATTCTCTTTCAAAAAGAGGTAGTCGTTCTTTTTTGAATAGAAACATAAACGGAATCATTTCTAATAGTATTTCTTCTTCAAAAAGCGGTGGTCGTTCTTTTTTCGTACAGAAACACGACCGTCACCATGAAGTGTTATGGATAACATAGCTCAACCGCGTCGTTCAGACTTGGTTTCAACCCGGGCAGTCGCACCTGAGCTCTTAGTCCATACACTATGGGAGACTGCGAGTGTTTTCTGTTTCTTTCCAATCTCCATCATTTCTGCTGTTCTTTCTCATTCAAATAGAGGTAGTTGTTCTTTTTTTTTTTGAATAAAAACATACACGGAATCATTTATGATAGTATTTCTTATTCAAAAAGCGGTGGTCGTTCTTTTTTCGTACAGAAACACGACCGTCACCATGAAGTGTCATGGGTAACATAGCTCAACCGCGTCGTTCAGACTTGGTTTCAACCCGGGCAGTCGCACCTGAGCTCTTACTCCATACACTATGGGAGACTGCGAGTGTTTTCTGTTTCTTTCCAATCTCCTTTATTTCTACTGGTCTTTCTCATCCTAATAGACGTGGTCGTTCTTTTTCTTTGAATAAAAACATACACGGAATCATTCTTGATAGTATTTCTCCTTCAAAAAGCGGTGGTCGTTTTTTTTTTCGTACAACACGACCGTCACCATGAAGTGTCATGGGTAACATAGCTCAACCGCGTCGTTCAGACTTGGTTTCAACCCGGGCAGTCGCACCTGAGCTCTTACTCCATACACTATGGGAGACTGCGAGTGTTTTCTGTTTCTTTCCAATCTCCTTTATTTCTACTGGTCTTTCTCATCCTAATAGACGTGGTCGTTCTTTTTCTTTGAATAAAAACATACACGGAATCATTCTTGATAGTATTTCTCCTTCAAAAAGCGGTGGTCGTTTTTTTTTTCGTACAACACGACCGTCACCATGAAGTGTCATGGGTAACATAGCTCAACCGCGTCGTTCAGACTTGGTTTCAACCCGGGCAGTCGCACCTGAGCTCTTACTCCATACACTATGGGAGACTGCGAGTGTTTTCTGTTTCTTTCCAATCTCCTTTATTTCTACTGGTCTTTCTCATCCTAATAGACGTGGTCGTTCTTTTTCTTTGAATAAAAACATACACGGAATCATTCTTGATAGTATTTCTCCTTCAAAAAGCGGTGGTCGTTTTTTTTTTCGTACAACACGACCGTCACCATGAAGTGTCATGGGTAACATAACTCAACCGCGTCGTTCAGACTTGGTTTCAACCCGGGCAGTCGCACCTGAGCTCTTAGTCCATACACTATGGGAGACTGCGAGTGTTTTCTGTTTCTTTCCAATCTCCATCATTTCTGCTGTTCTTTCTCATTCAAATAGAGGTAGTTGTTCTTTTTTTTTTTGAATAAAAACATACACGGAATCATTCTTGATAGTATTTCTCCTTCAAAAAGCGGTGGTCGTTTTTTTTTTCGTACAACACGACCGTCACCATGAAGTGTCATGGGTAACATAGCTCAACCGCGTCGTTCAGACTTGGTTTCAACCCGGGCAGTCGCACCTGAGCTCTTACTCCATACACTATGGGAGACTGCGAGTGTTTTCTGTTTCTTTCCAATCTCCTTTATTTCTACTGGTCTTTCTCATCCTAATAGACGTGGTCGTTCTTTTTCTTTGAATAAAAACATACACGGAATCATTCTTGATAGTATTTCTCCTTCAAAAAGCGGTGGTCGTTTTTTTTTTCGTACAACACGACCGTCACCATGAAGTGTCATGGGTAACATAGCTCAACCGCGTCGTTCAGACTTGGTTTCAACCCGGGCAGTCGCACCTGAGCTCTTACTCCATACACTATGGGAGACTGCGAGTGTTTTCTGTTTCTTTCCAATCTCCTTTATTTCTACTGGTCTTTCTCATCCTAATAGACGTGGTCGTTCTTTTTCTTTGAATAAAAACATACACGGAATCATTCTTGATAGTATTTCTCCTTCAAAAAGCGGTGGTCGTTTTTTTTTTCGTACAACACGACCGTCACCATGAAGTGTCATGGGTAACATAGCTCAACCGCGTCGTTCAGACTTGGTTTCAACCCGGGCAGTCGCACCTGAGCTCTTATTCCATACACTATGGGAGACTGCGAGTGTTTTCTGTTTCTTTCCAATCTCCTTTATTTCTACTGGTCTTTCTCATCCTAATAGACGTGGTCGTTCTTTTTCTTTGAATAAAAACATACACGGAATCATTCTTGATAGTATTTCTCCTTCAAAAAGCGGTGGTCGTTTTTTTTTTCGTACAACACGACCGTCACCATGAAGTGTCATGGGTAACATAGCTCAACCGCGTCGTTCAGACTTGGTTTCAACCCGGGCAGTCGCACCTGAGCTCTTACTCCATACACTATGGGAGACTGCGAGTGTTTTCTGTTTCTTTCCAATCTCCTTTATTTCTACTGGTCTTTCTCATCCTAATAGACGTGGTCGTTCTTTTTCTTTGAATAAAAACATACACGGAATCATTCTTGATAGTATTTCTCCTTCAAAAAGCGGTGGTCGTTTTTTTTTTCGTACAACACGACCGTCACCATGAAGTGTCATGGGTAACATAGCTCAACCGCGTCGTTCAGACTTGGTTTCAACCCGGGCAGTCGCACCTGAGCTCTTACTCCATACACTATGGGAGACTGCGAGTGTTTTCTGTTTCTTTCCAATCTCCTTTATTTCTACTGGTCTTTCTCATCCTAATAGACGTGGTCGTTCTTTTTCTTTGAATAAAAACATACACGGAATCATTCTTGATAGTATTTCTCCTTCAAAAAGCGGTGGTCGTTTTTTTTTTCGTACAACACGACCGTCACCATGAAGTGTCATGGGTAACATAGCTCAACCGCGTCGTTCAGACTTGGTTTCAACCCGGGCAGTCGCACCTGAGCTCTTACTCCATACACTATGGGAGACTGCGAGTGTTTTCTGTTTCTTTCCAATCTCCTTTATTTCTACTGGTCTTTCTCATCCTAATAGACGTGGTCGTTCTTTTTCTTTGAATAAAAACATACACGGAATCATTCTTGATAGTATTTCTCCTTCAAAAAGCGGTGGTCGTTTTTTTTTTCGTACAACACGACCGTCACCATGAAGTGTCATGGGTAACATAGCTCAACCGCGTCGTTCAGACTTGGTTTCAACCCGGGCAGTCGCACCTGAGCTCTTACTCCATACACTATGGGAGACTGCGAGTGTTTTCTGTTTCTTTCCAATCTCCATCATTTCTGCTGTTCTTTCTCATTCAAATAGAGGTAGTTGTTCTTTTTTTTTTTTTGAATAAAAACATACACGGAATCATTTATGATAGTATTTCTTATTCAAAAATCGGTGGTCGTTTTTTTTTTCGTACAACACGACCGTCACCATGAAGTGTCATGGGTAACATAGCTCAACCGCGTCGTTCAGACTTGGTTTCAACCCGGGCAGTCGCACCTGAGCTCTTACTCCATACACTGTGGGAGACTGCGAGTGTTTTCTGTTTCTTTCCAATCTCCTTTATTTCTACTGGTCTTTCTCATCCTAATAGACATGGTCGTTCTTTTTCTTTGAATAGAAACATACACGGAATCATTCTTGATAGTATTTCTCCTTCAAAAAGCGGTGGTCGTTTTTTTTTTCGTACAGAAACACGACCGTCACCATGAAGTGTCATGGGTAACATAGCTCAACCGCGTCGTTCAGACTTGGTTTCAACCCGGGCAGTCGCACCTGAGCTCTTACTCCATACACTATGGGAGACTGCAAGTGTTTTCTGTTTCTTTCAAATCTCCATTATTTCTACTGGTCTTTCTCGTTCAGATAAAGGTGGTAGTTCTTTTTTTTGAATAGAATCATACACGGAATCATTTCTAATAGTATTTCTTCTTCAAAAAGCGTTGGTCGTTTTTTTTTTTCGTACAGAAACACGACCGTCACCATGAAGTGTTATGGGTAACATAGCTCAACCGCGTCGTTCAGACTTGGTTTCAACCCGGGCAGTCGCACCTGAGCTCTTACTCCATACACTGTGGGAGACTGCGAGTGTTTTCTGTTTCTTTCCAATCTCCTTTATTTCTACTGGTCTTTCTCATCCTAATAGACATGGTCGTTCTTTTTCTTTGAATAGAAACATACACGGAATCATTCTTGATAGTATTTCTCCTTCAAAAAGCGGTGGTCGTTTTTTTTTTCGTACAGAAACACGACCGTCACCATGAAGTGTCATGGGTAACATAGCTCAACCGCGTCGTTCAGACTTGGTTTCAACCCGGGCAGTCGCACCTGAGCTCTTACTCCATACACTATGGGAGACTGCGAGTGTTTTCTGTTTCTTTCAAATCTCCATTATTTCTACTGGTCTTTCTCGTTCAGATAAAGGTGGTAGTTCTTTTTTTTGAATAGAATCATACACGGAATCATTTCTAATAGTATTTCTTCTTCAAAAAGCGTTGGTCGTTTTTTTTTTTCGTACAGAAACACGACCGTCACCATGAAGTGTTATGGGTAACATAGCTCAACCGCGTCGTTCAGACTTGGTTTCAACCCGGGCAGTCGCACCTGAGCTCTTACTCCATACACTGTGGGAGACTGCGAGTGTTTTCTGTTTCTTTCCAATCTCCTTTATTTCTACTGGTCTTTCTCATCCTAATAGACGTGGTCGTTCTTTTTCTTTGAATAGAAACATACACGGAATCATTTATGATAGTATTTCTCCTTCAAAAAGCGGTGGTCGTTTTTTTTTTCGTACAGAAACACGACCGTCACCATGAAGTGTCATGGGTAACATAGCTCAACCGCGTCGTTCAGACTTGGTTTCAACCCGGGCAGTCGCACCTGAGCTCTTAGTCCATACACTATGGGAGACTGCGAGTGTTTTCTGTTTCTTTCAAATCTCCATTATTTCTACTGGTCTTTCTCATTCAGATAGAGGTGGTAGTTCTTTTTTTTTTGAATAGAAACATACACGGAATCATTTCTAATAGTATTTCTCCTTCAAAAAGCGGTGGTCGTTTTTTTTTCGTACAGAAACACGACCGTCACCATGAAGTGTCATGGGTAACATAGCTCAACCGCGTCGTTCAGACTTGGTTTCAACCCGGGCAGTCGCACCTGAGCTCTTACTCCATACACTATGGGAGACTTCAAGTGTTTTCTGTTACTTTCCAATCTCCATCATTTCTGCTGTTCTTTCTCAGTCAAATAGAGGTGGTAGTTCTTTTTTGTGAATAGAATCATACACGGAATCATTTCTAATAGTATTTCTTCTTCAAAAAGCGTTGGTCGTTTTTTTTTCGTACAGAAACACGACCGTCACCATGAAGTGTTATGGGTAACATAGCTCAACCGCGTCGTTCAGACTTGGTTTCAACCCGGGCAGTCGCACCTGAGCTCTTACTCCATACACTATGGGAGACTGCGAGTGTTTTCTGTTTCTTTCCAATCTCCTTTATTTCTACTGGTCTTTCTCATTCAAATAGAGGTGGTCGTTCTTTTTTTTTTTGAATAGAAACATACACGGAATCATTTCTAATAGTATTTCTTCTTCAAAAAGCGTTGGTCGTTTTTTTTTCGTACAGAAACACGACCGTCACCATGAAGTGTCATGGGTAACATAGCTCAACCGCGTCGTTCAGACTTGGTTTCAACCCGGGCAGTCGCACCTGAGCTCTTACTCCATACACTATGGGAGACTGCGAGTGTTTTCTGTTTCTTTCAAATCTCCATTATTTCTACTGGTCTTTCTCATTCAGATAAAGGTGGTAGTTCTTTTTTTTGAATAGAATCATACACGGAATCATTTTTGTTAGTATTTCTTATTCAAAAAGCGGTGGTCGTTCTTTTTTCGTACAGAAACACGACCGTCACCATGAAGTGTCATGGGTAACATAGCTCAACCGCGTCGTTCAGACTTGGTTTCAACCCGGGCAGTCGCACCTGAGCTCTTACTCCATACACTATGGGAGACTGCGAGTGTTTTCTGTTTCTTTCCAATCTCCTTTATTTCTACTGGTCTTTCTCATTCAAATAGAGGTGGTCGTTCTTTTTTTTTTTGAATAGAAACATACACGGAATCATTTCTAATAGTATTTCTCCTTCAAAAAGCGGTGGTCTTTTTTTTTTTTCGTACAGAAACACGACCGTCACCATGAAGTGTCATGGGTAACATAGCTCAACCGCGTCGTTCAGACTTGGTTTCAACCCGGGCAGTCGCACCTGAGCTCTTACTCCATACACTATGGGAGACTGCGAGTGTTTTCTGTTTCTTTCAAATCTCCTTTATTTCTACTGGTCTTTCTCATTCAGATAAAGGTGGTAGTTCTTTTTTTTGAATAGAATCATACACGGAATCATTTCTAATAGTATTTCTCCTTCAAAAAGCGGTGGTCGTTTTTTTTTCGTACAGAAACACGACCGTCACCATGAAGTGTCATGGGTAACATAGCTCAACCGCGTCGTTCAGACTTGGTTTCAACCCGGGCAGTCGCACCTGAGCTCTTACTCCATACACTATGGGAGACTTCAAGTGTTTTCTGTTACTTTCCAATCTCCATCATTTCTGCTGTTCTTTCTCAGTCAAATAGAGGTGGTAGTTCTTTTTTGTGAATAGAATCATACACGGAATCATTTCTAATAGTATTTCTTCTTCAAAAAGCGTTGGTCGTTTTTTTTTCGTACAGAAACACGACCGTCACCATGAAGTGTTATGGGTAACATAGCTCAACCGCGTCGTTCAGACTTGGTTTCAACCCGGGCAGTCGCACCTGAGCTCTTACTCCATACACTATGGGAGACTGCGAGTGTTTTCTGTTTCTTTCCAATCTCCTTTATTTCTACTGGTCTTTCTCATTCAAATAGAGGTGGTCGTTCTTTTTTTTTTTGAATAGAAACATACACGGAATCATTTCTAATAGTATTTCTTCTTCAAAAAGCGTTGGTCGTTTTTTTTTCGTACAGAAACACGACCGTCACCATGAAGTGTCATGGGTAACATAGCTCAACCGCGTCGTTCAGACTTGGTTTCAACCCGGGCAGTCGCACCTGAGCTCTTACTCCATACACTATGGGAGACTGCGAGTGTTTTCTGTTTCTTTCAAATCTCCATTATTTCTACTGGTCTTTCTCATTCAGATAAAGGTGGTAGTTCTTTTTTTTGAATAGAATCATACACGGAATCATTTCTAATAGTATTTCTTCTTCAAAAAGCGTTGGTCGTTTTTTTTTCGTACAGAAACACGACCGTCACCATGAAGTGTTATGGATAACATAGCTCAACCGCGTCGTTCAGACTTGGTTTCAACCCGGGCAGTCGCACCTGAGCTCTTACTCCATACACTATGGGAGACTTCAAGTGTTTTCTGTTACTTTCCAATCTCCATCATTTCTGCTGTTCTTTCTCAGTCAAATAGAGGTGGTAGTTCTTTTTTGTGAATAGAATCATACACGGAATCATTTCTAATAGTATTTCTTCTTCAAAAAGCGTTGGTCGTTTTTTTTTCGTACAGAAACACGACCGTCACCATGAAGTGTCATGGGTAACATAGCTCAACCGCGTCGTTCAGACTTGGTTTCAACCCGGGCAGTCGCACCTGAGCTCTTACTCCATACACTATGGGAGACTGCGAGTGTTTTCTGTTTCTTTCAAATCTCCATTATTTCTACTGGTCTTTCTCATTCAGATAGAGGTGGTAGTTCTTTTTTTTTTGAATAGAAACATACACGGAATCATTTCTAATAGTATTTCTCCTTCAAAAAGCGGTGGTCGTTTTTTTTTCGTACAGAAACACGACCGTCACCATGAAGTGTCATGGGTAACATAGCTCAACCGCGTCGTTCAGACTTGGTTTCAACCCGGGCAGTCGCACCTGAGCTCTTACTCCATACACTATGGGAGACTTCAAGTGTTTTCTGTTACTTTCCAATCTCCATCATTTCTGCTGTTCTTTCTCAGTCAAATAGAGGTGGTAGTTCTTTTTTGTGAATAGAATCATACACGGAATCATTTCTAATAGTATTTCTTCTTCAAAAAGCGTTGGTCGTTTTTTTTTCGTACAGAAACACGACCGTCACCATGAAGTGTTATGGGTAACATAGCTCAACCGCGTCGTTCAGACTTGGTTTCAACCCGGGCAGTCGCACCTGAGCTCTTACTCCATACACTATGGGAGACTGCGAGTGTTTTCTGTTTCTTTCCAATCTCCTTTATTTCTACTGGTCTTTCTCATTCAAATAGAGGTGGTCGTTCTTTTTTTTTTTGAATAGAAACATACACGGAATCATTTCTAATAGTATTTCTTCTTCAAAAAGCGTTGGTCGTTTTTTTTTCGTACAGAAACACGACCGTCGCCATGAAGTGTCATGGGTAACATAGCTCAACCGCGTCGTTCAGACTTGGTTTCAACCCGGGCAGTCGCACCTGAGCTCTTACTCCATACACTATGGGAGACTGCGAGTGTTTTCTGTTTCTTTCAAATCTCCATTATTTCTACTGGTCTTTCTCATTCAGATAAAGGTGGTAGTTCTTTTTTTTGAATAGAATCATACACGGAATCATTTATGATAGTATTTCTTATTCAAAAAGCGGTGGTCGTTCTTTTTTCGTACAGAAACACGACCGTCACCATGAAGTGTCATGGGTAACATAGCTCAACCGCGTCGTTCAGACTTGGTTTCAACCCGGGCAGTCGCACCTGAGCTCTTACTCCATACACTATGGGAGACTTCAAGTGTTTTCTGTTACTTTCCAATCTCCATCATTTCTGCTGTTCTTTCTCAGTCAAATAGAGGTGGTAGTTCTTTTTTGTGAATAGAATCATACACGGAATCATTTCTAATAGTATTTCTTCTTCAAAAAGCGTTGGTCGTTTTTTTTTCGTACAGAAACACGACCGTCACCATGAAGTGTTATGGATAACATAGCTCAACCGCGTCTTTCAGACTTGGTTTCAACCCGGGCAGTCGCACCTGAGCTCTTACTCCATACACTATGGGAGACTGCGAGTGTTTTCTGTTTCTTTCAAATCTCCATTATTTCTACTGGTCTTTCTCATTCAGATAGAGGTGGTAGTTCTTTTTTTTTGAATAGAATCATACACGGAATCATTTCTAATAGTATTTCTTCTTCAAAAAGCGTTGGTCGTTTTTTTTTTCAAACAGAAACACGAACGTCACCATTAAGTGTTATGGGTAACATAGCTCAACCGCGTCGTTCAGACTTGGTTTCAACCCGGGCAGTCGCACCTGAGCTCTTACTCCATACACTATGGGAGACTGCGAGTGTTTTCTGTTTCTTTCCAATCTCCTTTATTTCTACTGGTCTTTCTCATCCTAATAGAGGTGGTCGTTCTTTTTCTTTGAATAGAAACATACACGGAATCATTTCTCTTCGTAATCCTGAGTCAGAAAGAAGTGGTTGTATATTTTTTTGAAATGAATCTTCAACGGAATCACACTGTAGAGGACCGATAGTGTTTCTTGATTGTTTGCAAAATTTTCCTTCATTTCTACTCGTATTTTATTCACTACGTATTTCTTCATTAAAATAAAAATCGATTTCGATGTTATGACAGTTAATTCATTATTTACTAACGAACAGGACTCCAGTAGATCGTGGAATAGGCCTACAGGGGAAACCACGTTAAAAAAAACGCGCCGAGTATACTACCTCATAGGTGGTGCGGAAATGTATACATAAAAAACCTTTTCATCAACATTCATGTTCGTTGCATCCTACAAACTTAATCTCGCAGGAGAAATGGTGAAGTATTTTGCATAATGATCTCCAATTTTTGTGGGATATTTTGGTTGAAAAGGTGCTGCTACGGATTTTTAGTGCTGATTTTTCACAAAGAATCGTAACAATTTTGGAAGAAGCATAATTAACTTAATTTTACTGCAGGAGAAAGTATTTTTGGTTATATTATATCATTCATGAACATCTTATAAGACTATCTTGAAGATTGAGGTTAGGTGAATGAAAAAATATGCATATTATGAAAAAAAGTTTATTTATAAAAAACATCTCTAATTATCACTAATCGAGATTAAAATCGTCCTCACAATCAATGTCACATAATCTACTTTGTAATTTTCGCATAGGAAATATCTGCAACCAAGTAACAACTAGAAAACGTACCATCCCATCCATACAAATATTAACTAAAAGAAGGTTGCTTTTTGTTTCATTCTAAAGTTCGCTTAACCACCTTTATGTACCAGAAACTTGACCCTTTTTTGTAGTAGTTCACGAGTAATATTGTGAAAACTGTTACCAAGTGTTAGATAAAAAAAATCCTGATGGTGTACAGAAACTGTACAGGGAGAAATAGGAGTTGTAACCCAACGATTCTACTGTGGATGTGCAAGGCAATTGTGAGACCAATAATGACATACAGGCCAATGGTTTGGGGAACTAGAACCAGTCTAAATACCACGAGGAACAATTTCTCGAAGGTTCAAAAATTGGCATAGTACTGGAGAGTCTGGCAGAAATAACATCACTCAGAATGTTTAGAGACAAAATCATCAAACAAAAACCGCCCATGAAAAACGAGAAATGAACAGAAATATCAACAAATGGTACAACGATTCTAAAGCAGCACACAGAATTGGAATAGGAGTGTACGAGCCCAGAACTAAACATTCTGAAAGCCTGGGCGACACACCAAATATTTTTCCAGTAGAAATTTATGCAATTGAAAAATATGTATCATAAAATCCAAACTAAATTGTGAACGCCTAGTCGAATTCAAAGAGTTAGGCAAGAAAAATAAAGCAACCCTGCAATGGATTCCGGGACCAATCAGAGTGTAGGGAAACAGAATAGCTGACAGATCAGTTAAAGTAGAGGCAGACAAACTCTTCATTGGACTTGAACCCTTGCGTGGTATCAGCTACAAAATAATAGAGAAAACATTGGAAATAAAAGTAGATAAGAGTAAAACCAGCTACTGGGAAACCTCCAGGGGTTGAGATAGGTAAAGACACTTCTGGAAAGCTATAACTAGAGGAGATATACTAACAGTCTCCGGAGTCTTATTGGGGCACTGTCACTCCAATGGGCATCTTAAGACGCTAGACTTGGCAGGTAATACGATGTGCAGATTCTGTTGCGCAGAGGACGATACCTCATTCTCTTGTGAGAAGTGAACAGAAGATGAAGATCTGTCATCCCACATTCTGAACTTTCTAGGAGGAGTAGGATTAACAGATCAGCTGTAAATACTGGGTTCTTCATTATCGCAGCAAGAAAGGGGGCACAATAGATCCTTTGAAAACATTTGTGCATTTAATATCCAACAAAATTATAAAAAAATTTCATAAGAGTATTATTCACCTGAAGCACTCCAAAAAAAAATAGAAACGCAGATGAGACTAATGGTTAGTAGTGCTCCATGCACCCAACCTTTCAAACTTCTTTCAACATGTCTACTCCAAGTGTTTGATTCATTGAAATAAACAGAAAATTATTTCTGGAAATCTTTAAAGAGTCCGAACTAATTTGAAATCAGTTCATTAAAAATATACATTCTAAACGGAAGAAATAAGATTTTCAAATATGGTATAAATTACTAATTCAAAGAAGAAAAACATTTGATCATTTTTCAATTCTTTTCGCCAACATTCCATTACCTTAATGAACGAATATGTTTATCCACTTTATCCACTCAAAATTTTATTTGTTTTTGAGGTCAAAGACGATTGATTATTCTTTTAGTGACTAATTGCCATTTTTTTAATAGCTTATATTACTTATAATCTGTGTAATTACTAAATTATCACCATAGACAGATATCAATATCTTCGACATGTTTCTACATGCTTTATTATCTATCTAACTATCTGATATGATAATCAAGGTATCAACAAAATATAAAATGCTTTACTGGTTTCGTAACGGAAAATAGGTATGTAACCAGTATAACTTCGAGCATATTAAATGATACACGCGAGATCATATATGCAACTAACATAACAATGCAGGGTATCGTTAGTTGCGTACCAACTAGGGTAAGAAGGCACAGTAGTAAATTTTCAAGTAAAAAAATGTCCAGCTATTATAGATAGACGAGATGATAATACACTTGTTTGAAAAATACTGTTTACTGCTGAAGCTGGTTTCACACAAGACAGTTTTATTAATTCCCATAATTTATATTTATGAGATGAAAATCCTCACAGTACAATTCAAACAAAGAATCAACATGGATCTTATGTTAATGTGTGGGCAGGAATACTTGGTAATAATTTAATAGATCCACATTTTCTTGATAATAACCTGAATGGTAAGCTATATTTAGAATGTCTCCAAAATGATTTCCCACCCATGTTACGTGATTGTGATGTTATATATGATGGAGCCTCTCTGCACTTCCTAAATGATATAAAATATCATCT
Organism: Diorhabda sublineata; assembly: GCF_026230105.1. Taxonomy (NCBI): domain Eukaryota; kingdom Metazoa; phylum Arthropoda; class Insecta; order Coleoptera; family Chrysomelidae; genus Diorhabda; species Diorhabda sublineata. The sequence goes on from NC_079475.1 coordinate 12,833,575, forward strand.
TGATAAATTTTCTCCTAATAGGTGGATTGGATTCATTCATATTTTTGTAGATATCTTAAAAGCTTGATATATGCAACACCTGTAAACAGAAGGAACGAAATGATCGATAGAATAAACTTCCATTGTGACGCTACAAGGCAGAATCTTGGTTTGGTCTTTCAAATTCAAAGAAATATTCTCCGTAGACTCCGAAAGTGTGTAGAAGTGCAAAGTGACCACTTCGAACATTTTTCATAGTTTTTTTTGTTCTTATTTGAGAAGTTATAGGCTAACCAACTAAATTTTTCTAGATTTAAATTTTTTTCTTATGTAAGTAACACGATGATTCAAATATACAATTCAATTCAATACATAATGTAAGATAATTTTCTGCAAAATTTCTCTTTATGGCAAACGGTTTCCTTGGCATGTACAACGATAAAAAATCTACATATCTCCTAAATAAGAAATTTCATAGAGTTTTTGTTAAAAAGTCAACCGAAAAATTCATTTTTATCTTTAGATTGTAAGGGTTATCCTTAAAAAGTTACGAATTGTTAACCATTGGATATGAGCCGCCCCAGGTCATTAAAAATTCATAATGTTCGATTGTATAATTTAAAAAATATACTCAAATATGAGATCTGATTTCGTAACTTTAAAAGCCCATTACTCAGAAAAGAGGGATTGTATGAGAAATTTTTCTATCACAGAAATATTTTATTGCCATCTACTCACTCCCGAATTTTGTGCATCAAGTCCAGTGAGAAGAGTGAATAAGTAGGAAGACACTGGAAGTGGCATTGGGAAGTGACGTCTTTGGTCCAGAAATAATTCTATCCAAAGACGAAGCTTCCACCTTAAGCTCTTCGATTTCTACTAGAATAGATAAGAATATTTCAACCATGAAGAACGATATTTTATCATTGAAAATTGACATTGCCGCTGATGTCGAAAATAAAATTTCATTTCTAAAATCTGATATCAAGAATAAGATGACAATTTTTAACGAAACAATCAAATCGAATACAGAGAATGGATTAGCAACGTTGAACGAAAAAATGAAATGGGGTTTTTGAAAATAAGATGACTATGATAGGAAATCAGATCACAATATACTCGAGTAGAAGACAAGAAGATGCAAACATATAAAACCCTGCAAGCTGCAAAGTGAAGTGAAGTGAAGGCTCGAGTGAAGGCTCCAAAATTTAACGTAAAACAGTTGGAAGCAGCCGCTAGAGTTATTAGTTGGTTGATAAGGAGAAAACAGTGAATTTAAGTGCTGCCCAAATTGAAGACTTGAACAACTGAAGAAGAGGTTGCAATATGGTCATAAACATCTATACCTTGTTTTTAAATTAGGAGAAGTAATTTGAAAAACCTGAATCACACCACTAAAAGTTACTAGATTTAGAGAACGGCCCTGATTAAGAGTGTGTTCCGAAATCGTCGTGTTCAAAATCTGATTATTAACTTCAAAACGGCTTTTCATTGGCCCAGGTGACAATCATGGAACTGAAAAAGTGAAAAGGTTATGTTTTTATTTATAAATAATAATTGTGATAACCTGCTAAATAATTTTGTGAATAAGTGGTAATTACCATTTATTTATAATATGAGAGATTAATAATAACATAGCGTAACAAGTGATGGCGAGGTAGAAAATAAGTGAAAGAAGTTTCCAGGGGTTATAAGAAATGCGAGTTACATGATGTGGATTTGAATGATCAAGTTATTAAAACGTTTAAATTCGCAGCCCAATGATGAAATAAAGGTAGATTTCGTCAATGTTGAAACTACTAGCAACATTGCAGATATTTATATGGTGGGTGAATGGACTAGCGTTTGAGTCGACAACTTTGCAATTACAGGAGAACAACGTATTTGTGTTAACTTATGTCGAAAAAGTTAACTGATGTTGTTTGTTAAATAAAAATAAAGTAATATATCATAAAATGTTCTTGGTTTATTTACACTTATGTATTTGTTATTTTTTAAATAACTTATAATGTACAAAACGTTTTAACAAAATTATTATATCCAACAAAAGTACCTAACCTTATCGCAAAGTTAAATATTAGGTTGTAACAAATAAATAAAGTGGAATTATTTTGTTTCAAATTTTTTAAATTAAGATTTCTTCAATATTTATTTTATGTATATGGTATTAAACTGTACCTCATTCATGTTAACAAACATTTTTTATTGAAAAATAATTTGAAGTTTGGCACTGATAAAAATATATTTATAGATAATATAAGCGAATCTCACCTTAGTTCTTAATAATACAAGCTATGTATAAAATTCAACAAATATATGTGTGCTTTTAATGCCAAAGTTATACCTTATATATATATATATATATATATATATATATATATATATATATATATATATATATATATATATATATATATATATATATTTTACTTGATATTTCTACCAAGAAATATCGAAGAAATAATCTTGATACCTTTATTTCCATAATTACCTACCCATACTTTAGTAAGAGAAATATCAATATTTTATTCGGTTTTTACAAAACACAAAACATCAGATCTGACTATTACATTTTTAACTCTTTGGTTTTGTTTGTTAATGTAAAATTTCTTTTATAATGTAATAAATACAAAGTGCAATATTAAACTTTAATGTTGTTTATTAACCTAAGAAACATATTAAACTAAAAGTATAAGATGATAGATGTTAAGTATTGTCGTTTCTACCTTACAATATCATCATGTTCTATTAAAACACTCTTAGGCTTCTTTTCAAATATCTAAAAATTTATACATATTACATGAATATTTAATACATACTAAATAAATAAAAGAAAAAAATAAGGGACACCCACACACTACCTACTTTTATTTCTATATTTGATAAACATAGGTATATTTAAATATAATGGCCTGCAGATTGTATAAGGGAAAGTTCATTAAAATTTCTTATACTTATGCTAGATTATTTGTTAACATCTTAATAGGCTTGTCTTTTATTTGAAACTTATTTTTTAGTTTTATTAATTTTATCTACATTGAAGTTTGAATATGATACATTTTTTAATTGGAGATAATAGTACCTGTATGACAAATAATTATTTTTTGACTAAATAGATTATTTAGGTTGGTTAAAAAAATCATAAGCTACAACAAACAAGTGGGCAATGATAAAATAATGATGTCCTTTATATAAAACACGACAAAATTACTTACCTGAAATTGATTTCTTTCATAAGTTTGTATAATGATGAACGAGAGACATTTTGTAAATCCGTATTTTTCTTAATTTCATTTAAAATTTTGTTCAATGTGGGGATATCGTTTTTAAAAAAGAAACCATGTACAATTCGTCGAATGATATTTTTACTAGTTTCATCAAATGTTTTAACAAGGCCTGGACGACCTCCAGAATGTTTTGGACTAACAACTGTTCCCGTACCGAAGTACGGAAAAATATCGAAATATTCTTTTATCGTACGATATACAGTCGATTTCGCAATCCCTAAAAAGTAAAAATTTTTCAAGTTAATTTCATGCAAAAATGTAATTTTTCTACAACTTAACCATTTGTAACAATTTTAGACACGGCAGCAGTTAACTTGATTTTTGGTTGATCAGTTAAAATTTGTTTATACAAATTTATCATACTCTGTTTTTCGTTTAGTGATAAATGACCCAAACTTATCAATTTCCGTCTTTTTGGTGGATAACAAAGACCGCTGGTACTTGGAGTAGCATCCATATTTAATCAAAAAGTTATATAATGAGTTCTGATAAGAACTGTTTTTTTTTTCAAGTTGAAATAAAGCAATGCACAATAACCAGAAATGACGAATGAACAAAGTTTACAGAAAACAAGTACAAAATATTTTTAGGTTAGGTATTGACAAGTATTTTGTCACAGATATGTAAAAAGTATCGTATGAAACTGGCTGCCATCTAGCCAATCAGAAGTCATCAGAATTGCCAACTTAAATTCAATTTACTCCTCCTAGTTTAAAAACAAGGTATAATAGGTGTTCAAATTTATTACCAAATTATTAACGATTTCTGAATAAAACTAACTTTATTTTAATTTTGACTTGGTTGGAGAAAAAATAGTATATATCTTACGGACTAAAAGTGCCTATTTTTACTCGCAATTTTGCATTAATTTGGCTGCGCTGCGCTCCGCCTCGCAACTACAAATATTGCTCGTAAAAAATATGCACTTTTAATCCTTATAATATAATATACTATTTTTTAATTTTTTTTGTCGAAAAATATTAACAAACAAAATCTAAGTAAACCAATTACGACAGTAGTAAACTTACAAACATAGCATATAAATACGAATTTTTCCAACAATAACCCACAAATATTATGGGGTGAAAAAGTGATAACGTTAAGAAAATCTTGGATTAATGACGTCATTACGCTTGCTAGGGTAGTGATATATATATAAGAATACTAATAGAATTGTTTTGACTTTGACGTTTATACTTAACCTTATAACACTTAAAGTTAAATAGATTATTCCATTCAAGCCTTTTAAATTTAAATAAAATGATTTGATATTTTAAACAACAAAATGAATAGTATTAAATCTTTATCATTTTGTAAGCAATCTTTTTGTAGTATTACATTACAAAACAAAGTATTTCATAATTATAAATGCCTGTCTACCAGTAATATTCTTAACAAAATTGATCCAAATTTAGTTAATATCTTTGATCGAAAAACTAAAAGTTTACAAAGAAAACGAGCAGCTTTAGCTGAAGATGTGAATTTATATGATTATCTAAAAGATGAAATCGGTTTTCGATTGGCTGATAGAATTTTTGATATTAAAAGAAAGTTTAAAATCGCAGCTGATATAGGTAATATAATCCTTTCACCGTTTTATTTCAATAATTTTTTAACAATTATAGGATGTAGCAGGGGCTACGTATCTAGGCATATCTCTCCAGATTCAGTAGAAGAACTGATTCTATGCGACATTAGCAAGACAAATTTAGATGCTGCTGGTGTTCAAGAAGGAATAAAAACTAAAAAACAAATTCTAGATGAAGAACATATAGAAGTAATACTTTTAAATATAATTTAGAAACTAACCAATAATATTTTAATTTCAGTTTGAACCAAATTCACTTGACTTAGTTGTATCTTGTCTCAGTTTACACTGGGTGAATGATTTACCTAGAGCTTTCAAGCGAATTCTGGAGAGTCTTAAAGAAGATGGTGTTTTGTTAGCTGCTGTATTTGGAGGGGACACTCTGTATGAACTGCGTTCTTCTTTACAATTAGCAGAACTTGAAAGACGTGGTGGACTGTCCCCTCACATTTCTCCTTTTACTGAAGTTCGAGATATAGGTGGATTATTGACACATGCTGGTTTTACCATGTTAACAATTGATACAGATGAGATTGTTGTCAGATATCCATCTATGTTTGAATTAATGCTAGATTTAAAAGGTAAAGGAGAAAATTTTATACATTATTTTTAAAATATTACAGGTACTGGTTAAAATTTTGATTGCAGCGGGGCTTTTGACAAGTATGTTTATTTATATATTGTTTCCATACCTTCAGAATTTTTATTATTATCTTTAATTCCAAAACTTCTGTTATCTATGTTTTGGGTTGTATTTGAGTCTGTTCAAAATTTTTTCCAATTTTCTGTATTGGCCTTTTTGCTTTATTTCTTTTCATGTGATATTCATCTTTACATTTATATATTTTCTCTTTATTTATTTATTTTAGAGAATTATCTTGTAATTTGAGTTCCAAATTTGATTTGCACTAAAAAATTTTACTAATTTATATTTAGTCCATTATAAAAAAAATCAGAAATCACATTTAATACTTCACAGCACAGTACTAAACAACTGAACATTTAGTGGGGTTCAATTCTATGTTCAAATTTAAGAAAAAGTTAGAGAACACGAAACATTAGAGCTGCTTCTGAACGCTAAACATTCTGTTAACTGTGATAAAGCTTTATCATTATTATTTGAACTATTACACAACGTTATGCTTTTAGGAATGGCTGAAAGTAACGCAGCTCTAAACCGATCATTACATTTACACAGAGATACACAATTTGCAGCTGCAGCTATTTATCAACAGCTTTATGGAACTTCGGATCCCGAATCTGGTCAAGTAACCGTACCTGCAACATTTCAGGTAAATTTTAACACAGGTGATATCTAATTATTTATTCCATAGTGTTCATTGTCTATTTTGGCACTACCAAATGTTAATTTTTCTGTTGAAGGTTACTGATCTTTAACGTTGTCTACTTCCAAAGCTAAAAGCTGCAATTAACAATATCTGTGCAATCTATGAATTGTAGCTTTTAAAGTGGTTATAAATAATACACATTAGTGGGGTCGATTATAGATTCTTTTATTATATATTTAGTGAAAAGGGACGTGATTTTAGAATAACAAAAACACAAAAAAATTTAATAATAATAATTTTTTGTTTTCTCGGCGCGTCGATCAATGTTAATAATTTCTTCACTATCAAGTGCAAATCTACAATCATTCTATGTTTACAGATTATAAATATGCTAGGCTGGAAACCACATCCAAAACAACCAAAACCTCTCGAAAGGGGTTCAGGGGAAGTGTCTTTAAAAGACTTACATAGATTGGATGAAATTATAAAGGAAGTTAAAAAAGTTAAAATAGACGATGACAATGATAAACGTTAACTGTTGTTTGTGGTTTTATTTTGTATAAAACAGATGTTAATTATTTTAATAAATATTCTATTCCAAGAACTACTTATGATTTTTCCTAAAGGAATTCCTTCCCTCTACATATGAATTAGACTTTAAAGTTAAGTGTCTGAGTGAGCGGAAAACCCCTATCTGCTAACAATGAGATAGGTCTAACAAACTGAGATTCATCTTTTGTGAGATGTCTATCCACCATATTTCTTCTGGTGGGAGCCCTTCATCTTATCATGAATTGTAGACTTTGGAATAGTGAATACTCCACAAAAGTGCCCACTGCGGCCAAGCTGTAACTGGAACTGGCAAGGGAGGACAGGACTCTAAACTTGATTTTTCCATGAAATTCTCATTTATCTCGTGAATGACAAAAAAATTAAAACAACAAACTTGTAGAAAATTCAATTTTCTACATAAAAGGTCTTAAGCTATAATAGGCGCTATAATAATGATTTCTGTAGATATTTGCTGAGGACCTTTTTTGTAGAAATTCGGATTTTCTAAAAGTTTGTGCAAAACTATCAGCACATTAAAGTACTGCCCTTGATTGTTAAAATATTCATATAAAAAAGAATCTTGCATTTAAAACTAATTAAAAACCAGTTAGTTGCTCTTCATATGTTAATAATATTTGAATAAATACAAAAATGGATAAGTTTTAAAAAAATTTATTTTTAAAGTTTTTGGAACATTTCTAATAGTTAAGGATATTCTTGTAGATCTCTCTAAAACTTCATCTTGTGCATTTTTAGTACATAGTTCCAAATTAACACAGTCTTTCATAGTATCGAATTTTCTTTCACAAATGGAATGTAAATATTTGGAATATAAATCATCTTTAATTATCACAAGGCTACATTCTTCTAAAAATACGTCACAAACTTTTTTTCTCCTCGCATCGTTTTCCACAAACTCAAGAATGGTATGAGACCCACAAGAAATAGTACATATGGTAGGATAAAAAAGAGGACCATCAGTGTGGGGCATTATACCTTGTCCGGGTGAATACTCATTTACAAGTACGTGATTTGGTTCACAGTTATCAAATACTCCAAGTTCTTTAATTTTATTTAAATAAATTTGTAGCCAATTGGGTATTTTTTCTGGTATCATCCCCTTTTCGTGAGGAACTCCACCATAGTCTTGTAATCTTCTATTGGAAAGATTAGTCCACTTTGGTTTCGGAACTGAATATACATTTTTAATAATATTGGCGTTCTCATTGGCTGTTATGAAATTTGGAATATAGTATATAGTCGGAGGAGCTCCACTTACTTTGAACTTACTTATATCCATTCACAAACAAAACAAACAGATCACAATTTCTGATTATCATGAAACATAAATATTCAAATTAATTTTAGAGTTAAGGTCTTCTTCTTCCACTTTAACTTGAAGTCTTTAACGGTTCATTGCCAAAGCGCTAAGTACTAAAGCACCTCCTGTAGTGTTTCCACTGTTCACACCTACTACAAATAAACTTTGATTGAGAAAATTACAAGACCTACATACGCATCAAGAGCGCGAACTATACAATGTTGTACAATGGTTTCGCCCGCTGAATGCGACCCATGATCCCGGATCAGATACATGTCAATTGTTCGCGCATTCCAACCCAGATCACGATTCTTATCAATCTCCGCATTCTGTTAAAATTTAAAACTGATCCTCATTCCGCAAAAATTATGTAAGGAACTATGTCGATCATTATATAAATGTTCGGAAAGTAGTATGGATACCCTACAATGTCTTTTCTGCTACAGTATACCGTCCTTAAATGCGATCAGTTGATGAATTACTACGTTTATTTTTGCACGTGATATGGATTCCACAACTGAATTAAGGTCTATAAACTCAAAATAGACGGTTTTTATAAGTCAAGTAATTTTGAAATTTTCACCGGAAACGGAGCGCACTATTCGAAAATCTCGTTCTGTGCTAGGACCCACAATTATCTTATAAGTGATCTACCTGATTTCGGATTATAGTTACCGAAAAGCTCTATGCCTGGCCTGTTAATTATTTGTGTCAATTGTCATTGGCATTTGTAAATAAGTTGGATCCACTTGTTATATTAATTTATTATGTATTATAGAATATTTAATAATGGCTTTAACAGCAGAGCAATGTGATATTCTATTAGGAATATTGGAAACTCACAGTGTACGTAATTTTACTCTTGAAGCTCTCTCCAATGAATTACATAAAAAATTCGATTCTTCAAATTTTTTTCAAGTCGGCACATGCATTGTTATGTTATTGCAAAATAATCTATTACCTGAATCTGAACAACGATTAGCAGCCGTAACTTTATTGCATGAATTATATCGAGGAGAGCCAATTGCAAATACTCCTTTTGCAAATGTATTTATACATTTACTGAATCCTCCAGAACAACAAAGCAGTGTTGGTGCACCAAAATTAGAATATGCAGGACAACTACCGAGAATTTCCAGTTCAGAAAGAAATTTTATAATACAGCTATTGTCAGACAAGCCTAAGGATGCACTTTTGAAGAAAACTGCTGTTCAAATAGTTAATTCTGACGCACCAACACAGGTAATTGCAGTTTTTTTCAGTTCATTGGATCATTCGTAGATGTCAACGTCAACCTTTAATGTACAAACAAAAATGATTTCTTAGAATAACAATCTTTCCTTGTCAATTCCTCAATAATATTTTTAATTTCATGTTGCTTTATTCTGAACTGTGTCTCTGATACTAGATAGTATTACTAGATGATATTGCTGATCTTATTATACAGTGTAAGCTCAGATTAAATACTACAGATATATCACTGCTTTGATTTCTCTGAAAACGCTGCCATTACCTCATACATTTAAATTAGTTGTTTTCAGCATTCCATTACTATCAGATACATCTGTAGAATTTAATTTGGGGAATCAGTCTTGTATGGTAAAAAGTTATTATTATGGTATGTGTACATAAAATGGGAATAATTTGAGTTAGATGGACCATATAAATCAATAGAGGTTCTGTGTACTATTGAAGTTTTATACAAAACTGCTTAACACTTTGGGAGATAAAAATTTCTATAAAAACAAATAGATCAGATGGTTGTATATTGATGAGTATTATAAGTGAGAATTACTATCAAAACAATTCACATAATTCAATTGGTGTTAATAGAATTTTACAATAAAGATTTAAACAACTTCAAATTAATCTATTGATTTGACTTTTTGCACATTTTCTTGATTCCAGTTACAATATATGTAGCAAATGAAATATCTATATTATGTGATATGGTTCTAGGTGCCAGAAACCTTTTTCTTCTATTTCATACATTCTCAGGTGTAGTGCTTTGAAGTTCCGTTTCTCACACTTCTAGAGAATGAGGATAGAGATTCGAAGCTAGCGCAAGGAGTTGGAGAGGGCATTTTTGGACTGTTCTCTGAGAAACAGGATCTGTATGGTTTATTATCTGCTAAGTATACCATCTTTAGGTGTCCATTAAGGCAACAGTACCCCAACACAACTTCTGTTAGTATTCCTAGCAGATCTCTTTTGGTTATAGTTTCCCAAGAGATTCTTTGCCTGTCTCATCTCCTGTAAGTTGTCTTAATAATTGGGTTTGATCCTATCTACCTTCTTTTCAAATACTTTCTTTAAATTACAGAAGTGTTCAGGTCCTATGAAGAGTTTGTGTGCACCCATTTTAGCAAGTCTTTCAGCTATTTTATTTTCCTCCACTCCGGTGTGTCCCAGAATCCATTGCAGGGTAACTTTATTTTTCTTGCCTAGCTCATTTACCTTGTACAGGCAAACTAGTTTGAATTTTATGATATTGGAAATTAAAGCTCTAATGGATGGTTGGATATTGAACCCGATGATGATTTCCTGTTTGAGATATCTAAATTGAAATGGACACATCTTACAATTGCATATATTTCTGCTTGGTGTGTTGTTTAGACTTTTAGATTGTTTGGTTTTAGGTCCATACACTCCTATTCCAGCTCTGTCTGCTGTTTTAGAGCCATATCTGTTCATTTCTCGAATGGTGTTTTAATCTGAAGTATGGTCACCTTAATTTTAAGTATTCCCTGACATGCCATGTTTGATTTTAAAATGTTTTTATTTTGCATACAAACAATTTAATCATATTTTTCAGGTGAATGCTGATTTTTCAAACATTCAACTGATTTTAGCAGAAAAACAATCTGAATTGCCACAAACGTGCAAAATTGGAATACCTGTAATTTTATCTTTACCTGAAAAATCAACAAACTGTTACACATCCGATTCACCAAAAGATGATGTTATAGTTAAAAAACTAGCGACCTCCGATAATGCTGCCATTAATAAAGTTTATAAACCGGAATTTGTCACGTTAGCTCCACCTTTATTGAATTGTCAAGATGAACTAGTTTGGTTAAATCCCACTACACCAAAAGAGCATACAGTCGCTTACGATACCACCATGTGCGTCCCCGATATGGCCGGCTATGAAGCCCGACAATTAATGAACAAAGCCTATAAATCAGCTTTATCCATACAACAACAGCAACAGTTGCTAGGAGAATTAGAAGATGATCCTAAGTTAGTTTATCATATCGGTTTGACGCCATTGAAACTGCCGGATCTAGTTGAAAACAATCCGTTGATAGCCATCGAAGTCCTTCTTAAATTGATGCAATCTAAACAAATCACAGAGTATTTCAGTGTTTTAGTGAACATGGAGATGTCCTTGCATTCGATGGAAGTAGTAAACAGGCTGACGACAACAGTTGATTTACCAACTGAGTTTGTTCATTTGTATATATCAAATTGTATAAATACTTGCGAGACAATCAAAGATAGATATATGCAGAATAGGTTAGTGCGATTAGTTTGTGTATTTTTACAATCTTTGATAAGAAATAAGATAATCAATGTACAGGAATTGTTTATCGAAGTGCAAGCTTTCTGTATAGAATTTAGTCGAATAAGAGAGGCTGCCGCTTTATTTAGGCTTCTTAAGCAATTGGAATCGGGCGAATTGGGTTTGGTCTCATCACCAACTATTAGTTCTAAAAGTTAGATTTCATTTAATAATATTATTTAATTTCATTGAAATTATTTTTCTAATAATATAAATTTATTATATTGGTTAACCAGGAATCTTTTTTTTTTAAATGTGATTTTATTGGGAACGAGGTCAAGTAAATTAGAATTGAATTGATTTCAGAAATCTGTTAACTGTAATTTTTAAAATTTTTGGAAAATTAAGAAAAACTTATTATCTGTTGTAAAAATGTTGTTAATTAAAAACTCAAAGTAATACTTAATATCCTTTCAAAACTAATAGCGTTTGAATTTGATTTTCATGTTTTTTTTACCTACTCTTAAAAAGAAAAGTAAAAAATGTTTCACTTAACAGGTTTCTGTAGTAAAATTTGTGTTCATGGCTATTTTTTAGCAATATTTGATTTTTTAAAGTAAGTAGAATGTTCAATAATAAAAACACAATAATAGAAACTTGAATTTATTATTATAACTATTGCACCTATTATCGTTTTGTGTAATTACAAATTTGAAATTTTGGCGATTTTCAATTAAATATTTTATGTCAAGAACTTATTAAATAGACATAAAAATAAATACTTTTTAAAAAATTCAAGTACCCTGTCAATGTTAGAATAAAAGAATCAGAAGTGGTTACTGTGCCACAATACGTGAACAAAGGAATATTCAAGATGTTTGAAGTAAAACGTAACAAGCCGAATGGTTGGTTACAAAACTATTTCCAACATGTTTACCACAAGTACTTGGTGAATATAAATATTAATCCATCATCCATCCATCAACAATATAATAATTATGTTTTCTTTGTATTTAATGATTTTGTATCTACAATTTCCAACATGTCAGCTTGTGCTGGCTAGCTTTAAACGTTTCCATTTTTCACATCACAGATACAGTGTGTTTTGAAAAATTATACTTCTCATGAAATCTTGAAACTCCCGTCCTAGTAGTTTTTAAAATAAATCTAATCGAATTAAGGTTTTTTTTCGAAAGAACATCATCAATGCTAAAAATGTTAGTAATTACTTTGGGATTGTACGGGTATTTGTGAGTGTTAGGTTTAAATGTGCGTTGTATAGAGTGTGTTAAATAAAATTATTTATTGGAACAAAATGACTACAATAATTCTTTATAATAATAACTAAAAACTTAATTCACTCTGTCGACCATGCTTTCGACACCACCTTCAGTCTATCTACCACAGACCACACCAGACACGGAACTCAATAATCTGGAAGTGGCAGACGAGAGAAACAGTTGTTGTTCTTCTCTCTCATCGCGATATAAAACGTACCTAGGTGGCGCTCTTGGCCGACGTATAGCGGGATTTTTAATTTTGAATTAAAATTTAATTTAAAATGTTTTTAAACATGTAGAAAAATAATTGAAACAAAAATTGAGCTTTGTCAAATTGTATTTGCATAAGTACAACAAAGATTCACAATAATAATAATGCTATGCCACATCTTTTCATAACAAACACAGACTGAATGAGAACTAGTAACATTAGATCATAGGGATTCCAAGAAAACTGAAACAAAACGTTATGCAAGAGGACAAAGTTGTTTGTAAATCTGAGACATCATAAAGTTAGATATGGTAGATGGCATGCCTGCAAGGAAAAAAATTATTAGTTTAGAAGTAAATACAAATTATAATTACTTGTTGTTTACCTTTGAAACAATTATTCATTGCTATATTTTCTAAAGTTTTAATCCTTTTCCCTTTTTGTTTGCAAACTTTTTGTAATTTTCTTATGCGACCCTGCTTCCTCTTCACAATAACCATCAACTTTTGCTTTCTTGGTGTTATCTTTGTTGAACACAAGCCTTCAACGTCCTTAAAAAAAGTCCTTCTACATCTAACTGTACTTGAAATTGGTGTGACAGCCCGTTGGGATGGTGACTGCGAGGAATTTGTTTTCTCATGTTCAGTAACTTCACTGTTTGCATTACTTAATGATTTGGTATCCAAAAGAGTCTAAGAAATTGAATTTCAATTAACACCTAAGTTATGTTTTATTGCATAAAGCAAGATAAAAGCAAATCATCTAGAATAATATGTAAAATTCAGTACCTGTGGTTCTGGCTTTATTATATATTGGGATATAATGTTTACTTTTTTATTTGCTATCTGGTCCAGTCCCTAAAATTATTATTTTCATTGTAAAATACAAACCTAATTAATATTAGAATACAACCTTCATAACATGGTCCTTCTGGACTTCCAGAATTGTGGGCACTGCATCAGCTTTCAAACGTAAAACTGAGGTACACGGCACAAATCTATCTTTTGTGAAATGCTCATTGCAGATTCTAACATGGCCACATAGTGGTCTATATTTCATTTCCATAGCTTCCTGCCATATTTGCGACCTGTAACACACATGTAATTATTGTACATTGTAAAATAGCAACCTGTTTTTTAGTTTCATCTGGTACAGCTCGATTTTAATCTTTGCAGTAAGGAAACCTCAGTAATAAAAAACCAAACATTCATCTAACATGCATAAACGTATGGGTACTTACACAACAAGATAATAAATTTTCTGTTTACCTGTCTGCGCTACGGGGAAAGCAAAATAAATGCTTTACGTCGTCTTCAGAATTACCGCACACAATACAAAATCTCATTTTCCGGTGAATGATAATTATTGAAACCACACAAACCCACAAATAGAATAATGTAACTTTCGAAAGATTTCTGTAAATACAAAAGCGCCTCTACAAACGTTTTGTAGTAAGTGTGATAAAGACAGATAAATACGATTTGTAATGTACTGAACAATGATGAAAAAAACTGCCTTCTTTTTGGATCTACTTTCCCGTCTGGTGTGGTCTGTGCTATCAACTCAGCTTCCCGCTCTCTTCTTCTTTTTGTATATGAAACACATTTCTCAGGTTTGACCACAGAACTATATTGTTTGTCAATATTAACAGTGAGGAATAAAAAATAATCTGAAGATCATTTCCTCACTATCTCCAAATATCCAGATTAGAACATTGTCTAAAGTGTTTATTGAGGAATTTTTAAAAAATATGTTTGGAACTATGGACTTATAAATACAACAAAGGGGTGGCCAACATACAGTCCTGACCTAAATCCGATAGAACATTTTGAACTTTTTGGAGATGATCTAAAACAAAATATTCGAGCTAACAATGAAAAAGCTTAATTTGCTTAATGCATTAATTTCACTAAGTTAAAAATAAGTTGTCATAAATTTATACTCACATTAAAGCATTTTAAATTGTCTTTGAAACAGCATATTTTTTTATCTGATGATTAATTTGAAAAATATATATAGTTAAAGTCAAAAGTTTACAGTTGGTCGATTTCTATGCACTCAATTATATTTAAAAGATAAGATTAGGATTTATCTATGGAAATCTGGAATGGCTGTTGGATTCCCAGTTGTTGGAGTATTTGTTGGTTTGTTGTAGTGAACCGGTTGAATCCTTTGGTTGTAGTTGAACTCCCAACTTGGCAGTTGTAGGACTGCGGAACTATCTCGATAAAAAATTTTCTCAGTCCTATCTTATATTGCCAAAACCTTCCAGTTTGTTTCTACAAGGTGAGTTATTTTGGAAACATTGCAGAAAACCTGAATTTTTCTTACTACGAATCTCCAATGGATGAAGTTGTATTTTAGTGATTTAAATAAAATAACTGTTGAGATTTTAAAATAACACAATATATTATCTAATAATTGGTACACAATTCATTGCCTTGAAAATATAAGAGAAAGATTTGTAACTGAAAAACGAAACAATGCAATTTGAAAAATAGTTAAAGTATTTTATTTACAAGAATTAATCTCATACAACAAATGCAGGTGACAGGAGTGCTGGATTCTAATAACTAGTAAATAATGATACAGTTCTTGAACAACGCCCTTGACCTTTTTTTGTCATATTTCCATTAAATTAGGCGTCAAGAAGTTGCGCTGAAAATAGTCATAAATCCGCTCATACTTGTATTGGTTTAAAAATTCAATAGATATTAATACTGCTCGATTCGAAAAATTTTGTTTGACAAACGAAGCAAATAACCCCGAAGAATCATTTGCAAAATTACGAATTTTTGTAAGGCAGCTCCTGCGTACTCAATACATCACCAGCATTTGGCGGAATGCGGACTTACGTTTCCCAAGTACTTTGGCACCAACCAGGAATGGTTAGTACCTTCAATATGGGAATTTTATTGATTTGAAGGAGATTGCATCACTCCATCTGTTATTGGATGCTTTAAAAGCAGAAAACGAAAATCAAAATATAAGTAAATGTCATTTTATTATATTTAATTGATAGTAATAAAAAATTGGAGATTTGTTTGTTTGTGTCTTCGACATCGAAGAAGAATTATTTGAAAGTGAAGCTTCCGAGAGCAATGAAGAAGACAAAGAAGATTAACAAAATAATTAATGTCTTCTAATCTTTCTTTCATATAAGAATTTTTAATTAATTAAATAAAATGTAGAAATAAGAATAATTCTTTATTTAATTCGTTATCCTACAAATCATTGTTCCTATCAAATAAAAGAAATATTAATCGTGCCTGCCTCGTACTTATTTAGAAACACATTTTTTTGTCAAAAATCGATTTTATTTTTTTTCAAGAGCAATACAATAATTCCAACGCTTTTCTAACTTCTCAATTTCGGGCTTGCAGAAGGATTTTTCTTTTGTTTCAAAATAGGCTTCAGTTTCAACAATTGCTTTTTCATTTGAGCTGAATTTCTTACCGGCGAGCATTTTTTTGAGATCAGCGAATAGCCAGTAGTCACTGGGAATTAGATCTGAACTATACGGTGGATGAAGAAGCAATTCGAAGTGTAATTCGTTCAATTTAACCGTCGACTTGTGAATCGATGCATTGGTATTGGGTTTTTTTTTTCGATATATGAAGTCGCTTCTCCTTGATTTTTGCATTCGCACGATTCAACAACTCTATGTAATATTCGCTATTGACTGACTCTACCTTATCCTTGACCTTCCCAGCTGACTGTGTGGATCCATGTTTCATCAATTGTCACATATCGATGCAAAAAACTTGATTTATTACGTCTAAACATGGCCAAACTCTGCTCTGAATCATCAAAACGTTGTTGATTTTGATAGACTGTGAGTAAACGCGGCACTCACTTTGAAAAAGCTTTCTCATGTCAAACGTCCATGCATAATTGTAGTTATACTGCTCTTTGATATTTTTACGGCCCAGTTATCTTACGCAATTTCAATTTACGATTGGACATAACCAATTTGTGGATTTTTTTGATTTTTTCTAAAGTAACTACCTCAATTGGACGACCAGAACGTTCTCCATTAAGTAGTTTTAGTTAAATGGCTGTCACTTTTTTCTGACCAAGCGAAATGTCATGAAACTTGACACATAGTCTTTTCAAAGCTGGTACTTCATAAACGTCATATGGATTTGATAATGGCAGCGCCATCTGTGTATCAGTCACATGATGTATTATTTATAACCGGCAAAATCGTCTGGCGATTTTATGGGTATTATTGAAATTACTTAATAAATAAATCATATAAATTTCATATTGTCCAAAGAATATTTTTTGGAAACTCCTGAGTCGTCTGATAATACTTGATAACCGACAAAAATGTACAATTAAGAGATAATAGTCTATCTCTGAATAATATTGTTTGATAGCGTTAAATTTAAAGAGGTGGATTAATTGACCGCTTGTCAATAAACACATTTTTATTTCCATTTTTTCAATTTTTTGTTTATTTTCTGAAATTACTTTTATTCCCATACAATAGCTTATACGTATTGTCACAAATATTCTTTCTAATTTAATAAGTAATCGTTTCAAACTTCATTTTTGTAGACTTGATATATATCACCCGATCTTGTTTCGATACTGCTTTTTAGATTCTAATAGAATATTCACAGAGTGGAGTAGAAATCCTATGGAACATTTAAGTGTTTCATTATTCATTATTGAATTTTTGTCCAATACTGTATAGCCATTTCAAAACAAAAAATATTTCAATCACAAAATTTGCGATAGTCTTCTTTACGACTTTGTAGCGGAAATTGGAAAGGTTTTGTTTTAGTTTTCGTTTCCATATTTTGGTGTTATGGTTCCATGGTAGATTCAATATCGGTGAATTCTAAACAACTCTGGTCCCCTTTAACAGTCGTTGTCCCCAAAAAGAGAGTACATATCTTACTTTCTTAATTATTCTTAACAAAAAATAATTGAAACGTTTTCATAAAAATTAAAATCTGCCTGATGGTGTTATATTTCGGATTCATGCATTGTTACAAGAATTGTACAAAAAATTGGGAAACAACTTCTCTAAATTTTGCAGCAAAACGTCATAAATGTTGACATATACCATGACTAAGTGATATAATGTATTTCGTTTTTCTCTAAAAATTTCCCTGTACCCAAATATAACTTATATATCCAAGAGATTCGTATAATAAACAATCACAATTCTAATGTCGGTGATATCTCAGGAACGGATTATACAGGGTGCGGCAGCATAACTTCCTTTTTTAAAAAGTTCGCCATTTAGTCGGTAGATGTCGTAACGGAGTGCTAGTGGTCTCGTTCGAGAGGGGGGACTATAAAGTTTTGTCCCGGCACAGTTCAGTCGCCATCATGCGTTGGAACAGTGAGGAGCGTGCGTTTGCCGTTGAGGTTTACTTTTCGAGCGGATGTTCTGTGATCGCAACCCAGCGCGCCTTTCGGAATCTCTTTAATTTAGCCCCCTTGGCCCCTGTCCCGGACCGGAAATCAATTGTTACGTGGGTCACTACGTTCAGATAAACTGCAAGTGTGACAAGACGAAGAACTGGAGTCCCTCGGCCCATTAGATCACCGGAGAACATTGAGTTAGTTAGAACTTCAGTGTTGCGATCACCACGGCGTTCTGCGCGCAAACATGCGTCTGCCCTTGGACTTTCCGATCGTTCTGTGAGGAGAATACTTCATGATGATCTTCATTTTCATCCATACAAGATGGCAATTGTGCAGGAACTTTCTGAACGTGACTTCAATTCTCGGAGGAACGCGTGTGAGGTTTTTCTGGAAGTCGTTCCTGAGGACGCTATTGTTTTTTTTAGTGATGAAGCCCATTTTCATTTGTGTGGATCCGTAAACAAACAAAACATGCGCTACTGGGCTGATACCAATCCTCGACAATTGCATCAACGGCCTTTGCATTCACCTAAAGTCACAGTGTGGTGTGCAATTTACTCACGTGGAATTATTGGTCCCTGGTTCTTTGAGGAAAATGAAGTCACAGTGACAGTGAATTCGCACCGGTATGTAAACATGTTACAGGAATTTTTTTTCCCACGGCTAGATGAGTTGGACTTAGGGGACACTTGGTTCCAACAAGACGGAGCAACGGCACACACTTCAAGAACATCGATGGCTGTTTTGAGGGAACACTTCCCAGAGCGCCTTATCTCAATTAGGGGCGATTTGGAGTGGCCAGCCCGCTCTCCCGATTTGACCCCTTGTGATTATTTCCTATGGGGTTTTTTGAAATCCCGTGTGTATGTGAACCGTCCAAGGACCCTACAAGATTTGAAGACGAACATCCAGGAAGAAATTGCCTATGCTGGCAAGAGTCATGACAAACGCCAGAAATCGGTTTACTCAGTGTATGGAGAATGGGGGACGTCACCTAACTGATTTGATCTTCAAAACTCAGTAAAACAAAACTTTATGTATGTGCCTGTATTATAAAAAACGAATAAAAATTTTCTGATTCATACAATAAGTTTTATTAACTTTTGAAAAAAGGAAGTTATGCTGCCGCACCCTGTATTACAGCTTCAAATGAAGTGACACTTTATATGCAATAATCGAATTCTACAACAAATTCTGCACATTTTTATTTCCTAATGCCTAAGGCCGGGTTTCTTCACTTCCTAATAAAGTCCCTACTAACTATTGTTTACCGAATAACCAAAACTTCGGTGTCTTCACCTCCTAATAAAGTAAACCTCTGAAATAAGTTATTAGGCAGTAACAAGTGTCAATTAAAGAGTTTAGTAGAAACCTAACCTAGAGTATTATACATCAAAAGTGGTTTGTTTGTTTATTATTCTTATAGGGACTTTATTAGGACGTGAAGAGACCCGGCCTGAGTCGAAACTAAAAAAAATAGGTTTTGCTAAATGTAGTTTATTGACTTTTGGATTTACTCGGACATGAATACTGATGTTTTTAAAGAATGTTTCGAACAAATGATCGATCTTCTTCCTTGAAACTGTATAATAGTAGCTTAAACAGTCATCACTCCACTGTAATAACGTTTTGTGACTTTTCTAAGGCTTTCGATTGTGTTAATCATATTTTAATCAACAAATTGCTGTACTATGGTTTCAGGGAAACATCTCTCGCATGATTTAAGTCATACGAGTTGATACAACGATTTCGTCTTGCAAGCCAATAGAATGTGGAGTGCTCCAAGGCTCAGTACTAGGCCCTTTTCTGTTTCTTCTTCAGTGGTAAAATATATCTACTTGCAGACGATTCTAGTTTCTTTAAATCATGATGCGATTCTGATCTTTTCTGTCTCAACATTTCTAAAACTAAAATACATTGCTGCCTTTCTTATTAAGTAACACCACAATTGACGTCGTTGAATCTGTAAAATTCTTAGAGCTTGTTGTGGTCAACTCCTTGAAATGGGAGTTTTGCCGCCTTATCTAAATGATTGAGTTCCACCTGTTTAGCGCTGAGATCAATTTCCAAAGAACTCGATTTATCTACCTCCTTAACAGTCTATAATGCCCTTATCGAGTCGCATCTCCGATATGCCCTTTACTTCTGGGGTACGTGTGGTGCGACTCTATTTGAGCGAATCTTCAAACTACAAAAGAGAGCGATATTTACTCGGACTTAATAGCAGGGACTTCTTTAGAAGATTAAAAATTCTGACTCTTCCTTCTTAATTAATCTTTGAATCCGTTTGCCTAATTCGTAAGCAGGCGGCTTCCTCCAATTACAGAAAGATCGTGTTACGGCTATCCACTTAGGAACGTGGAGTACGACCTTTACCTACTCCACGTTAATGGCTCAATATTTTACAATTCAAAAAAATGCACAATTACTTGCCAATTGAAATCAAAACGATATCATCTTTTCCCGCATTCCGTAATTATTTGAGGGGATATTTACTGGAAAGTGCCTTCTACTCTTTATACGACTTCTATTCTAATAATATCTAGTTCTGGGCTTGCTGCATACAGGTTTAATATTGATATGGACTTGTATACTCATTATTACCTATAATTTTGTTATTCATTGTAGTTTTCTTCTGTATATTGAAATTTTATTTTATTTGTATATTTATTTAGTTATTTTTACGTTTGTTTTTTAGTTTTTACAAGCTTTTGTCTATAAATTGTAACAATTTTTTGACATAAAAGCATTTCTCTCTCTCAAAAACGTAAAAAAAAGTCTTATACATTTTTTTAGGTAGCATGATGAGACTAGATTAAAATTCTGTGATAATTTATTATGAAATTGAAATACATTATACCAAAGATGCATCCTTGTATTAACTACTATTTACTAAACATTTAGAGACATATAATGGACATATTATAGACAGTTAAAATGGATGTGGTATACGCAACTTACGTGCGATAATACACTTTGCTGCTGGGAACAATCAAAATACAAAAGAAATGATAAACATGTATTATTTATCATGTAACAATTTTTTTGTTAATTAAATAGACAAGAATTCTATAGTTTTGCGGACTGATGGCTAATAGAAGCGGACATTCATAAAAAATGGTTGATGACATTGAAACATTGACTAACTAAAAAGGAACATGCTTAAATTAGTTTTTGATTTTGATCTCATACAAAATGTTCTATTTCTAATTGTAAATATTTCAAATGCTTCGAAAATTATTTGGCGTATTCTTGTAATAATTAGCGGAAAGTATAGGATTTGATTTTGAAAAACAAAACACAAAAAATTTGAAAAAATTGATGAAATCTCTATTGGAATCGATAGAACGATCAGTATAATTTGATGTTTGAATGAATGACTTCATGCAAATATTGGCCGCGGCTCCGCTTTAGATAGCCCATAAGCAAGGTCCAATTTTGACACACTCTCTTCAACATATCGGCCGGTAATTCACGAATAAATGCCTCAATATTGGCGTCAATCGTTGCTGGTTTATTCCTGTAGACATTAGTCTTAACATGGCCCCACAAGAAATAGTCCAAAGGCGTTAAATCACAAGATCTAGGCGGCCAATTGACGTGCACCTGTTCACAAAAGGTGGCTTTCAAAATCACTCGTTATTAAGTGAATGTTTCTGGTTCCAATTGAATGCAAACAACGGGGGTAAAAGTCTGTAGTGAAAGAGATTTTTTAATTCAGTATATGCGGCCGTTTTTTGTGATTTCCTTCTTCAAGTGAATCAATAATATATACGAGGTATGGTTATTAAATAACGACACAAAATATTTGATCATGGTATTATGTATATTTATTTATTATCAACCTATAATCTTATATGGCTCCATGCGAATCTTCTTTCACAGTTACAGCAGACTCAATTCGTGACCCTTTTGATGCAGATTTGATTCGTCACTCGTTATTATCTTTTCGAATAAGTTTGAATCCTTTTCAATAACATTCAAAGTGTCAATACAAATTCTTGTTGTTCAAATGTGAGGATTTTAGGCACCAGTTCAATTTTTGATGTCAATTTTTTGTCAACTGTCAATGTTTCTAACTTGGAAGGGCTACACGAATATGAATCCTTTAGTTTTTTCAAGTTTCATGTGAAATTTTACAACAAACGTTGATCATTTTTACGACAAAACAATTAAACACCTCCTATACAAATGAAAGACACGGCTACACTTATTTGACTACAGACACGGTAGACATTATATATATATATATATATATATATATATATAGTTCATTGGAAAAACATGGAGGATTTTCGATGTCATTGCCCTCGATGGTACATGGCATAACTAATGTATTTTCGCGGTTCATTTAAATTTACAGCACAGAATATCTACTGTATTTATGTTATTCATTTCCACTTAGTTCTGATTTCGCAATTTCCTGTATTTACGATAAAAAACATCTTAGAATTGGGACACAGTTTTTCAATAAATAATTATTTAAAAAAATTTCCAATTAAACCAAGGAAACTTAGAACAATATTAATACCAGGGATACATAAAATATCACATCACTTTAGTAGTAATTATAACATCACGATTGGTAAGTGGAGGAACTAAATTTGTGTTACCGAAATTTACATACTAGTTGACCTTCTTATTGAGTATGTTTTGTTGAAGACATCGCATTCAAAAGGGTAAGCTTCAGGCTAAACAGCTGACAGTCGCTAACTTTAGGCGCACGCGTACTTTTTCCATAGAATCCCTAGTCTCGTCACTTAATAACCACACCTCGTATAGTCAATGTTAGTTGGTTTTCCAAGTAGTTGATAATGCTGTGTGTATCCCAAAATACAAAGGTGTTGATTTCATAGGCACATAAATATTTTATGTACATTTTTATTATACTAGTTTAGTACAAGATAATAATTTGTGTATTATCATTTGAACATTCCTGATTTTATTTAATTTTTGTTTTGCTGTACCATATCAAAGTTGCAATACAGAATTTACCATAATACAGTGGATTTAAAGTTTAAAGTTGTTAGATGTTATTAGTCACGACAAATGCCGAACATGTAGAACTGAATGCAAAGGATATGTGAGCAGAATTATACAGGGTTAAGTCATTAGCACCCAAAGATCGTTTCTCAACTACAAAAGTAGTAGCAACTAAGTCGTTCGCAAAACAAGGCGAAGTTCTTGAAATGAGATTTGTTTAGAGATAGAAAAGAAAGTTTGGGCTTTGTTTATAGTGACCTTAGATGGTGTTATCTTGAACATTGACAAAATCAACAAGAAATGCATCAAGAACGACTAGCGATAAATTGGGAAGGGAACCTACAGGTTCTAACTAGTATAACCAAGTTAAAAACATTATTATATTATTCTTTTTAAGCAAAGATTATCTTGAATTTTAATTTTGTGATGAATCAGAAATGGAACTGCATATTACCTACTCCAAAGAAACTTTTATTAACAAACCTTCATTAATCCTAGTCCAGAAGCAAATGATCTTAATTTTAGATTCAAAAATCTCTTCCAAGATTATTGGCACCATCTATGGACCATTCACTATATGATATCATTCATCTACTTTTCACCTTTTCCTGGATTATTTGGGTAAGAAACTACAACAATAAGAAGACTTCGTATTAACCACACCAAATTTACATAATTTGATCCCAAGATCAACATCAATGAAATATTCAGCTTTACCATAGAGATCAGGAAAGTTTTAGAGTTCCTCAAAGTAATTAACCTCTACCACAGATTATTATTATGTATTGTGACGCTTTTTTCAAATCATCCTCTATGTAAATAGTCGAAGTACTAAGTTTCACGGTGTACTTTCCAAGATATGGACAGTTTTATGTAAATTTCTTAATGTAGTCACTTTCTACTGTTTAAAATCAAATAACAGCTACTGTTTTGGTATAATAGTTATTTGTGTGCCAAGGGCAGAAAGTGCTACTTTGTTGGACGAGTCTGAAATTTGCTAAACGAGTGAAGCGAGGCGAGCAACAGACGAGTCGAACAAAGTAGTACACAACATTTTTTATACAACGCTTAAGATCCAAAACTTTTTCAATTACACCGAGGAAAAAAAATAAATTATAGAGAATTATAAACATTTTATTTATGAATTTTTCTGGTGACACCACTTCATAAAGAGCTCGTACTGTTTTTCGTACCTTGCACGAGATTTATCCGGTAACGAATTAAGAATTCTTCATAGCTGATGTTTTCTTTTTCATCATCATTCATTGTTATTCATTAATTTAGACAAAACGAATAATTTCAAAAAATTTAAAATTTAAGGTTACGCAAAATTATCGTGAAATTGTCAATATTGTCAAAAAGGGGCTAGAGTCACATTTAAGGAAGTTAAAGTTGTCTATTCCAGAACGTCCGAAAGTGTTTTGCGGTACGGAACTGTCACTTTCACTACATGGAACACTCAAAACGCAACTTTGGGTGTGTAAATGAATACAGAACGAACAACTTTCAGATGGCGTCGTCAAAAAAAAGTTTTTTATAGTAGTATAATTTTGTTATAGTTGTCATATATTTAAACTTTTCATTAAAAATCAATATAAACGTCCAAGATTTTCTCGGTTACTTAAAATAAAACACCCTGGATTTTATGTCATATTCAAATACAAATTATTTTTATTAGAACTTTTATCGTCATCTTTGGTAAAGTATATCGCCGGATATAGTCAATTTTATTAGTTCATGTTCCCGTTTCTTAAGAATGGAATAAACTTCATTCGGTTTATTTCTCACAATCATTCTTTATGTAAATTGTTATTTAATAAAATATATTTACTCGAATGAGTGGGTTCCCTGTTAGTTAACCATGTTACAGTGTACTACTATTTGTTAATAATAAAAGTACCGTTGCAATCACCTGTCAAACATACAATCACTGTTTGATTTACACTCTAATCAAGAGGCTCAGTTCTTTACAAATGGAATAAAACTTTGAAATTGTAGTACTTAAATGTTATTTTTACGTTCAAATTTTTTAGTAATGAACTCAAGTATATCAAATTGAATTAAAATTTGTTGAGATACAGAACTCGCCCCTACCAAAGAAGTAATAGTCTGGGAGCCAGCTACAGAAATAAATCCTTTTAAAAGAAAATTAGTAGAATACATCTGAAAGTTGTATAATAAAGCCTAGTGAATGTTAGCTGATGCTCGGTGGGTAGAATGAGATGAAAAAACTAAACCTTCCAACTAAAAATGTGTAAAATTGTAACTATCCCAATACCTCGAGGAAACAAAATATAATCAGCTGACCATACTATCGGTGGAAAAACCTTCGGCTGATACTTTGGAAATTATTCCGTAGGAGTTAAACGGAAGCAACTATTGCATCAGCTGTCCAGGTTTTCCTCGGTTCATTGCTATTTTTTTATATACCAGCTTGCACATTTTTAGCTGGGAGGAAATTACTGAATTTCTTTTTTATTGTCGTGCGTGCGGGAAGCTACTGCCGCTTATTTTACGCACAGAACCGGAGCTGAGGTTCACTAGGCTTTATTATATAACTCTCTGATGTATATCACCAATTATCTTTCGAAAGGAAATGGTTAATCAAATTTTCACCATGCTCCCGCACTATAATGCTATGGTTTATGGCATAGGTGGAATTCTAGATCCAGTAGAATTTTTATATGTATGTAACATATTGTTGGTTTTTCGTCGATTTAGACTACATTTATACAATTCTAAAGGTATGTGACTCAAAGTGGAATTGATATAATAATAAATGATACTAATAAAATGAGAATTCCACCGGTAAAGTAGAAAGGAAAAAATATACTTTTGCTTTTTACGTATTTCTTTGGTAGCTGGCTGATACTACATTTTAACAAATGCATTTTGAGTCCATTCAGAAGGATGATTTGTCAATAGTCTTGAAGAAATTCATATGTTTTGGTCCAAATCTTCATATTCTAGAATTTTTTATGTAAAATTTTTAGACCTATTGATAAATTACGCTTCATAAAGGGAACTGAACTTACTTTTTCATTAAGTTAGTTTGTTCACATTGAACAAAAATTTTTTGATTCATATCTGATTTCATTTTTATTAATACAATAAAACGTGTTATTTATATCGCGTTTCATGAAATATAATGGCCGTAATAAGACATATAAAAGAATTTGTACTCTTCAAATGCTATCCGATGTTGTTCAAAAACGATGAGATCCATACACACTATTGAAAAGGTCTACTTTTACTTTTAATTGATCTTCCAAGGTATCTATTTATTTATTTAAACTACCCCACAGCACAAGTGCCAATTACAAGGTGAGAAAAACATACATAACGGTTAACAATTAAATAATTAAAATTGAATACTACAAATAAACACTGATACATTTAGATGTCTCTTAATTAATATACGAGGTCTGGCTATTAAATGGTTACGAAAAAGGTTTTTATTATAAAAATTATTCTACATTCGAATGCCCTCCTTCAATATACTCCCTTCCCTTCGCCAAACACCTTTCCATGCGTTTTTTCCATTGATCGAAGCAGTACTGGAAGTCTTCTTTGGCGAGAGCCTTTAGGAACTCCGCCGTTTTTAGCTTTACCGCTCCATCGACTCAAATCGGGTCCCTTTCGAAGCAGATTTTATCTTCGGAAACAAAAAAAGTCGCACGGTATCAAATCTGGTGAGTACGGCGGGTTTTCGAGCACTGGAGTGCGCTTACTGGCCAAATTCTACTTCACAGATAGCGCGTTATAGACAGGTGCGTTATCCTGGTGTAAAATCGGACCGTTTTTTACGAATTCGTTCTCATAGTGTAGCCAAAACTGACAAATAGTAAGTCTGGTACCGTTAATATAAAAAAAAATGATCAAAATTGCCGAGAAAAAACACGTTTATTCATTATAATGAACTTAATATTTTGAACGAGCGTCAATTTGTATATTGACTATTGAAATGAATTTAATTTTTTTATAAGAAACAACGAAATTTGATTTGTCTCAATTCTATATATATATATTAATCGGGTTAAAACGTTCTTCGCCGTCTTCCGATTCCCAGTTTCCATTTTTCTCGATCTTCCCAAAGATCTTCTTCCAATCCTCTCTCTCGAATATCCTTCTCGATACCTCCTCTCCAACTTAATCTTGGTCTTTCTCTCTTTCTTCTTCCTTGTGGTGCCCAATTTAAAATTTGTTTGGGTATGCGGTCTTCAGGCATTCTTTGGACATGTCCGTACCATCTTAACTGATTCACCCTAATGTCTTCCGTAATCGTGTGTTGCACCTTCATGATCTCCCTGATTCTGTCGTTTCTTATTTTTTCCAGTCTTGATATTCCTGCCGCGCGTCTCCAATAATCCATTTCTGTGGCTTCAAGCATTTTGCATGTTTTTTCTTTTAGAGGCCAGACTTCGCTACTATATGTTGTTATACTTTTTATTATGCTATTGTATATTCGATGTTTGTTTTCCTTGGATATTTGTTTGTCCCACAATACACTATTTAGTTGTCTTATTGCTTGTCTTCCTTGGTTATTTCTTTGTGCTATTGCTTCTAATCTTCCATCATTAGTGATGATCATGCCTAGGTATTTGTATTTTGTACAATGACTTATTTTTTGTTGTGTTTCTTCAAGTATTATATTTTGTTGTTCTCCTCCAATACACATATATTCCGTTTTACAAAAATTTACTTTTAGACCCCATTTCCTGTATTCCTCTACTAGCTTTCTTGTCATATATTCTAAGTCTTCGTAGTCCTGTGCCAAGATTATTTGGTCATCTGCAAAACACAGGGTATATAGTGTGAAATCGATTAGTGGAATGCCCATGTTCTTACATTTCCTTTTCCAGTGTGCTAGTGCGTGTTCCAGGTATATCTTGAAGAGTGTGGGCGACAGACAGCATCCTTGTTTTAATCCCTTATTGATGGAGAATCCTTTTGAGACCTTGTTTCCTATTTTTACTTGTGATTTACTGTTTGTATAAAGCTTTTGTACTGCTTTTATTAGGGCCGCATTTATATTTGTTCTTTCCAAGACATCCCATAGTTTTGTTTGCGGTACGGTGTCATATGCTTTTTTAAGGTCAACATACAAAAGGTGGAGTTCTTGATTTTTGGCGGTTTTCTTATCAATTATTTGCGAAATCCATAATTTTTCCATAAATTCTGGATATTGTACACAGCACTGTAAGTCCCCGGTAGTTGTCGCAATTTTCTCTGTCCCCTTTTTTATATATGGTAGTCATATAAGATGTTTTCCACTCTTAGGGTAGCGCTTTACCATTTATACCCTTCTGGAAAAGCATTTGCAGATGAGAAAAAAGTTTTTCAGTGCCATTTTTAATTAACTCTGGTGCTATTTGACCCGGGCCTGGAGATTTTCGATTCTTTAGTGACTGACAAACGTCTTTTACTTCTTTAATTGTAATTCTAAGCGGAGATGTGATGATGTTTACATTGTCCTGTTTTTGATTTTTGAACTCTGGTCTTGTTTATGTAAACAATTTAGAGAAGTACTCATCCCATTTTTCTAATGTTATTAGCGATATAAGATTATTTGATCTATCTTCTCGAAGAGATTTTAAGGTTTTCCAACTTTCTGTGTTTCTGCTGCCTCCTAGGTAGGTGTTTATTTGAGTGCAGGTCTTTTCCCATGTCTCGTTTTTCTTTTTTGTTATAGCTTTTCTTACTTTTGTCTGTGCTTCTTTAAAATTTCTTTTATCATTATCATTTTTCGTGCATAGAAACTTGGAGAACTTTACTTTCTTATCGTTTTTGAGATCCTCAATTTCCTTGTCCCACCAGTACATTCTTGGTCTTCTAGTGTTATCGGATCTTCCCAGGGCTTCTTCCGCTGCAGCAATCATGCTTCTTTTGATAAAGCTGTAGTTTTGTTCCGGATTGTCAAAATTTTCCTGTACCAGTTTTCCATCTAGATGTTTTTGATATAAGTTCTTTACACTTTCCTCTTGTAAGCTATTTAGATTGAATCTATTAATTTTTATTTCAAATGCTTTTTCTTGTTGCTGTTTTTCTATTTTATTTATCTGCATGAAAGGTAAAATTTTTGTTCTAAGTAAAAAGTGGTCGCTGCCACAGTTTGCCCCTCTTTGTACTTTAACATCCTGTATTCTAATTTTTGTGTTTTGTCTCATTATTATATAGTCTATAATAGATCTTGAGTCCCGTGTATGCTGTACCCATGTGTATTTATGTATCATTTTGTGTTGGAAGAAGCCATTCAGTATTTTTAATGTATTTTGTTGGCATAATGTAATAAGTCTCTTTCCATTATCATTTGTTACTTCTCCCCCGAATCTTCCTACTATCTGATCGTCTATTTTCTTGCCTGTTCTTGCATTTAGGTCTCCTAGGATAATTACCTCTCTTGAGGTGCCTACTTTAGAAATTTCTTCGGACAAACATTCAAAATAGTCATCTTTGTTATTTACTGTGTCGTCTTCATTTACCCCATATGTTCCTATGACTGTCGTTTTGTTTCCGCAAATAGCTATATTTATTTCGATAATTCGTTGATTGACTGCTTCCCAAGATGACACGTATTTTCTTAAACTTTTCTTAATTAATATAGATACTCCTTTCTGAGCTCGTTTGTCCTTAGATATTCCCGAATAGAAGTGATCATAATGACCCAAATTTTCTGAACCTTGTCCTTTCTTCTTTGTTTCCGTTAGCACCACTATATCCATATTTAGTTGTCTTATTTCTCGTAGAACTTCATTGATTTTGGTGGAGAGGCATTGTACGTTCCATGTTCCTAAATTCATTTTCCGTTTCCGTTGCTTTGGTCGTCTCAATTCTTAATTAATTAATTCTCAGACGAAGTATACATTGGTATTCGAAAGCTTGGAAATATATTAGAGTTAGTACACTTTGCCACAATCCCATTAGGAAAACGCTCTTAGGAAACATGTAGTTTTTGTGGGAATAAAGCAAGCCTCAGAAGAAAAATTTTTAATTTAAAGATCTATTATTAAATCTAAGATTCGGAGACCTGAACATCTGCGAAATCTGATGGAACCTATCTAGGTAATTTTGTACGAAATATTTTAAAAACTATTCTAGGTCAAAATAAGATATAAAAGATTATTGGAGAACATAACACAATAAAAAATATAAATGTTAAAATACCTAGTGGTTCTTACTGAACGAATGAACGATCTAAATCCAGTAAACAAAGTTTTTTTTCAAAACTTTGACGACAGCGAGGAAGAAGACGATCATAATTCTGATAGACGGAATTGCAAGAGCTTATTAAGTGTTGAATATTAAGAGCTTTTTTTAGCATTGGAAATCTCTTCAAAAGAAAACCTTGGTCTACCATAGGCTGTCTATTAACAATGATAATTATGGAAGTTAATCCCAGTATTTTCATAGAACTTTTTTTAACAAAACTTTTATTGATAATTCTCCGGAATTTTCTTTGTCTATACTCGAACATACAAACTTTTCACTTATTCAAACATTTCTACAGTCCTTTGAACTCTCGCTTCAATGAAATAATTTTGGAAACTTTTAATTAGTAGGGAATTCTTCACAAGATATTCTGTTTATGAGAAACTTTATACGAAGTTAATTTTAAAAACATGTATTCTGTTTGTATCAACATTCTATTCAAACCAATTAAATGAAGTCTAAATTAAAAACTGAAAGTATCTCTGTCGATAAAATTAATTGAGATAAATAAGTGAAATTTCAGTTGTTGGATATAAAATTTTGATACCTTTTCATAATATTGTGTATGACTAATTGGTCTACGTGCCGATCTCAATAATTATTACCAAAATGTCAGTCATATATATATAAAAAATAAATAACACAGTTTAATTACGAAAACAAATATGAATGATTGATTTTTTTGTTAATTTATACAGGGTGGGGAATGAAAAATTGTCTTAGATAAAAATTTTTATATATTCTGTATATTATGTCATAGTTTTTGCAGATTCACTGTCACATTATTTGAGATATGATGTCATCCGATAAGAAATTAGAAATTATGATATTTCGAATTTAGTTATAAATAGGTTGATGGCTCTCTGATTTACGAATTATGATTTAACATCAAACTCAACGGTAGGTTTCAATATTTATTTAATAAATAATGAACAATACTCGATAATTTACTATATATTTATAACAAAAAACCTTTGGCTACCTGTATAATTTGGCAATTACAGCATTCAGGTTAGGTTAGGTTCAGGTAATGTCTAACCCTAGACCCTCTAAGTCAGCATCATGAAGTGCAGAAAGCAAATTTCTTCTGATAGATGATTAATACGATTGGAGAGTGAACGAATTAATTCTGGTATTAAAATCTTGTGAAAGTTGTAAATATCTATCACAATTTAATATAAAAAGGATGATTCATAAACTTGACTTTCCGTTTGCTGTTAGAAAATTAAAAACATTGAAATGCATGAGACCATTAATAGTTGCCGATTGACGTCGCCGTTTGCCGTTAGTGACTTCCAATATCAAACAAAATTCTGTCATAGCAACTTTCGTAGCAATAGAAAAGAGCCATCACATCCGTTTGCGTTTGTCACGTGATCTTGCCAAATGTTTCCAATAAAAAAATCTCGTCGTCTTTTTCCATAATATGAAAACAAAAAGCAAGACACACGTCAAAAAGTATATCAAAATTTTTTAAGTTAACGTCAGCAATGTCAAGTTTATGAATAGGGTCAATAAACGTCAAACGGCAAACGTCCTAAGCGAACGGCAACGGTAAACGGAAAGTCAAGTTCATGAATCGGCCTTAACTATAATAAAAAATGATCCAAATAATCTGGTTTTTTGAATATTGTCTATAGTATTCTTCCATTCAATGCGGATTATTATTCGACCAATACCACCAATTTTTTATCCGTTCATCAGAAAATATAATGTTCCTCATTAATGTATTATTCATATCAGTTTCAGCTATAATTGTTTCATAAAACTGTAATCGTTTATCAGGACCATCTTAATTTAATGCTTGGGTTGATTGCACTTTATAAGAATGAAATTTATTTTTTTAAGTATACTTTTAATCTCACTGATATCGTTATTTATTGCAAGCTTTGATAATGAATTTGTAGGTACACTTAAGGACTTTAACTCGGAATCAGATAACCTCTGAGAGTTGCTACTTAAGTTTCGAGATATGGCAACACTGATATGAATATTATGAATACGTTAAAAAACATGTTGTCATGTAAATGCTATTTGAGTTGTTCTCATATACTTGAAACATTCATTTAACGGAGTTCAATCATTTTCCTGCGATGATTTTTTATTATTTTCGACGTGTATTAAACCAACAGCAGTGTGCCCATCAACTTGCTTCGACTTTTGGTGATGAAGCACCATCTCGAGTCACCGTGTTTTGCTGGTTTTAGTTCTCAAAAAGATTGTTTCGCGTTGGATACCGCATGATTTAAAAATCGCTAAAAAAAGCTCATGTTGATCGGTGCAAAGAAATGTCTATAAGATCGTGACAGGTCACGAATCATGGATCTATGCATATGAACCCGAAGACTGTATGGGCATTTTAAGACGAGCTTAATCCAACAAAAACGCACGAAGCACTTCGAAGAAAATGGTCGTCTGTTTTTTCGTAATAACTGGACATGTCACCAACGGTATATTAAAGCAACGTCAGAGGTGTTTGAAAAAATCAGGGAAGCCAATCGCTGAAGACAAATCATTTTCCACGACGACAATGCGAGCTCTCACACATCAGTTGAAATAAAAATGTTTTTGAATAATCGAAACATCGAATTGATGGGTCATCTTTGTTTGGTACCCAATAATTTCGTAACCTAGAACAAGATTAAGATCAAATTTGAAACATAACCTACAAAAACTTTTGGTTGCCGTTAACTTTTTGTGTGTTAATTCTTTCATGATATATATTTAGTTGTATAATAGATTCTTGATGTTTAATGATTGTTATGGAGCAGTTATCAACGATTTACCCCTCACAAAGTCTAATACTAATAAGCTATTTAGATATTGTAGACATGGTAATATGAAAACATCTGTCAGGATGTGTATCATTAAGCAAATCGGCGGCTTCTTGTAACGATCTCTTTCTATCTTCAAAACAAAACATCAACAAAAATATAATTCTTTCACGTTCACTTAGTTTTCATGTCATTAATAATGTATTAATTTTAAATATCTTGTAGAATTAAATCTGATAAAACAACTGAAACAATCTGAAACTCCAAACTTAATTATGTCTTTGTTCAGTATACTGTGATAATGGATATTAATATTTTTAGTTACTATCGAATTTGATGTTTGATTATTAGAGATCAACTTTATATAGTGAAACCTAGCCTAACCTAACCTAGTCTGTTATGGAACAAGGTTTGTAATAACGAAATCTTGAATCATCTTGAACTACAACGCTGCAACATCCTGAGTTTGTGAAAAACTGTTCATAAATAACCAAGTATGCTGTTCTATTGGAGAATATGTTTGCATAGACGAAATGTTAGTTGGATTCAGAGGTCGTTGTGAAATTCGTATGCAAATATATTATAAATAATTATCAAAAATTAATGGATACGGGGTAATGAACTTAAAATATTGATCCTTGACGTCATATCTCAAACAATACGACATAAAAACATTTTATTTTAGAGAGTCATGATTTAGCTACATATTCGTTGTCTCGCTAGTTTTTCCCAACCCTGTATAACACATTGTTGAAGGAATAACCCTTTTTATACATAATAGACTTAGTTGTACCAGCGACCACTTCGATACCTGGTAAAAATAATTTTTGTCGTGTTGTCTCAATTAGAACAATCAAAACATGTAACAGGAGACAAAAACTAATGTTAAATTAAATTAATTACATGTACCTGCACATTTCATTATTAAAAGTACATGCCATAAGATTTTTTTCATTATTTATTTTGTAGTAAATGTTCAAAATAAATTTAGATAGAATTAGATGGATTGTTTTTATGTCTGGCTCTCATAGAGGGCGTTAGTTACACGGTTCGTACCGAGTAGTATTGAAAATAACATTTTCAATATTATATTTATTAAGCAAAATTTCAAGTGAACTTAAGCGTCATTTAATTCAACCCCAAAAAGATACTTTTGATACTCGATACTGTGTACCGTTTTCGGAATATTTTGATTTAAAAGTTTTTTATCCTGGAGACGGGATTATCTTTTTTTGAAACACCTTGTAGAAGAAAGAATCATACCGAAAATACATAAAAAAATCAACAAAAACATGGAATATTTAGGCTTGGTTTTACACGACAATCTATTAGGATTAGATAGGCTAATGCATGATAAATATGATAGTTTCAATGCGTTTTGTCACATTTTCGATTTCGATGACAAAATTGTTGAAATTACATATGGAATCGCTTACGCACTTACCTCATTTACCATATTTTGTCCCACTTTTACCTGTTAACATACCTGAAAAAAAAATATATTTGCCACGAATAATGTGGTAATGGTCGGAAAATAAATGAAAATGAGCAATCGAATTTTTCAATACAAAATGGATTACAAAAAATCATTAGACAAAGAAATGTTATTCAATATAGAAGATAGAACTGGATGACAAAGATATAGTATTTACGTATAATAACTTCCAGTTAACTTAATGTCAAAATGAGATTAAGTTTTGGTTTTAAGTTATAGACCAATAAATGTTTCGAACTGTAACTGTGAAGCAAGTTAATCTTAAAACACTTACCAAAGACAATGGCGATGAGGAAGAAAACATAGAAGCAATTTATTTGGAGGAAGCAAACAGTCTTGATCAATTAACAAGATACTAATCAATTCAAGAACATACCCCAAAAAACTAAGCTGTATCTATATCGAACAGTTATCAGATTTTACGCAAGCGAAACTAAATAAAATGGGACTAAAATAAATTAGATATATGGGAGAGGTAATTACTTAAGAAGATTTTAGGAGAGAAAAAGATCTGAAAGACTAGGATGACTGAGATACTTAGGAAGAATGCAGGAATCAAGAACAACAAAGAAAAAAAATAATACCCAAAAATGGTGTATGGGGGCGCGAGGAGATCTAATGGAGAGGATTTTGGGGACTGGAAGGCAAAGAATGGACGAAAATTATTACCATGCTGTGAACCTGAACTTGAAAATAGTGTGGCCGATTCGTAGCCTTATTAATTATTTTGTGCAACCAAGGTTTCACTTTTTTTGCCACAATTGTGGCCGTCTACACTTCATTCACGATCTTAACAATTACCACTTGTCGCGCGTTGTGGTCAGTTTCTTGACAAGGATGAGAAGAAACTCAAAGTGCTATATATATATATATATATATATATATATATATATATATTGGATGGATCTGTTTATTTGGAGAAAAACTGTGAAAATTCAAAAGCTTAAAGGCAAATTCTTCCACAATCAGTTTCTAATTTGTTAAATTTGTACAGTGGAGTGTTCTGTGGGAGGTATGATGATCAAGCATGGAGGGAGAGTTATAATTTTGTTAGAAAAGAAGTTGGAGGTTGTGAGAATATGACATGTACGATTTGAGATTAGTTGAATCATTTACCATTTGAAACATTCCAATTATTATAATATATTTCTGAGGAACATAGAGATAATTCAGTGAACGATAATTACCAATTTTCATTGCAAGAAGTGGAAAAAATGCAACCATGCAATTAATAAGATATTCTCAATAAATCTTGGTATGAAAATACAAACGAATAGCGATTTAGAATATTGAATGCTGCCGAAGCATTTATCTGGGAACTTATTTAATCTATACCGATTGATAATGATAATTATCATTTATTTTTGGGAGTTAGCTATTTTGAAAATCTGCTTCCACCTTTTAACACTTGTATCGGGTCTACTATCAAAGATGGGGTTGAAAAGTAACAGATAATTATTTGGAACCAAATGTTCCCAGACCAGCACAGGACTAAAACAGAGAGATCCTTTATCCACTACGATATACATAGTACGTGGAATCGGTTTGAACAAAACAAGGACACTAAAAACAAGATCAATGCAACTACTGGCATACGCAGACGATGTACATAATCCTTTCAATATCGCAAAATGGGCTTAAGGAAACTTGCAGAGACTTCATAGAAATGGCAGAGACAGAAGATAAATCTAAATAATTGATAATGACAACACCACAAAGGAGAATAGAGCAATGAGCAGTTTGTCAATACTTTTGAACTAACAAAAGGCAATGAGCTTAGAACAAGTTCAAAGTTATGTATATCTTGGGGTGGTTATCAAGGACGAAGGTGATGATGGAGAAAATATGGAAATAATAATAAGAGTAGAAGTGAGCTACGGAGGCGAAGCGTAAGCAGAACTAAGTAAAATAATAGGAACCAAAAGAATAGAGTGGCTGGGCCAGATTTTAGAGCAATAAAAAAATGATGGACATAGAACAAGGAGGAACAAAAAAAAGGAAGATCAAGGGAACTATGGAACGCAGAAGTGATGGAAGACCTAAGAGAGAGAGAGAGAGAGAGAAAACGAAAGCAAAAAATAGGAAACGGTGGAAGGGAATCATTTCCATGATATGGGCCTAAAAGACTTGCGTGAAGCAAATTCAATCTCTACTCTGCCGGCTCCAGAAAAACTGCTTAGTACTAGTTTTTGTAACTGCAAGTCGGGTTATAAAAAGAATTGTGGCTGTCAAAAAGTGGGATTATCTTCTCCAGTATGCATCACTTATTAGGGTCAAATTTGATCTAATATTGAATCAAATACAACAGATGAAAATATTAATGATATTAATGAAGAGAAAATTGATGCATCACATTTCTTACAACAGCGTACAGAAATGCTGCAAGATGAAGAAAGTGAATATGAAGAAGAAATAGTTGTTGAAGTAGAAGTAGACAATCATCTATTACAATAAAATTTAGAAGTGATCAGAAATTCTACTGTAATGATTAGTGATAGTAACATTTTTTCAATCCTTAGGATTCGATCTGATCTGGGGGAATCACGTAAGAAAATATTATCTCATATGGTAGAGTAGGAATTTTTTTATTAAAAGCGCGATATCTCAAGAATGGTAGTCGTACGAAAAAATGTGCTGGAACGATTTTTGTAGTGAATTGTATGATCCACTATTATCACGATAAAGCTTACTGTTTTGAATCATCCTCGGGATTCTTATGGAAAATAATTGTGAAGTAGTTACTGCTTTCTTAAAATTATGAAACAAACTCATTCTTAGTAAAATGAATTTAAAAGCATTCAAGCCTCCGCAAGTGTAAAATAATGGTCAAAATATTAGTAAACAGAAATTATTTTATTTAAGGAAATAATTATAAAAATAAATCCTTAAAAATATGCAGGTACAGTGATAATGAAGAAAAAATAATATAACAAATTATAGAAATCACTTTACCCTTTTCCACTGGCGCTTAATATAAATCCTCATATTTCTAATTAGTTCTATACAGCCTGTGCATTAATATTTGTTTCTTAGAATTATTGAAATTATCACTAATTTACACAGATTTATACAGGTCATAGTAACTATTTAACAAAGAGAGGTTACTTATAAACAATTATCTCATTAAAGCGTTCCTTTCAATTAGGACTTTCGAAAAGTTTTAACTTTTAGTACAGAAACTTTTCAATTTTTAGATTTTAATCAATTCAGGATAACAGAAGTTATATAATATGTATCAAATTACTATAACTTTTAAACCTTTTTTTCTTGATAAATCGTCTTGAATCTTCTGATTGAAAATTAGTTATTAAAAAAGGTGTAAATATTGAGGTGGGGCATTTGACTAATAGATTGCACCAATCGCTTTAATTTGTGATTAATACAGTTAACAAAATAAGCAATGCATTGAATTTCCACAATTCTGCGATGAAGAAGACTACCAACGATTGCTTTTACATATCGAAGTACGCTGGTTGTCGAAATGTTTATGTTTATCAAGATTTTATTCACTTTTTGACTCACTGTTAAGGTTTTTAAAGTAAAAATCCTGATTTCAAAGAAAACCTAATCAATTTTAATAGATTTGGTTAAAAAATTTAATGACCTCTACAAATGGACAGTTTTAATATAATAAAAATAGAGAGTGTCATTTCAGCTTGGTAAATTGGAATTTATGAAGAAATATTGGTCGACGCTACTTTTCAGTTTTCAAACTTTTCGTATATGAAATGCCTTAATGAAGATGATCAGACATACGTTCAACATTTGATGTATTTAAAATCAAATTTTGACGATGGAATTACCACAATGGATCATTAATCCATTTGATGAAAGGGAAGTGGATATGTGATATTACAAGATGAGCTACTTAAGCTTAGCTCTAATGAGGAGCTGCAAAATTTTGGCTGCAAGTAGAGATACCCTACAAACATCCTGGACTGTGGGGAATTATGCAACAGCTTCTGATCGCGTTTTCCTCGTCATATCTCCTCGAAAGTTTTAGTATCGTTAAAACGTATATACAGACAAAAGGGGAAAGATTGATCATTACAGAAAGTGGAGATTCGCGGATATTCCTTAAAAAAATCAAGTCAAATATTGATAATTTGCTGTTATGCTAAATGGTTTTATCTCGTTTATTTTTGAATACATGCATGAATCTAAAAAAAATGTGACGTCACATCTGAAGGAGTATAAAAATGTAACAAAGGACGGGGGAGGGGTTTGAAAGCACTAAAATTCTTGTGAGGTAATTTATAGATGATTCCTTAAGGTAGTCACACACTTGTTGTCATTGGACGGAGCGTTCGCAACGAACGGATCGGATTTATTTCGACGGCTGCGCACGCAGGTACGTAAGCTCCAGAAATTACCGATTTCGAGGTCTCTCGCCAGTCGTGAGTGTGATTGGCTGTGGAAGTCTCGTGCGTTTGGTTTTTGACTTCGTTTATTATAAAAAATTTGGATTTTTGTGAAATGTACATTATGTATATTGAAGAAATCATAATAGTTTCTTGCTTGCTGGCAGAAGAAGAAGAGAAAGAGCATAAGCTGGCCAGAAAGTCCTCAATTTTGATTCAACAAATCAATCAGAAGAGACACACATTATTCCCTAATCTGATTGATGATGATTCCAGATTTTTTCAATACTTCTACGGAGAGAAGAATTTTAATTATATTACGACTGTTATAACAATTAATAGTGTGATAATTTATATATTTGAATAAATACCTACAACACAAGGAAATAATTGATTGGCTTTTGTGCTGTGAGACAGGAGCTGTCAGCCATCTCTAAAGATGTATTCAAACAATGTTTCGAACAGTGGAAGCACCGCTGGGACAAATGTATTACTCGTAATGAAGGGGATAAGGTTGTTTTGTAAATATTTGTGAATATATAGCATTTAAAAAATAAGTCCGGTTATTTTTGGGTACCCCCTCGTAATAATCATAAGCAGACACCAACACGACGAAGCTGAATTGGTTAGGTTAGGTTTCTAGTAGCTTATACAAATAACCTTTCGAAATTTCCTGGAGCAGATCTATTCTGGAAAAATAACGTTAGATCATTGTAGAGTATGATTGTTAATATACCAAACACAGTTTTCACATATTCTACTTTTCTATATGGGTGCCCTGAAGGTCAAAAAACAGGTGTGATTGTGAATATGGATGTTTTGTAGATGATTAATAGATTATGATGTATTAGAATCCTTAATTATCTTCTCAATTTCCAAAACTTTCTGGTCTTGGAAGTGTAAAGACATTTTGTGGTCATAAGAATATACCATTTATATTTATAGTAATAAATATAGAAGAGCAATTGCAAAAACAGCTTTTACAAAGTTTGATAAGTTAAGATGAAATGTTATATTTGGCCCAATGGTGTGGTCCCTGAAAGTGAGATCCTTAAACAGAATAGAAGCTATGGAAATGTGGTTGTTGCGCAGACTTCTGCGGATCCCAAGGACCGAGCACATGATGCGGTAAATAAACAACGAAAAGTATCTTATTTGGGACACATCCTGCGAGGACCGAGATAATCAACTTTCAAGCTTATATTGACGAGAACGGAGGGCGTGAATAACATTCCTGGTTACGGAATATAAGAGACTTATATGGAATTTAGGGTGCCTTCAGATAATAGATTAAAAGTTTTGGACAAGAGAACAGCTACAAGCGGCAAAGTTTATGGTACTTGAAGAAGAAGAATGTAGCTGCGGGAGGTGCAGCAAAATTTTGAAAGGTTTAGAACCATTGCTTTAAAGGAACGTTTCAATGAATGTAATAAAAAATATGCGCCGCAGCGCAGTCAATCTCCTCTCCTTATTACAATTTAGACTATCCCATTATGAAGTACTAAATACGAAAAGTACAAAGAGGGAATTCTACAATCACATATTTATTCAATAAGTTTTTTAGTTTGATTGTTCGTATGTATACAAGTATTTCATAATAGTACAGCTGTTACTAATATTATACGATTCAGGTTGAAACTATGTACAATTTACATATAAATAATATATATAAAGATGAATATATTGATAATTTTATTAGCTCAGACATTATGTGATCGATATTGTGAAATAAAATTTACATTTATAAGGATAACGTTTCTGTTTATGAAATAACTACGAATGTAGCAAATATACGTTCAAAAAATCAAGTAAATTCTCTAAACATAGATTTTATTCTGAATACACTGTTTAAATCACTACTACACCAACACTCACAATTACACTCTCTAACGCGCGTTTCGATAACCAAGTTATCGTCTTCAGAGACGGTTATCGTAACGCGAGTTAGACAGTGTAATTGTGAGTGTTGGTGTAGTGCTAGAAATAAAAAGTGTGTTCAGTATGAATATCACCAATGGTTCCAGAAATTCCAGTTTGATAGATTTTGTTGATATTATTGTAAAGCAAATTTTATTACTAATGACTAACCATTCTACGACAATCTTTTCTTGAATTGTATACAAGATTCTAAGATAGCTGAAACACTGATAAAATTTTCTCATACAAACCGTTATTCGTATTCAAAATCCATTTTTGAAATTGCTAGTAAAACTGTAAAACTTTTGTTTTCTATACAGTAAACTGAGTTTTACCAGAATATAATTTGATAGT
Source organism: Diorhabda sublineata (assembly GCF_026230105.1). NCBI lineage: Eukaryota > Metazoa > Arthropoda > Insecta > Coleoptera > Chrysomelidae > Diorhabda > Diorhabda sublineata. Next base: position 12,875,065 of record NC_079475.1, read on the forward strand.
GACAAAACTGGTCAGATCAGATGCTTAGAAAGATGATTTTGTTGCTTAAAAATTTTATTTGTAACTTAAAAACTGGAGTTGAAGTTATATAAGAATTTTTGATGAAAGTTGTTCAAGTAGAAACTTCTGTATGTCTTGATTGATTAGAGGATTCCAGTAGGAAGAGTAACCGTTCAATAAGAGTTTTTTGACTCATTTATTACGGTGAGTTTTGAGTTTTTCCGCTATTTTTCTCCATTTTTTCCTGTTCTGGGTATTTCTCCACCATCCACGGACTCACATTTTGTTCAGATCACTTGTTACTTGACTTTCCCATTGGTTTTTATCAAATAAGAATGTGATTTATAAGTTCAATTGTGTTGATATTCTTCAATTCTTTATGAAGAGGTTTGTGGATAAGTAGTTCGACGAGGTTCTTGTAAATGAATATATTAATACACTACCTATCAAAATTTCTTGCCTACCCTATAATACGACCGAAATTACGACAAATAATCGTCGTCTATTCGTTTTTTAGGATATTGTGAAGTTGTGGAGTAGAAGGAGGACAATGCTTTCTGACTGACTTTGAGTACGTTTTCGCTCTACAATTCTTTCATATACACTTTGAGCAGCTATGAAGAAGGCTTCGGATCGTTGTCAAGCTGGAAGATCAATTTTCTGCCGATCACACGCGTACTACATTTTCCCTTAATATTTTTTAAAGCCTTCTTTCTTCTAAATACCTTCAATTTTTACCATTTCGGTGCCTCCGATATGTTTTACAGTCGGGATTACACATCTAACATCCCTTCTTCCTTTGACCTGAATACAAACAGTCTTCTCTTAGACCAAAAAACCTCAAACTTTGATTCAAACTCTCTTCCACTCGTCATGCGTCCAATTTTTATGTTTTTTAGCCCACTGCAACCTCCAAATTTTATTTTGACTTCTTCATTGCAACCCCTTCCAAAAAGGTCAGTTTCTCTCAATCTCCTTTTCACTGTAGAAGTACTAAATGGTACGGTTACTTTTGTCTAGTTGGACGAGTTTAAACTAGTTTTTCCCTTTTCAAAACTTACAAGTTTGAATTTGCGAGAACGAAAACAATTCGTATACGAACAATAAATAAAATAGTATCAATAAAGAGGTACTTAAGCTCCCAATCGAAAATGAAGCAGGTCGCACAAATAATCCAAATGATTTTAAGCGGCTACAGCATTACACACAAAAAAAGCAAGAATTGAAATTTATTATATTTTTCGGTGCGATTTTATAAATCTAATTTCAGCGTTGTTTTGGCCTATATATTCCACTTATCATTTTTCTATCGAAGTTTTTTTTCATCAGCTTTTGTTAGATTCATCGTTTCTCCTCCATAGGTTACTGCTGACCGTATTGCTGTTCTGTAGATTTTCATTTTAGTACGTCTGTTGATGTTTTTGCATAGCCTTAGAGGCCGAAATTTATTTCGTGGTAAAACCGATATAATTACCTATTATTATCATATCAAGGGAGGTGTAGATATTCTTGATAAATTCTCTGAAACCTCTGATGTAGCCAGGCATACCAGGAAGTGACCGATGCAATGATGAAAACGGTCGGGGTGAATTCTCAAATTATTTTTGCGTGTAATAATAAAGCATATGAGATTGTGATAAGATTATATTTAAGAGATGCTGGAATATCATTGACAAGAGATCATTTGGAGCAAAGTTCTTACGAAACAAATGATCCCAGAACTGTAAGACAAAGGAGACAAGAAGTTGCTGGAACAGGAGAAACCTCTATAGATGGAGATTTCCAGCCAGGGATCAGAAAAAATGTTTCTTTTGTAAAAAAGATTAAAAAAAAATAATCTATACTGAAATGTATCATTTTATTCACCTTCATGTTTTTTATTTTCAGTTTTTAGGATATGTGACGTTTCTGGTTCGGTTTATTTAAATAATTCTTTTAATATAACGTTTGTCATTAGTAATGTGTATTTTTTTTATTAACCCATGAATATTTTTTTTTCAAAAAACACCATATATTGTGATGGGTCTCTGACCTAGAGCCCCTGGTTTGAGATCTGATTCAAGGCGCCCGACCCGCAGGGTTAATATTGCATTAAATACTTGTCACAAGCAATTCTTTGTAACTAGAGGTATTTTTTGCATAATTGGGGCAAGGGTAAATGTCTATATTGACAGTATAACTATTGAAAAAGGTACATTATTTCGAGCACCCTAAAAAAATTGTTCAAAAGCTTAATTTTGAAATTTCGGAGTACAAATTTGTCATTAATTTGTCACTAATAATTGAAAATCCTGTTTGACACACAATCTAATATAAAAATTTAAATAAAGTTATCCATTTTATCGACTTCAAGTAACTATTATCTATCTAAAATTTTGAATTTTGATCTTTGAAGGTAAAGTATTTGATAAACATAATCCAAAAGAGTTTAGTTAGTTTGATTATTTGCAAAAAAATATTTCTGATAGCAGTGTCGTTTACAATGTTAATTGTTTTAACATATGTTGTAGAACAGAACGTCTCCTTAACAAATATGGAAGAATTTTTGTGAAATTAATTATAAATAAGGTTTTTAAATGTTAGGTGTTATAAATAAGAAGCTTAGGTCTAAATACCTAAACATCCATAATTTTCCTTATTCTGTACGGCCGAGAAACGTAATTAAATGTAAATATTTTATTCCACAATTCAACATTCCAAAAATCAGTCACACATTGACTGGACTAAAGAAGAAGTGTTCGTTGACTAGTAGGACACATCCCTTAAATAGTTTGGATCACGTCCCGTTGAAAAAATTTGCTTGGGATACGGGATTGGCTGTACTGGCTTGAGAGGTGTCCACTTCCTTTTTTATTTTCATTTTTCATTGTTATTCTATTTTAGGATCAGTCTGTCTGCCTAGATCACTTCCATTTCGGAAAGAGTGAGACGGCAAGTGGAAATAATAACACCGCTGTCGCTCGATGCTGATTGGACGCTGTAATGATCATCCGTATCGCTTTGGGTACTAGTATAACCAATCACGTCCACCTCATCTGTAACAAAAATAAAATCTTTCAATACAGTTCTTTCATTTATTGAAAAAAATAATGCAAAACAAAAAGATACTCCTTAGATTAGATTAACCTTTTAAATCAGAGGTGTCAAACTCAATTTTGAAAAGTGCCATATATTAAATTTTGAATTCGTAGATGGGCTATATTGAGAATAGAAACAAATGAACTGAATTATTATATTATATTGTTGTAAATTTTTCATTCAAAATACTGTCCGATTGAAGATCTATCAACTCCATTTGCAAATGAACTGGTACCTGTGAAACTTCAAAATTGAATGGATTATTGAAAATTCCATTGCATTAATTTTGTGAAAGTCTTCAAAACAATTGTTGAAATCCGTAATCAAATTTTGCAAAAGTTGAGAATATTCATAAAATTTTTTATGGTTCACTGTGCCCCAAAAGATTCTAAATGAGGGAAATGATCCAGAGTTCGCTTTTTTGATTTTATGAGTTTTATTGATTGAAATAAGAACTTATTTTTGAGTTTATTTTCTAAATTTTACATTCAAACATTATGAATTTTCATTGGATTATTTGAAGGTAACTTTTACAGAGACAACCTGTACAATCTAAAAATAGAAAGAATAAGTTTCTTAACAAAAGGGAACTCTTCTTTTAACTCGATAAAATTTATAATTTAGGAGATATGTGGACTTTTAGATCGTTGAACATGCCAAAGAAATCGTTCGCCATAAAGAGACATTCTGAAGAAAATAATCACAAATTGTAATTATTTCTTGAAAATACTTACAGTATATAATACAACAAACATTATTGAACTGCATACTGTCAGATATCGTGTTACTTACACAAGGAGAAAATTGAAATGTGAAAAAATTTAGTTGGTTAGCCTACAACTTATCAAATAAAAACGAATAAATGTTAAAAGTTAGTACTTTGCACTTTTACATATTTCCAGAGTCTACGGCTGGAAGGATGATTATTTGACAGTAGCCGACTAGATGAAAAATAATTATTAATCTCTTTCAAGTATTTCCTTATTCCAGAAAATATGATCTCTGATATTATGTAGTATTCGAAACGGAATCGTTATAAATGGTTCAAAAACATAGAAACGAAAAAGCCATAAATGATAAAATTTGATTGCCAGCACTTCACTTTATAACGCCCGGATTGTATTATATCTTTCGCCGGGTATCTTCAACAATATTCAACTAACTAACTAGAGCTAGCTGTCTAATTACAGTTTCTTCTACAGAGTAAGCCACCCACCATCTTCCATAATTTCCACTACAATAAGTTTTGACCGCCTGATAACGTGCGGCTGTGTACCTATCACAATATTAAAGACTATAATGGAATCTTCTCCATATTGGATCTGATAGAATATGTTATTTCAACCTTAGAAATCATAAGATTATTATTATGATACTGGAGGGAAAAGTGACAATATTAAATAAAAATTTCATTACTATGGTAAATAATTATTAAAATTTGGCACAAATATTTTATATCAAACAATTAATCACACACTCCATTATTCTGAAATGTAATTTATTATGAGGGATATTTGAGAATTTTTTAGCTTCTTTCAGAATGAGAAAAGAGAAAGTAGAATGGTTCTAACTTTGATTAATTATTTGGAAAAAGAAATGGATATTAAAGAAAATGGACCAGAAGAATAATTTATAATCCCGTATTTACTGAAAGTTCGCAGCAATAGCGAAGACAAGAAAGAGCGCGTGTGATAACAAATGACTCACTAAAAAGTTTGAGAGATGAAAGAAAGTGCCTGTCCAGTGAAAGATACTATCAAAAAGAACCAACAACATAAGACAAACAGACTCTTTTTCGTTTATTTGTACAAAGAAAAAACCGATTGCGAAATTTACGAGACACATATATTTTCTTACATTTCGTCTTCAATTTGTAGAATACTTCAGCTTAGTTATAAGGGATTATTACGAAGTGTTAGTTTGTATGATATAAAACAAAATTTAGTTATTTCTTTGATTCAACATCTAAATGTGAATATGCGCCATGAAGGATATCCGTTTCAAATGGATTCCTGTGTGAATGTGAATGAATTTATTTTATTAAATCCTCTAGCTAGCGTTTGACAGAATTATTTCCAACGAAATTTCTCTTAAATAATGCCTAATTAATTTGATATTGTACAGCTATAAAGCTGCTCATCAAATTACGTAAAATATATATTTTATACATTGTATACAAAGTGTTCCGGGACTTCATGCAAAAAATTCGGGAGTGATTAGATGATGTGAAAAAAATTTCTCGTACGATCTCTAGGCATTTGAAGTTGCGAAATCAGAACTCATATTTAAGTATATTTTCTAAATTATACATACGAATATTTCTCTTTCTATATTATGAATTTTTCTTGGATGATCTGAAGTCCAGGGGCGGCTTATGCCCAGTGGTTAAAAATCCGTAACTTTTACAGGTACAATCTGTACAATCTAAAGATAGCAAAAATTAATTTTTCAATCAATTTTTCAACAAAAACGTACTCTTGGTTTAACTCGATAAAATTTATAGCTTAAGAGATATATAGACTTTTTAATCGTTGTACATGGGAAATTGTTCGGGACAAAGAGACATTCTGCTGAAAATTATCATAAATTGTAATTATTCATTGAAAAGACTAACAGAAGGTATTAAAACACAATCAAACATTTCTTGGAGAACTAATAAATAAATAAATATACATAATATCAGAAATCATATTTTCTTGCATAAGGAAAAACTTAATAATTATTTTTCATCCAGACGGCTACTGTCAAATAAGCTTCGTTCCATCTATAGACTCCGGAAGTATGTAGAAGTGCAAAGGACTCACATCGAACATTTATTATATTTTTTTGTTTTTATTTGATAAGTTGTAGGTTACCCAAATAAATTTTTTCACACTTAAATTTTCTCCTTATGTAAGTAACACGATGTTTGACAGTATGTAGTACAATAATGTTTGTTGTATTGTATACTGTAAGTATTTTCAAGAAATAATTACAATTTATGATTATTTTCTTCAGAATGCCTCTTTATGGCGAACGATTTCTTTGGCATGTACAACGATCTAAAAGTCTACATATCTCCTAAATTATAAATTTTATCGAGTTAAAAGAAGAGTTCCCTTTTGTTAAAAAAGTTATTTTTTCTATTTTTAGATTGTACTGATTGTCCCTGTAAAAGTTACGGATTGTTAACCATTGGGCATGAACTGCCCCTGGCCATCAGATCATCCAATGAAAATTTATAATATTTCAATGTATAATTTAGAAAATATGATTAAATATAAGTTTTGATTTCGCATCGTTTAAAGGCCTATATCAGAAAATTTTTTTATATCGAAGCATTAATCTCACGCCACCTACTCCGAATTTTTTGCTTTCAATCTAGGAGCATCTAGGTAAAATAAATTACCGATAATGAAGAAGAAATCTAAGAAAAACTGAAAGTTCAAGCACCGCAGGAAGATTTGCATATAATAAGGCCGCAGTGATTAAATTTCCATTTCTAAATTTTTATAGATACTGCCCATTGTATAGACATTGAAAACAAAAGAAATAAATGAATAGACTATCTAAGAAATTATTTAGAAGCAATAATGCAAATAAACCGCCTACCACTCTAAAAATTATATACAAATGAACATCAAACTAGTTCCGCCATTTATAAAAATGTGAAAGACGTCACCCGAAAAGCACCGCGCGAATTCACCAAATTTTTAAAATTTGATAGCTGGACAGGGCCGAGCTAGGGAATGATCATGCGAACTTGCTCGTAACAATAATATTCAAGTAACTTTTCCTCGGTTTTTCATAATTTTTCTACGTAGGAAATATTGTTTCATTAAAAATCGAATTTTTCTTACTACAACAGTTTCATTCATAGGAATATAAAAACTAATTAGTTTGTCAGAATCATGTGAAATTTTGACCAAAAGTTTAGCAGAAGAAAACAATGGACATATCATCACACCGCTGTCGTATTTTAAGGAATTTTTATTCTCTGCATAATTTCATTAATATGGGAGTCCTCAAATCTGTGATATTTGATCTTTACGATAATTCGATAACAAAATAACGGTTTTTATTTTTATCTTTCAAAGAGTTCTTGACAATCAACATCCATCATCATCTTTCTTGTTTCAGGCTCTTACAAATTATAAGAAACTTTCAACTTGTTTTACATACTAGAAATTGAAAATCGTTGTGTTTTCCATAATTTGAGTCTACCCAAGTTCAACTGGTTGATCCTTACTCACTTGACCAACGCAGTATTATATGGCTGCAGAATTGGTAATCGGCGTGAATAGTATTATTCAAATACTAAATTTTGAAAAGAAATTCATGCGCTAGAAAGTTTATATGCTTCTCCTGCATGAAGAGAAAGGAAAAAATTATGGAACCGAATATTCATTTTCGACGAGACTTGGGCACACCACTATATTCGGGAGAATAAACGCGCGTTGTGGAGTGTAGGAAGAAAGACGAAGACGCGCCAGTTAAAGCAAAGATGTTATGTATCATGTTTTAGGATATGAGAGGAGTAATTGCGCAGCATTATAGCAACCTCCTAAAAAACATGATGAAACCTGTTTACAGATCAAAGCGACGCTATATTCCAATCAGTAGTGCAATATTGCTGCAAGATAAAACCAGATCGCATACAGCTGGATTGGGTTGGGAAGTACTGGAACACCCTCCTTATAGTCCCGATTTGTCGTCAAGCGACTATTACTTATTTGGTTCATTGAAAGAGTCACTGGTTACATGACAAGCTCAGAGATTTTCTATAATAATGTATCCGAAAGCTCCTAGACCATATAACAAAACTGTAAAAAGTTTTTTATAGCAAAATTATGGTTTATATTTACCACCTTCGTTATGATTACTGTTGTAAAATATGACCGTGGCTGGAGACACCTTTAACAGACTTTTAAAGCAAAGAAATTATTACAAATACACTTAAAACAAATTCAAATAGTCGGAGCTATGCAATAACTGATTCGAAAAAAATTACATTCATATTATTTCCGAGAAAAAAACAAAAAAACCTACTTTTTAATAAATAGTAGATATTAATGGAGACGGAGAACTTTGCCAAACAATGGAAGAGACAAATTGTGGAAAACTTCACGTAATTAGACTGTTTGAGACAAAACGATAAAAAGCCTGCGCTCATAAAGAAATTAATTATGGAAAAAGGTAATGAGATTGGAGAAATGAGAAGAGAGGACAGAAATGTTTTTTATTTGGATGAAAGATGGATAAATAAAGGGGAAAAGTTTGATATGATAAACTTTCCGACTCTCCACTCGGTATATTTTCGCTTCGATCAATTACGTTAAAGAAATAATAATAGAGTTCACGGCAACAGCGCACGGATCACTGGTTTGGTGTGCTTAATAAGTTCTGGAACGTTAAAAGAAGCTCAGTCTTATTGTAATTTATTACATCTTAAAAGGAATATATGGAGGCAGTTAGGCCGTTTTTGCGCCGAGATTCGCTAGTTTATTTAAATAAAATGCTCGCTTTGCGGTAAAGAAAATTACCAATGATTTTTCTATTCTCTTTTCTCTCAATTCCGAGTTAATTTTAACGAAATATACTAAAAATCATGTTTCAGTATTGCCAATTATACAGGATGTCCCTATATTCGACTACCAACGTTCTAGTGGAAATTCTTTTGGTAAAATTATGCCTATCGGGATATGGAACTTATATCCGCAAACGCTTCCTTTTAAAGATAAAAAGTGTTAAAAAATCAAACGTTTTTGATGATTATCAGGTTGATAAACTACTTGTTCCAGCATGAATAGTTGACATCTCGTTTTTGCGTGTAGCAGTGGTTAAGGACCCTCCTTTTTCCACCCCTGAATTTTCTACTCTCCTTATAAATTCACTAGGGCACAAGATGTTTTACCAAGAAATATTGCGCCTTGAAAGTAATTTTATAATTGGTGTCTTCCAAATTATAGGGAGAATGAAGAATTTTCTGAATTAATATTAAAACGATGAAGCAATTTTTACTGAAGAAGGCATGTATAATTTCCGAAACAGTCATGTATAGGCGGATGAGAACCCGTATGCTACTTTTACCTATGCATATCAGCAAAAATTTTCTTAAAGGAGATATTACCAGAATTTCTGGAACAAGTTCCTCTTTATATCCGACAAAATATGATATTTATTTCAACATAATGGAGCTTCTGTACATTTTGCAGCAAATTTACGACTCCATTTAAATTCCACTTATGGACAGAACTGGCTAGGTTGAGGTGGGTCAATTGATTAACCAGCTATGTCTCCGCATCTTACTCCCCTTGATTTTTAACTATGAAGTAGCGATGATTCAGGGCTTGTGTACAAGGCTACAAAATGATGTTATTGCTTTTTTACTAAAGAATGATAACAGAATTCAAAATTTGGAAAAAAACATTTTATCCAGTGGCGGAGAATTCAAAGTTGCACTCCTCTAGAGAAAACTAGATAAAGATCAACGTGATAATCGTCAAAAAGTTTCAATAATAATCGAACACACCATTTGAAAGTTTTCGAGAAAAAATCGTTTTATTTTTGAAACTTTAACACTCTATATCTTGGAAAGGATGCGTTTACGGACATAAGTCTATCCAGATAGACATTATGTGACCCAAGGCAAGCGTTGACAGTCGAATTGTATTCAGTTCGAATCTCAAGCCCGAACGAGGATTGTTATACCAATCTGATGAGACGTAATAACGTCGAAACTAGTCAGTAGTTAAACCTTTCCTTGCGATTGCGAGCCATTGGGGATGTTGATATCGATAAAAAGGTCGATTTACATCAGGCTCTTCAGAGGAGTTGTAACTACAATATTCGTCGAAGTGTTAGCCAGGAAAGCAGTTGTTTTCTTCTTTGAAGAACGGCAGAATTCATTTTCAAAATATTGAAAATATTGAATTTCGAAATGATTTCATAGGCGATTAGTAGAAATATATATATATATATATATATATATATATATATATATATATATATATATATATATATATATATATATTAGATTACTGGTAATACATGTTTTTAATATTTGGCGGAGCTACTTGTGCATCCACCAGTATTTGAACACTTCCGCCAATATTTCTGATTGATTTTTAATATAGGCAGTAAGTTCCTCAAGCAATATTGCCCATTTGGTGGATAGAGAAGCGAATATCGATGAACTGGCTAGCACGATAAACTGATCTGACATTATTAGATTTTTTTTATAGGGATATGTGAAGCGCATTTTGTACAAAAGTGAATCTTTCGATTTAAATGTCTTAAAACAACGAATGACGCTTGACATTGACATTCATAGTTCTTTGAATTGTTTTACATAATTTTATTTAAGCGAATTTCTGTAATTTTATTTTTGATTGAAGAAAAATTACACATTTCAAATGATATATCGCATCTTATACTTCTTATTTAATAATTTGGAGATTTTGGGATTTTTTATAAATATGTTGTAACATGCCATTCGGTTTTTTGCGTTTTGAATATTCCTTTGTTCACGTATTGTGGCACAGTAGTAACTTCTGGTTTATTTATTCTATTATTCGTGTTTTTGAATAAATTATTTTGTTATTCGACTCCATTCGAAAAATTAAATAAAACTTGGAAATTGATTCGATTTCTTTCTCTACCTATCCACACTTCGAATCAAAGTAAATTTTAGTAAATTAGTGATGAGTTTTTCCTTGTTTTTTTTATCATTGTGCTCACAAAAATTCCAGTTAACATTATGTATTCTCTTTTGTTTCAAGCAAATTTTGTATTATTTTCATATATTTTCATATAAACTCGTATTTTCTATTTATTTGGGGAACAGAACGAATAGAATAGAACAGATTCCTGTTTGGTTATATTTTGAATAATATAAATTCAGCTTTTTTATATGTTAGAGCATAAGCCCCTTTTTATTCAATTCTATTCTTCCTACTCATTCCTTCTTTAGTAGTTTCCATTTGGGTTCCAGTTTCCTTCCTCATTTAATTTTTTCCCGTAGTTCTAAAACTGCTAAGTTGGAGTATTATACCTAAAGTACTCAACCGATACACCACAGAAACAAATAAATTCAACTCAACTCCAACAACCGGGAATTCGGTTGAGGGCTGCAACCATCCCGAATTTCTATAGATAAGTCCCAGTTTTATCTTATAAAAATAAATATATAGATAAATCTGAGTTGTTTTTAATTTATAACTTATTTTGTTCGTTGTGTTCTTTTGGATACGCAGTTAATGAAAATTTATTATTTATTGTTCTTGAAACTTTTTTATATTATATTATTTATATTATTTATTGTTCTTAGCAATAAATATTAATTTGGATAATCACGGGATAGTTTAGGATTATTTAATGTTTATTTTTAATTCAATTCATTTCAATTCCTTTATTTATTAATTGTTAATCGTTCGTTAAAAAGCTGGTGGCCTCCAATTTAATATTAATTGTTCACACCACATCTTAGTACTAGTTATTTATATACTTTAACTGATCCCTGAGCAAGAGTCTCCTGCTGGGGAATTTAAGGTTATAAAATTCGATGTTTTATTGAATTTCTCGAATGGAGCGGGAGGTCAATAATAAATTAATTTCATCAAAAACTCTCGAATATGAGAATAAATAAATCCGAAGTGAACAAAGGAATATTCAAAACATTTGAAGAGAAACGTAACAAGATAAATTGCATGTTACGTTTTCGGGCCAGCAGTCTGTTGATTCCTCCAGGGGAAATTTGAAAACCTGCTTGAAAAAATGGCTTGCACACTTTTGAAACGTGACAATCACTGCAGGGGCTTCTTTAAAAGATTTGAAAATCTGACAGTTCCTTATTCACATTTGAATCCGTTTGTTTAATTCGTAAGCACGCTTCTTCAATTTTAGAAAGATCGTTGCACTGTTATCCGCTTAGGAACGCGGAGCACGACCTTTATCTACCTACTCTACGTTCAGAATTAGTTAAGGGCTCAATAGTTTAGAATGCAAAAAATGCACAATCACTTGCCGCTGATGAGTTTTCACGTTATTATTTCATTCATAGCCTTAAATATCTGTATTTGCTTGATGTGAGTATTAAATTTGAATAGATAATAAAGAAACTGCGTATGCGCACATGATAAAAAGGAAAACATACGTTGCTTTCCAATTCTCTGGACAAACAATAAACAAATCCCACTGAAAGGTATTTCTTTGTATGTTGTTATGTCGACAGTAACTATATTTTGTATTTATTTGGAAACCAAATATTTGCATAGAAATGCCTGCTATTTGTGGCGACTGAAATTGGAATATCGGAAACGCAAGTGTGATACAAATACATAAAATAAACTACCGTTCGAAAGAAAAAAGTTCGAAATGTCTGAATATAGATTTCCATTTTCTTTTTCTATCAGCGTATTTCTCTACTCATATATAAATTCAACGTAGTTTTTTTTATAGCGAAAACATCGATATTTTTTATACAACCATTAGCAATTTTTCGCCAGACTTGATTTGCAAATCGTTCCATTAAAAAATCGAACGTGTCCACTCCACCTCTTTTCACGGATGGTTAGATTTTTATCCCGATTTTCTACAGCGTATGTCCTTTTAACGTGTTCCACGAACTGTGTGATATTTGCAAATTGCCGACTGCATATGCAATGAGTTCGGGGCACAACAACCACATTACTACTGGCGAAATACTGCTGACGGGGTACTCGAAAGCTTCAAACACACACCACTCACATGCGATGATGATATTCCATCCTGTAATCTCTCTGGAGAGGTGAAATGTCTATATATTTAGAAACGAACAGGTTAAACATTTTAGTATTAAAGTTCTTAGCGTTTTAATGGCGTATGTCATCTCCACTATTTAAGTGGAAGTACAATTTTTGTTTCAAACAACTAAGGGGTTTTCCAATAAGGACTTTTTTCAAAATAAAATAAAAATCATTTGAGATATTTCGAAAACTTTATTATCGGGTTTAAGTACATTCAAAACATTTATGAATGGAAACGGCTGATATTTCGCGATCACTGTTGGCTTTGAACTTTTCCAACGTCGTCGGCTTATTAACATAGACCAATGACTTGACGTATACCCAAAGAAAAAAAATCTAGAGGCGTTAAATCGAACGAACGACGCGGCCAATCGACTGGTCCATTTCTTGAGATAACACGCTCATCAAACTTCAATAAATCGATTGTAACGTGTGCTGTGTCGCTTGTGGCGCTGTCCTATTGAAACCACATGCTGTCCAAGTCCATATATTCCAGTTCAGACCAAAAATAATCGATAATCATGGCGCGATAACGATCACCATTCAAGTAACGTGCTGACAAATATCGTCGACGAAAAAATATGGCCCTATGACGCCGCCGGTATGCAAACCTCACCAAACAGTTATCTTTTGTGGATGAAGTGGTTTTTCATTAAGCACATGTGGATTTTCACCCGCCCAATACCGCATATTTTGTTTATTGACAAACCCATTGGGCCAGAAATGAGCTACGGAGTACGGAGAACGTACGTCGCTTCGAATGGTAAATCGGCTTCAATTCTTGAGTGAGCCTGATTTTGTATGGGTGTAAAGTAAGATCCTTACGCAAAATTCGACCTAAAGTGGTCTTGGCGATGCCCAACATCACACAACGAATATGTAGACTCAAATTTTTTTACTAAACTTGTTACTGCCTGTCTACTAGGTCGAGAATTACGACCGAAAATCGGAGTTAACGCTCTTAAAGTAGCGGCCACCGACTCCGAATTTCTGTAGTAAATTTTTAAGATTTGCGTTCACAAACTTAATTCAAAATTGTCAAGTCCCAAAATTTCCCGACCTCAACTTGTAGAAGAATATAAGCAGGCATTATTGATGCGGATTCAGCAGAATTTTTAGGTCCATCACCAACTGTAGTCAAACATCACTACACTCATGAAACGAGAAAACAGTCATAACAAAGGATTACAAAGCAAAAGAGTTTTTTTATCAAACGACGACGTTATCGCAGAATTGGACGCCAATTTTAAATAAAAACTAAAACTATATTATTTGAAAGGATTAAAAAGATCAAATCATCACTTGTCCAAGTGTGTAGACTTCATACAAGACTGTAGAAAAATAAAAATGATTATGAAAGAAAAAATGTCTTGTTTCTTTGGTATGAAGCAATACAGGTAACTCCCGTATTACCAGGTAATACATGACTCAATAAGTTATGTGACTAACTAAGCAAAACGTATTTTTTGCCAAAAATCGATTTTATTCATGAATGCAATCTTCTTCAAGAGCAATACAATCAATCAAACGCTTCTTTAGCTTTTCGATGTCGTGCTTGTATAAGGTTTTGTCTTTCACTTCAGATTTAGCGATTCCGTCTTCATTTGCACTGAATTTCTTACCTGCGAGCATTTTTTTGAGATCCGCAAATAGCCATTAGTCACTGGTGGTCAGATCTGGACTATACGGTGGATGAAGGAACATTTCGAAGTGTAATTCGTTTAATTTAACCATCGTTGCCATCGACTTGTGATTCATTGTGCATTGTCTTGGTGTAACAGTGGATTTTTCTTTGACATATGAGGCCATTTTTCCTTGATTCCTTGATATTGAAGCCATAACCTTCCCAGCTGACTGTTGCGCCTTTGGACGCTTCAGACGTGGTTTACCGGGTGCAGTCCACTCGGATGATGATCGTTTCGAAGTTATGGGTCCATTTTTTATCCATCGTCACATATCGATGAAAAAATTTGTTTTATTACGTGTAAACATGGCCAATCACCTCTCTGAATTACCAAAACGTTGTTGTTTCATTTTTACTTGCTTCTTAAAAAAACAAACAAACAAACTTTGCCACTACTACTTGGCCAACTTAAGTGGCTTTTTAGAACTGTTCAGAGAAAGGACACTAGCTGCTACAGGTGTGTCCCAATCTACTCAATCAAAAAATTAGTACAATTAATTTGATTATCCACTTTTGTTATAATCTTGAACCAATTTCAAGCGATTTCGGGATTTTTCCTTAAGGTCGTATGAGCACATTACTTCCGTCAGTCATGTCTCGATATATTAGTTGTACCTACACTCATTGTGTATTGAGACAAAAACTTTTTTTTAATCATGTTATAATCTGGACAAATTAAACATTCGAAGTAACAAAATTCTTATCAAGCTGAAAATCAGTAAAAGTGTTTAAAATACAATTGAAAATAGAGAATGTTCCCCATCATTTCCGTGTAAAGAAAAAATTTTATCAAGGTCAAAGGTCAAAAAATATGTTTTTCGCAATTTTTACCCAAACGGTGATTTTAATCAAAAAAAGATCTTAGATAAAAATTGTAGATCATAAAATTATCTACAAAAAACGTAACAATACTTTTTTTCTACGATCCACCGTTTCTGAGATATAATGAATCAAAAAGTTGTCGTATTTAATGGTTTCCCCAATATGGAGTGCCCATGTGGATAAAGTCGTAAATAGAATAGTACCAAGGCTGGGAGCCATAAGAAGATGTACCTACTCATTAAATTGTATTTTTGGAAGTTATCTGTATAACAGTTCTGCAGTGCATAGATACTTCAAAATAAGTGTTTAAACATAATCTACTCACTACCATATAGTACCCCCACTATAAATTTGTTATAGAAATTCGAACAGTTTGAACAAGTAAAGCTAATATATCAACTAAAAAATCGTCATCTAAAAACACAAACAACTCTAGTGCAATTAAAAAACTCTTACAAAACAAGAAAGAAGGAAGAGCTAGTAAACAAATCGGCAAGAACAAAAAAGTCCAAGACTCGCCTTTATATAGAAGTATTGAAATCTACAACATAATGACGCTGACAATAACAGAACAAGATGTTGTAAAAAGAATGTGCTGTGACCTAAAAAGTTATCTCCTGAAAATACACTGAAATATTTATTTACTAAATTATAAGAAATTTATTAATTTCTTTTTATTTTTTGTTATATTTGAAATATTTCAGTTATTGTGTTGAATTTTCGGCCCTGGTGCCAGTAGTATTGTACTGTTTACGGGGTCAGAAATAAAGATTTTGTGAAAAAATAATATTTTTAGCAGTAAACTTTTTTTACAACATTGAAATGAACCGAGACTTGTGAGTATTTGTGAGAAATTTCTTTTGACTGGTTGGAACTGTCATAAGTTCATCAAATACATTATCAATCGATGAAGATGTTGCTAAAGTTCAACGATGTTGTTCTGCCGCTTTGGGATTTCTCATGCAATCATTATAGCCATTAAATACGACAGTAACTTTGAAACATTATAACTTTTACAACTTTTTGAATCATTATACCTCAGAAACGGTGGCTCGTAGAAAAAAAAGTATTGATACGTTTTTTGTAAATAATTTTATGATCTACAATTTTTTATTTGTTTAAGGTATTTTTTTCATAAAACTCACCGTTTTGTCGATTATCGTGAAAAACTTTTTGAAATTTTTTTGACATTTGACCTTGAATAAAATTTTTTCCATCCACGGAAATGATGTAGAATATCCAAATTCTATGTTCAATTGTATTTTAAACAATTCTACTGATTTTCAGCTTGATGGGAATTTAAATAGCTTTACTCTTATTTATTGGTCTAATTTGACCGGACTATAAATGAAATTTTTCATCTCGTGAGATACTAAACATAGTCACATATCTGGAATTCAATATTTAATATTCAAGTTTTGATTGTGATAGACAATGTTTGAAAAATTTCAAAGCCCTGTATATACGGCATAGTTGTACTCGTATTACAATAAGCATTCTGTACGGATTTATTACCTCGTTATTATTGCCCTTTGTTATGCTTTGTGCAATATTGATTGATCTGTAAATAACCAGTGAGGCATTGTTATGATCCAGACTAGATGTGGAATACATCCAGCATTTGAAGTAGGTATGTACGAGCCACGTGATATTGGCAACGTTATAGAATGGATGAAAAAAATGATAAATTGGAATATTCACATTGATTAACAATTGATATCGGATGTATAAAATAGGAGTTACATCAATGAAAATGTGAATATAGTTATTTTCCTAAGAAGTGCGGAAAGTGATACTTTCCCGCACGCGAATGCAGTTGTCCCGAACCGTGCGGAGCGGAGGTCGGGCAAGCGGCCAAGTGCGGGAAAGACACTTTACGCATTATTTTTTCTACAACCGTATATACAAAAAAGTATACCAACCCATTTTTCAAAAATTATTTCATTCCAACAAACATAATAATATACAAAACTTTAACTAAAAACTACTAATTATTATAAATATTAATATTGAAAACAACAAATTGTTACATTCTGTAGACTAGTAAGAATTACCGGTCCAGTGGAGTTATTTGGTTTCAACTGGAAGGTAGATGACGTCGGTGAGGATGTAGTACAGAGAATTTTATTTGATATTTTTTATTCTGATTGTCGGAGTCCTCCAAATAGCCCTCAGCGACAGTAGTAGACTTTCAGCCACCGAGGCGCTTTAGGTTGGTTATTTTTTCGCCGGAGTCTGCTAGGAACGTTGTCGAAGAACGCCTGAAACTGTGTTCTGTATAACGTTCCGGATTAGGTAGGCGTAAATATGCAGCAATCTCTACTGGCATCTTACCAAAAGTGTTTACGCCAACGCATTGAACTGAGCATTTTCCATTCTTATAATGAATAAAAAATCGGCGGTGTGGAGTGGTAGGTAAATCTGCGTACTTTCTGTACAGCGTCAAATAGGTTCCATCATTTATTTCTTCAGATAAAACAAATGATCTTAACGAATGATTTTTGAAATCAGAAATTTTCACAACAATTAGGTTGCCTTTATCTTGAATGTCGTCGATAGTGATATTTACAAGCTCGGATCTGCGGAAAGCGCCAGCCAGTGCTAAAATAGTATTCACTTTAATCATCAGGAATACCTCATCGGGAGCTAGCATAACCCTGGATATATCTTCTTTGGTAGAAACTTACGCTTTCTTTGCTCGAAAACCAATATTTTTTTGTACAAGAAACGACGTTAGCTTATGGAAGTTTCCTATATCCAAATTTTGTTTTATTTTTACTAAACTTTTTACCAATGAATAGCGAAACCATAATGTATTAGATTTCAAAACCTTACTTAGGTCTAGATAATACGCCAGAAACACCTCTTCCTTATAAGTTTTGGCCCATTTCTCCTTACACCATGTAACAATAATGGTCGTATTGCTTCTTATACCTTAGTATGGATTTGGCAGTTAACAGCTCTGAATTAGCTTCAAAATGGTTTCGGGAAGTTCTTCGTCGGATGAATCCATTAATATTATTGTATTGTATTGTATCGGATTCGGTTTAATGTGGTTTTATTTA